>NC_080427.1:19145214-21692714 GCF_029873635.1 Malania oleifera | reverse complement strand
TAAGGGAGCATATAACAGCCTTGGGATGGACTATTTCTGACATCAAAGGTATAAGTCCTTCAATTTGCATGCATAAGATTTTAGTGGAGGAACTTTACAAACCATCGATCAAGCACCAAAGAAGATTAAATCCAAGAATGAAGGAAGTTGTGAGAGCTGAAATTTTGAAACTCCTCAATGCTAGAATTGGTTATGCTATTTCAGACAACTCATGGGTAAGTCCAGTGCAGGTTGTGCCAAAGAAAGGTGGAATGACGGTGGTGAAAAATGACAACAATGAGTTTATTCCTACAAGAGCAGTCACAAGGTGGCGTGTATGTATGGATTACCGCAAGTTGAATAAAACAACAAGGATCATTTTCCACTTCCCTTCATTGATCAAATGTTGGATCGATTGGCCAGATATTCCTATTATTGCTTCTTAGATGGTTATTCGGGGTATAACCAGATTACATAGCTCTCGAAGATCAGGAGAAAACTACATTCACATGCCCCTATGGAACATTTGCTTTTAAGAGGATGCCCTTCAGATTGTGCAATGCCCCAGTGACATTTCAATGTTGCATAATGGCTATCTTTTCTGATATGGTGGAAGAGATAATGGAAATTTTCATGGATGACTTTTTAGTTTTTGGTACATCTTTTTATCATTGTTCGTATAACTTGGCTCCTGTTTTGCAGAGATGTGAAAATAAAAATCTAGTCCTAAATTGGGAGAAGTGCCATTTCATGGTTCAACAAGGGATCGTGCTTGGCCATAGAGTGTCATCTAAAGGAATTGAAGTTGATCGAGCTAAAATTACAACCATAGAAAAACTACCACGCCCAAAGAATGTGAAGGGAATCCAAAGCTTTTTGGGACATGTGGGATTTTACAGAAGATTTATAAAATATTTTTCTAAACTCTCTAAACTTTTTTGTAATCTTATTGAAAAAAAATTCTGCATTTTACTTTAATGATGTTTGTTTGCAAACCTTTAATGCAATCAAGGAGAAACTAATTTCAACACTAGTTATGACTGTACCTAATTGGAGTCATCCTTTTGAAGTCATGTGTGATGCAAGTGACTTTGCAATTGGAGCAGTGCTAGGACAAAGGCAAGACAAACTGTTTAAGGCCATATATTATGCAAGTCAGACATTGAATGAAGCTCAATTAAATTATACAACAACTAAAAAGGAGATTCTTTGTAACATCCTCAAAATTCTTACCATTTTTTTTTTATATATATATCTACAACAATACCTAACCAGCGGAAACACAAATCATATAACCATTTATATATATATATATATATATATATATATATATATATATATACTATAAAATACCAGAATCCAGTATATACAAGCCATAACCATACAAAATAAACCCCTCCAGCATCATCTACCTCAAAAACACAAAACTGTGTCATAACTCACCCTAGAACCGGGGTAACCAAGTAAACTTCCTATCCGCGACCCTAATCTGCTGGCTTAGCTGTCTCACCTGATGTGGTAAACTAATGGAGTGAGTCGACGCTCAGTAAGTGAAAATATGTTATTACTAGTGTGTGGTGACCCAATCATAAAATTACAATAATAGTATTTAAAAACTGCATAATTTGGCAATTCTGTACAATACATCTACACTATCTTAAAACATTTGTATCATCTAAACTTTCTATCATTCATAGTGCTACATCATACTATATACAATAAAAGCTATAAAACTGTATACATATACATAACTGTGTTCTTTCCCTGGGACTCTGTAAGTCATGATTTGACCCCTCATGAAAGGGTTGTGCAGCCCATAGGCGGGACTTAACCTGGTCGGCCCTCCAAGTAAGTCTCTATGCTTTACACTACCTCAGCCCAGCCAAACTGCATACTCTCCTAGGCGTGGGACTGACTGCTACCTCGTCAAATCGGCCCCCTTAACCCAGCGAACTAGGGAGCTGCATACTCTCTGAGCACGGCTGACGGTACCCACACACTATCTAAGATATGTGGTTGCACTCTATTTATTACTAGCAACGGTACCGTGCTCTGTATTCTATATTTGTTCTATATCTTTCTGAAATCTTTCCACAGGGATCTGATACTATATATATACATACTATACTCTTTATACTGTTTTCATCATATTTCCAAAATAACCATAACACTATATTGATGTACTGTAAATACTGTAATATTTGTAGCATCTTGATGTTATAACTGTGTAACCTGTTTATACTTTCTTTCTATATAATTTGTCTGTACTTCCTTTTTGTATAATCAAAGTGTTATGGCATTTAGGAAAACATGACTTTCTATATACACTATATATATTGTTCTGAATAAATATCTGTATAATGATATATATATATATATATGTATATATATAACTGTCTATATAATCATCTGAAATAAATTGTATATGTATACAAAATTCTATCTGTATAAAATCTGCAATTATCTAATTATATCTATATAACTTGAAATACTGAAAAACTACATAAAACTCCATATCAATATCATATACTCAGGCCACACATGCTTTAAAAATTCATATCATGTATAACATCTGGTATTCATGCATACATATATAAAATTTCTAATAACGTAAGTAAACCTACTAGCATAGCATATTTCCCTTACCTTAACTCAGAAAAGCCCCTACTAAATTCTGGCTCTATACACGTAGAGTTCCTAACTCAACATCCTGAAAACAATATCCCCCAGAACAAAACATCAGTATTTTCTTACCTACAATATTTCTCATAACTACAAGAAAGGCATAATCTGAATAAAATACCTTACCCTAGATTTGGGATGAATTTCAAATCAACTTTCCCCACGATCTGCTCCGGCAGACTTGCAAATAATTTCGCCAGGAGCGTCGTGGTGGCCTCGGATCTTCAATCCGATGAGAAATGAGGCCAAGATTGAAGAGAGAAGGGGAGAGGGGGTCGTAGGAGAGAGAGAAAAGTGTTCTGCATTGAAATTTTGGTTAAAAATTCAAGTTTCAGCTATTTATAAGACTGGATTCGTTGACGAGACACGTCACCTCGTCAACGAGTCCTTCAATAATTTCATCGACGAACTTCCTCCCTCGTCGATGAATTTCAAACTATCCCAAAAACCCTTCTTAGTATCTTCTCATCGACGAGACATGGCTTCATCGACGAGGTGCCCTTATGCGCTCGTCGACGAATTCCCTGTGTTCGTCGACAAGACCCTGTGTAAGAATCTCGGGTTGTTACATTCTCCCTTCCTTATAAAATTTCGTCCTCAAAATTTATTATTTGTATCTCTATCTGTACACTCTATCATCCAGTAAAAGAAAAAGGTCTACTTATTTTATTATCTGCCATCACTTATGGCTGAGGAATACCGTGGTTACATACTATGTTCTGGGAGATTACATATGTGAAACTAATAACTACCTACTATCTAAAATCAATAGATATACCTGCAAAAGAAACTTATCTAACTGTTATACTTTACCTAAGTACCTCTATACCTCTTGGAACAACTGCGGGTATCTCTGTCTAATCTGCTCCTCGAGTTCCCAAGAAGCTTCCTCTATAGCGTGATTCTTCCACAAAACTTTTACTAATTGAATTTCTTTGGTGCGCAGTACTTGTGTCTTTCTGTCTAAAATCTATATTGGTGTTTCTTCATAAACTAATGAATCCTTCAGCTCTATCTTTAAATAACTGATTATGTAGGACGGGTTTAGGACGTATTTCCTTAACATAGCAACATGAAACACATCATGAACTCTAGCCAAAGATGGTGGCAACGCTAGCCTATAGGCAACTGACCCTATTCTCTCAAGTATCTCAAAAGGGCCAATATACGTAGTGCTCAACTTGCCCTTCTTTCCAAACCTCATAACTCCTTTCAGAGGAGCTATCTTCAAAAATACTCGATCTCCCACATCAAATTCCAACTCTCGGTGGCGAGTGTCTGCGTAGCTTTTCTACCAACTCTATGATGTACTGATTCTTTCTCTAATTAATCAGACTTTGTCAGATGCTTGTTGTATTGTCTCGGGACCCAAAACTCGTCTTTCACCTACTTCATCCCAGAAAAGAGGAGAACGACAACTCCTGCCATACAGTGCCTCATATGGAGCCATGCCGATACTAGACTGGTAACTATTATTATAGGAAAATTCAACTAGTGGTAGAAACTGAGTCTAGCTACCTCCAAAATCTAGCATGCACGCACAAAGCATATCTTCTAAGGTCTGAATTGTCCTCTTAGTATGACCATCTATCTGGGGATGGAAAGTTCTACTAAATGCTAACTGTGTACCCATAACCTCCTGAAAGCTTTTCCAAAATCGTGAAGTAAACCGAGGATCTCGATCTGAGACTATGGATACTGGTACTCCATGAACCTGAACTATCTCCTGAACATATATCTCTGCCAACCTATCCATGGAATAACTGATTTTAATAGGGATAAAATGAGCGGTTTTCGTCAAATGATCAACAACCACCCAAATCGCATTTAGTCCCTGTCGCACTAGTGGTAACCTTGTAATGAAGTCCATCGAAACGTGGTCCCATTTCCATTCTGGAATGAATAGTGGTTGCAATTGTCCTTCCGGTCTCTGGTGCTCGACTTTAACCTGCTGACACTTCAAGCATTGCTAAAAAAATTTGGCTATCTCCCTCTTCATTCCACTCCACCAGAAATACTCTCGCAGGTCCTTGTACATTTTAGTACTACAAGGATGGACCGTGTATAGGGATCTGTGAACCTCCTCCAGTATAGTTCTCCTGATCTCAGTATCTGCAGGAACACATAGCCTAGTACGAAATCATAGAGCTCCATCATCTAATATGCTGAACTTCCTCCCCCTGACCATAACGTACTCTAGCCATCACCGCTGCCAACTCTGCATCATCACCCTGAGCTACTTTAATCCTCTCGTAAAGCATAGGCTGAACCACTAGACTGGCAATGACTACCTGCGGACCCTCCTCTATTAAATCTAAACTAAGCTTCTCCAAATCCATTAAAATTGAATGTGGAATCTCCATGGCTACCAGTGCTAATCCCCCTGACTTCCTGCTCAGAGCATCTGCCACTACATTCTTTTTTCCTGGATGATAACTAATTGTGCAATCATAGTCTTTAATGAATTCTAGTCATCTTCTTTGTCTCATATTTAGCTCTTTCTAGGTGAAGAAATATTTCAAACTCTTATGATCCGTGAAAATCTCGCACTTTCCACCATATAAATAATGCCTCCAGATCTTGAGAGCATACACCACTGCAGCAAGCTCTAAATCATGGATAGGATAATTCTTCTCATATTCTTTACGTTGTCTGGATGCATATGCAATAACCCTGCCGTACTGCATCAACACGCATCCAAGACCCTTCAAAGAGACATCATTGTATATTACAAAATTGTCCTCCCCTGATGGAATAGCTAATACCGAAGCTGATTCTAACCGCCGCTTTAACTCTTGAAAACTTTGCTCACAGTCAACAATCCATTCAAATTTTACATTTTTCATCGTAAGTCGTGTTAATGGACCTGATGACCTGGAGAAACCATCCACAAAGTGCCGATAATAACCTGCTAATCCCAAAAAACTCCTGACTTCCTGAACATGTCCCGGCCTTTCCCAACTCACCACAGCCTCTATCTTATTCGGATCAATTGATACTCCTACTTCTAAGATCACATGGCTGAGAAAAGTAACCTGCCTTAACCAGAACTCACATTTCTTGAATTTTGCATATAATTTCCTTTCCCATAATACCTGCAACACCAATCTCAAATGATGCTCGTGCGCCTCAAAACTTCTTGAATAGACTAGTATATCATCGATGAACACCACTACAAACTGATCGAAGTATTAATGAAACACTTGATTCATTAAATCCATAAATACTACTAGTGCATTAGTCAACCCGAATGGCATCACTAAGAACTCATAATGCCCATACCTAGTACAAAATGCGGTCTTTGAAATATCTTCTACTTTAACTTTCACCTGATGGTAGCCTGACCGCAAATCAATTTTAGAGTAAACTTAGGTCCCCTAGAGCTGATTAAATAAATCATTGATCCTAGGGAGAGGATATTTATTCTTGACTGTTAGTTTGTTTATCTCTCTATAATCGATGCATAATCTCATGGTTCCATCTTTCTTTTTCACGAACAGAACTGGTGCACCCCAAGGCGACACACTGGGTCTGATGAAACCTTTATCCAGCAATTCCTATAATTGTTCTTTCAATTCTTTTAACTCTACCGGGGCCATACAGTATGGTGCTTTTGATATTGGTGCAGATCCCGGCAACAAGTCTATAGTGAAATCAATCTTATGATCTGGTGGCAAACCAGGCAATTCTTCTGGAAATACATCTGGGAATTCCCTCACTACTGGTATGTCAGCTTGTCCCAATTCTTCTTTTGGCAATTCTTTTATGTATGCGACATACCCCTGGCAACCACCCTGTAACAATCTCCTCACCTGAATAGCCGACACTAGCTGTGGTGAGACACGTACACGTGAACTCGCGAATCTAAATTCTGACTTGCCCGGGGGTCTAAAAATTACTTCCTTCATATGACAATCAATACTTCCGTGATAAGTTGCTAGCCAATCCATACCCAGTATCACATCAAACCCTTACATATCTAGGACTACAAGATCGGCTGACAGCACTCTCTCATGAATACTCACTAGAAAATTCCGGAGTACCCTCATGCATCTAACCACAGATCCTATTGGCGTAACCACATACAGTTGTATATCTAATGGTTGTGTCTCTATTCTAGCTATCTTCACATATCCCGCTGATATAAAAGAGTGGGTGGAACCTATATAAAAAAAAACAATCATTTTATATGGTAAAGCAGTAAGAGTACCTGTGACAACGTCTTCAGCTGTCTCAGCGTCTCCCGGTGTCAATGCATAGATCCTCGTTGGTGCAATGTTCCTCTTCTAATCACCGCGGGGCGCTTGATATCCACCTCGAAATGGTCTGGGAGATTGTGCATTATTTGATGGCATCTGACACGATCGATCCATAAGACCAGGCCTCATGCATCATTAATAAACATTTTACCCCAGTCGGCACTCACCAGGATGTCTCCATCCTCATCTAGGACAAATGGCAAGAAGCTGCCCACCCTGAAATCCACCATTTTCTACCATTTGTCTCTGGCCTCTGCTAAATCTACTTGCTATCCAAGGGCCTCGGCCAAGACCCACCTGAAAACACGAGGGCGCAGTCCTCTTTCTCTGACTCTGTGTCTCAGTATCCCTAGGCAAACTTTCCTCTACTATAATAACCCTAACAACCAACTCTGAGAAATCCTAAATCCTCAGTACTGCCACCTACCTGTAAATATCATGCCTCAAGTTTCTCTTAAACATTCTAGTCTTCTTTGTTTCATCTGGGACAACATAGGGGCAGAAACGCGATAGCTTAATAAATCTCACAGCGTTCTGCTGAACAGTCAATGACCCCTGGGACAGATTCAGAAACTTTTGTGCACGGTCATCTTTGACTTAAGCAGGATAATATCTATCAAAGAACATGTCTCTGAATCGGGCCCAGGTCATCTGCACTAGTATCGCCCTCTGCTCCTCCAATAGTTTGGTAGCTAACCACCGTCTCTCGGCCTCCCTTGCCAGCCTATATATAGCATATAAGACCCTCTGCTCATCGGTGCAGTGAAGTACTGTCAGAATCTTCCCTATCTCCTGCATCCAATTCTTAGCAACTGCAAGGTCAGTCGCTCCAGAAAAAATTGGCAGGCTCATCTTCATGAATTTCTCTATGGTGCATCCGTGAATTGGAGATGGACCTCCCTGCTCTCTAAAACTACGTGCTATCTCAGCCATAACTTGTTGAGCCACACTACGTAGCATAGCATCTGAATCCCCACCTACTGCGCCAGAAGGACCAACACCATCATTCCCACTAGCGTGAGCGCTATTGCCTCCTGGGTCCATCCTGCAAACACATAGAACACCGTTTTCAGAATCCTATTTCCCACACATCAACTTTTCCCCTTGATCCTATCCTACAATCCAATCTTACAACCTAAACACATGACTCTTCGACAGTTTACTATAGTTTTCTTGGAAATGTCACCTCAGGAAAAACACAGAAAGAATCATGAAATCCCGTATCCAGATCAAAGAACAAAACCTCAAATCTTTTCCCTATATTTTGGTATTGTTTTTCACTGCACTTTAGAGTCAACAAAACCTAGCAACCTAGGCTCTAATACCAAAATGTAACATCCTCAAAATTCTTACCATTTTTTTTTATATGTATATCTACAACCATACCTAACCAGTGGAAACACGAATCATATAACCATATATATATATATATATATACACACACACACTATACAATACCAGAATCTAGTATATACAAGCCATAACCATACAAAATAAACCCCTCCAGCATCATCTACCTCAAAAATACAAAACTCTGTCATAACTCGCACTACAACCGGGGTAATCAAGTAAACTTCCTATCTGCGAGCCTAATCTGCTCGCCTAGATGTCTTACCTAATTTGGTAAACTAATGGAGTGAGTCGACGCTCAGTAAGTGAAAATATGCTTTTACTAGTGTGTGGTGACCAAATAATAAAATTATAATAATAGTATTTAAAAACTGCATAATCTACAAATTCTGTACATTACATATATACTATCTTAAAACATTTGTATCATCTAAACTTTCTATCATTCATAGTGCTACATCATACTATATACAATAAAAGCTATAAAATTGTATACATATACATAACTGTGTTCTTTGCCTGGGACTCTGTATGTCATGATTTGACCTCTCATAACAGGGTTGTGCGGCCCATAGGTGGGACTTAACCTGGTCGGCCCTCCAAGTAAGTCACTATGCTTTACACTACCTCAGCCCAGCCAAACTGCATACTCTCCTAGGCACAGGACTGGCTGCTACCTCGTCAAATTGGCCCCCTCAACCCAGTGAACTGGGGAGCTGCATACTCTCCGAGCATGGCTAACGGTACCCACACACTATCTAAGATATGTGGTTGCACTATATCTATATCTAGCAATGGTACCGTGCTCTGTATTCTATATCTATTCTATATCTGTCTGAAATCTTTCCATAGGGATCTGATACTATATATATACATACTATACTCTTTATACTGTTTTCATTATATTTCCAAAATAACCATAACACTATATTGATGTACTGTAAATACTGTAATATTTGTAGCATCTTAATGTTATAACTGTGTAATCTTTCTATACTTTCTTTTTATATAATTTTTCTGTACTTCCTTTCTGTATAATCAAAGTGTTATGGTATTTAGGAAAACATAACTTTCTATATACCCTATATATATTGTTCTGAATAAATATCTGTATAATGATATATATATATATATATATATATATATATATATATATATAACTGTCTATGTAATCATCTGAAATAAACTGTATATGTATACAAAATTCTGTCTGTATAAAATTTGCAATTATCTAATTATATCTGTATAACTTGAAATACTGAAAAACTACATAAAACTCCATATCAATATCATATACTCAGGGCACACATGCTTTAAAAATTCATATCATGTATAACATCTAGTATACATGCATACATATATAAAATTTCTAATAACGTAAGTAAACCTCCTAGCATAGCATAGGGCTGCGCTGAAATTTTGGTTAAAAATATGAGTTTTGACTATTTATAGGACTGGATTCGTCGACGAGACACGTCACCTCATTGACAAGTCCTTCAATAATTTCGTTGACAAATTTCAGATTGTCCCAAAAACCCTTCTCGGTATCTTCTCATCGACGAGACGTGGCTTCGTCAATGAGGTCCCCTTATGCGCTCGTCGACGAACTCCTTGTGTTTGTCGATGAGGCGCTGTGTAAGAATCCTGGGTATTTACATTCTTGTTGTAGTATTTTCTTGTAAGAAATTTTGGTCTTACCTCATTGGTACAAGGGTGATAGTGTTCACTTATCATGCAACTTTTCGCTATTTGTTTGGTAAGAAGGATACTAAGCCTAGGTTGATTTGGTGGATCCTGCTTCTGCAAGAATTTTATTTGGAGGTTTGCAATAAGAAAGGAAGCAAAAATTCAGTTGCTGATCATCTCTCTTGGTTTAAGTAAGAGGAAGTAAGACCAGATTCAATGATCCAAGAAGCATTCCCTAATGAGTAGTTGTTTGCAAGTGAGATCAAGTTTCCTTGGTACGCTAATATTGTAAACTACCTAGCTTGCAAAGTATTGCCACCAAATCTCACTTATCATCAATGTAAGAAGTTTTTGCATAATGTGAAATATTATCTCTGGGATGAGCCTTTGCTATTCAAAGGATGCCCTGATCAAATCATCCGAAGATGTGTGCTAGAAGAAGATATGCAATCCATTCTTCATCATTGTCATTCCTCATTATATGGAGGACACTTTGGAGCAACACGAATAGCAGCTAAGGTACTCCAAAGTGGCTTTTTCGGCCTTCTATTTTTCATGATAGTTATACTTTGGCAAAAACTTGTGATTGGTGCCAAAGTATGGGAAATATTTCAAGACATCAGGAGCTACCATTTAAAAATATCTTAGAGGTTGAGTTATTTGACGTTTGGGGAATAGATTTTATGGGTTCTTTCCCTCCTTCTTTTGGCTATGTGTATATCTTGTTAGTAGTTGATTATGTGTCAAAATGGGTGGAAGCAATTGCTGCAACAACAAATGATGCAAAGGTAGCGCTCAATTTTCTGCATAAGAATATATTTAAAAGATTTGGCTCTCCATGAGCTATTATTAGTGATGAAGGGGCCCACTTTTGCAACAAGTTATTTGACAACCTGCTTTCTATATATGGTGCGAAGAACAAGATTGCACTTGGCTACCATTCTCAAACTAATGGCCAAGCTAAAATTTCAAATTGAGAAATCAAGAACATCCTTGAGAAGATGGTTAACTCCAATAGAAAGGATTGTGCAAAGAAGCTTGATGATGCTTTGTGGGCATACTGCACTGCTTTTAAAACACCTATCGAGATGTCCCTTACCGATTAGTGTTTGGAAAAGCGTGTCATTTCCCTATTGAGTTGGAGCATAAAGCCTATTGGGTTGTAAAGAAACTTAATTTTGATTTGAAGGCAATAGGGGAAAAGCGACTTCTTCAATTGAATGGGATGGATGAGTTCTGAAATGATGTGTATGAAAATGCAAAATCTACAAAGAACAGACGAATAAGTGGCATAACAAACAGATTCTTAGGTGTGAGTTTGCTCCGGGACAGTAGGTTTTACTCTTCAACTCAAGATTAAAACTCTTCCCAAGGAAATTAAGGTCAAGATGAATAGGTCTTTATACAATTGACAAAGTTTTCCCTTTTGGAGCAATAGACTTGAAGGACAAGACAGGGAATATATTTAGAGTTAATGGTCAAAGATTGAAGCACTATTATGGAGAACAAGTGGAGTGCATTTATTCCTCTTGGAGATCCTAATTGATGAAGATTGAAAAGTATGGCTAGAGACGTTAAAAAAAGCGCTTATGGGAGGCAACCCAAAGAATTTTCTTTTTTGTATTCTTTTATTTTTACTACTTTATTTATTTATTTATTCATTTTTGAATAATTTGGATTCTTGATGCAAGTTTATCTAGCATGAATAAAGAGCTGAAAATTTCATTCTTCGACTGATTCACCAAGAAACCAGGGAAGCTCTTTTCATTCCTTCAATCTTTCTCACCTTTGAATTACAATGAAGACATTGTTTAGTTTTAGTTTGGGGGTGTGATTTGGTCTTCTTGATTGTGGGCTGTGTTTATTTTTCTTATGATTTTTTTTTTAATTGTGATTTTATAAGTCTTGAATTGTTGGATTCTTTTACCAAGCATGTATTTGAGTATGATTGAATTCTCTATGACTCTGAAATTTGTGATTAAGGATGGGATTGAGAAAAATTTCCAAAAATTTCTTTTATGTCAAGCGGAGTTTTGTGAGTACTTTGATTTAAATCTTTTTCCTTGAATATAATTGTGCACATAGGCGGGTTTTTTTTTTGTTCTCTATTCGATTTTGCTTATAAAGAGAATGAGTAGAATTGATTAGGTTAGAGGAGTTCAATCTTACTTTACTCTAGAATCCATTGATGAATCCTTGAGGTGAAATGTAACGACTTGCTTATTTTATCATTTAATAAACATACTAAATAAAATAGTTAGCCCGAACCTGTGGGTAACGGGGACACCTGTCATACATAGCAGAATCTAGGCAACAGTAAATGTAAATCACATACTTATGATCATAAAATATTAAATACCAAAGCCAACTACAATCCACAGTGATACTGTATTTATAAACAACCCCAATATAATAAAAATACATCTAGGATCTCACATCAAAATCCCCTGATCCTAGTCCAAACTTACCCTCCTAGCAGGGTAGTACAATCGACTCAACGACAGCCACGACCCGCCGATCCTTCTAGGTTTCCTAAAAATCGTTTAATGTTCGGGGGTGAGACACTTCTCAGTAAGCGAAAATAAACTAAATACAGCTGTATGGCAATATGAATATTTAATGATAATGTAGATATACAGTACATTCTTCATACCAGAAATCATTAATCATTTAATAACTGCATAAACGTATATCTTCATATTTTTAATAAATCATACTAATCATAACTGTCTGATATAGCTAATAATACTGAAAACATACCCAGGATGAATAGCTAGCTGATGTCATGTATTACCCCCCATGACAGGTTGTGCAGCCCGAAGGCGGGACCCGACAATGGCTAGCCGACCACTGCCGAGTCAAAAATGTTTGTAAGTACGATGGACCCACTACACCCTGGTCCGGACTGCCAGGTGAACGTCTACAACTCTATACTGAAAGCCACATCCATGTCCCACCCCCTCGTGGGGTGGTTAGCACAAATCTGAACATAGATATCCGATCTATATAGCTACGGTATCGTGCTCCAGAAACTGAACTAAACTAACATCCAGGTTCTAATAACATATAATACATGATAATGTAGCATTTTACATAAATAGATTGATAGCATTTTCTACAATTTCATAAATACGGCCTTGCGCCGAACATTTCATAAATACGGCCTTGCGTCGAAATCATACGTAAAACACAACCTTGCGCCAACTATCAATCACGGCCTTGCGCCAAATATCTCATACATATCATTCTGAATAAATAAATCAATTATCATGTATTTCTAAATCATCATATACTGCATTATTTCATAATTCTTGAAAACACACTTTACTCGTAAAATTGTCATATCATAATACTTTTCATGAAAAATAATATTCATGCCACACAAACTGAGTAAATCTGTACATTTCATTCTAAAATCACATTTTCTGTATGACAACAGTATTTTCCCAAATATGCAATTTCCCAATAATATTCAAATATAATACATGCTCCCTTGAAAATTAATTTGCTGATAAATAATAATAATACGTGTGGAAAATAACTGCTTTAGTTTATTCCCTTACCTGACACTGAGAAACCCCCCCCTAAAAACACTCGTCCTGGACCCACAGGGTTCCCCGTTTAACACCTTGAATTCAACAACTCTCAAAACTAAATTTCAGTATTTTCACATGAATATCATTTCTTATAACTATGAAAAGATCAAATTTGGTATAAAAAGTCTTACCTCAACTTAGGGATGAATTTCAACTCGCTTCCACCAATGATCCGCTCCAGCAGATTTAGAGAGAACTTCCTCAGGAGCATTGTGGTGGCCTCAGATTGTCGATCTGGCGACTAACGGGGCCGAAATCGAAGAGAGAAGAAGGAGAAACCGTAAGGAGGAGAGAGAGAGAGAGAGAGAGAGAGAGAGAGAGAGAGAGAGAGAGAGAGAGAGAGAGTGAGAGAGAATTTCCTGATTTTTCTGTGATTAAACTCAGATTTTACACTATTTATACTAGTGGCTTCATCGATGAGCCACGTCACCTCGTCGATGAGGTCAATAGTAAATTCGTCGACGAGCTCTTCCCTTCATCGAAGAAATTCATAGTTGCCCCAAAACCTCTCAACATTTTCTCATCGATGAAACATACCCTCGTTGACGAGGCCCTATGTTATCCTCGTCGATGAATCCCCTGTATTCGTCAATGAGTCCTTGATTAAATTCCTCAGTTATTACCCCTAAAGTGCAATGTCATCGACGAACACAAAGCGTTCATCAACAAGGTCTGCCGCCTCATTCTGTTTCTGTTTCCAATTCCCTCCCACTTTATTATTTAAATATCATTATTCTTCGGGTCATTACACGAAATCCTAGTTGATACCAAATATTAGAGAAATGATCTAAGCAAAAAATGTTTTTGTCATTACCAAACAAGCTTTCCCAACCATCCTAATTATCATGCCATCATTGCATGGCGTATTTCCATAGTCAACCCCTTTGAGCCTCATGTTACATAAGCCTTTATTTGTTACATCAGTATGAGCATATTGTCAAGAGAGAGTTATGGTTTGAATCCTATGGATATCTCTTTGATTGTTCTTTCCACTAAGTATTTTTCCAAGTTTGCTTTAATTTTCTTTATCCATTTCTTTCGTAGCCCTCACCCAGTGGCCTGTCATTACAACCTTTTGATCTCTAATTTTGGCATTTGACTACATTAGTGGAGAGGATTTCTGAAAATTGGACCTATAGGGTTAAGTTTGGAGAGAATTCTTCTAGTTTCAGTGTTCTACTGTTATCTAAATTTGCTAGTGGCTTGGAGTTAAATTGACTTTAGCACACACACACTCAAGGTCTTAACCTTAGGTTGAAGTAAACACCTAACTCATGCTTGACAAATTACTAAATTTTTTATTGATTTTCCTACTATCTTTGATGTTAAAAGAGTAAGATATTAGTGATGAAATCTAAATTCAAATCATGGCTTGGTGAGTGATGATACTTCTTTATGAGGTCTAGTTGATATTGTCTTTAGTGGTCTTTTATTTTGTTTTCTTTTGTTTGAGGAAAAACAAAGTTTTAAATTTGGGGGTGTTTGATGAGTGACATAAATTAAAATAAATTATCGCTTCTTAACTTTAAACTTTGGCCTAATTTTATTTAATTTTTACCGATTTTAGGTCTCACTGCGGTCATTTAATTTTACTGCAAATTTGAAGAAAAGAAATAACATTTTTTGGAAATTAAATCCGGAATTAAAAATGTTGGAGAAGTCGTGCACTACACAAGCAGACATCGCTTGCACTACGTGGGTCGTGAACATGAAGAGGTGTCGTATACGTGAGCTGGAGTCTGAATCAAGTGCCATGCATGCTCATGAAGAGAAGCTGTGTATGAGCCATGCATGAAATACAAGTGGAGAGCAATGAGCTGTTAAATAATCATGGGCTTGTGTGTGGTTTTAAAAGAAAAAAAAAAATGATAATAAGTCATGCACATGAAGACATGTTAAAGCCTATTAGTTGGGTTTTGGAATTAAAGGGGAGAATGAAATTGGGGTTGGGCCTTAAAATAAGAGGTGAGTGGGCTTCAACCTATGAGCTGGAAATTGAATGCCAAAACAAAAAGCAAGAGAGGTGCTGGACATGGAGAGAGGGGCCTCGGGTTGATGGGCTTGTGTGTAGGCGCTGGAGCAAAATTGGAAAAAAAAAAAAAAAAAAAGGGAGGCCAGGTCTTAATGTGACCCGACCATGCAAGAATTTGATTTGGAGGGTGCGCTAGGCTGGAATAAAGGCTGGTAGGCTAGGTTTTGGTTTCGAGTTTTTAAGAAAAAAAAAGGTAGGGTTTGCTTTTAAAAACGGAGGATCCTGCACAGGGAGGTTTTTAAGGAGGCTGTGATGGGCATGATTGGAGAGAGCCATGCACAAATAAAAGGAGGAAAGCTTTCTTTTTGGCCTCGGGAGGCAGAGCTGAAAAACAAAGAAACACACACAGCAGGAAGGGGGTTCAGGCAGCAGTTCTTGGGAGGTTCTTGAAGCACGAACGCAACAAACTTCGGCTGGGACTGTGTGTTGATTTCTCTTCTATTCCCATGAGAAAAGAAAATATGACGAATTCGTTTATGCAGGATTTTATTTTCAGCATGAACTAATTTTCTTATTTCTAGAAAAATGATGTAATCTAGTTGCAAACTATGCTTACTTGCCTATGCTAATCTGAAGTAATTTTCTTCCATGTTTGTCTGATTTATTCTGAGCTTATTGCTTTTGATTAACTGACCATTAATTAAATGATTTCAATAATGTATGTTGGCCTTACAAGAATTAAAATCTTGTTTTGATGATAACAAATCTGAGGAACTTAACATATTTGGTTAAGTGATGATATTTTAGGACTCAAGTATGTAAATACAAGATCAAGTGCTCATAAGGATTATTGAAAGCTTATACTCCAAAGAAAGATGATCAAATGAAGCTTAAAGAATATTAAGGCATGGATTCAAAGATGATCTAATAAAACTTGAAGATCATGGGAGGATGAATATTAAAGAGAACTTGCAAAAAATTTAAAGTATTTTGAAGCTTGAAGACAAGATGGAGTCCAAGAAAGACAAGCATGAAGACTTAAGTGTTTAGAATGTCAAAGTCTTAAGAAGTCTTTATGTAAATACTTCAAACAATTTCAATATGGATACATGAAGCTCTTAGGTTAATTTCCTGGACCTAGATACCTTTTAAAATACTTGGAAAATATTTTTATAAGGTCAAAAGTTATTTCAAAAAGGTTAAAATTATTTTTTGAATGAAAAGCAATAAAAATAGGATTTTCCAAATTTTGTTATTTTTTCTATATCCACATTGATGTACATTTTTCTCTATCAAACACTCCTTATCCTAAAAAGTGTTCAACATAAAGTTGTGGGATTGTCTTTTAGCTTTCTTTTGATACCCAAAACGTCTAATTTGGAGTTGTATAGAAAAATTTTTTACCAAAATACTGAAGGAGGGTCAAAGTTGTCAAGCGACTGAAGATTAAGTTCAGTCTACTAAAGAAATTCCTGATGAATTCTTGAAGAAGTCGTAGACCCGCAGACGATTGAACCTTGTCACTTCAGTCAACTAACCCTGTTTTCAGTTAAAATTTCAGTGTTTTAAAGAACTTCAGAAGACTGAACCCTACTCCTTAGTCGACTGAACACTATTAACGGCTATATTTTTAAAAAATTTTAAATTCAAATTTGTATTTCTTGTACTCCAAGCTTTCTATAAATTTGGGAAACACTCCAAGTCACTTGGGGAACATGAAACATGAAATAGACTTGATTTCTCATCTATAAATAACCCCCCAATGCTAAGGATTAAACACACCAAGAAAATACAACAATCAAGCTTTCTTGCTCTCAAATCTTCCAATTCTCTCAAAGCTCTCTTCTGCAATCAATTTCTAAATTTTACTATTGAGATTTTTCTGATTTAAAGGTCACGGTTCTTGTGTTCTTAATTGAGTTTTACAACTAAGAAAGAACCCCGGTGATATCTTCTTGAGCTTCATCTTTCCATATTGTGATTTTGATTGAAGTATATAGATTTTAATTGTACTAATCTACTCTTCTGGAGAGTGTCTTTGTACACGAATATTTGTTTCTTATTTTGTAGATGGTTTAGGTTCTTGAATCGTTGTTAGACTGAGCGTGGGGTATCGCTTGGAGAGGCATTGCTCTAGCCTATTGATGGAGTGACTGAGCATGGGGTATCATTGGGAGAGGGGGTTCCACCTTGAAGGAGGAATTGTAACAGTTTGATCCGCCCGGAAAGGAATGGTATAGTGGAAGCCTTAGGTAGTATTGGCCTAAGGCAAGGATGTAGGTTGGGTATAAGTCAAACCTCGTAAAAAATCTCAGTCTCACTCTTATCCTTCTCTTTACTTTCAGCATATATATATATATTGTGTGGTGTGTATGCAAAGTCTAGGTTTCTGAAAATAAAAAACCGAGATTAAGAAGACTCTTAACTTAAGATAATACGTTTGATTAAACTTTTTCGAAAACCCAAAAGGGAGTACGTTGTTTAATCATTTTCGAAAATCTTAGTTGAGAGAGAATAAGCAAATTTCATTCATTACAGGGCTTGAAACAAACACATATTCACACGGCTACAAACGAACTCTACCTTGAGTTTTTGCTATAATTGAAAAGTGCTACATCTTATATCTTGATTGAGTGTATTGTGTTTGATTGGATTGTTTGGTTATTGTTTACTTGTGTTGATATTAAGTGTGATTGTAGATTAATTAAACAAACAAAATTTTTGTTAAGTGTGGCTAATGGTTAAAGATTTCTTAAAAATAATTAAAAGAAAATTTTAATAACCCAATTCACTCACTCCCTATTGGGACTACACCTTAACTTTCAATTGGTATCAGAGTCAGGTTGTAACAAATCTTAAAATGTAGTTATATAAAGATCTACATGGCACATATAGAAGTAGCCCCCTTTGGAGAGGGTCAATCCTCAACTATACCACCTATTTTTTGTGGACTTTAGCCCCCTTTGGAGAGGATCAATCCTCAACTAGACCACCTATTTTTTGTGGACTTAGTTATACTTTTTGGAAACAACGAATAAGGATTTATCTTCAAACCATGGATTGAAAAGCTTAGAAGATTGTCACAAATGGTGACTTAATTCCTACCAAACTAGTAGATGGAAAAGAGGTTCCAAATGAAGAAAAAGATATGACAAAAATCGATCATAAAATGCTGCAAGTCAACTCTAGTGCTATAAACGCCTTATATTGTGCACTGGACATTAATGAATTCAATAGATTCATGGCTTGTAAAACGACAAAGGAAATTTGGGATAAACTTGAGGTAACTACAAAGGTACCGTAGATGTTAGAGACAATAGAATTGATATGTTGACTAGTGAATATGAAGTTTTTAGGATGAATCCCGACGAATCAATTACAAACATGTATACTAGGTTTACACATATCATAAACTCATTAAACGCTTTGGGAAAAAAATATATTCTACCTATGAGATGATTCGTAAAATCCTTAGAGGACTTCCACCCATATGGGAACCAAAAGCTACAGCTATAACGGAAGGAAGAAACCTTACGACTACCTCACTAGATGAACTCATAGGATCCCTTCTCACGTATGAGATGACTATGAATGAAAGAAGTGGAAAATCTAAAGCTCAAGAATCCATAGCTTTTAAAGTATCAAACGAAAACTCTAGGGATGAAGATGAAGAAGAAATGGATGAAAATGAAATAGCTTTCATATCCAAGAAACTTGCAAAAATTCTCAAAAAGAAAAATAAATTTACAAGAAAAATTCGGAACTCAAAATCAGATGAAGAAGAAAAAAAGGAAATCAATACAAAGAAAACAAAGGCTGAACCTCCAACATGCTATAACTATAAGAAAGTTGGACATATAAAATTGGATTCTCCACAACTTAAGAAAGATTCCAAAAAGAAAAGGAAAAGGCAATGAAAGCAACTACTTGGGATAATATGAGTACAAGTAGTTTAGATAATGAATCAAGTGACCAAGAGGTTGATTGTTTTATGGCATGGGATAATGATGAAGAGCAAAGTTCCTTATCCAAATCTTTTAATAATTCTTGTGATGACTCGGCAGAAAAATCCAATGATGAAAGTATGACTTCTTATGAAGAACTTCAAAATGAACTATTCAAGGTGCATAAGATTATAGTTAATATGACTAAAAGATATACATCATTGAAAAATAAAAATAAAGGTGTAATGAAAAAGTTGGAATCTCCAAAACTTGCTAAAAGAGAAAAAGATTTAAAAATTAATAAACTAGAAAGCAAGAATGAGAAGGTGATAAAAGAATTAGAAGATCTAAAGTCCAAAACTTCTATGGATAATGAAAAAGACTTACATATTTCTGAACTAGAAAATAAAATTACCATGATGTCTCAAAACCAAGAAAAGCAGCAAGAAAAGGGTAAAAATACTCTAGACTCAAGAATCAATGATCTTAAGAGGAAAAATGACGATCAAGCTAAAATAATTTAAAATTTTACTAGAGGAAAAAAGAACTTTGATAGAATGATTGGTGTACAAAGAATGTCTTTGAATAAAGAAGACATAGGGTTCAATGGAGTTGAAAATATAAGGAAAAAAGAACCTTTATATGGGGTTCTTTATGAAAACCTCCAAAGACTATGCTAGCACCTCCTTTAATGCTTATACTCACACTATGTGTTTTCTATGTAAGAAGAAAGGGCACATTAAGTTTGAATGTCCATTAAAGAGGAAAGATGTGAAAATTAGACAAGTGTGGAGAATAAAAGAATCAACTTCTTCTAAACCATCTAGGCCTAAGAAAGTATGGGTACCTAAATAAAAAGCCTAATTCACAAACTAAGGACTCCAAAGATATTACGATTAGTCATTCCCTTTTAGAAATTAAGAAAGCTACTTAATCCAATTCAATATAAGGATATTGAACTAATTGAAATAGAAAATCTTAAAGAAGAGTGTAAGAGCTTATTGACGACTATAACATTGAAACAAATAAAAAAAAATGACATTGTTGGCCAAAATCATAGGATGATTCGTACAAGGCTTAACTTAGAAAATATTAAGATTTGGAAAGCAATATGAATTTTGGGAATTCATATGAAATCAAAAGAAAAAAAAAATCTAAAGCAAATTGAGCTTATTGCATGAGTATTTTGATTAAGAAAATATATTTGAGGAAAATGAGAGGTATTTAAGCCAAAAAAGAGATATTTGAGAATTAGAGATACCTGAGCAACATGAGAACAATTTGAGCAAAATTGTAGCACAACCTAATCACATCAAGACAAGCCACAAAAATCAAATTGGTGCAAGATATATGGTCAACCACCTTGAGGGGCTAGTCAACCACTTGTGGATTCTATCAACGGATATATTTTAGACAGAGCTAGTTGACCGACTAAAGAGATCAGTTGGCTACCTCTAGCTTATTCTCTCTCTCTCTCTCTCTCTCTCTCTCTCTCTCTCTCTCTCTCTCTCTCTCTCTCTCTCTCTCTCTATTTTTTTTTTTTCATTTGCTTCCCACTTTTCATATATCCAAAAGAACCCTTATTTTTTTAAGATATGAAAAATCACTATCGAGGGTAGAAAACCTTAAATTTGTTGTGAATTTTTAGCAAGAGAACCACAAATTTAACTTGAAAACTCAATTTGATACTTGGGTCGAAGAACACCCAAAAGCCACATTATGGGTATATGACTCCAAGGTTTTGAAGAAAGCTTAATAAACACTTAAGCACTTTTGAAAACCATGAATGAACAAGTTTAAATCTCCTAAAAACTTAGTCTTTTATGGACAAAAAAACCATGAAAACCTTTAAAAAATCATTAAAGGGCTCGACCAACTACACTCAAATGAGTTTAGAAACCTTAAACGAGGCAAAACTGTAACAACCTGCTATTTAAATGGGTTTTTTTTTTTTACTATAATATTTAAAATGCTCTGATACCATACTAGATTAAACTCATCCATCAACCTAAGTAGCGAGAAGCAGAAATCAAATAAATATAACTATATATAATTATATACAATACTAGAGTGCTAAATTGTTTTCCAAAATATACATGTACGTCTGTTCCCCAAAATACCCTCAACTGTCTGGGGCTATACAAAATTACTCCAAAACAAATACTCACTCTCTATTGACAGGGCAGTACTGAAATCCCTCTACCTGCAAGCCTGATCTGCTCGCCTATCTGGATCACCTGAAAAATGTTAAATTAATTGGGAAAAGCCAATGCTCAGTAGGACGAAATATGCTATTATTAGTGTATGGCAAATGAGTTACAATACTGTGAAAATCTATCACTATATAGTCGTGTATCACTGAATCTGTAAAGTACAATATCAGTAATATAAATCTTCATCTTTTACCTGATGCTTAACATTTCTATACTTTAGGTTTCTACTCAAAATACTTCTAATATACATATATATATTTTCTGTTTCTGTAAAACTGTATAAACATAGTAATAACTGTAAATTTCCATGTGGATAACTGTGTGTCATGATTTAACCCCTCATGACAGGGTTGTGCGGCCCGTAGGTGGGATTTACCCTAACTGGCCAACCAGGAATAAATCACTATACTACATAGTCTGATCAGCCCTCCTCAACCCATATCTGATGGGGAGCCTATCCACTCGTGAGTTCTATGCAATCGACCTTTATACCACGTATTATCTGAATAGGTGGTTGCACTCTATAAACTGTATGTAGCTACAGAACCATGCTCTATAAATTGTATGGTCCAACAGGGTTTGATACTATATAATACATCTATATATATATATATATATACAACTATCTGTTTTACCATGACTCTGTAATAACTGTATAAACAATGACGCTGTAGAAAACTGTATCTATATCAACTGTGTTTCTGTAACGAACTGTAAAACTAAATGTCATGGTACTGTAAATTGTATCTGTATCAAGTGTATAATCATGGTATTCTGTAATTACTATAAAACATGGTCACTGTCTATATATTTTGTAAAACATAACATCGAAAAATATTATAAAACATATTTCTGTACTATATCTATATTCTCAAGCCACACAGTAATTTTAAAACATATTAATCATACTTGAATAAAATGTATAAATCTCTGCTGTGAATATTACTCTAGTAAACATTTACAACTTTATACTGAAATCATACTCAAATAACCTAGCATAGCATATTTCTCTTACCTGTTTCCTGCTAAAAATCCCCTATTATTACGGGTCCAACACCCGCAGGGTTCTCCACTCAGTATCCTGAAAACCAAATTTTCCAGAACAAAATATCAATATTTATTGGCTTACATCAATTCTTACAACTGTCAGAAGGCCAAAAACTGAATAAAAGACCTTACCCTAGATTTGGGATGAATTCCAACTTCGTTCCACCGACGATCCGCTCCGGCAAACTTGCAGAGAACTCCGCCAGAAGCGTTGTGGTGGTCTCAGATAGTCGATCCGGCGACTGACGGGGCCGAAATTGAAGAAAGAAGAAGGAGGAGCCATAGAGGAGAGAGAGAAAAGAGCGGCGCTGAAATTTCTGTGTAAAAATCCGAATTAAACACTATTTATACTGCGGCCTTCGTCAACGAGCCACATCATCTCGTTGACGAGTCCTTCAATAATTTCATCGATGAACCTTACTTCCTCATCAATGAATTTTAGATGGCCTAAAACCCCTCTCGGTATTTTCTCGTCGACGAAGCTCGCCCTCGTTGACGAGGCTCTGATAAATTTATTGGGGCATTTTCTCAAAGTATGATGTCATCGACAAAGTCGACTACCTCCTTCTGTTACTGTTTCCATTTCTCTCTCTCTTTGTTATTTAAATACCATTATTTTTTGGGTTGTTACAAAAACCCCAGAGAGAAGTATATAAAAGGTGCAAAAAAGCACCTCTCGAGATATGATGGTCGACCATCTTATGAAAAATTCAGAGGGTCGATCAACCATTTGGTAGCCATTGCCTACCTTTTCAAGATTGTCAGAACCAGTCGACCACCTATATAGGTCGATCGATCGCTTGCACTAAACTTTCTCTCATTTGTGTCATTTTTGACACTTTTCATATGCTTCTTTTCATACATCTTTAAGAAAAACATTTAAACAACAAAATGACACAATTTGCAATATGAAAACACATGGAAAATGAAGTAGATCACATCCAAAGCCTATAACACACTTCTAGGAAATAAACACACCAAATTTACATGAATGATTGAAACATACAAAAGGAAGTGTTAGGTACGAACCTTGTGATGTTTATGCAACCTATAGATCAAGTGATGAGCACTCTCTATTCATATTATTCTCTAAAAACTCTTTGCGAACTTAAAGGAATGAGAATTTCCTTCCTATTTCTTTCAAACAAAAGTACCCCTTAGAGCCTTTTCATTTGCAAATTCCTTACCTTGCCCTCTCTTGGACATGCCTAAAACTCTCTTCAAATGTTTCCTTTTGTAGACTTATTGTGGAATGGAGGGAAACCATCTTTGAATTTGAATTTTCAAAATTCAAATTCAAAAATAAACCACCAATAACTACCAACTATCATTGTCTACAATTGATAGACAACATCAAAGGGACACGTGACAAGCTCAAAATATTCAACCAATCGCATGCAAATAACTCGAAAATTCAAAATTAGCAGGGCTAATCGATTGCTTGTATAGGTTGGTCAATCGCCTCTAAGTGGTATCTATGGATACCTTTTGGAGGAAAGGCCAATTGATCATCCAAAGGGGTTGATCAACCACCTTAAGCAATTGTTTCCTTTTTTTATTTTTATTTTTTATTTTGCTTCAATCTTTCATATATTCAAAAGACCTTTGTCTTGGAAGGTAAAAAATGACTATCGACAAGAACCATATCTCTTTTTGTTCTTTTAGGGAAGATACTTGAAGGGTGTGTGTATTGTGAGTATACCCCCACTTGTCTACATTGATTACAACATCAAAAGGTTAGTCCTCTTCCCCTCATTTCATTTATTTCTAAGTTGGTTTGTACTTTTGTATGAAAAGCATGTATAGTTGTATGTGATGTTAATGTTCACTCTTCACGGAATTTGCATTTCTTTGATTGAATCATGTCATCAAAGATGTTAGGGTTGTTAATGTTTTAGAATTTGTGAAAAATTTTGGTCAAAATTGCATGTTTACATTTTTCAAGATAGATTTATGGTTCTCCCACCAAAAATCCACGTTTTCTTCACATTTAAATAAGCAAACATTATTTTTTTAAAGTAATCAACTATGAAGTGGTTTGAGAGTAAAAAAAAAAAGTGTTTTTTCTAAACATAAACTTGGTTTTAAATCTCTATTTTATAGAGTACTCATTGGAAAATTAAAGTTTTCAATCAAAAACAAAAATTTTACAATCAAAACAACAAATGATTTCTAGTGGTTTCAAGTGATTTCATGTTGCTTCAAAATTGTCATCAAAATATTTTCTAGATCATTTCTAAAAATATTTGAATGAACTATAGATGACTTGATTTGTTGTTCTTGAAATGACATAAACTAGTAAGTTTCAATGAGGTCACTCCTCTACATAAACTCTATGAAAGCCCTAAGGAGTTAGGGTCCATAATATTATTATTTTTTTTAATAAATAAAGGGGGGAAAGTTGTAACAAAGTGCTCAACCGTCCTTTTGTAAGTGGTCAACCCATCACTGTTGCAACTTAGAATTTTCCCTATTTTTTTTATTTTTCTTTCAAAAATAAATTTTAAAATGGGAGACATACACATTCAAATATGATAAGTATGATTATCATTATTATAATGGGTATTTTAGGGTGTTAAGATTTTAAATCTCATTAAAGAAAGTTTAAAAGTCTACATTTCCTATTCACAATGGTGGTCTTAGACCAAAATCTCTTTTAAAAGGTTTTTTTTGTTTTACTTTTTCAAAAAACTAAAATAAAGTGATGACTTTATTTTCTAAACAACAATGGTGAGTAAGGAAACTGATTTGATTTTTTTCTTTACTTAGTTTTCATTTAGTCACCAAATAAGTTAGCAACCGAGTGTCTTGAGTCCTGCGTCAATTTGCTTAGCATAGGTGTAGTTAGAAGAGCAATTAATTGATAGTAATTAATTAGGTGATCTAACTACACGTAGGATAAAATAGGTTAGTGATAATTCTATTAGTATATATTTTGACCTATAGATATACATAAAGATATCATCCCTCTGTTCATTTCTCATCTCAAGTTTGTTATTCAAATCGAGGTAGTTCAAAAATACACCTTTTACGTTACAAAAGAAATTATTTTGGTAAAAATTTGGTATTCATTATGAAAATTGATAGAATGAGTATTTTCTAACGACACATTTTAGCTATATCATAGTTGCTAAGATGTTTATGATTTTATCTCTCTCTTTGTTTTTTTTTTTTTTTTACAATTAATGAAAACCATGTTTTCAAGTAGTTCTTCTTGTGAAAGATATATTGCTAAAACAATTTTTTTAGTTATTTTGCTTTTTTCTCTTTTGTTTCATTGGTCATAAGTTTTGGAAAATGCATGTTAAATTTTAGGTTGAATTTTTAGAAGAGGAGATAAATTCTAGGTTGAAGTTATTGAACTCTCTAACCATCGAGTGGCCTGTGTAAGGTCATCATTATATGCCCTTGTTTGTAATCATGCATTACAATGTCTAGTATTATGTTAATATTTTTCTTATTAAGGTTAACTATCATTTTGGTGACTGAACTGAATAAAAAGGTTGTGATAATCAAGAAAAGTCCAACTTTTCGTGCGTTAAACAATCTTTTTCAGATAATTATGACATCTTGGTGTTCATGGTTATTCAAATGCAAAAGCATATTAAGAAATGTATTTTTAAGTCTAGAAAATTACATTTGGAGAGTATATGCTTCTATTCAAAAGAAAATAATGTTTTTATAATTATTTTTGGTAATTCTTTGAAATAAATTGAACATTTTTTTTGAAAAAAGATAAGATTGAATATATTAAATCAAAGGAATCCAATTAAAAAACAACGCAATATATAAAAAATAATAAAACAAGTCCAACTAAAAAGAACAAACAATATAGAATATTGGTTTAAAGCTGGGTAAGTGATCTCTCGCATAAGAGCGTGTTACCAAGGTCTTATTAGCTAGGGGTGAGCAAACGGTCGGTTCGGCCAAATTCAATTAATTAATCGAATTAAGCAAAAATTTCGATTAAAAAATACTGTTAACCGCACCGACCGAACCGTTTGGTCTCACCAAACTGAATTTCTTTTTCGGGTAATTCGGTTAACCGAATTTAACCGTGAAATGAGGGCAGGGGGGAAGCCGGGAAGCTATACCAGACTGAAACGAGGGAGGGGGGAAGTCGGGAAGCTGTATCCAGACTGAAACGAGGGAAGGGGGAAGCCAGGAAGGTGTATCCAAACTGATGCAAAGGAGAGGTGGTTAGGGAGACGATTGGACTCGAGCCAACTTGACGTCGGTGAGGAGGAGTCGAGGGTGGTTCTTGATGAACTGGTCTGTGCGTGAGAGAAGAAAAATGAGGATGAGAGGGAGCTTGTGTGCTGGTGATGATGGTCAGCGACAGCGATGGCATCGCGTGAAGATGATGGTGCGAAGGCTTGAGCTCGGGTGAGCGAGAGAGAGGCAGTGACTAGTGAGGGCCTTCTGACTTCTGAGAGCAGTGACTGTGCTGGTGACGATGGCCTGCAACAGCGAAGGCGATGGGCGCGCGATGGCATCGCGTGAAGATGGTGGTGCGGAAGAGTAAGCGAGAGAGAGGCAGTGAGGGCCTTTTGACTTTTGAAAGCAATGAGACTGAGAGGGAATAACTAGATTTTCATTTACTAATTTATATTTAAATTTTAATTAATTATTAAATCGGTTAATCGGTTAACAGAACTATAATTTTCTATTCATCGAACTGAAACCTGATTCACCAAAATATTGGAAAGCATAATAGAATTGACCAAACCGGATTTTTTAACCAAACCGAATTGACTAATTTCGGTCAGTTAATTTGGCTAATTCAGTTTTTCCCGAATTATGCTCACCCCTATTATTAGCTATCTTCATTAAATTTTTTTACGTTTTTGTCAAAAATTATTGTATTAAGTGCTCGATGGTAATCGAGTCATTCTTCTAAAATTAAGTATTATAGACATAACCTTATGTTTGAAGAGATCTTAAATTTAGATAAGATGCAATGTAAAATTATATTGAAAATTGTCCAAATTTATCCAAATTTAAATTTAAAATCTGAAATCTATACTCACCGAAATAATATAAGAATTGCACTTTCAATGTGCATTCACTAACCTACTTTGCACAAAATTTAAAAATATATGTACTATTTATTTCAACTTCTACATACAACAACAACAAGCTTGAACTTCTCCATATAAATTTTGAAGTTTAAAAAACCAAAACCCTATAGTAATTTTGTAATTGTCAAAAAAAATTAAACAAAAACATAAAGGATAATAGTGAAAATGCATAAATGAATAGAAAAAACAATTAATTTGATATAAATAAATGTTAAGAATCTGACGTTTAGGAGCGAATCTCAAATGACGTACAACAATCATAAAAACACATGATCAGGTGGGAGACCAAAAATTTTATATTAAACATTAGCTATTTTTCTTCCTCGCCAAGATTTTTTTGAGTAAAAATTATTGGATTTGACCTGTCACACCCTAAAGAAAATAGTATAGTTGTATAATAAACACATAATATAGTCCGAAGTTGAAACGGAAGCTCCCCCTTGATGGGCAAGAAAATCTTGGTGGTTGAAAATGGAGGAGCAAAGTGAATCTAATTAAGTGACCATGGGAGCCCGCGGCCGGGATGTAGCTACCCTACGCCCCCCCACATGCAACGCGTGTAAAACCCTACCAAAACCCTAAATCTACGCAAAGGGCCAAGACCCACTAGGGTTTTTCCTTTTCCCTCATTTTCCATTGACTCCCTGAAAATGCTATTGGTAGCTATTTGTTGTGCTGTTTTGTGCTGTGTTGGGTTGCGCCCCACCACCTTCTCCGGTCTTCCTCACTACCTCAGGTCAATGATGGATGGGCATGCGCTATGGATGGATGTGACATCCTACAACTCAACTATATATATATATATATATATGTATATATATGTATATGTATGTATATATAAAGTCTGTATGTATGTATGTATGTATATATATATATATACATATATATATATATATTGTCACTATGTATATTCATCATCAAGCATCATGCATGATATGCACCATCATCGTCATCAACCCTTGTGGATTTATTCACTACGCTACCTTATTACTTAGGGTTTTTAAAAACAAAAAAAATAAAAAAATCACACACGTTCTACATATATTGATTTGTCGGGACATTATTGATATATCCCTTTATGTTTTAGTTTATTATCATAATTTCAATGAACAGCATAAGTGGAAAAGGTGGCTATATTGTTTTCTTTCTCTTTTTTTGAGCACTATACCTTTCTATACGGAAAAGATATGTATGGGAAGTTTGGGAAACAAAATTCAGGATATATCTTATTGTGAAGAATAATTTTATTTTTTTATTTTTGAAAAAAATAAACAATTACAAATCATCACCTCATTTTTAGCTTTTTAACATTTTTCTATTTTTGCAATTATTTAAAAAATAATAAAGAGACGAAAATTATTTTTCATAACTTAACATGTTTTTCGTTTTCAAATTATATTTAGATTGTGTTTGAGAATATGAACGTAGAACTTATATTTGAATTTTTGTAATTTTAACAATATAATTTTATATTAGGTCTTGTTCTAAGCCTATGCAAATGCAAATATAAAGTTCAAATTTTAAACCCCTTACATTGAATTAGCTTACTAGCATCATGGTAAATTAATTAAACATTGTTTTGTTTGTTTTAGTTAATAATAATTTTAGCTTCAAAAATAATATTCACTTATCATAACTTATATATTTTAAACTGGTAATATATGTTATTGTTGACGCACAACAATTTTAATCTTCCGATCAACAAAATAAATCACACAAAAAATATTCACAAAAAAATGGAGATAAGAGATTTTCTGTTGTTCAGCAAGGTTGCCTACGTTCACAGAGCGTGCACGTGGAGAAAAATTCACTATGAAACGATGACAGTACAAGATCTAATCAATCTCTCCCCGATCCTAGATCCAGTGTACACCCCTTCACCTTCAATCGGTTGAAGAAAAGTTCTTCTGACAGAGAACCCCTCTCTAACTCTCCTTGCACAAAATGACAAGCAATCCCTATATTTTCCCATGACTTACAAACATATATACAACATCATACAACCGTTGGATTCAAAGACGATCCAACGGCTGTGATAAAAGCCACAATAAATAAATAAAAATAAACATATTTTTTAACAATTTCCACCTTGGCTTTTAATCACAACCAAGCACAACATTTCATCTGCATGCTCTAGGATGCTTTGTCAACAATTAACAAGAGACTACATTAACTAAGTCCAGACAGCGTTTAAACTTAGCTAATGTAACAGGCTTCGTGAGCATATCTGCATCATTTCCATTTGTGTGGATCTTCAATAACTGGAACTTACCACTTTCAATCCAACCTCTAACCGCATGGTACCGCACGTCAATATGCTTCGTGCGAGAGTGGTAGACCTGATTCCTTACCAAGTGGATCGCACTCTGACTATCACAAAATACTTTTAACCTATCTTACATAACACCAAGTTCCTGAATCAGTCCAGTTAACCACAAAGCCTCCTTATCTGCCTCTTCCAAAGCAATGTATTCAGCTTCTGTAGTAGAAAAAGTTGTAGTAGGTTGCAACATAACCTTCCAACTAATGGAACCACCAACCATGGTAAAAATGAAGCCAAAAGTAGACCTCCTTTTATCTAAATCACTTGCAGAATCGGAGTCCACATAACCTTGAAACAAAAGTGTCACAAAAATATCTAAAAATCCATTTCACCGCATTCCAATGCATTATACCTGGATTAGCCATATATTTGCTTACCAAACCAATTGCATGTGACAAGTCTAGTCTACTACATACTCTAGCATACATTTGACTCCCTACTGCACTGGCATAAGGCACATTAGCCATATCCAACTTATCCTCATCAGTAGAAGGACACAGTTTAGCAGAAAACTAAAAATGAGCAGCTAGAGGTGTACTTACTGGTTTAGCCTTATCCATGTTAAACCTTTCCAACACCTTCTCAATATACTTACTCTGTGACAACCACAACTTCTTCTGTTGTTTGTCCCTCCTGATTTCCATGCCAAGGATCTTTTTAGTTACACCAAGATCCTTTATCTCAAACTCATCTTGTAACCTGACTTTCAACATATTCAACTCATCAGTTCTGTTAGAGGCAATCAACATGTCATCCATATATAGCATAAGGATCACATATATATCATTGTTAAGTAATCTAAAGTAAACACAACTGTCATAACTACTTCTAACATACCCAATCCTTAACATATAAGAATCAAACCTCTTATACCATTGCCTAGGGGATTGCTTTAGACCATAAAGAGACCTATTCAACTTATATACCAGGTGCTCTTTACCTTGTTCCACAAACCCCTCTAGTTGCTCCGTAAAGATATCTTCCTCCAACTCACCATAAAGGAAAGTTGTCTTCACATCTATCTGTTCTAGATCTAAATCATGCATAGCAACCAATGCTAACAAGGATCTAATAGAAGCATGCTTAACAACAGGAGAAAAGATTTCATTATAATATATACCTTCTTCCTGTTTGTATCCTTTTTTTACTAACCTGGCCCTATATTTTATTCGTTCTTATTCTGAAGTAGGTTTTTACTTTCTAGAAACCCACTTACAACCAATCAGCTTCCTGTCCTTGGGCTTCTGAACCAACACCCAAGTACCATTCTTATAAAGAGACTTCATCTCCTCAACCATGGCTCTAAGCCAACTATCTCGTTCAGAACTCTGAACTGATTCCTGAAAATCAGAAGGATCTCCACTACTAGTAATCAGAGCAAATGCAACTAAGTCCTTAAACCCGTACCTAACTGGAGGCTTAACATTCCTCCTTTCTCTACCCGTGGCTAGCCCTATAGGCTTATGTCTATCACCTGTCTAAGGAATTTCCTGAGGAACTGTAGCCTGTCTCACTGTATCCTGTGCAACAGAATCAACAACAGTAGCCTGAGTATTACCCATACCTGAATTCTGAATACTGTCCAGCTCCACCTGAATAGGTACTCCCACTAAATCAGACTCCACCTTCTTATCAGCATTCTCCTTCAACATGACTTCCTCATTGAAGACCACATCCCTGCTAATGACCACCTTTTGTGCTATAGAGTGTAACGACTCGAATAAAATGGAATTTGACTAATTAAGAAGGGGAGAAATAGAAACAGAAATAGAAGGAGGCCGTATTTGAATGCGCACACCATTCGGCGCAATCCATGAAATTGCAAAGGAGCAGAGCATGAAGTTTCTTGTTTGTTTCAAGTTGTATTGTATTTCATTCTATTTTTCTTTGGGTCTATAATAATCCTTAGTCTGTAATAATTAATGTATGGCATGCATGGTAGGACTATAAGTTCAAATGACCATAGGAAAATCAATGACCATAGAAAGGTCAATCGACGCTAGATTTTTAGGCTAAATTAAAAAGCCTAGGTCGTAGACTGACCACTAGGACCTTAAAACCTTTGCACAAAATGCTATAACTTATTCACATATGGTTGAATAAGTTCAAGGACAAAAATAGGGTTTTGGGCGACCGAACCCAGAGAGTTAAAAATGGTTCAGGTGACCAAATGTGCAAAGGGTCAACAGTTGACCATGGCTCAGGCGACCGAACCTAATTTGACCTAAATGTCCACGGTCAATCGAAGATAAGAATGGTCACTTTTTACCTTCCTCGGGCGCTTGAACTCTAAGTTCAAAAATAGCCCTAGGCGACCGAAGTGTGAAGTTCGGTAGACCGAATTGACCACCGGGTGACCGAACCTTGAACGTTTGGGAAAATCGCCTTAGCTCAGCCACCCGAACTTTTCCTCAGGCGCCCGAACTTGAAAAAGTTAGTTTTCTCTGTGTGTCTGTTCAGGCGACCGAAACTCTCGGGTTGGACATTTTTACCGCAAGTTAAATGAGGTTAATTTTAATTAACCTTCATTAATCTTTTCTACAATTCCATCTATCCCCTTACGGTTATAATTTTGAGTATGTCTATATATACTCTTTCATTTGGAAAGATTAAACATGGATTAGGAAAATCACTAGCCAAAAATTTCTCAGAAATTTCTTGTGCCTTTCATTTCCATACACGCCCATATACTCCACCCATTCTCATTCCTTTGCTAAAACATCTTTGGTGAGAGTATTGTGAGATACCCCATATTGTTTATACATGCTTATACTCTCAAATACGTGAATTGATTGTTGATTTTTGTGAGAAAAAGCCAAGAGGTCTTCCTTGGTGATTTAATTCATAAATTCATGTTTAGGGAAACCTTTTTAAGCTTATGAGTCTTTGCATCTTTATTGCAAGACTCTTGAGCTTGTCTTGTCTTTTGTAGAAAATATTTTTGACTAGCCTGATTGCTAAATATCTTTTGTGCTTAAACTTTTGGAAATCTTTTTTGAGATATTTGATTATACTCTTGAAAATCTTTAAAACCTTATTTTTGGTTGATATATTTATATATATTATTTCAAAGAAACTCTGCTAAACTCACTCTCACACTTTGATTGCATATTGACATTATATTGAGAGTAGTTTCATATATCTTCTCTAAGCTTATATTTCTTATCATATTGAAGTGCATTGGTTATTGCTTGTACGTATCCATACAAATCTGTTTGTATTAGAAGCATTTTATTTGTACGCAAATTTTATATTCATTGTTGTATTCCAGGCGTGGCCTAAGGGGATATTGATCTAGCCCACAAGGATCGGTTGTTAGGGCCTTCTCCGACCCGTAAGGAGAGTGTGTAAAAGTTTAGGTCAGCCCTGGTAATTTGACCTGGTTGTAAACAGTACCGCTCCACCCATTAAGTGAGCATTAGTGGAATCCTCAGGCTTGTGAGCTAAGGCGAGGACGTAGGTAGTATTGGCCGAATCTCGATAACATATCGTGTGTGCATTGTTTTATATTTTTACATATTATATTTATCTGCACATTTGGAATTTGTTTAGAAAGACTTTAAGTTGTGAAATACTGCTATTTATATAAATTAATCTAGGAAAATTTAAATTTCCAATTCACTCCCCTCTTGGGAATTCACCAATTCCAACAGTCGTCAAAGTACTTTCCATTAATTTTTTTTTTCTCTCCTCTGACGTCAGCACCTATCAGGATGATGTTAGAAATGACGCCTGTGTCAGTGTGACGTTAGTGCTCCACGGGGAGGATCCGCACCTTGACCAGCGCTTCGACCCGATTATGAATCCGGGTCTATCACCCAATTCTGACATTGTTCACCGTGTTCTTCATCTGCAAATTTTTGTTTCTTTCGAAGTTTTTGTACACCTTCAATTGAAAAATGATCCTCCTTCAATTAAAAAATTTCAGAATAATTTTTCAGCACCTGATCTGAATCTTCGTGTACCTCAATCCGACTGAGTGAACCGCTCTGATCTTGAGCACTCCCGCAGAAAAACTTCAGTTCCAAAAAATTTCTTTTGATCTTATCTGATCTATCAGATTTGCACCCAATCGAAACCGTACTCTGATACCACTTATTGACGCGCAACGGTTTTAATCTTCTGATTAAAAAAATAAATCACACAAAGAACATTCATAGAAAAATGGAGACGAGAGATTTTACATGGTTCAGTAAGGTTGCCTACGTCCATGAAGCGTGCACTTGGAGAAAAATTTACTATGAAATGATGGCAAGACAAGATTTGATCTGTCTCTCCCCAATCTCATATCCCTTGTACACCCCTTCACCTTCAACCCGTTGAAGAAAAAATCTTCTTAGAGAGAATCTTTCTCTAGCTCTCTTTGCATAAAATGACAAGTAATCCCTATATTTTCTCATGGCTTACAAATACATATATGACACCACACAACCGTTGGATTTAGAGACGATCCAACGACTGTGATAAAAGCCACAATAAATAAATAAAAATAAACATATTTTTTAATAGTTACAATGGTACAAATGAAAAAAAACTCATCATAACACAATACAATATAAAAAAGTAATCTTATTATTATTATTATTATTTTTTTTTTTGGGTACGTCCCGGGTGTCCACCCGCCGTCAACGACGTCCGTTTTATGGTCCGTCGCACTGGCCTGGTGACTAATCCCACGTCCTGTGATGCAGCCCCATACACCACAGAAATGTTAATTTTAGGTGCCCAGGCGCAGAATCGAACCCGGGGTGCCAGGAATAGGCTCACCGTTAAGCGGAAACTCCCGAAGCTCGCTCTGCCACTAATAGTTACAATGGTACAAATGAAAAAAAACTCATCATAACACAATACAATATAAAAAAGTAATCTTATTATTCGAGAGACTTAAAAGGTACAATAATTATTAGTGTGATAAAGTTTGCGAAGAATAATAACTACATATTCACTTTGAAAAAAGCCCACTTTTTATCTTTCAACAAAACATTATCATTAGGTTATACAAAAGTTTAATACTTGCTATTCATATATGGCTTATAATATAAAGCGAAAATTGTCCCAATATAGGTTTGTCAATTAGGAATAATGTTTTTGAACAAAGTTGTGTTGTGAATGAAAAATTATATAGGGAGACCTCCCCTCCACATGTATGTGTGTTTGTATTTTAAATATTAAATATATGACAAATTAATCTTACATTCATTTTTTTTTATAACCCAGAGACTCCAGCCACCATCACGCCACTTTGGACACTATGATGTGGCAACAAACGCGGGGGATGAAAGCAGCCCGCTCATTGACGCACCTCTAATAATTCACCGGCGTAATATCTCAAGGAGACCCATTTTCAATATGTATAGAATTTATGAAATAAGTACCCCCCCCCCCCCCCCCCCCGGCGGGGGGTTTGGTAAACATGCAAAGAAGGAGACCCATTTTCAATATTTATAGAATTTAGGAAATAAGTAACTCCCCTCCCGACTCTACTCTAACACGTAGAGGGAGAGGCTAGGTCTCTTGTATAGTTTCTCATTGTAAATATGGTACTGGGATTACTTTGGACACATTTTTAAAATAAATTTTAGTAATTGAATTTTTCATTTTTTGTCAGGACACAGTTAAAAAGTTCTTTTAAGTTTAAGAAAATCGCAAAAACTTGGGGATATGCAACAAATACAAATTTTGCATTTTTTGTGTCGAATTTAGTTGACTGGCATGATGACATGCCCCCACAATTTTATAGCGTCAGTATTAATTATACGTTTGAGTTTAGATGCATGATCAATGAATTATGACATTAGTGTATGCAAATCATGCAAAGTGACAAAGCGTGACGTACTTATAATAAATGAAGTAAGACCATGTAAATGAGAACGGACCCTTATTATTACATGGTCTAACAAAGAAAAAACGACAAACTCAGTGTATATTTTTAGTACGTGTATTAAGATTCCATTAAAAAATATATTATGATTATAGACAAAAGTCTAAAAAACAATAACTAACTATGTGTTCCTTTTGACCAACTCTTTTCAATTTTGTTTGAATAAACATTTAAAATAAATTAAAATATTCTTAATTAATTTAGTAGAAAAAACAATACCACCACGCATTCATTTCATATCCTCTTTATTTAAAAAAAAAAAAAAACAAACAAATTTCAAAAGGAGTACTACTTGGCAGAGGGTGTGCGGGTTGGTTTGGTACATAGAATTAGGAAGAGTTTTAGATACTTAAACAATTGAATGCATTGAATTGATGCAATGGACCAAAATTCTCAATGCCAATAGGAACTACATATATATACACACAAAGGCGCACACAAATGGCAATGTTCTTGCAAGAGAAATCAAGTAAGATAGGAGCTCCATGGAAAAAAGATTTAGCAAAATTATAAGAAACGTTTAATTAACAAGTATTGAGAGTTTGTATCGTATGAAAAATTACGAGTTACAAAGAATGACAAATGATGTTAATGACTTTGGTGATCCTAAGGTCATAGGTTTGATTCCCTTTTAAGAGTTTAATTCGGTGAATTACCATAAGTGCGTCAATAAACAGATGAGTTTCACTTTCAGAGTTTGGTGTCACACCATAGTGTTCAAAATGATAAGATGATGGTTGAAGTTTTTGGATTATAAAAAACAAAAAATGCGAATTAATATAGTAAAAACATTAATATGGTAGAATTTGGAGCCAAGAGTATCTCATGTGGGTTGAAAAATGCAATTTGATAGTGATGGAATAGAATAAAATTTTGAATTCGTACCGTGTATGCGTTAAAAGAAAAAATTTCAGTTTTATTCATCCGTGCGTGATCTATTATGATTTTTTTTCCCAGTAGAATTAAATTGTTTAAGGCTATCTACGCCAATAATTTATTCATTAACCTCTCCGAATTAATTAATTTAGGCACTTAATTATATATAGAGATGGTTGGGGTTTGGGGTTTATTTTAATTTTAAGCTTTGGGGTATATTTAAATAATGAGAAAGTGCATTGATAAAGGTGAGGACAACTCCCAGCATCGCCCAACGAGTCCCTATTAGGTTACATAAATGTGAAATGGCCGTCCTTTACTGCTCCCCTTTGCCGTTCTTGGTAACCCACGGCCTCATCCTCATCCTTATCGGTTCCCATTTCTGCTCTCTGACTCGAGAAAAATTGTACCGTTACTATTTGGGCATGAACCCAGAGAACCCATCCCCAGTTGTCGGAGGAAATTTACCTGTGAGACGACGTCGTTTCGAGAAATTGACTCTGGTCCGAAAATGAAGTGGTGGGGGGGCAACTGCTTAGTCCACAGAACAGTGACCACCGGTTCTGAGGTAATGTTGGGAAAACGTTAAAACTGTTTTTTCAAAATATTTTCGTTTTGTTTTTGTTTTTGTTTTTGGTTCTGTTGTTTTTAGTATTATTATTTTTAACGATGGTGAACTTTTGTTCTTACCGCTGCTTCAACCTTTCTCTCTCTTCGGGATGGCCTTCAAGCTATCTTGATCGCCTACAATTATATATTTTTTCTCTCTACACTCTTCTTTCTCTACAGCTCAGATAACACTTTCTCTCTCTCTCTCTCTCTCTCTCTCCCTCTCTCTCTCTCTCTGCATCAATGAGCTCGTGGCTTCTTTAAACTTCTGATCTGCCGTGAAGGGGGGACTTTTGCAGGGGCGACCAAAAGGGAACAGCAAAAGGTAACGTTCCCAAAACCCTAATTATGGCCATGGATGGGTTGTACGACCTTTGGTTGAATCTGTAATTTGCATAAGAGTCTGTGCATGGTCTCTGGCTTTTAGTTTTGCTTCAGGGAGCATCAGATCTGTGCCAGTCATATGGAGGCTCTTTTTGATCTTTATCTGGCTTGGGTGCTTTTGCTATGCTTCCAGGGTTTTGGGCCTCTGCTCTTTGGACTTAGGGCTTTGGTTTTGGAAACTGACTTCTGCTTTCTTGCTTTGTTTTGTTTTGTTTTGTTTTTTTTTTTTTTTTTTTTTCTAATTTCATTTTTTTTGGGACTCGTAGTGTGAAGATCTGAGCAGGTTCCTTTCCTTTGTACAAGTTTTTGCATTTTGTTGATTTTAGGGTTATAAGTTTTATAATTACTAGTTAGATTTTAGTTGCGCTTATTAATTTATCGTAGTAATTGAGTAGGTGAAATCCTTATTGTTTGAATTATGGAGTAGCTTAGTAGTTCAAAGTAAAATTTGGAAGTGTGTGCCAAGATGACCATAACAATATTTAGACCTATTATGCATCCATTGTTTTTACTTATTTGATTTCTTCTGTGGGATGAATTTGCATATCCGTGCAAGTGAATTTGTTTTTATTATTTCTTCGATATTATTTTGTGATAATAAATGAGTTGACTAACGTGGGTTATTCTTATTTATTTATTTTTTTAGTGCTTCTTTTTCGTTGTGAATAAATTTAGGTTGTAAATTTTTTAGTACTGACCAGAACATTTTTAACCCAAACCAGACTCAATTGGCTGATGTATCTCCTTCAATTTACAATATTAGTTTCAGTCTGATATATTCCTTTTAAATGCTGATCTTCTAGCTTACTAGACTCTAGTCATCTTGATGATATGTGGAATGCAGTGAATTTTATTGTGATGATTTGCTGTTATATATATCTGTGTATTTATATAATGACATGGTTTATTGAATCTGGATAAGAGTATCGGATGAGGAAGTGATTCGGTAATCTGTATTTAATTGGACTTTGTCTTGTTGATTTCAGGTAGAATTTTTACTCTGTATGCCGGGAAATTCAGATTTATGGGCAGGAATTTCACATGATATAAATAGACCTTCTTGTCATGATTGAGGGATGAAGGGGAACTCCAAGTTGGTCATTAGGAATTTAGGATGACTCCAAATTCAAGTGGATCATTTTGGTTGAGATCATCTCTTTCGTGTGTGATGATTACAAAGAATACTAGAATTGTCCTATGCTGAAAGTTGGCATGCAACTAAACACGTATTGAGGAGAGAGACTGCTTGTTTTGATCTGGTGAGGTTCATAAGGTGGGCTAATAAAGGTCATTGTTGAATGTACATGCTATTACATGTATTTATTTTCTCCAACAATGAAGAGAAGTCTAGCTTTGGCGCTAATTTGGCTTCATGCAGATTTGGTAAACTGCTAATAATATCATGTGGATATCTTGTGAAGGGCAGTATCGGAGAAGTACGATTACTATAAGTAACAATGTAACTTATTGAACTTTATACTCAATAGGGAGATCCTACATTTGTGTGAAAGTGTCAATCTATTGTCACTGCACAAGTGGTTTACATCTTATTCAAGAATAAGTTGCAAAGATGGAAGGTGAGATTTGGAGTTCAAACCATCTACCAGGTGTCCTACAGCGGTTACTTCCAGCTTCTGTACCCGTCCTTCTGATTGCAATCGGATATGTTGACCCTGGAAAGTGGGCTGCAGCTGTTGATGGAGGTGCCCATTTTGGCTTTGATCTGGTAGTTTTGGTGCTTTTCTTCAATTTTGCTGCTATTCTATGTCAGTACCTGTCAGCGTATATAGGTGTGGTCACTGGGAGAGATCTTGTACAGGTATGATTTATTTGTCTTTAGGATTCTGTGCTGAAGTTGAATGTTTGCATTCTGTGTTGAAGTTTATGGTTTCTTGTCACAGCTATTATGCAAGCTTTCTTTCTCCCTTTTTTCCTGTGTTGATCTTTATCACTCTTTTTTCCTTTTTTTTTTTCAATGTGACATGTTTTTTGGAGTACTACTGTTTGCATGTGTGTCTGTGTTTTTTTACCTGGTTCAAGTTTGAAAATTTTAGAGATCTTGGAAATGAAACTTTGATTTAATCAATATTATTCAAACCACTCTTTCCAATAGATATAATACATTCTTATTCTCCTGATCATACAATGTGGCTGCAATTGTTCTTAATGCTTTGTGCATGTAGACACGTCTGCGTGTACATAGAACTGTTATATGTGATCCTGCTACCTGGATTTCTCAATGTCAAATAGTTTTATCCTAAAGTACTTAAAATGCACTAGTATATGTATAGTTTCTTATTCTTCCTTTTTGTGTTTCTACTTATTAACAAGTTAATATTCTGTGTGTGATGCCAAAGATTTGCAGTAATGAATATGACAAGTCCACATGCATATTCCTGGGAGTTCAAGTGGAGCTATCTGTGATCGCTTTAGATCTTACTATGGTAGATATCTCTGTCTTCATGAATCAATTCTGATGCAAGAGGAGTTCCAATTATGATTTCATTAAGGGACAAGCTGTGAATTCTTGTTTAATGCCCTCTAATGTATATTTGCTCTGATTTTGCTAGGTTCTGGGAACTGCGCTTGGACTCAATCTTATATTTGGGATTGACTTGCTCGCTTGTGTCTTTTTAACTGGTGTTGATGCGATTTTATTTCCAATTTTTGCTGCATTCCTGGTAAGCTTGGTTGCTTGCATTCTTTGGTAATCTGGTTCTTTCAATTGCAATCTTAATGATGTTTGCAAATCTAACTTTCAGGAGAAATGGACAGCAAAATTCCTAGGCATAAGCATGGCAGGATTCACAATGTTGTCTTATGTTCTTGGAATGCTTATTGGTCAACCAGAAATGCAACTTTCCATGAATGGGATGCTAACAATGTTAAGTGGGGAGAGTGCTTTTATACTTATGAGTCTTCTTGGAGCAAGTATAATGCCTCACAATTTTTACCTCCATTCTTATATTGTACAGGTATTTGTGCTTTCTAATATGTTGGATCTAAATATTATATATATTTTTATTCGGAATGTATTTAGTATCTAAAATTGGACGTGCCTTGCTTATCATTTGTGCTTTGAAGTCATTAGACCTTGACAACATTTGAGTATCGGGACTTCTGTCAGAATGGACTCCCCTGTGATACTCACCTCTAAAAAATTTGTTCTCCATCTATATTTCTGAACTATGTCAACATGGCGTGGTGGGAATAGCATTCACTCTTGTCATATTTATTGTTCTCTTAGCTCTCTTTTTGAATCAATCTAGTCTTTCATATAATCATATATGGGTTTCTTTTAGTAGTTTTGTGGTCATTTACTCATATTATGTTTTAGTGTTTTAAAAGGCTTAATCGAGGCTCACCTCAAGGCACAACATGCCTAAAACGCCTTGAGGCTCAATCTAAAATACCAAATTCCAAAAGGGCTAACACATTATATGCTGAGGCTAACATATTTTTTACAAAAGGTACGCCTTTTGTGCCTTTTTAGTTGAGGCTTACGCATTTTGGGTGTGTGATTCTCAAGTAAAAAATGGTTAAAAAATTTTAACTACATGTTTGTATAAAAGGAATCTCATAATATGAATTGATTTCTAGAACTCTTGGATCTCAATCTCTCCAAAATAACAAAGATTTGTATCTTAGATCATGAAAATAATTTGAACTTTGTAATAGTATAACAGCTATCTCTTGTCACGATTTATCTTATGTATTCAAGTTAGCAATTTTTGAATGGCTGCCAAGTAGTTTGCAAAGTATATATAATTTTTCTTTCTTTCATTATATTTGTGATTTTCTTAATTTTTATTTATTTAAAATATATAAAATTTATTTACATTTTTTTTAATCTTAAAAATAAATTCTTAAAAGGTTTATGACCCAATGCCTTTATGCTTACGCTTCACATTTTAAGGGTCAAACGCCTCGCCTTACGCCTTTGCCTTTGCCTTTTAAAACAGTGTTATGTTTTGAATTGTTGAAGTTTGTGCCCTTATGCCTCATGCAACACTATTTAATAGATGTCAAAGTTGGATTTGGTTGTTTTGTGGTCTGAGCACACAACTGGTTGGTTTTGCGGAGTATGGAAAACCAACTGCCTTATGAGACAAACTGTGTGAACCATTTTTTTCAGCCCTACTAGACATCCACACCCCCATCCTCACGCATGCCCACAGACATCCATACATTCCTATGAAATTTTCCCTAGACCTAGCATCAGGTCCATTACTGCCATGCCACTCAGCCCCAAAGATTGAACCACTGAATCACTAAACCTACTCCATTCCACTCCAACCAACCCTCGAACTTTGCAAGCAGCTGAGATTTTCACCCCTTAAAAAAAGGGAAGAAAATAGAGAGTAGAGACTTAGAGAGTGGAGAGTGAAAGAGGAGTTGAGATATTGCAGAGACGAACCTTTGCAGATCGTTGGCCTGATTACAGCAACTGCAGCACTGTGTCATTGCCTCTGAGGCACTCAAAAAGGTGTGTGTGGAGGGCTACCATCTTTGCTTAGCCCTTGTGTGGGCTATTGTGTGTGCATCTAACTAATATAAGCCTTCAAATAGAATTTAAGATGTCATACTATTGACCTTCAGTTATTATTATTATTTTTTCCAGTTTTATTTAGACAGACCAAAGTTGAAGCAAACCCATTTTGCCCATCACATCAAATATGTTGGGCCAGATATGATATAGAAATATGGCTTGTTGGTTTATCTTTAATAGTGATGTTGTTGATTTAATTCTTGCATGCTGTAAACCTTAGTTGTTAAAGGCACTAGCCTCATGTGCCTCTGAAAGGTCACCTTGCCTCAGCTGATCTGAGGTGCTATCCTCCAGCCTCATGCCTAGCTGCACCTCAAAGACTATGCTGTAAAGAACCATGCCTTTTTGAGGAATTAAAAAAATTCTTAGCTTGATTCCAATTATGGCCAATTGTGCCTTTTGTTTATATGCTGTGATCCTCAATGATTTAGGAATAGTTTGATTGTGTGAGGGATGGGGAGTACTGGGGATTAAATGCATTATCTTGAATTCCAAATTCTAGTAACTACACGCATCCTTTCTTTTCCTTTCTAGGGATTTTTTGTGTACATTTCTCTTGTGTTATGCTTGAATGCTTGGTGATGCCCATGCAGGGAATCTCTGAAAAATCTTCAAGACCATGTTTTTAAAGTAACGGCACATAGTTTTAAACTTGCAGTTTATTTTATATATTTTTGCAGCAGCCATGAATAGCTAAGACATGATGTTATATTATTCTGAGATTTCCGCTGATTTTATCTATTCTTGCAGTATAATAATTGGTACTTTCTGCTCATCAAAACCTTGAAATTCTTGTGATTTTGCTCAATTTTGCAGCTGCACGAGGGACTACCAAACATCTCCAAGGAGACCTTGTCCCATGACCACTTTTTTGCCATCGTATGTGTCTTCAGTGGCATTTTCTTGGTGAACTATGCGCTGATCCACTCGGCGGCAAATGTATTCTACAGTGCTGGCCTTGGTTTACTTACTTTTCAAGATGCATTGTCATTAATGGATCAGGTTTGATTTTTGCTTTGGGAGAAATTTTTCTGTTGATGTTTTAAAAATTTGTTTTGAGTAGAGTTTGCTTGTAAATTATTGTTGTCTATTAATGGATTGCACACTAATTAGGTTCCTTTTCCACAAAAAATACAGGTATTTAGGAGCCCGATAGCACACTTTGCCTGTGTACTTGTTCTGCTTTTTTGTAATCAAATCACAGCATCAACATGGAATCTTATTGGACGAGTAGTCTTGCATGATTTTTTCAGAACGGACATTCCCATATGGCTTCATCGAGCTACAATTCGAGCTGTTGCTATTTTTCCAGCACTTTATTGTGTGTGGAATTCAGGAGCTGAAGGGATATACCACCTGCTTATATTCACACAAGTTATGGTAGCTCTGCTGCTTCCATCTTCTGTGATTCCACTTTTCCGGGTTGCCTCATCAAGTTCTGTAATGGGCATGCACAAAATTTCCCCATTTGTGGAGTTCTTAGCCTTAATCACGTTTATTGGGATGGTTGGTTTGAAGATTATATTTGTAGTAGAGATGGTATTCGGAAATAGTGATTGGGTAGGCAATTTGAGGTGGACCATGGGTAATAACACGTATGTTCCTTATATTGCTCTTCTCGTTGTTGCTTGTGCATCTTTTTGTTTGATGCTTTGGCTAGCAGCCACTCCTTTAAAGTCTGCTAGTGCCAGAATAGATGCTCAACAGCGGAACTGGGATGTACAAAATGTTCTATCTGAGCCATTGTTAGAGAGGGAGGTAAACGATTTGCATGAAAGTAAATATCATGAACAGGAGCCTTTTCGACTGCAAGAACCATCACTGGGTGTCAATTCCTTGGGAAGTCAGTCAGATGTGTCAATTGCAGATGTTGATGTTGATTTGCCTGAGACAATCCTGGATGAGGAACCTCATTTGACTACCATTGAGGAGAATTCGTCTAATCCTACATTTTCTGTCCCCTTACGATCCCATCCAAAGGAATTGGCAGCTACAGTAGAACTAGCCCCTGTCTCAACTATCGTTAAGGAAGTTTCTGATGGTGATTTGCTGGATAGCAGTAACCTAAAGAATGAATCAATCTATCCAGTTGAGAAGACTGTTGGAATAGAGAGAGATTTACAAACTGTGAAGTATGATGATGAGGGAGACAGTTGGGAGCCTGAAGAGCCATCCAAAGGGGTTCCTGAGAGTGGTCAATCTTTGCCATCCGAGGGCTTGGGATCGTTTAGGAGTCTCAGTGGGAAAAGTGATGATGGTGGCAGTGGTGCTGGAAGTCTTTCAAGATTAGCATTGGGTCGTGCTGCAAGGCGTCAATTTGCTGCAGTTCTTGATGAGTTTTGGGGGCAGTTGTATGACTTCCATGGGCAAGCAACTCAAGAAGCAAAGGCTAAGAAATTGGATGTCTTGCTGGGGGTAGATTCAAAACCTGCACTCAAAGTTGACACTGCTGGAAAGGATCTTCCTGGATGCTTTCCCTCTGTGGGGGGAAGAGGTTCTGATTCTATTATCAATCGCAGCTTATTTGACTCTTCCGGCCAGCAGAGGGTGCAAAATACTATAGAGCCATCTTATGGGGTTCAAAGGGGATCTTCGTCGATGTGGTCCAACCACATGCAGTTGTTGGATGCATACGTGCAAAATTCCAGTCGTAATGCTTTTGACTCTGGCGAGAAGCGCTATTCGAGTTTGCATCTTCCACCATCTTCTGATGGCTGGGATTATCAGCCAGCTACAGTTCATGGTTACCAGATTGCATCATACCTCAATCGAATTGCTAAGGACAAGTATTCTGTAAATGGTCAAATTGAGTCACCTCCCCCAAAATCCACATCTTTGGGCCCTCCAAATTACAGAGGTTCACTAGCAGCTTATGCTATGGGCCAAAAATTACAAACTAGTCTTAGCTCAGTCCAATCATCTAGTCTCCAGAATGTTGTCAATAGTCCACTGCAATCTGAAAGTTCATATTATGATGTTGGCTCGTCTGTTCCTCTTGAAAGTTTGGTGAGTCCAATCAATTCAAAAAAGTATCACAGTTCGCCCGACATTTCAGGACTCTCAGTTCCGTACCGGGATCTATATATGCCTGATAGGAATGCACAATGGGAAAGCTCCATTGGATATGGGTCATCTGTTGATCGAACAGGGTATGGGCAATCTCTGTATTCCGGTGCTGGATCAAGGGCAGGAACTCTGACATTTGATGAACCCTCCCCAAAAGTATACAGCGATCTTTTCTCCTTACAGTTGGGTTCTAGTTTGGATGCTGGATCCTTGTGGACGAGGCAGCCGTTTGAGCAGTTTGGTGTGGGTAATAAAACTCGTCGTATGGGTGTTGATGTAGTCGAAAGTCAACTGGGTTCAGCTGTACATAAATCTACTTCTATTGTGGATTTGGAGGCCAAGCTTCTTCAGTCTTTTAGATATTGCATTTTGAAGCTCTTGAAATTGGAAGGGTCTGATTGGTTATTTAGACAGAATGATGGGGCTGATGAGGATCTCATTGATCGTGTTGCTGCGAGGGAGAGATTCCTTTATGAAGCTGAAATTAGAGAGATGAGCCAGGCCGTTCAAATGGGAGAGTCTTTGTACTTGTCCTCTGAAAGGAAGCCAAATTCTTCCTTGAAGAATGATGAGACAAGTTTTACCAAATTTCTGGTTTCCTCCATTCCTCATTGTGGAGAGGGCTGTATTTGGAGAATGGATTTGATCATAAGTTTTGGGGTATGGTGCATCCATCGGATTCTTGAACTTTCACTCATGGAAAGTCGACCAGAACTATGGGGAAAATATACCTATGTGCTCAATCGTCTTCAGGTAAAGAATACCTTGGGCTATCTGTCTGCTGATGTGACATTCGTGAACTGATTCTGATATTTGAATTGTTTAGGACTTTTTTCTTCCCCCCCACCCCCCCCCCCCCCCCCCCCCACTCTCACGACCTTTTTGCTTTAGCTTTAGTGAAATCACTGCATATTGGTGCATTCATTCATATTTGTTGTCTGTGACCGCTTCTTTTTAGGCTGTTTCGTCTTTATTGGCGACCTTATATAGTAATGCAATTATCTGTTGTTTTCTTCTATTTCTGGACGTGCTACTCTTTGGTTTTAAACTCATGCCACTTGTCATTTTGTTGCAAGTATAGAATTCTTCAGTTTGATTCAATTGTCTATTGCACAACCCACAAAATATTATGTTTGCCAGATACTAGTATGTCTCCCCATTCCACTTCGGAATATAAAGTAAATGGCATCCTTACAATCAAATGCAAGGAGGAAGAGGCGGGCCAAGTTTGCAAGATTTATGGGCTTAATTTTTTTCTTTTTCCATTTTTTGGCTTTAGTTTCTGTACTTGGTTACCATGCCAATGACAGTTCTTTATTGGAATACTATTTGCAACAGGGAATAATTGACTTGGCATTCTCGAAGCCTCGTTCCCCAAGGTCCCCTTGCTTCTGCCTGCAAATTCCAGTGGCACATCAGCAGAGGTCAAGCCCACCCATATCAAATGGTATTTTGCCCCCTGCTGTAAGATCAGGAAGGGGGAAATGCACAACTGCATCAACACTCCTGGACATAATCAAGGATGTAGAGATAGCAATATCTTGTCGCAAGGGTCGACAAGGCACAGCAGCTGGAGATGTGGCTTTCCCAAAAGGAAAAGAGAATCTGGCATCCGTGCTTAAACGCTACAAGCGCAGGTTATCCCCCAAACAAGTTGGGACTCATGAAGGAGGGACTATGTCGCGCAAGGTTCCAACATCAGCCCCTCTTGGCTCATAGCTTTTTTGCCTCTACTGGGTCATTGTCCTTGGAGCTGTTAGATTTTGGAAAGCAGCTCAAACTATAGATCAGATGCTGCCCAGCAACGAATCTCTCTCTCTCTCTCTCTCTCTCTCTCTCTCTCTCTCTCTCGTGTATTTATGTCTTTGCTGCAAATTTATTTCCTTGTATGTTATATATACATAGGATAAAAAATTACTGAATATGTAAGTGCAGCAGAATGAATGAAAGAAAATGGGTAGAAGAAATGTGGAAAAATAGTTTGTTGCAAAATGTGGTTTTGGTTTCTTCCATTGGTCTCTTTGATCCTCTTTGGAGTTGCTAATATGGGGGTTCTCTACTGATTTCTCCTGTTGTGTGACAGAGAATGTGGTCTAAGCAGCTCTCAGCTGTGGCAACTCTTTTGATTTGGCCTCCTTAACTATATTTCAAAAATTTCCCAAACCCCATTAGGAGTTGGCTCATGCCTTGTTTTCTTCAATCATTGCCGACTGGTAAAATGACAAGAAAATGTCAAAAGCCCTAATTGTGCTTCATAGGAGTTGTCACCTCACTCCATTGTAGAGATGTGATGCATCAAATCAAGAACTGCAACCTTTTGTAGGATTTTGACATTAGTTTTGTAAGTTGTAATTTGTGAAGTAGGTAGTGAATTGAAAAGACTTTCCAGGGACTTTCTAAGGACTAGCGTGCCCAATGATTTTGGAGGTTTGTGATGATTTATGAACAGAAAAAATGTGGTTAGTGATTATTAAATTATTTATGGTGAATGATGAAGATAATTCAGTACTAAATGGTTCGCCAACGCTGGGATGGGAGTTCAATTCTCCATGCGGGTATTTTGGTGCTTGGGATATTTGTTGCTCTTAATGCTGATGATTGCTTTGGGGCACTTACTGCGGTTTACGTGGTTTAGGGCCATGAGCTTGGAGTTTTTTCCCGTTTTAACTTTTTTTTTTCAAAAATATATTAAATAATATCTCATTTTGGGAAGTATTTCCCAGTATGACCCTAACGTAATCTCGCTACTCCAAGTAGCGAGATTTACTTTTGACTGAAGGGCTCGTGCTAATGCGAGGGAAATCTCGCTACTTGGAGTAGCGAGATTTAATTGGGAGAATTAATGCTCTGTCAGCCGCCTTTCGATGCGTGGTAAATCTCTGTCAACCACCATTTAACGCGTGGTAAATCTCGCTACTCCAAGTAGCGAGATTTTGTTGGGATAATTAATGCTTTGCCAACCGCCTTTTGAATTACCTCCACTCGGCTTTCGACGCGTGGCAAATCTCGCTACTTGGAGTAGCGAGATTTGCTTCAGAATAACCTCGCCCATTCTTCCTCCTTTCTTGTGCGAACAAAATACCTGTTGCAGAGCCGAGCAGGTTATCGTTGAAGGAAGACTCCGGAGCAGCTGACCGTTGCGGGCTTCATCAAATCGAAAGTTATATAAGGAGATGGGGTAAATTACGTTTTCCATGTTCAGTGCATAGATTTTTACATTATTTTTATTTCATCCAAAGCTTTGATAATCCGAGAGAGAGTTTGTGATTTGTGTTAAAAGATTCGTGGACAAACATTACTCTTAAGGTTTGTATTTCATTGTTTTGGTATTTAAATTTAATTTTTTGATGATAATATTTTATTTGTATTTCATTGTTTGGGTATTTGAATTTAATTTTTTGCTGATAATATTTTATTTTTTCCATTCAAACTGTTGTTCAATATTTATTTATTTTTTTTGGATTGTTGTTTCATTGTAAAATGCATTAACTTTCCTGCCCTAGAATTTGTTGAAGTTTCCTCTACTCACTAAATTTGTTGAATTTTCTTCTACTCTTTTGAATATAGTTGTGCAATTATAATTAGATCATATGGTTTACTTTCAAAATGGGAAATTTTGTTATTCAATCCTTAGATTTTCTTCTACTGTTTTTAATATAATTGGGCACATCCACTAAAGTTTTTCAATAACATGTAAATTGTATGGTTTTAATGATGTTTTGAGTTAATGTGAGTACACATTGTATTTATAAATTGTATTGTCATTTATCGTATTAAGTGCATATACTTTTCTCTGAGTTAATGAAATTTAGAATTTAAATTTTGACTTATTTTATTTCCTACACAAACTTTAATAATTTTAACTCATTTAAGAATGTAATGCCTATGATATATTTCATAGATAACGCATATAGTATATATATACACATGCCTTTGATGTTTCTTATATTTAATTTCAAGCTTTAATTTTCCTTGAATTTTAGTTTCAATTCCTAATGAATCAAACTTATACCTTGAACCAACCACATAATAAAGTTCAAGTTGAGCCGCATGTTTGAAACATTTGGAATAGATTAGAATAGAACTTTATAATTATAATATAAAGAGTATCATTTGTGAATTTTTTATTGTCAAATAAGAGGTCCTAGTGACGGGATTAAATCCCCTCTCCCTCTCTTATGATTACTAGAATACAATAATTAATAGGATAAAAGATATTCATTTTTTTTAAGTTTGCTTAGAAGACAAATATCTTTGCTAAAATTTCAAAAATGTCACAAACTTCTCCTAAAGTATCAAAAATGTTAAAAACCTCATTTGATGTTTGTCAAAAGAAAATGAAATTTATCTTAAAAAAAAAAACTTGTCTTTTTGCAAATTGTAAAGTGAGATTTGTGCATTTTTAACAAATCTCAAGAGAGATCATTGAAATTCTTGAAATGTCACTCCTGGTATAATATTTAAAATTCTTGAAACCTTAGGATATGTGATTGTCTTTTTATCAAATTTTTGGGAAGATTAGTGTCTTTGTCTAAGTTAATATACTTTATTAAAATTACCTAATAATTTAGTTCACCAATCACACTAAAAAATTGAAACTTGCAAAAATTATATTTAAAATAAAAATAAATAAATAAAAATATCCAAATGAAGTAAGAGCAAATAAGGTGGGGAATTCATCATGAGACAAGCCCCATATGTATAAGATCCTAGGGTGGGGGGTGCCTGAGGAGGCCACAGTCGACAGAGCACCATTAAAGATCCAACGGTACGAGGGCGAAGCCGCCTTGACTAGTCACCGTCGATGACGCTGACTAGGAACACTGTAGAGATGATAGCTAAATGGTCACATTATTAGAGGAGAGTAGTAATGAGTTTTTTTCTCCCTGAATTTATGTATTTTTCACCAATATATCGATATAAATGTAGTGTTCACATTTTAAAGCACTTGCCATAAGATAATCCCATTCCCATTTCATGAATCGGGATGTTATGCGTCCTAAGTAACATTTTTCCAAAAGATCCCTTCAACTCCTTTGAGTATGGCTGTTTGGATTAGCAATGAATCCTCAAAAGGCTACTTAACAAAATTGAACTTCAAATTAAGTGGCAACCCAACCCATAATGAGGCAGAGTACGAAGTACCATTTTGGAAAAATTACTCTTAAGAGCACCATTTCATAATTCTTTGGATTCTAAGTTGAATTACAATTTTGGGAAAATCCGAAGTATATGTCATATGGGGAAAATCAATACATATTCATGTTGTTTATTCATAGACGCTGAATTCATCTATTTATTTTCTTGGTGGGAAAGTTAGGTCCAAACTCTAAGTTCATTCATTCATTAGAATTTGTATACATCTATTTGGTTTATAGTTATTAGTTATTTCGTCTCATTTACACATCACTTATACATACAATTTTGTCTTGCGTAGGTTTGTTTTATTTCCCGATCGCCGATCTAAATGGTAGGAAGCTCAAGCAGTGATCCAGTCATGGTATTTCTATATATAGGGGGGAACATTATAACCGCATTAGATGGTGTTAGGTATAGTAGTCGGCCAGTTCGACTTATTCAAATTGGCCGTAGGTGTAAATTAAGTAAATTATATATGAAGATATATAAATATTTGCATATTGATCCATATCAATATGCATTGCGGGTAACCGCAAGATACCCTGCGCGAGAGTTAAATAATACAGCGTTCTACGAGGCTGTTCCGATATCAGATGATTATGGGTTGCGCATTGTATTGGACGCACACTGTGTCGGTGAGACATATTCAACGATGCAATTGTATGTCGAGACTATTCCTCAAGTGGGTGTAATTGCAGTTAGGCAACCAGATGAGCCCGCGGAGCAATTGGGTGAAGTCGGTGAAGACACCGAACAAACACATCAGGTCGATGTTGGTGGGGAGGTTCGTGCTATGTCCACGGTCGATTTTAACGAATATCCGGGATCGTCATTCCAGCCGTCGGAGTATGAAGCACCTATTCCTCACACGTTTCCGCAGGGAGGTTGCGAAGATGTCCCGAGTGCGGTACCAGCATCGTTGTTTGCCATTGCGAACGACGCATTGGACGAGGGCATGAACATTACGAATGATGTTCATATTGAAGACGAACACATGCACGAGTAGGAAATGGGTGAAGGGTTAAATGATGTCCCCGATGATGTGAACTTACCTCACCATGACACAGACAACGCAACGTTTGACGCGCAAGTCATCGGCGAGCTTCCGATGTACGGTCATATTGACCTAGCTGCTGCAGATTTAACTGCAGTCGATGAGCTTCCCATACGCGTCACTCGTTGGGAAGAATCCTCTGAGTTGAGTAAGGGGATGCTCTTCGGCTCGAAGGATCAGCTGATCGCTGCAGTGCGAATATATCACGCTCGCACCCACCATGACTTCCATGTGGTGCGGTCTACTCCTGAGTTGTGGGTTGCTAGGTGTAAGGACCACAATTGCGCGTGGAGATTGCGTGCCATGTATCGAATGATACACCGTTTTTTCAAAATCACCCAATATAGTGGTCCGCATACGTGTCTGAATGAACTTATATCGCAGGACCATAACCAAATCACGTTGTCCCTCATTGCTAGGGAGATAGTGAATATAATCAGGGGAGATGCGTCGACATCGATCGCTACATTGAAGGAGTTCATTGATCGTCGATTTAGGTATTCAATATCTTATAAGAAGGTTTGGTTGGGCAAACAGAAGGCAATGGCCCAAGTCTTCGGTGATTGGGAGAAATCGTATGAAACGTTACCGAAGTGGATGGAAGCGATGCGCGCGTACAATCCTGGGACTACAATCAGGTGGAGGTCAACTCCGGTTCCAGGTAGCACTAACAGCGCAACCTTCGTATCTGTATTTTGGTTATTTGCAGCATCTATTCAGGGTTTTCGTCACTGCCCTCCCGTTATATGTGTGGACGGGACACACTTGTACGGTAAGTACAAGGGCAAACTCCTTATTGCGACGTGCCCCGATGCAAATAGGCAAATATTTCCCCTTGCATTTGCTATTGGGCAAGAGGAAAGCCTTGACACATGGAATTGGTTTATGTGTTCTCTACGTTTGATTACCGACAGGGACGACATTTGCCTCATATCAGATCGACATCCAGGGATTATCGTTGCGGTGTAGCACAATCCTGATTGGCAACCACCACGTGCGCACCACCGATTTTGCCTTCGACATGTCGTCAGCAACTTTAATACGAAAGTGCGGAATGTCAATATGAAGCGAATGGCTGAGCAAGCCGGAAGGGAGCGTCAGGTGAGAAAATTTGACACTTGGATGGAGAGGATATTTGACGAGAGCGGAGAGCCAGCCAAGTTGTTCTTCAATCAGATCCCTCCTCATATGTGGACTCAGTGCCACGACGGTGGAAAGAGGTATGGAAACATGACCACCAACCTGGTCGAATGTTTCAACACCATCCTAAAAGGCGCACGTAGCCTTCCCATAACGGCTCTCGTGCAACTAACATTTTATCGCGTTGCACATTACTTTAATAGCCGACGGGATTCTGCTCGTAACGCAATATCTGGAGGAAATACATTAACTCTGCATATATTGCTAGAGATGGAAAGAAGGAAGCTGAAGGCGACCGGACAACGAGTCACGACGTTCAACCGGTCTAGGGGTACTTTTAGCATCACAACCGCGCAGCGGGGATCCCATAAAGGAAACAATATCCAAACTTTGAGCATCCAGAGGCGCGAATGCTCCTGTGGGAAGTGGCAATCTTTACACTATCCCTGCTCGCACCTTCTTGCAGCCTGTGCCGAGACACGGCTAAATGCGAGCCAGTTTGTTGAGCCATATTGGAGCACTACCGAGCACTATGCAACATATGCTGCAGAATTTTATCTAATCATGCATGAGGCATATTGGCCAACTTGCTCGTTGCCAAACTTGCAGGCAAATCCTGCATACGCTCGACATAAAGGTCGGCCTAGGAGCTCACGTATACATAATGAGATGGATGCTCGGGAAGGTCGGAAACATATCATGTGTAGCATATGCCGTCAAGAAGGACATAACTGCACAAGATGTCCGAGAAGGACCCAACCTAAGGATGCAGCTGGACCTTCGCACTAACCTATAACTTATAGGTTATTCGGGATTTGTGTACTCATACTCCTCGCGTCACGACAAGTTTTCAGCTGCCATTCTACTCCTTCCTTTTGAACAATTTTTTTCCAAATGTTAAATCCTCAGACCGCTTTCATTTTTCGGTGAACACGCGAATGCTCCATGCTCAATTTGTCTCTGAGCAATTGAGTCACTGTGTCCATCAATCGAGAATAGTGTATGTTTAGATGAAAACTTGGTGAGACATTTTCATTTGTACACATATAGGATAAACCTTGAGATTTTTGTTCGGTTCCACCATACAAAGCACCGGGGACATATACTCAATTCTTATGATTTCTATGTTAATGCTTTCAATATTCTGGCTTGTTTGCAGGATCGATCCAGGGCCGTCCGATACTACTGTACTGTGTATGGGCGATCGGCACCGGTCCAGTCGGGCGTGGACCGATTCGCATGTTGACGTGTTATATTGCCGAGGGGGCAATCAGAGCATACAAGATAGGATAGGCGCAGACCCTCGCATTATTGATTGGATATGTGACGCGGGTTTTTATGGGATATATCAGATTGGCCATATCCAATTGGATTGGCATCTTGTGACCGCGTTGGTCGAGCGATGGAGGCCAGAGACACACTGTGATGACCCAAAAAAAAATATATATATATATATATATATATATATGATTAAAGTACAATAATAATAAAATAATAAAAATAGTCATTAAGTTAATATCAATACAGAAGTGTTTTTCTGTAGGATCCTTGATTCCATGTTTGATGCCTAAGAAAGACCTTGTCTTAGCGAGTGCTCAGAGACCATTGCGGCTCAGTCGCTCCCTGGAGGTCGGCCTGGTCAAAATGGAATTTCATAGGATAAACAAGATAGATACTGTTTGTACACGTAAATAAGTATATATACATAAAATAGTGTTTTGACAAACATAATTTGTAGAAATACATAATAAGATGATAATAATATAGGTATCATATGTGGGGCCCACAAGACTATGTGGGGTCCACATGAGTCCCGGAGTCACAAGACACTATTTATATATGTAAATAAGTACATAAAATAATGTTTTAACTGATATAATTTGAAGAAATATATGATAAAATAATAATAATATAGGTATCCTATGCGGGGCCCACAAGACTATGTGGGGCCCACATGAGTCCCGAAGCCGTATGAAGGTTTACACAAGTCTCAAAGCTATGTAGGATGCATAAAATCGTATAAGAGTTATTCAAGTTACGTATGATCCTTTCGGGTCTCGAAGTTGTGTGGGGCCCACAAGACCATGTGGGGCCCACATGAGTTTTCAAAATTTAAATTTAATTCTTGTTTAAAAATAAATAATAAAATAAATAAATACTAAAAGTAGTTTAAAATTAATAACAATGATAATAATAATGATAATAATGATTAGAAAAAATAATAATAAAATAATTAATTAAGTAATTGATTAATTAATTAGGTAAGTAATTAATTAAAAAATTATTTAGTGGGATTGGTGGCAAGCACTCCCACATGGCCTCCATCCCTATCCCATACACAACCCATACCTTGCCCATTCTTTAATTTTTAATAATTATAATTTCACCCATCTCCCTACACTTTTACAAATTCCATTTCTTCCCCAAAATTTTCCTATAAATAGGGAGCTCTCAACCTTCATTTTTCACAATAATTTTCCAAGGAAGAGAAGGATTAGTGAGTGAAAGAATTTGTGGTGAAGAGAGAATTTTTGAATAAATTCTCAATCACCCACTTTTTCCGATCTCATTTCTTAAAGATAATTATTGTGTTCGTAGCACACGGTAAAAGAAGAAGGTAAGTAAATTTTGATTATGTTAGTTTCTTTTTATTTTCAATTCATACCCGAGTTTATTTTGTACGTAAATTTTAATTATGTTACTTAGTTCCACAAAATTTCTATGAGTTTATTTTTACGCATATTTAATTATACCAGTTCTATCTTTAATATACTTGCATCTATATTTGGGTTAAGAAATGTTCTAATCCCCTCGGGTAAATTTTCAGCATTTATTTCTATTCAAAAATAAAATTATATATATTTTTAACACAAAAATTGTGTGGCATGAGTTTATTTTTACGTTACATTTTTTATGAAAATATGAGTAAAGATGAGATTTTCACGATATTATTTTAAATTGCATAAATTATAAAAAGATGATTTTAAAACCCCTTATGGCAACGAAAGTTCAAAGTTACAGATGCTCGGTACCGCAGTTTAAAGTTTATACGGATCAGAGTGCACCCACACTGTTTACAGAGTGGTTATTTATGTTAGTGGATTTCTCCTGAGTGCATACCTGGTTCCGGACCAGGACTTAATAAGGAAAATCTCACTTAGAGTTTACGTACGTTGATTTAGTTTGGTCAGCAGCCAGCTAAGTCCAGTCTTCGGACCGCACAACCCAGTCATGGGGGTAAACATGACTTACGGCAAACAAGCCTAAGGGTGGTTTTTATAATATATGTTTATACATATTTAATTACGTGTACAAAGTTACTGATGATTTGAAGGAAAAGTGTAAGTTTACGTGAAAATGATCATTTTGGTGCTTAAATGACGATCTAAGGAAAATGTATAAGGAAAAGTATATGTATGTTTATCATTAAATATTTTTACAGTTTTAAAGTTAAAAGTTTAATTTAGCAGTTATTGTATATGATTGTAAAAATTTATTATTGAAATTTATGACAAAAGTTTTATGCAGAAATTTTTAAATTTATGTTTATTCTAAAAGCAGTCTTGAAGTTATAGTATTAAATATTGTTTTACGAAATTCTTTAAAAACTCATTTTGGCCACACACTAATAATAATCTTATTTACTTACCGAGCGTCGTCTCACCCCAATCATATTTTATTTCAGATAACTCTGAAGGACATGTCGGAAATCAGGCTTAGCAAGCATGCGGGTGGGGATTAGAAAAATAAAGATTGATTAGAAATATTAGTATGGTTTCAGATATTTATGTTTGTGTAATTTTTCTTCTTTTGAAATAAGTGATTGTAACATGAATAATTAGCGCTCTGGTGTAATAAAAATTGAGTTTATTTGCTTCCGCTGTAAATCAGTAGTAAAAAGTTAATATCCCAAGCCCCTCGGGGTCGGGGTGTTACACACACACTTTCCACTTGCCGCACAAGGAGGCGACTATCACATTATAGGATGTCGCGGTGTTGTTCGAGCTACCGATTGATGGGTTGCCCGTCATTGGTCGTACAGCTGGACCAGTATAGGATGGAGGCGTCGGTCAGGGGGGAGGACTTCGCTGCATGTGCGAGAGATTGTTAGGAGTGGTGCCTCCAGATGGTGAGCTTGTTGGTGCCCGCATTCGCATGCAGTTTCTAGAGGGGGAGATGTTTCGCCAGCTTCCGACTGATGCTGATGATCAGACTATAGCGTGTCACGCACGTGCCCACATGCTGCGATTGATATGTGGGACGTTGTTCTGCGACCTATCGGGGAGTTACGCACACTTGATGTTCCTTCCACTGCTTGCGGAGCGAGGAGAGATACGCCATTATAGTTGGGGTGCTGCGACGTTAGCCTGGCTATACCGGGAGATGTGCCGCGCCCCTGACGTGTCGCACTCACAGATCGGAGGAGCACTCCGCTTATTGCAGATGTGGGCATGGGAGAGATTCACGTCGTTAGCTCCTACGCGCCACGATGTCCGACGTCTTATTCAGAGGGACGAGGACAAACGACCGATTGACCCAGCTCCACTCGCGTGGAGGTTAGTAACTCAACTGAAAATCATTTCCTTCAGTTGTAGTATGTAGTAGTGGTTACACCTTGCTAACTTACGTTTTATTGTGTACAGGTGGAGGGATCAGTTGTTGGTGCCTAATGTTGCGCAACACACGCTGCCCTGGTACAAATTCGAGCTGGACATGCACCGGGAGCACGAGGTAGTCTCGGTTATGTGTATTGATAGTATTTTTCAAGATTTGCATATATTCCCGTCCCACCTCAGACATTTACTATATGTATACGCGCAGTTCGTATGAGCGCCCTACACTAATGACATTGTTGTCGACCTACCACCTGGTTATGCAGTTGGGTCGGACCTCTGGGTTGCCCGAGTGCCACTCATATGTTTTCATATTGTCGAGTGGCATCTCCCAGACCGAGTGATGAGCCAATTTGGCTTTTGATAGGGCATTCCCGGTCGCTTTTGTACTTCGGGGGTCGATGTACGTGGGGAGGACTTGCACCAGATTGATGGTCGCGGTCGGGGGAACACAGATTGGGCTGCGGAGCACGCCATGTACGTGAGTATGTGGGTACATAGGCTCGACTACATTGTCGAGGGAGTGAGGGCAGATGGCCCGATGCATCCGGAGGATCCGTATTACGCGTGGTATAGGTTGATCACACGTCCCTTCGTAGATAGGACTGCGGCGGTCTACATGAGCCTCGTACGCTTACTCAAATGTATACCTAATTTGTTACCGTTTACATTAGTAGTTTAATGTTTTAACCACTATTTTCGTATGCTGCAGGCTGACGTATTACACCAGGTTGACTCGCTATCATTAGACCCCGCTATGAGCGATTTAGCGAGAGTTGGTTTGGACATTGTCTACGAGGACGGGCGACGGATTCCTACCCCACGCCGAATCCCGGCCCCACGAGGTGGTCGAGCAGCTCCAGTACGAGGGGGTCGAGCAGCTACCTCCAGTCGTCCATCGAGTTCGGCCTTCTCACCGCCCATTGTACATGAGGAGTATGTGTTTGGGCCGTTTGCACCGTATGCCCCATCGACAGCTGCTGATTTTGCGGGACCCTCCAGTAGACCGGCGGATTATCGATCTGACTCTACCGCGACGCCGTCAATGTCGTACTTACTAGACGACCCTCTTGATGCGGAGGAGGTGGACGCACCCGGCTTGCCAGCTCGGACACGTCCAGAGTCTACATACGACATAGCTCCCCGTCCGCTTCACCTAGAGAGGGATTATCCAGTATGTATGGGCGGAGACGACAAACATGTAGCCCCTCGACGTGACCGGACGCTAGACGCGGACGAGCAGCCAGGTGAGGGTAGACGCAGACGGCAGCCACCCCGACACCAGAGACGACCTTCATGCGGTACCGAGTAGCCGATATATGTATTTTTTAATTAGTTCATACTTTCATTTGTACATCAGATATATGTTTACAGCTTCATTTGTACATAATGTATTTATTCATTATTCATTTTGGGCATAATGTATTTATTAATGAATTCATTTGTACAACATCTATTTGTATAGAATATATCATTTGTCATTTATTTCTACTTGTTTGGAATATCATTTGTACATAATGTAATTGTTTGGAGTATCATTTGTACATAATATAATTTTCTTAATTCTGAATCTATAAAGCAGCAATAGGTAAAGTGACAAGCAGGTATCATTTAGTGTACTTATTTGATATGTTGAATGTATACGAATCTGATGAATGTAACGTTGTGAACATACTGGTATCAACTGTATTTGAAGAATGTTTTCTTTGCACAGGTGCATGGATGGATATGCTCAATTTGTAAACAGGACTCTGCCGAAATTAGTATAGTATTTTGATAGGTTCAATGTATATGATTCTCGTGAATGTAACGTTGTGAACATACTGGTATCAATTGTATTTGAATAATATTTTATTTGCACAGGTGCGTGGATGGATATGCTCAATTTTTAAACAGGATTCTGCTGAAATTAGTATACTATTTTGATAGGTTCAATGTATACGATTCTCGTGAATGTAACGTTGTGAACATACTGGTATCAATTGTATTTGAATAATGTTTTATTTGCACAGGTGCGTGGATGGATATGCTCAATTTTTAAATAGGACTCTGCCGAAATTAGTATAGTATTTTGATAGGTTCAATGTATACGATTCTCGTGAATGTAACGTTGTGAACATACTGGTATCAACTGTATTTGAATAATGTTTTATTTGCACAGGTGCATGGATGGATATGCTCAATTTTTAAACAGGATTCTGCCGAAATTAGTATAGTATTTTGATAGGTTCAATGTATACAAATCTCATGAATGTAACGTTGTGAAATATAATTTAGTCTCTCTATGTATGTTTCTTAGGTTTTATTTCTACTTTTAATTTCACAATATTGAAAGTAACACCAAACGGGCCCCTGAGGAAAAAAGAAAGAATTCAATTAGGTGCAATTCAACTTGAATAGGGTTGAAATATATACTCAGTAAAAGAGCTGTATGATATGATGATTTATCTTTAGAACTACCAAAAAAAATATAATCTTAAAAAGTGTATACCAAGCCATTTGTATTTCTACAACAGTTGGTTCATGGCATCATTGTATCCTTCGACTTTCGGATGCTTCATAATTGTGTTACTAAAGATACAAAATTTTCATGAACATAAGAATTTTAATGTTTTGACCACAAACATATTGCTAATAGATTCCTTCGCATGGAGCATTAATCTTTTGTTCATAATAAGATTGATATGGAAAGGAGGGTGTGTCTTCTTATTTTACATATAAATTAAGATTTTTTGTTAATTAATACCAAGTTGCGAATTTAGATATGAATGAACAGCTTCAATGAAATGGAATTCGAATTAAACGAGGGAAAACATTGGAATACTTTGGAATCATTGAATGCACAAACCAAATGCTAAGCAAAGGCACAATAGAACCAATCATTAAATCAGAAATGTAATGACAATCCAAAATGTAGAAAGTTAAACATAAGCCAGACGAAAATAATAACCTATGATCTGTAAAGGAGAAAGTTCTATTAACTCCTATCAATAATGGATACATATATGATAAAGAAGTAAAAGTTAAAAAACATTAAATGTAGGACAGTGTTGTCCCAACTCTATATGCTAGAACATGTTAATAACATAGAAGAAGGAAATAATTTACAAATTTTAGCTCATTTTGTATGATTCTTGAAGGGTGAAACCGTTTAACATTCGGAAATGTGAAGACAATCCGAAGGGGGATTGTCGGATGAAGGAGAAGCAGAATCAGAATTCACCTTCTCTCAGCTCCTCGCTGCCTTCACTTTATTACCACCTACCCTGCAGGACACTGAACTGCTCTTCTTCTCTAGTGAAATACATGGATTCTCTGCAGGCATCAAAATGTCCGTCAGCAGCTTCTGGCCTACTAGCTGAGGTTGCTGCTTATTATCTTTTCCTCTTTTCTTTCATGCATCTGTTGCTGTCGATTTAGCATTTGTTGCTACTTGTTTTCTTCTACCCCCATTCTTTCCATATTCTGGGCGATCAGCTACCACATCCACCTTAAAATCTTTATCGCTGAAATCATTGTTTTCATCTTCCCCATCAGATATCTCTGTAACAGTTAACGATTTTTCTGTGCTGCAGCCTTTGATACTTTCTTCCTCGCAGACACTTGGGGAATTTCATGTTAATTCCCAACATCAAGAACAATAAGTTTTGAAATGAGCAAAAGACTCCATAAGTATAATTGTAGTTGTCATTGGAGGAGTAATGACTAGTCTATCTGATCTGAGATCATTAGGGTGTTCCCTTACTTGGACAAATGGTACGGTTTGGAGCAAATTGGCCAGGGTGATTGCTAATCAGAGATGGATTCTGGGGGATCTAAGGGCCTAAAAAAACCTGTCAAGGCTCTTAATGCATCCCACTTCTCCCAACAAAAACTACACAACATTCCCACGGATGGTGACCTGCAACTACTACTGAATGAAAGGAGAGGGACTGTGAAATTATAGATGGGAAAGGAGAGGGAATGTGAAATGATAGGTGGTCTAGGTGTGGTGGATCTAAAAGCCTGGCATCTTTCCTTGCTCACAAAAACACTCTGCAATATCCACTCTAAAAAGGCTTTGTCTGGTCCAAATGCGTCAATCAAATCTACCTAAAAGGTTCAAGTCTGTGGGAGGCCAGGATATCAAATGATGAATTCTCACTATACAAAAAGCTCAATAGAATTAAGAATCAGATTATGTGAAGATGTGCGAACCACCTGGATGCATTGTTTCAGCTTTTTGAGGAATGGGACCTCGATCATTCTAGCTCTTTCATTTGCTATAACTTCTGGATAAGTAAAGGAACTACGGGACCAGTTCCTTGGTCCATGGTGGTTTGGAAGAGTGGAAGTCCCCCTATACATGCTTTCACTCTTTCGCTGGGAATTATAAATAAACTACCTACTTATGATAGGCGTATTGGGTTTGAAGGAAACCTGTATTGTTCCTTTTGGTTGGTAAGAGAGTTGGTTTGGCCTATACTGTTTATCTCATATGGAATACCAGAAATAGGAAAAGATTTGAAGGAAAATTCATATCTCCAATGGAATTGATTGTGACCATTTAGAAACATATATACACAGTACTAGGCCAAAAGGTCCCTACATTTGCTCAGGCTCTCTTAAGATCCTGAGTGTTAACTTTATTGCTTGTAATTTTGATGGAGTCCATTTCCCCCCCTATATCTGCCCAGTGTTCCATGTAAATACTCATTTTGATCAATATATTTACTTTTCGATCAAAAAAACAATATGATAAATTGATGGATTATCGACTCTCTTTGTGCTACAGATAGCAGTAGTAAATGGAACATAACATTTAAATATATATTTGTTTAAATTTCTTCTCAAGCTCTTGTTGGTTTCTACATCCAAATGGTGCTTGATTTGTTTGCCTTTGTTAATGTTTGATATGAATTGTTGGCCCACAACCTAACAGCTTAAGCATTTAGGTAAAGTGGTATTCTAACTTGGTACTAGAGCTGGGTACCAAAAGGTCTTGGGTTCTAGTCTTAATGCCTGCCGTGGTGGTGTTTAAAAAATTATTGTATTCCCTGTAATGAGGGTTATTTATCAAGTGTCAATCTCTTCACGTGCTGTTGGGCTGCATGTGCGGGGCAGTGCTAAAGCTTGCAATACATTGTTAGCCCACAACCTAACAGCTTAAGCTTTTAGGTAAAGTGGTATTTTTACAACCAATATGGAATGTCTAGTTTGCAAATTCAATTTGTGATATTGTGCACTTTTTTTTTTTTTTTTTTTTTTTCTGGAAATCAACTCAATATGGTCCTTGATGTTCAGATATTTGCATCTGATAGCTTTCTTGAATTGACGGAGTATACGCGCGAAGAAATTTTGGGGAAGAACTTTCGGTAAGATATATTATATTTTGTATTTTTTTTTCTGAAATATTGTTTATATTATTAAGCTAGAGTACCTTGACCCAAGTTGCTGGTTGGAGAACACAATCCCATTCTATCTTAAACCGAGTAAGAGCCAAGTTCTTGTAAAATACATGGTGCCTTAGAGACATCCTTTTCCCCACTCACCTCTTGCTTTTAGATCATTCATGTTTTATTTTACAACTTCTCTTTGTGTTTTCATCTCATTGTATTTTGAAACCTCTCAATTAGTCATTCACAAATATTTACAGGCATACAACGATAAGTTACATATGGAATGTTATATTCATTTATGTCTCCTTTATATTGAGGGATATGGATGTTAAAGCTTGATATACATTGTTGTCCCAAAACATAATAGCTTAAGCTTTTAGGTAAAGTGATAATGTAACATGGTATTGGAGCTGGTTACCAAGAGGTCTTGGGGTCTAGTCTTGTTGCTTGCGTTTATTGTGTGGTTTTTAAAACTATTGTATTTCCTATAAGTGGTAATCTAACAATGGATATATTATCTTTTCACTGGGGGTTTGGAGACCTTCTTGGTTCTCATTTGTTGGGGAAATTTCCTCCATTCTGAAATTATAATTGAAGTTTAGAACATTTGTTGGTAAATTTAAATGTGGAAGGTAAGGCAGATCAATCTCAATAATTTAGCGTCATTAATAATCATGCATGGAACTGGTGCTTAGAAGCTAGAAGTCTTGGGGATTATAGGTTGTAGGCTTATTCTTGATTTTATCATGATATGTGATGGGGCTATCTCTGAAAGGCATGCATGCAAGACTTCATGCCATTTATCCTTTTTATTATGTCAGTGGTCTAGTCTAAAGTCTGAACTCTTAAAGATTTCAGGTTGACACTGAATGGTCTTGAATTCAACATTCTATATAGTTTAATATGTCTATGAACTCAAGTCTAACTTCATGCTTGTACTATTGAGGGGGGGGGGGGATATCATACAAATTTGATATGAAAAATATTAAATTCAAAATTTTGAATAGTATATGAAACAATTTTGAAATGAGGATACACTTCTTAATTTTGTTGTCTTGCCTGATCTTAATAAACATTTAAATGGATCCAAAAACATAAGGGGGCAGCAATACAATATTAATGAATTTTTTGTAAAATTATAATTGCATTATTATTATTATTATTATTATTATTATTATTATTATTATTATTATTATTATCCCCAAGATCCAGCACTATCTATGATAAGTATTTTTGTCATTTGACTTAATAAATGAAACTGTCGGATCCTTCTAATTTAAATATTAATATGAGTAAAGATATTTTTAAAAAATAGGCTAAAATCAACAAAATTAGATTTAATTTTTTTATTTTTATTTTTAAAAGTAACTAAGACTTAAAATTGAGACTAAGGAATTGTGTTACAGATGACCTCCTCTTCCTCTTTCTTAATTATTCTCAAGCGATAACCACCCTTAGGCCTCCCTATTAAAGAAACTTTTTTTTTTAAAAAAATAGGCTAAAATCAACAAAATTAGATTTAATTTTTTTATTTTTATTTTTAAAAGTAACTAAGACTTAAAATTGAGACTAAGGAATTGTGTTACAGATGACCTCCTCTTCCTCTTTCTTAATTATTCTCAAGCGATAACCACCCTTAGGCCTCCCTATTAAAGAAACTTTTTTTTTTTTTTTTAAGAAATGAATTACTACAAAGGTGAATTACATTTTTATTGTGCATGTCAGTATAATGGATGTGATCTGTAGGTCAGAATTCTGAACAGTTGCTGCAGAGCATGCACAGTAGCCTGCATATAGTCATTATTCCTTACCATCCTATTTTTGCTAGCATCCATCAACTACGAATACTAATAAGCAATAAAAATAATATAATGTATATAAACATATTTAGTAATTATTTCTATAAAAAATTTTAAATCCCATCTTGGGATTTGCTGCCGCCTAAAGAGACTAAACTCTCTGTCAACCATTTGATATTGTCCAATCAGATATTGACAAATCTGGGTTGATGTGGGCCATCCAACTCTGCACATTTTGGGGCTGTCCACCCGAGACGATCCATCCAACGAACCAAAAAACACCACAGCACAAGGAACCGAGTTTTTTCCTTTTTTATCATTTTTTAAAATATAGATATTAAATAATATTTTTTTACAAAACTAATTCTTAAATTGACACGTGGAAAATCTCGCTACTTGAAGTAGCGAGATTTTGTAAAATATTGCTACTCCAAGTAGCGAGATTTGTTTTTAGAAAAATAATTCTCCAGTTGACACGTGGTAAATCTCGCTACTCCAAGTAGCGAGATTTGGTTAAATATCGCTACTTGGAGTAGTGAGATTACGTCAGGGTCATTCTGGGAAATACTTCCCAGAATGAGGTATTATTTAATATATATATTTTTAAAAAAGTTAAAACGGGAAAAAACTCCATGAGCTTGTCCTTATAAAAAAGTAAAATTTAGAGTGCAAAGTAGAAATTGAAAAAGTTTAGGATTGTTTGGAGAGATGTATTTGAATTTGTATTGGCTTTGAATGAAAAGTAATATAAAATTATATTAAAATTTATTTCAATTAATTTAAATTTAAGGTGGAAAAAGTAATTTTTATTTTTTTAAAGAATTATAAAAATCAAATCCTATTTTCCAACATTGGTATATAATGCTTGGAAATATTGGTTTTTTTTTTTAAATGCTATTTCTTAGGTTCTGCATGCAAATGTTGGAAAAGGCAAAATGATGTGGTATTTTTTTTTTTTTTAATTTTATAAAGATTAAAAGAAAACTTACATCCAAACAGAGTCCTAATTTTTATTGAGTCATGCCAAGCAATCATCTAGCATAATGGTTGTGGTTGTATGGCTAATAAGCAATTCTAGGATCCACTGATTTTGTATTTCTATTGCTATGGTCAGAGGCTTCTACATGTTATAGTTAATCAAACAATCCTATTATTCGTTAATATTAAAATAAAATAAAATAAAATTTAAAATTATTAAGGTTGTGTTTGGAAGTATAGATTTTGGATTTTACATTTACTATAGTTTTTTTTAATTGTGTTTTATCTAAATTAAAAAAAAAAAAAATCTAAACTCAAGAGTCATGGCAACAAGTGCTCTAACCAGACTCTCAAAAAATATTTTCTATTTTATGCAATAAAAATTATTAGAGTCAATTTTCTACCATGATATATAGGGAGTGGCTACAATCATTACAAATAATTATGAAAAATAAATGTTTAGTTTATCAATGTTTAGGGAGTGGCTATATTTTTAAAAGTGAATTAAAAACAGGATTTATCTATGTTTAGTTTTGGGCTGGATTAAATAAAATTTAATGATCATACCATTCTTCAATCCAAACAATTCAAATATGGTTTGAATAAATAAAAATAAAAAGAATATAAATTAAAAAATAAAATTAAAATAATAATTGTTTAACAAATAATTTACTTAACAATTCAAATATTTTCGAGCTTACTCTTTAACCCTTTAAGAACATTATATAATAATTAAAAATTGGTATTGTTAGTAAAAATATTTTTTAGACAATTTTTTTTTTCAAAACTTTAAAAATTTAAAGATATTGTATTTTAAATGCACATAAAAGTTTTATTTTTTTCTCAATTAAAAATTTATGTGGTCAATAAATTAATCTATAAAAATTTTAAACATTAAAATAATATAATAACACATGAAGTGAAAAGCTTAATTTAATCTTCCACATTCTTACTCTATCTAGCATCTTTCGTTACTTTATGAGTAACTATCTGTCATCTCGTTTCAATCACTTATCTCATATTCCTAAAATTTGCATGTGACTTATTCACTCTCGATAAGAAACTTGACAATGCTAAGTCAAGAGTACTAAACCATCCAAAAATATAATATTTTTCATATACTCACTCTTCGGTTATGTTTAGTTGACAAAATAACTATTTGTAAATATAAAACAGAATATAATGATAAAAAATTTAGAAATATAGATAATAGCTATTCCTAAGTTGTATATTCCTTATTATTCCATCTAACATGGAATATGAAAGGAATAGATATTTTCATAATGAAATTTCAAAATAATAATTATTTTTTATCTATTTCTTAGTATGGATTATATAGAGTTTTAAATTGTCATTTACTTTATGACAAAAAGATTTTTTTTAAACACGACTTATCAAATTCTTCTACTATAACTACATATACTCCTAAAAAGAGACATTAAAATGTTTAACATTAGAAGGTGAAATATTGTTTTTTGTAACTATCCTAATAATAAGATTGAGGAATGGTACAAGTATTTGCTATTGAACAAAATAATACGTAAGGGAGAAATTTATCATCAACTCATTAATTTAATTTTTAATGTAATAAATGGCAACACCTCTTAATTAGTTTTTAGCTTTGAGAGAGAGAGAGAGAGAGAGTATCATTTCAAAAAGAATATTGAAGGGTAAATAATTTTTTTTTTTAAATGCCAATGCTATTTCCTATAGTATATTTTTATGATGAATGGTAAAGTTAGTTGAGACATTCTTTAGAATTTTAGCTAAGACTAGATTTTGATGTTTTAAAGGTTTACAAATTTTGAATTCTTAGTTGATATTTTTTATGACTCGTTTGGTTTGATGGAATAGTTATTTATCAGAATAAGAAGAAATGTAATTAAAATTTTAGAAATTAAGGCAATAGTTATTCCTCGTATATTCCTTATTATCTATTCAACATGTAATAAGAAAAGAATAGGCATCCCTTTGATGAAATTTAGGAATAACTATTATTTATTTATTTCTTATTATGAACTCATAAAATGTTTCACATTGTTATTTGCTTTATATTAACAACATAATTCTTGTATAACTAACTGTAATTTATTAGGGATCTAGGAACAACAATCACACGAAAATTAAAATAAACAAGCAAAATAGGAACACCAGATTTAACGTGGTTCGGTTTAATCTGACCTACGTCCACGAAGCATGCCAAATTTCACTATAACTTGGGAGAAAATATAAGAGGAGGAGACACCACTCAACTCAACTCACCCTTTTCTCACCCCTCTCTCTCTCTCTCTTCTTCAGCACAATTACTTTAACACTCACTCACATCACATTCACGCACACACTTCTCCATTATATAGTTGAATGGGATAAATAGTAAAGGAAGGTGTTTAATGGAATTCAATGGGATGGATTAGCACCGACACTCTCACTCCAACGCATTAAAGTTGGTTTCTTAGTAGCTCATCCTCATCCGCAACTCATCCTCATCAAGACTAATCAATACTCTCCATTTCCATTTTAGCTCAACAATCTCACACTTAGAGACTGAGACACCATCTCAATTCAACCAGTACATAGATAAATGATGTGCTCAAATCTATCTTCAAGCATGAAAACTAACTAAAGTTGAGCACAACTTCAACCTCTCCATAGTTACCACCTTTGTCAACATATTTGTTGGATTCCTACTACTTTGGATTTTTTCAAGTGTCAACACTCCATCCTTTAACAGAGATCTGACAAAGTAATAACAAAGTCCAATGTGTTTGGTTCTGGAATGAAATGAAGAGTTCTTTGACAAATGTATCGCACTTTGACTGTCGCTGTGCAAAACATTTCTCTCTTGCTTTATTCTGAGTTCTTTCAACAAACCGTGAAGTCAAATCATCTCTTTAGTGACTTCTGTCACTGCTACGTAGTCAGCTTCTGTAGTGGATAGGACAACAATCTTTTGTATCTGTGACATCCAACTAATAGCTATTGTGCCAATAGTGAACACATATCCGGTGGTGCTTCTGCAGTGATCAATTTCACCAGAAAAATCGGCATCAACATACCTTTTAATTTTCAAATATCCTTTACCGAAACATAGGCACTTATCAATAGTGCCACGTAGATACCTCAAGATCCACTTCGCTGCTTCCCAATGAGTCTTCCCTGGATCTAACATGAACCTGCTGACAGCTCCCACTACTTGGCCAATGTCTGGTCTAGTACTAACCATGGCGTACATGAGACTTCCAATGACTGAGGCGTAAGGTACCTTAACCCTGAAGTCCTTGACTTCATCTGTCTGGGGAGCCTAATCCTTGTAGAGGCGGAAGTGACCAACCAATGGTGTATTTACCAGTTTGGCGCTGCTTATATTAAATCTCTGTAAACATGGCTAATGTACTCCGACTGAGATAACCGCAACGTTCCCTGCTGCTTATCTCTGGAGATCCACATCCCAAGTATCTACTTTGTTGAACCCAAGTCCTTTATGTCAAACTCCTCTAAAAATTTCTGCTTCAATTTTCTGATCTCTTCTATATTTGGTCCTGCCACTAACATGTCATCGACATATAGCTAGACTGATACCTCTTGAAGTAGCAATAGTGGTCGACATTGCACTTCTAAAAATTTTCCCACGCACAAAGCCATTGAATTTTCAGGACCATTGTTTGGGAGCTTGTTTGAGATTATACAAGCTCTTCTTCAATCTGCACACAAGATTCTCTTTACCTTTTATTGAGAATCATTCTCACTGTTGCATGTAAATAAATTTCTTCATCATGATCACTGTGAAGAAATGTCATCTTCATATCCAACTACTCAAGATGTAGGAATTCCGAGGCAACAATACTCAAGACTGATCTAATGGTTGTTAACTTCACAACTGGTGCAAAGATGTTGGTATAGTCAATTCCTTCCTTCTGATCGAAGCCTTTAACTACCAACTGAGCTTTGTACCTCTTTGATCCATCATGCTCATTTTTTATCATGTACACCCACTTGTTGTGAAGAGCCTTCTTACCTTTGGGCAACTTAACTAGTTCCCACATTTTGTTGGACGTGAGGAACTTCGCCTCGTCCTTCATCGCAAGCTCCCACTTACTTGAATCTCTTACTTGACATGCTTTATCATAGCATTCAGGTTCTTCTTCATCTATAAGAAGTAAATAATTCATATACCTCTTATTCGGTACATGCAGTCGAGAAGATATCCTAAGCTTCGGAGCTGGAGTAAAAGGCGGTGGTGCAACGATCTGCTCCACGAGATCCTCTTCCTAAGGATTCTCGACATTTTTTTGTTGTGTCTGCTCCACCCGAGGATTCTCTGTGTTTCGCTATCGTGTCTTGGCACCATTTAGGACATCATCCAAGTCTACATATGTTCCTTAATTTTGAACTGGTTCTGTGGGTTCTGTTGTGTGTCTGTCCTTGTACATCACCTTTCACTGAAGATCACGTCTCTACTTCTAATCACCTTCTTGTTTTCATCGTCTCAAATTCAATACCCATACTCATCTTCACCATAATCGAAGAAGGTGCATTTTGGGGACTTTGGATCAAGCTTGTTTCTGGCAAGATCACTGATATGCACATTTGCAACAAAACCAAAAACTTTCAAATGTGAAAGTCTCACCTCTTTTCCACTCCATACTGTTGGCCTAACAAGGTTTAGAATCTTATTTTGATGATAAAAATCAAGGGTACTTAACATGTTTGTTTAAGTAAAGTTTCAGGGCTCAAATGCTTTCATAACGATCAAGATTGAGTGTTTGAAGAGTTTCAATAAAGCTTGTACTTAAGTTATAATGACTGATGAAGTTAGAGCTTATTGAAGATAAAAAGCTTCAAGTTGGATATAAAAAGCAAGCCAAAGCATGAAGACTTAGTATTTAATATAGTTTGATCATATATAAGTCCCATATAAGTACTTCACAAATTTAATATTGATGCATGAAGCTCTTAGGAAATTTCAGTAACTTAAAGACTTGATTTTTAATCATGGAAAATATTTTCATAAAATCTCACTTACGTTTTCCAAGATCAAAGTAAAGTTTTGAAATCAAATTAGATTTTATCTTTCACAAAAGGTGTTTTAGGTAAGCCTTTAACCAAATCCTTTTTCACATGTTTTGATAACAAATCCATGCTTGCATATCCTAAACATATATGCAATAACCAACTAGCTTCATTTATTACAGAAAAACATGTAACTTGTTGAGAAGCTAAATTATCAAAACTAGTGGTGTACACATTTTCATGATGTTCAGCAGTAAAAAAGTACTTTGCTATCAAATTTACTCTCAACAATGCATTTATCATTTTCAAAAGATACTTTATACCCTTTATCACATAATTGGCTAATATTCAACAAATTATGTTTCAATCCATCAACCAATAATACATTATTAATAACTAGGGAAGGTTCCTTACCAACCTTACCTACACCGATGATTCGGCCCTTGGCATTATCCCCTAATGTCACGTATCCTCCATCCTTGGGAGTGAAGGATGCGAACTTGGCTTTGTCGTTGGTCATATGTCGTGAGCACCCGCTATCCAGGTACCACTTGTCCTTGGAAGAGGAAGATCTCAAGCACGCTTGCAAGAAAATCTAAGTAACTGACACTAGTCCCCAAATTCTGTTGGGTCCACAGGGGTTAGTGCCTGGATCACCTTTGACTCTCCACACTTTTTTTAATTCTGACATGCTTATTTCTAAGTGAACGGTCAAACTGAATGTGACCATTTTGTTTACATTCCAGTTTGTTTACATTTAAAACATATCAATCAACACCAAGGATCTTTAAGTGGAAATTGGGATTTTGATTCTTGTGTAAAGTGTCCCAAATAAAGATCAGGTCGCCTCACATTTTCAACACCATTAAATCCAAGACCTTTTTGGCTAAGAGAGTTTCTTTGGACCCCTAGAAGTTTTTCAAAATTGCTTTGGCTCTCAGTAAATTTATAAACAATTTTGGAGCTATCCTCCAATTTTCTCTCAAGCTCGGCAATTTTCAAATCTTTGTCTTTAAGAATCGAGGCATGAGAATTCTTCGCAATTTCAAAAAGTTTAGACCAATTTTCAAATTTCTTTTCAAAACATCATTTTCTTTGGTCATTTTTTTTTAGTGATTTAGATACACGAATATATTCATATTGTAATTCTTTAAATGAAGGCATGTTATCATAATCACAATCATCATCAGAATAATTTGAAGATAAGGAGCAAGAAGAGCCTCATCATCCCGTGCCATCATATACAAATTGGCAATCTCAGAGTTGCTGCAATTTGAATCTAAATCACTGCTGTTTTGTTTATCCCACAAGTTACCTGCTTTCATGGCTTTCTTCTTTTTCCTATACTCATTTTTCAACAACGGGCAATCAAGTTTGGTATGTCCAACCTTGTTGCAGTTGTAGCACGTGGGAGCATTTGATTTTTATTTTCTTTTACTAGACTCTCCCTTCTCACATACAGAATCTCCAAACTTTTTGTATGGCCTACTTTTCTTTCTGAAGAACCTACTAAATTTCCTGGTTAGCATAACCATATCATATCCAGATTCAGGTTCACTGCACTCACTAGATGTATTAGTAGACGTTTTTAATGCAGTCACTTTTCTCATTCTATTGTACTCATTCAGTCTCTCATTAATAGCTAACTCATAGGTGATAAGAAAACCTATCAGTTCATCTAGTGACATAGCCTTAAGATCTCTACCCTCAGATATGGCCGTAGCCTTTGCTTCCCAAATAGGAGGCAAACCCTTAAGCATTTTCCTAATCATTTCATATGTAGGATAAGTCTTACCTAATGTATGCAGTGAATTAATGATGCGTGTGAATCTAGTGTACATGCTCTGTATGGACTCACCAGTGTTCATCCTAAATGTTTCATACTCACTGGTCAACATATCAATCCTACTATCCTTCACATCGCTAGTACCCTCATAGGTAACCTGTAGCTTATCCCATATTTCTTTAGCAGAAGAACATGCCATAACTCTATTAAATTCATTAATATTAAGTCCACAGTAAAGATTATTCATGGCTGTAGCATTTAAACTAACAGCTTTCATATCCTCATCAGTATATTCATCTTTTGTCTTAGGAACTTTAGTTTCACCTACAGTTTTCATGGGAACATAGTTTCTCATAAAGACAACTCTCCACACCTTCCAGTCAATATTCTAAAGACAAATATGCATCCTCTGTTTCCAAAAGGTATAATTGACACCACTGAAAATCGAAGGACGTGTGGAAGAGGGTCCCTCAGGGAAAGGGGTTACAATGTTATGAGGCATCTAGATCTTTTGCACAAGAACATTTAAGTCTAAGCTACTAGGCTCTAATACCAATTGTTAACTTTACTGTAATCCCAAGAGGGGGAGGGGTGAATTGGTATTTTAAAATTTCTCCCCTAGGTCAATTAACCAACAACAGTATTTCACAACCCTAGGGTCAATTTAGTGTAGATATAAAATAATTCAATATATATATATATATATATGCTGAAATTAAATTACACAAGTGAGCTAATTACACATGCAAGGTAGAGCAGATAAAGAGAGATAACACCAGATATGATATCGAGGTTCGGCAAACTGCCTACCTCCTCGCCTTGGCTCATAAGCACAAGGATTACACTAAGACTCACTTCATGGGTGGAGCGGCACCTAAATACAACCAGGTCAATTGGCACAGGATTGACCTCAACCTTTACAACCAATCCTTCCGGGCTGGATTAACACCCCCTCAGGCCATGCTTGGAATTCAACCAATTTTCAGTACAAGATGTGTACAAATATTATGCTCTCAATCAAGCAGATTTGCACCAGTAATAATCAAAGCACACCAATAATGTAAGAACAATAAGCTCAATGGTGTATGTGTGCAATCAACCCTCAAAGTAATGACTATCTCAATTTTAGGACAAGAGTGTATTAACAAACTAATCTTTGAAAGTATGTATAGATAAAAAATCTCAATCACAGTTTAGGGTTTTAAAGATTTGTACCAAGAGTAATTGGAATATCTCAAAAATATTTTCTCAATATCAAAGCAAAAAGAGATATTCAAAAATGAGTTTGTGAAAAGATTTTTGCACAATAAAAAATATGAGCTAAGGTGTCTTGCAATATAAATGCTAATATCCACAAGCTCTAAGTTTTACCACAAAAAATATTTATTAAATTAAATCTAGGGGGAAAACTAAGCTCAATCCTCAATCCGAAAATCAAATATACAATAAACAAATGAGGATTTTTAGCAATAAACAACAAGGGATAATCACTCAAGGATATTTTCACATGACTAGATTTCTCAAAAGAATGGTAGTATGTGAGTATATAGACTTTTTATGAAAGAATGGCCTTTGAAAATTTTCAGAGAATTTGTTACTAATCAATTTGCTAATTAGTTCCTAATCAGAGCAAATGAACCCCTATACATAGACATGCCTAATTTTATAACCGTTGGGGATACATAGGGTATTAAATTTGTTTTAAAAATGTTTAGAAAAATTAACCCTATTTAACCCCTCTTAACCACGATAAAAATTTGTGCAACTCGAGAGTTTCGGGAGCCTGACCTGTGATTCGGTCGCCCGAACAGACACATGAGAAAAAAGTATGTTTTTCATGTTCAGGTGCCTTAGGAAGAGAACGGTTTGCTGAACCAAGGCAATTTTCCAAAATTCTGCGATTTGATCACCTGGTATCAAGTTCGATTTACTGAACTTGCATGTTCAGTAGCCCGAGGCAGTTTTGAACGTGAATGCTCGGGCTGCCGAGTTGGTAGAAAAGGTCAGAATAAAGATTTGGTTGACCAAGGATGCTACAGTCCTTTTGGTTCGATCACCCGAAACCAAGTCAACTCGCGGACCATTCAACCAGTTCGATCGACCGAGGTGTTTTGAACACCAAGGTTTGGTCACTTGAAACCTTATTATTTTAGCCCTTTAAGTCCTATTTCAATTCAATAGGTTCCCTTGATAGTATATGTGATATTGGGGACTAACTTAAGTGTAAGTGCAAGGACCTAGGGTCTTTCTAAGGTCTTTGAAATTATTAGTTCCTACATGCGTGATATGCATTCATTATTAGAAGATAATATAAATTAAAAAAAAATGAATCTTTTGGGTCCTTATTCCTCAAGTCTTCATATGCCATCAAATGATCTTACTAATATGAACCTGCACACAAACTTGATAGACATTAAATACCTGATTATTTGTCATAATCAAAACAGGGTATGACCTATAAGGTCAACAGATATAGACTATGCAAGGGACTTGGATGTCAGGAGGTCGATCATAGGGTATGTATTCACCTTTGTGGGAGAACCTATTTGTTGGAGGTCCTTGGTTTAGTCTCTACTTGCATTATCTACAACTGAATCAGAGTATATGGTAGTGGCTATGGTTGCCAAGGAAGCGTTATGGTTTATATGATTGGTCAAAGAGCTGGGTATTTAGTAAGGTGGAGTTCAACTACTTTGTGATAGTGAGAGTGCCATTTATTTGGCGAAGAACCAAGTGTATCATGTTAGAACAAAGAACATAGATGTGAGGTTTCACAAGATTAGAGAATTAGTCTCACTAGCTTTGACAACCACTACCGGCAGTCTAATTCCTAGCCCCATAGTATGCTAGACTCGGTTCCCTATAGGACCTAAAAAATGAGATGGATATTGGGGTGAGAACTTCTCAGTAAGGTGGATCAGATTATCATTAGTGTGTGGCTAACATGAGTTTTAGTGTGAACATAATACTATCATTTATTTAAATGTACATGAAATTGCAATTTAAAACTGTACTAACATGTATAACTGAAAATACATAATTTCTGGATAATATATTGTCGGCTCAATATAGCCTATTTTTAGTAAATTTTCCCATATATGCATAGAAGAGACAACTTGAATTGCTGAACTAACATCGTCATGCTTTTCCATCTGCATGCTTCCCCCCAAGACGGGTTGTGCGGTCCGAAGGCTGGACTTAGCATATGGACGGTCGACCATAGCTAAGTCAAAGTAGGTTGTAAGTATGATTGTGCCTACCCTATACCTGAAATACCAGTTGGTAGGGTCACCCAGAACTGCATCGGAAGGGGTCTCCAGGAACTGCATTGGGAGTAGTACTGTACTCAGGCCACAAATCGACTATCCATCCTCACACTATCATACCCGTGTGATTGCACTCCCTGCCAAATCTATAGCTACGGTACCATGCTCATCGTTATATCTGATTTCCTCGGGGTTCTTAGATCATATATGTCAATTTACATAATTAAAACTGTAATCATGAATTTACTTTCATAAATTTGTATAAAACAGTAGTTGTTCATAATTATCTAAAATATCTATCATACTATATCTTGGTATAAAACCACCATATCATAACTCCGCAAATAGCTGTCATATCATAACTCGACGAATAACCGTCATATAATAACTCAGCGTATAGCCTTCATATCATAACTCGACGCATAGCCATCATATCATACTGGAATCGTAATTGTATTATCATCCTGTTCATTTCTACCATTTTAACCATTCTCATGCCACACAAATTTTTACTAGATAATTTATAGTATAATAATAAACTGCTTGGGAAAACATATAATTTGATGAAAACAAAAGGGTGATCATCTGTAGGGTTTAATTTAAATCAAATTATAGGTTTTATAGGAAAAAGGAGATGAACAACCCATTCACGTTAGTTTTTCCCAAATTTTTATAATAAGAAAAATTGCCATTTTCATAAAACGAATTCATACATAAAAGCATATATACTATTTCTAAAGTCATATACCTCAGTTTAATCGGTTCATATCTAAAAAATAACTGACATAATCTAATCCCCTTACTTGTTCTTGGAAAATCTGCCTAAAACCTTTAGCAACACGAAACCCTAGCCGTTTAAATCTGCCGAGGATCGATGACCTACTTGCCGGGAGGAGGGAGAGAGGATTGAGGAGCATGTAATAGTAATCCAAGAGGCTTAGGAGAGAGAAAATAGAAATCCTCGGAGAGAGAGGGAGAGAGAGAGAGAGAGAAAAAGAGAGAGGGAGTGAGAGAGAGAAAAAGAGAGAGAGAGAGAGAGAGAGAGAGAGAGAGATTTTTATTTTCTAAAGAAAAATGAGCTCATATATATATATATATATATATATATATATATATATATATATAGCCAAGATGGCCTGCACAAAACCGTCGACGGTTTGACACTTAAAATGCTCTCAATTGTTGTAACTATCGACTTTTTCTGAGATTGCCACAAACCATTGACGATTTGGTCCCGTACCAAACTATCTCCTTTCTTTTCTTTCCCTTTCTCTTTTTTTATTTATTTGTTTTCTTTTCTTTTCTGGGTGTGGGTTACTACATCCTCCCTTTCTTATAAAATTCCGTCCTCGAAATTTGTTAACTAATACCTAACATCACTCCTAGAATTACCAAATCAATCATCCGACTCTAAAAAGAGCCGGTAGCCACCCACATGACAGCCCCGTCCCAAGTTTATTAATTACCCTCACTTATGGCAAAGGAATACCATAGTTACAATAACAGACCTTTGGAGATTACACGTATATCAACAAAATTCTCCCAGTACCACTCAAAACACTAACCTGAAATCTATGGATTTAAAAACACTCAAACTTAACTGGTCAACCTGCAAAAAACACAGTTTATATATACAATCCAATTCTTACCTGAACCATTGTACCTACCTGCCTAATGTTGGGTCTCGCTGAATAGCTACAGGTTCTTCTGACGTATTTCCTCTTCCAACTCCCATGAAACTTCCTTTACTACGTGATTACGCCATAGTAGTTTCACTAGCGGGACCTTTTTATTTCATAATTCCTATTCCTTACAGTCCAAAATCTGAACTAGCACTTTCTCGTAGGATAAGGTATAAGTGATTTACAAGAATTCATAACTGATCACGTGCAAGGGATCTGGGATGTACTTCCTTGATATCGACACATGGAAGACATCATACATTCTAGACAATGCTAGGGGTAACGCTATTCTGTACGCAACCAGACCAATTCTCTTTAGTATTTCGAATGACCTAATGTACTTAGGGCTTAACTCACCCTTCTTTCCAAACCTCATAACCCCTTTCATCGGAGCAATCTTTAGGAATATCTTATCTCCTACTGCAAATCCCAATTCTCGTCGGCGTGAATCAGCATAGCTCTTTTGTCGATTCTGAGCTATTTTAATTCGACCCTTGATGAGTTTGATCTTTTCAGAAGTTTGCTGAATGATCTATGGTCCCAAAATTTTCCACTCGCCAACCTCATCCTAGTACAACGGAGATCGGAACCTTTGACCGTACAATACTTCATATGGTGCCATCTCAATACTAGTCTGATAGCTATTATTGTAGGCAAACTCCACTGAAGCCAACCAACTCCAAAATCCAACACATACGCCCTCAACATATCCTCTAATATCTGGATCATCCTTTCTGATTATCCATCTGTTTGGGGATGAAATGTTGTGTTGAAAGTAAGTTGAGTTCCCAAAGCTCTCTATAGACTTTTCCAAAACTGGGAGGTGAATCGAGGGTCCCTATCTGAAACAATGGATACTTGTATACCGTGCAGTATCACTATCTCCTGAACATATAACTCTACCAATTAGTTTATGGAATAGTTGATTCTAATAGGAACAAAGTGGGAAGTCTTCCTTAGACGGTCAACAATCACCAGATAACATTTTGCCCATGAAGTGCCGATGGTAATCCCGTGACAAAGTCCATGAAAATGTGCTCCTACTTCCACTCAAGAATGGGAAGTGGTTGCAACGGTCCTACTGGCCTCTGATGCTTGACCTTCACCTACTGACATGTCAAACACTGCTCTACAAATTGGACAATCTCCCTCTTCATGTTATTCCACTAAAAAAATTCTCACAGATCCTTGCACATCTTAGTACTCCATTGATGTACTGTATAGAGAGAGCGATGTGCCTCCTCTAGAATGGTTCGTTTAATCTCAGCGCCATTTGGTACACATATCTTGGTGTGAAACCTCAACACCCCATCGTCCGAGACATTGAATTCTACCTCCAACCCACTTTGTACTTTACCCATCATCTCCACCAGCTCTGCATCTTTCATCTAAGCTGCTCTGATCCTTTCTAGTAAGGTCGACTGAATTACTAAGCAAGCGATGAGTGCCTAGTGATTTCCTTCCATTATCTCTACACCAAGTTATTCCAAGTCCATCTTGATCTAATGTTGAACTACCACTGCTGATACCGACGCGTTCACTGACTTTCGACTCAGCCTATCAACTACTACATTAGCTTTTCCTAGGTGGTAACTGATGGTACAGTCATAGTCCTTTATTAGTTCTAGCTACCTTCTCTGTCTCATGTTTAGTTCTTTTTGCGTGAAGCAGTATTTGAGGCTCTTGTGGTTTGTAAAGATCTTGCATATCTCACCATACAGGTAGAGTGTAACGACCTGCCTACTTTTCCAAAATTTTAAAATTTTTTAATAACATTTAATATAATAATCCTGATAAAATATAATCAGGCTGGACCCATGGGTACCAGGGATATACTTAAAATATAACATTGATACCTAAGCAGCAGTAAATGTAAAATCATATACATATCAAATAGTCCAACCAACACAAGACTAGAGTTTTACTAAAACTGTTATATACATATACACATCCCAAAATGACCAAAAAGTGCCCTAGGGTCACAACCCAAAAATCCATCAGACCCTCGCATAACAACTTATCCTTCTGACAAAGTAGGACAGTCAACCTTTAATGCCAGAGCTCTATCCGCTCTTCTATCTGGGGCTCCTAAAATATTTATATAGCTGGGGTGAGACACCTTTTAGTAAGGGAAATAAACTAATATTAGTGTGTGGCAACATGAGTATTTTCATGTTATACATATAACAGTACATAAATCATATTTGGTAAAACTGTCTGTATCATATATGGAAAAAACACAATTTATTATAACATGGTATAACATACTGAATTTCTATACATGAAAATCGTCTTATATAACTGTACATGAAATAACACCCTAGATGGATAACTGGCTGGTGTCATGTCTTACCCCGACATGACTAGGTTGTGTGGCTCGAAGGCGGGACCTAGCAATGGTTGGCCTACCACGCTAGGTCAACATAAGTCTGTAAGTACGATGGGTCTACCCCTCCTGGTCCGAATGCCAAAGGGACGCTTGCACTACCATAAAACCACATCAATTGCCGATCTCCCACAGTCCCTTACTACATGTGGTAGCACTAACATATACATGATTGTGATCATATAGCTACGGTACCGTGCTTCGTGAAAGCCTAAACCAAGTCATCTGGGTTCTGATAACATATAGTATATTTCCAAATAATGATACATGACTATTTCATAATAATATTTGTCATGATAATATTTTCATAAAATTTTGCATAACGTATCATATGAAATTCATGACCTTTACGCCGACATTTTGTATCTTGTAAATCACGATCCTTATGCTGACATAATATGTCATATAAAAACCACGACCCTTATGCCAACATATCATATAAAATCACAGCCTTTACGCTGGCATATCATATAAAACCACGGCCCTTACGCTGGCATATCATATAACATTCATAGTTTGAAATCCTCGTACCATTTTTTATATCTTCCTGAAAAACAGTAATAACATGCTTATTTTGAAAACATAATATTCTGATATTACATAAAATCATAGAATTTCATACTCATGCCACACAAAAGTGAATATTGTTCCATTCGTAAAATTTACACAATCATAATCCCTACTGAACTATATTAAAATTATTTTCCTGTTAACAACAGTATTTCCAAACTCATTTCTATAACCTACATAATTTCCTTGAAAATAAAAGTTGAATATTAATAAATAATTTCATGAAAATATTGACTTAGTTTATCCCCTTACCTGACTTATGGAAAAGCCCACAAATTACTCCAAAATTACACCTGTGTGTTCCCCAGCTCAACACCCTGAAATTACATTTTCCCTAACAAAATTTCAGTATAATCCATCTAATACCTTTTCTCAACCCAGAAATACCAAATACTTTAATAAATATTAAAAAAATCAACTTACCCAAATTTTGGGATGGTTCCCAAGTTAGCCTAACCAACAAATCACTCCAGCAGATTTATAGAAAGTCTTCCCAGGAGTAACGTGGCGACTTCGGATTGTCGAAACGACAAAGAACGAGGCTGAATTTCTATAGAGAAGGGGGAGAGAGTCATAGGAGTGAGAGAGAGAGAGAGAGAGAGAGAGAGAGGTTCTATAAATTTTTTTTTCATAGAAAAATGAGTTCTTAAGGTTATATAGAAAGCTTGTCCACATGACCTCATCGACGAGCCACAACTCCTCATCGACGAGTTAATGAAGGGAGCGCGTTGACGAACACCTTTTCCTCGTCGATGAGTTTCAGAGTCTAGAAATAGTCATCTCGGTAACTTCTCATCGACGAGATGCATGTTCCCATCGATGAGCCCAAGAATCCTGCTCGTCGATGAGCACTTCTTCACTTGTCAACGATACCCTGCTGAAAACCCTTAATAAAATTCCTTTTTCTCTCTTTATTTTATTATTTAATTACAACAATTCTTAGGGTCTCTACATAGTGCGTCCAGATTTTAAGGCATACACTACTGCTGCCAGTTCCATGTCATGTGTGGGATAGTTTTTTTCGTATTCCTTGAGCTGCCAAGAAGCATACACGAAGACCTTTCCCTATTGCATCAGAACACACCCGAGTTCTTTTTTAGACCCGTCTTTGTAGATCACAAATCCACCATCACTTGATGGGATGGTCAAAACTAGAGCAGAGACCAGTCGCTGTTTTAATTCTTGAAAGCTCTGTTCGCATTCACTAGTTCACTCAAATTTCACCTTCTTTCTCGTTAGCCGTGTTAGAGGACCTGATAGTCTAAAAAATCCCTCTACGAACTGGCGATAGTATCCTGCCAGACCTAAGAAACTTCTGACCTCATGCATATTTTTCAGTCTCGCCCAATCAACTACCTCCTCTATCTTGCTCAGGTTCATTGAAACACCTTCCCTAGATACCACGTGTCTTAGAAGTGCAACTTGTCCCAACCGAAATTTTCATTTCTTAAATTTAGCATACAACTTCCTTTATCTAAGTACTTGAAGTACCAGCCTCAAATGTGTCTCATGCTCCTCGGGATTCCTTGAATAGACCAGTATGTTATCAATGAACACCACTACAAACTGATTCAGATACTGGTGGAAGACCCTGTTCATCAGATCCATGAATGCAGCTGGAGCATTCGTCAATACGAAAGGTATAACCAGAAATTCATAGTGGCCATACGTGGTGGAAAGCAGCCTTTAGTACATCTTCTGATTTAACTCTCACCTGATGATACTTGGATCGAAGATTGATCTTGGAGAAAACTTGTGTTCCCTGAAGCTGGTCAAACAGATCATTGATACGTGGTAGCGGGTACTTGTTCTTTATAGTCACCTTATTTATCTCCCGATAGTCGATGCACATCCTCATCGACTCGTCTTTATTTTTTACAAACAACATCGGTGCTCCCTAGGGTGACACGCTAGGTTTGATAAATCCTCTGTCCAGTAATTCTTGCTATTGCTTCTTCAATTCGGTTGGTGCCATTCTATACGGAGCCTTGGAGATTGGTGCTTTACCTAAAAGCAACTTAATATCAAATTCCACTTCACGATCAAGAGGCAATCCAGGTAAGTCCTCAGGAAAAACATTCTAGAATTCCCTTACTACTGGGATATCCTTTAGCTTGAGTTCTCTCTTCGGTGCTTCTTTCAAAAATGCTAGGTACCCTTGGCATCCCTCTAGGAGTAGCCTTTTTGTCTAAATGGCTGAAAGAATCTGTGGTGTGGAGCGCACACATGATCCAAAAAATTTAAACTTCTACTCCCCAAGAGGTATGAACACTACCTCTTTCCTGTGATAGTCAATATTCGCATAGTTGGATGCTAGCCAATCAATCCCCAAAATGACTTTGAATCCATGCATATAAAATACAATTAACCTAGCCGAAAGCATTCTACCCTGAATATCCATTGGGCAATTTCTAATCACTTTACTACATGCTACTGCCATCCTTGTTGGTGTAATTACTGATATATCATCATCTAAGAATTGTGTTTCTACCCTATACAATCTGACATATCCTAGACACAAAAACGAGTACGTGGCTCCTGAATCAAACAACACAATATGTTTATTTAAAAACATATAAATGTTACTTGTCACCACATCTCTTGTATTCTCCGCATCGCCCAGAGTCAAGGAATATACCTGCGCCTAAGCAGTGCCCCTCTGTTAGTTCCCGTTGACCTCATAAGTCACGCATGATTTCGATTATGACAAATACTCATTATATATAATGGGTGTTTGAGATTATGTGCGGGAACCTAAATTGTCAAGATCAAGATGCACATAGAGATGGTGAAAATTGAAGACATAATTACTTTTTGTTGTACTATTTAATTCATTCATGTAATTGATCTGTCATAGTAATTAGGGGCCTTTACTTGTAATAAATCACACACATCACATGCATGGTCTAATAGGTAAGCTCAAAGTGAATATTAACTAAAAATCAACCTAGAAAAGACCCTAGGACACTCACCATTGCACTAGAATGTATTAGGCACTTGAATAGGGTGAATGTGGAATGAATTAGGACCGAAATGCACATTTTGTGCACCTTCGGTCGACCGACCTATACAGGTCAATTTGCTCCAGGTCGACTAAATCCAGTCTGGGTCAACAAGTTGACCTCAGCCTGGTCGACCGAGCTATGATAGATCATTTGACCACGGTCGACCGAAACCCCTTGTAGTAAACAGTTTGACTTCCTGGTCGACCGAGACATTTTGTACTGCACCAACTTGATAGACCGAGTTCCCACATGTGGGAATCCAACGGTCTGGTCGACCGACCAATTAGATCATTTTCACCTTGGTCAACCAAACTACGCTATTTTTGAAAAATCGCCTCAGACTTACCTTTCCGGTTGACCGACCCTAAAGTTCAAAATTGGCCTAATCGACCGAGCCATAAGAACTTCGGTTGATCGAAAGTCGTCTAGTCGACCGGTGCTCTCGGGTTGCCTTGAATTTTTACCGTGGTTAACTATTTTTTAACAAGGTTAAAATTGCTAAACGTCATTAAATCCTTTTTAATAATACCAACCTTGTCCCCAACGGTCAAAATTTATGGGGTGTTTATATATTCATTTGGGAAAATTACATATAGGATTGAGAAACCCGATTAAGAAATTCACTCTCACCCTAAAAAATCCTACTACTCATTTTCATACTCAAATCACTCTCACTTGCCCTCTTCTATTGCTCAAACTCTATGTAAGTTGATTGAGTGCTTGTTTAGATAGGTTTGCTCTCCCATTCTTATTAGATTGATTTGATTTTTACGAGAGCTAAACCTAAGTGTTCTTAGGGGACTTTGTTAATAAGTCTTTCCTAAGAAGACTTGTATAAACCTTCTGAGTATTGCATATTCATTGCAATATCTTGAGAAGTTTGTATTTTTTTTTGGATTGCAAAAACTATTTCAAAACATTTTCAAATATCTTGAGTAATTTATTTTGACACACCTTTGAAAAGATATTTGTTTATGTGATATTGATCTTTGTTGCAATATTCATTGACTTCCATATCAATTTCTGAATACAAAGATTAAATATCTTTTTCAAACCAAGCATATACATTATTTGATATTTACATGATTGAGACATCCTGTTGATTGGTATATTTGAGATTTGATTGATATCTTTGTTTGAACACGTTGATTGGATATCTTGTGAAACAAAAAACATACTAGTTTGCACTCTCACGCACTGATTACACAAATAGCAAACATATTTGAGAGTTAATATATTGAACCATATTAAGTTTATTTACTATATCTTGTTGGTGGTGTATATGGTTGCACATAATTGGGTACATATCTGCTTTACTTGAAAGCATAATCATTGTACCGTTTCATTGATTGAGCAAATCTGTTGTGTTTCTAAGCACGAGCCTGAAAAGGGAGACTAGCCCTTTGAAATAGTCCTGGATTGGCTTAGACCCAGTTAGGAAAGCTAGGTGCGTCATTCTGCTAAGACATGTAGGTTGAGATTAGCCCCGCTAATTGACCTGGTTGTAAAGGTTAAGGTCAACCCTATGCTAATTGACCTGGTTGTAATTGGTGCCGCTCCACCCTTAAGTGAGCCTTTAGTGAAATCCTCGAGCTTGTGAGCTAGAGGCGGGGACGTCAATACAGTTGGCCGAACCCCGATAACATATCGTGTGTCTTGTTTATATTTCCACACTTTATAAATTGCACATGTATGTTATGGTGTGAATGATGCACTTGATTTAAATTTCCGCACACTATATTTATTGGCGCATTTGGAATTGCATATAAAGACCCTAGGTTGTATTATACGAGTATTTCATTTAACCTAGGAGATAAAATTTAAAATTCCAATTCACCTCCCCCACCCCCCTCTTGGGAATACACCAATTCCAACAATTGGTATCAGAGCCTCGTTGCACTAGACTTAAACATTTTTTCAAAAAGATCGCAATGGCTCAATTTCGTGTATCCCCATTCGGTGAGGGACTGTCACCCACCAGTCCTCCATTGTTTTGTGGTGTTAACTACACCCACTGAAAAATTCGAATGAGCATGTTTATAAAATCTATGAACTGGAGGGCCTGGCAAGTGATTGTGAATGAAGTTTGTATGCCAGGTAATGAAAATGATACAAAATTATTGCATGCAAAGTCACATGCCATGGACTTATTGTACTGTGCTTTAGATACTGATATTCTTCATGAAATTATGGCATGTCATAGTGCACAAGAAATATGGGATGAACTAGAAAAGAAATATAGAGAATCCCAAGAGAAGGAGATCGTAACTCCTCCAAATGCTCCAAGCTCAAATGATCATGAGGAGGAAAATCATGAGTTAGAAATCAACGAGGAGGTATATGATTCTCACTCCAGCTCGTTTGATGATTCTTGTGATGAATGTTGTGATGCATCATATACTGAATCATCTGTTGATAATACTGTAAATGGTTCATGCAATGTTTACTATGGAAAATCTTGTGATGAATCATTTGATTGCTCCTGTGAAGTTCTGACTGAAAATTCATGCACTGACTCATATGATAATCCTTGTGTCAAATTATGTGATGAATCATGTGCTAATTTGATAAATGAAAGCATGCCCTTTTATGAAAAGCTAGATAAAACTTTATTGAAAACAAATAAATTTCTAGCGAAGTTATCTAAGCAAAAATCCATTTTGAAAAAGGAAAATAAAAGCATGACAAAGCAGCTAAGAAAAGTAAAAGATTATTATGCTATCTTAGAAAAAGAGAAAGATTAAGAAGATATTAAAAATTATTTGCTTAGAAAAGGAAATGGATGATTATTCTAGAGCTACACTCAAAGTTAAAAATGAAAAGAATAATCATAATAAACCCTTTAGATTTAAAAAGAAAAACATTTTCAAGAAGGGTTCAACCTTTAAATCCAATAGCTATTTTTATGCCTCTTCGAGCAAAAATAAAATTTGTAAGCATAATCTTTTACGTATTTACAAAACCTACTTATACTGTAAAAGAAAATGGAACATTCAATCTTCAAGTCCATCCTGTAGTGCTAGAGGCCTAGATAAGAAAATGAATTGGATTATCATGATGGTGAATCTCTCGGGATCTAAGGAAGATCGAATTCCAATAGAAATTGTTTAAATATTTTTTTCTTAGTTCCTAGGTTTAAAGGTTGTAGTAATTGCAAGACTAGGAAGTAATATACACTCAATATAGCAAATCTGAACCTAAGGGAGAACTTTGGATCAAAATGAAGCCAAATCGGAGAAATTTACTATGCTCGGTCGACCAAGCATTGACCGAGTAAAAGCTCCCGATTGACCGACCCCCCTTGACTTTGACTGTACGGTCGACCGACCCTTCGTGAACCTCTTCACTCCAGTCGACCAAACCTGTCGGTTTTCCCTTGGTCAACTGAACATAGGCACAGTACTCCATCTCGGTCGACTGCCCATCTCAGTTCAAATTCTCTCCGATCGACCGAACAGTGTCGGTTCGTGAAGAATCTAAACCGTCGGTCAACCGTATCTGCTCCTGGTCGACCGAACTGCGATATATATACTTTTCCCATGTTCAAAGCTCATTTTTGTTGGAGATTTTTAGAGCTTTCCTCATTGATCTTCCTTGTATTGATCAAAACCCTTAAGACCCGTACCAAATCCTTCATGGCCTATCAAAATGAGCATATTGAAGCCTACGATCTGGCACAAGCTGAGGACGGCTACTTTTTGACGAATAGCTCCAAGATTCGATACGTGCGGGAGTTTCGTCCTAAGGAAGCAATTTTGGGTAAGATTCTTGACTTAGAATTTATGAATTAGCATTTTAAACGTCATGGACATGTTTGAGTATCAAGGGTGGAAGATCTTAATTTCATATCAGCCTAGTGGGCACTACCCTACGTACGTTAGGTTGTTTTATGCAAATTTGTAGAATGATGAAAATGGTTATTTTTCTAGGGTAGTAAGGACAGACATACGTTTTGATGCACAGTATATTACTGATGTCCTTGACATAGACTGTGGGGACTTCGTGCCCAGACATGGTAAATTCCTGGATCCACGAACAGGATTTTACAGTCGCCACATTTGCAAACCTAACCATGTCCGATCCAGGTAAAACCATCCCCCACAGTATAGGCAGTTTACTTTAGAAGCCAAAGTAGTGCACCGCTTGATTACATATAATATCCTACCCAAGGCAGGTTCTAGAGTGCATGTATCATTTTTGGACTGTTTTATTATGTGGTGTTTGTTCACTTGCAAAAAGCTAGATCTACCGAGCTTGAGAATACGATGGATGATGACCAAGACGATCAGCCACAAGATTATTATGTCGTACAAAGGGATCTTGAATAAGCTGTTTCGATCCATAGGAGTTGTCACGCCCCGAACCCGCAAATGGGTCCCAGGTGTGAATATAGTAACCTAACTTGTCTCTGTATTAATAAAAACATACATAATACAATACCAAATGAGGGTCTGACCTCGTGGGGTATACTGATGCCCTTACAATCATAAACATACACATTCATACTCATCAGATACACAGTGGAATACAGTCTTTCTGTACATAAACAGTACCATGCCAGAGTCTATACAAAGTTAGGATATACATTTCCATAATTACAAAACATACTCCGGATGTCTACAAAAACCATCCCGACAATCCTGATACCAAACTTGTACCTAATAGGCACTAGTAGTAGCTAACGACACCTCTGCTTCCAGATGCTAGGATGCTAATTACGGCTACCTGAAAGACCTGAAAAACATTTGTACGTATGTTCGGGGTGAGACACCTCTCAGTAAGGAAGAAAGCAGGTTATATTAGTGTGTGGCATACCAGTGTTATTTTACATAAAACATAACACTATTCAATACGATACAGTTCCAAAACATTTCCATATAGTTCCAGTATTTTCACAAATTCATTCCAATACATACGATACCCAAAACTTACGATTAGTGTCATCACACTAATATGCAACTATGCTATGAAACCCGAAGCATCACAGTGATTACATTGCCAATACGATGTAGCACACACTAATACGCAACTACTGCATGAAACCTGAAGCTTCACAGTGATTACATTGCCAATACAGTGTAGCTCACACCCCTTGGTGACTAGCCGGGATACATAGTGATATTTCACACCCTCAGATATAGAGCCCGACACTCTCGCCCACGGTTTTGACACCGGTACATGGCACAACGTACGGTAATTAGCTGCCACATGGCTATTTCGGCGTACGGTAATAAGCCACCCCTAACCGATTTCACAAAACCTAGAATCATTTTGGAGCTCACACTCCTATACATATCAGCGTATGGTAATTCGCAGTCACATAGCTGTTTTACAAATACGTGGAATAGTTACATACAACCATACATTCCACACTTATTTGGTTTATGGAAAATCATATCGTTTTCCAATTCAAGTATACAGTTTATACAAATATGGATAACAATCATCTCAATAATACAGTTTAAACAAAGCAAACGGTTTTCCAAACAAAGCAGAGATGATACCTGAAATCCCCAATTTTCTCAAAATTTGTGACTCGAAAATCCCATGTTTTACTCGATAGATTTCCCCAAATAAGATACCAAAACAAACATACGATCATATCCTACAAGCTTGCCAATCCCGATTTCGAAAAGTAACTGATATAAACTAAATCCCCTTACCTTAACCCAAATTCCAACCACGAACTCTATGGTCCCCAAAACTACGAACTGAGACTCCAAAACCTATAAATCACAGTACAATACATGCTTACAATCCGTACTACTATACGTATTCTGAAACAGAAACGAAAATCGAGCCTTACCTCGATTTTAGCCTGAAACCCAAAGATCCTGAAATGAGATTCCGATCCACTAGAAACGTAGAGAATCCTTCCCTGATCCTCGTAGCAAAGTTTGATTTACGAATCAGGCGATGAACGACAAAAAAATTTAGAGAGAGAGAGAGAGAGCTTCGAGTTCTAGAGAGAGAAGGAGAGATTTTTAAGCTAACTTAGCTTGGAAGCAACCCATTTGGGCATTTATAGCCCTTTGACTTGGGTGGATTAGTCGATGAGATGACGTCTTCGTCAACGAGTTCACTAGGTTTCTTGTCGACGAGACGGCGATTTCGTCGACGAGCTGGATATTTCTAATTTTTTCGAACCTCTTGGCATTCCCCGTCGACGAGCCTCTGAATTTCGTCGACAAGGAGCCTTCAACCTTTGTTGACGAATGATGGCCTCGTTGACGAAATCTGCACAATTACCTTTTTACCCCTCTCTTCCATAATTTAATCCATATGTCACGGGTTGGGTTCTTACAACCTCCCCTCCTTACAAAAAATTTCATCCTCGAAATTTGCAATCTCTCATTACAAACACATTCATACTACCAAATACATACACACTCTAAGATGAACCGGTGGCCATTTATATGCAGCCCCGTTATGATACATACATACTCTAAGAAAAACCGATGGCCATTTATACGTAGCCCCGTTACAATACATACATTCCTACATACATTCCCTCACTTATGGCGGAGGAATACCATGATTATGTACATACACGGTCTCGGGAGCTCACAATACTACAAGACTCTCCCAGAGACTAACCACACAATACTACTATGATAACAGAGTACTACATACATACATACCCATACCGACTCTGCTATCAAGACTACTACTCAGAGCAATTGCGGATACTTTCGGAGTATTTCTTCCTCCAATTCCCAAGAAGCTTCCTCAACCACGTGATTCCGCCATAATACCTTTACTAATGCTATTTCCTTGGTACACAACTTTTGAACCTTCAGTTTAGAATTTGAACAGGCAGTTCCTCATAAGCTAAAGTATCCCCAATCACCAATGACTCGTAACTAATAACATGCGACAGATCCGACACCTACCTCCTTAGCATGGATACGTGAAATACATCATGGATCTTCGAGAGCGTAGGGGGGGAGTGCAATTCGGTAGGCTACTGGACCCACTCGTTCGAAAATATCAAACGATCTGATATACCTTGGGCTCAACTTGCCCTTCTTTCCGAATCTCATCACTTCTTTCATCGAAGCGATTTTAAGGAATACCTTACCCCCCACATCGAACTCTAACTCATGGCGGCAAACATCTGCATAACTCTTCTGCAGACTCTGAGCCGATCTAATCCACTCTCGGATCAAACCCACCTTCTCAGACACCTACTGCATGAGTTCAGGTCCTAAAACCTGATGTTCACTAACCTCATCCCAAAACAGAGGAGATCGACACCTACGACCATACAAAGCCTCGAACGGTGTCATCCCTATACTAGCTTGGAAGCTATTGTTATAGGCAAACTCCACTAGTTGTAGAAACTGAATCCAACTACCACCGAAGTCTAATACACAAGCCCGTAACATATCCTCGAAGATCTGTACCGTCCTCTCTAACTGTCTATCAGTCTGGGGGTGGAACACTGTACTAAAAGTAAGCTTCGCCCCCAGTGCTTCCTGCAAGCTCTTCCAGAATCGAGAAGTAAATCTCATATCTCGATTTGAAACAATGGACACCGGTAGTCCATGCATTCTTATTATCTTATGCACATATAGGTCTGCTAGCCTACTCAAAGGGTAGCTAACCTTTATCAGTACGAAGTGATTTCGTCAACCTATCCACGATTACCCAAATAGCATTATGCCCATGAAGCGCTGGCGGCAATCCGGTAACAAAGTCCATGGAAATATGCTCCCATTTCCACATCGAAATAGGCAAAGGTTGCAGCGATCCTGCCGGCCTCTAATGCTCAGCTTTCACTTGCTGACACGTTAGACACCACTCCATGAACCGGGAAATCTCCCTCTTCATACCACTCCACTAGAAGGACTCACGCAAATCCCAATACATCTTCGTACTACCCGGATGTACCATATACAAAGAACGATGCACTTCCTCCAAAATCTTCCTTCTGATCTCATCATCATTTGGAACACACAACCTAGTCTCAAACCTCAGCACACCTCCCTCAAAGATGTTAAAATCCGCAAACAAACCCTGCTGTACTTTCTCCACAATCTCAACCAACTCCGCATCACTAACCTGCGCAGCTTTAATACGCTCAAACAAAGTCGGCTAGATCACCAAGCTAGCAATGAAAGCCTGATGATCACCAGACACCAACTCTATGCCAAGGCTTTCCAGGTCCCGTCTAATATGATGCTGAGCTACAACTGCAGATACGGCTGCATGCTCTGACTTCCGACTCAACGCGTCAACTACCACATTAGCTTTCCTCGGGTGATAACTGATCTTGCAATCGTAGTCCTTAATCAACTTTAGCCACTGCCTCTACCTCATATTCAGCTCCTTCTACATGAAAAAAGTACTTGAGGCTTTTATGGTCAGTGAAAATCTCACACTGAACACAGTACAGGTAATGTCGCCAGATCTTTAATGCATAAACTACAGTGGCCAATTCCAAATCATGCATAGGGTAATTCTTCTCATATTCCTTAAGTTTTCGAGAAGCATAAGCTACTACCTTACCCTGTTGCATAAGCACACATCCTAAACCCTTCAGGGACACATCACTATAGATCACAAAACCGCCATCCCCCGAAGGAGTGGTCAATACTGGAGCAGTAACCAGCCGGTGCTTCAACTCACGAAAGCACTGCTCGCAATCACTAGCCCAGTCAAACTTCACCCCCTTCCTAGTCAATCGTGTTAGAGGTTCAGAAAATTTAGAGAAACCCTCTACAAACCGACGATAGTAACCCGCTAGTCCCAGAAAACTCCGAACCTCCTGCATACTCTTTGGTCTCGTCCAGTTGACCACAACTTTAATCTTGCTAGGATCAATTAAGATACCGCCCTTAGACACCACATGGCCTAAAAACCTAACCTGATTCAACCAAAACTCATACTTCTTCAGCTTGGCATCCAAATTCTTTTCTTGTAGAATCTACAATACTAACCTCAAATGGTTTTCATGCTCTTTCGGACTCCTCGAGTATACCAGAATGTTTTCAATGAACACCACTACGAACTGATCCAGGTACTCATGGAAAACCCTATTCATCAGATCCATGAATACTATCGGCACATTGGTTAAACCAAACAGCATAACCAAGAACTCATAGTGGCCATATTTGGTTTGGAAAGCAGCCTTCGCTACATCCTCAGATCTAACCCTCGCTTGATGATACCCTGACCGTAGGTCGATCTTCAAAAAGACCTATGTTCCCTGCAGCTAGTCAAAGAGATCATCTATACGAGGCAACGGGTAACGGTTCTTCACTGTCACCTTGTTAATCTCACGGTAATCAATGCACATACACATTGACCCGTCCTCCTTCTTCATAAACAAAATTGGAGCTCCCCAGGGTGAAACACTCAGTCGAATAAAACCCTAGTCTAGTAGTTTTTGCAACTGCTCCTTCAACTCTCAAAGTTCTGCTGGAGCCATCCGGTACGGAGCTTTAGAGATCAGTGCCTTGCCAGGCAGCAACTCTATCACAAACTCCACCTCACGATCCAGAGATAAACCGGGTAAATCATCAAGAAACACATCCGAAAACTCGTTGACTACCCAAATATCCTCGAGTCTCAACTCATCCCGCGGTGGTTCCTTCACACAAGCTAGGTACCTCTAACACCCGTCCAAGAGTAGCCTACTCGCCTGTAATGCCGACAGAACCTGTGGTGTCGAATGCACACACGATCCTACGAACTAGTACTCCTGCTCCCCAGGAGGTCTGAACACTACGACCTTCCTACGACAATCAATCACCCCAAAACTGGAGAATAGCTAATCCATACCCAGTATGACATCAAAACTAGACATGTCGTATACTACAAGATTCGCTGGTAGCAGTCTCCCCTAAATTACAACTGGGCAGTTTCCTAACATCTTACTATAGATCATTACACTCCTAGTTGGTTTAGCCACAGACAATCTCTCATCCATAGCTCGGGTTTTAACCCCACATGACATCATAAAACTAGCAAATATAAACGAATGGGTTGCTCTCAAATCAAATAAAACAACAGCTCTATTCGAAAGCAGTAACATGGTACCTGTCACCACGTTCCCAGCGTGTTCTGCATCTACTAGAGTAAGTGAAAATACCCTTGCAAGAGTTGTGGTTTCCTAGTAGTTCCCTCGAGGCATCTGATTACTTCCACGGTTCTGACTCTATGTAGGCGTATCTCTCCTTGGTGCCTGACAGCTCTGAGACATGTGGCCCGGCTTGGCACAGTTGTAGCAGTTAGCCCAGAACGGTTGACATTCACCCTCGTGCCATTTACGGCACTTGGCGCATGGTGCGGAGGATGGATTCCCTTGGTAACTTTATCGCTCGGTGTTCTACCGATAACCTGACCTATAGTTCTTCTTCTTCTTTCATTGTCCCTGCTAAGGACCAGACTGAGAACCAAAAGAAAATAGCATCTTCCTCTGTTCCTGTACCACCTCATCACCCCGAAGGTCGGTCTCAACTATGGTGGCTTTATCCACCAAAACAGAGAACTCACAGATCTGCTGCATCCCCATGATATGGCTGATGTCTTTCCTCAGACCCCTCTCAAATCTCCGAGCCTTCTCATGATCATTTGGAACCAAGTACGACACAAACCGAGATAACTCAATAAATTTGGTGGCATACCTCTGCACTATCAGAGTTCCTTGCATTAGGCCCGAGAACTCATCGGCCTTCGCATCACGAGTGGAGACCAGGAAGTATCTCTCGAAAAATTCCTCCTTAAGTGGCCCCATATCATACCAAATGGACTAGCTCTCTACCTCTCAAGCAGACTCACCGCAGTCCACTAACGCCCTGCCTCCCCAGTTAGTTGGAAGGTAGCGTACAAGACCTTCTGCTTCTCAGTGCAGTGGAGGACTTCCAAAATCTTCTCGGTCTTCTCAACACAGTCCTCTGCCACAATCGGATCGGGTCCTCCCATAAATGTCAGAGGGTGCATACGTGTAAACCTTTCAATGGTACACCTCGCATTGGTAGCAGAGTTGAAATTAGGAATAGCTTCCCAAGAGGGGGGGGTGAATTCGCTTTAAAACTTTCTTTTAACTTCTTTTAAGAATCCTTAACTTCTTTAAACACTTAACCAATTCTTTAACTTGTTTGTTTAATTTCACCAATCACATAACAACTTAATCTCTTTAATCAACCACACAGCTAATAAAACATTCAAACAATCAATCACAATCTCCAAACCAACACAACCACAATTTATTTATCAAATATATGTTCACTGTAGCATTATTAGATTGATGAAATCATTTAAGATTTAGCACTCTTGGAATACAAACACTATCCAATCAATCTCAAGCTTTATACCATTCAATCACAATAAATCTTTTATTGTCAGCCTTGTATATGAAATTGTAAGCCCTGTAGTTGAATTATAATTTATACTTCGCTGATATAGATTTGCTTCTTCAATATGTTTTTCAACAACACATTCACACTCTTCCAAAATACTTAGAATTCAAATAAACTTTTTGTTAATCTATCTTTGGGTGTTTAACTAAGTAACGTACTCCCATATGGTTTCCGCAAAGAATGGTTCAACCAACGTACTCCCTTTCGGTTTCCTCAACCCAAATTAAAATCAAACTTAAAGTTTACTTGATTTCCAAATATACGTAGTTTATATGATTTTCAAATTTAAACCATCCACGCAATTTAAATATGCACTAAAATAAAGAATAGGGAAAGAAAGAGTGAGACGGAGATTTTTACGAGGTTCGGCTTCAACACAACCTACGTCCTCGCCTTTGGAAAAACCACCAAAGGATTCACTAAACCTGTTCCGTTGACGGGTGGAACAAACCTTTACAACACTCCTTGGTTAAGGTTAGAGCCCGCCTTCTCCAAACGATATTCCCTCGTTCGGTCACTCCTTACATAGGCTAGAGCCTGTCTCTCTAAGCAATATCCCCTTACTTAGCCAATGATCCAAAAACCTTGGAACGTCAATGAACTACAAGAAACACAAGATAAAATCTGCGTACAAGTATACTCACTCAACGAGCAAGTCAGTACAATTTCAGCACTATATACTTCAATGTAAAATATTAATAGGAAATAGAATGAAGCTCAAGTGTAGAATTCACCAATATCCTTCTTAGATGAGGATTAATAGTAGGAATTCAGAGGAGGAAGGATTAGCACTTCAAAATATCTCAGCAAAAGAATTTTTCAATGATTGAGCAAGAGAACTTTGGAAGAACAAGAGTGCTTTCAGCTTCTCAAAACAGATTTTTCAATTCTTGGATTTATTTTGATTTGCAAAACCATGTATTTATAGGCTTTCAAACTTGTTTCCATGTTACAAAAGTTTCCTTTAAGTGTTTCCCAAAATTTTAGAAAGTTTGGAGCTCAAACGGCTATTTTTTAAAATATTAGATTTTAAAAAATTTTCCCATTGAACAGTGTTCAAATGTCTGAAGGTTCGAGTTTAGTCATATGAAGTCCCTGAAACCTCTTTAAAAATGTACTGGACACAGGGTCAGATGTCTGAAGAGAGGGTTCAAACGTCTGAGGTGTAGGGTTCAGATGTCTGAAGTGCCGGGTTCAGATGTCTGAATAGCTAGTGCCTCTTTTAATTCTGTCTAGAAAATCTTTAGACGTCTGAAGTGTCGAGTTCAAACATCTGAGGTCGTTCTGTGTGCTGTTCAGTCATCTGAAGTTCCTTCCATGAACAGTGTTCAGATGTTTGACAATAGTGACCCTACTTCAGTATTTTGGCCATAACATTTTTTTATAAATCCAAATTAGTTGTTATTGTTGTCAAAAGAAACTTAAGAAAAAATCCTACAACTTTCATGTTGAACACATTTTTAAAATAATGAAAGTTTGATAGAGAAAAATTTACCTCAATGCGGCTGTATAAAAACTGACAGCATTTGGGAAAACTCTTTTTGGTGCTTTTCATCCAAAAATGATTCTAACATTTTTAAAATAATTTTTGACCTTATAAAAATATTTTTCAGGTATTTTAAAAAGTATCTAGGTCTAAGAAGTTAACCTAAGAGCTTCAAAATATTTCAAATGAAATTTTAAACATTGAAGCACTTACATGAGACTTCTAAGATATTAACAATCTAAGTTCTTGAGTCTTCATGATTTGTCCTTGGATTGAGTCCATCTTTTCTTCATACTTCCATATTCTTTGAGCTTTCTCACTTTGCCTTTCTTTGACACTTTGGACTTTAATATGCCTTGGCTTTCATCAACTCATTCATGTCCTCATATTCTTCAAGGTTTCATATATCATCTTTAAATCCATGCTTGGACTCATTTAAGCTTCATTTGATCCTTGTGAGCACTTTCACCTTACTTTTTCATATATGAGTCCTGAAATAACATTACTCACACAAATATGTTAAATTCCACTTGTTTGTTAGCATCAAAAGGAGATAACAAGATTTTTAGCCTTGTAAGGCCAACAAGAGCATTCGTGTCTCCTAACACTCCACCCGATCTCTCGCATAACCTGTCTCGTCAACCCACGAGGCACAGAAGGAGTCTCATCACTTGCAGTTCCCTCGGAACCGCTTTCCAAGTTATTATCCTTGGGCTCCATTCTGAAAATAGAATAGGAATTAGTTAGAATTCCTATATCATACACAGTTAACATAATCAATCACCTAATCATGTTAACTACCAATCCCATGGGTCTAGGACTGTCCTATCACACTTACACGAATCCTTCAATGGTTTTCCGTGATCTTTCTTAAATCGTCATTTCAGGAAGGACACAAAACACCTCCAATGAGTCCCCATTTAGCAACAACACAAACCTCAACCTATACTACCCATTTCCTACATCCTATACTCTGGTATGTACACATAAATATACCTAACCAAGTCTACAAGACCTAACAACCTAGTTAACTCTGATACCAAGTTGTCAAGCCTCGAACTCGCACATGGGTCCCAAGTATGAATATAGTAACCTAACATGTCTCTATATTAATTAAAACATACATGATACAATATCAAATGAGGGTTCGACTCCGTGGGGTACACAGATGCCCTTATAATCATAACATATACATCCATACTCATCATATACAAAGCGGAATATAGTCTTTCTGTACATATATAGTACCATACTAGAGTCTATATAAAGTTAGGATATACATTCCCATAATTACAAAACATACTCCAGGTGTCTACAAAAACCATCCCGACAATCTGGATACAAAACTTGTACCTAACAAGCACTAGCAGTAGCTAACGACACCCCCGCTTCCAAATGCAAGGATGTTAATTACGGTTACCTGAAGGACCTGAAAAACATTTGTACGTACATTCAGGGTGAGACACCTCTCAGTAAGAAAGAAAACAGTTTATATCAGTGTGTGGCATACCAGTGTTATTTTACGTAAACATTAACACTATACAATACGATACAGTCCCAAAACATTTCCATACAGTTCCAGTATTTTCACAAAATCATTCCAGTACATAAGATACCCAAAACATACGGTCAGTATCGTCACACTAATACGCAACTACGCTATGAAACCCGAAACTTCACAGTGATTACATTGCCAATGCGATGTAGCTCACACTAATACGCAACTATTCCATGAAACCTGAAGCTTCACGATGATTACATTGCCAATACAGTGTAGCTCACACCCCTCAGTGACCATCCGGAATACATAGTGATATTTCACACCTTTGGATATACATTCGGACACTCTCGCCCACGGTTTTGACACCGATACATGGCGCAGCGTACGGTAATTAGCCACCACATAGCTATTTCGGCATACGGTAATTAGCCACCCCTAGCCGATTTTCACAAAACTTGGAATCATTTTGGAGCTCACACTCCTATACATATCAGCGTACGGTAATTAGCCGCCACATAGATGTTTTACAAATACTTGGAACAATTACATACAACTATTTCCACAGTTATTTGGTTTATGAAAAATCATATCGTTTTCTAATTTAAGTATACAGTTTATACAAATATGGATAAAAGTCATCTCAATAAGTTTAAATAAAGCAAACGATTTTCCAAACAAAGCAGAGATGATACCCGAAATCCCCAATTTTTCCTAAAAACTGTAACCCAAAAATGCCATGTTTTACCCAATAGTTTTCCCCAAATGAGATACCAAAACAGATATACGATCATAGCCTACAAGCTTACTGATCCCGATTTCGAAAAGTAACTAATATAAACTGAATCCCCTTACCTTAACCTGAATTCCAACCACGAACTCTACGGTCCCCAAAACTACAAACCGAGACTCCAAAACCTATAAACCACAGTACAATACATTCTTACAATCCATACTACTATACATATTCTGAAATAGAAACGAAAATCGAGCCTTACCTTGATTTTAGCCTGAAACCCGAAAATCCTGAAACGAGATTCTGATCCACTAGAAATATAAAGAATCCTTCCCTGATCCTCGTAGTAACGTTGGATTTATGAATCAAGCAACGAATGGCAAATAAATCTAGAGAGAGAAAGAGAGCTTCGAGTTTTAGAGATAGAGGGAGAGATTTTTAAGCTAACTTAGCTTGGAAGCAACTCATTTAAGCATATATAGCTCTTTGACTCAGGTGGATTCATCGACGAGATAACTTCTTCGTCGATGAGTTCACGAGGTTTCTCATTGTCAAGACGGTAGTTTCGTCGACGAGTTGGATATTTCCAATTTTTTCAAACCTCTTGGCATTCCCTCATCGATGAGCCTCTAAATTTCGTCGACGAGGAGCCATCAATATTTGTCGACAAATGATGGCCTTGTCAACGAAGTCTGCATAATTACCTTTTTACCCCTCTCTTCCATAATTGAATCCATATATCACGGGTCGGGTTCTTATAGGAGTCACCCGTAGCAATGTGGCTACACTGAAGAAAAGGAGATCCGCCGATATATTCTTTGTCGTCACCCTGAGACTTATGGGGTGTGAGTTGGTCGGCAATGTCTAGTTGCCATCTAGGGGTGTCGCAGCACAGGAGGAGGCCCCACAAGAGTTTCCACCACAGGCCGCTCAGCCATCGAACATTGATCTGATGGCTGCCATCACCAACCTCTCTGATTCCTTTGGGCAGTTTAGAGTATCAGTCGAGTCAGATATGCAACATCTTGCATCATCATCTGTTGCTCTTTATGATGGGTACTGAAAGTTCTCAATCTCCATTGCTAGTCGATTCATAGATCTAGAGAGAACCATGGCTATTAATTTCAGTGAGCTGAACGATCGTATTTAGGAGATGCAGAACGAGAAAGATCGGATGACCATGGATTTTGAATTCAATGCCGATGTCGGTGGCGATGGTGGTGATGATGGGGGGAATTCTAGATTTAGTAGAGCAGTCTGCAGATCAGAATTTGTGGCTTTGATTCGTTTTATTTTATATCATCAGGTATGTACCTATATAAAACAACTTTTACTTTTGTTTTGTTTATCATGACGATCAAACACACCACACGCAGATACTATCATGTGATGTTTTTGTTTTTGATTATGATCATATATATTTGGTAGAATTTAGGATTGTGTGAGTCTTTGTGCGTAAATACCTATACTACTAGAATGCATGCTTAGTATAGAATGCCTCTTGTATAGCGGATGCAGTTGATGAGAATTGTCTGTTGGTAGTTTTAGGTTCTCGCATGCCTTAAACTCTGGAAATACTGTTGTTTGAGAATCGATTTTGTGCAAGTTAATTTTGGGAAATTTCCTAATTACAACTGGCATGCTGCCGAATTTTCCGTAAACATTTGCCCAAAAGGCTGAAATGTTTGAATATCTCATGTGCAAATGAACTTTTAGACTTTAAATATTCACACTTCCTTGTTTTCTTCAAATCTTTATATTCCTTGGAGCTGATTGTGCGTGTATACTTAAAGTGCTTAGACATTGACAGATTCTTATGGATTGATCATATTTTCAAATAAAATGCTGCCAAATTTTTTATTTTCTTAAATCTTGAGTTGTGTTTCTAAAATAGTAATTGAATTACACTCAAGTCAATTTCTGAAGAAAATGCATATTTTTAGGGGGAGTAACTTAATATTACAATCATTAGCCTCTGAGAAACAATATGTATTCTTCACCGTGTATTTGTAACACTTGGTATTAGGCCAACATGCTCTCATCATACTATACCATGTGAAAATACATGCTTGTTTGGGGACACCAAAAATGATTATGATAAAATTAACTTTAAAATCTTTTTGATAGGATGGGTGAAAACCAAATGAAAATTAAATCTCATCTTCACATGATCATAAGATATTTAAGGAGTTTCGAGTAAAATTTCCAACTCTAACTACACTATAATTGTTGGTATTTCTCATTGGATTAGACTTAGTAAAATGATCCTTGCTTGTGTATATGACCCTTATGTCTAGAGCATGATCACATTGGCCTTTATGCACATTGATTTTTGCTTGTGATACACAACTCCTTTGTCCACTTCATGATGATATTGAAATTTATATTGATGGACCATACTGGACTGTTTGAGTAGTTGTGGATAAACTGGTAGGCTATATAAATTCAAACAGGTTACATTTTATACAGGATTTATTTTGGAAAGTCTGATTTACAAACGAAACTCTGCCAAAATTTTTCAAAATATTTCCAAAATTTCTAATGTATAAATATAACACTTTCCCATTGCCTAGAGTGTTAACTCTTATAGCCCTTTTTGTTGTTGCCAAAAGGGGGAGATGGAGAGACAAAAATTATTGTGTAAAGTAATTTGGTTAAAATAGAATGGTTGCACATTGATAGGGGGAGCTTTCTTAGGCTTATTCCCATATTTTTTCCAGTTGTATTTATCATCATAAAAAAGGGGGAGAATGTTGACCTCACAGGTCATGCCCAGTTTTGATTATGACAAATACTCATTATATCTAATGGGTGTTTGAGATTATGTGTAGGAACCTAAATTGTCAAGATCAAAATGCACATAGAGATGGTGAAAATTGAAGACGTAATTACTTTGTGTTGTACTATTTAATTCATTCATGTAATTGATCTATCATAGTGATTAGGGGCCTTTACTTGTAATAAATCACACACATCACATGCATGGTCTAATAGGTAAGCTCAGAATCAAAAACTAGACCTAGAAAAGACCCTAAGACACTCACCATTGCACTTGAATGTATTAGGCACTTGAATAGGGTGAATATGGAATGAATTAAGACCGAAATGCACATTTTGTGCACCTTCGGTTGACCGACCTATACAGGTCAATTTGCTTTTGATTGACCAAACCCGTTCTGGGTCAACAAGTTGACCTCAGCCTGGTCGACCGAGCAATGATAGGTCATTTGACCGTAGTCGACCGAAACCCCTTAAAGTCAACAGTTTGACTTCCTGGTCGATCGAGACATTTTTGTACTGCACTAACCTGATCGATCGAGTTCCCACGTGTGGGAATCCAACGGTCTGGTCGACCGACCAGTTAGATCATTTTCACTCTGGTTGATCGAACTACGCTATTTTGGAAAAATCGCCTCAAACTTACCTTTCTGGTTGACCGACCCTAAAGTTCAAAATTGGCCTAATCGACCGAGCCATAAGAACTTCGTTCAACCGAAAGTCTTCTAGTCGACTGGTGCTCTCTAGTTGCCTTGAATTTTTACCGTGGTTAACTATTTTTTAACAAGGTTAAAATTTCTAAACATCATTGAATCCTTTTTAATAATACCAACCTTGTCCCCAATGGTCAAACTTCATGGGGTGTCTATATATACCCCTTCATTTGGGAAAATTACATATAGGATTAAGAAACCCGATTAAGAAATTCACTCTCATCCTAAAAAATCATGGTACTCATCTTCATACTCAAATCACTTATATTTACCCGCTTTTATTGCTCAAACTCTATGTAAGTTGATTGAGTGCTTGTTTAGATTGGTTTGCTCTCCCATTCTTATTAGATTGATTTGATTTTTACGAGAGCTAAACCTAAGTGTTCTTAGGGGACTTTGTTAATAAGTCTCTCCTAAGAAGACTTGTATAAAACTTCTGAGTATTGCATATTTATTGCAATATCTTGAGAAGTTTGTATTTGTTTTTGGGTTGCAAAAATTATTTCAAAACATTTTCAAATATCTTGAATAATTTATTTTGACACACCTTTGAAAAGATATTTGTTTATGTGATATTGATCTTTGTTGCAATATTCATTGACTTCCATATCATTTGATGAATACAAAGATTAAATATCTTTTGCAAACCAAGCATATATATTATTTGATATTTACATGATTGAGACATCCTGCTGATTGGTATATTTGAGACTTGATTGATATCTTTGTTTGAACACATTGATTGGATATCTTGTGAAACAAAGAACATACTGGTTTGTACTCTTACGCACTGATTACACAGATAGCAAACATATTTGAGAGTTAATATATTGAACCACATTGAGCTTACTTACTATATCTTGGTTGTAGTGTTTATGGTTACACATAATTGGGTACACATCTGCTTTACTTGAAAGCATAATCACTGTACCATTTCATTGATTGAGAAAATCTGTTGTATTTTCAGGCACAGGCCTAAAGAGGGAGACTAGCCCTTTGAAATAGTCCTGGATTGGCTTAGACCCAGTAAGGAAAGCTAGGTGTGCGATCCTACTAAGGTGTGTAGGTTGAGGTCAGCCCCGCTAATTGACCTAGTTGTAAAGGTTGAGGTCAGCCCTGTACTAATTGACCCGGTTGTAATCGGTGCCACTCCACCCTTAAGTGAGCCTTTAGTGAAATCCTTGGGCTTACGAGCTAGAGGCGGGGACGTAGGCACAGTTGGCCAAACCCCAATAACATATCGTGTGTCTTGTTTATATTTTCACACGTTATTTACTGCACATGTATGTTATGGTGTAAATGATGCGTTTGATTTAAATTTCGACACACTATATTTGTTGGCGCATTTGGAACTGCATAAAAAGACCCTAGTTTGTATTATACAAGTATTTCATTTAACCTAGGAGATAAGTTTTAAAATTCCAATTCACCCCCCTCTTGGGAATATACCAATTCCAATAGTTCCCGCGTGGTGCATAGTTACCTCCCCCATATCGATTCTATGGAGGAGCATTGCTCAAGGAAGCGCGACAGTCTCGTGCAATATGATCAGCCTTACCGCACCAAAAGTTGTTACCTGATCCACCTCTGCGCTCCCCTAGATGCTTTTTGTCACATGTAAGGCAAGTAGGGTATAATGGAGTACCCTAAAATTCCCTGTTACCCGTCTTCCATCTTTGGCCTCTTCCGTTACCATACCTCCTCTAATGACTCTGCCTCACACCTATATGAGAACCGGAAGGCATAGGCCTCTTCTTTGGGTTCTGCACCCCTACACCCCTCTGTCGACTCGTCTCTGCCACAGTTTCTTTATCCACTAGCTCCAAGAAGTTCTACACCTGCAAAATTTCCACATGTTCAAAGATCTCTTGTCTCAGGCCCCTGTTAAACTTTCGCGCCTTTTTGAATTCGTCATGTACCATATATAAAGCGAAGTGTGATAGCTCCACAAATCGGGCAGCGTATTACTGAATAGTTTGATGTCACTAAGTCAGGTTCAGGAACTCCTCCGCCTTAGCGTCTCTAGTAGTGGCGGGAAAGTACTGATAGAAGAAAATCTCTCTAAAGTGATCCCAAGTCAACGCTACAGGTACCAGTCTTTGTTCCTCTAGTATTTTAACAGCCAACCACCACCGCTCAGCCTCTCCTGTCAGCTTACATGGCATAGAGAACCTTCTGTTCATCGGTGCAGCGCAACACTACCAAAATCTTCTCCATCCACTCTACCCAATTCTCAACTACGATTGGGTTGGCTCCTCTTAAGAACGATAGGGGGTTCATCCAGGTGAACTGATCAATGGTACCACCCAGGTCGACGATAGGATAGTTCTGTCCCCTAGAACTCCACATGACCTCGCCCATGAACTTCTGGCAAAGTTCCGAATCACCGACGTAGAACCATTGCCATCCTCATTTGACATCCCCTCGTTACTGCTTCCTCCAGTGTTCATATTATTATCCTTGGGATCCATCCCGAAGATATGACCAAAATGAATTTACAATTTTAATATCTTAACATGTCTAGTTCATTTATAATGCTAAAAGACCCATTTAATATCTCAATTCTCAATATAAACCCCAAACATCCAACATAGACACAAAATTGTCAATGGTTTTACTGAGACCCCCAAAAACCGTCAATGGAAAACCAAAGATGAAAATACCAAAAACCTGTTTTGAGCAAATCGTCGACAGATTGTGAACACCCCGCGAAAACTGTCAACAGTTTGGCCCCAACCACCCTTACTAGCCCTGTTTTCCTATACACATTTAATAAATTTAAGTACTGGGCCTAATCCATCACCCTCAAATTATGACATTATTTGCCAACTTAATATTCCCTTTCAAATTTTCAAGTTCCAGTCTCTCCGCTCGGAAACAAAATCGTCGATGGATTGCCATGGTTTTTCTGAAACCTTCGTTTCAGGAAAAACACAGAAGTTCGTCAAGGAAATTATGCCCTCGGGCTACAAAACCAAAACTCAAAATTCCTACTAGTATCCTAACTCAAACCTATACTCTGGTAACATTATCTGACAAAGTTTGTAAAACCTAACAACCTAAACTTTGATACCACTTGTGACACCCCAAACCCACCAACACACATACGAAACTCCCCGTCATTATATTACAACCCAAAATAACAAAACATGACAATTGGTATCTCACCAGCTTTGATAGCCACTACCGGCAGTCTAATTTCTAGCCTCGTAGTATGCTAGACTCGATTCCTTATAGGACCTAAAAAATGAGATGGATATTGGGGGTGAGACATTTCTCAGTAAGGTGGATAAGATTATCATCAGTGTGTGGCTAACATGAGTTTCAGGGTGAACATAATACTACCATTTATTTAACTGTACATGAAATGACATTTTAAAACTGTACTGACATGTATAACTGAAAATACATAATTTCTGGATAACATACTCTTGGCTCAATATAACCCATTTTTAGTAAATTTTCCCATATATATGTACAAGAGACAACCAGAACTGCTAAACTAGCATCGTCATGCTTTCCCATCGACATGTTTCCCCCCATGATGGGTTGTGCAGCCCAAAGGCTGGACTTAGCATATGGCCGGCCGACCATAGCTAAGTCAAAGTAGGTTGTAAATAAGATTGTACCTACCCTATACCCGGAATTCTTGTCAGGAGAGTCACTTGGAATTGCATCGAGAGGGGTCTCTCGGAACTGCATCAGGAGTGGTACTGTACCCAGGCCACAAATCGACTATCCATTTTCACACTATCATACCCGTGTGATTGCACTCCTTGCCAAATTTATAGCTACGGTACCGTGCTTATCGAAATATATGATTTTCTCAAGGTTCTTAGATCATATATGGTAATTTACATAATAAAAAATGAAATCATGAATTTAGTTTCATAAATTTGTATAAAATAGTAGTTGTTCATAATTCTATAAAATATCTATCATATGCTATCTCAGTATAAAACCGTCATATCATAACTCGGCGAATAGCCGTCGTATCATAACTCAACACATAACCATTATATCATACTGAATCGTAATTGTATTATTGTGCTATTCATTTTTGCCATTTTAACCATTCTCATGGCGCACAAATTTTTACTGATAATTTATAGTATAGTAATAAACTGCTTGGGAAAACATATAATTTGCTGAAAATAAAAAGGTGATCATCTGTAGGATTTAATTTAACTCAAACTATAAGTTTTACAGGAAAAATAAGATGAACAACCCATTCCTGTTAGTTTTTCCCAAATTTATATAATAAGCAAAATTACCATTTTCATAAAATTTATTTGTACAGAAAATCATATATACCATTTCTAAAATCATAGATCTCAATTTAATCGGTTTATATCTCAAAAATAGCTGACATAATCTAATCCCCTTACATGTTCCTAGAATATTCGCCTAAAACCTTCAGAAACATGAAACCCTAGCCGTTTAAATCTACCAATGATCAATGACCTACGAGCTGGGAGAAGGGAGAGAGGATCGAGTAGCACGTAATAGTAATTCGGGAGGCTTAGGAGAGAGAAAATAGAAACCCTAGGGGGGAGAGAGAGAGAGAGAGAGAGAGAGAGAGAGAGAGAGAGAGAGAGAGAGAGAGAGAGAGAGAGAGAGAGAGAGAGATTTTTATTTTCTTAAGAAAAATGAGCTCACATATATATAGCCAAGCTGGCCCGCACGACACCATCGATGGTTTGGCACTTAAAATGCTCTCGGTTGTTGTAACCGTAAACGGTTTTCTGAGATAGCCACAAACCATTGAAGGTTTGGTCCTGTACCAAACCATCTCCTTTCTTTTCTTTCCCTTTCTCTTTTCTTTTTATTTATTTCTTTTCTTTTCTTTTCTTCTTTGGGTTTAGGTTACTACAAAGCCTGTTACCACGGATAAATTCAAGCATTGCTTAGACTTGATTAATGTCTTTAGATGCCAGACGAGAGGTGTCCCGACCTATTGTCCCAGGTGGAGCTACATGCTATGTTTTACTTTTCTCCTAAAGGGAGAATATTCGCCAAGGTAGAGATTGTTGTGGTATGTGGCTTATATTGAGTGTAACACATATATAGAGAAAGCATGTTGGATTTTTGAGTCCAATCTCTATTTTGATGCTGACAAACACAAGTGTCTCTTATGTGTGTGTTTTATTTTGTAAACAAGTATAATTTAGGTCACACATAAGATTAAGAGAACATGGAAGCCAAGACAAGACTTAAAGCTCAAATCTAACGTATTCCATGATGTCAAAGAGCAAAGGAAAAGAAGAAGACATAATATTTTTTTTTGTAATTGCATTTATTTTTATTATTTGGTCTATAATAATGCATGCATCTACATGATATGATTATTTTTTCAGACAAGACCATAGATTGACCATAAGGAGCCACAAGACCATAGATTGACCATAGGGATACGTTGGATTTTTTGGGTTAACTCAAAGCCATAGGTTGACCTTATGACACATCATAAAAATTCCCTTAAGCCTAAATTGCACAAGATACCAAACATGACATAAAGGCCATTTTTGTGATGTTTCGCGTGACCAAACCTTGGCAATATAAAATTCCTCGGTCGACCGAACTGACTGGAGGTCAACAGTTGACCATGCCTTGGGCGACTGAACCAAATTGAATTGAATGTCCATAGTCGACTAAACCTTAGAGCTACCACTTTTTACCTTCCATAGGCACCTGAACATTTAGTTCAAAATCACCCTGGGCGACCGAATTATGAAGTTCGACAGACCGAACCATTCACTGGGTGACCGAACCTCAAACATTTGAAAAATTGCCTTGGCCCAGCCACCCCAACATACCCTCGGGCACCCGAACTTGAAAAAGTAACTTTTCTATTTGTTTCTGTTTAGGCGACTGTCCCTAAGGACCGAGCGACCAAAACTCTCTGGTTGCCAATTTTTTACTGGGATAATTAGGGTAAAAACTTAATTAAAACATTTCCCCAACGGTCGTATTTTGTTGAAAAATTATAAATACCCCTTTCATAACTTAGATTAGCAACTTTGATTAGCCAACTTTGCTCTCTAATTTTATCCTAATCAAAGTTCTCCCGAAACACGTTTTTATTGCAAAACTCTTTTCTTGGGGCAAATTTTTTACTCTCCAAAACTCTTTTTATTGTTCTTTGGAAAATCTTTTGAAAGAGAGCAGCTTTATTTTAGGGCATTTACTCCTAGCATTTATGCTTTCATAGAAAAATTTTATCTTGCAAGAATCATTTGAAAAACAAAAACCCTAGGTTCTCCGATTATCTTTGAAAAATATTTTTTAAAGAATATTTTGTTAGGATCAAAACCTTTGAGTGTTCATCATACAAATTACTTTCAAAGGTTGAAATATTATTTTGAAAAACACCCTTACTCTACTTGAGCATTAATTTCATATCATATGAGAGTGCATTAGAGCTTTTAATGTATACTTCCATGCTTATATTTATAAGCATTTTAATATGTACAAAAATAATTTTTATTGTACCGATTTGGGTTCAGCTCAGAAATTGAATTGGAGAGTCTCAGCCCCATAAGTGAGACCGGTTTGGTTCATCCCGAAAATTGAATTGGGGAGTCTCAACCCCATAAGTGAGACAAGTTGGGCTCAGTCTTATAATTGAACTGAGGTTTTCCTCGCCTTATAAGGAGAGGATGTAAATGTCGTCTGCTCCGCTTGTTTAAGTGAGTAGGGGTAGTGTAATCCTTGGGGGGTATGCCCAAAGTAGGGACGTAGACTGGTTTTGCTAAACCTCGATAACAAATATCATGTGTCGCTCTCTCCTTATCTTATGCACTTTAAATCCAGCATGCGTATGCTTGTTCACTTATGGTTATATCGAATTGCATGCACACATTCACTTTAAATGAGATACACATGTATATCTGCACATATTGCTTATTCTGTTTTACATATACGATCATAATTAAAATGGAATATGATATGTGGTGAATTGACGTAAATATTTAATTTAGCCAAAATATTTTTAAAACCCAATTCACCCCCTCTTGGAATCACACCAATTCCAACAATGTATGTTGAGGAAAAAATAAGGAAGTTGGTCTAAAGATAACCGTCAATGGTTTGCAAAGGGAGTCGACAGTTACATCGACGGTTTCAGTCTCAAGAAGAATTTGTCAACGATTTTGTTTGACACTGTTTTTGAATTTTCAGCCGCCACTTGCTCCTGTGGACGTAGGAATTTTGCCGAACCACGTTAATTCTCGTGTCATTGTTTTTATTGCTTTTCTTATTATCTGTGTGATTGTGTTTACATATTATTCATCATTAGTTTCTACATTGCACAATCCGGTTCCGCACACATTCATTTGAACAACAAGAAGCTACCCTTGATAGGGGAACAACAACTGGAAAATTACTACTAATGCTCGGTGTAGGCTAAGGAGCAAAATGAGAAATCTGTCTAGGGAGGAGTTCATGTCTGATTAGCTAGTTGGTGAGACAATGGTTTGTTAAGGCAATGACGACAACTTGAGCATACTTGGGATATATTCACATTTAGATAGTATAATTTCAAAGTGAAAAAAAAATATCATCACTAAGATCTAAAATTATAAGACACAACACAACTCTTGAAAGAGTATAGAAATGAAAAAAAAACATTCTATCTCATTTTTTCCCACTAAAATTGTATTAAAAAATTCATTTTCCTCAACTTTTTTCGGACTTGATGAAAAGATACACATGAAATTCATTAAGGGTTTGAACATATGGAGCAAATTTTGCAAACTGTGGTGCATGCACAATAATTTCGAGCACACATTCACTTGCTTCTAAACCTCCATATTGGTTCACTGCCTCAACTTCTAAGGTAAGTTGTCGCTATGCCAATGAAGTTGTAGGTTCTGGTCTTATTGAAATCCTTTGTTGCAGATCTTACATACAAATCTATTTGTTGTCATTAGGATTTTAGTAAACAAAGAAATGACTGGCATGTTTAGAGAGAATCGAAAAAAAAAAAAAGCATTCTTAATTCTTCATAAATTGATCATTTTTAAGTGATAGAACATATAGCCAAATTACTCCAATAATTATCACGATTTTCCTAATCTTATTGGGCGTTCTAAGAAGATTTCACTTCTTCGGTAGTGTTTCAAGTAGCATCAAATGATTATTTGAAGAAGACACGCTTGCTTCTATAGACACTGATGAAGATGGTAATAGGGTGGCTTGATCAACAAGCTGCTACATTTTGTAGTGGTTCATAACCATTAACAATTATGTGTGTAAAAGGATTGGAAGTGCAGAGAATGTTCAATAGTCGAGAATTGTAGTGGGTGGGAATGGGACGGGGTGGCCATTTAGTTCAGTAGAGAAAAGTTAAGAGTTAAGATTAATAAGTGGGGATACAATGAGATGAACATCAAATTTAGCTTTTAGGGCATGTATGAAATTACAAATTATATGAATACATAATGAAAGGTAAAATTAAAATTAAAATTAAAATTAAAATTTTTGTTATTGTAAGAACTATTATATATTTTTTTTTAAACTTTTAAGAGTAGTTTTCTCAATTATTAGTATATAGCTATTACTACTATATTGTGTTCTTTTGTTAAAAGAAATTAAAAAAAAAAAAAAGAATACACAAGTCCTATTAAAAAATAAACTGCATATATTAACGATCTTAATTATGAAGGAATTAATTATAGTGATTTGTATGTGATATATATATATATATATATATATATATATATATATATATACAAAATGACAAGTGTCACACTAACTCTATTTCTTTATTCACATTTAAAAACTAATTGCTTGTATTGGGAAAAAATAATTGTGCTTCATTAAGATACTTGAATAAATCAATAAAGAAAAGTTATGAATTTGTTTTTAAACAATCATAAATATAGATATTTTTATAATTTTGAAAGTGTCATTTTTATAATTATATAAAAAGCTAAAATAGAAAATAAAATATTTTCGACAATTTTTTTTTTTTTTTTGGGGTCAAAATGTCCTTTTCCACTGTCCCATAGTTTCAGCATTTGAATAAATTGAGAGCTATCTCTTCTGTCAACAGGTCATATGCACCGGAAACGTGCTGGTCTATGTCATCTGGGCCCCATTTCCTCGTCCGTTCGCCACTCCTCCCGTCGGATATAAATTCAGTGAGTGAATCAACGGCTGAAACGGACGAAACGTACTCCCCCAGAAGCACTCCACCACAGCTCTCCTTCAGTTTCGTTAGCGATCGCCTCATCGCACCGACCGGACCGATGAAGCGTACTCTTCCCTCTCCGGTATAAAGAGCATCGACGGAGCATCGCAGTTTCTCCCTCTCTCTCTCTCTCTCTCTCTCTGGTGAAGAGCACCGACCGGAGCATCGCAGTCCGAGATACAAAAAAGGTGCGCAGTTTTTTTTTTTAAAGAAAATTAAGCTCTGCTTTTAATTCAAAGAGTTTACATGTTGTTTCCATTATTTTTTTTTCTAAGATTAATTAATAAATAGAGGATCTTAGTTGTGGAATAGATTTTGATTACTTTGATTATCGCAGGGAGCAGCTCCATATATTTTTTTTTGATTTATTTATTGCATATAGAGATGCATGATTTTAAGGTTTTAGAATTTCACTAAGAACCGACGGGTTTGGGAGGCAGGGTAGGACACTGAAGTTAAAAAAGAAAGATTGATTGTGGGAATTCCGTTCTGGGTGTAAACTTGAAAAGTACGAAGGTCTGTTTGGTAATTAAAAATTTTAAAAAGAAAAAAAATATAAGTTTTTTTAATATTTAATTATTAAAGTGAAAAAAATATTAAATTAACAAATAAAAATAAAAATTTATGATTTTTAAAACTTCTAATCATATTAAAATAAGTTTTTATTTTTAATACACAAAGAATAATAAAAAACAAATTACTTTCTCTTTATTATTCATCCAAACGATTTTAAAAAAGTTAATAAAAATATAAAATAACCTACTTTCTATTATTTTATTATTTAAAAAAAGTGAGAATGAAATTTAAAAATATTTAAAATTGATATATAAAAATTTTATTTTAGGCATCACTACAATTTGTTTTTTTTTTTATTTTAAAAATATAATAAAATATGAATTTACTAGTCTGTCCTTATATTTTTTAATTTGTACAATTAGAAATTTGTACATATTAATGGCTATGGCTTGGAAAGTTCAAATTAATGCAGCATCCTTTCATTTTTGGAGATCAGTCTATTTATTTGAGGTCTAGATTTTATCAATTAAAAAAAATATATTATTTTAAAATTATTTTATACTAATTATACACTAGAAGTTATGATTACTTCATATATTTTAAATAAAAACTCTTTTGAGAGTTTTCTATAGTGTTAGGCTTAGTACAAATAATATTGATATAACTTGTAATATCAATTCATCTTTTTATATGTGTAAGCAATTTTATTTAGATTCACCTATATTTTTTAGATTTAATTAGAATGACAAAAACAATTGCATCAAATTAGTAAGTACAAGTTTTTAATAGATTTTAATTAATAATATAGGAATCAACTTATGTTTTCACTCTTCAAACAAAATTCTTAATCCAAATGAGCCCTTATTAATTAGAAATTACTGTGTTTGAAGTATTTGAAGTAGAAGGCTTGATTTTACTCTTCAAAAAAAAAAAAAAAAATTCTCAATCCAAACGAACCCTTATTAATTAGAAATTAATGTGTTTGAAGTATTTGAAGCAAAAGGCTTGTTCGCTCTCTTTTTCCTTGATATTGCGGTGTTTGTGGTTGAAAAAATAGAATCTATACTTTTTTGTCCAACAACTAGTTTTAGAGATCTTATTAGATTTTTGCAACACCAATCTCAAAATTTTAGATCATTATCAAACACTTTAAAAAAAAAAAAAATCACAATTTTGCATTTCTTGATGGTTAAGGATTACCAATTGTTTAAATTATTAAAATACTAATTACAACCTCTAAAACTTTTCAAACTGCTAAACCAAGTAAATATTTAACTGATCACACACTGCATTAACTTGAAACTATAGATAATAGTGTGAACCAAACTCTAAAGTAAAATAGATGTTGATTGATCCACATTCAAGATGGTTCCTGTCTCTTTGCCTCTTACCTTGTACTGTCTCTAAAGTTGTTGGGAAATGAAGTATTGTGGGAATTAGATTTCATTCCTCCAGAGTCCTAATTCAAACAGGACTATTGCTATAGAAATTAAATTTTGATATAAGCTATTGTCATTGAATCATAGGAAGTCAACATGAAATGATACTTAAAATTTAAAAACTACCTCTATGAAAAAGTAAGTCGATGATAAACCATTGATCATACTCTAAGCTCGCTCACTCTTCAATTGTTATCAATAATTATTTCTATTTAAGAGATAGGGGACCCTAAAAATAGGTAAGAAAATCTCACGTTACTGGGCATCCTTTTAGGCACTCGTATAGTCCTTCTTTAACTTAAAGCATCAAAATGTTTTTTTGGAGCTTGAGCTATTTAATTAGCTTGTTTACTCATGTTTGTTAGATGTGACCCAGGACAAAGTTAATCTTAGTTCAAAATTGCGTTAACAATTTGATGCCATATGTGAAAGCATTTGAATAAAAAGACATGGCATGCTCCAATTCTTGATAAAATGCACAAAACAAACCAGTTTCTGAAGTCAAGGGTAATTACCATGAATTTTTTCTTGTCTCAGGAAACAATTGACACAATCGAGCCCAACACCTTTAAAATTTCTCGGATACACCATACTCTATCTAGAGTAATTCCAAATCGTATAGGAATAAATGATTCTTTTTCGAAAATCATATAAATCGTATACATCATACACCTTTATAACCATTGGGACCCATACTAAACCATACCTCTCTCTTGTATGCGTCCGAGTGCTAACATGTCATTTTATAATTAGGTAGTTCGAAATCATGCATATGTGGCCCCTTACAAGTCTTTCTCATTATTTATAATATTCTTAGAGTAGTGCTTAGAGTACCATGATAATGTTTTGATTTCTTTGACGCATCCGCCTAGTATTTGGCATGGAAAGGAGACCATGGTTGATGAAGAATTGGAGAAAAGAACCTTTGAACTAAAAGAAAGTAGTTAGAGGAATAGGCCAAAACAAGCATCCAAGCTCCAACTAGATGAAATATCATTTATTTAAGGGATAACTCATTTTTGGTTTTGAATATTGTTTGTTAACTTTTATGGTAGCAGCACACACATCTAGTGGATCACTTGTGAAGACATTTCAAGCTCTAATGGTCCTCGATGTGGCACTCGAGGCTATAATGTATGGGGCATTTATCCTTACAGAGAAGAAATCAACCCTAGACTTGATATTTTGGCCTTTAGCTAAGCTCGGTATGTTTGAGGATGCGGAAAACTTTGTTAAACGTCGTGGAAATTTAATAAAAACAAAGGGAGTCTATACTAGGAAATTTGAAGCTTAAACATCAAAGCATATGAGATTCCAAACCTAGACCAAGGCATAGTTGTGGCTATGCTTATCTACGGTCACCTATCGCTAGCTGCACCTTCTTTCTCTCTCTAAACAAAGCTCTTGTGCATGGCAAAGAAGTACAAATGAGGCGCAAGACCGAACTGAGAGAGGAGACCAATATACTGTTGCAATGTGTGACAGTTGTAATAGTCTTGGTACATAACATGGCTATTATGTAACGGTATTGATGGCTTGTGAGACTGTTACAAGGCTATAGCTTAAAGGTTCTTCAATTCATGATCATAACAAATGTTACAGTTCATTATGGTATTGTAACAATTGTTATGGACCATTATGGGTTGCATGTCGTTATGGGCTATTAGTGTGTCGGATTGCCTATGAATGATTATAATAGGTTTCTGAGCCTATTTTGTTTTTTTTTTTTCCCTTTGTTTCCCAATATTGATGCTTAGAAACTCAATTTTAAGTTGGTTTATTTTAGTTAGTAATTTTTTTTAATACAAAATTTTAAATTTATTTCCTTGACATATAGTATGCATTTTTTTTTAATCACTATCATTCAAATAAGCCTAAATTTTTCTCCCATTAAATTACATTTGCTCATATTCTAAGTTCTTTCAATTTTTGTCTTTTTTAACACCTAATTTGGAGAGAAAAATACATTCTATTGCTCTGTGTATTTGTTCTTGTTAACATATGAGCATTTTAAATTTTATTTTTTGAATAACAAAATTTCTATTGAAGATTAAAAAAAGTGCAAGATGTCATTCTTTATTTTGTATATATTTTATATTTATGGTTTCTTAGTTTAAGTTAGCATAAAATTTGTTAGATCACTATGATATGAATTCTTACCAAATTCGTGGCAAGTTAGGTGTAGCTCCTATAAAAGATAAGATAAGGAACGGATAACTCAGATGGTATGAATACTTGCAACGTAGGCCACTTAGTGTACCAGTGAGGAAGAGTGAGTTAGTTACTGTGGGGGACAGTAGAAGGGGTAGGGGGTAGACCTAAAATAATTTGGGAGGAAATAGTGAGTAAGGATTTAATATCTCTGAATCTGTCAAAATAAATGGTCCATGATCGCATAAATTGGCGGAAAATGATTCATATAGCCGACCCCACCTAGTGGGACTTGAGGCTTGGTTTTGTTGTTGTTATTGTTGTTTCTTAGTTTAAGCTTTTTTATAATCAATAAAGTTATAAAAAGTAGGAAATACTTGCCAATAGCAACTGAAGCAACCAAAATAGCATCCAATACATGTATATGCTATAATTAAATTGATTAAAATTTACTAAAAATCATTTAAAGCATTAGTATATCAAATCATGGTATCAAAGCATGTGAATCTAAATATTTTTAACGAGTTTTTGCAAAAAATGAATTCATAGTCGTGGTCTACATTACCTTTTACTTAATGTTTGTAGTGGTTGCAACCATTACATTGCATATGTTATCACCATTACACAAACTGTAACTGTTATTTAAAATAATGACCTAGATACATATTCCCAATTTTACTAATGCTCAAGGCATGACACCAAGGATTTTTGTCATTTTGAAGAATTGTCTAGGGCAGTTATTGGACAAGGTTTGTTGGGAATATTTGAGGGCAACCCGGTCAATGGCAAGAAGAATGAAAGTCCGAGGATGATGAGAAGAATTAGATAGGGACTATTTATTGTGATATTTGGAAAGCCCATAGGAGGAGACACCACTTGTGCTCTGAGGGTTGTAGCCAAAAACTGCAAACCAAAGAGTTTATTAAGAAATGAAAGAACACCTTCAAAACATTTCATAAAGACTAATAATTTTACTCTCTAATTGAAATCTCTAGAGGAAAATCCTATATGATGATGCTAGTTGTAACATTAATAATAGAAAACTATGGAGTAAAGGGGACTTCAGCATACATATTAGACTAGAACACGTAGATCAAAGTTAATATTAATCCAAATTGATATAACTATTGAAGATCATGCTATTTGGTTTTGTGGAGAATTTGTTTAACCTCATGGAATGATCTCTTTATTAGTATTATTGGTAAATGTTGCAAGGAAGACCAACATATTGTGAACTTTTTAGTAGTAAAAACTACCTTGGAAAATAATGCCATTTTAAGTTGGTCCAACCCAGACTCCTTGAGGGTGGTTACTTCAACATATATGTTGATGATCAAATTCCTACTGATGGCTAGAAAATGATATTTTCTTATTCTAAAAAAGATAAAGGTTTGAAGCAAAGCCCTAAATGTGAAAAATCTTAAAATGATTGGTGGTGCCTGGACACTAGAGAAAAGAAGCTCTCGACTAAAAGAATTTGAGAAAATCAAACTGAATGAGCAAGACCAAATCAAATTTTATATTTTTTTTTTCTAGACTTTACCCTTTCTTAAAAGAAGAGATGGTGTATTTATTTCAAAAGAATGTTGATGTATTTGCATGGACCATAGAGGAAATGCCTAATATTGATTCGAGCATTATCATGCATTGACTGAATGTTGATCCTACGTCAAGATTTCAAAATTGTAAGGAGTAGAACTTCGACCTTGAACAGAAGAAAGTGATCAATGAGGAAGTCCAAAAGCTTTTGAAGGGCTACCTTCGTAAAGGAGGTAAGCTACTTGAGCTAGTGGCTCTTAATGTTTTCCGAGTTAAAAAAGCAAATGGAGACAAGTTTGCATATATTTAGAAATGTTAAGAAAGATGTTTGAAACATAGTTTCCTTTCTCAAGATTGATCAATTGGTGGTAGATGCTACCTCTAGGCATAAGTTTTTAAGTTTCATGGATGCATCCTCACATTATAGACAAATCCTTATCCACCTGAAGGATGAAGAGAAGAATGTTCTGATCATAGAAAAGAAACTTACTATTGATGGATTATGTGATTTAGACTTAAGAATACTGCTAGGATTACTTATCAAAGACCAATGAATTGGGTCTTTAAAAAGACATAGATTGACATCATGCTTGTGAAGAGTTGTTAGGCTAGTGGACATATCTCAAATTTAGTTAAGCCTTTCAGTGCCATGAGTGGAATTGAAATGAACTTAAGGAAGATATAGGCCCTACATAAATGTTACCATCTCAAGATTTTCACAAGGTCCTAAAGTCAATATTTAGATTTGTAACTATAACTTGATTCATATCCCAAGTAATGGAATGACATTCCCTTTTCTTTCCCACCCCCTCCCCAAAAAAACGCACACACACACACACACACAAAGTTTCGTGGTTACCATAAGAGGAATTGAAGTGAACTTGAGGAAGATAACAACCCTATTAGATATGTAACAACCTCAAATTTTCAAGAGGTCCTAACAGTAATGGACAGAGTTGTGAATATAAGTTGATTCTTATCTCAAGCAGTGGAATGACAACCCATTTCCATATGGATCTGTTAGTCCTGTTTATCTTTGAATAAGGGCATAGTTGGAAGGAGGAAAGTCGGTCTTTTAGGCCAACCCCACATTTGTATTCTACAAGGGACGAGGGAAAGGCTTCTCTTTCTTGTACTTAAAAAAAAGAAAAAAGGAAAGTTTGAGGGACGAAATAATGTCAAAATTCCTTCGAGGAACTCCGAAGGTTTCTTGGTGTCACACTGACCAAGCTGGAGCCATGCGAGTGTCTTTTATCATATCTAGTTGTTTTCAGTTTTGCTATTAGCTCGATTTAGTTAAGGAATACCAATCAATCTGCTATGTCAACCCTTTATTAAGAGGACCAAATCAATGGTAGCAAAGTGTGGGAAACCTGGTTTACACTATCATTGGTTTGTGCAAGGAAGTTGACTCTACTTTTAGGCTTATACCATTGTCGTGCTAATTATTCAAGCCCAAAAGAAGGTGATGTAGAAAGCAAAAAATGTATGATGAGCTAGTCAAATGGTCTTTGGAATTAAGGGAGTTCAACGTACAATGTGAGTTTTAAGGTAGCAATTAAGGTTGAGGAATGCACCATCTTGGATGGAAGCCAATTTATTGAAAGTGATATCATTGCTCTCCCTAGACAACTCCTCCATGGCAAATGGGACTGGAACATGACTATTCCTTTTCTCATAGAATGAAAAATATTACAACGCATGCTCTATCATTTGAGACTAGTTGGGATGCAAGGTAAGCACTAAAATTATGATATACAAGATAATATTTGGATGAAGGTGTGTGATAGACAAGTTATAGAAATTACATTGAATGTTAAAATTTTGAAGCAATGTCTTTTATAGTGAAAATTATGACGTGCAAGTGATACTAATGTAAAGAAAATTGAGACCAAATTTAGATGCCATTCATATTTTGGTTTTTTGTCATGATAATGAAAATGGTTAATCAATGGACTAGTTCCAGTTGATCTATATAATGCAGGTTTGAATGGGGCTATTTTAATGGGGCCAAAATTTGGCCAAACCTCAACTCAAAACTAAGGTTTATGTTTAATTTGGGAAATTTTTATTCCTAGCGAAATAAGATGGGAATGCAAAAAATTGTATAGGAATATAATAATTTTTAAAAAATCACTCTTGCGAAAGTTTTTGTTATTCCATCCAAAGTAGAATAGGATGTGAATGAATACTCTTTTGATGAAATTTAGGAATAGTCATTTTTATTATCTATTACATGTTATAAATATATAAAATCTTTATTTTTAAATTTTCATTTCATTATGATGTTAACACATTCAATGATAAGCTGTTAAATAGTATGATTTGTTCTATTCCTAAAAAACATATCTTAAGAATCAACTTTGAACTTCAAATTAATGTGTACTTAAAATAATGAAAGAAGTGAACATTGTTTGGATACTGTTAGGAACCTGTGAGCATCCAGAAAGATGTGACACCAGAAATTTAACGTGGTTTGATCTTGTTAGGAACCTGTGAGCATCCAGAAAGATGTGACACTAGAAATTTAATGTGGTTCGGTCAATATCGACCTACGTACACGAAGCACACACCAAGTATTCACTATTTCGCCGAAAAATTACAATTCTCACTTTCTCTCTCCCTCTCTTCCTCCTTTCTCCTTTCTTCCCTTTGAGCTTCTCACTTTTACATATCTTGTATTCCTTAGTCCTCTATTTATAGGGCTGATATTTAAATCACAATTAAACATAATCAATCATAAATGGGAAGTTACAATGGAGAGATAAAATGGAGATAAATGCACTGCGTTTCCAACTCATCACGCGTTTCCAGCTCAGCTCCCGCTCTCCTGGCTGTCTCCCGACTACAGCAATCTCCCACTTGGATATAGAGATGCCTCCTCAACCAGTATCATGAATAAATGATGTGCTCAAAATATATGTCTTCAGGCATAAAGACCAATTGAAGTTAACTAAAGTTGAACACAACTTCAGTTTCTCTGTAGTCACCACCATAGTTAACATATCTACCGGATTTCTGCTACCTTGGATTTTTTCAAATATCAACACACCGTCCTCTATCAGAGATCTGACGAAGTGGTAACGCAATCTAATATGCTTAGTTCTGGAATGAAATGCTGAGTTCTTTGTTAGATGTATCGCACTCTGACTGTCACTGTACAAAACATTTATTTCCTACTTTAATCCAAGCTCCATTAACAAACCCTGAAGCCAAATCATCTCTTTATTGACTTCTGTCACTGCTACATATTTAGCTTCTGTAGTGGATAAAACAACAATCTTCTGTATCTGTGACATCCAACTAACAGCTGTTGAGCCAACAGTGAATATGTACCCCGTGGTGCTTCTGCGATGATCAATCTCACCTGCAAAATCAGCATCTACAAATCCTCGGATTTTCAGATCACTTTTTCCAAAACATAGGCACTTATCAATAGTACCACGAAGATATCTCAAAATCCACTTCACTGCTTCCTAGTGTGTCTTTCCTAGATTTGACATACACCTGCTAAAAGCTCCCACTGCTTGGCCAATATCCGATCTGGTACCAACCATAGCATACATTAAACTTCCAATAGCTGAGGCATATGGTACCTTAGCCATAAAGTCTTTCTCTTCATCTGTTTGGAGAGACTGGTCCTTTGAGAGATGGAAATAACTTGCCAATGGTGTATTTACAGCCTTGGCGCTGCTCATGTTGAACCTCTGTAAAACTCGACTGATGTACTCTGACTGAGATAACTGCAACGTGCCTTGTTGCTTATCTCTAGAGATCTGCATCCCAAGAATCTGTTTTGCAGGATCCAAGTCTTTCATATCAAATTCCTCTGACAGTTGTTGCTTCAATTTTTTGATCTCTTGTATATCTGATCCTGCGACTAGCATATCATCAATGTATAACAATAAAATAATATAGCTAACACGATACCTTTTGAAGTAGTAGTAGTGGTCGGCATTGCATTTCTGAAAATTGTTCTTCTGCATATAGATGTCGAATTTCTTGTACCACTGTCTAGGAGCTTATTTGAGACCATACAAACTCTTTTTCAATTTGCATACAAGATTCTCTTTACCTTTTTCTAAGAAACCTTCTGGCTGTTGCGTATAGATTTCCTCATCAAGATCATCGTGAAAAAATGCCATCTTCATGTCCAATTGTTCAAGATGTAAACTTTCTGAGGCAACAATACTCAGAACAGATCTGGTGGTTGTTAGCTTCACAACTGGTGCAAAAATATCGGTGTAATCAATTCCTTGCTTCTGCTCGAAGCCTTTAACTACCAATCGAGTCTTGTACCTCCTGGAGCCGTCATGCTCCTCTTTGATTCTATAAACCCATTTATTGTGAAAAGCCTTCTCGGTAGTCTGCTGAGGATTCTCTGTGTTCTGCTGATGTGTCCTTACACGTTCTAAAACATCATCCACATCTACAAAAGTTGTTTCAAACTCTGTCGACTCTGTTGTGTTTCTATCCTTGTACAAAATCTTTTCATAAAAAATCACATCTCTGCTTTTGATTACCTTTTTTGTTTTCGTCATCTCAAATGCGATATCCAAATTCATCTCCACCATAAACGATAAAAGTGCATTTTCGGGATTTTGGATCCAGCTTATTCCTGACATGATCATGTACATATACGACACAACCAAAAACTTTCAAATGTGAAAGTCTTACCTCTTTGTTACTCCAAACTTCTTCAGGTAAACTATATTCCAATGGTACTGAAGGACTTCTATTAATCAAATAAGCTGCTGTGTTGACTACTTCTGCCCAAAACATCTTTGGCAAGCCTGACTGCATACGCATGCTTCTGGCTTTCTTTGTCAACGTTCTGTTCATCCGCTTAGTTACGCCATTGTGTTGAGGCGTACCTGACATAGTTCTTTTCATTCTGATACCATGCTCATAGCAGAATTTCTTGAACTCGGTGTCAACATATTCTTCACCGTTATCGGTTCGCAGCTTTTTGATTTTCAAACCGGTTTCGTTTTCTACCATCACTTTCCAAATTTTAAAAGCATAAAAAAAATATCAAATTTATACTTCAGGAAGTAAACCTATACCTTCCGTGAAAGATCATCGATAAACGTGACGAAGTAATGCTTTCCTCCTATAGACGAAATGATTGTTGGTCCCCATACATTTGAATGGACTAGCTCAAGTGTCTCTTTCTTCGGGGTATTGATATTTGTCTGGAAATTGACTCACTTCTGTTTCCCAAATATGCAATCCTCACATGTGTCAATCTGCACCGACTGTAAATCACTCAACTTACCCTTTGAGTGCATTACTTTGAGTCCCTTCTCACTTAGGTGTTCGAGTCGTTGATGCCATAAGTTGCTATCATCATTTCCTGTAGCAACTATAATAGACATGCATGCATCAAGAGTTACATAAAGAGTGCAACTTTTCTTACCTCGAGCAATTATCAATGCATCCTTCGAAATCTTCCATTCATCACCAATGAAAGATGTGTTATAACCTTCATCTGCCAATTGACCGACTAAGATCAAATTCTTCCTCAAGTCTAGAATATAGCTAACTTCTCTCAGTTTCCATACTGACCCATTTATTTTGATCATTACTGTCCCCTTACCGGCAATGTCGCACGGTTGATCATTGCCCAGATAAACTTTACCGAAATTACCTGATGTAAACTCCTTCAGGCAATCTCTACTGCAAGTGACATGAAATGAGGTTCCGGAGTCTAAGACCCAAGACTCTTGCTTGCTCTCCAAAGAGCAGATTAACATCTCATTATTTTCGGAAGCAATATTTTGCTTCTGTCTTTGCCCTCGTCTCGTATTCTTTCTTCTGACTTATGCACTAGTTCTTGTAATGACCAGGAGAGCTGGAGCTGAGTTGGAAACGTGTGATGAGTTGGAAACGCGGTGTATTTATCTCCCTTTTATCTCTCCATTGTAACTTCCCATTTATGATTGATTATGTTTAATTGTGATTAAATTTTGATTAAAATATGAGCCCTATAAATAGAGGGCTGAGGAGTACAAGATATGTACAAGTGAGAAGCTCAGAGAGCAGAGAGGAGAAAGAGGAGGAAGAGAGAGAGAGAGTGAGAATTGTAATTTTTCGGCGAAATAGTGAATATTTGGTGTGTTCTGTGGACGTAGGTCAATATTGACCAAACCACGTTAAATTTCTGGTGTCACATCTTTTTGAATGCTCACAGGTTCCTAACAAGATCGTACCACGTTAAATTTCTGATGTCACATCTTTTTGGATGCTCACAGGTTTCTAACAAGTGTTATCAGAGCCGATAGTTCGTAACTATGGGTGAGCGACGTCGTAAAAGTCGAGACGGGAAGTTAATTCTCCTGATGTGCTAACAGTTGGAGGACCAATTATGTGGCTGAGGCCAATAAGGATCATCTAGACTGAGGATGGATCTGAATAGGGTCAAGACGTGAGAGGTAGAATAGGTTCGAAAGCACGTGGAATGCAATCTTACGCATGTAAGATGCCAGTGGGAAGGCCTACTTGAGCAACTGTTGGAGAATTGGATTTACTCCCAGAAGAGAGACGATTTTCGTTCAAGGGGGAGCAATTGGAACTCACAAGTGAGAGAGAGATTGTTGAGAATTCTACTTGTGAGCTTGTCCCACATTGGAAAATTAGAGTAGATGATGGGTGCTTATATACATGGGTTGGGCCTAAGACTCAATAGACTTAAACTTTTGGGTCAAGTTGGTGTTTACGCATGTGTATCAAACCCATCCATGGGCTCCTCCGATCCTAACAAATACACTAATTCAAATTTTGCCTCGTGTAAGAGAGATTTTGTCAGTTTGAGAAAGAGAAATGTATAGAATTGTAATTGCTTGCTCAAAAATAAAAATTATCTTGTATTAAAAATAAATTATCCTATATAAAAATAACCAAAAAAGAATGATAACATTAGTTAAAAAACAAATTATGGGTTTTTTGGGGGCTCGCTTACCGTGTATTCTAGAGGATATCTCAGTTGTTTAAATTTTAAATTTTTTTTTTTAAAGTATCACCATGACTTAAGATTTAACTTCAAGCTTCGACTTAATGGGCACTAGAAATAGGAAAAGAAACAAACCCCAAGTCAAACGATCACCCAAAGGGGGTTGTTTTCAGTGAAAGAAGAGAAATAGGCAGAATTGTTATTACTCGCTCAAATTAAAAAAAATATTTTTATTAAAAATCATAATAATAATAATAATAATAATAATATAGTTAAAAAAATTATGGAATATTCAAGATTCAACTTTCTTTGTATTGAAGGAACATCTTAGTGGTTAAAGTTTGAGAATTTTATATTTGAGATTCTAAGTTTAGATCTTAAAAAGGACGGGAAGATATATTGACTACCTCTTGTTATGTAGCTTAAAAATTTTAGCCTCTAATTGTCACATCCTCGAATTTGAGACATAACATGGTCAAACATTATCTAGAAAATAATCTCTAAATAGTTTGAAGCCATCATTGCATTAGTCTTATCAAAATAATTATTCCAAATAACAATCTCTGATAAATGATGGGTCAATAATGATACAAAAATGTTAGAAATCAATTCTTAAAAAAAAAAATCGAATAAGATATTAAACTTTATTAATGGTAAATACAGGTCTTCAAAATAAAAAATAAAATTGTATTATCTAAAAGCACTGCAGGAAAAAATTATAGAAATATGATTTTAGCTTGCTCCACGTTGGTCTATTATCCCAGGAGTGAGAAACAACTCTTTTTTGGGTTTTGCAGAAGAACTAACGTATTGCTTTTTGGGGTTTTTGTTCATTAAAGCAGGGCTACAATTGAGTCAAACTTTATCTGAGTTACAAATTGGGCTCATTAATTCAATGAGCCATGCTTTATATTGTTCATGTCCAACTCGTTAATTGAGTTTAAAATGAGTCTAAAAGGGTCAAGTCTAATTTTGTTAAAATTTTATTTTATACTAAAGGGCTTTACAATTAAACCTAAAACTACTCATTAATGTAAACAAATAAATGATTAATTCATTCACATAAGTTTAATATTTTGACTTGTTTTTTATTATATTTTGTGTTATAAAAAAATTTCAGAAGATAAATTAAAATATATGATTAGTGATGACTAGGTTGAAAATATTTTCTTAAAAAATATATATGTAAAGTAATGTCAATTTAAAATGAACTCTAAACCAAATTTATAAATTAATGAGTCTCTTCATGAACAAATAAGCATGTCAATTTTTGATCTTATACTAAAAAAGTTGATGAACTTTACATTTTTGAACTTGTAGGCTTCTTAAACATGATTTGCTTGAGTTTTTAAAAAGCCAACCTACAAGCTGGTTAAATGAACTAGCTTGTGAGTTTGGCGAGTCAAGTATCATCTATCTCAAACTTGACTTATTTAATTTTTGAGTTCAAAATCTAAACTCAAGTTTGACTCATTTATTTTAACAGACAAGCTCGAACAAGCCATTATTGAGCCTAGTACCAAATAACTTGCAAATGATTTGGCTTATTTATTGCCCTAACGTAAGGGTTTTGGGCTCCTACACCCTATACAATTAGTTCATAATAAAATTAGTACAATGGTAAAGCTAACTAACATTCTAGTTCAACTAAATCTTTGGTTGGGGCTATTACATTCTTGTCTCATAAGAAGTTTTATCCTTGAAATTATATATACCTTTGCTTTTCAAATAGGTGTGGATACTTTCCTTTTATGTCTTGTTTCTCCTAATTTGCTTTTTTTTTTGGTGAATCATTTTTTCGTTGAACCTTCACTAAGAGAATAGTACGCTGCTTCAAAACTTGCCCCGTCCTATTTATTCAAATAGGATAGTCTCTTTGTGTCAAATCTTCTTCTTGAACTTGCAACTACTCATAATGCTACATGATTTGGGTCCAGAACATATCTCCTCAACATGGATGCATGAAGCTCATTATCCACATTAGAGAGCTTTGAATGCAATATTATCCTATATGCAAATTCACCGACATTATCGACGACTTCAAATGCCCTAACATAAGGCGGACTCTTTTTCCCTCGCTTATTAAACACGAAGTCAATAATTTTGGTGAACAAAAAGTCACCTACATTAAAATACAATGCTCTTCTCTTCCTATTTGCTCAACTCTTCTCTCTATTTTGGGTTGCTTTAAGCGTCTACTTTATCTTCTCCATATAATTTTTATAATTTTTTCCATTAATAATTTTTGCTCACCAATATCATCCCAATATAAAGAAGACTCGTATAGGGCTTAATAAGGTTCCGTGCAAATACTTGTTGGATGATTATTATTATGTACATATTCCATTAAAGGCATATTACTATCCATCCACAACTAATATCAATTACACAAGCTCTTAGGATACCTTCCAAATATTGTTTTTTCCTCTTCATTTGCCTACCCATTTGAGGATGAAAAGCCATGCTGAACTTCCAATTCACCCCCATTGTATATTGTAAGCACTTCCAAAATTGAGAGAGAAACCAAAAATCCTTGTCATAATCACTGCTCACTAAATACTATGCAAATGAATAATGTTGTTCACATACAACTACACCAACTTATCAAGTAGAGTGATAACCTTAATAAGAAAAAACTAAGCTGATTTTGTGAGTTTTTATACAATTACGCACAGTGTCATTCTCTATTGATGACCTTGGCAATCTTGTCATAAAATCCATAGAAATATGCTTTCGTTTCTGCTCTGGTAGAATGATTGCAAGAGTCCTGCTAGTCCATGATGCTCATACTTGAATTGTTGGCAAACCAAATAACATGACATTAGCTTATCTATTTCTTGTTTCATATTCTTTAACTAAGCGTTTTCCCTCAAATCCCTATACATCTTTGTAGCACTACAGTGTATAGTGAAAAGAGATCCATGAACTTCCTTCAAAGTCTCTTTTTTCAAGTTAACATCACTTGTTACATATAATCTACTCATAAATTGCATAGTAACATCATTATGGATAAAAAATTTTAAATAATAGCCCTTCCTTCTCGTCATCTCTAATCTTGTGTAGCACCATGTTCATATTGCTTCATCATTATCTTCTCCACCGATGATGATTGAATTGGTAAACTATCTAACATACTTCCAAAACCAAAAATGCATACTTCAACTTCCATCTTTGCTAATTCATGCAATAAATAATGCTCACTAGTAAGTAAAGTTGCTTATACCCCCTATTGTCTCCTTATTGAGTGCATCAACAAGAATATTGGTCTTTCGTAGGTTGTAGTTAATGCTCAAATCATGGTCCTTGATCAACTCCAGTCATGTCGCCTACTTCATATTTAATTCTTTCTACGTGATTAAATACTTAAAACTCTTGAGATCAATATACATGTTACACAATGCAAATAATGTCAGGAAATCTTCAAGAAAATTCAATTGTAGCTAACTCTTAAGTCATGTGTAGTGTAATTTCGATCATAAGGATCCAATTGCTCGGACGCATTAGTGACAACCTTATCATTTTTGCATTAACAACACAACCTTATCCATTTTTTGAAACATCATTGTAAATGGTAAATCTTGCATCCCCAAAAGGTAGGCTCAAAACAAGTGTAGATACTGACGAAACTTTTCTCACGTTGATCAGCTCAATAATTTCATTCATTTCTTAGTCAAATATATCAAAGGAATAGAAATTTAAGAGAATCCTTCGATAATTTTCCTAAAACTTTTGACTTTAGAATGATTGGTCAGATAAAACCAGTTTATCATTGCTTCAATCTATTTTGGGTCTACATAAATTCTATCCTTAGATATTACATGCTCGAGAAGTGTGATTCTATCCAACCAAAACTCGCATTTATTTAGCTTGGCAAACAAATCCTTACTCCTTAAAATTTGCAGCACAAGCCTAAAAATTCTCTTCAAGCTCCTCCTTGCTTTTAGAGTAGTTCAAAATTTCATCAATGAAAGCAATGGTGAATTAATCAAGATGTTTCTTGACGACCCTATCCATCAAATCGATAAATATTTCATAGGCATTCATTAGATCAAAAGGAATAACCAAAATTTCAACATGGCCATACCTAACATGGAATGCGGTCTTATATCTTCATCCTTAATCTTTAGTTGATGGTAACCGAACCAAAATCAATCTTGGAGAAAAGTTGTGTACCTTGTAACTGATCAAAACAAGTCATCTATTCTAGTAGGATACTTGTTCTTCATAGTCGCCTTGTTTAACTCTCTGTAATCAATACGTAGTTGCAAACTACCATCCTTTTTCTTTACATACAAAACTGGAACTCCCTATGGTGACACATTTGGGTAAGCCTTCTATCTAGCAAGTCCTAAAGTCACACTTCAAGCTAGCATAACTGAGTTGAGCTATCCTATTAGGAGATTTTGATATTGGTCTGGTTCCAGGAATAAGATGAATATCAAACTTAATTTTCTTGTTAGAATTGTAAGCCAAGCAATTCATTCAAAAAGTCATTTAGAAATTTCCTAAATTGTTAGTGCATTTGGTTCTATCTACATCCTAAATCTTAGCTTTCAACCATTACATTTCTCTCCCTCGAATGCAAGACATAACACGTTTGTATAATCTAGAAAAACAACCATTGCAAAGCTATCATTGCATCACATTACATGACAATAACAATTCTCTACATCTTCATATATAATAATCTTTAATAAGCGATAGTTGAACAAAAAAAAATCCCATATGTTATCAAATCAATCCTTAATGAAAATCCAATAAGATATTGCAAGTACAAGTCCCCAAAATAAAAAATAAATCCATATCTCAAATCAATCCAACGAGGATCTCAAATTAAATGAAATCAAACAAGAACTTTCATCTGCTTGCAAATATTTTTGTCTCAAGATGTATCTCCATAGGCTTGCAAGTTGCATGCACTCATTTCTGTTGTTTTTTGTCCCACATTGGTAGAATACTTCCACATTAGTATAAAAGGTTGTTTTGAATTTTTTATATTATTTGTCCCATATTAGAGAGAAGTGTTTTTTAGACTTGAGGTTGAAGCTATATAAAGAGTTCAACTCTTCATTTGTAAAATACACCTCAAAGTTGTACTTTGTCAAGAAGTAGTGGATTGATCATCGGCGCCCGAGGACGTAGGTAATTTTATACCGAACCTCGTAAATTTCTTGTCTTGTTCTTTTTATTACTTTATTATTAGTTTCTGCATTGCTTTAATTTTCTTTTATATTCAATAGCAATGGTTGTAGTATTGGTGTTTGGCACAAGTGGGCTGCCCGGCACAACAATTGGTATCAGAGTTAGGTTGAATAGTGTTGATACGAAGGTGTTCCTCTATTAGGATCCTTGATTCCACGTTTGATGCCTAAGAAAGACCTTGTCTAAGCGAGTGCCCAGAGACCATTGCGGCTCAGTCGCTCCCTTGAGGTCGGCCTAATCAAAGTTGAATTTCATAAGATAAAACAGAGTAGACACAGTTGGTACATACTATTCATCCCAGGCCTTTTGCTTTGTTGGTTGCTATTGAATATATAGAAGATGGCAGAAACTAGTGCAGCAGTAGAAGAAACTCTGTCCACACGAACTCCAACCCCTTCAGCTTCGACATCATCATCGAAGACGATAGCTAATGCTCAGTTTGGGGTGGAGAAATTTGATGGTACCAATAATTTTGGTATGTGGCAATGTGAGGTGATGAACATCTTGTATCAACAAGAACTAGATATTGCTTTGGATGATAAACCGGTAGATATGGGTGACAGAGATTGGGAAAAGATCAATCGTCAGGCATGTGGTACGATTCGTCTGTGTCTCGCCAAAAATCAGAAATATTGTGTTATGAGGGAGACATCTGCAAAGAAATTGTGGAAGACATTGGAAGATACATTTGTGACCAAGAGTATGGAAAATCGGCTCTATTTGAAAAAGAAATTATTTCGCTTCCAGTATCAACCAGGTGTTTTGATTAATGACCACATAAATGCTTTCAATAAAATTTTGGCTGATTTGTTAAATTTGGATGAAAAGGTGAAAGATGAGGATAAAACCATATTGTTACTGAATTCTCTCCCTGATGGGTATGAACATTTGACCACCACTTTATTGTATGAGAAAGATAAAGTTACTTATGATGCTGTTTGTATTGCATTGATTAGTACTGAATGCAGAAAGAAGGATCAGAGGGTCCATAAGGAAACAGCAAAAACACTAACAATAAGGGGACGTTCTCAGAGTCGTATGCCTGGAAGGAAGAGTAAATCTCATGGGAGGAGTAAATCTCGTGGGAGACCTGCTAAAGATGAATGCGCCTTTTGTCGTGAGAGAGGGCATTGGAAGAAAGATTGCCCTTAATTACAGTAGAAGAATAAAGGAAAAGCACATTCTAATACCAATATAGCCAATGATGATGGAAGTGAGTCAGATTTTTCTCTTGTTGGAACATCTTCGTCACATTATTTTGGTGAGTGGATTTTGGATTCTGGTTGTTCCTATCACATGTGTCCCAATAGGGAATGATTTTCTAATTTTGAAGAATTAGATGGTGGGGTTGTTTTTATGGGAAATGATAATACTTGTAAAACAACTAGAATAGGATCAATACAGTTAAAATGTCAAGATGGAACTATTTAGACCTTGACTGATGTTAGGTATGTTCCAAGCTTAAAGAAGAATTTGATTTCATTGGGTGTTGTGTCGGGCACCCCACTTGTGCCAAACACCAATACTATAACTATTGCTATTGAATATAAAAGAAATTAAAGTAATGCAGAAACTAATAATAAAGCAATAAAAAGAACAAGACAAGAAATTTACGAGGTTCGGTATAGAATTACCTACGTCCTCGGGCGCCGATGATCAATCCACTACTTCTTGACAAAGTACAACTTTGAGGTGTGTTTTACAAATGAAGAGTTGAGCTCTTTATATAGCTTCAACTTCAAGTCTAAAAAACACTTCTCTCCAATGTGGGACAAATAATATAAAAAATTCAAAACCACCTTTAATACTATGGTGGAAGTATTCTACCAATGTGGGACAAAAAAGCAACAAATCTCCACCTTGACGATAAATTCAACAAAATTTTCAGTCACCAACATTTTCTGGAGTTCCACATCATCGGCGCCTTCCAAAAATATTCATATTTGTAGGATATTGATCAAGTCCAACAATGTTTGAACTTGATTGTTGTCACAATCTTGGTCAACATATCTATGGGATTTTCAGTTGTAGCAATCTTCTGAAGAAGTATCTTGCCTCCATCAATAATATCCCGCATAAAATGAAACCGAACGTCGATATGCTTCGTTCGTGCATGGTAGACTTGGTTCCTTGTCAAATGAATAGCACTTTGACTATCACAGAACACAACAATGTGCTTCTGTACAACTCCCAAATTTTTAAGTAAACCCTGCAACCAAATAGCTTCCTTAACAGCCTCTGAAGCTGCCATGTACTCTGCTTCTGTTGTAGACAAGGCAATAGTAGACTGTAAGGTAGACCTCCAACTCACTGGACCATTAGCAAATGTAAAAATATATCCAGTCGTTGATCGACGTTTATCCAAATCACCTGCAAAATCCGAATCCACATATCCAACAACACGTTGTTCAATAGTATTATTTTTCTCAAATACTATACCAATATCAATCGTATTCATAATATATCTCAAAATCCATTTCACAGCTTGCCAATGTCCTTTACTCGGATCATGCATATACCTGCTCACCATACTAACAACTTGTGAAATATCAGGTCTAGTACAAACCATTGCATACATTAGACTATCAACAGAACTTGCATAAGGAACCTGTGACATATACTTACGTTCCTCATCTGATTTAGGAGATAAAGTAGCACTAAGTTTGAAATGAGGAGCAAGAGGAGTGCTTACTGGTTTTGACTGCTCCAACATGCCAAAACTCTGTACTACCTTCTTCAAATACTGTTTTTGAGACAAACTAACTCTTCCTCTCATTCTGTCTCTGCGAATCTCCATGTCAAGTATCTTCTTTGCTTCACCAAAATCTTTCATCTCAAACTCTTGATTTAACTGACTTTTCAACTTGTTGATTTCTTCCCTATTCTTTGAAGCTATCAACATATTATCAGCATACAAGAGTAAATATATAAAAGATCCGTTTTGTAGTCTGCAAAAATAAACACAATGATCATGTTTATTTCTTATGTACTTCTGACCCATCATAAACTGATGAAATCGTTTGTACCACTGTCTTGGAGACTGTTTTAAATCATACAACGATTTACCCAGTTTACATACCCAATTTTTTTTTCCCGCAACCTGAAATCCATCTGGCTGAGTCATATAGATTTCCTCTTCCAAATCACCATGTAAAAATGCAGTTTTTACATCGAGTTGAACTAGTTCAAAATCAAATTGTGCTACCAAAGCCAACAAAATTCGAATGGAAGAATGTTTAACAACTGGAGAAAATACCTCATTATAATCAATGTCTTCCTTCTGTGCGTAGCCCTTAGCTACCAATCTAGCTTTGAAGCGAACATTATTTGCATCTGAAAGTCTTTCTTTCTTTACATAAACTCATTTACAACCAATTGCTTTCTTACCCTTAGGCAGCTAGGCTAGCTCCCAAGTCTGATTCTGATGAAGAGACTGCATTTCTTCATCCATTGCTTTTTTCCACTTGTCTGATTCAGAGTTCCTCATTGCTTCTTTGAATGTGTAAGGAACATTATCATCCACAACTGGAAGTGCATAGGCCACCATATCAGTATACCGAGCAGGTTTTCGAATTTCTCATCTTGGCCTTTGAGAAATAATTGATTCTTGTTGCTGTGAAGATTCTCGAATTGAAATCTCCTCTTCTTGTACACTATTCCCCACCGTAACTGGAGAGTTAACTTGTGTAGTCTCATTTCTCACTGGGTTTCCCAAAATTGTCTCAACCTCCACCATCTAATTCTTCAAAATTAGAAAACCATTTCCTATTGGGACACATGTGATAGGAACAACCAAAATCCAAAATCCACTCACCAATATAATGTGACGAAGATGTTCCGACAAGAGAAAAATCTGACTCACTTCCATCTTTATTGGCTATAATGGCATTAGAATGTGCTTTGCCCTTATTCTTCTGCTGTAATTTAGGGCAATCTTTCTTTCAATGCCCTCTCTCACGACAAAATGCGCATTCATCTTTAGCAGGTCTCCCACGAAATTTACTCCTCCCATGAGATTTACTCTTCCTTCCAAGCATATGACTCTGAGAACGTCCCCTTATTGTTAGTGCTTTTACTGTTTCCTTATGGACCCTCTGATCCTTCTTTCTGCATTCAGTACTAATCAATGCAGTACAAACAGTATCATTAGTAACTTTATCTTTTCCATACAATAAAGTGGTGATCAAATGTTCATACTCATCAGGGAGAGAATTCAGTAACAATATGGCTTTATCCTTATCTTTCACCTTTTCATCCAAATTTAACAAATCGGCTAAAATTTTATTGAAAGCATTTATGTGGTCATTAATCGAAATACTTGGTTGATATTGGAAGCGAAACAATTTCTTTTTCAAATAGAGTCGATTTTCCAGACTCTTGGTCATAAATGTATCTTCCAATATCTTCCACAATTTCTTTGCAGATGTCTCCCTCGTAACACAATATTTCTGATTTTTGGCGAGACACAGACGAATCGTACCACATGCCTGACGATTGACCTTTTCCCAATCTCTGTCACCCATATCTACCGGTTTATCATCCAAAGCAATATCTAGTTCTTGTTGATACAAGATGTCCATCACCTCACATTGCCACATACCAAAATTATTGGTACCATCAAATTTCTCCACCTCAAACCGAGCATTAGCTATCGTCTTTGATGATGATGTTGAAGCCGAAGGGGTTGAAGTTCGTGTGGACAGAGTTTCTTCTACTGCTGCACTAGTTTCTGCCATCTTCTATATATTCAATAGCAACCAACAAAGCAAAATGCCTAGGATGAATAGTACGTACCAATTGTGTCTACTCTGTTTTATCCTATGAAATTCCACTTTGACCAAGCCGACCTCCAGGGAGCGACTGAGCCGCAATGGTCTCTTAGCACTCGCTTAGATAAGGTCTTTCTTAGGCATCAAACGTGGAATCAAGGATCCTAACAGAGGAATACCTCCATATCAACACTATTCAACCTAGCTCTGATACCAATTGTTGTGCCGGGCACCCCACTTGTGCTAAATACCAATACTATAACTATTGCTATTGAATATAAAAGAAATTAAAGCAATGCAGAAACTAATAATAAAGCAATAAAAAGAACAAGACAAGAAATTTACGAGGTTCGGTATAGAATTACTTACGTCCTTGGGCGCCGATGATCAATTCACTACTTCTTGACAAAGTACAACTTTGAGGTGTGTTTTACAAATGAAGAGTTGAGCTCTTTATATAGCTTCAACCTCAAATCTAAAAAACACTTCTCTCCAATGTGGGACAATTAATATAAAAAATTCAAAACCACCTTTTATACTATGGTGGAAGTATTCTACCAATGTGGGACAAAAAAACGACATTGGGTGCCTTAGAATCTAAAGGGTTCACTATCACTTTGAAAGATGGAACCTTAAAGATTAAATCAGGTGCGCTGGAAGTGATGAAAGGAATAAGGAAAAATAATTTGTATTATTTACAAGGTAGTACAGTTATTGGCTCAGCAGCTGTTGTTTCTGAGAAAGATATAGGTTCAGATACAACCAAGTTATGACATATGCGATTAGCACATGCAGGAGAAAAATCTTTGCAACAATTGGCTAAGCGAAGTTTGTTAAAGGGTGCAAAGGTGTGCAAACTTGAATTTTGTGAGCATTGCATTCTGAGAAAACAAATTAGAGTGAAATTTGGCACAACAATCCACCAGACTGAAGGTATTTTAGACTACATCCATACAGATGTATGGGGACCCACAAAAACGGCTTCGTTGGGTGGTATGCATTATTTTGTTACTTTTGTTGATGATTTTTCTAGAAGAGTTTGGGTGTATTTTATGAAGCATAAAAATGAAGTGTGTGATATTTTCCTTAAGTGGAAAAAATTAGTTGAAAATCAAACTGGGAAAAAGATTAAACGGCTCAGATCAGATAATGGTGATGAATACACGAGTGACCCGTTTATGAAGGTATGTCAGGATGAAAGTATTGCTCGACACTTCACAGTTCGAAATACACCACATCAAAATGGGGTGGCAGAGCGCATGAATCTGACTTTGCTGGAAAAAGTTCAATGTATGTTGTCTAATGTTGGGTTAGACAAAAGGTTTTGGGCTGAGGCTATTAGATATGCGTGTCATCTCATCAATCGTCTACCATCATCTGCAATAGGAGGAAAAACACCTTATAAGGTATGGTCTGGAAAGCCTGCTAGTGATTATGATTCTTTACATGTATTTGGTACTATGGCTTATTATCATGTTAAAGAATCTAAGTTGGATCCAAGAGCCAAGAAAACAATATTCTTGGGGATAAGCGCAGAAGTCAAAGGATACCGTCTTTGGTGTCTAGAGACGAAAAAATTGATTTTAAGTAAAGATGTAACTTTTGATGAACTTGCGATGATGAAGAAAATAATATGCAAGGAGTCACGAGTTGAAGAGAAGACCAGTGGTACTCAACAACAGGTGGAGGTTGAGACAATTTTGGGAAACCCAGTGAGAAATGAGACTACACAAGGTAACTCTCCAGTTACGGTGGGGAATAGTGTATAAGAAGAGGAGATTTCAATTCGAGAATCTTCACAGCAACAAGAATCAATTATTTCTCAAAGGCCAAGATGAGAAATTCGAAAACCTGCTCGGTATACTGATATGGTGGCCTATGCACTTCCAGTTGTGGATGATAATGTTCCTTACACATTCAAAGAAGCAATGAGGAACTCTGAATCAGACAAGTGGAAAAAAGCAATGGATGAAGAAATGCAGTCTCTTCATCAGAATCAGACTTGGGAGCTAGCCCAGCTGCCTAAGGGTAAGAAAGCAATTGGTTGTAAATGAGTTTATGTAAAGAAAGAAAGACTTTCAGATGCAAATAATGTTCGCTTCAAAGCTAGATTGGTAGCTAAGGGCTACGCACAGAAGGAAGACATTGATTATAATGAGGTATTTTCTCCAGTTGTTAAACATTCTTCCACTCGAATTTTGTTGGCTTTGGTAGCACAATTTGATTTTGAACTAGTTCAACTCGATGTAAAAACTGCATTTTTACATGGTGATTTGGAAGAGGAAATCTATATGACTCAGCCAGATGGATTTCAGGTTGCGGGAAAAAAAAATTGGGTATGTAAACTGGGTAAATCGTTGTATGATTTAAAACAGTCTCCAAGACAGTGGTACAAACGATTTCATCAGTTTATAATGGGTCAGAAGTACATAAGAAATAAACATGATCATTGTGTTTATTTTCGCAGACTACAAAATGGATCTTTTATATATTTACTCTTGTATGTTGATGATATGTTGATAGCTTCAAAGAATAGGGAAGAAATCAACAAGTTGAAAAGTCAGTTAAATCAAGAGTTTGAGATGAAAGATCTTGATGAAGCAAAGAAGATACTTGACATGGAGATTCGCAGAGACAGAATGAGAGGAAGAGTTAGTTTGTCTTAGAAACAGTATTTGAAGAAGGTAGTACAGAGTTTTGGCATGTCTGAGCAGTCAAAACCAGTAAGCACTCCTTTTGCTCCTCATTTCAAACTTAGTGCTGCTTTATCTCCTTCCTTATGCAAGTGCTGTTGGTAGTCTGATGTATGCAATGATTTGTACTAGACCTGATATTTCACAAGCTATTAGTATGGTGAGCAGGTATATGCATGATCCGGGTAAAGGACATTGGCAAGCTGTGAAATGGATTTTGAGATATATTATGAATACGATTGATATTGGTATAGTATTTGAGAAAAATAATACTATTGATCAACGTGTTGTTGGATATGTGGATTCAGATTTTGCAGGTGATTTGGATAAACGTCGATCAACTACTGGATATATTTTTACATTTGCTAATGGTCCAGTGAGTTGGAGGTCTACCTTACAGTCTACCATTGCTTTGTCTACAACAGAAGTAGAGTACATGGCAGTTTCAGAGGCTATTAAGGAAGCTATTTGGTTACAGGGTTTACTTGAAAATTTAGAAGTTCAAAAGCACATGATTGTATTCTGTGATAGCCAAAGTGCTATTCACTTGGCAAAGAACCAAGTCTACCATGCACGAACAAAGCACATCGATGTTCGGTTTCATTTTATGCGGGATATTATTGATGGAGGCAAGATACTTCTTTAGAAGATTGCTACAACTGAAAATCCCACAGATATGTTGACCAAGATTGTAACAACAATCAAGTTCAAACATTGTTTGGACTTGATTAATATCCTGCAAATCTGAATATTTTTGGAAGGCGCTGATGATGTGGAAGTCCAGAAAATGTTGGTGACTGAAAATTTTGTTGAATTTATCGTCAAGGTGGAGATTTGTTGTTTTTTGTCCTACATTGGTAGAATACTTCCACATTATTATAAAAAGTTGTTTTGAATTTTTTATATTATTTGTTCCACATTGGAGAGAAGTGTTTTTTAGACTTGAGGTTGAAACTATATAAAGAGCTCAACTCTTCATTTGTAAAAGACACTTCAAAGTTGTACTTTGTCAAGAAGTAGTGAATTGATCATCGGCGCCCGAAGACGTTGGTAATTCTATACCGAACTTCGTAAATTTCTTGTCTTGTTCTTTTTATTGCTTTATTATTAGTTTCTGCATTGCTTTAATTTCTTTTATATTCAATAGCAATAGTTATAGTATTGGTGTTTGGCACAAGTGGGGTGCCCGGCACAACAATTTCATTAGTTTAAACGTCGGTCGAGAGGAAAAGGAAATAAGCTACAGCTGCTTAGCAAGTACAACCTTACACACTAGCAAATCAAGCACAACTTTATATGTCATATATTGTGCCCATATCCATAAACATAAATTCTAATATACTCAATAAGCAATGCAAACAAATTCATAATTATAAGAGTATATGTAGATCTCCTAATTCAATTCATAAATCAAAATTTTAAACATTCTTTATTTTTTCCTTCATAATGATAATTCTGACTCACGTAGAAAAACGACATTGCTATGACCACTTTAGTCCGATGACGTAGGCCATATAGACAATTTCATGATTTCTGTATCAAATTTATTCCTGTTGGTAGGACCGTTAGAACTAGTTCTAGGCATCGATTATCCCACTTGAGGGACCATTAATTTGATCACAACTGTCTAAGTTGTAAAAACACACTGCATAGTCCAAAACCAAGTATAGTTCATAAACATGCATTTCATTTGCTAACATCTCTGCATAAAAGCAGAGGTAAGGCGCATACATTGTGACGACTCTCCTCTTACATCGCAAAGCAGGGAGCCTTGTGGCCCGGGTATGCCTTTTTTGTTTTTTTCTTTAAATTTGTATAGCTTGAGCATAGGAAGTGGAAAGATTCATGCATAAATATCACATGCTTGACTTTGTTTTGAATGTAAAATAATCATCAATGACAATAATTTTCATAAAGAAATTCATCATTGAAACATCTATGCAAAAGAAACCGTCATTATGTTGTATTTCGCCAGAAGGCAAGAACACAATCCGCCCCCCCTCCCCCATCACCTCATCTAATTGAACCATCTTGAATAGCAAACTAATATTTTTGTTTTCAAATTAAATAAAGCGTGTAAGATTCTAATTACCTCCCAATCATTCCAAACAAGCAGAAATGTCTAACAAAACCAACTTAGAAAACCGGAACAGAGCGTTACATTATAATAGACTCAGTTTTAACCTTTAGGCAGAAATATGCCAAAATTCATACAGTTGAGTAAAGCAACCATAATTTGGCGTAGAAACTTGAAATTATAATCCTTTTGTTGCGTTAGGAACTATAATTAACCATCGATTGGTTCATCCAATGAAATCATAGTACAGAGCTTTTAAGAAGTCCTGAAACGTCCACTGGGCGTGGCTATGAGCAAGTTTACGTACTGTTCAAAGATTTGTGGCATAACTCATTCTAGAAATATTGGATTAAGGTGCCGTTTGTGGCATTAGGAACTGGACTCAATTATCTTTCCAGTGACATATAATAAAGATACCATAATTTTGGCTATTAGGTTTGGTTTCCATGTTAGAATCAGACTTACAATTGAAACCCAACACCCAAAACCAACCAACTCATCTTGATTCTATAACTCTAATTGATCCAGCAGTCAGTCTACCTTATACTTTATTTAGATAATAACCAACAATCATATAGTGATCGAAATCTATAAAATTCGAAAAATCATATCGAACTTCCTCAACTCCAGTCCTTCCTACCTAAATTTGTCAACCAAGAACAACTACACAATAAAACACAAATTTTCTACTAACCAAAAGTGCGCACGGAGAATTCTAGAATCACAATTTAAAGCTCACTCTAAGCTGCTCTTTTGCCCTAGGAATAAGAAACAACTCTTTAGCGTTTTACCAAGGAAATTGCATATTGGTCTATTTTTTTTTATTTTCTCATTAGGAATGATAACAAGCTTTATATGTGTTTAAGGGCTTTGTGCTCCCACTTCCCACTTAGCGCATGATAAAAATAATACAGTACTCCAGCCCATATAACTTTTGGGTTGTGGGATATTACACCAATCAACCCCAATAAAAGATATGGCTCAACCTTCTTTGATTTGATTAGTTAATTAAGAGATCAATGAAAATTCATCCAAAATTTTGTTCACAAATTGCATTTAATGAATGAATGAATGGATGCAGAAGTAAGCGGCAACGGTGGAAGATGGGGTATATAGTGGTGGTGTCGTTGCCGGTGATTCTGTTCATCTTCATCGTAGCTCTCGCTTGTTACCTTTTCGGAAGGTCTCGTGCACGATGCGAAGCTGCGAGAGTTCCTCAATATTATGGCCCTCCAGCTGCCCCCCACCCTTTTAACACCCAAACTCCGCCTCCTGAGAAATCATCACAAGTCTAGCACCACCACCATAACAATTATGCCTTTTATTTATTTATTCATTTATTTAATTAAAAACCCCCTTGTCTGTGTGTATGTATGAATTATGTGCTGTTTGTATAGAATATATAAACAATTAAGCTAATATGAAATAACTACTGTTTTTTCTCCTATTTGCATTTGGCTCTCTCTCTCTCTCTCTCTCTCTCTCTCTCTCTCTCTCTCTCTCTCTCTCTCACACACACACACACACACGTGCGCGCACGCACACTATCAGTGATGGTCGGAGATGCTTATTTTTATGAATTCTTTAGTGTGATTATCTTTTTTAAAAAAATTAAAATTTTAAACAGAAAAACTAATTGTAAATGCGATAACATTTTTTGTCCTACTCACTTTATACCAAGATTCATTTTCTTAACTAAGTTTCATTGTCTTTGATTGTCTCATTTCTAAATAACGGACTAGGAATATGTTTTCATTAAGCTATCAACAAATTTATAATGTGTACTCATAAAATGCAGAGGTTTGTCTCCACAACTTTAATCATATTTGTTTGATCTCTCTCTCTCTCTCTCTCTCTCTCTCTCTCTCTCTCTCTCTCGTTTCCTATTTATCAGCCAATTTTGCTCCACAAATTATCTTTCTATTATTTATGGTTGTAGTTTTGTGTCAAAACACCAAGGCACGTGGTGTTGTAAACTCATGTGCTAAGATAATAGCACGAGATGACATGTCATGTGTTATCTTGACAATCCATGAATTAACAATCTACGTACTATAGAGTGAGCACATTGATGCTATCTTGCCTACTTGTATGGTCAAAGATGAACATGATTGGGGCCCTGGTCTTTGACAAAGTCGATACAGTGGTTGATTTCAGTTGACATGGTTGGATGGTTAAGTTCGACATATATCAAGTGCCTTATTGACATGGTGTTTGCTTGTGCATGAGATAAGTCATGGTTTAGGGGAAATCATGTATGGCACAAGGTGTTGATCGCATGCTTTGTCATGTTGACCAAGCATGCGATTACTTGAAGTTTTCCATGTAGGGGCTGACATGCAGACTTGTTTGAAAGGATAACTCATGGGTTGATCTATGACAATGTTTCTAGCCACATAAGTATAGACATAGTTGTGTATTGTTGACAAATGCTGCTACGTCTAGCACAACTTTGGTTGTTTGGGGTCAATTGTTGACCTTAAATAGTTAGAGATGTCAACTATTTAAGTATAATATGTAGATGACATGAAACACTGGAGTGAATGGTATTTCTGCACATGTTATGACCATCAATGTTTCGACTAAAAATAAGATTTAATTGTCATTGGCTTAACCAAGTGAGACTTGGTGCCATCATAATGTCAAGGTGTGTTATTAGAAATTAGACCTTATGACAATTGGTATCAAATTTTTGTTTAGTGATGGCAAACTTAGGTTGACGAAATAGAGTGGATCAATTGGAAGAAAAACTTCCTTGATTTTCAACAAATAGACAATGCAATTTTGCTGGAACTACAATACTAGCGTTTAACCAAGGAATTGGTTGACTAGAATCGATTTCATGATTGCTGTAGAAGCTAAGATGTGAATGCTGCTGAGTGGTAGCTAAACCATGAATGATAGACTTGGCTTGGTAAATAGTGAGATTACTCTTGTGAAGAGAGTCATCTCCTTAAATTTTGGTGGAAGTGAAGCCTCCCACAAGATTTGAGCCCCTAAATGAAATCCATTAAAGGAAGTCATAGCGCCAAGAACATTGAGATTTTCTTATGGGATATGGAGTAGTATTTCAAGGCCGCCTAGATCCCTAAGAATGAAAGTTGTCATATTTTCAATGTATCTATTAGGAGATGCTAAACTATGGTGGCACACTCAAAAGTAGGACAATGAGAATACAACAAACCTTGAACTAAGACTTCAGAGATCTTGAAGAATTCCTTGCGACAAGGTTTGGGTTGTGAGCGATGCCTTTAAACAATTGAAGCAGAAATCATGCAAGATTATATCAAGGAATTCAGTCCCTTGATGTTGGACATCAAGAACATATCAGTGGAAGACAAGTCGTTCAACTTTCTTCTAGGTTTACAACCATGGGCATAGATAAAATTGCATAGACAAGGGGTGAAAATGTCCTTTTAGCCATTGTAGCAATAGATGGCTTGGTTTATTTTAGAATCAATCCTAAGGTCAAGGGTTTAAGGCCAAGCCTAAGAAAGACAAAGATAAGGCAAGGCTAAGAAAGCTAAGGGAAAAAAGAAGGAAAAGCGGGAGAAATCAAAGGGTGAAAGTAGCAATGAGAATAACACGAAGGATACTTCCCAAAATCTTCAAAATTCTGGTTGTTTCATCAGTAATGGTCCTCAATAAGCTTGTCAATTTCTAAAATGGGAGAAGTTGGATGCCTTAGTAGCCTTAGATTTGAAAGATAGTGATCCAGAAAAGGATGGTCCATCATATGTCAATCCATTGTAGTTGTTGAATGCTATCACTATTCCGAAGCCCCTCTCTCAAAAGGGTTTGATGTATGTCCAAGTATCAATGACATTGAAATTGATGCCATGATGGACTCAAGCGCCATCCACAACCTTGTTGTAAAGAAGTGACAAAGTTCAGCCTCAACTCACTTAAACTTCAAGTCAGATAAAGATGTGAATTTAGAAGTGAGACCCATTTCCTAACTGTTGGATCATGGAAGGAAAATATAGTCTAATAACAGTACCCTTAGATGGTTTTGATGTCATACTTGACATGAAATTCATTGTGAACACTAAACTAATGTAGATGGCCCATATTGATGGAATATTTATTTTAGATGAGAAGGCGTCTTGTTTTGTTCTAGCATTATACAAGGATTTAACCATGCAATTGAATGAAAAATTTCAAAAATTGAGATTCCACATCCTTGGTTGCACTTGTGAAAATTAAACCAAACCAGATATTGGACTACCTCGATGTGGTTGCAGATCTCTTGAAAGAGTTCTCTGATGCCATACTTGCAAAACCCTCAAAATTCCTTCCACCTAGACGTACTACTAACCATTAGATAGAGTTGATGTTTGGTGCTAGACATCTTGCACATACCTCATACAAAATGGGAACCTAGGAGTACGTAGTGTCAAGGAAGCATTTGGACAAGTTGCTGAGCGTAGGACTTGTCCAACTCTCCAAGGCTGCATATGGTGCTCTAGTATTTCTAGAAGAAGCAAGATAGTTCCCTAGATATGTTTGTAGATTATCTAGCCTTGAACAATGTGATGATAAAAATAATTATCATGCTTCCAATGCAGAATTTTTTGGCCAAAGCTTCATTTTTTTTTGCAAAGCTAAATCTGCAATCAGGGTATTAGCAAGTGAGGATTACAAAAGGGGATGAATCCAAGATGACTTGCGTAGCTCTATATGGTTCCTTGGGGTTCCTAGTAATGCCACTTGGTTTGACAAAAGCCTTTACTGCTTTATGCAATTTAATGAATGATGTTTTATTTTATTAATTTATATATTGGTTTGTTGTTATCTTATATTGTTGTTTATAGTGATTCTTTAAAAGATCATGTAGAACATTTGATTAAGGTGTTTACCAAACTATGAAAAACCAATTCTATCCAAACTATGAAAAACCAATTCTATCTTAAGAAGGAGAAATGTGAAATCTTCTTATAGGTGAACAATGCTGAAGGATATTTTTGACTGGCTTGTACCTTTGAAAGTTGCTAAACTATGTCTGTTCTTGGGTTTGGCTAACTACTATCGGAAGTTCATCCAAGTGTACTAATAAAGAGTAGCCCTATTGACATATTTTCTAAAGAAAGATGAGAAGTGGGCATGGACATGTTAGTGCCAACATCCCTTTGATGAACTAAAGATAGCAATGTTATCATAACAAGTGTTGCGATTGCCTATCTTTGATATGCCTTTTGAGATGCACACTAACATTTCAGATAGGGATATTGGAGCAGTTCTTGTTTGAGAAGACCACCCTGTGGCCTTTGAGATTGGAAAAGTGAAAGAATTTGAGACTTAATACTCCACTCATAAGAAGGAGGTTGTTGACTGGTGTGACTCATGAAGTTGAATCAGTTTTATGTGTAGTTATTTTAGGAGTTGAATCAGTTTTATTTGTTGCTATTCTTTAGGAGCAGAAACAATTTTATTTGTTGCTATTCTTTAAGAGCTGAATTTGTTTTATTTGTTAGGATTATAACAATTTCTTCATGTTGATTTTTGGGCACTTAGTTGTTATGCTCAACAAGTAGCAGATTTTTTTGCAATTTAGTTTTCATTATGCTGTATAAATAGATATCTTGTTGCTCAATAAAAATTAGCCTTCTGCAGTCTCTAAATCAACTTCTCTCATTATCCTTGAATCTGTTTTTTAAAATATCCAACAAATTGGTATCAGAGCTATAGTCTTGAGGGATCTGTGAGATTTTGTGAGCTCAAACACAACCTATTCAGAATGAATTCAAAAAATTCATTTACTGCAATTGCATCTCCAGTGTTTGATGAAACAAATTATCAGTTGCGGGCTGTTAGAATGGAAGCCTATCTTGATACTAATGATCTTTGGGAAGCTGCTGAACAAGTATATGAAGTTCCACCCTTGCCAAACAATCCAACTCTTGCAAAAATCAAAAATCAAAAGGAGATGAAGCAAAGAAAATCAAAAGCAAGAGCAACCTTGTTTGCAACAGTCTGATCCACCATTTTTACCAGAATAATGACACTAAAAATAGCCAAAGAAATTTGGGATTTTTTGAAGCAAGAATATGAAGGAAATGAAAGGGTCAAAGGGATGCAAATGCTAAATTTGATTTGAGAATTTGAGATGCAAAATATGAAATAATTAGAAATACTTAAGGAATATTTTGACAAACTTCTTGGCATTGTCAACAAGGTAAGACTCCTTGGTACTGATTTTTCTGATTCTAGAATTGTTCAAAAGGTCCTAGTCACAATTCCTGAAAAGTTTGAGGCTACAATTTCATCTTTGAGAAAACTCAAAAGATCTATCAAGCATTACCTTGGCAGAATTGTTGAATGCACTACAGGCACAAGAACAAAGGAAGCTTATGAGGCAAGAAGGTTCTGTGGAAGGTGCTTTTCAAGTCAAATCATAGAACAACAATGGTGGAAAGAACAACATAGTGGCAAAAAAAAAAAAAAAAAACATAGCAAAAACAACAAGCCTGGAGGTTATGCAAGCAACAACAAAAAATAGCCAAAACAGCAACACTCAAATCTTTCCACCTTGCTTTTATTGCAAAAAAACCAATCATCCACATAATAAATGTTGGTGGAGACTAGATGTAAGATGTCACATGTGTGGTTAGTTAGGGCACATGGAAATGATATGTAAGACTCAACAGCAACAAGGAGAAGCCAAGGCTGCTGAGGATCAACCTCAAGAGGAGTAGTTGTTTGTGGTATCATGCTTTGCCACCAACAGCTCCACAGAAACCTAGCTTATAGATAGTGGTTGCACAAACCACATGACTTATGATCGAGAGCTCTTCAGAGAGCTTGACAAGACTGCTATTTCTAAAGTCAGAATTGGGAATGGAGCATACATTGCAGTAAAAGGCAAAGGAATAGTAGCGATTGAAGGCCACACAAGTCTGAAATTAATTTATGACGTTTTATATGTTCCTAAAATTAATAAAAAAAATTTGAGTGTTACTCAGTTGTTGGAGAAAGGCTATAAGGTGCTGTTTGAAGACAAAAATTGTGTGATTAAAGCTACAAAAGGCATAGAGGTATTCAAAGTTCAAAAGAAAGGCAAAAGTTTTGCCTTGGATTTGATGAAAGAGGAGCAGGCTGCTGTACACAAAGAAGATAGCAATACAGTGCTTTGGCATAAGAGATTGAGGTACTTCCATCATGCTGCTTACTTTTCATGAAAAAGAACAATCTGGTGAAAGGCTCGCTTGAATTAGAGGAGTCTCCCAAATGTGCTGCTTGTCAATATGGAAAGCAAATCAGCTTCCTTTTCAACAAAACAAGGCTTGGAGGGCTACAAAAAGGTTGCAATTAATACACACAGATGTGGGAGGACCAATGAAAACACCATCATTGAATGGCAGTAAGTATTATATTGCTTTAATTGATGATTACTCAAGAATGTGCTGGATTTATTTTATAGAACTTAAATATGAGGTTGCTGACATCTTTGGGAAGTTTAAAGCTTAGGTTGAAACTCAAAGCGGATGCAAAATGCAGGTGATCAGGTCTGATAATGGAACTCAATATATCGATGAAAAATTTAATAAGTTTTGTGAAGATGTAGACATTGAACATTAGTTGACAACACCTTACACTCCTCAATAGAATGGTGTTGTGGAGAGGAAAAACTGAAAAATTATGGAGATGATAAGGTGCTTGCTTCATGACAAAGGACTACCAAAGAAATTTTGAGCTGAGGCTGTAAATATAGTAGTTTTTCTGCTAAACAGATTGCCAACAAAGCTTTGCTGAAAAAAACTCTATTTGAAGCATGGTATGACTATAAACCAAATTTGCTTAATCTAAAGACATTTGGTTACCTATGTTTCTCTTACATCCCTTAAGTTAAGAGAGACAAATTGGATAAAAAAGCAAAATATGGAGTTGGGAGGATGACAAAAAGCTTGAGGTTCAGGAGGAGAATGATGATATGGATGATGAACCTGTTAGAGGAACCATATCACTCTCTGACATTTATCAAAGGTGTAATGTTGCTGTAATGGAGCCTGCTGGGTATGAAGAAGCTGTAACTGATCAGAAGTGGATAACTGCAATGAAAGAGGAGCTTAAGATGATTGAAAAGAACCAGACATGAGAGTTGGTAAATAGACCTAAACACAAGAAAGCTATAGGAGTCAAGTGGGTTTACAAGACCAAGTTCAATCCTAATGGTTCTACAAACAAGTACAAGGTAAGACTTGTTGTCAAGGGATATGCCCAGATGTTTGGGGTAGATTTTTCTAAAACTTTTCCCCTAGTTTCCAAGTTGGATACCATAAGGATGTTGTTGGCTCTTGCTGCACAAGAAGGCTGGTGCAATGAGTTTCTGATACCAATTGTTAGCTTTGGTGTATTCCCAAGAGGGGGGTGAATTGTAATTTTAAACTTTCTTCTAGGTTAAACCAAATAGCAGCAGTATATCCACAACTTAGGGTCTGTCTATACAATTCCAAATACGTAGATAAATAAAACGTGTGAAAATTAAATCATGCACAGTATTCACAATATAACGTACACGTGTAGTAAATAAATTACGAAAAAAATAAAATTTACACATGATATGTTATCGAGGTTCGGCTAAAGCGCCTACATTCTTGCCTCTAGCTCTCAAGTTCGAGGATTCCACCAATGCTCCCTTAACGGGTGGAGCGGCATCGGTTACAACCAGATCAATTAACAGAGCTGAACTCAACCTACAACTGCACCTTACCAGGATGGTGCCCTTATCTTTCCCAATCGGATTTAAGTTAATCTGAGACTATTCAACAAGACTAGTCTCCTTCTTCAGGCCCACGCCTGGAATACAACAATCAACTAAAATTTACGTACATAGAAATGCTTCTTACACCAAAAGATATGTACCAATACAATCAATCAATGCATATCAATAATATAGGATCTATAAGCTTAGTGCAATATGTGTATTCACACTCAATCTAATGTCAATAAGTAATCGATAGCAAGAGTGTGTTCTCAATCTAATCTTTGAAACAATATATCAATATATCTCAATCACAAGTGGTGTTTCAAAGATTTCTAAATAGAGTAATCAAAATCTCTCAAAATGATTTTCTTAAAAGTTCTAGCACAAAAAATTTTAGAGAAAAAGCTTATCAAATGATTTTTGTGATAACACAATACAAAACAAGCTTAATGAGTCTTGCAACAATAGTGTAAAGACTCACTAGCTAAAATTTTTCCCCACTCAATGAGTTTATTAGTTAAACTGGGGGGAAAGACTTTGGCTAAAAACTCTCGATCAAAAATCAACAAACAATTTAAACTAATGACAGTTATAGCTTTTGTAGGATTTCTCAAGATATGCTCACTCAAAAAGATTTTGCATGGGAATAATAAGAGGAGTATTTTGGCTTGGAGTATGAAAAAAGGGGTCTCAAAAATTTAGAGAAAATATTTTCTAATTAAATCCCTAATCATCCCTTAATCTTGCAAATGAGGCCTTATATGTAGACATGACCAAAATTATGACCGTTGGGGACACCAAAGGTGTTTTCAAATTTGTTTTAAATATGTTTTAAGAAATTAACCCAATTAACCCTTAATTAACTACGGCAATAATTGACCAACCCGAGACTTTCGGTCGACCAAGCCATAGATTCAGTCGCTCGAACAGACATAATGGAAAAAGCAAGTTTTCCATGTTCGGGTGCCTAAATTTATATTCGGGTGGTTGAACCAAGCGATTTTCCAAACGCTCGAAGTTCGGTCGCCTATTCTTAAGTTTGGTAGCCCGAACTTGAAACTTCGGTCACCCGAGGGTATTTTAAACGTGAAAGTTCGGGCCCGAGTTGGTGAAAAAGTACCTGACATGAGTTCGGTCGTGTCATGCCCCGAACCCGGTAATGGGACCTAAGGGTGAATTAGTAATCTAACCTGTTCCTGTATCAAACAAAATACCAATGATACAATATGAATGAGGGTTCGACCCCATGGGGTTCCTGTACACCCTATACACATTCACATACATAACATTTACACAGCGGAAAATGTTCTTTCTATACATACATGGTGCCATACTAGAGTCTATACAAAAAGAGTCCAAGTTCCATAATACCAAACATAAACCCGGGTGCCAGCCAAAACCCAAAACGACAACCCGATATAGTCCTAGTACTTACACAAGTACTTCACGTAGTACACCGACCACTACGCTCCCAATACAAGGACGTTAGTTCTGGTTACTCGAAGGACCTGAAAATATGTACGTACAATAGGGGTGAGACACCTCTCAAAAAGGAAGACACACGTTACATCGGTGTGTGGCATATGAGTGTTATCATGACGTAAAAACATACACTATTTAAACAATTCTAATATTTTCACAAAACAGACAATACAATCTGGTGTCGTCACACCCTTCGGCCGAAGCCGGATTGTTTGGTGATATTTAACACCCTTCAGCAAAAGCTGAAAATCTGGTGATATTTCACACCCTTCGGCAAAAGCTGGTGCTCCCGGTAACCTGGCATAGCATACGTCCACAGCGTTGAACTAAAGTTGATCTGGTGTTTTCACACTCTTCGGCAAAAATCGGCCAATTTGGTGGTATTGCACACTCTTCGGCAAAAGCAGGATATCAAACCTTGAACAATTCGGAACCCCATTCCTATTTTATTTCAGCAAAACACAACTCATGCATGTTCATATAACCAACCAATCCACACCCATTTAGTAATCTAAAATCATGATTTTCCAAAACTATACAGTTTAAACAAGTCAAGCACGGTCATCTCCATAACACAATATATATCATAGTATATTGACGGTTTTCCAACGAAACCAAAGATGCAACCTAATGCCCCATTTTTCCCAAAACTGTAACATGAAAATCCCGTAATTTCCACGCATTAGAATTCCCCAAATAAGTAGTCAAAACATACATAGGACCGTGAACCACAGTTCTACCGAGTCCGATTTCGAAAATAAATGACATAAATAGAATCCTCTTACCTTTCCCCGAATAGCCAAACCTGAACTTTATACTCCCTAAACAGCAAATCGAGTTCCCAAAACCTATAAATCACAGTACACAACATACTCACAATTCCATTCTCTATAGAATTACCAAAATGGAATTGAAAACTGAGCCTTACCTCGATTTTGGGTCAAAACCCCAAAACGCTCGAAATGAAGATCCGTTCCCCAAATCTCGAAGAGAATCCTTCCCTGATCCTCGTAGTTACGCCGGATCATCGATTCTAGCAACGTACGACAAAGAAATCTAAAGAGAGAGAGAGACAGTATTTCGAGTTCTGAGAGAGAGAGAGAGAGAGAGAGAGAGAAAGGATTTTAATTTCTTAGCTAAGAAGTAATGGAAAACGATATTTATAGCCCTTTGACTCGGCCAACCTCATCGACGAGGCGGCGTCTTCGTCGATGAGTCAATGTAGACAGTTCATCGATGAAGCGATGGCCTCGTCGACGAGCTTGAGACTTCCACATTTCCCGAAACCTCTTGGCTTCTCCTCGTCAACGAGCCTCTGTATTTCATCGCTAAACAATAGAAGGACCCTCGTCGATGAATCTTGGATTTTTTGACGAAGTCTGCTCAATTATCGTTTTACCCTTTTCTTATTTATTTATTCCATATATCACAGTTCGGGTTCTTACAACCTCCCCTCCTTACAAAAAATTTGTCCTCGATATTTGAAATCTCTCATTCATGAACTCATTCATACAATTAAATGCACACTTGACTCTAGAAGAACTGGCGACTACTACAATCCAGCCCCGTCACAATTCATATATACCCTCACTTATGGCGGAGGAATACCGTGGTTACATACATAAGTTGTCTTAGGAGTTCACAATAATACACACTCCAAACGACTAACCACCTATCCCAATACAATAGTAGGATAATATATACATACTCACTAATCCTACTATCAGAACCACAACTCAGAACAACTGTGGATACTTACAGCGTATCTCCGCTTCCAATTACCAAGAAGGTTCCTCAATCTCGTGACTCTGCCACAATACCTTTACTAGCGGTATATCCTTGGTACGTAGCTTTTGAATTTTACAGTCAAGAATCTGAATTGGTACTTCCTCGTATGCTGAAGTATCCTCAATTTCCAAGTTCTTGTAACTAATAACATGCGAAGGATCCGACACATACCTCCTCAACATGGATACTTGAAACACATCGTGAATCCTTGAGAGCATTGGGGGTAGTGCAATCCTATAGGCTACCGGTCCCACTCGCTCAAGAATTTCGAATGGTCCGATATACCTCGGGCTCAGCTTGCCTTTCTTCCTGAATCTCATCACCCCTTTCATTGGAGCGATCCTCAGAAATGCCTTACCCCCCACCTCGAATTTCAACTCATGGCAACGAACATCCGCATAACTCTTCTGCCGACTTTGAGCCAATCTAATTCTATCTCGGATCAAACCCACCTTCTTAGACGCCTACTGCACGAATTCAGGTCCTAAAACCTGACGTTGACCAACTTCATTCCAATACAGAGGAGACCGATGCTTCCGACCATAGAGAGCCTCAAATGGTACCATCCTGATACTAGCTTGGAAGCTACTGTTATAGGCGAACTCTACTAGTGGTAGAAACTGCATCCAACCACCACCGAAGTCTAACATGCATGCCTGTAACATATCTCTCAAGATCTGTATTGTTCTCTCCGACTGTCTATCAGTCTGGGGGTGGAACGCTGTACTGAAAGTAAGTTTTGTCCCAAATGCTTCCTGCAAGCTCTTTCAAAAACGAGAGGTAAACCTCGGGTCTCGATCTAACACAATGGACACCCGTACCCCGTGCATTATAACTATCTCATGCACGTACAAGTCTACTAGCCTACTCAAAGAGTAGGTAACTTTCATCGGTAAAAAGTGAGCAAATTTCGTCAACTTGTCCACGATCACCCAAATGACATTCTACCCGTGAAGCGCTAGCGGCAATCCGATCACGAAGTCCATGGAAATATGCTCTCCCATTTCCATTCTGGAATAGCTAAAGGCTATAACAGTCCTACCGCCTATGATGTTCAGCTTTCACCTGCTGACACGTCAGACACTGCTCCACGAACTGAGCAATCTGCCTTTTTATACCACTCCACCAGAAGGTCCCGTACAAATCCCGATACATTTTCGTACTACTAGGATGTACTGTATACAAAGAATGATGTGCTTCCTCCAGAATCATTCTTCTGATCTCGTCGTCGTTTGGAACACACAGCTTGGTTCCAAACCTCAGCACACCTCCCTCAGAGATGTCAAAGTCCACAACTAACCCCTGCTGCACTTTCTCCACAATCTCAGCTAACTCCGCATCACTAGCCTGCGCTGGTTGGATCATCAAACTGACAATGAAAGCATGATGATCACCGGACACTAACTCTATACCAAGGCTTTCCAGATCCTGTCTGATATGATGCTGAGCTATAACTATTGATACTGCCACATGCTTTGACTTCCGACTCAGCGCATCAGCTACCACGTTAGCTTTCCCCGGGTGATAACTGATGGTGCAATCATAGTCCTTGATCAACTCAAGTCACCTCCGTTGCCTCATGTTCAACTCCTTCTGCGTGAAAAAGTACCTGAGGCTTTTGTGGTCAGTGAAAATCTCACATTGAACACCATACAGGTAGTGTTGCTAGATCTTTAGTGCATAAACTACAACAGCCAATTCCAGATTATGCGTAGGGTAATTCTTCTTGTATTTCTTAAGTTTCCAAGAAGTATATACTATTACCTTACCCTGTTGCATAAGCACACATCCCAAACCCTTTAGAGACACGTCGCTATAGATCACAAAACCGGCATTCCCCAAAGGAATGGTCAAAACCAGAGTAGTAACCAATGGCTGTTTCAGCTCTTGGAAACACCGCTCGCAATTCTCGGTCCAATCAAACTTCACCCCCTTCCTGGTCAATCGTGTCAGAGGCCCAAACAACTTAGAGAACCCCTCCACGAAACGACGATAGTAACCCACTAGTCCTAGGAAACTCTGAACCTCCTGCACACTCTTCAGTCTCACCCAGTTAACCATAGCTTCGATCTTGCTAGGATCAACTAAGACACCACCTTTAGACACCACATGGCCTAAAAATGCGACCTAATTCAACCAGAAGTCACACTTATTCAGTTTGGCATATAACTTCCTCTCCCGTAGAATCTATGGCACCAACCTCAAATGGTTTTCATGCTCTTCTGAACTCCTCGAGTATACCAGAATGTCATCGATAAACACTACTATAAATTGATCCAGGTACTCATGGAAAACTCTGTTCATCATATCCATGAACACTGTCGGAGCATTCGTTAACCCAAAAGGGATGACTAAAAACTCATAGTGGTCGTATCGGGTTCAGAAAGAAGTCTTCGCAACATCCTCAGATCAAACCCTCACCTAATGATACCCTGACCGTAGATCTATCTTCGAAAAGACCTGTGTCCCCTGTAGCTGGTCAAAGAGATCATCGATACGAGGTAAGGGGTAATGATTCTTCACAGTCACCTTGTTGATTTCATGATAATTAATGCACATATGCATCGACCTATCCTTCTTCTTTACAAACAAAACTGGAGCTCCTTAGAGCGAAACACTAGGTCGGATAAAGCCTTTGTCCAGTAATTCCTACGACTGCTCCTTCAATTCCTGTAGTTCTACTGGAGCCATCTGGTATAGAGTTTTAGATATTGGTGTCTTTCCAGGTAGTAACTCTATCGTAAACTCCACCTCACGATCAGGAAGTAAATCGGGTAATTCTTGTGGAAACACATCTAGAAACTCGCTAACCACTCGAACATCCCCGAGCTTTAACTTATCCCGCGGTGGTTCCTTCACGTAAGCTAGGTACCCTTGACAACCATCCAAGAGTAGCCTCCTTGCCTGTAATGCTAATAGAACCTATGGCGTCGAATGCACGCACGATCCTACAAACTCGTACTCCTGCTTTCCAGGAGGTTTGAATACTAACACCTTTCCGCGACAATCAATCATAGCATAACTGGAAGATAACCAATCCATCCCTAGTATGACATCGAATCCAGACATGTCGTATACCACAAGATTCGCCGGTAGTAATCTTTCCTGAATTACCACTAGGCAGTTTTCTAACATCCTCCTACAGAACGATACACTCCCAGATGGTGTAGCTACAGACAATTCTTCATTCATAACTCAGGTCTCAACCCCACATAGTTTTACAAAGTTAGTAGATATAAAGGAGTGGGTTGCATCTGAATCAAATAAAACCACAGCTCTATTTAAAAGCAACATCATAGTACCTGTCACCACATTCCTCGCATGCTTAGCATCCATAGGAGTAAGCGAGTATACCCTTTCCAGAGTTGTGTTCGCCTGATAAGTTCCTCGGGATACCCGATTACTTTCTCGATTTTGACTCGAAGCGGGCGTACCCCTCTTTGGTGTGTGACAATCCCGAGCCATATGACCTGATTGGCCACAATTGTAGCAGTTACCCCCAAATGGCTAGCATTCACCGTCATGCCATTTGAAGCACCTGATACAATGATCGCATGATTGATTAACTTGAGAACCCTGGCGCTCGATATTTTGACGGTAACCCAAGCCCTTGTTCTTCTTCTTTCATTATCCTTGACGAGATCCAGACTAAGAACCAAAAGGTACTGGTATCTTATTCAGTTCCTGATCCACCTCATCCTCCTAGATGTCGGTCTCGATCATAGTGGCCTTATCTACCAAAATCGAAAACTCACGGATTTGAAGCATACCCACTAATCAGTGGATGTCTTTCCTCAGGCCCTTTTCGAACCTCCGAGTCTTCTCATACTCGTTTGAGATCAAACACGGCGTAAAACGGGATAACTCTATATACCGAGCAGTATACCCCTGCACTGTCATATCTCCCTGAGTCAGAGCAAAAACTCATCTTCCTTGGCATTACACATAGAAGCCGGGAAGTATCTTTCAAAGAACACTTCCTTAAAATGGCTCCATGTCATCTCCGTAGGACCGGCTCTCTGCTTTTCCAACAGATTCACCGCAGTCTACCATCGCCCCGCCTCTCTAGACAGCTAGAAGGTAGCATAGAGGATTCTTTGCTTATCTGAGCAGTGTAGGACCTCCAGAATCCTCTCGGTCTTCTCAACCCAGTCCTCCGTTATCATCGGATCGGGTCTTACTGCGAACGTCAGAGGGTGCATACGTGCGAACCTCTCGATGGTACACCCCGCAGTACTAGGAGAGCGTTCGTGTCTCCTAACACTCCGTCCGATCTCCCGCATAACCTGCCTCGTCAACCCTCGAGACACAGATGGAGACTCATCGCTCGCAGTATCCTCGGAGCTACTTTCCAAGTTATTATCCTTGGGCTCCATTCTAAAAATACAATAGGAATCTACTAGCACTCCTATGTCACGTATAATTAACACAATCATTTACAACTAATCATGTTAACCACTATCTCACAGGTCCAGGTCTCCCCTATCACACCGACATGAAAGTCATCAATGGTTTGCCGTGATTTTATTAAAATTGTCATTCTAGGGAAAATACAGAACAGTGCCAACGAGTCCTTGTCTAGCAACAAAACAACCCTCAACCTACTCTACACATTTCCTACATCCTATACTCTGGTATGTACACATAGCTACACCTAACCAAGTCTACAAGACCTAACAACTTGGTTAGCTCTGATACCAAATTGTCATGCCCCCAACCTGGTAATGCGACCCAGGGGTGAATTAGTAACCTAACCTGTCCCTATATCAAACAAAATACCAATGATACAATATGAATGAGGGTCCAACCCCGTGGGGTTCTCGTACACCCTATACACATTCACATACATAACATGTACACAACAGAAAATGTTATTTCTATAAATACATGATACCATACCAGAGTCTATACAAAAAGAGTTTGAGTTTCATAATACCAAACATATACCCGGGTGCCAGCCAAAACCTAAAATGACAACCCGATATAGTCCTAGTACTTACACAAGTACTTCACGCAGTACACTGACCACTACGCTCCCATCACAAGGACGTTAGTTTCGGTTACTCGAAGGACCTGAAAATATGTACGTACAATAGGGGTAAGAAACCTCTCAATAAGGAAGACAGACATTACATCGGTGTGTGGTATATGAGTGTTATCATGACATAAAAACATACACAGTTTAAACAGTTCCAGTATTTTCACAAAACAAGCAATACAATCTGGCATCGTCACACCCTTCGGCCGAAGCTGGACTATTTGGTGATATTTCACACCCTTCGGCAAAATTCGGCAATCTGGTGGTATTTCACACCCTTCAGCAAAAGCCGGTGCCCCCGGTAACTTGGCATAACATACGCCCACAATGTTGAACCGGTGCAGATTTGGTGTTTTCACACCCTTCGGTAAAAATCGACAGATCTAGTGGTATTGTGCACTCTTCGGCAAAAGCCGGATATCAAACCTGGAACAATTCGGAACCCTATTCCTATTTTATTTCGGCAAAACACAACTCATGCATGTTGATATAACCAACTAATCCACACCCATTTGGTAATCTAAAATTATGATTTTTCAAAACTATATAGTTTAAACAAGTCAAGCATGACCATCTCCATAACACTATATATCTTAATATATTCATGATTTTCCAACGAAACCAGAGATGCAACCCAATGCCCCCTTTTTTCCAAAACTGAAACATGAAAATTTCGTAATTTCCACTCGTTATATTTCCCCAAATGAGTAGTCAAAACACACACAGGATCGTGAACCATAGTTCTACCGAGTTCGATTTCAAAAATAACCGACATAAATAGAATCCCCTTACCTTTCCCCAAATAGCCAAACCGCAAATAGCCAAACCCAAATTTTATGGTCCCTAAATAGCGAACCGAGTTCCCAAAACCTATAAATCACAATACACAATATACTCACATTTCCATTCCTTACAAAACTACCAAAACGAAATTGAAAACCGAGTCTTACCTTGATTTTGGGTCAAAACTCGAAAATGCTCGAAACGAATATCCGTTCCCCATATCTTGAAGAGAATCCTTCCCTGATCCTTGTAGTAACATCGGATCATTGATTCTAGCAACGTACGACAAAAAAATCTAGAGAGAGAGAGAGAGTATTTCGAGTTCTTAGAGAGAGAGAGAGAGAGAGAGAGAGAAACAGAGAGAGAGGATTTTGATTTCTTAGCTAAGAAGCAATGGAAAACGATATTTATAGCCCTTTGGCTCGGTCAACCTCGTCGACAAGTTAATGTAGACAGTTCGTCAATGAGGCGGTGACCTCGTTGACGAGCTTGAGACTTTCAGATTTCCCAAAACCTCTTAACTTCTCCTCGTCCATGAGCCTTTGCATTTCATCGCCGAACAACATAAGGACCCTCGTTGACGAATCCTAGCTTCATCGACGAAGTTTGCTCAATTACCGTTTTACCCTTCTCTTATTTATTTATTCCATATATCACAGTTAGGGTTCTTATAGGTCGGCCGTGGACACTCAAGTTATTTGAGTTCAATAGCCCAAATCCAGGTTAACTTTTTGACCGGTCAGCAGTTCGGTCAACAGAGACAAAATACACTGCCAAGTTCGATCGTCCGAATCCATAGGATTTTGCACATTTAAGTTCAATTTTAAAACATAAGATTTCCCAGATAATATATGTGATAATGGGGACATTCCTAAGTGCAAGTGCTGGGACCTAGGGTCTTTCTAAGGTCATTTTGCTTGTCGAAAAAATCCGGCGTCGGTCTACCGAAGGTCGACTAAAGGGTGATCCCTAAGTCTTTCTATGGTCTTGAACTTATAGTCCTATATGCATGATATGTAGATTATTACAGACCTATTTGAAATTAAATTATTGCAGACCCAATAATATTACAACAAACAATAAATGTGTCGGGGTCTTCATATTTCTTCAAGTTACTGCATGCTATCAATGTGATCCAGTTTAGTATGATCCTGCATATAAACTTGAAAGTCATCAAATACCAAAAGTATTTATCATTTTCAAAACCGGATATGACCTATAATGTCAACATTGAGTTATTAGATTTATGGATTAAAGTTATTCCCAACATATTTCTGGTAAATGGTAACAATTAGGTTTGACTTGGATGAGTCACAACAAAAATTTCAAATGAAGTCAATGAAAATGCACACCTTTTCCTTTACAACACTGTTGCTAACACTGTCATGCAACTCCCTCCCCTTCTATTTATCAACTTCTCTTGACAACAAGCCTAAATTAATATGTCATTTGCAAAGCTAGCATTGGGTTCAACAATCTATTGCATTAGTTGATGTGCTAGAAGCTATCATAATTTTAAAGCCCTACATTGTTCACCATTAGCTTGTTCAATGTAGAGAATACGTATTAGTTTAGGGAGCTTAACCGCTTTTTCTTCTATAGCCATCTTTTAAAGTTAATAATATGTTCTTTTAAAGTTAAGCCTCCCTCTTATTTGTATTTTCCTCATGGACTAATATATTCTTGTTAGCTTTTTCAAGAAAATAAAAGAAAAGCATAATATACTTACAATCAAAATGTCACACTTACATTCACTAAGTGTGATATTTGATTAGTAAGTACAATAATACTGAATTTCTAATAATTAATTATTAAAAATTTAAGTTCATGAGATAAATAGTTAGCTAAAAAGTTAATAGCATCTCAATGTAACATCCAACAATGTCTTAAACAAAATTATTAATGGTCATAGCATAATTTGCATCAAGAGGTCGAGAGGGACATAATAATTTTATCTCTATTGAATTGCTTGCTGGGTGAGGAGATTGCAGGATTTGAAGCTCAACTATTTCATTTTTGATATTTAGGGGCGACTTCTGATGTTTTTTTTTTTAAATTTTATTTTAAAATAATTATATATCTTTGTTATTTTTATAATGTTAAATTTAACGAAAATTGAATTTATTCACATCAATTTAAAGAAAATAAAAATATTACGTATTATTGGTTTTTGAGTAATATCAAGTCCAAATATAATGTTTGTAGAAGACATTGATATATCATACTCAATAAAATGTCTCATATCTATGTTGTTTTCATAATGTTAAATTAAAATGAATTGACAATGAATTTATTCAAAAAATGTTTAAAGAAAAAAAAAAGTGTTATAGATTATTGTCTTTTGACTAATATTATGGGCAAATAAATACAATGTCCAAAAATTTTAATATTAAAATACATTTTTTCGTTTTGTAATCTTTAAGTTAAAGACAAATTAAATAATTTTATATATCTTTTTGTTTAAGGGAATTTTGGCCTTTGAATGATTAGCCTATGCAATAAGTATTCTAATTCAAATATGGGATGGGATAATAACTATAGTTAGTCTAGTCCAATTCTTAAGCTCTGAGACACCAAAGGAAAAATGCACCCTTTAAGGCTATCCTTGGTTCCATGATTCAAAGTGTTTAAGTTGGAACAATTCATAGAATGAGAATATTAGGGTTATTACTACCTTTTCCGTACATAATTGTATTTTTCCGAAACTCAACTTGGTCTTATACATAGACCATAAATCTTGTCTTTTATAAATTAGACATAGGTACACCCCAATTTATCTAGGGCTTATATAACAAAATTTAACAAATGTTTATTTCATTAAAAATACAAAAAAAAAAAACAAAAAAAAAACAAAAAAAAAGAAAAGAAAAAACAATATAGGGAAATGAATTTTACATACAAAACAATATTTATATAGGATAAAAAGCGAGAAGTGAGCCAGCAATTTTTAGCCAGCAATTTGAGCTTGCAAAAGGAGAAAAAAAGAAATTAAACATGTGCAAAAAATAAAATAAGAGGTGATTGGCAGTTTGAAACTTTGATTGGTAATTTGCTTTAAAATTTGATTGAGCAATCAAAAGTGATTGATTAATCAAATTGAATTTGAATTACCACTCCAAGCCTATAAATAGAGGTTTCTGAAGTGAGAAGAGACACGAGAAAATTTTCATATAGAGGACTGATTCATATTAGTAAATTGAGGGTAAAGAAGAGAAAGTTATGACTGAAGAATTTGTGAGGTTACCGAGGAAGCGCCTGAGCTAAAATTTGGAGCTTAAGGATTGCCAAAAGTCAGAATTTGGAGTCAATGAAGTTCAAACAGGACTAAAAGAGAAGCAAAAGATTGAAGGAGATTGAAGATTGAAGGTTTGTTTTTGTTTTATCTTATATTCTGTTTATCATGTTTAAATCAATAATTTAAGGATAATTTGGATTCGATTTATTGATTAGAATCATTAAATCAGGACCCAAGTCTGTTAAACCCATATCTGAATTGGTTGACCCATTAAACCAGGATTCATATTCCCAAACTAATTGACTCATTCGACTTATGGGCCCAAAAGCCTGAGACCCAAATCCAGTGTGGACTTGGGTTCATGATCGATGCAAAACTGCAAGTGTACAATATCCTAGTTTTATAGTAAAGTGATGAGAAGAGTATCATTCTCTAGGATTGGTGACCTACTTTTGCCAAGTACCAAAATTATACTAATCTTGACTTTATTTAGAAAAGAAATTAAGATTTTTGTGAGTGCAAATTGAAATAAAATCACTTTAGAGAAAATATTCAAAGGAAAATAAAATTGTTTGCTCAAGTATCAAATTAATGAGAAAGAAAACTTATAAGAAATCGATTTCACCTAGTTTCTCAATATGCTTTACTTATCTAACTAATAGGAATTAATTTTCTCTGTTTGTTAGCAAATCTCAAATTCTTCCAAAAGCCTCTTTTGATAGTCAATTGGAAACTATTCTTGTTCATCATTTAACACAAGAGTATGCAAATTAATAAAACAAGAATGTCATAAGACCCACGATTTTAATACTACATAAGTTCATACAAGTCTTTCAATCACTATATTTACCTATGCCGAAATATCCAAGATCTATCCTATAATTCCCTCTTTTGATAGCAAATCATAGGATCAAAATCATCTAATTAATGACCAGTTAATCAGAGCAAAGCTCAGAATAAATCAGACAAACATGGAAGAAAATTACTTCAGATTAGCATAGACAAGTAAGCATAGTTTGAAACCAGATTACATCATTTTCCTACAAATAAGAAAATTAGTTCAAGCTGAAAATAAAATTCCACATAAACGAATTCACTATCTTTTCTTTTCTACGGAGAATAGAAGAAAAATCACACATAGCCCCAACTGAAGCTTGCTACGTTCGTGCTTCAAGAATCTCTCAAGAACTGCTGCTGTTTGTGTTCATCTCTCCAAAAGAAAACCTCCCCGGCGGTGCTTGGCTTCCTGCTGCAGCTACTCTCCTCCACGCACAGCTGCCGCCGTCCTTCTCCCTTTCCTACTCACTCAACTAGGCCGAATGGAAGATGTTGCACTCTCCTCTATTCTCCCCACTAAAAGACCTAATTCGAATGCCCCCTATGCGGCCTCCTTTTTTTTCTTTAGCGCAACCCTCCTTTAAAAATCTGGAAACCCTCAAAATCCAATTCTTGCATGGCCGGGTCACATCAAGACTTGATCTCACTTCTAATTTTTTTTTTTTTCTAATTGGATCCAGCGCATGCCCTTCTCTAATACACACACGCACGGTCCAACTCCCCTCCTTTTATTCCAAAACCCATTTCACATCTTATTTAAATTAAAAGCCTAGCTACCCGAGGCCCTTCTCCAAGTCCAGTGCCTACAATTGCTTTTTATTTTTACCGCCCTACATCCATCACATGGCAATCCACTTGTATTTCATGCATAGCTTGCTTATTATTATTTTTTTCTTTTCTTTTAAAACCACGCACAAGCTTGCGACTATTTAATAGCTCACGACTCTCCACTTGTATTTCATGCATGGCTTGTACACAACTTCTCTTCATTAGCACTACTTGCGTAGTGCATGCAATGTCTCCTTGCGTCGTGCACGACTTCTCCAATATTTTTAATTTCGGATTTAATTTCAGATTTTATTTCTTTTCTTCAAATCTGCAATAAAATTAAATGACCGCAGTGAGACCTAAAATCGGCAAAAATAAATAAAATTAGACCAACATTTAAAGTTAAGAAGTGATAATTTATTCTAATATATGCCAGTCATCAAACACCCTCAAACTTAAAACTTTATTTATCCTCAAACAAAAGAAAACAAAATAAAAGACCACTGAAGACAATATCAACTAGACCCTATAGAGAAGTATCATCACTCATCAAGGCATGATCTGAATTTAGTTTTCATCACTAATATCTTACTCGTTTAACATCAACGATAGCAAGAAAATCAATCAAAAATTTAGCAATTTGTCAAGTAAGAGTTAGGTGTTTACTTCAACCCAAAGTTAAGACCTTGAGTGTGTATGTGCTAAAGTCAATTTAACTCCAAACCACCAGAAAATTTAGATAACAGTAGAACAACTGAAAACAAAAGAATTTTCTCAAAACTTAACCCCATAAGTCCAATTTTCAGAAATCCTCTCCACTAATGTAGTCAAATGCCAAAATCAGAGATCAAAAGGTCTTTAATCAGGGTTGTAATGATAGGCCATTGGGTGAGGGCTATGAAAGAAATGGATAAGGAAAATTAAAGCAAACTGGGAAAAATACTTGGTGGAAAGAACAATCAAAGAGATATCCCCAGAATTCACACCATAACTTTCTCTTGACAATATGCTTATATTGATGACAATATTGTTATTGTTGTAACCAATGAAGTAGTATCAAGTACACCTTTAACAAAATTTGAAGTGATCCATACTCCACTTATTGAGTCTTCTCTCTTTCTTTCTTCTTTTTTGAAGAAAATTCTTTAAATGTAAGTTTCCACCAAAGTATTTTCTCAAAATGTAAAGGTAATTTCATGGTTTTTCAAGCTTAGAACGGGGATGGTTTATGTAGCTAAAAGAACAAATAAAGGCTTATGCAACATAAGGCTCAAGGGGGTTGACTATGGAAATACACCATGCAATGATGACATGATAATGAGGACAGTTGGGAAAGCTTTTTTGGTTGTGACAAAAAATATGCCTAGATCATTTCTCTAATATTTGGTATAAACTAGGATTTTGCCTCAAGGATCCATCAACGGATTCTAGAGCAAAGCAAGATTGAACTCCTCTGACCCAATCAATTATACTCATTCTCTTTATAAGAAAAATGGAATAGAAAAAAAAAAAAAAAAAAACCGACTATGTGCACAATTATGTTCAAGGACAAAGATTTAAATCAAAGTACCCCCAAAACTTAGCTTGACATAAAAGAAATTTTTTGAAAATTTTTTTCAATCCCATCCTCAATCACAAATTTCAGAGTCATAGAGAATTCAATCGTACTAAAGTACATGCTTGGTATAAAAATCCAACAACTCAAGACTTATAAAATCACAAGTAAAGAAAAAAAATCAAAATAAAAATAAACATAACCAACAATCAAGAAGACCAAATCACAGTCCCAAACTTAAACAAAACAATTTCCTCATTGTTATTCAAAGGTGAGAAAGATTGAAGAAAAGAAAGGAGCTTTCCTGGTTTCTTGGTGAATCAGTCGAAGAATTAAATTTTTAGCTCCTTATTCATGCTAAATAAACCTGCATCAAAAATCCAAATTATTCAAAAATGAATAACTAAATAAATAAAGAAGTGAAAATAAAAAAATAAACAAAAGAAAATTCTTTGGGTTGCCTCCCATAAGTGCATGTTTTAATGTCTCGAGCTAGAATTTTCAATCTTCATCAACTAGGATCTCCAAGAGGAATAAATGCACAGTTCCTCTCCACTTGTTCTTCATAATAGTACTTCAATCTCTAACCATTAACTTTGAATATATTCCTTGTCTTGTCCTTCAAGTCTATTGCTCCAAAAAGGGAAAACTTTGTCAATTGTATAAGGACCTGTCCATCTTGACCTTAACTTGCCTAGAAAAAGTTTTAATCTTGAGTTGAAGAGTGAAACCTGCTATCCTGGAGCAAACTCATGCCTAAGAATCTATTTGTCATGCCACTTCTTCGCCCGTTCTTTGTAGATTTCTGCATTTTCGTACACATCACCTAAGAATGCATAGCGAAGATGCTCAGGTAATTGCTTTAACTCTGGAGTTATAGGTTTTTGCATCTTTTCTTTAAAAATTACAGAATCAGTCTTTGCTACCATAGGTTCTAGCCTCTCCACTTCATTGCTAAGTGTTGTAATATGTTGCAAGGATTGTTTTAGGTGATCAGTTGGTACATCTTCTTGAAAGCCTTCTTTTACACATTGCTGAATGACATCTACCTGAAAGCAAGTGCTTGGATCTTTTGGGAATTTCATGGCTTGGTAGGTGTTGAACATAACCTCTTTCTTGTCCACTCTCAATGTTAACTCACCCTTTTTAACATCAATTAAAGCCCTTTCAGTGGCCAAGAATGGTCGGCCAAGAATTAGTGAGACTTTGTGGTCATCCTCCATATCTAACACCAAAAAATCAACAAGAAAAATAAATTTGTCCACCTTTACCAATACGTCTTCCATGATTCCACATGTTACTTGATGGATTGGTCTGCTAGTTGCAAAGAAATGGTTGTTTGTTTCATCTCTCCAAGTCCCAATTTCCTACAAACAGAAAGTGTCATAAGATTAATGCTAACACCAAGATCACATAAAACTTTATCAAAAAATGAATTTCCAATAGTGCAAAGCAAAGTGAAACTCCCTTGATCTTTTAATTTTTGAGGTAATTTCTTTTGAAGAATAGCAATGCATTCTTCAGTAAGCTTCATTGTTTCAAACTCGTCCAGCCTTCTTTTCTTGGAAATGATGTCCTTCATGAATTTGACATAGTTTGACATTTGTTCCAAGGCATCTACAAAAGGAATGTTTATGTGAATTTTCTTAAAAATATCCAAAAACTTAGAAAATTACTTATCTAATTTTTGTTTTTGAAAACGTTGAGGATAAAGGAGTGGAGTAGAGAGAATAGGAGGATTGTCAGGAAATGAAATTACTGGAGGCGTGTCCGTCTTTTTTGGTATATCATCCATAATCTTTTCTTCTTCCACTTTATTCCTACTTTGACCATTATTTTTAGCTATAGGGTTGGACATGGTTTCCTTTGCTAGTGACTTCTCAATTTCTCTTCCACTCCTAAGTATGATGGCCTTGCATTGTTCCTTTGGATTCACTTCTGTGTTGTTAGGAAAAGTTCCTCTTTGTTGGGCATTTATGGTCGTAGCTAGTTGCCCAATTTGCATTTCAGGATTCTTCATGGCTGCTCCCATATTGCAACAATGAGTCTCAATGTTATCCAGCCATGAATCTGTCTTTTTAAACCTTGCTTTTGTCTTCATAACAAAGGATATCATGACATCCTCAAGTGACATGTTCTTCTCACTTTGTTGACTATCAAATCCTGAAAGAGGTCGCAACACATTCTTTGTATTTCCATAAGACAAATTCTCATGATTTCGAAACCCTAGATGGTAATATTTTGATATAGGATTACCACGATAGTTGTAGTTCCGATTGTTGATGTTTGAACTTGTTCTTGACTCACTTCATTGCTCGAATCTGTCCTACTTGTAGCTGCCACATATTCTGCACTTTGTGGCATCCTTTGGGTGGTCAAAGTTGAAATCTGATGGGATTGTTGGAATTGGTGTGATCCCAAGAGGGGGGGGGGGTGAATTGGATTTAAAACATTTTGGTTAATTAAGTATTTCGCCGATTCACCACAAATCATATCTCATTCATAATGCAAACATATATGTAAAATAATTGAATTGTGAGTGCAAGCATATATGTATGTAGTATATCTCATTTAAAATAAAGGCGTGCATGTAAATAATATAATAGTAAATAATTAGGCATACACATAATGAACTTAAAGTGCAGTAATTTAAATGAGATAGAGAGAGAGCGACACAAGATATTTGTTATCGATGTTCGGCCAAATTAGCTTACGTCCCCACCTTGGGCATACTCCCAAGGGTTATACTAACACTGCTCACCTAAACAAGCAAAGTAGAAGTCGTTTACATCCTCTCCTTACGGGGCGAGGAAAACCACAGTTCAATTTCCTAGTTGAACCAAACCGGTCTCACTTATAGAACTCAGACTCCCCAGTTCAATTTTTAGGTTGAATTGAATCGATCTCTTACGGGGCTAAGACTCCCCAGTTTAATTACAGGCTAAACCCAACCGATACAATAAAAATGTTTTTGTACATGAAAATGCTTCTAAAAAATGCAAGCATAGATGTACACATTAAGGTCATAAAAAAATACGCTCCAATAATGTGAAATAATGATCAGGGGGTAAGGGTGCTTCCAAAATAATTTTTGTAATCTTTGAATATAATATATATGATGAGCATCTCAAAGATTTAAACCCTAAATCAAATATTTCTCTGAAAAATATTTTCAATAAGATATAGGAGAACCTAGGGTTTGAATGTAAACAAAATGCCTAAATAATACTTTCTTGTAAAAATGATTTTCAAGAGTAAATGAAAGAGAGTGTTTGGAGAGTATGAAAATTTTGACCCCAAAAAGATTTTTCAAGTAAAAGAATATGTGGGGGAACTTTGATTAGGAAAAAGATTTGAGAGAAAAGTTAAGCTAATCAAAGTTGCTAATCTTGGCTTATAAAGGGGTATATATAGAGTCTGAGATTTTTTTTGACCGTTGGGGACACGGCGGGTATTATTAGAAAAGTTTAATTAAATTTTAAATTCATTTTAGCATTTAGAATACCCCAACCTAAGAGTTTTGGTCGACCGAATCATAAGTTTGGTAGCCTGAACAGACACATGAGAAAAAGACAATTTTGAACTCTGAGCGCTTGAAAAATGGTTCGGGTGGCTAAACTAGGCAATTTTCAAAATGTCTGAGATTGGGTCACCCGTTCTTAAGTTCGGTCTGTTGAACTTGCATGTTCAGTCGCCCGAGGGTATTTTGAGCATAAACGTTCGGGTGCCCTAGTTGGTGAAAAAGGACAGGGTACAAGTTTATTTGACCGAAGACGCTACGGTCATTTGAGTTCGGTCGCCATAAGTCAGGTCAACTATTTGACCAGTCAACAGTTTGGTCGACCAAGGAAATTTGACTTGCTTGGTTCGGTCGCCCAAATCCCTTTAAATTTTCAACCTAGGTTATATTTTACCCCTATTATTTTCCTTAAGTGAAGTGCAGGGTCCTAGGGTCTCTCTAATGTTTAGGCATTTTAATTTACCCTAAAAAACCCGACATCGGTTGATCGAAAGTCTACCAAAGTCAGCCCTATGGTCCGTCTATAGTTCTGTACGAGCACTAAGACATATTATGCAGGAATAAATACATATACAATTGAAAACATGTTCAACCACTAAAAACACACATAAGTAACTTGCGGTTTGTCATTATCAAAACGAGGGATCATACTCAAAAAACCAACATGGATAAAGAAGCAACTTGAGATGAAGGGGCAACAAACGGCTCCAAATCATGAATCCTAGCAACTCTCTTAGCCATAGTTCTTTCGGTTGGCCATTGATAGTTATTTGAGGTCATTTCTTCCAAAAGAGAAGTAGCACCCTCAGTTGTCTTTGACATCAAAGTTCTCCCAGAAAATGATATATATTATTATGAGATGATGAAATGTGCACAGAAAATGATGAATATTTAAATTAAATTGAATTGAGATATACTAAAATATGATTGATGATATGTCAATACCACACAATAGTTACGGGTGGGTGGTATTCCATTCCTATTGATGTCGTTGGGGAGGTATGCTCAGTATGGGGACTGTGTGTGTGTGTGTGTGAAGTTCCTACTGATGCCATTGGGGAGGTATGCTCAGTATGGAGACTGTGTGTGTGTGTGTGTGTGTGTGTGTGTGAAGTTCCTACTGATGTCGTTAGGGAGGTATACTCAGTAGGGAGATTGTGTGTATGGAATTCCTACTGATGCCGTTAGGGAGGTATGCTCAGTATGAAAATTGTGTGGTGAAATTCTTACTGATATCTTTGAGGAGGTATGCTCAGTATGGAAATTGTGTTATGAAGTTCCTATTAATGTCACTGAGGAGGTATGCTCAGTATGGAAATTGTGTTGTGAGATTCCTACTGATGTCGTTGGGAAGATATGCTCAGTATGAAAATCGTGAATGTGTTGAGAATTGAAATTATGTGATCTAATGTATTATGTAAAGTACATAAATGTAAATTTATGTATACATAGATATGTAATGAGTTAAAATGGGAAATGATTATGAAAAATGAAAGAGCGTGTGTTTTATAAAATAAATAATTGAGGCGAAGTGAAACTCTTCGCTTGAGGGCTTAATGAGTAAGGTGAGTGCCCTGATAGGTATCAAATGTGGTCATTCCTGACAACATAACATGTTAAGGTAGATAGAAGCTACTTGTATGGGCGGACAATCTCCTATTCTCAGGAACTTCGCGGGTAATTATGTGTGTTGGAAATGAATAAACTTGAGAAATGATTTTAAAGCTTATAAAAGGTTGTGTTGTATATCTATATGATTATGAGAATGTGAATATCAATTTATTTTCTCAGATGAAATGTTGTTTTGGAAAAAAAAAGTAAAGCATGTTATAACTGAACTCATATGGCAACACACTATAAATAATTTATTCCTTCTTATTGAGATGTATCTCACCCAAACTATCTAAATTTTCCAGGGAACAGGGATAAGCCAGGTAATAGAGTTCCATGATCATAAGGAGCTGGGACCCTGACACCCAAGGTGAGTTTATGGACTAGGGGAGGTGTAATTCCTCTAGAGTTGAGTTGTTTTTGAGTCTGTTATGGTGATGTATATAGATGTATATTGATACTCAGGGTATGGTATTCTGATTGATACATATATACTATCTTCCGCTGTTAGGTTGTATAATAAAATAATTTTTAACCCGATACCCAATGCGGGTCGGGTTGTATGAATGGTAGTAGGATTGTTAACGTGGCCGATTTATGGATGTTGATTGATGACAAGTGAATATTTAATTATTATTATTTTTTAAAATTTTATGAAAATCGGGGCGTCACACTCTTGCCTTGTCCCTCAAGTGGTGATCTGCTAAATTGGGCTTGTTGCACCATGCTGATCAAAGTGGGTTTGAGCTCAAAGTTGTTGGCATTAATGGTCTGGTGTCTAATACCCGAGTAGTTGTCATTCACAACTGGCCATATATAATCCTTCAAGGCGTGTGGCTGCACATTCTGTTGTCCATTCTCCATGGCTAGAACCTTCTTCTTTCTTAGTGCTCTGAGAGTTCTTTCAATCTCTGGATCAAAAGGAGTAATGTCACGAGTTCTAGCACGATGCATCCAACATAAAAAACACACCTGAAATAAAAATAAAAAGAAGATTAAATAAATAAAAAAAATAAAATTCTAAATTAAAACCAAAAATTACTTTGTATCGATATTGGAAAAATAAGAAAAAAATCAATCCTTGGCAACGGCGCCAAAAACTTGATCGTGCAAAACTGCAAGTGCATAGTATCATAGTTTTATAGTAAAGTGATAAGAAGGGTATTGTCCTTAGGGATTGGTGACTTACTTTTGCCAAGTACCAAAATTATACTAATCTTTACTTTATTTAGAAAAGAAATTAAGATTTTTGTGAGTGCAAATTGAAATAAAATCACTTTAAAGAAAATATTCAAAGGAAAACAAAACTATTTGCTTAAGTATCAAATTAATGTGAAAGAAAACTTCTAGGAAATTGATTTCACCTAGTTTCTCACCATGATTTACTCATCTAACTAATAGAAATTAATTTTCTCTGTTTGTTAGAAAATCTCAAATTCTTCCAAGCCTCTTTTAATAGTCAATTGGAAATTATTCCTGTTCATCATTCAACACAAAAGTATGCAAATTAATAAAACAAGAATGTCATATGACCCACGATTTTAGTACTACATAGGTTCATACAAGTCTTTCAGTCTCTATATTTACCTATGCCGAAATATCCAAGATCTATCCTATAATTCCCTATTTTGATAGCAAATCATAGGATCAAAATCATCTAATTAATTGTCAGTTAATCAGAAGCACTAAGCTCAAAATAAATTAGACAAACATGGAAGAAAATTACTTTAAATTGGCATAGGCAAGCAAGCATAGTTTGAAACTAGATTACGTCTTTTTCCTAGAAATAAGAAAATTAGTTCATGCTGAAAATAAAATTCCATATAAACGAATTCACCATCTTTTCTTTTCTTCAGAGAATAGAAGAAAAATCTTACACTGCCCCAGCTGAAGCCTGCTGCGTTCGTGCTTCAAGAACCTCCCAAGAACTGCTGTTGTTCATCTTCGTCTCTCCAAAAGAAGACCTCCTCAGCGGCGCTTGGATTCCTACTACGACTTCTCTCCTCCACGCATGGTCGTTGCTGTCCTTCTCCCTTTCTTACGCACACAAGCTGCTCACAGAGCAGCTTGGTCAAATGAAAGATGTTGCACTCTCCTCTATTCTCCCCACTAAAAGACCTAATTCGAATGCCCCCTATGCAACCTCCTTTTTTTCTCCAACGCAGCCCTCCTTTAAAACTCTAGAAACCCTCAAAATCCAATTCTTGCATGGACAAGTCACATCAAGACCCAACCTCACTTATTTTTATTTTTATTTTTTCAAATTGGGTCTAGCGCATGCCCTTCTCTAATGCACACACGCACAGCCCAGCTCCCCTCCTTTTATTCCAAAACCCATTTCACATCTTATTTAAATTAAAAGCCTAAATACCCGAGGCCCTTCTCCAAGTCCAGTGCCTACATTTGCTTTTTTATTTTGGCCGCCCAACATCCATCACATGGCAATCCACTTGTATTTCATACATAGCTTGCTTATTATTTCTTTTTTTTTTTTTTTTAAACCATGCACAAGCTCACAACTATTTAACAGGTCACGACTCTCCACTTGTATTTCATGCGTGGCTTGCACACGACTTCTCTTCATGAGCATGATCCGCGTAGTGCATGCGATGTCTCCTTGTGTAGTGCACAACTTCTCCAACATTTTTAATTCTGGATTTAATTCCGGATTTTCTTTCTTTTCTTCAAATCTGCAATAAAATTAAATGAGCGCAGTGAGACCTAAATTAGAAAATATAAATGAAATTAGACTAAAGTTTAAAGTTAAAAAGTAATAAATTATTCTAATATATGCTAGTCATCAGTCCATTAACTTTGGATTTTGTTGACTTTTTGAGTTTGATCCTTGTTTTGATTATGACAAACCACAATATCTTATCTATGTGCTAAGTGTATGAACATGTTCATTTTTCTAAGTATGAATGACAGATGAGAAATGGAAGCCGAAAAGTATTTGAATGCACACACCATTCGGCACAATCCATGAAATTGCAAAGGAGCAAAGCATGAAGTTTCTTGTTTGTTTCAAGTTGTATTATATTTCATTCTATTTTTCTATGGGTCTGTAATAATCCTTGGTATGTAATAATTAATGCATGACATGCATGGTAGGACTAAGCCATAGACTGACCATAGGTCCCTGCATATCACTTGCACAAATCCCCTCTATTTTACAAATCATAACTTTGCAAACAGGGGAAAATAATACTTAAAAATAGGACCCATTTCCTAAACTTGAAAGGACTTCGGGTGACCTAACCTTGTGCATTGAAAATGTCTCGGTTTACCGAATGAGTGAAAAGTCAAAATAGTTGACTTGGCTCGGGTGACCAAACCAAAACTGAACTAAACTTTCACGGTTGACTGAACCATGAATATTGACTTTTTCACCTTCCTCGGCCGCCCGAATCTTACGATCAAATATACCTTGGGTGATCGAAATAAGAAGTTCGATAGAATGAACTATGAATCGGGTGACCAAATCTCGAGCGTTTGGAAAATTGCCTTGGTTCGGCCACCCGAATCTGTCCTCGGGTACCCAAAGTTGAAAATTCAACTTTTCTAGTTGTGAGTGTTCGTGCGACCAACCCTAAGGTCTGGGCGACCGAAACCCTCAGATTGTCATATTTTTTAACCGTGGTAACTGTGGTTAATTAAAGGTAAGTTTAATTAAAGGTTTATTAAATAATTTTAATAATTCCCTTTATATCCCAACGGTTATAATTTTGAGTATGTCTATATATACTCCTTCATTTGGAAAGATTAAGCATGAATTAGGAAAATCATTAGCCAATAATTTCTCTGAAATTTCTTGTGCCTTTCATTTCCATACAAGCTCATATACTCTACCCATTCTCATTGATTTTTGTGAGAGTAAACCAAGAGGTCTTCCCCAGTGATTTAATTCATAAATTCATTTTTGGGGAAACCTTCTTAAGCTTGGAGTTTTTGCATCTTTATTGCAAGACGCTTGAGCTTATCTTGTGTTTTGTAGAAAATATTTTTGACAAGCTTGTTTGCTAAATATCTCTTGTGCTTAAACTTTTGGAAATCCTTTTTAAGATATTTGATTATACTCTTGAAAATCTTTGAAACCTTATTTCTGGTTGATATATTTATATATATTGTTTCAAAGAAACTTTACTAAACTCACTCTCACACTTTGATTGCATATTAACATTATATTGAGAGAGGTTTCAAATATCTTCATTGAGCTTATATTTCCTATCATATTGAAGTGCATTGGTTATTGCTTGTGTGTCAAATCTGCTTGTATTAGAAGCATCTTTATTTGTATGCAAATTTTATATTCATTGTTGTATTTCAGGCGTGGCCTGAGGGGGTGTTGATCTAACCAATAAGGATTGGTTGTTAGGGTCTTCTCCGCCCCGTAAGGAAAGGTTGAGGTTAGTCTTGGTAATTTGACCTGATTGTAACCGATGTCGTTCCACCCATTAAGTAAGCATTAGTGGAATCCTCAGACTTGCGAGCTGAGGCGGGGACGTAGGTAGTATTGGCCGAACCCCGATAGCATATCATGTGTGCACTTTATATTTCTGCAATCTATTTACTGCACATGTATGTTATTTTCAATAGATAGTGAATGTTGCGCATGATTTAATTTTCGCACATTATATTTATCTGCTCATTTGAGATTGCATAGACAGACCCTAAGTTGTGTTTTACTAATATCTAGTTTAACTTAGGAAGAAGTTTTAAATTTTCAATTCACCCCCCTCTTGGGAATACACCAATTCCAATAGATTTTATTTATATCCCAAAGCCCAAATTCTTTTAAGTGAGCATGGGTCGAGCCCATATATTTTGCTCTAAGCCCAAAGCCTAAAGCCTAAAATTTCTTTTAAGTGATTGTGGGCTGAGCCCATATGTTCAAATCCAAGTCTTCAGCCCAACATTGGGCATGGGCCAAAAATTTAAATTCAAAGCCCAAGTCTCAAAGGCTTTAGTCCACTTATTGGACTAAGCCCGGACTTTCACTCAAAGCCCACAAGTTGTTTTAAATCAATAATCCAAGCCCCAATCCCCTGAGCCAAATATGGGCCGAGCCAAACAAGACTTAACTCAATCCCTGGCCCAAACAGACCCTGACTCAAGCCTGGTCCTAAACAAAACTCAAATCCAACTGTTATCCTAATTCAGGTTAATTCATATCAAAGGGTGGTGTTTGGTTTGTGAGAAAATAAAGAATGTGAGGAAACTTATGTTGATTCGAAAGCACAGCAAAAACACACAGTTCGAATCGGAACAAGCAATGCAAGCACTCAATGATGCATATATGGAAATTAACAATCAACCACAATAAGAATAATGGAAAGCAATAAAATCAAAGACACAAGAATTTACGTGGTTCGACAATTTTCCTACGTCCACGGGAGCAAGCGGCTAATTTTCACTATCAAATTATCAAGCTTACATTAAGGATTACAAAATATGGTTGATATTCTAACCCTATGGGTACAGAAGACTTAGAATACAACTAAAACACTTCTGTAGCAAATCTAGGAGGAAAATCCTCTTAATTTCCCAATCTACTGATCTCTCAATTCAAAATCTGTGATCTGAGCCAAATAAAACCATCGACGGTTTTAGGCAAACCGTCGATGGTTAAATATCGAGATCCATTCCTGTTGCAAACTGAAACCGTCGAAAGTTATCTCCTGAGGCTGAAATCGTCGAACACCATCGACCAAACGGTCGACAGTTTGATCCTACAACTAGTTTCCTTATTCTTTGCATCACTATGTTTTCCTGGCATGTGTGTTCCATTCAAATATGAGCCACAAATCCAACAACTGTTCTGAGAATCCTCAATCCATGTTTGAATTTGAGGGGTATGGTGCCTTTCGATTCCTGTATATAGATAAGACCTGCAAAGAAAAAAAAAAAAAAGATTGCAAATGAAAATGTGAGAAAATAAAGGAGACAAAGAACGAGAGAAAGTGTGGGAGAGTAGAGATCAAAAAGCAAGGGCAAGAGAAAGAGAGAAAATGAGAATTGGAGGACAGAGGAAATTGAAGAAAAAACGAAGAGGAAGAGAGAATGAGAGGTGAAACAAAGTAAGAGAGAAAGAAGTTGCGAGGAGAGTGAGAGAGAATGAGAGAAGAACATGAGAAGTGAAAGAAGGAGAAGAAAGAGCATAGAGGGTTGCGAGGAGTAAAAAGAGAAGAGGATAAGAGAGAGAAAAGAAAGAAGGGGATGAGAGAGAGAAAAACACAGTGAAAATGAGAAAGAGAGAGAGATAAAATTTTTTTATATTTATACATAGGCTAGTGAGACACTTGTCACCTCCGTATGGTGACACGTGTCGTGATCTATGCTAAATGCTTAAGGAGCGACGTGGCATGATCTGAGTCGTCCAAATTGTATTTTCTCTAGACGATTGGATCGTTGCAACGTCTGCAATTCCTGTCAAGTGATCTAAACCACTCGGATGATGCCACGTGGTAAGGAGACATCATGTTGACGTCACCCCATAGCATAAATTTTTTTTTTAAAATAAATAAAGGAGGAATCATATGATGCCATGTGGTAGAGTGACGTCATGCTAATGTCTCCTTCCTACAGTAATTTAAAAAAAAAAATGATAAAAATAGTGAATAAAGGGGTGCCACGTAGCCCACCGAACTAAACCGATTGACCTGGTTGAACCGGTCTACTTTCCTGAACCATTTTTATTTTATTTCATTATTTATTACTTTTATTAATTTTTTTTATTTTTAATTGGTTTATAATTTTCAAAAATTGGGAAAGATAATAAAAAAATAATAAAAAATTAGGAAAATTAAGAAAAATATTTTTGAAGTCGGGAAAAATATTTTGAGTTATTTTGGCCCAAATTTAAAAGAAAATAGAAAAAAAATAAAATACCAAAAAATGTGGAGAAAGTCTTTAAAAATCACAAAAAAATTTAGAAAATGCTGAAAAATTTTAGAAATTTTCTACAAAATTTTGAAAAAAAATCTGAAAATGTTTTTAAAGATTCTTTTGTTTAAAATTTGAGGATTTTGATTGATTTTTGTGTGCGCGATCCAATGATTTTAAAAATGGTAAAGAGGTATTTTCAAACCTCACTTGTATTAGCTCTAAGCAGGGTTTATATAACAAGATCTACTCGTTTGGATGTCTTATTAGACATTCCTAATCACACTTTAATTTTTATTTTTTAAAAAATTTTATTTATTTATTTATTTGGTTATTTATTCCGAAAGAGTTAATTAAATAACATTAGATTCAACTTAGGGATAATTCATGATTAATTAAGTATTATTCGTAGAACAGGCGTGTAGCGGGTGTTGATTCCTTTCCCTCGCATAACTGAACATCCGATCCCAATTATTGTGAAAGCGGACTAAGACTACTGGTTTCTTGACTAAGAATTATCGACAAACTAATTAATGAATAGTAATTATATGATCTAACCACACCGAGATAAAAATTTTAATATTATTTTTTTCTTACCATTTCAGACCTTTACTCTAAGACACTGGGACAATAGGTCTTCTCTTCAAAAAGGTAGTTATTAGGTGATCAAACCATTCATAACATGAAAAACAAGTCTGCAACTGTTGCAGCAAACCATTAAAAGATAAAAATAGACCCAACATTATTTCCACACCATCCCATCAAGGTGTCAAGTCCCAAGACTCATATGCCTTGACAAAGGCGTCGCCAAGCTTGAGCTTTGATGATGGTGACTCCTTCGCGAAGCATGCATAAACCCACAAAAAAATAATCTCAATCATTCAATTAGAGGTCCATCTTACATCTAACTCGCTTATCAAATTTGAGCCCCATCAAGTGTTGGATGATTAGCATGTTAGTAACTCGATGCTTTTTTAGTCCGACGGTCAAAATTATTTCTTACAATGCCTATTAGTTGTAATCTTGTCCCAAGTTCTAATCATTTGACAAGGATTAGAGTTTGAGTTATGAGATGAGTTAGATCTAATACATTCTGAAACGAAGGAGTTCTTTTTAAAGGTGTATTCGAATCAACTCGAGTCGATACATTGTCATACTTGAGTTAAACTTGTCATAAAAATATTGAACTCGAAACTAAACTCAAACTCAATTGATCATAAAATAATTTAAGTAGAACTTGAGTCGTTCATAAGTTCTTCATTTCAAGTGCAACTTGATTAAGTTCGACTAGATAATAAATAATTATTTAAATAAAAATATTGTATACATAACATTAAGTTTATGAATAAAATATATAATATTGAATTATATAACATAAAAAAATAAATTTGTAAAAATCTTGATTAGACTCGCGAATAGTATCTAAAAACTCGAACTCGGTTCGATACATTGCTCGATTACCTCGAACTCAACCCAAATTTGAGTAAAATCGAGTGAGGTTAAGCTCCCAAAGGATGACCCAGGTGGCAAACTCAAGACTCCCTTAATTAAATGATCAAAGTTGGAATCTTGAGAGATACGACTTTCTATTTGAGATAATATTTCAATATTTAAGTGGAGAAGAGCTTGGAAGAGATGTTTGACTCCCAAGTAGACCTGGCAAAGCGGATCGGGTTGGATAATCCGTGGCGGATTAGGCAGATTATCGGGTGAGAATATTACAATTCATATTCGACTCGTTTAAGTTGCAAATTTATGGCGGTCCGGATCGGATAATTCGTAACGGATGGCGGGTAATCCGTCATTCTCATCCCTAATATAATTTTTTTTTACCACCCAATGAATAATTTATTTTATATCGCAATAACTAAAGTTGTTTTTAAAATTATAATTTGGTAATATATTAAATAACTAATCACAAAATTATAATTTTTTTTTAAAATTTTTTAGAGCATGATCAATTTAGAGACTTTCATTTTAATCACAAAAAAACTGAGTATTTGGGTTTGAGTTTGAATGTGGGCATAGGGGAGACCTAGAGACGCATATAATAGTGTAAAAGTTGAGAGTGTGGGATAAGACCTTGACCAACAGAGCTTATACTAACTGATTTGATGCCTAATAAGTATGAGCATATCGGATTATCAGTGAGTTTAAATATTAGTTATTAGCAGATAAGTAGATATCTATCGGATAAAATCCCAAATCCGTCAACCGACTCATTTAGAGACGGATAAAAAAGAAGTTGAAATCATGCATATTCGACTCATTTAATATGCCGATCAGTTATGAGTCAATTTAAGCGGATTGAATTCTGTTCGGATTAACGTATTTTTATCAATTTTAACAGATTTATTCCCAAGTGGCCAAACAAACCTAAAATTAAAAAGGAAAAGGAAAGTTCATACGTAACGTTAACGTAGCATCTCCAACGAACCAATGTCGGGCGCAATACATTTTCCTAATTTCCCATTGGGAAAATGGGAAAGGAATTTCCTCTAATGAGGGATGATGAAGGAAGGATGATTCCTGGGCGGCAGTGGAGCGGTGGAACAAAGCGTCATGAAGCACGATGAATTCAAAGAGGTTTGGCTGTTGAAAATGCGTCGTCGGTTTCATATCAGAAAAGGTTTCCTTCACATTCCGAGACCAGACCAAGACCAAGACCACGACCGCATGCTCTCTCTCTCTCTCTCTCTCTCTCACACACACACACATCCACACACACTTCTCGAAGGTGTTTTATCAGATTCTGTTCACATATGAATCAAAGTCCTGAGATTTTCTTTTCTCTTTTGCTTTGTTTGTGTTTGTTTTCGTTTTATTATTTATTTATTTATTTATTATTTTGAACATTTGGTTCGAAGTTTTTTAAAGAAAAAAATGAGAAAGAGATTTAAGAAGGAAAAGCAATTTATTTTGTGGCTAAGAGCCCGATTAGTTGTAGAAAAGAGTTTTTTTATTTTTATTTTAATTTTTTAAAAAATTATAAAAAAAAAAAATTAACTAAGTTTTTGTTTTTACATCGATATAAAATAAATCAACAGTAATAAACAATTTTGATACTATTTAGCGCGTGAACATAATTGTTTTATTTTTATTTTAAAATTTTAATTTTTTTTAAAAATACCCTTTTTTTTCAATCTTTCAAATCTATATAACAAATTTTGAAATTATATTTTCACTATTTTTCTAGATTTCTAACTCCGCCTATGATACATGAAATTCATATCTTGAACTTTAATTTGTGTGAATTATGTATAAAATTTCTTTTAAATCACAAAAGTTCAAATTAAAATCCCAAAATTTAGGATTCCAAATATTCCCAATATAATTTTAAAATTTTTCTTTCTTATGATTTCAAATAGAAATAAAAAATAATTTTTTTCATTTAAATAACTCTTTATTTTTTTACTTTTTAAATAAGGATCTTGAGAAAATAAAAAATAAGCTCACTTTTTATACTTCTTCAAAAAAATTAAAAATAAAAAAACATTTTCTACGATTAAACAAGCCTTTAGTTTTCCTTAATTTTGATAAAAATTACAAACTTTGAAGGTGGTGTTTGGGTTGGAAAAACATGTTTTAGCTCAAAAGGTGGTAATCCTAAAGATGCTTTTCTTTTAGTTGTTGTAAATAGTTCTCTTCTTTCAAATTTTAAAGGTGCTTTAAATAAGGGCGACAAAACATGTTTGCGGGTCGGGCTTGGATGGTCGTAAACGGGGTAGGAGTTAAATGGGTTCAGGTTCAGATTGACTCATTTATTAACGAAAGATTAACATATAAACCTAAATCTATCTGTTTAATAAATGTGTCATAAACAAGTACCCAATAAGAATCCATTTAAAAATATAATTCAATTATTTTTAATTTTTAAAAATATTTCATATGAAGTGAAATAATTTTTTTTAAAAAAAGAAAAGCACTGTTTTTTTTTTGTTTATTAATATCTTAAAAAAACATAAAATACAGAAAATAGTACATATCTTTAATTAATATTTTTTAATATAAATTAATTGGGTCACCCGACGGATACTCAATCCAAACCCGCCTAACCCATTTATTAAACGGGTCGGGTTCAGATTTATCGGTTTATAAACGGATTACCTTATGGTAAACTCGAATCCGATTTAAACGGATAGGTCACGAGTCACTTGTTGGGTTCTGACACGTTTTGCCACCCCTAACTTTAAAAAAAAAATAATAATCACCAAGTGAGTCCTAAAGATGTTTTTCTCTTACTTGTTGTAAATGGTTCTCTTCTTTGAAATTTTAAAGGCACTTAAAAAAAAATTACTTCCCTTGACTAAATTTTGTTTTTAAAAATGGGAAGAGCATAAATCTTGTTTCACTTATAAACACTTTGCAAAGGAAGAAACAAAAGACATTTAGGAACTATTTGATTCGGGATATAAAAATTATTCTCATGAAATATTATTGTAGGAATCTTATTTTTGAGAATAGGATTGTCTTCTTGTGACAACACTTTTGTTTGGGTCATCATAAGAATTTTGGGAATATATTAAGATTTTTATATCAATATTTGGATCAACACAAAAATGTTAATAGATATTTTATAAACGCGATTGTTATATCCTTGACAAATATGTAACCAGTACATATATAATTATATTTTTTAACATAAAATTTACTAACTTTGTGTAGTTAATTAAATACATGCCCTAAAATTTTCATTAACCATAAAGTAAAATAATTTAATACCTGAATAACCAATGAAATAATTGATGTCTAAATATTAAATATATTATTATAACACAATACTAATAATAATGATACTCTCATTTTTTAATAATTTATTATTTAAAATAATATAATATAGTGATATACTTATATTATAGGGCCATTGTTATCCAACCAATCAAAACAATGAGAGCATTTGATCCAAAAATGACATTTCCATGAATGAGATTTTCATAAAACACTCACAGGGAAATGTGAGAATGGGATGTCTATAGTTGGCATGTGTAACAACTTCCACCTAAAATGCCTCACCTAAACCAGCATTGGATAACAACATCTCATCTTTTTCCAGAAAAGTGTGATTCATTCTTTCTACTATGCCTTTTTTTTTTTTTTCTTTTTTTTGTGGAGTTCCCTTCATGATGAAATGCCTCTTGATTCCTTCATCTTTGCAAAACTTCTAAAATGGATCAGACTTGTATTCTCCACCATTGTATAATCATAGGCACTTGATCTTTCTTCCTATATGGTTTTCAATTATCTTCTTCTAAGCTAAGAACATGTTCAGGACTTCATCTTTATGCTTCATGGTATACACCCAAAATTTTCTAGAGAAGTCATCTACAAAAGTGGCAAACCAATGTTTGCTCCTTAATGATGGAGTCTTTGAGGGACCCCATACATAAGTACGTACATAGTCAATAATGCCTTTTGTTTGGTATACCAAACTACACTCTTGTTTATTTTCCGAGTAGACAATGTTCACAAAACTCTAATTTACAAGTTTTTGCACCTTTCAACAAACTTTGTTTTGCTAGCCCTTGCATAGCCTTTTCACTGGCATGCTCAAGTCATATGTGACAAAACCTTGTAGCATCATAAGTGTCTCCTTCTAATTTTTCCATGGCTGTGTTGCCTCTACCTACAACTATGTTGTTGTTTTTATCTTACATTGGATAGTTCCACATTGGTATAAAAGGTTGTTTTGATTTTTTTTGTATTATTTGTCCCACATTGGAGAGAAGTGTTTTTTTGGACTTGAGGTTGAAGCTATATAAAGAGCTCAACTCTCCATTTGTAAAATACACCTCAAAGTTATACTTTGTCAAGAAGTAGTTGATTGATCATCAGCACCCGAAAACGTAGGTAATTCTATACTGAACCTCATTAATTTTTTGTCTTGTTCTTTTTACTGTTTTATTATTAGTTTTTACATTACTTTAGTTTCTTATATATTCAATAGCAATAGTTGTAATATTGGTGTTTGACACAAGTGGGTGTCTGACATAACAATTGGTATCAGAGCTAGGTTGAATAGTGTTGATACGGAGGTGTTCCTCTATTAGGATCCTTGATTCCACATTTGATGCCTAACAAAGACCTTGTCTAAGTGACTATTCAAAGACCATTGTAGCTCAGTCGCTCCCTGGAGGTTGGCCTGGTTAAAGTGGAATTTTATAGGATAAAACAGAGTAGACACAATTAGTACGTACTATTTATCTTAGGTCTTTTACTTTGTTGGTTGCTATTGAATATATAGAAGATGGCAGAAACTAGTGCAACAGTAGAAGAAACTCTATCCACACAAACTCCAGCCCCTTCAACTTCGACGTCATCATCGAAGACAATAGCTAATGCTCAGTTTGAGGTGGAGAAATTTGATGGTATCAATAATTTTGGTATGTGGCAATGTGAGGTAATGGACATCTTGTATCAACAAGAATTAGATATTGCTTTGAATGATAAACTAGTAGATATAGGTAACAGAAATTGGAAAAAAATCAATTGTCAGGCATGTGATACAATTCGCTTGTATCTCGCTAAAAATAAAAAAAATATTATGTTATGAGGGAGACATTTGCAAAAAAATTATGGAAGACATTGGAAGATATATTTATGACCAAGAGTCTGGAAAATTGGCTCCATTTGAAAAATAAATTGTTTCGCTTCCAGTATCAACCAGGTATTTCGATTGATGACCACATAAATGCATTTAATAAAAATTTGGCTTATTTGTTAAATTTGGATGAAAAGGTGAAAGATGAGGATAAAGTCATATTGTTACTGAATTCTCTCCCTGATGATTTTGAACATATGACCATCACTTTATTGTATGAGAAAGATAAAGTTACTTATGATGTTGTTTGTACTGCATTGATTAGTACTGAATGTAGAAAGAAGGATCAGAGGGTCCATAAGAAAACAAGAGAAGCGCTAACAATAAGGGGACGTTCTCAGAGTCGTATGCTTGGAAGGAGGAGTAAATATCATGGGAGGAGTAAATCTCGTGGGAGACCTGCTAAAGATGAATGGGCCTTTTGTCATGAGAGAGGGTATTAGAAGAAAATTGCCCTAAATTACAGCAGAAGAATAAGGGCAAAATACATTCTAATGCCAATATAGCCAATGATGATGGAAGTGAGCTAGATTTTTCTCTTGTTGGAACATCTTCATCACATTATTTTGGTGAGTGGATTTTGGACTCTAGTTGTTCCTATCACATGTTTCCCAATAGGGAATGATTTTCTAATTTTGAAGAATTAGATGGTAGGGTTATTTTTATGGGAAATGATAATACTTGTAAAACAACTAGAATATGATCGATCAGTTAAAATGTTAAGATGGAACTATCAAGACCTTGACTGATGTTAGGCATGTTCCAAGCCTAAAGAATAATATGATTTCATTGGGTTCCTTAGAATCTAAAGGGTTCACTATTACTTTGAAAGATGAAACCTTAAAGATTAAACCAGGTGCATTAGTGGTGATGAAAGGAATAAGGAAAAATAACTTGTATTATTTACAAGGTAGTACACTTGTTGGCTCAGCAGCTGTTGGTTTTGAGAAATATGCAGGTTCAGACACAACCAGGTTATGGCATATGCGATTAGTATGTGCAGGAGAAAATTTTTTGCAATAATTAGCTAAGAGAGGTTTGTTAAAGGGTGTAAAGGTGTGCAAACTTGAATTTTGTGAGCATTGCATTCTGGGAAAATAGACTAGAGTAAAATTTGGCACTACAATCCACCAGACTGAAGGTATTTTAGACTATATCCATACGGATGTATGGGGCCTCACAAAAACGGCTTCGTTGGGTGGTATGCATTATTTTGTCACTTTTGTTGATGATTTTTTCAGAAGAGTTTGGGTGTATTCTATGAAGCATAAAAATGAAGTGTGTGATATTTTCCTTAAGTGGAAAAAATGGTTGAAACTTAAACTGGAAAAAAGATTAAGCGGCTCAGATCAGATAATGGTGGTGAATACACGAGTGACCCGTTTATGAAGGTATTTCAGGATGAAGGTATTGCTTGACACTTCACAGTTTGAGATACACCACAGCAGAATGGGATGGCAGAGCGCATGAATCAGAATTTGCTGGAAAAAGTTCGATGTATGTTGTCTAATGCTGGGTTTGACAAAAGGTTTTGGACTAAGGCTGTTAGATATGCGTGTCATCTCATCAATCGTTTACCATCATCTACACTAGGGGGAAAAACACACTATGTCTAGAAAGCCTATTAGTGATTATGATTCTTTACATGTATTTGGTACTATGACTTATTATCATGTTAAAGAATTTAAGTTGGATCCCAGAACCAAGAAAGCAATATTCTTGGGGATAAGTGTATGAGTCAAAGGATACAGTCTTTGGTGTCTAGAGACGAAAAAATGATTTTAAGCAGGGATGTGACTTTTGATGAACTTGTGATGATGAAGAAAACAATACGCAAGGAGTCATGAGTTGAAGAGAAGACCAGTGGTACTCAACAATAGGTAGAACTTGAGACAATTTTGGGAAACCTAATGAGAAATGAGTCTATACAAGGTAACTCTCATGGTGGGGAATAGTGTACAAGAAGAGGAGATTTCAATTCGAGAATCCTCACAGCAACAAGAATCAATTGTTTCTTGAAGGCCAAGACGAGAAATTCGAAAACCTGCTCGGTATACTAATATGGTGGTTTATGCACTTCTAGTTGTGGATGATAATGTTCCTTATACTTTCAAAGAAGCAATGAGGAACTTTGAATAAGACAAGTGGAAAAGAGCGATGGATGAAGAAATGCAGTCTCTTCATCAGAATCCGACTTGGGAGCTAGCCAGCTGCCCAAGGGTAAAAAAGCAGTTGGTTGCAAATGGGTTTATGTAAAGAAAGAAGGATTTCTAGATGCAAATAATGTTCTCTTCAAAGCTAGAATGGTAGCTAAGGGCTACGCACAGAAGAAATACATTGATTATAATGAGGTATTTTCTCCAGTTGTTAAACATTCTTCCATTCGAATTTTGTTGGCTTTGGTAGCACAATTTGATCTTGAACTTGTTCAGCTCGATGTAAAAACTACATTTTTACATGGTGATTTGGAAGAGGAAATCTATATGACTCAGCCAGATAGATTTCAGGTTGCTGGAAAAGAAAATTGGGTATATAAATTGGGTAAATCGTTGTATGGTTTAAAACAGTCTCCAAGACAGTGGTACAAACGATTTCATTAGTTTATGATGGGTTAGAAGTACATCGTAAATAAACTTGATCATTGTGTTTATTTTTGCAGACTACAAAATGGATCTTTTATATATTTACTCTTGTATGTTGATGATATGTCGATAGCTTCAAAGAATAAGGAAGAAATCAACAAGTTGAAAAGTCAATTAAATCAAGAGTTTGAAATGAAAGATCTTGGTGAAGCAAACAAGATATTTGACATGGAGATTTGCAGATACAGAATGAGAGGAAGAGTTAGCTTGTCTCAGAAATAGTATTTGAAGAAGGTAGTACAAAGTTTTGGCATGTCTGAGCAGTCAAAACCAGTAAGCACTCCTCTTGCTCCTCATTTCAAACTTAGTGTAGCTTTATCTCCTAAATCAAATGAGGAACGTAAAAATATGTCATAGATTCCTTATGCAAGTGTTGTTGGTAGTCTGATGTATGCAATAGTTTGTACTAGACCTGCTATGTCACAAGCTGTTAGTATGGTGAGTAGGTATATGCATGATCCGAGGAAAGGACATTGGCATGCTGCGAAATGGATTTTGAGATATATTATGAATACGATTGATGTTGGTATAGTATTTGAGAAAAATAATACTATTTATCAACGTGTTGTTGGATATGTGAATTTTGATTTTGCAGGTGATCTGGATAAACATCGATCAACTATTGGATATGTTTTTACATTTGCTAATGGTCCAGTGAGTTGGAGGTGTACCTTACAGTCTACTATTGCCTTGTCTACAACAGAAACAGAGTACATTGTAGTTTCAAAGGCTGTTAAGGAAGCTATTTGGTTGTAGGGTTTACTTTGAAAATTTGGGAGTTGTTTAGAAGCACATTGTTGTGTTCTGTGACAGCCAGAGTGCTATTAATTTGGCAAAGAACCAAGTCTACCATGCGCGAACAAAGCACATCGATGTTCGATTTTATTTTACATGGGATATTATTGATGGAGGCAAGATACTTCTTCAAAAGATTGCTACAACTGAAAATCCCAAAGATATGTTGACCAAGATTGTGACAACAATCAAGTTCAAACATTATTTGGACTTGATCAATATCTTGTAAGTCTGAATATTTTTGGAAGGCGTCGATGATGCAAAACTCCAAAAAATGTTGGTGACTAAAAAATTTGTTGAATTTATTGTCGAGGTGGAGATTTGTTGTTTTTTATCCCACATTGATAGAATAGTTTCACATTGGTATAAAATGTTGTTTTGAATTTTTTGTATTATTTGTCCCACATTGGAGAGAAGTGTTTTTTGGACTTGAGGTTGAAGTTATATAAAGAGCTCAACTCTCCATTTGTAAAATACACCTCAAAGTTGTACTTTGTCAAGAAGTAGTGGATTGATCGTCGGCGCCCGAGGACGTAGGTAATTTTATACCGAATCTCGTTAATTTCTTGACTTGTTCTTTTTATTATTTTATTATTAGTTTCCGCATTACTTTAGTTTCTCATATATTCAATAGCAATAGTTTTAGTATTGGTGTTTGACATAAGTAGGGTGCCCGACACAACATATGTGTCCTTGCAAAAATATTGATTATTTCTTCTTGTGCCCTTTAGAACAACAGAGCACCTTTGATCACCTTCATAAATCCATTTTCAATGCCGATTTTGAATCCTTTGGAATCTAAATAATCTACTGAAATCAAATTTGTTTTTCAAATCAGGTATGTACTAGACATTTGTGAGCTTTAGAGTTGTACCATTATGCAGATCTAATCGAACAATGACAACTCCTTTCTTTTTCCATGGATGTTCGTCTCCTATGAGTAGTTTTCCACCATCTACTACTTCAATACTAGTGAAATAGCTTTTATTGTACGTCATATGGTGGGTGCATCCTAAATCTATGATCCACTCATCAAGCTGACATTCTATTGTGGAGATAAGTGTTATGTCTATATCCTCATCAGATTCATCAGTTACATTAGCACTTGTGCTAGCGCTCACATTCTTCTTCTCCTTGTGCTTTAATTTAGGGAAATCCTTCTTCCAATGGCCTTTGTTGTAACAAAATTCACATTCATCTTTAGCAAGGAATCTTCTTCCATTCGAAGAAACTACTCTCGATTTGGAGTTGGAGTTATTCCTTTTGTCCAAATTACAAGAACAATACAAGAACCCTCTCAATAATACTCTCAACCACACTTAAATCACCATATACAACATATACTATGTATATATAAGCCTCCTCGGAGGTTTCCCTCTAAAACTCAACCGTATTAACGTCCATTCCATTTATTCGAAATTTGAAATCTGAGCTGGGCATCCCGAGCTAAACTATTGACGATTTCAGGCAGAATAAAACATTGCCACAAAACCGTTGACGGTTTGCCCTGCTGCACCCCTGATTTTCTTCATTTATTCCTTTAGAATGTGAGCCATATTTCATAATAGTGTGTAAGCATGAAACACTGAAATAAATGAAATTCAATTTTTGATGTGTGTACAAAATAATTAGAAAAAACATGAGCTAAATTATTTGAGAATTTTGAGAAAAATTGAAGCTAATAAGAGAAAAAAATGAAGTCCATGATTTTAGAAAGAAAAAGGAAGAGATGAAGAAAATAAAATTAATAAAAATGATGAGAAAAGAGAATGAACATTTGTGCAAATTTAAAAAGTCAAGTGTGGTGTGTGTGCAAGAGGTTTACAAAGTGAATGAGGTGAGTTAATTGAAAAGTTAGAGAAAACGAAGGTAAAGGAATAAAAATAGGAGTGAGAAATTCTAGTAAGAGAAGGAAATACAAAGAGCGGAATGTGTATGTGTGTGCAAGTTGTGAAGGTAATAGTTATATGTGTATAAAAGATAGAAAGAGAGTAGAGGGAAATTTTTTTAAAAATGATATTTTAGAAAGAGTTTTCATAAATAGAAGGAATTTGAGGGAAAAAGAGAAAGAGACATAATTAGAGAGATAGATACAAAAAAAATTAGGACTTCAATAGCAATTTTTGTGGGAACGTTGAGAAAAACGTTGATATAACGAGGATTTACACCAATAAATATATAGTCATTAGTATAGTAAAGTTTTTAACAATAGTTTTCACAACCATTTCTATAAAGGCCACAATAACCACAAGTAAAAATCTATAGGATAATGTTTTGGCCTTCAAAAAGCCCACCTCATTTTTTTCACAAAATATAATCCCAAGACATGGTCATTTTGAGAGTCCATGATCACTTCCCTCTCTTTTCATATTTTCGCATACTTAACCCTAAAGTTCAGCTCTTTTACTCTCTCTCTCTCTCTCTCTCTCTCCACAAAATTTGAAGCATTGCTATAACCGATTTTATTTGCATATTTTATTAAAGAGAAGGTGCATTTTTATCCCTCTCTATCTTACGATTCCACTCTCTTTTCAACTAGCTTTGAATATTTGCTGCAAATTTTCCCTTCTTCAATAGTGTTAACGATCTCTTTTTAAACTGATGATCTCTTTAATAGGATCAAATATCTCTTGAACAGTAGAAAATCAAGTTCATCATCAATCTACTCTCATGAACTCTCCCCCCCTTTTTGTCTCTCAATCTCTAGCACTACAACAAATCAACTTTCTTTCGGTGCATGTTTTTGGATTATTTGATATTGGTTTAAGTTGGATATGGGTTAAGGTTTTGGGTGTTTTAGTACTTCGAAGATTTATAACATCTGTTAACCTTAGTGGTTACATAATTATATTTAATGTGTTTTGATGATATTAACCTATCTGTTGTTCCAAGTGTATTCTATCTTTGCAAATCAAGTTAGTATAGAGTCAGGATCAAATGCAAAGATACAGGATCAAATGCAAAGATCAGACTGAGCGGATGTTTGAGTACGAAAGATCAAAAGGACACTCACTTGGAAGAACTTAAGCACATCCAAGGAAGCCAATATTGAGTCATATGTAATGGGAAGTGTTTGAGGTAGTATTTATTGTAACTCTTGTAGTTTTGTTTTACGCATGTTTATTGAGCAAGAGTTGAATAAATTGCGTATGCATACTAGGACATAAGAGTATATAGGATATCACTTAAATGAAAAATAAGTTTTTCATTGTTTCACACTTTAGATTTTCAAAGGCAAAATCATGAATCATATGAAAATATCATATACTCAACTTTGATTAAAATGGGACAAGTGTTAAGTGGTCTTAGTATTGTGAACTTTAATATACTTGGTCCTGGTTGAGTCAAAACTATTTTTATGTACCTAAAGATTCAAGAAAATCAGGTATATTTTCATAAGGAAAAGTTTTAAATCATATCAGTGTTATAATCTTTTAGAAACTTGGTCCTAGTTGGGTTTAAAACCTCAGTTATATACCTATCAAATTTCCTAAAGACCCTTCAGTATTTGGGACATGACTTTTACTAGAAAAGTCCACAAAGGGCAATCTTGGCATCGATGGAAAGCTAAGAAAAAAATCTCACAACTTTCATATTAATGACTCTTTCCGATTTAGATAATTAGTTGACGATTTAGGGTAATTCATAGACGATTTCAAGAAAAATGTAACCGAGCTGAAACAATTAACTAATTGGGGGTAATTAGTCGACGAATTGGGTCAAATAGTCGACGATTTGTGTCAGCATTCAGTCCAAAACGACTATAAACGACTAGTTTTCAAAGTACACAATTATTTTACAAGCCTAACGGTCATAAAATAGCTAGTAACCCATTTTTCCTATAAATACAGGTTCAAAGACTTGTTTTACACATTGATTTTATTTATTACACATCATTCAATAGCACACTTCATTTTAGTTCATCATTCTTGTACTTAACATCTCTCTTGCTTATTAATCTTGTTTTGAATCATTACTTGGAGAGATTTGTGTGAGGTTTTGATTGTATCAATTATCAATTCATTCAAGAAGCATTTGTTTTGTAAATCATTTTTCATCATCTTGTTGTATTAAGGGTTCCTAGTGAATAGAATTGCAAGGATTCTTACTGAATTTTATGGCTCTTGGTGAGCGAAAGGGATTGGTTCCCATGTGAAGGTTCTTGGTGAACCTTGCAGCTTTTGGTGAGTGTTAAGGGATTCGTTCTTGGGTTGTAAAGGTTTCTCCACCGGTGAAGGAGTTTATAGTGGATTATGGAATCCTTGAGTGTGTCTTAAGGCATGGACGTAGGTTGGGTGTCGAACCACGTTAAAACATTGGTGTTAAGCTTCTCTTCCCTATACTCTTCATTTTATATCTTGTGCATGATTTATGTTTTATATATTGTGATATAATTGCTTGTATCATGCCAAGACTTATATTTTGTATAGAAAAGTGAAAATACGTGAAAGAGTCCATTCACCCCCACTTTAGACTCTACTCTCGGGCCAACAAGTGGTATCAAAGCGAGGCGCTTAATTTTTTGGAGTAAAATCTAGAGCAGAAAGATCAAATGGCGTATTTTATGGGCACTTCTTTCCAAGGACAATCCGTGACCAGACCACCATTGTTCAATGACTCCAACTATCCAACATGGAATAATTGAATGATCATCTTCATTCAATCACATGATCTGAAGATGTGGCAAGTCATCAAAAAGGGAGACTTCATCTTCAACAATGATAAAGAATAACCGAAAACAATAGAAGAGATGTCAACCACGAAAAAGAGGTTAGTACAACTTAACTTCAAAAGAAAATATTTTCTCTATTGTAGCTTGAGCAATGAAGAGTACAATCGCATTTGCGGATATGAAACCGCAAAAGAAATTTAGGACAAGCTCAAAGACACATGCAAAGTTAAGAGCGGTGATGTTGATGTAACAACTTAGGACAAACTTGATGGACTTTCCACTGACTATGAAGTAGAGGATGAAGCGAAACATTCTTGTCTCATAGCTAACTAGCAAGGAGAGGTAAATTCTAATGACAATGATTATACTCCTTTGTATGATGAATTAGTGAATAATTGTGCTAAATTATTTGATGAATTAGTTTTAGTAAAAAGAAAGAACAAAAATATTAAGAAAGAGCTTGCTTTATTTAAACAAAATTAATTCTCTTTGAAAGATGAAAATTATTTTCTTAAAAATAAAAATGAGGAGTTCATAATTACATCTCAAAAGGATCATGAAAATTTTCAAATAAGAAATTTGAAAAATCAAATTGAAAATATTTTAAATGAAAATATACAATTGAAAAAGAAGATTGATTATGACAATAAGATTATTTGTAAAATCACCAATGGGAGAGAAAACATCAATAAGTCCTTAGGAACCCAAAGAAATAGATCTTACAAAAAGAATTTAATTTATGGTTCCTCCTTTAAATCCTATAATAATGCCTCACCAAGTAAAAATAGGATTAACAAGACAATTTTTACATGCAAACAAAACTTACTTGTAGTGTTAAAGAAAAGGGCACATTCACTATTCTTGTTCTTATAGAAGTGCTAGAGGCAAAGAAAGGAAGCTATAATGGGTAGTTAAGAATATCAACCCCTTAGAACCCAAGGAAGAATGGGTACCAAAAAAAATTACATGATTTTTAGAATTTGCTTCCATAGAACCTAGGATTAGTCAATAGGAATTAGGTAGATTTAACCACACCTAGGTAAAAAGGGATAGTGATGACTAAGTGAATCTATATAATGCAAAAATTATAGACACTTACCTCAATAGTTCTTAGATTATAAAATCTCAGTTTATGCATAATAAATGCTTGATTACTACGTTGGGGACCATAGAAAATTAAGCCAATATGATGAGTTCAAATGATAAATCCAACATGATATATTAACTATATATATCATTGTTGATTGGTTAGTTTATGTTTAAAATATTGGCTATAGGTTATGGGATAAATTAGCATGCACACGCTCACAAGCTTTATACTCGGGCTTGTTCTTTAGGACCAGAAAGGAATGAAATAATATTTGCTTTCGTGAGACGTTAGTCTTCATAAGATATCATTCCTTCAAAATGTACAAGGTAAAGAGACTCAACTAGCCTATTTTTGGGTTAAAATAGAAATTTTGTATTTTTGATATGAAGAACTAAGGCTTTGAATAAAGGCTCAGAAGCATGCTTTAGTAAGTAAACCCATCTCTTATGGACAAGATATGTATTCCTTGGTTACATAATTTGGTTTTGAGGATGTATGCTTTAACTTTGAATACACAGAAAGAATATCTAAAATATAGCATGACATATCCCTTGCATAGGATTGAGTTTTTAGGAGAGTATTTCATGTCATTATAGGTACTGCGTACCATCCAATCCTAAACTCATCTTGGAGCATTGACATTGAATGCTTGATCCAAATTCAAGGGCATTCATAATGAAAATTCAAGTCATCACAAATAATATTGTAGCAAAATCCTATTAGTGAAAACTTTCTAGCAACAATCTATTAATGCTAACCAAAAGATATCCCATCATAATCAATTAGAGGCATCTACTAGGAATTCTTGGCTTCATCTATAGTGACTCAAGATAGAGTATTCTCTCTATTGTTGACCGACAAGAAAATTAATACAAAAATGATTCTCTTCCATAAGCAAAGATTTACCAAATTAGGATCAATTTGGTAAAGGAATCGGTCATTTGTAATATAATATTCTTGCTCAAAATTGTGAGCATATTCTTGGGTACCTTCCTATAGTGGCTGATCAGGAGAATATATCTCCCATCTCCAAGAGCATTCTTAAATAAAGCCTAGTATGTTCCTAAATGCTAATTACCTAGTAGTAAGGACATACTTATCATGCTTAAATCACAAGTATGAAAAATATTATGCTTATTTTGAAAATGTCCACTTATAATTACTTTGGAATCAAGTAGTGGATTGAAAAAATAGCTCTCGAGCTCACTCAACCAAATGAGCATCCCCTACCAAGGAATGTATGATTCATTATTTGGATGCTAATCTAAAAGCAACACCAAAGTAATTCAAGGAGACATTATCTTGACATAGGACTATCTACCTCTAATCTAGAATTAACTTTAGTAAAATGAAATGACTGCTTTGAGAATCAAAAATGAAAATACATATATATTAAAAAGTTAATAGGATGAAAAGAAATTATTTTTGTCTCACAATTGAATTAACTAGGAATTCATCTTATCAATACCTCAAAACAATAATGGGTTTTCCAAATGAAAATTCATTTTTACCTAAGAAACCCACACTCAACCATGGGCATCAATATGTTGTGTAATGTAATTAATTTTCAAGCATCCACCAACTTATAGTTCATTCAAAAAGAAGAAAAATTTCTTTTAAGTACACTTATTTATTCACCGTTAACTATTCATTATATAAGAGTATTTATCCTTACTCCACTTATAAGCTCTTAGTGTTTAATGAAACAATTAGAGCTTTGGGAAAAATTATCATTTATTATTCATGAGTAAGGAAACCAATCTAGTAAAACAAATGGTTTGGTTCTGCATCAAATCGTCAACGGTTTGTGAGAAAACCGTTGAAAGAAATCAACCAAAGTAGGTTGACATTTTGGTTCGGCACATACTCACCTCACCAACATGGAAACTGGTTTTAACAAGCTAAATGATTAGCACCTCTCTTTTTGATGATGATCAAAGGGGGAGAAGTTATGTGGTATTTGGTATATAGGGGTGAAGAGAAGTGTATTATAGATTGGTGTATTAAGTACAACTCTGATGAAAGTTCAATTTGCTTATTGTTTTATCTTAAATGAACTTTCTAATAACGTATTGCATGCTATAGCTCCAATAGATATGAAATATCTAGTTGAATGATTTAATTGTGCCTTATATGCAAGCATATAGTAAGGCGGGTGGGGGGCAAAATTTATATCTTATTCAAACCATATGCATAAATTAAGGGGGAGCTTTCAATAATACCCTGAAAGAACACCAATGGTTTGTCATCATTAAAAAAAGGGGGAGATTATTAGCCTTGGTGGCTACATGATCTTAATTGTCATGTTTTGATGATAACAAAACACTAGTGGTTTTAGGTAAACTAATCTTTGCATATCAAGCCATGATAAGTACAAACTCAAATGTAAAGAGCAAGTAAAATCTTAATAGGTTAGACATCATCAAAAATTGGGAGATTGTTAGTTTTAGTTGCCATATAATTATATTTAATGTGTTTTGATGATATTAACTTATATGTTGTTCCAAGTGTATTCTATCTTTGAAAATCAAGTCAGTACAAGTACAAGTGACAAACACATGAAGATACTAGATCAAATGTAAAGATCGGATTGAGTGGACATTCGAGTACGAAAGATCAAAAGCACACTCACTTGGAAGAACTCAAGCACATCCAAGAAAGCTAACATAGAATAATATGTAATGTGGAGTGTTTGAGGTAATATTTGTTGTAACTCTTGCATTCTTGTTTCACGCATGCTTACTGAGCAAGAGTTGAGCAAATGGCATATGCATACTAGGACATAAGAGTATATAGGATATCACTTAAATGAAAAATAAGTTTTCATTGTTTCATACTTAATATTTTTCAAAGGCAAAATCATGACTCATATGAAAATATCATATACTCAACTTTGATTAAAATGGGACAAGTGTTAAGTGGTCTTAGTATTGTAAACTTTAAAATACTTTGTCCTTCTTGAGTCAAAACTATTTTTATGTACTTACAGATTCAAGAAAATCAAGTATATTTTAATATGGACAAGTTTTAAATCATATCAGTGTTATAATCTTTTACAAACTTGGTCCTGGTTGGGTTTAAAATCTCAGTTATGCACCTATCAAATTTCATAAACACCCTTCAGTATTTGGGGCATACCTTTTTCTAGAAAAATCCAAAAAGGACAATCTTGATATCTATGAAAAGCTAAGGAAAAATCCCACAATTTTTATGTTGATGACTTTTTCTGATTTAGGGTAATTCGTCGATGATTTCAGGAAGAATTTAGCCTAGCCGAAACAGTCGACTAAGTGGGATAATTAGTCGACGAATTGGGTTAAATAGTTGATGATTTCTGTTGAGATTCACTCCCCAATGACTATAAACTACTATTTTTCAAAGTAAATAATTATTTTACTAGCCCAACAACCATAAAATGACTAGTAACCCATTTTGCCTATAAATACAAGTCCAAAGACTTGTTTTACACATTGATTTTAGTTATTACATATCATTCACAAGCACACTTCATTTTCATCATTCTTGTGCTCAACATCTCTTTTGCTTAATAATTTTGTTGTGAATCATTACTTGAAGAGATTCCTATGAGGTTTTTATTGTATCAATTATCAGCTCTTTCAAGGAGCATTTGTTTTTTAAATCATTTTTCATTGTCTTATTGTATTGAAGGTTCTTGGTGGACCGAATCGTAAGGATTCTTAGTGAACCTTGCGGCTCTTGGTGAGCGAAAGGGATTGGTTCTCATACGAAGATTCTTGGTGAACCTTGTAGCTCTTGATGAGCGTTAAGGGATTTGTTCCCGGGTTATAAATGTTTCTTTTCTGGTGAAGGAATTTATAGTGGATTGTGGAATCCTTAAGTTTGTCTCAAGGCATGGACATAGGTTGGGTGCCGAACCACATTAAAACATCGATGTTAAGCTTCTATTTCCTATTCTCTTTATTTTATGTCTTGTGCATGATTTATATTTTATATATTGTGATATAATTGCTTGTATCTTTCCAAGATCTATATTTTGTAGAGAAAAGCGAAAATACACGAAAGAGTCCATTCACCTCCCCCTCTAGACTTTACTCTCGGCCATGGTGAACCTTGTGGCTCTTAGTGAGCGAAATGGATTGGTTCCCGTGTGAAGGATCTTCGTGCACCTTGCGGCTCTTGGTGAGCGTTAAGAGATTTTTTCCTGGGTTGTAAAGGCTTCTCCACCGATGAAGGAGTTTATAGTGAATTGTGGAATTCTTGAGTGTGTCTCAAGGTGTCAACGTAGGCTAGGTGCCGAACCACATTAAAACATTGGGGTTAAGCTTCTCTTCCCTATACTCTTTATTTTATGTCTTGTGCACGATTTATATTTTATATATTGTGACATAATTGCTTGTATCTTGTCAAGATTTATATTTTGTAGAGACAAGCGAAAATATGCAAAAGAGTCCATTCACCCCCCTCTAGACTCTACTCCCAAACCAATAGCATCTTTTGAGTTTATAGATATAGTACACTGTAAGGTTCATTTTAGTCTAATTTTGATTTTATAATTTTTTGACTCTTAATTTAATTTTTTTTTTATAGACAAATTTTTCTTTCAATACATGGTAGATAATAACCAAGATCTCGATCTCTATCTTTATTTTTATTTTTTTGTTCATAGAGTTGTGTTCATTTTTTATCTCTTTAATTATTGGAATTCTTATGCATATATTTATGAAACTTATTTCTCACTTCTTAAAGGAACTAGATTGTTAGATGTTCATGATTTTTTCTTCTAATTCCATGTATATTTCATTACATTACATCTTAGGGGAGCTTTAGAAATTATTACTTTTGTAGAAACCCGAACCCGAGAAATAAGGAAATAAATAAGAAAAGGAAAAAGGGGAAATTTTAAAAAGGCAAGCAAGAGTTCATCGACGAATCCCTCGTTTTTTTTTTTTGACGAAGAACCTTCTACAATTCGTCGACGAAGTTCAGGCGTCGTCAACGAAGAGATACCAAGAGGAAATTTCAGGCATATGGTCCGTCGACAAACCCCTTTTTCGTTGACAAATGTCCTTCTACAGTTCGTTGACGAAGGTCCCATTTCATCAACGAATTGTGCAGGGTTGATGACTTATAAATACATTTTTTGTTTGCTTCTTCATTACGAAATTAGTTTCTCTCTCTCTCTCTCTCTCTCTCTCTCTCTCTCTCTCTAACACGCTCCCCACTCCCTTCTCTCTTCGGTTTCTCTCCATTTTTCGACCGAATCGATGATCGGAAGTCGCCACAAACATCTAGGGGCGATTCTTTATAAGTCTAGTGGAGTAGATTTTTGATTTGGGCTTTCTAGGCACCACTCCAAAACCATGGTAAGTAGGGTATTTTAGGGTTTTATTGTTGGTTTGGAGTATGTGAGGCCTAGGAAATGCTAAATGGAAAATATATTGTGAGTTAAGTTGATTAATTTGGGGAAAATGTAATTTTAGGGTTTTGATCTTCGAGCACCGCAGGGCGTGAATTTAGGGTTTCCAGTAAGCCAGGTAAAGCGATTATATTATGTCAGTTAATTTTGAAATATGGACCGATTAAATTACAATATATGATTTTCTGAACGAAGCAGGTATATGAAAAGGATGGTTTTGACTGTTACATGTTTTGGGGAAAATTTACGTATTTGTTTTGAAATCTTCTATTTTCTATAAAATAAATAGTTTAAGTGAAATAAAACCCTAGGGAAGCTCAGACCATATTTTCAGCAATTTATGTCTTTCCCTGTGAATTTAATTATTTATGATTGTTAGCTTTAGAACAATCATAAGAGGGGGGTGAATTGGATATTTGAAAATTCTTTCCTAGGTCAACCAGACTAATGACAGTATTACGAAACCTAGGGTCTGTCTATGCAATTATAAATCCAATCAGTCACAATAAAACATACACGTGTAGTAAATAAATTGCAAAAATGTAAATTGCACACACAATATATTATCGAAGTTCGGCCAAAGTGCCTACGCCCCTTCCATGCCTCACCAGCACAAGGATTCCACTATAAGCACACTTCACGGGTGGAGCGACACCTAATACAACCAGGTCAATTAATGGGGTTGACCTCAACCTACAACTACACCTTACCAGGATGATACACCTAACTTTCTTAACCGGGTCTAAGCCAATCCAGAACTATTCAACAGGGCTAGTCCCCCTCTTCAGGGCCATGCCTAGAATACAACAAATATTCAATATAAATTTTGCGTACACAGAAATATGCTTCTCAATAAGCACATATGCACCACAATATAGTCCAGATAATAATGCAAGCGCAAATAATAGTAAATATGCTCAGTGTTAATAATGTGTGCTTGACACTCAATCAGAAGATAATATGTAATCAAGTTCTAGAGTGTATTTTCAAGCAGTCTTTGAAACAATGTATCAATGTAAATCAATCAGCACAAGTTTCAAAGTATTTCAACTAGAATATTCAAAATATCTCAAATAAGTTTTTCTAAAAAATAATAGCTCAAGAGATATTTGAAAATATATAAGCCTGTGAAAAATATTTTTGCAACTCAAAAATCACAAGCTTGATGAGTCTTGCAACCAAGATGCAAAGATTCACTAGTTATGAAGATTTTTCCCACACAAAGATTTATTGATTAAATCGGGGAGAAAATCCTAGCTAAGAACTCTCAATAAAACAAACAATCAATCCAAACCAAGGAGAGTTTTAGCAATAAGAATCACTTAATAACACTCTTACGAAGTTGGATTTATCAAAGGAATAACACAAAGTGAGTGTGTGGGCTTAGTATGAGAAATATATGATCTTTGAAAAACATAGGATTTTTAGCTGATCAAATATGCTAGTCTCTCTTAATTTTTGCAAATGAACCCATATGTATAAAGAAGGCAAGATTTATGATCGTTGGGGACATGTAGGGTATTATTAAATTTGTTTTAAAACTATTTAAGAAAATTAACCCTGATTTACCCTAATTAACTAAGGTAAAAATTAAAACAACCCGAGTGTTTCAGGCTCCTGTCCCTAGGCTTGGTCACTTGAACAGAAACAACAAAAAAAGTGATTTTTGAAGTTCGGGTGCCTGAATTTAGGTTCGGTTTGTTGACCAAAGACAATTTCCATTATGTCTGAGGTTCGTTTGTTTGAACCATAGTTCAGCTTAGTGAACTGACAAGTTTGGTCACCCGAGGGTAAAATGAACTGTAAGTTTGGGTGCCCAGGGATGATGGAAAAGTACAAGGTACAAGTTCAGTCGACCATGGACACTCAAGTCATTTTAGTTCGGTCACCCGAATCTAGGTCAAATTTTTGACTAGTCCACGGTTTGGTCGATCGAGGCAATTTGACTTGCCAAGTTTGGTCGCCTGAAGTCCTTATGATTTTAACTTAAGGTCCATATTTTAATTCAAATTTACCCCTGATGACATGATAATTATAAAGGAGCTTTTGTGCACTAAGTGTGGGAACCTAAGGTCCATCTAAGGCCATTTTGAGCATATTGTCCTACCATGCATGATGCAAATTATTGCAGGCCATATAATGTTACAGTCCATAATTAATTACAACCCAGAATGAAGAATATTAAAACATAATTACTAATAAGATACAATATTCTTCAGTCTTCTGTAATATCACCTTGCGCCATCATGATATAGCATTCTTTTCAATTCCATGTGTAGAGTGAAACTGCATACAAGCCTCTGTGCAAACATTAGTACTAAGTGTATTTGTCATTATCAAAACGGGATATGACCAACTAGGTCAACAATCTCCCCATTTTTAATGATGACAATTTTTTTATGGAAAAGTGGGTATAGCTAAGAAAGACTCCGCTTGAGTATATGCACAAAGAGAATTAAAGCTCAATTGAATTAACTAATGTACCTAATGCATCCAATGTACTCATGTACCCAATTTTGTCTCTTCTCCCCCCTTTGGCAACAGCAAAAAGGGTTAAGAATAAAGAATTATAAGTAATTTTGGGCAAACAATGAGTAACAACCATTTGGATACAAGAAATAATTTGGGAGTATTTCTGAAAAATTTGGCAGCATGCCATTTGAAAATAGAGCATTTCCCAAAATAAATCTGTACCTAAGTAACCTGTTTTAGTTCAATAAAATAATATTCAACAATTTACATCCAACAACTCAAATAGTTCAGTATTGATCCACTCAAATCATCAAGTCAAGAAGATAATATGATCATACAACACAAAATGACTGAAGGATACCAATTGTCGATACCAATTGTTAGAGATTTATGTATTCCCACAAGATATAATATTTAGTTATGCATGAAGTGAGATACATTTAACATTCGAGAGTCATATATTTCCAAGTGAGGTGGCTCTACCTTAGATTGTGCATTCTCTTAAATTTTATAAATTGAGCAAAAGACACAAATGTTTTAGACATTTATGAGCACATAGCAAAAGATCCCATTTAAGTTCATTTCTTTCAATTTTGACTTCAAAAGAAACCTCCTTTATAAATTTGATATATTATTGTTTTGGGGATACAGTTTGGCAAAAGATGTTGAATTTAAGTCTAGCAAAGTGATTGAGGAAAATTAGAACAGATCATATTAGAAAAATATTCATGATGCACGAAAAATAATGTTCTAAAATCACAACCTAAGTTTAAAATATTCAGATTTATAAGACTGTAGAATGTGTGTGTAGTGATTTTGGAAAAATTTTGGAAGCTCTCTATTTAAAAATACAACTTTTCCCATAAACACCTGCCAATTACAAAGCAATTAAATATATGCACAAGGTTCAGATGATTCAATTTAAGTTGAGCTAAGTGCAATAAATTTGAAATCCAAAAAGAACACATTTTACAAGCACATTCATTTTAGAAAACGTTTAAGTATTTTGGGAGAATGTCAAACAAAAATCTAGCAGCATGCCATCTGTAAATAGGACATTTCTCATATTAACTTGCATAAAGAGATTCAAGCATACAGTATGTTATCTAGTTTTGAGCATGCAAGAACCTATCAATTTTACCAGCAGGCAATACACATCAACTGCATCCACCATGCAGGAGGCATCAATTAGGCAAACATATATATAAATAAAAGCATGCAAGCCATCAAACCATCATATATATATATATATAAGAAAAATTCAATCACCACATGATAGTATCTCTATGTGTGTGTGGTGAGAGTGTATAGCCGAAAAGCAAAATAAAAAAAAAAAAAAAAAATCTGTTAAGTTATTACAGACCCCAAATGTAAACGTATGTATGTAAAGGTTAGGATAAAAGAAAAAAAAAAAACTGATCTCAAAGGTCCACCTCTATGTCTCCCCATCATCATGCTCATCATCCTCATCTCTGCTCACCTCCATCTGATCCTTGCCAATGTCCTTATCATTCATCTCCCTCAGCTGCTCAACGAGTATGTGGAAGTTCGCCCTCACATCAGACTAGAACTCAGTGAACTCGGCGTAGAACGCTTCGTGCCTAGCCTGAGAGAAGGAAGCCTGCTCCCTGATCTCACCCTGGATGGAGGTCTTAGGCTCCTCAATAGATGCAGTGAGACCAGTAATGGCTGCCATGATCTCGGCATTCGACGACATATGGGGCTGCTCCTGTGGAACCTCCTTAGGCACTGGTCCTCTCTCAGGTAAGGTAGGCAACCACATATTGCCAGCAAGCTCGTACCCCATCAGCTTTAGGGTAGTGGAGGTGAAGGTGTCTGTGCTCTTGATCTTCTTTAGAACTGCGTATGGAGTCCTCGTGACTCTCTCTCTAACCAACATCCTAGATAGGATGCCCCCGTATGGCAGTATAATCCTCTTCCCTACTATTTTTACAAATATGCATCTCAAGATCAGTTTAGGGAGGTCCAGATTCTTCCTCGTGAACAAACACCACATCATGAAGCAGTCTAGGTACGATACATAATCCCTAGACCCAGACTTTGGAAAAATATTATAAGATATTAGGTGGTGTACCACTTTCGCCTCCAAAGTCAATGACCTATAGCTGGGTGTGTGACCGAGATCAACAACAGAATGAGACATAACCAAATTCATGAAAGTACTCACTGTGAAATCCTGCTTGTTGATCCAAATCAAGGTGGAGTCAACACAGTCGAAATCACCTCTCTGGATATTAAACGTCTCAGCCAGATATGCATCATCCAACCAAATATCTATCTCAAACACTTGGGAGTAGCATCTCTGGTCGTGCTACCCAATATTGGCATAGTACACCCTGACAAGGATGTGGTAGATCCCCCTAGGCTGGAAGCTAATAAATTCATACCACCCCTAGTATCTGAACATTTATAGCACATTATCGAAGTAGGTCTGCATAAACTGAATGTCTAGAACCTTACCTAGTATGGGCTCCTTGAGCCATAAGACCTTCTTATACTTGATCCTTCTTTCAGGCGTAAGAAACTATTGCTCAAGATCAATGCCTGAATCCACACTCCTTTGATTCATGGACATGATTAGGAGAAGGTTTTTCTAAGAAATACTGGGCTAGGAATGAAAATAGGAAGGCTGGAAGAGAGAAATTCCCCAGCAGCTCTCAAGAACAAAGAAAAAATTAGGTTGTTCACGCAGGTAAAAATATATATAGGCCGCGGTTTGGTCGCCTAAACAAGCCTTCGGTTGCCTAAACCATAATAATTGCCCAAGGCTTTGAGTCTGTTTGGTTGAGTGAATACAAGGTTGGTTGGCTGAATCTCAAGAGTTTCACGTGTTCAAATGCTCGGTAGCCAGAACCAAAATAGTTTATTTTGGTTTGGTTGGCTAAACCAAGATTCAATTGCCCGAATATTAGTTCGCTTACCCGAACCATGTTCGGTTGCCTGAACAGGTTTTGAACTGAAATGTTCAGCCACCCGAATATGGTCAACATGCTAGTCAAATCTTAAGTGCGGTCGCCCGAAAGGTTTTAGCTGAAAAAGTTCAGCTAACCAAGCCTTGTCAAACTTTTCTCTTTTTGACCTATTCTCATATAAAGTGTCCTTCTGTGATTCAGATACTATACCTAAGGATTATGGAGTCCCTTTATTCTAATCTATTAATACTTGGAACATTTTTAGGGACAAAGAGAGATGAATTAGGTTAAGGAGAGGTAGATTCGGATTTTTCTTTCACTCTCCACACTTGTTTCATTTTTACCCCTTTTCTTTTGAATGGACAATCAAACTTGGTGTGTCCCTTCTTTTTACATAAAGCACAATAGGTATGGGTATAAGGACTGGAGGATGTACAAGCATAATGATTAGACTCTCTCACAAAGTACCCCATGTACAGATTTTTCTTCTTTCTATTTCTAACTCCATTATATTCAATACCTTCTTTATCTAAGGTCATCTTCTGTGAACCTAACTTATTAAAGTTGTCCTTGCCTCTAGTGAAGGTGTAGATGATCTTAGCTTGGTCATCTACTTTCTTTTCCAGATCTTGCATTTTTAAGTTCTTAAGACCTTTGCAAACATCTTGTAGTTTAACAAACTCTTTAGACATATTGTTTGCTTTACATTCAATTTCTGCAATAAGATAATCTTTATTATTATCACTTGATGTTTGAGATCTTACTGCATTCAATTCTTTTTCTAACTTTTCATTCTTGTTTACTAACTATTTTATTTTTAAGTCATTTTCCCTTTTAATAAGAACTTTTGATTCACATTCTTTCACACATGCCTCAAACTTGTTTTTCAAAGCATTATATATTTTACTAGCTTTAAAAAGTGACTTATGAATTCTAACATATTCAATTTGTAATTCTTCATAAGTAGGCATGCTCTCACTATCAGAACTATCACATGATTCAGTATTAGATGCATCATTCAAATCATCACATGAATCATTACCAAGGTTATCTAATAACGTAGGAGAAGACGAGTTTACGTCATTGTCAGTTAGAGCTATGAAGCACTATTTACCTCCTTCAAGATCTGCAGAGCATAAGTCATAATTAGTGATCACCTTTTCCTACATAGTTTCTTCATATCTCCTTTCAAGTTCCTCCCATATCTCCTTAGCACTATTACATGCCATAACCTGACAGAGAATATTAGAATCTAAAGCATGCAGTAAGGTGTTCATGGCATCAAAATTTACTTGCATTAAGTTCCTATCATTATCATTCAGCTCAAATTCAGATTTAGGAACATCAACACAATCAATGCTTTTAACAAGGACAATATTTCCCTATCAATAACTTTCCAGAACCTCCAATTTAAGGCTTTAACAAATATGACCATTCTAAATTTCCATACAGCAAAATTTTCACCACAAAACACCGGAGCGTTCGTAAATAACCTTCCCTCATAAGATGGTGAAAAGCAAGGAGTAGTCCCGAGAGGGGGGGGGGTGAATTGGATTTTAAAAATCTCTTTTAATTCCTTTTGAAATTTTCTTTTTATTTCTTTTAACCAATTCTTGACTTGTTTGTTTGATTTTTCAATCACACAAGAACTTAGTTCTTTTAATCCACAACACTACTGCTTAAACAAGCAAGTATTCAATTAATCAAATATACCAACCAATCAAGCTCAATATCCAAACCAAACAATCAATTGATTTTCCAAGTACAAGTTAACTACAACACTATTAAATTGATGAAGGTTTGCAAGTTTCAGCACTTCTTTGAAACATAAACATATTCCACTCAACTTTAAACCATTCAACCACAATATATTATTTAACTTTCAACTTTTGTTGTCAGTCCTGAGTATATAAATTTGAATCAAGCCCTATAGTGAATGATTATTTATGCTTGCTGATATAAAGCCCTGTATTGATGGATTTACTTCTTCAATATGATGTGCAATATAAAATCCAATCACTCTTTCCAAATACTTAGACCTTAAATAAACTTTAAGTTAATGAGTCTTGGGGTGTTGAATCAATCAACGTACTACTTTATAGTTTCCGCAAAAGATTGATGAACTAACGTACTCCCTTTCGATTTTTGCAATCCCAAAAACAATTTAAGCTTAAGTTTATTTAATATCTGATTCACGTAGTGTATATGATTTAGATATTTAAAACATCTACGCAATATGTATATGTACTGAAAATAAAGAGTAAGGGAAAGAGAGAGTGAGACCGGAATTTTAACGAGGTTCTTTACTATGTCTGTCGTTTGTCCATAAATAGACAGTCGTCTATCAACCTGATTTTCCTTCTTAAACAATTTTTTTTTATCTCTCTCATCTTTGCTTAATTTTTCTTGGAATATTAACTTCTTTAACTTTGAAAAACATGTTCCAAGACTTTAAAACTTCAAGTTTCAAAGTATGTTTTTGCCTAATGAGCTTCAAAATGAAAAAAACATACTTGAATCATATTTGAAGTACTTACAAAGCTTGTTCCAAAAACTGATTTGACACTTCTTTGCTTTGAGTTCTCTTTGTTATCGATCTCTGATCTTTCAGATTTTTTTGAGCTTTCATTAACGATCACTTGCATTTATGTAAGGCTTTCATGTTCCTTGATCCTTATGAACTTTCAAGATATGACTTTTGAGGTATTTAAGCTTCATTGATCTTTGAGCTTTCATTAAGTTCTCTTTAATCCTCATACTCTCATGATCTTCAAACTTTAATCCAATCATTTAGTTCTGAAAATGCATCACTTAAGCAAAGTATGTTAAGTTCTACTTGTTTGTTAGCATCAAAACAAGATGTTAAGCCCTGTAAGGCCAACAATCTCCCCATTTTTTATGATGACAAACAAAAAGCAAAAATTTCAGTAAACCTTAAAAAAGACTCCCCCTTTCAATAAGCATCATCTTAACAATATTTGCAAGATCAATATTAATTTCTAAAATTCTTTTACAATCATGCTCATCACTTCATTTTACAATCATGCTTATCAAAGAGTATTAAATACTTCTCCTCCTTTTGATATATATCATGTTCATGCTCAATTTTTGTAATACCACACTCAATTTTTGCTTAAAACTTCTCCCCCTTTTGACATCGATAAAAAAGAGAAAAGAAATAATTAAGTTCAAATAAAATCATATGCTAAGCTTATCATCAAACACGCATATCAAACATATGTACACACTTAATTTATTATTTTTCAATATAACATGTGTAGTGTGTTTTAATAGTCATATCTTTACCAACAGCTTTTTCCCCCTTTGACATTATTCAAGATACCAATTGAAAATAGAATATAATTCCCAATTGTTGATTTTTATGATACCAATTTTAAATTGAATTCATGATATCCATCGATTAATGAGGAAACGATCATAATATAAGCAATAAGTCATAACACTCCCCATGAATTCAACACATTCAGTTTTGTTACCAATTATGCTTTTATCATCCCATGTTTCAAAACATTGATTCACATCATGTATCAAATATCAATATCATGCTAATATCATCAATGTCATACAATGCTTATAGATATAATCATACTTTGTCATGCTCAAAAGACAAATGGAACTATTTGATTGTGATACCAAGTGAGCTTTTAAATTTTGATATCAATTAAAATATTCGTGGATACCAAAGTACTTTAGAGATACCAAAGTCATTATCACATCATGCATAGCTCATGGATACCAATATAACTATTGTATCTTTCATAACTCATAGATATCAATATAAAGAGCAGTAAGTTTATTCATGTGATTCATCAATAGCATGCATGGTCAAGAATTAATCTCATATCAAAATTCATGCTTATGCTCAATAATCTCATGCTCAAATTTTCAACATAGTGAGCCATAAATTTTCAATATAAGTCAAATCAAGTCAAGTCATACACATGTAGCATATAGCATATTGAAAACTAAGGTACTTATGTAATAAGCTCAATAATATTTTCTTAAGTTAAGCCTTGTAAAAATCATCCTACGATTTTTGCCAACAATGTCATTTTGAATTTGTTATAATAAGCTCTTAAACTCGTCTTTAAGTTTTTCTATTTCAACTTGTTCGTTGATCATGAATTAAGTTACTTTCTCAATTTTTAAAGGGGAATGACTTAATCCATGGAGTTTTTTGTTTATGAACTACTCTTTCATCTTGGTACCCATACTTTCTTGGGTCTAGTAGGTTTCACAAGGGATGTTTCTTTTACTCTCCATATTTTTTTAGTTTTCACACCCTTTCTCTTAAATGGACATTGAAATTTTATATGTCCTTTTTTCTTACATTGATAGCATATAGTGTTCATGTAGGTATTAAAGGATGTGCTTGCATAATATTTGGAGGCTTTCGAAAAATAACTCATGTAAAGATTCTTTTTCTTTTTATTTTCAGCCCCATTAAATCCAATACCTTCTTTGTTTAAGGTCATCCTTTGTGAGCCTATCATTTTGTCAACGTTTGCCTTTAGTGAAGTTATAAATGATCTTTTCTTTATTTTCAATTTTATTTTTGAGATCATTTATCTCTATATCTTTCTTGTCATCAACCTTCTTTTGTGATTTCTCTAATTCTTGAGATAATTTTTTGATTTTATCTTCTAATTCAAATATATATATATATATATATATATATATATTTCTCATATTCCATAGAGGATAGGGATTGAAGGTCTTCTATCATTTTTTTTCATTCTTGTTTTCTAATTCTTTGATTTTCAAGTCTTTTTCTTTTTCAGCAAGATTTTTAGATTTTAATTCTTTTATTGTAGCTTTATACTTATTTTCTATTTTCTTGAGTTTTGAATCTTTATCATTTTCAGCAATCTTAATTACTTCTAACTTTTTCATCAATCCTTCATTCTTGTCTTTCAATGACGTGTTTTGTTTGGTTACTTTGATTAGCATATTATGTACTTTGAATAGATAATTTTGTAATTCATCACAAGATGGCATACACTCATCATTGGATTCATTTGAAGAATCACTACAAGAATTATTTAAGGATAAGGAGCTTTCCTCATTGTCCCAATTCTTAGACTCTTTCTTAAGTAGTGGACATTCTGGTTTTAAATGTCCAGCTTTGTTGCAATTATAGCATGTAGGAATTTTATTCTTTGATTTCTTGCTAACATCTTCTTCTTCTTATTCGGATTCTTGATTTCTTCTTTTAAATTTGTTCTTCCTTCTAAAGATTTTTGTAAGTTTCTTAGATATGAAGGCTAGTTCATCTTCATTCATTTCTTCTTCACTACCTATGTAACGTCCTTAAAATTCTCATTGTTTCATTTTTTTTATAATAATAAAAAATTACTCCAATATCTGAAAATAATGGGCACCTCTATGCAGTGGGAAACATAAATCACATAACCATATATGCATATATATATATATATATATATATATATATATATACACAATACCAGAATTCAGTATTCTCAACCATATCTACATAATACATTACTCTCTCTAGTGTCAACTACCTCAAAAATACAAAACCCTACACAAAAACTTACCCTATAACCAAAGTGATCAAGTAAATCCCCTATCTGCGAGCCTGACTTGCTCGCCTAGCTGGCTCACCTATAAAATGTTAAAGTAATGGGATGAGTCGATGCTCAGTAAGTGGAAATATGCTATTACTAGTGTGTGGCGACCGAGTCATAAAATTATAGTAATAGTATTTAAAAATTGCATGATCTGGAAAATCTATAAAACATATGTATAATAGCTTAAAACATTTGTATCATTTGAGCTTTCTACCATTCATGCTGGTATAATATACTACATACAACAAAATTGTAACACTGTATACATATACATAACTGTACTCTTTCCCTCAGACTCTGTATGCCATGATTTAACCCCTCATGATAGGGTTGTGCGGCCTATAGGCGAGAATTAACCTGGTCAACCCTCCAGGTAAGTCACTATACTCTACACTACTCCAGCCCGGCCATACTGCATACACTCCTAAGCTTGGGACTGGCTGCTACCTTGTCAAACCGGCCCTCTCCACCCAGCGAACTGGGGAGCTGCATACTCTCCAAGCACGGTCGATAGTACCCACACACTATCTGAGATATGTGGTTGCACTCTATCTATATCTAGCAATGTTACTGTGCTCTGTATTCTATGTCTGTACTGTATCTGTCTGTAATCTTTCCACAGGGATCTGATACTATATATATTCATACTATACTCTTTATACTGTTTTCATTATATTTCCAAAACAACCATAACACTATATTGATGTACTGTAAATACTGTAATATCTGTAGCATCTTGATGCTATAATTGTGTAATCTGTCTGTACCTTCTTTCTATATAATATGTCTGTACTTCCTTTTTGTATAATCTAAGTGTTATGGCATTTAGGAAATCATAACTTTCTATATACACTGTATATACTGTTCTGAATAAATATTTGTATACTGATATATATTTATATATATATATATATATATAACTGTCTATATAATCGTTAGAAATAAACCGTATATGTATACAAATTCTATCTATATAAAATTTGCAATTATCTAACTATATCTGTATAACTTGAAATACTGAAAAACTACATAAAACTCCATATCAATATCATATAGTCAGGCCACACATGCTTTAAAAATTCATATCCTGTATAATATCTGGTATACATGCATACATATATAAAATTTCTGATAACGTAAGTAAATCTCCTAGCATAACATATTTCCCTTACCTTATCTCTGAAAAACCCCTACTGTTCTCTAGCCCGATACCTGCATGGTTCTCCACTCAACACCCTGAAAATCAAATCCTCCAGAACAAAACATCAGTATTTCTTCGTGTATTGTATTTCTCATAACTGAAGGAAACACAAATACTGAATAAAATGTCTTACCCTACGATTGGGATGAAATCCAAACCAACTCCAGCATACTTGCAGAGAACTTCGCTAGGAGCGTCGTGGTGGCTTCAGATCGTCGATCCGACGTAAAACGGGCCCAGAATCGAAGAAAGAAGGGGTGGAAGATGTTTTAGAGAGAGAAAAGGAGTTTCTTGTGCTGATTTTCATTAAAAATCTGGGTTTTCACTATTTACAGAGCCGAATTCATCGATGAGACACGTCACCTCATCGACGAGTCTTTTAATAATTTCATCGACGAACTTTCCCCCTCGTCGATGAATTTCAGACTGTCCAAAAACCCTTCTCGGTATCTTCTCGTCAACAAGGCATGGCTTCGTCGACGAGGTCCCCTTATGTGCTTGTCGACGAATTCCCCGTGTTCGTCGACGAGGCCCTATGTAAGAATTCTGGATTATTATCTCCAAAGTGCAATGTTGTCGACGAAGCCTACTGCCTCCTTCTGTTTCTATTTCCATTTCCCTCTCTCTTTATTATTTAAATACCATTATATTTCAAGTCGTTACAACTTAAGTTTTCTTTTAAGGCTTTGAAGGCTATTGATTCTTGGGCTTTGGTCTTTCCACTCCTTTCATTCATTGTCATTTCATATGTAAGGAGAGAACCTATAAGCTCATCTAGGGAAGTTTTTTTAAGGTTTCTTCCTTCAGTTATTGCAGTGGCTTTTGGTTCCCATATAGATGGCAGCCCTCTAAGAATTTTCCTTATCATCTCATAAGTAGTGTAGGTTTTTCCTAGTGCATTTAGGGAATTTATTATGTGAGTGAACCTAGTAAACATATTAGTTATGAATTCATCCGGGTTCATCCTAAAAGCTTCATATTCACTTGTAAGCATATCAAGCCTATTATCCCTAACATCAATAGTGCCTTCGTAAGTGACTTCTAGCTTGTCCCATATATCCTTAGCTGATTTGCAAGCCATCACTCTATTGAATTTTTTGGCATCTAAAGCACAATATAGAGCACTCGTAGCACTAGAGTTTATTTGCAACATTTTATAATCTCTTTCAATCATGTCCTTCTTTTCCTTAGGTATTTGTTTTCCATCTACTAATGTGGTAGGAATTAGATCACCATCCATGACAACCTCCCAGGCTTTCTAATCCATGGTTTGAAGGTATATTTACATTCTCTTTTTCCAAAAAGTGTAGTTGTGTCCACAAAAGATTGGTGGCCTAGTTGAAGATTGTCCCTCTCCAAAGGGAGCTACGCCTAAGTTAGCCATTATGATCCTTTTATAGCTACTAATTAAGATTTGCTATTAGCCTGCTTTGATACCAAATGAAAAGCAAGGAGTAGTCCCAAGAGGGGAGGGGGTGAATTGGATTTTAAAAATCTCTTTTAATTCCTTTTGAAATTTTCTTTTTATTTCTTTTAACCAATTCTTGACTTGTTTTTTTTATTTTTCAATCACACAAGAACTTAGTTCTTTAAATCCACAACACTATTTCTTAATCAAGCAAGTATTCAACTAATCAAATATACCAACCAATCAAGCACAATATCCAAACCAAACAATCAATTGATTTGCCAAGTATAAGTTAACTACAACACTATTAGATTGATGAAGGTTTGCAAGTTTCAGCACTTCTTTGAAACATAAACATATTCCAATCAACTTTAAACCATTCAACCACAATATATTAGATTTAACTTTCAGCTTTTGTTGTCAGTCCTGAGTATATAAATTTGAATCAAGCCCTATAGTGAATGATAATTTATGTTTGCTGATATAAAACCCTGTATTGATGGATTTACTTCTTCATTATGATGTGCAATATAAAATCCAATCATTCTTTTCAAATTCTTAGACCTTAAATAAACTTTAAGTTAATGAGTCTTGGGGTGTTGAATCAATCAACGTACTACTTTATAGTTTCCGCGAAAGATTGATGAACTAACGTACTCCCTTTCGATTTTCACAATCCCAAAAACAAATTAAGCTTAAGTTTATTTAATACCTAATTCACGTAGTGTATATGATTTAGATATTTAAAACATCCATGCAATTTGTATATGTACTGAAAATAAAGAGTAAGGGAAAGAGAGAGTGAGACCGGGATTTTTACGAGGTTCTTTACTATGTCTATCGTCTGTCAACCAGATTTACCTTCTTAAACAATTTTTTTTTTATCTCTCTTATCTTTGCTTAATTTTTCTTGGAATATTAACTTGTTTAACTTTGAAAAACATGTTCCAAGACTTTAAAACTTCAGGTTTCTAAGTATATCTTTGCCAAATGAGCTTCAAAATGAAAAAAAAAAAAAAAACATACTTGAATCATATTTGAATTACTTACAAAGCTTGTTCCCAAAACTGATTTGACACTTCTTTGCTTTAAGTTCTCTTTGTTGCTGATCTCTGATCTTTTAGACTTCTCTAAGCTTTCATTATGGATCACTTGCATTTATGTAAGGCTTTCATATTCCTTGATCCTTATGAGCTTTCAAGATATGGATTTTGAGGTCTTTAAGCTTCATTGATCTTTGAGCTTTCATCAAGTTCTCTCTAATCCTCATGCTCTCATGATTTCAAACTTTAATCGAATCATTTAGTCCTGAGAATACATCACTTAAGCAAAGCATGTTAAGTTCTACTTGTTTGTTAGCATCAAAATAAGATGTTAAGCCCTGTAAGGCCAATAGATGGGGATGCACCAACACGAGCCATCATGATCTTTTTACAAAACAATGTTAAAGTCTCGATAACAAGGCTATGATACCAGTTGTTAGCATTGCTGCAATCCCAAAATGGGGGTAAATTGGATATTTGAAAATTCTTTCCTAGGTCAAACAGACTAACAACAGTATTACGTAACCTAGGGTCTGTCTATGCAATTATAAATCCAATCATTTACAATAAAACATACACGTGTGGTAAATAAATTGCAGAAATGTAAATTGCACACACAATATGTTATCAAGGTTCAGCCAAAGTGCCTATGTCCCTGCCTTTGCTCACTAGCACAAGGATTCCACTATAAGCTCATTTTACAGGTGGAGTGGCACCTAAACCAACCAGGTCAATTAACAGGGCTGACCTTAACCTACACCTACACCTTACCAAGATGGTACACCTAGCTTTCCTAACTAGGTCTAAGCCAATTCGAGAGTATTCAATAGGGCTAGTCTCCTTTTCAGGGCCATGCCTGGAATACAACAAATATTCAATATAAATTTTGCGTACACAGAAATATGCTTCTCAACAAGAAGATATGAACCACAATACAGTTTAGATAATAATGCAAGCACAGATGATAGCAAATATGCTCAGTGCTAATAACGTGTGCTTGACACTCAATTCAATCAGAAGATAATATGCATTCAAGTTCTAGAGTGTATTTTCAAGAAGTCTTTGAAACAATGTATCAATGTAAATCAATCAGCACAAGTTTCAAAGTATTTCAACTAGAATATTCAAAATATCTCAAATAAGTTTTTCTCAAAAATAATAGGTCAAGAGATATTTGAAAGTATGTAAGCTTGTGAAAAATATTTTTGCAACTCAAAAATCACAAGCTTGATGAGTCTTGCAACCAAGATGCAAAGACTAACTAGCTATGAAGATTTTTCCCACACAAAGATTTATTGGTTAAATTGGGGGGAAAGTCCTGACTAAGAACTCTCAATAAAAAAAACAATCAATCCAAACCAAAGAGAGTTTTAGTAAAAAGAAACACTCAATAACACTCTTACAAAGTTGGATTTATCAAAGGAATAACAAAAAGTGAGTGTATGAGCTTAGTATGAGAAATATATGATCTTTGAAAAACAGAGGATTTTTGGCTAATTAAATATGCTAATCTCTCTTAATTTTTGCAAATGAACCCATATATATATAGAAGGCAAGATTTATGACCATTGGGGACATGTAGGGCATTATTAAATTTGTTTTAAAACCATTTAAAAAAATTACTCTTGATTTACTCTAATTAACTAAGGTAAAAATTAAAACAACCCGAGAGGTTCGGGCGCCTGTCCCTAGGTTCGGTCATCCAAAAGGACACCAAAAAGAAAAAAAAGTGATTGTTGAAGTTTGGGTGCCTGAATTTAGGCTCGATTTGCCGACCAAAGGCGATTTCCAAATATCGAGGTTCGGTCATCTGAACCATACTTCAGCTTAGCGAACTACCAAGTTCGGTCTCCTAAGGGTAAACTAGATTGTAAGTTCGGGTGCCCAGGAATAATGGAAAAGCACAAGGTACAAGTTTGGTTGACCGTGGACACTCAAGTCGTTTAAGTTCGATCACTCGAATCTAGGTCAACTTTTTGACTGGTGCACAATTCAGTCAATGGAGGCAATTTGACTTGCCAAGTTTGGTCGCCTAAAGTCCTTATAATTTTAACCTAAGGTCCATATCTTTATTGAAATTTACCCCTGATGACATGATAATTATAAAGGGGCTTTTGTGTACTAAGTGTGGGAACCTAAGGTCCATTTAAGGCCATTTTGAGCATATTGTCCTACCATGTATGATGCAGATTATTATAGGCCATATACCCAAAATGAAGATTATAAAAACATAATTACTAATAAGGTACAATATCCTTCCATCTTCTGTAATATAACCATACGCCATCATGATATAGCATTCTTTTCAATTCCATGCGTAGAGTGAACCTGCATGCAAGTCTTAGTGCAAACATCAGTACTAAGTGTATTTATTATTATCAATATGGGATATGACCAACTAGGTCAACAATGATCTATTAAATAAAAATTGTGTGGCATGAGAACAATTTCTAAATGGTATATACATACATATATATATATATATATATATATATATATATATGAGTAGAGTGTTTTTAATGATAATACGAGATATGATTTGATGGCCGGGGGCCAAGATTTGATATGATGGTCGGGGGCTGAGATTTGATGTGACGACCGAGGGCCGAGATTTAATATGACGGTCGAGGGCCTAGAGTTAACAAATGATAGGTTTTATATGAAATGACAATAAACGAGTTTTTATTATGTAAATTTCCATATATGATTCTAGAGCCTTGTGGAAATGAAATGTGATATTACGAGCACGGTACTGTAACTATATGTTGGCTGGGAGCGCAATCACATTGGGATGATAGTGTAATGATGGAGAGATGATTTGGTGACTTGGGCCACAGTACTACTCTGAGGTTTTTGTCGGGGGGGCATCCATGGCAGTATATGGATGACCATAGGTAGGCACAATCGTACTTACTACCATTACTGACTCAGCTATGGTTGGCTGGCCATATGTTGAGTCTAGCCTTCGAGCTGTACAACCTGTCATGGGAGGAAGCATGTTATATGAGTATAAGATAGCGTGACGACGCTAATACAACAGTCCAGGTTGTATCTTTTATGCATATATGGGAAAATTTACTATAAAAGGGCTATATTGAGCTAATAGTTTATTATTCTGAAATTATATATTTTTAGATATACGATGTAGCACAGTTTAAATGCCATTTCATATTCAGTTAAATATGGAAATTTTATACTCACACGAGAACTCAAGCTAGCCACACACTGATAGTAATATAATCTGTTTTATTGAGAAGTGTCTCACCCCATTATACAAATCCTTTTTTAGGTCCTTTAGGGAACCGTACCTAGCTTACCTCGGGGTTGGGATTAGACTTCTAGGAGTGGTTATCAAATCTGGTGAGATACTAGATTTCTTATTTTATTATTTTGGGATTGTAATATGTAGATAGATAGTGGTGTGTATGTATTTGGGAACAGGTAGAACTTTGGTAAAAAGTTTGGATGCTTTTATAAATCTTGCACTGTATGGTTTAATTACAGTGATGGAAGGTGCACCCGGGATTCCTTGGTTTGAGCGGGTAGCATTTATATATTCTACAGGTGGTATCAGATATATATATATATATATATATATATATATATGTTTTACTAGCACCTCGGGCCCATGTGACGGGTCGGGGCGCTACAAGTTATATCAGAGCCTAGGTTGCTAGGTTTTGCAAACTAGTTTAGATGATCATACCAGAGTATAGGTTCAAGTAGGATGAGGATAGAAATGGGTAGAATATGAGTTTTGAGTTTTGCTTTGTAATCCTGGAGACAAAAATTCCTTGACGGACTTCTCTATTTTTCAGTATTAGTTGATGAGTTTAGAAAACCATGGCAATCCATTGATGGTTTTTTGTGAAAGCAGAGATATATGTTTTACTAGCACCTCGGGCCCATGTGGCGGGTCGGGGCGCTACAAGTTGTATCAAAGCCTAGTTTGCTAGGTTTTGCAGACTAGTTCAAATGATCTTACTAGAGTATAGGTTAAAGTAGGACGAGTATAGAAATGGGTAGAATATGAATTTTGAGTTTTTATTTGTAAGCCTGGAGATAGAAATTCCTTGATGGACTTCCCTATTTTTCGGTATCAATTGATGGGTTTAGAAAACCATGGCAATCCATTGATGGTTTTGTGTGAAATAAGAGAGGCGGGAATTTGAAAACTAGAATGGAAATATGAAATTGGCAGAGTATGTCGTAAAGATTTAGGCCAGTATTTGGAGTTTATTTAAAGTGAATATTTTAGTGTTATAATTGCACCATACATGGTAGGATATTAGGATTCTAAGTTCATTTTGGTTATGCCTACAGGATGGATCCCATGGACAGTACCGTTGTTGCTGGAGGCAGTAACAGTGAGGGAGCTACCCATAAAGGTGGCAGTGATACCACAGTGGCACTTTGGGACTTTGCCCAACAGTTTGTTGCTGAGGTTATGCGGAGTTCTTGGGGGTAGGATCGTCCCATTGTTGAGCTGGGAGATTCTATTGAGAAGTTCACTTGCCTAAAGCCTCCTACCTTCTTAGGAAGTACCAACCTGATCCTTGTAGAGAATTGAATTCGGGATATCAAGAAGATCTTGGTGGTACTGCGATGCACCGACGAGCAAAAGGTGTTATATGTTATGTTTAAATTGACTGGAGAGGCCGAGAGATGGTGGGAAGCAGTAAAGATGCTAAAGGAGCAGAGACTGGTACCAATGGCGACGACATGGAGCCACTTCAAAGAGGTCTTATTTGATCTGGTTTTCTGGACTTTGTCAGAAAAGTAAAGGCAGAGAAGTTCCTGAACTTGACTCAGGGATAGTTTACTATTCATCAGTATGCCACCCAATTTGTGGAGCTATCACGCTTTGCTTCTTACATGGTGCCAGACGAGTCTGCAAAGGCTTGGCAGTTTGAGAGGGGTTTGAAGTAGGAGATTAAAAATTAGGTGGTTGTATTACAGGTGCAGGAGTTTGCTACACTGGTGGATAAGGCCACTGTGGCAGAGGCAAGCCTATAGGGGGATGTAAAGGCTTAGAACCCAAAGAAGAGGCTGATGCCTTCTAATTCTCGTATGAGTGCCAGGCAGGGACCTTGAAGGAGGTATTGTGATGGCAAAGGCCAGAGACAGGATATGCGAGTTAGGCCATTTTAGGGTACCTCATCAGGCTCTGTTTACCCTACATGTGGCAAGAGGCATTCGGGAGAGTGTAGGGTAGGATCAGGTGGTTGCTTTCAGTGTGGTAGGTCCAGACATTTGGCGCGATATTGCCATGCAGCATGGAACAACACACCTCCCTAGCAGCCATTTCAGGGAGGTAATCAGGCACCACGCGAAAACTATTAGAGGGGTACGACCCAAGCGCTGGTGTATTCCTTTACTCCTTGCAACACTGAGAACGTCGGTGACGTGGTGACAGGTACAATTTCCATTTTGTTAAATAAATATGTTGGCCTAACAAGGCTTATAGTTCTTATTTTGATGATAACAAATCAAGATAAAATTGATATGGTTTCAAGTTGAACTATTAAAGGAAGCAGATCATAGAAAGCTCTAGTGTTTCAAAGCTAAGCTCAATGATAAAAGCTCAAGATAGGCATATGAAAGAGTATTGAAAGCTCAAAGAATGCTTAATGATCAAAGAAAGAACTCAAAGAAAGGACTTTCATGAAAACCTAAGAAGCTCAAGGGTTTAGAGTCTTAAGAAAGTTTTTATGTAAGTACTTCATGTAAAACTCAATATAAATTGAATTGAAGCTCATTAAGAACAAGAAACTAAGAAACCAATTTTTGAAGACCTTAAAATATGTTTTCTTCAATTAAAATGAAAAAGGTCTCAAATGAGAAGTAGTTTTCAAAGTTAAATTTAGTTTTCTGGAAGCCAGGCGACTGCCCTTTCAAGCAGTTGACTGTTCATTTTAGAATTTAAAATTTGGTAGACAGTAGGGTCCCAGGCGACTGCCAGGAACCTTCCAAGCACCTGGTTGGTCAAGCCAAGCACCTGTGTGTGCTTTGGTAGGCGACTGCCTACCTTCTGAGTTTCAAGTTTGAACTATGGCTAGCGACTGCCAGATCGTGGGAGGCAACTTCCACTCAAACAGTATGTTTAAAACTCCAATGGGAAATTTTTTAAATTTGGTTTCTTGGGCACTACTCTTGTTGAAAACTTGGTACATACTCCAAGACAACTTGGGAGACAAGGTATTAACTTTCAAACATCTATAAATAGCCCCTAAAACAAGATTTTTAAAAACCAAGAAAATTTCTCAGCAATCAAGAATTCTCAAAGTGCTCTAAATCTCTCTTGTTCACATCTTGCTTTCACTAATGAGTTGCTGATGATTCTAACTCTGAATTTGTGTCTTCAAAGTCTGAATCTTTCAATCCAAGGAAAATAAATTCAGTGATTTAATTCAATTGGGCTTCAATCTCTTTATATTGAATTTTATTGAAGTATATTGTGTTGATTATTGTACTAACCTGCTCTGTTTGAGAGTGTCTCTTGTACACAAATTCTTTCCTACTTCTTTGTTGTTTCTAGATGATCCAGGGCTGTTGGATAGTTGTAACCAAACGAGGGGATATCATTTGGAGAGGTTTCTTTTCCTGAAAAAGAGGGTTTTGTAAAAGGTTTGCTCCACTCGGAAAGGAGCGTTCATAGTGGAATCCTTTGGTAGTATAGACCAAAGGCAAGGACGTAGGTTGGGGATAAGCCGAACCTTATAAAAACGCGGTGTTCTTCTTACCCTATCTTTTTAATTTTAGCACTATATATTGGATGTGTATGTTAAGTGCAGGTTGCAAGGTTTGAATAACTAAAAAAAAAAAAGACTCTTAATATATAGAAAGTACGTTTTCATTAACCGTTTGAGGAAACTCAAAAAGGAGTACGTTGGTTAATTTGTGGAAATCTTAATTAAGAGAGTGCAAACAAATTTCCAAAACAAGACCTTTCAAATTGCATACAGGGTTGTTTACAAAAGCTAAAGTTACAATTTCATAAGAATCTTTAAATTAAGATTAGTTTGGTATTTGGTATTTTTGATTGTTGAATTGGTTGTTTGTGGTGTAATTTAAATTGTGAATAGTTTTATTTACTTAAGGCTGCTATGTGTTTTGAAACAAGTAAGTAAAATCTAAAAAGAACTGAAAATGTTCAATAACCCAACTCACCCCCTCTCTTGGGATCACCATTCCACTTTCAATTGGTATCAGAGCTTAGTTATAACACATCTTAAAATGTAGTTATATAAAGATCTTAAATGACTCATATAGGAGTAGCTCCCTTTGGAGAGGGCCAATTCTCGACCCGACCACCAATCTTCTGTGAACAGAACTATACCTTTTGGAAAAAACATATGCAAATCTACCAACAAACTATGGATTGGAAATCTTGGGAGGTTTTTATGGATGGTGATCTAATTCCTCTCAAAATAGTAGATGGAAAACATATCCCGAAGGAGAAAAAGGACATGACTGATATAGATTACAAAATGCTACAAATAAACTCAAGTGCTATCAATGCTTTGTATTGTGCTCTAGACGCTAATGAATTCAATAGAGTTATGACCTGCAAAACAACCAAAGAGATATCGGATAAGTTAGAAGTAACCTATGAAGGAGTTGTCGACGTTAGAGATAATAGAATTGATATGCTAACCAGCGAATACGAGGCCTTCAAAATGAATCCCGATGAATCCATAATTGATATGTTTACTAGGTTCAAACATATAAAAAACTCCCTCAATGTTGTAGAAAAAACTTATTTAATATATGAGATGATCCGTAAAATACTTAGAGGGCTACCACCCATTTGGGAACCTAAAGCTACAGCCATTACAGAAGGAAGAAACCTTAAAAATACTTCCCTAGATGAACTTATAGGATCTCTTCTAACTCATGAGATGGCCGTAAATGAACGAAATATTAACAAGAATAAAAATCCAATAGCCCTCAAGGTAGCCAAAGGAAACTCAAGTGAAGAAGAGGAAGAAACAAGTAACCTATGAAGAAGAACTAGAATTCCTTACTAAGAAGTTTGGAAAATTCTTTAAGAAAAACAAAAGATTTTCTAGAAAGTTCGAAGTATCAAAATCTGAAAAAGGAGAAGGTAGTAAAAAGGAAAACAAGAAAGAACCACTTACTTGTTACAATTGTAAAAAGGTAGGTCACATTAAGCTCGATTATCCGCAACTTAAAAAGGACGCCAAAAAGAAGAAAAATAAGGCAATGAAAGCTAATTGGGATGACACCAACTCAAGTGAATTGGAAAGCGAAGCAAGTGATCAAGAAATGGTCAACATATGCTTCACGGTGCATGATGATGAGGTAAATTCCTACTACTCGTCAAATCAGTCTAGTGATAGTTCTTGTGATGATTCTAGTGATAGTATGCCATCATACAAAGAAATGCAAACTGAACTCTTTGCCTTACACAAAAGATTTGTAAGAGTCACAAAAAGGAACATTATTCTAAAGAACAAAATGAAGCTTTCAAAAATCAACTTGACAAATTAAAATCAGTTGAAACAGAAAAAAAATTCACACATTGATGAACTAATGAAGAAAATAAATGACTTACCTCAAGAAATAGTCAAAATACAAGCAAATGAACAAAGTAAGATAGTTTTAGAAATCAAGGATCTTAGAGACAAAATAGAATATAAAGAGAAAATCATATACAATTTTACCAAAGGAAAAAAGAACTTTGAAAAATTGCTTGGTAAACAAAAGATGACCCTAGATAAGGAAGGAATTGGATATAATGGACTTAAAAACAAAAAGAAAAAGGGTCTTTATATGGGATATTTTGTCAAAGAATCAAAATACTATGCAAGCACTTACTCAAACAATATCTATCAACACACTACATGTTTCCTATGTAAGAAAAAGGGACACATTAAATTTGATTGTCCATTTAAAAGAAAAGGTGCAAGAGTAAAGAAAGTATGAAAAATCAAAGAAAATAAAGATGAATCAAAAAGTTCTAAAAAGGTATGGAGTCCTAAGAATAACACATTCAAACCGTCTTTTAGGTTTGCCTTTGGACAACCACAACAAAGGACAAATGGTACTTGAACAACGGGTGTTCTAGGCACATGACTGAAGATAGGTCCAAATTCACCTCACTCATGCTAAAAGATGGAGGATACGTCACTTTAGGAGACAATGCTAAGGGAAAAATCATTGGAATTGGTAAGATAGGTAATGAACCCTTCCTTACCATTGATAATGTATTATTGGTTGAAGGATTAAAACATAATCTCTTAAGCATAAGCTAGCTAAGTGACATAAGATTTGATGTAACCTTCAAACAAGATAAGTGTGTTGTTGAGAATAAAGTAAAACACAATGTTTTCTTCACTGTTCAAAGAATTGACAATGTTTATTGCATAAACTTTGAAAAGCTAAAATCTCAAAAAATTACATGCTTAGTATCCATGAACGAGGCTAGTTGGTTATTGCATAGAAGACTAGGCCATGCTAGTATGGACTCATTGTCAAGGTTAGCCAAAAATAACTTAGTTAAAGGACTTCCTAATACATGGTTTGTTAAAGATAAAATATGTGATGCTTGTCAATTAGGAAAACAAACTAAGTCCAACTTTAAGAAAAAGAAACATATCTCCACTAGCAGGCCCTTAGAACTTATTCACCTAGATTTGTTTGGACCAACTAGAACAAAAAGTCTAGGAGGAAAGCAATATGCTTTCGTCATCATTGATGACTATTCTAGGTTTACATGGGTACTCTTCTTAACCTAAAAGTATAAAGCATGCAAAATGTTAATAGATTTATCTAAAAGACTTCAAAATGAAAGAGGATATAGCATTATAAACATTAGAAGTGATTAAGGAAAAGAATTCAAAAATAAAGATGTAGAAAAATTCTGCAATGATAATACAATAAGTAACAATTTTTTAGCTCCAAGAACTCCACAACAAAATGGAGTTGTTGAAAGAAAGAATAGAACACTACAAGAAATGGCTAGGAGCATGTTGAATGAAAATAACTTACCTAAATACTTTTGCTTGGAACCAAACCGTTGACGGTTTCAGGAACTCAGGGAAAACTGTCGAGGTTTCTTGCGGGGCTGAGGCTTATAAGTTAGAATATCTTAGCTTTATTTCATTTTAACTCTTACTCTCTCTCTCTCTCTCTCTCTCTCTCTCTCTCTCTCTCTCTCTCTCTCTCTCTCTCTCTCTCTCTCTCTCTCTCGCACGTCTCTCCCTCTCTCCTACAACCTCCCGGGGCTCCGGCACGGCATCCAATCATCTCCCTCATTTTTCTCCGTGTGCATGCGACTTTATCCTCGTCATGTTAAGGAACCTAGGATTTGTTCCAGAGAGTGTGGTAGGCGTATTTTCATAAGCAGGTAAGGGGAATAGATTAAGTCAGTTTTTATTAACTTTGAATCGTTTAAGCTTGAGTATATGGACTCGTGTATATGGTATATGACTTTCTAAATGGTTCAAGCATATGAAATTGTGGTTTTGATTATTATACATATTTGGGGAAAACCAAAGTGAGTAGGTTAATCATCTCTATTCCTCAAAAATTATATATATTGAATAAAATAAAATTGTAGAGATGATCGGACCTAGTTTTCAGCAAAAACAAAATATATCTTTCTCGGATAGTTTATGGTTTTACGAATTATCATGTGAATAGTGTGGCATGAGACTTATTTATATTTTTCAGCATAATTAAATCAAAGTATTTTTATGTTATTATATAGTGAAAATGTGATTTGTTCGGAATAATGGAAATATTAGAAATGAAGGGAAATTTGTGAAATGGGAAATTACGGTTGTATGACAGGTTATGATATGATAGATGTATGTCAGGTTATGATATGACGACTGTATATCGGGTTATGATATTATGGCTATATGTCGGGTTATGTTATGACGGCTTTATGCTGAGATACAATATGATAGGTTTTATGTGAAAATGTGAACATGATAGGTTTTATACTGATTTATGAAAATGAGATCATAATACTATTTTTATTACTTAAATTGCATGATATGGTTTAAGAAACATAAAGACCATATGTATTGAGAACACGGTACCATTGCTAGTGAATGAGTTTGTGCAGCCACACTGTACTGAGAAGTGTTGGTTATGGAAAGTCGATTTGGAAGCGAAGAGTTGTTGTACCCTCGTGGAGTCCAAACCAAGCAAGGTAGGCAAATCGGACTAACAGACAAGATTTTACTAACTTAGCCTGGTAGTAGGCCAGCCAGGGGTAAGTCCAGTCTTCAGACCGCACAACCCGATTATATACGGTTATTACATGATGATGTTTTTTTGTCCAAAAGGGAGGTTTCTTCTACGCATATATGTGAATTCATGTAAATGATGTTATTACTAAGCTGATTTATGTTATAAAGGAAATTTGTATTTTCAACTGTATAGATGTGAGTTATATTATACAAATGCCAGATTTGTCAGGGAAGTAAATTAAAGAATGGATTGATTTTTCTAAAACTCATGTTAACTACAGACTAATAATAATCTACTTCGTTTTACTGAAAAGTGTCTCACCCCAATATATATATCAATTTTTTAGGGCCTATAGGAAATCGAGTCTAGGAGCTCTAAGACGGGACCTAGACGTGCTAGTTGATAGTAAGTGTTGGTGGGATACCATTTTGTTTATATCTAGTTGTTTTTGGACATTCTGGATTGTAATATGTTTTGGGAGAAATTAATATTAGGGTTGAGAAGTAGTACTTTTGTATGTATGGTAGTAGAAGAATATTTTGCTTCTATTGTTCGTTCGTTTAAATTAATTATGGGATGATATTATCTAGGACCCCATCGGGTGGATGTTGCATTTGTGGTATCAAAGGTATCATATGATGATATCATTTATTTTTATGTTTATTATGGAATATTTTGGGGGCGTTACAATTATGGTATTGAAGCCTAGGTTGCTAGGTTCTGTAGACATTAGAGGATAATACTACTAGAGTATAGGGATGAGTGGTGATGAGAGTAAGAAAGGGTAGTCTAAGTGAGGTAAAGTGGGTCAGGTATAGGATGGATAGTGAAGCAAAGTACCTGAGATTTTGGGGTTTTGTCTTGTAGGTTGGGGGTAGAATTTCATTTTTCCTGAGGCAACGGTCTCAGCAAAATCATGGCAAACCATTGACGGTTATGTTTCTAAGCTGTGAGGGTGAACCTTGGACTAGAAACTTGGAGGTCAAATGGTTTATTTGTGTTGGAGAAGTTCATTAGGGAAAGTCTAAGTATTTTAGTATAAGAATGTAGTGAATTCTATAGTTTTTAGCTAATTGGTTGTACTGGTCGTGTACCGACAATAGGACTCTAAGAAAATTGTTTTTATTCTATTTTCAAAATGAGTCCCAGGGATAAGTACGTAGATGTTGGAGGAAATAATAATTTGGAGGCTTCCAATGAGGAAGATATCGATGCCTTAATGGTACTGGGGTATAACGACCTGCCTATTTTACCTTTTTTTTTCTAATTAATAAATCTTGTAGGTCATAATCCACTTGTACCCATGGGTACTAGGGACATATCAAAAATACAATGCGGAAGCCTAGGCAGTAGGAAAACATAAAATCATATATATATATATATATATATATATATATATATATGTATCCTGGAATATCATTAAATACAAAACCAAAGTTTACTATATCCATAATACAACTCCCAAAATCTCCAAAGACCAGTCCTAGGGTCGTTTCCGACAACATCCATCTGACCCTACCAAAAATACTTACCCTTCAGAAAAGGGTAGATCAGCGATATCTATCTCAGTGGGAACTTTACGTGCTCTCCTATCCGAGGCTCTTGAAATAATCGAATAATTTGGGGTGAGACACCTCTTAGTAAGGGAAAATAAACTAATACTAGTGTGTGGCAATATGAGTATTCCGTGTTATACATAAGAGCATACATAAACATGTTTAGTAAAGTTGTCAATATTATTTCTGGGAAAACATGTATAATCATAGCATAACCGAACATACTGATTTTCCATAAACATAACCCGCCTTTTATAATGATAATAATACGAAAACAACCTTGATAGGTTAGCTAGCTAATGTCATGTATTACCCCCATATGACAGGGTTGTGTGGCTCAAAGGCGGGACCTGACAATGGCTGGCCGACCACTGCCAAATCAAAATAAATATCTGTAAGTACAATGGGTCTGCCAGACTGGCCCGTACACCTGGGCGCCAACACTTCAATAACCACATCGACTATCCATCCTCACGCTACCCCGTACAACAACGATAACACAAATATCATGATAAACGTGACCACATAGCTACGGTACCGTGTCTAGTGTAAGCCTAAACCAAGCTAACCAGGTTCTCATACTATATATCATATTCCAAACCGTGATACATCATTATTCCATAGTAATAATTGTCAATTCACTATCATCATATCACATTTCATATACACAGTGAAAAATCATCGGCCCATACGCGACATTTCATATTTTATCAATCACGGCCCGTACGCCGCATTACACAACAAATAAGAGTCTCGGCCCGTACGCTGGCTCAATCACCTCAATAGCTCAGCCCGTACACCGGCATATCATATAAAAATATTCTCAAAAAATAGTATTTCATAATAAATCTTACTCATGCCACACAGAATGGGTATTAGGTATATTTAAACATATCACCATTTATCACGGTATTTTCCAACATAAAATATACATATATATTCATTTTCATGAAACCAAATATTATAAGATCATACATACATTTTCATAAAATTACTGGCTTAATTTATTTTCTTACCTGATTCCTGAAAAGCCCCTAAAATAATCCGCCCTGCACCCGTAGGGTTCCACAGTCAACACCCTAAAAACAATATTTCCCAAAACTAAACTTCAACATTTCATCGTATATAGCATTTCTTACAACTATAGTAAGGCCAAATAATAAGTAGAAAGCCTTACCCTGAATTTGGGATGGTTTCCAACTCAGCCCCACCGACGATCTACTCCAGCAGATATGCACAAAACTTCACTAGGAGTGTCGTGGTGGCCTCAGATCATCTAACAGACGACAGATCGACCCGAGATCTTAGAGAGAAGGAAGAAGGGGCGTAAAGGAGAGAGAGGGAGGAGTATTTGCGCTGAAAATGGCCAAAAAATGAAGGTTGACTCTATTTATACACTGGGCTTTGTTGACGAGCCATGTCATCTCGTCGACGAGGCCAAGAAGAAGTCTTGTCAATGAACTCCCTCCTCATCAACAAAATTCAAAATCAACCAAAACCCTCTCTCAGTATTTTCTCCTCGACGAGACACGTCCTTGTTGACGAGCCCAATTGTAACTTCATCGACGAAAGCGAGGCCTGCTGCCCCTTTCTTTTCCCATCCAACTTCTATTTTCCCCCTCTTTATCATTATTTAAAATACCATAATTCCTATGGGTCATTATATGGGATGTTTAGCTGGCAGGTTATGGTGGAGATTAGGCGGGACTCTAGAGGGCAGAACTACCCACCTGTAAATCGAGGCTATGCCATTGAGCAGTTTACCCGCATGAATCCACTAACATTTGTGGGAGGAGCGAACCCTATCACGACAGAGGATTGCGTTCAGAAGATAGAAGAGCTACTGGTTGTTCTACATTGCACATATGAGCAGAGGGTTCCAGTACGCCACTTTTAAGTAGATCAAGGAGGCTAAGAGATGGTGGAGAGCAGTAAAGCTAATTGAGGAATAGAGGCCAGTGCCCAGAGCCATGACCTAGAGCTATTTTAGAGAAATTTTCTTGGATAGATATTTCCCCACTTCCACTAATGAAGCTAAGGTGGAGCAGTTCTTGAATCTAACTCAGGGGCACTTGACCGTACAGCAGTACGCAGCTAAGTTCATGGAGTTGTCTCGCTTTGCCCATACATGGTCCCAAATGAGCAAAAGAAGGCACAGGTTTGAGAAAGGTCTGAGATAGGGAATTTACGAGCAGGTAGTGGCGTTTCAGGTCGAGGGTTTCTCAAAATTAGTGGATAAAGCCACGGTGTTGGAGACAATCAGAGGAAGAGATCCTCGCCACCTGGTTTCATGCAGGTTCTAGTTAGGGTACATGGCGGAGGCCTGGTAACAATGTGGGCTAGCAATAGGAGGTGGAACATTGAGTTCCTCAGGGAAATTTGTCATGCCCTCCTTATCTAAGGTGTCATCAGGGGCATTGGGGTGAATGCCAGGGTATAGCAGCTGCCTATTACCGATGTGGTTGACCTAACCACATGGTAAGAGTCTATCATGCCACCTAGTGATGCGCCCACACCTCATCAATTTCAGGGACACAATCAGGCACCCGAGGGGGCTATCAAAGGAACACAACCCATACGCAAGTGTGTTCGCTTACGCCGGTAGATGCAGAGGACCGATGACAGGTATTATTTCAATTTTGTAACATAAAGTTGTTATGTTGTTTGATTCAAGGACGTCACGTTGATTTATAGTTCAGGAGTTTATCAAATTATGTGGAATAGAAGCTCAGCCACTGTATGTCGATCTATCAGTGGCTACACCGACAGGAACCGTAGTAGTATGTAGGAGAGTACTTTAAGATTATACGATTACTATTCAGGGGAGGACACTGCCTGCTAATCTGGTGGATCTTGACATGCACGAATTCGAAGTGATTTATAGGATGGACTGACTAGCTTCCTATTATACCATTATTGACTGCTACAAGAAAGAGGTAGTGTTCAAACCTCCATTGGAGCAAGAGTACAAATTTGTTGGGATGCGTGTGTGTGCCTCACCACAAGTATTGTCAGCCATATAGGCTAAAAGGCTACTTTTGGAAGGAGGTCAAGGGTACCTGGCTTTTGTGAAGGAAGCACCAAAGGAATATTTAAAACTTGAGGATATCCCAATAGTAAGGTATTTTTCTGACGTATTTCAAGAGGATATTCCAGGGTTACCTCCCGAGCATGAGGTGGAATTTGATATCGACCTATCTTTGGGTACAATGCCGATCTTTAAGGCTCCGTAGAGAATGGCTCCATCAGAGTTAAAAGAATTAAAGGAACAGTTACAGGAGTTATTGGACAAGAGATTCATCAAACCCAACGTATCACCTTGGGGAGCTCCAACATTATTCATAAAGAAGAAAGACGGATTGATGAGAATGTGTATCGACTACCAAGAAACCAACAAGGTAACGGTTAAGAACAAGTATCCACTTCTTGTATCGACGATCTGTTTAACCAATTCAGGGAATACATGTCTTCTATAAGATCGATCTCCGATCCGAGTATCATCAGGTGAAAGTTAAAGCAAAGGATTTATTGAAGACTATTTTCCAAACCATGTATGACCACTATGAATTCTTGGTTATGCCTTTCTGATTAACTAATGCTCCAGCAACATTTATGGACCTCATGAACAAAGTATTCCATAAATATTTGGACTAATTTGTAGTAATATTTATTGATGATATTCTGGTATACTCAAAGAGTCCTGAGGAGCATGAGGATCATTCGAAGATGATACTACAAATGCTCCGACAAAGGAAACTATATGCAAAATTTAATAAATGTGAGTTTTAGCTGGAACAAGTTGCGTTCCTTGGGCATGTGCTATTGACTCACTTGAAAAATGAGCAGCTCGAAAGCCATCCCAAGTATAGGAGTTACGTCGTGTAATATTAAGCCCAAGGGGTAGATTGTCTCCTCAAGGAATGCGTTTAATCTCAAATTTAACGTTCTTCCAATCAAAATTAAATTGCACTGAACTTAGTTCAGATTCAGATTTTTTTCAGAGTTGTTCAATTTTACTTTTGACGAATTAAATGGCACGTAATTTAAAAACCCTAAAACTAACATTCACTAAATTAAAAAAAAAAAAAAACAAGTATGGAAATCCTAGTCTACTTAAGGAAATACCTAAACATGCATTAATTAAAAATGGCAACTTTGAATAAGGAATTATAACACGCAGGAATGGAAACTCAATCAAACACACACACATGCGGAATGAAAATCAAATCTTTAACATGAACTAAAAATTATGAACCAAAATCACAATTTAAATGCAGACTAAAAACTGAACTTTTATTACGAACCAAGAACTCGAAACAAAGTTTAACTACCAATTGACTTAAATGAAAATAAAACACAATAAAAACATAAATAAAAGGAACTAAAGGAATGATAAATAAATAAAAGGAGTTAAATTAAATCCATCCAATCTAATAATAACATTAATTAAAAGAAACATAAATAAATAAATATTAAACTCCACTAAACAAATTAAAATAACTTAACACCCATTCAAACAATCTTTCAAAATTCGAACAAACAACTAAAGGAGAGAAGAAATATATTGTTGCAATTGAAAACAAAAGAAAGAAAAGAAAAGAATAAAGAAGAAAAAGAGAGAGAGAGGGGGCGGCCATGGCAGCAGATGCAGCTGCTATGTGGGAGTTTGGAGCTGCTGTGTTGCTACTCTGCTGGAGGAGATCTGGAGCAGGGGAAGCTAGTACACGAGCTGCTGCTGTGGGTGCTGGTATAGGGCTTCTGCTATGGCAGCAGCAGAGTGCTCGGGTGCTACTGGAACAGGGGGCTGGTCGTGCTCTGCTGAGCAAAGGGCTGGCTGGAATGCTGGGAAGACTGGGAGATTAACCAAGAGGGAACAGTAAAGAGAAGGAGAGAAAGGACAGGAAAAGGGAAAGCAGACAAGGGAAGGAGAAGAGGAAAGAGTGGAAGAGAAGAGAGCAAAGCAAAATTTAAAAGAACAAAAAAAAACAAACTAAAGAAGAAGAAGAAGAAGAAGAAGAAGAAGAAGAAGGAGAAGAGGAGAATGGGGAGCCCTGGGGGCTGCTTTATGAGAATGGGGAGCCCTGGGGGCTTCCTCCACAGGAAGAGGAAGTGAAGGGTTAAATAAGATAGGGGGGAAAGCCCTAGACCCGGATAGGAGACCCGATCCGGCAACTTGACCCAATTGGAGTTGACCCGAATTGCTATATTTTTTTCATTTTTTTCATTCTCTGTTCATCGCAAATCTGACTCTTTTTAAGCCTGTATCTCACAAAAATAAAAACACGAAAGTTGTAGATAATCCTTTCCTCTTTCTCTAGAAATTTGAATCGTCTCGATCGAAGCTTGTACGGAAAAGTTATGCACAAAATACGAACAGGTGTCGGTTTTGGTTCCCGGGAATTTTCCTGCAACAAAAAAAATACCAAAACTTCATAAATAGTGCAATAAAGTTCAAGAATGATGATTTTGGCACTTTATTAAAATATTGGACAATTTTGGACATTTAATTAAAAATATAAACCATAAAACCCGGGTTAAACATCCAATTACGCAGTTTCGGCGCGTAATCACACCCCCCAACTAACGTTTTGCTAGTCTCTAGCAAATGACGTGAATGATTCTCAGGGTGGTGCCTATAACTACATACTCCAGTAATCATGAAATCAATGCACATGCGATATAACTATACCACTTCACATACAAGAACATAACTGAATTTCACACAAGCTCGTTCATATTCAATGCACACGACTCTGAAGCACGTTACTCATGCAAGTTTCATCGTTTATATGTGAGTTGAGAGCAGTATACTCACATGAAGTTAATCAGTGGCACATTCAGAGTTAATGCAATCATATAAGTTCGAATATAAACAGGTAAACTCTTAAGTTGTGCTTGATGTGTATGACTCAGTTCACCTAGGACGCCAGTGGACACCTACAGAATGGTCGCTTTGACTCAGCCTAACTGGTATACTCTCAAGAACACTCAAAGAAAATGAGTTCACTTATCATATGTGAGGAGGAGTGTCGCGATCAAACATCCCACATACTAAAAGGAACAATGCTAAGTATATGGAGTGGACTAGTCTTGAAAGGATCTAACCTATCTATGAGGTGTCGGGTCCTTCACCCTAACATCTTCTCACCTACTCGCCATATCCAACTGAGAACACCCTAGATCAACTTACTCACAAACTTGTCGTGAATGCATCTGAGGCATTAATCAGTTGAAGAATCTTCATACGTGGAAAATATGTGTCGTGCTTGACTTTTTGTGATATGTATTTGAGCCGGCATTGACATTTCATTTCATGTGCATGTGTATTGCTTATTCTTTCTTCTACTCATTCTTCATTTTTTTTTTCTTGATTAATTAGAACAATTATAACACTTCTTTTGTAATCTTCATACCATCAATGCGAATTGAGCTCGAATACTGGTCCATGAACTAAGTCTATCTCGAGGGGTGGCTCAGCCTTCATATTTTGAGTAGGCTACAAGACTTAGGTTTCTATCTCCCCACTAGGTATCACCTCTAGGCTTAGCAAATCAAAAACAGAGACTAGTGTACAAAGGAATCGTCTAGAAAAAGAGAATTGAGTTTCATGAACTCTGATTTGATATTAACGCTCAAAAGGACGATAAATAGCTCAAGGATATCTCACAAGGTGTCATAGTCGCCACGGGTGCTCTCTCAGTGCTCACAGGAAACCCTAAGTGCAATGAATCACGTGAATGTGTTTATTTAGCCTCGTGAGATACATGTAGATACAAGAAATTATATAGCCCAATTAACACGAGTGTACTACCAATCAGTTCTTCATAGAGTCATAAAGTCATATAAAGAGAAACTACGCATGATTGACTCAAGTATGTCATTCTTAAGTTATATGCAAGTATGTGAAGGATATACACAGTGTTAAGCATGACATAGTGCAATGTAATTCCTTAGTGCTCCTCTTTTATTTCTCTCTCTTTTTGATTTTTTTGATTTTTTGATTTTTTTTTTTTGTTTTTTTTTTTTGAAAACCAGTACGTGTACGTGCACAGTGTTACATGCGAATGCTCATCCCCCCCAACTAAAATGGAACATTGTCCTCAATGTGAAAGCATAGGGGAAATAGAAATGACTGTGCACAGGAAAAGTAAAATGTACCTGAGTGGCGAAATAACAAAAATCGAACTATGAGAAAATGGTCCTGAAAACTAATTAAAAATAAAATAAGATAAAATAAAAGGAAAATAAGGGAAAAAAAAACATCACAATTGTCTGGCGGAGGCTCAGGAGGAATTTCGTCTAGTGGCCGCAGGTCTATAAATTGCATCAGCGGGTCTCCAAATTTGAGCCGCCACAGTGGATCAGTCTTCATACCTGCACGAAAATCAACCTCAGATAAATTAATGCGTGTCAAAATACCAAACAATTTGTGTGCAGGTCGACCCTCTTGTGTTGACAAGAAAGGGTCTTTATTCAACATCGTTTTCAGGAAATTTGCTTCTTTACGAACTAATGTGTGATAAGAAGTTATCGGAATAATTACCTGCAGTTCTTCAGAAGCATTAATATTAAATGTTTTACCTGATTCTTTGAAAATTATATGCTCATCAGACTGGTCACCCTCTTTATCGGGTGTACATATCATCATACCACTGCAGGAGTCTGCCTCCACATTAGGCTCCTTAACATCTGATTCAGGCAGGAGTGACGGTTTCATGGTTTCTGAGCTCAGAGTATGAGGTTCCACAGGTTGGTACTCCATATGAGTATCAATTTCCTCATCAACTAACTGCTCCGCTTGTGGGCTCGTTTCCTCTAATTTTTCTTTGAATTCATCTATTTCAGCCGTAACTTCCGGTGCTTGGACAACTATTTGCCCGGCGATGAGCATTTCAGATTGGGGATCATCTTTCTCGCTACTGAAGGTGATGGTGGCCTCTGCTGTCTCAAGAGAAACATCATGTATTTGTTGTTGTGATTGCTGGTACTCTTGAGAACTAGGCTGAAGTTCCGCAAGTGATTCCTTGTTTTCTAAGATATCCAACTGTGTGCTTATTGCATTAATGGTATCCCGCAATTCATTATTATGATCAACTTGAGTTTGCATGAATTGTTGGAGCATGTTCGCCATTTGTGCTATGCTAGCCTTGAAAAGTCCGACGGCGTACTACTCTGAGGTATCTGTTGTGGCTGATATTGAGGCGGAGGGTTGTTTTGAAAGTTTTGTGGCTCATATACATCTCTGCCACTAATTGTACTGATAAGGTGTGCAGTCATGGGTTCCTGAGTGTATTGTGTGTTGCACTGTGGGACATTGTCAGCTAAGTAATCAAAGAATGATAATACCTGATTTGGATCCCCGCTGATGGGCTCTCCATTAGACATAGTATGGACAAAATACTTGCAATCAGGGGTAAGAGCAGTATAAAAACAATCAGCTAACCTCCATGAGTCGAACCCGTGATGTGGACAAGTGCGTAGTAGATCCTTGAATCACTCCCAGCAAGCCCGAAATGTCTCGTCATCCTGCTACACAAAATTAAGAATCTGTTCCTGTAAAAATTGAGTTTTCTGTGAGGGGCAAAATGCATGCAGGAATTCACGCTCCATATCAACCCAATTAATGATAGAGTGAGGTCTCAAGGAATGAAACCAAATCAGTGCCCTATCTTACAAAGTAGCAAGAAATAAATTCAGTCAAATAGATTCATCAGTTTTAGTATGAGAGAAAAACATGTTGCAGGTTAATTCAAACTCTGCTAAGTGCTGATAAGGGCACTCAGATTCCGACCCGTAGAACTCGGGTAACAATGAGGTCCTTCCGCGCTGCATCATGAAATTAAGCTCGTCATAAGGCAAAACAGTGGAAGAGGATGCAGTAACATATTCAAGCTGCAAAAAATCCATTATCGTGCGCGGTGCAGGTGCAGCCATTTTTCAAAACATAAAAATTTTTTCCTATTTTACTTGTTTTCTGTTTTTTTTTTTTTTTTCCCTTTTTCTTAAAACTAATAAAAATGACAGGAAAAACATAGATTTGAGACTAAGAATCACATTCCCCGGCAACGGAGTCAAAAACTTGACTCACTCGAAAAATGAGCAACTCGAAAGCTATCCCAAGTATAGGAGTTACGTCGTGTAATATTAAGCCCAAGGGCTCGATCGTCTCCTCAAGGAATGCATTTAATCTCAAATTTAACGTTCTTCCAATCAAAATTAAATTGCACTGAACTCGATTCAGATTCAGATTTTTTCAGACTTGTTCAATTTTACTTTTGACGAATTAAATGGCACGTAATTTAAAAACCCTAAAACTAACATTCACTAAATTTAAAAAAAAAAAAAAACAAGTATGGAAATCCTAGTCTACTTAAGGAAATACCTAAACATGCATTAATTAAAAATGATAACTTTGAATAAGGAATTATAACACGCAGGAATGGAAACCCAATCAAACACACACCCGCGCGGAATAAAAATCAAATCTTTAACATGAACTAAAAATTACGAACCAAAATCACAATTTAAATGTAGACTAAAAACTGAACTTTTATTACGAACTAAGAACTCGAAACAAAGTTTAACTACCAATTGACTTAAATGAAAATAAAACACAATAAAAACATAAATAAAAGGAACTAAAGGAATGATAAATAAATAAAAGGAGTTAAATTAAATCCATCCAATCTAATAATAACATTAATTAAAAGAAACATAAATAAATAAATATTAAACTCCACTAAACAAATTAAAATAACTTAACACCCATTCAAACAATCTTTCAAAATTCTAACAAACAACTAAAGGAGAGAAGAAATATATTGTTGCAATTGAAAACAAAAGAAAGAAAAAAAAAAGAATAAAGAAGAAAGAGAGAGAGGGGGGGGCGGCCATGGCAGCAGATGCAGCTGCTGTGTGGGAGTTTGGAGCTGCTGTGTTGCTACTCTGCTGGAGGAGATCTGGAGCAGGGGAAGCTAGTACACGGGCTGCTGCTGTGGGTGCTGGTATGGGGCTGCTGCTATGGCAGCAGCAGAGTGCTCGGGTGCTACTGGAACAGGGGCTGGTCGTGCTCTGCTCAGCAAAGGGCTGGCTGGAATGCTGGGAAGACTGGGAGATTAACCAAGAGGGAACAGTAAAGAGAAGGAGAGAAAGGACAGGAAAAGGGAAAAGCAGACAAGAGAAGGAGAAGAGGAAAGAGAGGAAGAGAAGAGAGCAAAGTAGAATTTAAAAGAACAAAAAAAAACAAACTAAAGAAGAAGAATAAGAAGAAGAAGAAGAAGAAGAAGAAGAAGGAGAAGAGGAGAATGGGGAGCCCTGGGGGCTGCCTCCGCAAGAAGAGGAAGTGAAGGGTTAAATAGGATAGGGGGGAAAGCCCTAGACCCAGATAGGAGACCCGACCCGGCAACTTGACCCAATTGGAGTTGACCCAAATTGCTATATTTTTTTCATTTTTTTCAGTCTCTGTTCATTGCAAATCTGACTCTTCTGGAACCTGTATCTCACAAAAATCAAAACATGAAAGTTGTAGATAATCCTTTCCTATTTCTCCATAAATTTGAATCGTCTCGATCAAAGCTCGTACGGAAAAGTTATGTATGAAATACGAACAAGTGTCGGTTTTGGTTCCCGGGAATTTTCTTGCGACAAAAAAAATACCAAAACTTCATAAATAGTGCAATAAAGTTCAAGAATGATGATGTTGGTACTTTATTAAAATATTGGATAATTTTGGACATTTAATTAAAAATATAAACCATAAAATATATGCAAAATTTAATAAATGTGAGTTTTAGCTGGAACAAGTTGCGTTCATTGGGCACATGGTATCAAGGGGTCATATTTCAATAGACCCGAGTAAGATAAAGGCAGTGGTGGACTGGGCAAGACTGAAAAATGTACAAGAGGTCAAGAGTTTCTTAGGATTGGTAGGATATTATCGTCGATTTGTAGAGGGTTTTTCTAAGTTATCAGACCCTATGACAAAGTTGACTAGGAAGAATGTAAGATATGAATGGATAGATGAATGTGAGCAAAGCTTCCAAGAGTTAAAGCAGCGACTGTTGACCTGATTGGTCACACCCAATTTTGATCCTGACAAATATTCTTGGTACTAATGGTTGTACTAAGGCTTGCATGTAGGTTCACTGTGCACATGTATCGGACTAAATGACATACCATGATGGCGTGTGGTGTTCGTGCCAAAGAATGAAGTTTTATGTGTTATATTCATTTATCTTTTGTTTTCTTCATTCTGGGATGTAATATTTATTATGGACTATACATCCAATGGCCTGTAATATTTTTCATCATGCATTATAGGTAGGTAGGTATGCTCAAATCAACCCTAGTTGGACTTTAGGTACCTACACAAACCATAGATGGACCTTAGGGAACACCCTTTGGTTGACTGGCATTAAATTTTTTTGGCGTCCTCAAAATGAAAAAGGCCTAAAATGACCTTAGAACATTCACACATGCATATATAAATATGTGTGTGTATACCTAAATGGATAGGGTGATTGCATGATTAAATTAGTCCGAAATGGACAAAATATGCATGTTTGGTCGACCGTACTTTATAGTAAAAAATCTTCCTAATCGACTGAACCAGGATCGAGTCAATAGTTTGACCACAGGCCGGTCGACCAAACTTACCTAGTTCATTTATACCTGGTCGACCAAACTCCTTAGGAGTCAATATTTTGACCACCTAGTCAACTGAGCCCTAAATGCATAACAATGCCCTGGTCAACCGAGTTCCCATGTGTGGAACTCAACAATCTAGTCAACCGACCTAGATAGTTCAAAAAGTTCCAGGTCGACTGAACCGCACTAAAAGGGAATAATCACCATAAACCTTCAAGATCGGTCAACCGAACTTCTAGTTTAATTCATACCCGGTTGACCGAACTTAAAGCAACTCGGTCAATCGAACTTCCTTTGGTCGACCAGTGCTCTCGAGTTGCCCCATTATTTTTACCGTGGTTAATATTTTCAAATGGGATTAATTGGGTTAAAATGGTTTAAAACAATATTAATAATACCCTACATGTCCTAATGGCTATAATTTTTCCTATCTCTATATATAGGCCTTCATTTGCAAAATTAAGGGAAGATTAGCAAGATCATTAAGGCCAAAATTCTCTTAAATTCAAAAACCATTTTATAGTCTATACTACTCCCATACACTTCAAAACTTCACTTTCCTTGATCATTCAAGTGTTGTGAGTATTTCTAAAGTGCTTGTGTCTAATCTAGCTTGCTCATACTCTTATTTTCTATATTGCATGATTGATTTTATTTGAGAGTATAGCCTTAAGTTCTTCCACCGATTTTATTTGATAAATCTTGTGTGGGAAGACTTGGAAGGTTGTGGTTCTTGCATTGTCATTGCAAGACACCTAAACCTATATTTTTTTTGTGTGCAAAATCATTTTCAAAACTTGTATTCAAATATTCCTTGGCTTAGATCATTAAGAATATCTTGTTAGGCTTGTTTGAATCAACTAGCTAGCATATTTAAAACCTCGATCTGATTTTGTGATATTCACATACTGTGTTTCAAATCTTGCTTTGACATACACTGTAGATCTGGACTGATAATCTATACTTATTTGAGTGTTTAGCACATATTAGAGCATTGAGCATATTTACATATCATTCGTGCTTGCAATATTGCTTGAGCTATACTGGTGCACATATCTGCTTGTATAGAAACATATTTCCATGTACAAATTTTATACACATTGGTTGTATTCCAGACGTGGGCTTGAAGAGGGAGACTAGCCCTACTGAATAGTCCCGGACTAGCTTAGACCCAGTTAGGAAAGCTAGGTGCGCCATCCTGGTAAGGCGTGTTAGTTGAGCTCAGCCCCTTGAATTGACTTGGTTGTAATCGATGTCGCTCCACCCGTTTAAGTGAGCCATAGTGGAATCCTTGTGTTGATGTAGCCAAGGTAGGGACGTAGGCACTTTGGCCGAACCTCGATAACATATCACATGTATCGCTTACTTTTTCGCACTTTACTTTACTGCACGTGCATGTTTATTTATTGATCGCATAGACTAGCCCTAGGTTGTGCAATACTGTTGTTAAGCCAATTGACCTAGGCGACAATTTTTAAATACCCAATTCACCCCCCTCTTGGGATTGCACAAAAGCTAACAGCGACTCATCACTGCACTAGTATTGACAATTCCTTTCAGAGAAGGGGATTTTGTAAGTTGTAATGATGCATCTCGAAAAGGGTTTGGGTGTGTACTAATGCAATAGGGGAAGGTTATTGTGTATGCTTCTCAGCAGCTTAAGGAGAACAAGAAGAATTACTCGACGCACGATCTGTAATTGGCAGTAGTAGTGTATGCGTTGAAAATCTGGGAGCACTACCTGTATGGTGAGAGGTGCAAGATTTTCACAGATCATAAAAGTTTTAAGTACTTGTTCACGAAAAAGAAGTTAAATATGAGATAGAGAAGATGATTTGAGTTAATAAAGGATTATGATTGCATCATTAGTTACCACCTAGGGAAAGCTAACGTGGTAGCTGATGCATTGAGTCGGAACCTAGGTGAAATGAGGAATAGCTTCCCAAAAGTAAGGGTGAATTAGATTCTTTTTAAATTTTAATGATTTTTAAGCTATTGATTTTAATTACCCAGAAAACAAGATATATAAATGATAACTACACTTAAAAATACTGAAATTTAAATTCACAAGTCAATTAATGAAATCAACGTAATTCAATCACTCAACCAAAAATATTAGAGCTTTAGTTGATTTTTCTGTAAACTCTTAGTATGCACTTTACTTGATCAAGATTTCTACAGATTAACCAACATACTCCCTTTTTGGGTTTCCGTAAATGATTAATCAAAACGTACTTTCTAAATATCAAGTACCTTTGTTTCTTTCTCACTTAAGAATATGCAACCTGCACATTTAAATCATACCACAATATCAAGTAAATAATATAAAGTAAAGCAGAGAGAAAGACACAAGATTTTTACGAGGTTCGGCTTCAACACAGCCTACGTCCTTACCTTTGGCAAAACACCAAAGGATTCCACTATATTAGTTCCGTTACCTGGTGGAATAATACCAATTTACAACCACTCCTTCTGTCAGGCTAGAGTCTGCCTCTCCAAACAATAACCCTTTGTTTGGTCCAACGATTCAACAACTCTGAATCGTTTAAGAATGATGATAAAGAAATTTTTGTACAAAAGAGAACTCTCACAATGGAGTAGATTAGTACAATGATCAGCTCACTTATACTCCAAAGTAATTCAAATATAAGAAATTTGAAGCTCAACGCTTAGTATGAATTACCAAATGATTTTTCAAAGAAAATGAAAGATTCTGATTTTTTAAAGTTTTGCTTCCAAAATATAAATCAATATCAGATCAGAAAGTTTAAGTACAAGAAAATTTTAGATCCTTTGAGAAATTTGAATATTTGAAAATCACTTGATCTAAAAACCTTGAAGGTTGCTTGATCTTAAACTTTGAAGATTGCTGGATCTGAAACTTTGAAGATTTCTGGATCTTAAACTTTTGAAGATTTCTTAATTTCAAAAACCTTTCAATATTGCCTCTATGATCATTATTTTAAACCTTTGAAGTTTTTGACTATTTATAGATGTTTTCAGAAGTCATCCATTACTCCCAAAGATTCCTAAAATTCATTTCCAAATATTTTGAAATAAATATGTTTAAAAACATGGTTTAAAAAATCTTCCCTTCTTAAGCCCTTTTTATTTAAAAAAAATACTTTTTAGAGTATATATGTTTAAAAAAATGGTTTAAAAAACCTTCCCTTCTTAAGCCCTTTTTATTTATTAAAAAAAATACTTTTTAGAGTATATATGTTAAAAAAATATTTTTGATTTTCTATGAGCTTCAAACCACTTTATATTTGAGTTTAACCTTTGAAGTACTTACATTAAAAACATCCTAAAATATAATTCTTTAATCTTGAATCTTGTTCCTCCATCATCTTTGTTGTTTCAATCTTTTATTTGAGCTTTTCACCAGTATAATTTTATTCCTCATGCTCTTTGTAATCCATAAGCTTTTCTTTGTGTTCTTCAAGGATTCTTTGTAATCCATAAACTATACTTGTGTTCTTCAAGAATTCTTTGTAATCCATAGGCTTCTTTATGCACTTGGGCTTTATCACTTTCTTGAAAAAATTTTACTTGAAACATATTAAACATATCATTGATTTGTTATCATCAAAATAAGACTTGTAAGCCTTATTAGGCCAACACCAGGGAATGTGTCAATCTTAGCAGTGGTAGCTCAACATTAAATCATGATGGATTTAGAAAGGTTTGGTATGGAAGTTGTCGAGGAAAATCACCAAGCGTTCATTACTAGTCTGGTACTCCAACCGACTTTGCTGGAAAAGATTAAGATTGCTCAAATGAAAGATGCAAAATTAGTAAAAATTAAGGGTAAGGTACAGAGTAGATTGGGAGCAGATTTTAATATATAAAATGAGGGAGTTCTAAGGTTTCATCCTAGGCTATGTGTACCTAATGACGCAGAGACAAAGAGGACAATTCTAAAAGAGGCACATCGCTCTCCGTATACAATACATCTAGGAAGTACCAAGATGTACTAGGATTTACGAGAGTCTTTCTGGTGAAACAACATGAAGAGAGAAATTTATCGATTCGTAAAGCAATGCCTAACATGTCAACATGTGAAAGCTGAACACCAAAGACGAGTGGGACCATTGCAACCACTTCATGTTTCTGAGTGGAAGTGGGAGAACATTTCTATGGACTTTTTCACAAGGTTACCACCGCCACTTCATGGGAAAAGCACCATCTGGGTGATTGTTGATCGTCTGACAAAGACTGCGCATTTTATTCCTATCAAAGTCAGGTATTCCATGAATAGGTTAGCAGAACTATATATGTAGGAGATAGTTAGATTTCACAGCGTACCTATGCCCATTGTATCAAATCGAGATCCATGGTTCCCCTCCCAGTTTGGAAGAGTTTGCATAAAGCTTTCGGATCTCAACTAACCTTTAGCACAGATTTTCACCTGTAGACTAATGGACATTCAGAAAGAACGATTCAGATATTAGAAGACATGTTGCGGGCATGTGTGCTAGATTTCAGCGGTAATTGGATTCAATTTTTGCCACTAATGGAGTTCGCGTACAATAACAACTATCAGGCCAGTATCAAGATAGCACCATATAAAGCATTATATGTTTGAAGGTGCCGATCTCTATTGTATTGGGACGAGGTTGGTGAATGATAGGTTTTGGGGTCGAAAATTATTCAACAAACTTCAGAGAAAATCAAGTTTATTCGGGACAGTATGAAAACAACTCTGAGTTGGCAGAAAAGTTATGTTGATGCTCACCGACGAGAGCTAGAGTTTGGCTTAGGACCAAACCATTGACGGTTTCAGGAGCTCAAGTAAAACCGTCGACGGTTTTCCTAAACAACCGAGAGTGTATATATAAGAACACGGGAAACTAGTTTGGTAAGTGACCAAACTATCGACGGTTTCCTATGGGGCTAAGGCTTATAAATTAGAATCTCTTAGTTTTATTTTATTTTAACTCTTACTCTCTCTCTCTCCTAGGGTTTCTTCTCTCCACCCTCATGTCTCTCTCTCTCTCTCTCTCTCTCTCTCTCTCTCTCTCTCTCTCTCTCTCTCTCTCTCTCTCTCTCTGTCCTGCGGCCTCCTGGGGCTCTGGCACGGCATCCGATCATCTCCCTCATTTTTCTCAGTGTGCTTGTGGCTTTCTCCTCATTGTGTTAAGGAACCTAGGGTTCATTCTAGGGAGTGTGGTAGGCATATTTTCAAGATCAAGTAAAGGAAATAGATTATTATATGTCAGTTTTTATTAACTTTGAACCATTTAAACTTGAGTATATGGACTCATGTATATAGTATATGACTTTTTGAATGGCTCAGACATATGAAATTAAGGTTTTGACTATTATACGTATTTTGGAAAAACCAAAGTGAGTAGGTTAATCATCTCTGTTTCTCAAAAATTATGTATATTGAATTAAATGAAATTGTAGAGATGATCGAACCTAGTTTTCAGCAAAAAGAAAATATATCTTTCTCAAGGGAATTTGTGGTATTACAAATTAACATGTGAATCGTGTGGCACGAGACTTATTTATATTTTCCCGCATAATTAAATCAGAGTATTTTTATGTTATTATACAGTGAAAATGTGATTTGTACAGATTGATGGAAATATTAGAAATGCAGCGGAATTTGTGAAATGGGAAATGATGGCTGTATGTCGAGTTATGATATGACAATTGTATATCGAGTTATGATATGACGACTTTATGTCGGGTTATGTTATAATGACTTTATGCCGAGATACGATATGACAAGTTTTATGTGAAAATGTGAACATAACAGATTTTATACTGATTTATGAAAATGAGATCATAATACTGTTTTTATTACTTAAATTGCATCATATGGTTTAAGAATCCTAAGGACCAGATGTATTGAGAGTATGGTACCGTTACTAGTGAATGAGTTAGTGAAGCCACACTGTACTAAGAAGTGTTGGTTATGGAAAGTTGATTTGGCCACAAAGAGTTGTTGTACACCCTTGGAGTTCGAACCAAGCTGGGTAGGCAAATCGGATTAACAAATGAAATTTTACCGACTTAGCCTGGTGGTAGACTAGCCAGGGCTAAATCCAGTATTCAGACCGCACAACCCGATCATGTGGGGTTATTACATGATGATGTTATTTGTCCAAAAGGAGGGTTTCTTCTACGAATATATGTGAATTTACATAAATGATGTTATTATTGAGCTGATTTATGTTATAAAGGAAATGTGTATTTTCAACTGTATAGGTGTGAGCTATATTTTACAAATGCCAGATTTGTCAGTAAAGTAAATTAAAGAATGGGTTGATTTTAATAAAACTCATGTTAGCCACACACTAATAATAATCTATTCTGTCTTACTGAGAAGCATCTCACCCTAATAAATATATCAACTTTTCAAGGCCTACAGGAAATCGAGTCTAAGAGTTCCAGGGCGGGACCTAGATGAGTTAGCTGAGAGTGAGTGTTGGTGGGACACCCTTTTGTTTATTTTTAGTTGTTTTTTATCATTTTGGATTGTCATATGTTCAGGGAGATATTGATACTAAAGTTGAGAAGTAGTACTCTAGTATGTATGGTAGTAGAAGAATAGTTTTCTTCTGTTGTTCGTCCGTTTAAATTAATTATGGGATGGTATTATCTAGGACCCCACCCGGTCTATGGATGTTGCATTTGTGGTATCAAAGGTATCATATGATGATTCCATTTATTTTATGTTTATTATGGAATATTTTTGGGGGTGTTTCAATTTGCATTATCTCAAAAATATCGATGATAAATGAATCGAAATTTAAGACTTGAATTTGAATCTATACAAATTTTTAAAAAAATCAATACAATTCTGCACAATGCTTGTTTCCAAATTCCACAAATCCAATTTGAGTGTCCAAAATTTATGTACCTAATTATAGGGTAAGAGCAAAAATAACAATGAGAAAGGAGATTAATTACCCAAATTGTGCAGCGTAATTCTCAATATGAAGCTAAAATAGATTAAAAATAATAATAGGAGACAATATATCCAAGAATTTTTCTTAATTTGGCTAGGTGGACCATGCATTTGTACTATATACATGTAGATAGGGAAGTGCGGCTAGTTTCTTTATAAACTTCACACAATTCACCAAAAAATGTTCAATACATATTATGAACATTAGGACAACAAACTACTGCAAAGTAAAGAACTGATTATGTGTGCTTTAAATAATTGTTTCATAGTATTTGAGACTAAATTTTGAAACTTAAATTTTAACTTGTGAACATCTCAATGAAAATCCATACAATTAAATTATATAAATTAAAATAACACACACACACACAGTCACACACACACACACACACACACACACACACAGAGACACACACTATCACAGACACATACATGCGCGTGCGTACACACCCACACACACACACATATAACCATTTGCAGAAGGAAGGAGGGAAACTCGGCGGCAACAGCGGGAGCAGCTCATGCAAGTGGCGGAAATTGCGGTGGGAAAAGGAAGGAACTTCGGGGGGTGGTTGGAGATGACGTGCGCAGGGAGGAAGAGGAAAGGAGGGAGAGGAGTAAAGAAGTTTGGGGAAGAAATGGGAGAAATCCATGCAGGGTTAGGGTTTTAAGATTTTAGATTATTAGTGATGGTTCATAAAGCCATCACCAATATTCTTGACTTTTTTCTTAGTCAACAAATGCATTATTAATGATAGTTCTATAAACCGTTACTAATACAAGACTATTAGTGATGATTTTTCTAAACGGTTACTAATAATATACTATTAGTGATGCTTTTATAAACTGTTACTAATACAAGACTATTAGTGATAATTTTTATAAAATGTTACTAATGATAGACTATTAGTGACAATTTATAAAAACCACCACTATTATTCTTGACCTTTTTCCCAGTCAACAAATGCAATATTAGTGACGGTTCTATAAACCTTTACTAATACAAGACTATTAGTGACGATTTTCCTAAACTGTTACTAATAATAGACTATTAGTGACGGTTTATGATAATCGTCACTAATATTCTTGCCCATTTTTCCAGTAAAAAAATGCATTATTTGTGATATCCTGTGGAAGAAAGGATTAAAAAGGATTAGATGTTACTACTCATATTAACAAGATGCACATTTCTTTTTGGGAGCCTTCCTATAATAACTCCACGGTTAAGCGTGCTTGGCTTGGAGTAATCTTAGGATGGGTGGCCTTCTAGGAAGTTTTCTCAGGAAGTGTGCGAGTGAGGACAAAACACACTAAAAAGGACACATATTGGTTTGTGGGGCCAATCATTACTCCGATAAGGCTCGCCCCCTATTGTATGGTCCAGGTGGAGGAGAAGAGACGCAGTGCTCCCTAGCAGACCCAGGTTGGGGCGTTACAAAATGGTATCAGAGTAATTACCCAGCCAGAAGTGTGATAAGATTCACATCGCTTGGGTTTGGAAATGTGGGTTCATAACAAGGACGTTGCGTTTTGTAAGTAGGAGAGAATGTGATATCCCATGGAAGAAAGGCTTAAAAAGGATTAGATGTTATTGCTCATACCAATAAGCTGCACCTTTCTTTTCGGGAGCTTTTCCGTAAGAACTCCACGACTAAGCATGCTTGGCTTATAGTAATCTTGGGATGGGTGACCTTTTGGGAAGTTTTCTCAGAAAGTGTGTGAGTGAGGACAAAACACATTGAAAAACACAGGTATTGGTTTATGGGGCCAGTCATTAGTTCGATAAGACCCGCCCCCTATTATCTAGTCCAGGTGGAGGAGAAGAGACGCAGTGCTCCCTAGTAGACCCAAGTCGGGGCATTATAAATTGGTGTCATAGCAATTACCCAACCAGAAGTGTGATAAGATTCACATCACCTGGGGTTTGGAAATGTGGGTTGACAATGAGGACATTGCATTCTGTAAGTGTGGGAGAATGTGATACCCAATGGAAGAAAGGCTTAAAAAGGATTAGATGTTACTCATTTGTTTGATTAAAAATTGTTGATTTTGCGCATTTTTTCCTAACTTACAAATATAATATTTATCTTTTTTCCTAACTTACAAGTTGTTGATTTGGCACACAATAGAGTTTTTATAAACTTAACAATACAAATTTCCACCTCTCTCTCTCTCTCTCTCTCTCTCTCTCTCTCTCTCTCTCTCTCTCTCAAGTTAAATGTCTTCTTAAATACTTATTATTAAGTTAATCATAGAAAGTGTTTTCCCTCGTAAAATCTTATTTAGACCAATTGTTAGCTTTGGTACAATCTCAAGAGGGGGGTGAATTGGTATTTAAAAATTATCCCTGAGGACAATCCACTAACAATAGTATTAAACAAGCCAAAGGTCAATCTAGTGCATATAAAATAAATCAATGTAAATATACAGCGAAATTTAAACTGCAATAGAAATTTAACCAAGCATGCACAATAAAGCAGTAAAGGGGATGACACCAGAAATGTTATCAAGGTTCGGCAAACTGCCTACGTCTTCGCCTTGGCACACCTGCAAAAGGATTACACTATAAGCTCACTTAATGGGTGGAGTGGCACCGTTTACAACTAGGTCAATTAATGGGGCTGACCTCAACTTATACCTTACTAGGATGGTGCACCTAACTTTCTTAACCGGGTCTAAGCTAACTTAGGACTATCAACAGGGCTAGTCTCCCTCTTCAGACCTGTGCCTAGAATATAAAAAATTTAACCGATAATTTGCGTACACGTAAAATGCTTCTTACACTAAGCGGATATGTACCAATATAATCAACACACTATCAAATGATAAGATATGATAAACTCAATGTAATCTTAGTGTCTACTCTCAAAAATTTATGCAAATATTGCAATTAGTACATGAGAGTGTAAGTGATAGGATCTTTGTGTCAAAATAATAATATCAATCACAATGCAGCAACAAAGATCACAAGCACACTTCAAATATTTCAACGAATATTTTTCTCAAAATAAACCACAAAAGATATTCAAAAATGGTTTGTAAAAATTATTTGATCTTTGTGTCAAGATGATAATATTAATCAAAAGATATAGCAACAGAGATCTTCAGCACACAAGCAAATATCTCCAAATATTTCTCAAAGATAAGCACAAGAGATATTTGAAAACGATTTATAAAATATTTTTCGCAACCAAAACACAATATGAACTTTTGAGTATTGCAATGAAAATGCAAAATTTAGAAGCTCTAAGAAGTTTTCCTATGGAAGACTTATTTACGAAGCCCCTTAGAAAAACTAGAAGCTTACTCTCAAAGAAATATTAATCTCAATCAAAATGAGCAAGTGAGAGTTTAAGCTTGGTGAGATGAACATAAGAGTACTCTTACTAAGTGGTATTTGTAATATGGATAAGTAAGAATGGGAGTATAAAGCTTGAATATGAAAAATAAACTTTTTGAAATTCAAAGGATATTTTCTAATTATGTTTGCTAATCTCACACTAATTTTTGCAAATGAGGAGGAATATACGGACACCCTTGAATTTTTGACCGTTTGGGACCTGTTTGTCATTTTTTGAAATGTTTAAATGAGGTTAATTAAAAAATAACAATGTTTTAACCTTGGTAATTTTCGTCAACCTGAGAGCACCAGTCGACCATACTTAAGGTTCGGTTGACCGAGTGTCTAGGTTCAGTTGATCAGGTGAATTTTGAACTAAAAAAATGGTCAACCGTACTTAAGGTTTCAAAGGCAATTTTCCAAATCCACACGGTTCGGTCAACTAGATCAATTTGAACTAGGAGGTTCGGTCGACTAGGCAATTGGGGCTTCTCCCGAGGATGTTCGGCAGACCAGAGCGTGGAGATCATTTTCTAGTCGGTCGACCGAAGAGTCAATTGTTAACCCCAGGGAGGTACGGTCGACTAGGGCATTGGAGAACATTTTTTGTTGATCGACCGAAGAGTCAAAACGTTGACTCGGTGGAGGTTTGGTCGACCGAAGAGTTCTGCGTGTAGAAGTTCGGTCGACCGAATAAGCCTTTTTTGTGCATTTCGGTCTTTTTCTTCTTATAAAGTTACCTCTATTCACATGATAATCGACACTAAGATTATGTGGGTTATTTTCATGCAATATTGTGGGTCTTATAGTCGATCTAAGGCCTTTGAGTATATACCCTAAAAATCTGGCGTCAGTCGACCGAATCCCTAAGGTCCATTTATGGTCTTGAGCTTATCTATCCTACCATGCAGGTAAGACATTAATTATTACAGACCATGTTTTTATATTACTATTACAGACCCAAAATGATAAATATAAATTATAATAAACAAATAATATGTCAGGGTCTTCATTTTTCTTCAAATTGTTGCATGTCATCAATATAATCCAGTAAGTATGATCCTGCACACAAACTTGAAAACTATCAAATACAAAGAGTATTTGTCATTATCAAAACTGAGTATGACCATAGGGTCAACACCAATGAAATGCAGGAAACTATAGTATTCAAGATAAGCAGACATTAATGAAGAAAGTATAGATTAATTTGAAACTTTAAATCACTCGTAGGTATTTTTTCATACCAAGAACACTTATGGTGGGATTTGAGTTTGGAGTTGTGTGGATTTTAGAAAAAAAAAAAAAGAAAAAAAAAAGAAAAGAAACTATATACATAAGTCTTGCAAATTAAAGTCCAAAATCTAAATTCCAAACACCCATACGTAAAGTAAGAATTAAAAATCTAAAAAATTAAAGAAAGGATATTTTTCAACTTATTTCATATATAAAAATTAAATATAAGGTGTCATTTTTTATAATTATTTAAAAAATTATAAATTATATTCCCAAACAAATAGTATCAAAAATTGCTTATTATTATTTTTCTAGTTTCGATAACTATTGTAAAAATAAAAGAAATTAACTTATTTTTTTGTAATTTCCTTTCGTCCACTTTTACAATTTTTCTTTTAATTTTTCTATTTCTTAATAAATCCAAAATAGGTAAAATAAAGGAATAATTTTTTTTTTATATAAAAAAAATCACGAAAAAAGATCAAAACAAAAAATTCAAAGAAAAAGATCAAAACATAAAATGAGAGTGTGCGTGGAAGGCATAACTGACCCTTAGAAAGTCGATTTTGCTGACACACATCCATGCCCTTAAAATTCATGCAGATATTTTTATTATGAACTGACTTTCTAAAAGTCGATTCTTTTTATTGACGTTAGACAAGATTGACCTGGAAGCTGGTACAAATTTTTTTTTAATAAGAATCGACTTTTCAAAAAGCGAGCTCTATTGGCACAAAATGGGCAGGAAATCAAATTCATTTAAACTAAAATGGACCTTCAATGGTTGATTTTGGCTTATATGGAGTTTTAAAAAGTCAAATTAGGTTTTGTTTGACCAAGTGCCCCACAATTACATTTATTTTATTTTTCATTTAAATATTTTTGTAAAACTCTTGAGAATCCGTCCCGTGTGAACCAGTCCCCACCAACCACGTATTTACCCAACGCCTCTTGTCCCTTTCCACCTTCACCTTCACCTTCACCTTCTCATTTCCCTTCGACGTTAGCAGCGACCACCGGACACAACTCAGACTTCACACTGCGCGTAACGCCTCCAATCCCTAGCCCTAGCCCCACATGAAAAGCACGTCACCCCGCTTCCATCTTTGGATTCCGACCCAACCCCATCCAACGGCCACCATTCGTCCTCAACAACCCATCAGCTAGAGCCACACGACCAACCCCGCCTCTTATGCCTACCTACCACGCCCCTTGATCCAATCCCAAAATAAAATATAGTGGGCCCACCCCCCACACCATATTTAAACACCTCCGCCCCCAACCTTCAACTCAGGAAGTCCATCCCCAAGCACCCCAAGATTTCCTCCTAATTACACAACCGCCTCTCTCTCTCCCTCTCTCTCTCTCTCGCTTTCACTCTCTCTCTTGGAATGGAAATCGCCGGCGAGAAGTCTTCCGTTGCTTGCGGCGGTGAGTACGACCCGCTGAACTGGGGAGCGGCGGCGGAGTCACTGCGCGGGAGCCACCTGGAGGAGGTGAAGAGGATGGTGGTGGAGTACCGGAAGGCGGTGGTGCGGCTGGGCGGGGAGACGCTGACGGTGGCGCAGGTGGCGGCGATCGGCGGGGGGAGCGTGAAGGTGGAGCTGGAGGAGACGGCGAGGGCGGGCGTAAATGCGAGCAGCGAGTGGGTGATGGAAAGCATGCGTAATGGGACGGACAGCTACGGGGTCACCACGGGGTTCGGTGCGACGTCGCATAGGAGAACAAAAAATGGCGGTGCCCTTCAGAAGGAGCTTATTAGGTGAACCAAATCGATCTTGCTTTCTCCTCTAATCGTAATTTAAAATTTATTTTTCTCGATTAAAATAGTAAATCATTTTTATTTTTATTTTTATTTTTTTGTTTGAGAAAACTTGAAAATAAGAAGCTTATAACACAAAGTTTTCAGTTTTGATGGTTGACAATCTCTTATTAGAAAAACTATATGATTTATATTTATTTTTGAGAAAACTTGAAAAATTGGTGAGCCGAGGTTTAACATTTACAATTAAGATAATTGGTGATTTGTAAAATTCTACTCATTATATGTTTAAAAAGCATTTTACTTAGGATATGGTTTCATGAGTATTTGCCTATTTGGCTTGGTGGTTTACCTACTCCAGAGAGAAAATTAAATAAGCAAACTATACAAATGGCCCACCAACAATTTTTTGAAGGCATGGCTGCGTGGGGTTGAGGGAAGAGCTCAAATTTGGACACTATATTGACCTCAATTATTTTGATTAATCAATTATTTAGTGTTAAATATTTTAAATTTACAATTGCTAAAAAATTTAGGATATAAATTTAATTAAATACGTAATTTTAGTAGGTTTTTGGGTTGAAAAATATAATTGTTATTCACATAGTTACACAAGGTCTATGATATAATTGCATTTTATTAAAATATCGATTAGGATTCCCATGTTAAATCAATTAAACATTAACATGCGAATCCTGTGCACATTCTTAGAAATATTACAACGTGAACCAAACAAAAATATTTTGATGAGTTAGACAATCTATTCTTAGGAATGAGATTCTTAGAAATATTATTGTATGCCAATATTTTTTATATCATGAACCAAATGACCCCTAAATGTTGAATTATTTATTTAAAATTATTTTTAATAGTTTGTAATTAACTAACAAATTAATAATTTAATAATTTTATTAAATTATTAAAACTCGTCCATGAATAGAATATATGTGAATATGAATTTAGTACCTAATTAAATAATTAATTAAACACATATTTATGTATGTCAAATGCGCAAGTCAATGGTCAAATTGGATGGTTGCCCAGCCACTGTGTTGGGCATAACTCATATACTGACCACCGAGTCATGGCAATTGCTCAGCACGAGTTACTGGCCACTGAGTCATCACAATTGCTTAACCCGTGTTATTAATTTGGTTCACTTCCTCTAAACCATCTACTGAAACTCTCTTTGAAATTGTGAGATCATAGCTAATGCGTTATTGAATGGGTGCTTCTCGTGCAGATTTTTGAACGCAGGCATCTTTGGCAATGGAACAGAATCGTGTCACACACTGCCTCACTCGGCTGCAAGAGCAGCCATGCTAGTGAGAATCAACACCCTCCTCCAAGGATATTCTGGCATCAGGTTCGAAATCCTGGAAGCCATTGCCAAACTCCTCAACCACAACATCACTCCCTGCCTCCCCCTCCGTGGCACCATCACCGCCTCGGGAGACCTCGTGCCGCTCTCCTACATTGCAGGCCTGCTCACTGGCCGCCCCAATTCCAAGGCGGTCGGACCCTCCGGAGAGCCTCTTGATGCCAGCGAAGCCTTCCGTATCGCGGGCATTGATGGCGGGTTCTTTGAGTTGCAGCCTAAGGAAGGCCTTGCTCTTGTCAATGGCACTGCAGTTGGTTCCGGGTTGGCATCTATGGTCCTTTTCGAGGCAAACATTCTTGCAGTTCTGTCAGAAGTTTTATCTGCAGTTTTTGCAGAGGTGATGCAGGGGATGCCTGAGTTCACAGATCACCTCACTCACAAGCTCAAACACCATCCAGGCCAGATTGAAGCTGCAGCTATTATGGAACACATTTTGGATGGAAGCTCTTATGTTGAAGCGTCCAAAAAGGTACATGAGGTGGATTCCTTGCAGAAGCCAAAACAGGACCGCTACGCCCTCCGAACATCGCCCCAGTGGCTTGGCCCACAAATTGAAGTGATCAGATCGTCAACCAAGTCGATTGAGCGGGAGATCAACTCTGTCAACGATAACCCATTGATTGATGTTTCAAGGAACAAGGCGTTACATGGTGGGAACTTCCAAGGAACCCCAATTGGAGTCTCCATGGACAACACACGTTTGGCCATTGCTTCAATTGGGAAACTCATGTTTGCCCAATTTTCTGAGCTTGTCAATGACTTCTACAACAACGGTTTGCCTTCGAATCTCTCTGGCGGTCGAAACCCAAGCTTAGACTATGGTTTCAAGGGAGCTGAGATTGCCATGGCATCTTACTGTTCAGAGCTACAATTTCTTGCAAACCCTGTCACTAACCATGTGCAGAGTGCTGAGCAGCACAACCAAGATGTGAATTCCTTGGGACTAATCTCTTCAAGAAAGACAGCTGAAGCCGTTGATATCTTGAAGCTCATGTCTTCAACCTATTTAGTTGCATTATGTCAGGCTATAGATTTGAGGCACTTGGAGGAGAATTTGAAGAACACAATTAAGAGCACAGTCAGCCAAGTGGCTAAGAAGACCCTTACTACTGGTGTCAACGGAGAGCTTCACCCATCCAGGTTCTGCGAGAAGGATTTGCTAAAAGCTGTGGATCGGGAATATGTGTTCGCATATGCTGATGATCCCTGCAGTGCCACTTACCCATTGATGCAAAAACTGAGGCAAGTTCTTGTGGAGAATGCATTGGCAAATGGTGAAAATGAGAAGAGTGTGAGTACTTCAATCTTCCAAAAGATTTCAGCATTCGAGGAGGAATTGAAGACCCTTTTGCCCAAGGAAGTTGAGGGTGCAAGGGTTACACTTGAGAGTGGGAACCCAGCTATCCCAAACCGAATTAAGGAGTGCCGCTCTTACCCGCTGTACAAGTTCGTGAGGGAGGATTTGGGAACAGGGTTGCTCACTGGAGAAAAAGTCCGATCACCAGGCGAGGACTTGGAGAAGGTGTTTTCAGCAATGTGCGAAGGAAGGATCATTGATCCATTGCTGGACTGTCTCAAGGAGTGGAATGGTGCTCCTATTCCCATCTATTAGTACATTTTTCTTTCATTGAGCATTGAAGTTGCAATTTGAAGAGATGGCATGAGGATGGACCTAAACTACAAGCAATATGTGATGCCTTTGTTTCCTTCTCTAGTTTGGGGGAAATGACAAATGGAATTGATGGGTTTTGTATTCAAATCTGCACGAAGCCATGGTCATTATCCAAATTTTATTGTCTTTTTCATATCCATGTGTATTAAATCTAAAGAATAATCATAATATGAAATGCAATTTTACCATTGTTAATTTTACATCTCCTATATTTCTTACATAACAAATACACAAATGGTGTTGTATTATTATAATGATTGATGAATACATATATGGTTCGATTTCACTAATTTTAAGTAGAGTAATGCCACATTATCCATTCTCATTTTATCTAGCTTCAAGAGAATAAGTTGCTTAAGTGTCCAAAAATACTTTGTGATGAGAAAAGAATCAAATTAGGCAAATTGGTCTAAGGAAAAGGTCAACTAGTCAGTCATACCTCAAGTTAGAGGAAGGATAGAAAGAAAGTAGGTTGACCGTTGACCCATTCCATATAGGTTGTTTCATATTTTCATCATTTACATCTCGTATACTCTTTCCCAAACAAATCTAACTTAGGCTTTCAAAGGCTATTTTAGGAGGATATATCCTTTTTCTAGTTTTATTTTGTAAGTCAATTTTTAAAGACCTAAAAGAAGTTGTGACACAAGCAACTCAACCTAAAAGATTAATGTGTCATCAGTTGGCATTGTTTGTAAAAAATTTGAGCAAAATCCATATTGATTCTTATGGACTGGTGCACAAGAGCACAAGGGTTTCCTCCACCAAGGATGCGCCAGCATCAACCACCTCAAAAATGGTATATATTAAGAAAATATTATAGCCTCTTCAAATTAAGTGGCTGCATTGCAAGCACAAATCAACACTTGTTGATGTGGAGCTACTTGTGATTTAACTTAAATAGACCCACTAATGGCCCATTTTCTTTAAATCAAACTTGATAATTCTTAGAAAGTCTTGCATTTTATGCTTCTTTGTCTCTTGATATTTTTTTTCACTTTTCCTTTGTTCCTTAAATGCCATTTCAAGTTTGACTATTTTTTTTTCTTCTCTTCTTTTTTCCTTCTTTATCTTTTTTCTTTCTCTCCCTGATTTTGTTTGCTCAATTTTTCAATATGCCTAATTTATAGTTTCAATCAATGCCATTGAGAAACAGCATCTAAATTACAATTATAAGAATGCTTAAATAGAGAAAAAGTATTTTGGCATTGGATTTGGACTTGGGATGAGACCCCAAATTGCCTACTTATTATGTATACTATGGAATTCAACTACATTATATTTGTCTAATTTTTTTTTTTAAGAAATCCCATATTTTATTGATAGCCCTCATTTATGGCGGAGGAATACCATGGATACAAGTATGACACATGGGATTTACAAAACCATCGCTGACAATACAAACACACACACACACACACACACACACACACACACACACACAACCATTTGCAGAAGGGAGGAGGGAAGCTCGGCGGCAGTGACGGGAGCATCTCATGCAAGCGGCGGAAATGGCGGTGGGAAAAGGAAGGAACTATGGGGGGTGGTCGGAGACGACATGTGCAAGGAGGAGGAGGGAGGGGGAAATGAGGGAGAGGAGTAAAGAAGTTTGGGGAAAAAATGGGAGAAAACCATGCGGGGTTAGGGTTTTAAGATTTTAGATTATTAGTGATAGTTCATAAAACCGTCACTAATATTCTTGACTTTTTTCTTAGTCAACAAATGCATTATTAATGACAGTTCTATAAACCATTACTAATACAAGACTATTAGTGACTATTTTTCTAAACAGTTACTAATAATAGACTATTAGTGACGGTTCTATAAACTGTTACTAATACAAGACAATAGTGATAATTTTTATAAACTGTTATTAATGATAGACTATTAATGATGGTTTATGAAAACCGCCACTAATATTCTTGACCTTTTTCCTAGTCCATAAATGCAATATTAGTGACGGTTCTATAAATCGTTACTAATACAGGACTATTAGTGACGGTTTTTCTAAATTGTTACTAATAATAGACTATTAGTAACGTTTTATGATAATTGTCACTAATATTCTTACCTATTTTCCTAGTCAAAAAATGCATTATATGTAATATCCTGTGGAAGAAAGGATTAAAAAGGATTAGATGTTACTACCCATATCAACAAGAAGCATATTTCTTTTCGGGAGCTTTCCCGTAAGAACTCCACGGTTAAGCGTGCTTGGCTTGGAGTAATCTTGGGATGGATGACCTTCTGAAAAGTTTTCTTAGGAAGTGTGCGAGTGAGGACAAAACACACTAAAAATGACACATGTTGGTTTGTGAGGCCAATTATTAGTCTGATAAGGCTCGCCCCCTGTTGTCTAGTCCAGGTGGAGGAGGAGAGACGCAGTGCTCCCTAGAAGACCTAGGTCGGGGTGTTACAAAATAGTATCAGAGAAATTACCCAACCAGAAGTGTGATGACATTCACATCACTTGGGTTTGGAAATGTGGGTTCACAATGAGGACGTTGCGCTTTGTAAGTAGGGGAGAATGTGATACCCCATGGAAGAAAGGTTCAAAAAGGATTAGATGTTATTATCCATACCAACAAGCTGCACCTTTCTTTTTGGGAGCCTTTCCGTAAGAATTTCACAGTTAAGCATGCTTGACGTATAGTAATCTTGGGATGGGTAACCTTTTGGGAAGTTTTCTCAGGAAGTGTGTAAGTGAAGACAAAACACATTGAAAAGCATATGTGTTGGTCTGTGGGGCCAGTCATTAGTCCCATAAGACCCGCCCCCTTATTATCTGGTCTAGGTAGAGGAGGAGAGACACAGTACTCCCTGGCAAACCCAGGTCTGGGCGTTACAAAATGGTGTCATAACAATTACCCAACCAGAAGTGTGATAAGATTCACATCGCCTAGGTTTGAAAATGTGGGTTCACAATGAGGACATTGCATTCTGTAAGTGGGGGAGAATGTGATACCCGGTGGAAGAAAGACTTAAAAAGGATTAGATGTTACCCATTTGTTTGATAAAAATTGTTGATTTGGCGCATTTTTTCCTAACTTACAAATTGTTGATTTGGCACACAATAGAGTTTTTATAAACTTAACAATACAAATTTCCACCTCTCTCTCTCTCTCTCTCTCTCTCTCTCTCTCTCTCTCTCTCTCTCTCTCTCTCTCAAGTTAAACATCTTCTTAAATACTTACTATTAAGTTAATCATACAAAGTGTTTTTCCTCGTAAAATCTTATTTAGACCAATTTTTAGCTTTGGTACAATCTCAAGAGGGGGGTGAATTGGTATTTAAAAATTTATCCCTTAGGACAATCCACTAACAGCAGTATTACACAAGCCTAAGGTCAATCTAGTGCATATAAAATAAATCAATGTAAATATACAGCGAAATTTAAACTCCAATAGAAATTTAACCAAGCATGCACAATAAAGCAGTAAAGGGGACAACACCATAAATGTTATCGAGGTTCGGCAAACTTCCTACGTCTTCGTCTTGGCACACCGGCATAAGGATTACACTATAAGCTCACTTAATGGGTGGAGTGACACTGTTTACAACCAGGTCAATTAATGGGGCTGACCTTAACTTACACCTTACTAGGATGGTGCACCTAACTTTCCTAACCGGGTCTAAGCCAATCCAGGACTATTCAACAGGGCTAATCTCCATCTTCAGGCCTGTGCCTAGAATACAAAAAATTTAACCGATAATTTGCATACACGTAAAATGCTTCTTACACTAAGCGGATATGTACCAATATAATCAACACACTACCAAATGATAAGATATGATAAACTCAATGTAGTCTTAGCACCTACTCTCAAAGATTTATGCAAATATTGCAATTAGTACGTGAGAGTGTAAATGATTGGATCTTTATGTCAAAATAATAATCTCAATCACAATGCAGCAACAAAGATCACAAGCACACTTCAAATACCTCAACAAATATTTTTCTCAAAATAAACCACAAGAGATATTAAAAAATGGTTTGTAAAAATTATTTGATCGTTGTGTCAAGATGATAATATCAATCAAAAGATATAACAACAGATATCTTCAGCACACAAACAAATATCTCAAAATATTTCTCAAAGATAAGCACAAGAGATATTTGAAAACGATTTGTAAAATATTTTGCCCAACCAAAACACAATATGAACTCTTGAGTATTGCAATGAAAATGCAAAATTTAGAAGCTCTAAGAAGTTTTCCTATGGAAGACTTATTTATGAAACCCCCTAGAAAAACTAGAAGCTTACTCTTAAAGAAATATTAATCTCAATCAAAATGAGCAAGTGAGAGTTTAAGCTTGGTGAGATGAACACAAGAGCACTCTTACTAAGTGGAATTTGTAATATGTATGAGTAAGAATGGGAGTATAAAGCTTGAATATGAAAAATAGGTTTTTGAAATTTAGAGGATATTTGCTAATTATGTTTGCTAATCTCACATTAATTTTTGCAAATGAGGAGGAATATATGGACACCCCTGAATTTTTGACCGTTTAGGACCTGTTTGTCATTTTTAGAAATATTTAAATGAGGTTAATTAAAAAATAACAACATTTTAACCTTGGTAATTTTTGCCAACCTAACAACTCAGACTTCACACTGCGCGTAACGCCTCCATTCCCTAGCCCTGGCCCCACATGAAAAGCACGTCACCCCCTCCTCCATCGTTGGATTCCGACCCAATCCCATCCAACGGCCACCATTCGTCCTCAACAACCCATCAGCTAGAGCCACACGACCAACCCCCCCCCCCCCCCTTGATCCAATCCCAAAATAAAATATAGTGGGCCCACCCCCCACACCATATTTAAACACCTCCGCCCCCAACGTTCAACTCAGGAAGTCCATCCCCCAAGCACCCCAAGATTTCCTCTTAATGACACGATCGCCTCTCTCTCTCTCTCTCCCTCACGCTTTCACTCTCTCTCTTGGAATGGAAATCGCCGGCGAGAAGTCTTCCGTTGCTTGCGGCGGTGAGTACGACCCGCTGAACTGGGGAGCGGCGGCGGAGTCACTGCGCGGGAGCCACCTGGAGGAGGTGAAGAGGATGGTGGCGGAGTACCGGAAGGCGGTGGTGCGGCTGGGCGGGGAGACGCTGACGGTGGCGCAGGTGGCGGCGATCGGCGGGGGGAGCGTGAAGGTGGAGCTGGAGGAGACGGCGAGGGCGGGCGTAAATGCGAGCAGCGAGTGGGTGATGGAAAGCATGTGTAATGGGACGGACACCACGGGGTTCGGTGCGACGTCGCATAGGAGAACCAAAAATGGCGGTGCCCTTCAGAAGGAGCTTATTAGGTGAACCAAATCGATCTTGCTTTCTCCTCTAATCGTAATTTAAATTTATTTTTCTCGATTAAAATAGTAATCATTTTTATTTTTTTTACTTGGAAGATGCATGCATGGTTTGAGTATTGGGACGTTAAAGTGCCACGTTTAATACAGTATTGATAGACCAATTGCGGAATGATGTAGAGCCATACGTTCATGGTGACCTGAGTCATAGGCCCGGAATCATTAGGAGCGCATGAGGCAATAGCAAAATATATTATATTAGGTGACGACTCCATAGTAAAAGCCCATTCCACTAAATATTTTCTTGATACCGTAATGGTCACAAGCATACAAAGAAATTGTAAAATAGATATATTAGAGGACGCTCCCTTCTATTATTAAATATTTTCTCCCTAAGGCGAGCCGTTTTAATCCATAAAAAATGAGGCATAACGTTCGGGCCTAAATCTTTTAAGAATTTATTTTTAAGAAAAAATATATATACTTTGCAAACTATTTGGGAGCGTTCAAAATTTGCTAACTTGAATACATGACATAATACATGAAATAAATCAAGACGAGCTAGTTATACTATTACAAAGTTCAAACTATTTTAATGATCTAAGATACAACTCTCTCTTATTTTCGAAAGTTTGAGGGTCAAGAGTTCTTAAAATCAATTCATTTTATGAGATTCCTTTCATAAAAACATGTAATTAAAACTTTTTAACCAATTTTTACTTGAAAATCACACACCTAAAATGCGTAAGTCTCAACTAAAAAAGCGCAAAACATGGGTATTTAAGCATTTTTTTGCCTAAAATAAATAAATTTAATATTTTAGATTAAACTTTAAAGCATTTTAGGCATTTTTTGCCTGGAGGCTTGCCTCAATTAAGTCCTTTAAAACACGGGTAACTCTTGTGACTCTCGTAATAAATAAATTTTTTCTACTTAATTAAGTAATTAGTTTTGAAAATGCATGGTTAGGTGTTAGGAAATCAAGAATAGTAGGTCAAACAATGGGTATGAAAATATGTTAGGAGGCTAACCAAATGATGACATAATCTTTATCATTGTAAACCTATTTCAAGTACTTAGTGGGGATATTACTAGTGTGGACTTGTCCTATCATTAAAATAAGGAAGTCTATGACACAAAGTTTTCAGTTTTGAAAATAAGAGAGAGTTGTATCTTAGATCATTGAAAATTTTGATATAACAAATATGAGCGCTAGGGGAAACTAGGCTTCGTGTGAGATGTGAATATGTAAAACTTTTACATTCCAAACTGTCAAAAGCTTTTTGTAATTTCATGTCTTTCAGATTCAATAAACTTTAAAAGTTTAAAATATGGTCTAACCAAAAAGAAGATTTACATACCAAAAAAGGGGAATGGTTAATTATTTGTTCCTGTTATTCGCAAGTGTATTTAGAAAAAATTTACAACTTATGATCAAATGTTATATCAATTTTCTATGTATATGACACCACTCTTTTAAAGGTAATAGTGTACAAATTGAGAAATGCTCAAAAAAATTTTCTCAATAATTAATTGTTCTTTGTGTCTCATAATTTGGCTAAATGTCACTTCATTCATGTAAACATATAAAAATTATATAAATTTGAGGGGGAAAATCAAAACCTAAAACCAAAACTTCTAATCAAGTTTCTGAATCCTATAACAAAGTAATTAAATTGAATGAAATTGATTACTTGGAAAAAAAAAAAAAAACTAGAGTCAATCTTTAGTCGAAAGGATGATGTACGGTTTTGATTTAAATTTTGTGGCGCGCATTGATGATAATTTTCCGATGTTATTTTTCATATTTTTTTTCAATATTATCTTTTAACATCATTTCAATTTTTTTGAACTTTTAATTAATTAATTGTTTCTACCAAACACGGAGGGGAGAGGTCTAAATCAGTGTATTAGGACCTAGATGTGAAGGCCTTAAAAGGAAGAGAAATGTGAAATCAATAAATTTAATTCTATTTCATTCAATTGTATTTCATTCTTGTGTACTGAATGTATAATAAAATTTATAATTTCAAAGGATTCAAGTCTGATTTTTTTCAATAACAAGAAAAATGTAATTTTTTATAAAAATTTTGATATTGTTCTTTCCATTTCTAATTTGGTTGTGGACGGTTTGAGGCTCCACTTATTATTATTATTATTATTATTATTATTATTATTATTATTATTATTGATTGCATTTTTAGTAGATAAGAACAAAATAGAATTAGGTAGAATCGAGTCAAATTTAGTACTTTGATTTCTTATTCTTTCTGTTCAAATTTTCATTTCATTCTATTCCCACCCAATTCCATTCTACAAACCAAACAGCATCTGAACTAACTTGTACTACTGTTAGACAAATAGGTATTTTCCAAGATCCAAATAATGGAATATAACGTACCCTTGTTGGAATTAAGGGGGCAATTTGGTAAACGAATTTTTGCTGAAACCAGAGCCGCTTAACTTCAACCAAATTTCAACATACTTTCATGAGAATAATGACAAGACATTTGAACTATACATAATAAAAAACACAAGCGAGACCATTTTCGAAAGGGCAAGGAAACCTAACCCAATCACTAGCATAAGTAGTAAAGAAAAGACAACTAGATCCACAAGCAAACACAAACAACTCCAAACAAATGTAAGATCATAATCAACCATTAGCATAAGTACTAAAGAAAAGACAACTAGATCCGCAACCACACTCCAACAATTCCAAGCCCCCCTTCAAATAGAGGTTAACTTGACATCAATTAGCACAATCTACAAGTAGAGCTATCAGCCCAAAACCTGCAGACAGAGTAAAAGGAAGGAACTGGAAATGGGCAATCCTCATGTCATAGTGGTGCCTCATCCTGCAAAAGGCTATGAAATTCCCCTCATGGAGCTCTCAAGATGCTTAGCCAAGCAGGGTTTCAATATTACATTTGTAAACATCGAGTTCAATCATAGGCAGGCTGGGGATGCAATGAGAATGAGGAATAACTTAGCGGGTCAGATTCGCCTGGTCTCTGTTGCACTCGGGTTGGAATATGGGGAAACCAGGAATGAGCCAGGGAAGTTGATCGAAGCAATCTTTCGGCTTATGCCCAGGAAACTGCAGGAGCTCACAGAGGAGATCAGTGCATCCGGAGTTGGCAAAGTTGCTTGTGTTGTAGCTGATATAACTGCTGCTTGGGCTCTGGAAGTTGCCGAAAAGATGGGGATACGATTAGCAGCCTTCTTGCCAGCCGCAGCTGCCATGTTGGCCTTGCAATATAGCATCCCAAAACTGGTTGATGATGGGGTCATTAGTAGCGATGGTAAGAATTTCTTCTCACCAACTGTTGATAACTTTGCTGCAACTACACAACACAACAAATTAAGTTTAGGCCGACAAAAGTAAATATGGTCTATTGCATATTTGGGCAAATGGAATCAACTAAAAAAAACAAAAAAAAAAAAATCACTGCAGGAGTTCCAGTAAGAAACCAGATAATTCAGTCGTCTCCAGCCATGCCTCCCATGAAAACTGAAAGCCTTGTTTGGGCTTGCAGTGGCAACCAGACCATGCAGCAGATCATTTTTAGAGCTATGATAAAAAATAACAAAGCCTTGCAATTTGCAGACTGGGTAATCTGCAACTCAGTATATGACCTTGAGCCTGCAGTGTTTGACTTGTTTCCAGATTTTCTGCCCATAGGCCCACTTTTGGACAGCAGCAAACACCTCCAGCCATAAGACATAACATGTTTGAAATGGCTCAACCAGTGGCCACCCTCCTCTGTACTATACATTGCCTTTGGAAGCCTCACAATGTTTAACCAAACCCAGTTTGAAGAATTGGCTTTCGGGCTCGAACTCTCGAATAAACCGTTCTTGTGGGTTGCGAGGCCGGGTTCCATAGACAGAACAGTAGATGCATACCCTGAGGGATTTCGAGGGCTCGTGGTGGACTGGGCCCCTCAACAAAAGGTTCTTGGGCACCCTTCTGGTTGCTTGTTTTGTGAGCCATTGTGGTTGGAACTCTATCATTGAAGGTGTAAGCAACAGGGTGCCTTTCTTGTGCTGGCCGTACAATGGTGACCAGTTCTTCAATGAGACTTATATTTGTGACATGTGGATGGTTGGATTGGGGTTTAAAACAAGGGTGCTTAATAAATAAATTTTTCTATTTAATTAAGTAATTAGTTTTGAAAAGGCATGGTTAAGTGTTAGGAAAGCAAGAATAGTAAGTCAAATAATGGGTATGAAAATATGTTAGGAGGTAACCAACATAATCTTTATCATTGTAAACCTATTTTAAGTATTACTAGTGTGGAGAGCCTGTGATACTTGTCCTACCATTAAAATAGGAAGCTTATGACACATAGTTTTCAATTTTGATGGTTGACAATCTCTTATTAGAAAATCTATATGATTTATATTTATTTTTGAGAAAACTTGAAAAATTGGTGAGCTGAGGTTTAACATTTACAATTAAGATAATTGGTGATTTGTAAAGTTCTACTCAGTATATGTTTAAAAAGCATTCTACTTGGGATATGGTTTCGTGAGTGTTTGCCTATTTGGCTTGGTGGTTTACCTACTCCAGAGAGAAAATTAAATAAGCAAACTATTAAAATGGCCCACCAACAATTTTGTGAAGGCGTGGCTGCGTGGGGTTGAGGGAAGAACTCAAATTTGGACTCGGCTGTGTTAACTTGGTGGTAGGTAGAATTGATAAGCGAAGAAGACTTTTGTCCTAGGCTATGTCAAAAGCGCAAGTCAATGGTCAAATTGGATGGTTGCCCAGCCACTGTGTTGGGCATAACTCATATACTGACCACCGAGTCATGGCAATTGCTCAGCACGAGTTACTGGCCACTGAGTCATCACAATTGCTTAACCCGTGTTATTAATTTGGTTCACTTCCTCTAAACCATCTACTAAAACTCTCTTTGAAATTGTGAGATCATAGCTAATGCGTTACTGAATCGGTGCTTCTCGTGCAGATTTTTGAACGCAGGCATCTTTGGCAATGGAACAGAATCGTGTCACACACTGCCTCACTCGGCTGCAAGAGCAGCCATGCTAGTGAGAATCAACACCCTCCTCTAAGGATATTCTGGCATCAGGTTCGAAATCTTGGAAGCCATTGCCAAACTCCTCAACCACAACATCACTCCCTGCCTCCCCCTCCGTGGCACCATCATCGCCTCGGGAGACCTCGTGCCGCTCTCCTATATTGCAGGCCTGCTCACTGGCCGCCCCAATTCCAAGGCGGTCGGACCCTCTAGAGAGCCTCTTGATGCCATCGAAGCCTTCCGTATCGTGGGCATTGATGGCGGGTTCTTTGAGTTGCAGCCTAAGGAAGGCCTTGCTCTTGTCAATGGCACTGCAGTTGGTTCCGGGTTGGCATCTATGGTCCTTTTCAAGGCAAACATTCTTGCAGTTCTGTCAAAAGTTTTATCGACAGTTTTTGCAGAGGTGATGCAGGGGATGCCTGAGTTCATAGATCACCTCACTCACAAGCTCAAACACCATCCAGGCTAGATTGAAGCTGCAGCTATTATGGAACACATTTTGGATGGAAGCTCTTATGTTGAAGCGTCCAAAAAGGTACATGAGGTGGATTCCTTGCAGAAGCCAAGGACCGCTACGCCCTCCGAACATCGCCCCAGTGGCTTGGCCCACAAATTGAAGTGATCAGATCGTCAACCAAGTCGACTGAGCGGGAGATCAACTCCGTGAACGATAACCCATTGATTGATGTTTCAAGGAACAAAGCGTTACATGGTGGGAACTTCCAAGGAACCCCAATTGGAGTCTCCATGGACAACACATGTTTGGCCATTGCTTCAATTGGGAAACTCATGTTTGCCCGATTTTCTGAGCTTGTCAATGACTTCTACAACAACGGTTTGCCTTCGAATCTCTCTGGCGGTCGAAACCCAAGCTTAGACTATGGTTTCAAGGGAGCTGAGATTGCCATGGCATCATACTGTTCAGAGCTACAATTTCTTGCAAACCCTGTCACTAACCATGTGCAGAGTGCTGAGCAGCACAACCAAGATGCGATATCCTTGGGACTAATCTCTTCAAGAAAGACAGCTGAAGCCGTTGATATCTTGAAGCTCATGTCTTCAACCTATTTAGTTGCATTATGTCAGGCTATAGATTTGAGGCACTTGGAGGAGAATTTGAAGAACACAGTTAAGAGCACAGTCAGCCAAGTGGCTAAGAAGACTCGTACTACTGGTGTCAACGGAGAGCTTCACCCATCCAGGTTCTGCGAGAAGGATTTGCTAAAAGCTGTGGATCGGGAACATGTGTTCGCATATGCTGATGATCCCTACAGTGCCACTTACCATGCAAAAACTGAGGCAAGTTCTTGTGGAGAATGCATTGGCAAATGGTGAAAATGAGAAGAGTGTGAGTACTTCAATCTTCCAAAAGATTTCAGCATTCGAGGAGGAATTGAAGACCCTTTTGCCCAAGGAAGTTGAGGGTGCAATGGTTACACTTGAGAGTGGGAACCCAGCTATCCCAAACCGAATGAAGGAGTGCCGCTCTTACCCGCTGTACAAGTTCGTGAGGGAGGATTTGGGAACAGGGTTGCTAACTGGAGAAAAAGTCCGGTCCCCAGGCGAGGACTTGGAGAAGGTGTTTTCAGCAATGTGCGAAGGAAGGATCATTGATCCATTGCTGGACTGTCTCAAGGAGTGGAATGTTGCTCCTCTTCCCTTCTGTTAGTACATTTTTCTTTCATTAAGCATTGAAGTTGCAATTTAAAGGGATGGCATGACGATGGACCTAAACTACAAGCAATATGTGATGCCTTTTTTTCCTTCTCTATTTTGGGGGTAATGACAAATGGAATTGTTGGGTGCTAAACATAGTGCATCGAGGGCTTTTATATTCAAATTTGCACGAAGCCATGGTCATTATCCAAATTTTATTGTCCTTTTCATGTCCATGTGTATTAAATCTAAAGAATAACCATAATATGAAATGCAATTTTACCATTGTTAATTTTACCTCTCCTATATTTCATACATGACAAGTACACAAATGGTGTTGTATTATTATAATGATTGATGAATACATATATGGTTCGATTTCACTAGTTCTAAGTAGAGTAATGCTACATTATCCATTCTCATTTTATCTAGCTTCAAGAGAATAAGTCGCTTAAGTGTCCAAAAATACTTTGTGATGAGAAAAGAATCAAATTAGGCAAATTGGTCTAAGGAAAAAGTCAACTAATCAGTCATACCTCAAGAATCTCATTGGAGGAAGGATAGAAAGGAAGTAGGTTGACCCATTCCATATAGGTTGTTCATATTTTCATCATTTAAATCCCGTACTCTTTCCCAACCAAATTTAACTTAGGCTTTCAAAGGCTATTTTAGGAGCATATATTCTTTTGTTAGTTTTATTTTGTAAGTCAATTTTTAAAGACCTAAAAGAAGTTGTGACACAAGCAACTCAACCTAAAAGATTAATGTTTCATGAGTTGGCATTGTTTGTAAGAAATTTAAGCAAAATCCATATTGATTCTAATGGACTGGTGCACAAGAGCACAAGGGTTTCCTCCACCAAGGATGCGCCAGCATCAACCACCTCAAAATTGGATATATTAAGAAAATATTATAGCCTCTTCAAATTAAGTGGCTGCATTGCAAGCACAAATCAACACTTGTTGATGTGGAGCTACTTGTGATTTAACTTGAATAGACCCACTAATGGCACATTCTCTTTAAATCAAACTTGATAATTCTTAGAAAGTTTTGCATTTTATGCTTCTTTGTCTCTTGATATCTTTTTTTCACTTTTCCTTTGTTCCTAAAATGCCATTTCAAGTTTGACTATTTTTTTTTCTTCTCTTCTTTTTTCCTTCTTTATCTTTTTTCTTTCTCTCCCTGATTTTGTTTGCTCAATTTTTCAATATGCCTAATTTATAGTTTCAATCAATGCCATTGAGAAACAACATCTAAATTACAATTATAAGAATGCTTAAATAGAGAAAAAGTATTTTGGATTGGATTTGGACTTGGGATGAGACCCCAAACTGCCTACTTATTATGTATACTATGGAATTCAACTACATTATATTTGTCTAATTTTTTTTTTATTTAAGAAATCACAAATTTTATTGATAGCTCTCACTTATGGCGGAAAAATACTATGGATACAAGTATGACACATGGGATTTACAAAAAAACTATCAAAATCATCGCTGACATTACAAACCAATACCAAACACAACTAAAACGATGTCATTATCCAAACTAAAACAATTTAAACATGCCTATATGTAATCAAAACCAAACAACCACAAACATAAACAAATTACCTGCAAACATAAACCAAAGGAAAATAGAGGAAAACCAAATGAAGAGAATTAAAACAAAGGCTTAGAATACTCATCTTATCCATATGAATGAGACCTCTCAATAGACTCGACAACATATGTAATGCCCCAAACCCAAAACTAGGGTTTGGAGTGTTATTTGAAATATATCTTTGCTACCATCTTGTGATGCCCCAAACCCGTCAAGTGGGGCTCGGGTGCTACATGTTCCATTTACTTGAACCTGACTCTATATTAGTTATGCAGCGGGAATAATAACAATTCTTCCATAACATACCAGAGTTTCTACATCTATATATATCTCAAAAACATAACCCAACGTCCAGTATCCACAACATTTACATCTTTAAAAACATAAATATATTACAACCCCAATAATATACACATACAAAGGTTATACCCTCGCCCTCTTTCAAAAATGCTACACCAGCCCCGAGCTCACTAGGCTTGATCACGCGAAGGTCCTGAAAAAGATAAAATTCCATATCGGGTGAGACACATCTTAGTAAGTCAAAATAGATTAACACCAGTGTGTAGCTTTCATGAGGTTTGTGTACAAATATATATAATCATCATTTATAAACATATCACAGTTATGAAAACATTCTCTATCCATACTCACATACATGCAGTGTATTTTAATAAAACGAAAGTTCCTAAGGATTAGGGGGGGGGGGGGAGATTACCCACCCAATCAAGTAGCACCCCTCTACTCCGATATCTTATGCAACTCATAGCTACAATGGAAGCATATCTGAGCACTTACCTTACTCAGTAAGCTCTCAGGTAGATAGTTTATCTCGTATTCACATACACATCAAACAAAAGTTTACTGGAAGAAGTTCCTAAGAATAGGGAAGATTACCCACCCATATAAGTAGCTTCCCTTTACCCTAATATGTTATGCAGCCCAATATGGTTACATCTTATACCTATCAAGACACTCCCCTTTCTCATAAAGTCCTAAGGCAGAGTGTATACTTTGCCCCAATATACATATAAATATGATACTACAATATACAATTTATTCTTACTTACTCTGTAAATGTTATCTTTGTATAATACAACTTTTCATGTTCTCAATAATTCATATTACATAGTTCACTTTCACAGTCCACATTACTTGAATCTTATATATATATATATATATATACACACACATTATGTGGATCTCGTGTAAAGTCCATATTACGTGGATCTCATGTAAAGTCCACCTTGCCTGGATCTCATATAAAGTCTACCTTACATGGATTTCATGTAAAGTCCACCTTGCATGGATCTCATATAAAGTCCCCCTTACGTGGATCTCATGTAAATTCCACCTTGCGTGGATCTCATATAAAGTCCGTCTTACGTGGATCTCATGTAAAGTCCACCTTATGTGGATCTTATGTCATATACATCATCTGTAACAGTTCACATCACGTGAATCTCATATCATATCCATTCTCTATAATAGTTCACATCACGTGAATCTCATTTTGTATTTAACAATACACATGCAATACATATTCTCATCTCATTTTAGTATTCATTTCATCTCATAAATATATATATATATATATATATATATATATATATATATATATATATATCATAATTCATCATAGTATTTACATTTTACTCATGCCACACCATTTTTATAGTCGATATAATCATATCATTTAAAATAACAAAAGCCAACCCATGTTCATCATTCAATTTATTGAAAATACGTATTTAATATTCTTCACATATGTCTAGAAAATTCATTACCTTCCAGATTTCATTTTCACAAATAATATCAACAAAGCCTTAGGCTCAAAATCATAGTTCAAATGATTGGCATTTTTTTTTAAATTCCCTTGATAATAATATACATATGTATACTCCTATATTTTCCATTTAAACCGGTAAATCCATAGAAACTACTAGCTTAATCTATTCCCCTTACCTGATTTCCTGAATTACGCTGGCAGGAGCCCCAAAATGATACCTGCGCCGCTCACCCGAACTCTGAATCAAAAACCCTAGTTTAATCAGATAAATCCCAAATAACCTATTTCAACACTTTCTCAACCCATAAATCTCAAATAAACGTTTGAAAACCCAAAAATTAAGAATCCAAACCCTTACCTTAACTTTGGAGCGATTCCTAAAAAGCCTAGTTTAGAAATCTGTTCCGTTAGATGTGTACAGAATCTTCCCTAAAACACTGTAGCGGTTTTCGTTTGTTGATTTAGGCTAAATTCGGGCTGGAATCTTAGGGATGAGGCAAAGGATACCATTTTAGAGAGATAAAAACGAAGAGAGAATGATTTCTTCATGGTGAAGCTTCCTTCAAATCTTTTTATACACGATGTTGCCACATGACTTCATCGACGAGAAGACAAGATTCATCGACGAACCACAGAAGGTAATTCATCGATGAGAATTTACATTCATTGACGAGACCTACAATATGAAATTCACTCACTCGGGATCTCATCCTCGATGAGGGACTGATCTTCAATCGACGATCCCTAGAAGAACACTCGTCGGCGAAGACAGAAGATTTATCGACGAGGTCTGTCGTTCTTTCTTTCAAAGTTTTCCCTTTTCCTCCTTATTATTTATTTATCTACTCTATTGATTATCTTTCCTAATTATTTTAATAGTCATAATTTTACGGGCCTTTACATTCTCCCCTCCTTCAGAAAATTTCATCCTCGAAATTTTGCTAATCATTCATTTTCACATTCCTACAATTTACTAACTCGCTATATCTCATACAGTTCAGTATGTATCACCATATAAACTTTTGCATCATCTAAAATTAAATAATATCATCATTATCTTAAACATAAACTCATACCTACTCCTTTGGCCTTTTTTGCCTCATCTAGGATCATCATGTAGGCACATGCTGCAGGTGCATTCGGCAATAGCATATGACAGTTCTGCATAATATGCCCAGGCTTACGGCACCTATAATAGTTAAGACCCCCAGCTCGACATTCACCCTTATTCCCCTTGTTACATCTATGGCATACAGGGTAAGATAAATCATTCCAATACCCAGAATAACTCTGATCCCTCGTCTCTGCCTCAGGCCCACCGTTTCCCTTTCTCTCTTCCACGAGCCCTGACTACACTCATCTTGAAAATTGGGAGGTGTAGGCCTCTTTCTCTGCTCTGATGGCTCTATACCGCCTTAGATGCTCTTTTCCAGTACCGAACCTTTATCTACCAAGTCTGTAAAATTCTAGACCTGGAACCTAATCACCAATTAAAAAATATTTTGTCTCGGGCCTTTTTCGAACATTCTGGCCTTTCTCGCCTCATTAGAGATCATAAAGGGTGCGAAACGAGACAACTCCACAAAATTTTCCGCATACTCCCGAAAAGCCATATTGCCTTGGGTCAAATTGGTGAACTCAACCTTTTCCTCTCTAGTGGACGGAAAAAAAAAAAAAAAAATACTTGTCAAAGAACAACTCCTTGAATTGTTCCCAGGTTAGTGGCACTTTCACCACCCTCTGTCCCTCTAGAAGATTCGCAGAAAGCCACCAGCATTTCGCATCCCCTGTCATCTTAAATATAGCATAGTGAATCTTTTGCTCGTCCGTGTAGCCAAGTACTTCTAGTATTTCCTATATTTTTTGGACCCAGTTTTCTGCAATCACCGAAAATCAAGTCCTCCCTCAAAAGCAAGAGGATTCAACCTCATGAATTCCTTGATACTACTGCCCTGATCTACTGCTGGACAATTATGCTCTCTAGGTTCCTTTCTCATTTCTGCCTTGACCTAACGGGCTATACCCCTTAGCATCGTTAAGGTATCCATATCTTCTTCACTAGAAGTCACTGAATCATCCCTTCCTTCAGCCTCAACATCCTCATCCCAAGGATTCATCCTGAAAATATAATAGAAAAGGGATAAGAATTCCATTATCATAATCCCTATCAATATAATCATTAATCTAAATTTCAATATATACCCAACTTTTCAATTTAGGACCAGTCTCACTACTCATAAATGAAATTATATAAGGTTTACCATGGCTTTTCTGAGGCCATCGACTGCTTCAGAAAAATCATCGGAAATCGTTGACGTATTTTCGCCTCCAGGCTACAAAACAAAATCCTAAACTTCTCAATTTCCTAGTCTACCTATCTTCTATCCTCATTGTCATCTGTTCCCATACTCTGGTATTAATCATTTTGAAGTCTGTAGAATCCCAAAACCTAATTCTCTTATACTAAAATGTAACGCCCCGAACCCGAAACTAGGATCTGTAGTGTTATTTGAAATATATCTTTACTACCGTCTCGTGACTCCCCTAACCCGCCAAATGGGGCCCAGGTGCCAAGTGTTCCATTTTCCTGAACCTGGATCTATATCAGTTACGCAGCAGGAATAATAACAATTCTTCCACAGCATACCAGAGTTTCTACATCTATATACATCTCAAAAACATAAACCAACATAGAGTATTCACAACATTTACAACTCTGAAAACGTAAATATATTACAACCGCAAAAATATACACATCCAAAGTTTATACCCTCGCCCTCTTTCAAAAATGCTACACCAGCCCTGAGCTCACTAGGCTCGATAACGCGAAGGTCCTGAAAAAGATAAAATTCTATATCAGGTGAGACACATCTCAGTAAATCGGAATATATTAACATCAATGTGTGGTTTTCATGAGGTTTGTCTACAAATATATATAATCATCATTTATAATCATATCACAGTTATGAAAACATTCTCTATCTTTGAACATCATTAAGGTTCCTTACACCAACACCCCCTTCATGTAAGTGTTTACAAACCTTTGAACAAACACATCATTTCATTTTAGCCCTACCATTACTCTCCCCCCAGAGAAAAGAAGAGAGAATGAAATTCATATTTTTTATCCCCCTCAAAGGAACTAAGAGAACTGCTAGTGTATGAGCTGCCATGCGTGATAAAACATCTCAAATAAGGATGAGACGACCTCCATGAGACATCAACCTTATAAAATTCTACTTGGGATATGTTTAAAAGAAAGAAACACACCTATATTTTTTATAAATTGTCTAAATTTTTTACCAATATACAATATTATAGTCATATTTAAATCAAAATATTGTTTGTCATGCAACTTATTTTTTAATCTTACATTAGGAACTCATCTATTTAAATTATATATATATATATATATATATATTTTTTTTTGGCTATTAAATTAGACATATACTATATGTTTTTTTTTCCGTATTAAATACTTTATTTAACTACTCAAATGAGATTTATGAGCATTGTTGATAGTGGGGAAAATTTATTAAAAACATAGGTGTGTTTCCTTCTTTCTTTCGTTCATTACTAATTTATTTTTTACGAAAAGCAAAAAGACAAAAAAGAATGAGGTTTTGTTCTTTTGAGTCCCAAAGCATTCATGGTCAATAATTTTCCTTTCATTAGTATCTCTCAATCTCTTCTGCTACCAACTTCTTAAAACGCAAGAAGTAAATGGATTCATTACATGTTCTTATTTTTTACTTTTACATGATCCCCTTGCTCAAGTTACATCATCCCTCTATCTAAACTTGTACTTCTTCCTTTCATCTCTATACAAGATAGATGTCTTTTGTTATTTACACTAGTATAACCAAAAAAAGTTGATACCTCAGCCGATGAGATTGGATCAAAAGAACAACCATATAAATACGTCATTCCCACCAAAATTATCAAAATAGATGTATTGTCAAAGGAAAACCTTCTTTTTTGAAAGTTGTCGATGATGAAACCTATATTTCAATTCAAAACTTTTCTTCTCTCAAACTTTTTTTTTTCTCAAATTGACATGTAAATCCAAATTTTTTCCAACCATTTATTCTTTCATCAATTTTCGCTCTTTTTATGTTTCCCTTGAAATGGTATGCAAATCCAATTTTTTTCTAAATTGCTCTCTATTTTGATTATATTTCATATACTAGCAAAAATTGTTCCAAGCATAGTTTTTAAACTTGAACTGGACTAACTGGTCCAACTTGGTTAAGCCAAAACCAATCAATAGTCCAGCCCGATCAATCTGCTTAAACTAAATTTTAATGCGATTTTTTTGAAGCAATGTTCTTTATTATTTCTAACTCTCATGTACTAGCAATAATTGTTCCAAGCATAGTATTCAAACTTGAACTAGACTAGTTGATCCAATTACGTTTAGTGTGTTAATCGATCCGACCCGAACGAAACCAATTTGAACTAGATTCGCAAGCAGGTCAACAGTCTCTATCTTAAATTGAAAAAACTAATTCGATGGAATGTAAGTTCCATGGGTGTTGAACCAAAGACCAATCATTTGCATATCTCAAAACAATTAAGTAGCATCATGTACACTATTATGTTCAATTTTTTTAAAAGATGGCTATTAAAATTTATTTTTGTTATTAAAAGTGGAATAGTGATCCCAGGGGGGGGGGGGGGGCGTGAATTGGGTTATTAAAATCTTTAAGTTCCTTTTAGAAATTTTTACTTACTTGTTTAATACACACAAAAAAACTTAAGTAAACCAATCAATTCACAATTAAAACTCAAACAATCCACAAATTAACTGAAAACTTAAACAACCAATCAATTTAAGAGTAACCAACCACAAATACCAAACCAATCACAATTTGAAGACTTTTGTGGAATTTCAGCTTTTGCTTTTGTAAGCAGCTTTGCAAGTAAATTGCAAGCCCTATTTTTGAATTGATTTTATTGCGTTCTCTTAATTAAGATTTTCGCAAATTAACCAACATACTCCCTTATGGGTTTCCGCAAATGGTTAATTGAAATGTACTTTCGTTAAATTAAGAGTCTTCTTTTTAATTCAACCTTTGAGCCTTGCGAACTGCACTTAGCATGTACACACACAATATATAAAGTACTGAAATTTAAAAGAATAGGGAAAGAAAAACACCACGTTTTTACGAGGTTCGGCTTATCCCCAACCTACGTCCTCACCTTTGGTCAACACCACCAAAGGAATCCAATATGAATGTTCCTTTCTAGGTGGAGCAAACCTTTAACAAAAATCCCTCTTTTTCAAGAAGAGAAACCTCTCCAAGTGATCAACCCACGCTTGGTTCAATGATCCAAATCAGCTTTGAACCGTCAAAGTACAACATGAAAGGTATAAGAATCTGTGTACAAGATAACTCTCAAAACAGAACAAATTTGTACAAGTTAGGGCTCTTAAATATGCTTCAATCAAATATAAAGATAGAAAGTATGAAGCTCAAGATTAAAGATCACCAAGGATTCTTTAGTGAACTCAATATTAGAGCGTAGGCTTATGAATTAGCAGCAATTCAGATGAATTCTCCGAGACGAAGTATGAGCAAGAAATAGCTTTGTGAGAGATTGAGAGTTGAATACTTGAATGTTGTGTGATTGCTTGGTGATTTGATTTCTTGGGTTTAAAGGAGTATTTATAAACTTTTCAAGATGAGTTTCCTTGTTTCCTAAGTTACTTGGAGTGTTAATGTTCATATTTGAAAAACTAATTTTTAGAATTTTCTCGTTAAAGCTCAAAATTTAAAATCCCGTAGAGTTAGTCGGTTGGACAGGCAACTAGGTAGGTATTTCTATAGGGTCAGTCGGCTGGACAGGCGGTTGAGACCCTTCTATTTGTCAGAAATAAATTCCAAGTAATTGTCAGTCGGCTGACTGAACACAGTTTAAAAAGGGTCAGTCGGTTGGGCTTGTCGGTCGATTGACTGATCTCAGTTCAAAATGGTCAGTCGGCTCGGTAGTTTATTCAACAGGTATGTTTGTCAATCAGCTAAGAAAATGCATTATATTATGGTTAGTCGGCTGACTAGTCAATTTGTAGTGACCTGAAGAATAATAGCATTTTAATAATAAGAGGGAGAGAAAAATAGATACAGAAACAGAATGAGGCCGTAGACTTCGTCGACGACATTGCATTTTAAGGGAAATAAAATTTCAGAAAAATTTCCAGGGCTTCGCTGACTAACGCAGGGTTTCGTCGACGAAGGTTTAAAGAATTTCGTCGACGAATACATGGCTTCGTCGACAAGAAAATACTGAGAGACGGTTCGGGCTTCTCTGAATTTCATCGACGAATACAGGGCTTTGTCGACGAATTTACTAAAGGATTCGTCGACGAAGTGACGTGTCTCATCGACAAACCTGGCCCTATAAATAGTGGAAACCCAGGATTTTTATCATTTTCACCACGCCTCTCTCTCTCTCTCTCTCTCTCTCTCTCTCTCTCATTCTCTCCCTTCTCTCTTCGTTTATGGCCCCTCTAGTCGCCGGATTGATGATCTGAAGCTACCACGATACTAATGGCAGAGTTCTCTGCAAATCTACCGAAGCAAATCGTCGGGAAAATAGAGTTAAATTTCATCCCAAATTCAGGGTAAGGCCTTTTAACCTATTTTTGGCCTTATGACAGTTATAAGAAATAATGTAGGTGGAGAAAAACTGATATTATGTTCTGACATATATTGATTTCAGGGTGTTTTGTAGGAGGCCCTGCAGGTGTTAGGCTTGTATTCCCTAAGGTCTTTCCAGTAGTCAAGTAAGGGAAATATGTTATGCTAGGTATTTCTTAAAATACTATACAACTTATTATTTATGAAAATTATGTATTTATGTATGGTGTGGCTTGTGAATATGAATATGGTATGGGTATATGTTTTACGAATGCTAGTTTCATGATTTTACGAATTTCAGTACCATGATTATGTGAATTTAAGTACTATGATTTTATGGATTTTTTAGTACCATGATTATATGGATCTTAGTACCATGATTACACGAATATCAGTATTATGATTATGCAGTTTCAGTGTTATGATTATTCAGTTTTCAGTATTACGACATGTGGATTACAGTACAGTTATGCAGCATCATGGTTATTACGAATACTTCAGAATCATGGTAAATTAGATAGATATGTATAGAAATATATTATATGATATCAGACCCTGTTGGACTCGCAGCTACAGAGCACGGTACCGTTGCTATAGATATTATGTTACTTTATGAGTGCAACCACCTATTCAGATCATACGTGGTAAGGTCGACCATCTAGGCCCTTGAAGAGGTTAGGTTCCCCATCCAGATATGGGTTGAGGTGGGCAGGTCGACTGATGGAGTATAGTGATTTATTCCTGGTTGGCCAGCCAGGGTAAATCTAGCCTACGAGCCGCACAACCTTGTCACGAGGGGGCAAGTCATGACACAGATAGCCACAGGGAACAATTTCAGTTACTATTACCTACATACGGATTTACAAAAACAAGGACCCTACTTATGTACACTAGAAGTATTTAGAATCATAACCCATAATACTGTTATGTTAAGCAACATGGAAAAGGGTGGTGTATTTTATTATTTATACGGTACTTTTGCATTCAGTTATTTATGTTTATATGAAAACAGATTTCATGATATATAGTAGCTCATTTGCCACACCCTAGTAATAGCATATTTCTTCTTACTGAGCGTTGGCTCATCCTAGTGTTGAAACATTTTTCAGGTGATCCAGGTAGGCGAGTAGACCAGGCTCGCAGATAGAGGGGCTTCTGTACTGCCCTGCCAATGGAGAGTGAGTTCATTTTGGGAGTATTTTTATATACCCTAGCTAGTTAAGGGTATTTTGGGGAACAGACGTATGAATATATTTTGGAAAACATGTAGTACTCTGGTATTGTGTTGTGTGGCATTGTATATAATGGTTTTGGATATGTTCATATGATTTTGCTTCTCGCTGCTTAGGTTAATGTTGTGGTATCAGAGTATGTTAATTGTTAGAGTGTAAAAAAAAAAAAAAAAATTATAGTTAATTAAGCAGGTTGTTACACAATTTTCTAAAAAACTTTCATTTTTTTTTTTTAATTTATAAACCCTTGTTATTTGAAAGACTTCAAATGTAATTTTTCAAAACCATTTTCCAAGGTTTTTGAAAATAATGGTTTTGAAAAGTTGGTCTCTAAGTTTATGATGCATCTTAATGAGCTTCATAATTCTAAATTATATTTGAACTGAAGTACTTACAAACGACTTTCTAAATATAAACTTTTTAAACACTAAGTCTTCAAGCTTTTTGTCCATCTCTTGAGGTTCAGCTTGACTTCAAGTCCCAATTGCCTTTAAGCTTTAAGTTTAACATGTACTACTTCTATACTCTGGTAAGCTTTCATTTGATTGGCTTTAATTGCTAAGTTTCCTTCCATAATAACTTTATTAAATCCTGAAATATTATCACTTAACAACACATGTTAATATATTCTTCATTTGTTATCATAAAAAAAGATTGAAAAGCCTAGTTAGGCCAACAATCTCCCCCTTTTTGATGATGGCAAACAAGGAGCAAAGATGAGGGTTCCTTTGAAAAAGGCTTCTCCTTACTATAAGAATTCTTTCAATATTTTAAATATGTGAAGTCAAATATATATATATATATATATCAAGCATATGAACACATATGAATACACATAATTCATTACAATTCACCATTCTCCATTATAGTTTAATATAGCATGTGGATATGTTCAATATGGTGAATATATTTCAACAATAGTCAATATGCAATATTCAAAATTCAAATTTTGAAAATACTCAGCATATCATTTCTGCAAATACTCAACATATCATCTTTGCTTTTCACAATCTCTCCCCCCTTCAACATTTTTCAAAACAAGGGGAGAAGTACAAGGTTATACTAGCAACGCAAGAGAAACAACCAAACTAAGTTTTTAACATACAAAATACTGAATACATTCAAAAAGGTTCCATAGTTCAGAATTTATGAGTACAAAAGCAGTCTATCTGGTAGCATTATCATCATCTTCTTCTTCCATGTTTTCCTCGTCTTCAGCATCACTATTTTCCTTAGAGTCCTTATCATGACTCCTATCATTACTTATGGGAGCTGAACTGATGTCCATGGGATCTGTAGAATGTGAGGAGCTTGCTAAGTGTTTTTCAATCCGACTTAAGCAGTCATCAAGTGAAGAGTAATTTTCTTGAAGGGAAGAAAAGTTGGTTTGAAGGGATTGGAGCCCTATTTGCATGGTGATACTAAAGGTGGTAAACTATTGATAAAAAGGATTAAACCATGCAGGAGGATTTGTCATAGGAGGTTGGTATACTCGTTCTCCACTTCCATTTAGTATCCATCCATCCTCATATTTTTCATACCCCATTAGTTTTAGAGTAGTGGAATTGAAGATATCATAATGGGTTCGTTTCACAAAGAAATCAAAGGAAGAGGATACTTGCATCTTAGTAAAGAGTTGATTTAGGATTCCTCCATAGGGAAGAGTGACTCACCATGCTTCCACACAAGATATTATCCATTTGAGCATTAGGCTTGGTAGGTCATGTTTCTTGCCCTTGAGCAAGCACCATAGTACGAAGCAGTCTAAATAGGAGATATACGCGTGTGAACTAGCTTAAGGAAGTATATTATAAGTAATAATTTTATAAATAATTTGAGCTTGAAAATTCATATGTTTGTATAATGGTGGATTGTCAAATGAAGTAGGCTCAGTTTCCAAGATTAAAGGAAGAAATTCTTCTGGTGTAAAGCCTTGTTCTAAGATCCATGTGTGACGACCTGCTATTATTCAACATTTTTTTTTCTAAACATAATAAATGTTGTCTGTCTGAAATACTGAAAATAACATCCTAGGCTTAAAGATCACTGAGGAAACTCTGTCTGTCATACATATCTATGCAGTGGTACACAAAAACTGGGAACTGCTATATACAATACAATATACCAGAAAACTATACTGCTCTGCAATACATTTACAATACAAAATACCCAGTGATGTCACTACAATATGAAGACTATCCCAAAAATACTGTTATCTAAAAAATACCTACCCTTCCCCCACAAGGGTAATTCAAGTCAATCTTTACTCGCAAGCCTGATCTGCTCGTCTAGATGGATCTCCTGAAAAATGGTAAGTCACTGGGATGAGACAACGCTCCGTAAGTGGAAATATGCTATTACTAGTGTGTGGCGGTTGAGTTAAATAGTTAAATACTGAAATAATACTGTAATCTGAGAAAACTAATAAACTGTATAGAATATATCTATCTATCATGTAATCTTTAAAACATGACTGAGTATCTGAGTTTACTATCTGAAGATACTGCTAGTATAATAATATAAATTGCTGCTATGTGATATATCTAAACATAGGAACTTCTGCTATACTCTGGGATCTGTATATCATGATATATCCCCTCATGATAGGGTTGTGTGGCCCGTAGGCTGGACTTAATCTGGTTGACCTTCTAGGTAAGTCAATCTCTATCATCCACCACTCTATAATGATCTATGTAGATCCTGGCCCACTGCAATCACTTCGGGCTATCTCAAACCTCTATCATCGTCTAACCGGCTACCTCAACTAGACCTGGCAAAGCGAATCAGGTCGGTTTATTTGTGGTGGATAAGGCGGATTATTGGGTGAAAAAATCATAATCCATATTCGACTCGTTTAAGTGGCGGGTTAGGCGATTTCGGGTCGGATAATTCATGGCGAATGGGCGGATAATCCGCCATTCTCAAATATAATTTTATTAATAATTTTTTTTTGTCACAATAATTTAAATTGTATACGACAACTTGCGATTAGTTTGTGCATTAACTTTTTTAGTAACTACAACAATAGCAATGCAGAGTTGTCATCATGTCAAAGTATTTAAAATGACAAAGGCCTACAACAATAGCAATGCAAAGATGTCAAAGTATTTAACATGACAAATAATGTAGTTGCTAGAAGTATTGGCTTAGAGCTAAAAATTCATATTTTCACTAGACTCCACTAACTTGAACATTAGTTTGTTTTTCCAAATTTAAAATATTTACTGCCTTGTTAATTGTTTGAAAAGTCAAAAATACTTGTATACATATGATAGTACAATTTTTCCTCATAAATGAGAGAATATTTTGAAGAAATTTCCCCAGTGAAGTTTTGAAAATTGAAAGTTTTGAATTTTGTGGTAGGAAATTTGTTGCTATTCTATGATGCTCAATTAACTGGTTAGGTCTTCTACAAAATTTTAATTTCCATAGTAGCTCCACTTTATTCTACCATATACTGATATACATAATACATATACATATATATATATATATATATATATATATACAAAATTTTAAATCAGAGATTGTTTAGAAATCAGCTTTATATTGCTGTTTAAAATGTATAATTCTCTCTCCTGCTCTCTCCCTCTCTCAGAGAAATCAGTCTTCCTTTACCTTATATGGCTGGCTACCTGTTTTGTGCATAATTTTCTGTGGCCTTGTTTTGGTGCTATGTTGGGTTTGAACACCGCAAAAAATTAAGAAACTAAAATTTTTCATTTTTGTGGGAGGAGGAACCGAACTGAATCATTCTTGGAACTGAAAACTGAACCAATCTGGTTTGGCTTAGAAATCCTGAGAACCACCTCACCTCACGGCATCTCCTAATTTTCTCCAACTTTGCAAGGAAGCCATTGAACAAACTCAACTTCCTGAAAACTTCTCCAAGTTTTGAATTATTCTTCTGTACTTCATGACCACTTAAAAAAGGGTATTCACTATGAATTGAATAATATAAATAGATGTCAAAAAGTTTATTTTTAGAAAAATAGTAATAAAATATTTTGGTTTTCAGTCGATACTGAAACTTGCTGAGCATAACCAAAAGACGAACCAAATTTTTTAGGTGGCAAGAATTTGAACTGAACTAAGCCAAACCAATTTCGGAACCAAATTGATGGGACTGAACTGGTTTTTGGAATTGTTATATATATATATATATATATATATATATATATATATATATATATATATATATATATATCAGACTATCAATATTGTCAGCATGTGAAGACACAAACAAAATGGTGAAAGGCATAAAGAGTGGAGCTCGCAATCAGGACTACCTTTTGAGATCTAAAGCCCCCTCGGATAGAGGAGATGAAGAACACCTGTGGTCGTGACCTGTTGGTTCTGAATAAAGGTCCTGCTGGTTCGAAGCATTGAAGAAGAAAGGTTAGAATCGTCGGACACTCGGAGGGCAGAGGGCTTCGAAGGGTCGAGCTATCGAAGAAGAAGGGTCTCTCTGTTGTCTCTCGTGTGGCCGCCAACTGGTTCTCCTTCTCTGAGTCTCTGTTGGCTCAAGCTGACGCTCAAAATATCAATTCTCAAATGATGATGATGAGGGAGGGCTAGCCAGCTAGGACTCTTTTTGAATGGGAATGGGAGTGGCCGAAATCGAATGGAGCTGGCCTGGGCTGGGACTCTAGGAGTGGGAGGGGCCGAGACTCGAGAGGGGCGTGCCGCGTGCGGGCTGTGTGGGCACTTGGGCCTTTGGGCTTTAGGAAGTGGGTTGGCTATAGCGGGTAGCAAGCTTTTATGGGTTTGGGACAATATTTATTAAGCGGGTTGGCGGATATCAGTCAGATAAACTCGACCTGACCCGCTAAGGGGGCGGATATGAAAATGAAAACTCATATTCGACTCATTTAACAAACAGATTATTATAAGTCGATTAAAACGGATCGGATACGGTTTGGATTAATGGATTTTTATCCATTTTGCCAAGTCTAACCTCAACCCAGCATAGTGGGGAGACTGCAAATCTCTCCTAGCACGGTTAGAAGGAATCCACATGCTATTTGAGTCATGTGGTTGCACGTGTTTTAAACTAGCGACGGTACCATGCTCTGCTGTAATTATATCTGTCTGTAATTTCCACAGGGATCTGATATCGTGTAAAACTGTATACATATATAAATATATACTCATCTTGTTGCTTTTAACATGATTTAAAAAACAACCATAACACTATATTTCTGAGCTATATTATTGGAGATATCTGACTGAAATATATATATATATATATATTTTCTATCTGTATCATCTGTATATAATATCTGAATATTCTCTATATAATATATGTGTGCTCTGTATATAATATATGTATGCTCTATATATAATCTCTATATGCTCGGTATATAATATCTGTATACTCTGTATATCTGTTGTAGCATCTTGATGCTATCACTGTATAATTTGTCTGAATAAACTGTGCAAGTGTTATGGTCTAGAAATCATGTTTTTCTCTGAAAATACTGTAAGTCTCATTCATTTCTAATATTCTGACACATCTGAATATCTATATATTTGAAATACTGTAAAATCTATATATGTAGTGTACTGTAATAAACTCATGCCACACATTTGAATAAACGTAGTCTCATGCTCAATTTCTATAATTTTCTGCTATAAGATAATATTCATAATTCTCTAGAAAATAATCTGATATACATGCTTGAAACACTCATTCATAATATTCTATATACATATTAAAAATTTGCTAGCATAGCATATTTCCTTACCTTAACTCTGAAAAGCCCCTACTAAATTCTGGCCTTATACCCGCAGGGTTCCTAGCTCAACATCCTGAAAACAATATTCCCCAGAACAAAATATCAGTATTTCCTTACCTACAAAATTTCTTATAACTACAAGAAAGGTATAATCTGAATAAAATACCTTACCCTGGATTTGGGATGAATTTCAAATCAACTTTGCCCACAATCTACTCTGGCAAACTTACAGAGAAATTCATTAGGAGCGTCGTAGTGGTCTCAGATCTTCAATCCAACAAGAAATAGGGCCAAGATCGAAGAGATAAGGGGAGGGATCATAGGAGAGAGAGAGAGAGAGAGAGAGAGAGAGAGAGAGAGAGAGAGAGAGAGAGAGAGAGAGAGAGAGAAGGGTATTGCGCTGGAATTTGATAAAAAATCCGAGTTTTAGCTATTTATAGGGTTGGATTCGTCGATGAGACACGCCACCTCGTCGACGAGTCCTTCAATAATTTCCTCAACGAACTTCCTCCCTCGTCAACGAATTTCAAACTGTCCCAAAAACCCTTCTTAGTATCTTCTCGTCGATGAGGCGTGGCTTCGTTGACGAGGTCCCCTTATGCGCTCGTCGATGAATTCCCTATGTTTGTCGACGACGCTCTGTGTAAGAATCCCAAGTTGTTACATTCTCCCCTCCTTATAAAATTTCGTCCTCAAAATTTACCATCTGTATCTCTATTTATCATCCCATAAAGGAAAAGGGTCTACTTATTTTATTACTTGCCCTCACTTATGGTGGAGGAATACCGTGGTTATATACTATGTTCTGGGAGATTACATATATAAAACTAATAACTACTTTTATCTATTTAATACATGTACCTGCAAAGGAAACACTATCTAGATTCTACACTTTACTTGATTACCTCTACACCTCTTGGAACAACTGCGGGTATCTTTGTCTGATCTGCTCCTCGAGTTCCCAAGAAGTTTCTTCTATAGCGTGATTTTTCCATAAAACTTTCACTTATTGAATTTCTTTTGTACGTAATTATTGTGTCTTTCAGTCTAATATCTGTACTAGTGCTTCTTCATAAGCTAATGAATCCTTAAGCTCTATCTCTGCACAACTAATGATGTGGGACGGGTCTGGGACATATTTCCTTAACATAGCTATATGAAACACGTCGTGAATTCTGGATAAAACTAGCGGCAAAGCTAGCCTGTAGGCAATTGACCATATTCTCTCTATTATCTCAAAAGGGCCAATATACCTAGGGCTCAACTTACTCTTCTTCCCAAATCTCATAATCCCTCTCATAGGAGCTACTTTCAAAAATACTCGATCCCCCTTTTTAAATTCCAACTCTCAGCGGTGAGTGTCTGCATAACTTTTCTACCGACTCTGGGCGGTACCGATTCTTTCTTTAATTAGTCGGAACTTTTCTCAAGCTTGCTGAATGATCTTTGGACCCAAAACTTGCCTCTCTCCTACCTCATCCCAGAAGAGAGGAGAATGACATCTTCTACCATACAGTGCCTCATATGGAGCCATGCCGACACTAGACTGGTAGTTATTATTATAGGCAAATTCAACTAGTGGTAGAAACTGAGTCCAGCTACCCCCAAAGTCTAGAACGCACGCACAAAGCATATCTTCTAAGGTCTGAATTGTCCTCTCAGTCTAACCATCTGTCTGGGGATGGAAAGCTGTACTAAATGCTAACTGTGTACCCATAGCCTCCTGAAAGCTTTTATAGAATCGTGAAGTAAACCGAGGATCCCGATATGAAACTATGGATACTGGTACACCATGGACACGAACTATCTCCTAAACATATATCTCTGCTAGTCTGTCCATGGAATAGCCGACTTTAATGGGGATAAAATGGGCAGTCTTCATCAAACGATCAAAAACTACCCAAATTGCATTCAATACCTGCTGCACTGGTGGTAACCCCGTAATAAAATCCATAGAAACATGGTCCCACTTCCACTCTAGAATAAACAACGGCTGCAACTATCCTGCTGGTCTCTGGTGCTCAGCTTTAACCTAAAGGCACGTCAAGCACTGCTGGACAAAATCAGATATCTCTCTCTTCATTCCACTCTACCAAAAGTACTATCGCAGATCCCTATACATTTTAGTACTGCCAGGATGGACTGTGTATAGTGATTTGTGAGCCTCCTCTCATATAGTTCTCATGATTTCAGTATCAGCGGGAACACATAGCCTAGTACGAAAACGCAGGGCTCCGTCATCTGATATGCTGAACTCCTCTTTTTGACCATCCCTCACTCTAGCCATCACCTCTACCAACTCTGCATCATCTCTCTGAGCTGCTTTAATCTTCTCATATAGGGTAGGTTGTATAACTAGGCTAGCAACAAAACCCTGAGGACTATCCTCTACCAATTCTATGCTAAGTCTCTCCAAATCCATTAGGATTGAGTGCTGAATCTCCATGGCTGCTAGTGTTGGTCCCACTGATTTTCTGCTCAGTGCATCTGCTACTACATTTGCTTTTCTTCGGTGGTAATTAATAGTGTTGATTAAGGTGTAATCCCAAGAGTGGGGGTGAATTGGATATTAAAAAATTAATTCAAGTAAATTTCTTTTACACACTTCTTATAAGTTTACCAACTACTTCTAGTTGCTCAATTATGTGTGAGTGTGGCAATCCTATCTATGCATGCAATATACTCAATTTAAATACAACGCGGAAAATAAAGAGTAAAAGGAAGAGAGATGACAAATGCGATTTTACGAGGTTCAGCCGACTTGGCCTACGTCCTCGCCTTGAGCAACCACTCAAGGATGAAGCTTCCCTTACAAACCATTGCTTACAAGAGGTACAACTCCCTCCTTATCCGCTACTCAAAAGAGGTACAACTTCTCCTCACACCCGGTTCACAAACCGAACCATGTTTACAATGAAATTTGAGAAATAACACTCAAAACAATGCTTCCAACAAAAGCTTGTAAGTACAATTCAATTTCCTAGTACATTATCATATGATATAACTTGAAGCTCAAGAATGTATGAAAAACGATACAATCGTTTGATGTATGATATGTGTCAACACACAAATTCATATTTAATCAAAAACTCCCAAGTGAAAATATATTTGGAATGCTTTGGAGTCCACTAGGGTTCTTGATTCACTTTGTAAAGATGCTCAAGTATATTTGAAGTGAGTTATTTAACAAAAATTTGACTTGAATACGATTCAATCAAAAATCACAAAGTTTTCCTTCAAGTTCCAATATTTTAATCAAAGTAGGTTTTTCAGCCCAATGAACAATATATATGAATATGTTTTTATCTACTTCTTGAAGTTCAAATCAATCAACCACGCTAACAAGTTTTTCTCAAAACATGATCTTCTCGAAATTCAGTTTTTATATGTGAATACACACTCAAGATCAAAACCTCTTTCTAACGATAAACAAGTTAAAAGATGAGAGATTCTTGAAAAATGATAACTTGACAGATCAAACCTTAATACTGGATCAAAGTTTAGTTGGATGAATGAATGCTCTTTTGATTTCAGTAGAGATTTTCCCAAATGAACATGGAAGAAGATTGAAGTGCAGAAAAAACCGGCTCTAAGGTTCAAATCTTGCAATGGGAAGTATATCTTTCTTGGTTTGTCCTTGTGCATATGTTCTAGGGTTTAGATGTTCATAATATATATTATATTACCCTTAGAATTAATCTCAACCATTGGATCAATAAGATACTTCGCGTCTTTTTTTAATAAAGAGCTGATTTTTAGGCTTTCCCATGAGTTCAGACAATCGAACTCGACTTCAGGCTCCTGAAGTGTCAACTTCAGGCACCTGAGCTTCCCAGGTTAGGCAACCGAAGAGCCTCGGCCAGGTTTTGTCTTCTCCATTTAATTCTTCAGGCAACTAAACTTAATCTTCAGGCAACCGAAGAAATTTTTTAGACTACTGAGGTTTGAGTTCAGGCGACTGAACTACCCATTCTCTCAAATTTTTATTTCTAACTAAAAATATGCTTGGCTTATTTTCCTGGATCTTTCATAAAATATATTTTTCATGATTTTGAAAACATTTCAAGGTCCATGAGAGTTTTCTAATGGTGTACATGAAATGCATGAATCCTAAAACCATTCTAAGTTATAATGAGCTTCAAAATAAATCATATGCCAATGTAAATACATAAGCTCTAAATACCCATTCCCAAGAGTTTCTTGAAATTTGTTGCTTGCATCTTGATTTTCATACTCTTTAAGTTCCAAGATGCTTTCCACAATTCTTAGGCTTTACTTGAAGGCATCCATAACTTGTTATCTTCCCGTGCATGGTTAATATAGGTCCTGTACACAAACTCAATGCACAGATCAAATGCCAAGTGATTTGTCATTATCAAAACAAGATTGGACTCGTAGAGTCAACGATCTTCCCCTTTTTGATGATGACAAATGAACGAGCAAAAATATATAATGGGTTACGCCCAACTAAGGCTCCCCCTAAATTAATGCATCAAATATTCAATGAATGACAATATGCTCATGTTCAAGGACAAAGTGTTTATCCAGAATCCAAATGAAATAAGAAATATGCTCATAATAAATGTAATATGCTAGATTTCTCCCTTTGAATATCTCACCCTTTGCAAATTAGTTTTACCACCAAGACTCTTTGCTTCTGTTAATTAGTTTTGCTTTTCCAGATTTTTGCTTTCTGGATTTTCTCCCCCTTTTGACATCAACAAAAAGGTGTAAACAAATAAAGCATGAGTAGATGCAACCTTATGTTCTTTTCCCTTTAGCGATCTTAAGGTTTTGAATGAATCCAAAAGTTGATACCAAATATTAATAACATGCACGTTCAAGTGATTAAGTCGTAAGAGATGTTGCTCCCCCAAAATTATATCATTTAATCATGATTTTAAGCAACCTATCGACTATGCATAAGACCTAATTCACGTCTAATTTGTATAAATCTATCCTCTGCAAGTGGTTTTGTGAATATATCGGCCCATTGTTCATCTGTGCATACAAACTCAAGTCTTACATCTCCTTTTTGTACATGGTCACGAAGAAAGTGATGTCGTATTTCTATGTGTTTAGTTCGTGAATGTAATATAGGATTCTTTAAGATATTTATTGCACTCGTATTATCACATCTGATGGGAATTTTTTCATAGCTTAATCCAAAATCCTTCAGTTGTTGCTTCATGTAAAGCATTTGAGCACAACAACTACCTACCGCTATGTATTCAGCTTCAGCTGTGGAAAGAGCGACTGAATTTTGTTTCTTGGAAAACCAAGAGACCAAGGAGTGTCCTAAGAAGTGACAAGTACCACTAGTGTTCTTCCTATCCACTTTACTACCTGCATAATCAGCATCTGAATAACTAAGAATCTCAAATGATGTGTTCTTAGGATACCATAAACCAATGTCCACGGTTCCTATCAAATATCTAAGTATACGTTTAACAGCTAGCAAGTGAGACTCTTTTGGAGCAGACTGAAATCTTGCGCACAAACATACGCTAAACATTATATCTGGTCTACTGGTAGTCCAGTATAACAAGCTACCTATCTTTCCATGATATAGTTTGACATCTACAGGTATACCTTGTTCATCTTTATCTAATTTCAATGAAGTGCTCATAGGTGTACCTAGTATTTTTCCGTCTTCCATGTTAAATTTTTTGAGTAGGTCTCTAATATACTTTGATTGATTTATGAAAATTCCATGATTTTCTTATTTAATCTGAAGTCCTAGGAAGAAATTTAGTTCACCCATCATGCTCATCTCAAATTCATTTTGTATTGTATTAGCAAATTCATTACACAATTCTTTATCGGTAGCGCCAAAGATGATGTCATCTACATATACTTGCACTAGGAGAATATCATCTTTCTTAGCTTTTATGAACAGGGTTGTATCTATCTTTCCTCTTATAAATCCATTTTCTAACAGAAATCCGCTTAGCCTTTCATACCAAGCTCTAGGAGCTTGCTTTAAACCGTACAAGCCTTTGTTAGTTTATAAACATGATATGAGTTCTTATGGGTTTCAAATCCAGGGGGTTGTTCTACATACACTTCCTCATTTATGTAGCCATTTAAAAATGCGCTTTTTACGTCCATTTGATATAGCTTGAAATCCTTAAATGCTGCGTATGCTAATAACATTCGTATGGCTTCCATCCTAGCTACAAGGGCAAATGTTTCTTCAAAATCTATACCTTCTTCTTGGTTATATCCTTGAGCTACTAATCTAGCCTTATTTCTCACAACTATTCCATTTTCATCTTTCTTATTCTTATATATCCATTTGGTCCCTATGATTGACTTATCCTCTGGTCTGGGAACTAACGTCCATACTCTATTTCTTTCAAATTGATATAATTCTTCTTGCATGGATAGCACCCAAGATTCATCCTCTATAGCTTCACTCACATTCTTAGGTTCTTCTTGTGATAAGAATGCACAATGACTCATCATGTTCCTAAGAGATACTCCATGTGATGGTTCTCCTATTATTTGATCTATGGGATGATTCTTTATGTATTTCCATTCTCTAGGTGGTGCATTTACCTCAATTGTAGTTTCTTAAATTTCAATGGATGGTTCTCTAAGTTCAAGTTTCTTTTCTGAATCATCCTCAATTGATAGTTCTTTTAGTTCCTTGTTTAATTCAGGTTCATCTTCATCAATTCTTTTGGAAAAAGGATTTGATTCATCGAACACTACATGAATAGATTCTATGACCGTCAATGTTCGTTTATTATATACTCTAAAAGCTTTAACATCTAAGGCATACCCTAGGAAGATACCTTCATCAAATTTTACATCGAATTTTCCTAAATGCTCATTGTCTCTAAGCAGAAAACACTTACAACCAAAAACATGAAAATATGATATGTTTGGTCTATGGCCATTCCATAACTCGTAAGGAGTCTTATTAAGTGATGGTCTAATTAGAACTCTATTAAGTACATAGCAGGCTGTATTCACAGCCTCGGCCCAAAAGTATTTAGGTAATCTATATTCGTTAAGCATAGTTCTAGCCATTTCTTGTATAGATCTATTCTTGCTTTCAACTACACCATTTTGTTGTGGTGTTCTAGGAGCTAAAAAGTTATGGCCAATTCCTAATGAGTTGCAATAGTCTTCCATGCCTTGATTTTTAAACTCTCTACCCCTATCACTTCGAATTTTGGTAATTGTGTATCCCTTTTCATTTTGTACTCTCTTACACAGATTAATAAAATTTTCACATGCTTCATCTTTATGACCTAAAAATGGTACCCATGTGTATCTTGAGAAGTCATCAACTATGAAAAAAGCGTATGATTTTCCTCCTAAACTCTGAATTTGGTTTGGTCCAAATAAGTCTAAGTGCAGCATTTGAAGTGGCCTAGTAGTGGAGATCTCTTTCTTCTTCTTAAAGCTTGTTCTTGCTTGTTTTCCTATTTGACATGCATTACAGATTTTATCTTTCACAAATTTTGTTTTGGGCAGTCCCTTAACTAATTCTTTTTTAACTAATTTTGAAATTAAATTCATGTTTGCGTGTCCTAGTCTCTTATGCCAAATCTAACTTATTTCATTCATAGCAGATAAGCATGTTACGCTTTGTGAAGTTAGGTTATCAAAACTTGTGGTGTATACGTTTTCATGTCGTTTAGCAATGAACAGTATCTTGTTATCAGTTTTGTGTTCAACTATGCACTTGTCATGTTCAAATGATACTTTGTACCCTTTATCACATAGTTGACTTATGCTCAATAAATTGTGCTTTAGACCTTCAACTAAGTGCTTAAAATTGTACTAATCTACTCTTTTGAAAGTGTCATTATACACCAAATTGTTACTTATTTCTCTTGTAGTTTCTAATGGTTCAAGGTTGGTTGAATTGTTGTACTGAGCATGGGGTATCGCTTGGAGAGGAGGCTCCACCCTAAAGGAGGGATTGTAATGGTTTGTTCCACCCACAAAGGAATGTTATAGTGGAATCCTTAGGTGGTCTTGCCAAGGCGAGGATGTAAGCTAGGTATAAGCCGAACCTCGTAAAAACTTGGTCTCACTCTCTTTCCCTAAACTCTTTTTAATTTTCTACACATATATAATTGTGTGGTTGTTTATTTCAATTATATAAATTGTGTGGATTGGATATTAAATAAATCAAAAATTAATTTGACTTTGGGATTACGGAAACCAAACGGGAGTATATTGGTTGATCAATACTTTTTGCGGAAACCATAAGGGAGTACATTGATTGATTAATACCCAAGACTCATTAATTGAAAGTTTAGTTAAAATCTGAGTTTTGAAAGAGTGTTGGAATTTTCAATTGTGCTTCATTAAAATAAGGCTTTTATCAAACTCTACTTTGAGTTACTCAATCGTTGAATATTGGAAGCTTTGCTGAATTTTTTCTTTAGTGTGAATCTTGTTTTGGCTATCTTGTTGAGAGGATTGAATTATTCAAAAGCTGAAAGCATTACATTGTGAATTATTGGTTTGTGGTTGGGTGTTAATTGACATTACTGCAAGATCAAATTGATTTACTCACTCTTAAAGTTTTAAAAGTGAATTTTGATTTCTAGCTGATATTGTAATTCAAATTATCCTTGTTTGAATATGTAACTTACAATAAGTTTTGAATCCATAAAAAGAGTTAAAAGAAACTTTTCAAACCCAATTCATCCCCCTCTTGGGACTACACCTTAGTTTCCAATTGGTATCAGAGCAGGGTTATAACAAATATTAGTTAGAAGCTATACAAAGATCTTTATGGCACACCTAAGCGTAGCTCCATTTGCTGAGGGTCAATTCTTATATAGACCTCCTCTCTTTTACGAAGTCAACTATAATTTTTGGAAACAACGAATAAGAATATACCTACAAATCATGGATTGGAAAGCTTGGAAAGTTGTCACACATAGTGACCTTGTCCTTACCAAAAACATAGATAATAAAGAAATACCTAAAGAGGAAAAAGAGATGACCGATAATGACCATAAGATGTTGCAAGTAAATTCAAGTGCTATTAATGCTTTATATTGTGCTCTTGATGTGAATGAATTCGATAGGGTCATGGCATGTAAATCATCTAAAGAAATATGGGATAAACTAGAGGTAACCTATAAAGGAATGGTTAATGTTAGAGATAATAGAATCGACATGCTCACAAACGAGTATGAGGCCTTTAGGATGAACCCGGATGAAACCATCACTAGTATGTACACTAGGTTCACCCATATAATAAACTTCCTTAATGCCTTAGGAAAGAATTACTCAACTTATGAAATGATCCGAAAAATTCTTAGAGGACTTCCACCGATTTGAGAACCTAAGGCCACTGCAATAACTCAAGGAAGAAATTTGAAAAACACCCCCCTAGATGAATTAATAGGTTCTCTACTCACTTATGAGATGACAATAAATGAAAGAAGTGGAAAATCTAAAAAGAAGGAATCCATTACATTTAAAGCCTCAAGTGAAAGCTCTAGCGATGAAGATGAAGAGGTGATGGATGATGCCGATATAGCCCTCGTAACCAAGAGACTTACAAAAATCCTTAGAAAGAAGAATAAAAGAAAATTTCGGGACTCATAATCAAATGATGAAGAAACTAATAAGAAAGTAGCAAAGAAAGAACCTCCTGCATGCTATAATAGCAAGAAAGTTAGACACATAAAACCAGATTGTCCACAGCTTAACAGGACTACTAAGAAGAAAAATAAAAAGGCAATGAACGCAACTACATAGGACAATATAAGTTCTAATAGTTCAGAAAGTGAATCAAGTAACCAAAAAGTTGCTTATACTTGCTTTATGGCATGGGACAATGATGAAGAACAAAGCTCCTCATCCAAATCATTTAATGATTATAGTGATGATTCATCTAATGAATCCAATGATAAGAGTATGCCATCTTATGAAGAACTACAAATTAAATTATTCAAAGCTCATAAGATTTTAGTTAAAATTACTAAACGATATACTTCATTGAAAAATAAGAATGAAGCTATGATAAAAGAATTAGAATCTAAAAATCTTGATGAAAGAGAAAAGGATATAAAAATCAAGATATTACAAAGTAAAAATGAAAAGGTGATAAAAGAATTAGAAGATCTAAGATCCCAAAATTCCATTGATAATGAAAAAGATCTATATATTTCTGAACTAGAAAATAAAATTAGCAAGATGTCTCAAGATCAAGTAAAGCTTCAAGAAAAGGGTAAAAATATATAAAACTCATAAATTTGTGATCTTAAGAGAAAAATTGAGGATCAAACCAAAATCATCTACAACTTCACTAAAGGAAAAGAAAATCTTGATAAAATGATTGGCGCACAAAGAATGTCCTTGAATAAAGAAGGCAAAGGATTCAATGGAGTTGAGAATAAAAGGAAAAAGAACCTCTATATGGGGTACTTTGCAAAAGCCTCCAAAGGTTATGTTAGCACGTCCTCAAATGCTTACACACATACAACATGTTTTCTATGTACGAAGAAATGACACATTAAGTTTGAGTGTCCATTAAAAAGAAAGGGTGCAAAAATCAGTCAAGTTTGGAGAATAAAAGAATCAACTCTTGGTAAACCATCCGGACCCAAGAAAGTATGGGTAACTAGATGAAAAGCCTAGTTCACAAACTAAGGACTCCAAAGATATTAGGATTAATAATTCCATTTTTATAAATTAAGAAAGCTAAATCTATACTAAAATGAAAGGGGATGCCTCCATAGCCTACAAGATTTAAGATAGCCAATTCAAATATAAGAAGAAAATTTCTCCTCGTTCAATATATGGAAAGGTACTTAATCCAATTTAATACAAGGATATTAAACTAGATGAAATGGAAAATCTTAAAGAAGAGTTTATGAAATTATTGGCAACTATAATATAGAAACAAATAAATACAAGAATGGCATTGTTGGCCAAAAATCAAGAAAGCTTGGATTGTACAAGGCTTAATTTAAAAAGTATTGAGATTTGAAAAGTCATATATATTTTGGTATTGATATGAAAAATAATTATCTGAAATCAAAAGAAAGAAAATATGACGCAAAGTGAGCTTATTGCATAAGAATCTCAAATATGGAATAAGGATAAGTATTTGAAGAAAGCATGAGCATGAGCATGAGCATACAAATCTAATAGTAATGCAAGATGCATATATATTTTGTGAAACTAAACACTAAGTTGGGTTGAAATATTATTTTTTTTGTGTTTAGTTCTTATATTTTTTTTTCTCTTGATGTTGACCTCATTGGTTACACCCAGTTTTGATTATGACAAATACTCTTAGTACTAATGGTTGTATTAAAAATTGCATGCAGGTTCACCTTGTGCGTGCTTTAGGACTTAAAGAAATACATATCACGATGGTGTGCGGGGTTCGTGCCGAAGAATGAAGATCTATATGTTGTATTTTGTATTTATTTATTTATTTCTTGATTCTGGGATGTAATTTATTATGAACTGTGCACGTGTATAACTTGTAATAATTTGCATCACGCATGGTAGGTAGGTATGCTCAAATCGACCATAGTTGGATTTTAGGTACCTACACAGACCTTAGGGAGCACCCTTTGGTCGACTGACACCGAATTTTTTCCTGTAGGATAGAAAGTCCTTAGGTCTCTAAACAATTGCACAAAAAGTCCCCACTATCATCTTCATATCAGAAGAATTAAAATTAGCTAAAGTTGGACTCAAAATTGAAAAGGTTGAGAGAGTTCGGGCGACCGAACCTAGGCCATGTAAAGCGGCTCAGACGACCGAACAAGTCAACATGTTGACTTTGTTTCGGGTGACTGAACCTTTTTTGAATGTATCTTCCTCGGGCACTCGAAGGCTTTTCAGAGCACTTTTCAACTACTCGAGCGACCGAACGTTTAGGTTCAAAAGAGGCTTGGGTGACCGAACTGCCTAGTTCGGTTAACCAAACCCTGAGCCAGGAACCCGAACAAAAGCTACTGACTTTTGTTCAGCCAACCGAGTCATAATTCGAGCACCCGAAGCTCTTAAAGTTGGATTTTTGGCTGTGTCTATTTGGGCACCCGATCTTATGACCGGGCAACTGAACCTCGCGGGTTAAAAATATTTTTATTGATTTTGAAATCGGGTAAACTGGGTTAATTTTCTTAATGGTCTTTTAGACAATTCTCATTATACCCATTGTGTCCCCAACGGTCAAAAATCCTCCTTGCCTATATATATACCAGTTCATTTGTCTTAATCGGCAAGGATTAGCAAACTTGATTAAGGCAAAAATTATCTCAACTCTCAAAATCCTAAAAACCCTATATTAGCCAAATATTTCTTGAAAACACTCACATACTCCTCATTATTTTTCTCTAAGCACTGTGAGTATTTCTATAAGGCTATTGTACTTAAATCTCTCTAGCTTATACTCTCCTTTGGTATATTGATTGATTGATTTTATTTGAGAGTATAGCCTAAAAGTACTTCCACCGATTTCATTTGATAAATCTAGTGTGGAAAGACTTTGAGGGTTTTTGGTTCTTACGTTATTGTTGTAAGTTAGCTAAACCTAGATTTTGTGTGCAAAAATCTTTTTATAAAAAGCTAGTCTTTCAAACAACTTCGTTGTGCTTTATACATTGAAATATTCTATTAAGTTTGTTTGATTTATCTTGCTTAGCATATTTGAAACCCTGATATGATATTGTGATACTCAAATATTGTGTTTCAAATCTTGCTTAGATACACACTCTAGATCTTGATTAATTATCATACTTGATTGAGTGGTTAGCACACATTAGAGCACTGAGCATATTTACATATCATTCGTGCTTGCATTATTGACTAAGCTATATTGGTACACACAGTCTGCTTGTGTTGAAGCACATTTCCATGTACAAACATTTTTATACACATTGGTTATATTCCAAACACGGGCCTGAAGAGGGATACTAGCCTTGTGGAATAGTCCCGGATTGGCTTAGACCCGGTTAGGAAAGCTAGGTGCGTCATCCTGTTAAGGCGTGTCGGTTTAGGTCAGCCCCTTGAATTGACCTAATTTGTATAGGTGCCGCTTCACCGGTTTAAGTGAGCATTATAGTGGTAATCCTTGTGCTGGTGTGGTCAAGGCGGGGACGTAGGCACAATTGGCTGAACCCCAATAACATATCATGCGTGTTCTTTACATTTCCGCAATTTACATTTACTGCACGTGTATGTTTGCTTGATGATTGCATAAACTAACCCTAGGTTGAGAATTACATTATTGTTAACATCAGTAGACCTAGGCAACAAATTTTAAATACCCAACTCACCCCCCCCCCCCCCTCTTGGGGTTGCACCATAACTATCACTTGACCATCTTAAGTTCACATGTTAATGTTGGATTATGTTATATATTTTTGGCATAATGAATAATGGATGACTATGTTTTGATTAAAATACATGCTGACTTATGGACCTTGTCATTGTGATCTAAATGTGGAATTTTATTTGGTCCTTAGTACTTTTGCATAATATTTCTTTCGATTTTTTTTTCTTTTTTGAAATAAAAAGGGAGAGAAAATTTAGCAAAAGTGAATGTAAGCAAACTGGGCATGAGCATGGCATGATAAATTCAAAAGCATGATTGATAATCTTGACACCTTCATGAATACATAGTTTATACTTCATGATTGAAATTCTATATTTATTGAATATGAACTACATTTCATTCAGGGGGAGTTAGATTTGTTATGTAATGATATCATGACTTATGGAAAATACTGAAAAATCTGATATAAAATTGTTTGTATTTTATCATGTTATTATAGGGACATATTGTTTATCTTATGCATGATGAATGCAAAGTTTCTATTTTGTACCTTCACTTGATATATACTTTTGCTTATGCTTGCTCTTTGCCATAGCATTTATATATTTTTCTTGATAGAACATGACATTAGCATGACATACCTAAGCATGTATATTGGGTCAACTATGAAATGATATATATGAGCATGATAATTGATCTTGAATTATGACATGATGTGATATTAAGCTAATCTTGATATATGAGAATGATATTAAAATTGATCTTGATATTGCAAATATTGTTAAGTTGATGCTTATTATAAGGGGGGGCCTTTTTTTAATGCTTAGCCATTTTTGCTTCTTGTTTGTCATCATCAAAAAGGGGAGATTGTTGGCCTTATAAGGCTTAAAATCTTATTTTGATGATAACAAATCAAGGGAATTTAATATGCTTTTAAAGTGGTGTTTTTTCAAGAATCAAGTCTTAGAAAGTTCAAGATCAAGTAATCACAAGAGTACATTGTACACTTACAAACAAGTGATTCAAAGAAAGCTCATATCAAAGTTTGACAAATATGATGAAAGCTCAAAGAATATTGAAGCTCAAGACAAGATGAACTCAAAGCAAGGACATACATAAAGACTTCAAGAATTGAAAGTTTTAGAGTCTTAAAGAAGTCTTACGTAAGTACTTCAATTTAAAGTTCAATATGAATGCATAGAAGCTCTTTAGGAATAATAAAGACCTAGAGACCTATTTTTAAGACCTTGAAAAATGTTTTTCAAAGTTATAAACTAAAAGGCCCAAAGAGCAAAAAGAGTTTTTTTGAAATAAAAGTCTTAAAAAAACAAGTTTTTAAATGCTCAGGTGACTAACCTTTTATGTTTTTTTAAGATGGCGGACAGAAGGGTGCCAAGTGCCTCAACTTACCCTGGCAGGCACCTGACCTTGACAACTGAGGTAACTAACCTTGTTTTGTCAGGCGATTGACTATACACTGACTTTTTAAATAAAATTGGATTTGAACTAGACAGACACCTGACCTTTTTAAGACATGCGACTGCCATTCGAAACTTTTTAAAAGTTCTGTACAGGAAAGTTTCTAAATTTGGTTTCTTAGGCTCCAAAATTCGTGCAAACTTGGGAAACACTCCAAGTACACTTGGAGAACAAGAAATACACTTTTTAAACTCTATATATAGCCCCCAAGGCAAAGATTTTAAAACACCAAGAAATTATTTAGTAATCAAATATTCTTAAGTGTTCTCAATTCTCAAAGGATATCTTGCTCACATCTTGCTAATATTCTCTACTGAGTTTTTGCTAAAATTCTCACACCGAATTTGAGCATAAATTCTAAATCTTTCAATCATAGAAAGATTATACCGATGATAAGTTTACTTTGAGCTTCAATTTCATTGCATATTGATATTTACTTTGAAGTATACTCTATGCTTAAAATTGTACTAATCTACTCTTTTGAGAGTGTCATAGTACACCAAATTGTTTTTTATTTCTCTTGCAGTTTTTGATGGTTCAAGGTTGGTTGAATCGTTATACCGAGAATGGGACATTGCTTGGAGAGAGGGCTCTATCCTAAAGAAGGGATTGTAATGGTTTGTTCCACCCGCAAAGGAACGTTATAGTGGAATCCTTAGGTGGTCTTGCCTAAGGCGAGGATATAGGCTATGTATAAGTCAAACCTCATAAAAACTCGGTTTCACTCTCTTTCCATAAACTCTCTTTAATTTTCTACACACATATAACTGCGTGATTGTTTATTTCAATTATATAAATTATGTGGATTGGATATTAAATAAATCAAAAATTAATTTGACTTTGGGATTGCGAAAACCAAACGGGAGTACGATGGTTGATCAATACTTTTTGCGAAAACCATAAGTGAGTACGTTGATTGATTAACACCCAAGACTCATTAATTGAAAGTTCATTTAAAATCTGAGTTTTGGAAGAGTGTTGGAATTTTCAATCGTGTTTCATTAAAACAAGGCTTTTATCAAACTCTACTTTGAGTTACTCAATTGCTAAATATTGGAAGCTTTGCTGAATTTATTCTTTAGTGTGAATCTTGTTTTGGTTAGCTTTTTGAGAGGATGGAATTATTCAAAAGTTGAAAGCATTATATTGTGAATCATTGGTTTGTGTTGATTGAATCAATCTATTGGTTGGGTGTTAATTGACATTATTGCAAGATCAAATTGATTTACTCATTCTTAAAGTTTTGAAAGTGAATATTGATTTCTAGCTGATATTGTAATTCAAATTATCCTTGTGTGAATACTTAACTTACAATAAGTTGTGAATCCATGAAAAGAGTTAAAGGAAACTTTTAAAACCCAATTCCCCCCCCCCCCCCCTCTTGGGACTACACCTTAGTTTTCAAGTGACATCCAAGGGGTAGTGTTATGAAAAATATGAATGTCATCCCTTATCTTCCACCCCTTTATTTTTTCACCTCGATAAATGCTTTGTTATCCATATTGCACGATAAAAGGGCACCCTCCCCCTCTCATTTGAAATACACACATTGCATGATTGAATACACATTTGCATGCTTGAAGTAAGTAGGTATATAGAAAGAAGAAGAGAGATAAAGAGGAGAGAGATATCTTGTACAAGGCCGAAGATATTTTGTACAAGGCCTATTCCAAATCATCTTGTAATTCCTCCCGAGATGGTGAAGTTTTTGATCCCATCCACCCATGGAGTAGGCATAGTTGAACCACGCAAATTTATATCTCATCTCTATTTATTTTCCTACATCTTTTATAACACAACACGAATTTTCTAAACATTGGACAATTAAATGGTCATTTTTTTGGACTTAATAACCTTTGTTTAGAGGCTAGCTCAGCTCAAAATTGGTTTAGTAACAAGTGAACCAATCTTATTTGTTTTAACTCTAAATGGGTGTTGAATGTGTTGTAACCGAACTAGCATCTGCTACCTTGCTAATTCGAACAACACCAAGCATTTAACACAATTTTTACATATCTTCCCTTAATTCTACACTTTCCTCTCTTCTCCTCTCCATGTTGTACTCTATGATGCAAGGGAAATTGAAAAATAGATTGAGGAAGAAGGCGTTGAAGGGGGAGGTGGAATTGTTAGCGCGGCCAATGGAAAGAAATTAATGGAACAACGCTCAAGGAAGAAGACTTTGGTGATGGTGGAGGAGATGATTGCAAACTTGACGATGTTTAAAATACTAATGGGCCATTTAGTATCATTGTCAAAAATTATAGAAATGATAACCAAAAATAAAAATCAAAACTCAGGTTTAGAAACTGAAAACAAGAAACCAACAACCTGTTTGATTCACATTTATAAATCTAATACAAATTAAAAACTTAATTAAAAATGCTCATTCCCATCTTTAAATCAAATAATATTATAAAAATATGATAAAAAATAAAATTACAAATAATATGCATTAAAAAATTAATATAATAAAAAAAATTATTATAATTTTTTTACTTAATTTTTCTACTTTTAAAAAAAATTACAATGAAAAAATTTATTGGATGTGACAATTGAAAAATAGTAAAAATATTTTATAATTGGATTTATTATTTTTTTAAAAAAAAATTATGTATATTTTTTATTTTAATTAATTTAAATTCATATGCTCACTCAACTTTTTATTTTATTTTAAAAGTGTATAAAATAAATAATTTAATCCAAAAAAAACTATTTTTGAATATTAAAATTTTTGGCAACAGATTGTCAAAACAATTGAAAATTATAAAATCTGATTTTTAGTTTTTTAGCAAATAGTTGAAAATTGGCAATAGAAACAGAAAATTGACAACATATAAACACAATCTGTGTCTTTACTGTGGAAAAATAGAAACAAAAAATAGAAAATAGCAACAATATCAAACATATCCTAAAATTTTGGGACCTTGGTGATGGTCTTACTGTATTCCAATTGAAAAAAATGGGGTTAGTGGAGGTAGAGAAATGATATACATATATTATCCCTAATTAGTGGTTGACATTGCAAAAGGAAGAAAATGGTGTTAATGTGGGAAGAGAGAATATATATATAACACTAATTAGTGGCTCTTATTATTTTGTGTCTATTTATTTATTATTGAATATTATTTTTAGTGTTAACCTTAGAATCTTATTTTGATGATAACAAATCAGAGAAACTTAATATATTTGGTTAAGTGATGATGTGACAAAACTCAAGTATGAGAATACAAGATCAAGAGCTCACAAAGATCAATAAAAGCTTATACTTCAAAGAAAGATTATCAAATGAAACTTAAAAGGCATGGATTCAAAGATGATCTATTAAAACTTGAAGATAAATCAAAGCAAGAGAACATGAAAGAGAACTTGCTAAAAGCTTGAAGATAAGATGGAGCCAAAGAAAGAACAAGCATGAAGATTTAAGTGTTTAGAATGTCAAAGTCTTAAGAAGTCTTTATGTAAGTACTTCATGTTTTAAATATCTTACGGAAATATTTTGAAGCTCTTCCAAGGTTATTTATTGACTTAGAAATCTTATTTAAAATCCTGGAAAATGTTTTATAAGTTAACAAAGTAAGAGAGCAAAAAGGTTTTTTGAAAACTAAAATTAAAAAAACTAAAGTTGGTCTACCCAGACAACTGAGGTGCATCCTCTGAAGATTGAGGAATTGCTTTAGAAGACTGAAGAATAAGTTCAGTATATTGAAGAATTTTCTGGAGAAATCCTGAAGATGTAGTACACCCTCAGAAGACTGAACCCTCATTTCATTTGTTTGAACTGGAACATCAGAAGTTTGAACCTATAGTTCAGTCGTCTGACCATGTGTCCAATTCAAATTTTTAGTGTATTAAGGAACACCGGAAGACTGAACCTGATACTTCAATCGTCTGAACACTGTTAACAATTAGAAATTTTAAATGTTTTAAATTTCAAATAATGGTTTCTTGTGCCCCAAATTTTCTAAAAACTTGGAAGACACTCCAAGTAATCTTAGGCAATACGAAAAAAAACTTTTCTAAGTCTATAAATATATGATTTTGTAAATCAAATTAACATAAAACAAAAAGAATTGAAAAATCTTTTTCAAAAGTTGAAAGCACATCTTGCTATCTTATTGGTCTCTCTTACTAAACTCTTTGTACAACCGAATTACTGAATTTCTGAAGTGCTGACTATCCTACTACTGAGTTCTGAGTTGCTAATTCTCATCTAGAAAGAACTTGGTGAATTCTTACTTGAGCTTCAATTGTGTTTGAATTTGATATTTAGATATTGAAGTATCTAGTGCTTGAATTTGTATTAATCTGCTTTTTGTGAGAGTATTATTGTGCGCGCAGATACTGTTTCTTGTTTCTTGATGATTCCAAGTTGTTGGATAATTGACCGAGTGTAGGGTATCACTTGGAGAGGCATTTCTCTAGCCTATTGAAAGAGTGATCAAGTGTGGGGCATCACTTGGAGAGGCGTTGCTCTAGCCTACTGAAGGGGTGTCTAAGCGTGGGGTATCGCTTGTAAAAGGTTTGTTCCACTTGGAAAGGAACGGTATAGTGGAATCCTTTGGTTGTATTGGCCCAAGGCGAGAACGTAGGCTGGTGATAAGTTGAACCTCGTAAAAAACGTGGTGTCACTCTCCTTCCTTACTCTCTTTACTTTTCAACAAATATTAACTGTGTGGTTGTGTTTTAATTTTTGATCATATGCACTGTGTGAATTGGATATTAAATAAGCTAAAGATTAATTTGATTTTGGGATTTGCAAAAACCAAAAGGAAGTACGTTGGTTGATCAATACAAATTGTAGAAACCGTAAGGGAATACATTGATTGGTTAATACCCAATACTTATTAACTGAAAGTTTATTTAAGATCTTGGAAGGAGTATTGGATTTCATATTGAACATCATATTGAGAAATCAAATTCATCAACACAGGGCTTGCATATATTCACAGGGCTGCAAACAAGCAAACATCTTGAATTCTTGTAAAATCTGAAAATTGCCAAGAAGTTGCATTTTATATCTTGATTTGATATCTTTAGTTGTTTACTTTAAAGTTGTTGATTAGTTCTTGGTTGATTGAATTTTGATTATTTGTGTTGTGTTTTGGTTTGAGGATTGAATAAGTAAATAAGCTTTGCTGTGTGATTGTTAAACTAACAAGTGATTAAGAATTCTTGAAAAGAATTAACAGAAAATTTTAATAACCCAATTCACCCCCCTCTTGAGACTACACCTCAACTTTCATTTAATTTTAATAATATTTGTATTACTACAAAATATTTTAAACAAGCTAGTTTTCCTTTTATGTTTTAAAATGTTAAAATAGGAAAAAAAAAAATATTTTGAAGTTATTACCAAACAAATAAAATAAATCAGCATTCACATTCAAAGATAAGTAATAGTTATACACAGAACCCGATTCACACAATAAAAATTATATTTTGTATTCACTGCTTCATGTTTGATCAAATGTCCCTTAAGGGTTCATTTATGTTAGATCAAACATTGGTTAAGCACATTTAGGATATGTTTGATATCGTTGTTGTTTTCTATTTTTCTACAAATAAGAAATAGATTATAAAAATACGTTTATTTATATTGTTAGTTTTCTTTTTTTGTTATCGATTATCTGTTGTTTGCGAAAAAATTGAAAATCGAAAATTGAAAACCAGATTTTATGGTTTTCAGTTATTTTTCCAACATATTGCCAAAAAAATTAATATCTAGAAATATTCTTTTTGGATTAAATCATTCATTTTCATCCACTTTAAAATTAAAATTAAAATTTAATTATCAAATAAATTAAAATAGAATTGAAAAAAAAAATATTCACAAATTTCAAATAAAATAATAATAAAGCCAATTGTAAAATATTTTTAAGTCAATTACAGTACTCTTCTTCAATTGGCATGCCCAATAAAATTTTTATTATAAAGTAAATTTTGAAAGTACAACAATTACGTAAAATAATTATAATAATTTTTATTTTTATTGTAGTATTTTTTTTAATGTGTCTATTTTGCAATTTTATTATTTCAAACATATTTTATATTATTATTTGACTTAAATATGAAAATAATTTTTTTTAATTTATTTTATTTTTACAAATAACAACTAAATAGGTCAATGATTTCTAATTATTATTTTTCAGCTTTTGGGTTTTCATTTCTAGTTTTCATTTGACAGTGATACCAAAGGGCCCTCACCCTAGCCTAACCTAGCCTACCTCCTATCTTGTCTAACAAATCAAATGCCCTAACGACTGAAACCCTATTTAAAGATTATTAAGTGCAAATAGATAATCTTTTGTCAAACAATTAGAAGGTTCTTGACAATAAAATAGTAGTAGCTAGGTAATGGTAATGGAACAAGGCTGAAGGAAGATTTTGGTGATGGTGGAGGAAGATGATTGCAAACTTGATGGTGTTTAAAATACTAAGGGGTCATTTGGTACAACTACAACAAAATTAAGCCTTAGTCCCACTAAGTGAGATCGGCTAAGGAGTCATTTGGTACATTATCAAAAGTTAGAGAAATGAAAACTAGAAATAAAAATCAAAAATCAGAAACAAAACTAAAAACTAGAAACTAGCAACCTATTTGATTAACATTTATAAAACTAATACAAATTAAAAATTTAATTAAAAATGCTCATTTTCATCTTTATACCAAATAATATTATACAAATATGACAAATAATAATAAAATTACAAATAATAGATTAAGGAAAGACTAACAACTGATAACATAGTAAAATTGACAATAAAAATAAAAAAATTGACAACATAAATACACACACTTTTATAATTCGTGTCTTTACTATGAAGAAGTAGAAATAGAAAACAGAAAGCAACAACAATATCAAACAAACTCTAAAATTTTGGGTTCTTGTTGAAGCTACTAATGTATTCCAATTTAAAGAAATGGGGTAGGTGGGGGTTGAGAAAGGAGATACATATATTTCCACTAGTTAGTGGTAGAAATTGCAAAAGGAAGAAAATGGCGTTAATGGGGGAGGAGAAAAAATATATATATTTTTATAACACTAATTAGTGGCTCTTATGCTTTTATGTCTATTTATTTATTAAGGGGCATTAAAATTTGAATTTGTATTTTGTATTCACTCTAAATGTTTTATCAAATTTCCCTTAAGGGTACATTTATGTTAGATCAAACATTGGTACATATTTAGGATTTGTTTGATATCATTATTGTTTTCTATTTTTTGTACAATTAAGAAATAGATTATAAAAACACGTTGTCAGTTTTCTATTTTTATTATCGATTTTCTGTTGTTTGTGAAAAAACTGAAAATTGAAAATTGAAAACCAGATTTTATGGTTTTCATTTATTTTGCTAACCTGTTGTCAAAAATTTAATATCAAGAAATAGGTTTTGGGGTTAAATCATTTATTTTCCTACACTTTAAAATTAATATTAAAATTAAATGATCAAATAAATTTAAATATAATTGAAACAAATATTCATAAATTTTTTTAAAAAACTAATAATAAAGCCAACTACAAAATATTTTAAAGCCAATTTCAAAATATTTTTACTCTTCTTCAATTGTAATGCCCAATAAAATTTTTATTGTAAAGTAAATTTTGAAAGTATAAAAATTAAGTAAAATAATCACAATAATTTTTATTTTTAGTATAGTATTTTTTTTAATATGTTCTATTTTTAAATTTTATTATTTCAATCATATTTTTATAATATTATCTAATTTAAAGATAAAAATAAATATTTTTAATTATTTTTTAATTTATTTTAATTTTGTAAATATCAACCAAATAGGTCATTGATTTCTAATTTTTATTTTCTAGTTTTTGTGGTTTCCTTTCTAGTTTCTGTTTGACACTGATACCAAAGGGCCTTTATCCTAGCCTAACTTAGCTTATCTCCTATCTTATCTAACAAATCAAATACCCTAATGACTGAAACTCTATTTAAAGATTATTAAGTGCAAATAAATAATCTTTTGTCAAACAATTAGAAGGTTGTTGACAAGAAAATAGTCGCAGGTAATGGAAAGAAATTAATGGAACAAGGTTGAAGTTAAGGAAGACTTTGGTTTTGGTGATGGTGGAGGAGATGATTGCAGACTTGATAGTGTTTAAAATACTAAGCGGTCATTTGGTATCATTATCAAAAATTAGAAAAATAAAAACTAAAAACAAAAATTTAAAACCAGAAACAGAAATTAAAAATTAGAAACCAGCAACCTGTTTGCTTAATATTTATAAAACTAATACAAATTAAAAAATAATCATTTTCATCTTTAAATCAAATAATATTATAAAAAATATGATAAAAATAATAAAATTACAAATAATAGATTGAGGAAAGTCTGACAACCGGCAACATAATAAAATCGGTAACAAAAATAGAAAACTGACAACAAAAATAAATACGTTTTTATAAATTGTGTCTCTACTATGGAGAAATAAAAATAAAAAATAAAAAATAGCAACAACATCAAATAGATCCTAAAATTTTGGGGCCTTGGTCATGGTCCTAATGCATTCCAGTTGAAGAAATGGGGTTAGTGGGGCTAGAGAAAAGATATGTTAGCACCGGAGGAGCTCATAGGTGGGCTTGATACACATAAGTGAACACCAATTTGACTCAAAAGTTTAAGTCTATTAGGTCCTGGGCCGAACCATATATATATAAGCGTCCATCATCTACTCAAATTTTCTAATGTGGGACAAACTGTCAAGTGGAATTCTCAACAATATCTCCTTCACTTGTGAGTTGCAACTCCTCCCTCTTGAACAGAAATTGTCTCTCTTATGAGAGTAAGCCCAATTCTCCAATAGTTTACTTAAGTGGGCCTAACCACTAGCGCATTACGTGCATCAGATTGCATTCCACATGCCTCCGAATCAATCCTACCTCTCACGTCTGGACCCTATTCGGATCCATCCCCAGCCTAGATGATCTTTATTGGCCTCGGCCACACACTTGGTCCTCCAACTATTAGCACGTCAGTAGAATTAGCTTCACGTCTCAACTTTTTATGATGTTGCTCACCCAAAGTTATGGACTGTCGGCTCTGATACCACTTGTTAGAACTAGAGGAGCCTATACCAGTGTTGGGTGGTCTTGGGTTTTTTCAATCCCAAAAGTTAGCTTATGGGGTGAGGCTTTCCCTCACACTTAATAACTAACCATCAACCCCTTCCAAAACTGATTTGGGATAACCCCAACAATCTCCTCCTTAGACATCGGGCTCCAAATCAGCCATATACTCAGATTCCCAAGGAGAATGTTGAACCATGGGCTCTAATACCACTTGTTAGCACCGGAGGAGCCAATGGTTGGGCTTGATACACATGGGTGAACACTAACTTGACCCAAAAGCCTAAGCCGGTTGGGCTCAAGACCTAATAAGCTTCACTACAATAAATAAAAATCGTCACTAATAGTATTAGTCATGGTTCGATCAATATTAGTGACGGTTATAACGTTGTCACCATATCTACGGCTACTAATAAATATAAGTGACGAACTATTCAAATCGTCACTGTAGAGACCTAGAAAATTATAATTATTTAAAAATTAGGAAAGATAATAAATAGAATAGATAAATAAATAATAAAGGGAAAGGGGAAGATTTAAAAGAGGAAAAACAACAGACCTTGTCGAGGAATCTTCTGTCTTCGTCAACGAGTGTTCTTTTAGAGATCGTCGACGAAGTTCAATCACTCGTCAATGAAGAGATCCCGAATGAGTAAATTTCAGATCTTAAGTTTCGTCGATGAACGAATCCTCTAGTCAACAACTTCCCTTCTGTGGTTCATTGATAAATCATATTTTCTCGTCAATGAAGTCACGTGGCAATAGCATATATAAAATGAATTGGGGTAGCTTCTTCGCAAGGAAATCATTTTCTTTTTTGTTTCTCTCTCTAAAAATGTTCTCTCAACCTTCTCTCCAAGATTTCGGCTCGGATTCAGCCAGAATCAACAAACGAAGACCGCTACGGTGTTGTAAAGGAGATTTTTTACACATCTAGCGAAACAGATTTTTAAACTGGGCTTCACAGGCATCGCTCCAAAGTTTAGGTAAGGGTTAGGATTCCTAGTTTTTGGGGTTTTAAACGTTTATTTAAGCTTTATGAGTTGAGAAAATATTGAAATAATAGGTTATTTGGGGTTTATTTGATTAAATTAGGGTTTTGATTCAGGGTTCGGGTGAGCACCACATGCATCCTTTTGGGGTTCCTGTTGGCGTAGTTCAGGAAATCAAGTAAAGGGAATATATTAAATCAGGATTTTTCTAACTAATTGTGTAAGAAATTAAATGTATAATTTCAGTATATGAACGATGATTATGGGTTGGTTTATTTTCAGTGAATGTATGAATATATGTTGTTAAATTGTGTGGCATGTGTAAAAGGAAGTTTCTATGTTAAACTACGATATATGTATAAGATGCAGGAAATAATGGAAATGTATTGAGAAATAAAATGTGATATGAATTATTTTGCATGTGTTTGGTAATGTTAAATTACAATGTATGGTTTGAGAACTCCGGTGAACCAAGAAAAGGGCACAGTACAATTGCGAAAATGTATGGTAGTGCTAGTGCACCCATATGTCTTAGAGAGAGTGTGGAGACAGGATGGTCGATTATGTTGGGGAATGGTAGTGTCCCCCTGGAATCTAGACCTGTGTTGGACCAGCCAATCATACCTACAGACTATAGAATGTGGTTGATTTAACTCTAGAGGGCTAACTAGAGTTAAGTTTAGCCTTCGAGCCACACAACCCATCATGGGGCGGAAGCATGACTATGATTTATCACCGGTATAAAGGGTTCTAAACGCATAATTGTAAGTTTAGCCATGGATAATATGAGAACAACAGATATGGAAATGGTAGTTATGGAAACAACGGATATGGAAATGGCAGTTGTGGAAACAACGGATATAAGAACAAAAAATGAGAATGATATGAAAACGGAATATGTAAAAGCATATATGAATATACAAATGATAAGTATGAAATATGAATGTGAATGTGAAAAGTGAAATGTGATGTGAATGATCCATAGATAACAGATACAAAGTAAAGGAAAAATGTATTATATATTGTATTATAGTATGTATTTAAGGTGAAGTATAAACTCTGCCTAAGGGCTTTCTGAGAAAGGCGAGTGCCCTGATAGGTATCAGATGTAGCTATACTGGACTACATAATGTATTAGGGCAGAGGGAAGCTACTTGTATGAGCGGGTAATCTTCCTTATTCTCAGCAACTTCTGTTAGTAAACCTTTGTGTGAATGCATGAGTACGAGATAAATCATCCACCTAAGGGCTTACTGAGTAAGGTAAGTGCCCTAATATGCTTTAGTTGTGATCATAGGTTGCTTAAGGCATTAGAGTAGAGGGGTGCTACTTGTATGGGCAGATAGTCACCCCTATCCTTGGGAACTCTTGTTGGTAAAAAACCTTACATGTGTTTGGGTAAGAATAGAGAATGAGTTTATAATTGTGGGTGGGTTCTTCTTAAAATAATGAATATATACATATGTTGTACTTAAACCTCATGATTGCTACACATTGATTTAATGTATTTTATCCTTACTGAGATGTGTCTCACCCGATAGTTGAATTTCATCCTTTCATGACCTTTGCGGGATCGAGCTTAGAGAGCTTGGGGCTGTTGTAGCATTTTTGAGATAGAGGGTATAAACTTTGGTTATAATATTTGGAGTTGTAATATATTTATGTTTTCAAAGTTGTGAATACTGGATGTTGGGTTATGTTTTTAGATGTATATAGATGTAGAAACTTTGGTATATTTTATTAAGGAGTTGTTATTATTTCAGTTGCTTAATTGATATAAAGTCAGGCTCAAGTAAATGGACTACGTGGCACCCGAGCCCCGCTTGGTAGGTTCGGGGCATCATAAGGTGGTATCAGGGTTTTATTTCAAATAACACTCCCGACCCTAGTTTTGGGTTTGAGGCCTTACATTTTGGTATTAGAGCGCATTAGATTTTGGGATTCTGTAGACTTAAGGATGATTAATACCTGAGTATAGGAATAGGTGATAATGAGGATAGGAAATGGGTAGGCTAGGTGTTGAGAAGTATAAGATTTTGTTCTGTAGCCTGAAAACGGAAATATGTCAATGATTTCCTGTGATTTTTTTGAAGCAATCCATGGCCTCAGAAAAGCCACGGTAAACCTTAGATGATTTTGTTTCTGAGATGTGAGACTAGTCCTAAATTGAGAAGTTGGGTGTATATTGGAATTTAAATTAATGATTGTGTTGATAGGGTTATGATAATGGAATTCTTATCCCTTTTCTGTTCTCTTTTCAAGATGGATCCTAGGGATTAGGATGTAGGGGCTGAAGGAAGGGATGTTCGAAGACTTCCAATGAAGAGGATATTGATACCTCCACGATGTTGCGGGGTATAACTTGACAAGTCAAGGCAGAAATGAGAAAGGATACTAGAGGGCAGAACTATCTGATGGTAGATCAGGGCTATAGCATCAAGGAGTTTATAAGATTGAACCCTCCTACTTTTGAGGGAGGACCTAATCCAGTGACTGCAGAAAATTGGGTTCAGCAAATAGAGGAGATACTGGAAGTACTTGGCTATACGAAAGAGCAGAAGGTCCGCTATGCTACATTTAAGATGGCAGGGGATGCAAAACGCTGGTGGCTTTTTGTGAAGATGCTAGAGGAACAGAGATTGGTAAAGATAGCTCTGACGTGGGAGCGATTTAAGGAGCTATTCTTCAATAGGTATTTCCCCTTATCTATTAGAGAGGAAAATATTGAAGAATTTACTAACTTGACACAACGGAGTATGACTGTTGGGGAATATGCAGCTAAGTTCGTTGAACTATTGCATTTTGCTCCATTCTTGATCTTGAACGAGGTGAGGAAGGCTAGGAAGTTTGAAAAGGACCTGAAATGAAGGGTTTATAGACTTGTAGTAGGGTTCCAGGTCTAGAACTTCTCTGGCTTAGTGGATAAGGCTTCAGTGTTGGAGAAGAGCATTCAAGGCAGTACAGAGTCAACAGAATAGAGGAAGGGGCCTATACCTTCTAGTTTTCTGGCTGAGGGTAGTCAGGGATCATGGAGAGAGAAAGATACTGTGGGCTCGAGGCAGGAGACGGCATATCAGGGTTATTCTGGTTATCAGGATAATCTGTCTTACTCTTTATGTCAGAAATGTAATAAGAGGCATAGGGGTGAATGCCGAGCTAGGGATCCTAACTGTTATAGGTGTGGTAAATCGGTGCACATTAAAAGGAATTGTCAAGAACTGCTGCCTACTGCACCTGCACCAAACCAGATTCGGGGAAATCAGCAAGTACCCCAAGGTGGAGGTGGTCTAGCACGAGTGTACACGATGATCCTCGATGAGGCAGATAAAACCAAGGGGGTAAGTATGAGTTTATGTTTAAAATAATGAAGGTTTTATTTGATTGTAGTTAATATATAATTTCAAATGTTGGTATATATTGAACTGTAGGAGATATACTGAGTTAACAATTGTAGAAACGTGAAAATGAATGATTAATGAAATTTCGAGGACAAAATTTTCTAAATGGAGGGAGAATGTAAAGACCTAGAATATTATAATTATTTAAAAATTAGGAAAGAAAATAAATATAATAGATAAATAAATAATAAAGGGAAAAGGGAAGATTTAAAAGAGAAGAATAGCATACCTCGTCAACAAATCTTCTGTCTTCGTTGACTAGTGTTCTTCTAGAGATCGTCGATGAAGTTCAATCCCTCATCAACGAAGAGATCCTGAATGAGTGAATTTCAAATTTTAAGTTTCGTCGATGAACAAATCCTTTCGTCAACGAATTCCCTTCTGTGGTTCATCGAAAAATCCTATTTTCTCATCGACAAAGTCACGTGGCAATAGTGCGTATAAAATGAAATGGGGTAGCTTCTCCATGAAGAAATTATTTTCTTCCTCATTTTATCTCTCTAAAAATGTTCTCTCTGCCTTCTCTCTAAGATTTCGGCCCAAATTCAACCCAAATCAACAAATGGAAACCGCTATGGTGTTCTAGGGGACATTCTCTACACATCTAGCAAAGCAGATTTCTAAACTGGGCTTCCCAAGCATCGCTCCAAAGTTGAGGTAAGGGTTAGGATTCCTAATTTTTGGGGTTTTAAATGTTTATTTAAGGTTTATAAGTTGATAAAATGTTGAAACAATAGGTTATTTGGGGTTTATTTGATTAACTAGGGTTTTAATTTAGGGTTCGAGTGAGTGCCACAAGCATCATTTTGGGGTTCCTGTTGGCATAGTTCAGGAAATCAGGTAAAGGGAATATACTAAATTAGGATTTTTGAGGAAATAACTAGTGAAAATGGAAATATTATGTATATATGTATATGATTTTCACTTGAGTTTTGAAAATCCAACCGTTTGAATTGTAAATTTATGAGCCTAGGGTTTTGGTATTAGATATTATTTATGAAAATGGAAAGTTAAAATGGCAGATTTTCTAGTTAATTGTGTAAGAAATTAAATGCATATTTTCAGTATATAAACGAAGATTATGGGTTGGTTTATTTTCAGTGAACGTATGAATATATGTTGTTAAATTTTGTGATGTGTGTAAAAGGAAGTTTCTGCGTTAAACTATGATATATGTATGAGGTGCAGGAAATACTGGAAATGTATTGAGAATTAAAATGTGATATAAATTATTGTGCTTGTGTTTGGTAATGTTAAATTACAATGTATGGTTTGAGAACTCCGATGGACCAGGAAAGGGCACATTACTCTTACGGAAATGTATGGTAGTGCTAGTGCACCCACACGTCTTAGAGAGAGTGTGGAGACGTGATGGTCGATTATGCTCAAGAATGGTAGTGTCCCCCTAGAGTCTACACTTGTGTTGGAGCATCCAATCGTACCTACAGACTGTAGAATGTGGTTAATTTAACTCTGGAGGGTCAACCAAGGTTAAGTCCAGCCTTCGGGCCGCACAACCCATCATGGGGCGAAAGCATGATTTATCACCGGTATAAAGGGTTCTAAACGCATAATTGTAAGTTTAACCATGGATAATATGAGAACAACGGATATGGGAATGGCAGTTGTGGAAACAACGGATATAAGAACAACAAATGAGAATGATATGAAAACATAATATGTGAAACCATATATAAATATACAAATGATAAGTATGGAATATGAATGTGAATGTAAAAAGTGAAATGTGATGTGAATGATCCAAAGATAACAGATATAGAGTAAAGAAAGAAATGTATTATATATTGCATTATAGTATGTATTTGAGGCGAAGTATACACTCTGCCTGGGAGCTTGCTGAGAAAGGCGAGTGCCCTAATAGGTATCAGATATAGTTATATTGGGTTACATAACATATTAGGACAGAGGGAAGTTACTTGTATGGACGAGTAGTCTTCCTTATTCTCAAGAACTTCTACCAGTAAACCTTTTTGTGAATGCGTGAGTTCGAGATAAATCATCCACCTGAGGGCTTACTGAGCAAGGTAAGTGCCTTGATATGCTTCAGTTGTGACCGTAGGTTGTTTAAGGTATCAAAGCAGAGTGGTGCTACTTGCATGGGCAGGTAATCACCCCTATCCTTAGGAACTCTCATTGGTAAAATACCTTACATATGTTTGGATAAGAATAGAGAATGATTTTATAATTGTGGTTTCTTTTGAAAATAATGAATATATTTATATATTGTAGTTAAACCTCATGATTGCTACACACTAATTTAATGTATTCTATCCTTACTGAGATGTGTCTAACCCGATAGTTGAATTTCATCTTTTCAGGACCTTCATAGGATCAAGCTTAGAGAGCTCAGGCTGTTGTAGCATTTTTGAGATAGAGGGTATAAACTTTGGTTATATTATTTAGAGTTGTAATATATTTATGTTTTCAAAGTTGTGAATATTGGATGTTAGGTTATGTTTTGAGATGTATATAGATGTAGAAACTCTGGGATATTTTATTGAGGAGTTGTTATTATTTTCTCTACGTAACTGATATAAAGCTAGGCTCAGGTAAATGGAACACGTGGCATCCAAACCCCACTTGGTGGGTTCGGGGTGTCACAAGGTGGTATCAGGGTTTTATTTCAAATAACATTTCGAACCCTAGTTTCGGGTTCAGGGCGTTATAGTCACTAATAGTGGAGTACTAGCGACGGAAGACAACCGCTTTTATTATCATAAGACCATCACTATAAATCATCCATATTCTCTACACAAATTTGTCACTAAAGTCGAAGTATTCATGATGGTTTTAATAACCGTCACTAATGTTACGCTTTTAGTGACGGTTACTAAAACCATCACTAATAATATAAAAGTAGTAACGGTTATAAAATCATTACTAATATTGTGCCTTTAGTGACGAATTTGAACCCAAAAAATGTTGATTATATAGTGATGATTTTAGACTTTTAGTGACGGTTTATAAACCGTCACTAAAAGTCTAAAAACCGTCACTAAAAGTTTATCCCGCTATTATTAGTGACGGTTTTGCAAACCGTCACTAATACTTTGAAATAAATAATTTTTTTTAAATTCCCATAAAAACTTGTAATTACATTGTGGAATACATAAAATTAAACCAGATTTACTAAAACATTCATAAATTATTCAAAATTCAAATACAAATTATTCAAACTTCAAATTCATATATACAAATGCAAATTGAAATTAAAAAATGAAAAATAGTTTTGTTCAGATAACAAACAATACAGGAAAAGGCAAAATTAATGTTACACGCATCTGACCCGACTATAGTGCCTATCATCATCGTAGTGGTGTTATAGCCGCAAACCCTAAAAAATAATAATTACACAATAAATTAGTATACAATGTTATAGTATATATGTATATACTATAATTAAATATGATTTGATAGCAAAATGATCAGAGATTTGGATATAGTGTAAAAAAATGATACAATTGTAAATAACTAAATTAGATCAGTCAAAAGTCACCCCACTCGGCTCAGACCTCGTATGATGAAATTGTAAGCTAAGTTTGCTAATTAGTTTGTATGTATTCTAACTTTACTTATAAGTATGGAAAAAGTTCTCGAGAAGGAGTTTTTGGGGACTATTAGATCCGACACATCCCATTTGAAGTGATAGATGTGTCAGGACTGACCGAACTCATTTTGGACCACATATGCTCGAATTGGACACTTTAGTGGTTAAATTCAACTAAGTATACTAAGTTCGCCTTTAGCGTATAATTTTCAATTGGCATGGAGTTTTTAGGTACTATCAATTCCAGCACGTCTAGTTCAATGTGACAGGCATGTCAGGATTGACCAAACTTAGTTTGGACCTCGTATGCCCGACTTCGACACCTAAATGCTTAAAATGAACTAAGTTTACTAAGTTTGTATGTATTCTAACTTTGCTTTTAAGTGGGGAAAAAGCTCTCTAGGAGGATTTTTGGGGGACCGTTATATCTAATACGTCCAGTTCGATGTGATGGACGTGTCAAGACTAACCAAACTTGGTTTGGGCCTCGTATGCCTAAATTGGACACTTGGGTGGTTAAATTCAACTAAGTGTACTAAGTTTGCCTCTAAGCGTATAATTTTCAAATGACATGGTGTTTTTGGGCACCATCAGCTCTAACATGTCTAGGTCAATGTCACGAATTTTTTGAGACTGACCACGCTCGATTTGGGTTTTGTATGCCCAACTTGGACACCTGTGTATTTAAAATGAACTAAGTTTACTAAGTTTGTATGTATTCTAACTTTGCTTCTAAGTGGGGAAAAATCTCTCAAGATGGAGTTTTTAGGGATCTTCAGATCCAACACGTCCAATTCGATGTGACGAATCATGTCGGGACTGACCGAACTCAGTTTGGACCTCGTATGCCCGAATTGGGTACTTGGGTGGTTAAATTCAACTAAGTGTACTAAGTTCGCCTCTAAGCGTATAATTTTCAATTGGAATGAAGTTTTTGGGCACCGTCAATTTTGGCACATCCAGGTCAATGTCACGGATGTGTCGGGACTGACCACGCTTGGTTTGGACCTCGTATGCTCAACTTAGACATCTGAGTGCTTAAAATGAATTAAGTTTACTAAGTTTGTATGTATTCTAACTTTACTTCTAAGTGGGGAAAAAGCTCTTGAAGAGGAGTTTTTGGGGACCATCAGATCCAACACGTCGAGTTTGATGTGACAGACGTGCCAAGACTGACCGAACTCAGTTCAAACCTCGTATGCTTGACTTGCACACTTGGGTGGTTAAATTCAACTATGTAAGTGTACTAATTAGTTCGCCTCTAAGAAAATAATTTTCAAATGACATGGAAATTTTGGGCACTGTCAGATTCAATACATCCAAGTCAATGTCACAGACGTGTTGAGACTGACCATGCTCAGTTTGGACCTCGTATGCCCGATTTGGACGCTTGAGTGCTTAAAATGAACTAAGTTTACTAAGTTCACCTCTAAGTGTATAATTTTCAATTGGCATGAGTTTTTGGGGATCGTCAGATTTGGCACATCCAGTTCGATGTTACGGTCATGTCAGGACTGACCGAACTCAGTTCAGACCTCGTATACCCAATTTGGATACTTGAGTGCTTAAAATGAACTAAGTTTACTAAGTTCGCCTCCAAGCGAATAATTTTCAATTGGCATGAGTTTTTGGGAACCGTCAAATTCGGCACATCCAATTCGATGTTACAGACATGTTAGGACTGACCGAACTCAATTTGGACCTCGTATGCCCGAATTGGACACTTGGGTGGTTAAATTCAACTACGTAAGTGTACTAATTAATTCACCTCTAAGCGTCTAATTTTCAAATGGCATGAATTTTTTGGGCACTGTCAGATCCGGCAAGTCCAGATCAATGTCACAGACGTGTCAAGACTGACCATGCTTGGTTTGGACCTTGTATGCCCAATTTGGACACCTAAGTTCTTAAAAATGAACTAAGTTTACTTAGTTTGCCTCTAAGCATATAATTTTCAATTAGCATGGAGTTTTTAGGCACCATCAGTTCCGACACATCCAAGTCAATGCCACGGACATCTTGGGACTAACCATGCTTGTTTTGGACCTCGTATGCCTGACTTGGACACTTGAGTGCTTAAAATGAATTAAGTTTACTAAGTTTATATGCATTCCCACTTTGCTTCTAAGTGGGAAAAAAAGCTCTCAGGGAGGAGTTTTTGCAGACCATTAGATCTAGCATGTCTAGTTCAATGTGACGGACATGTCAGGACTGACCGAACACAGTTTGGACCTTATATGCCCAAATTGGACACATTGGTGGTTAAATTCAACTACATGAGTGTGCTAATTAATTCGCCTCTAAGTGTATAATTTTCAAATGGCATGGAGTTTTGGGCCACCATTAGATTCAACAAGTCTAGGTCAATGTCATGGACATGTTAGGACTGACCACACTCGATTTGGACCTCGTATACCTGATTTGGACACCTAAGTGCTTAAAATGAACTAAGTTTACTAAGTTTGTTTCTATTCTAACAATAAAAATATTGTTATGTGAATTCCTATAGAAATTAGAATGATTTTTTATGTTTATGATTGAATTTCCTTGCCCGAAGGGGATTCTCAGCCTCTAATTTGTGTTTGAAATTGTGGGATTCATTTGTTCACTTTCCCGCTCACTTATGAGGTTTGACATTTGAATTTTGATTTTCAGTGGGACGGGTTGGTGGCTAGATCTGTGTTGTGTGGTGTTATTCTGGTGATTCCTAGCTGGTTTAGTTTATGATTGTTGGATTCGCGCCAGTGGGATTGACTGTAGGTTCATTTGTAACCCCTAGTTTAGTGTTTATAAGTTTTCGTTCATCTTTCCCTTTCCCTCCAATTTGAAGATTTGAAAATTTCAGATCCATGATTTGAAAATTTCAGATCCATGATTTGAAAATTTGTAATTAAGGCTCAAGGAAGAATGCTGAAGGAAGTGGAATCGAAGACAGAGGTAGAAGATGCACTAAGATTTATCGAGATTAAAGGGGTCAAAAGAGACTTGTGGAGGTAGAAAAAGAGACATGAAATCCTCACTAAGTTTGGACGTTAGTCGGGAGAGGTGATGAAGAAGGCTCAGGATGCTTCGAAGGAAACACAATCGCCTTTGGAGATGTCTACGATAAAAGCTAGTATCAAGTGGCTCATCAAAGAAGCCAAAAGCACAGGTATAAAGGTAGTGGCAAAGAAAGCTTGTTTTACCATTACTGTCTATTGGTTATGGCATTTTCACAATAAAAGAATATTTGAAGGAATAGTTACCCATATTCATGTTATTCTAAAAGTGATACATACTCACACTTTTAGAATAGTTTTTGATAAATTTCCTTCCCTTTGTACTTGAGTTGTAGTTATTTTTGTAATGACCCAAATAATAATGGGATTTGAATAATAAAAGAAAGGGGAATGGAAACTAGAAACAGAAGGAGGCAATCGACGACATCGCATTTTGGAGGGAAAAACCGAGGGAAAGTTATCAGGGCCTCGTCGACGAACACAGGGGATTCGTCGACGAGGGTATAAGAGGATTCGTCGACGAATACAGGAGATTCATCGACTAGGAAATACCAAGATAGGTTTGAGTCGAGTGAATTTCGTTGACGATAACTGAATTTCGTCGACGAAATTATTGAAGGGTTCGTCAAAAAATGACGTGACTCGTCGACGAATCCAGTTCTATAAATACTAAAAATCTGGATTTTTACTTCTAACTTAATAAATTTCTCTCCTCTCTCTCTCCCCTTCGGTTTTCTCTCTCTCTTTCGTCAATTTCGGGCCAGATCTTCGCCAGATCGACAATTCGAAGTCACCATGACGCTCCTGGGGAAGTTCTCTCCAAATCTACCGGAGCGAATCGTTGGTGAAAGTAAGGTGGAAACCATCCCAAATCCAGGGTAAGGTTTTCTACTCAATATTTTGATTTTTTACAGTTGAGAAAAGTGTTATACGCTTAGAAATACTAAACTTTAGTTTTGTGAAATATTATTTTCAGGGTGTTGAGTTAGGAGTCCTGCGGGTGCGGGCCAGATTTTCTTAGGGGCTTTTCAGGAATCAGGTAAGGGGGATAAATTAAGTTAGTATTTGTTAGAAAATATGTATATTGTTAGAGCATCTAGTTTCAGTAAAAATAAATATATTTATTTATGATTTATATTTGGAAAAATAAAAATAAAATTGATGGTATGTTGAATATGTGAAAATCTATTAGTGTGGCATAAGTATAAAATGTTATGAAATACTGTTTTCTGGGAATGTGAATGATATAGATTTTATAATGGAAAAATAGGCATACAAGCCGAGATTTTTATATGACTTGTCGGCGTACGTGCCGAGTTATGTGTATGATTTGTAAGTGTACGGGCCGAGCTATGGATGTGATTTGCTAGCGTATGGGCTGCGCTATGATTTGCTGGCGTATGGGCCGAGCTATGAAAAATGTGAAATACCGGCATACGGGCCGATGATTTTTATGACACACGTATATATATGCAAAATGATATGATTGATGTGAAAATTAATGATATGAGATATCCATGTATCATAGTTTCAGTATATGTTATATGATATCAGAACCTGGTTGGCTTGGTCTAGGCTAGCACTTGCATGGTACCGTTGCTATGTGTCCATGGTCTTCGTGATCATGATATTTGTGTTAACGCCGCTGTACGGAGTGGTGTGAGATTGGATGGTTGATGTGATTTTTAAGAAGTGTGTGATCGCCCCTGGTGTATGGACTAGGTCAAGCAGACCCATCGGACTTATATACTGTACTTTTGACTTGGAAGTGGTCGGCCAACCATTGTCAGGTCCCACCTTCGAGCCACACAACCCAGTCATGTGGGAATAATACATGACAACAGCCAGCTAACCTACCAGGAATGTTTTCATGTTATTATTATCATTATATGAGATGAAGTATGTTTATGAAAATGTAGTATGTTCTACCATGATTTGATGATATTTCCAGATACATAATAGTTACTGAATATGTTCTATATGATTTATGTATGACACGGAATACTCATGTTGCCACACATTGGTATTAGTTTATTTCTCTTACTGAGAGGTGTCTCACCCCTAAATTTTATAAACTTTTCAAGAGCCCCAGATAGGAGAGGGGGAAAAGCCATGTTGATCTAGTGGTGTTTATCTGTCCTTTTTGAAGGGTAAGTTTTTGTAGGGACAGTTAGATTTTGTGAGAGATGTCCCTAGATCTTATTTTTTTGGGATGTATATACTGAGATATAGTGGATATAGTGACTCTAGTATTTGTGGTAATAAGATGGATGTTTTGTGTTTATAATATTGTAATTATATGTTTCCTGCTGCTTAGGCTTTCGTTTTGTGATATGATGTATCCTTGGTACCCACGGGTTCAAGTGGATTATGATCTGCTAAGCTGGAATATGAGATATTAATTTTATTACTATATTTAAAAAATGTGGAAAATAAGCAGGTCGTCACATATTTAGCTACTTGGCCTAAGGGTATGCCTAGGTTTTGGTGTATGCTGGAATTTTGTTGATGCCATTGTTTGCCTTTAAGCTGTATAGGCGTTTCTCTGGTTGTGTGTAAGCTTTGGGCTCCTTTCCTGGGTATGCCCAGAGTATTTGTACATATCCATTTGATCTATTATAATTATAATTTTCAGATATATATGAAAATATAACTGTATAATTTTTCCTACTGCATAGTGTGTATACCTTCTAATTTTTCCCACTGACATCATCTGGGCGAGATTGGTGCATCATTTGTTCCATTTGCGCTTTTAGTTCTTAATGGCTTTCATTTTCGCTACAACGTCATACACCTTTGCTTGTCAAGTGGACACCTCTTTTTTAAGCTGCTGGTTCTCCATTTCCATCGTTTGCATCCAGAGAACCATCTCCTCCCTTTGAGATTCAGCTTCCCTACGCGCTCGGTCAAGCTCAGCACGAGACACCACAGTTAAATAAGATGACGATGTTGGGGCAATGTATCCACTGCCAAGACCATTTGACCAGCCCCTCGCGCATTCCCCAAGCACGTTCCTACAGATGTCATCATCCGAAATTGACTGACTCCCCTCTATAACCGGTGCATTCTTCAACTCGACCATCCTTGCCAATTTTCAGTCATGAAAATGTAGAAAATGAAGAAATAAGAATAAAAATTTGATGTTTTTAATAAAATAATGAACTAAATAATATATTTGACTTATATATTTGCTCTACGCACTCGGGCACCACTCTCGCGATGGCCTCTAGTGTGTTCTATGATAAAGAACTGGCATCGGCTCCAAGACACCAGTCTCAGGATCACGCTAAATTATCATGCAAAACGTCATTAATATTAAATCAGAGGTGTAAATATAAATAACACTTGTCCAATAATGCTCAGACATATAAATATAGCAATTACCTTTCGATGACTGACGAACAACTTCGACCCACCGCAATGCGTCGTCTCTAGTTTGCTGTGGTTATCAACATTTTTCTTATAGATAGCCTACAAAAAAGATGCAAGTCATTTCATTAATTAGTGATATCAATATGACAAAACAATTATAACAAAATGAATGAATCATCTGATAGGTCGGGTCGTGTAAATGTCGACACACCACCTCCCAATCCTCCAAGGAGATTGTATCATATGGGTGAGCCTCTGCCTAATTATCATCTTCTTGAAATGTTTGCACATTTCAGTGCAAAAGCACTTGAATCAAGCGCACGCCACCTTTTCTACATGGTCAGCAGTGAAAATTTCCATATCAAACTTCATCATACATATAGAATGTTAGACAATTAATTGTGTATGTTAGCCTTAGTGGCTACACCATCATTGTTTAATGTGTTTTGATGATATTAACCTATATATTGTTCCTAGTGTTTTCCTATCTTTGCAGATCATGTTTAGTACAGGTACTCGTACATGAATTACTGGATCAAAGGCAAAGATCAGACCGAGTAGACGTCAAGAAGGAAAGATCAAATGGACACGTACTCGGAATGACCCAAGCACAACCAAAGAAAGCTTAAGTGTATAAATTAATTGTAATAAGGGTTGTGTGAGTGAGTGTGTATTATAACTCTTGCGATGTGTATCTTGCATGATTTCTGAGTAAGAGTTGAGCCATTGCATAAGCATACTAGGACACATGAGTTTATAGGATTGCACTAAAGACATAAACACAAACTCACCTTTCATAGCTTTCTAAGTTAAAACAAGAGTTTGTCAAATGAATCCTAAAACTCAAATATGTTTTCAAAGGGACAAGTTTTTAACATCCTAGTTTTAAGAACATTTTTATACTTAGTCTCAATTGTGTTAAAACAAGTTTAATGTCCTAAAGGTTCAAAGAAAGTCGAGTATATTTACAAAAGGACATACTAAGCATATAAGATATCAAAATGGGTTTTCAAATGTGTTTTATTAATTAAAATATCTTATATTCAAAAGGAAACTCATTTGGACAAGTTTTAATCTTCATTAGACTTAATATATTTCATATAATTTTGTCCAAGAATGATTTGAGTCATTAAAACACTTTTTGACAAGGAAAAACAAAGTAATCGTCACTGCCGTAGTGTAGTCTTGAGTCCTAAACACCTTACGGTATTTTGGTCATAACTTTTTATAAAAAAGTTCAAATGGGACGATCTTGGTGTCTTTAGAAAGCTAAGACAAAATTCGACAACTTTTAGTTGATGACTTTTTTTGATTTAGGGACCTCGTCGACGTAATTTAGATTACGTCGACGAATTCTGGGCAGAAGCGCTCCAATGGGCGGAAAACGGCTAGTTTGCCAAATAAAATATTTTTTCTTCCCCCCAATGGCTAGTTAACGGCTCCTAAGGTTCTTGGGCTATAAATACAAGCTTTTAGACTTGTATTAACATGGTATTGAGCATTATTGATCATATTTGTGAAAAATATCATTTTATCCAAAACCTAAGCACTTTGCACTTTCCATTTTAGTTATTCTTCACAAGTGCTCAATCCTTTCTTGCTCACTTATCTTGTAAGATTCATTCCTTGAGAGAATAGAGTGAGGATTTGGTTATGTTTCATATTGGCTCATTTAAGGAGCGTTAAATTGTATTTCCAATCTCTTGTAAGGTTCTTTGTGAACCATTGTTGTAAGGTTCTTTGTGAACCGAAACGAAGGCTCTTGGTGAGCGCGGTAGGGGTTTGTTCCTAAGTGTAGGGATTTGTTCTCGAGTTGTAAGGCTTCTCCGCTGGTGAAGGAGTATCTTTAGTGGATTGTGGAATCCTTGGCTTGGTGCTAAGGCGTGGACGTAGGCTTGGTGCTGAACCACGTAAAAATATCGGTGTTGTTCTTTCTCTCCCTTACACTCTTTATTTTATATCTTGTGCATGATTTATATTTATATTGCGATATAATTTCTTGTATCTTGCCAAGAGTTTTTATTTTGTAGAAAAATACGTATTCCGCGAAAAGAGTCTATTCACCCCCCTCTAGACTATATACTCCTGGTTGGGACTTCCAACAACTACCCATATCAACAAGATGCACATTTCTTTTCGGGAGCCTTCCCGTAAGAACTCCACGGTTAAGCGTGTTTGGCTTGGAGTAATCTTAGGATGGATGACCTTCTGGGAAGTTTTCTTAGGAAGTGTGCGAGTGAGGACAAAACATACTAAAAAGGACACATGTTGGTTTGTGGGGCCAATTATTAGTCCGATAAGGCTCGCCCCATGTTGTCTAGTCCATGTGGAGGAGGAGAGACGCAGTGCTCCCTAGTAGACCCAGGTCGGGGCATTAGAAAATGGTATCAAAGCAATTACCCAGCCAAAAGTGTGATGAGATTCATATTGCTTGGGTTTGGAAATGTGGGTTCACAATGAGTACGTTGCGCTTTGTAAGTAAGGGAGAATGTGATACCCCGTGGAAGAAAGGCTTAAAAAGGATTAGGTGTTATTGCCCATACCAACAAGCTGCACCTTTCTTTTCGAGAGCCTTTCCGTAAGAACTCCACAGTTAAGCATGCTTGACTTATAGTAATCTTGAGATTGGTGACCTTTTGGGAAGTTTTCTCAGGAAGTGTGTAAGTGAAGACAAAACACATTGAAAAGCACACGTGTCGGTCTGTGGGGCCAGTCATTAGTCCGATAAGACCTGCCCCTTTATTATCTGGTCCAAGTAGAGGAGGAGAGACGCAGTGCTCCCTGGCAGACCCGGTTCTGGGCATTACAAAATGGTGTCATAACAATTACCCAGCCAGAAGTGTGATTAGATTCACATCGCCTGAGTTTGGAAATGTGGGTTCACAATGAGGACATTACATTCTGTAAGTGGGGGAGAATGTGATACCCGGTGGAAGAAAGACTTAAAAAGGATTAGATGTTACCCATTTGTTTGATTAAAAATTATTGATTTGGCGCATTTTTTCCTAACTTAAAAATATAGTATTCATCTTTTTTCCTAACTTACAAATTATTGATTTGGCACACAATAGAGTTTTTATAAACTTAACACTACAAATTTCCACCTCTCTCTTTCTCTCTCTCTCAAGTTAAATGTCTTCTCAAATACTTATTATTAAATTAATCATACAAAGTGTTTTTCCTTGTAAAATCTTATTTAGACCAATTTTTAGCTTTGGTACAATCTCAAGAGGGGGGTGAATTGGTATTTAAAAATTTATCCCTTAGGACAATCCACTAACAGTAGTATTACATATGCCTAAGGTCAATCTAGTGCATATAAAATAAATCAATGTAAATATATAGCGAAATTTAAACTGAAATAGAAATTTAACCAAGCATGCACAATAAAGCAGTAAAGGGGATGACACTAGAAATGTTATCGAGGTTCGAAAAACTGCCTACGTCTCTGCCTTGGCACACCCGCACAAGAATTACATTATAAGCTCACTTAAAGGGTGGAGTGGCACCGTTTACAACCAGGTCAATTAATGGGGCTGACCTCAACCTGCACCTTACTAGGATGGTGTACCTAACTTTCCTAACCGGGTTTAAGCCAATCCAGGACTATTCAACAGGGCTAGTCTCCCTTTTTAGGCCTATGCCTAGAATACAAAAAATTTAACCGATAATTTGCGTACACGTAAAATGCTTCTTACACTAAGCGGATATATACCAATATAATCAACACATTACCAAATGATAAGATATGATAAGCTTAATGTAGTCTTAGCGCCTACTCTCAAAGATTTATGCAAATATTGCAATCAGTACGTGAGAGTGTAAATGATTGGATCTTTGTGTCAAAATAATAATCTCAATCACAATGCAGCAACAAAGATCATAAGTACATTTCAAATACCTCAACAAATATTTTTCTCAAAATAAACCACAAGAGATATTTAAAAATGATTTGTAAAAATTATTTGATTTTTGTGTCAAGATGATAATATCAATCAAAAGATATAACAACAGAGATTTTCAGCACACAAACAAATATCTTACCCACATGAAAAGCATGTCACCCCTCCTCCATCGTTGGATTCCGACGAACCCCATCGAACGGCCACCATTCGTCCTCAACAACACGTCAGCTAGAGCCACACGACCAACCCCGCCTCATAGGCCTACCTGCCACGCCCCTTGATCCAATCCCAAAATAAAATATAGTGGGCCCACCCCCCACACCCTATTTAAACACCTCCGCACCCAACGTTCAACTCAGGAAGTCCATCCCCCAAGCACCCCAAGATTTCCTCTTCATTACACGATCGCCTCTCTCTCTCTCTCTCTCTCTCTCTCTCCCTCTCCCTCTTGGAATGGAAATCGCCGGTGAGAAGTCTTCCGTTGCTTGCGGCGGTGAGTACGACCCGCTGAACTGGGGAGCGGCGGCGGAGTCACTGCGCGGGAGCCACCTGGAGGAGGTGAAGAGGATGGTGGCAGAGTACCGGAAGGCGGTGGTGCGGCTGGGCGGGGAGACGCTGACGGTGGCGAAGGTGGCGGCGATCGGAGGGGGGAGCGTGAAGGTGGAGCTGGAGGAGACGGCGAGGGCGGGCGTAAATGCGAGCAGCGAGTGGGTGATGGAAAGCATGTGTAATGGGACGGACAGCTACGGGATCACCACGGGGTTCGGTGCGACGTCGCATAGGAGAACCAAAAATGGCGGTGCCCTTCAGAAGGAGCTTATTAGGTGAACCAAATCGATCTTGCTTTCTCCTCTAATCGTAATTTAAAATTTATTTTTCTCGATTAAAATAGTAAATCATTTTTATTTTTATTTTTTAGTTTGAGAAAACTTGAAATTAGGAAGCTTATAACACAAAGTTTTCAGTTTTGATGGTTGACAATCTCTTATTAGAAAAGCTATATGATTTATATTTATTTTTGAGAAAACTTGAAAAATTGGTGAGCTGAAGTTTAACATTTACAATTAAGATAATTGGTGATTTGTAAAATTCTACTCAGTATATGTTTAAAAAGCATTTTACTTGGGATATGGTTTCGTGAGTGTTTGCCTATTTGGCTTGGTAGTTTACCTACTCCAGAGAGAAAATTAAATAAGCAAACTATTAAAATGGCCCACCAACAATTTTTTGAAGGCGTGGCTGCGTGGGGTTGAGGGAAGAACTCAAATTTGGACTCGGCTGAGTCATCACAATTGCTTAACCCGTGTTATTAATTTTGTTTACCTCCTCTAAACCGTCTACTGAAACTCTCTTTGAAATTGTGAGATCATAGCTAATGCGTTACTGAATCGGTGCTTCACGTGCAGATTTTTGAACGCAGGCATCTTTGGCAATGGAACAGAATCATGTCACACACTGCCTTACTCGGCTGCAAGAGCAGCCATGCTAGTGAGAATCAACACCCTCCTCCAAGGATATTCTGGCATCAGGTTCGAAATCCTGGAAGCCATTGCCAAACTCCTCAACCACAACATCACTCCCTGCCTCCCCCTCCGTGGCACCATCACCGCCTCGGGAGACCTCGTGCCGCTCTCCTACATTGCAGGCCTGCTCACTGGCCGCCCCAATTCCAAGGCCGTCGGACCCTTCGGAGAACCTCTTGATGCCAGCGAAGCCTTCCGTATCGCGGGCATTGATGGCGGGTTCTTTGAGTTGCAGCCTAAGGAAGGCCTTGCTCTTGTTAATGGCACTGCAGTTGGTTCCGGGTTGGCATCTATGGTCCTTTTCGAGGCAAACATTCTTGCAGTTCTGTCAGAAGTCTTATCTGCAGTTTTTGCAGAGGTGATGCAGGGGATGCCTGAGTTCACAGATCACCTCACTCACAAGCTCAAACACCATCCAGGCCAGATTGAAGCTGCAGCTATTATGGAACACATTTTGGATGGAAGCTCTTATGTTGAAGCATCCAAAAAGGTACATGAGGTGGATTCCATGCAGAAGCCAAAAAAGGACCGCTACGCCCTCCGAACATCGCCCCAGTGGCTTGGTCCACAAATTGAAGTGATCAGATCGTCAACCAAGTCGATTGAGCGGGAGATCAACTCTGTCAACGATAACCCGTTGATTGATGTTTCAAGGAACAAGGTGTTACATGGTGGCAACTTCCAAGGAACCCCAATTGGAGTCTCCATGGACAACACATGTTTGGCCATTGCTTCAATTGGGAAACTCATGTTTGCCCAATTTTCTGAGCTTGTCAATGACTTCTACAGCAACGGTTTGCCTTCGAATCTCTCTGGCGGTCGAAACCCAAGCTTAGACTATGGTTTCAAGGGAGCTGAGATTGCCATGGCATCATACTGTTCAGAGCTACAATTTCTGGCAAACCCTGTCACTAACCATGTGCAGAGTGCTGAGCAGCACAACCAAGATGTGAATTCCTTGGGACTAATCTCTTCAAGAAAGACAGCTGAAGCCGTTGATATCTTGAAACTCATGTCTTCAACTTATTTAGTTGCATTATGTCAGGCTATAGATTTGAGGCACTTGGAGGAGAATTTGAAGAACACAGTTAAGAGCACAGTCAGCCAAGTGGCTAAGAAGACCCTTACTACTGGTGTCAACGGAGAGCTTCACCCATCCAGGTTCTGCGAGAAGGATTTGCTAAAAGCTGTGGATTGGGAATATGTGTTCGCATATGCTGATGATCCCTGCAGTGCCACTTACCCATTGATGCAAAAACTGAGGCAAGTTCTTGTGGGGAATGCATTGGCAAATGGTGAAAATGAGAAGAGTGTGAGTACTTCGATCTTCCAACAGATTTCAGCATTTGAGGAGGAATTGAAGACCCTTTTGCCCAAGGAAGTTGAGGGTGCAAGGGTTACACTTGAGAGTGGGAACCCAGCTATCCCAAACCGAATTAAGGAGTGCCGCTCTTACCCGCTGTACAAGTTTGTGAGGGAGGATTTGGGAACAGGGTTGCTCACTGGAGAAAAAGTCCGGTCACCAGGCGAGGACTTGGAGAAGGTGTTTTCAGCAATGTGCGAAGGAAGGATCATTGATCCATTGCTGGACTGTCTCAAGGAGTGGAATGGTGCTCCTCTTCCCATCTGTTAGTACATTTTTCTTTCATTAAGCATTGAAGTTGCAATTTGAAGGGATGGCATGAGGATGGACCTAAACTACAAGCAATATGTGATGCCTTTGTTTCCTTCTCTATTTTGGGGGAAATGACAAATGGAATTGATGGGTTTTTTATTCAAATCTGCACGAAGCCATGGTCATTATCCAAATCTTATTGTCTTTTTCATATCCATGTGTATTAAATCTAAAGAATAACCATAATATGAAATGCAATTTTACCATTGTTAATTTTACATCTCCTATATTTCTTACATGACAAATACACAAATGGTGTTGTATTATTATAATGATTGATGAATACATATATGGTTCGATTTCACTAATTCTAAGTAGAGTAATGCTACATTATCCATTCTCATTTTATATAGCTTCAAGAGAATAAGTTGCTTAAGCGTCCAAAAATACTTTGTGATGAGAAAAGAATCAAATTAGGCAAATTGGTTTAAGGAAAAGGTCAACTAGTCAGTCATACCTCAAGTTAGACAAAGGATAGAACATAAGTAGGTTGACCCATTCCATATAGGTTGTTTCATATTTTCATCATTTAAATCCCGTATACTCTTTCCCAAACAAATCTAACTTAGGCTTTCAAAGGCTATTTTAGGAGGATATATCCTTTTTCTAGTTTTATTTTGTAAGTCAATTTTTAAAGACCTAAAAGAAGTTGTGACACAAGCAACTTAACCTAAAAGACTAATGTGTCATCAGTTGGCATTGTTTGTAAGAAATTTGAGCAAAATCCATATTGATTCTTATGGACCGGTGCACAAGAGCACAAGGGTTTCCTCCACCAAGGATGCGCCAGCATCAACCACCTCAAAATTGGTATATATTGAGAAAATATTATAGCCTCTTCAAATTAAGTGGCTGCACTGCAAGCACAATTCAACACTTGTTGATGTGGAGCTACTTGTGATTTAACTTGAATAGACCCACTAATGGCACATTCTCTTTATATCAAACTTGATAATTCTTAGAAAGTCTTGCATTTTATGCTTCTTTGTCTCTTGATATTTTTTTTTCACTTTTCCTTTGTTCCTAAAATGCCATTTCAAGTTTGACTATTTTTTTTTCTTCTCTTCCTTTTTCCTTCTTTATCTTTTTTCTTTCTCTCCCTGATTTTGTTTGCTCACTTTTTCAATATGCCAAATTTATAGTTTCAATCAATGCCATTGAGAAACAACATCTAAATTACAATTATAAGAATGCTTAAATAGAGAAAAAGTATTTTGGCATTGGATTTGGACTTGGGATGAGACCCCAAACTGCCTACTTATTATGTATACTATGGAATTCAACTACATTATATTTGTCTAATTTTCTTTCTTTTTTAAGAAATCCCATATTTTATTGATAGGCCTCACTTATAATGGATGAATACCGTAGATACAAGTATGACACATGGGATTTACAAAAAAGCTATCAAAACCATCGCTGACAATACAAACCAATACCAAACACAACTAAAACGATGTCATTATCCAAACTAAAACAATTTAAACATGCCTATATGTAATCAAAACCAAACAACTACAAACATAAACAAATTACCTGCAAAATGATGTCAATTACTTGCAAACATAAATCAAAGGAAAATAGGGGAAAACCAAATGAAGAGAATTAAAACAAAGGCTTAGAATACTTATCTTATCCATATGAATGAGACCTCTCAATTTACTCAACAACATATGTAATGCCCCAAACCCAAAATTAGGGTTTGGAGTGTTATTTGAAATATATCTTTGCTACCATCTTGTGATGCACCGAACCCGGCAAGTGGGGCCCAGGTACTACATGTTCCATTTACCTGAACCTGAATCTATATCAGTTACGTAGTGGTAATAATAACAATTCTTCCATAACATACCAAAGTTTCTATATCTATATATATCTCAAAAATAGAACCCAACATCCAGTATCCACAACGTTTACATCTCTGAAAACATAAATATATTACAACCCCAAAAATATACACATCTAAAGGTTATACCCTCGCCCTCTTTCAAAAATGCTACACCAGCCCCAAGCTCACTAGGCTAGATCACGCTAAGGTCTTGAAAAAGATAAAATTTCATATCGGGTGAGAGATATCTCAGTAAGTCAAAATAGATTAACACCAGTGTGTGGCTTTCATGAGGTTTGTGTACTAATATATATAATTATCATTTATAAACATATCACAGTTATGAAAACATTCTCTATCCCTACTCGCATACATGCAGTGTATTTTAATAAAACTAGAGTTCCTATGGATTGGGGGGGGGGGATTACCCACCCATACAAGTAGCACCCCTCTACTCTAATATCTTACGCAACTCATAGCTACAATTGAAGCATATCAGTGCACTTACCTTACTCAGTAAGCCCTCAGGTGGATAGTTTATCTCGTATTCACACACACATTCAAACAAAAGTTTACTAACAGAAGTTCCTAAGAATAGGGAAGATTACCCGCCCATATAAGTAGCTTCCCTCTGCCCTAATACGTTATGCAGCCCAATATGGTTCCATCTTATTCCTATCAAGGCACTCCCCTTTCTCAGAAAGTCCTCGGGCGGAATGTATACTTCGCCCCAATATACATATAAATATGATACTACAATATACAATTTATTCTTACTTACTCTGTATCTGTTATCTTTGTATAATACAATTTTTCATGTTCTCAATAATTCATATTACAAAGTTCACTTTCACAGTCCACATTACTTGAATCTTATATATATAGTCCATATTATGTGGATCTCGTGTAAAGTCCATATTACGTGGATCTCATGTAAAGTCCACCTTGCCTGGATCTCATATACAGTCCCCCTTACGTGGATCTTATGTAAATTCCACCTTGCGTGGATCTCATATAAAGTCCACCTTATATGGATCTCATGTAAAGTCCACCTTATGTGGATCTTATGTCATATACATCATTTGTAACAGTTCACATCACGTGAATCTTATGTCATATACATTCTCTATAACAGTTCACATCACGTGAATCTCATGTCGTATTTAACAATACACATGCAATACATATTCTCATCTCATTTCAGTATTCTTAACATCTCATAAATATACATATCATAATTCATTATAGTATTTACATTTTACTCATGCCACACCATTTTTATAGTCTATATAATCATATCATTTAAAATAACAAAAGCCAACCCATGTTCATCATTCAATTTATTGAAAATACGTATTTAATATTCTTCACATATGTCTAGAAAATTCATTACCTTCCAGATTTCATTTTCACAAATAATATCAACACAGCCCTAGGCTCAAAATCATAGTTCAAACGGTTGGTATTTCTTTTAAAACTCCCTTGATAATAATACACATATATATACTCCTATATTTTCCATTTAAACCGGTAAATCCATAGAAACTACTGGCTTAATGTTGAGAATTTCACTTGTGAGCTTGTCCCACATTGGAAAATTAAAGTGAATGATGGGTGCTTATATACATGGATGGACCCAAGACCCAATTAGCTTGAGCTTTTGGGTCAAATTGGTGTTTACCCATGTGTATCGAGCTCACCTATGGGCTCCTCCGGTTCTAATACTTAATCTATTCCCCTTACCTGGTTTCTTGAAATACGCTGGCAGGAACCCCAAAATGATACCTGTGCCGCTCACCCTAACTCTGAATAAAAAACCCTAGTTTAATAAGATAAATCCCAAATAACCTATTATTTCAACACTTTCTCAACCCATAAATCTCAAATAAACGTTTGAAACCCCAAAAATTAAGAATCCAAACCCTTACCTCAACTTTGGAGCGATTCCTAAAAAGCCTAATTTAGAAATTTGCTCCGCTAGATGTGTAGAGAATCTTCCTTAGAACACTGTAGCGGTTTTCGTTTGTTGATTCGGGCTGGAATCTTAGGGATGAAGCAGAGGAAACCATTTTAGAGGGATAAAAACGAAGAGAGAATGATTTCTTCATGGTGAAGCTTCCTCAAATCTTTTTATACACGATGTTGCCACATGACTTTGTCAACGAGAAGACAAGATTCGTCGATGAATCAAAGAAGGTAATTCATCGACAAGAATATACATTCGTTGACAAGACTTGAAATATGAAATTCACGCACTCGGGATCTCTTCCTCAACGAGGGTCTGAACTTCATCGACGATCCCTAGAAGAACACTCGTCGACGAAGACAGAAGATTCATTGATGAGGTCTGCTGTTCTTTCTTTCAAAATTTTTCCTTTTCCTCCTTATTATTTATTTATCTACTCTATTTATTATCTTTCCTAATTATTTTAATAGTCATAATTTTAGGGGTCTTTACATTCTCCCCTCCTTCAGAAAATTTCGTCCTCGAAATTTCGCTAATCATTCATTTTCACATTCTTAGAATTTACTAACTCGCTATATCTCATACAGTTCAATATGTATCACCATATAAACTTTTGCATCATCTAAAATTAAGTAATACCATCATTGTCTTAAACATAAACTCATACCTACTCCTTTGGCCTTTTCTGCCTCGTCTAGGATCATTGTGTAGACACGTGCTGGAGGTGCATTTGGCAACAGCACATGATAGTTCTACATGATATGCCCAGGCTTACGACACCTATAATAGTTAAAACCCCCTGCTCGGCATTCACCCCTATTCCCCTTGTTACATCTATGGCATACAGGGTAAGATAATCATTCCAATACCCAAAATAATTCTGATCTCTCATCTCTGCCTCAGGCCCACCGTGTCCCTTTCTCTCTTCCACGAGCTCTGACTACACTCATCTTGAAAAATGGGAGGTGTAGGCCTCTGTCTCTACTCTGATGGCTCTGTACCGCCCTAGATGCTCTTTTCCAGTACCGAACCTTTATCTACCAAGTTTGAAAAATTATGGACCTAGAACCCTATCACCAGTTCAAAAATCTTTTGTCTCGGGCCTTTTTTGAACATTCTGGCCTTTTTTGCCTCATTAGGGATCATAAAGGGTGCAAAACGAGACAACTCCACAAATTTTTCCACATACTCCCGAAAAGCCATATTGCCCTGAGTTAAATTGGTGAACTCCTCAACCTTTTCCTCTTCAGTGGACGAAAAAAAAAAAATACTTGTCAAAGAACAACTTCTTGAATTGTTCTAGGTCAGTGCCACTTTCACAACCCTCTGTCCCTCTAGCAGATTCGCAGAAAGCCACAAGCATTTCGCATCCCCTGTTATCTTAAATACAGCATAATGGACCTTTTGCTCGTCTGTGCAGCCAAGTACTTCTAGTTTTTCTTATATTTGTTGGACTCAGTTTTCTGCAATCACCGAATCAAGTCCTCCCTCAAAAGTAAGAGGATTCAACCTCATGAATTCCTTGATACTACTGCCCTGATCTACTGCTGGACAGTTATGCTCTCTAGGTTCCTTTCTCATTTCTGCCTTGACCTAACGGGCTATACCCCGTAGCATCATGGAGGTATTGATATCCTCTTCACTAGAAGCCACTGAATCATCCCTTCCTTCAGCCTCTACATCCTCATCCTAGGGATTCATCTTGAAAATAGAACAAAAAAGGGATTAGAATTCCATTATCATAATCCCTATCAATACAATCATTAATCTAAATTTTAATATATACCCAACTTTTCAATTTAGGACCAGTCTCACAGCTCAAAAATGAAATCATATAAGGTTTACCATGGCTTTTCTGAGGCCACTGACTGCTTCAGAAAAATCATAGGAAATTGTTGAATTATTTTCGCCTCCAGGCTACAAAACAAAATTCTAAACTTCTCAATTTCCTAGTCTACCTATCTTCTATCCTCATTGTCATCTGTTCCTATACTCTGGTATTAATCATTCTCAAGTCTGCAGAATCCCAAAACCTAATTCTCTTATACCAAAATGTAACGCTAGGATCCGGAATGTTATTTGAAATATATCTTTGCTACCATCTCGTGACTCCCCTAACCCGGAAAGTGGGGCCTGAGTGCCAAGTGTTCCATTTGCCTGAACTTGGATCTATATCAGTTATGCAGCAGGAATAATAACAATTCTTCCACAACATACCAGAGTTTCTGCATCTATATACATCTCAAAAACATAACTCAACATCCAATATTCACAACATTTACAACTTTGAAAACATAAATATATTACAATCGCAAAAATATACATATCCAAAGTTTATATGCTCGCCCTCTTTCAAAAATGCTACACCAGCCCCGAGCTCACTAGGCTCAATAACACGAAGGTCCTGAAAAAGATAAAATTCTATATCAGGTGAGACACATCTCAGTAAATCGGAATATATTAACATCAGTGTGTGGTTTTCATGAGGTTTGTCTACAAATATATATAATCATCATTTATAAACATATCACAGTTATGAAAACATTCTCTAGCTTTGAACGTCATTAAGGTTCCTTACACCAACACCCCCTTTATCTAAGGGTTTACAAACCTTTGACCAAACATATCATTTCATTTTAGCACTACCATTACTTCCCCCCCCCCCCCCCCCAACCCAAAGAGAAAAGAAGAGAGAATGAAATTAATATTTTTTATCACCCCCAAAGGAACTAAGAGAACCGCTAGTGTATGAGCCGCCATGCATGATAAAACATCCTGAATAAGGATTAGAAGACCTCCATGAGACATCAACCTTATAAATTCTATTGGGGATATGTTTAAAAGAAAGAAACACACCTATATTTTTAATAAATTGTCTAATTTTTTTACCAATATACAATATTATAGTTATATATAAATCAAAGTATTGTTTGTCATGCAACTTATTTTTTAATCTTACATTAGGAACTCATCTATTTAAATTATATTTTTGTTTTTGGCTATTAAATTAGACATATACTATATGTTTTTTGTTCCGTATTAAATACTTTATTTAACTACTAAAATAAGAATTATGAGCATTGTTGATAGTGGGGACAATTTATTAAAAACAAAGGTGTGTTTCCTTCTTTCTTTCGTTCATTACTAATTTATTTTTTACGAAAAGCAAAAAGACAAAAAAGAATGAGGTTTTATTCTTTTGAGTCCAAAAGCATTCATGGTCAATAATTTTCCTTTCATTAGTATCTCTTAATCTCTCCTACTATCAACTTCTTAAAACGCAAGAAGTAAATGGGTTCATTACATGTTCTTATTTTTTACTTTTACATGATCCCCTTGTTTAAGTTACATCATCCCTGTCTCTAAAATTGTACTTTTTCCTTTCATCTCTATACAAGATAGAGGTCTTTTTTTATTTAAACTTGTATAATCGAAAAAAGTTGACACCTCAGCCGATGAGATTGGATCAAAAGAACAACCGTATAGATATGTCATTCCCACCAAAATTATCAAAATAGATGTATTGTCAAAGGAAAACCTTCTTTTTTGAAAGTTGTCGATGATGAAACCTAGATTTCAATTCAAAACTTTGCTTCTCTCAAACTTTTTTTTTTTCCTCAAATTGACATGTAAATCCAATTTTTTTCCAACCATTTATTCTTTCATCAGTTTTCGCTCTTTTTATGTTTCCCTTGAAATGGTATGCAAATCCAATCTCTTTCTAACTTGCTCTCTATTTTGATTATATTTCATATACTAGAAAAAATTGTTCTAGGCATAGTTTTTAAACTCGAATTGGACTACTTGGTCCAACTTGGTTCAGCCAAAACCAATCAATAGTCCAGCCCGATCAATCTGCTTAAACTAGATTTTAATGCGATTATTTTGAAGCAATGTTCCTTATTATTTCTAACTCTCATGTACTAGCAATAATTGTTCCAAGGATAGTATTCAAACTCGAACTAGACTAGCTTATCCAATTACGTTTAGTGTGTTAATCGATCCAACCTGAATGAAACCAATCTGAAATAGATTCGCAACCAGGTCAACATGTCTTCTATCTTAAATAGAAAAACTAATTCGATGGAATGTAAGTTCCATGGGTGTTGAACCCAAGATCGGGGGGGGGGGTGAATTGGGTTATTAAAATCTTTAAGTTCCTTTTACAAATTTTTACTTACTTGTTTAATACACACAAAAAAACTTAAGTAAACCAATCAATTCATAATTAAAACTCAAACAATCCAAAAATTAACTGAAAACTTAAACAACCAATCAATTTAAAAGTAACCAACCACAAATACCAAACCAATCACAATTTGAAGACCTTTGTGGAATTTCAACTTTTGCTTTTGTAAGCAGCCCTGCAAGTAAATTGCAAGCCCTATTTTTGAATTGATTTTATTGCGTTCTCTTAATTAATATTTATGCAAATTAACCAACATACTCCCTTATGGGTTTCCATAAACGGTTAATTGAAACGTACTTTCGTTAAATTAAGAGTCTTCTTTTTAATTCAACGTTTGAGCCCTGCAACCTGCACTTAGCATATACACACACAACATATGAAGTACTAAAATTTAAAAGAATAGGGAAAGAAGAACACCACGTTTTTACGAGGTTCAGCTTATCCCCAGCCTACGTCCTCGCCTTTGGCCAACACCACGAAAGGATTCCATTATGAATGCTCCTTTTCGGGTGGAGCAAACCTTTAACAAAAATTCCTCTTTTTCAAGAAGAGAAACTTCTCCAAATGATCAACTCACGCTTGGTTTAACGATCCAAATCAGTTTTGAACCGTCAAAGTACAACAAGAAAGGCATAAGAATCTATGTACAAGATAACTCTCAAAACAGAGCAAATTTGTACAAGTTAGAGCATTTATATATGCTTCAATCAAATATAAAGATAGAAAGTATGAAGTTCAAGATTAAAGATCACCAAGGATTCTGTAGTGATTGAGAAAACTCAGTATTAAAACGTAGGCTTATGAATCAGCAGCAATTTAGATGAATTCTTTCAGACAGAGTGTGAGCAAGAAAGAGCTTTGTGAGAGATTGAGAGTTGAATGCTTGAATGCTGTGTGATTGCTTGGTGATTTGATTTCTTGGGTTTAAAGGAGTATTTATAGACTTTTTAGGATGAGTTTCCTTATATCCTAAGTTACTTGGAGTGTTAATGTTCATATTTAAAAAACTAATTTTTAGAATTTTCCCGTTAGAGCTCAAAATTTAAAATCCCGTAGAGTTAGTCGGCTGTACAGGCGACTTGGTAGGTATTTCTATAGGGTCAGTCGGCTGGACAGGCGACTGGGTAGGTATTTTTATAGGGTAAACTGGCTGGACAGGCGGTTGAGATCCTTCTATTTGCCAGAAATAAATTCCAGGTAATTTGTCAGTCGGCTAACTAAACACAATTCAAAAAGGGTCAGTCGGCTGACTAATCTCAGTTCAAAATGGTCAGTCGGTTGGGTAGTTTATTCAACAGGTATGTTTGTCAGTCGGCTAAGAAAATGCATTGTATTATGATCAGTCGGCTGACTAGTCAATTTTCTAAAAAATTTTCATTTTTATTTTTTATTTTTAAACCCTTGTTATTTGAAAGACTTCAAATGTAATTTTTCAAAACCATTTTCCAGGGTTTTTGAAAAGCTGGTCTCTAAGTCTATGATGCATCCTAATAAGCTTTATAATTCTAAATTATATATGAACTGAAGTACTTACTAACAACTTTCTAAATATAAACTCTTTAAGCACTAAGTCTTCAAGCTTTTTGTCCATCTCTTGAGGTTCAGCTTGACTTCAAGTCCCAATTGCCTTTAAGCTTTAAGTTTGACATGTACTACTTCTATACTCCGGTAAGCTTTCATTTGATTGGCTTTAATTGCTAAGCTTCCTTCCATGATAACTTTGTTCAATCCTCAAATATTATCACTTAACAACACATGTTAATATATTCTTCATTTGTTATCATAAAAAAAGATTGAAAAGCCTAGTTAGGCCAACAATCTCCCCACTTTTGATGATGACAGACGAGGAGAAAAGATGAGGGTTCCTTTGAAAAAGGCTTCTCCTTATTATAAGCATTCTTTCAATATTTTAAATATATGAAGTCAAATATATATATATCCAGCATATGAACACATATGAATACACATAATTCATTACAATTCACCATTCACCATTATAGTTTAATATAGCATGTGGATATGTTCAATATGGTCAATATACTTCAACAATAGTCAATATGCAATATTCAATATTCAAATATTGAAAATACTCAGCATATCATTTCTGCAGATACTCAACATATCATCTTTGCTTTTCGTATCTCTCCCCCTTTGGACATTTTTCAAAACAAGGGGAAAAGTACAAGGTTATACTAGCAATGCAAGAGAAACAACCAAACTAAGTTTTTAACATACAAAATACTGAATACATTTAAAAGGGTTCCATAGTTCAGATTTTGTGAGTACAAAAGCAGTCTAGCTGGTAGCATCATCATCATCATCTTCTTCTTCTTTATCTTCTTCTACTTCTTCTTCTTCTTCTTCTTCTTCCATGTTTTCCTCGTCTTCAGCATCACTCTTTTCCTTAGAGTCCTTATCATCACTCCTATCATTACTTGTGGGAGCTGAACTGATGTCCATGGGATCGGTAGAATGTGAGGAGCTTGCTAAGTGTTTTTCAATCCAACCTAAGTGGTCATCAAGTGAAGAGTAATTTTCTTGAAGGGAAGAAAAATTGGTTTGAAGGGATTGGAGCTCTGTTTGCATGGTGATACTAAAGGTGGTAAACTGTTGATAAAAAGGGTTAAACCATGCACGAGGATTTGTCACAGGAGGTTGGTGCACTCGTTCTCCACTTCCATTTAGTATCCATCCATCCTCATATTTTTCATACCCCATTAGTTTTAGAGTAGTGGAATTGAAGATATCATAATGGGTTCGTTTCACAAAGAAATTAGAGGAAGAGGATATTTGCATCTTAGCAAAGAGCTGATATAGGATTCCTCCATAGGGAATAGTGACTCACTGTGCTTCCACACGAGATATCATCCATTTGAGCATTAGGCTTGGTAGGTCATGTTTCTTGCCCTTGAGCAAGCACCATAGTATGAAGCAATCTAAATAGGAGATATACGCGTGTGAACCAGCTTGAGGAAGCATATTATAAGTAATAATTTTCTAAATAATTTGAGCTTGAAAACTCATATGTTTGTATAATGGTGGATTGTAAAAAAAACAGGCTCAGTTTCCACGATTAAAGGAAGAAATTCTTCTGGTGTAAAACCTTGTTCTAAGATCCATGAGGTACCAACAGGAGAAGATTCGAAATCGCTTTTGGTGATTTTGAAAATTTTGGCTAGAGAATCGAGAGATAGAGAAATATTTTTTCCCAAAACCTTGGTAGTAAGCCCAATTTCTTCCTTAACCAAATTTGCATAGAAAATTTTTACGAGTTTTGGGAAGTGTCCCTTGGCTTGATACAAAACAAAATTTTTCCATCCTAGGGCCTCAAACAATGAAAGGATGTGAGGAAAATCAGATACGAAAAATGAAGTGTTGAGGATTTTACCAGTATTAGATCCGCAGTGCTTAGGTGATTCCAGTAAAAACTCTTGGCATGCGGAGCTACGAGTCATTGTTCGATTGAAGAATCCTCAATATTTTGAGAGCAGGTGGAGAGTTTCTTACTTCCAACTGAGTTTGCTCTCGATATTTTTGAATTACCATTGGAAACTAAAAAAGAAAAACCTAAGGATTACGTGTGGAATGGAAGATGGATGATTAGGTTTCAATAGATTTGGAGGAGGAAGGACTGAGGAATAGGAGAGAATGAGAGCACGAGTGGAGTACAAACCCTAAGTCAGTTGACTAACCACTTGAAGGACTAAGGTTTTATAAACGAATTTTGGAGATTTTTGTCAGTCAGTCGGCTAACTCTATGGTCAGTTGGCTAACTGCTTACTTTTTCAGAGGAAATGGTTTAGTTAGTTGGTTGGGCCTTTGGTCAGTTGGCTCGTTGTAACCCTTTTAACACACATTTGTTCAGTTAGACGGTTGGGCCTTTGGTCAGTCGGCTGACTATTGATCTTTTCTAAATTTTGATTCTTTACACAAATTTTCTACTATGTAATAAACCAAGTTCTCTTCTAATGGTTATGAATATTTCTTCTGAGAGAGGTTTAATAAAGATATCAGCCCATTGATCATTTGTATTGATAAATTCTAGAATTATATCTTCTTTTTTAACATGATCTCTCAAAAAGTGATGTCTGATATCAATATGTTTTGTTCTAGAGTGTGATATAAGATTTTTAGATATATTTATTGCATTAGTATTATCACACTTGATTGGTATTGTTTGATATTCTAGATTAAAATCTTTTAACTGTTGTTTCATATATAGACTTTGTGCACAACAACTCCCAGCTGCAATATACTCAGCTTTAGCAGTTGATAAGGCTATCGAGTTTTGTTTCTTTAAAAATGATGATACTAAGGAACATCCTAGGAAGTGACATGTGCCGCTTGTGCTTTTTCTATCAATCTTGCATCCGACATAGTAAACATCCGAATAACTAGTTATTTCAAATTTAGTGTCTTTTGGATACTATAGTCCTAGATCGATGGTTCCTAATAACTATCTTATAATTCTTTTTGCAGCTATTTGATGGGATTCTTTAGGAGTTGATTGAAATCGAGCACATAAGCATACACTAAACATTATATCCGGTCTACTAGTTGTTAAGCATAATAAACTTCCTATCATGCTTCGATAGTATTTTATATTTGCTGGTTTTCCCTTTTCATCTTTGTCAAGACTTGTTGAGGTACTCATTGGGGTTCCTATTGGTTTACATCCTTCCATATCAAATTTTTTGATCATATCTTTTATGTATTTTGATTGATTAATGAATATTCCATTCTTAGTTTGCTATGTTTGTAAACCTAGGAAGTAATTCAATTCTCCCATCATACTCATTTTGCATGCATTTTGCAAATTCTTCACATAATTCTTCATTTGTAGAGCCAAATATTATATCATCAACGTAGATTTGAATTATAAGCATATCTTTGTTTTTGGATTTTATGAATAAGGTACTATCTATCTTTCCTCTTGAGAAACCATTATCTAGTAAGAATTTACTCAACCTTTCATACCAAGCTCTAGGAGCTTGTTTTAAACCATACAAAGCTTTAGTTAATCTAAATACATGATCGGGATTTTTTGTGTCTTCAAAACCCAGAGGTTGTTCTACATAAACTTCTTCATTTATATATCCATTCAAGAAAGCACTTTTAACATCCATTTGGTATAATTTAAATTCTTTGTGGGATGCATAAGCTAAGAGCATTCTAATTGCTTCCATTCTAGCTATGAGGGGCAAAAGTTTTGTCATAGTCCATTCCTTCTTCTTGGTTGTACCCCTTAGCTACTAGTCTAGCTTTGTTTCTAACAACTATACCATGTCCATCCTTTTTATTTCTAACTATCCATTTAGTTCCTATGATTGAATGATTTTTAAGTTTAGGTACTAATTTCCATACTTTACTTCTCTAAAATTGATTTAATTCCTCTTGCATAGCAATTATCCATGAGTCATCTTTTAAAGCTTCTTTAATATTTTTAGGTTCCTCTTGAGATAAAAATGCATAGTGATTATGTAGTGACCCAAAGAACAATAGTATTTAAATAATAATGAGGGAGAGAAATGGAAATAGAAACAGAAGGAGGCAGTAGGCTTCGTTGACGAACGCTTCGTGTTCGTCGACGACATTGCATTTTGGAGGAAACAACTTTAAAGATTTTTCACAGGGCCTTGTCAATGAACACAGGGAGTTAGTCGACGAGTGCATAAGAGGACTCGGCGACGAAGTTATGACTCGTCGACGAGAAAATACCGAGAGAAAAATTTGGGCTACTCTAAATTTCATCGACGAAGGGTAAGGTTCGTCGACGAATTTACTTAAGGACTCGTTGATGAGGTGACGTGTCTCGTCGTCGAATCTGGCCCTATAAATAGTGAAAACTCAGATTTTTATTCAATTCAGTGTTTCTCTCTCTCTCTCTCTCCTCTCTCTCTCTCTCTCTCTCTCTCTCTCTCTCCTATGGTCTCTCTCCCTTCTCTTTTCGATTTTGGCCCTACCAGTCGCCGAATCGACGATCTGAAGCCACCACGACATTCCTGGCGGAGTTCTCTTCAAGTCTGCCAGAGCGGATCGTTGGTGAAACAAAGTTGGAATTCATCCCAAATTTAGGGTAAGGTCTTTTAGTCAATTTTTAGCCTTTTGACAGTTATAAGAAATAATGTAGGCAAAGAAATATTGATATTCTGTTCTGGAAAATGTTGTTTTTAGGGTGTTGTGTAAAAGGCCCTGTGGGTCTTAGGCCAGTGTATCATAGGGGCTTTTCAGTAAACTAGTAAAGGAAATATGCTATGTTAGGTAGTTCTAAAATGATTTCCAGTATAAAATGTATATTTTTGCTGATTTATTATTCACAGCAGGACATTATATAGATTATTAATTATGAATACTATGTATTAAATCACTATGTGGCTTGAGAATATAAATACAGTACACAAGTATGTTTTACAGTATTTTTTGGATATGATTTACAGAATATACAGCCAGTGGTTATGTTTTATAGTAATTACAGAATACCATATTTATACAGTTTATAGTACCATGATTATACAGTTTCCAGTACCATAACTTACAGATTACAGTTCAGTTCAGAAATACAGTTGACACAGTTACAATTTATTTCAATATCATGGTTATTACGGTTATTTCAGAATCATGGTAAATCAGATAGTTGTATATAGAGATGTATTATATAGTATCAGACCATGTTGGACCAAACAGTTACAGAGCATGGTACCATAGCTACATACAGTTTACAGAGTGTAACCACCTATTCAAATAATACGTGGTAGTAGGTTGATTATATAGTGCCCTAGACGTGGACAGGCTCCCCATCAGATATGGGTTGAGGAGGGCAGATCAGACCGAGGGAGTATAGTGGTTTTCCCTAGTTGGCTAGCCAGGGTAGATCCCGCCTATGGGCCGCACAACCTTATCATGAGGGGTTAAATCATGACACACAGTTATCCACAGGGAAAGTTTTCAGTGATTATTACGTATATACAGATTTACAAAGACAAAGAATATACTTATGTACATTAGAAGTATCTTAAATAGTAATCTAAAACACTGGTATGTTAAGCAACATGGAAAATGGTGGTGATTTGTATTACTTGTATTGTATTTACAGATCTAATTGTACATGATTATATAGAAACATATTTTCATAATGTTGTAACTCAATTGTCACACACTAGTAATATCATATTTCGTCTTACTGAACTTTGGCTCATCCAAGTGTTGAATCATTTTTCAGGTGATCCAGGTAGGCGAGCAGACTAGGCTCGCAGATAGAGGGGCTTCAGTATTGCCCTGACAGTGAAGTGAGTATTGTGAGAGTATTTTTTTTTTTTTTGTGTAAACCTAGCCAGTTGAGGGTGTTTTGGAGAAACAGATATATATGTATATTTTGAGGATACATTCTAGCACTCTGGTATTGTATATAATTGCATATGTTTATTTGATTTCTGCTTCTCGCTGCTTAGGTTGATGATTCAATTTGGTATTAGAGCATTTTTAAGTGTTATAATAAATATTAAAAAAAACATGAAAATTAAGCAGGTCGTTACAGATTACATAGATTTTTCAAGGATGACCAGGTTATACCTCTTGATGGTTCTCCAATTATTTGATCTTTTGGGTGATTTTTAATGTATCTCCATTCTTTTGATAATTCACTAGTTCTTTTAGTGTCATTTTCTAGAGTTAATTCTTTTTCTTCTTCTTTTGCTTCAACTATATCTAAGTCTTCTGATTTTTGAGTGGATTGTCCTTCTTCTGCTTTTGATGTTTTGTTGAAAGGATTTTCTTCATCAAAATTTACATGTATTGATTCAATAATAGTAAGAGTCATTTTATTGTATATCCTAAAAGCTTTACTTTTCAATGAATACCCTAAAAATATTCCTTAATCATATTTTGCATCAAATTTTCCTAACTCATCTTTATCGTTCAATACAAAGCATTTACATCCGAACACATGAAAGTATGAAATATTTGGCCTTTTACCTTTCCAAAGTTCATATGGTGTCTTATTTAACTTTGATCTTATAGATACTCTATTGATTACATAGCATGTGGTATTTACCGCTTCAACCCAAAAATATTTTGGTAGATTATATTCGTTTAACATAGTTCTAGCCATTTCTTATAGTGTTCGGTTCTTTCTTTCTACAACTCCATTTTGTTGTGGAGTTCTAGGTGCTTAAAAATTATGATTAATACCATGTTCATTACAAAATTTTTCAACATCCTAATTGTTGAATTCACTATCTTGATCACTCCTTATGTTTGAAACATTATATCCTTTTTCATTTTGGAGTTTCTTACATAAATTTATTAGTAAGTTACAAGTTTCATACCCAAATGAACCTAGAATAGTCATCTACTATTACAAAGGCATATTGCTTACCTCCTAAGCTTTGGGTTCTAGTAGGACCAAACAAGTCTAGATGAATGAGTTCTAAGGGTCTACTAGAAGAGATATGTTTCTTCTTTTTAAAGCTTGTTTTAATTTGTTTTCCTAGTTGACACGCATCACAAATTTTATCCTTCATAAATTTTGAATTAGGTAATCCCTTGACCAAATTCCTTTTAGATAATTTTGATAGTAAGTCCATGCTTGCATGACCTAGTCTTCTATGTCAAAGCCAACTGGCTTCATTTATAGCGGCCAAGCATGTTACACTCTGATCAACTAGATTGTCAAGGTTTATGAAATATAAATTATTAACCCTAAAAGTTGTGAATATGATTTATTTTTTATTAGGATTTTGAACAAAACATTTATCTTGCTTAAAGATTATGTCAAAACCTTTGTCACTAAGTTTACTTATACTTAAAAGATTGTGTTTTAGTCCATCTACTAACAACACATCATCAATAGTGAGTGAGGGTTCTTTGCCTATTTTACCGATTCCAATAATTTTACCTTTAGCATTGTCGCTGAAGGTTACATATCCCCCTCCTCTTGTGCTAATGTAGTGAACTTGGATCTATCTCCGATCATATGTCTTGAACATCTGTTGTCCAAGTACCACTTTTCCTTTGATGGTGTTATCCTAAAGCATACCTACAATGAAGGATTCACGGTGTTACTTTTGGAATCCAAACATTCTTAATTTTCTTCAAATCATATCTAGTTCTATTGTTTACTTTCCATTCATTTTTAACTTTGACATACTTCTTTTTAAAAGGACAATTAAACATGATATGTCCCTTGTTTTTACACAAGTAGCATGTGGTATGTTCATGTATGTTAGTTGAGGATGTACTAGCATAGTGTTTTGCCTCTTTTATAAAATACCCCATGAACAACTTCTTCTTTCTTTTATTTGTGATTCTATTAAAATTGATTCATTCTTTATTACCATTCATTCTTTGTTGTCCAACCATCTTCTCAAAATTTTCTTTACCTTTAGTGAAGTTGTAAATAATATTCCCTTTATCTTCAATTGCTCATTTACTTCTAACTTGACTAATTCTTGTGACATATCATTTATTTTCTCCATTAGATTATCAATGTGTGATTCTTTTTCTTTTTTAATGGATTTAGAAGATTCTAGTTGGCTTTTAAGATTTTCATTTTGTTCCTTCAAGGCTATATTCCTTTTAATAACTTTTATAAATCTATTGTGAAGAGCAAATAACTCAGCTTGAAGTTCTTTGTATGATGACATGCTATCACTAGAGTCACTACATGAACTATCACTAGATTCATTAGATGAATAGTAGGAGTTTACCATCTTCGTGCACCATGAAGCATATGTTGGCCACTTCTTGATCACTTGATTTGTTTTCTGATTCACTCGAGCTTGTGTCATTCCATATGACTTTCATCGCACTTTTCTTGTTCTTGTTCTTCTTCTTCTTTTCCTTCTTGAGTTGAGGACAGTCCAGCTTGATGTGTCCTACCTTTTTGCAGTGATAACAAGTCGGTGGATCATTCCTATTTTTGTTCTCCTTCTTACTTGTTTAACCTTTTTCAGTTTTTGATCTTTTGAATTTCTAGAGAACTTCTTGTTTCTTTTATAGAATTTTCCAAGCCTTTTAGTAATAAAGGCCAGTTCATCTTGATCTAAGTCACTTGATTCACTATCTTCATCATTTGAGCTTTCTTTTGATGCTTTAAGAGCTATGGATTTCTTATTCTTATTTTCAGGATTTCTTTCTCTTATAGCCATTTCATAAGTGAGTAGTGATTCTATGAGTTCGTCTAGAGATGTTGTTTTAAGGTTTCTTCCTTCAGTAATGGCCATAGCCTTTGGTTCCCATATGAATGGAAGACCCCTACGTATTTTTTGGATCATCTCATAGGTGGAATAAGTTTTTCCTAAAGCATTTAGATAGTTTATTATGTGGGTGAATCTAGTATACATACTTGTGATGGATTCATCGGGATTCATCTTGAAGGTCTCGTATTCACCAGATAGCATATCTATTCGATTATCTCTTTCATCTTTGGTTCCTTCATAGGTTACTTTAAGTTTGTCCCATATTTCCTTATCTATCTTGCAAGTCATGACTTTATTAAATTCATTGATATCTAATGCACAATATAGGGAATTAATTGCACTTGCATTTACTTGAAGCATTTTATGATCAAGTTCAGTTATGTCTTTTTCTTCTTTTGGGACTTCTTTTCCGTCTATCAACTTGGTAGGAATTAAGTCACCATTCGTGAAAACCTTCCAAGCTTTCCAATCCATAGTTTGAAGGTAGATTCTCATACGTTGTTTCCAAAAGGTATAATTCAGTCCACAAAAGATAGGTGGTCGCATTGAGGATTGACCCTCTCCAAAGGGAGCTACTCCCATATTTCCCATGTAGATCTTTGTGTAACTACTATTTATGACTTGTTTCTACTTGGCTCTGATACCAATTGAAAGTGGAATAGTGATCCCAAGGGGAGTGAATTGGGTTATTAAAATCTTTAAGTTCTTTTTGCAATTTTTACTTACTTGTTTAATACACATAACAAAACTTAAGTAAACCAATCAATTCACAATTAAAACTCAAACAATCCACAAATTAACTAAAAACTTAAACAACCAATCAATTTAAGAGTAACCAACCACAAATACCAAACCAATCACAATTTGAAGACCTTTGTGGAATTTCAGCTTTTGCTTTTGTAAGTACCCCTGCAAGTAAATTACAAGCCCTATTTTTTAATTGATTTTATTGCATTCTCTTAATTAAGATTTCCACAAATTAACCAATGTACTCCCTTGTAGGTTTCCACAAACGATTAATTGAAACGTACTTTCGTTAAATAAAAAGTCTTCTTTTTAATTCAACGCTTGAGCCCTGCAACCTGCACTTAGCATATACACACATAATATATGAAGTACAAAAATTTAAAAGAATAGGGAAAGAAGAACACCATGTTTTTACGAGGTTTTTCTTATCCCCAGCATACGTCCTCGCCTTTAACCAACACCACCAAAGGATTCCACTATGAACGCTCCTTTCCAGGTGGAGCAAACCTTTAACAAAAATCCTTCTTTTTCAGGAAGAGAAACCTCTCCAAGTGATCAACCCATGCTTGATTCAATGATCCAAATCAGCTTTGAACCATCAAAGTACAACAAGAAAGGTATAAGAATCTATGTACAAGATAACTCTCAAAACGGAGCAAATTTGTACAAGTTAAAGCACTTATATATATATATATATATATATATTCTTCAATCAAATATAAAGATAGAAAGTAAGAAGTTCAAGATTAGAGATCACCAAGGATTCTTTAGTGATTGAGAAAACTCAATATTAGAACTGTAGGCTTATGAATCAACAGCAATTCAGATGAATTCTCCTAGATGGAGTGTGAGCAAAAAAGAGTTTTGTGAGAGATTGAGAGTTGAATGCTTGAATGTTGTATGATTGTTTGATGATTTGATTTCTTGGGTTTAAAAGAGTATTTATAGCCTTTTTAGGATGAGTTTCCTTATTTCCCAAGTTACTTGGAGTGTCCACCAAGTTTTTATAACATTCATATTTGAAAAACTAATTTTTAGAATTTTCCCATTAAAGCTCAAAATTTAAAATCCCGAAAAGTCAGTTAGCTGGACTGGCGACTGGGTAGGTATTTCTATAGGGTTTGTCAACTAAACTGGCGGCTAAGACCCTTCTGTCTACCAGAAATAAATTCTAGGCAATTTTCAGTTGGTTGATTGAACATAGTTCAAAAAGAGTCAGTCAGCTGGGCTTGTCACTCGGTTGATTGATCTCAGTTCAAAATGGTCAGTCAGCTGGGCAGTTGTCAGTCGGATAGGAAAATGTATTGTATTCAGGTTAGTCGGCTGACCAGTCAATTTTCTAAAAAACTTTCTTTCTTTCTTTCTTTTTTAATTTTTTTAAATCCTTGTTATTTGAAAGACTTCAAATGTAATTTTTCAAAACCATTTTCAAGGGTTTTTTAAAAGCTGGTCTCTAAGTCTATGATGCATCCTAATGAGCTTCATAATTCTAAATTATATTTGAACTGATGTACTTACAAATGACTTTCTAAATATAAACTCTTTAAGCACTAAGTCTTCTAGTTTTTTGTCCATCTCTTGAGGTTCAACTTGGCTTCAAGTCCTAATTGCCTTTTAGCTTTAAGTTTGACATGTACTACTTCTATACTCTAGTAGGCTTTCATTTGATTGGCTTTAATTGCTAAGCTTGCTTCCATGATAAATTTGTTCAATCCTAAAACATTATATCTTAACAACACATGTCAATATTCCTCATTTGTTATCATCAAAACAAGATTGAAAGGCCTAGTTAGGCCAAAAGTTATTTTTTAATTAATATGTGTGTGCTAGCCCTAGTGGCTAAGGGTTTTCATTCTAGCTTGTTTTGATGACAACAACCCATTAGTAGTTCTTTAAGTTTACTAACATCTTTCCTCAAGCTTAGTTCAAATATACAGGAAAATTCTAAGACAAGCATAAGGGTCAAATATGTATCGAACAGGCAAATGACCATCAGCAAAGTCCAATAGAGGGCATATCCGGAACTCAACCACCCAAGCAAAGCATTTATGATTTCTACATACATGTGTTGGGTTATGCGTATGAGATTAATATTGTAACTCCTATGCATATGGTATGTTTCAAGAGTATCTTGCAAGACACGAGCAATTCATACATGCATATAGTTCATAATAGGTTAGAATGTGATTTCGAGTTCACACATGCATGTCGAGTCACTTGAACTGCTTAAGATGTAAAAATGGCTTTCAAACATGTTTTTATCAAACAAAGATATCTTAAAATTGGTAAAAATTAATTAAGGACAAAATGGAACCTTTACTTGAACGAAAACCAATTTGTAAACGTATTAAAACTTATATAAGTAAAGGGTTCATCGATGACTACGAGGGATTCTTCGACAAACACAAGAAAAGATTTTGTTGACGTACAAAGGGGACTCGTTGACAAAAATATATCGAGACCACATAAAATTTCAAAGCAGGTTCGTTGACGAATACAGTGGATTCGACGACGAAGACATAGTGGTGCTTCGTCGATGTACACAAAGGACTCATTGACGAAAGCAAACCAAGACCCACCTGAATTCAAAATAGATGATTCATCAACAAAAGCAGGGTCTTATCGACGAAGGCATATTTATGAATTTTCAAAAAGGGCATGAACTTTTCGATGAATGTCGGGCTGCATATAGCATTTAATGCATATTAACGGCTAGTTTTCAAATTGTCTTATGTCCATTAATGCCCAACGGGTCTCCAGCGCATTGCTCGTCTCTTTGGCCTTTAAAATGATTCTTGTGCATTTATTTCCAAGAAGTTAAGCACTTTGGTTGTTGAGAACATTCATTGAGCATTCATTCTAGGGTTTCATTTGTGCTCTCATGCTCTCTTACTCCTTACTCTTTTTTACACATCATTGGCAAAGAGAGAGTAGTGTGAGGTGTTGGTTTGTACTATCTGCTCAAGAAGGGACATTTTGTTATTGTATCTCATTGTTTAAAATTCATAGTGTTGAAGGGTTCTTTGTGAGCCTTTGTAAGGTGACTCTTGGTAAGCACCTTGTTGTAGCTATTGGTGAGCAGTTGGATTGTAAAGGCTTCTTTGCCAGTGAAGGAGGGTTGCTTAGTGGATTTGAGGAATCCTTGAGTTGGTTTCAAGTCGTGGACGTAGGCTTGGTTTTGAACCACATTAATATCACTGTGTTAAACTTTTCTTATCCTTCCTCTTTCATTTTTCTTGCTTGTTATTATTTGCCTTGAATATAAACTGTGATATAATACTCTTGCATCTTGCCAAGATAATTTTATGATTGTAGAATATTTTCATATTCGTGAAAAGTGTGAAGAACGTCTATTCACCCCCCCTCTAGACGCGCACCCGAGCCAACAATTGGTATTAGAGCATTTGTCACTAGACCTTTGGAGTAACATCCAGGCGCAAAACTCAAATGGTGGTTATGTTTGCCTGAGGACAATCCGTTGACCGTCCACCCAAGTTCTGTGGTGTCAATTATCTAGTATAGAAAAATTGTATGTCAATCTTCATCCAAGCATACGACTACAGAATGGGGAACGTAATCAGTGAAGGAGACTACGTATTCAAGGACGACTAAGGTCAAGTCATACCAATTGGGAAACTCCAAGAAGCCGATGTGAAGCTAGCACAACTAAAGTTCAAAACGAAAAACTTTATTTATTGTGTCGTGAACGATGACTAATATAACTGAATCTGCGAATGCAACATGGCAAAGGAAATGTGGGAGAAGCTCTCGGTAACGTACGAAGAAACAATTCAGGTAAAAAAATAAAAAAATTTATATGTTAGTCAAAGAATATTAAATGTTTAAAATGGAGGAAGGTGAGTCAATTACCTTCATGTTTACACGTTTTACACATATAACGAATGGATCGAAAGCACTTAGTAGGGAATATTCTATGGAAGATAATGTGTAGAAAGTTCTTCATTAATTACCAAATTCGTAGCATGCGAAGTCTACAGTGATTGAAGAAGCAAAAGACCTTTCTAAGGTCACTTTTGATGAGCTCATTAGGTCTCTCATGACCTATGAGATCAAGAAGATGGACGCCTCAGCTGAAGTAGAAAAGCCCAAAAATACAATGGACATGGCTCTAAAGACAACAAGCAAGAAGGAAACTATCGAAGAAGAAGAAGAGTGCGACAATGAGGAAGAAGTTGCCCTCATCACCATGAGAATAAGAAGTTTATTGCTAAACAAGAAGGGTAAGCAAAAGAATAAGGGAGAATCGAGTATGAGGTGGTATAACTATAAGAAACCCGGTCATCGGATGGCCAAATGCCCCCTATTCAAAAAAAAAAAAAGGAATAATCAGCAAGGAGATAATAAGAAATACAAATCCATGAATGCAACCGAATGGAACAAGCTCGATGGACTTTCTACTGATGAAGAAAACGAAGAAGAAGTTTCCGACTTTTGCTTCACGGCGGATGAGTAAGATGAAGTAATTTCTAACGACAAATACACTTCCTCATATGATGAATTAGAAGATACTTGAAGAAAACTCTATAATGAATTAACTGCCGCTAAAAGAAAAAATAAACATCTTGAAGAAACTCATTCAAAATGCAAGAGAAAATAAGTATGTCTTTGCTCTACTTTAAAGGAAGAAAATGCATCTCTAAATACAAAAATTGAAAATATCAATGAAAATTCACAAATTGATCATGAGCTTTTCCAAAACAAAATTGAAATTTTGAAAAACCAAATTGAAGAAAGTGTTGAGGAAAACTTGTTTTTGAAAAAGAAAATTGAAGACCAGAGCCATATCATTTACAAGTTTACAAATGGAAAGGAAAATTTTTTAAAATTACTTGGGGCTCAAAGATTTGGGATTTTTAAAGAAGGTTTAAGCTATGGCTTTTCATCATCCAAATCTATCAATTTTACAAACCTTTGTGTCAAAAGAAATTCATTACCAAGCAAAAATCCAGCACCCAAACCAAAGCCTTTGCATGCAAATAAAACTTGCCTATATTGTGAGAAAAAGGGTCATGTACGCTTCACCTGTCCTTTTAGAGGAAACAGAGGAAAATGAAAGAAATATGTATGGGTAGTCAAGAACACTGACCCCATAAGACCCAAGGTAAATTGGGTACCAAAACAAACACCTAATTCTCTCTGCAAGTTTGCTTGAAGACCTCCATGATGAAAAACAAGTGGATTCTTAATAGCGGGTGCTCAAGGCATATGATAGGGGAAGCCAACAAATTTCTCTCACTCATTTACAAGAAAGAAGGGCTTGTGACATTCGGAGACAACACCAAGGGAAGAATCATAGGTAAAGGTAAAATAGGTTACTCCTCTCTCTCCATTGAAAATGTTGCTTGTGTAGATACACTTAAGCATAATTTGTTGAGTATTAGTCAGTTATGTGATAAAGGACTAAATGTTTTATTTCAATCCACACGAGGTTCAATAACTGACTTACATGGAAATACTATATTGGAGGGCAAGCGGGAATCAAATGTATACACCATTGAATTTAATGATATAAATTCCTGTGATGTAAAATGTTTGGTGGTAACAAGTGAGTCTAGTTGGGTGTGGCATAGGAGGTTAGGTCACGCTAGCATGGACCGTTTGCATAATCTATCTTCTAAAGAGTTATTAAATGGCTTAACTAAAGATAACTATGTTAAATACAAATTATATGATGCTTGCTAATATGGAAAAAAAAAAAAATCATCGTTTAAAACTAAGAAAGTGATTTCCACATCAAGACCATTAGAGTTAATTCACCTTGATCTATTTAGGCCAAATGATGTTGCAAGCATATCTGGAAAATTGTATGTATTTTTTATTGTTGATGACTTCCCTAGATTTTCCTGGGTTATCTTTTAGCAAACAAAAGTGATACATGTAGTGCTTTCATTCACTTCTATGGTAAAGTACAAAATGAAAAAGGTACCACTGTTCATATTAGGAGTGATAACGGAAGAAAATTTAGAAACTAAGAACTGGAAGATTTTTGTAAAGAAAATGGTTATTTACACAAATTCTTTGCACCTAAAACTCCATAGCAAAATGGAGTAGTTGAAAGAAAGAACTGAATGCTCCAAGAAATGGCTAGGACAATGCTCAATGAACACAAACTTCCAAAATATTTTTGGGCCGAAGCCGTTAGTACAACATGCTATTTTAGTAACCATGTCTTTATTATATCCAAACTAGGCGAAACTCCATATGAGATTTGAAAGGGTAGAAAACCTAACATCTCACACTTCAAGGTTTTTGGATGCAAATGTTTCATTCTAAATAATAGAGAACACTTAGCCAAATTTGATTCAAAATCCGATGAAAGGATCTTTCTAGGGTATGCAATGAATAGTAAAGCCTATAGAGTATTTAATAGAAGGGCTCAAGTTATTAAAGAATCAATGCATGTTGTTTTTTTATGAAACTAACCCTAATGCACCCAAAGAAATAGTTGGCAAAGATGATCAAGTAACTACCATGAGAATTGAAAGGGAACTTGAGCAACTTAAAATAGACAGTGAACAAAATGAAAATTCCCAAGAAATAAAAAATTATCATCAAGAGTCATCACCTAAGGAAGATTTTATAAGACCTGAAAAAGAAAATCAGGAACTCCTTAAAGCATGGGAATTTGTTAGAAACCAGCCAATTAACCTTATCATTGGTAATTCATCCCAAGGAGTTAGTACTAGGCCACACTTGAGAAGTGGATGTAATCACATAGCCTTTGTATCTCAAATAGAGCCTAAGAACTTTGAGGAGGCTAAAAATGACGAGAACTGGATCATTGCCATGCAAGAGGAGCTTGACCAATTCAAAAGGAACAAAGTATGGGAATTGGTTCCTAAGCCCAAGAACACAACCATAATAGGCACAAAATGAGTGTTTAGGAATGAGAAACATGAAGATGGTAACATTTTGAAAAATAAAGCGAGACTAATTGCACAAGGGTATAATCAACAAGAAGGAATTGATTACGATGAAACTTAAGCCTCTGTAGCAAGACTTGAGGCCATTAGGATGTTACTTGCATTTTCTTGTTTCAAAAATTTCAAACTATTTCAAATGGATGCCAAAAGTGCATTTCTAAAAGCATTCATTAATGGAAAAAGTATACATTAAACAACCCCAGGTTTTGAGGGTCATACTCACCCTAAATATGTCTTCAAAGTCTCAAAAACCCTATATGGACTCGAGCAGGCACCAAGAGCATGGTATGAACGTTTAAGCAAATTCCTCTTGGAAGATGGATTCACAAGAGGACAATTTGATACTACCCTGTTCTTGAAACATAAGGAAAATGATATGCTAGTCATTCAGATTTACATAGATGATATCATTTTAGGGGCCACAAATGAAAATATGCGTAAAGAATTTGCCCGGACTATGTAGGAGACATTTGAGATGAGTATGATAGGCTAATTAACTTTCTTCCTTGGTTTTCAAGTCAAACAATTGAAAAATGGTATATTCATTAATCAAGCCAAGTATGTCAAAGACATGCTCAAGAAATTTGGACTTGAAATAGGAAAACCCAAAGCAACCCCTATGAGCACAACAACAAAGCTTGACAATGATGAAAAAGGGAAGAATGTTGACCAAAATCTATATAGAGGAATGATTGGTAGTTTATTATACCTCACTTCTAGTAGACCAGATATTATGTTCAGTGTTTGCTTGTGTGCTAGATTCCAATCATGTCCCAAAGAGTCACATCTTAATGTCGTTAAGCGAATATTTAGGTACCTTGCAGGAACACATGACTTAGGGTTTTTTTACCCTAAGAATGCTCCTTTTGATCTCACCTGCTACTCAGATGCTGATTATGGAGGGTGCAAAACCAATAGAAAAAGCACTAGTGGAACATGTCACTTTCTAGGACATTCGCTCGTCTCATGGTTTTGCAAGAAGCAAACTTCGGTTGCTCTTTCAACCACCGAGGCTGAATACAATGCAACCGATAGTTGTTGTGCACAAGCTTTATATATGAAGCAACAATTCGAGGACTTTGAAATTTTGATAAAAAGTACACTAATCCATTGTGATAATACTAGTACCATCAATATCTCAAAAAACATGTGCCTGCACTCTAGGACCAAACATATTGAGATATGGCACCACTTTATCTGAGATTATGTTCAAAAGGGGGATGTTGAGTTAGTATACATAAATAGCGAAAATCAACTGGCTGATATTTTAACAAAACCCCTAAATGAAGAAAGGTTCAAAAAAATCAAGCATGCCTTGGGCATGTGCACTTCCAAGGACCTATCTTAGGAACATCACGTTGCCTTTCATTGGCTCAAAACTCCCAAAAAGTAAAACGCAATAGTTTTCACTGGCCTCGTCAATGAACACAGTGGATTTGTCATCGAGGAGTGAAGAGCTCTTCGTTGATGACCACAGGGGATTCGTCGCCGAACAATATATAGCTTTTCATCGACGAACATAGGGGATTCGTTGATGAAATCTATCGAGGCTACTTAAAATTACTAGCATTTAGAATGTTTTCCTTGAGCCTTAAACCCTTGCTCTTGTGACCCTTCTCCCTCCTTTGTTCCTCTGAACCCTATTCGCATCCCTTCATTCTCCTCACTACTCATTCTCCATTTTCCTTATACTCTCCCCTCCTAACCCTTGCCACCCTCGTAGCTGAATCCCTCTCACCAGTTGTCTCTCCCTCCTTTATGCGCTAACCTATGCATCTGACTCCCTCTCACCAGCTCTCTCTCACCCTCTCTTCCTCTCACCCAAATGGCTCCTCGCCCGAAGAAGAGAGCTTCTCACCCTAAGTATGGCAAAGGTTCTTCTCACCGCCCTCCCACCGATACATCCCGACAAGCCACTGCCGAGGCTAACCAGTGCTTCGTTTCCTTTGAGGCTGCCTACCAGTATCACAATGTCATCTCCAAGCGCCACATAATGCATGGTAAGATCGTTCCTTCAACTTTCCTTCAGACTCACTTCCCCACCTTGTTAACCAAAATCATAGCAGTCGGATGGGACATTCTGTTCGATTTTGCAGAGCTTGTATATGAGGAACTCGTCCCTGAGTTTTATGCCAACTTTGTTCCATCCGCTCGAGGTTGTGCGGCATACTCTACGGTTCAGGGTTCCATCATTTGGTTATCCTACAACACTTTCACTCAGGTCTTAGGCTGCCAAATCTATTTGAAACAAGGCCTTCCCAAAGCCTCCTAGCCTACTCGTTTTGTCTGGTTTGATTCTCATGTGGCCCTGAAACTAATCACCGGTGACCCCCACATTCCTCTCGTTGCCAGACCCAAATCCAAGGACCTTATAGTTGAATTTCGAGTTCTGCATAATATGATCACGTATAACTTCTCCCCAAGGACCGGTGGGCGTGACTGGGTGAATTTGGGTGATATTTTCTACATGTACTTTCTGTGGCATGGCAAAGGAATCTACTTTTTGATAGTCATTATTCAACATATTAAGGAAAGTTTGAAATGTCAAAGGGTTTTTCTGTCGTACGGTTGCCTACTCACCACCATTTTCAATCACTTCGGCCTCATCCATGCCAGGATGCCTTGTATTAGACCTGCTTTGGATGATACATATACTGCTCCGAATGCATTTTGAGAAAGGCAAGGATACAAACACCTGGGTAAAGGCCCATGAACAAGGTAGGGCACTAGTGGACGAGGTTCAGGCTGCCATAAAGGAAGATGAGGAGGTTGAGGAACTAGTAGTTAATCCCATATTGGAATGTCTAGATGGCCTACAGCTCGCCATGGCACAGCTAGATCAACAAAATCGTGCCCATTTTGATTCTATTGATGCAGCCCTAGCACTGCAAGCCCATTAAAATCGTGCCCGATTTGACTCCATTGACAATGCCTTAGCTGCCCTCCTCGCCAAACTGGATCACTCCCCAAAGTAGCTCTCGGGTCGACATGCCCTACTTTTGATAATGGCAAAGGGGGAAATGTTGATGTAGGATGATGGTTCTGTTTGTTTTAGATACTCTGATGTAGTGATGGTTCTCTTTTTTGCTCTAAGATATTGTTGAATTTGCATCACTTTTGATGTCTTGATGCAAATTTCCTTACACCTGTTATTTACTCTACCTTTGTACTCATGAATGGACAGATGCTGAATATGACTATAAATGAATGCATTACTGATACTTCTATTGAGATGCTTGTGATTGAATTGTGAAATACTGAATTAACTATGTTGAATGGAAATACTTCACTGTTTGTGTTGAATGGTAATACTGAACTACTTGTAACGAATATTAAATTGATGAAGGTTTAAAAATATGGAAAATGCTTAATTTATAGACAATATGCTGCCGAAAGTTCATTTGAATTTCTTTTCCAAAATTAAATATGATGATCACATAGTGCATACATTAAGGGGGAGGAATTGTTACATTTTTAACATATATGCATACTTTGAGGGGGAACAATTTTTTTTTTTAAGAAAAATCCTTCAAAAGAACAAAAATGGTTTGCCATCAACAAAAAGGGGGAGAATATTAACCCTAGTGGCTAAGGGTTTTCATTCCAACTTGTTTTGATGACAACAACCCATTAGTAGTTCTTTAAGTTTACTAACATCTTTCCTCAAGTTTAGTTCATATATACATAAAAACTCCAAGACAAGCATATGGGTCAAATATGTATCGAACAAGAAAATGACAGTCAGCAAAGTCCAACATATAGCACATCAGGAACTTAACCACCCAAGCAAAGCATTCATGATTTCTACATATATGTGTTAGGTTGTGCATATGAGATTAATATTGTAACTCCTATGCATACGGTGTGTTTCAAGAGTATCTTGCAAAAGACTAGCAATTCATGCATGCATATAGTTTATAATAGGTTAGAACATGATTTCGGGTTCACACATGCATGAGGAGTCACTTAAATTGCATAAGATGTCAAAATAGCTTTCAAACGTGTTTTATCAAACCAAGACATCTTAAAATTGGTAAAAATTAATTCCGGACAAGATGGAACCTTTACTTGAACGAAAACTAATTTATGAACGTATTAAAATTTATATAAGTAAAGGGTTCGTCAACGAATACATGGGACTTATCGACGTACACAAGAAGAGATTTCGTCGACGTACACAAGGGACTCGTTGACGAAAAGATACCGAAACCACTTAAAATTTTAGAGCAGGTTCGTCGGCGAATACAGGGGACTTGGTGACGAATACATAGTGGTGGTTCATCAATGTACACAGGGGACTCATTGAAGAAAAGAAACCGAGACCTACCTGAATTCAGAATAGATGATTCGTCAACGAACATAGGGTCTTATTGAGGAAGGCATACATAAGACTTGTCGACGAATGTCGGGCTGCAGACAGCATTTAATGCGTATTAATGACTAGTTTTCAAATTGTCTTATGTTTATTAATGCTCAACGGGTCTCCAGCGCATTGCTCGTCCCTTTGGCCTTTAAAATGAGTCTTGTGCATTTATTTCAAAGAAGTTAAGCACTTTGGTTGTTGAGAACATTCATTGAGCATTCACTCTAGGGTTTCATTTGTGCTTTCAAGCTCTCTGGCTCCTTACTCTTGTTTACACATCATTGGCAAAGAGAGAGTAGGGTGAGGTGTTGGTTTGTACTATCTACTCAAGAAGGGGCATTTTGTTATTGTATCTCATTGTTTTAAATTCATAGTGTTGAAGGATTCTTAGTGAGCCTTTATAAGGTGACTCTTGGTGAGCACCTTGTTGTAGCTCTTGGTGAGCAGCTAGATTGAAAAAGCTTCTCCGCCAGTGAAGGAGGGTTTCTTAGTAGATTTGGAGAATCCTTGAGTTGGTCTCAGGCTGTGGACATAAGCTTGGAACCGAACCACATTAATATCGTCGTGTTAAGCTTTTCTTATCCTTCCTTTTTCATTTTGCTTGCTTTTTATTATTTGCCTTGAATATAAACTATGATATAATACTTTTACATCTTGCCAAGATAATTTTGTGATTGTAGAAAATTTTTATATCTGTCAAAAGTGTGAAGAACGTCTATTCACCCCCCTCTAGATGTGCACCCAGGCCGGCAGTGTGTATATATGTGTGTGTGTGTGTGTGTGTGTGTGTGTGTGTGTGTGTGCAATTTTAGTCAAACATTTTTATAAAAATATTTTATATTAAATTAGTAATTTATTGTTATAATAATATTATTCATGCAATATATGTGCATATACACATAAAATCTATTAATATATATACATATATATATATATATATATATATAAATCATGTTGATGTCACCCATTAGACCACCGATTGACCCGCCATTCCAAGTGACTTAAGGGCTTTTCGTTATTAGTTTGGGTTTTTAAACCATGGCTTTAAGAATAATTACGAAAGAGGTTCTAATTTGCTAGTTGTTTTAGATAGTTGATCAATCATGCATGTTCTCCAGGTGTTATTATACTCTTGAACTCATTTTGTGATTTATATAGTTGCAAGGGTTTGTTTTTTTTTTTTTTTTTTTTTACTTTTAGCTTTTTTAAAAGATAATAGTAAAGTGGCGACTCCACTTTTTGTTTTATTTTATTTTGCTTTATCTTTTTAGCTTTCCTATATGGGAAAACCATGATACTACAAACAAGCAATAGCAGTTGAGGTTAGGAAAGTTTCTTTTAGGGCAGAAACAATTAGGGTTGAGAGGAAGCATTAGGGCGGCGGCTAAGGTTTGCAACGAAACCCTAGCTATGCATGAAGTTCAAACTTTGGGGGGTTGTCCACGCAATTACAACTTTTATTTTGAATATTTTATTCTTCCTTGTTTATATCTTTGATTGTGTTTAATTCTCCCATATCATTCATGCTCTCTTGATTCTTACTATAATGTGGTGTTCCATTTAGATGCATTTTTTTTGTACAAATGATTGGTGAAATTAAGTTATCTTTCTGAATTTAAATGGACGCTTGAAAGAAGGCTAAATCTTAGCTTTATTTGGCCTGTTGAGTATTTTCCTTGGCTTTAATAGTTCTTAAATCTGCTCATGGATTATCTTTTAAGCAATGAAAGATATATGAAATAAGGAGGATTGGTAGCCTCTTCTTGTGAATAATGTTGACTTGCATGAATATGTTCAAGTGCGCCATGATATATGAAATATTTTATTGAAAGTTATCATTATGATGGAATGTAATCAATGCACTTGGCTTCATTGATTTTATGAGATTTTATTGCAAATATTAAAGGTATGCCGAATAATGATTTTATTGAAAGTTATCACTGTGATGGAATGCAATCAATGCACTTGGCTTCATTGATTTTATGAGATTTTATTGTAAATATTAAAGGTATGCCTAATATTGATGTCAAATTTTCTTATGCATGTACTATAATCTTTTGTACTTGTTAATAGCTTTTAGATTACTTATGCATACTTGTTAAATGGTCAAATACTTGCATACACTTATCAAGCCCCCTTGTTTGCCTTAAATCCTTAATGTGTCCTTCAATGTGTCTCCAAGGTTAGTTCAGGGTCTCTCAACTCGGCTAATGATGGGATGATAAGGAAGTTCTCAGCGTATGGTGACCTCTCCCTTACCAACCCTAGTTGAGGGACAAGTGTTCTCCCTTAAACACGTATAAGTGAATGGGAGTCAGTTTCTTGCACCACGGGACCAAGAAGGTCGACAATGAGTTCAATAAGTTTTCAAAAATCTTCCTTTTTTTGTCAAGCATTTCTCCTCAAAAAGGAAACTTTCCTTTTAAAAAAAAAAAAATATATTCAAATCTCTTTCATAAATGTTGATTGCCCTAATCAAAGAGACTCAATCCAATCAAACATTAAAACCCTAATTACAATCAAGGGGGATTTTCATATCGCTTAATAAAGAAGTTGACCCAATCAATTATTATGTTGACAATCAGGGATTTTAAAATCTCCTAATTAAGGAGTTGATTCAATCAATTATTAAAACCTTGATAGACAATCGGGGTTTTTCAAATCTCTTAGTTAAAGAGTTAACTCAATCAGTTATTAAAACCCTAATATATAATCAAGGATTTTCAAATCTTCAATTACAGAGTTGAATTTAATAAAATATTAAAATCATGATTGTTAATTAAGGATTTTCAAATCTTCAATTAGAGGGTTGAGCCCAATCATATATTAAAACCCTAATTTTCAATTAGGCATTTTCAAATATTCAACTAAAGAGTTGATTCAATCATTAAAAATCCTGATTAACAATTAAGATATTTTCAAATCTCCTATGCAATACTTGACTTTGGTCATTAAAACTTTGATTATCAATTATGAGATTTTCAAACTTTCGTTAATGATTGACTTCAACCACATTCAAATCCTGATTGCCAATCAAAATAATTTTGGAAACATATTAATGATTAATTGACTTTATTTCTCCATTAAAACCCAATGTCACTGAGATGATTTTCAACCCTATCAGCATTGAATTCTCTAATTCCAATCATGGGATTGGGATCACATTTTCATTTAATTTAAAATTCAATCAACAATCTCGTACACCTCATTTAGGCCCTAATTGAAATAAGATATTCTGATGTCTTACCTTAAAGGAAAGAGTCATCTTTGATTTTACTCGTAATCAATCAAAACTATTTTTTTATTTTTTACTTAATATTTTCAAAATTGAGGATTATCTGAGACTAAATGCCCTTTTTTCAACAAGAACATGGTAGATTTCTAGCTTTGTTTGTTTGGATTATTGGATAGTGATGATTCACTAAGTGACCCAAAAGGGGATTCTTCTTTCTTTTACATTCTTTATTCCTAGTTAGGGCACATATGCACACAACACTAATCATTCTTATAACGGGTGTTGATAGGGTGCTGGTAGATTTATCCCCCTTAAAATGGTTAATATGTCACCTTCCCTATATTTAAATGCACTCCCGAACCCTTGAACTCTGCTTCGAAGACCTTTTAGGATTTTTTCCTATGTTTTCCCTTAAAAAAATAATAGACGTTGTGACTTTGTATTTTCAGTCTTTGTATCATCTCAAAGTCTTATCCACCCTTGTTTAACATTGTTCTTGGGGGATCACCATGCAATATATCCCATTTGTTGGCACGCCTCCGGATCAAAATCCAATGTCAACGACTATGTTTGTTTTTGGATTTTATAGGAAATAAAAATGATATTAAAAAAAAAAAAAAAAAGGTAGGTGGGGATGGGACATGGAATGGTTAGCCACCAACTAGTCAAAAATGGGTTAGTAGAGTGTTGAGCAGGGTGATTCACATAGAGGTTTCATGAATTTTGATTTTGGGGAAATGGAGATGAAAAAGGAGGTGAGGACAAGCTACTCTCGGCACTAAAGTGTGGTAGAGTGGCTTATAGGGTGGTAGGACTTGCATTGTCAAAATCTATGGCAAATAGGTCACCAACAATGTCAAGGCACATGTAAGAAATAACACGAAGAAGAAGATACCTTTGGACCCCCACCCACTTTTATTTATTTTATTTTTTTAACTCACTTAGAAAAATGGTGTTGTTTTGGCGCTTGCTGACTCGACTTTAAAAATACCTTAAAGAATAACTTCCAAGTATAGGATTATCATCAAGTAGTAATTAAGGAAGTCCCTAAGTCATCTCCACAGGGAACAGTATGGTTGAATTCCAAATTTAATTGTTAACCAAAAATGAAGGAAATTAAACCCTATAGCTAAGTAATATGTTATTTACAATGGAACGGGGTTTCTGGACATAGTCTAAAGATGGTCCATTTACTTGCTTTTGTATGAGATTGGTAAACTATCTACTCAATGGACTAAATGAAATTAAAATACAGCATGTTTATAAACACAAGTAAGACGCAAAACATTGTTATGTAACAAGTTTAAAATTCATGTGCCGATGTCCTTGTCACTGATTATGCGTCAAAACTGCGTAATTGGACGCTTAACTCGGGCTTTACGGTTTATATTTTTAATTAAATTTCCAAAATTGTCCAATATTTTAATAAAGTGCTAAAATCATCATTCTTGAACTTTATTGCACTATTTATGAAGTTTTGGTAATTTTTTGTCACAGGAAAATTCCCGGAAATCAAAACCGACACCTGTTCGTATTTTATGTATAACTTTTCCTTCCGAGCTCCGATCGAGACAATTCAAATTTCTAGAGAAAGAAGAAAGGATCATCTACAACTTTTGTGTTTTGCGTTTTGTGAGATACAGGCTCCAGAAGAGCAGAATTTGCGACCAACAGAGAACAAAAAAAAAATACAACAATTCGGGTCAAGTTGCCGGGTCAAGTTGGTTGGATCCGGGTCCTAGGGCAGCTTATTTCCTCCTTTAAATTTCTTTCTTTTCTTCCCCCTGTTCGGAGGCAGCCCCGAGGGCTCTCCTCTGCTCTCCTCTCCTCTCTTCTTGCTGTTCTTCTTCTTCTTCTTCTTCTTCTTTGGTTTTTGTTTTTTTTCTCTTTCAATTGCTGCTTTGCCTTTCTCTGCTTCCCTTTCTTTCCTCCCTTGTTTTCTTTAATTTCTTGTAGCCTCTCTCGTTCCCAGTTCCACTCATCCCTGCTCCTCTTCTCTCTCCAATCTCTCATCCGCTTATTCTCACTCTCTCCCTCTCGGTTAATCTTCGTGTCTTTGCAACATCCGGCCAAACAGTGTGCACCAGCTCCGCCGCAGCAACACAGCAGTTCTCTGCTGTCCAAAAACAGCAACACAGCAGTTCTCCTCCTCCACAGCAAACCACCAGCAGCCAGCAGCAGTCCCTGCTGCCTGCAGGTCCATCTCCACCCCCGACTAGCTGCTGCAACCCGAGTAACACCAGCAGCAACAGTCACAGTAACACAGCAGAAAGCTGCAGAATTGAAGAGCCCTTCTCAGCCAACACTAGCACCACCGAGAGCCACCACCATAGCAGTCTTCCTCAGCCGGAATTCTTCTGTTTCACAGCCAACTCCAGCAACACAGGACTCCTCTCGGCTATGCTCTGTTTTCTCTTACTCTCTCTCTCTTTCTCATCTTCTTCTTCTTCTTCTTCTTCTTCTTCTTCTTCTTCTTGTTTTTATTTATTTATTTACTCATTGGATTTTATTAAAGACTTGTTTTTTTTATTTTTATTTTTTTCCTTTATCATTTAGTTAGATGCTCTTTCAATTATAGTTCTTTTTAGTATTAAAGTTTATTGATTTTATGTGTTTAATTAATGAAGTCTAAGATAAAAATAAAAAAAAATATAGAAAACTAAAATAAAATACAAAGTTTGTGTTTTTATTTCTTGTGTCATGTTATTGTTTAGGTTGATTGATATTTTAATTTTAATTCGCATTCTTGATTCGTGTTAAAGATTCGATTTTTATTACGCACGTATGTGTTGATTGAGTTTCCATAGTGTGTGTTTTAATCCCATGTTCTAGGTTACCATCTTTAATTAGTGCGTGTGTCAATGTTTCCTTAGGTAGATTAGAGTTTCCATTCTAGCGTGTTTCAATTCTTTATTTGTAGTTTCCAGTTTTAATTAGTGCGTGTCCCAATGTTTCTTCAAGTAAACTAGGATTTCTATTCTTGTTTTCTTTTATTTAGTGCAAGTTAATTTCAGGGTTTAAATTGCGTGTTATTTAATTTGTCAAAAGTGAAATTGAACAATCTTGAAATCCCAAATCTGAACTGAGTTCAGTACATTTTTAATTTCGATTGGAAGAACGTAAAATTTGAGATTAAAACGCATTCCCTGAGGAGACGATCTAGCCCTTGGGCTTAATATTACATGACGTAACTCCTATACTTGGGATAGCTTTCGAGCTGCTCATTTTTTGAGTGAGTCAGTCACCAACACTACTCTTGTCCCTAAATTAGAAGAAATTGAGGACATGTGTTGAATGATTAATGGTTATCCTTGATTCGAGGAGCTAAACCACAATTAACAACGTCATCTAATCCACCGATTTCCAACAATAAATGGCCAAGTATAGTGTTCATCCTCTAAAGGGCATTCTTTCAAACACCTCGTGGGCGCCTTCTTATTTAACTAAGTTGTAATCTCCTTTTGTTATAAAACGTCTCATAAACACAAATCAAACTTAACAAACTATGCAAAACCAACACAACAAAAATAACTCATTCGATGACTCATTCAAACAATAAAGTAAACGATAACGAAATTAAACGAACAAAATAATCCAACATTTAAACATTCAAACAATGAACTAAAGACAAGAGCTTCATTAATCTAAAAAAAACATTCAACAATAAAGTAACTCAATCCAATAATAACTTTAAAAAAATAAACTCAATCCAACAATAAATCAAAACAAGGTATTGAAATAAATGTTAAGTAAAGAAACAAAGAACAAAAGATGGAAGAACGAAAGGAGAGAAGAGAAGAGAGAGAAGTCTGAGATGAATGGAGGGGCTTCCTCTCTAGGTTCAGCTGCTCCAAACTCTTCAATCTTTAGTTGTTCCAACTTCCTTCAATTGCACTCACATAAAATTCAAAGTGAAGAAACACAAGAACAAAAAGCTAGAAGAAAAGAGAGGAGAGGAGAGGAGAGAAGAGAAGAAAAGTCTAAGCCGAATGGAAGGTTTCTCCCTAGGTTCGGCTACTCCCAAATCCTAGCTGCCTTGCCCTCAACCTCATGGCCTCCAAACCTCCTTCAAACATACGGCCACGCACCTTAAAACTCTAATTTTTCTTCCCCTCAAGCTGCCCTAGCCGTGTGGACTTCCTCATTGTAGGTGCATGGACCTTCTTTGCGCAGCCAATGCCTTCCTTTATTTCATGTATGGCTACCCTTTGCAGCCCACACACACATGCACGACCAGCCCTAGTTTAAAATCTTTTTTTTTTCTTCCCCCAAGATGCCCTAGCTGTCTAGACTCTTGTAGTAACCCAAACCGAGAAAATAAAAGAGAATAAATATAAAAGAGAGAGATAAAGGTAAACAAAAGGAAAATAAGGAGGTTGGTTTGGCAGCGCCCAAAATGGCACCAATTTTCTAGAGGGTGAGAAAACCGTTGCTGGTTTTAGTCAACTGGGAGAGTCAACTGCCAAACTGGCACCGATTTTATTAAGCACAAGAAAACCAGTAACTATTTTCCTGCAGGTCTGTTTACTTAAGGGCCAAGTTATGTTGTTTTATTTCATAACTCTCTCTCTCTCTCTCTCTCTCTCTCTCTCTCTCTCTCTCTCTCTCTCTCTCTCTCTCTCTCTCTCTCTTTCTCTCTATTTCTAAAATTAGAGTTTTTATTTTCTCTCTCTCTCTAGCCTTGGAAACTCTCAGCTAGTGCTCCTCGGTTCTCTCTTCCTTCTCTCGGCTCGTAGGATCTCATTGTTTGGCCGATTTGGAAAGCTAGGGTTTGGGGTTTTTGTCCATTTCGGGTCATTTTCGAAAAAACAGGTAAGGGAATTATATTATGTCAGTTATTTTTTAGATGTGGACCGACTAAAATGTAGTATATGTTTATATGCAACTGATTATGGCTTTTATTTTCCAATCCAGTCGTTCAAACCAAGGTTTCGACCCTAGGATTCCGTTAATAAATATTATTTTCGAAACCAACCGATCAAATTTAAATATGAGATTATTGGATTGAAGTACTGGATTTTCTGAACGTTTTGACCAGTTGAAATTATTGATTTCAAATTATTATGGGTGTTTTATAAATGATCAAAGTAAGTAGGGTTGATTATCTCTGTTTTCCTATCTACATATATATTCTAGTTAAATAAAATCTAAGGAGATAATTAAACCCATATTTTTTATCTAAGCTGATATTTAGTATGATATGACGTGTTTCAGTTGATGAAATAATTATGATTTATCATATCAAAATTTGTGTGGCATGAGAATGGTTTAAATGGCATATATGAACATAAGTTTTTCACTGGTATTATACAATATGATATGATGGAAATATGCCGAGATTGATATAATGACTAGGGACCGGGAGTGATATAACGATCGGGGGCCGAGTTTTACATGACGGCTGGGGGCCGAGTTTTTATGGAATAACATGTTTTAATATGAAATGAGTTATAATACAATTTTTATTGTGTAAATTGCCATATATGATTCTAAAACCCTATGGATATGTGATATGTGATATTTTGAGCACGGTATCGTCGCTATATGTGGGGAGTGAGTGCAATCACACGGGCATGGAAGTGTGATGTGAAAAGTCAATTGGAGACCTGGGCTGCAGTACTACTCCGAGGTTTTTCTCGGGGGGGGGGGGATCCAAGGTGATTTCCGGGTGACCATAGGTAGGCACAATCGTACTTACTATAATTAGTTTTGACTCATCTGCGGAACCACCGGCTGTGAGTTTGAGTTTAACCTTCGAGTCACACAACCCGTCATGGAGGGAAGCATGTCATATAAGTATGTGATAGCGTGACGACACTACTTCAGTAGTCCAAGTTGTGTCTTTTATGCATAAATGGGCAAATTTACTATGAAGGGTTACATTGAGCCGACATGCTATTATTCAGAAATTATGTATTTTCATATATATTGATTTGTATAGATTAAATGCCAATTTCTTGTACAGTTAAATAATGGAAATTTTATTTCACACAAGAATTCATGCTAGCCACACACTGATAATAATATAATTCGTCTTACTGAGAAGTGTGTCACCCCATTATAAAAATGATTTTTCAAGTCCTATAGGGAATCATCCCTAGCTTTCCACAAGGTTGAGATTTAGACATTTTAGGAGTAGCTATCAGGACTGATGAAATACCAGATATTTTATTTTATTATTTTTGGGATTGTAATAAATGGGTAGACAATGTTCTGTATGTACGTATTTGGGAATAGATAAACTCTGGTATAGTGTTTGGATGTTTTAGAAATCTTCTGTTGTATGGTTTAAATTCAGTAATCATTGGTGCACTCGAGTTCTCTTGTTCTCTTTGAATAGGGTGGGTTGCATTATATATATATATATATATATATATATATATATATATATATATATATATATATATATATATATATATATGTTGTATCAGAGAGTATTTATATGTTTCACTAGCACTTCGAGCCCATGCGGCGGGTCAAGGCGCTACAGGTGGTATCGGAGCCTAGGTTGCTAGGTTCTGCAGACTAGGTCGAATGATCTTATCAAAGTATAGGTTTAAGTAGGATGAGGTTCGAAAAGGGTAGAATAATAATTTTGAGTCTTGCTTAGTAAGCCTTGAGGCAAAAATTCTTTGACGGACTTCTGTGTTTTTCTAGATCAGTCGACGAGTTCAAAAAACCATGGCAATCCATTAATTGTTTTTGTTTCCAAGCGGAGTGGCAAGAACTTGAAAACTAGAACGGGAATATGAAATTGGCAGAGTGTGTCATAAATTAGGGGAGAAGATTTGGGTCGGTATTGGATTCTATAGAAAGTAAATATTTTAGTGTTGTAATTGCACAAGATATATTAGGATGTGAGAATTCTAAATTCGTTTTGGTTCTATCTTGAGGATGGATCCTAGGGACAATAATACTGTTGCAGGAGGAAGTAGCAGTGAGGGAGCTACCCATAAGGGTGGTAGTGATTCTATAGTGGCGTTTCAGGATTTTGCCCAACAGTTTATGGTCGAGGTTATGCGGAATTCTTGGGGATAGGATCATCGCAGTGCTGAGCTAGGAGATTCTATTGAGAAGTTCACTCGCCTAAAGCCTTCTACCTTCATGAGAAGTACCAACCCGATTCTTGCAAAGAACTGGGTTTGGGAAATTGAGAAGATCTTGACTGTACTGCGATGTAGAAGGTGCTTTATGCTACATTTAAACTAATTGGAGAGGCCGAGAGATGGTGGGAAGCAGTAAAATTTCTTGAGGAGCAGATACTGGTACCGGTGGGATGGCGTGGAGCCGTTTTAGAGAGGTGTTCTTTGATTGGTATTTTTCAGCCTCTGTCAGCAAAGCAAAGGCGGAAGAGTTCCTAAACCTGACTCAGGGACAGTTGACTATTCAGCAGTACGCCGCCCAATTTGTCGAGTTGTCATGGTTTGCTGCTTACATGGTACAAGACGAGTCCACAAAGGCTCAGAAGTTTAAGAGGGGTCTAAAGCAAGAGATCATTAAGCAAGTGGCCGTGTTACAGGTATAAGAGTTTGCTACACTAGTGGATAAGGCCACTATGGTAGAGACGAGTCTACAGCTAGAGGCAGAGACTCAAAACTCAAAGAAGAGGTCGATGCCTTCTATTCTCATATGGGTACGAGGTATGGACCTTGGAGGAGGTATGGTAACGGCAGAGGCCAGCATCAAGATATGGGTACTAGGGCGTTTCGAGGTACCTCATCATACCCTGTTTGCCCTAAGTGTGGCATTTGGGCGAATACAGGAGCAGACTAGGTGACTGTTACCAGTGTGGTAAGTCCAGACATATAGTGCAAGATTGCCGCGTGACATTGAACTTCCCACCTCCACAGCCGCAGTATCAGGAAGGTAACCAGGAACGGCGTGGAAACTACTAGAGGGGTATAGCCTAGGCGCAGGTGTATTCCTTGACTCTTGGTGATGCCAAGAATGGAGGAGATGTGGCAACAGGTAACCTTTATGTCTTTCAAATAGTGTTGTAGTATTGTTTGACTCAGGTGCAAAGCACTCTTTTATTTCGCAAGGATTCATTAAACTGTGTGGGGTAGAAACTCAATTATTAGATATTGAGTTAGAGGTGGTCACACCGACAGAGTTAGTGGTAGTTTGTAGTAGGGTGATCCGAGACTGCTTAGTGGGGATTCAGGAGAGAATGATGCCTACTAACTTAATTAACTATGATATGCATGGTTTTGATATTATTCTAGGGATGGATTGGTTAGCAGTCAGTTACGCGAGTATTGACTGCCACATGAAGGAGGTAGTATTCAGACCTCCTAAGGAGTAGGAATTTATATTTGTTGGGTTGTGTGTGCATTTTGCACCCCGGATCCTTTCAGCCATTCAGGCAAGGAGGCTACTTTTAGAGGGATGTTAGGGGTACTTAGCAATTGTGAAAGAAGCATCGAGGGAGGAACTTAAACTAGAGAATATCCCTGTGGTAAAGGAGTTCTCAAATGTTTTCCCAGAGGACTTACTGGGATTACCTTCGAATCATGAGGTGGAGTTTTCCATCGAGTTGCTTCCAGGGATAGCGTCTATTTCTAAGGCTCCTTACCGAATGGCTCCAACTGAATTAGAGGAGTTAAAGGAGTAGCTACAAGAACTTCTTGATAAGGGGTTTATCAGACTAAGTGTATCACCCTAGGGAGCACTGGTATTGTTTGTAAAGAAGAAGGATAGGTCTATGAGGATGTGCATTGACTACAGAGATATTAATAAAGTGATAGTAAAGAATAAGTACCTGTTATCCAAAATTGACGATCTATTCGACTATCTACAGAGCACACAAGTCTTCTCCAAGATCGATCGATGATCCGGGTTTCATCAAGTGAGAGTTAATTCAAAGGATGTACCAAATACAGCTTTCCATACTAGGTATGGCCACTACAAATTTCTTATTAAGCCTTTCAGATTGACCAATGCTACTGCGGCATTCATGGACTTGATGAACAGGGTGTTTCATGAGTACCTAGATCAGTTCGTGGTGGAATTCATCGATGACATCCTGGTTTATTCAAGAAGTCCTGAGGAGCATGCAATTCATTTGAGGTTGGTATTCCAGATACTTAGAAAATAAATTGTTTGCGAAGTTTAAGAAATGCGAATTCTAGTTAGAGGAAGTGGCATTTTTGGGACATATAGTGTCAAAGGAAGGTGTTTCAGTGGACTCGAGAAAGATAGAAGCGGAAATTGATTGGGTGGGGCTAAAGAATGTGCATGAGGTTAGAAGTTTCTTGGGTTTGGCAGGATATTACCGCAGGTTTGTAACGGGATTTTCTAGACTATCGGGTCCGCTGACACGGCTCATGAAGAAGAACATGAAGTTCAAATGGTCTGATGAGTGCAAGAAGATTTTTAGGAACTGAAGCAGCGGCTAGTTATTGCCCTAGTGTTAACCATTCCATCAAGAGATGGTGGATTTGTGATCTAGAGTGACACATCTAAGAAAGGACTCGGGTGCGTCTTAATGCAGCAGGGAAAAGTTATTGCCTATGCTTCTTTCCAACTCAACGAGCACAAGAAAAACTATCCGATGCACGACATGGAAGTGGTAGTAGTAGTCTATACATTAAAAATTTGTAGGCACTACCTGTACGGTGAAAGGTGCGAGATTTATACCAACCACAAAAGTCTTAAGTACTTTTTCACTTAAAAGGAGTTGAACATGAGGCAGCGGAGATGGCTCTAGTTGATAAAAGACTACGACTGTACCATTAGTTAACACCTAGAAAATAGTTAATGTGGTAGTTGATGCTTTGAGTTGGAAGTCAATGACTACGTCAGTTTCAGCAGTTGGAGTTCAACATAATATCAGAATGGACCTAGAAAAGTTGGGTGTGGGATTAGTGAAAGGAAATCACCAGACATTCATTGCTAGTCTCGTAGTGCAGCCGACCTTATGGGAAATGATTAGAATAGCTCAGATGAAACATACAGAGCTAACAGAGATTGTGAGTGGAATATAGGATGGGTTGAATGCATATTTCAATGTCTCAGATGACGGGGTGTTGAGATTTCACACTAGGATATGCGTACTGAATGATGCTGAGATTAAATGAACCATTCTGGAAGAGGCAATCGCTCTCTATATACAGTGCATCCAAGGAGCACAAAGATATACAGAGATTGGCAAGAATCTTTCTAGGGGTCTAACATGAAAAGAGAGATCGCTCGTTTTGTTGAGCAGTTCCTAACGTGTCAACAAGTGAAGGCTGAGCACCAGAGGCCAGTAGGACCGTTGCAACCACTTCTCATTCTAAAGTGGAAGTGGGAGCACATTTCCATGGACTTTTTCACAAGACTGCCATTAGCACTTTAGGGATAGAATGCTATTTGGGTAGTTGTTGACAAGCTAATGAAGATTGTTCATTTCATTCCGATTAAAGTTAGTTAATCCATGAATACAAGAGATAGTCAGACTGCACGGGGCGCCTATGTCTATTATTTTAGATAGGGACCAGCAGTTTACTTCCCTATTTCAAAAGAGTCTACAAGAAGCATTGGGATCTCAACTCATTTTCAGTACCACTTTTCACCCGTAGACCGATGGTCAGTTAAAGAGGACTATTTAGATTCTAGAGGATATGTTGCGGGTGTGTATACTAGATTTCGGGGGTAGTTGGATTAAATATCTATCATTAGTTAAGTTCACATACAATAACATTTATTAGGCCAGTATCTGGATACCACCGTATGAGAAACTATATGGTCGGAGGTGGCGATCTCCATTGTATTGGGATGAGGTGGGTGAGCGACAAATTTTAGGGCTGGAGCTTATTCAACAGACCTCTAACAAGGTTCAATTTATCAGGGAAAGAATAAAGACGGCACAAAGTCGGCAAAAGAGCTATGTGGATACAAGTCGACATGAGCAGGAGTTCAAGGTAGGTGATGCCATAGTTTTTAGGAATGCTCCGATGAAAGGGGTAATGAGATTTGGAAAAAAGGAGAAACTAAGCCCCAGATACATCGAGCCATTCAAGATTTGGAGAGAGTTGGTCCGGTGGCGTATAGGATAACATTACCTCCAGCACTGTCTAGGATTCACAACGTGTTCCACGTGTCCATGCTGAGGAAGTACATTCTGAATCCTTCACATGTAATCAATTACGAGTCTTTGGAACTCGAGGATACGTTAGCATATGAGGAGATACTGATTCAAATCCTAGACCATAAGGAGCAGGAGCTATGTATTAAGAGGATTCCTCTTGTAAAGGTACTTTGGCGTAATCATGCAGTGGAAGAAGCATCATGGGAAATAGAGGTAGAAATACGTCAGAAGTATCCACAGCTATTCGAGGAAGCTCAGTGTTAAATTGGTAAGTAGAGCGGTAGGTAAGTGTTGATTTTGTATATAGTTTTCTTAGAGTAGGTTGTTTAGTTTTGTGACTTAGTTTATTGTTATGGTTTATGGACGATCTCTAGGATATTTTTGTATGGATATTGTAATCTCCTGAGATGGGATATGTAACCACGGTATTCTTCCACCATAAGGGAGGGTATTTAATAAATTTGGGATAGGGCTGCTATGTGGGTGGCCGCCGACTCTTCCTAAAGTCGGATTAGCAGATCAATGATAACTTAGGTGTGTAAAAAAAATCAATTATAAAATTTCAAGGATGAAATTTTTATAAGGAGGGGAGATTGTAGTAACCCAAACTAAGAAAATAAAAGAGAACAAATATAAAAAAGAAAGATAAAGGAAAACAAAAGGAAAAGAAGGACGCTGGTTTGGCAGGGCCCAAACCGATGCCGATTTTCTAGAGGGCGAGAAAATGGTCACCTGTTTTAGTCAACTAGGAGAGTCAACTGCCAAACTGGCACCGGTTTTTTGAAGCTCATGTCTCTTTACTTAAGGGCTAAGTTATGTTGTTTTATTTCATAACTCCCAACTCTCTCTCTCTCTCTCTCTCTCTCTCTCTCTCTCTCTCTCTCTCTCTCTCTCTCTCTAAAATTAGGGTTTTGATTTTTCTCTCTCTATAGCCTCGAGAACTTTACGCTAGTGCTCCTCGGTTCTCTCTCCCTTCTCCCGGCTCGTAGGATCTCGTTGTTTGGCCGGTTCGGAAAGCTAAGGTTTGGGGTTTTTGTCCGTTTCAAGTCATTTTCGGGAAAATAGGTAAAGGGATCATATTATGTCAGTTATTTTTGAAATGTGGACTGACTAAAATGTAGTATATATTTATATGCAACTGATTATGGCTTTATTTTCCAATCCATCCGTTCAAACTGAGGTTTTCGACCCTAGGATTCGGTTAATAAATATTATTTTCGAAACCAACTGATCAAATTTAAATATGAGATTACTGGATTGAAATACTAGATTTTCTAAACGTTTTGACCAGTTGAAATTATTGATTTCAAATTATTATGGGTGTTTTATAAATGATCAAAGTAAGTAGGGTTGATTATCTCCATTTTCCTATATACATATATATTCTAGTTAAATAAAATTAGAGGAGATAATTAAACCCGTATTTTTTATTGAAGCCAATATTTAGTATCATATGATGTGTTTCAGTTGATGAAATAATTATGATTTATCATATGAAAATTTGTGTGGCATGAGAATTGTTTAAATGGCATATATAAACATAAATTTTTCACTGGTATTATACAATATGATATGACAGCTATTTGTCGAGATTGATATAACGGCCGGGGGTTGGGAGTGATATAACGACCAGGGGTCGGGTGTGATATAATGGCCGAGGGCCGAGTTTTACATAACGGCTAGAGACCAAGATTGATATAACGGCCGGGGGACGAGTTTTTAAAGAATAACATGTTTTAATACGAAATGAGTTATAATACATTTTTTATTGTGTAAGTTGTCATATATGATTGTAGAACCTTGTGGATATGCGATATGTGATATTGTGAGCACAGTACCATAGCTATAGGTGGGGAGTGAGTGCAATCATACAGGCATGGAAGTGTAATGTGAAAATTCGATTAGAGACCTGGGCCGCAGTACTACTTCGAGGTTTTTGCCCCGGGGGGGGGGCATCCAAGGTGATTTCCGAGTGACCATAGGTAAGCACCATCGTACTTACTATGATTAGTTTTGACTCAGCTGCGAAACCGCCGACTGTGAGTTTAAGTCCAACCTTCGGCCACACAAACTGTCATGGGGGGGGAAGCATGTCATATGAGTACGTGATAGCGTGAAGAAGCTACTTCAGCTATCCAGTTTGTGTATTTTATGTATAAATTGGCAAATTTACTATAAAGGGCTACATTGAGCCGACATGTTATTATTAAGAAATTATGTATTTTAAGATATATTGATTTTTACATATTAAATGTCATTTCGTGTATAGTTAAATAGTAGAAGTTTTATTTCACACGAGAACTCATGCTAGCTACACACTGATAATAATATAATCCATCTTACTAAGAAGTGTCTCACCCCATTATACAAATGATTTTTCAGGTCTTACATAGAATCGTCCCTAGCTTACCTCAGGGATGGATTTAGACGTTTTGGGAGTAGCTATCAGGACTAGTGAGATACCAGATATTTTATTTTGTTCTTTCTAGGATTGTAATATATGGGCAGACAATGTTTTGTATGTATGTATTTGGGAATAGATAAACTCTGGTAGTGTGTGGATGTTTTAGAAATCTTCCACTGTATGGTTTAAATTCAATAATCACTGGAGCACCCAAGTTCTCTTTGATTTGGGCGAGTTGCATTATATATATATATAGAACATTGTCTACCCATAAAAAAAATGTGAAAATTAAGTTGGTCGTCACAACCAACCACGCGTTCTAAAATCTAGTCCCAAAATGGCAAAGGGAAATGGTCCTTCCTAGTGGCTGAATTAAGTTTTTCATAATCAATACACATCCTCTAACCAGTCAACATCCTAGTTGGGATTAATTCATTTTCCTCATTTTTTACAACCATCAAACCAGATTTTTTTGGTACTACCTGAGTTGGGCTTACCCACTTACTGTCTTAGGTGGGGTAGATGATACCTATTGGGAGCAGCTTTAGCACCTCCTTTTTGACAACTTCTTTCATGGTAGGGTTGGGCCTACGTTGAACATCTTGAACTAGTCTAGCATCATCCTCAAGATGGATTTTGTGTGTAAAAATGGCAACATCAATACCTTTGATGTCGGCTATTGTCCACCCAATTGCACCTCAATGCTTTCTTAAGACTTCTAGTAACTGGTCTTCATCTTTCTTATTTAGCTTTGAGGAGATTACAATAGGAAAGGTGCCTTCTTTTGTACCAAGAAAATCATATTTTAAATGTAACGCCCTGACCCTCACATGGACCCAAAGTGCTACTAATCCATTCATTTACCTGATAATCTACATTCTAATATCATGTACGCAGTGAAAAACATAAATATAATCTCCAAAAATATAATACCAAAGTTTACCATTTCTATCCATAATCCAAAATAACAATTCATCACCTGTATTCTCATATATACACATATCTCCAAAAACATTCAGTATTCACAAACACCAGTATATTTCACAACCATCCATATCTTAGAAGACGTAAAACATAAAACATAACTTACATACAACCCAAAATATCAGCTAAGTATATACTCTTTCTTTTCTATATCCCAAAAATGGTACAAACACTTTGAGCTCTCTAAGCTCGATCTCGTCGAAATCCTGAAAAGATAAATTCATATTCGGGTAAGACACATCTCAGTAAGGGAAGAAACAACATATTAAAATAATGTGTGGCTAACATGAGGTTTGTAAATAACATATTATACATAATTTTCAAGTCGTTAACATATTTTCTAAAATCATTTTCTAATTCTATTCAAACACATGCAAGGTATTTTACCCACGAGATTACTTAACGATAGGGGTGATTATTCGCTCATACTAGTAGCACCCCTCTGCTCTGATACATTAAGCAACCCAAAGGTCACAACTGAAGCATACCAGGGCACTCACCTTACTTAGTAAGCCCTCAAGACAGATTAATCTCGTACTCACACAGTTCATACAAAAGTTTACTAGCAAAGGCCCTGAGAATAGGGAAATCTACCTGCCCATACAAGTAGTTTCCCTCTACCCTAGTATGTTATGTAGCCTACTACTACATCTGATACTTACCAAGACACTCGCCTTTCTCAACAAGCCCTCAGGTGAAGAGTTTGCCCAACCCAAACATAACATGTTCTACTAGCACACATACCGATAATACCATAATACATTATTTTGTCATGTTCTACTAGCACACATACCAATAATACCATAATACATTATTTTGTCGATCATTATCTTGTAATTCTCATCTGCTCGTGTTCTCAGCTTGGCATTTCGTAGCGTTTCATTTTATGTGGCTCTTTCCCATTTTACATCGTTCACATTTCACATTTTATACTATTTCATTCATTTCCATTTTCATTTCATTTCATACTCATTTTTCATTTCTTTTCATTTCATAACCAGCATTTTTTCAGCAATTGTTAATTAATCTCTACATCTTTTCAGTCGTGGTAGGTTTGCTTCAGCATCCTTTCAGCCGTGGTTGGTTAGCATCTACATCCTTCCAGCTGTGTTCGGCATCTTTTCAGCTGTGGTTGCTTAGCTTCGGCATCCTTTCAGCCGTGGTCGGCATCTTTTCAGTCGTGGTTGGTTAGCTTCGGCATCCTTTCAACCGTGGTCGGCATCTTTTCAGTCGTTTTTGTTTCTATAGTTGCATTAACACTCACATGCAGCATATTTCATATATCATTTTAATATTCAGTTCATTTCATGTATATCCTACATCTCATATATGTATAACATAACTCCACACAAAATTCTATTTACTCATGCCACACTATTTAGCAGTAAAATTCATGTACATCTCCTATAAAATAAGCCAACTTACATTTAACATTTATATGCTAAAAATATATCTTTAATTTCTTACATAATTATCCTGAAAATATCTTTCACTTTCACAAGTTCATTTTCGCATATACGTATCTAATAAACAACCATAAGTTCAGAAAACATAATTTAAATGGTTGACATTTTAAACCCATATCAAAACATATACACGTATATATAACACAATTCATTTTCCATTAAATTCATAAAAATTCTTGTTTAATATATATATTTTCCTTTACTTGATTTCTTGAACTATGCCAACAGGGACCCCAAAATGATACCTACGGCACTCACCCGGACCCTAAATCAAAAACCCTAGTTCTATTAAATCAACCCTAAATAAAATATTATTTTAACATTACCTAGGCCCATAAATTCCAAATAAATAATTATACCCTTAAATATAGTCAATTTACTTAATCCCCAAATCTCACTCTCGCTTTGGAGTGGTGCCTAGGATACTCAAATTGAAAATTTACTCCATTCAAAATGACGACGATCGCAACTAGGACCCTGTAGTCGTGCCTGATCATCGATTTAACGGCAGATTTAAGAAGAAATTAAAGATTTAGAGGGAATATATCTTTCCCCAGGAGTGATACCTACGCCACTCTCATGACAAATTCGCTCCAGTAAAAATGTCAGTGGCGAAACTATGAACCCAACAGTACCTTCCGTTTCTCAATCGACTGAATATCCGTCGAGAAATTAAGGAGAGAGGGAGAGGAGACGAAGGAGAGACGAGAGTAGAGACGTCACTAGTTCTCAAAAAAATTATTTTCTTCCTGAAGCTATTATGAAGCTTCAGGAAGCCTTTAGTGCATACCTATTCTATTATAATATTTGACTTTATTATATAAACATATATATACCTTCATCCTTACTTTTACACACACACACACACACACACACACACATATATATATATATATAACTAACATATTATTTATTTAGTTAATTCAATTTAATAATGTTTAATTAATTATTTAATTAATTAATAAATCAAACTTAATTTAATTTTTTTACTATTCCTTTTATTTGTTTATTTAGCACATTATTTTAATAATTTTTAATTAATTAATTGATAAATAGCATATATTATTATTATTATTATTATTATTATTATTATTATTATTATTGTTATTTCCTTTTTCCGGGTTACTACATTAAATTTGTAGGGAGTGGCTTCAGTTCCAGCTGGGGAACTTCCTCCTCTAAAAATTTAAGTACGTCCAGTGGTGGTAAACTGGGGCTGCCATTTGGCTCCTACTATTCCTATCAAGGAATAAAGTAAGGGACTTCCAAAAGAGGAGGCACCCCAAAAAGGAGGCACCTACGACCTGTACCTCAAGTGGTGAAGGAAAATATGCCAAACAATCCAAAGCTTCAAAGAAATTTTCATTAGTAGGGTTAGTCTCCTCATCAACTAAAAATTTAGAAGTTTGAAAAATGAACTCATCATCAGAGGAAAGGAAAGTTGAACCATTATTTTCCGCAGGTGCAAAAACCTCTACAGCATTCAAATTGCTTGTGTCATCAAAGTGGCTCAGCATTTTGCAAGCATTGAAGACATTCAACTCAAGTCCCGTATTCCCAAAAGTAAGCTTCAGAACACCACTTCTATAGTTGATCAACGCATTTGATGTAACCAAGAATGGTCTCCCCAGGATGAAAGGTGCTTGAGATATTGACATTTGACTGCTACATATCCAGGATTACAAAGTCAATTGGATAGTAAAAATTTTTCAACTTGTACAAACACATCTTCCACAACTCCCCTCAGTCTCTTGATTTACCTATCAACTAATTGCAACAAAAGGGTAGTCTCCTCTAACTCTCCCAGTCCAAGTTGCTTATAAAGTGAGTATGGCAATAGGTTCACACTACAGTCCAAGTCTAGCAAAGCTCTAGCAATTTGGGATTCACCAATCATGATGGAAATTGTAGGGGAACCTGGATCTCTGTACTTTGGAGGAGTCTCACACTGGATAATTGCACTCACTTTTTTTGTTAAGAAGGCTTTCTTCTTTACATTCAATTGCCTCTTCACTATGCACAGATCTTTCAGAAACTTGGCATAAGAAGGAACTTGTTGAATGGCTTCCAGTAGTGGAATATTAATTGCCATATGTTTGAACACCTCAAAAATATCTTTTTATCACTTACTCTTGGTAGCCAACAATGATCTCTGAGGGTATGGTGCTGTAGGGGTATATTTCTTCCTCAACTCTTTAATTTTCTGATTCAAAGGCTCAATCTCCTTTTTCTAGTTCCCACTTTGGTCAACATGTGCCTCAGATGACCCCGCCACATCTTCCATAACTTCTGGATATTTATCAGGCTTAGGATCATTTTCAGCTAATAGCTTTGGTACAACCTACTCAATTTGTTTACCACTCATGATGTCATGACAACTTTCACTGGCTTCAAATTTTCATTCTTAGTTGAATGCACCTCTGACTTCTTATTCTCTTGTGGGTTGGGTTGAGTCTGAGCTAGAAATTTACCCTTCTCCCAAGTGTTTAGAGTAATCATCATTTTACTAAGCATGCCTATGATTTTGCTGATGGCTTGAGAATTCTGAGTGTTGGTCATATTTTGGTTTGCCATAAATTGGTGAAAAGTGGTAGCCATCTGAGCAACTGTTCCATCCAGTGACCTCTTAGGAGGTTGAAAAGGTTGCTAATGATGAGCCACGGGGTACTGCTAAAAAGTTCCTTGAGTAGGTGCAACTGCCTGGCTTGATTATCCTGAATCATTTCTCCATGAAAAATTAGGGTGATGTCGCCATGCTGGAGTGTAAGTATTTGAGATTGGTGGATTTCAAGGTCGACCCACCCAGCTTACATTTTAAGGCTACTCTGCACTATTCTCCTGATACATCAACAAAATAGGGCATTCCATTGTTTTATGACTTATGTCAGCACACAGAGCACAAATTTCCTAAGCTTTATTCACTGCCTTCACTTTTTCCATCTCCATAGCATCTAATCTTCTAGTGATTGCAGCCAGATATGCCTAAACATCAATGTCATCCTTCAGTTCATATCACCTTTCACCAGGTATTGCTCTCAATGATTGAGCTAAAATTGGTTTTCTATCAATCCTAGTAGTCCATTGCTGAGCATTTTCAACTAAATAATCAAGAAAACTCAGTGCTTCATCTGGCTCCTTGTTGAAGAAATCACATGTACACATTTTATGGAAAAATTGCTTCGATTTAGGGGTCAAAGCAGTGTAGAAATAGTTCACCAATCGCCATGACTCAAACCCATGATGAGGACACATACCAACCAGCTCTTTAAATCTTTCCCAACTTGCATGAAAGGTCTCATCAGCTCTCTGCATGAATTGATTGAATTGTTCCTGCAATGATTGAGTTCTCTATAAGGAAAAAAATTTATGCAGAAATTCTTTTTGCATGTCTGACCAGTTAGCAATAGAATTTGGCCTAAGATAATTAAACCACTTCTTAGCCTTTTCTTTCAATGAAAAAGGAAACAGACGCAATCTAATTATCTCATTAGTAACAACCCTATTCATGAATTTAGTATATGCAAGTTCAAAATCAGTTAAGTGCTAATACGGATTTTCATATTCCATCCGATGAAACTGAGGTATCACAGATATCATTCCATGCTTAATGTTAAAATTCTGTGCATTCTCAGGCAATATGATACAAGATGATTGTGTGATTCGTGTGGGTTGCAGATAATCCTTTAGTGTCCTAGGAACTTGTTCAGCCATGTTATCAGTAGGAAAGGGATTTGATGTAATTGGTGTTATACCAAGAGGTGGGGGTGAATTGGATATTTAAAAATTTTAGTTCACTTCTATTCTAATTCAATCCACAATCAATAACTCAACCTAAGGTTTTTTCTAGACACTTCCAATTCAATAGATACAAGGATGATTAGATAAGCTAGACAGATAAAGCAGTTCCAGTATTTTTTAAGCAAACACAAATATATATCAAAATATTAGTGCAATGAATCCAGTAAATACCAAAGAGCAAGTAAACACGGGAATGTAAAGAGAAATAAAAGAACAGTGATACCCAATATGTTATCGAGGTTCAACAATTGTGTCTACGTCCATGCCTCTAGCTAACCAGCCCGAAGATTCCACTAATGCTCACTTAATGGGTGGAGCAAAACCATTTACAGCACCCTCTCCTTACTGGGCGAGGGAAACCCCAACTCACATTCATAAGGCTGAACCCAACCTTTAAAATTGATCCTTACAGGCTAGATCACCACCTCCTCAGGCCACACCTCGAATACAATCAAAAAATACAAATTTTGTGTACAATACAAGTGCTTATAAACTAAGAAAATATGTACCACAATATACACAATGCACTCTAGTATGATAAAGATTTATGCTCAAAAGATTCTACGTGAATGTATCTCTCAAAAGCAATATGTAAGAGATATGCGAGAGATAATGATCTTTAAGTTAACGAAAATGTATGTTAAGAACTCTTCAAAGATCTAAAGCTTAAAATGATATCTCCAAAAATAATTTTCAAGATGAAGTATAGGAGATGTTGGATATAGCTCACAAAAATATTTTTAACAATAAGCACAAAAAGAGCTCTTGAGTCTTGCAATGAAAATGTCAAAAGACTCACAAGTTTAAGAGGAGATTTTCCTAACAATATTTATCAATATAAAATAATATGGGAAAAATCTCAAAGCTAACTCCTAAGAAATATTTTCAAAATGAATATGGGTATGTGAGAGTATAAGCTAAAAGAAATGTATGAGTAAGCACACAACAATCAACAACACAACTCTCTTCAACTTGCAATTGATTTGCAAATGAGTATAAAAATAATGCTATCTTCTTTTAAAACGATTTTAGCAAGAAATAATGGAAGAGAGATTATAATATACTTTAAAATCAAAGTGTGTAAGCAATAAGAGCACAAATAATTTCAGAGAATATTTTTGCTAATCAAGTTGCTAATCTGGAGTAATGACGGGGTATATATAGAATTCCCAAGATTTTTTATAGTTGGGGACATGGAGGGAATTTTAGAAAAAATTTAAGTGAAAATTAACCCTGATTAGCACAGGAAAAACTTGGAAACCCAAGACATTTGGTCGACCCAGGGCATAGCCGGTCAACCGGGCCAAGTCAAAATTTTGATTCTTCTTAAGGACTCAGTTAGTCGAGGAAACCGTCGATCATCTGGTTGAAGGCGATTTTGAACCCTTTGTAGATTTAGTTGACCTAGGCACAAGTCCAGTTGGCTATTCATGAAGGTCGGTCGGCCGTGGCATATTTGAACTAAAAGGACGGTCAGCCAAGGCTTTGGATAAGAGGCCATATACGCATGGCTGGTTGGCCAGGCATTTTAGTTCAATATGGGGTCGATCGGCCAAACATGTCCAAAAATACAATTTTGCCCTCAGAGGGCCGAGGAGATTTTAATATGCATAGGTCGGTCAACCAGGGCTCTTTAAATTTAAATATTTTGCCTTGTTTTTGTTCCTTAAACTTTTTCAACCCTGTGTGAATAAGTTATGTCATTTAAATTGAAGAGTTGTGGATCCTATGGTCAGTCTATGGCATTTGAGCATTATTCTCTATCATGCATGCAATGCATTTTTACAAACTCAAAAAAAAATATAATGCAATTACAATTGACAGATATGGACTTCATTCCCTTTTGCTCTTCAAGTGCCAAGTGTATAAGCTTTGATGTCCTTATGGCTTCCTTATGTCCTTACCTTCCGTGCATGCTAAGAATTAATCATATTCAAATGCTAAGTGCATAGGTAAGAAACAAAGTGATTTTTCATTATCAAAATAGGATCGGACTCATAGAGTCAACAATCTCCCCCTTTTTTATGATGACAAATACACAAGCAAAAAATGGGTATAGCCTAAAAAGGCTCCCCCTAGGAACATGCATTTAAATAAACTTATAATTGTAGTTCAAGCATATGTAGAAGGAAGACAAACAACAATTGATCATGCATTCAATTATGCATTCAATTTTTGGCAATTAGTATAACTCTAATATATGTTGTTGTGTTCCCTACTTTTTGCTAAGTTATCTCTCCCCTTTTTGTCATCAGCAAAAAGGTTAGGGTAAAAGTATAATCAATTTGAACACAATCATTTGATGTTGGAAAAAGTTTTACGTAATTTTGACAGCATGCCATTTGAAAATAGAGCAATTCCCAAAACAAATGTACATCAAAAAATTGATTGATTTTAGTAGTCAGTTTACAGTATTGCACATCATTCAAATCAAGCATGCAATTTATATCACTACATCAGCCCTAAATGAGGCATTATGTACATGCATGCAAATCGATTTAGTATAGAATAAGACAGTTTAGGCTAAGTAAATGACATCAAATATCCAAAAAAAAAAATTTAAGCATGCATTTTAGTATTGATAGTAAAAACATTCCTTCACAAGGCAAAAATTATATTAGGGTAAAACAATATTGTGAGAATACTTATTTTTCAAAGTCATAGTATTTTAAGTTAAGTTGCTCCCCCTCAGTTTGTGCACTCCATCATATCTCTAGCCAATTTCTCTACTGTGCATTAGACCTAATTCACATCTAATCTGTATAAATCTATCCTCCTAAAGAGGTTTTGTGAAAATGACGGCCCATTGTTCATTAGCACACACGAATTCAAATGCCACATCCCCCTTTTTCACATGGTCACGAATAAAGGGATATCTCATTTCAATGTGCTTAGTTCATGAGTGTGAGATGGGGTTCTTTGAGATATTAATTGCACTAGTATTATCGCATTTTATGGGTAGTGTGTCATAGTGCAATCCACAGTCCAAGATTGGTTACTTCATTTAAAGTTATTGGAATTGGTGTGTTGCCAAGAAAGGGGTGAATTGGAAATTTAAAACTTTCCTAGGTCAAATTCAAATTACAATTAGTATTTCCCAACCTATGGTCTTTCTAAGCATTAAGCAATTCAGCAGAAATCAAACTGAGCAAAAGTGTAAAGCAATTGAAGCAATCTCAGTATTTCTGAAACATTCACACTAATTAAAATAATAACATTCAAGTACGTAAATTTAAGTGTAAAAATTAAAGTCGACGCAAGAAATGTTATTGAGATTCGGCCAAACTTGCCTACGTCCCCACCTCAGTTTGCAAGCCTAAGGATTCCACTAATGCTAGCTTACTGGGTGGAGCGATACCGTTTACAACACTAGGTCAAATTACCAAGGCTGACCTCAACCTTTACAAACTCTCATTACGGAGTAGAGAATACCCACATCAGGTCACGCCTGGAATACAACATTGAATATAAAGTTTGCGTACAATTCAATTGCTTCTCAACTAAGCAAATATGTACTAGCAATAAGCACAATATGATCAATGCACTCAAGTATGATAAGGAATTAATGCTCAAGTGAGATTTGATTATTCAATTAATATAAAAGATGATGTTAAGATTGATCTTTGAATCAAATGGGTGTAAGACAGTAATGGTATTTCAAAGATCTATGCTTCTAAAAACTTTATATTCACAAAATATTTTCAACAATAAAATCAGGAGATAGTCAAGATTTGCTTCTCAAAAAATATTTTGCAATAAGCACAAAATCTAGCCTTTGAATCTTACAACAAAGATGCAAAGATCCTTAAGATGAAAAAAGTTATCCCAAGATAATATTTATCAATAAAATAATCTGGGATCAACTCAAGCTAACTCTCTAAAAAATAATTTCAACAATAATGAATGAGAGAGTACACTAGCTTTAAGATAATGTATGAAGCACACAAATATATTCTCTCTTCAAGTTGCAACAATAATGCAAATGAAGAGAATGCAATAAACACTCTCTTATCAAAGATGATTTTTGCAAATAAGAGTTTGAGAAAGTATGAACAATATTTGCTTGAAAAATTATGGAGTATGAGCAAATAGGAGTGTAAAAATTTGAGAGAACTTTTTGCTAATCTATTTGCTAATCTTATTACTAATCAAATCAAATGAATGAATATTTATGGGTACTCCGTAAATTATAGCCGTTGGGCACTTATTTGGTATTTTCAAAATGTTTAATCAAGTTTTAACCCCAATTACCGCAATAAAAATGTGGCAACCTAAGAGTTTCAATCGCCCAGCCCTTAGCACCGATCACCTGAATAGACATAGATAAAAAAGTTCACTTCCTCACATTGGGTGCCTGAGGGAAAGTTTGGTTGGTTGAAGCCAAGGTGATTTTCCAAAAGATCAAGGTTCGGTCAACCAATGAATGGTTCGGTCTATCGAACTTCATAATTCGGTCGCCCGAGCCTATTTTGAACTAAACGTTCGGTCGCCCATGGATAGTTAAAAAGTGGTTTTTAAACATTTGTTCTACCGGGGACAGTCAGTTCAATTTAAGTTTGGTTGCTTGGGCCTCAGTTAACTTTGTTGACTCTTACCTATTCAGTCGACCGAGGCTTTTTTAACACCCTAAGTTTGGTCGGCTGAAGCCCTTTCAAACTTAAGGATAGGTCCTGATTTTGATTAAAATCCACCCTTGTTTGCAATTTTGGCTTAAGGGACATAGTCATGATGTGTCCTATGGTCAATCATGGCCTCGAGAGTTATTCCCAAAAATCTGACATCGGTCAACCTTGGGTCAATCTATGGTCTTGAGCATATAAACCTATCATGCATGAGATTCAATTATTACAGACCATAATATTACAGACCAAATAATGAAACAAAATGTATTATACAAAATAAACAATAAGTCTTCTTCTTCTTTGCTTTTCTGAAACTTCATAGAATACGCCAAGAATATGTGCGCTTTATGACCTTTCTAACTTCCATTTCCTTGCCTTATGTGTGTGTTTGAATTAAAGACATGTTCAAGTAATGAGTGCACACATAAGTAACTTGTAGTTTGTCATTATCAAAACCAGGGTTTAGACTCAAAAAGTCAACAAAAGTGTTTGAGCACGAAAACTTCTAGCTGCGATGTATTCAGCCTCGGCTGTGGATAGAGCAACAAAATTCTATTTCTTGGAGAACTAAGAGACCAAAGTTTGTCTTAAGTAATGACAAGTGTTTCTTGTGCTTTTTCAATCTACCTTATTACCGGCAAAGTCAGCATCAGAGTAACTAATAATCTTAAAAGAGGTGTACTTAGGATACCATAATCCAAGCTCAATAGTTCCAATAAGGTATCTAAGTATCCTTTTGACTGATAACAAGTGGGATTCCTTAGGTGCAATCTGAAATCTAGGACCCATACATACACTAAACATAATGTCAAGCCGGCTCGAATTTAAGTACAATAGGCTGCTAATCATCCCATGGTAGAGCTTAACATCTACCGGTATTCCTTGCTCGTCTTTATCTAGTTTTGTGGAAGAGCTCATAGGTGTTCCTAAAATTTTACCATCTTCCATGTTAAATTTCTTGAGCAAGTCTCTAATGTATTTTGATTGGCATATGAATGTTCCATGTTTGGCCTATTTTATTTGAAGACCTAGAAAGAAATTAAGCTCACCCATAATTCTAATTTCAAATTCATTTTGCATGCATTTGGGAAACTCATTACACAGCTCATCATTTGTAGCTCCAAAAATTATGTCATCTACATATGTCTGTACTAGGAGTATATTATCATTTTTAGCTTTTAAAAATAGAGTTGTGTCAATTTTTCCTCTAGCAAATCCATTATCTAATAGAAAACCACTTAGCTTTTCATACCAAACTCTAGGAGCTTGCTTCAATCCATACAAAGCCTAAGTCAATCAATAAACATGATTAGGAAATTTATAGTTCTCGAATCTTGGAGGTTGTTCCACATACTCATTGATGTGGCCATTTAAAAAGCCGCTTTTGACATCCATTTGATACAATTTGAAATTCTTAAAAGCAACATAGGCTAATAACATATGAATGGTTTCCATCCTAGCCACAGGAGCATATGTTTCCTCAAAGTCTATACCTTCCTCTTGGTTATATCCTTGGGCTACTAGTCTAGCCTTGTTTCTAACTAGTATTTCGTTTTCATCTTTTTTGTTCTTGTAAACCCATTTGGTTTCAATAACAATGTGATCGTCAAGTCTAGGAACTAGGGTCCAGACTTTACTTCTCTCAAATTGATTTAGCTCATCCTACATGGATAATACCCATGATACATCCTCTATGGCCTCATTTATATTCTTAGGTTCCTCTTGAGATAAGAATGCAAAGTGGCTGACAAGATTTCTTAGGGATGAACGGGTGGCAACCCCACGTGAGGGTTCACCTAGGATTTGATCTACAGGATGATTTCTTACAAATTTCCACCCTTTAGGTAGCCCATGTACCACATTCTCTTCCTGATTATCTTAAGCATGAGTTTCTCTAATTTCTATGCTCTTTTCAGTGTTATTTTCAATGGATATTTTCTCTAATCCCTTGGTTATTTCAATATCATCCTCATTGGTCTTCTTGGAAAAGGGATTGGACTCATCAAACACTACATGGATGGACTCTATTACAATCAATATTCTCTTATTATATACCTTGTAGGCTTTACTATCTAATGCATAACCTAGAAATATACCCTCATTAGATTTCGAATTAAATTTTCCAAGGTTATCATTATCCCTTAGAAAAAAACATTTACAGCCAAAAACATAAAAGTAGGAAATATTAGGTTTATAGCCATTCCACAATTCGTAAAGGGTTTTGTTGAGAATGGGCCTAATCAAGATTCTATTCATAACATAGCCTACACTGCTAATAGCTTCAGCTCAGAAGTATTTAGGTAATTTATGTTCATTGAGCATTGTTTTACCCATTTCTTATAGAGACCTATTCTTTCTCTCAACTACACCATTCTGTTGTGAGGTTTTAGGTGCAGAGAAATTATGAAATATACCATGAAGATCACAAAATTCCACCATATATTTATTCTTAAATTCTCTTCCTCTATCACTTCTAATATGTGAGATTTTATACGCTTTATCGTTCTAAATTTTTCTACATAATCTAGCAAAATTTTCATATGCTTCATCTTTATGCGCTAGAAATAATACCAATGAGAATCGAGAATAGTCATTAACAATCACAAAAGCATATGATTTTCCTCCTAAACTCTGAATTTGATTAGGACTAAATAGATCTAGGTGTAGCATTTGAAGTGGCCTAGTAGTACAGATGACTTTCTTTTTGTTGGCCTTACAAGGCTTAAGATCCTGTTTTGATGCTAACGAACAAGTGGAACTTAACATATTTGGTTAAGTGATGACATTTTAGGACTCAACTATGAGAAAGTAAGGTCAAGTGTTCAAAAGGATTCATGAAAGCTTATATTTCAAAGAAAGATAATTAAATGAAGCTTAAAGAGTTAAAGCATGGATTTAAAGATGGATTTGTAGACACCCCATTTTTTCCCAGACCCAATACAACAAAAGTTGTTATTATTATTATTATTATTATTTCTATTATCCTTATTATTATTTTTACTATTATTATAATTATTTTTATTATTTTACTTTATTATTATTATAATTATTATTATTGTTATTATTATTATTATTATTATTATTATTATTATTATTACTTTACTATTAATTTTCTTATTATTATTGTTATTAATATTATCGTTATTTTTAAATATTATTATTATTACTTTATTATTATTATTATTATTATTATTATTATTATTATTATTATCATTGACTTTATTATCATGGTTTTTATTTTGCATTATTATCCTTATTATTATTATTATTTTTAAATATTACTTTATTATTATTATTATTTTCAAATCTTGTCATTATTACACTACTATTATTATTATGATTATTACTATTAAGAATTATTATTAGTTGCCATATTCATTATTACTATAAAAGTATAAAAATAAAAAAAAACAAAGAAGAAAAAGAAAATAAAAGAGGGAGCTTTAGGGTTTTGATTTTTAATAAATAGGAAGGAAAAGAACACTCTTATTTGGGGGGGGAGCACAGACCAAAAAAGAAAGAAACCTTACCTTGCAGTCTCATGCTGCAGCAATGGAGTCGTTGGCGTTTGCGCAGTCAATTAGATGAAACCAATCGAGTAACGATTTCTTATCCGATCAATGCGAAACTTTACGAGGTCTTTTCTAACCCTTTCATTTTAATTGTCACCATTCAGATTCTTCTTTTGAGTTTTTCCCCTTTGTGTTAATTTCTTGCACAGTCTTATCACCGCTGCAGCAGTGGAGTCATCAGCGTCTGTGCATCCAACTGGACGAAACCAATCGAGCAGCGATTTCTTGTCCGATCAATGTGAAATTTTACGAGGTCGTTTCTAACCCTTTCTTCTTAATTTTCACCATTCAGATTCTTATTTTGAGTTTTCCCCCTTTGTGTTAATTTCTTACACAGCTGTATCACCACCGCAGTAGTGGAGTCATCGTAGTCTACGTATTCAACTGGACGAAGCCAATCGAGCGGCTATTTCTTATCCGGTCAATGCGAAACTTTATGAGGTTGTTTCTAACCCTTTCGTATTAATTTTCACCATTCAGATTCTTCTTTTGAGTTTTCCCCCTTTGTGTTAATTTCTTGCACAGCCGTATCACCGCCGCAGCAGTGGAGTCATCGGCGTCTGCTCATTCAACTGGACGAAGCCAATCGAGCGGCGATTTCGTATTCGATCAATGCAAAAATTTACCAGGTCGTTTCTGACCCTTTCGTCTTAATTGTCACCATTCATATTATTATTTTGAGTTTTACGACTTTATTTTAATTTATTGCACAGCCGTCTCACCGCCGCAGCAGTGGAATCATTGGCATCTGCACATTCAACTAGATGAAGCCAATCGAGCGGCGATTTCTTATCTGATCGATCTGAAACCTTACTCGGTTGTTTCTAACTCTCCCTTGTTAATATTTACTGGTTGGATCAATTTCTTTGAGTTTCGTAATTTTATCTTCATCTCTTGGATAGTTTGTTCACACACACTCAGCACACTGCCTACACGTACACTGCACACGCTAAATATAGGCTGTATATTATTATATTTATTATAATATTGTCAAGTTATTATATTTATATTATATTGTATTATTCATAAGATCTTTTAAGGTGTATATGATAGTAAGTTAATTGCTTTTTAGTCATAGTATCACTTATATATCTATCTTGAGTTTTGGGTTTTTATTATTATGGTGTTTATCGTAGACATTAACTAGCTTATTCTTGTTGTGGTAGGATTTTAATAATTTTCTTGTTTACATATATTTGTTGTAGATGTTAATTGATTTATTGTTATTCTCGTTATTTGTTTTATTATTTATTGTTAAAATTCTGTCTGCTCGTTTTTCCCGTATTGTCATGTATTTATTATTATTATAATATGTGTTGATTATTTTGCATTTAGGGTTTTTGTCATAATTAAGGTTAACATGTAGGGTTATTATTATTTTGTATATTTAGTGTTTATATCATATATACATTAACTTTTTATTTGATTTATTTCCATAATTTCCCATTTGATGGTCATATTGGATATTTACATATTAGTATTAGTTTTAAATTGTTTCCATAGTTTCACAGCTTGCTTACCCTTTGTATAATTACCTGCTAGTCTTAGGGTTACTTGATTTAATTTGATAAGTAGATTGTTTCCTTAGTTTTGGTAATTTTGTTTATATATGTATTGATTGTGTGTTCCCATTAGGTAAGTTGCTATTATAATATCTAGAATATTATGGTATTACTATTATACTTATATTAGGTATTATCTATTAAGATTTTCTTTTTTTCTTTTTTTTTATTTGTAATATATATGGTATTACCTTTTATGATGTCTTTAGTATCTTGATACATATATTATCTTATGATAATTCGTTTCTTATTATCCTATTATTATATATTAAAATCTCTCATACTAGTATTTTCCTATAAAAAATTTTATACAATTTCAAAATTTGGGAGTGCATTTTCTTAAGAATTTTCTTAATTTTTTATCCCTATGATTTTAATGCTGGGGTATGAGCCTTCGGGCTTCATGTACCTTTAGTTCTGAGGGAATATGTAAATATTTAGATTTTACATATGTTTTTGTATTATTTATTTACTTATTTATTTATTTATTTATTCACTTTGCACGTGTATTAATAAATTTATTAGAGGAGTAATTTTAAAGACTTTTTAGATTAACTTAGGGATAATTCTAAATTAATTAGGTACCGTTCGTAAGAACGGGTACGTAGGGGGTGCTCGTACCTTCCCCTTGCGTAACCAAACTCCTGACCCTAGTTCTGGTAACGTAGACTCATTCTACCCCTAATGGGGTAGTAATCATGTGTTCTAACCACACTAAAAGGTTAGTAGCGACTCCAACATTTCCTATTTTTTCTTGAAAATTAAAATTGATTTTTATTTCGCCGCCCGGGGCACACGCGCTCCCGGGACGTCGCGACAGGATTAATAAAGCTTGAAGACTTAAAGTATATCAAAGCTAGAAGACACAATGGAGCCAAAGAGAGACAAAGCAAGAGAGCTCAAAGAAAGACAAGCATGAAGACTTAAGTGATTAGAAGTTCAAAATGTCATAAGAAGTCTTTATGTAAGTACTTCGCATTTAAATATCTCTTGAAATATGTTGAAACTCATTAAGATGCAACAAAGATTTAGAGACCAGTTTTTAAAAAAACCTTGAAAAATGTTTTTGAAAAGTCACATTTAAGTTTTTCAAATAAAAAAAGTTTAAAATCTTAAAAATAGAAGTTTTGGAAAAAAATTGACTAGTCAGCCAACTTACCAAAATGCTCTGAAACTTCTCAACCAGCTGACAAATATAATAGTTGAATAACTGCACAGCCAACTGACCATTTTGACCTATGATTAGTCAGCCGACTGACAAGAGGGTATGTCCAACCGACAGACACTTTTGAACTATGTTCTGTTAGTCGACTGACAATTTAATGGAATTAATTTCTAGCAGATAGAAAGGTCTTCGCCTCCTATCCAGCCGACTGATCCTATATAAAACACTTACCCAGTCACCTGTCCAGCCGACTGACCCTATGGGAATTTAAATTTTGAACTTTAACGAGAAAATTCTAAAAATTAGTTTTTTAAATCTAAACGTTATAAAAACTTGATGGACACTCCAAGTAACTTGGGAAACAAGGAAACTCACCCTAAAAAGTCTATAAATACTCCTTTAACCCAAGGAATCAATTAACCGAGCAAAAATTAGCAATTAAGAATCCTACTTTCAATCTCTCACAAAGCTCACTCTTGCTCACACTCTTGCTGGGAGAATTCTACTGAATTGTTGTTGATCAAAAGCCACGGTTCTAACTTGCTATTGAGTTTTTCAAATCCTAAGAAAGAACCTACGATGATATCTTATCTTGAGCTTCAATTCTATTTCATTTTGATATTTAAATTCTAAAGTACATAGTGATTGAAATTGTACTAATCTACTTTGTGTGAAAGCATTATTGTACGCAACTCTTCTTTCTTGTTTTTGACGATTCCAAGTTGTTGAATCGTTGACCAGGCATGGGGTATCACTTGGAGAGGTGATTACTCTAACCTACTAAAAGAGTGTGTAACCATTTTGTTCCACTTGGAAAGGAACTGGTTTAGTGAATCCTTAGGTGGTTTGCCTAAGGCAAGGCTATAGGCTAGGGATAAGCCGAACCTCGTAAAAAACGTGGTGTCACTCTCTTTCCCTTACTCTCTTTATTTTCAACATAAATTAATTGCGTAGATGATTTATATTTCTTAATCATAAAAACTATGTGGATTATATTTTAAACAAGATGAAGTTTAATTTATTTTTGGGATTGCGGAAACCAAAAGGGAATACGTTGGTTGATCAATAATTTGCGGAAACCTTAAGGGAGTACGTTGATTGGTTAACTACCCGAAACCTATTAACAGAAGGTTTATTTGAAATCTAAATTTTGGAAAGAGCGTGGATGTTATTTTGATTATCATATAGAAAGATAAATTACATTAACCACAAGGCTTGAATCAAATAACCATATATACAGGGCTACATACAACTTAATATCGTGAATTCTTGAAAAGCTATAAATTGCCAAAAGAAGTTGCATAGTATATCTTGATTTGAATATTGATTGGTTTGATTGGTTGATTAAGTTTTATTGTGTGATTGTTAAATCAATGAAAAGGTCAAGAATTTATTGAAAGAATTAAAGAGGTTAAGAATCTTAAAAAGAATTAAAAGAAAATTTTAAATAACCCAGTTCACCACTTGGGACTACATCTTAGTTTTCAATTGGTATCAGAGCGGGGTTCTAGCAAATCCTAACTAGAAGCTAGATAAAGATCTATATGGCACACTTAAGCCTAGCTCCCTTTGGAGAGGGTCAATCCTCAACTAGGCCTCCCATCTTTTGTAGTTTAAACTATATATTTTGGAAACAACGTATGAGAATCTATCTTCAAACAATGGATTGGAAGGCATGGAAGGTAGTCACACATGTGTAGTCACACATGTGACTTAATCCCTACTAAACTAGTAGATGGAAAAGAAGTACCCAAAGAAGAAAAAGACATGAATGACAATGACCATAAGATGTTGCAAGTAAATTCAAGTGCTATGAATGCTTTATATTATGCTCTTGATATAAATGAATTCAATAGGATCATGGCTTGCAAACCAACCAAAGAAATATGGGATAAATTAGAAGTAACCTATGAAGGTACTCTTGATGTAAGGGATAATAGGATCGATATGTTAACTAGTGAATACGAAGCTTTTAGGATGAACCAGGATGAAACAATAACTAGTATGTACACTCAGTTCACCCACATAATAAACTCCCTCAACGCATTAGGAAAAGCCTACTACACCACTTATGAAATGATTATAAAAATTCTTAGAGGGCTACCACCCATATGGGAATCAAAAGCCAGCAATAACTAAAGGAAGAAATTTGAAAAACACTTCCCTAAATGAATTAATAGGTTTTCTCCTCACATATGAAATGGCAATGAATGAAAGAAGTGGAAAATCTAAAACCCAAGAATCTATTGCTTTTAAAACATCAAACAAAAAGCTATAGTGATGAAGATGAAGATGAGATGAATGAAAATAAATTAGCCTACAAGCTACCAAGAATTCTTAGAAGGAAGAACAAATTCACAAGAAAAATCCGGAACTCAAAATCCGAATCAGATGAAGAAAAAACCAATAAAAAGAAATCAAGGAATAAAATCCCTACATGTTATAATTACAAAAAGGATGGACACATAAAACCAGATTGTCCACAACTTAAGAAGGATTCCAAAAATAAAAAGAAAAAGGCAATGAAAGCCACTACTTGGGACATAATGAGTACAAGTAGTTCAGAAGGTGAATCAAGTGACCAAGAAGTTGCTTATACTTGCTTTATGGCATGGGACGATGATGAAGAACAAAGTTTTTCATCCAAATCTGTTAATGAATATAGTAGTGATTCATCTAATGAATCCAATGATGAGAGCATGTCATCTTATAAAGATTTGCAAAATGAATTATTCAAAGTTCATAAGATCCTAGTCAAAGTAACTAAACAATATGCTTCATTAAAAAATAAGGATGAAGGTACAATAAAAGAGTTGGAATCCCTTAAACTTGCTGAAAGAGAAAAAGATTTAAAAATCAAGAAAATAGAAAATAAGAATGAAGCTGTGATAAAAGAGTTAGAATCTAAAAATCTTATTGAAAAAGAAAAATATTTGAAAATCAAGAGATTAGAAAGTAAGAATGAAAAGTTGATGAAGGAATTAGAAGATTTAAGATCCCAATACTCTATGGATAATGAAAAAGACAAACATATTTCTGAATTAGAGAATAAAATCAGAAAAATATCTTAAAATCAAGAAAAGGGAAAAAATATAAAAAGTTCAAAAATTTATGATCTTAAGAAAGAAATTGAGAATCAAGCCAAAATCATCTATAACTTCACAAAAGGAAAAGAAAATCTTAACAAAATGATTGGGGCACAAAGAATGTCCTTAAATAAAGAAGGCATAGGATTTAATGGGGTTGAGAATACAAAGAAAAAGAATCTCTACATGAGATACTTTACAAAAGTCTCTAAAGATTATGCTAGCACCTCTTCAAATGCTTACACTCACACTACATGCTTCCTATGTAAGAAGAATGGACATATAAAGTTTGAATGTCCATTAAAAAGAAAGGGTATGAAAACTAAACAAGTTTGGAAAGTAAAAGAAACATCCCTTGTTAAACCATCCGGACCCAAGAAAGCATGGGTACCAAGATAAGTAACTAGTTCTCTTGTTAGGAATTAAGAAAGCTAAAAACATGATAAAAATGGATTAGTAATAACTCAAAAAGAAAATTCTCCATGTTCAAATCTATGGAAAATTATTTCTTAATACAAGGATATTAAACTGATTGAAAATCTCAAAGAAGAGTTTAAGAGCTTATTGACAACTATAACATTAAGACAAATAAAAACAAAAATAATATTGTTGGCCTTAATCAATGAATGAATCATACGAGGGTTAACTTAGAAAGTATTAAGATTTGAAAAGCAATATGAATTTTGGGTGTTGATATGAAATCAAAAGAAAATAAAATCTGAAGCAAATTGAGCTTATTGCATGAGTATTTTGATAAAGAAGAGATCTTGGCAGAGATATTGTGAAAGAAACAAACTTTAAAAGAAAACAAAGGTCAGCCGACTGACCATAAGCTCAGCCGACTAACTGAAGGTAAAATTTTTAAACAAGTTTTAATGGAACTTAAATTTAATATGAAATATATTTGAGAATAAGAGATACTTGAGCAACATAAGAACAATTTAAGTAAAAGTGTAGTACAATGCACATGATAATGATATACTCCATGCTTATATGAAATGCTGATATGCTATATACTTCAATGCTACATCCTTACATGCTAATATCTTGATAGTTCCAAAGATATGAAAATGATTTGACTTATATTAATGATTTATGGTTCACTATATATTGAAAATTTGAGCATGAAGTTATTGAGCATGATTTTGAAGTATGAATTTTGATATGATATTGATATATGAATATGAAATTAATTCTTGACCATACATGCTAATAATGGATCGCAAGGATAAACTTATTTGTCTTGTACTAGACTACATGTGCTTATTGATAATCTTCTTTATGTTACTAATGTCAAAAATAAGAGAAAGTTGAATTGAAAAATTGGCATCTAAATAATTTGGTATCCATGAGCAGTGCATGATGTGACATTAGCATTGGTATCTTTGGAGTATATTGGTATCCATGAATATATCAATTGGTATTTGAGCAAGACAGCATAATTATATCCATGAGCATGTTATGATATTGATGATATTGACATGATATTGGTATTTGATATTAGTATCCATAAGCACATACATGATATGAATCAAAATTTGAAGCATGGGATGATAAACTTAAAAGCATAATTGGTATCAAATTTGAATGTATTAAATTTAGGGGGAGTATTATGACTCATTACTTGTATTATGATTTTTCCCTAATTTTCAATTGGTATCATATGAAATTATCAAATTGGTATCATGAAATAGACAATTGGTATCATGAATTAATGTCAAAAAGGGAAAGAATGATTGAATTATGAATGACAAATATGAAATATGCATGATGATTTTTAGCTAATATGAATGTTGTACAACATGTGCCTGATTGTAAATTTTAAGATGTCACAACACATAAGCAATATGAATGACAAATATGAAATATACATGACTATTTGCCTATTGAAGCACACTACATATACTATATTGCAATATATTGGGAAGTGTGTGTTCATATGTTCATATGCTCAAAATATGATTTTATTTGAACTTAATCATTTTTGATATCTTATTCTTTTTGATTGATGTCAAAAGGGGGAGAAGTTTTGAGCAAAAATTGAGCATTGTATTTAAAAATTTGAACATGATATATGTATCAAAAAGGGGAGAAGTATTTGTATTCAGTCACACTCAAACTTCCTTTCCTAAGGCTATAGAGTTGGTCCATGAGGCTTTCCTTATACGAGATTGGGACATACTTTTCTTTCAAACTTTCTTTCATCAAGTCCCAATGCTCTATAGGCCTATGACCAAGGCGAGCTTCTTGTCTTTCAACATTCACCCAATAAAGCTTTGCTTGCCCGACCAGCCTCATTTTTGAAAATCTCACTCGATGTGGGTCATTCATTTTATACCAATCAAAATATGAATCCATTTCAATTGACCAATCTTGAAAAAATTTTGGGTCCATTTGACCATCATATATAGGGGCTTCAATTTTCACTCTTTTCATCACATCCACATCTGGATCAAAATTTTCCCTACAATATGGTCTCCTTGGTTGAAAATCCTCTTCATCATAATCCTCATCGTTCCAATTTGGAACATAAGGCTCATGACATTGGAACCTTCTAAGAGCATTAGGTCTTTGTGGGAGAGGAATGGGAGGTCATTCTTGAGATATTGCCCTCTCTCTTGGAGTGTGGTTTTGCTCCCTAGAGTGATAGGAAGCAACCTCATTTTCAACCTCAAGGGGTTGTCCCAAATTTTCTTGTAATTGGTTAGGAGCTAAACTAGCTTCCAACCTCTAAATTCTTGCAATCGCATTGGTCAAGTCCTAGGTCAAGTCATGGATTTGGTCTTGCAAGTCATCTAAGAGTGTCTCACAGTCCATATCACTCCTACGACCATGATAACGATTCCTAGCTTGGGTCGCCATCAAAACACAACAAACACAAGGGAAAGGGACTCACTGCCAAGGGAATTTTGGACAAGGGGGTCACAATTTTGAGGGAAATTTTGGGGAGGCCAATTCGGCCAAGGGAAAATGGGACTTTGAGGATTTGCTTAATCTGACCTCGGCTCTAATACCAAGATGATGTAGGACGGGTAAGGTCCGCAGAGTCCTATGGTCAAGCCTCCACCAAGCACATACACGTGAACACTTTGATTCAAGAATTCAACCAACCAAACACAAACATCATAAATTATGCGACGATTCACATATTGTAAGACTTTTGAAAAAAAAAATGTATGATCTTTTCCAAAAATCAAGTCCCAAGTGTTCCCTGATCAAGGAATCAAGTTTTTATATAGAAAGGTGGTATTTTCAAAATTCAAGAATGCAAGTTCTAAATTAACAACTTAATATTCTTACGATTTATAATAGCAAGTGACAATATTGAAATCTAAGGATTCAAGTGGGCTCTTCTAATATGGGATTCTAGGCTTCAAACAATTGCTCACGCAATCAAGTAAGGATTCAAGAAAAGTAGCAAGTTTACCCAAGAGAATTGTTGGATGATTTGACGTTGTTCAACATGAGCTTAGACCATGCCAAAAGTCTTTTAATCAAGCTTTGAAACACAAAGATTAAAGCGGGTATAGATGTGTAGAGAGAGGAAGTCATGTGGGTGTTTAGAGGGGGAGGCCATGTGGATAAGAGAGGGAGGAGAGAGGGTGATGATGATGTTAGATAGAGTGGTCTCTCACCACTTAATCTCCGAAGAGAATGGTGTAGCCCCACACTACACAATCACAAGATTGGACAAAGCTTCAAGCTTCAACAATGGAGTTTTCTTTAATATTCAACCATAGACTAATTAGAGTTCTTACAATGAGAAAGGATATAAAGACTAGCATGGGGGACAAAGCATTAAACACTCTCACAACTCTCACACTAAAACAACATAACACAATTAATACTTACTAAAAAATAAGGAATTCCAACTCATAGACACACAACTCAAGTTTAGTTGTCTTGCACTACTACAATTCAAATTTGTGACTCAAACATGTGCTAAAAAGGAGGCCAAAATCATGTGGGGCCCACAAATCGTGTGGGGCCCTCATGGGTCTTGGGACTTGATATTGCTTCAACACCTTCACTTGGGTCTTCATGCACCTAATAGTTTTCAAGAATAAATGTCTAAGTCTTCGAATCTTCAACCTATGGGTCCATAAAGTCTTGAAATAAAATATCCAATTCCAAATTAAAGTGTCCATGTAAAATATAAAATCCAACATAAAGTATCATCTTCAAGAATGCATTCACAAATAATAAGTCTTCAAAAGTCTTCCATCAAAAGGTAAATGATCTTCAAGTAGTTCCATGTGTACCTACAAAACAATTATGAGTAATTGTGGACATTGAGAGGTCGTCTATGTGTCACCATATCAGAAAAGGAGATAGTCAAAGCATGTTGATCCCCGTTATAAAGGTTAAATTAAGTGTTCTTGTGGTGATGGAAGGTACTAGGAAAAATAACTTGTATTATTTTCAAGGTAATAGAGTTATTGGCTCAGCAGCTGTTGTTTCTGAGAATGATGCTGATTCATATACAACTAGGTTATGGCATATGCGATTGGGACATGTGGGTGAAACTTTTTTGCAACAATTGGTTAAGCGAGGTTTATTGAAGGGTACAAAGGTAGGCAAGCTTGAGTTTTGTGAACATTGTATTGTGGGAAAATAGACAAGGGTGAAATTTGGCACTACAACCCACCGAACTAAATGTATTTCAGACTACATCCACACGGACGTATAAAAGCCTACCAAAATCGCTTCATTGGGTGGTATGCATTATTTTTTCACTTTTGTTGATGATTTTTCAAAAAGAATTTGGGTGTATGCTATGGAGAATAAAAATGAAGTGTGTGATATTTTCCTTAAGTGGAAAAAATTGGTTGAAACTCAAATTGGCAGAAAGATCAAACGGCTCAGATCAGATAATGGTGGTGAATACAAGAGTCATCCGTTTGTGAAGGTATGTTAAGATGAAGGTATTGCTTGACACTTTACAGTTAGAAATACACCACAACAGAATGGGGTGGCAAAGAGCATGAATCGGACTTTTCTGGAGAAAGTTTGATGTATGTTGGGTTGGATAAAAGGTTTTGGGCTGAGGCTGTTAGGTATGCGAGTTATCTCATCAACCGCCTACCATCATCTGCTATTGAGGGAAAACACCCTATGAAGTATGGTCTGGAGAACCTACTAATGATTATGATTTTTTACATGTATTTGGTAATGTTGTTTATTATCATGTTAAATAATCTAAGTTGGATCCTAGAGCCAAGAAAGCAATATTCTTGGGGATTAGTGCAGGAGTCAAAGGATACCGTCTTTGCTGTCTAGAGATGAAAAAAAAATGATTCTAAGCAGGGTTGTAACTTTTGATGAACTTGTGATGATAAAGAAAACAATACGTAAGGAGTCACCAGTTGAAGAAAAGACCAATAGTACTCAACAACAGGTGGAGGTTGAGACAATTTTGGGAAACCTAGTGAGAAATGAGGTTACACGATGTAACTCTCCAGTTATAGTAGGGAATAGTGTACAAGAAAAAGAGATTTCAATCCAAAATTCTTCACAGTAACAAGAATCAATTGTTTCTTAAAGGTCAAGAAGAGAAATTTGAAAACCTGCTCAGTATATTGACATGGTGCATATGCACCTCCAGTTGTAGATGATAATGTTCCTTACACTTTCAAAGAAGCAGTGAGGAACTCTGAATCAGACAAATGGAAAAAAAAAAAAAGCAACGAACGAAGAAATGTTGTCTCTTCATAATAATCACACTTGGGAGCTAGCCCAGCTACCCAAGGGTGAGAAAGAAATTGGTTGTAAATGGGTTTATGTAAAGAAATAAGGATTTTCATATGCAAATAATGTTGCTTCAAAGCTAGATTGGTAGCTAAAGGCTACACACAGAAGGAAAGTATTGATTATAATGAGGTATTTTCTCCAGTTGTCAAACATTCTTCCATTCAAATTTTGTTGGCTTTAGTAGAACAATTTAATCTTGAACTAGTTCAGCTTGATGTAAATACTGCATTTTTATATGGTGATTCGGAAGAAGAAATCTATATGACACAACCAGATTGGTTTAAGGTTGCTGAAAAATAAAATTGGGTATGCAAACTAGGAAAATCGTTGTATGGTTTAAAACAATCTCTAAGACAGTGGTACAAATAATTTCATCAGTTTATGATTGGACACTAGTACATTAGAAATAAACATGATCATTGTGTATGTTTTCACAGACTACAAAATGAATCTTTTATATATTTACTCTTATATGTTGATGATATGTTGATAACTTCAAAGAACAGGGAAGAAATCAACAAATTGAAAATTCATATAAATCAAGAGTTTGAGATGAAAGATCGTGGTGAAGTAAAGAAAATACTTGACATGGAGATATGCAGAGATAGAATAAGAGGAAGAATTAGTTTGTCTCAGAAACAGTATTTGAAGAAGGTAGTACAAAGTTTTGGCATGTTTGAGCAGTCAAAACTAGTTAGCACTCTGTTTGCTCCTCACTTCAAACTTAGTGCATCTTTATCAACTAATTCAGATTAGGGACGTAAGTATATGTCATAAGTTCCTTATGCAAGTGTATTTGGTAGCCTAATGTATGCAATTGTTTGTACAAGACTTGATATTTCACAAGTTGTTAGTATGATGAGTAGGTATATACATGATCCGGGTAAAGGACATTAGCAAGTTGTGAAATGAATTTTACAATACATTATGAATACTATTGATGTTGGTATAGTATTTGAGAAAAATAATACTATTGATCAACGTGTTGTTGCATACATGGATTTTGATTTTGCAGGTAATATGAATAAACGTCGATCAACTAGTTGAAAGGTATTTGCATTTGCTAATGGTCCGGTGAGTTGGACGTTACAGTCTACTATTGCTTTGTCTACGACAGAAGCAGAGTACAGGGCAACTTCAGAGGTTGTTAAGGAAGCTATTTGGTTATAAGGTTTACTTGAAAATTTGGGAGTCGTTCAGAAGCACGTTACTGTGTTCTATGATAGCTAGAGTACTATTCATTTGGAAAAGAACCAAGTCTACCATGCACAAACGAAGCACATGAACGTTCTTTTTCACTTTATGTGTTATATAATTGATGAAAACAAAATACTTCTTTAGAAGATCTATAACTGAGAATCCCACAGATATGTTGACAAAGATTGTGACAATAATCAAGTTCAAACATTGTTTGGACTTGTTCAATATCCTGGAAGTCTGAATATTTTTGGAAGGCATCGATGATGTGGAACTCCAAAGAGTGTTGGTGATTGAAAATTTTTTTGAATTTATCGTCAAGGTGGGTATTTTTTGGTTTTTGTCCCACATTGGTAGGAAATGTTTTTTGAACTTTAGGTTGAAGCTATATAAAGAGCTTCCCTCACCATTTGCAATCACAACTTAAATTTGTAAAGTTACAAATAGTGTTTATCCTCTAGAGTATTTCTAATTACTATTAGTAATTTGAAATTTGCCCAAGTTGTAATTTTTTTGAAAGTAGTGGATTGATTGTCGGTGCCCAAGGACGTAGGTAATTATGTACCGAACCTCGTAAATTCTTGTGTTGTTCTTTATTGCTATCTTTTATTATTAGCTTTTGCATTGTTTTAGTTTTGATTATATATTCAATAGCAATAGTTGTAATATTGGTGTTTGTTATAAGTGGGGTGCCCAGCACATCATGGACTTGCCAATGGCAATGTTGTTTCATCAACCCAACTGACTTTTCAAAAGTTGGTTTGGTTTAAAAAAAATGAAAACCTAGGTATTGGCGAAGCTGTGAGGCAACGAGACAACTGACTGGTAATGCGCCAGTTAGCACACAGTAACCAAATCACAAAAAGTAAAAAAAAAAAAAGTAAAAAGGAGTAAAACCAACTTTCTAAAAGTCGTTTTGCTCACGTGGCCAAACACCAACCACGCACGGAAAAAAAGTGTAAAAAATAAAAATAAAAAGGTAAAAAAGAGCAAAACTGACTTTCCAAAAGTTCATTTGCTCACGTAGTGGCCAAACCCCAACCACGCATTCTTTGCCTGTGACTCCCTGGCAGCAACCCCCCCACCCTCGGCGTGCTCGTGTGCGCAAACACAGCATGCTTCCCCCTCCCCCCAACCCCCTATATATAGTCCAATTAGTTTACAAAGCTTCTCATCTACTCATCTGATTACGCACTTAAAATGCGTAATTAGGTGCTTTAATTCATGCATTGCGAATTATATTTTTTTATTTAAATGCCTAATTACTCTCAATATTCTAACATTATGTTCTATTTATAAAATTTGGATTTTATTGAGTAATGTATGAAATTTTGGTGTTTTTTTTTTTTATTGTAGAGCAATTGTTGGAAACTAAAAACCGATGACACTTTTTAATCTATGCGTAACTCTCTCATCCAACCTCCGATTTAAATGATTTAGGATGCCATAAAAAGATAAGAAAAAGCTCTACAATTTTCATGTTTTGCATTTTGCGAAATACTAGATGCATTAAGATCAAAATCAGACGTGAAGTTAGCATACGCCTTTTTATGGATTATTTCAACAATTCTTCGTAATCTTGGTGTAACTTTCTCATCCGAGCTCCGATCAAGACGATTCAAAATTTTAGAGAAAGCTGAAAAAGATCTCTACATCTTTTGTGTTTTTAAGCTTTGAGATTTACAAGCTATAGGAGGGTCGAAAGCGGGCTTGAAAGAGGAGGGCAGTTCGTGTACCTTTGAAAAAAAGAAAAAAAAAACAAAAAATAAAATAATAAAAAAATGAGATGTGACCCGGCCATGTAGTTGGGTCATCTCAGTAGGGTGAGGCGCTGGGTACAAAGAAAAGGAAAGAAAGAAAGGTAAGGAAAGGAAAGAAAAAGGAGGTTGGAAAAGTCAAAGGGAAAATAGGCATAGGGTTTCCTTATGGGAGGCTGTGCGGAAGAAGGAATTTTAAAGGGGAGCTTTGGAGATTATTGAGGCGCTGGGTTGGAGGTGGGAAGACAGAGAATTTTTTTTTTTTTTTTTTGGGAGACATAGAGGCCGCGGTGAGCAGAAGGCTTGCTGGGAATCTTTCTTGGATTCTTAGAGAGGCTGCGCTACATTGAAAGACAAGATGAACAACGGTAAAAGGAGGGCTGATGGCATAGAAAAATAAAATCTTTTCGAAATCGGAAGGCGGTGAAAAACGGCGGTATTCGAGGTGTTCGTGACATGCGACGGTGGTGCTGCAAGTGTTGATCTTTCCCAGAAGCTCCAAATAGAAGAAAATATGATGAAATCTGTTACGTCGGATTTAATTTTTGGAATGAACTAAATTTTTGTATTCTAGGAAAATGATGTAGTCAGTTTCGAACTATGCTTGCTCTTTGATGCTAATTTGAAGTAGTTTTCATTAATATTTGTTTGAGTTATTCTGTGTCTAATGCTTTTAATTAACTGGCCATTAATTAAATGATTTTAGTCTTGTGATTTGCTATCGAAAGGGGGGATTATAGGATAGATCTTGGATAATTTAGCATAGGTAAATATAGAGATCGAAAGACTTGTATGAACATACGTAGCATTAAAAATCGAGGGTCTTACTGCGTTCTTGCGTTATTAATCTGTATACTCTTATGTTAAATAATAAACAAGAATAGGTTCTGATTGACTATCGAAAGAGACTTTTGGAAAAATTGGCGATTTGCTAACAAACAGAGAAAACGAAGTTGAATTAGATAAATGAGTAAAGCAAAGTGAGAAACTAGGTGAAATCACTTTCCTAGAAGTTTTCACCATCATCAATTTGACACGCGGTATCCAGTTTTAAATTCTCCTAAATTGTTTATTTAAAGTAGCTTTGTTTAAATTTCGCAGTCTAAAATTATTAATTTTTCTAAATAAAATCAAGGTTAGTAAAATTTTGGTACTTGGTAAAATTAAGACATCAATCCCTGAGGACGATACTCTACACATCATTATATTATAAAACTACGATACTGTGCACTTGCAGTTTGCACCAGTCAAGTTTTTGGTCATTCATAAATTTTAGTTTTGGATTTCATTTTAGATATCCATTATATTTAATATTTAGACATGGAGTTTGGTCCATATGATTCATTGTCTTGATATTGAGGACCCTACATCCCTCTTACAAAGCATGGGAGGAGGATCAATTTGATGTCTTTAAATGGCATCAATGTGTGTACACATTAGAAACATAGTGGTATGCTCATCCCAAAAGCATTATGTGGATTCAAAAAAAGTAAGGTTTTAATTGTACTAGATTTGGTACATTCGCCTCGACCACCACTTAATTAGTGCATTGATGGAGCGCTGGAGGCTTGAGATGTACACATTTTATTTTCCCTATGGCGATGCGACGATAACGTTGTAGGATGTTGTTATCATTATAGGATTATTTGTCGATGGCGACACTGTTACAGGCATGACACAGTAGGATTGAGCCATGTTGTGTGTTAGACTACTTGGATACAACCCCACCCCCCCCCCCCCCACCAGCCAAGGCGGACAAATTGGCTCGCCCCTGTCTATGTCATAAATGGACGGCGCAATACCTAATTTTGCTAATGATGCATCAGAAGAGAAAGTATTGCAATATGCTCAAGTGTACATACTACTTCTCATATGTGGCTTATTGTTCGTGAACAAGTCTCAATACTATGCATCGTTGATTTTCCTACCTCTACTGAGCGACTTAGAGAGGACGTCGACATATAGCTGGGGTGGCGCCGTACTTGCATGGCTGTATAGAAATATGTGCTAACTTGGTCATGTGAGGGCACAATCAATTGGAGGTCTGCTATTCCTTCTGCAAGTTTAGGCATGGAAGCGCATGCCCTTTCTTGCTTCAATTAGAGTTGGTTTACCAAATCTTCCTACTGATGTCGACGATGGCCCATTCCCACTTGCGGTTATGTTAGTACGTGTTTTAGTTTCAATAAATTTAAAATATTTGAGTGTAACATTAGATGAATATAATATATTGTAGCTAGGCGAGCTTCATTTCATGCCTCACATGTCTCTCAGCATAGTCTTTGGTCATATCGATATGACATTGATATGATGCTTGTTGACCAGGTAATACAATTTTATTTTCATTTGAATCATAAAATGTGGTTATGTAATGTTTAGTATTGTCGATATTTTTCTTAAATAAATTGTTTGTTTGCAGTTTATATGGATGTCATACATAGCGGATGTGTACGCTAATATACCGCCTATATGCCCCATTGGAGTACAAGTTTGACTTATTCGCACTCCCCTGATATGATTTCAGGTCATAGAGTGGCACCTATCCAAAAGTGTACTATGGTAGTTCGGGTTGAGGCAGCAAATCCTCTATCCAGCAAAGACAAGGTATGACCCCAACAACAATTAACAGAATCTGCATAAGTGTGACCAGCGCGAGAATCATCAAATTGACTGACGCACTAAGTACAGGTGTACCCTCCAAAGGTGGCAATGGTGACTGGACCATGTCATCCATATACTGAGGGAGCTTCTGCTCTCTAGGTGTACACCTCTACGGGCAGAAGATGGATATAATAACTAGTACTGGTCCATCACTATTTGTCGTGTAAACAAAATATCAGTATGCATATGATAATGGTGAGTGAATAAATTACTCAATGCATATATATAGTGAACGTACAAGGGGATTTCAATAACTTATTAATAATTTCAAAACATTCTGTTGTAGGATCATATGATGGGGAACATCCATTTATCTGACTTCGTCCCAACATGTCCAGTTAGACTGAATGCAGAGGCTTGTCCGTAGTTTGAGGCTGATGAAGCTTGCCAGTCAGTTCAGTGGTCTTCCCCTACCGAGGTGGAGGGCACCGAATTAGATGATAACATTGTAGCTGCTAAGCAAGCATCGCATAGGAGGCTGGACCTTGTCGGAGCTATGGGGTAGTCATGCTTGAGCTGAAGAGGGAGCACCTCCCAACCATCCTAATGGACTCAGGGTAATTAGGGAGCATCGACACAGCAATTCACACTTGCACAGACCTCCACTTGACATGCTGGGGCTTCTTCTTACCATATACTGCATGGGGTTTCTTCTTCCCATATGGCATATAGGGCGTATTATGATCAGTACGGGGGGTCTAGAAGTACATCATATGTGCCGAAGACACCGTAATCCATTCCATTCTACCTACCCCCAATCTATTGGGAACAACAGCAATACCAGCAATTCCCAACTTCATTATTGATCCCATTCGATCTGTTCGATGATCAAGGCTCGCATAATGCTGGAGTGTAGCAACATATCTCACAAACAATAGAAGTTAGCGAGGCTGTAGATGGATGTGGGAGACGACAACGTCAATAGCCGTTGGAACAACGTTAATAGTCGCTGTTAGTTTTGGTGCAAACCCAAGAGGGGGGTGAATTGGGTATCTAAAATTTATCATCTAGGTCTACTGGTTTTAACAATAGTATTACACAAACCTAGGGTCAATCTATGCAATTAACAAATAAACATACACATGCAATAAAAGTAAAGTGCAAAAAAATAAACAGTACACGCAATATGTTATCAAGGTTCGGCCAAATTGCCTACATCCACGCCTTGTCTACACTAGCACAAGGATTCCACTAAAGCTCACTTAATGGGTGGAGCGGCACCTACTACAATCTGGTCAATTCAGGGGGGCTGACCTCAACCAACACGCCTTAACAAGATGGTGCACCTAACTTTCCTAACCGGGTCTAAGCCAATCGGTACTATCCAATAAGGCTAGTCTCCCTCTTCAGGCCCATGCCTGGAATACAACCAATGTGTATAAAATTTGTACACGGAAATACGTTTCTACACAAGCAGATGTGTGCACCAATATAGCTCAATCAATATTGTAAGCACGTATGATATGTAAATATGCTCAGTGCTCTAATGTGTGCTAGACACTTAATCAAGTATGATAATTAGTCCAGATCTAGAGTGTATATCAAAGCAAGATTTGAAACACAATATGTGAATGACACAAAATCATATCAGGGTTTCAAATATGCTAAGCAAGTTTATTCAAACAATCTCAATAAGATATTTCAATATACAAAGCACAATTGAGTGTTTGAAAAACTAGCTTTTGAAAAGGATTTTGCACACAAAAATATAGTTTAGGTATCTTGCAATGACAATGCAAGAACCACAACCTTCCAAGTCTTCCCACACAAGATTGATCAAGTTAAATCAATGGAAGAACATGATGCTAAACTCTCAAAGAAAATCGATCAAGCAATAATACAAATGAGAGTTCTAACTAGTAAGATTAAGCACATATAGGTTTAGAAATACTCACAATACTTGAAAGATCAAGAATTATGGGTGTATGAGTATTTTGGAGTAGTATAGGCCAAACTAGGATTTTGGAAATTAAGAGAATTTTTACCTTAATCAAAATGTTAATCCTTACTAATTATGACAAATGAATGAGTATTTATAGGCAAGGAGGATTTTTTGACCGTTGGAGACACAATGGGTATAATTAAAATTGCTTCAAAAGTCACTAAGAACATTAACCCAATTTACCCCATTTAAAAATCAGTAAAAAAATATTTTAACCGGCGAGGTTTAGGTTCCCGGCCAGAGGTTCAAGTGCCCGAATAAACTCAGTCAAAAATCTAATTTTTAATGGTTCAGGTGCTTGAAGAGTGAGTCAGTCGGCCGAACAAAAGTCAATAGCATTTGTTTGTTAGTTCAGGTGCCCGGTTCCAAGTTCGGTTAATCGAATTGACCAATTCGGTCACCCAAGCCCATTTTGAACGTGATCGTTCGGGCGCTCGAGTTGTTGAAAAGGAACCTAACACAGGTTCAAGTGCCCGAGGAAGATACGCTCAAAAGTGGTTCGGGTGCCCGAATCACCAAGTCAACATATTGACTTGTTTGGTCGCCTGAACCCTCTCAGTGTTCTCAATTAAGTTCATTTTTAGCCTAAATTGATTCCCCTGATATCATAAGTGATGTTGGGAACTTGTATACTAAATGTAAGTACCTAAAGTCCAACTAGGGTCTGTTATGAGCATATCTACCTACCATACATGATGCAAATTATTATAAGTCATAGGAGAGCACAGTCCATAATTAAATTTACATCCCAGAATGAAGAAATGAAATAAAAATTTACAAAGACAACATATATTTCTTCATTCATTGGCACAAACACCACACACCATCAAGGTATGTCTTTTAGTCTGAATACAAGTGCACAGTGAACCCGCATGCAAGCCTTAGTACAATCATCAGTACCAAGAGTATTTGTCATAATTAAAAATGCGTGTGACCTATCAGGTCAATAGTCACAGAGATAGAGGAGACCACGATTATGTGGGACTTAGTGATACAAATCATTATAACAATTTTTATGTATACATTTATGCATATAGGGTTAGAGATACAAATATAAAAATTTATATGCATACATTAATTCTTTATTATTTTATACTTGAATTATAAATGAAACAATAATAATCTATAATAATTTGTTCCATGGCTTTATTTCTTCTACTATCTTGGATTTTCCACTATCATGAAATATAGGAATTTGCAAGACAAACAGTGAACAATACACCACTTCATCAATCAAAATATTCAAAAGTCATTCAAGCTTTCTAGTTATCCTCAGTCTCACAACTTCTTGAATGGATCTTGAATATTTTGATTGATGAAGAGGTGTATTGTTCCGTGCTTGTCTTGAAAATTCCTATATTTCATGATAGTTGAAAATATCAGATAATAGAAGAAATAAAGTCATGGAAAAAATTATTATAGATTATTATTGTTTCATTTCTAATTCAAGTACAAAGCACAAATTTTTTTTTAAAAAAAAGTATTTATTATATACACATTAAGTACAAATTTATGTGATGGTCCAGCTCTATCATGACCTCCAATCCAACATTGTAATAGTTTCTATGTATATGGAGGGTGCAAATGGATGTGGGAGACGACCAAGTGGTAAATTAAATTATGCCCAACCTATTGCTTTGCATGGTTTATCCATGTACTCAATATGGACGGGTTTCAAGGGGCACACTTTTCTAAGACCTTGTCAAGTATTTACTGTTGCAACTAAAAGTGTTGCAAGAGTAAGTTGCTGACAGTTGATCTGAAAGTATGACCCTTCGAACCATCCTTCACAAAGTACGTGGATAAACCAAGCGAACCTATAGATTGGGCCTAACTTACCCCTTTGAAATGTCCCTTACTAATTTAAATTTGTTCATTTGTTGTCTAACTATGTATAATCATTCTTGTTTAATTATGATGTATACACATTGTAACAATTATTATGTGTACATTTATCCATATTGTAACAATTTTTATGCATACATTTATACATATGGTAACAGTTTTAATGGGAATAAATCACTAATTAATTGGAAGTAGCTGCCTTTTGGATCAATCAATGCATGTATGTATATGCACGTTGATCCTTCATTCCTCTATCCATGCATGTTTAATTTTCTCTTATCTTTATAAATGGATGGACATATAAATTTATAATAATATAATATAAAATGTTATTTTATTTTATTTTCATTTTTAAAAATTAACTTAAATGATATGAAAATATTGTTTCAACTTCAATATTATATAGATGATGGAAAGTTAGAAAATAAATTAGTAATGTTACAATTACTTTGAAATTTGAAAATAAAACTCAAAAATATTAATAAAAAGTATAGAGCCAAGGAAAAAATTATTATACATTATTATTGTTTCATTTATAATTCAAGTATAACTCACAAATTTTTTATAAAAAAAAAGTATTTATAACATACACCTTAAATACAGATTAATGTGATGGTCCAGCTCCTTCATGACCTCTAGTCCTCCTTGGACATTGATTGTAGTTGTGACCTTCTTCGCAGCAAAACCCACTCCCCATCATCCTACTGCCCTCTCGTACGTCCATTTCATTACGCAGTTAGGAACTCTTTGATCATCCTTTCTGCATAAGCAATTGTTGATTCCCATATAATGTTGGCGTCACTAGATCTATCCAATATTCTTCATGGAGGATGGAGATGAAGTTTATCACATATGTAGCATAATGCTCATGCACCGTGAAACAAAGGGTCAACATAGCTACTATACCCCAATCTCTTTGAGCCACAGATAGCTAACAAGTGTGAACAAAGGTAGTACAGATTCAGTCACTTCCCACATGTACACCGACGTCCCTTTATGTCAACTGTTTGAACATTTCGACCCTCATTTGGCTAGCGTGGTGTAGTTTGAATACTAAACAATCCCCTTTCAATATTGAAATTGATAACCTCATGTCCAACATACGTCATTTCCCTCCTTTGCATTTGCAATAACATATGTGGGGTGTAACCATTCCCCAACTCCATTGCTTGGCGAGATGCCCCCTGTTGAGCACTAAAGTATTGCGCAACATGATAAAATGTCATCTGGACAATGGTCATTATCTATAAATTGCGAGTTCCTTTCTGGATGACATTAAAACATTCAATAAGATTTGTGGCCTCCATAGCTTCTACCACTATCATGGCATTGTGTCCACATATGAACAAGGATCTCTTTAAAAAAAAAAAAAATTCGTAGTTCACCCACCTTCTGTTTGGATTCTTTCCATTATACTATTGAATTTCCTAACTTAGTGCTCCTTACCAGCTATTTCAACCATCCGCTTTAGCATGATATTGTGCACCCTCTTGTTGAAGTTGCTAAAAACGTGATGCAAGCAAAACCTATGATGCGCAAGCGATGGTTGCTAGTCAACATTCTAACGAATGAAACTAATAATACCAGGATGTCTATCTAATATAAGACAAAAATTATTGCAGTCAGTCACTTCATCCCGAATGCACTTAAGGAACCAAGACCATGTTCATAGACTCTCCTCCTCAATAACTACGAGCACTATAGGAAATATTTGTTTATTTGCATCAAGGGTTAATGTAATTAACAATTTACCATTATATTTTCCATACAAGTGTGTTTTGTCCACACAAAGAACTGGGGGACAATGACGAAATCCCTCTATTGATGTTAAAAATGACCAAAATACACATGTAAAAATAGCAGTGTTGTTAGCATCAGGAATTTCTGTCCACACCCACTCCACCTTTGTACCAGGATTTGTTTCACACATAACATGCATCCACTTTGGAAGCATTTGATATGAAAGATCCCAATCTCCAAACACCCTTACAACTGTCATTTTCTTCTCGAGTCATACCTTTCCATATGAGACATGGTATTAGTACTCAGACCTCAAGTGTTCTTGCAAAGCTCACTACAAAAAATAAGGTTATTAGTGATGGTTTAAAACCATCACTAATAATAAAAAAAAGACGTCACTAATAGTATTAGTCACGATTCTATCATATTAGTGACGGTTTTAAATTTGTCACTCTATATGTGGTTACTACTATTTTTATAAACCCTCACTAATAATGAAGTATTAGTAATGGTTTTATTCCATCACTAAAAATCTAGACCGTCACTATAAATACTACATTTTCTCGACCGTTTTTGAACCATCACTAATAATAGACTATTAGTGACGATTTTGAGTTAAGAAAATGTAAAATTTATAGTGATGGCCTAGGGTTTTAGTGATGGAATAAAATCATCACTAATACTCTATTATTAGCACGGCTCTCTAACCGTCCCTAATAATTGACTATTAGTGACGATTTCAAAACCGTCACTAATACTTTAAAATATTGACCATTAGCAATTTCAGAACTGTCACTAATAATTGACTATTAGTGACGGTTTTAAAATCGTCACTAATAATTTAAAATTAATATTGTTTTTATTTCATTCATTAGTTCCTGTAAAACCTATAATTACATTTTAACATACATAATATTAAACTAGAATTACTAAAAAAATTATAAATTATTCAAAATTCAAATTCAAACACAAATACAAATACATTATACAAATTCAAACTAAAATAAAAAAAAAATTCATTCTATTCAAAACAAAAAATAAAGAAAAATTCAAAAGGTGCATTCGACTATAGTGCCTGGTATCGTCCTGATGTTGTGACAGCCACAAACCCTACAAATTAATAATTATAAAAAAAAAAGTTTGTATACAATTTTTGAACATACATGTATATGTACTATAAGTATAAATAATTTGATAGCAAAATGATCAGACATTCGGACATAGTTAAAAAAAATTATACAATTTTAAATAGCTAAGTTTTATTAGTCAGAATTTACCACTCAGTTTCAACCTCGTATGCCCGACTTGGACACTTGAGTGCTATAATCGACTATGTTCACTAAGTTTGTTTGTATTCTTTCTTTTCTTCTAAGTGCGCAAAAAGCTCCTGGGGTGGAGTTTTCAGACACCGTCAGCTTCAACACATCCAAGTCAATGCCACGGGCATGTTGGGACTGACCCCACTTGGTTTGGACCTCGTATGCCCAACTTAGATACCTGAGTGCTTAAAATGAACAAAGTTTACTCTTTTTGTATTCTAATTTGCTTCTAAGTGGGAGAAAAATTCCTGGGGAGGAGTTTGTGGGCGCCATTTGATGTGGCACGTCCAATTCGATGTAATGGACGTGTCGGTACTAACGCAATTCAATTTGGACCTCGTATGCCCGAATTGGACACTTGGTTGCTCAAAATGAACTAAGTTTAATTACTATGTTTGTATTCTAACTTTACTTCTAAGTGGGGAAAAAGCACCCAAAGAGGAGTTTTTGGGAACCGTTAGCTCTGGCACATCCAGGTCAATGTGACGGACATGTTGGGACTGACTGCATTCAGTTTGGACCTCATATGCCTAACTTGGATACCTGAGTGTTTAAAATAAGCTAAGTTTACTAAAATTTGCTTATATTATAAATTTGCTTCAAAGCTGGGAAAAAGATCCCGAGGATTTTTTGGGCACCATCAGATCTGGCACGTCCAGTTCGATGTGCCAAACGTGTCAGGATTGACCCAACTTAATTTGGACGTTGTATGCCCGAATTGGGCACTTGAATGATTAAATTCAACTTAGTTTACTAAGTTTGCCTCTAAGCGTATAATTTTCAATTGGCATATATTTTTTTAGTAGTGTTAGCTCCGGCACATCAAGCTCAATGTCACGAACGTGTTGGGACTGACCACACTCGGTTTGGACCTCGTATGCCCAACTTGGACACCTGAGTGCCTAAAATACAAAAATTTACTAAGTTTGTTTGTATTCTAACTTTTCTTCCAAGTGGGGAAAAAGCTCTGAGGAGGAGTTTTTGGGCACCGTCAAATTCGGCACATCCAGTTCGATGTGACAGACGTGTCGGGACTAACGCAATTCAATTTGGACCTCGTATGCCCGAATTGGACACCTAGGTGCTTAAATAGAACTAAGTTTAATTACTATGTTTGTATTCTAACTTTACTTCTAAGTAAGGGAAAAAGCTCCCGGTGAGGAGTTTTTGGGCATCGTTAGCTCCGGCGCATCCAGGTTATTGTGACGGATGTGTCAGGACTAACCACACTCGGTTTGGACCTTGTATGCCCAACTTGGACACCTGAGTGCGTAAAACGAACAAAGTTTTCTAAGTTTGTTTTTGTTCTAACTTTGCTTCGAAGTGGGGAAAAAGCTCCCGAGGAAGACTTCTTGGGCATCGTCAGATCCGACACATCCAGTTTGATGTGATGGACGTGTTGGGACTGACCCAACTCTATGAAAAAATAGAATGTGATGTTCACGGTTTACATGCCTTCCTTAGGACTAAAAAAAAACTATAATAATCAAATAATGCAAATGAGTCCATGATTGATAGAATTTTCAACTTAGCATATGCAAAAGAAAATTTAGAGATGAAGTTCAAAATTCATTTGAAGTTCACTTATCCTTTCAAAAATGTTTTAACATTCAACACACTATAATCATCTGAGCATATGGTATATGACTGATTATTTTGGGAAAAATTTAACAAATTTTCGGCAATATACCATTTGTAAGTAGAACATTTCCCAAACCTACAAGTCACAAAAGCATGCAATTCACAAGATTTTTGCATCATACAGATGCTCAATGTGCTCAAGACAACCTTAGAACTCAAAAATAAAGACAATGATATGCATGAAAGTCCATAGGATTATGCTTTCCAAAATTATAGAAGTTTAGAAAAATTTTGGCAGCATTTCGTCTGTAAATAGGACACTTTCCATAGAGATATGTTCCAAACCTGGTTGTTTACAATAAATAGTTCACAATAATCCAACCGGTAATGAATTTTATAGAACACAAAAGCTTCATATAATAAGCATTAAATAATATAATGTGTTCATGCATCCCACAAACAATCTATATCAGAATATAGTTTGGGAAGTGAGCTCTCACCAAAATGGGATGTGTACAGTTGTCGGACTGAGTTGTTCAATAGAGTCACCGCAGGATTGCATGGATATAAAAAATGTGATCCATGAGTTACACTTGGTCATGGAAGTTCTTCTAAATAATTCTATTTTAATTGGCATTTTTATGAATATAAAACGATTTGTATTATTTATTGGCACATCAAAGAAGGGTGTGCATGTATTATTTACTATTCTCCACGGAAACCTCTTCATCTCAAATACAATAAGATATAAGAATAGTGAGATGTCCTTCTAGACACAATCATTTCATATTTTCTAATATTATCAAATATCACTTTAAATTTTAAGAATTTATAATTAAACTATGCATTATTACATAGTACTTATTATGTTAGGATGAAGTTTAATATTCGTTTAACTTTCGCTCATCCTTTCAAAAATGTTTTAACATTCATTTTATTATAATTATCTTTGTACATGGTTTTATTTTGGAAAAATTTTTAAAAAAATTCAGCAGCATGTCGTCTATAAATTGGACATTTTCCCATAAAACATGTACCTGAAATTTGGTTATTTTCAGCATATAAATCATTTCAAGCATGCAACAACCTAAATCCACTACCAGCATGTAATTCACAATATACTGCATCAGTCATGCAGTTGGCGTTCAACACAAGCATGTATTCCAATAGTTCAATCTACAATTCATATAACATAATACCATTCATCAAAAAAGATTTAGTCATTTGGTACATTATGGATAGTAATCTGCAATGTTGTTCACATAAAGGCATATAGACATAAAGAGAATGATCATAAGAGCATTTAATTAATATAGCTATGAAGGACAGATGCTCCCCCTCAGTTATATGCTATCACTCATTATATGCCCTTTTCATCTTTTAATTTATTAGCCAAGTGTTTTAGATTTTCAATGATTTAGACTTAGCGTTGAATGCTTTAAGCATAACAGACCAAAAAGTCATAATGAATATTTATTATCTTTGCCTCTTTTCTTACGAATTTCAACATTTGAGAGGCACGAGTTAGAATGACTTTTAATTTTAACTGATCATGCATAGGTTTTTTAGGTATTTAAACTTTCTTTTAATTTGAAACCTAGTGAAAACATGTTAGTCATTCAACCAAATCAAAATCTCCAAAGCAATCTACTTTTTGAACTATATATATGTCAATAATTAACTCATTTATTATTCTCATATGCTTTTCCCCTCACTTCCCCTTTTCAAAAGTGCATTTTTAAGATTCACTAAACTCATTCTTCTTAACATGGTGTATGAATGAGTGAAAACTAAGGTGTAGTCCCAAGAGAGGGGGTGAATTGGGTTATTAAAATTTTCTTTTAATTCTTTTTAAGAATCTTAACCTCTTATTAATTTAGCAATCACAAAACAAAAACTTGATTGAATAATCAATCCACAAACCAATATTCAATCAATCAAATAACTAATCAACAACTAAACCAATCAACCACAAAATACCAAATCAAGATATGATATGCAACTCTTTGGCAATTTTTTGCTTTTGCATGAACTCAAGATATTTTTTTATAGTCTTGTGTATATGAATGAATTTTGCTTACTCTCTCAACTAAGATTTCTGCAAACGATTAAACAACGTACTCCCTTTTGGGTTTCCACAAAAGTTTAATCAAACGTACTTTCTTAAGTTAAAAGTCTTCTTAATCTTGGGTTTTGATTTTCAACAACCTGCACTTAGCATACACACCACACAATATATATATATATATATATATATATATATATATATGTTGAAAATAAAGAAAAGGGTAAGAGTGAGACCAAGATTTTTACTAGGTTCGGCTTATCCCCAACCTACTTCCTCACCTTAGGCTAATACCACCTAAGGATTCCACTATAGCACTCCTTTTCAGGTGGAGCAAACCTTTACAAGTCCCTATTTAAGGGTAGAGATCCCTCTCCAAGCAATACCCCATGCTTGGTTACAACGATCCAATAGCCCTAAACCGTCAAGAAACAAGAAACAAGAATAAGAGATTTGTGTACAAGACTCACTCTCAAATAAAGTAGGTTAGTACAAGTATAAGCACAAAGTATACTTTAATGTAAAACTTAATATAATGAAATTGAAGCTCAGTGTCTATCACCGATTTGATCTTTGAAAGATTTAGACTTAAAGCTCAATTTCGCTATGAGAAGTTCAGCAAAAACTCAGTTGAAAGATCAGCAAGATGTGAGCAAAATAGCCTTTGAGAATTGAGAGCACTTGAGAGTGTGTTGATTGCTAAAAAATATTTCTTGGTAATGAAAATCTTTGCCTTGGGGACTATATATAGAGTTTTAAAAGTTAATTTCTTGTTCCCCAAGTTTACTTGGAGTGTTTCTCAAGTTTGCACAAAGTTTGGAACCCAAGAAACCAATTTTTGAAACTTTCCCATTTGTAATTTTTTAAAAGACTCTCACAAGGTCAGGTGCCTGTCTTAGTTGTATTTAAAAGTCGGTGTACTGACAGGCTCCTATCAAAACACAATCAGCCACCTCAATTGATTAGGCAGGCACCTGTCTAGCTATGCTGAGGTGCCCGTCACAATTGTGTTTGCTAGTTGTTAAAAACATAAAAAGGGTTAGTCGCCTGTGGGTGTTAGGTCAGGCGCCTGAGCATTTCAAAACACTTGTTTTTAAAGATTTTTATTTTAAAAACTCTTTTCTTTTGGGAACTTTATAATTTATAACTTTGGAAATTATATTTCAAGGTCTTTTTAAAAATGGTTTATAGGATTTTAATTATCCCTAAAGAGCTTCAATGCATTTATATTGATTTTTACTTGAAGTACTTACATAGAACTTCCTTAAGACTCTAAATCCTTCAACTCTTGAAGTCTTCAAGTATGTCCTTGGTTTGAATCCATCTTGCGTTTCAACATTCTTTGAGCTTCCACGATATTTGTCAGACTTTAAGCTTTCATGGGTTTTGTCAAACTTTGAGCTTTATCACCTTTTGATTTGAGCTTTGCTTGAACCACTTGTTTGTATATTTTCATTTACTTGATCTTGAGCTTTCTAATATGTGATTCCTAAGACATTACAACTTTGAAACATATTAAATTCCCTTGATTTGTTGTCATCAAAATAAGAGTCGTAGGCCTTGTTTGGCCAACAATCTCCTTCTTTTTTATGACGAAAAATTCAGAGCAAAAGGGAGTGAAGCTTAAAAAGGCTCCCCCTTACAATAAGCACATATGTAATAATAAAATTTCAGTACTCAAACTTAGATTTCAAGATCCATTAATATCAAAAGTCAAACAAAGTTTAACAAAGTTTCTAATCATTTATTCATTTAAATCATTGAACAAAGTTGTATCTTGTATGTCTTTTCAATCATTTAAACAATTGTATCTTGTATATTTTAGTCTTAGTCGTATGTTATATATCTTCTTCTTTTGCTCTCACAAATATTCTCCCCCTTTTGACATCAATCAAAAAGCAAAAGAAAATCAACAAACATAGGCATAACAGAGCAAAAAAGAAAACATCATATTCTTCCAGAGTAAGACATGTATAGGCAAAAGTCTGGAGAAGCAAACCGAAAAGTACTAAATGTCAATACAAACAAAGCTAAGATAAGAACATCATCTAAGATCAACAACATTTAAGATCAAAACATCAAAAATAGCTAAGATCAATCATCATCTACATGTGCAGCATCATCATCTTTATTAGCATTAGCAGTTTCTTCAAAATTATCTTTGGATGCATCATTGTCTTCTTCCCTTCCCTCAGAAGCATCATCAGATGCAGCGTCACTAGAAGGAGCAGAGCTTATGTCCATAGGTGCTACACCTCTGGAGGAGCTGGCCAAGTTTTCTCCATATGATCTATTCACTGATCAAGAGAGGAACAATGAGTTTCTATAACGGTGACCTTCTCTTGAAGAGAATCAAGACTAGATTGCATCCTCTGACTAAAGTTGAGGTAATGAGTATAAAAAGGAAGGAACCAAGAAGGTGTTGTTGACCCCATAGGTCATACCCTGTTTTGATTATGACAAATACTCCGGTATTTAATATTTGTCAAGTTTGTGTGCAGGACCATATTAGGAAGATCATATTGATGGCACATGGCAATTTAAGGAAAATGAAGACCCAGAATGTTTTTAATTGTTGTAATCTATATTTCATTTCTCTGGGTCTGTAATAATAATCATCCAAGGTTTGTAATAATCTACATATTATGCATGTAGTACTATCAGCTCAAGACCTTAGAGAGACCTTAGGAATCAGTCGACCGATGCCGGATTTTTTCGGTAGGATAGAAAGACCTTAGGTCCCTAAACAAATGCACAAACAGCCCCCATATCACTTACATAATTATGGGAATTATTTGGTTTAAAATTGGACTTAAAGGATCAAAATCATGAGGATTCGGGCAACCAAACCCTTGGTGTTCAAAACACCTCGGCCGCCCAAACCGCTGGGAAGTTAGCAGGTTGACTTGGTTTTGGGCGATCGAACTAGTAATGAATGTACCGCCCTCGGGCGACCGAACCTATGTCAGGGTACTTTTCACCAACCTGAGTGACCGAACTTTATAGTTCAAAATGACCTTGAGCGACCAAACTTGTGAGTTTGGTTAACCGAATGTTGGACTGGGCACCTGAACCGCGGACAGTAGGAAAATCGCCTTGGTTCAACCAACCGAACCCAGACTCGGGCACCCAAATGTTTAAAAATATATTTTTGAACTAAGTCTATTCAAGTGACCAAACTAAGGTTCAGCCACCCAAAACCTCTCGGGTTGCTTATTTTTTACCGGGGTTAAAATTAAGTAAACAGGGTTAATTTTCTTAATTGGTTTTAAAACAAATTTAATAATACCCTTGGTGTTCCCAATGGTCATAATTTGGCCTCTCTCTATATATAGGAGCTCATTTGCTTAGATTAGTGGTGATTAGCAAATAAGATTAGTCAAAAACTCTCTCAAATTTTCTAAACCCTATTTGTTCATTCCAACCTCATACACTCATAATACTTCCATTCCTTTGAGAAATATAGCCTTGTGAGTGTTTATTGTTTGTTATATTGTGCTAGAAATTCTCACTTGCATATTACACATTTGAATTTCATATTGAGGATTGAGCTAGATTTTTCCCCTGATTTCATTTGATAAATCTTTGGTTGAAAAATATCATATAGCTAAGTGAGTTTGCATTATCATTGCAATACTCATTTGGGTTTATACTTTTGTGTGCAAAATATTTTACAAAACTAGATTTCAAACAACTATTGTGCTAGATACATTTGAGAAAATATTTTTAAGTTCGTGTGAATATTATTGCTAGCATCTTTGAAACACTAATCTGATATTGAAATTTGATATACTTTGCTTTCAAAGATTAGCTTGTTAGAACACTCTGCGCATATTTGAGATTATACATCTTATTGAGTGTTGATTGCACACGTAGAGCACTGAGCTTATAGTTCATACATGCTTGAGGTGCATTAATTATACTGTGCGCAGTGATACATATCTGCTTATATAAGAAGCGTTTGTTTGTACGTAAAATTTTAAATCTTTTTTGTTCTAGGCGTGGGCCTGGAGTGGGAGACTAGCCTTGTGAAATAGTCCCAAATTGGCTTAGACCCAGTTAGGAAAGTTAGGTGCACCATCCTGGTAAGGTGCAGGTTGGGGTTAGCCCTATGAATTTGACCTAGGGCCTTCTCCACCCCGCAAGGAGAATTTGTAAAGGTTGAGGTCAACTTTGTGTTAATTTGACCTGGTTGTAAATGGTGCCGTTCCACCCGTTAAGTGAGCAATAGTGGGAATCCTCGGACTTGCAAGCTGAGACGGGGACGTAGGCAGTATTGGTCGAACCCCGATAACATATCATGTGTCTATTTATATTTTTGCAATTTATATTCCTACACATGCATGTTATAGTGTGAATGATGCGAATGATTTAAATTTTTGCATATTATATTTATCTGCGCATTTGGGATTACATAGAAAGATCCTCATGTAATAACCCCAAAAAGGGCTATACAAGATTAGTGGGGTGATTCCCAAAAAAATAAGAATAATAATAATTAATTAATTAATTAACTAATTAAATTTTTTAAAAAATAATAATTAAAATTTATTTTTATTTTTATTAATAAAATATATTATTATTAATATTAAGTAAATATATTATTATTATTATTATTATTATTATTATTATTATTATTATTATTATTATTATTATATAATAACCTACTTGAAGCTTCAAAGAAGTTTCAAGCAAGTTCAAAAGGCGCAAGAACCCCCACCCCCTTTTCTTTCTCTTTCTTCTACGTAGTCTCTCTCTTTCCTCTCATTTTCTCTCCCTCTCTCCTCAGTTACGTGGCAAATTCTCACCCAATCGAGAATCAAAAGATACCATTGAGCCCCATTCTTCGCTGCCGTCATTTCTACCGGAGCGGATCGGTGGTAGGAACGGCGTAGACGTATCTCCTAGGGTAAGCCAATTTTTCCTTTTTTCTTTAATTTCTTGCAAATTATAAGTCTGATTGACGAACGGACACCACCACGAGAATCTAGGGATGATTCTCTACAAGTCTAGCGGGATAAAATTCTCGTGGGGTCGTCGTGGGCAAAACCCCAAATTTGGGGTACGGGGGTTATTGAGGGGCTTATTTTTAATTAATTAAGATTAATTTAGAAATGCTAAAATGTTGAGCATCTGGAGTTGAAATGGAATTTTCGGAATTTAGGGCCCAGGTGAGCACCGCGGGTGTAATTTTGGGACTCGCATGCAAAATTTAGAAAATTAAGTGGGGGTGTCAAATATTGGTTTAAATGTTAATTTGGAGTACATGGAGCCTAGGGAAGGCTAGATGGATATTATTTTGGGGAAATGAATTAATTAATCTGGAGAAAATGCAAATTGCAGGATTTGAGTTTCGAGCACCAAGGGCGTGGCATTTGGGGTTCTAACGAGACTCTCAGTAAGTCAGGTAAGGGGAATAAATTATAACAGTATTTTTAGAACTAGTGTGTGAATTAATATGTGAAAAATGAACATATGGTATTTTGCCTGAAAATTATTATGATATAAATATTAGATAAATTGTGTGACATTTGAGTAATATTAAATTGTAATGCTTTGCAGTGTGAAATTAACATATTATGAATATTATATGAAAATTGTGTGGCACATGACATGTGTGGAAAAATGTGAAATATAATGATGTGTATTTTCTGAGAAAATATTGAAATGAGAATGATTGATGTGATATTTATTCGTGAGTAGAAATTATTTGCATGAAAAATGAGTTTGTACAAAGTACTGATAAGAGTATTTTGGGAAATGTGGAAATATGTGAAATATGATATATATTATTATGAGATAATGAAATGTGCATAGAAAATGATGAAAATATTTGTATTAAATTGAATTGAGATATACTTAAATATGATTGATAATATGCCAATACAGCACAATAATTGCGGGTGGGTGGTATTCCTTTCCTACTGATGTCGTTGGGGAGGTATGCTCCATATGGAGATTGTGTGTGTGTGTGTGTGTGAAGTTCCTACTGATGTTGTTGGGGAGGTATGCTTAGTAGGGAGATTGTGTGTATGAAGTTCCTACTTATGCCGTTGGGGAGGTATGCTCAGTATAGAGATTGTGTGTGTGTGTTAAGTTCCTACTAATGCCATTGGTGAGGTATGCTCAGTATGGAGATTGTGTGTGTGTGTGTGTGTGAAGTTCCTACTGATGTCGTTGGGGAGGTATGCGCAGTAGGGAGATTGTGTGTATGAAGTTCCTACTGATGTCGTTGGGGAGGTATATTCAGTATGGAGATTGTGTGTATGAAGTTCTTACTGATGTCGTTGGGGAGGTATGCTCAGTATGAAAATTATGTTGTGAGGTTCCTACTGATGTCGTTGGGGAGGTATGCTCAGTATGGAAATTGTGTTATGAGGTTCCTACTGATGCCATTGGGGAGGTATGCTCAGTATGGAAATTCGTGAATGTGTTGAGAATTGTAATTATGTGATCTATTGTATTATGTAAAGTACAAAAATGTGAATTTATGTATACATAGATATGTAATGAGTTAGAATGGGAAATGATTATGAGAAATGAAAGAGTGTGTGTTTTATAAAATAAATAATTGAGGTGAAGTGAAACTCTCCGCCTGAGGGCTTGCTGAGTAAGGTGAGTGCCCTGATAGGTGTCAGATGTGACCATACTTAGCTGCATGACGTGTTAGGGCAGAGGGAAGCTACCTGTATAGGCGGGTAATCTTTCCTATTCTCAGGAACTTCGCGGGTAATTATGTGTGTTGGAAATGAATAAACTTGAGAAATGGTTTTAAAGCTTATAAAAACTTGTGTTGTATATCTATATGATTATGAGAATGTGAATATCAGTTTATTTTCTTAGATGATATGTTGTTTTGAAAAAATAAAGCATGTTATAACTGAACTCATATGGCCACACACTATAAATAATTTATTACTTCTTACTGAGATGTGTCTCACCCAAATAATCTAAATTTTTTAGGAAACAGGGATAGATCGGGTGATAGAGCTCTGTGATCATAAAGAGCTAGGACCCTGATATACAAGGTGAGTTTGGACTAGGGAGGTATGATTCCCTAAGGTTGTATTGTTTTTAGATATGAGATAGTATTGTGTATTTATGTATGTTGATACCCTGGGTATTGTATTCTAGATGTTATAAATATACCGTCTTCCATTGTTAGGTTGTATAAATAAAATAACTCTTTACCCGGTACCCAATGCGAATCAGGTCATTTGAATGGTAATAGGGTTGTTGAAGTGGCCAATTTATGGATGTTATTGTTGACGAATGAATATTTATTTATTATTGAAAAAAAATTGGTATGAAAATCGGGGCTTCACACCTAGGTTGTGATATACTATTAACATCTGGCTTAACCTAGGAAAAAAAGTTTAAAATTCCAATTCACCCCCCGCCCCTCTTGGGAATACACCAAAGCTAACAGGTGTGTCCGCATCCTGTGGAACATATAGAGCTAGCTTAGAAGACTGAGGAGGAGGCTTAAGTGTGGTCTGCCTACAACCACTATCAAACCACCCTTGAGTATGCTTCTTATATCCCATTAACTTAAGAGTTGTGGTAGAAAGTATGTCATAATGGGTCTTTCTTACAAAATTAAAGATTGGTGTGAGGATATGATGATGAGCAAACACTAAATTCAGCATTCCTACATAAGGAAGAACGATACAAGGAACATCTTCCTTCATGATCATCCACTTGATTATAAGGCTCGGTAGGTCCAACTTTTTCCCTTTAAGAATGCACCACAAGACAAAACAATCGAAAAAATAAATGTGGTCATGTGAACCTACTCTTGGTAGGATGTTGTAGGTAATTAGTTTGTGCAAAATCAGTGCTTGAAGATTCAACTGTTTATAGAGTGAGGGATTGCCAAAATAAACTGGATCATCTATCATGACTAGTGGCAAGAACTCCTGTGGAGTAAACCCTTGTTTCATTATCCAGTTCTTTTCAACAGGTTTGCACTCAAAATCTCCTTGCTTTATACATGGTATCTTTCCTAATGACAATGGAGTGAGATGAATGAACTACCCTAAGATATCAATTGAGAAACCAATGTCTTGCTTCACCATATTGGCATAAAAAATTTTAACTAGATTTGGATAGTGTTAAGTGGCCTAATATGTGATAAATTTTTCCCAACCAATATCTTCAAATAGCGGTATGATTTTAGGAAAATCAGAATTGAAAAACGAAACATCAAGTACTTTACCAAGGATTGGGTCAATAGATTGGATTTGATTCCGATAAAGTGTCTTAGCTTGAGGAGTGGTTAGCAACTTTTCTACTTCTTCATTGTCGATACGTCAAGAAGAGGAGCCCTTGTTTCCGATTGACTTTGTTCATGGCATGGTTCATGATGATGAAAACCCTAGAGCGTAGTGATGATGGGAGGTTTAGGTTTTGATGAACTTTAAGGATTTGATGAAATCTTGGAGGAGAGAAGATGGTTTAAGGAAGAAGGAGGAGTTTTAGGGAGGAATGGAACAGAGTCAGGCGGCTAAATGATTTTAAAATGAAGGTCTTTTCTTGTTTTAATGGATGACCCGCCGTGAGTCAAGCATCTGGTATTCGAGGAGTCAGGCGCCTGATGACCTTAATTTCATCAGGTAGAAACATGGTAGGTGCCTGACCTTCAAGTGGTCAGTCACCTGTCCTTCAGGTTTCCTGAATTCCTCCTTTAAACAACTTCTTGAACATGTAGTAAGCCTAACTCGCGTTTAATAGATATAAACCGATCCTCTAAAAGTGGTTTTGTGAAGATGTCCGCTAATTGATCATTTGTATTAATGAATTCAAGAGTTATATCTTCTTTTTTGTGCCTGATATCTCAAGAAATGATGTCTAATATCGATATGTTTTGTTCTTAAATGATATACTGGATTTTTGCAGATATTTATAGCACTAGTATTATCACACTTAATCGGTATATCAAAGTATTCTAAGTTGAAGTCCTTTAATTGTGTTTCTTGTAAAGTGTTTGTGCCCAGCAACTACCTACTGCCACATACTCAGCTTCCACGATGGATAATGCTACGGAATTTTGCTTCTTGGAAAACCAAGAGACAAGAGACCGTCTTAGGAAGTGACAAGTCCCACTTGTACTTTTTCTATCAATTTTACAACCTGCATAGTCCGCGTCTGAGTAACTAATCATTTCAAAACTCGTGTCCTTAAGATACCATAATCTTAAGTCAAGAGTACCTATCAAGTATCTTAGTATTCTTTTAACAACTATTTGATGAGATTCTTTGGGAGCGGATTGAAATCATGCACACATACATACGCTAAACATTATATCTGGTCTACTTACTGTCAAATATAATAAGCTTACTATCATGCCTCGATAATATTTCATATCTACTAGTTTTCCTTTTTCATCCTTATCAAGGTTTATTGAGGTACTCATCGGAGTTTGTATGGGCTTACTTCCTTCCATATCAAATTTCTTCAACATGTCTTTTATATATTTAGATTGATTTATAAAAGTTCCATTTTTGGCTTGCTTAATTTGTAGTCCAAGGAAGTAGTTTAATTCCCCCATCATGCTCATTTCAAACTCATTTTGCATACATTTTGCAAATTCCTTACATAAATTTTCATTTGTTGCACCAAATATGATGTTATCCACATAGATTTGGATAATAAGCATGTCTTTCTTCTTAATTTTGATAAACAACGTACTATCTGCTTTTCCTCTAGAAAATTCATTTTCCAATAAAAATCCCCTTAATCTTTCATACCAAGCCCTAGGGTCTTGTTTCAAACCATATAAGGCCTTATTCAATTTAAATACGTGATCGGGATATTGAATGTCTTCAAAACCCAGTGGTTGTGCTACATATACCTCTTCATTGATGAAACCATTTAGGAAGGCACTTTTTACGTCCATTTGATATAATTTGAATTTGTTATTTGATGCATATGCTGACAGCATTCTAATGGCTTCCATTCTTGCTACGGGAGCAAAAGTCTTATTATAGTCTTTTCCTTCTTCTTGATTGTATTCTTGTGCAACAAGTCTTGCCTTATTTCTTACAACTATTCCACTTTCATCCTTTTTTTCCTAAATACCCATTTTGTTCCTATTATTGAGTGGTTATCGGGTCTTGAAACTAGTTTCTAGGCTCCATTTCTTTCAAATTGATGTAGTTCTTATTGCATAGCTATTATCCATGAATCATTATTTAAAACTTCTTCTATATTTTTAGGTTCTTCTTGAGATAAGAATGCATAGTGGTTACAGAAGTTCTTTAATGATAATCTAGTAGGTTCTCCTATTATTTGATCTTTAGGGTGATTTCTTACATATTTCCATTCCCTTGGCAATTCAAAATTTTCTATAGGATTATCTTTTGGTGTTTCTTCATTGTTCTCTTCTTTTTCTTTGACTTCTTCAATATCTAAGTTTTCTAGTTTTTGTAGAGAATCATCTTTCTCTTCAATCTGAATTGTTTTAGTATAAGTATTAGCTTCATCAAACATTACATGGATTGATTCAATAATTGTGATTGTTCGCTTATTATAGATTCTAAAAGCTTTGCTATTTGTTGCATATCCTATGAAAATACCCTCATCTGACTTAGCATCAAATTTCCCTAAGTCATCTTTGTCATTAAGTATAAAGCAGTTACATCCAAATACATGAAAGTAAGCTATATTGGGTCTTCTTCCTTTCCATAATTTGTATGGAGTTTTATTTAAGCTTGATCTTATCGATACTCTATTTATCACATAACATGCGGTATTAACTATTTCTGCCCAAAAGCATTTAGGTAGTTTGTTTTCATTTAACATTGTCCTAGCCATTTCTTGAAGGGTTCTACTCTTTCTTTCTACAACACCATTTTGTTGTGGAGTTCAAGGTGCTGACAAGTTATGTCTAATTTCATGTTCATTGCAGAATTTTTCAACGTCTTTATTATTGAATTCTCTTCCTTGATCACTTCTTATGTTCAAAATGCCATAACTTTTTTAATTTTGAAGTCTTTTACATAAGTTTACTAACATATTGCATGATTCATCCTTTAAGGCTAAGAAGAGTAGCCTAGGTAAACCTAGAGTAGTCATCAACAATGACGAAAGCATATTGCTTTCCTCTTAGACTTTGTGTCCTAGTTGATCCAAACAAGTCTAGGTGAATAAGTTCTAAGGGCCTACTAGTGGAGATATGTTTCTTCTTCTTAAAGCTGGACTTAGTTTGTTTTCTTAATTGACAAGCATCACATATTTTATCTTTAAGAAACTTTGTACTAGGAAGTTCTCTAACTAAGTTTTTTTTAGCTAATCTTGGTAATAGGTCCATACTAGTGTGTCCTAGTCTTCTATGCCATAACTAACTAGCCTCATTCATAGTTAGTAAGCATGTGATATTTTAAGATTTCATTTTTTCAAAACTTATGCAGTATACATTATCAATTCTTTGAGCAGTGAAGAGAACATCATGTTTTGCTCTATTTTCAACAACACATTTATCTTGTTTAAAGGTTGCATCAAACCGTTTGTCACTTAATTAGCTTATTCTTAAGAGATTATGCTTTAATCCTTCTACTAATAACACATCATCAATGGTAAGTGAAGGTTCTTTACCTATCTTACTAATCCCAATGATTTTGCCCTTAGCATTGTCTCCAAAAGAGACATATCCACCATCTTTTAGCATGAGTGTGGTGAATTTGGATCTATCTCCGGTCATGTGCCTAGAACACCCGTTGTCCAAGTACCATTTGTCTTTTGATGTGGTTGTCGTAAGGCAAACCTACAAGAAGGGTTCAACATGTTACTCTTAGGAATCCAAACCTTCTTAGATTTCTTTGATTCAGTTTTATCTTCTTTAGTTTTCCACACTTTCTTTACTTTTACATTCTTTCTTTTAAATGGACAATCAAATTTAATGTATCCCTTCTTTTTACATTAAAAGCATGTAGTGTGTTGATAAATGTTATTTGAGGATGTGCTTGCATAGTATTTTGATTCTTTGACAAAATATCCCATATAAAGACCATTTTTCTTTTTGTTCTCAATTCCATTAAATCTAATTCCTTTTTTGTCTAACGACAACTTTTTTTTACCAAGCAACTTTTCAAAGTTCTCCTTTCCTTTAGTGAAGTTGTATATGATTTTCTCTTTATCTTCAATTTTGTCTCTAAGGTCTTTTATTTCTAAGTCTTTTTTGCTTTGACTATTTACTTGTAATTTAACTATCTCTTGAGACAAGTCATTTATCTTCTTCATAAGTTCATCAATATGTGATTCTTTTTCTTTTTCAACTAATTTTGATGTATCAAGTTGATTTTTGAGTAATTCATTTTGTTCTTTTAAAGCAATGTTTCTTTTTATGACTTTTACAAATCTATTGTGTAAAGCAAAAAATTCATCTTGCATTTCTTTGTATGATGGCATACTATCACAAGAATCACTGTACGAATTATCACTTGATTCATCAGATGAATTGTTGTAGGAATTTAGCTCATCATTGTGCATCATGAAGCATATGTTGGCCACTTTTTGTTCACTTGATTCGTTCTCTGATTCACTTGAGCTTGTACCATCCCATGTAGCTTTCATCGCCTTATTTTTCTTCTTTTTGGCATCTTTTTTTAGTTGTGGACAATCGGGTTTAATATGTTCAACCTTTTTACAACTGTAACAAGTAGGGGGTTCATTCTTATTTTTATTTTCCTTTTTACTAGTTTCTCCATTTTCAAATTTTGACCCTATAAACTTTCTAGCAAACTTCTAGTTTCTTTTAAAGAATTTTCCAGACCTCTTAGTAATGAATGCTAGTTCTTCATCATCTAAGTCACTTGTATCTTTGTTAGTTTTGGTGCAACCCCAAGAAGGGGGTGAATTAGGAATTTAAAATTTGTCGCCTAGGTCTGCTGGATTTATCAACAGAATAACACAACCTAGGGTAAGTCTACACAATCAACAAATAAACATACACGTACAGTAAAAGTAAAGTGTGAAAAGTAAACAATACACGCAATATGTTGTCAAGGTTCGGCCAAATTGCCTACGCCCTCGCCTTGGCTACACCAGCACAAGGATTTCACTAAAACTCACTTAACGGGTGGAGTGGCAGCGGTTACAGTTAGGTCAATTCAAGGGGCTGACCTCAACCAACACGCCTTACCAAGATGGTGCACCTAGCTTTCCCAACTGAGTCTAAGCCAGTCCAGGACTATTCCACAGGGCTAGTCTCCCTCTTCAGGCCCGTGCCAGGCATACAACCAATGTGTATAAAATTTGTACACAGAGATACGCTTCTACACAAGCAGATATGTGCACCAGTACAGTTTAATCAATATTGCAAGGATGAATGATATGTAAATATGCTTAGTGCTTTAATGTGTGCTAAACACTCAATCAAGTATAGATTATCAGTCCAGATCTAGAGTGTATATCAAAGCAAGATTTGAAACACTATACGTGAATAATGCAAGATCAGATCAGGGTTTCAAATATACTAAGCAAGTTGATTCAAACAAATTCAACAAGATATTTCAATATACAAAGGACAATAGAGTGTTTGAAAAACTAACTTTTGAAAAGGATTTTGCACACAAAAATTATAGGTTTAGGTGTCTTGTAATAACAATGCAAGAACCACAACCTTCTAAATCTTCCCACACAAGATTTATCAAGTAAAATCCGTGGAAGAACATAAGGCTATACTCTCAAATAAAATCAATCAAACAATATACCAAATGAGAGTATTAGCTAGTAAGACTAAGCACAATCAGTTTAGAAATACTCACAACACTTAAATGATCAAGAAATATGGTGTATGAGTGTTTGGGAGTAGTATAGGCTAAAATAGGGTTTTGGAAGTTGAGAGAATTTTGGCCTTAATCAAAATGCTAATCCTTGCTAATTATGACAAATGAACAGGTATTTATAGGCAAAGAGGATTTTTTGACCGTTGGGGACACAATGGGAATAATTAAATTTGTTTCAAAAGCCATTAAGAAAATTAACTTTGTTTACCCCATTAAAAAATCGGTAAAAAATATTTTAACCCACGAGGTTCGAGTGCCCGAAATCTGAGTCGGCTGGCTGAACCAAAGTCAATAGCATTCTGTCTGAGGCTCAGGTGCTTGAATCTAAGTTCAATTAACCGAACCAACCAATTCAGTCACCCGAGCCCAATTTGAACGTGATCATTTGGTCACCCGAGTAGTTAAAAAGTGCTCTGACACAGGTTCAGGTGCCCGAGGGAGATACGCTCAAATTAGGTTCAGGTGCCCAGACACAAAGTCAATATATTGACTTGAATGATCGCTTGAGCCGTTTTACAAGGCTTGGATTCAGTCGTCCAAACCCTCTCACAATTCTCAATTAAGTTCATTTTTAGCCAATTTTAATTCCCCTGATATGAAGAATGATATGGAGACTTTGTGTGCTAAAAGTAGGTACCTAAGGTCCAACTAGGGTCTATTATGAACATACCTACCTACCATGCATGATGCAAATTATTACAAGCCACAGAGTGTACAGTCCATGATAAATATTACATCCCAGAATGAAGAAAATAAAAGATAAATACAAATACAACACAAAATTCTTCATTCTTTAGCACGAACACCACACACCATCATGGTATGTCTCTCAGTCCGAAAGCACGCACAAGGTGAACCTGCATGCAAGCCTTAGTACAACCATCAGTACCAAGAGTATTTGTCATGATCAAAACTGGGTGTGACCTATCAGGTCAACATTCTCCCCCTTTTTGATGATGACAAATACTTTATACAAAAGTGGGTACAGCCAAGAAAGACTCCCCCTGACTTTATGCATAAAGATAATTAAAGCAATGGGTAATTTTAGATTAACCATTGTTTACCCACTTCTGCCTCTTCTCCCCTTTTTGGCAACAGCAAAAAAGGTTAAGTAATATAACATGAAGGAAAAATATGTCATTTAGATATAGAAGGTACATTGGGAGGAATTAAAAAAAATTTGGTAGCATGTCGTTTGAAAATGAGACATTCCCAAGATAACCTTGTACCTAAGTGACCTGTTTGGAGTTTCAATAAAAGATATATAGCACATTTCAATCAATCAACTCAAACAAAATGTGCATCAAAGAAGTAAAAGTAGCATGCTGCACATTAACAATCTTAATGTTTTATACTCCCCCAAAGGATGATTATGCAAAGATGAATATTGATTTTTCATTTGGCTTTCACTTATCCTTTCAAAAAATATTTTAATATTAATTTTATCATAATCATTTTTGGTTGCCAAAACAAACATGTATTCCTGTTGGCCTTACTAGGTTTGGTACTCCATTTTGATGCTAACAAACAAGTAGGCTTTAACATGCTTTAGTTGAGTATTGTGTTTTGTCAAGAATTCATATTGAAGGTACCCATATAGCATGAATCAATAACTGATAGCATGGATCAAAGTCTGAAGACCATAAGAGCATAATGATTAAAGAAGAACAACATGAGAGCTCAAAGTTCAAAATATTCTGTGAGATCAGAGATTAGCGACAAAGAAAGTTCAAAACAAAGGAGAATTTTTGAGAAATTAGGACAAGTCTCTGTAAGTACTTTAAGTTTATTCAAGTATGAAGTTTTCATTTTGAAGCTCATTAAAAAAAGAAACTTAGAGACCATAAGAAAATAACTTAGAACATGTTTTCAAAGTTAAAACAAATTTATATTCCAAGTAAAAATGAGAGAGAAATCAAAAAGTGACTAAGGAAGAAATCAGTTCAGTTGACAGATGACTGTTTGGTTATAGGCAGACAACTGACTAAATTAAAGACTTAAAGTTGAAACACAAAAGCCTGATAGACGACTGTTAAGGCTCCCATATATGACTGTTAGTGAAAGGTGAGAAGTCTGTGAAAGTTTTACCAGACGACTGTCCGTATTATATGTTACTAAAAGGCTCAAAACTTCACATGGACAGACGACTGTCATCATATGGATATACAACTGTCACCTTATATTCTGATGAAAGACGACTGCCACTCAAGGGACAAACGATTGCCACCTTTCTGCCTATGAATCTTACTGTTATAATTAATGGACAGACGACTGTCAAGACTTCATAGTCATCTGCCTCACGGAAATTTTCTGTTTTCCAATGGATATAATTTTTGAAATTCAAAAATTTGGAAACTCAAATAAGTTTATTTTATGGAAACAAGTCTGAATATCCTTTGGGGAACAAGCAAAGAAGTTTTATATATCTATAAATACCCCCCAAGACTCATTGAATTAAACACCAAGATTATTAAGAGCTCACAATCTGCTGTCATATTCTCTCTTACTCTAAAATTCTGAAAGTACCTCATATTGCTCTCATCCTTGCTCGAAATTAAGAAGATCTTGCTGAATCTCATTGTGTTAGATCATTGAGTTGCTGATTCTTTCATTGAAAGATATTCACGGTGATAAAATTTTAAGAGCTTCATTCTGAAAGTTCATATTCTAAATTTACTGAAGTGCATTAGTGTTTTAACTTGTACTAATCAGCTTTTTGAGGAGCAAGTTTTTGTACGTGTTGTTTCTCTATCATTGTAACAGGACTTGTTGACAATTTGAGTATTGAATCGTTGGACCAAACAAGGGGAGATTGTTTGGAGAAGGCAAACTCTAGCTTTACCTAAGGAATGCTTGTAATTGTTTTTGTTCTAGCTAATAAAGGAACGGTAATAGTGAATCCTTTGGCGGTTTGGCCAAGGGCAAGGACGTAGGCTGTGTTGAAGCCAAACCTCGTAAAAATACTTGTGTTCTCCTTTCTCTACTCTTTTCTTTATTTTTCAAGGATATAGTCTGCGTGGTTGTTTTTAAGTTTTAATCCTAAATGTTTGGTTGTTAAATAGATCGAAAGGTAATTCATTTTGGATAAATCAGCATTGATTGCGAAAACCGAAAGGGACTACGTTGGTTGATTATCCTTGACCTATTAATCTGAAAGTTTATTTAAAAACTGAACATTGGGAAGAAGAATACTTGTGATACAGGGCTTATATTGAGAACAACAAATTTTCACATATATTGTTACTTAAAATTGAGAGTTTTATCTTGTCGTGATTGATTGTGATTGTTTCTAAGATTTGTAACTTAAAAGAACTAATTCTAAAAGAAAATTTTTTTAAAACCAATTCACCCCCTCCCCTCTTGGGAAGCTATTCCTAATTTCAATTCCCATAAGGTATAAGATAGTGAAAATATGTGGGCCTAACACCAATTGTTATAACTACATGGTAGAGAAGATATTAATGGTTAAATACCACTAGTTATATATATAAAAAAATGTTGTTTTGAAACGAACATGATATCGAGCAAAGATTTACTAAAATGTGCACATTGATACCACATTATTAACGTATTTTCCAAAGGATATAAAAATGAAAGCAAAATACATATTTATTTTCTCAGAGTCTAATGATTTTAAGGTTTAGTGACTCCCCCTAAGAATATATTTTTTCTTTATACATCAACTTGGGCATAATTTAAAAAGTTATTTTTTAAAAGCACAACTCAACTTTTAAGAAGTTTAGCACTTAGAAACAATATAGAGTTATGTTCAATAATTTTGAAAAAAATTTGGCAGCATTTTGTTTGAAAATGTGATCTATCCATAAGACCCTGCCAATTTCAAAGTATTTTAAATATGTACGTTGTAAGAACCCAAACCGTGATATATGGATTAATTATGTAGAATAAGGGTAAATTGGTAAATTGTGCAGAGTTTGTCGACGAAGTCCCTTCTGTTCTCGTCGACAAAATTCAGAGGCTCATCAACAAGGAGAAGCCGAGAGATTTCGAGAAACCGAAAATCTCAGGCTCATTGACAAGGCGTCCTCAGTGGCACGTCGATGAGGATGCCATTTCATCGACGAGGGCGGCCAAGTCAAGTGTAATAAATATCACTTTCCTTTGCTTTATCACTAAGTTATCTCAAGAATATCCTCTCCCTCTCTCTCTAGAACTTTAAGAACTCTCTCTCTCTCTAGGTTTCTTCGTCGTTCGTCACTTGATTCGTAAATCCAACGTTACTGCGTAGATTAGGGGAGGATTCTCTACGTTTTTAGCGAATCAGAATCTCGTTTCGAGTAGTTTCGAGTTTTGGGCTAAAATCGAGCTAAGGCTCAGTTTTCTTTTCTGATTCGAAATATGTATAGTAGTACGAGTTGTAAGCTTGTATTGTACTATGGTTTATAGGTTTTAGAGTCTCGGCACATAATTTTGGGGACCGTAGAATTCGTAGTTGGAATTTGGGTTAAGGTAAGGGGATTCTATTTATATCAGTTTATTTTCAAAATCAGGATCGATAAGCTTGTAGGCTACGATCGTATATATGTTTTGACTGCTTATTTAGGAAAAATCTATCGGGTAAAATACGAGATTTTCAAGTTACAGTTTTCAAGAAAATTTGGGGATTTCGGGTATCATCTCTGCTTTGTTTTGTAAAATCATTTGTTTTGTTTAAACTGTATTAGTGAGATGATTGTTATCCATATTTGTATAAAACTATATGCTTGAATTAGAAAACGATATGATTTGTCGTAAACCAAATAAGTGTGGAATGTATGGCTGTATGTAATTGTTCCAGGTATTTTGTAAAATAGCTATGTGGCGGCTAATTACCGTACGCTGATGAGTATAGAAAAGTGAGTTCCAAAATGATTCCAGGTTTTGTAAAATCAGCTATGTGGCGGCTAATTACCGTATGTTGAAACATCTATGTGGTGGCTAAATACTGTACGCTGCGCCATGTATCGGTTCATTATTGTGGGCGAGAGTGTTCGGCTCTATATCCGAGGGTGTGAAATATCACCAGTGTGTTTCGGCTAGTCACCGAGAGGTGTGAGCTACACTGTATTGGCAACGTAATCACTATGAGGCTCTGGTCTTCGTAAGTTAGTTGTGTATTAGTGTGACGACACTGACCGTATGTTTGGGTATCGTATGTACTGGAATGGATTTTTGAAAATACTGGAACTTTATGGAAATGTTTTCGATTTGTATTGTATTGTATGGTGTTATGTTTTATGTATAATAACACCAGTATGCCACACACTGATATAACCTGCTTTCTTCCTTTCTGAGAAGTGTCTCACCCCAAATGTATATACAAATGTTTTCAAGTCCTTCGGGTAGTCGAAACTAGCATCCTAGCATCCAGAAGCGGGGGTGTTGTTTAGCTACATTTAGTGCCTAAGTAGGTACGAGTTTTGTAACCGGGTTGTCATGATGGTTTTTGTAGACACCCGGAGTATGTATTGTAATTATGGGATTGTATATCTTAGTGTTGTATGGGTTTGTATATCCTAGTGTTGTATAGACTCTGGTATGGTATGTTATATGGATAGATGAAACATTTTTCGCTATGCATTTGATGAGAATGGATGTATATGTGTATGTGTATAGGGCATCCGTATACCCCACGGGGTTGGACCCTCTTATTGTATTGTATCATGTATGTTTTAATTGATACAGAGACAGGTTAGGTTAATATTTTCACACCTGGGACCCATCTATGGGTTCGGGGCATGACAACTTGGTATTAGAGCTTACCAGGTTGTTCGGTCTTGGAGACTTGGTTAGGTGTATTGATGTGTACATACCAGAGTATAGGATGTAGGAAATGGGTAGTGTAGGTCGAGCATTGTGTTGTTGTTAGACGGGGACTCATTGGTGGGGTTCTGTGTCCTTCCTAGAATGACTATTTTCAGAAATATCACGGCAAACCATTGATGGATTCGTGTCAGTGTAACGAGACAAGCCTAAACCTGTGGGATTGTTAGTTAACATGATTAGGTGATTGATTGTGTTAACTGTGTACAATATAGGAATTCTAAATGATTCCTATTCTATTTTCATAATGGAGCCCAAGGATAATAACTTGGAAAGCGGTTCCGAAAGAATTGCGAGTGATGAGACTCCTTCTGTGCCTCGTGGGTTGACGAGGCAGGTTATGGGAGATATTGAGCAGAGTGTTAGGAAACGCGAGAGCTCTCCTACGGATGCGGGGTGCACCATCGAGAGGTTCACACGCATGCACCCTCCGACATTTGCAGGAGGACCCTATCTAATTATAGTTGAGGACTGGGTCAAGAAGACCGAGAGGATTCTAGAAGTCCTCCATTGCACAGATAGGCAGAGAGTCCTTTACGCTACGTTCCATCTATCTGGAGAGGCCGGGCATTGGTGGACTACGATGAGTCAACTTGAGAAGTACAGAGCTGGTCCATCAGGTATGACGCGAGGCCGCTTTAAGGAGGTATTCTTCGAAAGATGCTTTCCGATTTCCACTCGTGATGCGAAGGCCAATGAGTTCTAGGTCCTGATGCAGGGTACCCTAAAGGTGCAAAGATATGCTGCCAGATTCATCGAATTGCCTTGATTTGCATCGTACTTGGTCTTGAATGAGTACGAGAAGACTCGGAGGTTTGAGAGGGGTCTGAGGAAAGACATCCGCCGACTTGTGGGGATGCTGAAAATCCGTGAGTTCTCTGTTTTGGTGGATAAAGCCACCATAGTTGAGAACGACCTTCGGGGAGATGAGGTGGTGCAGGATCAGAGGAAGAGGCCGGTATCTTCTAGTTCTCAGAGTGGTCCTCGATAGGGACAGTGGAAGAAGAAGAAGAACTACAGCTCAAGTTATCGACAAAACACCGAGCGGCAAAGTTATCAAGGGGATCCATCCTCTGCACCGTGCGCCAAGTGTCGTAAATGGCACGATGGCGAATGTCAGCCGTTTTGGGGTAACTACTACAACTGTGGCAAACTAGGCCACCTTTCACGGAGCTATCAGGCACCGAGGAGAGATACGCCCTACACAAAACTAGAACCGTGGAAGTAATCAGATGCCTCGGGGGAACTACTAGGCAACCACGGCTCTGGTGAGAGTATTTTCACTTACTTCAGCAGATGCAGAACATGTCGAGAACGTGGTGACAGGTACCATGTTATTGCTTTCGAATAGAGCTATTGTTTTATTTGATTCGGGAGCAACCGATTCGTTTATACCTGCTAGTTTTGTGAGGTTGTGTAGGGTTGAAACCCGAGCTATGGATGATAGATTGTCTGTGTCTATGCCAATTGGGAGTGTAACAACTTGTAGTAAGATGTTAGGAAACTGCCTAGTTGTAATTCAAGGGAGACTGCTACTAGCGAATCTTGTAGTGTACGACATGTCTAGTTCAGATGTCATACTGGGGATGGATTGGCTATTCTCCAGTTTTGCGGTGATTGATTATCATAGGAAAGTAGTAGTGTTCAGACCTCCTGGGGGGCAAGAGTACAAGTTTGTAGGATCGTGTGTGCGTTCTACGCCGCAGGTTCTATCAGCATTACAGGCAAAGAGGCTACTCTTGGACTGATGTCAAGGGTACCTAGCTTGCGTGAAGAAACCGTCACGAGAGGAGTTAAGGCTCGAGGATATTCGAGTGGACAACGAGTTTTTGGATGTGTTTCCTGAAGATTTACCTAGTTTACCTTCGAAATGTAAGGTGGAGTTTGCGATAGAGTTGCTGTCTGACAAGGCATCGATCTCTAAAGCTTCGTACCGAATGGCTCTAGCGGAACTTTGAGAGTTGAAAGAGCAGTTGTAGGAACTACTGGACCAGGCTTTTATTCGACCAAGTGTTTTGCCCTGGGGAGTTCTAGTTTTGTTTGTGAAGAAGAAGGACGGGTCGATGTGTATGTGCATTGATTACCGTGAGATCAACAAGGTAACTATGAAGAACCGTTACCCGTTACCCGTTACCTCGTATTGATGATCTCTTTGACCAGTTGCAGGGAATGCAGGTCTTTTCGAAGATCGACCTACAGTCAGGGTATCATCAGGTGAGGGTTAGATCTGAGGATGTAGCGAAGACTGCTTTCTGAACCAGATACGACCACTATGCGTTCTTGGTTATGTTGTTTGGTTTGACCAATGCTCCGGCAGTATTCATGGATATGATGAACAGGGTTTTCCATGAGTACCTGGACCAGTACGTAGTGGTGTTTATCGATGACATTCTAGTATACTCGAGGAGTTCGAAAGAGCATGAAAACCATCTAAGGTTGGTACTACAGTATCTGCGAGAAAGGAAGTTGTATGTTAAGCTGAAAAAGTGTGAATTCTGGTTGAATCATGTCACATTCTTAGGCCATGTGGTGTCTAAGGGCAGAATCTCAGTTGATCCTAACAAAATTGAAACTGTGGTTGACTGGACGAGACTGAAGAGTATGTAGGAGATTCGAAGTTTTCTAGGACTGGCAGGTTACTATCGTTGGTTCGTAAAGGGTTTCTCTAAATTGTTTGGACCTCTAAAACATTTGACTAGGAAGGGGGTGAAGTTTGATTGGACTAATGATTACAAGCAATGCTTTCTTGAGTTGAAGCACTGGCTGGTTACTACTCCAATATTGACCATTTCTTCAGGGGATGGCAGTTTTGTGATCTATAGCGACACGTCCCTGAAGGGTTTGGGATGTGTGCTTATGCAACAGGGTAAGGTAGTAGCTTATGCTTCTCGGCAACTTAAGGAGTATGAGAAGAATTATCCTACATATGACCTAGAGTTAGCTGCTGTTGTTTATGCCTTGAAGATCTAGCGACACTACCTGTACGGTGTTCAGTATGAGATTTTCATTGACCACAAAAGCCTCAGGTACTTTTTCATACAGAAGGAGCTAAATATGAGGCAGAGGCGGTGGCTAGAGTTAATCAAGGACAACGATTGCACGATCAGTTATCACCCAGGGAAGACTAATGTGGTAGCAGATGCATTAAGTTGGAAATCAGAGCATGCAGCAGTATTTGCAGTTGTAGCTCAGTATCATGTCAAATGGGATCTGGAAAGCCTTGGCGTAGAGTTGGTGTCTGGTGATCATCAGTCTTTCATTACTTGCTTGGTGATCCAGTCGACCTTGTTTGAGCATATTAAAGTTGCACAGGATAATGATGCAGAGTTAGCTGAGGTTGTGGAGAAGATACAGGAGGGGTTGGCTGCGGATTTTAACATCTCTGACAGAGGTGTGTTGAGGTTTGGGACTAGGCTGTGTGTTCCAAACAATGACGAGATCAGAAGGACGATTCTAGAGGAAGCGGGTTGTTATTTTTATACTATATATTCAGGTCGTACGAAGATGTATCGGGATTTGCGTGAGTCCTTCTGGTGGAGTGATATAAAGAGGGAGATTGCCCGGTTCATGGAGCAGTGTATGACGTGTTAGCAGGTGAAAGCTGAGCATCAGAGGCCGCCGGGGCCATTGCAGCCTTTACCTATTCCAATGTGGAAATAGGAGCACATTTCCATGGACTTTGTCACCGGATTACCGCTAGCGCTTCGTAGGAAAAATGCTATCTGGGTAATCGTGGACAGGTTAACGAAATATGCTCACTTTATACTGATGAAGGTTAGCTGCCCTTTGAGTAGTCTAGTGGCCTTGTACGTGCATGAAATAGTAAGAATGTATGGGGTACTGGTGTCCATTGTTTTAGATCAAGACCTGAGGTTTACTTCTCGATTTTGGAAGAGCTTGCAGGAAGCACTGAGGACGAAGCTTACTTTCAGTACAGCGTTCCACCCCTAAACTGATGGACAGTCGGAGAGGATGATACAGATCATGGAGGATATGTTACAGGCTTGTGTATTTCGGTGGTAGTTGGATCGAGTTTCTGACATTAGTGGAGTTTGCCTATAACAACAACTTCCAGGCTAGTATCGAGATGGCACCATTCGAGGCTTTGTAAGGTCGGAGGTGTCGATCTCCTCTGTTTTGGGATGAGGTTGGTGAACATATGGTGTTAGGAATGTTCGCCGCCACGAGTTAGAGTTCGAAGTAGGGGGTAAAATATTTTTGAGAGTCGCTCCGATGAAAGAAGTGATGAGATTCGGGAAGAAGGACAAGTTGAGCCCGAGGTATATCAGACCATTCAATATTCTAGAATGAGTGGGTCTGGTGGCTTACCAGATTGCACTACCCCCTGCGCTCTTAAGGATCTATGATGTATTTCACGTATCCATGTTAAGAAGGTACGTGTTGGATCCGTCACATGTTATTAGTTACGAGTCCTTGGTGATTAGGGATACTTGGGTGTATGAGGAAGTACCTATTCAGATTCTGGGCTGGAAGGTTCAAAAGTTGCGTACCAAGGAAATACCATTAGTAAAGGTATTGTGGCGGAATCACGCGGTTGAGGAAGCTACCTGGGAGTTAGAAACGAAAATACACCAAAAGTATTCGCAGTTGTTCTGAGTAGTAGTTAGATAGTAGGGTCGGTATAGGTATGTATATATGCATGTAGTACTCTGTTATCGTATTAGTATTGTGTGGTTAGTCTCTAGGAGAGTCCTGTTTTTATTGTGAGCTTCTGAGGCTGTGTATGTATGTAACCATGGTATTCCTCCACCATAAGTGAGGGAATGTATGTAGGTATGTATGTATGGTAACGGGGCTGCATATAAATGGCCGTCAATTCTTCTTAAACTATGTATGTATTCGGTAGTATAATTGAGTTTGTAATGAGAGATTGCAAATTTCGAGGACGAAATTTTTGTAAGGAGGGGAGGTTGTAAGAACCTGAACCATGATATATGGATTAATTACGTAAAAGAAGGGTAAATTGGTAAATTGTGTAGAGTTCGTCTACGAGGCTAGAGTTTGTTGACGAAGCCCCTTCTGTTCTCGTCGACGAAATTCAAAGGCTCATCGACGAGGAGAAGCCGAGAGATTTCGAGAAACCGAGAATCTCAAGCTCATCGACGAGGCCACCATCTCATCGACGAGGCGTGTTCAATGGCTCGTTGATGAGGGCACCATTTCGTCGACAAGGGCGGCCGAATCAAGGGCTATAAATATCACTTTCCTTTACTTAATCACTAAGTTATTTTAAGAATATCCTCTCCCTCTCTCTCTAGAACTTGAAGAACCCTCTCTCTCTAGGTTTCTTCATCGTTCGTCGCCTGATTCATAAATCTGATGTTACCGTGTAGATTAGGGGAAGATTTTCTATGTTTTTAGCAAATCAGAATCTCGTTTCGAGTAGTTTCAGGTTTTGGGCTAAAATCGAGGTAAGGCTTGGTTTTCTTTTCTGATTCGAAATATGTATAGTAGTACGAGTTGTAAGCTTGTATTGTACTGTGGTTTATAGGTGTTGGAGTCTCGATACATAGTTTTGGGGACTGTAGAGTTCGTAGTTGGAATTCAGGTTAAGGTAAGGGGATTTTGTTTATATCAGTTTATTTTCAAAATCGGGATCGATAAGCTTGTAGGTTACAATAGTATGTATGTTTTGACTGCTTATTTAGGAAAAATCTATCGGGTAAAATACGAGATTTTTGGTTTATAATTTTCGAGAAAATTTGGGGATTTCAGGTATCATCTCTGCTTGTTTGGAAAACCATTTTTTTTTTTAAACTATATTAGTGAGATGACTGTTATCCAAATTTGTATAAAACTGTATGCTTAAATTGGAAAACGATATGATTTACCATAAACCAAATAAGTGTGGAATGTATAGTTGTATGTAATTGTTTCAGGTATTTTGTAAAATAGCTATATGGCGGTCAATTACTGTACGCTGATGAGTATAGGAACGTGAGTTCCAAAATGATTCCAAGTTTTGTGAAATCAGCTATGTTGCAGCTAATTACCATACGTTGAAACAGCTATGTGGCAATTAAATAACGTATATTGCTCCATGTACCGATTCATTACTGTGGGCGAGAGTGTTCGGCTCTATATCCAAGGGTATAAAATATCACCAGTGTGTTTCGGCTAGTCACCGAGAGGTGTGAGCTACACCGTATTGGCAACGTAATCCCTATGAGGCTCCAGTCTTCACAAGGTAGTTATGTATTAGTGTGACGACACTGACCGCATGTTTGGGTATCGTATGTACTGGAATGGATTTGTGAAAATATTGGAACTGTATGGAAATGTTTTCGAACTGTATCGTATTGTATGGTGTTATGTTTTACGTAAAATAACACTGGTATGCCACACACTAATATAACATGCTTTCTTCCTTTCTGAGAGGTGTCATATACAAATGTTTTCAGGTCCTTCGGGTAGCCGAAACTAGCATCCTAGCATCCGGAAGCGGGGGTGCCGTTTAGCTATATTTAGTGCCTAAGTAGGTACGAGTTTTGTAACCGGGTTGTCGTGATAGTTTTTGTAGACACCCGGAGTATGTATTGTAATTATGGGATTGTATATCTTAGTGTTGTATGGGTTTGTATATCCTAATATTGTATAGACTCTAGTACGGTATGTTAAATGGATAGATGAAACATTTTCCACTGCGTATTTTATGAGTATGGATGTATATGTGTATGTGTATGTGTATAGGGCATCTGTATACCCCACGGGGTCGGACCCTCTTATTGTATTGTATCATGTATGTTTTAATTGATACAGAGACAGGTTAGGTTACTATTTTCACACCTAGGACCCATCTGTGGGTTCGGGGTGTGACATACGCACAACCCGCTCCATAGAATTCAAAATTTTAAAGTAAACGAGCTAAGCATAAGTATTTAAAATCCAAGGTCAAATTTCTTATTTACACACAGTTTTCACTTTCAACCTTTTTGGCAAATGTCTACAGAAAATTCAGCAGCATGTCGATTGTAAACAGGACATTTCCCAAAATTAACCTGCACAAAAATGATCCTCAAAGAAGCAGTATCTCAAGAGTTTAAGGCATGCGAGAACCTAAATCTACCAACAAGCAATTCTCTATCACTGCATTTGCCATGCAGGAGACTTTCAACACAAACATGCTTTTAGTAGTATAGTCATGTAAGCACAAAAATCATGCAAGCCTGAATACTATCAGATATATATATGAACATAAGAAAAAACATAATCACCACAAGATAGTATCTGCGTGTGTGTGTGGTGAGTGTGATCGGCATAACAAAATAAAAATACAAGTTGTTTTAAGGTTATTACAGACCAGATGAAAGTGTATGTAAATAAAGCATAACATAGATCAAATAAAAGGTGGAATACGAAGCAACTGATCCTCACGGTGTACCACTAGGTCTCCCCATCATTGTGATCATCATCCTCTTCACCACTCGTCTCCATTTGATCCTCCCCAATATCCTCGTCACTCATCTCTCTCAACAGCTCACCGAGAATATAAAAGTTAGCCCGCACATCGGACTGGAACTCAGAGAACTTGTTATAAAGAAATTCAACTCTACCATGAGAGGAAGATGCCTGCTCTATCATGAAGGTCCTGAACTCCTGAAATGATGCAAAGAGGTCGGTGATGGCCGCCATGATCTCGGCATTGGACGGTGCATGGGACAACTCCTGCGGGATCTTCTGAGCTCCTAGGCCTCTTTTAGGAGCAGTGGGCAACCGCATGTTGCTAGTAAGCTTGTATCCCATTAATTTCATAGTGATGGAGTTAAAGATGTCAGAGGGCCTAACTTTCTTAATGGTAGAAAATGTTGTCCTGGTAACCCTCTCCCTAACAAATAGTCTAGATAAGATACCACCGTAGGGCATTATGATCCTCTTTCTAATGGTCTTTAGAAACATCTATCGTAGGATCAACCTGGGGAGATCTAACTTCTTTCTTGTGAAAAGGCACCACATCACAAAGCAGTTTAAATAAGATATGTGATCCCTAGATCCTGACTTTAGCAGTATATTACATGAAATCAAGTGGTGCACCATCTTTGCCTCCAAAGTCAGTGATCTGTAGTTGGGTGTGTATGCCAGGTCAACTACAAGATTCATCATAACAAGATTAACAAAGGTGCTCATCGTGAAATCTTGCTCACTAATCTAGGTGGAGGATGAATGAGGACAGATAAAATCGCCACGTTGGATTTGAAACGTCTCCACTAGATAAATGTCATCAAAGTGGAGGTCAGTCTCGAGTACCCTAGAGTAGTAACCCTGGCCATCCTGTGCAAGATTGGCGTAGAACAGCCAAATGAGCAGAGGATACATCCCCCTAGGTTGGAAGGCGATGAACTCGTACCACCCTTAGTACTGAAACATGTCCAGGACGTTATTGAAATGGGCTTGCATAAATTATATGTCTAGGATTTTTCCTAAGATGGGATCTTTAAGACAAAAAACCCTATCATACTTAATTCTTCTGTCGGGTGTAGGGAACCACTACTCAAGCGGAATGCCTACTGCAGCATGTCTATAGTCCCTTGCCATGATAAGAGAAAAATTTTCTTAAAGGGTACTAGGCTAAGAAATGGGAAAAATACAGGGCAGCTCTCACGGGTGGATGAAAAATGAGCTATTTTTCTCAGATTTTCATATATATCAATGTGGTTCAGGTGCCTAAGAAGAAGTTTGGTCGCCCGAACAACTATAATTGTATAGCCTCACTGAGTTTGTTCAGTTGACCGAGCAATGGTTCGGTTGGCTGAATTTTAGGCACCATTTTACAAAACCAAGGATCGATCGCCCGAACCTAAGATGAACTGCATCGGTCGGTCGCCCGAAGTCCATGTTTGGTTACCCAAAAGTAAATTCAGATACCCAAACCATATTCAGCAGCCCGAATGAATTTGAACGTAAATGTTCAACCGCCCGAAGAATGGTCAACGCCCTAGTCAGACTTCCAAGTTCGATCACCTGAAGTGCAAAAGCACTGTATGGTTCGGTCAGCCAAGCTTGGTCAATTTCTTCTGTTTTGACCAGTCCCAAGCTAAGACCCCTATGATTTATCTACAAGACTTGGGGCTTTTTGGGGACTCCTAATCAATTCTATGAATATAAAAGAACACCTAAAGGTCAAGAGGAGATGGGATTGGATTTGACTCTCCAAATTTGTCTTATTTTTACTCTCTTTCTCTTAAATGCACAATCAAACTTGGTATGACCCTTCTTCTTACACAAAGCACAATAGGTGTTGGTGTATGGACCGAAAGAGGTACTAGCATAATCTTTGGACTCTCTTACAAAGTACCCCATGTATAGATTTTTCTTCTTCCTATTTCTTACCCCATTGTAGCCTATACCTTCCCTATCTAAGGTCATTTTATAGCCATCCTAACAACTTATTAAAGTTGTCCTTACCTCTAGTGAATGTGTAAATGATCCTAGACTGGTCCTCTATTTTCTTTTCAAGCTCTTTCATTTTCAAATTTTTAAGACTCTTGTAATCATCCTAAAGTTTAATGAATTCTCTGGTCAAGTTATTTGCCTTTTAATCAAGTTCAGCAATCAAGTGGTCCTTTTTATTGTCATTTGAAACTTGAGATTTCAAAACAGTCAATTCCTTTTCTAATGAATCATTCATGCTTTCCAGTCTTTTAATTTTCAAATTATTTTCTCTTTCAGTAATAACTTTTGAGTCACATTTTTTAATGCATGCATCATACTTGTTTTTCAACATAGAATATTTCTTATTCGATTTAACAAGTAACTTATGAGTTCTAATATATTCAATTTGCAGTTCCTCATAAGTAGGCATGCTCTCACTATCACTACTATCATATGATTCACAATCAGACACATCATTCAAATCAGCATATGAATCATTTTCAAATTTTTCTACTAAAGCAGAAGCAATAGAGATAACCTCATCATCAGTTAAAGCAACAAAACACTGGTTACATCCCTCAAGATCAGTGGAGCTTAAGTCGCATGGAGAGATGACTTCCTTTTGCGTGGATGCACTATATCTTCTCTCAAGTTCATCCCAGATCTACTTAGCATTACTACATGACATAACCTCACATAAAACATTAGAATCTAAAGCATGCAGTACGGTATTCATGGCATCAAAATTTACCTGCACTAAGTTCCTATCATGATCATTCAGTTCACACTCATATTTAGGAACATCAGTACAACTAATGGATTTAACAGGCACACTATCACCCTGATCGATGACATTCCAAAATTTCCAATTTAAAGCTTTCACATACACAATCATTCTGAATTTCCATACAATATAGTTATCACCACAGAATACTGGTGAGTGTGTGATTAATCTTCCCTCACATGAAGGGGATGTACTAACACGAGCCATCATGATCTTTTACTAAATGACGTTTAAGTCTAAGTTATGAGGCTCTGATACCAATTGTTAGTTTTGGTGCAACCCCAAGAGGTGGTGAATTAGGAATTTAAAATTTGTCGCCTAGGTCTGCTGGATTTATCAATAGTATAACACAGCCTAAGGTCAGTCTATGCAATCAACAAATAAACATACACGTGTAGTAAAAGAAAACTGCGAAAAGTAAACAATACACGCAATATGTTATGGAGGTTTGGCCAAATTGCCTACGCCCCTGCCTTGACTACACCAGCAAAAGGATTCCACTAAAGCTTACTTAACGGGTGGAGCAACACCGGTTACAACCAGGTCAATTCAAGGGGCTGACCTCAACCAACACGCCTAACCTAGATGGCGCACCTGGCTTTCCGAACCAAGTCTAAGCCAGTTCGAAACTATTCCACAGGACTAGTCTCCCTCTTCAGGCCCGTCCTGGAATACAACCAATGTGTATAAAATTTGTACACGGAGATACGCTTCTACACAAGAAGATATGTGCACCAGTACAGTTCAATCAATATTGCAAGGATGAATGATATGTAAATATGCTTAGTGCTTTAATGTGTGCTAAACACTCAATCAAGTATAGATTATCAGTCCAGATCTAGAGTGCATATCAAAGCAAGATTTGAAACACTATACATGAATAATGCAAGATCAGATCAGGGTTTCAAATATACTAAGCAAGTTGATTCAAACAAACTCAACAAGATATTTCGATATACAAAGGACAATAGAGTGTTTGAAAAACTAGCTTTTGAAAAGGATTTTGCACACAAAAATTATAGGTTTAGGTGCCACAACCTTCTAAGTCATCCCACACAAGATTTATCAAGTAAAATCCGTGGAAGAACTTAAGGCTATACTCTCAAATAAAATCAATCAAACAATAAACCAAATGAGAGTATTAGCTAGTAAGACTAAGCACAATCAATTTAAAAATACTCACAACACTTAAATGATCAAGAAATATGGAGTGTATGAGTATTTGGGAGTAGTATAGGCTAAAATAGGGTTTTGGAAGTTGAGAGAATTTTGGCCTTAATCAAAATGCTAATCCTTGCTAATTATAACAAATAAACAGGTATTTATAGGCAAGGAGGATTTTTTGACCGTTGGGAACGCAATGAATATAATTAAATTTGTTTCAAAAGCCATTAAGAAAATTAACTTTGTTTACCCCATTAAAAAATCGATAAAAAATATTTTAACCTACAAGATTTGGGTGCCTGGCCTGAGGTTCGGGTGCCCGAATAAACTCACTTCAAAATTTACTTTTTAAAGGTTTAGGTGCCCGAAATCTAAGTCAGTTGGATGAACCAAAGTCAATAGCATTCTGTCCGAGGTTTGGGTGCTCGAATCTAAGTTCAGTTAATCGAACCAACCAATTCAGTCACCTAAGCCGAATTTGAACGTGATCATTCGGTTGCCCAAGTAGTTGAAAAGTGTTCTAACACAGGTTCGGGTGCCCGAGGGAGATACGCTCAAATCAGGTTCGGGTGCCCGAACACAAAGTTAATATATTGACTTATTCGGTCGCTCGAGCCGTTTTACATGGCTTGGGTTCAATCGCCCGAACCCTCTCAACATTCTCGATTAAGTTCATTTTTAGCCAATTTTAATTCCCCTGATATGAAGAGTGATATGGGGACTTTGTGTACTAAAAGTAAATACCTAAGGTCCAACTAGGGTCTGTTATGAGCATAGCTACCTACCATGCATGATGCAAATTATTACAAGCCGCAGGGTGTATAGTCCATAATAAATATTACATCCCAGAATGAAGAAAATGAAAGATAAATACAAATACAACACAAAATTCTGCATTCTTTGGTACGAACACCGCACGCCATCATGGTATGTCTTTCAGTCCGAAAGCACGCATAAGGTGAACCTTTATGCAAGCCTTAGTACAACCATCAGTACCAAGAGTATTTGTCATGATCAAAACTGGGTGTAACCGATCAGGTCAACAATCTTCCTCTTCTTCCCTAGAGCTTTCTTTTACTGCCTTAAGGGCTATAGATTTCCTATTTTTGTTTTCAGCATTTCTTTCATTCATAGCCATCTCACAGGTGAGAAGAGATCCAATAAGTTCATCTAGTGAGGTATTCTTAAGGTTTCTTCCTTCTGTAATAGTTGTGGCTTTAGGTTCCCAAATAGGTGGAAGACCTCTATAGATTTTTCGAATCATTTCATTAGTTGACTAATTCTTCCCTAAGGCATTAAGGGAGTTTATGATATGAGTGAACCTAATATACATACTTGTAATAGATTCTTCCGGGTTCATTCTAAAAGCTTCATATTCACTAGTAAGCATATCAATTCTATTGTCTTTTACATCAATGGTACCTTCATAAGTTACTTCAAGTTTGTCCCATATTTCTTTTGCTATTTTGCAAGCCATGACCGTATTAAATTCATTAATGTGAAGAGCATAATATAACACATTTATAGCACTTGAGTTGACTTGCAACATTTTATGATCTATTTCGATCATCTCTTTTTCTTCCTTGGGAACCTCTTTTCCATTTACTAGTTTGGTAGGAATTAAGTCACCATATGTGACAACCTTCCAAACTTTCCAATCCATAGTTTGAAGATAAATCCTTATTCATTGTTTCCAACAGGTTTAATTAAGTCCACAAAAGATAGGTGGTCTAGTTAAGGATTGACCCTCTCCAAAGTGAGCTACTCTTACATGTGTCATGTAGATCTTTATATAACTACTTTTTAAGATTTGTTATAACACGACTCTGACACCAATTGAAAACAAAAGTGTGGTCCCAAGAAGGGTGGTGAATTGGGTTATTAAAATTTTCTTTTAATTCTTTTTAAGAATCGTAACCTCTTATTAATTTAGAAATCACACAACAAAAACTTAATTGAATAATCAATCCACAAACCATTATTCAATCAATCAAATAACCGATCAACAACTAAACCAATCAACAGCAAAATACCAAATCAAGATATGATATGCAACTCTTTGGCAATTTTCAGCTTTTGCAAGAACTCAAGATATTTGTTTGTAGCCCTGTGTATATATGAATGAATTGTGCTTGCTCTCTCAACTAAGATTTTTTCAAACGATTAAACAACGTACTCCTTTTTAGGTTTCCTCAAAAGTTTAATCAAACGTACTTTCTTAAGTTAAGAGTCTTCTTAATCTTGGGTTTTGATTTTCAGCAACCTGCATTTAGCATACACACCACATAGTATATATATACTGAAAATAAAGGGAAGGGTAAAAGTGAGACTAAGATTTTTACGAGGTTCGGTTTATCCCCATCCTACGTCCTCGACTTAGGCCAATACCACCTAAGGATTCCACTATAGCACTCTTTTCCGGGCAGAGCAAACCTTTACAAGTCCCTTTTTAAGGGTTGAGATCCCTCTCCAAGCGATACCCCATGCTTGGTTTCAACGATCCAATAGCCCTGAACCGTCAAGAAACAAGAAACAAGAAGAAGAGATTTGTGTACAAGAATCACTCGCAGATAGAGTAGGCTAGTACAAGTATAAGCACAAAGTATACTTCAATGTAAAACTCAATATAATGAAATTGAAGCTCAATGTAAATCTATCACCGGTTCGATCTTTGAAAGATTCAGACTTAAAGCTCAATTTCATTGTAAGAGGTTTAGCAAAAACTCAGTTGAAAGATCAGCAAGATGTGAGCAAGATAGCCTTTAAGAATTGAGAGCACTTAAAAGTGTGTTGATTGCTGAAAATATTTCTTGGTAATGAAAATCTTTGCCTTGGGGGCTATATATAGAGTTTAAAAGTTAATTTCTTATTCCCCAAGTTTACTTGGAGTGTTTCTCAAGTTTGCACAAAGTTTGGAGCCCAAGAAACCAACTTTTGAAACTTTCCAATTTGTAATTTTTTAAAAGACTCAGTCGCCAGCCTCATAGGGTCAGGTGCCTATCTCAGTTTTATTTAAAATTCAATGTACTGACAGGCTCTTGTCAAAACATAGTCAGTTGCCTCAGTTGACAAGGTAGGCACCTATCTGGCTAGGCTGAGGCGCTTGTCACCATTCTGTCTGCCAGTCGTTAAAAACATAAAAAGGGTCAGTCGCTTGTGGGTGTTAGGTCAAGCGCCTGAGCAATTCAAAACACTTGTTTTTTAAGATTTTTATTTTAAAAACTCTTTTCTTTTGGGACCTTTATAATTTATAACTTTGGAAATTATATTTCAAGGTCTTTTTAAAAAATGGTTTATAGGATTTTAATTATCCCTAAAGAGCTTCAATGCATTTATATTGATTTTTACTTGAAGTACTTACATAGAACTTCTTTAAGACTCTAAATCCTTCAACTCTTGAAATCTTCATGTATGTCCTTGTTTTGAATCCATCTTGAGTTTCAACATTCTTTGAACTTCCATGATATTTGTTAGACTTTAAGCTTTCATGGGTTTTGTCAAACTTTGAGCTTTGTCACCATTTGATCTAAGCTTTGCTTGAACCACTTGTTTATATATTTTCATTTACTTGATCTTGAGCTTTCTAATATGTGATTCCTAAAATATTACAACTTCAAAACCTATTAAATTCCCTTCATTTGTTATCATCAAAATAACAGTCGTAACCTTGTTAGGCCAACAACGAGCATTTTTTTTTATTTGTGGTAAGAAGCTACGCATTTTCTTGAATCAATAGGAATAGTTTTTTTTCGTTGATTCATTGCCTTGAATCAATATTAATGTATTGATTTTATTTCTTCATTTATAGTGCATTTTTGGCATATTGGTTTGCACAATCACATCATGATAAAAGATCATTTTTTTCTCTTTTCGGATAGTTTTTCTAACTTCATTATCTTATTAGCAAGGACCGTTCTGTTCAGATTTAACTTATTCCCTTGAAATAATACAACAATTGTTACTCTTCTGCTACCTTTTCTTCGCTGTCTTCCATCAATGCTAGACGGTGAAATAATGGTCTTTATAATGTCATTTTGTGTAACTTCACCCAAGGAAAAAATAATTCAACTACTAGAGGGTTGATAATATGAATGGGAAAGCCTACTGAACAAACATGGTGATCTTGAAAAGTTATAATGATTTGTGAGAATGATTGCAATTCTAAAGATTTTCTAAGAGTGTGGATCTTTTGTTTCATATCACCATATTCAAGTTTGAAATGGTTCGGCACCTTTTTTTTTTTTTTTGAAAGTAATAAGATTAGACTACACAAATGGAGGTAGCTTGTTTTTCATCTCCTACCTCTTTCCATACCTCCTATGTTTCTAACTTCATACCTCAAACATTAAAGTTCCAAACTTTAATCAATGGGATCTTCTTTAAAAGATACAAATGCCTTTCTTATATTTATTATTTATTATTAAGAGTGTAGTAATAGATAATCATGAAACCAACATCTCTTCTATATTCCAAATACTACCTCACATTACTTTCTTTCTTTCCCAATTAAATAATTTGCATAGTTATTCATTTCTTCCAAATAACACATTCATCCAGGAAAGTGAGAAATGATTTGATATTTACCAACAAAAGTATTGATCCAAGCACGTTGGTCAAAGAGTTGAAGGAGAAAAGCACTGCTTACTAAAATGCTCAGGATCTCACTTAGGAAGGCGAGAAAAGCACTGCTTATTAAAATGCTCAAGATCTCACTCAGGAAGGCAATACTAATCCAGTAGCTAAAAGGATTTGGAGACATCGATCCCTACAAGATTAAAATCAATTTCAATGTTGCTTTTAGAGAAAATGATCAAAAAATTTTCACAGCAGCGGTCGCTAGCCCTTGTGAATTACTTAAAAGTTGATAAAATTTGTCAAAAATCGGGAACTCCTTTCATGTAGCACAATAATAAACACTTACTACTTGTAGAGTTGCAGCTACATGGACAAACAGTTCCCCTCTCCCTATTTTCTTTTTATTCCTTACTTTTGTAATATACAAGAAAAGCTAACAATCAAAAATAATTTTTTTTTTTGAATTTCACAATATTTAAAAAATTCAAATAATTTTTTTTTTTCATTTTATCCTTTTAATTTTGTAATATACAGAAAATCCATGAAAATATTTTTTTTCTACTTTTAATCTCATAATATATAAAAATAAAACAAAAAAAAAGTTTTATCCTATTGATTTTAACAATAAAAAAAAAAAAAGGAAAAAGTATTGCAGATCAACAGATCTGCCTACACACACATAGGATCCGCCTCCCTTGCAACTTACACAACCATAAACCATCAATCTTCCTCCTTACTGTATTCAATACACACAGTCACACACATGCACACACACACACACACTCACACCCACACACACTCACACACCCACGCAGACACACACACACACACACACACACACACACACACACACATGCGGACACACACTGAACCCACAGTTTACAAAAGAAGCGGTGACGGCAACGGAGGTGGAACGACCTCAGGTGAGCGGCAGTGGCAACAATGGTAGGAGGAGCTCACGCAAGCAACGACGGCGGTGGGGATTCTTGGAGAGGACGTGCACAGACCAAAAAGAAGAAAGAAGGGAGGAGGAAAGGAGGGAGGAGGGAAAGGAGTGGGGATTGAGGCAGGAGATTGGAAAAAAAGGGAGATCCGCACAAATGCAAGGGTTTTACTCAGCTAAAGTATTAGTGACAGCTTTAAAACTGTTACTAATACTTTTAAAAAGCATCACTAATAGTTAAATAAATAGTTTTAATATTTTTAAAATAAAAAATACTATTTGTAATGGTTTAAAAAAAACATCACTAAAAACAGACTATTAGTGACGGTTTCTAAAAATCGTCACTAATAACAGAATATTGGTGACAGTTGTTCATAAACCATCACTAATACTCTACCATTTAAAAGTAGTAATAGTTTTCCTACACCGTTATTAGTGATTGTTTTTCTAAACCGTTATGAGTGATGGTTTTTCTAAACCATCACTAATACTCTACCATTTAAAATCGAACCTATAATTTGTTGTACCAATGACCAGTCTTGCAAAAAAATACTACTGCAATGCAGCCTTGACACGTGAAACTTCATTATGAATGGTGGAGATTGGATTCTGAGTATTCGGTGTCGGTTTTCAGCCCATGAACAGAAGCCTCAGTTTTTCCCCCACCACAGAGAGAGAAAGTTGTCCAATCTTAATCAATAGCTCCGATCAACGAGCATTCGCCGTTCGATTGAGCTGAAAATTTACAAGGATGTTCATGACACGTGAAAATTCATTGTGAATGGTGGAGATTTGAGTCTAAGCATTCGGTATTGGTTTTCAGCCCATGAACAATAGCCTCGATTTTTTTTCGCTACCACAAAGAGAGAAATATGTCCAATCTTGATCAACTACTCTGATCAACAAGTATTCGTGGTCCAATTGAGTTGAAAATATATAGGGATGTTTATGACACATGAATATTGTTTGTGAATGGTGGAAATTGGATTCTGGGCATTTTTTATTATTTTTTTCAGCCTATGAATAGTAGCCTTTGTTTTGGTGAGTTCTTTCTTTAATTCTTGTAGAAGTTGATTTATGCCAAGGAATTCAATTTCTTGAAGATATTTTCTGATTGTATACATCTAGTTGAGACTAGAGAAGACTCATGTATTCTTGTAAGTATTGATAGTGGAATTGTTTGAGTGGACTACAGTCCCGTGACTTTTCCTTCTCACATCGAGAAGGTTTTACACGTAAAAATCGTGTGTCTTGTACTTGTGGTGTTTGGGTATATATTTTCCACATATATATTGCTCCATTTTATAGTTTCCTACAGATTCACACAAAGAGGGAGTTTGAGTATTGTTGTTTCTCCCAACAAGACCGTCACTAGTAGTCTTATATTAGTGACAGTTTTAGAGTACTCCTGGATGTGACTGGGTCATGACAACTGCTTTGACTCTTTTCTGGTGGAACCATTAGTACCACTTTTGATTTCACATTAGAGTCACCCTGGTAGTATTGGGTTGAACTTCCATATCCGGAGAGAAATCTTCCTCTTCATTGCTCCATTCACTTACTGACTCTACCTCGATCTTGGAAGGTCTTTCATTAGGATTGCTAAGATTCCTCGATGCAAAGGCATTGCAACCTTTCTTGTGCATTCTTGTTTGATCAGATGGTGAAGTCTTAGGATTACTCGTCTTCATAAGCACATACTTCATTACATTTGCTCGAGTCAACATATGACTCTTCTACTAGTTGTAATACCAAATGAAAACTCCAGCTTTGAATGATCTTGGTAGGACAAACAAGAATTCAACCTTCTTCCAGTTAAATTCAAGCTAGAAAAATTGCCCGAAAGTTCTTGATCCATTTTGAATTGTTTTTCATTTTAGTTTTTGAAGAACATACAAAAACATAAACTAGATAATTTTGCATTTTTATAAAATTTATGTGATAAATAAATAACAATAAATAATTTTCACACTTTATGTTTATGGAAATAATTTTATTTTTTCATTTTTTAGTTGTTAACGATATATAGTTTTTATTTCAAAATTTTCAAATTTATTTATAAAATTTAGAAAATATTTTTTAATTATTTAATAGATTTCTAACTCTTACATTGTGAATGAGATGATGAAGTTCAGATTTTGGATTTTAATTATATTGACCATATGTAAAGTTTTTCTAATACATAAATTCAAGTCCACACTCTAAAATAAATGATTTCAAAATATATTTTCTATAATTTTTCAAAAATTGAAAGCAAGTTATCTTTTTTGTAATTATATTGAACTCTATAAATAAAAAATTTTAAAAATATATTCTACACATTTAACCAAACAATTGATTTTTAAATTTTTAATAAGAATTTTTTTTAAAAAAAAATAAAAATAAAAAACGCTAATAATAGAGTATTAGTGACAGTTTTCATAAACCATCACTAATAATAGAGTATTAATGACGGTTTTTCTAAATCGTCACTAATAACAGAGTATTAGTGACGGTTTTTCTAAATTGTCACTAATATAGTTAAATAAATTATTTTTATATTTTTTAAATAAAAAACACCATGATAGTTTTGTAAAATCGTTGCTAATAATAGACTATTAGTGATGGTTTTTCTAAATCATCACTAATACAGTTAAATAAATTATTTTTTATTTTTTAAATAAAAAACACTATTAGTGACAGTCTAGGAAAACCGTCACTAATATAGTTAAATAAATTCTTTTTATATTTTTTAAACAACGAAAATTATTAGTGACGGTTTCATAAACAGTTACTAATAATAGACTATTAGTGACGAATTTTTCAAACCATCACTAATATAGTTAACTAAATTATTTTTAAATTTTTTAAATAAAAAATTATTAGTAACGGTTTAGGAAACTGTCACTAATAATAGACTAATAGCGACGAAGATTTGGAACCGTAACTAATATAGTTAAATAAATTATTTTTATATTTTTTAAATAAAGAAAATTATTAGTGACAATTTCATAAATCACGATTTCCATTAATCGTCATTAACAACATACTATTAGTGAAGATTTAGAGAATTGTCATTAATAATAGAGTATTAATTACGGTTAATTAACCGTCACTAATAGTCGATCCTTTTAGTGACACATTAAAATCGTCACCAATACCCCACAAATCATTGTTAATATTTTTTTGGGATAGTTCCCGCACGAAAAGTGGTTTCCCACGATGATTTGCACGGGAAAACTAGTTTTTAGTGACAGAAGTATTAGTGACGGTTTGATATTCGTCACTAAAAGTGTTGTATTAGTTACGATTGTCAAAACCATTACTAATATTGTAACTAGTAGTGAAGGTTTTTCAAAATTGTCACTAATAAGGCACTTTTAATGACAAAATTCAAACCGTCACTAATACTTCCGTCACTAAAAACTAGTTTTCTTGTAGTGGCTGCAATGGAAACACTAGCATCACTCTAAATAATTTCAATGATTTCATTTGCAACTAAGCTGGACTTCAATAGCGGGTGGTCTCGCCAGAGAGTCTTATTTATGCATGTATGGGGTCCTCTATATTGTGTAATATCAAAGAGCCTATGCTTTTTATGTTAACATGCGGGCAACCCATGTATGTGGTCCTCTGTATTGTGTAATATCAAAGAGCCTATGCTTTCTACGTTGACATGCACGCAACCTCCAACCACATCTCTTGTCTGTATTGCACCTAACCACCCATGTTTTTGGGATAGATTGCACCACCTTGAAGTTGTGGCGTGTTTGTGCATGGTGGACGTGCACAAAGTGGATAAGATCGATATCCTTCGTGTCGAAAATCATACCCTTCACAAATTTTGGGACACCATCCCATCAAGTGCCCTACAGGGAACTTTCAAATTTAGTTATGATATGACTAGCTTCAACATCAACCATGTACGCTAATGGTGCCACGTCGCTTGCCTTTCTCTGACCCACATGTGTGTTATGAGGAGACATGAAAACTTCTTCATGTTGAACCCCATAATCATTCCGTCCACCGGCTTCATCTATCCCTGCGTTTGCCTCTTCAAAATCCTCTTATTCCTCTAATTCTTGGTCACAGTCCATATCAAGTTGCATTATTTGGTTGGCCTATGTATACCCCCTCTCATTCATGACAATAGATGGAACTGTTTGGAAGTCTACTATAAACACAACTCCAATTGAACTTTGGTCATGCCTATACTCTATTGATGGTTGTGGTTCATGATAATAATTGTTTCCCACATTAAATCCTTACAAAGTAGCCTCCTCATGTCGAAACTCTGTTGATAAGAATTCTTAACTGAAATGATGTACCTGAGATGTCATTCAAATCTAAAGCCGTTGTCACCTATGAAAGGTGATCAAATAGTCTAATTGTCTCAGCACTATCGTATTCGTTATATGGTTGAGGATGGAGAAATGCTTCCCCTTGCATGGTTGGAGCTCCACCCATACTGCTGCTTCAAGGAATGCGTTTAATAAAAATCTCAATTTTATAAACATTCGGACAAGAACTCTGTAGGTCTAACGCAATTAGAACATCTGTATAATCTTTTATTGGGACATCGTCGTACAAAAAATTTCCACCACTCCCCTATTGCTGATATCTCAATGTCAATTCTAACATATACTCATTTGAATCAATATCTAATCTTTCATATATATTTTGTTTAAAACTTTCTAACTTCATCATCCTTCTAACTCGAATGGCTTCGTTTGCCTTGTGTTATACTCAATACCGGTAGATCCATGTATAATCTCACCGTCAATGTGTAATAAAACCATAACTTTATTAGCTGACGAATTTGACGCTATTGTGAATTTTCAAAAATAGAGTATATTCAGCAACTTAAAGATATTTTCATCATAATAATAAATATTTTGAGCAAATCACTATAATATGGAACAAATATATTTTCATTTACATAAACAATTATCTTATAGAATATAATAATACCTCAATACCTCAGTATGAAATGAAATTAATGTATAAAATAAAAGTAAAAACTAATAATTAGTTAAACCGTGAATTAGTTGACACCGTCGTTACTGACCATTGCAAGAAAATAATTTTAAGAATAAATCTCCAACAAGTTCATGCAATACTGGAAGGTGGTGAATGAGTTTGGAGGATAAAGGAAGAAGAATGAAATGAAAGCAGGAGAAATGGAGGGTGAAAGTGGGGGGAGGGGGTAAGATGAACGACTAAATAGGATACATGGCATGCAGGGCAGGGGTTAAGTAAGTGCACGAGTTGCATGGTTTGGTACGTGAATGAGTTTGGTAAGTTCATGTCTAAACTGACTTTTGGAAAGTTGATTTTGTTACTTTTCATGTAATAAATATGCATACATGTGGGGAGCTGGTGTTAGGACCAAACCAACTTTTGGAAAGTCGATTTGATTATTTTATATATATATATATATATTTATTTATATTTATTTATTTATTTATTTTCTGTGCATTGTGCCTATGTTAGTGTTGTCTTGTTGGCTATAAGTGCAGACGTAGAGAATTAACTTTTGGAAAGTTGGTCTCTCCCTTTTTCAATTTTTTTAAAAAATTTCTGTACTCTTACTGCTACGCAAGGTTTTTTTATTTTATTTTTTCTAAATACCAAATGGCTTTTGATACGAGTGAGTTGTGTACAATTCTATACTATTTACCGAATATAATTTATTAATTAAATATACAATAATATTATCAAATTATATTTGATTTGTAAAATATATTTATAAAAAATTTAAATAGAAAATTAGAATTCTTTAATCAATCCTTTATAAATAATAAATAAATAGAAGCAAATAGAATAAATATATTTTATTTTATTTTTCTTAATATTTTCGTAAAAAACTCTCATTATTAAGCGGAGACTTTCTTAATAAAATTGCCGAATCTTATTCTCTCTGTGCCCAAAACAGCTTCCGTCTGTGTTTCGCTCTGACGACCGACGATGGCGGCTGCGCGAGTTCTGAATCGCGTCCTTCGAGGCCGCTCGAACGACTTCTTCTCTGCTTTATCTCTGGCAAACCCTAACTCAGCTAGGGCTTTCTCGTCTCTCTCCTCTGATTCTAATCTGATCCGCGCCACTCTCTTCCCCGGCGATGGAATCGGTCCGGAGATCGCCGAGTCCGTCAAACAGGTCTCTTTCTTCGATCCCAAATCAATTCATCTATCTCGTTCTGTTTAGGTTAAAATGTTGTTGCTAATATAGTAATATCGTAGTTTAATTTTTCATATAACTGCAATAACCCTTGTAATAATCTTTGGTTTCATTGGGGAAAAAAAGGTAAACTTAGAGAGAAGTATCACTTTGCGTTTAAATCTCACAATTGAATTCCATGGAAATTTCATTCTATAGTAATTATTTCAACAATTTTCACCAAAAATTTAGAGAATTTGATAAATTTCAGATAATTCTTTGAAATTTCACTGAAATTTTGTAAGACAGAAATCGACTGCCATTTCAATTTTGACCACACGTTTTGATAATTTCTTGGAAATTTAAGACCATGCATGTGAGGAATTTCAGCCATAAACCTGCTTTAGAAATTTAAGTTTGTGCTTGGGCCTTGGTGACAGGCTTCCAATAAGTCAAGAGTTGGTTAAGTTATGTTTGTATTCCATGATTTTGTTCATAAGGGTGACTTCTAGAGGAATTTAATAGGATTCAGTCGGTTAATGGTTATTTATTCTTTTTTTCTCTTGTGTAATTTGCTTGAAAAATATTGAAGAAAAATTCATTATTAATAATGAACTAGTTGGTCTTCATTTTTCATTTCTTTTTTTCCCTTTTGATTAGTTGGGATCAAAAAGTGGTTGTTCCTCTTAGTTTTACATAATTTTTTTTTCCATTTCCTTTTTTTTTTTTAGTAAAGTTTGTTATATGTTTTCCTCCTAAAATTTTCCTGGTCAAAAGCTTGTAAAATTTTGATGCCTCAATTTAAAGTTCTGATTTGCCAAATATAACGTCAAAGAGACAATTTGAAGGCCAAAGATCCATGCGCCAGGCCAAAAACAGTGCCATGTAGGTAATACCCACTATAAACGTACGGTGCTGCTGGCATGGAAAATTGTAGGCGTAAAAATAAACTTTTCTCCTGCTTCAGTTACTTCAGAATTTTGTTTCATCAATTTAAAAGTTTTATTTTCTCAATACAACATCGAAGGGACAGCTTGAAACCTAATGCTCTGGTGCGGGGCCAAAAACAGTACCTTGTAGTTGATACCTACTATGGATATCTTGTGCTGCTGACATGGAAAATTTTGAGCCCTGAAATTAGGAATAGCTTCCCAAGAGGGGGGTGAATTGGCTTTTTTTTTTTAAATTTCTTTTAATTCCTTTGTAGAATTCTTAAACTAATTTGTTTAATTTGTTAAGCACTCAAGAACTTAGTTTCTTTATTTAATTCTTAACCATACAAACATCCAATTATTCAATCAAACCAATCAATTATAATTAGAAAGCAAATAACCAAGCCAATACACAACACTTATGTAATATAAAAACTCAAAATGATTGTTTGTTGATATTAGCCAAATTTGAACCAAACCCTGTAATGAATGAAAATTTATGCTTGCTGATGTAAAGCCCTGTATAGATGAATCCAATCACTCTTTTCAAATATTTAGAACTCAAATAAACTCTTGGTAAATTTATCTTTGGGATGTTAACCAAGTAACGTACTCCCGTATGATTTCCGCAAGATATGGTGTAACCAACGTACTCCTTTTCGGTTTCCGCAGCTCAAATCAAAATTAGACTTTAAGTTTACTTGATTTCCAAATATACATAGTATGTATAATTTAGATATTTAAAACATCCATGCAGTTGTATATGAACTAAAAATAAAGAATAGGGACAGAAAGAGTGAGACGGGGATTTTTACGAGGTTTGGCTTCAACACAACCTATGTCCTCGCCTTTGGAAAAACCACCAAAAGATTCACTAAACCTGTTCCGTTGACGGGTGGAATAAACCTTTACAACACTCCTTGGTTAAGGTTAGAGCCTGCCTTCTCCAAACGATGTCCCCTCGTTCGGTCACTCCTTACATAGTCTAGAGTCCGCCTTCTCCAAAGAATATACCCTCGTTTGGTCAACGATCCAACAACCTGGAATCGTTCAAAATCTATAAGTAAAATAACAAGAAGCTGGTGTACAAGAGATGCTCACACAAAGAGCAGGTTAGTACAAATTGAAATTATGTACTTCAAAAGATAAATATCAAGAAAGAAATACACTTTTGAAGCTTAACAAGGATTTCACCAAATTCCTTTTCTCCAGATGAGAAATCAGTAATCTAACTTCAGGAATTGATGAGCTAGAATCTCAGGATCACAACACTTTCAGTTTGCAAGAGATGATCAAGATGAGGCTTTGAAAGCAAGAGAGCTTATGAGAGATTTTCAATGCTTGGTGTGATTTTGATTTACACAAACCATGTATGGCTTTCAAACAAGTTTCCTTGTTGCAAAAGTTTCCTTAGAGAGTTTCCCAAATTGTTAGAAAATTTGGAGCTCAAAACGGCTATTATTAGATTTTAAAAAATTTGCCCGTTGAACAGTGTTCAGATGACTGAAGAGTCGAGTTCAGTCATCTGAAGTTCCTGAAACCTCTTAAAAAATGAACCGGACACAGGGTCAGATGATTGAAGAGTGGGTTTAGACGTCTGAAGTGTCAGGTTCAGATGTCTGAAGTGTCGAGTTCAGACGTCTGAACAACTACTGTCTGTTTCAGTTTTGTCCTAGAAAATCTTCAGACATCTACACTTATTCTTTAGACGTCTGAAGTAATTACTTCAGACATCTGAACAGTGAGTTCAGTCATCTGAACAGACAAAAAGCTGTTTTAAAAATATTTTCCATTAAAAAATGATTTGTTCTTTTATTCTGATTTTTACAAAACTTGTTTCAATAATAGATCTTTAGGTCTTCATAATCTCTTGGAAAAGCTTCAAAGCATATTTCAAACGATATTTAGCTTTGAAATACTTACAATATGTTTCCTAAGACTTTAAATGCCATGCTTGAGATCATTCTCATTCTTTGCTTTTGAAGTTCTTTGAATATTTGCTTGAGCTAGTTTTATCAGCCAATGCCTTTGTTTCTCTTTTAATCACTTGTTACTTTAACTTCCTTGATGATCCACACTTGATCCATTCTTGAACTTCACTTGATCCATACTTGATCCTTGTGAGCACTTTGACCTTACTTTCTCATATGTGAGCCCTGGAATAACATTACTCACACAAATATGTTAAATTCCACTTGTTTGTTAGCATCAAAACAAGATAATAAGATTTTAAGCCTTGTAAGGCCAACAAGCCCAAAAATAGACTTATCTTCATTCTCAATTACTTATTTAAAAAAACTAAATAGATATTTATTCAATCTAATTTTTGAGTTCCACGCTTTTGCTTCAATTTGGTTTTTTTTAAAACATGCCAGCTCACATGTTTCTGATTGTAAGTGTTCTTCGATTTAATTTTTTCATTTTTCCCATTTTATGTAAAACTTTGCCTGTGATGCACTCAATGCCCTAATGTTTTCACACATAGCCGGTCCCAAGCTTGAGTAAAGGAGGGTTGCATTGGGTAGATGGTAGCCAATGTAAACTTGTTAGATCTCGATGATATGAATCCTTACTGATTATTTGTTGAAGCGTGTCTTATGAGTGACGCATTGCACTTAAACCATACGTGCAGTGAAAAGTGGGCAAGGGTGGGCTCGGTCATCCTTGAATTGACACATTGTGTTGGTGCCTGGATATGGTGTCAAATATGCGAGGTTTCCCACGTCATTTTGGACTTCAGTGAGTAAAGAAGTTAGTTCATAAGATTAAGATTAGATTAGCAATGTGGAATATAGGGACACTTCTATGTAAAAACATGGATATAGTGGACATGATTAGAAAAAAAAGTAATGTAATTTGCCTAAAAGAAACTAAGTAGGTAGGAGGAGAATGCCAGAGAAATTCAAAAATCAGGATTCAAACTTTGATATATTGGAAAATAAAAAACATAAGAATGGGGTAGGAATGATTGTGGGTGAAGACTTAAAAGATAGTGCTGTAAACGTGAAAAAAGTAGGTGATAGAATTATAAAAATCAAGATGGTCATAGGTCAAGAGAAAATAAATGTCATTATTGCGTATGTTCTTCAAATAGACTTAGTAGGAAACTTTAAAAGACAATTTGGGAAGATATGGACAGTATTATACCAGGGATATTAGGGATTGAGAAAAAAATATTCATAGGAGTTGATTTGAATGGACACATCAGAAAGGATAATAAAGGTTATAAGAGTGTACATGGAGGACATGGATATAGAGATAAAGATAAGTCATCTTAGACTTCGTGATGTCATATGATTTTATTACAATGAATACTTGCTTTAAGAAGAAAGAAGAGCTCTCAACAACCTTCTAGAGTGGACAAAATAAAAATCAAATAGATTTTTTATTAACTATGAGGGTAGATCATGTATCATATAAGGATTGTAAAACTATCCCAGGTGAAAGCTTAATGACACAACATAAAGTTTTAGTGTCATATACATTAAAAAATGGAAGAAAAAGGATAATTAATATAAATAAGTGTGAGAGAACTAGGTGGTGGATACTGAAGGGAGAAAATATAATAAAATTTAAAGATTAAATGATCAAAGATGTTGATTGGACAATAGAAGATGGCATAGACACAAATACTCTCTGGAGTAGGGTGGTTAGCTCTATCAAAAAGATAGGAAAAGAGATTTTTGGTGAATTAAGAGGAGGTTTTTTTGATAGTGAAAAAATTTGGTGGTGGGATCAAAATGTCCAAAATGTTATGAAGACAGAGAATTTGAAATAAACCATGGCAAAAATGTTTTTGATGGGAAACTTTGAAGGTATAAAGAGGTGAGAAAAGATGCAAAAAAGGTTATCAGTGAAGCTAGACATAGATAATATAATAATTTATATGCTAGATTAGATGTTGTAAAAGAAGGGGAAAAGAGACATACTTCAACTTGTTAGAGCTAGAGAAAGCTAGAGAAAGAAAGAGTAAGGACTTAGATAATGTAAAATGTATTAAAAAAAAAAAATGAGGATGATATTGTCTTAGTTGAGAAAAAAACATAAAAGAAAGATGACAAAGTTACTTTAGTAAGCTGTTTAATGAAAACCAAGTAGAAGGCTTAGACTTAGATTTGATAAATGAGGAAAAAGCTAAAAATATGATATTTATTCAAAAAATTAGAATTAATGAAGTTAAGTTTGCATTAAAAAGATGAAAAACGGAAAAGCTATAGGACCAGATATCATCCTAATTGAAGTTTGGAAATGCCTGTGTGATAATGGAATTATATGACTTACTAATTTATTTAACACAATATAAAAAAATAAGAAAATGTTAGATGAGTGGAGGAAAAGCACTTTTAATACTTATATACAAAAATAAAGGAGATAATTAGAATTGTAATAATTATCGTGGAATTAAACTTATGAGTCATACAATGAAATTGTAAGAAAAGGTAGTTAAACAAAATTAAGGTTAGAAACAAGGGTCTTACAAAATCAATTTGGTTTTATGCCTGGGAGATTTACTACAAAAGCTATATGTATTTTAAGAAACTTAAATGGAAAAGTTTAGATTAAAGAATAGGGACTTGCATATGATTTTAATTGATTTTGAGAAAGCGTATGATAGAATACTTAAGAAAGTTCTATGGTGGGTTTTAGAAACATAAGGGTGTATTAGGTAGGTATACGGATGTCGTTAAGGATACGTATGATGGAGTAATGACCATAGTAGTTAAAAGCGCACCTGAGGCGCAAGGCGCAGTGAAGCGAAGAGGTTTGCGCCTCAAACCAGGTGAGGCGAGGTGACCTGCAAGAGGCGATGCTAGGCGAGACGAGGCGCACTGGGGCGACAGGCGCAGTGAGTCGCGCCTTGTGAATTTTTAGTCATTTAAAGTAGAGAAATAGCCACAGCCAGACCCGTAGCCCTCATTCGACTTGAACGAACATAGCCCCTAGCCCCTCTCGGCCCTTCGAAGCCCTTCGTGAGTTCGTTTTGCACATTCGAACCAGCAGGAGCCTTCGCGATCCTTTGAACCAGCAACGTGAGCTTGTCTGCGAGCCTTTGAACCAGCCGGAAGCCTTCGCTACTTCGTCTTCGAGCTTCGAACCAGGATCGTGAGTTCGTCTTCGACATTTTGAAGAAGCACGACCCTTCGCGACTTTGTTTCCAACCAGCAGGAGCCCTCGCGAGTTCTTCTTCTTCTTCTTCTTCCTGCTGCCTGCTGCCTTCTGCCTTCTGCTTCTCTTCTTCTTCTTCTTCCTGCTGCCTGCGTGCTGCATGCTGCATGCTGCTGACTGTTGCGTGCTGCCTGCTGCTTCTCTTTTTCTTCTTCTTTATATGTAAGCTTATAAATTAAATATTTTCTTTAATTAATCTAAGCTTATAAATTATAACTAATACATAATATTTATTTTTTTTACTGAAATTTACCTACTGTTGTTAAATTTGTAATATTTAGTTTAATTAATGTAAGTTTATAAATTATAACTAATACATAATATTTATTCTTTTTATTGAAATTTGGCTACTTTTTTTCCTCTTATTCTTTATATGTAATTACTAATTAAATATTTAGTTTAATTAATGCAAGTTTATAAATTATAACTAATACATAATATTTATTCTTTTTACTGAAATTTAGCTACTATTTTTTAATTTGTAATATTTAGTTTAATTAATGTGAGTTTATAAATTATAATTAATACATAATTTTTATTTTTTTATTGAAATTTAGCTACAATTTTTTGATTTGTACTCTTTTCTTTTGATGTTGAACTATGTTGAATTGTTGATGCTTTTGGGCTAAATTTTCAATTTTGTAATTGAATTTTTTGGTATTTTAAATTCTAATATTACTAGATATTCATATGTTCATATATCAATTACCCCAAATAGACATTTTACACCATTTTAATAATTGTGCGCCTCACCTTCATGAGGCGCGCGCCTTTGCCTCGCGCCTCGGCTTCAAAGACCCTTTGCGCCTCGGCTCGCCTTGTGCCTATAACTACTATGGTAATGACTAGCATTAGGACTACAAGCAGAAAGGCTAGGCAATTTCCAATCGCAATAGGTATACATCAAGGATTTGCTTTGAGCACTTATCTTTTTGCCTAGTGATGGATGAACTTATTAGGAGTATACAAAATTATGTTGTATGTTGTTTGCAGATGATATCGTCTTTGATTGATGAAATTAGGGTGGAGTAGAATCGAAGTTAGAATTATGGATAGAAGCTTTAGAGTCTAGAGGTTTTAGGATAAGTAGAAATAAACAGAATATACGAAATGTAATTTTAGTCATAATAGGAGGAATATTGGAGAAAATGTTATATTTGATGGTCATGAAATCAATAACACAAGTAGATTTCGATACCTTGGATCTATTATGCTAGCTGAAGGAAAATTGAAGAAGATTTGATGCATACAGTTAAAGCAGGTTGAGTAAAATAGAGTACTGCTTTAAGTGTATGGTGTGATTATAGAATACCCTTAAATTAAAAGGAAAGTTTTGTAGGAAAGTTGTGAGATCAACTATGCTTATATGGATAAGAATGTTGGACAACTAAGAAATAACATATCCAATAGATAATAGTTACCAACATGAGAATGCTAAGGTGGATGATTGGTATAATGTTAAAAGATAAATTAAAGAATGAACATAAGGGAGGGATGACTTTGATAGTTTGGGTATTTGCAATGTAGGCCAAATAGTGCGCTAGTGAGGAGGAATAACTAGCTATTTTGAGGGGTAGTAGAAGGGATGAGGTTAGGTATAAACTAACTTGGAATGAGAAGTAAGGATTTAATGGCCCTGAATTTGTCAAAGGAAATTGCCCACGATTGTGTAAATTTGCAGAAAAGAGTTCACTTATGCTATCTGCAATGTAGGCCAAATAGTGCGCTACGAGGAGTAAACAGTTATTTTGAGGGGCAGTAGAAGGGGTGAGGGTAGGTATAAACTAACTTGGAGTGAGAAGTAAGGATTTAATAGCCCTGAATTTGTTAAAGGAAATTGCCCATGATTGTGTAAATTGGCAGAAAAGAGTTCACTTATTGCAAACCTACCTAGTGGGATTTAAGGCTTGGTTTTTTTTTGTTGTTGTATTCACTAGTATGAATGCTTCTTTATTGTTAATGATAGTTTACAGCTTCCTCTGAAAAAAATATAGTACATTTAGAGAAGGTTTTATTTTTTATTGGGTTGGCATGATGGAATGGTAGATAAGTGTTTTTCTTTTTCTTTTCTTTGATAATTTTTTTGGTGGCATTTATTTTTGGAGGATTAGTTTCTGACTCTTGATCGGTCTGGTAGATAAGTGTTTTTCTTTTTCTTTTCTTTCTTTGACTTTTTTTTTTGGTGGCATTTATTTTTTGGCTGATTTGCGTATTAGTTTGGTGGGTTAGTTTCAGACTCTTGGTCAGCCCATTCCTTTGAAAAAATTTAATGAATTTCTTGTTAGTTTGCTGAGGACTGAATCTCAGCATTTTTGGTTGAAGAGGTCAGCCCTCAAGCAGGAGTTGGTGGATGGTATTTAGGTTTGTTGTGCATCTTCAATGGATGTTGGCTTCATTGTTGAGCTGCTTTTAGTTTTTTGCCTCCTGTATTGCTCTTACTTTTCTGAGTAATTTGGCAGATTATTTATTGATAAGCTTGATATTTAGAAGAGACTTTTTGTCTGTAGATTATTTTGTCTTGGAGTTTGACCTACGCTGGATGTGTGCATTTTAACTTGGCTGGGTTGACATATGTTTTCACCCTTCGCATAGGTGGTTTGAGTGACTAGATGCCTTGTTGAAATTTCTGATGACAAATTACTGATTTTTAGACGAGCCTACATCTATTGAGAGAGTTTAGTTTAATTTAATCCACTGTTGGTTTATTACTTTATTTCCTTGTCCAATCTTTTGATCTTTATTGTTGTGGGTTTTTAACTAATTACCTACATGCACTCAAGTCTTTGCTCAATAAATTCTATTATTTTCATAAATGATAAAAATAAAGTTCAATACTAGATCTGCAAGGGCTTATGCTTCTGTGAAACCTTATTTTGTGGTTCCAATGCCCACATGGAATAAATAATCTGAAAATCATTATTTTTTTTGCAACTTAGAGAAAAATTCTTATTATAGAAACTTATGTGTAATGAATCCATTTTATTTTAGTTGTCTAAAACATTTTGCCGTGTTAGCATAACTTAATATACCACTTCTTACTGTTAATGGTCTTCTTTAATAAAATCATGACTGCCATTTCATATATTACATGTTGTGCGTTGAATAGAGAAAAAATGTAGAAAATTTTTGAAATTTTGAATAAAGCGTTTTTTTTTTTTGGGCATAATCTTTTGTAAATTTATAACTAATTTATATGTACTCATGGTATAGAATGGATTTCCACATTATAATGCAACGGTAATGGTGTTTTATTGTTTTGAAAATTTTCTATGAATTGATGAAAGTAATTCAAATCTTGTAGGAAAGGTGGTTGTCATACGCGTAATATTTCTGTTCCATAGTTTTGCTCTTGACAGTAATTTATATTAATTTTAGTAAAAAAAAAAAAAAAAGAAAAAGCAGGAATTCATGCACATTGATGTGACTCCGTACTAGCAAGTTAAATTAATGGAAAGAACTGGATTTCATTTTTTCTGGTTTTTTGGCACCAACATAATGAAAATGTGATCCTTTCCTTTTGTTGTTATTCATGTTGGTCATAAAGCGAATGGAGAATTTTTTGTTTTGTTATGAGTTTGATACCCTTGAGGGAGAATGAAAGGCATACTGATGAAATAGTATGATCACCTCTGAAAATTTGGGGATTCATTTGATGGTGTTGTCAAAATTAATGAATGCACTCATGAATGGGTCCAGGTAAAAAGGCCTAAAGAATAAAATGTTCAGTTTTGGTGGTTAGTAAGAGGACGTGATTGCCCATGATTTAACACATTGGCTCTCAAAAGTAGCTGAATGGATAGAGAAAAGGTTGGCATAAAGTCTTAGTAATTTTGTCTGTGTTCAGTATATGATTAATTTGAATTTTGGTTTCACGAATTAAAATTTTATGTTAATATTTGTCCTGTAAAGTAGAGTTTCAGAGAGATATTAGAATTAGGTATTAGAGCAATTGTAATATTTTGATGGATGGCAAATTGGCAGATGTATTTATTGACAGGGAAAATAAATCTTTATCTTTTAGTTAAAATTTTTCCTTGAAAAACTGATGATTGATGTTATTTGTTTAGAACTTTTTTTTATTACTGTGTCCAAGGAATTTAAATTATTTACTTATCATCTTGATTCAAGAAAGAGTACTTTTGTAACTAAAAAACAAGATTAGTGGATCGTTTGGAACTGCTTATAGAAAAGTAGTTTTTTGGAAAAAAGTACTCATAAAAAGTAGTCTGCGATTACTTATGATGAGTACTTTTTCAGATATGTTTTTTTTAGAAAAATACTTTTTTATAGTATACTTATTTTCCTAAACTAAACAAAACACAAGTACTTAATTTAAGTACTTATTTTTTAAGATGTTCCAAACGGGATCTAGGGCTACTTGAGTCTGTTTATTTAAAATTTGTTTGTGCATGTATATATGTGTGTGTGTATTTGCTTTGGCTGCCATCAGATGCATTCTGTTTGATGGTGGTACAACACATGGATCACTTATTTATGCTTTCAATTGCTTAAGGTGCTACCATTGTATAACAGTGGACAATATATTAGTCTCCTGGAATGATTGTGTTTGTGTTTTTTGGCACTGTTGCATTTTTCCCTTGCTGCTAGGATTGGTTGCGCCTTTTCTAGGGTTTCTTAGCTATGACCTTTTTGCTTGTCTGTGGTTTTGCACTCTCTTATGCAAGAACTCTTTTTTGTTTTTTGGTATTTTTATTTACTTGAGTGAATCTTTGCTTCTTGTCCAACTGAAAAATGCTTGGTAGGGCACATGGAACTTCGATACTCATGGTTGTTTGTGTATTGTGTTAAGAGAAATACATCTGTGATTATTATTATTATTTTAAGTTTCTTTACTCCAATGTGCTAGTGATTGTGAATAAGTGCCTATTGTTAAATTTCATCCATTACATTTGTTGTTCTTATGAAGCTTATCATTATGCAGGTATATAGGACAGCTGATGTGCCAATTGAATGGGAAGAACACTATGTGGGGGACCAAATAGATCCTAGAACTCAAAGTTTTCTGACATGGGAAAGTCTAGAATCAGTACGGAGAAATGGGGTAGGCTTGAAAGGACCAATGGCCACACCCATTGGGAAGGGTCACCGCTCTTTGAACCTTACCCTCAGGAAAGAACTTAATTTGTATGCCAATGTTAGACCTTGCTACAGCCTCCCTGGCTATAAAACTCGGTATGATGATGTGAATCTCATCACCATCCGTGAAAATACAGAAGGGGAGTATAGTGGGCTTGAACATCAAGTAAGTTAGTTCAGCTAACATCAATATGTGCTCAGATAAATATTTAAAATATATAAATTGCATTGGATTATTGTATTTGGTGCTAGGTGGTGAGGGGTGTGGTTGAAAGCCTCAAGATCATTACTCGGCAAGCAAGTTTGAGAGTGGCTGAATATGCATTTCATTATGCCAAGGCCCATGGGAGACAGAGAGTGTCTGCAATACACAAAGCCAACATCATGCAGAAAACTGATGGTCTTTTTCTTAAGGTTTGTTATTTCCAATGATTAATATGTAGGTTCCTTAATTGTTTACTTAGCTACCTAAGTTGCTCCATTGCTCATTTTATATTTGGCTTCGCTTCCTCTTTCAGTGTTGTCGTGAGGTTGCAGAGAAGTATCCTGAGATAACTTATGAGGAGGTTGTTATCGACAATTGTTGTATGATGGTATGTGTTCTTACTGAATGTTGGTTACTTGTGTTGCTTTATTTGGTATTTTGCATGAAGTACAAAATCTTTGTTGTAAGAATGCCTTCAGCCTTGCTATTTGTGCGTTCCTTCCTTGCAATATTACTAGAGAAAAAAATAGTGAGGTACTTTAAAAGATGTTTCATAGAAATGTGTTGAAATCTATTAATGTTTTAAAAGGCTCAATTGAGGCTTGCCTCAAGGCAAGAAATGCCTAAAATGCCTTGAGGCTCAATCTAAAATACTGAATTCCAAAAAGGCTAACACATTACATGCAGAGGCTTACACATTTGTATAAAAGGCATACCTTTTGCGCCTTTTTAGTTGAAGGTTATGCAGTTTGGGTGTGTGATTCGCAAGTTAGTTTTGGCTAGAAAATTTAGCTACATGTTTATATAAAAGGAATGTCATAATATGAGTTGATTTCTAAAACTCTTGAACCCCAATCTTTCCAAAACAACTTAGTTGTATCTTGGATTACAAAATAATTTAAACTTTGTAAGAGATAGTGAGTATAGTTATCTCTTGTCATGATTTACATAATGAATTCAAGTTCTCAATTTTTGAATGGCCAACAAGTTTGCTAAGTGTATTTAACTTATTTCTACATTATATTTGTGATTTTCTTAGTTTTTATTTATTTTTTAAATTTATGTAATTTATTTGCATATTTTATCTGAAAATAAGACTCTCAAAAGGCTTATGCCCCAATGCCTTATGGCTTACGCGTCGCTTCTTAAGGTTTAAAACACCTTACTTTATGCCTTCACCTTTTAAAACATTGAAATCTACAAAAATGATGTGAATATTTTTCTTTGGATGAACAGCTTGTGAAGAATCCTGCACTTTTTGATGTCTTGGTTATGCCTAACCTCTATGGTGACATTATCAGTGATCTCTGTGCTGGGCTTATTGGGGGTTTGGGCTTAACACCAAGGTATCTGTAATTTTCATTTTCAATTTTTAACATAGCTATACATACAGATCACTTTACTAATTTGACTTCCCATGCAGCTGCAATATTGGTGAGGGAGGTATTGCCCTTGCCGAAGCAGTACATGGATCCGCACCTGATATAGCTGGAAAGGTTTGTCTTCAGGGCAATGTTATGATTTTTACAGTATCCATTGATTGATTTGCTTGCTTAAATATGCATTGCCCCATCCCTTTCTCTCACTAAATTGCAAAAACATTTAGGTCTAATGCAAGTGTGTAGCTATTCCTCTGTGGCCTTAGATGATTAGTGGAAAACAGCATAACTTGGTCTGATTATAGCCTCCTAAAAGAAGGAATTTTCATTCCTCATATCTGATCCAGCACTTACTGAATAAATTAATGTTGTTAACAGTGTTTTAAAAGGCTCAATCGAGGCTCGCCTCAAGGCAAGGCATGCTTAAAACACCTTGAGGCTCAATCTAAAATACCAAATTCCAAAAAGGCTAACACATTACATGCTGAGGCTTACGCATTTTGGGTGTGTGATTCTTATGTTAGAATTGGTTAGAAAATTTTAACTACATGTTTGTATAAAAGAAATGTCATAATATGAATTTATTTCTAAAACTCTTGAACCTCAACCTTTCCAAAATAACTGAGAGTTGTCTCTTGCATCATGAGAATAGTTTGAACTTTTTAATGATATAGCTATCTCTTGTCATGATTTATGTCATGTATTCAAGTTAGCAATTTTTGAATGGCCAACAAGTATTTTGTGAAGTACATCTAATTTTTCTTTTCTATATTACACTTGTGATTTTCTTAATTTTTACTTTATTTTAAATATATATAATATATTTAACAAATTTTTATCTTAAAGAATAGTTTGAACTTTGTAATGATATAGCTATCTTGCCTTTTGAGGGTTAAAACGCTTTGCCTTAGTCTTTCACCTTTTAAAACACTGGTTGTTAATAATTATTTTTTCATGATAGATTAATTTTATTTGCATAATCCTTTAATATTTTATATTTTATAGAATTTTCTGTTTTTATAATTAGATCTTTCAGATAATTTGTTGATGGAATAAAAACAAACAAATACACAACAAGTATTGTACACGTGTAAATAGATAAACAAGAATAAAGTTTATGTTGGGGAGCATGGATTTCCGGCCTTATTGGATTTATGTGGATTTGTATGAAACTCGATCTAATTTTATACCATGTTTTGTTCAGACCCACACAAATTTAAATGCAAGTTTATAGTGCCAAGCTGCAAATCCCTATGAAATGGAACTTATTAGCCTAAAGGATGTGGTCACATATGATACATAGCTTGTACTGGTAGATGAAGTGTCTTTAGTGAATGTCACAGCGAAGGATTTGGTAGCTACACATAAGCTGATTCTAGAAAATGCCACCTTGGATCATGGCTCACATGTTGATTCAGTGTAATCAATCACAATTAAAATCTTATGATTTGTGATTCCCCACAATTTTGTTTTGAATCTTGCATAAGAATAAAAAATAACCAAATATGTTGATTCACCTCCAAGAACAGCCTTTTCTAATGGTTTTCTTTTATGCGATTGGAAGTGGATCATGGCTCGCATGTTGAGTCAGTGTAATCAATCAGTTAAAATCTTATGATTTGTGATTCCACACAATTCTGTTTTGAATCTTACATGAGAATAAAAAATAGCCAATTATGTTGATTCACCTCCAAAAGCAGTCCTTTCTATTGATTTTCTTTTATGCGATTGCTTTCCATTCCTTTTCTAGATTGGTTCTGTGCTGAGAAACAGGAGAAAACAGAACTTCAAGTCTCCTATTGCCTTCACAAAATCATTCTTCCCTCATGGAGGGATGTAGTGTTCTACCATTTAGAATGGGTAGAACACTGGTCAAGGCGGTATTCATGTTTTACTGTAATGTTAAGATTCGGTGGTTGGTTTTTTACTAGTTTGCAAATTATTTATTAGTTTTGTTTAAGTTACTTTTTTTTTAATTTTTAATTAGAGAAAGTATATGCACGGAATATGCTTTTTTAATCGTTGATAAACATCAAAAGTTCATTGTTTTTTTTTTATTTTTTCTTGATTAATTCCTTTAAACAACATAAAGTTCTGTTTTTTATTAATTTTTCTTGACTCCTTCCCTTTTTTATTATTGAGAGAAAGCATACCCATGAAATATGATTTTTGATGATGTAAATGTATGCACATTTGGAATCAATTCTGGAAATTTGTTTCTGATCTTACCATTTGATATGATTCGATTATTGATTCTCAATTCTCGAGATTGGATTTTGATTCATGAATCATGATTTGGATCTTGATTTGATGACATCTTCATTGAAACTAGGGCACTAAAAGTCTTTCAAATTACAATTTCTTTATCTAAAAGGAATAAGAACATTTTTATGCTAATACCTTCCATGTTTCTTGTTTTGCTAGTACCTAAGAAATATAATGCTAAAAAAAATGTAGCTGCCTCATTTGAGGTAGATGGGTTTTTAGTTAGAAAGAAACTTGAGACATTTTGAGATTTTTACCTTGACCTTGTCTAGGGATGAATCCTAGGTTCTTTGAAATGATTGTATCTTAAGTGCTCAGGCCTTAGTCTATTCCATTTGGGATATTTTACGCATTTGAAGGAACCCTTACTGGAGGTAGAATGAAGTTTGGCCATGAACAATGAGATCTTACTAAATTTATGACTTGCAAGGAATTGGGAGCATTTTGAGAGATTGCTTAGAAATTTGATCTTTGTTACTTCTTTAATTGATCTTTGGGCAATCTATGAGCAGCAATAAGAGAATTGAAGGAAGATCTTATAGATAGAAGACCTACGTTATGTGGACCAAGTGACAAATGCCAAGTGCGAATGTAGATGTATATGTTCAAGTCATCAAAAATCAATGATCATGGTGCAAGATGAATGAAGTGTATTCATAACATAGCTGGAGGTGGTGGGAAACCTACTCATTTTGAGTTATCTTTGCAATTATAGATTGGGAAGGTATTTTGGTGAAGTTTTAATCTTTAGTGCCGGAAAGTTTCATTACTTCTTTGTTGGATATTCTTGTGGGTACATTTTCCACTTAAAGATCCCAATGGACAAGGAAGGTTCTGTCGCCCTTTTGTTGGATATTAATTTGGGTATATTTTTCACCATGAATTGTCAATTTGATTGAGAGGCCACTGGACTCAAGAATACTTCCCTTTCTTTTGTAGTTAGGACCCCCAAAACCCAAAGTCAGTGTGATTTTCTTATACACTTCCGAGTAGGGTTGTATTCGAGTTGAGTCAAGTTGATACAGTGGGATACTTGAACTTGACTTGAAAATGTTGAGCTTGGAATTCAATTTGAACTTGGCTGATCACAATATTGAACTTTATCTCGACTAGGTTGCAAGTTCTTAAAACTCGAGCTCTACTTTGTTAACCTCACTTTGGTTCTAAATTAATATAAAAATAATATAAAATAATATAATGTATATATAATATTAAAAATAATAAAATGACGAAAGCTCGTTTAGGATCACAAGTAGTACTATAAAACTCGAACTTGACTTGTTAAGCTACTCAAGTACTCTGAGCGACTAGTACTCAAGTAGAACCAAGTTGGCTCAAGTAACAGTGTGAGTCCAGCCCAAGTAGCACAAGTAGGCATGACTTACATTCCTACTTCTAAAACCCTTTGTAGAGTGTGATTTTGTAAATCTTCTCCCTCCACCTGTAGGTGTGCAAAATCCTTTTTCCTAGACATGCTTGCGCATATTTTGGCTTTTTTGTGGGTGCTTGGGGAGTTCTCTAATAGTTTGGCCTTGGATTGCCCCTTCACCAGTACATATTGCTGACTCCAATGGGCTTTATCTTGGGTCTTCGTTGTCTACTAACCAAGTTGGGCTTTCTCTTGATGTAGTAGGTTTGTGTGGGGCTTTGATTTGGGCCCAACATTTGGATGTAGTTGAGCTTTTCTACCCATGAACTTGGAGTTCTTTACTTGGCCCATATTGGTTTGGGAAAAAGTTGAATTTAAAGTCAAAATTTTCTCCAGATCCAGCAATTTGTCTCGCCTTATGATTTCCCAATGCTAAAGTGTGTTCCGTCTTACTTTTATCCTGGCTTGGTTCATCAGAATTTCCCAATTTTCAGAGGGGTGATTCTCAAGAAAACCAGCTAAGAATTGGGCTTGAAGGATCCTCCCATATTCATGGAGCCGTAATCGAGACATTGTAGCTCTTTCTTGTTTTCTCTTGATTTTTTTCCTTTTTCATTCGCTTTGAAGCCTCCCAAAACTTCTTACAGTCAAGCGCATATTCCCTATTTGGTATACAAATTAGATGAATTGCTCCCTTATGCATAATAATCTCCAATGAGATGAAGCAATCAAGGGAGTTGACCCTCAACCAGAGCATCACGAAGTGGTTGGATGCTCGATTGGGTGTTTGATATGTCTTCACCCGCAGATTTGGTGTTTCATAGGATAGGAATAGGTGCAGCTATGTTGCCAATCATCGCAGCTCCTTTTTTGGGTTAGATGAAGCAACATCATTTGGATCTCTTACAATGTTCCAAGGACTTCCTTTTTATTCAAATGTGACTAATTTCTTGAGATTGAAAATGCATGATCTAGCGAGATACCCTGTGGCTCGATCCTATGAGAAGGTTGAAGATTTGGTTGGGAGAAGTTAGGTTAAAGAAGTGGAGATAAGAGATGATCGAGGTTTGAGACTTGAGCAGATTGGTTTCTGGGTAAGGGAAAAAGTGGGTTGCAAAGGGTTGCCCTGGGTTTAGGAGAAAATGACAATAGGCGCATCTTCCGTAGATGAAAGGGAAAAAGAAAAAGACCAAGAGCAAGTAGAGCAAAGAACTTCTTCCAGCCAAGCACGTCCTCTTTGTTTGGTATACATAGGGTTGCAAATGAGCCAAGCCAAACTTTGCCATGCTCAAGCTTGTTTATTAAATTTTTACTTGAGCTCAAGCTCAAGCTAAGCTCGAGCTTTAATATGCTTTCTCAAGCTTGTTTATTATCCAAATGAATGAGCTGATGAGCTTTATTGAGTTGAGCTACTGAGATACTTATGAATGGTTTGGTTCTTTTAGAACCTCTCTCCGTGAGAGACAAAAGGCTCTTAGGGTTTTTATGCAAAAATGTGAAAAGAAGCTCTTACTAATGCTATCTTGGAGTTTTTTGGCTTCGACAAAGCAGCTTACTGCCTTGGGCATTGCCCTATCACTAAATTCAGGTTATATGAAGTTTAAGCTAAACAAGTCCATGCTTAGACAGTCCTTACTTTTAAACGCACTGCAATCTATCAAGCTTAATTCAACCTTATTAAATGAGTCCATAAATGAGCCTAATCCAAGACTATTAAACAAATCTGACTATGCTTGTAACTGAGCGGCTCATGAGCTGAAATGAGCTAAGCCCGTCAATGTTCAGCGAGCCTTAAAATTTAGGCTTTGGAATCACTTGTATATATAATGAATGATCTTGAACAAGCTTTTACTGAGTTGAGCTCCAGAGTCACTCATGAGTGGCTTGGTTCATTTGTAGATTAGATGTATTATTCCCATATGCATAATCTTCTCCAATAAGATGAAGCGGCCAAAGGAGTTGGCTCTCAGTTAGAGCATCACGAAGTGGTTGGGTGCGGGTAAGTCTTCACCCACGAATTCATTGTTTTAGAGAATAGGAATAGGTGTAGTTGTGTTTCCAGCCCTAGCTGCTCATTGGCGCCTCCTTCAAGAGTGAGATAAAGAAATGCCATCTGGATCTCTCTAGGGTGCACAAGGAGCTTCCTTTGTCTCTTCAAATGTGAATCATTCTTGCTGATTGAAAATGTGTGATCCGATGTGATACCCATGGAATCGATCCTATGAGAAGGTTGAAGATTGGGCTGGAGGAAGTTAGGGTTTAGGGAAGCTAGGGTTCAAGGAAGTTGGATGAGTGAAGATTGAGGTTTTGAGACTTGAGCAAATTAGTTACAGTACGAGGGAAAAGTGGGTTGTAGAGGGTTGCCCTTGGTTTGCAAGGGAATGATAGAGGCCTAGCTTCAATAGACAAAAGGGATAAAGTGAAAAGTGGGAACAAGAAGAGCAAAGAACAAGAGGGAAAGGAATGTTGGATGCCTAAGTTACATATGATTGATTTTGTACTGAAGTCGTGAAGAAAATGGAGGAACAATGGAGGGGAGGGGGAGCCAAAATCATCGCTGATGGGTGAGTTCAGCTAGAGTAATCACCATTGAACATGTTTTTTTTTTTAAATTTTTTTTTTTATTGTTAATAAACACCAAATGTTCACTTTTTTATTATTTTTTCTTGATTTTTTTTTTATTGTTGATAAACACCAGAAGTTCACTGTTTTTATTATTTTTTCTTGATTACTTCCCTTACACAACATAAAGTTATGTTTTTTATTAATATTTTTTACTCAACCCTTTTATTTGTTTAGAGAAAGCATATACATGAAATATGAATTTTTTTTTACTGTTTCAAATTTTAATGTATTTTACTATTTTTTTGTTGTACTTAATGATGTAAATACATGCACATTTGGAATCAATTATAGAAATTTGTGTCAAACCTTGCTATTTGATTTGATTCGATTTGACTATCGATTCTTGATTTCCAAATTGGGATTTCAATTCTTGATTTTTAATCTTGATTTGATAACTATGGTAATCATCATTGAAGCTAGGGTATCGAAAACCTTACAAATTGCAATTTCTTTATTTAAAAGGGAATAAGAACATTTTTTATACCTTGAGTGGATTATACATTTTATCTTCCATGTTTACTATTTTGGTAGTACCTAAAAAGATTATGCTAAAAATATGCCCCTACTTCATTTGAGGTAGATACATGGGTCATTTTTTAAAAAGAAACTCTATACATTTTGAGGTTTTTTCCTTGAGCTTGTATCAGCAAATTCTGGAGTAAATTTCTCATTCAAACAAAAAGCCTCGCCCCCGTGCGCCCGCCCGGGGGGGGGGGGGGGGGGGGGGGGTGGGGGTGGGGTTGCAGAAGATTCTTTGGTTCTGCTTTTATATTTGTAATTATCTGAAGGGTGATTTCTGGATTTGTTTGCTTTGACAATGTTTTGTTCATTTTCTAAATATCTCTGTTTTCATTTATGCTGTGTTTAAATTGAATATAGAATAAGGCAAACCCAACTGCTTTGCTGCTGAGTTCCGTCACAATGCTGCGACATTTGGAGCTCCATGACAAAGCCGATCGGATCCAGGATGCTGTTCTCAACACAATTGCTGAAGGGAAGTATCGAACAGCTGATCTAGGTGGCAGTTCATCAACTACTGACTTTACAAAGGCAATATGTGATCATCTTTGAAGAATGCTTCTATGATTTGATTTTTCACATTTGTTGCTTCGTATCCTTCTTTTTGGAGCCTTGTCTAAAACCCTCTCTAGTTATATCGGAAGGAGAATAAGACCACATACCTTAATGGCTATGAAGAATTTTGTTCTCTCAGTCCCAAAGCGAATCAGATCACAGGTGGAGGAATAAGAACATGGCCTGATTCACCATCTCACTGGCTTATGCAAAAAGTCCAGAAATAAAGCGGTCCAGATTTGGTTTCGAGGGCTGCTTTACCAGGGATGAAGGTAACTTCATGGTAGTGCAGGCCTATCCTCCTCCAGTGGCACAGTATTCTTGTCCTTGCCAACATTCATGAAATAAAGGATTCACGATGTGGTGTTGTTCCTCCTTTCATGTTTATCTTCAGTGTTTTAGACATTACATAATTTGTTGCTTTTTTGTTGCAGATAGATACTGCCTATTATTAATTAATTATTCATTTTCTACTGGGAAAAATATCCAGAAGACTATTTCTTATTTAGATTTTACCGCACGAGCTCTTTTTAAGTGTGCTGGGTGAATCAAATGCAGCTCCCAACTTCGTGTGATTTCACAAGTTTGAACATTTCTGCATTTTTACATTGTCAAGTTTATAGTGAAGCTAAAATTACTTTCGCATTATTTCCAAGTGAAATAGGTGGCAAATCAAATGAAATGTTTAGCGTTTGTTAACAGTGTCTTACATAGATTTTAGTGCTAAAAAAGTACTCGCAAAATTCTGTAGTGCGCCAACTTGAAATCACCCGTGTAGTGCTGCAAATATTCCAATCAGATCCATTTGGGCTTCCAACTGGGACCCATTTGGAGGAAGGCGCGCTCTTGGCTTGACAATAGTATCAATTGCTTTATTTGTCAGATTAATCTTGTATATGCTCTCTCACATGGAGTTAAAGCTTTAAGTTCAGAATTAAATTAAAATTGACAAAAAGGATATTGTGCAATTTTGCATAGTATTTGCTTAAATCAACATAATTTTAAATTTAAGATTCACTAACAAAGCATTAGCAATTATAAATATTTGTGCAGGAAAACTAGAAAATTATTATTTTTAATTATTTTTTAAAATATTGAAATTTTAAAAAATAAAAGGATTTTTTTTCTTGTAATTTTGTAGAAAATGAATATAAAATATGAGATATGTTTCTCACAACTGAACATATACATGTTATGTTCGAATTATATATTAACTAGAATATGCAAATAGTTGTAATTCAATATAGAGTATTTTGCATCTTTATTTATTTTATATATATATATAAATTTTTTTTTGTTCCAGTCTACCTTTTTAAAGGCTTGTTTAGTTGGGGAAAAAACGGTTTTAAATTTTTATTTTTACCTTTTCATGTAATTATAAAAAAAATAGCTTATTTGTTTTTATTTTGTAGTTTTTGAATATGAAAAAAAAAAAAAACTGAAAAGAAAAAAAAAATTGGAGACTATTCCTATGTATAGCATAATTTTGTTTTCCATTTCTCATTTTCAATTAATTATAAAATTTTATTTTATTTTAAATTTTCTAAATCTATATAAGAAAAGTTGGAGCCCGTCTTTTATTGCTTTTCAAATTTCTAATTTCTTATATATATTTTTTGAAAAATTAGACACCAAGATGTAATCACGTAATTATTTAAAAATCTTTAAAAAGAAAAGGAAAAATGTTTTTACGACTAAACAAAATTTTTATTTTTGAACTAAATTTTGAAAAGTAAAAAAATAAGTTAATATTTTTATAATTATTTAAACAATTTAATTCCAGCCTTTTGACTATATTTGAGTAGAAAGCGGAGGAAATCTGTGATATGTAGATTTAATATACACTAGCGTTTAAGTAAAACAATCATATTCGCATATTGAGCTAGTAATTCTATACCGTCTTCTTCTTTTTTTCAAATTATAATTTCTAACATGCATCGATATTCACTAAGTTGACTTGAATAATAATAATAAAAAATGCATTAAATTGTCATATCATATGCCAAAAGTTTAATTTTTAAATTTAAAAATAAAGATCATGAAAATAATCCTCGATCCTTTGATTATACAGACTCTAACCATATATTAAAATAATAACTTAAAAGTTCGTGTGAATAATTTTTAATCATCTTTAGATGCTAGACAACCATGACAAAATTTCGATTATAATATTCCCTCATATCTTCCGTATCTTGTGTTGATTTGATTGCTTTTAAATATAACTGTAAAAAGCCCGCGTCATACGGCGAAGTAAGGTAAATTTTAATAAAATATTTTTGAATAAGCATATAAATAGATTTAATATATGCATATCTTAAAATAAATAAGAAAGATAAAAACATTCATTTAAAGAATATTTTTGCCCCCAAGGATTACTTAGGTGAAAAACTCAGGACTCTCCTAGTTAAATGATTAGGGTTTGAGCCTTGAGGGTTATAACTTTCCATTGAGATAATGCATTAGTATTAAGTGGAGAAGGGTAGAGGGGTGAGCTTATTATCCTGTTCGATTAGTCGAGTGTTAAAAGGGTCTTAGATACCATCGTTTAATAATAATAATAATAATAATAATACAATGATTTTATTAATGTAAGAAAATGGTTTCATGATCGAAAAATAAAAATGAAATATTTTAATACAATTTCGGTATACAATCAAATTCATATTAATTAGCTTTAGCTTTACGTGAAAGAAAACATGAGTTTTAATGATGCCGTCTATTAAATCTATAATTGCAATCTATACCAGATAAATGATTGGAACCGGTAACTCAAAAAAGAAAGCATGAGATCCCAAATGGAAAAAGAAAGATTCAATGTCCATGTCTTGAATCAAATGAGGAGGACAAAAAATATTAATTTACTATAAAGTCAAAATGATATAATGATTCAAATGAAGTAGTATAATAACTTAGGGAATAAATTAGTAAATATTTTAATTAGCATGGTATTTAGGTGATAAGTAAAAGTATGATGTTTAGGTAGTAAGTATAATTTATTTCAATACACTTCTCAATTGATATGTATTAGTTTTAGAAGTAAAAAAAAGATAGCTATAATTACAATCTTTACATAAATGGAAAGAAGTGAATGAATACAATTCCTCAGATCATGGAATGGAATCGAACCTGCCCCATTGCCGATGTGGATTTGATCACCTCCATGGTATGGCCAGAGTGTAAATTGAGGTTTTGTAAATCATTTGTTAGATGATTTGTGGAGCCAGTGTCAGGGTACCCATTTATGTCCAGAGCTGATGAGGGCGAGGTCACGTATGCTGTCATGGTTGGAGGGGCACCTTGGCATGCATGATCGAAGCGATAGTAACATTGTATTTGCCACACACTCGGCAAGATGGTCTCAGGTTTGGTGGGTTACTTTGATGTGAATTTCCTCGCCCACGTCCACCACGACGCTTGAATTTAATTCTTGAATAAGAAACAACATTTTGTTTTTAATTTAACAAAAAAAAAAAAAAAAAAATTTTTCATGTGAAAAAGGCTTCTCTGTCAACGAAATATTTTCCTTTTATGTTAAAAGGGCCGTATTAATAATTATAATTTTATACATGAACAATTCTGTAGTATTCTACAAATAGTAATTGTAAAAATAGAAATATAATTATTGGATGAATAAATACTTTTGTCTAGTAATGAATTTCCATATTCTCACCCAACAGAAAACACTGGAGACAGAATCTGGTCAGCAAGCAGGAAATGTAGGTGCCGTCCTACTCCACCACCCACTCCCCGCGGCCCCTCCCCGTCATCATCTTCACAACCCCTCATGATTTTCAACTGTGAGTTGGTGAGTCAATGGGGGTTGGTGACTCTCTCATGGTATAAACATCCCCCAGATCTTAGTCTGCTCCGTCTCTCTCTCTCTCTCTCTCTCTCTCTCTCTCTCTCTCTCTTTGTGGATTGCTTGACCTCTGGCTCTCGGTTCTCCTTCAGCTGGTGGAATGGCGACCGAGGGAGTTCTCTTGGGAATGGGCAATCCCCTCCTCGACATTTCTGCGGTCGTGGACCAGCAGTTCTTGGACAGGTAATTGAGTTCGAGCCTCTCTGACTGCTATTTAAAAAGTTTTATACGCGGCCAGGTCTGGATTTGGTAATTTGTTGCCTTGGTTTCGACCTTGTCGACGCTGTTTGGAGTTATTATTTCTCTTTTCGTGGTCAACTTTGGATGGGATTTGCCATAATACATTTGGTTTGGATCTGTACACAGTGTTTGCAGCTCTTTCCTTCTATTTCTGTCGCTATGTGAAACTATTAATTAGCAGCATTTATGTTGTAGGCTTGTGTTTATTTGGACAATTATCGCACCTTAATCTAACTGGGTTAGCTATATGGTCAAGTTCATTTTTGATGGTATTAGATTGCCATTATAGCCTCAAAGTTTCCCGTTTAATCCAAAACCTACTCTCATTATTTAAGGAATTAAGTACTCAAACATGAGGGGGAGTGTTTAATCATTACCACATTCAGCTCAATCTAATGGCTTCGGCTTTGAGATTCAAGCTGTCATTAAGCAAGCTCTTGATGGCCTCTTTATATGCCAAAAAGATGCGAACTTTGACCCCCGCTTTTTCCTTGATGATTTTGAATTGAGGGGTTCTAGGTGTTGCCACATGATTTGGGGTTTCTAAAAGAGGGTAATGTTACTAGCTATTTGTAGAAAATTTCTCTCTACCCTATGCTTTGGAAATGCAATAATCTTTCTTGAAATGACCCATGATAACAAAGTCTTTCCAAAAATGTGGTTAAAGCTTTTCTCTATTACGTGGTTTTAAATGAAGGCAATAGTAATTTTTGGGGTCTTGATACCACCGCATACTGCTGCAATGGTGCAAATAAAAATCATAGCCACAGGCATCTACTGTGTAAAGGTTGCTAATAAGCCATTATAGGACTCCACTGCAGGTGATGACCAAAAAGTATTATTCCTTATTTTTACGCTTCTAATGAATTAATTCATTTTTTCCTTTTTTAAATCAATCCCAATCAGCCATGTGAAGATGAGGAGATGAAAAGACTTTAATAGGGTTGATTAGGATGCAAAATTATAAATTTTTTTTCTGTATTCACTAGAACTGTATTTTGAAGATTGTGAATAATATTTTGTTAACAAAATTATTTATTTTGATAATATTTGTATTTGATATTTCCTAATTGTTCTACAATCTTTGCTTTTCTAGTTTTTATTCAAGTTGTTAGTAATTTATTTTTAAAGATAAATTTTATGATTATAGTATTACAATTTTAAGGCTCAGGTTATTCAGCAAACTTGCTGGTCTGAATTTATTAGATTTTAATTGCTTAAACTAATAAAATAATGGAACTTGTTTAATTTATTCTATCTTTTATGTGCTTATTATATTAATAGAATGTATCATACTACAAACTAATATATCTTATTTCATTAATTTATCTATCACACATATGATTAATAAAAAATGAGCAAGATAATTTCAGTCAATAGCACATTAAAAATATTATAAAATTTATTATCTATCCTTATTGAACAATTTTAGTTAGTTGTACTAAAGAATTCAAAATACATTAAAATGATTTTTCAGAAGGATTAGGGGCTTGAAAAAGCAAGTATACAATATACCAATATAGACAACGTCATACCTCCAGGATGTGATTCGGGTGGTAGTGCGGATTGTGGGAGTGCTTTTCATGAGGTCAGGTGTTCAAACCCTCTCGGGTTCGTTTCTGCCCTTGGACTCCTGAATTTACCCTCCCTTTGGAATTGTGGGGTCAACTTTAAGGGGCGCAGGATTAGTCACGTGAACCGTCAAACGGACACGTGGAAACCTGGTGCGTTGTCCAAAAAAAATATAGACAACGTCATGTATGCAAGAAAAGAATTTACTTCAATGACAACCTGATTTAGGGGCAGCATCAAGGTTCTGTAGCTATGGGGGGATTAGAAGAAATAGAAGGGAGGAAGAGAGGGGAAGGGAGGAGAGAGGAGATACTAGGGGAAACTCACGTTCAATAAACAATTCTAAATCATCAACAATTGCCTACAACATGGCTTTCATACACTATCTATAAGAAAACCTCTTTACATAAAAATTACACATAAACCCCTAATACTTCATTACATTACAAACATACCGCTACTTTACACAAATATTACAAATAACCCCCGAATACATATAATCCTATTCTAATTAATAGTAAACACATAGTAAACTACTAATTAAACCCAAAAATTATCAATCCAGTTCTTCTTAAGTAGTCTCCAACATGGATCTTCCCAAGGTCTTGCTTCTTGTCCTACATCACACCCACTTTGCATTGTGTAACATTCACTACTTTTGCTTTTTGCTACATCCATTACCATTATGCTTAGCTGCTGACTACCAATATTTTAAACCATGCTCTCTATCTCTGTCATAATCTTTTATGACACATGATGCACTCTGACCTTGAATCTTAGGCTTACTGTGGATTGACAAGTTCAGTCTTACATGCTTGAGCTCACCATTGTGCTCTTTACAATGTTTGTCTAGAGATTTCAGTCATGCTTTTGTTGTTGTGTTGGACTAGATTTGAATACCACTGTTTGAGCTTTTGTGCTAACAAAATTTAGGCACGCTAAAGATAAAGTTATTTGATGCACAGATTATGTCAAAATTCTAAGAACAAATTGAAGTTCTTTTGAGATTCTATTTGCTAGTATTCACACACTGATGCAAGTGGAGTCGTGTTAGTACAGTCATAGTCATATTTATCTGTTTTACATTGTCACTTTCATGGACTTCACATGTTTATTTTGTTCTCTGCATTTATTTTGGAAATGACTCTCAAGTTTGATGCACAATCTCAATGGTGTGAAGAATTTAATGAATAATGATTATGTAGGCTATAATTTTGTGGGATACCTTTCCTGATGTCACACCGGAAAGAAATTATGATGATAGATTTTCAAATGTTACCTATTCATTGGCATTTGTTTCTCCTACCTAGTCCTGACACCTCTCTCTCTGGAAGGTGTTTTCAAACCTCATACACTGGAATACAGTTTAAAATCTGGCCTAGATCCCTCTCATTCCCTAACCCCCTTTCTTTTATCCTATAAATTAACTAGGACATGGGTGTGAAAAAATTATAGTCTGATATTTTGCTTCAAAGGTTTATAATTGATTTGTGTTGGTGAGATTGATTATACATCTTTTAAACATCATTGAAGTGCCCCCTGTTTTGTGTTTAGGTACATTATGTTCTATGTTATTAATAGTTGAATCACTTGATCTTGAATATTTTTTTTTCTCTTCTTGAACAGATATGGAATCAAGTTGAATGATGCCATTCTTGCAGATGATAGACATGTATCTATGTAAGCAACAACTTTGTTTCCCAGATTCAGATTGAATGACTTGTTGATCTAGTTTACTTGGTAGACCAACTGATTGTAAGCCTCAATCTAATATTGTATGTGCACTCACTTTTTTGCTGTTCAAGGGGTCCGCCCCTTCCCTAGACCCCACATAAGTGGGAGCTTTGTGCACTAGGCTGCCCCCTTTTTTTGGCATTTCTTCTCTAACAACAAATTGTAGTGGAAGGTACAAAACTACAAATATTCTTGCTTCTTTGTAAGACTAAATTTGTGTGCAATGTGATTTTTGTCTTAGTTTTTTTTATCCGAGTTATGTTTATTTTTGGGGCCATGTAAATTGAAAATTTTTAATCATTACATGCATCACTAACTTGGTTTTTTACAAGTATGGATTAGAAACAAATTTTATTGTTGGATGTTGATATGATATAACCTCATTTTAACACGATTTCTGTTTTGCTGTTAAATTTTAGACATAATTCAGTGTCTTAGATTGTTTCTCATTCAGAAGCTCCACAGAATCACATTAACGAGTTTGACATCCTTTCATCTTGCAATTCATAGTTTGTTTTTAGGTGGCAAAATCAGTAAAGAGAAAATAATTACAATCTAAAAGAGGGTGATAAGTCCTCAAAAGAAAACTGGGGAAAAAAAAAAAGAAAAAAAAAAGACATGTTGACACACACACAACTGTCTAATCCAACTAATTCAAATCACCCTTTCCAAACTCTTCCCATCATAATTAATAGAATATTTTAAATTGGCAAACTCTCTTAATCCCTTTTATCATCTTACTCTTCCCACAATCCAGCGTAACCACTTTTCCTGTTGAATCTGCTCACCACAATCCCATCTTGCCCAAAATATAAATATCTAATGTTACTTTGTTAACCTTATGACCTGTCAAACAATTAGAAATAGTATATTAATAAGCATTGTAAATCTGATTGGAATTTTTTCATCATTGAAAGAAAGGGGAAGAAGAATGGAACTAACTGGAAAATTTTATTTTATGATTTTCACTTTGATTGACATGTCTGTACTTTCAATTTGAGTCAGTATCCATGCATTGAAAGTTTGCAACTTCTATATTGTAAGATGACGTGTTTGTTAAGTCACAATATATTGCCATAAGTGTGGCTTCCTTTCAAAGGTGTGGGAGCATTGTTGAAGGTCTGGATTTACTGAGGTAATGAGCCTAGCATGCATGAGTGAGGAGATTGCGAGTAACTGACTTGATTTTCCTCTTTGTCTCCCTTTTTTCTTGCCACACTCCATTTAGCTCATTTTTCTTATTTGAAACCTGAACTGACTTGTTTGTCTTCTTTTGTGCTTTTACTTTCTTGTAATGTATATTCTTGGTTAGGATATTCAGGTTTCAAGACCTTTTTTTTTTTTAATATTCTTTATATCTATTTTTCCCTTTTGACTGTACTACATTATTTACTATTAATTAAATTGGCTTCTTTGTCATCTGCTGTACTTCATTTTCTGGACCTATATTATATGGCTTCATTTCTCAGGTATGAAGAGATGACTTCCAAGTACAATGTGGAGTACATCGCTGGAGGTAAGTGTGATGATTGTGCAAACTACAAATTTTAGCTTGTTGAGATATAGCTTCTCTAATTTTGTTGTCAGCAATGTTGGGCCATTTGTTAATGATGGGTTTCATGATTTTTCTTTTTTTTGCAGGTGCTACTCAAAATTCTATCAGGGTTGCTCAGGCATGCTTTTAAAATTCTTATTGGAAACTAGGAAACCTGTCATGCTTTCTCATTATTACAGTAGACTGAGTTTTTGTGTACTCTCTGCAGTGGATGCTTCAAATTCCTGGTGCAACCTGTTATATGGGTTGCATTGGAAAGGACAAATTTGGGGAAGAGATGGCGAAGAACTCAAAACTTGCTGGTGTAAATGTAATTTCTTCTTCTCCTTCTTCTTGTGGACACACTTTTTTTCTTCCTTGTTGGGGGAAAAAAAAAAAAAAAACACACACATAGAATTTCTCAGGCACCAAATTCTAGACTCTATTATATGTTTGGCATAATCTGCTGCATGTGAACAATCAGGTCCATTATTATGAGGTTGATTCTGCACCAACTGGTACTTGTGCTGTATGCGTCGTGGGTGGTGAAAGGTAAGTTAAACAAAAACATACATCTTCCTCTCATTATATGTGCCAGTTAAACAATAACATCCTTGGTATTAGTTTTGAATGAGCTACGTCCTGCATTCTTATTTTGTCCAATTAAATTAAAACTCTAGATGTCCATATGTTGCAGCCAGGCCCCTGCTGCATGCTGTTAATATGCAAATTAGTGCATAATTAGAATAGAATTGTCATGCTGACTAATGCACATTATCTATTAGTTGTGGTTGGCTGCATGGATCTCTCCAAGAGCATTGTCCTATGCTGTATGCATCTCCACAATTGAAGGTTTCAGATTTTATCAGAACCCTTCTGGTTATATTCTTCCTGTTAGTGGCATCTTAATCCATGAGCTTACAGCCGAAACATCTCTCAACTGAATGACATGATCTTTTTTATCTTTGTTTGGATGTTCCCATGTCAGATGCATAATAGCATCTCTTTGTAGCATTCATTTCTATGCTGCTTCAGTTCCTGAATCCAATTCTTTCTCACATAAAAGTAAGTCAACATGATTTGATTTGTATACTGAAGTGGTGCACTTGTCAGGTTTTGATGCTCGACCTTGATAGGAACTTTACTCACATAATCTTTATTATATTGGTTAGACTGCAGCGAGATTATGCTGAGAAATTTTAAATTCCAACTTTATGGCATGAAAATATAGAAGACTGATCATTAGTTTCCAAATATTGTGTCATTGTAGTTTTAAAGTTGATATCTATTATGCTGCCCCTTTCGGACGCTGAATATGCTCAGTAGAGTGGACTTCCCACTCAAGCAATTCCAACTGTAGAATTTCACCATGTGAACTCTAATTCTGGTGGTTGCTCTACATGGCTGCCAGCACAAACCTCTTTGATGTAATGGAATGTTAAGAGGAACAAACAGAGAGCTAATTTGTTTCTTTTTGAGCATAATACCATCAATAGCTTCTTGCATTTTAATTTTGAGTAGTGGTTTGGGACACCAAAATTGTTTACCAGTAGAAGATGAAGTCAGTCAATAACCTGTTCTTTATTTCATCGGTCATTACAATTTGAAGCTCACATTGGTTCATTTACTTGAAAAAATTCTGTGGACAAGTGGTCCAAACCTTACTTGAATCGTCTTAGGGGTGTTCAAGCTTTTTTGCTGTTTAAGTGGGTTGTTTTCAGTTCCCATTGAACAATAGCAGAAACAAGTACTTCACAACAACTCATATGCGCTTGAATCCTCTGCAGAATTCTGGAGCAGGCTGTCAGCCAGCTGGACTAACAATGTTAATTATTGGATGCATATGCAGGTCACTTGTTGCCAATTTGTCAGCTGCAAATTGCTACAAATCTGAACATTTGAAGAGACCAGAAAATTGGGCATTGGGTAACCTGTCTATCTTTGCATTTCCTGTCTGCCTCTTCTTGGTCTAGTCATTGCGTTTCTTTAGCTGATTTGGCATCCTACATTTACAGTTGAGATGGCAAAGTACTTCTATATTGCTGGGTTTTTTCTCACAGTGTCCCCAGACTCCATTCAGCTTGTTGCTGAGCATGCAGCTGCAAACAACAAGGTATCATATTGAAAATTCTGCTTTTATTGTGCTGTGCCATGGTTTCTCTATGAATTAGCCAGTTATTTTTTGTGCGTCTACAGGTTTTCACGATGAATCTTTCTGCTCCATTTATCTGTGAGTTCTTCAAGGATGCCCAAGACAAAGTTCTGCCGTAAGCCCTTCTTTGACTTCCTTTGTGGTCTTAAATAAAAATAATATGGGCTAGTGTTGAGCATGCCTCTTCGAGTTTCAGGTACATGGACTTTGTTTTTGGAAATGAAACGGAAGCAAGAACTTTCTCAAAAGTTCATGGTTGGGAGGTAATTGCTGTTTATAGCTAGATTTCACAATCTTATTACGTAGATTTCACAATTTTTGTTATAGATGTTTTACCTAACTGTTGTCGTTCTTCATGGCTAGACTGAGAATGTTGAGGAGATAGCTTTGAAAATTTCCCAGTTGCCCAAGGCATCTGGCACGCACAAGAGGATCACAGTGATTACTCAGGGAGCTGATCCTGTGGTTGTTGCCGAGGATGGGAAGGTTAATTTGTTCCCTGTGATATTGTTGCCCAAGGAAAAACTTGTTGATACCAATGGTGCAGGTAAATACTTATTTTTTTTCTTTGATGGCTAGAATGCGGGTATAAGATAAAGATACCCTTACAAAGCATGTTTTCACCAATGGCAGTCCAAGAACTGTGTTTTGGTGCACATAATTCAGGTTTCGGATTTAGATTTTTATGAATTTGGATGAAACTCAATTCAATTTTGTTGAGTGAATATTCAAACTCTCACAAATCTAATCCAAGGTTTGAACTCCAACCTCCCAAATTTGGGATGAAATGATGTGAGTCCAATGTTAAATCAAATGGCTTCAACTGCCATGAGAATATTTTTTTCCAATTTGGCGGCCTTTCTGCATAACCAAGTACTACTGGCTTGATCATGAAACAGAAACAAAATATGACCAACAATTCAATATATTGTTTTTTATGGTAGGGGATGCATTTGTTGGAGGATTTTTGTCCCAGCTGGTTCAAGGGAAACCGATTGAAGATTGTGTAAGAGCTGGTATTTATGCAGCGAATGTGATCATCCAACGATCCGGCTGCACATTCCCAGAGAAGCCTGATTTTAACTGAGTGCTTCAATTTTTCACCCGCTCTTTCTCAATTTATGTTGTAATTTTGATTGTTGCGGGAGATCTTTGCTGGTTTCAACTTCTGTATTTTTCCTGATCGCCTGCACTGAGTAGCCCTTGAAAATGCTTATTTATATGAATTTACACTACCACACCCATACTCATATAAAAGAGGAAATAGAAACAACATTCTCCTAATAAATATATTGTGCTATTTTAAAGTGTTCGTAGTTGGAAGAAACAACATTCTCCTGATAAATATATTGTGCTATTTTTGTTGTGAAAATTGAATGCACAACAGAATAAAACGATCTTATAAACGCAGCAACCAATAGTGAAATATATAGAACAACAGTCACGTAGATTATGATGAAAGCAATAACAATGACACAAAGTAACAGACTTAGAATTGTCGATTGTTTCATTGCACTTGGACCAAACCGTCGACGGTTATCGGGAAATCGTTGACAGTTTCCTCCTACAAGTCAACATTCCTATTTTCTTCATGTTTTCTCTTTGTATATGCTTTCTATTCAATCATATGAGCTATATATTACAATAATCTCCACCTTGGCGAATAAACGGTAGGAGAAAATTGAAAACCTAGACCCGCTACTCCACATTGACCGTAGGGCATTAGGTTGGGAACGCTTCCCGTCTAGCAACTGGAGACATAAATCAAGTCCAAGCAAAGCTTGAACTTGTCCGTGGCAGCTTCGGCTTCTGCCAAAAAACCCTGACCAAGATGTAGATATAACATTTGGAGACAATATCTTGGACTTCCAATAGATAGACATTCCCACAACAATAAACATATATCTTGTTGTAGATCTTCTGTCATCAAAGTATCCCGCATAGTCTGCATTCACAAATTTCACAACTGACGGATCACTCTGTTGCCTGCTGAAACACCACATTTTGCGTGCATAGGGAACCTTTGACATGTCTCGAACATCACCGTCCGTCCTTGGGTACCAAGCAGTAGACAATTTACATTGATTCTCCACAAAACCACCCTGAGACAACCACAATCTCTCTGCAGTTCTGTTCACAAAGCCACCTTGAGTTAACCCCAATCTCTTTGCAGCTCTGTCCTTGCAAATCTCCAACCTAAGACTCTTCTTGGTCATACCCAAAACCTTCATGTCAAAACCTTTTCTCAATAGAGTTTCTAACTGATTAGCCTCAATTAAAGCCTTCCCAACAAATAACATGTTATCTTCATAAAACAACAGAAAAATCACCCCCTTGCATCCTATCGCCCTCTTCCCTCCTGGAAGTTCCACCAACTCCTACATCTGGTTCATATAGAATGACTCCATCTCCTCCACCATAGCACCTATCCATCTATTTTTCTTTGCACCACATCTTGAAAAATAGTAGGAATCTTGGAGGTAGTAATGAGCACAAAAGACACTAGAACATCAAATTCATACTTGAGTGGTGGTCTGATAGTGCATCTAGATCCATTGTGATCCTTGCTGAACTCTCGAGTTATAACTCCCTGCATTATGAACAATGTCATCTCTATCCTAAGTCTATAACTCCATCTGCATCACATGCTCATTGCTGTTGCAGTTTTTTGGCACCTGTTTCTCTTCATTTGCATGAGTACGCTGCACCATGGATTTTTTTACCAAAAACCATGTATCTACTGATCACCACCTTATTTGCTATTGGATCGCATAGCTTGAACCCACCTTTCTTATACGCCAGATAGATGTACCATTTAGACATTACACCAAGCTTAGATCTCACCTCACTAGAAACCTGCATGGCTGGACCTCAAAACTCTCTCAACACAGAGTAGTTTATGACATAACCTATCAAAACCTTTCCTATAACTATCTCATCTAGTGATACTCTTGGCAATCGGTTAATCGAGAAACATGTCATACTAACTTTACCAAGAAGTTCCTTACAAGCCCTGTGTACAACCTGCCATACTGCTAACAAAACCCATTGACCAGAACTAGTGTACTCAGTTCCATTGTCTGACCTGAGGATCTCTTTCTCTGGTATGATTTTCCACCTCCGCCACAAGTTAAACCTAACAAACATCTTTGACTTGTACCGTATGAAGTACACCAAGACCTTTCGTGATAAACTCATGAAGTACATATGTCTACCCTATGTTGCTACCCTCAATAGTCCCCAAACATCTGAATAAATATAGTTATGAATACCCTTTGTCTTGTATGTGGTTGTTTTACACAAAACAGTAACCTGACTCAAATTCTACAACTGCAGCTTCACCTACAACTATGGTACCCAACAGTGCATAGATATTTCCCACTAACTTCTGTCCCTTCATCACCATCAAGTCGCCTTCACACACCTTCATTATCCCACTTTTAGACTTGTAACTATACCCGTTACAATCTAAAGCGTCCAATGAAATCACATCCTTCCGTAGATCCAGTACATGCCTTACATCGTATAATGTTCTCATAACACCATCATACATTTTAATTCTTATGTTATCTATTCCAATAATTTTGCATGTAGCATCATTTCCCATTAGAACAAAACCAAAATTTACTAACCAGTAGGTGTTGAACCAATTTCTATTTGGTGGATCATGTGAGAAGAACATCTCGAATCTAGGATCCAAGAATTCGTGAGGCATTTTGAATGTGATGAAACATATAGCATATCACCATCACTGCTCCCTGAGTCTCCTTCTTCCACTACATTTGTAGATTTTGATGAACCCTTTTAATTTTCAGCATTCCCCTTCTTCCACTCAGACACTTTGATTTTATGTGCCCAATTTTCCCACACTTAAAACATCTTATGTCCTTCTTCTTCCCGAACTGCGACCAAGACCCGCTCTGCAACTTGCTTCTCTTATGTTCCTGATTACCGTTCACTACAAACCCTTCACCTTGTGAAATCTTATTGTTGATTTAGGTGTAATCCAAGAGGGGGGGGGTGAATTGGGTATTTTTAAACCCGATTTCTATATTTTCCAAATTAAATGCAAGAGTTTGAGGTTGATTTAAATTTATTTTATCAATGAGTTCCTTTTTTTTTTTTTTACCCAATTAAGTCTGTGTGAGGTTATTCAAACATACACACATGAAATACGAGTAATGAAGTGCTGCGCGGAAAATAAAAGGATCAGGGAAGAGAGAAGGCAAACGCGATTTTACGAGGTTTAGCCAACCTGGCCTACGTCCTCACCTTGAGCAACCCACTCAAGGATTCCACTGTAATCCCTGCTCCTTAAATTGGGACGGAGTTTCCCTTACATCCGCTGCTTACAAGAGATACAATTTCCTCATAATCCGCTGCTTACAAGAGGCACAACTTCCTCCTAATCTGCTGCTTACAAGAGAGACAACTCTCTCCTCAAACCCAGTTCACAACCCGAATCGTGATTACAATATAATATCAAATTTGCAAAACACTCAATGTTACTTCTAACAAAGTTAGTGAGTACAATTGAAATTCTTAACACATAATCATATGATGAAACTTGAAGGTCAATATGTATGTAACAATACAATCGTTAATGAATGAATATGCTTCACAAAATTTCTCTTTTATCAATTCTCCCAAAATATTTGTATGAGTAATAGCTTTGAAGAAAAGATGCTCAAATATCAAATATGATCATGTTAAAAAGTTTTTCTTGAATATTATAAAGATCTAACTCGATAAGCTTTCTCCCAAATTTTTGACCACAATATGATCTTTGTAATATGCAAATTAATATATATATGATGTGATCACCAAAAATCAAAACCTAATATAAGATTTTTTAGAAAATATCCCTTAATAATACATATAGTTATGAACTTCTAAGGATATTTAATCAAATGGTTTTGAAGTATAAAAAATATCAAGTCTTTTACTAGATACACTCTTAAATAAAAAACTATTCAACCAATGGCATAATCTTTCACAAGTAATGATCTTGTCAAAACAATCTCTATATGTATATGAACACTCAAAATCAATCTCTCTAATGATATTCAATAACAGATGATGAGATGAGAAACTCTTGAAATTAATAAATGGATTTACCAAACCTTAATACCAAATAGAAATCAAGATGTGTATATGAAATCCTTTTGTTTTTCTAAGTTGATTTGCCCAAGCTTGATGAGCATGAGCTGGTGTGCAGGCAATCGTATAGCTATATGTTCAAGTTTCTCAAGTTTCTTTCAAAGAGATGTTCTCTTCTCTTCTCGTTGATCTTAACTCACACACTAGGGTTTAGATGTTCAATATATAGGTATCTTGCCCTTAGAATAGATCTTAACCGTTGGATCAAAGATTAGCTCGCGTGTTCTTTCATTAAAAATTAAAATTTTAAAACTTTCCCGCAAGTTCAGACGACTGAGGATAAACACCCAGACGACTGAAGTTCTTTAGAGTTTCAAAAAATTAACCTGGACACAGGGTCAGACAACTAAAGTTGGGGTTCAGTCTTCTGAAGTGTCAGGTTCAGAAAATTGAAGTTTGAGTTCAGTCTTCTGAGGTGCTTCTGCCAGGTTCTGTGTTTCACCATAAATTCTTCAGGCGACTGAACTTAATCTTCGGTCTTCTGAAGAAATTCTTCTGACGACTGAGCGTAATTTCGGTCTTCTGAAGTTGCAACTTCAGGCAACTGAATGTTGAGTTCGGTCTACTGAAGTGACCTTTTCTTGGATTTTTTCTTTCTAGTTTAAAAATATGTTTTACTCTCTTTCTTGACTCTTTTATAAAAATATTTTTTGGGGTTTTAAAAATATTTCTAAGTCTATAGATATTCCCTAATGATGTTCATGAAATGCATGAGTCCTAAGGTCATTCTAGGGTATATGTTGAGTCTCAAATTAAATCATATGAATATGTAAATACATTAGCTCTTAAGTACTCATTCCCATGACATTCTTGAGCTTGTTGCTTTCATCTTCATTCTTGTACTCTTTGAGTTCCATGGATTTTGCTAAGATGTGTAGATTTTGCCAAGATGTGTATGCCTTAATCTTCATGGCTTCCATGACTTGTTATCTTTCTGTGCATGCTAAATATTGTTCATATTCACAATCTCAATGTTCAGATCAAATATCAAGTGATTTGTTATTATCAAAACCGGATTGGACTCATAGAGTCAACACTTATCGTTGGCCATATTTCTTTGATGAAAACTCAGCAATACGCTTTTTACCTCTTCCAAATTCAGGGTTTATTTACCCTATGTTAGAGTGGTAACCAAGTTTTCATACGCGTGAGATGTAGGTAGAGAATTCAATAACATCAGCATCTTGTATTCCTCCTCGAACTTCACATCAACACACATCAAATCACTTACAATCTGATTGAATGCATTGATGTGTTCGTTCAAATCTGAACCTTCCACCATCTTAAGACAATACAATCTTTGATTAAGAAATAATTTGTTCGATAAAGACTTAGACATATATCGACTTTCTGTTTCTGCCAAATTGCTGCCACAAAATCCTCATCCATGACGTGATATAGCATGCCATCAGCCAAACAAAGTTGAATAGTCGATACAACCTTTGCTTCCTATTCATTCGAACTTGTTTCATCCATGCTTTCCAGTTGAACTCCGTATAATGCATTCACCATACCTTGCTGCACTAATAGATCATTAACTCTTCTCTGCCATAAACCAAAGTTTCCTCTTCCATCAAACTTGACAACATCGAACTTTGCAGGAGAAGTTACAAAAGCCATTACAACAATGCTCTGATACCAATTTGTTGTGAAAATTGAATGCAAAGCAAAATAAAACGATCTTATAAACGCAACAACTTGTTAAGCTGAAATGGAAACGGAGAAAATATGAAAATGAAGAAAATGGAAACGCCTTGAAGAGGATGAGCTGCAACAGAGGAGAATGAGCATTCCAAATTCATTCCATAAAACAACACAACTATCACGTGCTCAAATAATCCATTAAAAACCATGTGCTCATTATCCATTAGAATGCAATAACTCCTTTCCTTTTGATATCTATCCTATGTATCTATAAATAAAAACATTTGTATTGTGTGAAGTGTGCAAGTGAAGTGAGTGAGCGAGGAGTGTGAAAGTGCTGAAGGTGAGAGAGAGAAAAGTGTTAGAAGAGTTGAGTTGAGTGTGTGTCTCATCCTCTTATTTTTCTCCCAGATTATAGTATATTCGGTGTGCTCCGTGAACGTAGGTTAGATTAGACCGAATCACATAAATCTGGTGTTCTTATTTTGTGTGATTATTTTGCTTGTGTGTGTGATTATTGTTCATAGATCCCTAACAAGTGGTATCAGAGTTAAGTTGGAGCAAAGTCGCCAAATCAGAGCAAAATTTCCAAATTGGAGCAGATTGGAGGTCCTAGGAGCTATATTGTGCTAATTACGTGTCTAAGGAAAATTCTGTCTAGGAAAGTGGGACTTAAGTGGTCCATTGTGACCCCCACTTCCCTGGGAATTTACCTGGTGTAATTTAGCACAATCATCACTGGGCTCCACTACCATGTTAGCACTAGGCTCCACTGCCACGTCAACAGGCACATCAGCACTAGGCCCCACTGCCACGTCAACGCCACGTCATCATTGGGCCCCACTTGCCATGTCAGCGCCACGTCATCACTGGGTCCCACCTATCATGTCAGTAGTTTGTTAACAACGTTAATTAACATCATTAGTAACGACGTCAAAATATTCTGTTAAGTGGGAGTATATTCTGTTAAGTTTAACGGAAAGTTGACCAATTTTGACCAGAAGGTTTGACCAGATTTTCTTTGAATGACTTGAACCATTTCTAAGGTTTTCAGTCGTTCCGAATCCAACCATGCTGTCCATTTGAGTTGATTCCATCTCTAGATTGACGAATCGAGATGTCGAACGAAAATAACTCAAAGATTGCGATGTTTAACGGCACCAACTTCGGTTTCTGGAAGATGCAGATTGAAGACTACTTGCTTGGTAAGGAGTTGCACTTACCATTGAAGGGGACACTAGATTCCATGAAGGAGGATGAGTGAGAGTTTCTTGATCGAAAAGCTCTCGGAGCTATCAGGATGATGCTGGCAAAGTCTGTTGCCTTTAATATCAAGCACATGACAACTACGAAATCTCTTATGGATGCGCTCTCCAACATGTATGAGCAGCCATCAGTTGCCAATAAGGTACACTTAATGAAGAAGTTATTTATCATGAACATGTTCGAAGATGAAAGTTTTAGTAGACATCTAAATAATTTCAACGAGCTGTCAAATCAACTCGCCTCAGTTGAAATCAAGTTTGATAGTGAGATCTGTGCCTTACTGATTTTTAGTCAGTTACCTGAGAGTTGAAAAGGTATTATTACTGCGATCAGTAGTTCCGCAAGAAAATCAAAGCGAATTTTGATGAAGTCACCAACATGATTTTGGCGGCAAGAGATCAGGATGTCAAACACTGCTTCCACTTCAAGTTCAACATTTAATGTGGAAAGTCGAGGGAGAGATTCATGGAAAGGAAGCGGACATGGCTGATCAAACAATCGCGGCAGATCTAGGTCTAAGCGATCCAAATCTAGAAATCCCAAAGGTTCACAAGGCACAAAAAACATTGATTGCTGGAAATGTGGAAAGTTCAGTCATTTTAGAAACTAGTGCAAAGGTCTAAGAAAGGAATATGAGGCGAAGACAGAAGCAAATGTTGCTTCAGAAGAATGTGATATGTTGATATGCTCTTTAGAGAGCAAGAAGGAGTCTTGGGTCTTTGACTCTGGAGCTTCATTTCATGCCACTTGCACTAAAGATTGCCTAGAAGAGTATATACCAGGTGACTTCGATAAAGTATGGTGAGTAGCTTGGTGCCGCATGCAAGTCGCGTTAAGCTGTGTTCGCAGCTATTGATTATCAGATTTATTGTAATTCCTCAATCATTATTCAATGTATTTCCTCCAGCCATCTATAAATATAGAAGAGAGGTGTGTGTATAGTGTAGATGTGCGTAGAACAGAAGTGAGGAAGAGGGCAGAGAGAGAGAGTTTGTATTTTTATCCCGATTTCATAGTGAATTGTGGTATGCTCCGTGGACGTAGGTCAATTTAAACCGAACCACGTAATTTCTGGTGTTATCTATTTTTATGGTGTGTGTTTTTGCTCACAAATTCCTAACAAGTGGTATCAAATACTGGTTTGGAGTAGAAACGCCATATTGGAGAAATTCACCAAAAATAGAGCCCTGCCCAGTGTCTCAAAATTGAATTTTGAGGCCACCATCACGTTCATTTCATCGAGACGAAGCCAACGGTGCAAATCGGAGCTTGAAAGGAGCACAGACGGCACCATACGCGCCAACACGTGCCATGCCAGAGTCGTCCGTGTCTTCACGCGCCTTCACGCATCGGTGACCTGCCGGCCACGCGCCTGCACGCGCTCCACGCGTCTTCCTCACCTGGCCACTTTGACCCGACCCGGTAACCCGCTCCAGATCCGGACCGTACCCAACCCGGATCCATACCTGGCTGCTTCGTACTTGACTAATCGACACATGGCATCCCCATCAGTCGCCACGTGGCAACCACAGCAATTGAAACGTCATCTGCCAAGTCATCCAGTGGGACCCATAGAGTCTGCCAGTAGGTGGGCCCTATAGTGCCATGCCAGCACCACATCAGCAGTGGACCCCACATTGTCAAGAATATTCTGTCAGTCAGAGGATGTTGACCTTATAGGTCACGCCCGATTTTGATAATGACAAATACTCTTGTATTTGATGAATATCTAGTTCTTGTGTAGGTCTACATTAGCAGATACATTGATGGCACGAAGAGAAAATGAAGTTGAAGATCAAATCTCCTTTTGTAATGCATTTCATATCTAATTGGTCTGTAATATTACCTAGGGCTCTGGTTTGTAATAAGCTCACACACATCACATGTATGATAATACGTAAGATCAAACAAACCGTGAGTGAGAAATGACCTTAGAAAGACCTTAGGGTTTACCCTTCAGTCGATTGAAGGTCGACCGACACTGGACTTTTTTGGTGTATTCATAATTGGACATAAATGACCCTAAGACATACACATTTGCATTTATACTTGTTAGGCACTTCATTAGGATTTGTATGTATTAAAACTGGACCGAAATGCACACTTGGTGCACTTTCGGTCGACCAGCCAACACAATTCATCTTGGCCTGGTCAACCGAACCAGATCTAGTCAACTGTTGACCAAGGTCCTGGTCGAACGAAACTTTACAGTTCAAAATGCCTTGGTCGACCGAAACCTCTCTGGTCAACATTTTGACCACCTGGTCGACCAAACCAGGTAGTTCAAAAAGCCTCGGTCGACCGAAACCTTCCTGGGTCAACTTTTTGACCATCTGGTCGACCGAGCCTTTTTGTACTCCAACTACTTGGTCAATCGAGGGTCCTTCGGAAAATTCCCAACTGTCTGGTCGGCCGAACCAGCTAGTTCAAAATGAATCGACCGAACCTCGAAAAATTGAGAAATCACCCTCTCCTGGTCAACCGAGCCCTCAGTTCAAAAGTCCCCTGGTCGACCGAACCATATGAGACTTGTTTGACCGAACCAATTCTGGTCGACCGGACCTCTCGGGTTGCCCTGATTTTTACCGCAGTTAAATATTTTTTAAACAGGGTTAAAATATTTAAAAGGTCATTTATCTTTTCTAATTATTCCAAGTGTGTCCCCAACGGTCATATTTTGTGGGGTATCTATATATATCCCCTCATTTTGAATAATTAGCATGGGATTAAAAATATTGATTAAGAGAAATTCTTTAAAAATCCCAAAACCTATAATACTCATATCCAATCCCCATTCACTCATGCTTACCTTCTTCAATTTCTTAAATCCTCTGTAAGTTGATTGAGTGTTTATATTAATAGGTTTGCTCTCCCATTCATATTTGATTGATTTATTTTCATTGAGAGCTAAACCTAAGTATTCTTAGGAGACTTTGTTAATAAGTCTATCCTATGAAGAATTTCATTTGATCTTCTAAGATTGTCCCTTCATTGCAACATCTTGAGAAGATTGTATTTGTTTTTGGTTGCAAAATATATTCCAAATAATTTCAAATATCTAGTGTGCTTTATCTCGATAAATCTTTGAAGAGATATTTGTTCATGTGAGAAAAATCTTTGTTACAATATTCATTGATTTATATCTTTAGTTGAATACAAATATTAAACTCTTTTTGCAAATCAAACTTATACATTGCTAGAGCTTCACACACATAGATATATATATGTTTGGTTGATATCTTTGTTTGAGCACTTAGATTGAATACATCTTGTGATACAAAGATTGTAGTGTTCACACTCTCACGTACTCATTACATTGATAGTAAATATATATATATCTGAGAGTTGAAACATTAGACCACATTGAGCTTATATATTATATCATTTGTGGTGTATGTTATTCCGCGTATTTGGGTACATATCTGCTTTACACGAAAGCATAATCACTGTACCATTTGATTATATACACATTTGTTGTATATCCAGGCACGGGCCTGAAGAGGGAGACTAGCCCTGGAATAGTCCCAGATTGGCTAAGACCCGGTTAGAAAAGTTAAGTGCGTCATCCCGTTAAGGCGTGTAGGTTGAGGTCAGCCTCGCTAATTGACTTAGTTAAGGTTGAGGTCAGCCTTGTGTTAATTTGACCTGGTTGTAAATGGTGTCGCTCTACCCTTAAGTGAGCTATTAGTGGAATCCTCGAGTTTGCGAGCTAGGGGCGGGGACGTAGGCACAGTTGGTCGAACCCCGATAACATTTCGTGTGTTTATTTATATTTCCGCACTTTATATTTACCGAATGCGTATGTTATTATGTGGATGATGCGCTTGAGTTAAACTTCCGAATATTATATTTATCAGCGTATTTGGAACTACATAGAAAGTCCCTAGGTTTTAATATCTCGCCAACATCTAGTTCAACTTAGGAGAAAAGTTTAAAATTCCAATTCACCCCCCCTTTTGGGAATACACCATTTCTAACAATTGGTATCAGAGCCTCGTTGCACTAGACTTAAACGTTTTTGCAAAAAGATCGCAATGGCTCAATTTGGCGTATCCTCATTCAGTGAGGGACAGTCACCTTTCAGTCCTCCTATATTTTGTGGTATTGATTACACCACGTGGAAAATTAAAATGAGCATTTTTATAAAATCATTGAACTAGAGGGCCTGGTAGGTGATTGTAAATGGAATTTGTATGCTCGTAGAAAATAATATTAATGTGTTGCATGCAAACTCACATGCCATGGACATGTTATATAGTGCTTTAGACTCTAATATTTTTCTTGAGATTATGGCATGTACAAATGCAAGGGAGATCTGGGTTGAGCTGGAAAAGAGTTATGGAGAGACCCAGGAAAAGGAAATCATCACTCCAGAGATGTCATGTTCAGATGATCAGGGAGTGGTAAGTGATAGGGATAGTGCATCAACAAAACATGAGGTATATGATTCTCACTCTAACTCATTTGAGGATTCATGTGTTGAATGCTGTGTTGATACTTGTGCTGAATCGTCTATTGAATATTGTGATAATCTTGTTATTAATGCATGTGATGATTCTTGTGAAAAATATTGTAATATATTGTATGATGAATCATCTAGTATTCTTTGTGAAAACATTGTTGTGGTTGCATGTAATGATTCATCTGAAAATTATTGTGTTAATTATTTTGATGAATCATGTGCTAAATTGATAAATGAAAGCATGCCTTCATGTGAAAACTGGAAAATGCTTTATTGAAAATGAATAAGTTTCTAGTTAGGGTGAACAAGAAGAAGGTATCTTTCAAGAATGAAAATGAAAGGATAGTTCAACAATTAGAAAAATTGAAGGAATATCACGCTATCCTTGAGAAGAAAAAGATTAAGGTCTTCGAAATCATTTGCTTAGAAAGAAAGATTGACAATTATTCTGAAATGATTTTCAAATCTAAGAAGTATAGTTCAAATAAACCCTTGGGAGCTGAAAGAAATAAATCTTTTGAAAAGGGTTCATCTTGTGAATCCCATTGTCATGCCTCATTGACTAAAAATAGATTAAATAAGCATACTCCTTTATGTATATTCAATATCTGCTTATTTTGCAAAACTATGTGGCACATATGGTTTAACTGTTTACTCAGAAGTGCCAGAGGCTTAGAAAAGAAAACGAAATGGATAATCATGAAAGCAAACCTCGTAGGACCTAAGGAAAAATGGTTTTACATTAGTTCTATTTAATTATTTAATCTTTCCTTAGTTCCTAGGCTTAGGTTTAGGGGGTTGTGATGTCTACAGATTTGGGAAGTAGTTGTTGCTTAAAATGAAAATCTTAGTATACGCACTATCTTGTTATACTAAGAACCTTTATCCATTTCCAAATGGACATGACATGTACGCCCGGTATTTAGTTCTAAATGCTTAACCCATGCTAACATGAAAATCACCAAATTAAGCAACTATTGTCCATTACACAAAATTGAGTGTTAGGGTTCTATCTTCTATCATATATCACTATACCATAGACTCACTTTTGAATGAGAAAAGCCTAAATCAAAATCAAGTCATCACTTTGGGCTTAAAGCACTACTGATCTTAAATGGTTAATATATATATTAAGTGCTTCTCATAGCTATAACCAAATTAAAGGTATCCACTAGGAATTTGGTCCCTTTGAGTTTAAATTGCAAGACTTTTAATTTTGGTTTAATCGCTCCATAGGAAATCTTTACCAAATCATATCAGGTATAGATTCATCATTTCCTTGGTTTGTATCCTTATTCTAAATTGTGATAATATCGAAAGGATACTTTCCAATCACCAAAGAGCATTGTTCACAACATTCACATATCCTATATGCTATTTGCCCAAGCATGGACATGATTACTTTCACAGAAATATTTTGAAAAATGTCCTGTCTATCCTAGATACTCTTCTGTACTCATTAGTGATTTAAATCTACAAAGAGTATTTATTTATCATCCCTTCACGAGCTCTCAAATCACTAAGACATATCCTTTAGAGCTTTGTGTACTTAGTGATGAGTTGAATGGCTAATATGATTTCCTAGGTCTCAATCTAGATGAATGCATAAAATTTAAGTCGACCTATGCATGTGTACTTTTAAATTGAAAGTCATTCTAACTGGTGCCTCTCACACGCATTGACATTCATATCAGTAAAGGCAATATTGGCTTAGCTCACTTAAATAAATATCTATTGTGACTTTTTGGTCCGCTAAGCCTATTCATCCAAAGCCAAGCATATATCATCAAAAATCTTAAAACACTTGGCTAAAGAACTAGAAAGTGGAAAAGACATAAATTGAATAAGTGCATCTGTCTTTGTGCCTTAATGAATAACCATACTATACTAAACTCATAACTATCCACTGTTGTGTATTGTTTATACTATATATTGATGGATAGTGATTTGTGATTATCTAGTATTGTGAACTGTTATTGAATATGTTGTTTGATAATACTGGATTCTATGGAATGCCAATTGCATGGCTGATGCAGTATGTTGTGTATTGCATGTTGGTAGCACATATAGGTTCTCGCATGCTTAAACTGAAATATTTTGAATTGATTGCTTGAATCTATCAGGTTTTGGTACTTGAAAATTTAGAAAATGTCCGATTTACAGACGGCACGCTGCCGAAATTTCGATAGGATTTTTCCCAAACCAAAACCTTGTGTTAAGGATGATTATGATAATAAAAATGTTAAAATGTTTTTGAAAGGATGAGTGAAAACTTAAATAGAAATATCACATTTTCATCCTTGCATAATCATCACATACTTAGGAGAGCTCAGCACCATCCCTATAGGAAGCACATAAATGACTTATATGTGTCACTTTCTTCTATTGAAATATTGAGGCTCTTCTAAAATCTTTGAACATTATATCTTGTGCTTAAAGACTTATATTTTGATATGGAATGTTTGTAGGTCTTGAACTATATTGCATGCTTTAATATATATTCCTAATGCGTCTATGGTCTATAGGGACAACTATACTGATCAAGTGAAAAATGCAATTGACAAATACTCAGTATAGTTGATTTTAAAGATGTGGATTGATGGCTTATACTATTGAGCATAATGAAACTAATCTTTGGTTAGTATAAGTAGCTAAAGAATCTAAGCATGTACTCAAATTGATAGGGGGGACATCTAGAATTAAATTACTACCCTGTTTTGCTTACCCATATGTTTAGCTTCGATCTTGAGTGAATTCTTTGTGGCATGTACTTGAATGAAAAGATTTTATTGAAAATCATAATCTGAAGTATGTTTATATTGCCACAACTGTTTGTACTTGCCATATGATTTTGCATATGATTGCTGAACCTTTAGGATCATTATGGTTTTGGTTTTCTGGTTATTTTTAGTACATACTTTATTGACAAACCAGAAAATTTGTTTCTTGCTTGCATGAGTTTTAAATTAAAGTTTCTGTTTCTGCAAGCACCCCCAGTACTATTTTGCAAACATTAAAAAGGGGATGTATATATATTTTATCTACATGAACTTTTGGCAAGATCAAATTTCAAAACAAACTCTTTTTCCTCTTGCCTCATTATTATTATATACATACATGTTTTTCAAAACTGCATAACTTTGAGTATAGTCTTAATTGACTATAGTGTTTTTAAAATGAAATGCAATATGCCATGCATATGCGTTGAATGATCAATATTTGTTGCATGCTGAATTTATTTGATAGGATGAGTATATAAGAAATGCACTTAAGAGAATATCATCCTTGAGCTTAATTCAAGTAAGCGTGCATGCAAATATACATGAGAATTTAAGTCCCAATCTTAGAATAAATCAGTAAGAACTTAATGCCTAAAATCTCTTGCATGCTAAGTAATACTAAGAAGAATGAACATATGATGGATGTGCTTGAATGAAATTCACTCTTGAGCGTTAACGCACTTATGTATTCCTGAGACTATATCGGGGAGTTTAAGCCCCATCCTTGAGAAGAGAATTATAACTCATCAAGCTCAGTGGACCTATACTATTAATTGGGCTCATACTATTAACTGGTTCTACTTTGTGAGTCTGATTTGTTCCATTACTTATACTGTGTTAAAAACCTAATGAACTCTCATAATTAATGTCAGTATAAGTAGCTAACAGGTCTAATGCATAGTAAAGAGGTTTCTTAGATGTTTCATAGTTTGCATACATTTAGGGGGAGCTCTCTAGTAAAAAGTTTACAAGTCTTAGCAACTAACTCTATTGTTGACTCATCCTCTTGCTTTAGACTTTGTGAAACTTGACTTTTGACTATGTGCATAGTTCATATTTCTATTGCTTGCTTATTGCTTCTCATTTTTGCTACACAATTTGTCCAATTCATGTTCATATTGACATTTTATTTGCTGTAATTGGACCATACTAAACTGTTTGAGTAGTTGTGGATAAATTGTTAGGAAATTTAAACTAAAACAAGTTACGTTTATACAAGATGTCTTTTGGAATGTCCAATTTACAAACGGCACTCTACCGAAATTTTTCAAAAATCTTTCCAAAATTTATCATGCATAAATGTAGGAATCACCCATTGCCTAGGATTTTAATTCAAATAACCCTTTTTGCTTTTGCCAAAAGGGGGAGATGGAAAGAAGCAAAAATAATGGGTAGAACTTTTATTTAAAAACACATTGGATGCATATTGTGAGGGGGAGCCTTTTTGGGCTTAATCTTATATTTTGCCAATCGTATTTGCGATCATCAAAAAGGGGGAGAATGTTGACCTTATAGGTCACGCCCGATTTTGATAATGACAAATACTCTTATATTTGATGAATATCTAGTTCTTGTGTAGGTCTACATTAGCAGATACATTGACGACACAAAGAGAAAGTGAAGTTGAAGATCAAATCTCCTTTTGTAATGCATTTCATATCTAATTAGTCTGTAATATTACCTAGGGCTCTGGTTTGTAATAAGCTCACACACATCACATGTATGATAATACGTAAGCTCAAACAAATCGTGAGTGAGAAATGACCTTAGAAAGACCTTAGGCTTTACCCTTCAGTCGATTGAAGGTCGACCGACACCGGACTTTTTTGGTGTATTCATAATTGGACATAAATGACTCTAAGACATACACATTTGCATCTATACTTGTTAGGCACTTCATTAGGATTTGTATGTATTAAAACTGGACCGAAATGCACACTTTGTGCACTTTCGGTCGACCGGCCAACACAATTCATCTTGGCCTGATCAACCGAACCAGACCTAGTCAACTGTTGACCAAGGTCCTGGTCGAACGAACGTTTGCAATTCAAAATGCCTTGGTCGACCGAAACCCTCTCTGGTCAACATTTTGACCACCTGATCGACCGAACCAGGTAGTTCAAAAAGCCCCGGTCGATCGAAACCTTCCTGGGTCAACTTTTTGACCATCTGGTCGACCGAGTCTTTTTGTACTTCAACTACCTGGTCGATCGAGGGTCCTCCGGAAAATTCCCAACTGTCTGGTCGGCTGAACCAGCTAGTTCAAAATGACCTGGTCGACCGAACCTCGGAAAATTGAGAAATCACCCTCTCCTAGTTGACCGAGCCCTCAGTTCAAAAGTACCCTAGTCGACCGAACCATATGAGACTTGTTCGACCGAACCAATTCTGGTCGACCGGACCTCTCGAGTTGCCCTGATTTTTACGCAGTTAAATATTTTTAAACAGGGTTAAAATATTTAAAAGGTCATATATCTTTTCTAATTATTCCAAGTGTGTCCCCAACGGTTATATTTTGTGGGGCATCTATATATATCCCCTCATTTTGGATAATTAGCATGGGATTAAAAATATTGATTACGAGAAATTCTTTAAAAATCCCAAAACCTATAATACTCATATCCAATCCCCATTCACTCATGCTTACCTTCTTCAATTTCTTAAATCCTCTGTAAGTTGATTGAGTGTTTATATTAATAGGTTTGCTCTCCCATTCATATTTGATTGATTTATTTTCATTAAGAGTTAAACCTAAGTATTCTTAGGAGACTTTGTTAATAAGTCTATCCTAAGAAGAATTTCATTTGATCTTCTAAGATTGTCCCTTCATTGCAACATCTTGAGAAGATTGTATTTGTTTTTGGTTGCAAAATATATTCAAAATAATTTCAAATATCTAGTGTGCTTTATCTCGATAAATCTTTGAAGAGATATTTGTTCGTGTGAGAAAAATCTTTGTTACAATATTCATTGATTTATATCTTTAGTTGAATACAAAGATTAAACTCTTTTTGCAAACCAAACTTATACATTGCTAGAGCTTCACACACATAAATATATATATATATATATATATATATATATATATTGTTTGGTTGATATCTTTGTTTGAGCACTTAGATTGAATACATCTTGTGATACAAAGATTATAGTGTTCACACTCTCACGTACTCATTACATTGATAGTAAATATATATATATCTGAGAGTTGAAATATTGGACCACATTGAGCTTACATATTATATCATTTGTGGTGTATATTATTGCGCGTATTTGGGTACATATCTGCTTTACACGAAAGCACAATCATTGTACCATTTAATTATATACACATTTTTTGTATATCCAAGCATGGGCTTGAAGAGGGAGACTAGCCCTGGAATAGTCTCGGATTGGCTTAGACCCGGTTAGAAAAGTTAGGTACGTCGTCCTGTTAAGGCGTTTAGGTTGAGGTCAGCCTCGCTAATTGACCTAGTTAAGGTTGTGGTCAGCCCTGTATTAATTTAACCTAGTTGTAAATGGTGTCGCTCCACCCTTAAGTAAGCTATTAGTGGAATCCTCGAGCTTGCGAGTTAGAGGCGGGGACGTAGGCATAGTTGGTCGAACCCCGATAACATTCCGTGTGTTTGTTTATACTTCTGCACTTTATATTTACCGAACGCATATGTTATTATATGGATGATGCGCTTGAGTTAAACTTCCGAATATTATATTTATCAGCGTATTTGGAACTACATAGAAAGTCCCTAAGTTTTAATATATTGCCAACATCTAGTTCAACCTAGGAGAAAAGTTTGAAATTCCAATTCACCCGTCCTCTTGAGAATACACCATTTCTAACAGAGGAATATTCCGTTATAGTTGACCAGATTTGACCAAGTTTGACCAGATCTTTGAACGAGCTTTTCGGAGCCATTTTAGGTCCGTTTTTCAAACAACTTACTTCAAAGGTTTTCGACCGTTTCAGATTCAACCGTATTGTCCATTTGAGCTAATTCTATCTCTAGATCAGCGAATCGAGATGTCGAACGAAAAGAGCTTAAAGATCGAGATGTTTAACAGCAACAATTTCGGTTTCTAGAAGATGCAGATTGAAGATTACTTTTTTGGGAAGGAGTTGCACTTACCATTGAAGGGAAAATAAGGATCTATGAACGAGGAAGAGTGGGAGTTGCTTGACCGGAAAGCTCTCAGAGCTATCAGAATGACATTGTCAAAGTCTGTGACATTTAATATCAAGCATATATCATCCACCAAGTCTTTGATAGATGCACTTTCTAACATGTACGAGCAGCCGTCAGCCGCTAATAAGGTACATCTTATGAAATGGTTATTTACTATGACCATGTCTGTAGGTGAAAGTTTTAGCATAGATTTGAATAGTTTCAATGAGTTGTTGGATTAACTCGCTTCATTCGGGATTACATTTGATAGTGAGATTCGTGCCCTACTGATTCTCAATCAGTTGCCTGAAAGTTGGAATGGTATTGTTACTGTAATCAGTAGCTTCGCAGGGAAATCAAAGCTAGTGTACGATGAGGTTGTCAGCATGATTTTGACGGAAGAAATCAGAATGTAGTCAAACCATGGTTCCACTTCAAGTTCAACCTTGAACATGGAAAGTCGAGGCAGAGGAAGCAAGCATGGATGATCAAACAATCACGGCAGATCTAGGTCCAGGTGGTCCAGATCCAGAAAACCCAGAGGTTCTCAGGACACAGGTTTCCAAGGCACAAAGAATATTGAGTGCTGGAACTGTGGAAAAATTGGTCGTTATAGAAACCAGCGCAAAGGTCCGAAGAAAGAATATGAGACAAAGGCGAAAATAGAAGCAAATGTTGCTTTAGAAAATGATGATATGTTGATATGCTCTTTGGAGAGCAAAAAGGAGTCTTGGGTGTTAGACTCTGGAACTTCATTTCATGCCATTTGAAGTAAAGATTGCCTAGAAGAGTATACACTAGGTGACTTTGGTAAAGTATACCTTGGAAATTATCAACCTTGCGACATTGCTGGCAAGGGGACAGTGAAGATCAAGATGAATGGGTCAGTATGGAAGCTGAGAGATGTTAGATATATTTCAGAACTGAGGAAGAACTTGATCTCAGTTGGTGAACTGGCAGATGAAGGATATAACACAACTTTCATTGGTGATGAATGGAAGATTTCGAAGGGTGCACTGATGATTACATGAGGTAAGAAAAGTGGAACTCTTTATGTAACCCCTAATGCATGCATGTCTATTACAATTGCTACAGCAAATGATGATAGCAATATTTGGCATCAATGACTCGGACACCTAAGTTAGAAGGGACTCAGGGTGATGCACTCAAAAGGAAAGTTGAGTGATTTACAGTCAGTGAAGATTGACACATGTGAGGATTGCATACTTGGGAAACAGAAGAGGGTCAATTTCCAGACAAACACTAGTACCCCAAAGAAGGAGAGAACCGATAATGGTGGTGAGTGTGACGACACTGGGTTTAAGAAATTTTTCTATGAGCATGGTATTAGAATGGAAAGAACTGTGCCAGGTACGCCTTAACACAACGGCGTAGCTGAATAAATGAACAGATCATTGACCGAAAAAGCCAAAAGCATGCGTATGCATTGGACTATAGACTACCAGAAAAAGTATGGAGCGGTAAAGGGGTAAGACTTTCACATTTGAGAGTTTTTGATTTTGTTGCATATGTACATATTAATGATCATGTCAGGAATAAGCTTAATCCAAAATCCTGAAAATGCACCTTCATCGGTTATGGAGGAGATGAATATGGGTATCGCATTTGGGATGATGAAAACAAACAGGTGATCAGCAGCAGAGATGTGATTTTTGATGAAAAGGTAATGTACAAAGATAGACACACAACAGAACCTACAGAGCTTGAAACAACCTATGTAGATGTGGATAATGTCCTAGAAGGTGTAAGGACACATCAGCGGAACACCGAGAATCCTTAGCAGAATATCGAGAATCCTCAAGCAGAGGAACCTGTGGAGCAGATTATTGCACCACCACCTCCTACTCTAGCTCCAAAGCTTAGGAGATCTTCTTGACAGCATGTACAAAATAGGAGGTATGTGAACCACTTACTTCTTACAGATGGAGGAGAACCTGAATGCTATGTTGAAGCATGTCAGGCAGAAGATTCGAGCAAGTGAGAGCTTACAATGAAAGATGAGATAAAACTAGCTAAGTTGCCCAAAGGTAAGAAGACTCTTCACAACAAATGAGTGTACAGGATCAAAGAAGAGCATGATGGATCAAAGAGGTATAAAGCCCGGTTAGTAGTCAAAGGTTTCAGGAAAGAGGAAGGAATTGACTACACTGATATTTTTGCACCAGTTGTAAAGCTGACAACCATCAGATCTGTCTTGAGTATTGTTGCCTCAAAGGGCTTACATTTTAAACAGTTGGACATGAAGACGACATTTCTTCACGGTGACCTTGATGAGGAAATTTATATGCAACAGCTAGAATGTTACTCAGTTAAAGGTAAAGAGAATCTTGTGTGCAGATTGAAGAAGAGCTTGTATGGTCTCAAACAAGCTCCTAGGCAATGGTACAAGAAATTTGACAGCTCTATGTAGAGGAAAAATTTTTAGAAGTGCAATGCCAACCACTGTTGCTACTTCAAAAGGTATCGTACTAGCTATATTATCCTATTGTTATATGTTGATGATATGCTAATCGCTGGATCATATATAGAAGAGATCAGAAAATTGAAGCAGCAATTTTCAGAGGAGTTTGACATGAAAGACTTGGGTCCTGCAAAGCAGATTCTTGGGATGTGGATCTCTACAGATAAGCAACAAGGTATGTTGCGGTTATCTCAGTCAGAGTACATTAGCCATGTTTTACAGAGGTTTAACATGAGCAGGGCCAAAGTAGTAAATACACCATTGGTAGATCACTTCCATTTCTCTAAGGATCAGTCTCCCCAGACAGATAAAGAAAAAGATTTCATGGCTAAGGTACCATACGCCTCAGCTGTTGGAAGTCTCATGTATGCTATGGTTGGAACCAGATTAGATATTGGCCAAACAGTGGGAGCTGTTAGTAGGTATATGTCAAATTCAAGGAAGACTCACTGGGAAGCAGTGAAGTGAATTTTGAGATATCTACGTGGCACTATTGATAAGTGCCTATGTTTTGGCAAAGGCGACTTGAAAATTCAAGGGTGTGTAGATGTTGATTTTGCGGGTGAAATTAATCATCGCAGAAGCACCACCAGATATATATTCATTGTTGGCACAACAACTGTTAGTTGGATGTCACGACTATAGAAGATTGTTGTTCTATCCACTATAGAAGCTGAGTATGTAGCAGTGATAGAAGCAAGTAAAGAGATGATTTGACTTCAAGGTTTGTTAACAGAGATCAGAATAAAATAGGAAAGAAATGTTTTGTACAGCGACAGTCAGAATGTGATACATCTGGAAAAGAACTCTACATTTCATTCCAAAACCCAACACATTGGATTACATTATCATTTCGTCAGATCTCTATTAGAGGATGAAGTGTTGACACTGGAAAAAAAATCCAAGGTAGCAAGAATCCGGCAGATATGTTGACAAAGGTGGTGACTATAGAGAAGCTGAAGTTGTGTTCAATTTCAGTTGGTCTTCATGCCCGAAAACATATTTGAGCACATCATTTATCACTGGTTGAGGAGGCTTCTCCATCTCCAAGTGGGAGATTGTTGAGTAGCTAAAGCCAGAGATGCGGTGCCGTGTGTGAGTTGGTGTCGCGTGCAAGCCGCGTTGAGCTGTGTCTACGGCTATTGATTGCCAAATTTATTGTAATTCCTCAATCACCATTTAATGTATTTCCTCCAGCCATCTATAAATAGAGAAGAGAGGTGTGTGTATAATGTAGATGTGTGTAGAACAAAAGTTAGGAAGAGTGCAAAGAGAGCAAAGAGAGAGTTTGTATTTTTCTCCCGATTTCATAATGGATTGTGGTGTGCTTCGTGGACGTAGGTCAATCTAAATCGAACCACGTAATTTCTGGTGTTATCTATTTTTCTGGTGTGTGTTTTTGCTCACAGATTCCTAACAAAGTATACCTTGGCAATGATCAGCCTTGCAACATAACTGGCAAGGCAATTGTGAAGATCAAGATGAACGAGTTAGTATGGAAGCTGAAGGATGTCAGATATATTCCAAACTTGAGAAAGAACTTGATCTTAGTTGGTCAATTGGCAGACGAGGGATACATCACAACATTTATTGGCAATGAATGGAAGATTTCAAAGGGTGCATTGATGATTGCATGAGGTAAGGAAAGTGGAACTCTTTATGTGACTTCTAATGCATGTATGTCTATTTTAGTTGCTACAAGAAATGTCGATAGCAACATTTGAAATCAACGACTTGGTCACATCAGTGAGAAGGGACTCAAGGTGATACACTCAAAGGGAAAGTTGAGTGATCTATGATCAATAGAGATTGATATGTGCGAGGATTGTATACTCGGGAAATAGAAGAGGGTTAGTTTCCAGACATTCGCTAGTACCCCAAAGAAGGAGAGACTTGAACTAGTCCACTTAGATGTATGGGGACCGACGACCGTCTCATCCCCAAGTGGAAGTAATTACTTCGTGATGTTTATTGACGATCATTCTTGGAAGGTATGAGTTTACTTCCTGAAATACAAATTTGATGTCTTTGATGCTTTTAAAATTTAGAAAGTAATGGTTGAAAATGAAACTGGTTTGAAAATCAAGAAGCTGAGAATCGATAACAGTGGTGAGTATGATGACACCGGGTTCAAGAAATTCTGCTATGAGCATGGTATTGGGATGAAAAGAACTATGCCAGGTATGCCCCAGCACAACGGCGTAGCCGAGTGGATGAACCGAACATTGACTGAAAGAGTTAGAAGCATGCGTATGCAGTTAGGCTTACCAAAGCAATTCTAGGAAGAAGCAGTCAATACAGCAGCATACTTGATTAACAGAAGTCCATTAGTACCATTGGAAAACAATCTACCAGAAGAGGTATGGAGTAGAAAAGAGGTGAGACTTTCACATTTGAAAGTTTTTGGTTGTGTAGCATATGTGCATGCTAATGATCATGTCAGAAACAAGTTTGATCCAAAGTCCCGGAAATGCACCTTCGTTGGTTACGGTGAAGATGAGTATGGGTATCACATTTAAGATGATGAAAACAAGAAGGTGATTAGAAGCAGAGATGTGATCTTTAATGAAAAGGTGATGTATAAATACAGACACACAACAGAACCAATAGAACCCGCAGAACCAGTTCAAAATGAAACAAATTATGTAGACTTGGATGATGTCCTAAAAGGTGTTAGGACACAACAGCGAAACACTGAGAATCCTCAGGTAGAAGAGACGCAACAACAAAATAATGAGATTCCTTAGGTAGAGGAACCTGTGGAGTAGATTGTCGCACCACCGTCTCCTACTCCAGTTCTGGAGCTTAGGAGATCTTCTCGGTAGCATATACCAAATAAGAGGTATATGAATTATTTACTTCTTACAAATGGAGGAGAACCCAAATGCTATGATGAAGCATGACAGGCAAGAGATTTGAGCAAGTGGGAGCTTGCAATGAAGGATGAGATGAAGTCCCTTAACTCCAATAAAACGTGGGAACTAGCTAAGTTGCCCAAAGGTAAGAAGACTCTTCACAAAAAGTGGGTATATAGGATCAAAGAGGAGCATGACGGATCCAAGAGATACAAGGCCCAATTGGTAGTCAAAGGCTTTGAGCAGAAGGAATGAATTGACTACACTAACATTTTTGCACCGATTGTGAAGTTAACAACCATCAGATTAGTCTTGAGCATTGTTGCCTCAGAGGGTCTACATCTCGAGCAGTTGGATGTGAAGACAACATTTCTTCAAGGTGATCTTAATAAGGAGTTTACATACACCAACCAGAAGGATTCTTAGTAAAAGGTAAAGAGGATCTTGTGTGCAGATTGAAGAAGAGCTTGTATGATCTTAAACAAGCTCCCAGACAATGGTATAGAAAATTTGTTAGCTTTATGCACAGAAAGATTTTCAGAAGTGCAATGTTGACCACTGTTGCTACTTCAAGAGATATCATTCTAGCTATATCATACTATTACTATATGTCGATGACATGTTAGTTGCAGGACCAAATATAGGAGAAATCAGGAAATTGAAGCAGCAAATGTTAGAGGTGTTTGACATGAAGGACTTGGGTTCAGCCAAGAAGATGCTTGGGATGCGGATCTCTAGAAATAAGCAACAGGGAACATTACGGTTATCTCGGTTAGAGTATATTAGCTGTGTTTTACAGAGATTCAACATGAGAAGCGCCAAGACAGTAAATACGCCATTGACTAGTCACTTTCGTCGCTCCCCATATAGATGAATAGAAGGACTTCATGGTTAAGGTACCTTACGCCTCAGCTATTGGAAGTCTCATGTACGTCATGGTTGGTACCAGACCAGACATTAGTCAAGCAGTGGGAGCTGTCAGTAGGTTTATGTCAAATCCAGGGAAGACTCACTGGGAAGTAGTGAAGTAGATTTTGAGATATCTACATGGCACTATTGATAAATGTCTATGTTTTGGCAAAGGAGATTTGAAAATTCGAGGATATGTTGATGCAGGTGAAATTGATCATCACAGAAGCACCACCGGATATGTGTTGGCACAACAATTGTTAATTGGATGTCACAAATACAGAAGATTGTTGTTTTGTCCACTACAGAAGCTGTGTATGTAGCAGTGACAGAAGCCAGCAAAGAGATGATTTGGCTTTAAGGTTTGTTAACAGAGCTCGGAATAAAGCAGGAAAGAAATGTTTTGTACGACGACAGTCAGAGGGAAATACATCTGACAAAGAACTCTGCATTTCATTCCAGAACCAAACACATTGGATTACGTTATCATTTTGTCAAATCTCTATTAGAGGATGGAGTGTTGACACTGGAAAAAAATCCAAGGTAGTAGGAATCCGGCAGATATGTTGACAAAGGTGGTGATTACAGAGAAGTTGAAGTTGTGCTCAACATCAGTTGGTTTTCATACTTGAAGACAAATTTGAACACATCATTATCTGTATACTGGTTAAGATAGTATCTCTATCTACAAGTGGGAGATTGTTAAGCTAAAATGGAAACGGAGAAAATATGGAAACGAAGAAAATGCAAACGCCTAGAAGGGGATGAGTTGCAGCAGAGGAGAATGAGCGTTCCAAATTCATTCCATCAAAAAACACAATTATCACGTGCTCAAATAATCCATTAAAAACCATGTGCTCATTATCCATTAAAATGCAATAACTCCTTTCCTTCTATATCTATCCTATGTATCTATAAATAAGAACATTTGTATTGTGTGAAGTGTGCAAATGAAGTGAGTGAGCGAGGAGTGTGAGAGTGCTGAAGGTGACAGAGAGAAAAGTGTGAGAAGAGTTTAGTTGAGTGTGTGTCTCCTTCTCTTATTTTTCTCCCAGATTATAGTATATTCGGTGTGCTCCGTGGACACAGGTCAGATTAGACCGAACCACGTAAATATGGTGTTCTTATTTTGTGTGATTATTTTGCTTGTGTGTGTGATTATTGTTCCTAGATCCCTAACATAACCAACAGTGAAATATACAGAACAACAATCACGCAGATTATAAAGAAAGTAATAACAATGACACAAAGAATTACGTGGTTCGGCAATGCTTATATCCATAGGAGCAATCAGCAATGTAATTTTCAGTATCTTGTATCCAAAAGACTTGAACATTACATAGTTACAACATAAATCATGTATATATAAGTTTCTCGGAGGCTTGCCCTCCAAAACCCAACCTGTCCAACGTTCTAATCCAAAATTTGAAAACAAACGCTGAGTAATCGAGCCAAACCGTCGATGGTTTGTGGAGATCTTGTAGACGGTTTAATACCAATGGCAAACAATCGAAGTAATAGACTCAGAACCATTGACTGTTTCATTGCGCCTGGACCAAACCGTTGACTGTCTCCTTCTGCAAGTTAGCATTCCTGTTTTCTTCATGTTTTCTCTTTGAATATGTCTTACATTCAATCATATGAGCCACATATTACAACAATTTTAAAGTGTCAGTAGTTGGAATGGAAATATGAAATCTTGCCTTGTATTAATAGTCTTTGGATTTTTGTTTTCTTGATGAACAATAGAAGGAAAATTGTTGTGCAAATTAATGCGTAGTTGAAACAGACCCAATCGGATCATGTAATGCAGTAACCAATGTTGAGCAATACAGAAACACAATCACACACAGACAATAAGGAAAGCAAATAAACAATGTCACAAAAATTAACGTGGTTCGGCAATGTGCCTACGTCTACAGAAGCAAGCGGGGATTGAAATTCACTATATAACAAAATCAGGGTTACAACATTGTATATATGCTAACCCTACACATACAAAGGGGTTAGGAAGTTTCCCAAATACTCCTGTATCAATCCCTGGAGGATTTCCCTCTGAATCTCCAACCTATTGATCTTCCTAATTCAAAATTCAAAACTAGCGCCGAACAAAACCGTCAACAGTTTCAGCTAATTGTCGGCGGTTTCTTAGTGAGACTGAAATCGTTGATGGTTTTAGACAAAACGTTGACGATTTCTTCCTAAGGCTAAATTGTCGACATAACCATCAATTAGACCATCAATTGTTTCTACCAACAGCCCAATTTCCTTGTTTTTCCTCAGCATGCTTTCCCTGTGCACGTGTTCCACTCAATATGTGTCCCACCCTAAACCCGGAAATGGGACCCAGGGGTAAATTTAAGTAACCTAACCTGTATCTGTATCAATTAAAACACACATGATACAACATAAAAAGAGGGTCCGACCCCGTAGGGTGAACGGATGCCCTTCATACATACATACAATCGTCCATACTCAATAAAACACGCAGCGGAATACAGTCTTTCTATACATAAACTGTACCATACCAGAGTCTATACCATACAAGGATATACATCCCTATGAATACCATACATACTACGGGCGTCTACAAAATCCATCACGACAACCTGTCTACACAAACTCATACCTATCAGGCACTAACTGTAGCTAAATGACACTCGTTGCTTTCGGACGCTAGGATGCTAGTTTCGGCTACCCGAAGGACTTGAAAAACATTTATATATATTCGGGGTGAGACACCTCTTAGTAAGGGAAAAAACAGGTTATATCAGTATGTGACATACCAGTGTCATTTTACATACTTTATAACACTATGCATATGATACAGTTGAAACAATTCGTACAGTTTCAAAACAGTTCCATACATTTCCATATAGTTCTAGTATTTTCACAAAAACCATTCCAGTTCATACGATACCCAAACACACACATACATACATACATACGGTCAGTGTCGTCACACTAGTTCGCAACTACACAAGGTCACCTTGTCTCACAGCGATTACATTGCTACCTACGCAACTACGCTGCGATGATCAAGGCCCAATAGTGAATCCATTGTTTCATACGCAACTACACAAGGTCACCTAGTCTCACAGCGATTACATTACTATATATGCAACTACGAAGATCTACGACTCAGACCCAATAGTTAATCCATTGCTACATATGCAACTACACAAGGTCACCCAGTCTCACCACGATTACATTGCCACATGCAAAACTACGCTGCAATGACCTAGGCCCACTGTGAATCCATTGCTACATACGGTGTAGATCACACCCACCGGTGACCAGCAGGAACATACTGGTGATATTTCACACTCCGGATATAGAGCCAGCCACTCTCGCTCACGATAGTTAACTGATACATGACTGTTTTACAAACTCTTGGAATCATTTTGGAACTCACGTTCCTATACATTTCAGCGTACGGTAATTAGCCGCCACATAACTGTTTCACAAATATCTTGAACAAAATACATACATACAAACATACCACACTTATTTGGTTTATGGCAAATCATATCATTTACAATTTCAAGCATACATTTTATATTAATATGGATTACGGTCACCTCAATAATACAGTTTTAATACAACCAACAGTTTTCCAAACAAAGTAGAGATGATACCCAAAATCTCCAATTTTCCCAAAAACTGTAACCCAAAATCCCACATTTTTACCCGATAGATTTCCCCAAATAAGTTACCAAAACATACATATGATCGTAGCCTACAAGCTTACCGATCCCGATTTTGAAAATGAACTGAAATAAACAGAATCCCCTTACCTTAACCCGAAATCCAACTACGAACTCTACGGTCCTCAAAACTACGAACCGAGACTCCAAAACCTACAAACCACAGTACAATACAGGCTTACAATCCGTACTACTACACATATACTGAATCAGAAACGAAAATCGAGCCTTACCTTGATTTTATCCCGAAACCCGAAATCCTCCGAAACGAGATTTCTGATCCACTAGAAACGTAGAGAATCCTTCACTAATCGTCACAGTAACCTTGGATTTATGATTTCGGTGACAAACGGCAAAGCAATCGAGGAGAGAGAGAGCTTCGAAATCTAGAGAGAGAGAGAGGATTTCCAAAACTTAGCAATGAAGAAACCTAAAAATATCTTTTATAAGCCTTTGACCTGAGTAGATTCATCGACGAATTGGGATCCTCATCGACGAATTCTTCACAAGATTCATCGACGAATCAGTGGCCTCGTCGATGAACCAGATATTTCCATTTTCCCGAGCCTCTCGGTATTCACTCGTCGACGAGATTTTGAATTTCGTCGACGAGTTCTTCACTAGCTTTGTCGACGAATTGTGGCCTCGTCGACGAAAACTGTAAAATTCCATTTTTACCCCTCTTTTACATAATAAACCCATATATTACGGTTCAGGTTCTTACATTCTCCCCTCCTTACAAAAATTTCGTTCTCGAAATTTGAAATCTCTCTTTACCATCACATACATACTAATACATACATACATGCTCTGAGGTGAAACGGTGACTATCTATACGCAATCCATCTACGATACATACTTACACACTCTAGAGAATACGGTGGCCATTTATACGCAGCCCCGTTATGATACATACATACATACATACTCTAGAGAATACGGCGGCCATTTATACATAGCCCCATTACGATACATACATACATTCCCTCATTTATGGCAGAGGAATACCGTGGTTACCTACATACACGATCTCGGGAGCTTACAATACAACCGGACTCTCCCAGAGACTAACCACTAAATACAATATCATAACAAAGGATTACATACATACATACATACATACATACTCATATCACCCTGCTATCCAGGTACTACTAAGAACAACTACGGATACTCCCGGCGTATTTCCGTTTCTAGTTCCCAAGAAGCTTCCTCAACCTCGTGATTTCGCCACAATACCTTCACCAATGGTATTTCTTTGGTACGAAACTTCTGAACTTTACGGTCTAGAACCTGAACAAGTATCTCCTCATACGCTAAAGTATCCCTAATTTCCAACTCATCATAACTAATAACATTTGAAGGATCCAATATGTACCTCCTCAACATGGATACATGAAACACATCATAGACCCTCGAAAGTGCTGAAGATAATGCAACTCTGTAGGCTACCGGACCCACTCGCTCAAGTACCTTGAATGGTCCGATATACCTCGGGCTCCACTTGCCCTTCCTCCCAAATCTCATCACCCTTTTCATCGGAGCGATACATAGAAATACCTTACCGCCCACCTCGAACTCCAACTCATGGTGGCAAACATCCGCGTAACTCTTCTACCGACTCTGAGCCGATCTAATCGTCTCCTGGATCAAACCTACCTTCTCAGATGCCTGCTGTACAAGTTCAGGTCCTAAAACCTGACATTCATCGACCTCATCCCAATACAAAGGAGATCGAAACCTCTGACCATACAAAGCCTCGAACGGTGCCATCCCTATACTGGCCTGGAAGCTATTGTTATAGGCAAACTCCACTAGTGGCAGAAACTGAATCCAACTACCACCGAAGTCCAATACACAAGCCCGTAACATATCCTCCAAGATTTGTATTGTCCTCTCCGATTGTCTATCAGTCTAGGGGTGGAACACTGTACTGAAAGTAAGCTTCGTCCCCAGTACTTCTTGCAAGCTCTTCCAAAATCGAGAAGTAAACCTCAGATCCCGATCTGAAACAATGGATACCGGTACCCCTTGCATTCTCACAATCTCATGCACGTACATATCAACTAGCCTACTCAAAGGGTAGCTAACCTTCGTCAGTACAAAGTGAGCAGATTTCATCAACTTGTCCACAATTACCCAAATAGCATTCTGCCCGTGAAGCACTTTCGGTAATCCGGTAACAAAGTCCATGGAAATGTGCTCCCACTTCCACACCGGAATAGGCAAGGGTTGCAACGACCCTACTGGCCTCTGATGTTCAGCTTTCACCTGCTGACACGTCAGACATTGCTCCACAAACCGGGCAATATCCCTCTTCATACCACTCCACCAGAAGGACTCGCGCAAATCCCAATACATCTTCGTACTACCCGGATGTATCGTATACAGAGAACGATGCGCTTCCTCCAGAATTGTCCTTCTGATCTCATCGTCATTTGGAACACACAGTCTAGTCCCAAACCTCAACACACCTTTGTTAGAAATGTTAAAATCCATAGCCGAACCTTGCTGCACTTTCTCCATAATCTTAACTAACTCCGCATCACTAGCCTGCGCAGCTTTAATACGCTTAAATAAGGTCGGTTGGATCACCAAGCTAGCAATGAAAGCCTGATGATCACCAGACACCAAATCTACACCAAGGCTTTCCAGATCTCGCCTAACATGATGCTGAGCTACAACTGCAGTTACTGCTGCATGTTCTGACTTCCGACTCAACGCATCTGCTACCATATTAGCATTTCCCGGGTGATAACTGATCGTACAATTGTAGTCCTTAATCAACTCTAACCACCACCTCTACCTCATATTCAGCTCCTTTTGCGTGAAAAAGTACCCGAGGCTTTTGTGGTCAGTGAAAATCTCACACTGAACACCGTACAGGTAGTGTCGCCAAATCTTTAAGGCATAAACTACCGCAGCCAATTCTAGATCATGCGTAGGGTAATTCTTCTCATACTCCTTAAGTTGCCGAGAAGCATAATCTACTACCTTACCCTGTTGCATAAGCACACATCCCAAACCTTTCAGGGACGCGTCACTATAAATCACAAAACTCCCATCCCCCGAAGGAATGGTCAACATTGGAGCAGTAACCAGCCGGTGTTTCAACTCAAGAAAACACTGTTCGCAATCACTAGTCCAGTCAAACTTCACTCCCTTCTTAGTCAATCGTGTCAGAGGTCCAAACAATTTAGAGAATCCCTCTACGAACCGATGATAGTAACCCGCCAATCCTAGAAAACTCTGAACCTCTTGCACACTCTTCGGTCTAGCCCAGTCGACCACAGCTTTGATCTTACTAGGATCAACAGAGATACCGCCCTCAGACACCACATAGCCTAAGAACATGACCTGTTTCAACAAGAATTCAGATTTCTTCAGCTTAGCATACAACTTCTTTTCCTGCAGAATCTATAGCACTAACCTCAGATGTTCCATGTGCTCTTCCGTACTCCTTAAGTATACCAGAATGTCATCTATGAATACCACTACGAATCGATCTAGGTACTTATGAAAAACCATGTTCATCAGATCCATGAACACCGCGGAGCATTCGTCAACCCAAAAGGCATGACTAAGAACTCATAGTGGCCGTATCTGGTTCGGAAAGCAATTTTCTCTACATCCTCCGCTCTAACCCTCACCTGATGATATCTTGACCACAAATCGATCTTCGAAAAGACCTGCGTCCCCTGCAACTGGTCAAAGAGATCTTCTATACAAGGCAAAGGGTAACGGTTCTTCACCGTCACTTTGTTGATCTCACGGTAATCAATACACATCCGCATCGACTCGTCTTTCTTCTTCACAAACAGTACTGGAGCTCTCCAGGGCAAAACACTAGGTCAAATGAATCCCCTGTCCAGTAATTCTTGCAACTTCTCCTTCAACTCCCAAAGTTTTTCTAGAGCCATCAAGTACGGAGCTTTAGAGATCGGTGCCTTATCGGGCAGCAACTCTATCCCAAACTCCACCTCACGATTCGGAGGTAAACCAGGTAAATCATCTAGAAACACGTCCAGAAACTCGCTGACTACCCGAATGTCCTCGAGCCTCAACTCATTCCACGACGGTTCCTGCACACAAGTTAGGTACCCCTGACAACTATCCAAGAGTAACCTCCTCGTCTGTAATGCCGATAAAATATGTGGCGTCGAATGCACACACGATCCCACGAACTCATATTCCTACTTCCCAGGAGGTCTGAACACTACTACATTCTTCCGATAGTCAATCATCGCATAACTAGAGAACAACCAATCCATCCCCAAAATGACATCAAACCCCGACATGTCGTATACCATAAGATTCGTCGGTAGTAGCTTCTCCTGAATTTTCACTGGGCAGTTTACCAACATCTTCCTACAAAAAGATGTACTCTCGGACGGTGTAGTAACAGATAAAACCTCGTTCATGACTTGGGTCTCAACCCCACACCGTCCCACAAAATTCACAGATACAAAGGAATGAGTTGCCCCCTAATCAAATAAAACAACAGCTCTATTTGAAAGCAATAACATGGTACCTGTCACCATGTTTCCAGTTTGTTCCGCATCTGCAGGAGTAAGTGAATATACTCTCGCCTGAGCCGTGGTTGCCTGGTAATTCCCCGAGGCACCTGATTACTCCCACGGTTTGGTTTTGTGCAGGCATAATCCTACTCTGTTCCTGACAGCTCTTTGCCACGTGGCCCGACTTGCCATAGTTGTGGCATACACCCTAAAATGGTCGACACTCGCGATCGTGCCATTTATGGCACTTAGCGCATGGTGTGGAGGATGGATCCCCTTGGGCATTTGGTCGCTCAATGTTTTGCCGATAACTAGAGCTGTAGTTCTTCTTTTTATTCTATGACCCTGTCGAGGGCCACTTTGAGGACCAAAAGATACTGGCCTTTTCTCCTGAACCTGCACTACCTCATTTCCCCAAAGGTCAGTCTCAACTATGGTGGCTTTATCCACTAGAACGGAGAACTCACAGATCTACAACATCCCCACAAGACGGCGGATATCCTTCCTCAGACCCTTCTCAAACCTCCGCGCCTTCTTGTGCTCATTCGGAACCAAATACGGTGCAAATTGAGATAACTTTATATATCTGGAAGTATACCTCTGCACCGTCAAATTTCCTTGCGTCAGGCCCGAAAACTCATCAGCCTTCGCATCCCGGGTGGAGACCAGAAAGTATCTCTCGAAGAATACCTCCTTGAAGCGACTCCACATCATATCAGATGGACCAGCTCTCTGCCTCTCAAGAAGACTCACCGCTGTCCACCATCGCCCTACCTCCCCAATCAATTGGAAGGTAGCGTACAAGACCTTCTGCTTCTTAGTGCAGTGGAGGACTCCCAAAATCCTCTCGGTCTTCTCAATCCAGTCCTCTGCCACTGTCGGATCAGGTCCCCCCATAAATGTCGGAGGGTGCATGCATGTGAACCTCTCAATGGTACACCCCACATCAGTAGGAGAACTCTCGCGTCTCCTAACACTCCGCCCAATCTCTCGGATCACCTATCTCACTAAACCACGAGACACAAAAGGAGACTCATCGCTTCCCGTCTCCTCGGAGCCACTCTCCAAGTTATTATCCTTGGGCTCCATTCTGAAAACAGAATAGGAATCGGTTAGAATTCCTATATCGTACGCAGTTAACACAATCATAGACCTAATCATGTCAACTAATACTCTCACAGGTCTAAGCCTGTCCCGTCACACCGAAACGAATCCATCAATGGTCTGCCCTGCCTTTACTGGAATCATCATTCCAGGAAAAACATGGAATACCGCCGACACATCCTGATCTAGCAACAGAACAACCCTCGACCAACACTACCCATTTTCTACATCCTATACTCTGGTATGTACACATCAATACTCCTAACCAAGTCTACATGACCTAACAACCTAGTTAGCTCTTATACCAAGCTATCACGCCCCGAACCCGGAAATGGGACCCAGGGGTGAATTTAAGTAACCTAACCTGTCTCTGTATCAATTAAAACACACATGATACAACATAAAAGAGGGTCCGACCCCGTAGGGTGAACGGATGCCCTACATACATACATACAATCGTCCATACTCATCAAAACACACAGCGAAATATGGTCTTTCTATACATAAACTGTACCATACCAGAGTCTATACCATACAAGGATATACATCCCTATGAATACCATACATACTACGGGCATCTACAAAATCCATCACGACAACCCGGCTACACAAACTCATACCTATCAGGCACTAGCAGTAGCTAAACGACACCCCTCGCTTCCGAACGCTAGGATGCTAGTTTCGGCTACCCGAAGGACCTGAAAAACATTTATATATATTCGGGGTGAGACACCTCTTAGTAAGGGAAAAAACAGGTTATATCAGTATGTGACATACCAGTGTCATTTTACATACTTTATAACACTATGCATATGATACAGTTGAAACAATTCGTACAGTTTCAAAACAGTTCCATACATTTCCATATAGTTCTAGTATTTTCACAAAAACCATTCCAGTTCATACGATACCCAAACACACACATACATACATACATACGGTCAGTGTCGTCACACTAGTTCGCAACTACACAAGGTCACCTTGTCTCACAGCGATTACATTGCTACCTACGCAACTACGCTACGACGATCAAGGCCCAATAGTGAATCCATTGCTTCATACGCAACTACACAAGGTCACCTAGTCTCACAGCGATTACATTACTACATATGCAACTACGAAGATCTACGACTTAGGCCTAATAGTGAATCTATTGCTACATACGCAACTACACAAGGTCACCCAGTCTCACCACGATTACATTGCCACATGCAAAACTACGCTGCAATGACCTAGGCCCACTGTGAATCCATTGTTACATACGGTGTAGATCACACCCACTGGTGACCAGCAAGAACATACTGGTGATATTTCACACCCCGGATATAGAGCCGGCCACTCTTGCCCACGGTAGTTAACCGATACATGGTTGTTTTACAAACTCCTGGAATCATTTTGGAACTCACGTTCCTATACATTTCAGCATATGGTAATTAGCCGCCATATAGCTATTTCACAAATATTTGGAACAAAATACATACATACAAACATACCACACTTATTTGGTTTACGACAAATCATATCATTTACAATTTCAAGTATACAGTTTATGCAAATATGGATTACGGTCACCTCAATAATACAGTTTTAATACAACCAACAGTTTTCCAAACAAAGTAAAGATGATACCCGAAATCCCCAATTTTCCCAAAAACTGTAACCCGAAAATCCCGCATTTTTACCCGATAGATTTCCCCAAATAAGTTGCCGAAACATACATATGATCGTAGCCTACAAGCTTACCGATCCCGATTTCAAAAATGAACTGAAATAAACAGAATCCCCTTAACTTAACCCGAAATCCAACTACGAACTCTACGATCCTCAAAACTACGAACCGAGACTCCGAAACCTACAAACCACAATACAATACAGGCTTACAATCCGTACTACTACACATATACTGAATTAGAAATGAAAACCGAGCCTTACCTCGATTTTAGCTCGAAACCCAAAATCCTCCGAAACGAGATTCTGATCCACTAGAAACGTAGAGAATCCTTCATTGATCCTCGCAGTAACCTTGGATTTATGATTTCGGTGACAAATGGCAAAGCAATCGAGGAAATGTAGAGAGAGAGAGAGAGAGAGAGAGAGAGAGAGAAAAGGATTTCCAAAACTTAGCAATGAAGAAACCAAAAAATATCTTTTATAAGCCTTTGCTCCAAGTAGATTCGTCGACGAATTGGGATCCTCGTCGACAAATTCTTCACAAGATTCGTAGATGAATCGGTGGCCTCGTCGACGAACAAGATATTTCCATTTTCCCGAGCCTCTCGGTATTCACTCGTCAACGAGCTTCTGAATTTCGTCGACGAGTTCTTCACTAGCTTCATCAACGAATTGTGGCCTCGTCGACGAAAACTGTAAAATTCCATTTTTACCCATCTTTGACATAATAAGCTCATATATCACAGTTCGGGTTCTTACAATATGAGTCACATACTCCAACAAAAATGCCTAGACACACTAAACCAATCTCCACCTTTGGTTAGAGTTTTTGTTGGAATTGATGTATTCTGAAGAGGGGGGGTGAACTGGGTATTTAAAAATTTATCTCCTAGGTTCAACTAAACTAGCAGGAGTAATATACAACCTAAGGTCTTTCTAAGCATATACCAACTGCGCAGATAAAGATAATATGCGGAAATTAAATCATGCGCAACATTCACAATATATCAAATATAACATACATGTGTAGGAAATTAAAAGCAGACACACGATATGTTATCGGGGTTCGGCCAATACTGCCTATGTCCCCGCCTTAAGCTCACAAGTAAGAGGATTCCACTAGATGCTCACTTCATGGGTGGAGCGACACCATTTACAACACCTTACCAGTATGGTGCACCTAGTTCTCTTAATTGAGTCTGAATTAGTCCGGGACTATTCAAGGCTAGTCTCTCTCTTTCGACCATTTGTCGGAAATGCAACAGATATGAATAATTTGTGTACAATTAAATGTGCTTCTTACGTTAAGCAAATGTGTACAACAATACAGCTCAAAATACACTCACGAATGATATGAAAATAGGCTCAGTGCGAGTATGGTAATTTTTCTCAAAATAACTCTTTGCAATCTTTAAGTAAAGTGTATACAGTGAATATTTCAAAGTTTCAACCCCAAAGGATCTCTTCCCAAAATATTTTCAAAAACTTGTTCAAAAGAAGTTAGGGTTTTTGCCTTCTAATGATCTTGCAAATCAGTGTACATCAAAGTGAGCACAAATGCAAGAAGACTTTCCTAGCACAAAGTATATGTGCTCAAGTCTTTCAAGGTAACCAATATAAATTTTCTCCTAATAATATTTATCAATAAAATATATGGGAGATCCAAGAAGCAAACTCTCAAAAATAAATTTTCACAAACAAAGAACAAGTGAGAGTTTGAGCTTTAGATGAAGAAAATAAATGCCTAATGATTAATCAAATGCTCTCTTCAAAATGATTTTAAAAACAAGGAGTGTAAGAGAGTATGAGTAGTATGCTTTGAAAAGATTGGAAGTATTTGAACAATAAGAGGAGTTTGAGTATAAAAAATTTTAGAGAAATTTTCTTAATGATTTTTGCTAATCTCTTACTAATTAAGACAAATGAAGGGGTATATATAGACTTCTTAGAAAATCTGACCGTTAGGGACATATTTGGCATTTTTGAGAAAGTTTAAGTTGGGTTAATAAAGAATAACCACGTTTTAACCTCGGTAAAATTCGAGCAATTCGAGAGGTTCGGTCGACCATTTTTAAGGTTTGGTCGATTGGGTTACTCATTTTGGTCGACTAGGGGGCTTTTGAACTGAGATGTTGGTCGACCAAACTTGAGGTGATTTTTGAACCTCCAAGGTTCGGTCGACCAGCCTAAGTTCGGTTGACCGAATTTGGATGTTCGGTCGACCAGGCCATTTTTCTTCTTCAAGTTTGGTCAACCAGGGCGTTAAGATTTCCCCACGTGCCAATTTGATCGAACAGGGTGTTGATGTACATTTTAAGGACGGTTGATCAAATGGTCAAACTTTGACCCTTTAGTTTCATGTCGACGAATCAGCTTTAGTATAGGGATTCTGCTTTCATGGCGGCGAAGTGCCTTCCTGCCCTTACCTTTATTTCATCATCATTTATCCCCATCGAATTCAAATCTTTCTTAGGTTCGGGTTCGGTCGACCGAAGCTTTTATATAACTTCGGGTTTGGTTGACCAAGGCCATTCAAATTATGCATTTAGGTCCAGATTTTCATTTAAAGTCACCCATGTTCACATAAGTGTAATTTTTAAGTTATAGGGGACTTTTCATGTGATGTTTAGGGTCTAAAGTCAATCCATGGTCTTTGAGCGTTAACCCTAAAAATTTGGCGTCGGTCGACCAAAACGGTCATTTGGTTCCCTATGGTCAATCTACGGTCATGTTGAACTTATCATACACATCATGCATGCCATGCAAATATTATAGACCCAAAATACAAATACCAAATGCATTTACACTTAAAATAAGTATCTTCTTCTTCTTCTTCTTCTTCTTCTTCTTCTTCTTCCTCCTCCTTTGCTTCTCAGATCATGGAATACGCTAGACAGTATGATCCTTATGTCCCTTAGGCTTCCATCAATCGTCTCTCATGAGTGTGCAATATTATAAACCTGTTCACAAGTTAGATGCACACATAAGATCCTTGTGTTTCGTTAGCATCAAAACCAGAGATCGAACTCAAAAAGTCAACAGTTTTGTCAAAGGCCAATGTCATTTGACTGTTGAGGAAAAGAAAAGGAAAGAAAACAATAGCATTCTCAAGAGAAAAGTAAATGTAAATGATATTATTTGCTAATGTTATTGACATCAATTGTAAGTTTTTTTACAAAATTTATTAATTAATTAAATTCTTGGCACCTGATAATGAAGAAACATGCACATCCAATGTTACATAAAAATTACAAAAATTAAAATAAAATGCATAAATGCAATGTTAACAATTTTACAATTTCAATTAGAAAATTAATTATTAATAATAGCATTTTCACAAATTTAATTCGACATTTATTTTAATAATAGCTAATATATCCTAAGTATTACACATGATTGAAAGTAAATAGTAGTATATAAACTAATTTTTTTTATAATTTTTAATAAAATTTAGATACATAATTTTTACGACAAATTAATAGTATATTGTCATAATTTAGTTTACAAATATTAAAGTGTGAATATTTAAAATTATTTATGAAATTGATACTTCATTAAAAAATCATAAAATGCAATCATTGACATAGGATACTACAACAAGAAGTAAACATAGGGATGCAAAAAATCTTTAAAAATTGTAAGATATGATATGACATAAAAACTCAAATTAAGGTTATGACAAATATTGAATTTTAATATTTATATAATTTTATAAATAAAAAATTAATACATAGATTTTCATCATTTTTTACTTTATAAAAATCTCAACCACTGAATTATTCCCAAAATAATATTTATGACTTTATTCCAATTTCTAAATTGAGATTTTCTATTTAAAGTCTTAATTATTTTTTTATTTATTTAATAATCAATTAACAAGTTTTTTAATTTTTAAATGAATTTAAAATTTATTATTTGGAGGGTACTTTAGGTCTACAATTTCATTTCTAAAATTATGTTATAGAAATTATATTATTATTTATCTAAATGAGGTTAGACACTTAAAAATAATTGTAGAAGACATTAGAGGAATTCGTATATTTTATTTTGGAATTTAAATTTTATTTAACCTTTATAATACTCTTACATTATTTTAATTTTTGATGAAATAGATATATGAGGTCCATATTGTTGACCTATTCAAAATAAAATTTGCAATATAGATTTATCTAATGTTATTTGAATTTTTGTTTTGGTAGAAATACTTATCTTACTTCTAGAATATAATAATATTTTTATCTACAAAATTATTTGTAATACTATTTATGCTTTTATATATATCATATATATGTACACTGACCTTTTTTTGGGTTGTTTCTTTTTTAGGCTCAAACTTTAAGGTATCTAAAATAGATTTTATAAATATAATTTTATTTAATTATAATTGAACTTATTTATTTTTATGGATTTTTTATATTCCTTTCAAATATAAAATATTATTTTCCAAAAAATAATTATTTTGTTCATAATTTGATTTTTTTATTTTATTTATTTATTTTTATTTTTTAACTAAATGCAAGATTTTTATTTTTAAGTTCAAATATTAAATTTTAAACATTATAAATATAATTTTATCTATATTTGATTGAATTTAGTTTTTATTCATACTATATAAATTTATTTGTTTTAAGATTATTTGGTCTTAATCCCAAAATATAAGAATATTTTGTTAATAAAATGATTTACATTATCTGCACTTCTATATATAATAAAAATTTACATTCTTAGGAATGTTGGTCCTATATAAATTCACTTTTAAAAATAAGAATACAAATACATCTTTTAGGCATTTTTAATCTTTTTTTAAAAAGATAATAATACATTTGTCCATAAAAAGACTTACATAGTGTAAAAATATTTTTATCATTTTTAATAAATTTTAGATATATATTTTTTTATAAAAATTAATTACGTATTGCCATAATTTACTTTACAAATATTAAAGTGTGAATGTTCAAAGTTATTTATAAAAGTTAATATTATATTTTCAAAGTATAAAATACATATATTGTAACGACCCAAAAATTATGCCAAATATATATATTTACCTATTTACTCTGATACCCCTAACTTATCTGCTATAACCTCTCAGGCCCGAAGTGAGCACTAAGGAAACCCTGCTCATGTTACATACCTAAGCAGTAGAAAATATAAAAACATACATCCATATTTACAATACCAGAATCCAGCTTTTCTCCAAAACATAATTACATAATTACACATCATCCCAGTATCATATACCCAAAACTCCAGGTAACTCAAAAATTCAAACTCCTATTAAAACTCACCCTATAGATAGGGTAGTGTAGACAACCTCACTATCTGTGAGACTATCTGCGAGCCTGATTTGTTCGCCTAATTAGATCACTTGAAAAATATTAAATTACTAGGATGAGACAACTCTCAATAAGAAGAAATATGCTATTATTAGTGTGTGGCAACTGAGCTTACAAACATATTATATTGATAAACTAAATTTAGCTGGTAAAACATCTCATTGTACATAGTACATCCATATAATTTAAAATACAATTGACATCTCTGAGTACTATTTATTCGCAATTCTTGTAACAACCCGAAAAATAATTGTGTTTAAATAATAAAGAGAGAGGGAAATGGAAACAGAAACAGAAGAAGGCAGCAGGCTTCGTCGACGACATTGCACTTTGAATATAATGACTCAAAAATTTTTACACAGGGCCTCGTCGACGAACACAGGGAGTTCGTCAACGAGCGCATAAGTAGGCCTCGTCGACGAAGCCCCGCCTCGTTGACGAGAAGATACTGAGAGAGGATTTTTAGGCAGTTTGAATTTTGTTGATGAGGAGGTAGAGTTCGTCGACGAAATTACTTAAGAACTCGTCGACGAGGTGACGTGTCTCATTGACGAATCCAGTCCTATAAATAGCTGAAACTCGGATTTTTAATCAAAATATTCAGTGCCGAACCCTCCTCTCTCTCTCTCTCTCCTACGACCCCCTTCCCTTCTCTCTTCGATCTTGGCCCCATTTCTTGCTGGATTGAAGATCTGAGGCCACCACGACACTCCTGGAGAAGTTCTCTGCAAGTATGCTGGAGCAAATCGTGGGGAAAGTTGATTTGAAATCCATCCCAAATCCAGGGTAAGACATTTTATTCAGATTATGCATTTCTTGTAGTTGTAAGAAATGTTGTAAGTAATAAAATACTGATGTTCTGTTATGGGGGATATTGTTTTCAGGATGTTGAGTTAGGAACCCTACGGGTATAGAGTTAGAATTTTATAGGGGTTTTTCATATTTAAGGTAAGGGAAATATGCTATGCTATCAATTTTTAATATGTATATAGAATATTATGAATTAGTATTTACAAGCATGTATATCAGATTATTTTCCAAAGAATTATGAATATTATTTTTATAGCAGATTTACAGAAATTAAGCACGAGACTACGTTTATTCAAATATGTGGCATGAGTTTATTACAGTACCCTATATATAGATTTTACAGTATTACAAATATACATATATTCAAATATTTCATAATATTAGAAATGAATGAGACTTACAGTATTTTCAGAGAAAAACATGATTTCTAGACCATAACACTCAGACAGTTTATTCAGACAGATTATATAGTGATAGCATCAAGATGCTACATTAGATATACAGAGCACAAAAATATTATATATAAAGCATACAATTATTATATACAGAACATACAAATATTATATATAGATATTTTTATACAGACATTATAGATAGTACAGACAGAAAGCACAAATGATACAGATAGATAATATATATATATATATATATATATATATATATATATATATTTCAGTCAAATATTTCAGATAATATAGCTCAGAAATATAGTGTTATGGTTGTTTTTGAAATCATGTTAAAAGCAGCAAGATTGTTATATATTTATGTATGTATACAGTATTACACAGTTACAGACCCCTGTGGAAATTACAAACAGATATATTTACAGCAAAGTACGGTATCTTTTCTAGTTTCAGACACGTGCAACCACATGACTCAGATAGCATGTGGATCCCGTCTAACCATGCTATGAGAGATTGCAGTCTCCCCAGCACGCTGGGTTGAGGTAGCCAGTTAGATGATAATAGAGGTTTGATACAGCCCGGAGAGATTGTTGTGGGCTAGGATCTTCATAGAACATTACATATTGGTGGATGTACAAATATAGATTGACTTTCCTGGTAGGCCAACCAGAGTAAGTCCAGCCTACGGGCCACACAACCCTATCATAAGGGGATATATCATGATATACAGATCCCAAGGTAGCAAAAGTTCCTATGTACAGATATATTACACAATAGCGATTTATATTATTATACTAGCAATACTTTCAGATAACAAATTCAATACACAGTCATATTTTAAAGATTACATGATAGATAGATATATTCTGTACAGTTTATCAGTTTTCTCATATTACAGTAGTATTTCAGTATTTTAAATATTTAACTCATCCGCCACACACTAGTAATAGCATATTTCCACTTACTGAGCATTGTCTCATCCTAGTGACTTATCATTTTTCAGGAGATCCAGGTAGGCGAGCAGATTAGACTTGCGTGTAGAGGTTGATTTGAGCTGCCCTTGTGGGAAGGGTATGTATTTCTGAAATAACAGTGTTTGGGATAGTTTCCAAAATATAGTGACGTCACTAGGTATTTTGTATTGTAATTATATTTCAGAGCTCTATAGTTTTCTAGTATTGTATTATACATAGCAGTTCCCAATTTTATGTACCGTTGCTTAGATATGTATGATAGACAGAATTTCCTTAGTGCTCTTTGGGCCTAGGATGTTATTTTTAGTATTACAAACAGATCACATTTATTATATTTAGAAAAAAAAATGTTCAATAAATAGCAAGTCGTCACAATTCTAGTATTATAGAATAACTGTTGTTGTACTGTAAAACTATATACATAAAAATAATAACTGTGATAATACCCTAGAAAACTGTACATCATGATTTAACCCCTCATGATAAGGTTGTGCGGTCTATAGGCAGGACTTAACACTAGTTGGCCTATCAAGATAAGTCAAATTGCACTTTACCACTATTAAGCCTGGCCCTAACACAAACTTTGTGGCACGGTAGCTGGTAAATTGCACTCCACCAATCCTCAGCCCAGCCATGACACAAACTCCGTGGCACGGTAGCTGGTAAACTGCACTCCACCAATCCTCAGCCTAGCTCTGACACAAACTCTGTGGCACGATAGCTCGTAAACTGATATGAAATAGTAACGGTACCTTACTTTGCTGATAACTGATCTAATTCACCAGGGTCTAATAATGTATATATGTATTATCTTGTTGTTTCATCATGATTTCAAAATAACCATAACACCATAAACTAATATGAAAATACTATAATAACTTAATTGAAATATTTATAATAATTGGTCTGTAATATCCGAACTGTATAAGCTGTAATATCATAGTGTTATGGCTTTAAAGTTCTGGAAATCATGGTAATTTGTTAATATTATAAATCATGATAGTTTGAAAATTGTATAATGATATTTTGTGCTAATATACTGTAAAACATTATATCTGAAAGTTGTATAAATTCTATACAGATTTGTTACGAGCTCATGCCACACAACTAATTAAATAAATTCTCATGCTATAAAATATGTATTTCCTAATATACTAATAATTTGTGTACTGAATAAGAATATGATAAAACATATAATTTACTAACAACCATATTAATATTCCTAGCATAGCATATTTCCCTTACCTAATTGGCTGGGAGGCTTGCCTCCAACTCTATTTTCACGCTTACGGCGCACTATCCTCAAAATCCTGAAATAATACATTTATACAAATTTCTCAATAAATCACTGAATTCCCTAGAAGATCATCTCACTCATATTTCCTAAACTTGCCTATTTATAATTTCTTAAACTTTAATATACCTGACTCCTGAAAAAATATCTGCAGGGGTCCTCAACCTATGCCTGCAGGGTCTCAAAAACACCTTAACCCTGAAAATATAACACCCTAATTTTACTCCACAAAACTCCAGAATATTCTCATATATTACAAAATCTAAACTCAAATAAGCCTTCTACTAAAAATACCTAAATAATCTACTTACCCTAATTTTGGGGTGATTCCCAAATTTTCCATATCGAATTTTTGCTCCGGTTATATTGTAGAGAATCTCCCCAGGATCACCGTGGTAGGTTTTGATCGTCGAATCGGGGAGAATCGAAGCTGAAAATCTAAAGAGAAGGAGAGAGGAGCAGAGCTAGAGAGAGAAGGAAACAGGAAAAATTGGGTTTCTCCGTTGAAATGTCATTTTCGGCTATTTATAGTCCTCTTGCCACGTGGCCTCGTCGACGAGCCACGCCACCTTGTCGACTAGTCCAAGAAGGGAGTTCGTCGACAAACACCTAACCCTCGTGGACGAGTTTCAGGCCTTGAAAACAGTCCCTCGGTAAACTCTCGTCGACGAGACACACGTCCACGTTGACGAGCCCAAGAAGGCCGTTCGTCGACGAACGCAGGCCTTGCTGCGTTCCCTTTTAAACTTTCCTTCTTCCTCTCATTTCTTTATTATTTAATTCCCATAATTATCCAGGTTACTACAGATATTGGCACGTGATACTACAATAACACCATGTAAATATAGGGAACGAAAAATCTTTAAAAATATAAGTTATGATATGAAACTAATATTATAATTTAAGTTATGGGAAATGTTGAAAATTCTTACATAACTTTATAAAAAAAATTAGTAAGTTATTAATAAATTGTGATTTGGTACTAAAACTCTTAATTATTATTTTTTGTTTACTTACTGAATAATTCATAATTTTTTAAAGAAAAATTAAATAAATTTAGAATTTATTATTTGGATGGAATTCTAAGTCTACAATTTTATTTCTAAAATTTATTTTTTGAAAATTGTATTATTGTCTATCTAAATGATATTGGCCAGACACTGAAAATATCAAAGAAATTTACCTATTTTATTTGAGTATGTATATTTTCCTCAACATTTGTAATACCTTTTCATTTTTTTTTTTTTTAACTGAATTTTTTAGGTCCAAAACTTGACCCATTTAAAATAAATTTTTAAATATATAATGTTATTGAAGTTAATTTTTTTGAAATAATATTTTAAAGAAACTATAATAATATTTTTGTCTACAAAGTTGTTTACAATATTTGTACTTTTATAGTGATATATATATATATATATATATATATATATATATATATGTGTGTGTGTGTGTGTGTGTGCGCGCGCGCGCGCATGCGTTTGTACTACCTTTTTTTGGGTTAAGTAGAGTTTCTTTTTCAGGGTTAAAGCTTAACATATCTAAAGTATATTGTACAAATGTAATTTATCTAATTTTGATTGAATTTACTTTATATATATTATATAAATTTACTTTTTTAAGAATATTTAGTCTTACTTTCAAAAGACAAGAATATGTATGCCAATAAGATGATTTAAACAATCCATACTTCTACATACGATATAAAAATTTACTTTTGTTAGTAACGTTGATTTTATAGAAATTTACTTAATGAGGATACTTTTTTCCACAAATTGATTTACAATTATATCTTTGAGGAGCTTTTAGTATTTCTTTCAAGAGAGGAGGACTTTTTGTCTATGCAATGATTTATACTATTTGCATTTGTATGTATAGTATAGATTTATTTGTAAACCAATAAGAATAACTTAGGGTCCACTCACTCTACTAAAAGAAACCTGTGTTTAATTAACTTGTCTAGAAACAAGAATTCATATGAAAGCTACCCCACATAATAGGATGGTCCAACAATAAAGGGATTTAAGGGAAAAAAAGAAAAGAAAAAGAAGCATACTATTCTTCTTACATTTGATTCTCTCATCATGTGAATACCAGGCCTCAAAAAACGAAGATCTGAATTTTAAGGAGGTAAGAGAGAAAAGCTTAACATCGTAGTTTAACGTGGTTCGGCCTCTTGCTTATGTCCATGCCTTGAGACACATTCAATGTAATAACTCGGGAAAAAAAATTTAAAAAAATTAATTAATTAAAATTATTAATCAATTAATTAGTTAAACATTATTAAAATAATGTAATAAATAAACAAATAAAAAGAAACAGTATAAAAAAAAAAGTTAAGATTAATTATTAATTAATTAATTAATTAAACATTATTGAATGAATGAATGAATTAATTAAATAAAAAATTGTAAAAAAAATTAGAATAAAGATATATATATATATATATATATATAAAGTTTATTATAATATATTTATATAAGTTAAAGTATATATATATATAAGGTTTAATAATATAATAATATATATTATTTAGGAAGTAAATCTTCCTGAGGAAGATTTTTCTTGAGGAAAGATCTGTGCCTCTCTCCTTCTCCTTTCTCCGTCCACTCCTCCGTCTTTGTCTTTTTTTTTTTTTCTCAATTTCTTGGTAGATATTCGACCAATTGGGTAACGGAAGGTACCATTGGGTTCATAGCTCTGCCACCGACATTTCTACTAAAGTAGATTTGTCGTGGGAGCGGTGTAAGTACCACTCATGGGGAAAGATATATTTCCTTTAAATCCTTAATTTCTCCTTAGATCTTCAGTCAAATCGACGATCAGGCACCACCATGGGGTCCTAGTTGTGATCGTCGTCATTTTGGCGTAAGTAAATTTTCAATTTGGGGTTTTTAGGTTTCACTCCAAAGCGAGAGTGGGATTTAGATAATTTGGTAAATTGGTTACATTTGAGGGTATAATTATTTATTTAGAATTTATGGGTTTAGGAAATATTAAAATAGAATTTTATTTAGGGTTGATTTAATGGAATTAGGATTTTTATTTTAGGATTTTGGTGAGCGCCGCAGGTATCTTTTCAGGGTTCCTGTTAGCATAGTTCAAGAAATCAAGTAAGAGGGAAATATACATTAAACCAGATTTTTATGAATTAATTAGGAAATGAAATATGTTATTAATATACGTGTATATGTTTTGGTATGTGTTTAAAATACTAACTATTTAAATTATGTTTTTTCCGAGTTTAGGGTTGTAAATTAGATACGTATATGCGAAAATGAACTAATGAAAGTGAAAAATATTTTCAGGATAATTATGTAAGAAATGAAAGGTATTTTTAGTATATAAACGTTAAATGTTGGTTGGCTTATTTTATAGGCAATGTATGAATTTTATTACTAAATTGTGTGACATGAGTAAATGTAAGTTCTGTGCAAATATATGTTAAATGTATGAGATGCAGGTTAAGTAAGTAATGCATTGAGAATGAAATATGAAATGAATTATGCTGCTTGTGTGTGTTAATGCAATCATGTAAACAGTTAAAAGATGTTAGGTAAAACAGCTAAAAGATGTTGGGTAAAACAGTTGAAAAATGTTGGGTAAAACAGCTGAAATATGCTGGGTAAAACAATTGAAAAATGTTGGGTAAAATAACCAAAAGATGCTGGGTAAAACAGCTGAAAGATGTTGGGTAAAATAGCTGAAAGATGCTGGGTAAAATAGCTTAAAGATGTTGGGTATGTAATGAATTGAAATGGAAATGGAAATGAATGAAACGAAAATGAAATGTGAAATGTGAAAAATATAAAATGGGAAAGAGTCACTTAAAGTAAAATGAAATGAAATGTTAAAGTTATGAATATGAACATATGTGAATGGTTGAATAATGACAGAAAGAACAATGTATTATGATACTAGAATTATCTATACTCGTAGAACATGTTATGATTGGGCGGAGCGTACTCTTCGCCTAAGGGCTTACTAAGAAAGGCGCGTGTGCTAGTATCTTCAGATGTGGCAGTAGCTGCATAACGTACTAGGGCAGAGGGAACTTACTTGTATGGGCGGGTAGATTTCCTTATCTTTGGGGCCTTTGCTGGTAAACCTTTGTTTGAACTGTGTGAGTAGGAGATCAATCTAATACTTAAGGGCTTACTGAGTAAGGTGAGTGCCCTAGTAAGTTTCAGTTGTGACCTTTAGGTTGCCAAATGTATCAAGGTAGAGGGGTGCTACTTGTATGGGCGGGTAATCACCTCTATCCTTGGGTAATCTCGTGGGTTAAATCTTTTGTATGTGTTTGGTTAGGATTAGAGAATGATTTCGGAAATTATGTTAACAATTTTCAAATGTTAAATATTATGTTGTTATATAGACTTATGTTGGCCGCACACTGTTTTAATATATTATTTTTTTCCCTTACTGAGATGTGTCTCACTCAAATATGAATTTATCTTTTTCAAGATTTTCTCGAGATCGAGCTTAGAGAGCTCGAGATTTTATACCATTTTTGGGAAATAGAAAGAGAAAAGGGTATATTTTTATGTTAATTTTGAGATGTATATTTTATATTTTATGTTTTATGTATTAAAGTCTTCAGATAGGTGAATAGTTGTGAATATTGATATTTAAGGATTATGTTTTGGAGACATGTATATATGTGATTACAAATGGTGAATAGTTAATTTGGATTATGGATAGGAATAGTAAACTCTAGTATTATATTTGTTGAGATTATATTTATGTTTTCCGTTGCATAAATGATATTAATATGTGGATTATCAAGTAAATGAATGGATTAGTAGCACTCCGGGCCGACATAGAGGGTCGGGGCATTACAGATGGTGTTAGAGCAATGTCCGCTGGAAGTGTGATTAATTTCACATCGCTTGGATATGAAAATATTAGAGTATTAGGTTAGGAATGATTTACACCAGAGTATAGGATTGAGTTGCGATAAAGATAAGGATGGGTAGATTAAGATACCGTTAGGAATTCTGAGTTGTGTTTCGTAAGTTTGGGGGCAGAAATCCCTTGATGGTCTTCTGTGTTTTTCTGAAGAAGTAGCTAGTTTCAGAAAATCATGGTAAATCCATCGATGGTGATGTTTCTGAGCATAGAAATTAGAACTTGGAATTTGAACTTGAATGTTAGGTTGGTTGATTTAGGGAGAAAATTTTTTGGTTTGTGGTCAACTTAGGTGTTTGATATTTAAATTGGAGGATATGGAAATATATGGTATGAAGTTGGTTAGTTGATTTCAGAAGTTATGGTATCGGGGGAAACCAACAAGTACCTCTAGGTAGAGGTGGACCTAGACGAGTTTACTCGTTGATCCCGATTGAGCCAGATAATGTCAGGGGCACAGGTATAAGTTTATAATTAAAATAATAATGATTTAATTTGATTATAAATGATTGAGAAGTTTATATGATGATTTCATTTCATTGTGGATAATGTAGTCATTCATTGGATAGGTATTGGGATATGTGAGATGTGTTGAGTTATGAATCCCTAAAATGAGAAAATGATTTATTAGTAAAGAAATTTCGAGGACGAAATTTTCTAAAGGAGGGAAGAATGTAATAACTCGAAAAATTTTTTTTTAAAAAAATAATTAATTAAAATTATTAATCAATTAATTAGTTAAAAATTATTAAAATAATGTAATAAACAAGCAAATAAAAAGAAATAGTATGAAAAAAAAAGTTAAGACTAATTATTAATTAATTAAATAAATAAAAAGAAATAGTAAAAAAAATTGGAATAAAGATATATATATATATATATATATATAAGTTTTAATAATATAATAATATATATTATTTAGGAAGTAAATCTTCCTGAGGAAGAAATCTTCCTGAGGAAGAAATCTTCCTCAAGAAAGATCTGCGCCTCTCTCCTTCTCCTTTCTTCGTCCACTCCTTCGTTTCCGTCTCTTTCTTTTCTCAATTTCTTGGCGGATATTCGATCAATTGGGAAACGGAAGGTACCGTTGAGTTCATAACTCCGCCACCGACATTTCAACTAAAACAAATTTGTCGTGGAAGCGGCGTAGGTACCACTCTTGGGGAAAGGTATATTTTATCTAAATCCTTAATTTCTCCTTAGAATTTCAGTCAAATCGACGATCAGACACCACCATGGGATCCTAGTCAGGATCGTCATCATTTTGGCGCAAGTAAATTTTCAATTGGGGTTTTTTAGGTCCCACTCCAAAGTTAGAGTGAGATTTAAAAATTTTAAAAAATTGGTTGTATTTGATGGTATAATTATTTATTTAAAATTTATGGGCTTAGGAAATATTAAAATAGCATTTTATTTAGGGTTGATTTAATGGAACTAGGATTTTTATTTCAGGGTTCAGGTGAGCGCCGCAGGTATCATTTCGGGGTCCCTGTTGGCGTAATTCTAGAAACCAAGTAAGAGAGAAATATATATTAAACCAGATTTTTATGAATTAATTAGGAAATGAAATATAATATTAAGATACGTGTATATGTTTTGGTATGGGTTTAAAATACTAACCATTTAAATTATGTTTTTCCGAGTTTAGGGCTGTAAATTAGATACATATATGCAAAAATGAACTGATGAAAGTGGAAAATATTTTCAAAATAATTATGTAAGAAATGAATGATAATTTCAGTATATAAATGTTAAATGTTGGTTGACTTATTTTACAAACAATGTATGAATTTTATTACTAAATTGTGTGACATGAGTAAATGTAAGTTCTGTACAAATATATATTAAATGTATGAGATGCAGGTTAAGTAAGTAATACATTGAGAATGAAATATGAAATAAATTATGCTGCTTGCGTGTGTTAATGCAATCATGTAAACAGTTAAAAGATGTTGGGTAAAACAGTTGAAAGATGCTGGGTAAAACAGTTGAAAAATGTTGGGTAAAACAGTTGAAAGATGCTAGGTAAAATAATTAAAAAATGTTGGGTAAAACAACGGAAAGATGCTGGGTAAAACAGCTGAAAAATGTTAGGTAAAACAACTGAAAGATGTTGGGTAAAATAGCTGAAAGATGCTGAGTAAAATAGCTCAAAGATGCTGGGTATGTAATGAATTGAAATGGAAATGGAAATGAATGAAACGAAAATGAAATGTGAAATGTGAAAAATGTAAAATGGGAAAAAATCACTTAAAGTAAAATGAAATGAAATGTTAAAGTTATGAACATGAACATATGTGAATGGTTGAATAATGACAGAAAGAACAATGTATTATGATACGAGAAGTATCTATGCTCATAAAGCATGTTACGATTTGGCGGCGCGTACTCTTCACCTAAGGGCTTGTTAAGAAAAGTGAGTGCGCTAGTATCTTCAGATGTGGCAATAGCTGCATAATGTACTAAGGCAGAGGGAACATACTTGTATGGGCGGGTAGATTTCCCTATCATTGGGGCCTTCGCTGGTAAATCTTTGTTTGAACTGTGTGAGTACGAGATCAATCTAATACTTAAGGGCGTACTGAGTAAGGTGAGTGCCTTGGTAAGCTTCAGTTGTGACCTTCGGGTTGCCAAATGTATCAGAGCAGAGGGGTGCTACTTGTATGGGCGAATTATCACCCCTATCCTTAGGTAATCTTGTGAGTTAAATATTTTGCAAGTGTTTGGTTAGGATCAGAGAATTATTTCAGAAATTATATTAATGATTTTCAAATGTTAAATATTATGTTGTTATATAGACTTATGTTGGCCACACACTGTTTTAATATATTGTTTCTTCCCTTACTGAGATGTGTCTCACCCGAATATGAATTTATCTTTTTCAAGATTTCCTCGAGATCGAGCTTAGAGAGCTCGAGGTTTTATACCATTTTTTGGAAATAGAAAGAGAAAATGGTATATTTTTATGTTAATTTTGAGATGTATATTTTATGTTTTATGTTTTATGTATTGAAGTCTTCAGATAGGTGAATAGTTGTGAATACTGATATTTGGGGATTATGTTTTGGAGACATGTATATATGTTATTAAAGATGGTGAATAGTTAATTTGGATTATGTATAAGAATAGTAAATTCTGGTATTATATTTTTGGAGATTATATTTATGTTTTTCTCTGTGTACATGATATTAGTATGTGGATTATCAGGTAAATGAATAGATTAGTAGCACTCCGGGCCGACGTAGAGGGTCGGGGCGTTACACTCAAGGATTACAAAATCCACTAACCAAACTTCTTTGAAGACGAAGAAGTCTTTACAATCAAGGAATGTTGGAATTGGTGTATTCCCAAGAAAATGAATTGGGTATTTAAAAAAATTTCTTCTTAGGTCAAATTAGCCAGCAACAGTAATACACAACTTAGGGTCTTTCTATATAATCACAAACCTATTAAATATTTAAACAGTAAACATAAACATACAGGTGCAGAAAGTAAATTGCGAAAAATAAAACTAACACCAGATATGTTATTGTGGTTTGGCTAATATAGCCTACGTCGCCGCCTCAGGCTAACAAGCAAGAGGATTCCACTATGGCTCACTTAACGAATGGAGCGGCACCTAATACAACACCTTATAGGATGGTGTACCTAGTTCTCCTAACCGGGTCTGAACCAGTCCGATGCTCTCCTAACTGGGTCTGAACAAATTCGGGACTATTCACAGGGCTAGTCTCCCTCTTACGACCACACGTCGGGAATACAATAGATATAAAAATTTACATACAAACAAATGCTTCTTACACAAGCAGATATGTACCACTATGAAGCTCAAATACACTCACTCATGATATGAAATATAAGCTCAAGTGAGTATGTGTGTTTCTTAAAAAGATTTTGTGATCTTTGAAAATGATGGGTATGATAATGCACTTCAAAGATTCAAACCTAATAAAAATGACTTTCTCCCAAAACTATTTTTCAAGTAAAGTACAGGAGAACCTAGGGTTTTACACTCAAATCAATTTATGCAATGAATAACAAGTGAGCTTATGAACTCTTGCAATGTGTGTGCAAGATTCCTAAGCAAGACAAGTTTTATCCAAAAGAAATTTTCAAGAATAGTAATGGGAGAAAACAAAAGATTAACTCTCAAAAGATTTTTGAAATAAACAATATATGAGAGTATAGATGCTTTTTGATTTTAAAAGATCAATGCCCAATAATGAATGCTCTCTAGAAAAGATTTATGAAAAATGATTAGTATAAGAGAGTAAGAAAAATTTAAAGCACAAAAATTTTGGGAGGATTTTTCTAATCTAATCTCATGTTCAAATTTTTGTCATAAGGGGGTATATATAGACTCCATAAAATCTTACCGTTAGGGACATATTAGGAATTTTTGAAAATATTTAATTCAAAATTTACCCTAATTATCACAGTTAATTTTTGGCAACCTGAGAGTTTCAATCGCTCGATCCTTAGAGTCGGTTGTCCGAACAAACATAGATGAAAAATGTGTTTTTCAAGTTTCGGTGCTTGAGGGAAGGGTCGGTTGGCTGAACCAAGGCAATTTTTCAAATTGCTTGAGGTTCGGTCGTCCAATTCTCAATTCGGTCTGCTGAATTTTAGGATTCGGTCGCCCGGGGTGAAAATGAACTTAAAGTTCGGGCGCCTGGGGTCGTTGGAAAAAGTCAAGACCTGGGTTCGGTCAACCGTGGACATTTAGTTCAAATTTGTTCGGTCACTCAAGCCATAGTCAACCGTTTGACTTTTCAACTATTCGATCGACCAAGGCGTTTTCAACACACAAGGTTCGGTCGCCCGAAGCCCTTTTAAACTTAAGATTAGGTCCTTTTTTTAGCAAAAGTTACGTGAGGGGACCTAGGGTCTATCTAAGACCAAGGCTTTTTAATTTAGCCTAAAAAACTTGGCGTTGATTGACCGAAGTCTTTTCTATGGTCATTTAAACTCATTCATATCATGCATGCAGATGCAAATATTACATACCATAATATTACAGACCAAATAATGAAACAAAATGCATTATACAAAACAAATAATAAGTCTTCTTTTTCTTTACTCTTCTGAAGCTTTATAGAAAATGCCACAAAATTTATGCGCTTTACGTCCTTTTTGGCTTCCATTTCCTTGCCTTATATGTGTGTTTGAATTAAAGTCATGTTCAAGTACTAAGTGCACACATAAGTAACTTGCGGTTTGTCATTATCAAAACTAGGGATCAGACTCAAAAAATCAAAAGGGAACCAATCCCACACGCTCACCAAGAGCCAACCAGCAAGATTCACCAAGAATCTCATTGCTTTGGTTCACCAAGAACCTTTTACAACAATCGGAAGAAGGGAAAGTAAGGTTGATACAAATAATGCTCCTATAATGAGTTGAATACAACACAAAATCTCACACTAATCTCTCTAGTAGTGATTCTCACACAAGTATAAAGAGTAAGAGAGAGTTAAGCAATGAATGATGAGCTGAATGCTCGCAATGAATGTGTATTAACTATCAAAAGTGTTTATTAAATGTTAGTAGCTTGTATTTATAGGAAAATGGATGAACTAATCATTATATGATCATTGGGCATTTAAAACTATTAAATACTTTGAAAACTAGCCGTTTTATGCTCATTGGTTTCATATTATTGAACCAATCCATCGACTGTTTAACCCAATCAGTCGACTGATTACCCCAATCAGTTGACAATTTCATTTGGGCAGAACTTATATTTAGCTACTGCTTTAAATTGTCTAAGCACCTGGTCAATTAGTAGACTATTTGCCCTGTTTCATCTATTTAGGTGCTTTATCTTGGTATATACTAAATCGGGACAAGTGCTGATAAGAGATATTAATACTAATGTCAATTAATACTTGTCCTTATGAAACTACATTTAATTATACGAGACCTGGTGTGAAATGCTTTTGAAAACTCATTAAGAAATGTTGATATCCTGTATACTAGCATGCACATGCAATTGCTTGAATTTTTATAAATTTACTTGCTAGAATCATAACTACAAGAGTAACAAATACCTCCTACCTCAAACACATCCCATTATACATATGTGACTTTATATTAGCTTCAGTTGGTTGTGCTTGGGTTTCTCCGTGTAACCTTTGATCTTTGCTACTTGAATCTTCTCCTGATCTTGCGTTTGTTCCAGTATCTTCACGTTGTTCCTGTGCTAACTAGATATGTAATGATTAGTTTAACACCGAATCACTAATGGGTTGTTATCATCAAAACATATCATTTAAGATTATGTAGCCACTAAAACTAACAATCTCCCCCTTTTTTATGATGACAAACCATTGGTGTTCTTACATGATGTAATCTAAAACTCCCCCTTAATTTATGCATGCTGTTTGAAAGATATAAAAACATTGGTCCCCTTTACTGTATGCATTTTAGGCATGATAAAACAAATCACAACCATGCAATTTTCAGAGGGTTCATTTAATGTAGACCAGCAAGCAAATACTGAACTTTCATCAAAAGTCAGTATAGTTAACAAATAGACAGTATATCCAACCAATAGACAATACATCCAATAAGTCTTTACTTATTAAGGATTTGTCTTTCTTTCATATGAGTCTTACCACAATCTTAACAACAAGATATTTAGAAATAATAGCAATAACAGATGTTATGGTAGTAGTACTCAATAATCATTAATGCCAAACATAATAAACTTCCAAATAATATGTGATATGGCAGTAATACTCAACAATCGTCAATACTTACCATAATAGACTGTTATCTAACACATGAGTTTAACAAAATTAACAACCCAGAATTAAATTTTAAAATTCCAAACACCATCCCAACAACCAATATACAACAAACATAACACCAGCACACATAACACCAACATACATACATCTCCCCCTTTTATCACCATCAAAAGATCTCGTCGAAGAAGACCAAGAATCGAAGCCAGACTTGAATTAATGTTATCAAAGCGGGTGTTTGTCCCTTGCTCCATGGAATCAAGGTGAGTACCGAAACCATCGAGGCGTGCAGTAACGCCCTGAACCCTACAACCCGGTCCGGTGCATTATTCCTAAATAAATCGTGCTTCATGGCCCCCCGAACCCACCTAGTGGGAGTCGGGTGCCATGTTATCCATTTTCCTATACCTTTTATTCCATTAACAATTATGCAGCGGAAAACATAACTACAATCCTCAACCAATATAATACCAGAGTTTTCTACATCTATCTACATCCAAAATAAACCATTCATCCACGTGTATCCACATATATACATACCTCCAACATCCAGTATTCATAACGATCCATTTCTCAGAAGACTTAAAACATAAAATATAAAAATTAAAACTTAGATACAACCCAAAATATCATCGCAAGTTTATACCCTTTTTTCTCAAAAATGCTATAATAGCTCCGAGCTTTCTAAGCTCAATCACGTGGAGGTCCTGAAAAAGATAGATTTGTATTTGGGGTGAGACACATCTCAATAAGGGAAGAAATAATATATTAAACATGAGGTTTGTAAATAACATTTGTATATGTATTCATCATTTGCAAATCTTTATCATAATTTCTAAAATCCTTTCCTGAGCCTGATATGAGAATACCTAAGGATTGTGGTGATTACCCTCCTATACAAGTAGCACCCCTCTGCTCTGATACTTTAGACAACCAATGGTCACAGCTGAAACATATCAGGACACTTACCTTACTCAGTAAGACCTCAGGTGAAAAAGTAATCTCGTACTCACACAGTTCAAACAATGGTTTACCAGCAATGGTTTCCGAGAATAAGGAAATTTACCCGCTCATGCAAATAATTTCCCTCTGCCCTAATACGTTATGCAGCTTATTGTTACATCTAATACCTACTAGGGCACTCGCCTTTCTCAGCAAGCCATCGGGCGAAGAGTTTGCCCCGCCCATACACATACCATGTTATACTAGCATACATACTGATACTACTTTAATACATTATTCTGTCCATCATTATTCTGAATCTCTCATCTATTCATGTTCTTAGCTTTAACATTTCATAACATTTCACTTTACATGGCTCTTTCCCATTTTACATTGTTCACATTTCTTATTTCATTTCCATTTCATTTCCTTTTCATTTCATTTCATGCATTCGTATTACAGCTCCTTTTAGTTATATATCAGTTAGTCTACATAGATATGCGCTAAATCTACTACTACAGCTCCTTTTAGCTGTCATCAGTTAGTCTACAGCTCCTTTTAGTTGTCCATCATTTACATGGTTACGTTAACAATCACATGCAACATAGTTCATATAACGTTTTCATTCTCGTTGTAGTCCTTATATAACCTGTATCTCATACACATAACATAATTCAACACAGAATTTTCATTTTACTTATGCCACACAATTTAGCAATATATATTTCAAACATTTTCTGTAAAATAAGCCAACCCTCATTTATCATTTATATAAGGAAAATATACCTTTAATTTCCTACACAATTATCATGTAAAATCTTTCACTTTCATCAGTCAATTTTCACAAAAATATATCTAATAAAACAACCTTAGGCACAGAAATTATAATTTAAATGGTTGGCATTTTTTTAACCCATACGGAAACATATACATATATACATAACATAATCTAGTTATCCATTTAATTAATAAAAATTTGGTTTAATATACATTCCCCCTTACCTACATTCTTGAACTACCCCAACAGGAACCCCAAATGATGCCTGTGGCGCTCACCCGAACCTTGAATCAAAACCCTAGTTTAACTAGATAAACCCCAAATAACCTACTATTTTTGCATTTTCTCAACCTATATACCTCAAATAAGCATTTAAAACCCAAAAACTAAGAATCTTAACCCTTACCTTAACTTTGTAGCGTTTCCCAAAAAGCCCAGTTTAGAAATCTACTCCGCTAGATGTGTAAAGAATCTTCCCTAGAACACTATAGCGGTCTCTGTTTGTCGATTCAAACTGAATTCAAGCCGGATTTGAAGACAGAAGGGAGAGGACACGATTTATAGAGAGAGAAAACAGAGAAAATGAGTTTTCTTCGCGAAGAAGCTTCCCTAAATCCTTTTATACACGGTGTTGCCACGTGACTTCGCCGACGAGAAGACAGGATTCATCGACGAGTTATAAAAGGGACTTCATCGATGAGAAGATACGTTCTTCGACGAAACTTAAAGTCTTAAATTTGCTCACTCGGGATCTCTTCATCGACAAGGGACTGAACTTCGTCGACGATTTCTAGAAGAACACTAGTTGATGAGGACATGATATTCCATGATGAGGTCTGCTGTTCTTTCTTTTCTTTTCTTTTTTTTAAATCTTTCTTCTTTCCTTGTTCTTTATTTATCTATTTCATTTATTATTTTCCTAATTATTTAGTCATTTAAATTTTTTGGGTTACATCGCCTATCCCCTGCTCCATAGATACCATCCCTTCTTCCATTTAATCGATGCGTGCAGTCATCCTTAACTCGAGCCTATCAAGGCGCTAAAGAATAGGATCATCTGATGGTCCACTACCCTTAGGTATATCCATATGCTCACTAGGGATATCAGGTTCTTCTGCTGCTGCAACTTCTTCTTCTACCATAGCCTCTTCTACTTCATCAACTGTTCTCCCTGCTAGTTGGCCCGACTTTAGCCAGGCCAATGAACATTCATCCTGAATGAAGTGCATGCGATGTAGGATTGCTTCAATATATAGATCCTCATGCCTAGGCATTATTCCTGGTGTGCCTGCAAAAAGTACATCGTAATGCAAGAACATCTTTGTAAGCAGATGAGCAAATGGCAGACATTCATTCTTTCTTCTTAGATTATCCTCCATATGTTGTATAATGATGGAGGGTAAATCAATACCGTGTCCATGCCACAGAAAAAAACATTGCAAAAATATCTCCAAGGGTAACTGTGTCCTGCCCATCTTGTCTTGGTGAGATGTTGTAGCTAATTATGTGATGAAGTACCCTAAATTCAACTGTAAGGTCCTTTGTCTTTGGTCTAGAAACCTCTGGTATTTGAGGATTTCCGGTCACGAGCTTGAGTACCTTATGGGGATTGAACCAATTTAGGTGCGTAGGCCACATTTTAAGGTTAAGGCTATGAATATGATATTGTTCGAATGCTAGAATCGAAACAAAAGTAGCATTATTCAATATTATTAATTTGCCTCTAACCACACAATATGCTGAGCATTGGGGGGTAGATGATACAAAGTTGGCGTAAAATTCTTTTACTAATTCAAAGTAAATGGGTTCATTCAATGTGAAGAGTTTCTCCTAACTAATAGCCCTAACTTTTTTCTACTAGTGAAGGGAAGTTATCCTCTAAGAATTTAATTGGAACGATTTTGCTACTTACCACACTTCACTTGGAGATGATATTTTTATATCTATTATGCGCTTCTGGAGAGACAAAACAAGTTCTCCATTCTTCAGAGGATTTTCGGATATGCTCCTAGGAAGGATATTCTTTGTCTTCCAGTCTCCTAGAGGTGTTGTCCACCTTCCTTTTCAACTTGATAGCCATGGAGTGGCCGATTTTTGAGAGACAAGGATGATTTGAGGTGTTTCATGGTGAGGAGAAGAAGAAATGAGATAGAGAAATAGGGTTAGGGTTTGTAAAAAATGAATTTCAACGTGTTTTAAATATGTTTCCCTGATTGAATCAGTCAACTGATTGCCCCAATTCATCGACTTGTTGGGACAGAACTTTAATTAAAAAAAATGCTATCTGAAATAGTCGACTGATTAGCCAAATTGGTCGACTAATTTGGACAAAACCAAAAACAAAAATGATAAACCATCTAAGTCTTTAATAGATGCACAATGAATGAGTCTTCCTTACAATTTTAACATATGTCTTGAGGAGTGCACATACCTAATTCATGTCTCATTTTACAAAACCTATCCTCATTTAAGGGCTTTGTGAAAATGTCGGCCAGTTGACGTTCAGTGTTAACGAACACCAATTCGATGTCCCCCTTTTGCACGTGATCTCTAATAAAGTGATGTCTGATTTCAATATGTTTAGTTCGAGAATGGAGACACAAATTTTTAGAGATGGGAATTGTACTAGTATTGTCACAATGAATTGGGACATTATTGACCAAGCAACTACCAGTAGCTATATACTTGGCTTCGGTGGTTGAAAGTGCTATTGAGGTTTGCTTCTTGCAAAACCAAGAAACGGGTGAGTGTCCTAAAAGGTGACACATACCGCTAGTACCTTTTCTATTAGTTTTGCACTCTCTGTAATCAACATCCGAATAGCAAGTAAGATCAAATGGTGCATTCTTGGGATAGAATAGGCCTAAGTCATATGTTCCAGTGAGATATTTGAAAATTCTCTTAACAGAATTCAAGTGAGATTCTTTGGGACATGATTGGAACTTAGCACATAGACATACACTAAACATTACATTTAGTCTACTAGATGTCAAGTATAGTAGGCTATCAATCATTCCTCTATATAGTTTTTGATCAACCTTCTTACCATTCTCATCAGTATCAAGCCTGGTTGTTATGCTCATGGGCGTTGATTTGGGGTTTCTAGCTTCTAGTCCAAATTTTTTGAGCGTTTCTTTTACATATTTGGCGATTGATGAAAATCCTTTTTTCATTTGTTTAATTTACAAGCCAAGGAAGAAGGTTAATTCTCCCATCATACTCATTTCAAAGGTTTCTTGCATAGACTTAACAAATTCCCCACACATGATTTTATTTGTAGCACCGAAAATGATATCGTCTACGTAAATCGGCACTTTTAGCATGTCATCCTTTTGTGTTTTAAGAACAAAGTAGTGTCAAATTGTCCTCTTGAAAAGCCATTTTTCAAGAGATATTTACTTAACCGATCACACCATGCTCTTGGTGCTTGTTTTAATCCATAGAGTGCTTTGGAGAGTTTGAATACATAATCAGAATATACATGGCTCTAAAATCAAGGGGGTTTTTTAACATAGACTTCTTCGTTTATGTGCCCATTGAGAAAAGCACTTTTAGTGTTCATTTGGAATAGCTTGAAATCTTTGTAGCAAGCAAAGGCAAGCAACATTCTAATAGCTTCTACTCGAGCATATGTTTCCTCGTAATTAATACGTTCTTGTTGATTGTACCCTTGTGCAACTAGTCTTACTTTATTTCTTACTACATTACCATCTTCATCTTTCTTACTCCTAAATACCCATTTTGTACCAATTATGGAAATGTTCTTGGGTTTTGGGAATAGTTCCCATACTTTGTTCCTTTCAAACTGATCAAGTTCTTCCTGCATAGCCATGATCCAACTCTCATTATTTTTCAGCTTCTTTGAAATTCTTTGGTTCAATTTGGGATACAAAAGCTATGTGGTTGCATCCACTCTTAAGGTGTGATCTAGTGCTAACTCCTCTAGATGGATTTCCTATGATGAGATTAGTTGGATGATTTTTGATAAATTTCTAGGCTTTAGGAAGCTCCTGATCTTCTTCATCCAGTTTCAGAACTTCTTCTCGAGGTTGTGACTTTTGATGTTCGGACATATCATTTTGGGGATTTTCTTCTTGTTCACTATTTATTTTAAGTTGTTGAAGTTGCTTTTCAATTCTAAAGGTATTTACTTGATCATCATCCTCTATATGAATTGGGGTTTTTGGAATGAAAGGATTTGCTTCATCAAAAACTACATGAGTTGATGATGGGGATCAACATGCCTTACCCCTTTCTTTTACTGATGTTGTGACATGTGGACGGTCTCCCGATGTCTACTCTTTTGCTGACATGGTGACACATGGACGACCTCCAGATGTCCACTTTAGTTCATAACTATTTTGCAGGAACCCATGAATTGATGAGCAAATTTCTTTGTCAAAACCTTTCCTTCTTCAGAAAGTTTGAACACAAAATTTGTGGGAAATTTTTTTACCTTTCTTTTGATACCAATATCGCTCTATTTGAAGTTCTCTAGTGGAAGTTATGCCCAAATACAGAAGGGTGTTCGCGGCTAAATTTGTCCATCCATTACCAGTTTGCAAGTTTTCTAGAGAGTCTCGACTTGGACGTGACTAGGACACCAAGAGGTGTGACTAGGTCTCTTGCTCACTGAAGAATTCCAGAGAACTTCGACCAGGAGTGCGTTTTGGAGCCTTGATGGTGTGACCTAGTTGAAAATACCGCCATCTGAGCACTAAAATAAGCAAGTTCGAGACCCATGTGGACCTTACAAACTCTTATGGACCTGACTTTTATTTAATATGTAATATTGTAAGACAACTTGCGTGCATGTGCTTCTTAGTAAGTTGTTCTTAGTAAATTGTGAGTGTGCATTTATTTCTTTGTCTCCCATGCTTGTATAGGGAGTGTTAGCTAGTTAAAGTATTGTCCCCCATACTAGCTTAGCTAGTTAATGCTTTGTCCTCCCCTTTCCCTTACTAAGTCTATATATGTCTTGTATCATTATAAAAATGCAGCTAAGTTTGAATATTGATAATGAAAGGATTTTCCTTTGCTGAAACTTGTTATAGCTTTGTCCAATCCTTATGAATATGTAGTGAGAGGCTACCTCGTTCTCTCTGGAGATCAGGTGGTGAGAGACCACTAACCTATCCAGCAACTCCATCTCCATATCCTCCCTCCCTCACTCTCACGGCCACCACCAAAGTTACATCCACACGGCCAACTTTCATATCACAACACGGCCACCATTAATCCTTTGCATTGCTGCATTCAATGGTATCTCACAAGCTTACACAAAGGACTCTAGGTGTGATTCAACTGTGTGTTGAACAATGTTAAGCATCCATAGATTCTCATGGTGACTTCAGTTTCTGTTTGAACCCTTGTTATATCTTATAGCCCCTGCTATTCCTAAAACCATAGTTTCAAATTCTAAAATTTCATATTTGATAAACCCTTTGCTTTAAATTTTGAAATTCCAAACTTGAATAGCATATCTGAATCCTTAGATTTTTAATATTACTGCTTGCTAATCTAAATCTTGTGGAACACTGCTGTGCTAAACATAGAACTTATTTCTTGAAATAATGAAATAACATCTTTATTGCAATTTCAACTTTCTTCCTTTGTGAAAGAACCAATTTGGACTTGTTTCAAAGCAGCCCCGTACACTTTTTCAAAATTCCTCAACATAAGAAATGTCCACTAATTTATTGTGTTTATGTTTAAGTAATTAAATTCTTAATTTAAAGTGTTTCGAATATATGTGCTTATAAGGGTGGAACCATCAGACTAGGTCACCTTTACCCGCCCTACATCATCTTGGTATCAAAGCCTAGGTTAGAATAGGCTAAACCCTCAAAGTCACATCTCCTTAGCTCGCAGGATTTTAGTTTCAGACTAAAATAGCCACAGGATTTTGCCTAGAACAACCCACCTATATTCTGAATTTTGGATATTTGGAATTTAGGTTGGTTAGGTTTACACTTGACCTTACTTTGTGTGACCAAAAACCATTCCAAGGGCTTCCCTAGTGTGTCCGAATCCTTTCCCAACCCCTAGGGTGTCTACTCAAGTCAGGAATCCTTACCGAGGTCATAGGATTAATGTTGAAAGAGAACCACCTATGCCTCGTAAAGAAAGACCTCACCTTCTTCCACAAAGGCGAGTGAATCGTCAAGATGACTTTGCTAAAAGACCCCCACGTTATGAGCCCTATGCCCAAGACTTTATTCTTTATATCTATTTTTCCCTTTTGACTGTACTACATTATTTACTATTAATTAAATTGGCTTCTTTGTCATCTGCTGTACTTCATTATCTGGACCTATATTATATGACTTCATTTCTCAGGTATGAAGAGATGGCTTCCAAGTACAATGTGGAGTACATTGCTGGAGGTAAGTGTGATGATTTTACAAACTACAAATTTTAGGTTGTTGAGATATAACTTCTCTAATTTTGTTGTCAGCATATATTGGGCCATTTGTTAATGATGGGTTTCATGAATTTTTTTTTTTGCAGGTGCTACTCAAAATTCTATCAGGGTTGCTCAGAGACGCTTTTAAAATTCTTATTGGAAACTAGGAACCCTATCATGCTTTCTCATTATTACAGTAGATTGAGTTTTTGTGTACTCTCTGCAATGGATGCTTCAAATTCCTGGTGCAACCTGTTATATGGGTTGTGTTAGAGCTGAAGCTAGAAGACAGCCTAGAGAGCTAGAGTTGAGTTGGAGACGTGATCCATTCATCGAGTTAAGTTGGAAAATACGTTGCAATTAATCTCACGCGGTGAAATTAATCCCATGATTGTAACTTCCCATGTTTTGATTCATTGTATTTAAATTGTAATTAATTTGTGATTGGAATATTAGCCCTATAAATAAAGGGTTGAGAAATGACACAGTAGAATAGTGAGAAGCTCAGAGAGAGAAGAGAGGAAGAAGGGAAGAAGAGAGAGAGAGAGAGAGAGAGAGAGAGAGAGAGAGAGAGAGAGAGAGAGAAAGAGAGAGAGAGAATTGTAATTTTTCCGGCGATAGTGAATATTTGGTGTGTGCTCTATGGATGTAGGTCGTTATTGACCGAACCACGTTAAATATTTGGTATCACTTTGATTTGGATGCTCACAGGTTCCTAACAAGTGGTATCAGAGACCGGTTGGAGTAGGAAAGCCAGATTAGAAGTGATCCCGAAATTAGAGCTCTATCCAGTGGACCGAAACCAAGTTTTGAGGCCACCATCGCATTTAGCTCACCGATACGAAGAGAATCGTGCAAGCCGGAGCTCGAACAGAGTTCAAACGAAGGCTCACGTGCCCTCACGCGCCTTGCCAGAAAAAGACGCCTCTCCACGTGCCGACCACGCGCCGGTAACTAGCTCCCTCATGCACTGCACACATTGCACGTGTCGTCCTCACTTGGTCAGCCTCGACCCAACCAGGAGGAAACCCGACCAGACCCGGACGCTGACTTAGAATGGATCAACCCAAGACCCGGTCCACAAGGACTGGATTTGACCTGCAGGCACAGACCCGGCCACGTTAACATTGCTGAGTCAGCCGCTGCCAGAGCACCACGTCAGCAGAAATGCCACGTCAGTAGAGGTGCCACGTCAGTAGGTGGGCCCACTAACATGGCAACACTACCACGCCATCGTGCCTCGTCAGCCTGCCACATCAACCGCCACGTCAGCAAAGTTGACCAAGTTTGATCAAACTTTGACTGAACTTTTCGGAGCCGTTTTGGGTCCGTTTTATAAGCGACTTGAACCCTTTCTAGGGTTTTCAATCGTTTCAAATCCAACCACGCTATCCATTTGAGCAAATTCCATCTCTAGATCAACAAATCGAGATGTCAAATGAAAAGAGCTCAAAAATCAAAATGTTTAACGGAAACAATTTCGATTTTTGGAAGATGCAGATAGAAGATAATTTGTTTGGGAAGGAATTGCACTTACCATTGAAGGGTAAGCCAGTATCCATGAACGAGGATGAGTGGGAGTTGCTTGATCGAAAAGTCCTGGAAGCCATCAGAATGACGTTGTCGAAATCTGTGGCATTCAATATCAAGCATATAACATCCACCAAGTCTCTGATGGATGCGCTCTCTAATATGTATGAGCAGCCTTCAGTCGCAAACAAGGTACATATCATGAAAAGACTATTTGCGATGAGCATGTCCGTAGGTAAAAGTTTCAGCAGACATTTGAATAACTTCAATAAGTTGTCTGATAAACTCGCCTCAGTCGGGATAACGTTTGGTAATAAGATTCCGGCCCTACTGATTATCAGTTAGTTGCCTGAAAGTTGGAATGGTGTCGTTACTGTCATTAGTAGCTCCGCAGGAAAATCAAAGTTTGTATACGATGAAGTCGTCAGCATGATTTTGATGAGAAAATCAGAATGCAGTCGAACCATGGCTCCACTTTGAGTTCAGCCTTGAACATGGAGAGTCAAGGCAGAGGAAACAAGCATGGACAATCAAACAACCGTGGCAAATCTAGGCCCAGGTGGTCTAAATCCAGAAATCCTAGAGGTACTCAGGACACAGGTTCCCAGAGCACAAAAGTTATTGAGTGTTGGAACTGTGGAAAAGCTGGTCATTACAAGAACCAGTGCAGGAGTCATAAGAAAGAATATGAGGCGAGGGCAGAGACAGAAGCAAATATTGCTCCTGAAAATGATGAGATTTTGATCTGCTCTTTGGAGAGAAAGCAGGAGTCTTAGTTCTTAGACTTCAGAGCCTCATTTCATGCCACATGTTGCAGAGATTGCCTAGAGGAGTACACACCAGGTAATTTTGGTAACGTGTACCTTGGCAACGATCAACCTTGCAACGTAACCGACAAGGGAGTTGTGAAGATCAATATAAACAGGTTAGTATGGAAGCTGAAGGATATCAGGTATATTCCAGACCTGAGAAAGAATTTAATCTCAGTTGGTCAGCTAGCAGATGAGGGAAACACAAAGAAATTCATTGGCGATGAATGGAAAGTTTCAAAGAGTGTACTAACGATTGCGTGAGGTAAGAAAATCGGAACACTTTTTCTAACCTCCAATGCCTCCATGTCTATTTCAGTACAGATTAACATGTGTGAGGATTGTATAGTCGGGAAACAGAAGAGGGTTAGTTTCCAGATAAACACCTGTGCCCCAAATAAGAAGGGACTAGAATTGGTCCACTCAGAATATGTAGGGACACAATAGTAGAATACCAAGAATCCTCAGGTGGAGGAACCAGTGGAGCAGATCGTCGCATCACCATCTCCTACTCCAGCTCCGAAGCTTAGGAGACCTACTCGGTCTCATATACCAAACAGAAGGTATATTCATTACTTACTTCCTATAGATGGAGGAGAGCCTGAATGCTATGATGAAGCATGTCAGGTGGCAGATACAAGCAAGTGAGAGCTTGCGATAAAGGATGAGATGAAGTCCCTCACCTCCAACAAAATGTGGAAGTTGCCCAAAGGCCTTCACAACAAGTGGGTGTACAGAATTGAAGAGGAACATGACTGCTCTAGAAGGTACAAGCCTCGGTTGGTAGTCAAAGAATTTGAGCAGAAGGAAGGGATTGACTACACCGACATTTTTACACCAGTTGTGAAGATGACAGCCGTCAGATTAGTTCGCAGGAATCGAGCAGACAGGAAGATGGTACAGAGAAGCTGAAGTTGTGTTCAACTTCAGTTGGTCTTCATGCTTGAAGACATATGTTTTGAGCACATCATTTATTCATGATACTGGTTGAGGAGGCATCTCTATCTTCAAGTGGGAGATTGTTAGAGTTGGAGCTAGAAGACAGCTAGGAGAGCTGGAGCTGAGTTGGAGACATGATCCATTCATGGAGCTGAGTTGGAAAACGCATTACAATTAATCTCACGCGGTGAAATTAATCCCATGATTGTAACTTCCCTTGTTTTGATTCATTGTGTTTAAATTGAAATTAAATTGTGATTGGAATATTAGTCCTATAAATAGAGGGCTAAGAAATAACATAGTAGAATAGTGAGAAACTTAGAGAGAGCAGAGAGGCAGAAGGGAGGAAGAGAGAGAGAGAGAAAGAGAGAGAGAGAGAGAGAGAGAGAGAGAGAAAGAGAGAGAGAGAGAGAGAGAGAGAGAGAGAGAGAGAGAGAGAGAATTGTAATTTTTTCGGCTATAGTGAATATTTGGTGTGTGCTCCATGGACATAGGTCATTATTGACTGAACCATGTTAAATCTTTGGTGTCACTTTGATCTGGATGCTCATAGGTTCCTAATAGGTTGCATTAGAAAAGACAAATTTGGGGAAGAGATGATAAAGAACTCAAAACTTGCTGGTGTAAATGTAATTTCTTCTTCTCCTTCTTCTTGTGGACACAAATTTTTTCTTCCTTGATAAGGAAAAAAAAAAACACACACACACACACACGTAGAATTTCTCAAGCACCAAATTCTGGACTTTATTATATGTTTGGCATAATCTGCTGCATGTGAACAATCAGGTCCATTATTATGAGGTTGATTCTGCACCAACTGGTACTTATGATGTATGTGTCATGGGTGGTGAAAGGTAAGTTAAATAAAAACATACATCTTCCTCTCATTATATGTGCCAGTTAAACAATAAAATCCTTGGTATTAGTTCTGACTAATGCATATTATCTATTAGTTGTGGTTGGCTGCATGGATCTCTCTAAGAGCATTGTCCTGATGGATCCATACCCAGTTAAGAGCAGCCGACTACTGCTCCTTCAACATTTTCGGCGCCGACTACTCCTCCGTCAATCTTTGCTGTGGCTGCTCCATTTCAACCTTGTCGGCACCGGCTGCCCAGAATGTCAAAACTTGGTAGCCTACCAACTTTGATATTTTGATCCTGCCCTTTCTATATATATATATATCAGTGTGCATGAAAGAGAAGAGAGTGTGTAGAGTGAGAACTGTAAGAGAGCTCTAAGAGTTGAGTAAGAGTTGAGTGATTATTGTATCCTCCTCCTCCTCTGTATTTTTCCCAGTACATAGTAATTTCTCGTTCCCATGGACGTAGGCCAGAATTTGGCCGAACCACGTAACTCTGGTGTCAATATTTGTGTGTGTGTGCTTTGTTTATTTTTCCCATTAATTAATCGACCAATAAAGCCCAACAAAGTGGTATCAGAGCTTGGTTGGAATAGAATCTCCAGATCGAAGAAAAATTCCCAAATTTTGAGCCTCTGTTCAGTAGCTCAAAATTTAATTTTGAGGCCACCATCGCACTCCTCTCATTGAGACGAAGCAACCGGTGACAACCGGAGCTCCAAAAGACTTTAGATGGCACTGCACGTGCCAAGCCGAAGAAAGACGCCTCCCCACGTGCCGATTACGCACCGATACTTGCTGGTCACGTAGCACATGTGCGCCCACGCGTCCTCCTTGCCCGGACAAACTCAACCTGACCCGGACTCAACCCAACCCGACCCTGATAATCTCTCAGACCGAATCAACCCGAGACCTGATCCGCGGATCCGTATTCAACCAAAATTGATTCAGACCCGGGAGCCACGTCAGTGCTGCTACATCAGCGCCACGTCATCCGACCCCGCACTGCCACATCATCAGTGGGCCCCACAGTGACACATCAGCAGGTGGACCCCACTGCCATGTCAGCAGGTGGACCCCACTGCTATGTCAGCAGGTGGAGCCCACTTCCACGTCAGTAGGTGGGCCCCACTGCCACGTTTGCCTGACATGTCATCACTGTCACGTCAGCATAGTTGACCAGAGTTGCCCATTTTTTACCGAACTTTGACCGAGCTTTTTGAAGCCATTTCGAGTCCGTTTTTCGAACGACTTAAGCCATTTCTAAAGTTTTCAACTGTTCCGGACGCAACCATACATTTAGTTTCTCGAGATTCTACCCCAATTTTTTTGTACGAGCAAGTTAGTGCTTAATTACTTAAAATAAATGGAGGAATTAGACTCGGGTACTATAATCAAGCTCACGGCCTCTAATTACACTCTATGGAGGTCTTAGATGGAGGATCTCCTTAATTGTAAGGATCTGGCAGATCCTTTGGATTATAAAGGTATGAAACCAGATTTCGTCAAAGACGATGAATGGAGAAAAATGAATAGGAAGACCATTGGTCAAATCAGACAATGGATTGACCATAAAGTATATCATCACGTCGCACAAGATACTGATGCTTATAATCTTTGGGAGAAGCTGGAAACATGTACCAGGCCACGACTACTCGCAGCAAAGCTATGTTAAGGAGACGGCTTGTTAATTAGAAGTTAAAGAGTGGGACCTCTATAGCTGAACATGCTAGTGAGTTCCAAAACCTAGTAAATTAGCTTTCATCTGTGAAAATGGATCTTGGAGATGAAGTAGAAGCATTGCTTCTCCTTAGTTCCTTACCGCACAGTTGGGAGACATTGATTATCACTCTCAGCAATTCAGCTCCTGACGGCAAACTTACCATGGCAATGATAAAAGATGCCTTATTCAACGAGGAGGCCAGGAGAAAAGAGACAGGTGCAGTTCAGTCACAAGCCTTTGTTGTTGAAACCAGAAGCCGACCTCAAGGAAGTACCAGTACTAAAAGTCAACGCAGAGGCAGAGGTAGAAGCAAATCTAGAGGAAGGTCCCAGGATAGCGGTAGATGCAGTGATGGTAGAAATTGGCAGAGAGGAAAAATCTCTTGTTACTATTGTGGCATTGAAGGCCACATGAAGAAAGATTGTCAAAAATTTCGGCGGGATCATGGTCAAAGTAGCCAACAACAAAAGAAGGAGGAAGGTGAGAACTCGGTCACCTTAACCCAAGATATATCAGTATTTTCAATTGATGAAGATGCATGTTGTCATATTAGGAACCACAAAATTGAATGGGTGGTAGATACAGTAGCTTCCTACCATGCCACTTCCCACAAAGAGTTCTTCACGGTATATAAATATGAAGACTTTGGTATAGTAAAGATGGGGAACACCAGTTCTTCTCAGATCGTGGGAATTGGAGACATGCAGATTGTGACCAATATTGGTTGCACCATAACACTAAAAGACGTTCGACATGTCCCAAACCTTCGGCTCAATCTTATTTCTGGGGCAGCCCTTGATAATTAGGGCTATGAAAGCTACTTTGGGAAAGGCGCTTGGAAATTTTCAAAAGGTACCTTGACAATAGCACGAGGATGTATTTGCTGCACATTATACAAGATGTAAGTGAAGATTTGTACTGATGCCATCAATGTAGTGGAAGATGAAGCATCGCCAAACTTATGGCACAAGAGACTCGGACATGTGGGTGAAAAAGGGGCTTCTTACACTAGCAAAGAAGACATTTATCAAAATCACAAAAGGTATTGCCTTGAACCCATGTGATCATTGCTTATTTGGGAAACAACATAGAGTTTCCTTTAGTTCCTCTATGAAGAGAAGGTCAAAGCCATTGAGTTTGGTACACATTGACGAATGCGGACCCATTGAAGTAGAATCAATCGGCGGCAATAGGTATTTTGTTACCTTTATTGACGATGCGTCAAGGAAGGTGTGGGTATATTTTCTGAAAACAAAGGAACATATATTTAAATATTTCAAGGAATTTCATGCTATGGTGAAGAGGCAAACAGGGAAGAGATTGAAGTGCCTCCGAACAGACAATGGAGGCGAGTATACTTCCAATGAGTTCAGAGTATACTGTACTGAACGCGGTATTAGGCATGAAAATACGGTCCCACGTACCCCACAATATAATGGTGTAGCTGAAAGAATGAATTAGACCATTATAGAGAGAGTTAGAAGTATACTCAGTATAGCTAAATTACCTAAGCCATTCTGGAGGGAAGCTATTCGTGCCGCATGTTACCTTATCAACAGATCACCATCAACACCACTTAATTTTGGAATTCTAGAGAAAGAATGGACCAAAAGAAAAGTTTTTTACACTCATCTAAGAGTGTTTGGGTGCAAAGCTTTTGTATATATATATATATCTAATGAGCAAAGGCAAAAGCTCGACGTGAAGTCCATTTCATGTATCTTTATTGGCTATGGAGATGATGAATAAGCTACAGATTGTGGGATCCAGAGAGGAAGCAGGTCATCAGATCGAGAGATGTGATTTTCCATGAAAACCAGGTGTTTGAGGACTTTAAACTACAAACAAAGTCTAACCAGCCTAGTTCCAGTGCTCCAGTCATTGTAACGGATCCTACACCATCATATTCTCCCACAAACCATGGAGAATTGCAGGATGATCCTTTGGAAACAGATGTAGATGATGTTGAGCAGGGGGAGCAACAACCCCCTTCACCAGAAATTGCAGAATCATCACATCAGTCAGACGATGAAGTATCTCCTCCTCCAGAAGAAGTTGAGCCGAGAAGATCTGAAAGAGGTCATGTTCCGATTCCGTCGAGAAGATATCCAAAATCAGAATATCTTTTACTCACCAATGAGGGGGAGCCAAAAAGTTTCCAAGAGGTCCAGTCTCATACTGACAAAACCAAATGGATGGAAGCTATGAAAGTAGAGGTGAATTATTTACATAAGAATCAAACGTATGAGCTAGTAAGACTTCCCAAAGGGATGAGAGCACTAAGGAATAAATGGGTGTTCAAGCTTAAGAAAGATGGTAGTGGACAAATAGTGACGCATAAATTTAGATTGGTCATCAAAGGTTTCGAACAGAAGAAAGGCGCCAAAAAATATATCAAAATCTCGGCCCATATGCCGATTTTCCATTATAAAAATCTGTATCATTAACACATTCCCAAAAAATAATATTTCATAACAATTTCTACTCATGCCACACTAACAGGTTTTTCGCATATTCAACATACCATCATTTTTAACAGTATTTTTACAAATATAAATCATATATAAATATATTTATTTTCTTGAAATCAAATGCTATAACAATATACATATTTTTCATAAAATACTAGTTTAGTTTATCCCCTTACCTGATTCTTGAAAAGCCCCTAAGAAAATCTGTCTCGCATCCACAGGGTTCCCAACTCAACACCCTGGAAACAGCATCAGAACTAAAGTTCAGTATTTCTACGCGTATAACACTTCCTACAACTGTCTAATAACCAAATATTGAGTAGAAAGCCTTACCCTGGATTTGGGATGATTTCCAACTTAGCCCCACCAACGATTCGCTCCTTAGATTTGCAGAGAACTTTTCCAAGAGCGTCGTGGTGGCTTCATATTGTCGAACCGGTGAAAATACGGCCCAAAATCGAAGAGAAAAGGAGAGGGAACCAAATGGAAGAGAAAAAAAAAGGGTTTTGCGCTGAATTTCCATAAAAAAATCCAAGTTTTTCACTATTTATAGGGTTGGATTCGTCAACGAGCCACGTCATCTCGTCGACGAGTCCTTTAATAATTTCGTCGACGAAATCCATTCCTCATCGATGAAATTTAGACTGCCCAGAAGCTCTCTCGGTATTTCCTCGTCGACGAAATCCTATCTTCATCGACGAGGTCCTCTTATACCCTCGTCGATGAATCGCCTGTGTTCGTCAACGAGACCCTGATAATTCCCCTTGGTTATTCTTTCCAAAATGCAATGTCGTCGATTGCCTCCTTCTGTTTCTGGTTTCCATTTCCCTTTCTTTTTATTATTTAAATACCATTATTCTTCAGGTCGTTACATTATTAATTAAATAAGATAATAAAATAAATAGCATAACATATATAAATAGACTAAGTGATAGGATATATATAACAAAAGAAAAATCTAAATATATATATTATAATAATATAATAATATAAAATTATATATATAAACATATACAAGTCTCCTGAAGCTTCAGCTTCAGGAGAATCAATTTGGAAATCAAATCTAAAACAACCCCCCTTTTTTCTTATGCATGGCCGAGACTCTCCCTCTCTCTCTCTCTCTCTCTCTCTCTCTCTCTCTCTCTCTCTCTCTCTCCTCTCTCTCTCTCTCTCTCTCTCTCTCTCTTCACTCTCTTTCTCTCTCTTCAATTTCTTCCCATTCGTAAGCCGAATCAACGATCAGACACCACGATGAGGTCTCGACTTCGATTTTGAGCAAGTTAATCGGAGTAGATTTTTTATTTGGGGATCCTAGGCACCACTCCAAGGCTAAGGGATTTGTTCAAACGCTGCGGGCATCGATTTATGATCCCTTCAAGCATTTTTTCAGGAAACAGGTAAGGGGAATAAATTATGTCAACTATTTTTAAGGATCAACCGATTAAAATGGAGCATGTGTTTACAGAAATGTTATATATAATTTTATGAATAATCAGGCATATGATCATGACGATTTTGGGTTATTTTATATATATATATATATATATATATATATATATATATGAGTATTTGGAAAAAACCAAGGTGAGTAAGTTAATCATCTCCGTTACCCGAAATACACATATGTTGAGTTAGATATAATAATGGAAATGAACAGACATAGTTTTCAGTAAAAATATACTTTTCCCAAGCAACTTACCATATATGGATTGACGTTTAAATCGTGTAGCATGAGAATGAATGTTTTTACTGCACAAATAAACATATTAGATTTTTATGTTATTATACAGTGAAATTTGTGGTTTGTACTGATCTCAGGCAATGTAGAGAGTATTGGGGAGTTAGGATATGACGGCTATATGCCAAGTTAGGGTATGACAACTATATGTCGAGTTAGGATATGATGGCTTCATGTCAAGATATGATTTAATAGGTTGTATACGGAAATGTGAACATGAACATGGTGCTCTGTTGAGCCACGATCTTGATTATGTTTATGGTGCTCTGTTGATCCACGATACTGAATATGTGTATGGTGTTCTGTTGAGCCACGATATTGATTATGTTTATGGTGCTCTATTAAGTTGCGATACTGATTATGTTTATGGTGCTCAGTTGAGCCGCGATATTGATTATGTTTATGGTGCTCTGTTGAGCCGCGATATTGATTATGTTAATGGTGCTCTGTTGTACCGCAATACTGATTATGTTTATGGTGCTATGTTGATTTGCGATATTGAGTATGTTTATGGTGCTTTGTTGAGCCACGATACTGATTATGTTTATAGTGCTTTATTGATTCACGATACTGAGTATGTTTATGGTGCTTTGTTGAGCCACGATACTGATTATGTTTATGGTGCTCTATTAAGTCGCGATATTGATTATGTTTATGGTGCTCAGTTGAGCCGTAATATTGATTATGTTTATGGTGTTCTGTTGAGTCGCGATACTGATTATGTTTATGGTGCTCTATTGAGCCACGATCCCGATTATGATTATGTTTATGGTGCTCGGTTGAGTTGCGATCCCGGTTATGATTATGTTTATGGTGCTTGGTTGAGTTGTGATCCTGATTATGTTCATGGTGCTTTGTTGAACGACGATCCTGGTTATAATTATGTTTATGGTGCTTGGTTGAGCTGCGATCCTGATTATGTTGGACTGATGGTTAACTTCAAAATTGTGGGATTCATGAATACATTGGATACTCAGTAGGTATTAGGTTATAAACCTCGAATGTTGAGATTGTTTGTGTTTTGGGAGATTCCTTAGTATGGACTCATCCTTGGAGTTGTCATGTGAGACTCCTTAGATGGGGACTCACCTTTGGAATGGTATGTTAGTTTTGAGCTTGGACATCTTGTTGGACATGGTAACCCCATGGTTTTTTAGATCAGTTGTACTAGAAGAGACTTTAGAGTGTGAACTCATCTTTAAAGTTGTGCCTTGTTAGACTTTAGAGGTGAGAATTCATTTTGGAAAAGGTATATTGGTTTTGTGCTTGGATGTTTTCTTAATTAGGTAACTACAAAGCAGGTTGGTAGTTAGATTTGGAGAACCTCCAAGATGAGATCCATCCCTTAGAAGGATAAGGTTGGTATGGAACCTTATGCTGGTATTCAGATGTCAAAAATTTTACAAGTTTCGAGGAACAAGAAAGTTTTTTATTCGATTTGTGGTTATGTAAGGGTTTTTGAACGTGACTCTCCTAATGCTAGAAGGGAGTTGTATCATCCGTCAAAAGAAGGTACATTACAAAGTATCATAAGGGAGTTTTCCAATTCGGTAATATAAGTTTGACGTTTTCAAACCACCATTTTTTCATTACTCATTATCATGTTTTTATAAAACTTGGGGATACGAGACTAATCCATTTTTAGAGCAATACTTTGGACTCCTCAAAATCATGTTGGAGTAAGCAAGCATCGATTTTATCAGGTATTTTCTTCTTTATTTTTAGTTTCTTTTCTTTCACAAGGTAGCGTATACATAGATGCGAAAATCATTTTACAAATGGATGTCGATAGGGATGATAAATGATTAATCATCATGGAGATGGTTGGTCAATTGCCATTTTTACGTACAAACGTGCTCTTAAACTTAAAATCTGATTTTTTCAAACTTTTTTCAGAATTTTTTTTTTACTTTTCTTATATATTTTTTCAATTTTGTATCATGTGATTTTAACTATTCTATCCATTTTTTACAAACGCTTCAAAAAAAAAGAGAGGATAAACACCAAATAAGACGGGCGAAAACACATTATCAATCCATCCATCGCCTACTAACCGCCAGCCACTCTCATAATTCCACTTGAAAGCTCCGCCTCGTCCCGACCTATCACCTTGTCGCCTGGTAATGCTGCTGTCTCCAAATTTGAAAAACTACAAAAGAAAACAAAAATGGGTGGATGGACACCCTTGCATTCCTATGGCACCCCACAACCCTATCCTCTCCTACCATTAGGACACCCTGCCCTAGACCGGAGCGTCCTTTTTCAATCCCTTTCAGGCGCGTCGCTCTTCCTCCCCCTCTCTCTATCTCTCTCTCAACAAAAAATCCGCGGATCGCACGAAGTCGCAGAGCAAGGGAAGGGAACATCGCAGATCACACTCGAGAGAGGACCGCCATGAACAATCCTCCATCTCCTCCTCCTCCTCCTCCTCCTCCTCCCCCTCCTATTCTCAACCTACGCACCACGGCGCATGTTATCAAGCAGGCGGCTTCGTCCTTCTCCTCCAGCTTGTTCACCTTTCTCTACCTCTCGCTTCTTCTCTTCTCCTTCCGCGCGATCGTGGAAAATGGTAGCCACTTCGTCACATCCTTCATCGACCGGGACCCCTCTCTTAAAGCCCTTCTCTCCCGTCTCGACATCGCCGGCAATAATCTCCAGGCGCCCGGCGGCCTCGCCCCCTCCGCGGCTGCAGCGCACCGCCGCCACCGCCGACCCTTCCTCCACCTCACCCGCGTCGGAACCCTCGACGACGACTTCTTCTCCGGCGACGATGACGACGATCGCTCCCTCTTCGGTACCAATCGGAAAACACAAATCAACGGCAGTTTTGTGAGATTAGGGTTTTCAAATTTCGCAGGGGATAGTGGAATTAGGGTTTCGGAGATTGTTCACCCGGGTTTCTCTTTCAGAACCGAGGGTTTATCGTTCGATGCCGATGGCAATGACGATAATGCCGTTGACGAGGCCGATGGAGGGAATGGGTCGATTGGATTGGAGAAGGAGGAGAATAGAGCAGTGGATTTGCAGTTCTTTATAAGAGGGTTGGAGCTTGGTCGTCGCGATGCCGCAGTACTATTCTTTTTCGTGAGTTTCTTGTCTGCAGCTTACGGGTGGGTGATTCTTGGCTTTCTGGTGACATATTCATGGGTTCTTGGCATTGTGTTCGTTGCTGTTGTGAATGATTTGTTAGGGAGGTACAGTTCGTGTGTGGGGAATATATGGGACGGATCTAGGCTGGGAATCAAGAGGCTTTCGGGGCTTATCCTCATGAGATGGGCTGTTAGGGATGCAGTGACTCAGCTTCTTGGCCTATGGTTCTTTGGTGAAATTGAGGATCAATATTCGTTTTTCAGACTGTTTGTGAGGTTGAAATTGATGCCATTCTCGGTTATGTCTCCATGGGTTCGAGGTTTTGAGAAGGAGATTTCTGGTTTTTTGTTTGCTTGGTTTCTAGTGGATACTTGTGTGTCTTTCATTTTTGCTATAGACTCTTGGGTGGCTATAGTGGATTCAAGGAGGACTGGTAGGGAAATTATGAAGGAAGGTTGTTACTTGCTGTCTACAATGATGAACCAGGCTGTGCAAATAAAATGCTTGGAAGCTATATTCTCGGGGTCGTTTGTGAGATGGGGTTTGCAAAGAGTTTGTGGGAAATTGTTTGCTGCAGTGTTTCAATCAGTCGTAGAAGTTTATTTTATGGTAGCTTGGCTGATATTTTACTTGGCGACAAGATGTAAGGATGCTTCTTCTAACGGGAGAAGATTTGGGCAAAGAGAGTTAGAGGGTTTCTTTCAGGGCCTTAGATGATACACATTGGGAACTGAGGGAGAATTCTTGCAGGCTTCAATTGTAACATTGAAATAGCGGTAACCTTTTTGCCCTTTATGTCCTGTTGCCTGTGTGATTTTGCACTGCCATTGTTTGCTGTGTGGCCAACGCTGTGTTGTACTTTATGACAAGGCAGTATACTACTTGTGTATATTTTCACAAGGATGCTTCATGTGTATATGTTGCAATCATGGTTTTTTCTTGTGCCCTGGCACATTACATTTTGATATTTTCTCATCAAGATCTTAATATAAGAATTAAGAATGCTCATGAATTGTTGTGCTGTTGCATGTGGTCATTTCTGAATTCTCATTTTCGTGTTTATGGTATAGCAATGGCACAAATTAGATTGAATAATTGGCAGAATGCTGCTGTATTTGTTGACAATTTTATTCTTGGGTTTCCATTTGGTATTAGTCTTGCATGGTATGTAGGTATTTTGAGAAACACTCGCTTTTCACTTTTGAGTCTTCATTATGCGACTACTGTTCTGCAACTTTATGGTTGAAAAATGAATATGAGAAGTAAGTAAACAAATTTATGAGGCAGATCTGGAAAGTCAGCTAGGGAAGCTGCACATGAATTGTGTTGTAGGAGAGGTTTTCAAGCCGATATTATAAGTGCTATATCTTTGAGGTGCTCATATTACTTGCTGGTATGGGCCGTATGGCAGAAGACTTCTAGTTGTGACTTGTGAGAGGCTTATGGGTCGGTTTTGACTCATTATTTTACAATGGGTAACGACTTGCCTTTTCATGTTAAGGTACAGCGTTAACTTTATTTTTAATTTTCAATTGATGAATGATAGTTTCTAAATGCGAACAAAATGTGCATAAAAACGAGGTGCTTAATAGCCTGTGAAACTGAAAATATGGGCCTAAACTGCAAGGTTGTAATTTTCAGTTTTAGGGGCAGCTTCAGCTCGGTTCTGTTCTGTTATATTATTAGTATTCTGTGCTTAGCTGACTGAAAAAGTTCAGTTCCCTTGGATTTGATGATTTTGCTTCAAACAGGCCGATCCAACCTGTTGGACAGCCCTATTTGATGCTGTAGTTTCTCTGTCACATGAACTTCAGATTTTGGACCTCATGGAATGAAATTCTGCATCCACTAAGTATTGCCTGTGCAGTCTAGGTAGGTAGGATCGAATCAATCAATTTTGTTCCCTCGCCCATTTAAAGCCGCATATGGATCTTTAAGCCATATTCATCGTATTTTCCAATTTTTAGATAAAATAATGTCATGTTATCATTCAAAATCCCCAAAGTTAGCGGTGGAATACATAGCTGCAACTGTTGTGGAATGCTGTCAGAAAATAAGTATAACAGGTGATGTTGGTTGCCCCATGCTGTGCTGTTTTGGTTGGTTTTAATTGGAGGCCTGGAAACCCAAACCCCTAGCCAGGTCCGGTGTAGTAGAATGCTTGGTATTAAAATTTTTTTGCAGAAGGTACCAGGACGAAACAAAATGCTAAAGGAAATATTTGACTGGTTACTCCTTTGAGAGGAAAAGATATCTGGATTCCATGGATCAAGCATTTTGTTTGTGGCATTTAAGGAAAAGAAAATTAGAGGAATTTATTTTTTTTATGCTTGGCTAGTCGATCAGGAAATAAAATCATGATTTTATGCATCATTAACATATGGTTTTTTGAGGTAAAGAAAAATCAAATGTTAATGACGTGTAAATCAAATTTTGTTCATTTGGTACATATTTCATTTTTTTTTTCACTTTTCTTGATTATTATATATGAAAAAATGACTTTCTCTTTTTTTTTTTTTCCCTCTATTATTATTATTATTATACCATTTTCTAAGTTATAAATGCGGCACTAATGTTGCTGCATACTTGTTTGGTGGTGGATGGACTGCCATTTTGTAATTTCATTGCCTTGGAGCATTTTATGGTACAGCTAGCTAAAATATTGATGATGGACTCGACAGCTGCAGGTAACTGGTGAGATGATTATTCATTTCAACGGCTTCATGGACTGTCACAGATGAACTATCAAGGGAAGTAGTTCCTTCTCATGGTTGCACTCTTGCTTAAGTTCTTGTTATATATGCCAGTGGTTCTCCATCTGATGTTTGATTTTAATCCATAAAAATAACTCATTGAACCAAAAAGGTATAAGCTTTTGTGCCACATGAAAAGCATCTAGGTTTGTACGGCCATGTGGAGGGAGGGGTTAATCTCTATCAGTTCTTGTTACATACCAAAAGAATTTTGTCTTGCTTTGGAGTTGCCCATGTTTTTTCTTTTGAAAATTTTCAAGGGGTTTGAATGTGGCCTCCTTACGAGTACTCCTCTTGAAGCAGTGGCATAGAATCCTATCCTCTCAAATATTCCCACCGTAATTTCAATTCCAAATCCTCTCCTTAAAGGAATTGAATTTGTGGTTTTTTAGGTGATGAACCACAGGAGCCAAAGCTTGATTTCTTTAAGGAGGATTTTTTTGACTTATTGTAGCAATTAATGTTAAAGACAAATTATGGTACTTAGGTGGATTTTACTTTTTTGCATGTGGGTACAACATAAGGCAAGGCATGAGTAAAGGTTTAGCTAATCTTTTCTTTTTGTCTGCATTATTATTAATTTAGGAATTTGAAATTGCATGATTATAATGACTAAATTTTTTACCATCACTTACAAGTTGTTTAATTTGACGCCCATCTTTAAATTCGAAATTTAACACTATTGGAGAAGTGTTTGATTTTTAGAGACACACTTGTTCACATATTCTTTCTTTGCAAAATCTCTTTGCATTCATTCCTCCTTTGACAATGTTATGAACATTTAATAATCTTTTCATGTGGACTAGTTTTGTTGTAAGAGAGTTTTCCCCTATAGTCCCTATTAATTTTACATAATTAAAGAGCAAACTTAGAAAGTGTAGGTCGTTTTTTTCTCAATGTTTTCACGGTAGAGCTTCTAATCTTTGAGCCTTGATCATCATTATTTTTTCTTGAACTCTCTACTTCTATTTTCTTGCCCTCCCATAGCGCTTTTTCATCCACAATTGAACTTCTATATATATGGGAGGAGAGGAGGGCTACTTGGGTTTCACGAAATAACCCAAGTCTCCCTACGCTCTCCTTCGAATGCACATGCGGTGAGACAACCAATTCATTGTGAGTGAGCTAGTTTGAAGATTGGTTAATGAGAAATTATGCACGCAGTTATTGATGCCTTATAATGGGAGCCTACAAATCCTCCACTTTAGGCTTTACACATGGTAGATTATGAGGACGTGTTATCTTACCAATATCAAGTAAACTGGGTTATTTCTTTCTTTTTGTTGAAAACCTTACAACTAAAGAAACGTATAAATCAATGAATGGAGAAACTAAATTGTTGAATCTAATTTAAAGAAATTTATGTGGTATAAAATATAAATCTAATGGAGTTTCATAATGGAACAATAGAACTATAAAACAACTATTGAACTATATGCTGAAGTACAAGAATATCTAAATTAAACTTATGGGGGTAAAGCAGTACTTTCTCATTGCACATACAAAATAGAATCTCTTAGAAGAAAATTGTAAAGACGTCATATGAATTATGTGAAGGAAAACATCTTGATTTGAAATACTTATTTAAAGTGTGAACGTATTTTGCTATTGTTATCTTATTGTTTAATAAAAGTCAAGTATCTTTTAAGGAATGGTGTGGATTTAGATGGGTAAATGGTGGATTACTTGTTAATGAATTGGTTGTGTTAACTTCCATCAGAAGTTCAAGGATAATGGTAGTAAAAATTATAGAAATTGTAGAAATCACAAAAAAAAAAAAAAAGGGGGGGGGGGGAGAGAGAAAGAGGGAGGTGAAAAGATTTAGACTAGAAGAGGTAAGGAAAGAGGGAGGGACTAAAAGGAGAAGAAAATGAGACAGAAATAAATAAAGAGATAAAGAGAGATAAAAGGCATTGTGACCTATTTACTGTTTGGTTATTATATGATGTTTCTTGAGTTGAGTTGGTAATCCCCTCACAATAATCATTATATGTATTTATACACTCCCAAATCAAGTCTACATTGATTTTGCAAGTACAAATATAAATTCAAAATAATAAACCCTAATAATAGAGGACGTTTGTAAAATATTTAAAACCTAATAATAAATTGGAACCATTTCATAATATCAAAGGTCTAATTTAGTATACTTGACATGTTTGCAAAATGCTTGTTTGCCTTGTCACCTGAAGATGGACGAACTTCATTTGAAAACTCAAATGACCATCATCGCCTATTGACTGCTTAGTCTCTGTGGCTACAATGGTTACTTACAACTTTTGTGTCACCTAAGTGAGATGTGGTTCCATTCATTAGGAGATTTGTGTCTCGCCTATAGTATTTGACTTATGCCTCTTCTAGGCGATTCTCCACTTAGTCACTTGGTGACTAAGTGACACATGATCCACCCTACCAAGTAAAGCCCTTTTTTAAGGTGATTATCTTAGTTGAATAATCACCATCACATTCTATGGAGGTGCACAAGGATCACACAATCAATGCCCCCATGATTGCTCTATTTAGTTACTTATACCGCTTATAAATGAAAAATCGTAAGTATAATTTTAGTTTTAGCCGATCACAAAGTGTTATGCCTTTCTTTTCTTGGGCAATTCATACCTAGAATATTCTTGAACTTTTACTTGTGTCATCCATCACGAGGCAACAAATTACTCATTTTAGGGTGCATTAATCGTATCATTAGCCTAAAAAAGTGATATTCGTGGCTTACATTGGCTACCTTCTGCTTAGTTATTAAACAATTATGATTTTCATAAGGCGATCTTTGTCAAACTATTGCTTACTTGACCTCTATCGCTTAATTGCCAAAATAGTTAAGTAATCTTCCCTAACTGGCTACTATCTAGTTTAATCGCATGAAAGATTCTTTGCAATACAAAGGTTAATTCCCTAGTATTCTCTATTTGGTCTTGCATTATTTAAATCTTCTCATCCTATCTACTTTGGGTCACGATCAATAACATGTAGGCTATGGAATTTATAGGAGCATTCTTTCCTTCCTTCCAACAAGGGGTAAAGGTCACCCCTTTGCCATCAACTAATTTTTTGAAGGTGATGTTGGAGGAAGCAATTTGAAGATTATCCTCATTGCTCTCTAATGGGCTTTTAGGTTCTATCCGAAAAAGTAAAAATAAAATATCTCCTCACAAACACTAACGGTTGAAGCAATGTTTACCAAATTTCCTTTCATTAACAGATGGATCAACAAATTGAAAGCACTCCTCTAAGAGGCTCCTTGGTAGAAATGCCTACCTTGAGATCCTAATTGGATAAGAGGGATATCTCCTTGAACATATATATCTAAGATGCAGCTTGTAATACCTTAGAGACCAGTATAATTAGGTCAATAATAAAAAACGTTGGAATGTTTAGGAGCTTGAAAGGCTAAAGTCTGAGGTTAAAGTCATTCATGTTATAATTCAAAATTCATTTGTGCTCATCGCCAAATACTATGAGGCAGCAACAGAGAAAATGATAAGGTGATTGGCAGTCCAGAATCACATCGATGATGCATGACGCGATAATTTTAGGGCAAAGATAACGTTGGCCGATCATGAGCACTCTGCTCAACGGTTACAAGAGTCGTTTACCCTCACCAACTTTTTAGGAGAATTAGATTATGACTATTTTATATTGTATTTTTCTAGCTAAGTCCTTAGGATTGGTCAAATTCAAATAAACTTGAGTAAACCTAGTACTCTCTCTATAACCTAATTTAGTTGACAAATTTCATTGGCTTTGCTAAATGATAATTCACCTCAAATCATTTTCCATCCTAGCCTAGTTGATGCTTGTCATGCATTTCACTTTAGTATTTTTATTTTTATTTTTTATTTTTGCGAAAAGTTCATTTTACCTCAAAATTATCTACCTCATGCTAAGTGAGGTTAGCTTAGGCAATGCTCATCATGCACTTTACATAGAAATCTTCATGTAAGTCTCTGAGTGAATGCAATAATGCCTTTTTTTCCAAGAACACTGCTTCATTTGATGACACTTATCATTTGCAAGTGAGTGCATGTTTCTTTTTTCCTACATTTTGACTATCAAGAATATGTTGGCCTTAGAGTCAAGCCTTGAGGGGGGTGAATAGACTCGTTTGCGTATTTTCGTTTTTCTCTACAAAATATAAAATATTTTCAAGATACAAATGATTATATCACAATATATAGAATATATATCATGCACATGATATAAATTAAAAAGGAGGGAAGAAAAGCTCAACACTGATGTTGATGTGGTTCGGCCCCTTGCCTACGTCCACACCTTGAGTCACGCCCAAGGTTTCCACAATCCACCAATACAACTCTTTCACTGGCAAAGAAGCCTTTACACCACAAGAACAAATCCCTTTTGCTCACCAAGAGTCTTCCAACAAGGTTCACCAAGAACCTTTGCAATTCGGTTCACCAATAACTCTTACACTTTGGTTCACTAAGAACCTTTGAACTAGGTTCACCAAGAACCCTTATACAATAGGACAATGAATATGATTACAAAAACAAATGCTCCTTTAATGAGCTGATATTTGATACGATCAAAATCTCACACAAATCTCTCCAAATAATGATTGACAACTAGATTAAAGAGCAAGAGAGATTTTGAGCACAAGAATGATGAACTAAAATGTGGTGTCCTTGGGAATAAAATGTAAATTACTAAATCAATCTTTAAAGAAGCCTTTGGACTTGTATATATAGGTGAATTGGGCTACTAGCCATTTTATAGCCATTGGGCTTAAAATAATTAATTACTTTGAAAAATAACCGTTTATAGTCGTTGGGTTTAGTGTAATGATTCGAAAAATAATGATATTTAAATAATAAAGAGAGAGGAAAATTGAAATAGAAAAGAGGGCGGCAACAGACTTCGTCGACGACGTTGAACTTTGGGCTCGTCGATGAGAAGAAACCAAGAGGATGTTTTGGGCGACTCTGAACTTCGTCGATGAGGGGGGAAGTTCGTCAACGAGTTGCCTTCTTGACCTCGTCGACGAGGTGACATGGCTTGTCAACAAAGGCCGTATAAATAGTTCTAAACTCGGATTTTACGCAAAAAATTTAACCCAAAACCCACTCTCTATCTCCTCTTCGTTTTCCCTCCCTTCTCTCTAAGTTTCTGGGCCGGATTTACGCCGGTTCGACGATCTGAAGCCGCCACGACACTCCTGGGGAAGTTCTCTGCATATCTATTGGAGTGGATTGTCAGTGGGCTTAGTTTGAAATTCATCCCTAAATCAAGGCAAGACTATTTATTTAAAATTTGGTCTTCCCATAGTTATAGGAAATGTTATTCACGGATAGATACTGAAGCTTAGTTTTGCGAGTTGTCATTTTCAGGGTATTGAACAGGGAACCCTGCGGGGGCAGGACTAGCATATTTTAGGGAGATTTTTTTTCAAGTAATCAAGTAAAAGAATAAATTAAAGCAGTTATTTTTCAATGAAAATTATTATTAATTGATTAATAGAATTTTATTCAGAGAAGCATGTATTATATTTGAATATTATTGAGAAAATATATATTTGGGAAAATACTGCTGTTATATACAAGAAATATGATTTTAGAATGAAATGTATGGTTTTATTTAACATCGTATGGCATGAATATTATTTCACAAGAAAAATATTATGTTATGAAAAATTTTATGAATGAAGTATGTTTTCAAAAATTATGCAATAATGTAGTACATTATGGTTTTAAAATATATAATAAATGAATTATTTATTCAGAGAGATATGAATGAAATGTTCGGCGCAAGGCCGTGATTGATAGCTGACGTAAGGCCATGTTTTACGTATGATTTCAACACAAGACCGTATTTATGAATGTTCGGCGCAAGGCTGCAGATATGAAAGAAACTGGCGCAAGGTCATATGTATGTATGTTATTTCAGGAAATGCTATCAATCTATTTATGTTAGACAACTATATTATCATGTCTTATATGTTATCAGAGCCCGGATGATAGTTCAGTTCAGTTACAGAAGCACGGTATCGTAACTATACAGATCAGATTATTATGTTCAGACTTGTGTTAACCGCCCCTGCTAGTAGAGAGGGGTAATACATGACATCAGCTAGTTATACATCTTGGCTAAATTTTTAGTATTATTAGTTATACCAGACAGTTTATGAACAGTATGATTTATTAGAAATATGAAAGTATATGTTTATGCATTTATTAAATGATTGATCTTTTCTGGTATGTAAAATCTACTATATATCTACACTAGCATTAAATATTCATGTTGTCACACAACTGTATTTAGTTTATTTTCCCTTACTGAGAGGTGTCTCACCCCTAACATTAAATCATTCTCAGAATACCCAGAAAAACCGGCGGATCGAGGCCGCTGTTGAGATAGTGTGATAATACCCTGCTTGGAGGGTAAGTTTTGTTCTAGGGATATGAATTTTTTTTTGTGGGTTCCTAGACATGTTACTATTTTTGTATTTTTGGAGATTGTATATAAACACAGTATTTTGGAAATGTAGTAGGTTCTGATATTATGTATTTTGTGGTTATGAGAATGTGATTTATATTTACTACTGCTTAAGTTTCCGTTGTGTATGTTAGGCATACCCCGCTACCCACGGGTTCGGGTGACATTGTTATTAAATATGTTTTATTATATGATCAATTTAACAGGTCGTTACAGTTTGGTATCAGAGCTTAGGATGTTAGGTTCTGTAAACTCTAGAATGCAGCAATAAAATACCAGAGTATAGGATAAAAGAATTTGAGGTCTGGTTTTGTAATCTAAATGCAAGACTTCCGTGGTGGTTTGTGTGATTTTCTTAGGGTGACGATTTCAGAAAAGTCATGTTAAACTATCGTCGGGTTGGGTATCTAGATTGCAGGATTGAACCTTAAATTAAGATCAGGAGTGACGAATTAATTAAGGAAATATTATACTAGTTGGATGATATGTTATGGTAATAGGGTTCTAAGTTAAGTTATTTGTTTTTCAGGATGAACCTTTATGGCAGTAGTGCCCATGCTAGTGGGAATGGGGGAGCTGGACTCTCAGGCGCTGCGGGTGGTGATTAAGATGTAGTTTTGCACAGCGTGGCACAGCAAGTCATGACTGAAATTGCCAGGAGCTCGAGGGAACAGGGTGATCCATCAACAAGCCACGGTAGCTCGATCGAGAAATTCATTAAGATGAATTCTTCGGCTTTCTCAGGTAGAATTGATCTTGCTATCGTTGAAATCTGGGTGCAAGAGATTGAGAAAGTGTTTGTAGTGCTGCAGTGTACAGAGAAGCAGAGGGTGCTGTTTGCTATATATAGATTAACTGGAGAGGCCGAGAGACGGTGGATGGCGGTGAAATTTCTAGAGCAGAAGAGGACAATACTTGTGGAGATGACATGTGAGCGGTTTAAGGAGATATTCTTTTACAGGTATTCTTCGGCTTCATCTTGGTAAGTTAAGATTAAGAAGTTCTTGAATCTGAAGCAGGGATAGCAGACAGTGCAGCAGTATGCGGCGAGGTTCATTGAACTATCTCGCTTCGTCTCGTACATTATTCCAAATGAGGTGAAAAAGATACGACAGTTTGAAAGATGACTGAGGAGAGAAATATATAAGCAGGTGTTGATACTGAAGTTGTAGGATTTTGCCGAGTTGGTAGATAGGGTCACCATAGCAAAAGTTGGAGAGTGGTTGGAGGCTGAGGAGTAGAGGCAGAAGAAAAGGTCCACACCTTTCGGTTCCCAACAGGAAGTCAACCGTGGTTCATGGAAGAGAGGTGGCTACTACAAAGACCGGAGGCAGGAGACCGAGAATCGCGATTTTCAGGGTATGCAGTCATTTCTAACTTGCCCAACTTGTGGGAAGAGACACCCGAGGGAGTGTCGTGTCGGGCGAGGTATCCATTACCGGTGTAGGGAGTCAGGGCATGTGATGAGAGATTGTCAGGCTCAGATTGGTACTGCTTCTGCTCTTAAACCTACTCGGGGAGGCTATTAGGCGCCACATGGAGGCCAGTAGAGGAACATGGCTCTAGCCAAGGTTTTTGTTTTGACGCCGAGTGATGCTGAGACAGCCAGTGATGTGGTAACAGGTATGGTTAATATGTTTTTATTTAAAATTATTGCACTTTTTGACTCAGGGGCCATACACTCGTTTAAATCTGTGGGGTATGTTAAATTGTGTGGGGCTGAAACATCACTAGATATGGAATTATTAGTGGCTACACCAACTAGGTCAACGGTGAGGTGTAGTAGGATGCTCCGTGGTTGTCCAGTTGATGTTCAAGAGAGAATTTTATCTGCTGATTTGGTGGTGCTCGACATGCATGGGTTTGATATCATTTTTGGCATGGATTGGCTAGCAGTTAACTCTATCATTATAGATTGTCGTGCGAGAGAAGTGATATTCAGACCTTCAGGAAGACGAGAATTCAGATTTTCAGGGTCACGAATGCAATTTCTTCCTCAGTTAGTTTTGGCTATTTAGGCGAGAAAACTACTTCAAAGTGGCCGTCAAGATTGGTGACTTTTATGAAGGAAGTGTCAGGGAATGAATTGAAGCTTACTAATACGCCAATAGTGAAAGAAGTTACAGATGTATTTTCAGATGAATTACCACGACTACCACCTGATCGTAAGGTAGATTTTCTTATCAATCTACTTCCAAGTATAGCACCGATTTTTAAAGCACCATATCAAATGGCGCTGGCAGAGTTGACAGAACTGAAAGGTCAATTGCAGGATTTATTTGATAAGAATTTTATACAACCTAGTGTATCTCCGTAGGGAGTTCTAGTATTATTTGTAAAGAAGAAGGACAGGTCTATAAGGATGTGCATAGATTATAGGGAAATTAATAAAGTAACAATTAAGAACAAATATCCTCTACCCCGTATAGATGATTTATTTGATCAGCTCCAGTGTACATGGGTGTATTCTAAGATCGACCTCAGATTAGGCTACCATGAAGTAAAGGTAAGAATAGAAGATGTATCGAAGATCACTTTTAGGACCAGATATGGGCAGTACGAGTTTCTTGTTACGCCGTTTGGTCTGACGAATGTTCCTACGATATTTATGGATTTGATGAATTGGATTTTTCATCCATACATAGACCAGTTTGTTGTTGCTTTTATTGATGACGTGCTGGTCTATTCAAGGAGCTATGAGGAGCATGAGATACATTTGAGATAGGTTTTGCAGATGCTCAGGGAGAATAAGTTGTACGCCAAGTTCAGTAAATGTGAATTTTGGCTCGAGAAAGTTGTATTTTTAGGGCATGTTATTTCAGGGGACAAATTTTTTGTGGATCCTAGTAAAATTGATGCGATAGTAAATTGAGCTTGACCGAGGAACGTCTAAGATATTAAGAGTTTCTTGGGATTAGCTGGGTATTATTGTCGTTTTGTTGAGGGATTCTCAGCATTATTAGGGCCTTTAACATGACTAACTAGGAAGAATGTCAGTTTTGAGTGGGACGATAGCTATGAGTGGAGTTTTCAGAAATTGAAGCAGAAACTTGTCATGGCACCAATGTTGACCATCCCGTTAGGGGGTGAGGGTTATGCTATTTACAGTGATGCGTCCTTGAAAGGATTTGGTTGTGTACTGATGCAACATGGTAGAGTAGTAGCGTATGCTTCCAAGCAATTAAAGGAATATGAAAAGAATTACCCTATCCATGATCTTGAATTAGCTGCAGTGGTAATGCATTGAAGATTTGGAGATATTACCAATACAGCGAGCAATGCAAAATTTTCTCCAACCATAAGAGTTTGAAGTATTTCTTCACTCAGAAAGAATTGAAAATGAGGCAAAGAATGTGGTTAGAGCTAATTAAAAATTTTAATTGTATCATTAGTTATCACTCAGGAAAAGCAAATGTGGTAGCTGTCGCGTTGAGCATGAAGTATGCAAGACCAATGGTAGCAGTTATGGAGATCCAGTATCCGATCATGATGGATCTGGAAAGACTTAGCATAGAGTTGGTAGAAAGTGATCCTTTAGTGTGTATCGTTAGTTTAGTGGTACAGCCTATTCTGCAGGAAAGAATTAAAGCCGCTCAGAAGAAGATCCAGAATTAGCAAAGGTGATGGTGAGAGTGCAGATTGGTCAGAGAGAGGAATTCTGCATTTCAGATGACAGAGTTTTACGGTTCCATTCCAGATTGTGTGTTCCTGCTGATGCTGACATCAGGAAGGCTATCTTAAAGGAGACTCGCAGATCTTTATACACAGTTTATCCCGGCAGTACAAAATGTATAGGGATCTGCGAGAGTTTTATTAGTGGAGTGGTATGAAGAGAGAGATTGCCGAGTATGTAGTGCAGTGTCTGACGTGCTAGCTGGTAAAAGTTGAGCACCAGAGGTTGACGGGTTAGTTGCAGCCATTATTTATTCTAGAGTGAAAATGAGATCATATATCCATGGACTTTGTTTCAAGGCTGCCATTGACATCGCATGGCCAGAATGCGATTTAGGTGATAATAGATCGATTGACTAAAACTGCCTATTCTCCCTATCAATATCAGTTACTCCCTCAACCATTTGACGGAGATTTACATTCAAGAGATAGTTTGTTCTCACGGGATTCCAGTATCTATAGTGTTAGATCGAGACTTGCATTTCACATCACGTTTTTGGAAAAGCTTGCGGGAAGCTTTAGGGTCTCATTTATTGTTTAGCACGACATTCCATCCTCATTCAGATGGGCAGACTAAGAGGACATTACAGATACTAGAAGATATGTTTCGAACTTTCGTACTAGTGGAGTTCGCGTATAATAAAAGCTATCAAACCAGCATTGACATGACACCATTTGAGGCTCTATACGGTAGGAGATGTCGTTCTCCTCTATATTGGGATGAGATGGGTGAGCGGCGAGTTGTGGGACCAGAGCTTGTGCAACAGGTGTATGATAAGGTTCAACTCATCAGAGATAAAATCAGTGCAGCTCAGAGCCGACAGAAAAGTTATGCCGATAATTGTAGCAGGAAATTAGAATTTGATATTGGTGACCATGTATTTTTGAAGATAACTCCATTAAAAGGGGTTATGAGGTTTAGAAGGAAGGGTAAACTTAACCCTAAGTTTATCGGTCCGTTTGAGATTCTAGAGAAAGTAGGGCCGGTTGCCTACAGGTTAGCTTTACCACCTACGTTATCTAGGATGCACAACGTATTCCATGTTTCCATGTTGAGAAAATACGTCACAGACCCTTCTCATATAATCAGTTGTGGTGAATTAGAGTTCAGTGATTCGCTAGTCTATGAGGAGGTACCAGTGCAGATTTTGGATATAAGAGATCAAGAACTACGTAATAAAAATATTCCTCTAGTAAAGGTTTTATGGAGGAATCATGAAATAGAAGAGACTTTTTGGGAGCTCAAGGAACAGATCAAATATAAATACACAGTTGTTCCAAGACGTTCAGTCTTGATCAAAAAAATGTAAGTGATTATATAATGTTTCTTTTGCAGATACATGTAATAATTTAATTAGTAAGTAATATTTCAGTTTTGGGGAAATTTTTTATTTTACTTATGTAATCTCCCAGGACTTGAAATGTAACCACGGTATTCCTCCACCATAAGTGAGGGTAAGTAATAAAATAAGTAGACTGTTTTACCTTTAAGGGATGATGAGTTATATGAATAATAAATTTCGAGGACGAAATTTTATAAGGAGGGGAGAATGTAATGACCCGAAGAATAATGTTATTTGAATAATAAAGAGATAGGAAAATGAAAATAGAAAAGAAGGCGGCAACAAATTTCATCAACGAACGCGAATTGCACTTTGGGCTCATCGACGAAAAGATACCAAGAGGATGTTTTGGGCGACTGTGAACTTCGTCAACGAAGGGGGAAGTTTGTCAACAAGTTGCCTTCTTGACCTCGTCAACAAGGTGACATGGCTCGTCGACGAAGATCAATGTATAAATAGTTCTAAACTCATATTTTACGCAGAAAATTCAACCCGAAACCCACACTCTCTCTCCTCTTCATTTTCCCTCCCTTATCTCTAAGTTTCTAGGCCGAATTTATGTCGGTGGGCTTAGTTTGAAATTCATCCCTAAATCAATGTAAGACTATTAATTTAGAATTTGGTCTTCCCATAGTTATAGGAAATGTTATTCATGGAGAAATACTAAAGTTTAGTTATGGAAGTTGTCGTTTTTAGGGTATTGAAAGGGGAACCCTGCGGGGGCAGGACTAGCATATTTTAAGGGGATTTCTTTTCAAGTAATCAGGTAAGAGAATAAACTAAAGTAGTTATTTTTTCATGAAAATTATTATTAATTGATTAATAGAATTTTATTCAGAGAAGCATGTATCATATTTGAATATTATTGAGAAAATGTATATTTGGGAAAATACTGCTGTTATACAGGAAATATGATTTTAGAATGAAATGTATGGTTTTATTTAGCATGGTGTGGCATGAATATTATTTTACAAGAAAAGTTATTATGTTATGGCAAATTTTATGAATGAATTATGTTTTTAGAAATTATGCAATAATGCAGTACATTATGTTTTTAAAATACATGATAAATAAATTATTTATTCAGAATGATACGAATGAAATGTTCGGCGTAAGGCCGTGATTAATAGCCGGCACAAGGCCGTGTTTTATGTATGATTTCAGTGTAAGGCCGTATTTATGAATGTTCGGCGCAAGGCCACAGATACGAAAGAAATTGGCCCACGGCCATATGTATGTATGTTATTTAAGGAAATGCTATCAATCTATTTATGTTATACAAGTATATTATCATGTATTATATGTTATCAAAATCCAGATGATAGTTCAGTTCAGTTACAGGAGTACGGTACCGTAGCTATACAGATCAGATTATTATGTTCAGACTTGTGCTAACCGCCCCTACTAGTAAGGGGGGTGGGATGTGGATAGTCGATGTGGCTTTTAGTATAGAATTGTAGATGTCTACCTAGCAGTCCGGACCAGGGTGTGGCGGACCTATTGCATTTACAAACATTTTCGGCAGTAGTCGGCCAACCATTGTTGGGTCCCGTCTTCAGGCTGCACAACTCGTCATGGAAGGTAATACATGATATTGGCTAGCTATACATCTTGGGTAAATTTTCAGTATCATTAGCTATACCAGACAGTTTATAAACGATATGATTTATTAGAAATATGAAAGTATATATTTATGTAGTTATTAAATGATTGATGTTTTCTGGTATGTAAAATGTATTGTATATCTACACTAGCATTAAATATTCATGTTACCACACAGTTGTATTTAGTTTATTTTCTCTTACTGAGAGTTGTCTCACCCCCAACATTGAATCATTTTCAAAAAACCCAGAAAGACCGGCGGATCGAGGCCGCCGTGGAGATAGTGTGATAATACCCTACTTGGAGGGTAAGTTTTGTTCTAGGGACAGGAAATTTTTGTTGTGAGTTCCTAGACATGTAACTATTTTTGTATTTTTTGAGATTGTATATAAACACAGTATTTTGGGAATGTAGTAGGCTCTGATATTATGTATTTTGTGGTTATGAGAATGTGATTTATATTTACTGCTGCTTAAGTTTCCATCGTATATGTCAGTCATACCCAGCTACCCACGGGTTCAGGTGATATTGTTATTAAATATGTTTTATTATATGATAAATTTAGCAGGTTGCTACATTTAGAATCTCGATGCAAACCGTCGACGGATTCCTTAAACCATTGACAGTTTCCCCTCAAACAATCAATGATTTGCTTAAACCGTGGACGATTTCATTCAAGCCAAATTCCATTAAACTCTCTACCTAAAAACGTTGATGCATCTAGGCCAAACCATCGACGGTTTGCCCTATTTCTTCATTAATTTGATTTTAAGGTGCATGAATGAAGTTTTAACCCAACCGAGACCAAGTCTATAAAAGATTACAATATTAAGATGATCTAAAACTTGTCCCATATGAAAATACATTTGAGTATATGATATTTTTATCAAATTTTTTGTTTTGTCTTTGAAAACCATGAGTATTAAACTTATGACTTAGTGAAATCCTATATACTCTTACGAACTAGTATGCACATGCGATTTGTTCAACTCTTGCTCTATAAACATGCGTGAAATAATACTGCTAGAGTTACATCAGTTCTTACCTCAAACACTCCCTATTACATGATGACTTTGTTGGATGTGCTTGAGTTCTTCTGAGTGATTGTCCGCTTTTATCTTTCCTACTCGAATGTCCACTCGATCCGATCTTTCTATTTGATCCAGTACATTCATGTATTTGTTACTTGTACCTTTACTAACTTGATCTACAAAGATAGGTTAAACTTAGAACTACAATTAGTTTGATATCATTAAAATACATCAAATATGATTATGTAGTCACTAAGGCTAACAATCTCTCCCTTTTTTATGATGTCTAACTTGTTGAGTGTTTACTTGATATTTGCATTTGAATTTGTACCTATCATAGCTTGACATGCAAAGATTAGTTTACTTAAAACCACTAATGGGTTGTTATCATCAAAATATAACAATTAGGATCATGTAGTTACTAAGGCTAATAATCTCCCCCTTTTTTATAATGGCAAACCATTGGTGTTCTTTCAGGATATCATTGAAATCTCCCCCTTTATTTATGCATATGGTTTGAGTAAGTTATAAATTTTTCTCCCCTTTACTATATGCATATAAGGAAAAATTCATTCAACTCTATATTTCATTTTTACTGGAGCTATATAACACGCAATACAAAAATTAGAAAGTTCTTTCCTTTCACCACTGAATTTCAATTTAAAAGACTCATTCCATTCATAAAGAATTGCATTCTAAAAGTCAAATTGAACTTTCATCAAGATTAAAAAATTAAAAAATTACACACCAATTTTATTTCTCCCATTTGATCATCATAAAAAAAAGAGGCACTATTCATTTATCTCAAAATGCTTTAAAAGCCAATTAAGACTATTCTCCACGTTGTTGTAACGAGCATTAACCCATTTTTCTAGACGCATGGTAATCCCTTGTTCTAAGTTATCTAGACGTGTGGTAATCCCATGTTCCAATGAACTGATGCGTGCATCTATCCGAACAAGACGTTGCCTAATGTAGGCATTAGGTTGTCTACTAGCATCATGTTCTTCCATCTTATCTGGGTTACCAAACTGTCTTGTTCCCAGGTCTTCTTATTCCATGGTTTCCTTAACATCGTCTATTGGGCTTTGTGCCTATTGTCCTTGCTTTAGCCATAGCAAGGATCTCTCATTCTTGTACGAAATGCATTCTCCATAAAGTGAACTCAGAATATTCGTCATCAAATTTTGGATATTCCGCCACAGCACCTATGAATCGTGGTGGGAGAGTATGCATGTTAGTAGTCAAGCAAATGGCAGGCACCCGTTCTTCTTTCGTAGATTGTCTTGTATAAGTTGCACGATAATAAAGGGCAAGTCAATCTCGTGTATGTGTCATACGCAGTACGTGGTGAAGATGTCTCCATGTGTTACCGTATTATGTCCATCATATGTCGGTGAGAAGTTATAGGTAATCATGTGGTGCAAAACCCTGAATTTAAAAATGAAATCCTTGGCTTTTGGGTTTTTCCACTTTCAATATGTTTGGGTTTCAAGTTATCAATTGTAGCACTTCATGGGGAATAGACCAATCCCTATGTCTCGGCCAAACCTTGTTAGGGAGACATGCTATATTGTACACATCATAATTGCATTTAATGTGTTGGCATCTAGACATATAAGCTTACTCTTAATCATGGAATGTGTCGGTTCTTGAGGAGTAGTAGGTACGAAGTTTGCATAGAATTCCTTAACTAATTTAGGATAAGTAGGGTCATCATGAGTCATTAGAAACTCCTAGCCTATAGCCCTAAATTTGTCTATGAACACTGGAAAGTTATCCTCAAGGAATTTTATCGGTATAAGTTTGCTGCTTAAAACATTCCTCTTGGACATATCCTTTTTGAATTGTGCATAGGCTTCTTTTGATACAAATTGTATGGACCATTCCTCAGAAAATTTTCTCGATCTTTCATGAATTTGACGAGGAGGAGTGGAATCCCGAATAGGTTCCTTGTCTTGTATCCTTAAGGAACTTCCTCTTTTGGTCTTCGAAAACCATAATACTAGTGTTGTTGGATGAAATTTAAGGGTTTTTGGAAAATTTTGAAGGAAAAATAGAGGTACGAGAGATTAGGGTTTTTGTAACGACCTACTTAATAAACTGATTTATATATATATATATATATATATATATATATATATATACTAATCTACATGCTTTGTTACCATCCTAGGGAAAACCCAAATCATAAACCTAAGTAGCCAGAAGCAGGAATCATAAAAACATAACCATAAACCATTACATAGAATACAAAACCAATACCAGAGTACTACCGTGTTCCCCAAAATATACACGTATCACTGAATCCCCAATTTACCCTCAGCTAACTAGGGCAAATACAAAAATCCTCCACTGTACTCACTTTACTGTCAGGGCACTACAAACGCCCTTCTATCTGCGAGCCTGATCTGCTCGCCTACCTGGATCACCTGAAAAATGTTTCAATACTAGGATGAGCCAACGCTCAGTAAGAAAAAATATGCTATTACTAGTGTGTGGCAAATGAGCTACTATATATCATGAAATCTGTTTTCATATAAACGTGAATAACTGAATACAAAAGTACAGTACAAATAATAAAATACATCACCCCTTTTCATGTTGTTTAACATAGCAGTATTATAGGTTATAATTCAAAGTACTTTTAGTGTACATAAGTATGGTTCCTATTTCTATAAATCTGTATGTATGTAATAGTAACTGAAACTATTCCCTGTGGCTATCTGTGTGTCATGACTTGCCCCCTCATGACAAGGTTGTGCAGCTCGTAGGCTGGATTTACCCTGGCTGGCCAACCAGGAATAAATCATTGAACTCCGTCAGTCGATCTACCCACCTCAACCCATATATGGATGGGGAGCCTAACCTCTTCATCAAGGGCCTAGGTGATCGACCTTACCACGTATTATCTGAATAAGTGGTTGCACTTATAAAGTAACATAATATCTGTAGCAACGGTACCGTGCTCTGTAACTACAAGTCCAACAGGGTCTGATATCATATAATATATTTCTATACATATCTATCTGATTTACCATGATTCTGAAGTAATTGTAATAACCATGATGCTGCATAAACTGTACTGTAATTCACATATCGTAATACTGAGAACTGAATAATCATAACACTGAAACTGCATAATCATAATACTGATATTAGTGTAATCATGGTACTGAAATCCGTATAATCATGGTACTAAAATCCACAAAATCATAGTACTGAAATTCACATAATCATGGTACTGAAATTCGTAAAATCATGAAACTAGCATTCGTAAAACATATACCCGTATCATATTCATATTCACAAGTCACACCATACTTAAATACATAATTTTCATAATTAAATAAGTTGTATAGTATTTTAAGAAATACCTAGCATAGCATATTTCTCTTACTTGACTACTGAAAACCCCTAGGGAATACTAGCCTAACACCCACAGGGCCTCATACAAAACACCCTAAAAATAATATATGTCAGAACATAATATCAGTATTTCTCCGCCTACATCATTTTCTATAACTATCATAAGGCCAAAAAGGGACTAAAAGGTCTTACCTTGAATTTGGGATGAAATCCAACTCTGATTTCCTGACTATTTGCTCTGGCAGATTTGTAGAGAACTCCACCAGGAGTGTCGTGGTAGCTTCAAATCGTCGATCCGGCAACTGGTGGGGCTCGAATCGAAGAGAGAAGGGAGAAAGTGGCATAGAGAAAGAGAAAGACGCGGTGAAAATGATAAAAATCCCGGGTTTCCACTCATTATAGGGCCAGGTTCGTCGACGAGACACATCACTTCGTCGAGGAATCCTTCAGTAAATTCGTCAACGAAGCCCTGTATTCGTCGAAGAAATTCTAAGAAGCCCAAACCGTCTCTCGATATCTTCTCGTCGACGAAGCCCTGTATTCGTCGACGAAATTCTTTAAACCTTCGTCGACGAAACCCTGTGTTCGTCGACGAAGCCCTGGAAATTTTCTGAATTTTTTTATTTCTCTCAAAATGCAATGTCGTTGACGAACGCTCTACGACTTCCTTTTGTTTCTGTATCTATTTTCTCTCCCTCTTATTATTTAAATAATATCATTTTTCGGGTCACTAGAGTTTTGGTGTGTCTTAAAGATGATTCTATGCGTGTTTTTAAGTGACTTCTTTGACGAAAGCTATGGTACTAAATGTAAGCATCAACCTTTTCGGTTGATTTTCGTCAACGATTTCCCCTGAATATTCAACTTGATCCGAGTTGATTATTATATAACTCAACTCGATCTGATCCGATACTCACACTATTTAACTCAGTCCGAGCCAACTTCCTCATTATTTGACTTTATCTGAGTCAGCGTGCCAACTCAATTCGAGCCGATTGTGCACACCTTTCAACCCAATTTGAGCCTTTTAGCTTAATTTAAGCCGATTTTTATCGTAATCGACTCAATTTGAGGCAGTTTCTATTGTAATCGGTTCAATTCAAGCTGATCTCTATACTGCTAAACTTAATCTAAGCAAGTATATTAACCTTTGGGCTCAATCCTAGCTAGAGTTTATAATAATTAGCTCAATCCGAGCTGATCTCTTTATTACTCAACTCAATTTGAGCCGAGCACTCCACCATTCAACTCAATCCGAGCCATGTGTTCATCTTATGACTCAATTTGAGCTAGCAAACACACTTATCGACTTGATCCGAGCCGATATTCTTACTTTCGGGCTCACTTTGAGCTAAATTCTGCATTATTCAACTCAATTCGAGCCAGTAAGTATGCTCTAAAAAGTTTATTATAACCAATGTGGCCTTATCCGAGAAGCGCTCATTAGATGGGACATTGCAGGTGAGCATTGCCCACCCCCTTTGTTGACTTATGAGCTGGGCTCATCAAATAGGCATGTCTCTGTGGCCTCATGAGTTGTGCTCATCAGATGAGCCATTGTAGGTGAGTCGTGCTCACTCCTTTGTACCTCATGAGTTGTGCTTATCAAGCTGGTAGGTCTTTAGGGCCTAAAGAGATCTGCTCATTAGATGGGCTATACAGGTGAGTCGTGCTCGCTCCTTTGTGCGTCATAAGCCGTTTTCATCAAGTGGACATGTAGCACCCCGACCCTCTAGGAGGGCCTAGAGTGCTACTAAACATATATAACATACATTTCTTTGATACCATACATATACAACTCGCCCAAACAAGGGGAACGGGTGTTCTATACTGATCTGTATAAACATTCACAGCGGGGGAAAAAAAAAAAAACATGTATCCTCTAAACTTACCAGAGTTTCTAACTATTTTCTCAACATACATACATACATACATACATACATACTAAATCCATACTCTGCTATTACAACCCCAAAAGGAACGTAGCTACTGTCTATGACTCACTGGCTCTGAAAACCAAACAACGATCAAAACCAGTTCGGTAGTACACTAAACTCGATCCCTCGAAGGATCTAAAACATGAATTGTATGATAGGGTGAGACACCTCTCAGTAAGACGGATTATGTTATCATCAGTGTGTGATTAACATGAGATTTCGTGCGTACGTATTACTACTAACTTTTAAATCATTTAACTGGCATTTCAAAACTATTTTGAACTGTAAATCTGAAAATACATACTGCTGGCTCAATATAGTCCTTTCTATAGTAAATATGCCTATATATGCCTAGAAGATACAACAAGTACTGCTGACTTAGCGTCGTCACGCTAATCATAACATACGACATGCTTTCCCTATGACGGGTTGTGCGACCCCAAGGCTGGACCTAGCATATAATCGGCCTACTATAGCTAAGTCAAACATAAAGTAGTACGATGGTGCCTACCCTATGCCCGAAGGCAAAGTCACCCGGAATTACTACATCGGATGGAGCCCCGAAATTTCTGCATTGGAGAGTACTTTACCCAGGCCACCAGTCGCCTTTCCCATATCCACACTCTATCTAAGATGTATGGTTGCACCCCTACAATACACACACACACACACACACACACACACATATATAACTACGGCACCGTGTTCATAACATAACATCATATCAACAAGGTTCTACAGTCATATATGGCAATTTACATCATATTAAAATGAAATCATAATTCATTTTCATGAAACTACATAAAACAATAGTTGTTCATAGTTTTGTAAAATATCTGTTGTATACTGTCTCAGTAAAAATCGGCATATCATAAACTCGACATCTAGTCGTCCTATTACATATCAGCATATAGTCGTCGTATCATATCAATATTACACAAAACTTGCTCATTTATGCCAATTAAAACTCTACTCATCTGCTGTATACTGTCTTGGTAAAAATCGGCATATCATAAACTCGGCATCTAGTCATCCTATTACATATCAGCATATAGTCGTCGTATCATATCAATATTACACAAAACTTGCTCATTTATGCCAATTAAAACTCTACTCATGCCACACAATTTTTCACCAGGTAATTCATAAATACACAATTGCTTAAGAAAATAAATACTGTACTGAGAATAGGGGTATGGGTATCTCCAAGTTGTTATTTTACTAAAAATATAGATATATAACTAAATATAGGAAAAGCGGAGATAATAAACCCTACTACCTTTTGTCACGCCCTGAACCCGTGGATGAGTCCCAGTTGTGATTTAGTAACCTAATTTGTCTCTATATCATTTAAAACATACATGATACTACACTGAATGAGGGTCCGACCTCGTGGGGTACACGTAAACCCTATACACAATCACATACATATCCATACACATCAATACATATCAAATACGCAGCGAAAATATTCTTTCTAATATATACATCGTACCATACCAGAGTCTATACATAGCTAGAGTCTATGTTCCAAAATGCAGTACATACCCCGGGTGTCTACAAAACCCAACAATGACAACCCGGTTACAACAATAATCAGTACTTACATAAGTACTCTACGTAACTAGCCGACACCCACACTCCCAAATGCTAGGATGCTAGTTTCGGCTACCCGAAGGACCTGAAAAATATTTGTATATTTGAGGTGAGACACCTCTCAGTAAGGAAGAAAGCAGGTTATATCAGTGTGTGGCATACAAGTGTTATTTCGACATAAAACATAACACAATACAGTTCCAGTATTTTTACAATCCAGTTCCAGTACATACGATACCAAACATACGATCATTGTCGTCACACTTAAGCAACCAATATCTGACTTATTTAGAAATACAGGTACGGTCATCTCATTACTACAGTTTTATACAAATATGATTTTCCAATCGAAATAGAGATGATACCCGAAACCCCCAATTTTCCCGAAAACTATAACCCGAAAATTTCGTATTTTCACCAAATAGATTTTCCCAAATAAGTAACCAAAGCATAAATACAATTGTAAACTATGTGTTTACCGATTCTGATTTCAAAGATAATTGATATAAATAGAATCCACTTACCTTTTTCCCGAATACCAAAATACGAACTCTACGGCTCCAAAACTACGAACCAAGTTCCCAAAACCTAAACATCCAAGAACTATACTTCACTATAATTCTTACTACTACATATATACTGAAATGAAAATGAAATCGGACCCTTACCTCGGTTTTGGGTCAAAACCCAAAAATCCTCCAAAACGAAGATTCGTTCCACTAATCTCATAGAGATTCCTCCCTTGATCCATGCAGTAACGTCGGATCGTTGAATCAAGCGACGAACAGCAAAGAATCGAAGAGAGAAGGAGAGATTCCGATGGTTCTAGAGAGAGAGTGTGTGTGTGTTTGAGTTTACTTAAGACTCTAAGCAAAGAAATATGATATTTATAGCCCCTTTGACTCGGCCAACCTCATCGACCAGACGGTGCCTTCGTCGACGAATCATCCACATATTTCTTCGACGAACCAGCTCCTTCAATGACGAACCCTATTCTGATATTTTACAACTCGGTCGGTATCTCTTCGTCGGCGAGGCTCTAAATTTCAATGACAAAGAGTATGAGGGCCTTCGTCGACGAAGCCTGCAAAATTTACCTTTTTACCCTTCTGTATTTATTAAATCTAAAATTCTTGGGGCGGGTTCTTACACCTTTGGTTCGTTGTAAAATACCCCTATGGTTTCAAATCCCAAATTTCCAATCGGTGAAAATGTTCAGAAAGTTGAGTACTATAATCTAAAAATATCATATTTGAATTTAATCGGTTGGTTTTGAAAATAAAGTTGTTTAACTGAACCCTAGGCTCAAAAACCCTAGAAAAGCCATAATTTTACACATATACATTTCCAACATTTTAAAGCAATAAAATCCATACGATTACTTGACATAATATAATCCCCTTACCTGATTCCCGAAAAATGACCCGAGACTCCCGAAAAACGAACCTTAACTTTTGGAGTGATATCCGAAAAGCTTAAATCAACAATCCGCTCCACTAGAATTGTAAAGAATTCCTCTTAGATCCTCGTAGCGGCTTCCGATCGTTGAATCAGGCGATGAACAACAAGAGAATTGAAGAGAGAGAGAGAGAGAGAGAGAGAGAGAGAGAGAGAGAGAGAGAGAAAAAAAAAACTAGTTTCTTAATCACTAAACAACCAAAAATCCTATTTATAAGTTGATGACTCGGTCACATCCGTTGACGAAATGGCGCCTTCGTCGACGAATTACAAAAGAACATTCATCAATGAAAGAAGACCTTCGTCTACCAACTCCAAACTTGAAATTTCAGTCATTTGGAATTTCTTCGTTGACGATGCCCTGAACTTTGTCGACGAATAACAGAAGGGCCTTCGTCGATGAAAACAGGGGATTCGTCGACGAAACCTACTAAAATTCCATTTTAAAACTTCCTTTTCTTTTTTTATTTATTTCTTTATTTTTCGGGTTCAAGTTTCTACATTCCCCCCTCCTTATAAAACTTTCGTCCTCAAAATTTGCTATTGGTTGCTATCACATCATCTGAACTATCACTGCTCTGACTTTAAAAAGAATCGGTGGCCACCCACATAGCAGCCCCGTCCCAAATTTATTACCTACCTTCACTTATAGTAGAGGAATACCGTAGTTACACATAATGTCTCGAGAGATTACAATATCCATACAAAAATCTCTCAAAGACCAAACATACTATAAACCATAAACATACTTACTCTAACTACGATACATACACACCACTTACTTACCATTCTGTTTACCTGTCTGGCTTTGAGCGTCTCTGAATAATTGTGGGTACTACTGACGTATCTCTGACTCTAATTCCCATGAAGCTTCTTGCACTGCGTGATTACGCCACAGTACCTTTACTAACGGAATCCTCTTCGTATGTAGCTCCTACTCTCTACGATCTAGGATCTAAACTAGTATCTCCTTGTATGCTAATGTGTCCCCAAGCTCCAAATACTCATAATTGATCATATGCAAAGGATCTGGAACAAACCTCTTAAGCATAGATATGTGGAACACGTCATGAATCCTAGACAGTACTAGAGGTAATGCTATCTTGTATGCCACCAAACTGACTTTCTCCCGAATCTCGAATAGTTCGACGTACCTAGGGCTTAGCTTGCCCTTCCTTCCAAAACTCATTACCCCTCTCATCGGAGCAATCCTAAAAAATATAGCATCACCTACCTCGAACTCTAACTCTCCCCAGTGTATATCTACGTGACTCTTCTGCTGACTCTGAGTCATTTTAATCCATTCTCTGATGAGCTTGACCTTCTCTAAGGTCTGCTGGACCAACTCTAGACCCAAAATCTATCACTCACCAACCTCATCCCAATACGAAGGTGATTGGCATCTACGACCATATAGTGCCTCATACGATGCTATCCCGATACTGGTCTGATAATTGTTATTGTAGGCGAACTCAACCAATGACAGATATTTGATCCAACTGCCCCCAAAATCGAGTACATACGCCCTCAACATATCCTCTAGAATCTAGATGGTCCTCTCAAACTAACCATCGGTCTGTGGGTGAAACGTAATACTAAACATAAGTTGAGATCCCAATGCTTCTTGTAGACTCTTCCAAAATTGGGAAGTAAACCGTAGATCCCTATCCGAAACAATAGACATCGGTACTCCATACAATATAACAATTTCCTGAACATAAAGCTCTGCTAACCTATCTAGGGAATAACTGACTTTAATCGGAATAAAATGAGTTGTCTTTGTAATCTGTCAACCACAACCCAAATCGCATTCTACCCATGAAGTGCTGATGGCAATCCCGTGATAAAATCCATGGAAATGTGCACCCACTTCCACTTAGGAATAAGAAGTAGTTGCAACAGTCCCATTAACCTCTAGTGCTCGGCCTTCACCTGCTGACATGTCAGACACTGCTCTACAAAAAGGGCAATCTCTCTTTTCATGTTAGACTACCAGAAAGACTCCTGCAAATCCCTGTACATCTCTATACCTCCTGGATATACTGTATAGAGCAAACGATGTGCCTCCTCTAGAATGACTCGCTTGATCTCGGCATCATTTGGTACGCATATATTGGTATGGAACCTCAATACCCCATTGTCGAAAATATTGAAATCCAGCTTTAAACCATCCCGAACCCCTTCCATAACCTCTACTATCTGTGCGTCTTCCGTACGAGTTGTTCTGTTCCTTTCCCGTAAGGTCGGTTGCACAACCAGACTAGTAATGAATGTCTGATGATTTCCTTCCACTAACTCCATGCCTAACCTTTCAAGGTCCATACTAATCTGATACTGAACACCCACTACTGAGACTAACGCATTCACAGACTTCTAACTCAGAGCATCAACTACCACATTAGCTTTTTCTAGGTAGTAACTAATGGTACAATCGTAGTCCTTTATCAGCTCAAGCCACCTCTGCTGCCTCATATTCAACTCCTTCTGGGTGAAAAAGTACTTAAGACTTTTATGATCAATAAAAATCTCGCATCTTTCATTTTATAGGTAGTGTTTCCAGATCTTTAATGCATAGACTACCGCTGCCAACTCCATATCATGCATCAGGTAGTTCTTTTTGTACTCCTTGAGTTGACGAAAGGTGTAGGCAATCACATTTCCCTACTGTATTAAGACACACCCAAGTCCCTTTTTAGAGGCGTCACTGTAGATATCAAATCCGCCATCTCCTGATGGAATGGTTAACACTAAAGCAGTAACCAGCCGCTACTTCAGTTCTTGAAAACTCTGCTCGCACTCATCGGTCCACTCAAACTTCATGTTCTTCCTTGTGAGCCGTGTCAGCAAACCTCGTAGCCTAACCCTGCTACAAATCCGCAATAATATCCGGCAAGACCCAGAAAACTCATAACCTCTTGCACATTCCTCAATTTTGCCTAGTCCACTACCGCTTCTATCTTGCTTGAGTCCATTGATACCCCTTCTCTAGACACAACATGCCCCAGAAATGCCACTTACTCTAACCAGAACTCGCATTTCTTAAAATTCGCAAATGGCTTCTTCTCCCTAAGCACTTGAAGTACTAATCTCAACTGAGTTGCATGCTCCTCTGGACTCCTCGAATAAACTAGAATATCATTGATGAAAATGACCATGAATTGATCTAATACTCATGGAACACCCTGTTCATCAAGTCCATAAGTGTTGCAGGAGCATTGATCAATCTGAAAGGCATAGCCAAAAATTCATAGTGCTCATACCTAGTACAAAATGCAGTCTTTGGTATGTCTTCCGATTTCACCTTCAGCTGATGATACCCAGATCGTAAATCGATCTTGGAGAAGACTTATGTGCCCTGTAACTGGTCAAATAGATCGTCAATCCTAGGTAACAGGTATTTATTCTTCACTATCACTTTGTTAATCTCTCTATAGTCGATACACATCCTCATCGACCCATCCTTCTTCTTCACAAACAGCACCAGTGCTCCCTAGGGTGAAACACTCGGTCAAATGTATCCCTTATCAAGTAACTCCTGTAGCTGCTCCTTCAACTTTCTTAGTTCTATTGGAGCCATTCGATACGGAACTTTCGATATCGGTGTCATCTCTGGAGTCAACTTAATCGTGAACTCCACCTTGCAGTCAGAAGGCAATCTCAATAAGTCCTCTGAGAACACATCTAAGAACTCATGTACTACAGAAATATCCTCCAATCTAAGCTCCTCCCTTGATGTTTCTTTCACAAATGCAAGGTACCCCTGACATTCCTCCAGAAGTAACCTCCTCGCCTGAATGGCTAAAAGGATCCGTGGTGCAGAACACACACACGAACCCATATACTTGAATTCCTACTCCCTATGAGGCCTAAACACTACCTCATTTCTATAACAGTCGATATTTGCATAACTGGCCGCTAGCCAGTCCATTCCCAGAATGATATCGAAGTCGTGCATCTCAAACACAATTAAATTAACTGGCAGTACACTCCCCTAAATCTCTACTGTAAAATCTCGAATCACCCTACTACATACGACTACTAACCCTGATAATGTAGCCACTGTTAATTCATCATCTAATAGTTGTACCTCTAACCCACATAGTTTGACGAATCCCCAAGAAATGAAGGAATGCATCGCTTCTTAATCAAATAGTACAACAGCTTTATTCAAAAGCATATAAATATTACCTGTCGCCACATCTCCTACTTTATCAGCGTCACCAGGAGTTAAGGAATACACCCTCGCCTGAGTCGTACCCCTCTGATATCCGCCTCATGGTGCCTGATAGCCTCCTCAATATGCTCTATTGTGGGGGTCTGTTGCTCCCCAACGTGCCATAATCTCACGCCAGATGCCCTGCCCTACCACACTGGTAGCAAACACCTGAACCCATCATGCACTTCCCTGCATGTCGCTTGCCATAAGTAGGACAAGCAGAGGAAGATGTGGTACCTTGAGATATACCACCACCAATCTCTCGCCGCTGACCTCTGCCACCACCATATTTCTTTCAAGGACCTTGCCTCACACCTGCGTAAAAACTGGAAGGCGTCGGCCTCTTCTTCGGGTTCTGGACCTCTCTATCTCTGTGCAGGCTCTCCTCTGCCACAGAGGCTTTATCCACCAAAGCAGCAAAGTCCTAAATCTACAGTATCATCACCTGCTTCAAGATTTCCTTCTTTAGAGCCCTCTTAAACTTCCAAGTTTTCCTCGCCTCATCCGGTATCATAAAAGAAGCAAAGCGGGATAGCTCCATGAATCGGGTAACGTACTGTTGAACTATCAACTGCCCCTGAGTCAGGCTCATGAACTCCTCCATCTTTGCGTTCCTGATAGAGGCCGAAAAGTATCACTCAAAGAACATGTTGAATCAAGTGTAATCCCAAGAGGGGGGGTGAATTGGGTATTTAAAAAATTCTTTGGCACTAATTCACGGCTTAAAATCTTCTTATATATTTACCAATAAATTTGTGTTACTCAATTACTTTTGTGCAAGACTAACCAACTTATGCATGCAATATAAATAATTTAAATGCAGTACTGAAAATAAAGAGTAAAGGGAAGAGAGAAGACAAACACAGTTTTACGAGGTTCAGCCGACTTGACCTACGTCCTCGCCTTGAGCAACCACTCAAGGATTCACTAAAACCCTGCTCCTTAAAGTGGGACGGAGCTTCCCTTACAATCCGCTGCTTACAAAAGGCACAGCTTCCTCCTACTCCGTTGCTTACAAGAGATACAGCTCTCTCCTCTCACACACCGGTTCACACACCGAACCGTGTATACAATAGAATCTAAAAATCAACACTCAAAACAATGCTTCTAACAAAAGTTGGTGAGTGCAATTCAAAATCCTAATACATTAACATATGATATAACTTGAAGCTCATGAATGTATGAAAACGATACAATCATTTTATATATGATATGTTTCAACACACAAATCCCTATTTAACCAAAACTCCAAAGTATAGATATATTCAAAATGTTTTGGAGTCAACTAGGGTTCTTAGTTCACTTTGCAAAAATGCACAAGTATGTTTGATGTGATCTAGTCAACAAAAAAAAACTTTGTCTTGAATACACACTCAATCAAAATCACAAAGTTTTATTTCAAGTATTCAATGACAAATTGAGTATATTAATTTTCAAAAAATATCCCTCAATTAAATGTATAGTTATAAGTACCAAGGATATTTAATCAAACTTTAATATATCTAAAATATAAATCTTTTAGAAAACACTCACTTAGATCAAAAATCAATCAATCAAGTTAAATAAGTTTTCTCAAGTAATTATCTTTTCAAAACTCAATTTTTATATGAATATGCACACTCAAGATCAAAACTTCTCTAATGATAGTCAAGAGCACTTGATAAGATGAGAGGAGATGTTCTTAAGAATAATAACTTGAAAGATCAAACCTCAATACTAGATTGAAGTACAGTTGAGTAAACAAGTTCGTTTTGGGAATCTGAGTTGATTTTCTAAAGCTTGAAGATTAGAGATTGAAGAGTAGGCAATCGTATAGCACTAGGAGTAGATTTTCAACGTTCTTGCAACAAGGTGTGTTCTTCTCTTTCTTATGTGTCTAACTTCTATTCTAGGGTTTAGATATTCAAAATATATAGTATATTACTCTTAGGATTGATCTCAGCCGTTGGATCAATGAAATAGCTCGCGAGTCCTTTTAATAAAAATCTGATTTTTAGACTTTCCCGCTACTTCAGGTAACCAAAGTGGGGTTCAAGCTCCTGAAGTGACAACTTCAAGCGCCTGAGGTTCTAGGGTCAAGCGACCGAAGTACCTCTGCCAGGTTCTGTTTTCCCATTTAATTCTTTAGGCTACCGTACTTAATCTTCAGGCAACCGAAGAAATTCTTCAGGCGCCTGAGGTTGAGTTCAGGCTACCGAAGTCCCCTTTTTCTCAATTATTCATTTCCAATTTAAAATTCTGATTTGCTTCTTTGCTTAGGTCTTTTATAAAACAAGTTTTCCATGATTCTAAAAACCTTTCTAAGCCCATGTAAGTTCCCTAATGGTGTACATGAAATGCATGAATCCTAACAATCATTCTAAGTTATGTTGAGCCTCAAATTAAATCATACGAAAATGTAAGTACATGAGTTCTAAACACCCATTCCTAAGATATTCTTGAACTTTGCTGCTTGCATCTTGATTCTCGTACTCTTTGAGTTCCATGGTGCTTTCCAAGATTTGTAAGCTTTACTTAAAGGCTTCCATGACTCGTTATCTTTCCGTGCATGCTTAGTGTAAGTCCTGTTCATAAACTCAATGCACAGATCAAATACCAAATGATTTGTCATTATCAAAACAAGATTGGACTCATAGAGTCAACAATCTCCCCCTTTTTGATGATGACAAATGCATGAGCAAAAATATATAATGGGTTACACCTAACAAGGCTCCCCCTCAATTAATGCATCAAATAATCAGTAAATGACAATATGCTCATATTCATATACATAGTGTTTAGCCCGAATCCAAATGAGATATGAAATATGCTCATGATGAATGTGCTAGATTTCTCCCCCTTTGTATATCTCACCCTGCTAGATTTCCATTTGTATATATCACCCTTTGCATAACTTCAATAACAATTTTTGCTCCTGATTTTTTCTTTGCTTCTGATTTTTGTGTGTTATCATTTTTGCTCCCGATTTTTCTCCCCCTTTTGACATCAACAAAAAGGTGTAAATAAATAAATCATGAGTAAACGTACCCTTATGTTCTTCTCCCCTTAGAAATCTTAAGGTTTTAAATATGTCCAATTATTGAATAATGCAATACCAAGTGATTATATCGTAAGTGATGTTGCTTCCCTTGAATTATATCATCTAACATGATTCTAAGCAACCTCTCGACTATGCATAAGACCTAATTCACGCCTAATTTAGATAAACCTATCCTCCGTAAGTGGTTTTGTGAATATATCTGCCCATTATTCATCCGTGCATACAAACTCTAGTGTTATATCCCCTTTTTGTACATGGTCATGAAGAAAGTGATGTCGTATTTCTATGTACTTAGTTTGTGAATGTAATATTGGATTCTTTAAGATATTTATTACACTCATATTATCGCATCTTATAGGGATTGTTTCATAACTTAATTCAAAATCCTTCAGTTGTTGCTTCATGTAAAGCGTTCGAGCATAACAACTACCTACAGCTATGTATTCAGCCTCAGCTGTGGAAAGTGCAACTGAATTTTGTTTCTTGGAAAACCAAGAGACCAAGGAGTGTCATAAGAAATGACAAGTACCACTAGTGTTCTTCCTATCCACTTTGCTGCCCACAAAATCAGCATCTGAATAACTAAGAATTTCAAAGGATGTGTACTTAGGATAACATAACCCAATGTCCACGGTTCTTATCAAATATCTAAGTATCCGTTTAACAGCTAGAAAATGAGACTCTTTTGGAGCAGACTGAAATCTTGCGCACAAACATACGCTAAACATTATATCTGGTCTACTGGCAGTCAAGTATAACAAGCTACCTATCATTCCATGATATAGCTTGACGTCTACAGGTATACCTTGTTCATCTTTATCTAATTTCAATGAATCGCTCATAGGTGTACCTAGTATTTTTCCATCTTCCATATTAAACTTTTTGAGTAAGTCTCTAATATACTTTGATTGATTTATGAATATTCCATGATTTGCTTGTTTGATTTGAAGTCCTAGGAAGAAGTTTAGTTCACCCATCATGCTCATCTCAAATTCATTTTGCATGGTATTGGCAAATTCATTACACAATTCTTTATCTGTAGCGCCAAATATGATGTCATCTACATATACTTGCACTAGGAGAATATCATCTTTCTTAGACTTTATGAACAGGGTTGTATCTATCTTTCCTTTTATAAATCCATTTTCTAATAGAAAACCGCTTAGCCTTTCATACCAAGCTCTAGGAGCTTGCTTTAAATTGTACAAGGCTTTCATCAGTCTATACACGTGATCTAAATTCTTATGGTTTTCAAAACCTAGGGGTTGTTCTACATACACTTCTTCATTTATGTAGCCATTTAAAAATGCGCTTTTGATGTCCATTTGATATAGCTTGAAATCCTTAAAAGCTGCATATGCTAAAAGCATTCGTATGGCTTCCATCCTAACTACAGGGGCAAATGTTTCTTCAAAATTTGTACCTTCTTCTTGATTATATCCCTGAGCTACTAATCTAACCTTATTTCTCACAACTATTCCATGTTCATCTTTCTTATTCTTATATATCCATTTGGTCCCTATGATTGACTTATCCTCTGGTCTGGGAACTAAAGTCCATACTTTGTTTCTTTCAAATTGATTTAATTATTCTTGCATGGACAGCACCCAAGATTCATCCTCTATAACTTCACTCACATTCTTTGGTTCTTCTTGAGATAGAAATGCAAAATGACTAACCATGTTCCTAAGAGAGGAACGAGTGGCTATTCCACGTAATGGTTCACCTATTATTTGATCTATGGGATGATTCTTTATGTATTTTCATTCTCTATGTGGTTCATTAACCTCATTTGAAGTTTGATCAATTTCAATGGATGGTTCTTTAAGTTCATTTTTCTTTTCTGAATCATTCTTAATTGATAGTTCTTCTATTTCCTTGTTTAATTCAGTTTCATCTTCATCTGTTCTTTTGGAGAAGCGATTTGACTCATCGAACATTACATGAATAGATTCTATGACCGTCGATGTTCGTTTGTTATACACTCTATAGGCTTTACTATCTAAAGCATACCCTAGGAAGATACTTTCATCTGATTTCACATCAAATTTTCCTAGATGCTCATTTTCTCTAAGCACAAAACACTTACAACCAAAGACATGAAAATATGATATGTTTGGTCTATGGTCATTCCATAATTCATAAGGAGTCTTATTAAGTGATGGTCTGATTAGTACTCTGTTTAGAACATAGCAGGCGGTATTCATAGCCTCGGCCCAGAAGTATTTATGTAAATTATGTTCGTTAAACATAGTTCCGGCCATTTCTTGTATAGATCTATTCTTTCTTTCAACTACTCCATTCTATTGTGGTGTTCTAGGGGCTGAAAAATTATGGGCAATTCCTAATGAGTTACAATAGTCCTCCATGCCTTGATTTTTAAATTCTTTACCCCTATCACTTTGAATTTTTGTAATTGTGTATCCCTTTTCATTTTGTACTTTCTTACACAGGTTTATAAATTTTTCACATGATTCATCTTTGTGACCTAGAAATAGTACCCATGTGTATCGTGAAAAGTCATCAACTATGACAAACGCATATGATTTTCCTCCTAAACTCTGAATTGAGTTTGGTCCAAATAAGTCTAAGTGTAGCATTTGAAGTGGCCTAGTAGTGGAGATCTCTTTCTTCTTCTTAAAGCTTGTTCTTGCTTGTTTTCCTAGTTGGCATGCATCACAGATTTTATCTTTCACAAATTTAGTCTTAGGCAGTTTCTTAACTAATTCTTTCTTAACTAGCTTTGAGATTAAATCCATGTTTGCGTGTCCTAGTCTCCTATGCCAAATCCAACTTATTTCATTCATATTAGATAAGCATGTCACACTCTGTGAAGTTAAGTTATCAAAGTTTGTGGTATATATGTTTTCATGACGCTTAGCAATGAACAGTGTCTTATTATCAGTTTTGTGTTCAACTATGCACTTGTCATGTTCAAATGATACTTTATAGTCTTTATCACATAGTTGACTTATGCTCAATAAATTGTGCTTTAGACCTTTAACTAATAAAACATCATCAATAATGAGTGAGGAATCATTACCGACTTTACCGACACTTGTAATCCTTTCCTTAGCATTATCTCCAAAAGTAACAAACCCTTCATCCTTGAGTATGATGAATGTGAATTTTTCTTAATCTCCGGTCATGTGGTGTGAGCATCAACTATCCATATACCATCTATCTTTTGAGGATGCGGATCTTAAGCAAATATGCAAGACACAATTAAACAACTAGCTTTGGTACCCAGATTGTCTTGGGTCCAGGAGGGTTAGTGCTAGATTGACCTTTAACCTTCCACACTTTCTTTATTTTTACATTTTTATTTTTGAAAGGACAGTCGAATTGTATGTGACCCAACCGTCTACATTTAAAACATGTAGTATTTCCATAATGATTCTTAGTTGGAACATATGACTTTGATTCTTTTGTAAAATACCCTATGTAAAGATGTCTTTTCTTTATATTTTCTTTACCATTAAAACCGAGCCCTTCCTTTTCTAGGGAATTTCTTTGAGATCCTAAAAGCTTTTCAAAATTGTTTTGTCCATCAGTGAATTTACAGATAATTTCAGATTTATCTTTTGAGTCCTTTTCTAACTCCTCAATTTTCAAATCTTTATCTTTTATGAAAGATGCATGGAATCCATTTTGGTGTTCAACTAGATTTGAAAGTTCTTTAACTTTGCTTCTTAACTTAGAAATTTTCTTTGTTTTCTTCTCAAGCATTTTAATAGTATATAGGTATTCTTGTTTCAGTTCATCATATGACATCATATCATTTTCATTTTCAGATTCACTAGATTTGCAACCTCATCGTCGCTGGATTCAGATTTTGAACCGCTAGTGCTATGTGTATCCCAGCCGACTTTTAGCGCCTTCTTCTTTTTCTTTGAGGCTTTTATAAGCTTGGGGCACTCAGGCTTGATGTGTCCAACTTCTCGACAGTTGTAGCATGTTGGTGGATCCTCCTTCTTTTTCTTCATGCTTTGCTCTCCTCTTTTCGATTTGGAGTTCCGAAATTTTCTGTTGAACTTTTTGTTCTTCTTCAAGAACTTCCTAAACTTCTTTGTTAGCAAGGTCATGCCATCATCCATTTCGGAATCACTTCCTTCACTTGAATAGCTTGATGATGCCTTAAGTGCAGTGACCTTCTTAGCTTTACTCTGCTTATTTTTCCTCTCGTTTATTGCCAGCTCATAGGTGATGAGTGATCCAATGAGTTCGTCCACCGACATCTCCTTAAGATTTCTCCCTTCTGCTATTGCCGTAGCTTTCGCTTCCCACACTGGAGGTAATCCGCTGAGTATTTTCCTAATCAACTCATAAGTAGGGTAAGTTTTTCCAAGAGCATTTAACGAGTTAATGATGTGTGTGAATCTAGTGTACATGGATTGTATGAATTCATCAATCGTCATTTTAAATGCTTCATATTCACTAGTGAGCATGTCTATCCTACTATCCTTGACTTCCTTAGTGCCTTCATATGTAACTTCTAGTTTTTCCCAAATTTCTTTGGCTGAGTTACATGCTATTACCCTATTAAACTCATTAACATCTAGTGCACAGAAAAGTATATTCATGGCAGCGGCATTAATTTGAACTGACTTCTAATCCTCTTCAATATATTCATCTTCAATTTTAGGTACATTAATCTTATTAATTACTTTCATGGGAATGTGATTTCCTTTAGTCACTATTTTCCAAACTTTTCAATCTACATTCAATAGATATATGCTCATCCTTCGTTTCCAATAGGTGTAATTTACACCACAGAAAATAGGTGGTCGAGTGGATGAGTGTCCCTCACCGAATGGAGTTACACCAATGTGTGTCATGTGATCGTTTTACAAATTAACTATCAAGTCTATATAAACCCGCTCTGACACCAAATGTTGAATCAGGTGTAATCCCAATAGGGGGGGTGAATTAGGTATTTAAAAAATTCTTTGGCACTAATTCACGGCTTAAAATCTTCTTATATATTTACCAATAAATTTGTGTTACTCAATTACTTTTGTGCAAGACTAACCAACTTATGCATGCAATATAAATAATTTAAACGCAGTGCTGAAAATAAAGAGTAAAGGGAAGAGAGAAGACAAACACAGTTTTACGAGGTTCAGCCGACTTGACCTACGTCCTCGCCTTGAACAACCACTCAAGGATTTACTAAAACCCTGCTCCTTAAAGTGGGACGGAGCTTCCCTTACAATCCGCTGCTTACAAAAGGCACAACTTCCTCCTACTCAGTTGCTTACAAGAAATACAGCTCTCTCCTCTCACACACCGGTTCACTCAACGAACCGTGTATACAATAGAATCTGAAAATCAACACTCAAAACAATGCTTCAAACAAAAGCTAGTGAGTACAATTCAAAATCCTAATACATTAACATATGATATAACTTGAAGCTCATGAATGTATGAAAACGATACAATCGTTTTATGTATAATATGCTTCAACACACAAATCCCTATTTAACCAAAACTCCAAAGTATAGATATATTCAAAATGTTTTGGAGTCAACTAGGGTTCTTGGTTCACTTTGCAAAAATGCACAAGTATGTTTGATGTGATCTAGTTAACCAAAAAAAACTTTGTCTTGAATACACACTCAATCAAAATCACAAAGTTTTATTTCAAGTATTCAATGACAAATTGAGTATATTAATTTTCAAAAAATATCCCTCAATTAAATGTATAGTTATAAGTACCAATGATATTTAATCAAACTTTAATATATCTAAAATATAAATCCTTTAGAAAATACCCACTTAGATCAAAAATCAATCAACCAAGTTAAATAAGTTTTCTCAAGTAATGATCTTTTCAAAACTCAATTTTTATATGAATATGCACACTCAAGATCAAAACTTCTCTAATGATAGTCAAGAGCACTTGATAAGATGAGATAAGATGTTCTCAAGAATAATAACTTGAAAAATCAAACCTTAATACTAGATTGAAGTACAGTTGAGTAAACAAGTTCCCTTTGAGAATTTGAGTTGATTTTCTAAAGCTTGAAAATTAGAGATTGAAGAGTAGGCAATCGTATAGTACTAGGAGTAGATTTTCAACGTTCTTGCAACAAGGTGTGTTCTTCTATTTCTTGTGTGTCTAACTTCTGTTCTAGGGTTTAGATATTCAGAATATATAGTATATTACCCTTAGGATTGATCTCAGCCGTTGGATCAATGAAATAGCTCGCAAGTCCTTTTAATAAAAATCTAATTTTTAGACTTTCTCGCGACTTCAGGCAATCGAAGTGGGGTTCAGGCTCCTGAAGTGACAACTTCAAGCACCTGAGGTTCCAGGGTTAGGCGACCGAAGTACCTCTACCAGGTTCTGTTTTCCCATTTAATTCTTCAGGCTATCAAACTTAATCTTCAGGCACCTGAGGTTGAATTCAGGCTACCGAAGTCCCTTTTTTTCTCAATTATTCATTTCCAATTTAAAATTCTGCTTTGCTTCTTTGCTTGGGTCTTTTATAAAACAAGTTTTCCATGATTTTAAAAACCTTTCTAAGCCCATGGAAGTTCCCTAATGGTGTACATGAAATGCATGAATCCTAACAATCATTATAAGTTATGTTGAGCCTCAAATTAAATCATACGAAAATGTAAGTACATGAGTTCTAAATACCCATTCCCAAGATATTCTTGAACTTTGCTGCTTGCATCTTGATTCTCGTACTCTTTGAGTTCCATGGTGCTTTCCAAGATTTGTAAGCTTTACTTAAAGGCTTCCATGACTCATTATCTTTCCATACATGCTTAGTGTAAGTCATGTTCACAAACTTAATGCACAGATCAAATACCAAGTGATTTGTCATTATCAAAACAAGATTGGACTCGTAGAGTCAACAGGACACTTCTCTAAAATAGCTCCACATCATCACCACTGGTACTGATTTTGTTCTTCCAGCATCTTTACCGATTCCCACCATTTCCCCGCTTCTCCAGTCAACTTAAACATCGTATAAAGCGATTTTTGCTTATCTGTTCAACGAAAAACATCCAAAATCTTCTCAATTTCTCGAATCCAATTTTCAGCACGGATTGGGTCGGTACTCCCTACGAAGCTAGGGGTTTAAGTCGGATGAACTGTTCAATAGAACCTCCCAGTTGAACCGTGGGACGGTCCTGCCCCCTAGAAATCTGCATAACCTCTATCCTAAAATGTTGGGCGAAGTCCCGTAGTACCACCGTAGAGTCACTACCAGCCTTATGGTCGGCTCCCTCACTACTACTTCCTCCGGCGTTAGCAATGTTATCCCTAGACTCCATCTTGAAGAGATAATTGAGAAAGTTGTTTAGAATCTTGGTACCCTACATATCTTCTACAACTACAATACCATAAGACTTACCTTAATAAATTAACATCCCGAATGACGACATACTCTACCAATTTAATACTCTTATTCTAACTTAATTTCCACCCCTCCACTAGGAAACAAATTCGTCAATGGATTGCCGTGATTTTATGAACAAATCGACTGGTCCAGAAAAACACAGAATTCCGCCAATGGAATTTCTACCTCTAGGCTTACAAAGCAAAATTCAACATTCCTATTCTACCCATTCTTATCTTCCTATACTCTGGTATGACCTCCTAACCTCGTCTAACTAGGTCTACAAGACCTAACAACCTGGTTGCTCTGATACCAACTGTAGCGCCCCGACCCTCTAGGAGGGCCTAGAGTGCTACTAAACATACATAACGTATATTTCTCTAATACCATACATATACAACCCGTCCAAACAAGGGGAATGGGTGTTTCTAGTAACAAGTTGTCAAAACAATTGAAAAATTCATAAAATCTTATTTTTAGTTTTTTTACAAACAGTTAAAAATTGAAAACAAAAATAGAGATCTAGCAACATAAACAAACGCACTTTTATAATTTATTTCTTCATTGAGCATAAATAAAGATAGAAAATAGAAAATAATAACGATATCAAGCAAGCCCTTATCTTGTCACTTTTTGTTGTGTAAAGGCCCTCAAACATGCACAACAGAATAACAATATGTACAAGGATAAAACATACACTTGCAACAATTTAAATGGTGAATATAGATTACTTCCACAACCATAGCAATATAAAGAAAGCAATAACAAGAACAAGGACACTAGGGATTACGTGGTTCGGCAAAGCCTACATATACGAGAACAAACGATAAGAATTCACTATTTCCTTGTCCAAGTTACATGAATAATACATGAATCCTCTCAAGAACACTCTTAATTAACCATTGGCACCCTTGGCAACCAAAAGGCACAAAAGCACACCAAGGCACAAAAGGCACTCAATATACAACGTATTCTATGTATATATAAGCCTTCTTGGAAGTTTTCCCCCAAAACCTAACCAAAATAATGTCCAAACAATTCAAAATTCAAAATCTGTGCAGGATGTACTGAGCCAAACTGTCGATGGTTTCCCTTTACTCTGCTGCACCTTGATTTCTTTCATGTTTTCCCTTAGTATGTGAGACATAATTCACAACAAACTTCACCTTGGCAAACATACACCCCTTAGGAGAAACCAAAAACTTGATCCTACTGCTCCACCTTAAACTTGGGACGTTAGGTTGGGACCACCTACTGACTAGCGACTGGAGATAAACATCAAGTTTAAGCAACACCGCTTGAGCTTTGTGATGATAGCTTCAACCTCTACCATTAACCTTGATACAGTTGTAGATGCAACACCCGAAGACTTCACCCTAGGCTTCCAATAAGACCATCCCACAATAGTAAACACAAACACTGCTACAAGCCTTCTAACACCAAAGCCCACTACATAGTCTTCAACAAAATTAACAACTGACGGTTCACTCTGTTGCTTATTGAAACACCCCATTTCACAATCATGGGGGATATTTGACATATCCCGAACATCACAGCCCGTCCTTGGGTAACGAGCGGTAGACATTCCATATTGATTCTTCACAAAACTCCCTTGAGACGGCAAACCAAATCTCCCTACAACTCTAACCATAAAGCCACCCTGAGATAACACCAATCTCCCTTTAGCTCTTTCTATAAAGCCACCCTGAGATAACATCAATCTCCCTGTAGACTTGTCCATTCGAATCAGCAAACCAAGAGTCATCTTGGCCGTACCCAACACATTCATGTCAAAAAATTTTAACAAAGTTCTCAACTAAGCAGCTTTAGTCAAATCCTTCCCAGCCAATAACATGCCATTCACATGTAATAGATACATCACTCCACTGTATCCTATCACCCTCTTCCAAAATGAAAGCCCCACCAACTCACACATCTGATACGTATGCAATACCTCCATTTCCTCCGCCACAACACCTATCCTTCTATTTTTTCCTTTGTTATGCATTGCAACTTTAAAAATAGTAAGAACCTTGCTGCTAGTAGTAATGAATGCATAAAACTCCAGAATGTCAAATTTATACCTGAATGGTGGTTTGATAAAGCACATCGGCCCGCCATGATTCTACTGGTCTCCCGAGCTGAAACTCCCTACAATATGAACTATGTCATTTCTACCCTGAGTCTGTTGCTCCATCTGCATCACATGACCATTCATATTGTGATACTGTTGATCCAAGATAGAACTCCTTGCATTTATGCTCTAAGTCCCTAATTCCACCTGAACAACATGATTGTTGCTACCACAATTTTCTTGCATTTGTTTCTCTTCTTTTACCTAAGTACGTTGCCCCATGACTTTATCACCAAAAGTCATGTCCTCAATCACCCCTTTGTTTGCCACGGGATCACCCATCTTGCACCCACCTTTATTATACCCTAGAAAGATGTATTGTTCAAACACAACACCAAGCCTAGATCCTACATCACTAGAATAGTGCACGAGTGGACATCCACTCACAACCGAGTAGTCTACTGCAAAACCTGCCCACAATTCACCTACAACTCTCCCATCTACGATACATTTGGCGATCGGTCACATGAGAAACATGTCATGCTCACTGACTTCACCAAGAAGTACCCTGCAGGCCCTGCATATAACCTGCCCTGCTCACAAAACTTCTTGAATGAAACCAGCGTACTCAGTCCCAATGTCTGACCTGAGGATTTCTCTCCCAGTTTGGTTTTCCACCTCAACCACTGCATGAAGCACACCAAGACCCTTCGTGATAAACCCACGAAATACATATGTCTATCCTTTAATGCTATCATCACCAGTCCCTAAACATCTGAATACATGTAGTCACCCATATGCTTTAACCTCATATGCCACAAAATATCTGACTCAGATTCTACAGCTGCAGCTTCACCTACAACCATAACACCTTGTAGTGCATAGATATTTCCCGCTATCTTTTCTCCTTTCATCACTATTGAGTCGCCTTCACACACTTTCATTTCTCCACTTTCAGACTTGTAACTATATCTGTTACAGTCTAAAGTACCCAATGAAATTACATTCTTCCTTAGACCCGGTTCATGCCTTACATCACATATGGTTCTTACAACACCTTCATACATTTTGATTTTGACATTTCCAATAACAAATATTTTGGATGAAATATCATTTTCGATCAAAATATAACCAGCATAAACTGACCTGTAGGTTCAAACCATTTTCTAGGATAAGAGCATCCGGTATCTAAGATCCAAGAATCACCAATAAGACACTCCGAACCCAATGAAACACATAGCATATCCCCATCACTGCATTCTGAATCTTCCTCCACTATACTTGCAGATTTTGACGAACCCTTAGACATATATAGGCATTCCAATTTTTGCCAAACTAATTCCGGAGAATCCTCATCCATGACGTGATATAGCACGTCATTAGTCAAACAAATTCGAATGGTTGATACTTTCATTCCCCCCCCCCCCCAAATTCATTCCAAGTCGCTGCATCCATGCTATCCGGTTGAATTCTATATAAAACCTTCACCATGCCTTAATACACCAAAAGATCCTTCACCTTTCTTTGCCACAAACCAAAATTCTCGATTCCAACAAACTTGGCAACGTCAAATTTCACAGAAGAAGATGCAGAGGCCATTACAACTTCTTTTTTATACCAATTGTTGTGTAAAAGTCCTCAAACAATGCACAACAAAATAACAATTTGTGTGAAGGATCAAGCATAAACAATGCAACAATCTAAATGGTGAATATAGAATACTTCCACAACCATAGCAATATAAAGAAAGTAATAACAAAAGCAATGACACTAGGAATTACGTGGTTTGGCAAAGCCTACGTCCACGAGAGCAAACGATAAGAATTCACTATGTTGACTTGATTGGTCACACCCAGTTTTGATTATGACAAATACTCTTGGTACTAATGGTTGTATTGAGAATTGCATGCAGTTTCACCTTGTGTGCGCTTCAGGACTAAAAGACTTATCATGATGGCGTGCGGTATTCGTGCCGATGAATGAAGAAACTTGTGTTGCATTTGTATTTATTATTCAATTTCTTCATTATGGGATGTATTTTTATTATGGACTGTACACCCATATGGCTTGTAATAATTTTCATCATGCATGATAGATAGGTATGCTCAAATCGACCTTAGTTGGACTTTAGCTACCTACAAGGACCATAGAAAGACCTTAGGGAACACCCTTTGGTCGACCGACACCGGATTTTTTCGATGTCTTCAAAAGGACCCAAAAATGACCCTAGGACACTCACTATTGCACATGCATGTGTTAGAATTTTGAATAGGGTGTTCGTTGCATGAAATAGGACCGAAATGCACACATTGTGCACTTTTGATTGACCGATCATGGCAGTTCATTCTGCCTCGATCGACCGAATTCGGCTTGGGTCAACAATTTGACCTCAGCCCGATCGACCAAACCCTATAGTTCATTTGTGCCCTGGTCGACCGAACCCAGGTCCAGGTCAACAGTTGACCAAGGTCCTGGTCGACTGAACTAGGTAGTTCAAAAAGCCCCAGTCAACCGAAACCTCCCTAGGTAATCATTTTGACCATCTAGTCGACCGAGCCCTCTTTGTACTCCAACTACCTGGTCGATCGAGGGTCCTCGGGAGAAATCCCAGTGGTCTGGTCGACCGAACCAGCCAGTTCAAAATGGCCCAATCGACCGAACCTTGAAAATTTGAAAAATCACCTTCTCCTGGTCGACCGACCATTTAGTTCAAAATCCTCCTAGTCGACCGAACCATATGAGACCTGGTCGATCGAAACATTTCTGGTCAACCAAACCTCTTGGCTTGCCCTGATTTTTACCGCGGTTAAACATATTTTAAATAGGGTTAATTATTTTAAAATGATTTAAAACTTTACTAATAATGCCCAATAGGTCCCTAACAGCTATAATTCTTCCATTCTCTATAAATAGCCCATCATTTGCAAAAATTAAAGATGATCAGAAAACTTGATTAGGGCAAAACTCTCTTAACTCTCAAAACCCTACATAAGCCAAATACTTCTTGTAAACACTCACATACTCTTCAATCTTGATTTCTACAAGCATTGTGAGTATTTTCTAAGGCTATTGTGTTTGATCTTTGTAGCTAAAACTCTCTGTTACATTATTGTTTGATTGATTTTCTGTGAGAGTTTAGCATCAAGGTTTTTCCACCAATTTCATTTGATAAATTTAGTGTGGAAAAACTCTGAGGGTTGTGGTTCTTGCATTGTTGTTGCAAGATACCTAAACCTAGATTTTGTGTGCAAAAATCTTTTTCAAGAGCTAGTACTTCAAACAACTCTAGTGTGCTTTGAATATTAGAATATTGTATTGAGTTTGTTTGTTTGAACTTGCTTAGCATATTTTGAAACCCTGATCTGATACTGTATTATTCACATAGTGTGTTTCAAATATTGCTTGGGTATACACTCTAGATCTGAACTAAAAGCTTATACGTGACTGAGTGTTCAACACACATTAGAGCACTAAGCATATCTCTACATATCATTCGTGCTTGCATTATTGATTGAGCTGTACTGGTGCACACATCTGCTTTTCTAGAAGCATATTTCCGTGTACAAATTGTAATACACATTTGTTGTATTTCCAGGCACGGACCTGAAGAGGGAGACTAGCCCTGGAATAGTCCCGGATTAGCTTAGACCCGGTTAGGAAAGTTAAGTGCATTGTCCTATTAAGGCGTGTAGGTTGAGGTCAGTCCTGCTAATTAACCTAGTTAAGGTTAAGGTCAGCCGTGTGTTAATTTGACCTGGTTGTAATCGGTGTCGCTTCACCCTTAAGTGAGCTATTAGTGGAATCCCCGGGCTTGCGAGCTAGAGGAGGGGACGTAGGCACAGTTGGCCGAACCTCGATAACATATCGTGCGTGTTCTTTACATTTTCGTAATTTATTTACTGCACGTGTATGTTATATTGTGAATGATTAGGTTTACATTTGCATAGACTGACCCTAGGTTTAGTAATACTATTTATCTGGTTTAACCTAGGCGATAAATTTTAAATACCCAATTCACCCCCCCTATTGGGATTGCACCAAAGCTAACACACTATCTCCTTGTCCAAATTACATGAACAATACATGAATCCTCTCAAGAACACTCTCAATTAACCATTTGCACCCTTGGCACACAAAAGGCATAAAAGCACACCAAGGCAGAAGGGGCACCCAATGTACAATGTATTCTATGTATATATAAGCCTTCTCGGAAGTTTTCCCCTGAAACCCAACCAAAATAATGTCCAAACAATTCAAAATTCAAAATCTTCACAGGCTATACCTGTAGAGTCCTGAACTAGGAAAAATAAGGAAATTTTCAAAAGTAGAACAACAGGCTTCGTCAACGAGGTCCAGGTTCTCGTCAATGAAGGCCCTTAAGTGTTTCGTCATCGAAATTTAGAGTCTCATCAACGAAGAGATCCAAAACGACCGAAAATATCAGGTTTAGGGTTCGTCGACGAAACTCTTCTTTCGTCAACGAACAGCCTTCTGTAGCTTGTCGACAAAGGCGCCACTTCGTCTTCAAATTTGACTAGCTCAAGAGTCTATAAATAGGATTTTTATTTGCTTCTTCATTAAGAAAGCTAACTCTCTCTCTCTCTCTCTCTCTCTTCGGTTTCTTCATCGTTCATCACTCGAATCGACAATTGGAAGTTACCACGAGGATCAGGGAGCGAATATCTACAATCCTAGCAGAGTAGATTCTTAGTTTCGGAAAAAGTTAGGATTCGATTTTTGAGCGTCTTGGGTTGTTTTCAGGAAAAACGTAAGGGGATTAAGTTAAGTCAGCTTTTAAATGAAATTGAACCATTTGAAATGTTTAGGAAGTAAGTATATTCAAGTTTTCAATTGAAGTTTCTAAAACCAATCATTCAAAAGATCTGTTTTCAAACCTAGGATATATGTTATGATCTTTTTAGTAAAACAAACGGTGGAAAGCTTGATTTTATGTTTTAAACTATATATGTTATGTTTTCTTGGTTGCCTACGAGCTATATTCAAAGTACAGGAAATTGTGTGGCAGGTGAATGATATGTATATACTATTTCATAACCGAAATGATGAATGTTTGCGAAATACTGGAACTGTGTATGAAAACGTAGGAAGATTTATATGATGGCCATGAGGGCCGAGTTTTATATGTATGATGGCTGTGAGGGCTGAGTTTGTACTATGTTAGGTTTTATATGAAATGAATATGAAATGTGGTTTTATTACTTAAATTGCACGATATGCTTTAGGAACCCTGATGGACCATTATGTTATGAGCATGATACCGTTGTTAGGAATTATGTATGTGACCATGTGCGCCCACACTATACTGCAAATGTGTTGTGGGTGGTCTATGCCGATTAGCCTCAGTAGAGGGTGTACCATACTTGGAAGCCTAGACTTTCAAGACACGGTAGGGCAATCGGGTCACATAAGTAAGTTGCAGATGCCTACGTAGTCAAAGTTATGACGCGAATGTATGTTGACTTTGTCTGGGTTGATCACCATTTGCTTAGTCCAGCCTTGGGGTAGCACAACCCTGACCACAAGGGTTTATACATGACGTTAGTCCTAAAAGGTGTCTTTTATGCATATATGTATATTTATGTAAATGATGTTACGAAATGACTGAACTATTTATGTTAGGAAGATGAAACAAGCATTTCCAACTGTGTAAGTACGTATGATGTAAAGACAGCTATTTTCGATTATATGAAGAATGGATGTTTTCTATAAACACTAACGCATACTAGCCACACACTGATATTAGCTTGATTACCCTTACTGAGAAGTGTCTCACCCTAATATACAAATCATCTTTTTAGGAAATAACAAGTATCGTGCTTCGTAGCATCGGGGTGGGGGGGGGGGAGTTAGAATAGCCTTTTTGAGAAGATTTGCATGATCTTGGGTGTATGTAAATTATGTTGTAAGTCTCTGGACATGTATAATGGTCATATGGACAGAACTAGTTGTCTTTTTTAGGTCAGATTGTAATATGGATGTTTGGAAACTTATATGCATGAAAGGACTTAGAACTCTAGTTATGTTTATTTGGTGAATGTTTTATTACTTTTGTTGCATTTATGTTTAATGATTATGGTATCAGGTACACAGACGTCACTAAAGTAGCACCCCGGGCTCCCGTGTGGAGTCAGGGCATTATAGGTGGTATCAAAGCCTAAGTTTGCTAGGTTCTATAGACTTTGTGAGTGATACTTACCAAAGTATAGGTTGAGATAAGTTAAGAATAAGAATGGGTAAGTTAAGTTGAGTTTTAGTTTGGAAGCTTAGGGACAGTGATCTTTCAACGGTCTTCTACGTTTTTCTAGGAGTGATGATTTCATGAAAACCATGGTAAATCCATTGATGGTTTCATTTCTAGGTTGAGGGACTGGAACTTGAGAAATTTAGGTTGGGAACGATAGGTTGGAAAAGTATGTTTGTAGTGTCAGCGTTATGATTAGAAACCGATACCTTCATAGTTTGGTAGCAGAAATGTATAAGTGTTTCTTTTTACTGCAAACTTGTATGTTTTAACTATTAGTCATTTCATATTTATATCAACCATGATAAATGTGGAATGTCTAAGTCAGTTTCTATCCTATCTTTAGGATGGATCCCAAGGGAAAGGAGGTCATAGCTGGAGGGGACAATCATGTGAATACCTCTAGCAAAGATGACATTGAGGCCTCGATCATACTGCATAGTATAGCATGATAGGCTAAGAAAGAAGCTCGGAGGGATTCTCGAGAGCAGGGTCAGTTAGTGACCGATAGAGGCTGCACGTTCTAGCAGTTTTCTTAGACGAATCCATCGGCATTCTCGGGAGGACTGAACCGATTGCGGTGGAAGACTGGATACAGGAGATGGAGGAACTGTTGGGTGTGCTGGAAAGCACAGAGGAGCAGAAGGTTCGGTTTGCCGCCTTCAAACTGGTGGGGGAGGCAAAGAGGTGGTGGAGATCGGCTAGGTTGGTGGAAGAACAACGTCTAGGCTATGTATCTATCACCTCGAGCTGTTTCAAGGAGATTTTCTTCATCAAATACTTTCCCATAGCCACCAAGAGGTAAAGGCTGAGGAGTTCTTACGTTTGACCCAGGGGCCCATGACCGTACATAAGTATGTGGCCTGATTTGTGGAGCTATCCCGATTCGCTCCACATATGGTCCTGAATGAGCTGAAGAAGGCTAAGATGTTTGAGAGAGGACTGAGACAAGAAATACGCGCACAGGTGGCAGCGTTATTGGTACAGAGCTTTACTAAGCTTGCAATGACCTGAAGAATAATGATATTTAAATAATACAGAGGGAGGGAAATGAAAACAGAAACAGAAGGAGGCAGCAGACTTCGTTGTCGAACCCGCGTTCGTCGATGACGTTGTACTTTGGATGTAATAACCCAAGAATTTTCCTAGGGCCTTGTCGACGAACATAGGAGATTCATCAACGAGGGTACATGAAGACCTCGTCAACGAGGAAGCATTTCGTCGACGAGAAAATACTGAGTGGTTGTTTTTCGAATTCTAAATTTCATCGACGAGGAGGTGGTATTCGTCGATGAACCTCCTTCTAGACCTCATCGACGAGATGACATGGTTCGTCGATGAAGGTCGTAGTATAAATAGCCCTAAACTTGGTTTAATCGCAAAAATTTAATGCAAACCTTCCTCTCTCTCTCTCTCTCTCTCCTCTCTCTCTCTATCTCGCTCTCTCTCTCTCTCTCTCTCTCTCTCTCTCTCTCTCCCTACGGTCTCTCCTTCATATCTCTTCGTAGTTCACTACATCGATGATCTGAGGCCACCACGACGCTCCTGGTGAAGTTCTCTCCAAGTTTACCGACGCGGATCGTCAATGGGATCTAGTTGATTTCTTCCTGGGTTCAGGTTAAGGTCTTTTATTCGAAATTAGGCTTTCCAGGAGTTGTAGGAAATGAAGTAGACACAGAAATAATGATGTTTTGTTTTGGTGAATGTTGTTTTCAGGGAGTTGAGTGGGAAACCTTGTGGGTGTAGGATAGATATTCAGTAGGGGCTTTCCAGAAGTCAGGTAAGGGGAACATGCTATGCTAGGAAACTTCATTACGATTTCAGTACAAAATATAGGTTGTTATCAAGTTATTATTCAAATTGTATATACGGTTTTCGGAGCCTGATTATAATAATATTTATTAGTGTGGCTTGAGTTGATTAGAGTATAGTACCATATTTATACAAACCATGAATACCATGTTTACAGTTTATGAATAAAAATACCCTGATATTTACATGCTTATAGAATAAAGGACTTTCAGTATACAGTATACTCAAAAAAATGTATTTCCAGTAATTTCAGAATAATCAGTTATTCAGTACCGTAAAACCCCGGTATTCAGTTATACAAATAACAGTTCAGTTATACAGAAATCAGATTTTCAGTCAGTTAATTTAGAATTTCAGATAAATTATATGGGTTATGGTTATTTCAGAAATCATGGTAAAAACAGTATGTTAAAGATATCAACTACCTATATAGTATCATACCCTAATGGATCATATTCAGTAAAGCACGGTACTGTAGCTACAGATATTCACTTCAGAGTGCAACCACTTTACTCAGACAATAAGTGGTACGAGGTCGATCGTGCCCACGTTGGGACAGGCTCTTCATCAGATATGGGTTGAGGGGGCCGATCAGACTATCGGAGTTCAGTTGACTTACCCTGGTCGGCCAGCTAGGATAGGTCCCACCTTCGGGCCGTACAACCCTATCATAAGGGGTTAAATCATGACATACAGTCATCTAGGGAAATTTTCTCAAATATTACAAGTGTATGTAGATTTCCAAAAATAGTAGTAGTATTATGATAAGTAAATTTATATAGTTTTAATATACGTTATTTATACTAGCATTTACAATTTTAGTTATCCATGATATAATTTTTAAATCAGATTATTTATATAGAAATATAACTCAGTAGCCACACACTAGTAATAGCATGTTTCGTCTTACTGAGCGTTGGCTTATCCCAGTGTTGAATTGTTTTTCAGGTGAACCAGCTAGGCGAGCGGAGTAGGCTCGCAGGTAGAGGGTTTGTTGTACTGCCCTTTTTGAGAGTGAGTATTTTTCGGTGGCATGTTTTTTAGTAAACCCATTGGTATTAGCAAGGGTAGTTTCAAGAGAACAGTGATGATTATATATTATAGGTTGATTTGACACTCTGGTATTATATTATGTGTGAATTTATTTTATATGATTGGCTTTCCGTTGTTTAGGTTAATGTTTTGATATTAAAATGAGGGAAAAGATTTTAATTAATTTAGTAGGATGTTACAAAGCCGGTGGATAGAACCATAGCGGCGGAGGCCAGTATTCAGGAGAGAGAGAGAGAGAGAGAGAGAGAGAGAGAGAGAGAGAGAGAGAGAGAGAGAGACGAACTAGAAGAAGAGACCCTTGTCTCATAGGTCTCAATCTAGCTCCAGCTAGAGTACGTGGAAGCGACCTAGTAATTTTATGGGTCAATGGTAGGAGACGGGATCTCAAGCCTCTCAGGGGAGTTTTCATAGTGCCACTTGTCCCAGATGCCATAAGAATCATTAGGTCGATGTAGGGCTGGAACAGCTGTTTGCTATAGGTGCGGTGCAGTAAGGCATCGGGTGCGGGATTGACACGTGACAGTGAAGTACCCATCTCAGCAACAGCAGTATGGGAGGGGGAATTAGGCACCCTAAGGTGGTCACCAAGGGAATACAACCCAGCCACGGATGTACTCCATGACACCGGGTGACGCCGAGCACGCAAGAGATGTAGTTACAAGTATTATTTATATACTTTCCAATAAAGTTGTTGTGCTTTTTAATTCAGGTGCAATTCACTTGTTTATATCTAGGGGGTTTTTTAAAGTATTTGAAATAGAGGCTTAGCCGTTGGGCGTTGAGTTATGTGTGGTCATGCCGACAGGGTCGGTTGTTGTATGCAGTAAAGTGGTTAGAGACTACTCAATTGAGATTCAGGAGAAAAGGCTGTCTGCTAGTTTAATTATCTTCGATATGCATGAGTTTGACATTATTCTAGGGATGGATTGGCTAGCATCCGGCTACGCAAGTATAAATTGTCGTAGGAAGGAGGTGGTATTTAGGTCTCCAAGGGAGCAAGAATTTAAGTTCGTAGGGTCGTGTGTGCGCTCTGCACCACGGATCCTTTCGGCGATACATGCAAGGAGATTACTTCTGGGGGTTATCAGGGGTACCTTGCATATGTGAAAGAAGCACCAAAGGAAGGACAGAAGCTGGAGGATATCCTAGTGATAAGAGAGTTCTCGAACGTATTTCCAAAGGATTTACCAGGGTTACCTCTTGATCATGAAGTGGAGTTCGCCATTAAGTTGACTCCAAGGACGACACCAATCTCCAAGGCTCCGTACCGAATGGCTCCGACAGAACTAAAAGAGCTAAATGAGCAACTGCAGGAACTTCTGGATAATGGTTTCATTAGACCGAGCGTATCACCCTAGGGAGCGCCGATGTTGTTCGTGAAGAAAAAAGATGGGTCTATGAGGATGTGCATCGACTACGGAGAAATTAACAAGGTAATAGTAAAGAATAAATACTCGTTATCGCGTATTGACGACCTATTTGACCAGCTAAAGGGTAGTCAGGTTTTCTCTAAGATCGATCTGCGATCTGGGTATCACCAGTTGAAGGTAAAGTCAAAGGATGTATCGAAGACAACCTTTCGAACTCGATATGACCATTATGAATTTTTGGTTATGCTGTTTGGTTTGACGAATGAGCCTACAACATTCATGGATTTGATGAATAGAGTGTTCCATGCGTACTTAGATCAGTTCGTGGTGGTATTCATTGATGACATCCTGATTTATTCAAGGAGTCCTACAGAGCATGAAGCTTATTTAAGGCTGGTACTTCAGGTACTTAGAGAGAAGAGATTGTTTGCTAAATTCAATAAATGCGAGTTTTGGCTAGAACAAGTTGCATTTTTGGGACATGTAGTGTCCAGGGAAGGAATATTAGTAGACCTGGGCAAAGTAAAGGCAGTAGTAATGTAACGCCCTGACCCATGTGGGCCTAGAGTGCTACTAATCCATTCATTTACCTGATAATCTACATTCTAATATCATGTACGTAGCAGAAAATATAAATATAATCTCCACAAATATAATACCATAGTTTACTATTTCTATCTATAATCCAAAATAACTATTTATCACCTATATTCTCATATATACACATCTAGTATTCACAATCATCCATATATTAGAAAACTTAAAACATAAAACGTAAAGCATAACTTAATATATATATATCCCAAAAATATCATCAAAATTATACCCTTTTCCCTTCTATAACCCAAATAAATGTTGTAATAACCTCAAGCTCTTTGAGCTCGATCTCGTGGAGGTCTTGAAAAAGATAAATTCATATTCGGGTGAGACATACCTCAATAAGGAAAGAAACAATATATTAAATCATCAGTGTGTGACTAACATGAGGTTTGTAAATAACATATTATACATCATTTGCAAATCATTAACATAATTTCTGAAATCATTTTTTGATCCTATTCAAACACATGTAAGGTATTTTACCCACGATATTACTTAAGGATAGGGATGATTACCCGCCCATACAAGTAGCACCCCTCTACTCTGATACATTAGGCAACCCAATGGTCACAGTTGAAGCATACCAGGACACTTACCTTACTCAGTAAGCCCTCAAGTGATAGATTAATCTCATACTCACATAGTTCATACAAAAGTTTACCAACGAAGGCCCCGAGAGATAGGAAAATCTACTCGCCCATATAAATAGTTTCCCTCTGCCCTAGTACATTATGCAGCCTACTGCTACACCTAATACTTACAAGTGCACTCGCCTTTCTCAACAAGCCCTCGGGTGAAAAGTTTGTCCTGCCCAAATGCAACATGTTCTACTAGCATAAATAGTGATAATATCATAATACATTATTTTTTCGATCATTTTTCTATAATTTTCATCTGTTCATGTTCTCAGCTTGACATTTCATAGTGTTTCACTTTGCGTGACTCTTTCCTATTTTACATCATTCACATTTCACATTTCATACCATTTCATTCATTTTCATTTCATACTCATTTTTCATTTCTTTACATTTCATGACCAGCATCTTTTCAGTCGTTGTTAATTAATCTCGACATCTTTTTAGCCATGGTTGGTAAGCTTCAGCATCTTTTCAGCCGTGGTCGACATCTTTTCAGCTGTAGTTGGTTAGCTTCGGCATCCTTTCAGCCATGGTCAGCATCTTTTTAGTCGTGGTTAGTTAGCTTCGGCATCTTTTCAGCCGTGGTCAGCATCTTTTCAGCTGTGGTTGGTTAATCCCAGCATATTTTCAGCTGTTGTTGTTTCCATGGTTGCATTAACACTCACATGCAGCATATTTCATATATCATTTTAATATTCAGTTCGTTTCATGTATATCCTACATCTCATATATTTATATATATATATATATATATAAAACATAATTCCACATAGAATTCTATTCACTCATGTCACACTATTTAGTAGTAAAATTCATATACATCTTCTGTAAAATAAGCCAACCTACATTTAACATTTATATGCTGAAAATATATCTTTCATTTATTATATAATTATCCTGAAAATATCTTTCACTTTCATCAGTTCAATTTCACATATACGTATCTAATAAACAGCCCTATGCTCAAAAAACATAATTTAAACAGTTGACATTTTAAACTCATACCAAAAACATAACCTTGTATATACATAACATATTCCATTCTCCATTTAATTCACAAGAATCTGATTTAATATATATTTTCTCTTATCTGGTTTCTTGAACTACGCCAACAAGGACCCCGAAAAGATGCCTGCGGCGCTCACCCAAACCCTAATTTAATAACCCTAGTTCAATTAAATCAATCTTAAATAAAATACTATTTTAACATTTCCTAAACCCATAAATTCCAAATAAATAATTATACCCTCAAATATAACCAATTTACCTAATTCCCCAAATCTCACTCTCGCTTTGGAGTAGGACCTAAGAAACTCAAATTGGAAATTTACTCTTACCAAAATGACGACGATAGCAACTAGGACCCCGTGGTGGTGTCCGATCGTTGATTTGGCTAAAGATCTAAGGAGAAATTGAGAAAATAGGGAAAAATTACCTTACCCTAGGAATGGTGCCTACGTCGCTCCTATGACAAATTCGCTCCAATAGAAATATCGGTGGTGAAGTTAGGAACCCAGCGGTATTTTTGGTTTCCCGATCAGCCAAATATTTGCCAAGAAATTGAGAGAGAGAGAGAGAGAGAGAGCGAGAGGGAGAGACGGTGGAGTATTTCAGAATTTCTAGGGCCGGGGGAGGCGCTACTCTGTTTTGAATGGAAAAAATAAATTCTTCTTCCTGAAGCTTGTACTTTAACCATTATATATTAAAATTATTTATAACATATAATATATTATATTAATAACTATATACCTATATATATACATACATACATATATATATATATATATATATATCTTATCCCACTAGGATTTTGTTACCATTAATAATACTATTCACTTTTTTTTTAATTAATTAATTTTAATTTTTTTAATTCATTAATTGAATAATAATTTTATTATTATTATTATTATTATTATTATTATTATTATTATTTGGATCACTACAAGTAAACTGGGCAAGATCAAAGAACATACATGAGATCAAAAATTTCTTGGGTTTGGCAGGGTATGTTGACTTGATAGGTCATGCCCAGTTTTGATCATGACAAATACTCTTGGTATTGATGGTTGTACTAAGGCTTACATGTAAGTTCATTGTGCACGTGTATTTACACTGAAAGACATATCATGATGGCGTGCGGTGTTCGTGTCGGTGAATAAAGAAGTATGTGTTGTATTTGTAATTCTTTTTCACTTTCTTCATTTTAGGATGTAATATTATTATGGACTGTACACTCTTATGACTTGTAATAATTTGTTTCATGCATGATATATAGGTATGCTCAAATTGACCCTAATTGGACTTTAGGTACCTACACAAACTATAGAAAGACCTTAGGGATCACCCTTGGTTGATTGACGCCGGATTTTTCTGGTAGGATAGAAAGTCCTTAGGTCCCTAAACAAATGCACAAACAACCCTCATATCACTTACATAATCAGGGGAATTAAATAAGGCAAAATTGGACTTTAATTGTAAATCTTGAGAGAGCTCAGACGACTGAACCTATTGCATTTAAAACGCTTTGGGCGACCAAACCCTGAACAAGTCAACTTGTTGACTTTTGTTTAGGCACCCGAACCTTTTTTAGCGTATCTTCCTTAGACACCCAAACGTGTGTCAGAATGCTTTTCAACTATCCGAGCACTTGAACCTTCACGTTCATTATGGCCTCAGGCAACCGAATTGGCTAGTCCGGTTAACCAAACTTGGAACCGGGCACCCGAACCTCGGACATTTAGCTATTGACTTTGGTTCAGCCAACCGGTCCTCAATTCGAGCACCCGAACCATTAAATAATGGTTTTGTGACTGAGTCTGTTTGGGCACTTGAACCTTAGGCCGAGCGCCTGAACCTCTCGAGTTAAAATATTGTTACTGATTTTTTAAAAGGGGTAAAATGGGTTAATTTCATTAAAGTTGTTTTAAACTTTTCTAATTATCCCCATTTAGTCCCCAACGGTCAAAAAATCCTCCTTGCCTATAAATATCTATTCATTTGTCATAATTAGCAAGGATTAGCAAACTTGATTAGGGCAAAATTCTCTCGACATCCAAAACCCTATATTAGCCTATACTACTTCCAAACACTCACATACTCCACTCTCTTTGATCTTTTTAAGTGTTGTGAGTATCTCTAAAGCTATTGTGCTTAATCTTACTAGCTAGAACTCTCACTTGCATTATTGCTTGATTGATTTTTTTGAGAGTTTAGCATTAAAGTTCTTCCACCAATTTCATTTGATAAATCGTGTGTGGGAAGACTTTGAGGGTTATGATTCTTGCATTGTCATTGTAAGATACCTAAGCCTATATATTTTTGTGTGCAAAATCCTTCTCAAAAGCTAGTTTTCAAACACTCTATTGTGCTTTGTATATTAAAATATCCTGCTGAGTTTGTTTGAATTAACTTACTTAGCATATTTGAAACCCTAATCTGATCTTGTGTTATTCATATATTGTGCTTCAAATCTTGCTTTGATATACACTCTAAATCTAGACTGACAACTTATACTTGATTGAGTATGTAGCACACATTAAAGCACTGAGCATATTTACATATCATACGTGCTTGCATTATTGCTTAAGCTGTACTGGTGCGCATACCTGCTTGTGTAAGAAGTGTATTTTTGTGTACAAAATTTATACACATTTGTTGTATTCTAGGTATGGGCCTAAAGAGGGAGACTAGTCATGTGGAATAGTCCTGGACTGACTTAGACCCAAGTAGAAAAGTTAAGTGCACCGTCCTGGTAAGGTGTGTTTGTTGAGGTCAGCTCTGTTAATTGACCTAGTTGTAATCGGTGTCACTCCACTCGTTAAGTGAGCATTAGTGGAACCCTTGTGCTGGTGTGGTTAAGGCGGGGACGTAGGCAATATCGGCTGAACCCCGATAAATATCGTATGTATTATTTACTTTTCCACACCTTACTTTTTTGCACGTGTATGTTTATTTCTAAATTGCATAGATTGACCCAGGCTATGTTATTCTACTGTTAAAACTAGTAAACCTAGATGATAAATTTTAAATACCCAATTCACCCCCCTCTTAGGGTTGCACCAAAGCTAACAGGGTACTATCGCTAATTCATCGAGGGTTTTTCTAGGCTGCCAGGTCCTTACAAAAAAGAACAGTAGGTTTGACTGGACTAAGGAGTGTGAGTAGAACTTCTAGGAGTTGAAGCAATATCTAGTCACAACCCTAGTGTTGACCATTTCATCAGGGGATGGTGATTACGTAATCTATAGTGACGCATCCCAAAAAGGGCTCAGGTGTGTTTTGATGCAACAGGGTAAAGTTGTTGCACATGCTTCTTGCCAACTCAAGGAGTACGAGAAGAATTAAACTATTCATGAATTAAAGCTAGCAGCAGTAGTATTTCCACTAAAGATCTGGCGGCACTACCTATATGGTGAAAAGTGTAAGATCTTTACTGATCATAAGAGTCTCAAATACTTCTTCACCTAGAAGGAGTTAAATATGAGGCAACGTAGGTGGCTTGAACTGATTAAAGAGTATAATTGTACTATTAGTTACCATCACGGAAAAGCTAATGTGGTAGCTGATGCGTTTAGTCAGAAGTCAGTGCCTGCATCAGTCTTAGCAATTGGGATTCAACATGAGATTAGAATGGACCTGGAAAGGTTGGGGGTAGAGTTAGTAGAAGGAAATCACCAAACATTTATTGCTGGCTTGGGAGTGCAACCAACCTTACATGAGAGGATTAGATCAGCTTAGATTAAAGATGTAGAGCTGATAGAGAATGTGAGTGAAATACAAGATGGGTTGAATGCAGACTTTAATATCTCTAATGATGGGGTGTTGAGATTTTACACCCGGATCTGCGTACCGAATGATTATGAGATTAAACGAACCATCTTGGTGGAGGCATATCACTTTTTATATACAATACATCTAGGAAGCACAAAGATGTATAGAGATCTACGAGGATCTTTCTGATGGTCTAACATGAAAAAAGAGATCGCCCATTTTGTAGAACAGTGCCTGACGTGTCAGTAGGTAAAGGTAGAGTACCAGAGGCCAGTAGGACTACTACAGCCACTTGACATTCCAAAGTGGAAGTGGGAGCATATCTCAATGGATTTTGTGTCGGGATTGTCATCGGTGGTGCATGGGCCAAACGCTATCTAGGTTATAGTGGATCGGCTGACAAAGACTGCGCACTTCATTCCAATCAGGGTCAGTTATTCCATGGATAAGCTGGCAGAGCTTTGTGTGCAGGAGATAGTGACTTCATGGCGTCCTAGTTTCTATAGTCTCAGATCGGGATCCACAATTCACCCCTCATTTCTAGAAGAGTTTGCAGGATGCTTTAGGATCTCAACTCACCTTTAGTACCACGTTCCACCCGCAGACAGACGGGCAGTCCGAGAGGACCATTCATATTTTGGAGGATATGCTGTGGGCATGTGTACTGGATTTTGGTGGTGGCTGGATCAAATATCTGCCGTTAGTTAATTTTGCGTATAACAATAGTTATTAGGCCAATATGAGATGGCACCATATGAGGCCTTATATGGTCGCCGGTGTCGATCTCCGTTGTACTAGGATAACATGTGTGAATGACAGGTGTTGGGACTGGAATTAGTTCAGTAGACTTCTGCAAAGGTCGAACTTATCAGGGAGAGGAGAAAGGCAGCACAAAGTCAACAGAAGAGTTATGTGGATACTTGCCAACGAGTGTTAGAGTTCAAGATCGGGGATATGGTATTCTTAAGGATTGCTCCGATGAAGGGAGTGATGAGGTTTGGAATTAAAGGCAAGCTGAGTCCTCGGTACATTGGGTCGTTTGAGATCCTGGAAAGGATTGGTCCAGTCGCTTATCGAGTGGCGTTACCACCAGCATTGTTTAAAGTTTATAACGTCTTCCATGTATTAGTTCTGAGAAAGTATGTGTCAGATCCTACACACGTGATCAGCTATGAATCATTAGAGATCGAGGATGTGTTGACTTACGAGGAGGTACCAGTTCAAATTTTAGATCAAAAGATACATAAGTTGCATATGAAGGAAATGCTGTTAGTGAAGGTATTGTGGTGCAATCATGCGATCAAGGAGGCTTCTTGAGAACTAGAGACATAAATACACCAAAAGTACCCACAACTTTTTAGTGCTGATCAGTATTAGATAGACCGGTACGGTTGAACAGGTATGTGTTAGTTTTATATGCAGGTTAGGTAAGGTAAGTATGTTTAGTTTGTTAGTTGTTTATGAGTTTATGTATGAATAGTCTCTGAGAGAATTATGTATGGAATTGTAAATTCTCGAGACACTTTGTGTAACAACGGTATTCCTCCACCATAAGTGAGGACAGGTAATAAATTTGGGACGGGGCTGCTATGTGGGTTGCCGCCTACTCTTCCTAGAGTTGGGACAGTAACAGTTTAGATGATGTGATAGAAAATAGTTAGCAAATTTCAAGGATGAAATTTTTATAAGGAGGGGAGATTGTAAAGACTTGAATTAGGAAAAATAAAAAAAAAATTTCAAAAATAGAACAGCAAGCTTCGTGACGAGGTCTAGGTTCTCATCGATGAAGGCCCTTAGGTGTTTCATCATCGAAATTCGGAATCTTGTTGACGAAGAGATCTAGAACGGCCGAAAATATCAGGTTTAGGGTTCGTCGACGACACTTTTCTTTCATCGACGAACAACCTTCTGTAGCTCGTCAACAAAGGCGCCACTTCGTCGACGAATTTGACCGGGTCAAGAGTTTATAAAAAGGATTTTTGTTTGATTCTTCATTAAGAAAGTTAAATCTCTCTCTCTCTCTCTCTCACTCTCTTTCTCTCTCTCTCTTTCTCTCTCTCTCTCTCTCTCTCTCTCTCTCTCTCTATAGAACCATGAACCCCACTCTCTCTTTCTCTTCGATTTCTTCGTCATTCGTCACCCGAATCGACGATCGAAAGTTGCCACGAGGATCAGGGAGCGAATATCTACAATCTTACTGAAGTAGATTCTTGATTTTGGAAAAAGTTAGGATTCGATTTTTTAGCATCTTGGGTTGTTTTTAGGAAAAATGTAAGGGGATTAAGTTAAGTCAGCTTTTAAATGAAATTGAACCATTTGAAATGTTTATGAAGTAAGTATATTCAGGTTTTCAGTTGAAGTTTCTAAAACCAACTGTTCAAAAGATTTGTTTTCGAACTTAGGATATATGTTATGGTATTTTCAGTAAAACGAACGGTGGAAAACTTGATTTTATGTTTTAAACTATATATGCTATGTTTTCTTGGTTGCTTACGGGCTATATTCAAACTATAGGAAATTGTGTGGCGGGTGAATGATATGTATATACTGTTTCATAACCAAAATGATGAATGTTTGTGAAATACTGGAACTTTGTATGAAACACATGAAGATTTATATGATGGCTGCGAGGGCCGAGTTTTATACTTTGTCAGGTTTTATATGAAATGAATATGAAATATGTTTTATTACTTAAATTGCACGATATGCTTTAGGAACCCTGATGGACCATTATGTTATGAGCACGGTACCGTTGTTAGGAATTATGTATGTGACCATGTGCACCCACACTGTATTGCAAAAGTGTTGTGGGTGGTCTATGCCGATTAACCTTGGTAGAGGGTGTACCATACCTAGAAGCTCGAAATTTTAGGACATAGTAGGGCAATCGGTCACGCAAGTAAGTTGCAGATGCTTGCGTAGTCAGAGTTATGATGCGGATGTATGTTGACTTTGTCTGGGTTGATCACCCTGGGCTTAGTCCAACCTTGGGGCAACACAACCCTGACCACGGGGGTTTATATGTGACGTTAGTCCTAGGAGGTGTCTTTTATGCATATCTGTATATTTATGTAAATGATGTTATGAAATGATTGAACTGTTTATGTCAGGAAGATGAAATAAGCATTTCCAACTGTATAAGTACGTATGATGTAAAAACAGCTATTTTCGGTTATATGAAGAATAAATGTTTTCTGTAAACACTAACGCATACTAGCCACACACTGATATTAGTTTGATCACCCTCTTACTGAGAAGTGTCTCACCCCAATATACAAATCATCTTTTTAGGAAATAACAGATATCGTGCTTAGCAGCGTCGGGGGGTGAAAGTTAGAATAGCCTTTTTGAGACGATCTGTATGGTCTCAAGTGTATGTAAATTATGTTGTAAGTCTCTAGAAATGTATAATGGTCGTATGGACCAAACTAGTTGTCCTTTTTGGGTCGGATTGTAATATAGATGTTTGGAAAATTATATATATGTATGGACTTAGAACTCTGGTAATGTTTGTTTGGTGAATGTTTTATTACTTCCGCTGCATCTATGTTTAATGATTATGGTATCAGGAACACACACATTATTAAAGTAGTACTCCGGGCCCACGTGTCGGGTTGGGGTGTTATAGTACTGAACCAAATCGTCGACGATTTTCATCAAATCGTTGAAAACCATCGACGATTTCCCTCTGCTCTGCTGCACCTTGATTTCTTTCATGTTTTCCTTTAGTGTGTGAAACATAATTCACAACATTTTTTTATTCTTATTGTCAGTTTTTAGTTGTTTTAAAAAAATTAAAAATTAGGGGTCTGTTTGTATCATTTTTGTTTTTTATTTTTATTTTTTGTATAATGACAATAACAAATTATGAAAACATGTTTATTTACTTTGACAATTTTTACTTTTTTGTTGTTGGTTTCCAATTGTTTACAAAAAAAAAAAAATAGATTTTATGATTATCAACTGTTTTGACAACCTATTTGTAGAATATTTTCATATTTAAAATTAACTTTTTTGCATTAAATCATTCATTTTATATATACTTTTTAATTACAATTAAAATGAAAAAGATAATCTGAATTTCAATTATAATTAAATAAAAATTTTCACAAAATTTTTAAAAATAATAAAAAATATTTACAAAATACTTTTACTATTTTTCAATTGTCATATACAATAAGATTTTCTTGTCAAAGTGAATTTTAAAATTAAGTAAAATAATTAAATTTTTTTTTATTTTATTATAGTATTTAAAATTTTTATTTATCTTTACTTTTATTATTTGAAATATATTTTTTAGTTTTTATATATTCAAAAAGACAAAAATAAGCATTTTAATAAAAAATTTATTTTTTAGTTTCACAATATTAAAAAAAGAAGTTGTTCATATTTCGTTTGTAGTTTTTTTTTTAAGAATTTAGTTTTTGTTTGAAATTTTTATTTTCATAATTTTTTGTATTAATACCAAACGATTGTTTGTCAACTTGTTAATAGAATATTTTAATATCTAAAATTAACTTTTATAAATTGAATTAATTTTAAACTAAACTTGAAGTAAAATGATCATATAAAATTAAAATTAAAATTAAAATTAAAATAAATGTAAAATTTTAGAAAAAATTAAAACTAATAAAAACTATGAAGTCATTTTTACTATTTTTGAATTATTATATGCAATAATATTGTTATTATAAAGTGAATTTTAAAAATAATAAGTAAGTAAAATAATTTAATAATTATTATTTTATTACATTATTTTGTACTTTTATTATTTAAATTATTTTTTACTTCTTATTTAATTATGGTATAAAATAGTTATTTTTTGGTTGAATCTTTTTAATTTCAAAAATATTAACCGAGTATATTGTTATTTTTTTAATTTTTAATTTTGGTTTCTCTTTCTCGTCTGCATAATTACACTGACACCAAAATTACCAAACGGCTCTGAGGTGGTCACTTTTTAGGAAACTAGAAGGAGAGGCACACGGAACACGGAAGACTCAGGGTAACCCTCGGAGCCCTAGCACGAGCGCAAGCCTCCCACCCTTGTCGCCGGACTTCCTAGCCTGTTTCACCGGAGAGTCGGAGATAACATCCCTTCGTTTCCGCTTCTTCGTTTCTCCGGTGGAAGTGCTTGAAGCCCCGAAGGCCAACGAGTCGTCGAAGGCCAACCAGGTCTTCCTGCGTCGTTTGACTTCGAGCCCAGCCGCCGCGGTAAGTTCAATTTGTCCCCTCCTTCTTCCCTCTCTCTTCTCCTTTCTCTTCCCTCCCTCTTCTCGCCCCCCTCTTTGCCTGTTCGGCAGTTTGCTAGTGGCCCCTGCCCTCTAGAACATTTTTGCCGTTCTTCTTTCTTCTATTTTTTTTGTCTTTTTTTTAGAAAAATTAATGGGTGAACTTATGATATGGGTCAACAACTCACTGTCTCACTGCTCTCTTGCCGAGTTGCTTTCATTTGATTCTGTCTGTGCAATTAATGGATGATATTAGTTATGTTGTGTGTAATTCAGCTGACTGCTAATTCTGTTTTTAGATTTTAATCAAATCATCAACTACAATCACACCTAAACGAAAACCTGTTTATTTTAATATGTACGTGTATGCTAAGGCTGAACAAGAAAAATATTTTATACACCAAACCAATGCTCAGCCAATCAACAATAAATTCAGCAAAATGTAAACATGCCACAAGAACAATCCACAAGAACACATTTATTTCGGCCCAAAAATTGACCTACATGCACGGCAGAAACTCATCTTCGGAGATACTATATTAAATCCGTTGGAAATAAATATACTTATACACAGATTTACCTTTGGGGCTTGCCGATCTCCTCTGGAAATCAGCCCAAGAATGACCCAAGAAACCCCCTCTTCACACGTGGGAAGAATCCTAGATTTCTCCCTATTTTCCTTCTTGATTTCCCTAAAAGAAACCTTCCCAAGAAACTAAATCTGTGCTTACCTTGCCTTACCCTTGCGTGTACCTCCGCTGGAGGTTGGAGATATTCAACACCGCACCCACCTCCTGCCGTCTCCCTCTCCCGTGCGCTGCGGCTGAAGGACCTCTCTTGGCGGTGATGGCTTCCTCGGGTTGCAGGTCTCCTCTCTCGGCTGGGAAGGCTCTTGTGGCTGGTGAAGACTTGTGGGAATCGAAACCCTCCTGCGCTGCCCTTTTCTTTTTCTGGAGCTGAAAACTGAAATCTCTAAGTGACCCCCGCCCCTGCTGTTGTTTTGTTTTATTTACAACACAAGGATCAAATTACAACAACGCCTCCCAAAAAAAAAAAAACCCCCAAAAGCAGCCATTTGATTTGAAAAGAACGGCCGGCCTGGATTCAATAGGCTTGACACTTCAACAATTCTCCACCTTGGCAAGCTTTTGACCCTTGCACCTCCTTAGCATCTCCTATGGCGGTTCCTGCAAAACAAACACTAGAAACTTCCAAGGTTAACCAAGTTCGAACAATGTTCAAACTTGGATTTAGGTACTGCTTTAGTCATCATATCCGAAGGATTGTCCTCCGTTAGAATTTTCCTTACATCTATTTCTCCACTAGAAATAATATCTCTCACAAAGTGCAGCCTAACATCTATATGTTTGGACCTATCATGATAAATATGATTCCTAGCCAAATGAATAGTGCTTTGATTGTCACAATATTGTAACGGTTTCATTATATATTCCTAACTCTAGGTATAGTCCTTTTATCCATATAGCCTCCTTAAAGGCTTCAGTCATGGCAATATATTCAGCCTCTGTGGTAGACAAGGCTACCACCGACTGCATGTGTGATTTCCAACTAATAGCACTACCTAAAAAAGAAAAGACCATACCAGACAAAGACTTCCTGGTATCTAGATTTCCAGCATAGTCAGAATCTACATATCCTTTTAACCCTATTTCACAATGCATATCCCTTTACCAAATATTAATCCTTGTTGTTTTGTTCCAGACAAGTATTGAAAAATTTGTTTCAAAGCATGCCAATGTGGTTTTCCAGGTTTGCTCATAAATCTACTCACTTGACTTACAGTATAAGATAGATCAGGTCTAGAACATACCATAGCATACATCATACTACCAACCATACTAGCATAAGGTATTCTATTCATAAACAGTGACTTATTTTCAGTTTCAGGACACTGTTTTCTAGACAATTTAACATGTTGTGCAACATGAATAGAAGAAGATTTAACATGACTCATTCCAAATCTTTTTAATACCTTTGAAATATAAGACTTTTGAGACAAGTAGAGAAGGTTTTTATTCCCTTCTCTAGTTATTTCCATACCAAGTATTCTTTTAACAGGTCCTAAGTCTTTCATTTCAAATTTAGATTTAAGCATGCACTTAACTTGATGTAACATATCCATGTCTCCACAAGCAACCAACATGTCATCAACATATAATAGCAAATATATATGACATTTATCACATGATTTATAATAACACAGCCATCATAATTGCTTCTACAGAAATCATTTTGAATCATGTAAGAATCAAATCGTTTATACCATTGTCTAGGTGATTGTTTCAGCCCATATAAAGATTTCTTTAATAAACATACATGATTTTTATTCATTTCCATATCAAAGCCCTCGGGAGGTTGCATATAAACTGTTTCTTCTAAAGTACCATGCAAGAAAGCAGTTTTAACATCAAGTTGTTCCAAATGTAAGTCATGTACAGCAACAAAGGATAATAGAATTCTAATAGAATTATGCCTCACAACAGGGAAAAATATTTCATTATAGTCTACCCCTTCTCTTTGTGTAAATCCCTTAGCCACTAACCTAGCTTTATACCTAGGTGGTTCAACTCGAGGGATTCCTTCTTTCCTCTTAAATATCCACTTAGATCTTATGTTTTTCCGGTCTAGGTATCATCACCCATGTCTTATTCTTGTTTAGAGATTCCATTTCTTCTTGCATTGCAAAAATCCATTTTTCAGCCTCTTTACTATCCATGACCTCTCTAAAAGTCCTAAACTCCACCTCAATTTCTGTTTTAGCAACAGAAAGAGCAAAAGCTGTCATATTAACTTCCTAATACCTTTGAGGAAGTCTTATGACCCTCCTCTCCCTATCCTGTGCCAGAAGGTAGGTTTTTCTTAATTCAGAGGTTTTTGTTTCTGAGTTTTGCTCCTCAAAATCAGCAGCATCTGTTTCTAAATGGCTATAAGAAGTGGAGGGTTGCTCCACCTCAAGCTGCGGGTCACTAGTATTAGAGTGCCTAATACTTTCATCTGAATTTTCTGGTTTTTCCCCCATTTTAGTTTCATTAAAAACTACATCCCTGCTAATAATACATTTTTGTTTTCCAGGTTTTATAACCCAGAGCTTATAGCCTTTAACCTCCTCTGGGTATCCCACAAAAATGCATTTAATAGCCCTAGGCTCTAATTTATCAGTTCTAATGTGGGCATAGGCTACGCACCCAAAAACTTTTAAACCCTGATAATCAGCAGGGTTACCTGACCAGATTTCTTGAGGAGTTTTAAAATTTAGAGCTGTGGAAGGACACCTATTAATAAGGTATACAACAGTGGTCACTGCCTTTGCCCAAAAGGTCTTGGGTAGACTTGAAGTGGCTAACATGCATCTTACCCTTTCCAGAATAGTCCTATTTATCCTTTCAGTTAGTCCATTCTGTTGGGGAGTATCCCTAACAGTCCTATGTCTAGCAATGCCCTCAGCTTTACAAAATTCAGAAAATTCATTTGACAAGTATTCTAATCCATTGTCTGTTCTCAGTGTTTTAACTTTCTTGCTAACTTGAGTTTCAACTAAGGTTTTCCATTCTTTAAACTTTTCAAAAGTATCACTTTTATGTTTTAGAATATAAACCCATACTTTCCTAGAAAAGTCATCTATAATTGACAGAAAATACCTAAAACCACCATGAGAACTAACCGTAGCAGGCCCCCACAAGTCTGAATGTATGTAATCAAGAGTCTGTTTCGTGGTGTGAGTGGACTTCTTAAAACTAACCCTAGTAGACTTACCCAAGACACACTCCTCACAGAATGACAATTCCTCAAGTTTCCTATCTCCAAGGAGCCCCTGTTTCTCTAGCTCCTTTAGGCCCTGCTAGCTAACATGTCCTAGCCTCTTATGCCACAAGGAAACCTGATTTTCTACCCTGTGATTAATAGGTGAAGCCTCACCAATCATTGTCTTTCCTACTAAGGTGTATAACCCATTTTTTAGCACCCCTTTCATCACTACTAGTGAACCTTTATATACTCTTAGGCTACCTCCTTCAGACTTAAACGTGTACCATGTCTTATCTAAGCTACTAAGAGAAATCAAGTTTCTCTTCAGCTCAGGTATGTACCTCACATCTCTTAGCACTCTTTCAATCCCATCATGCATTAAAAGTCTCACAGTCCCAATACCCTGTATTTTACATGACTTATTGTTTCCTAGGATAACATGACCTCCTTCTAAGCATGTAAAGGACTCAAACCAGTTTTTCAATGGACACATGTGGAAGGAACATCCTGAATCTAATATCCATTCTTTTCCCGAATCTTTATCAGAGACGTTCAACACTTCCGCACTATCATATCCATCTAAAATTACAGCGCTACCTTACCCTTTGATTCAGAGGTGGTGACATTTGCAACCTTTTCCCTCTCAGGGCAGTCCCTCTTAAAATGTCTTTCCTTGTGACATGCAAAACACTTTAGTGCCTTGCTCTTAGACTTTGATCTAGACCTTTTGTCTTTTCCTTTCTTGTCCCTCTTTTCAGACCTACCTCTCACATTTAACCCTTTCCCTGACCCTGATTTAGACTCAAACTTAGTGTGCAATTCCCTACAGTGCAAAATGGCTTGCACATCTTCTAAGGTCAGCCTCTCTCTCCCATACATCATAGTTTCTTTAATATTTTCATATGTGGAATCAAGAGAACTCAATAAAAAAATTGCCTGGTCTTCTTCATCTATACTAATATCAATATTAGCAAGATCCAAAAGAATTTTATTAAATTCATCTAAATGTTTATCAATAGATGTTCCAAGGGTCAGTCTAAAGGTGTAGAGTCTAGTCTTCTTATGGAGTCTGTTTGCTAGAGATTTTTTCATGTACAAACTTTTTAGTTTTGACTAAACTCTAGCTGCCGTATCTTCATTGGCAACTTCCCTAAGCACTTTGTCTCCTAAGGACAAGATAATGGCACTATGTGCCTTTTGGAGGATTTCGGGCTTCACTTTATCGGTGGAGGGAAAACTTTGTTTCCCCTCTTGTGAAGTGGAAGCTCCTTTCTTTTCTCCAAGAAGAGCCTCCTCAAGCCCTTGCTGTACCAAGATGGCACGCATCTTAATCCTCCATAAACCAAAGTCATTTTTCCCGGTGAATTTTTCTATTTCAAATCTAGCGGTCCCCATCACATAGCCAGACTCTGATACCACTTGTTGTGTGTAATTCAGCTGACTGCTAATTCTATTTTCAGATTTTAATCAAAGCATCAACCACAATCACACGTAAACGAAAACCTGTTTATTTTAATATGTATGTGTATGCTAAGCCTGAACAAGAAAAATATTTTATACACCAAATCAATGTTCAACCAATCAACAATAAATTCAGCAAAATGTAAACATGCCACAAGAACAATCCACAAGAACACATTTATTTCGGCCCAAAAATTGACCTACATCCACGGCAGAAACTCACCTTCGGAGATACTATATTAAATCCGGCGGAAATAAATATGCATATACACAGATTTACCTTTGGGGCTTACCGATCTCCTCTAGAAATCAGCCCAAGAATGACCCAAGAAACCCCCTCTTTGCACGTGGGAAGAACCCTAGATTTCTCCCTATTTTCCTTCCTGATTTCCCTAAAAGAAACCTTCCCAAGAAACTAAATCTGTGCTTACCTTGCCTTACCCTTGCGTGTACCTCTGCTAGAGGTTGGAGATATTCAACACCGCACCCACCTCCTGCCGTCTCCCTCTCCCGTGCGCTGCGGCTGAAGGACCTCTCTCGGCGGTGATGGCTTCGTCGGGTTGCAGGTCTCCTCTCTTGGCTGGGAAGGCTCTCGCGGCTGGTGAAGACTTGCGGGAATCGAAACCCTCCTGCGCTGCCCTTTTCTTTTTCTGGAGCTGAAAACTGAAATCTCTAAGTGACCCCCGCCCCCTGCTGTTGTTTTGTTTTATTTACAACACAAGGATCAAATTACAACAACGCCCCCCCAAAAAAAAAACCCCCAACAGCAGCCATTTGATCTGAAAAGAACGGACGGCCTGGATTCAACAGGCTTGACACTCCAACAAGTTACTTAGTGTTAGAATAGATTTCATTTGTTTAACATGAATATAGTTGATAAACGTGGAATTGATAATTGTGCATGAATGATCCCTATATTTCATTTTAAATTAAAATTATCTTGATATTTGTCATAAGAAAAAGAATGTCTATATATTTTTTATATTAATTAGTTAATGTATCCCTGTCTGTCTTCATTTTTCCAAAATTCCCTTATCAGTGTGTCAGTATCGCATCGTGTCCTGTGTTGGTATTGATGCTTCCAAGGTCAGGATGTCCATGCTTGGCTTTGCAATCTTGTAAATGCATGTGCTTTTGAACCTTGTACGTTTCTCATTACTTTTTGTGGTGTTTTTTCTGAACTTTTGAATTGGGATGCAATTAGGAGGAAACACCGAATAGATGTTTTTTGCCTTTAACTCTGTTTGTGATATTAAAGCAACAAATCCAGTTTGTGTGTGCCTCAATGCCTAAAGGTTTATATGTTGCCTTTCCTCCCAAAAAAAGAGGATTTAAAATCCCTGTCTTATGCTTTTTTCTTTTTGAGACATTTCTATCATGTGTTCTTTAGCTGTCTGTTGACCTTGTTGTGGGATGTTGAGTTAGGTTAATGCTGTGACGGTCTTTATTAGCTTTGCACATTGTTGCATTTTTTATTTATTTTTCTTGAATTGTAAGATTATCTTAGCAATACTTCTCTGATTTAATCTTTATGAATATGTGTGCTTCATTTATATGAAATTCAATAGTAAGACGAGTAAAAATAGTTGTTTTTACATATTGTTTAGTAGTATTTTGTCTAATCAACTTATTATATTCAAGTGCGGAAATCCTTAGTGTTTGGCTTCATGGTTATATTTTGGCAGACTTTCAATGATTTATTACCATTGATATTGTTCTATATTTCTTTAGCTAAACTGGATTTGCATGTTCTCTGCAATTTCAGGTATTGAACCACTCATCTATACTGAAAATTTGGTGGAAAACTCAGAATATGCTGATAGTTCTTCACATTCTGTATTGATCAAGCTTGCCTTCTTAGCTCCATATAAATTTGCTTCCACAAAAAAAATGCTGGGCTCATTGCCAATATTGCCTCTTCCAGCCCCTCCCTCTGATGGAAATCTAGGTGTTCTTCCTCCATCTCAAGTGCAGGAGCCACAAAAGGATGAAAAATCAGAATCCGAGGATGAAAACAAATCAAACTCAGTTCCAGCTTCAATTGCAACCCACACGAGAACTATTGGAATCATTCATCCTCCCCCAGACATCAGAAACATAGTTGACAAAACTGCACAGTTTGTTGCGAAGAATGGGCCTGAATTTGAGAAAAGGATCATTGTCAATAATGCTGGAAATGCAAAGTTCAATTTCTTGAATGCCTCTGATCCTTACCACGCATATTATCAGCATCGCTTGTCTGAATTCCGTGCACAGAATCAAACTGCTGCAGTGCAGCCTCCCCTGCAGCCTGCAGATTCTTCTGTTTCTGAGTCTGCTCCGCCTGCTCCACTTGCTGATGCGAATGAAGCAACTGTAAAGCCTGACCCCTCTGCTCAATTTAGACCTGTACACAAAGTTCTTGAACCTCCAGAAGCTGAGCAGTACACTGTTCGTCTTCCGGAGGGAATAACCGGGGAGGAGTTGGATATTATTAAGCTCACAGCACAGTTTGTGGCTAGAAATGGAAAATCATTTTTGACAGGATTGACAAGTAGAGAAATTAACAACCCACAGTTCCATTTTCTGAAGCCAACCCACAGTATGTTTATGTTTTTTACTGCACTTGCTGATGCATATTCAAAAGTGTTGATGCCTCCAAAGGGGTTGACAGAGAAGCTGAAAAGGAGTGTTACTGATATGACTATGGTGCTTGAACGGTGCTTGCATCGGCTTGAGTGGGAGCGTTCGCAAGAGCAGGCAAGGCAGAAAGCTGAGGATGAGATAGAGCAGGAAAGGATGCAAATGGCAATGATTGATTGGCATGATTTTGTTGTTGTTGAAACAATAGACTTTGCAGATGATGAGGATGAGGATTTACCCTCTCCAATGACCCTTGAGGAAGTTGTAAGGAGGAGCAAGATGTCAGTTATGGAAGAAGAAGAGATTGTTGAGCCTGGAAAAGAAGTGGAGATGGAAATGGATGAAGAAGAGGTACAACTTGTAGAAGAGGGCATGAAGGCAGCTAGTCTTGAAGAGAATGGTGATGAGAAGAAGAGTGAGATAAAGGCAACTTCCGAGGAACCTGAGCCACCAATGAGAATTGTGAAGAACTGGAAGAGGCCTGAGGAGAGGATACCAGTGGAAAGAGACCCAACAAATTTTGTTGTTTCCCCCATAACTGGGGAGTTGATCCCTATCAATGAGATGTCTGAACACATGAGGATCTCTCTCATTGATCCCAAGTACAAGGAGCAGAAAGAAAGGATGTTTGCTAAGATTCGGGAGACAACTCTTGCTCAGGATGATGAAATCTCTAGAAACATTGTGGGACTTGCACGAACCCGTCCTGATATTTTTGGTACAACTGAGGAAGAAGTCTCGAATGCAGTTAAAGCTGAGATTGAGAAGAAGGAGGATCAGCCAAAGCTGGTAATATGGGATGGTCATTCTGGAAGCATTGGGCGCACTGCAAACCAGGCAATGTCTCAAAATATGATTGGTGAAGATCAAAATGATGCTAATAACGATGCAAGGGCCCTTCCTGGTCCTGCAGCTCTTCCTCCTAAACCTGGTGTGCCTTCAGTCCGCCCTCTTCCCCCTCCACCTGGATTAGCTTTGAACCTTCCTCGTGTGCCACAAAACACGGTTCAGTATTCTGCTCCAAGTAGTAGTGGGGTCCTTGTGCCTCCGCCAAGACCACCAGTTATCACAATGATGTCATCGGTTCGGCCACCACCTCCTCCAATGCCAATTAGTTCTGGACAACAACCTGTTTTGATGAATCGACCACCCCCAGTGCCCCCATCAATATCTGTCAGTGCACCAAGTATTCCTGTTCCGCCTCCACCTGGATCTCAATTTACACCTCTCTCTGTTCCCCGGCCTTTTGTCCCACTTCCTGTCCCCCCACCAGCTATGCCTATTGTTCCACCTCCACCTCTGCCTCAAGGAATGCCACCGCCTCCACCACCTGAAGAAGCACCTCCACCACTTCCTGATGAACCAGAGCCAAAGAGGCAGAGGCTTGATGATTCATTGCTTATACCAGAAGACCAGTTTCTGGCTCAACATTCGGTATGGAACATCTTAGCATTCTTCTTTTTCACTTGGCATTAAATTTTGTTTGATTGTTCACTCTGTAATTGTTTTGTGATGTTTGATTTTGTGATAGATCCCTAATTTACTTGATTGTGGTTGTGCTTTTACTGCAGGGACCTGTACGCATCACCATATCTGTTCCTCATGTTGATGAAGGTAATCTCAAAGGACAGCTCCTGGAGATTACAGTGCAGTCCTTATCTGAAACTGTTGGCAGTCTGAAAGAGAAAATCGCAGGGGAGGTCCAGCTTCCTGCAAACAAGCAGAAATTGAGTGGAAAAGCTGGTTTTCTCAAGGACAATATGTCACTTGCCCATTATAATGTTGGATCAGGAGAAACACTAGCTCTTTCCGTAAGAGAACGTGGTGGCAGAAAGAGATGAAATGTCTCCTGTCAGTTATTCAAAGGTTAATGTTAGGACTATAGTTTCTTTGAGAATTCTATATATGAAATTGCAGACCTCTAATTTTGGATATTGCTTAAGAGCTCAAAGTGGTCCTGTATTTAACTTCCAGAACTGTTTCATTTTGTCCATTAGCCTGATGCTCTCTTCTGAACAACAGGAAGTGGACACATACATTAAGCTTAGTTGAGCAAGTTATGCCCTCTTTTGCATATGTGGTCGTCTCTGGATCCCATAATGTTATTGTCATCTTGATTATTCTCTGAAGCACTGTTGTTGTGTTTGTCAGCTATTTCTTGTTGCTCATTATCAATTTCATTCTAAAAGTTCTGTTGTAGCTGTTTTAGTGTTCTTTGCTTGAATTAGGTTCTGCTCTATGGGTACATGCTCATACACGGGCAGTTGGATGCTAGCATTTTTTCTGTTCTAATATGAAGTTCTCAATAGAAATTTGAACTTCAACGTCGATTTTGATTTCAGTTTTTAAAAATGATGAAAGTTAGTACTAGAACATTGAATATTTTAGTGAGATATTAGAAATAGAAACTGTTATACACCACTCACTAGTATGTGGTCTATAAGGTGTAATACTTGTAAAATGATAACAATATTTAACACTTTCAGTTAATGCAAGTAAAATTCATCAATCTGTTAGGTAATAATTCCTTTTCAAATGCAACTAATTAGGCAGAAAGGATTTAATAAATGTTGTATTTAATTCCTAATATCAAATCTTCATAAAAATTTGGAAGTCATATAGCAGTCATTCCTACCTTGATTGTGATAATTTTTATTTTGAATAAAAAAGAATATTATATCAGAAATTTCAGTTTGGAGGGTTTTAGATCTCAAATTTTAATTTTAAGGAAATTGTATCCTATGGTCAAAATTCAAAAAAAAATCATTGAATTTCAGTTTGGATGATTTTTGTAAATTTGAATGGAAATTTTAGAATATGGGAATCTTGTTAGACAGAAATTGACTGCTACTTTGATTTGAGGTGGAAAGTGGAAATTATGATATATCTTTTTTTTTTGTTTTGGAAAATTTAAGACCATAGCCCGAAGTGGCCTTGAAGGGGGATGTTACCTGAATGCTGGCTGCAGTATTCTTGCGCTAATACCCCTGAAAGTATCTGATATGGATTCATCTAAATTATGTTGTCATAAACACCATATGTCACTAAATTGACACTGGTTGACTATGTGATCCTTCATCATATAACCTTCCTGAAAGATTTGCCTGTCCTTTTTCCTAGTTAGACCAAAGAATAAAGAGTTTATTTTCACATTGTAAGCCCAGTACAACATCCTCAAATTGTCTTGTGCATACCTAATAAACCTCAATGTTTTTTGAGTTGTTATGCATAGCTTTATCAAACTTTTCCAAAACTTTTGCATGTGGACGAGGAGCTGCAGGGCGTGACTGATTGATTATGTAGCAGATTCATGAAGTAGAACAGTTGTGAATAATGAATATCATGTTTGGGTTTTTGTACAAGTATTGTTGACATCATTAGGGCCCAATGGAGAGTGAATTTTTGCTGAGAAAAGAAGGAACCACAGGGATTATGGGCTTTACTTCGAAATTCTGCTAGCAATAATGATCAGATTGTTTTGTAAATCTCAATGAGAGAGGCTGGGGGTATGACCATGTTGTTGCAAATGCAGGATTCTACTGGACTCCAAGGTTTGGATTGGGCATTCTCTAGTTCATTTTCCACAATATCTTTTCTTGCCTAGTTGTTGAAATGACCAAATTCTTCTTGTTTTCTCTTCAACCATTTGATTTGGAAGACCAAAGTTCTTTGTAAGATGAGTGGTTTTACATGGATTTTGACTCTTAATGGTTTATATGCAAATGAGGAGACTCTGCAAGGGCATAAGTCTGAATACTTGTGTCATGTGTTTGGAAGCGTGCGAGATCAACAATCATTTGTTTCTCAATTGTAGGGTGTCTAGGTTGCTTTGGATTTGTTTGTGTATGACTGCTGATATTTTTCTAATGGTGTGGTACAAAGGCTTTAGGAGGAGTAAGAGGGGAACCAATTTATGGAGACGTACAGTTTTTGGCAGTTTTTGGACTTTGTGGACTGAAAAGAGGGTAGGATCTTCAATGCCAAAATAAATTCTGTGCATTTTCTTTGAGATAGAGTTACTTTTCAGAGCTTCCTTTTTGCTCATTCTTTTGGGTTTTTTTCCAAGGAATGTTGCTGGCAGATCTTCAGAGTGATGGAATGAGGCTTTGTTGTAACTGTTTACTTGTTTCTTTGCTTGCTTGCTTGTGTATTAGAAGGGTTTCCTATTCTCCTTTCTATGTAATTATTTTTCCTGTACATTAATGAATTTTCTTTTTCTTTAAAAAAAACCAGATTGTTTTACATAAACTAAGCACGAGACACTTGGTTATGACCTTGGCAACACATTGAAAATGAGTTGCATTCTTAGGATGATTAAAATGAGCATGGTTAGAATCTTACCATTTGTGATTCCTATCTTACAACCCATGTTCATATCGATCTCACATCAAATCAATTTCGAATATTACTAGAGAATTAGAAACAACTGTTGCCCAGTAATTGATTCACACTTGATCAGTTTGAAATTCACATGACTATGAATCTATCATTTCTAGACTTTCCAGACAGTCTCGACTGGTTTAAACCCCCAAAACAACTTTTTTTTTTCTAATTAACATTGTTTTAAATGACTGCCTTCCAATTTTTTTTGTCACGTCCCCACATCCGGATGTATAGGAGATCTTGAGCTTATAAGGATGGTTTGGGTTCCAACTATGTGAGGCTCCTTTTATAGGACAAAACTGTGACGTCAATGGGCCAAATCAGAGGTGGACCGAGACCATTACATTTGGTATCAATGCCACCTTGGGGGGTACACTATTATGTTGGTGGATTCTACACGAAGGTGTGAGCCACTTTGTCAGTGACATCAGAGTTGCATGGGGAAGCATGTTATGGTCACACATTGGATGTGTACCAGGGAGCTCTTGGACTTAGAGGTATGGGTCGGGCTCCAACTATGTAAGGCATCTTTTATAGGACAAAACCATGATGCCAATGGGCCAGAGCAGACAATACCTCACTTGAGTTGGGCTGAGACTGTTATATTTTTCTATTCCAGTTCTATGATGAAAGAGAGGACAATGCAGAACTTTAGACCTTCTATTGCTATCACAAAACCATTCTTCATTCTTGGAGGAGTATGTGTTCTGCCATTAAGAAGGAGCAGAACACTGGTTGGTTGAGGTGGTAGTCATGTCCCGCTTTGTTGTTTAGATTGTAAGGTTATTTTATTTTATTTTATTTTTTATGTAGTTTGTTCAATTATTTAGCAATTTTTTGAAGTTCCTTTTTTTTTTTTTTGGTTTTAATTAGCGAAAGCATATGCATGATGTATGATTTTTTTTTTAAAAATAAATTGTTGATAAACACCGAAACCTCAGTTTTTATTATTTTTCTTGATTCCTTCTTTTAAACAGCATAAAGTTAAATTCTTTATTAATTCCTTATGACTCCTTCCCTTTCATTGTTTAGAGAAAGCATACACATGAAATATGCTTTTCTTTTAGAATCAAAATTTAAATGTACTTTACTATTTTGTTTGTTGCCCCTTTATTGGTATATGCATCTCATCTGTATTTGGTTTTGGAAACTTGTATTGAATCTTTTGGTTCAATTCTCGATTCAGATCTTGATTTGTAGAGGTGGCTGCATGCATATAAGCTTCCTGCTTCTTTATGAAGCTTAACATGAATATAGTTGCTTCCATGTCAAGTCAACATAGTAAACACTAACTAACTATTTCATTTGTTCTTGTGTATTGGCTTCACAATTCTGTCCAGTTATTCAACAATTTATAGTTATAATCCTAGTAGATAGTCCAAAAGGCTGCAGCCTATTGCTTTTACCATTCATAACTCCATTCAGATGCCTATGGTGCTGGTGCTCGTTATATTGATTACAATATGTGATCTGTTTTATTTCTTTATCATTACTTGGGATTTAACTTGACTAGAGCTGCAACACATTTTAAATGTTTTTCTTTCAGTAGTTTAGAGTAATTCTTGTTCTTTTCTTAATCTCATGTTCTGCTAGAATTTATGATCCTTGATGTGCTAGCACTAGACTGATTACATATCCTAGCTTCCATTTCTTTGCATCTTGATTCCGGTCAGATTTGTAAAAAGGGGGGGGGGGGGTTGTGATTGCTATACTCCCATTGGATGCAAGAAATGGAACTCAAAAGAGCAGCTCATAGACGTGGGGTATCACCTCCACTCTCTTCCATCTTCAGTTGATCTTTTTGCTAGTGTTAAGTCAAATTTCGGGTTAAAAAATGCAAGTTCAGCAGTTCTCACCAAAATCACAAAAGGATGCACACTTTCTTTTTAACTTTGGCATTTTCAATAATGACCTTTCGGGGCATTGGGATTCATATGTTACACTAATTGTTGCTGCTTTCCTTAATAAAGTGATGAGAATCACAGATTATGTTATTCCTTAACTGATGCCAAAACGAAGGAAGTGTTTGAATTGATCATGTCAACTTTTGAAGAGATTCCTGACAGGTCTAGTCATTCATGCAATAGTAGGATCTCGATTCTTGAGAACATGGCGAAGATTAAGTCTTCTCTTGTTATGCTTGACCTTGAATAGTTGAATGCGTTGCATTGGCCCTTGACATGTTCCACTATTCCTACCCTCCATTAGAGTATGATTCTGTGTAGGTCCTTTCTCCTTGTAGAAATAATGATTCTTGTATTAGGAGAGACTAATGAGTAATGACATATTAGTAGAATTTGTATGCACTGTTCTCTTCCGTGTGAAGCTGGACAACAAAGGGATTCTTCTCATTGCTCAACAATTAGGTGACCAAGTGCATAATGCATGTGCTCCTAAGCTGCTAGCATATCCCTAGAGTCATTTGACAAGCTCAATGAGCAAGAAAATGGGTCATGTTGATAAAGATCTGATAGGATTTGTGAAGCCCAAATCTTAGATTTGAAGTTATGAAGGCTGGTTCCATATTTTGTGTTTATTGTTCTATACCATTGCTTTAATTCAACCCAATCTTCAAAGTTTTAGTTTTCTGATGATGAGTTTGCAGAGGAAGGTTAGTCTGTTTCTGCTTCCCATGTTTGGACATGTCACATACCTTTGGTTCTTATTCCTTTGGTTTGTGAAAGTTTTAGGTGAAATTTTAACCACCAAGGAAGAAAAATGCAGTGTGAGCATTGAGGCTTGCAACGCTAATTTATCATGTTTGGAATTTTAAAAATTTTGTTGGACAATCTTCTAATTTTATTATTTCCCAAAATTTTTCACATTTTTGCAGCATTCTTGTAATAGTGTTTTATTTGATAATAATCTAGTAGCTTCTTGGATTTCTTTTATTTGGAAAGAAGTATTCATGTAGTATTTAGATTTCCTAATTTTATTTGCTTGATTCATAAGCATTCTAGACCTATCAATATGTGAGTGTAAGAGATTCTTTTGAATTCAATATCATGAATTGAATTTGTGTTATCAGGGTTTATCCTTGTGTGAGGTTGTAAGATTCTGCATCATTGGCCCTTATTACAGTCTTTGTATTTTCCATTTTACCATAAAGCCAATTTAGATATGGTATGTTTTTCCATCTTCAGTGACTTCCTGCATTATGTGCTAGGTAGATTTGTGGTCATAGGTCTTAGCTTCAATTCCATAAAAATTATTAGAAGATTAGGAACTTTTGATGGGCCTTTGGGAATGGTAGAGTTTGGAAGATTCTAATCTAACCAAATTCCATGAGCTTTAATGGGTAGAAACTGAAAGATTAGGAACTTCTTGACGATGCATCTGAATGGTGGAGTTTCCACTGTGAAGTGACTATTTTAATTTTCTTGTGGGGGTTTTAGAGATTTTAGAGAACTTTGTTGGTTTTAGGAATGTTGGATTTTTTTACTCCAAATGTTCATGCCATCACAATTAGTCCTGTTTAATTTGGCATCATTGACTTTTGCAGCATTTTTTGTTCAGTCCGTCATCTATTCCATAATCCTCCTACTCATATTCAGATTGCTAGCGTTCTTAACTACGTCACCTTATATTGCTTTGGCTTTACCATCAATTTTAAAGTTCACAATTTCCATTGTGTGCTCCTTTCGGTGGTTTCCCCCCTCTTGCTCATGGATTGAACTTTTTTGTCCATTTTGAGTTCATACTTCATACTAAAATTACTGCTAGTTTTCCATGGATTTTTTTTCCTTCCCATTTCTAGTTGTCCTTTGATCTTGATTTCGTGTTATTCTCTCAGTCATGCCTATATTTTTCTTTGTCCTGGCAAACGTTAAAAGCGTACAGGGGCTCCTTTTTTATAGTAATTTAATTGCTCCACTTTTAAAATGTGTATATTTCAGATTTGTTTGTCTGCATGCAGGGGGTTTGATATACTTGGAAATTGTAGCTCTTTAGATAACATAGCTGATTTACATCTTCCTTATGTTTGGATGATGGTTATGTTTGTGCTTGTATATTTGGGGAAGGACTTGTCTCTGTATTTTGAAAGAAATAATGTACAAGGCAGAAATGTCTTTGCTCTGTTATAGAGGTTTGAAGTGAAGCTAGTCTTAGAAAAAACATGCATATAATGTTGAGTTTGGAGCATTTGAGAATAGCTTAATTCTAGCTTAGTTTTTTCCCTGGTGATTTGTTGAGGTTTCCAAAAGATTTATGAAATGTTTTGTCAGCTGTTGTGTCCTGCATTAGATTTGCGGAGCACTATTTAATGATTTTTTTTTTCTTGGGATGGAATTAACTCATAGTTTTGTGGGCTTGAGAAGTCAGAGATAAAGCTGAAAAAATACACGTACATGCCCATGTGCATGAAGGGAAGAAGTCGAATAAACAAATTACAGTTTTAATGTTCACCACAGGAAAGTCACAAGCTCACAGGCCCCCTCCATAACATTGGAAACTATTTTTTTGGGTAGCAAAAAAAAAGATGAAATCATCAAATTAGAGAGAACATACAAAAAGCAATAAGAATGATAATTCCTCCTAATAAAAAAGGAACAAATATAAGAAAAAGAACAATACAATAAGATTCAGTAATCAGACTAACAAAGCTATCCAAACCTGTTGGATATTGGTAAACCCCACATTTTTTAAAGCATCCACCTGCAGCACAGCAAAATGAGGCTAAATAATGAATCTTATCCCATAGCAGATAGGAATTCAGCCTTTTTCCTGTAATATACAAGCATTTTGTTTCGCTCATGAACCCCACAACACAGCGAAATTTGTATGTCTCCAAAAAGCACCTGCATCCTTCCTTCTACCAAAACCAGAAAATGAAATGATCCACAAATCCTCCATCAACTCCAGACAAACTCAACTTTTCTCCCGGAAGACCAAAAAGCTTATTTCAAATATTCCAAGCAAAGTCACTGTACAAATACAGATGAAAAGCTGTTTCTGAACTATCAGAACATAATGAACGCACATCTTGAGACAGTGCCTTCGAAGGTCTCCTACTACGCAATGTATTGTTGGTGTTAACTCTATAAGAACAACCAACCAAATAAAACCCTTGATTTGATGTAACATTGGAAACTCAATAAGGATGTATTTGAGTCAAGTCAACATAATGGAATACTAAAACTCAATTTGACCTGAAAATTTATGCTTCAAACTCAATTTCGACTCTGGGTTTTTATAACCTAAGCTCAAATTAGTTAAGCTAGATATGATCATAACAATGATCAACTATGTGTAAAATATATAGGATATACAATATATATATATATATATATATATATATATAGGTATGTATAATATGATGTAAACAAGATAAAAAAAAAAATACTAAAATAAAAATTTGATTATGTTTGAGTTGGCTTATGAGTGGTGTTAAGAAGCTTGAACTCGATTCATTAAGCTATTTAAGTAGTTCAAACTCAACTTGAAATTGAATAGCATCGAGCCAAATTGAGCTATAATGCAAGTGGAACCTGAGTAGTTAGCAAGCTAGCTCGTCTACTGATTTACACCCACAATCCTTAACACCTCATAAAAACTTTGACAAAAAATATACCTCTGCCTTGGAGCTCATCCAAAGTCTTTTCACTTTTCTGGTCTGTACAAAGTAGAAAATTTAATTGTATCCTAAACAGATCCTGAAGGGTAGTCTTGGATTCTTGGGGCCATTGGAATTATGAGCTATGGTTGAGCAGGTTGATGCCATTTCTGTCTTGGTCTCTTTCTCTCCAAAAAGTTCCTTTTACTCTGCTTTGTTATATTCTGGAAAGCCTACTCGTCTTACAACCCTTTTGAATTCTAAGAAGGAAATGTCTTATGAATGTTTGCTCTCCATGTCTTCTTTCTTTCAATTCAATAGAAAATGGATTTCATGCAATAGTAGTTGTAGCGGTTTCAAAACTTAAAAATTATTTTAAATTTGGATCCTTTCCAGTTGAGAATTTAGATCAATTGGAGGCCTCGGTTGGTGAATCTGAGTAGTTGAGCTCAATTCTCAATTGTTCAAATGCTACTGAGATGAACAGCGAGAACTGAGAATGGTAGCAAGTGCATGAGCTGACATTGTATGAGCTGAGCTATTGAATACCAATGATAATGGTTCAGATTCAACTGAATTTTGGTCAGTTATTTACCCGTCTGGTTGGAGATGGATCCAAGTAGCAAAGTTTGCTTTTTCGTCAAGGGACTAGTCATTGTAACTCATTTATTCATTGCTGGAAGTCAGTCTAACCAAATTGATGGTCCCCGCCAACTTGTTTAAGAATTAATGCTGTCTGCATATATTGTTTGTGCATTTTTAATGCCTTTTCTGGCATGATATTTGTATTTAGACTAGATCAATCCTTGAAGTCATGTTTTTCTGTTGCAATAACACTTATAATAGCATTTCAGTGGAAACAGTCATTTTCAATTAATTGCAACTCGTCAGCTTTTGAAAAATGCTATTTTAGGTAACTGCTGTGTTTAGACTAAAAACCATATTACTGTGCTAAATGGGTTCTTAGTCTCTGGAGAACCTGCTTTTCACGGTTATTATTAAGTTTTAAATTATTAAGTATAAAAAAGTCATTGCTAGAAATTTTCATTGCCTGGAAAATGGAAATGCAAGGGAGTATCCCATTTTAGCTAAATGGGTGAACTGGATGCCTGAGAATATTGAGGAGCTGGTGAAATTTTTGGAAAGAAGGGGGGGGGGGGGGGGGGAGGGATGAGTTGTCAAGTATGGGCTTCAGCAGGTTGGAGACCAGTGACTGCAAACGAGTTGGGTGCGAGGATATTTAACTTTGCAGATTTTTGAATTGGTTACATGTTTCCTTTGCAGTCCAAGCTGTAAATTATAGTCAATCCTTAGATCAATATGCAGGAGTCCATCCCTCACTGCAATGGAGTTAGTGAGCTGTAAATAGCCCTAAATGTATGGCTTCCAATTCAACACAGAGTCAATAAGCTCTTTTGTCATTACTTGAAGGGCTTTGGCCCCCTTCCCTGTGAATGCCTTAGCAAGTGTTAGTTGGAGAACATGTAGCGTATATCCCGTTCTTATTTGGAGAATCCTGACAAATGATCCATGTGCCCATTTGAGATGACTTTCAATTAACAGTGATTTTGTCTTGTAAGGTTATGTTTGGTTCACAGAATCTCTATTCTTAGAAATAGAGTGGTTATAATACAAGAATTTGATACTTTGCACATGAAATAAGCTATTTCTGTAAAACAGATCACAGTGCAAATTTTTTTATGGATCCATAACAAGGAACAAACAAGGAATAACTATTCCCAAAATTTAAAGGGAATGCCTATTCCTTTCCTATTTTATTCCATGTTGGATGGAATAACATGAACTTTTGCATGAGTGACTGCTTCCCAAATTATTACATCCTTGTACAATTATTATTATACTCTCATTTATTGCATCTTACTCTGAGGAATGCATATTCTGTAAACCCGATGTAAACTAAGGGTCTCTTGAACATTCTGATCAGTAAGTCACTCAGACCCATGGGATTAGAAATCAATTTTGTAGTATATGGGACGCACTAGAATGATTAAGCATGGTGACAAGGTTACTTTCTGAGCATGCAGTTGGAATTCCAATAAGAAGGTGGGAGCCATTTGGTTCTATAATTTTGGAGCTTTGGTTAAGAGTTTTTTTGAATGTTGATGCTTTGCTAGCCATGAAGATCTTACAGCCGAGTGAGCAATGGGACTTCACCCCTGTTGCCTGATGGTGTGTGCTTGCTTATTTGCATGGGTGATAGAAAGCTAAATGAACAGAGGCCTGGGTTGGTTCAATTCACAACTGTAATGCTGTGTCAGTGGTGGGCTCTATGTGGCTGATGCTTGGATCCAAAACTTGGGTCTGGCATGTACCACCGTGTGTGAATGGGTTCTAATTTGGGTCAGTTTCCTTGTAGAGTCTGATAATGAGTTGCTGAAATCACTTCATTAGCAGAGCATAGATTTTCCACTGCCCTTGAAAGAAAAATACAATTATGAGCTGGAGGCCATGCATATGTATTACAGTTCTACATGGTACAGAACAGATCATAGTCATATAGTATCATTAATTAATCCAATTAGGAGTTAAAAAAACATCATGGATCAAAATATTTGCCTGAGCTCCATGACGAAAACATCAGATGCACAAAGAGATCCTTCTATCCCGCTGAGAGCTGGCACAGCGAATGACACTGAGGAAAGTGTGCTCTTCGCAGGGAATGCATAGTTTCGAGGCTGCAGTGAAATTGTATTCATCCTGAGCTTGATCTAATAATGCCTTGAAGAGGGGATGCTTGAGTAATGTGATTTTGATCACAAACCTCTTGTTGTTTTCACCAACATACACTACCAAGTGACCCTTTGGGACATCTCTTGGAATGGAGTAGTTCCCCTCGTGCATGGAAGGCCACAAAGCCCATTGGCAGCAGCTATCACATACTGCAGAAGGGAGGACTCTGCGTCCCATCTTCCTCCACTTGTTGAGGTATGCTCTGAGGAGCTTCCCCTTCATAATTCTTGTGTGTGTGGAGAGAGAGAGAGAGAGAGAGAGAGAGAGATGATGGTGGTGGTATGAAAGTGAAGCAAAGGTTTATATAAGTGTGGACATGGGAGGAGACATTTTTGGAAGCATTAAAGTGGCTGAAATGATCCGCAGCTAAGAGCTGAAAGCACGAGCTAAGTATGAGAGTGAATTTTTTTTTAAGGACAAGATAGCTGCTGTGCTGTGCTGTGCTGTGCCAACTGGCACGAGTCTTCCCCTTCCCTTCCTTTTATGGTATTGCACCTTTATACGAAATTGTACGAACATGCATGGCATGATTTTAGGCAATAAAAAATAGAAAATAGCCATAGAAAGCAATTTCTCCATTTGTGGAATGGTGCTTGATCAGTGATCTTTCCATCTTCTTGAGTTAGGTCCCACAAGTTGAGTGTGGAAAAGATAAGATATGAAGGAGGGATGGGATAAGCTTCTTGGGCAAAGTGCGATGCCCACTTATTTGTATTATACTAATATTACTTGGGGATATTGTAAAATATACCCTATTTGCTCACGGAGAAACAGAGCAACACACAGTGGGGAGGTGGAGAACTTCTTACTCTAAAACTAGGTCATTTAAAATGCATAGCCCCAAGCATCCCAAGTCAGTGAAACTAGAAATTAGTGCTCCCATCGGGTTTCGAATCATCCAATAATTATAGATGCAAAGAACGAGTAGTTCTCAAATAGTAGAATTTAAGGCTTCTTATTATTGTTGTTGTTGGAGAAATAACTACTTCAGCTTCAAATTGGTGAATGATTTGATGTCAGCTAAACCATTACCATTATCACTCCTTTTCAGATATCATTGCCTGAAAGTCTTTCAGATGATCGAAGCAGCACGCATGGATTGGTTTTGGCTTGTTATATGTTAATGTATTTATCCTTATCTTGACCCTCAATTTACTCTTAGTACATCACTTTGTGCTGAGTCTAGATCTGCACCATCCAGTGTGTACTGCCCGTACCATTGGTGGTGTTCCTTGTGCTAGTCATTTTACTGCTCATCTGCAGCTGGATTTGGGATAAGAGTTGCATTGTCCATGCTCTCTGATTCCTGTGGCCGGGCAGGGGATAGGTTAGGCTGTCAAAAAACAAAACCAACAGGGCGAAGTTCGCTAGTTGCAGGCATGGAGGAAAATGGATGGATTGACATTCTGAATTCTAGTCTATAATTATTAGATTCCAAAAACGTAGCTTTCGGTTTTTGCCTCCCATCTTTTAGTTTTATCCACGAAATAGTGGATGCATGGTGTGGGGATTTGGAAAGCTTGTATATAGTGTGACCTTGCAGATTTTTCATCTTTGCTCTTTCGGTATGCTTGGATCAAGAATTTTACTTGAGAAAAAGAAATGAGGTATATTATTTATTTATTTATTTGATAGCCAAATGTGAAAATATGGATTCCTTCATATTTTCTTTTCCTTTCTTAATATTTTTAGAGTTACAGATGGAATCTTAATGTTTAATTCGGAAATATTCAGATGAAGAAAATGTTTTGCAGCTCTTTCTTTAGTAATCAAAAGGAAAGAATTTTTTCATTATTTATCCAACATGTCTATCAGTATACCCCAAAATAACATATTCAACAGATACTGTTGATCTTTCCTTTTGAATGGTACACTACACCTAATATGCTTACATGCAAAAGTTGTCCTACATTTGGAAGTTACCAAAAGAATGTGTTAATAAGTCTCTGAGCGCTTTTTATGCTAATATGTTTGAACTTTTGTGCTTGTTTTTTGTTTAATATGTTTGAACTTTTGTGCTTACTGTGGATAGTCCCTTGAACTACATATATGTATTCTCGCACTTACGAGATGGGCTACGAGGAGTAATGATACGGTATATTTAATGGAACACTATCATACCTACACATAAAATAATTACTAAATATTTTTGTAATGAACTAGAATGAATTGAATTGAGAGTGAATGAAATAAAAAATTATTCATGTGTACAATCATTAGGAATTTTAGTGAGTAAAGTTGATTTGTAAGCTGTTCATTAGACATGTTATAGTTCAATTTGACTTGATTTTATTTGTGTGGGAGTCGGCTCGAGTTACTCTTAATAGGTTGATAAGCCACGTTCGAGTTTTCTAATACAAATCACAAGCCTAATTGAGTTTAATTCACTTTTTCTATTTTTAAGTTTTATATTCTGTATGTAATATATTATACATACAATAAATTAAGTTTTAAAGTCCCTCTTGATGGCATTGGCTATATGAATTTTTTTTTTTCATTTCTTTTGCCAATTTATATTACATGGATAATTTGCTTTGAGAAATTTAAGGCTATTAATTCTTTATTGATTATTTCATTTCAAGTTATTTTAGTTCTACCATTACACCTTCTATTGCCCCTTACAGAAACTAGCTCATTCTTCACTTGAACACCATTTGGCCTATGTTGCATATGTCCAAACCTTACGAGTTATTCCTCCTTTATCTTATCTTCTACAAGAGTTATACATAACTTATTGTAAATATGTTTATTCCTTAATTTATCTTTTAGTGCTATATTATTCATCCACGTTTGTATTTTCATCATGATGTCTTTTACTTTTTTAATATATTATTTCTTAGTCGTCTAATATTCAGATTCATATGGCATAGCAGGTTTTACAAGCGTCATATAGAACTTCCTTTTTAAGGGTTTTTTATGACTACCCAACACGCCTGAAGTATTTTTATTTTATTTTATTCAATTTGTCTTAATTTCTATATGCTAGCCTTGGTGGCTACATGAATTTAATTGTCTTGTTTTGATGATAACAACCCATTAGTTGTTCTAGGTTAGCTTATCTTTGCATATCAAGTCATAGCAAGTATAAATACGAATGCAAAGATTAAGTAAATTAGTAATAGGTTAGACATCATTAAAAAGGAGAAGAATATTAGCCTTGGTCGCTACACCATCATTGTTTTAAGTGTTTTGATGATATTAACCTATATATTGTTCCTAGTGTTTCCTATCTTTGCAGATCATGTTTAGTACTGGTACTCGTATATGAAGTACTGGGTCAAAGGTAAAGATCGAATCGAGTTGACGTGCGAATAGGAAGATCAAAAGAACATGTACTTGGAAGGACCCAAGCACAATCGAAAGATTAATTGTTAATTTATATGTAATAAGGGTTGTGTGAGTTAGGAACATTTTGTAACTCTTGTGAGTGTATTTCTTGCATGATTTCTAAGAAAGAGTTGAGCCAATGCATGCATATTAGGACACTTGAGTTTATAGGATTGCAGTAAAAGTCACAAACTCAATTCATAGTTTTCAAAGTTAAATTCAAAGAGTTTGTTAAAAGAATCCTAAACTCAAATATGTTTTTTAAAGGGACAAGTTTTCAACATTTTCGTATTTTGAACATCTTCATACTTAGTCCCAATTTTATCTAAATGAGTCTTATGATAAAAAACTTTAAAAAGTCAAGCATATTTTCATTATAGGACATATTGACATATAAAATATCAAAACGAACTTTCAAATGTGTTTTATCAAACAAGATATCTTATATTTGAGGAAAAGTTCACTTGGACAAGTTTTAATCTTCATTAGATTTTATATATTTTTTATACTTTTGTTCAAGAATGTTTTAAATGATTAAAAGACCTTTTGATTGGGTTTAAGACCTCAATTATACACCTATCAAATTTTCTAAACACCTTTCGGTATTTGAGGTATAACTTTTGGAAGAAAAATTTAAAAAGGGCGATCTTAGTGTTTATGGAAAGTTAAGAAAAAATTCTACAACTTTCATGTTGATGACTTCGACGGTTTCAGGAAAATCGTTGATGGTTTGCGTTGGGATATCCGCCCCAACTGTTATAAATGGTTAGTTTGCATAGTTTTTTTTTTTTTTTTAAATGCCCAACGGTCATAAAATGGCTAGTAGCCCACTTTGCCTATAAATACAAGTCCATAGACTTGTTTAATATCGTTTTGGTGATTTATACAAGTTCATAGTCAAAAATATCATTTTATACAAAACCTAGCACCTTACATCTTAGTTCATATTCAAGTGCTCAATTCTTGCGTTGGAGTTTATAGTGGAATCCTTGAGTTGGTTTCGAAGCATGGACGTAGGGTTGGTGCTGAACCACGTAAAAATACCGGTATTGTTCTTTCTCTTCCTTACCCTCTTTGTTTTATATCTTGTGCATGATTTATATTTATATTGTGATATAATTTCTTGTATCTTACCAAGAGTTTTTTTTATATAGAAAAATACGCATTCCGCGACAAGAGTCCATTCACCCCAGTGTATACTCTCGAGGCTAAGACGCCGTATCTAACACTATATATTACATCTTCTTTAATTTTTCTTCATCTCGCATAATAGATTGAAATCTAGTATTGGTGTGATTGATTTCATTACCATGAAATTTAACCTTTTCTCCGATATTCCTTTTATTGTGGCCAAAATTGCAATTCATATGTAGTGTCTTATTTCTATTTATCCTAAAGCCTTCAAATTTTAACTATCTATAATTTTAACTTAGATTTTGCTCCATCTATAGCTTCATCAACTAAGACAATATCATCTTCAAGTAACACATTATCGTATGAAACCTTATTCTCAATGCTTGTAATAATTACATTTAGCATATATTATATATTTTATACATCATTTAAAATTATTTTGTAACCAAATCTATTTTATTGGGTCAAACTTGAGTTTTAAAAATTTGCAACTAAATTACAATGAGTTTAATCATTTTATGATGGATAGAGTTTGGATTGAGCTTTGTGCTTCGTGTTATTGGGTTGATTTTCTCGTTTGTTTTATTTCAAAAAGACTGATTAAAGGGGCGAAGTACGGAGCTTAAACATATCCCTAGGCCTACGAGAAAATATGTTTACAGACAATTCAAAGTACGTATTTTCAAAGGCTCATTAAATTAGGGAATTCACTTTATTTTCAAACATATAATCTATTAGCAACTAATAACGTTTTGACGTGAAATTTCTTTAAGAAGTGTATGGTAGAAATAAATTTCATCTTGTTAGAAAACTCATCCTCAAAACCTAGGTCTTAAGGAGAGAGGACTAAGAGGATCTTATACTGATTTGAAATTGTTCACAGAGACGATGTGAGACTAGCACATTAATACATTTAAAAAGAATATGTTTTTGTGTCATCTTATATGTTTATTTCTTCCCACAGTTTTCGTTTTTGTTTTTTATCAAGACCTTGTTCCCTTCTAGAATGCCAAGCCGAAAGTCATGCTTTAATCCTACATGCTGGAGTACTTTTAACCCAAACATTATCTTTTATCATCCATATATATATATATATATATATATATATACACACACACACACAAATTGTCAACTCAATCATTCTTGCTTACAACATTGTTACTTGGTGAAAAAAATAAAAGAAAAAAACCTACATGTCAACATATACTCTGGATTTAATATTAAGGGTCGTTTGGATCAAGATTTTATTTGAAAAAAAGAAAAGGAGAGGAAAATAAGGGAAAAACTCATTTTTCCTTATATTTTCTTTCTCCATTAAATATTATCAAAAATTAAAATTTATTTTAATATGACTAAAAATTAAGAAAAACTAAATATTAATTAGGTGTAAAATCAAAATTTTATTCATAAATTTGATATATTTTTTATTTTTTATTTTTCTTGATAGTCAAATATAAAAACGTGGATTTCTTGATATTTTTCTTTTCGTTTCTTAATATTTTTCAAAATTCAAATCGGACTAACACAAAATTGCAATACTAAACATAATTATACCCACTTTTATAATAGGATGCAAAACCAGAAAACAAGACGATTGGATAATTTTTATTTTCTTTTCACATATCCTTAGTTTGCCAAATGCAAAATGCAACATTGGATGACTTTTCAGAAGAAAAAAAAAAAAAAAAAATCCATTACATTGTCTATCGATAAAAGCTACTAGTAATAAGTAAATATTAATTTTAATATGATTAAAAATTAAACAAATTAAATATTAAGGATTTGTAAAATCAGATTTTTGTTGACTAGTTGAATATGTTTTCATTTTTTTATAACCAACGTGAAAAGTAAAATTATATATATATATATATATATATATATATATATATATATAATTTTTTAATGTTTTACAGCGCCCAAACAGGATGTAGGAGAACGCAGTCTCATCGCCATCGCAATCGCCATCGCCATCGCCATCGCCACCTCACCTTTTAAGTCCCAGAAGAGACAATGAAAAAGGACATATTAGGTGCACTCGCATTCCTAGAAACTCAAAATGATCCCACCAGCCAAACTGAACCGATAGTTTTGGTGGGTTCGTATGGGAGGATGAGGATGGTGCATGCACAATGATGATAGAAAAGCCAGCGCATGGATTCATCCCCCGGAGCCATGATTGTGCTCTAAGCCTTGTTTGTGGAAGATGAAAGAAGAAGAAGAAAAGAACAAGAGATCCTCAGCTGGACTGGACACGCCATTCGAAAAAACTGCCAGCACTGCTGCAGACACTCTCCCCAGTATAGGACCATGTTTTTCTGGTGGATTTTTTCCCCACAACTCTGAGTTCAAGTGGTGTAGGCAGGATGTGCTTTGTTTGGGTTTACCCTCTGGTGGATTTTTTCCCCACGACTCTGGAGTTCAAGTGGTGTAGGTAGGATGTGCTTTGTTTGGGTCTACCCTTCGCTTCATCACACCTAACAAGCTAAGACTTCTTTGATGCGTTGGAATGCCATGGGAACGAAAGTGACATGAAATAAAAAAAATTATATAATATATATAAATATTAACTGAATTTATTTAAAATTTTATTTTATTACATTTTTGTGTATTAATTTTTTTTTTTTATAATTCGGAAACTCCAGTCATTATCGCACTACTTTGGATACCATGGTGAGACACTAAATTCAGGGGAGGTAAAAGCCGCACGTCCATCAACACACCTTTAGTAATTCACCGAGATAACTCTCGAGGAGGAATCGAATCTATGACCTTGGGGTCATCAAAGTCACAAGTCGCTCTTATCACTTAAGCCAATCTAGTTGGACTTTTGTGTATTAAATATTGGATAGAATTAGAGACTAACTTGATTGAGATTCACTTTTATGATTATTTCATGGATAGGTGAGATGGTGATTTTGTAGAACCCACCACATAAGGATGGAAAGTTCAAAACCTATAGTAAGTTGGAATTGATGGTTTGTTTAAAGTAGTTCAAATTTTGTGTTAGGGTCGAAATTTAATTTTTACAAATACCTTACACATAAAATCACGATAGTATGATTCAAGATTTAAGTTTGATCGGAATTGAGATCCTTTTTATTACCTTTCCATTAACTTACCTTTTTTTTTTTTTTCCCTCCAACTCCTTCAAGATACTTTTAGATACATGAACGTAAACTTTCATTATTAAGAAAAATTGCACTTGCATCCATTCTTGAACTTTTTTATTACATATTAAGTTGTATCTTGTACATGGTAAATGCCATGATATGTGACTAGCTAATAAATATTTCTTACAAAATTATCTGTGTAAGTCTAATGAACAAAGTCGATGGCAAGTGTAAGTAAACAAAATTGCCCAAAACTGAAATTAGAATTTGTGACAAGCATCAACTTTTGTTTACTTAGAGAGATCATGCGTATGACGTCTTTCTCAAATTACATCATATAAAAATATCATAATATCATGTTATAATACACCAATTATATGAGTTTAAATGACGAAGAATGAGTTATGATTACAAACGAATCAAACAATAATTATGTTGTCATTTGGGGCTTGCTGCTAGAGTCACGTAATGTAATGAATTATTTCTCTTTCTTATTTCTTCATGTGAGTCCAAAAATTAATTCTTTAGCCACCCATTTTTATTTATCACTAATATTTTTTTTTTGTCTCAATCTATATATGTTCTTCATCCCTCTCACATTCTCAATCTAGATGCTAAAATCAAGCAGAGATGGTATATTGTAGTTGTAAGGGAAGAAAGAGGTTGGGGCACCGCATTGCATCTATAAGTCTTTTTTGATACTTAAGTTAGTGTAAAAAAAAAATAATAATAAACCGAGAGAATATGATGGGTAAGACCAAGATAGAACTTTGTTATTGTTTTATAGAGATTACTTTGTTATCTTCCATAACTTCCGTTTTATGTATCTCTTGAAATGTTAAGTGCCTTAAATAAATTTATATTTTTAATTTATCATAGGACTTTAGAAACAAAAAGGTTGACAACCAAAAGGTCTCTTATAAGGCATAGGCTAATTTCATCCTAATCACGACATTGATTTGGATTTGGACTAATTAATGGTGGGAAAAGACTTATAAAATGTTCCTATGTAGTTGATTATTAGAACGCAAATTGTAACTTTGTGCAGGTCTGACAATTCAATGCCTAACTAAAAGTGAAAAAGGTTGTTTATTCTCTTCTGAAAAAAATGTCTCATCTAAGTAACTATACTTCTAAATGAATTGTTAAGTTATGTGTAAATTTATGAAAAATGTAGTCTTAATCTACATGATTTGGACTGGGTTTGGGAGGGTGTCTACAATAAAGGTATAACATTATTATTATTATTATTATTATTATTATTATTATTATTATTATTATTATATTTTTGTTTGTGCAATCTTTATGCACCCTCCAAAGATGTCATGCGGAGACCAAATAATTGAGCAAGTGGCACATGGAACATGAGGATGGTATCTCACCAAAAGGTCATAAGCATAACCATAAGACATGAAACATTGGCTTGGAGGTATGAATGTGGAAGCCAATCATAAGGCCATTGCTTGAAGTACTAGAAGGTCAGTAGTAAACATGAACCATAGTGTAACTCGATATAGAAAAGGTCAACCTAGAGGAGAGAACTTTCATGGTTTCAATTACCAAACCAGGGTGTAGGGTCCTAATTTGCACAAAATCTCTAAAAGGAAACAAGTTATTGGCAAAATGACACAATAAAGGCCAAAATCAATATGATCCCTTTTATGTTAGGAAGTTAGTTGAATTTGTGCAAATTTAGGTTATGATTATTAGTTAGTATGGTTTTGTGCAAGTATTGGGGGTCTTTTGTGACCTTAAAATGGACCTTCTCCGTCCCTTGCATATCTCATGTAATTTGAGTCAACTCATCTCCTTCATTTCTTCCTCTCCCTATGACTTTATATAATTTCTACGATTCCAAATCCTCTATTTTATAAGGTACCCCCTCATGATGTTTGATATATAGATACTCCCTACACCTCTAATGGGGGCTAGCATAAGATCCCAAAAACTCAACACTTCTATAATGTCCCCATAACCAATCACCACCTCCCAAAAATTAAAAGGTGTTTGCACACAAATTGGGCAAATATTTTTTTGACATGTCTAATGGGACCTCTTATGCTGCCATTTACAAAAGGTGCAACATAGACTATAAATGGAGATAATGTCTTGGTGATGTTGGCGATACCCATTGATGTCAATCTAACGGCGATTTGAAAACAAATAAATGAAAAAAAAAAATTCTTCATTCAGTTGCTCACACCTTTTACAAGGTTGTGACTACAGTGGAGATAATGGTTTGCCATTTAAAGGTTGAGATAAGATCCTGGATGAAGGAAATAGGGATAGATATGTTTGGAGAGACAATAATTTAGAACGAAAACTTTTGTTATATCTTGCCTTAAATATTTCTATAGGTGTGGTCAAACCATCAATAATAACTATTGTGATCCATGGGGGTTCGGCCAACTTGCTTTTTGTTAGGTAGACATTGGGGGCCCGATATGTGTTGTCATTCCACAATCTCCTCCTTCTCGAACCTTCTTTCATGATAATTTGACCAAACTCAACAACATAGCAATTATGAGAATCTTCTAGTGCTAGAAATATTAGAATCTTCTTCTGGCTGATTACGTAGAAAAGGGCTAGGTGTCACACCCCGAACGTGTAGTGTAAAACCCCAAACCCTTTAACCCGGGTCCGGTGCGTTATATCTGATAAAATCTCGATAATCCATAAATCAAAACATGCGCAGCGGAAAATATAAACATAATCTCCATAAAAATATAATACCAGAGTTTACTTTTTCCTATCTATAATCCATATTATCCATTCATAACCTGCATTTCCATATATACACATATCTGCAAAACTTTTCAGTATTCACAATCATTCCTTTCTCAATAGACTTAAAGCATAAAAACATAACTTAAACTTTATACAACCCAATAGTACTATAAAAAATATACCCTTTCTCTTTATAATCCTAAAAAATGCTATAAACCCTCGAGCTTTCTAAGCGCGACCTCAAGGATGTCCTGAAAAAGAAATAGTCATATTCAGGTGAGACACATCTCAGTAAGGGAAGAAACAGTATATTAAACACAACGTGTGACTAACATGAGGTTTATAAATATCATTTTAATAACATTTGCAAATCATTATCATAACACTGAAATCATTCTCTAAACCTAATCAATTACATGAAAAATATTTAACCCACGAGATTACTTGAAGATAAGGGTGATTACCCGCCCATACAAGTAGCACCCCTTTACTTTGATACTTAGGCGACCTTAGGGTCGCTGCTGAAGCATACCAGGGCACTCACCTTACTCAATAAGCGCTCAAGTACTAGATTGATCTCGTACTCACACAGTTCAAACAAAGGTTTACCAATGAAAGCCCCAAAGATAGGAAAATCTACATGCCCATACAAGTAGGTTCCCTCTGCTCTAGTACATTATGCAGCTACTGTCACATATGAACTTACTAGCGCACTCGCCTTTCTCAGCAAGCCTTTTGGCAAAGAGTGCGCCCCGCCCACTCATAGCATGTTCTACAAGCATAGATACTTCTAATATCACAATACATTATTCTTTTTGTCATTATTTAACCATTCACATCTCTTCATGTTCATAACTTAAACATTGCATTACATTTCACTTTAAGTGACTCTTTCCCATTTTCATTATTCATGTTTCACATTTCATATTTCATTCCATTGCCATTTCATTCCATTTTCATTTCATTCATTTGTACTAAAGCTGGTCTTTAGTCGTCATCAATTAGTTCAAATAGAAATGGACTAGAATTTGCTAACATGACTCTTTTCAGCTGTCTTATATTTACATGATTGTATCAACATACACAAGTAGCATGATTCATATCATATTTCATTCTTATACATTACTTACTTAGCCTACATCTCATACATTTAACATATATTTGTACAAAACTTACATATACTCATGCCACACAATTTATTAGTAAAATTCATACATATTCCTTGTAAAATAAGTTAACCCACATTTAGCATTTAAATATTAAAAATATAATTTCCATTTCTTACATAATTTCCTAAAAAATACCTTTCACTTTCACAAGTTCTTTTTCACATATACATAGCTATATAAATGGTCATAGGCTCAGAAAACATAGTTTACATGGTTAGCATTTTAATAATCCACACAAAAACATAAATATAAATATAACATAATTTATTACCTTTAATTTTATAAAATATGATTTAATATACAACTTCCCTTTACCTGACTTCTGAACTACGCCGGCAGGATCCCCGAACTGATACCCACGACATTCACTTGGACCCTAAATAAAAAACCCTAGTTTAATTAAAATAAACCCCAATTGACTCAAATCTTAAGAAAAATACTTATTTAATACTTCCTAAACTCCAAATAATAATATTCGCTAGGAAATTTTCAAAATAACTCACTTACCTTGATTTTGGGATGTTTCCGAAACCTCTCAAACCAACGATAAACTCCTACAGCCTTGTAGAGAACGATCCTATGAACCTCGTGGTGGTTCCGCATCGTCAAACCGAGTCAAATATAGCCCAAAATCGAAGAGCGAAGACTGGGGGTCCGTTTTTTAAAGAGAGAGAAAGAAGAATCTCGAATTTTCTCGCTGAAATGAAGGAAAACTCTATTTATAGGCAGGTCTTTGTCGACAAGACACGTGGGTTCGTTGAAAAACCACTGAAGAGTCTTCGTCGATGAAATTCAGAGTTTTAAATTAACTCTCTCGGGATTCCTTCGTCGACGAGGAATGGAATTCGTCGACGATCTATAGAAGGACACTTGTTAACGAAGACAGAGCATTCGTCGACGAGGCCTGCTATTCTTCCTCTTGTTTCTTTCCTTTTCCTTTATTATCAATTAATCCATTGCATTTATTATACTTTCTAATTTTTTTAATAATTTTTAATTTTCGGGTCATTACATTCTCCCCTCTTTAAGAAATTTCATCCTCGAAATTTTGCTAACTAATCATCCTTTCACATTACTTAAATTCATTTGCTAACTACAACTATAAGAACTCAGCATACATATCATCATATAAATCATTCAATCATTCTTCATTAAATTAAATCATCACCATCTTAAATATGATCTCACTCCTGCTTCTCTGATGGCATCCTCCTCAGCTTGAAGTATATATAGTCGGGGTGGAGCACCCTTTCCTAACAGTACCTGTTGTTTTCCTCGGTCTTGGTTCTGAACAGATACCATATGCAATGGTTCTCGACAATTTTTCTTGATATGTCTTGGCTTGCCACACCTAAAATAATTCAGAGTGTCAAACCAGCATTCGACCCTATGCCTTTTATTACATTTCGAGCATACAGAGTCCACTGTCTCTTTTCCTTTCTTCACTGATCCTTGACTAGCCTCAAATTAAAAACTAGATGGTGCTGGTCTCTTCTTCTGCTCTGAAGACTCAGTGCTACTCTGGATACTCTTATCCAACACCGAGGCCTTATCAACTAATTCTAAAAAACTTTGGACTTAAAACCCAACCACCAGCTCGTAGATTCTGTGCTTCATGCCTTTCTCAAATTTTCTGGCCTTTTTTACCTCATTTAGAATAAAAAATGGAGTGAAACACGACAATTCTATAAATTTAGTTGCATACTCCACAACCATCATATCCCCCTAGGTCAGATTAGTAAACTCCTTAATCTTTTCCTCTCTAACAGATGAAGGAAAATACCTGTCAAAGAACAACTCCTTGAATCTTTCCCAGGTAAGAGCTATCTTTACCACCCTTTGATCCTCTAGCAGCTTTGTAAAAAGCCACTAGGGCTTCGCCTCTCTAGTCATCTTAAAATCAGCATAACGGACCTTCTGTTCATCCTTGCTGTCGAGTATAGCCATGATCTCTTCTATTTCCTGTACCCAATTCTCTGCAGCCAGTGGATCAGGTCCTCCTGTAAATGCTGGAGGGTCCATCCTCATAAACTCCTTAATGCTGTAGCCCTGTCCTGTAGGTAGACAGTTTTGTTCTTTTGGATCCTTCTTCATCTCTGCCTTAACCTGATGAGCGATACCCCACAACACCTTAGAGGTATCTATTTCTTCTTCACTAGAAGTCACTGAATCCTCTCTTCCTTCAGCCTCTACATTCTCATCTCTCGAATCCATCCTAAAAATAGGACAGAAAAGAGATAAGAATTCCATATCATAACCCCAAACAACATAATCATTAAATTAAATCCAATAAAAATCCAAAATCTCCATATAAGGACCAAACTCATGGCTAAGAAACATCATCGTCGATGGATTAACCGTGGTTTTTTGAGACCGTCGATTGAATCAGAAAATCACAGAAGTCCGCTAACGGATTTCTGCCTCCAAGCTATAAGACAAAATCCTATACTTCCCTACATCATACCTACTTCTCAACACCTAACCTACTCATCTCCTATTTTTCATCCTAACTCATTCCTATACTCTGGTATAAATCATTTCCTAAGTTCTCAAAATCCCAAAATCTATTACTCTGATACCAAAATGTAACGCCCCGAACCCTTTAACCTGGGTCCGGTGCGTTATACTTGATAAAATCCTGATAATCCATAAATCAAAACATACGCTAAAAAAATAATACCAGAGTTTATTGTTTCCTATCTATAATCCATATTATCCATTCATCACTTGCATTTCCATATATATACATATCTCCAAAACATTTCAGTATTCACAATCATTCCTTTCTCAACAGACTTAAAACATAAAAGCATAACTTAAACTTTATACAACCCAACAATACTATAAAAAATATACCATTTCTCTTTGTAATCCTAAAAAATGTTATAAACCCTCGAGCTCTCTAAGCCCAACCCCAAGGATGTCCTAAAAAAGAAATAGTCATATTCGAGTGAGACACATCTCAGTAAGGGAAGAAACATTATATTAAACACAGCGTGTGGCTAACATAAGGTTTATAAATATCATTTTAATAAAATTTGCAAATCATTATCATAACACTGAAATCATTCTATGAACCTAATCAATTACATGCAAAAGATTTAACCTATGAGATTAGCTAAAGATAGGGGTGATTACCCGCCTATACAAGTAGCACCCCTTTACTCTAATACTTAAATAACCCTAGGGTCGCTGCTGAAGCATACCAGGGCACTCATCTTACTCAATAAGCCCTCAAGTACTAAATTGATCTCGTACTCACATAGTTCAAACAAAGGTTTACCAGCGAAGGCCCCAAAGATAGAGAAATCTACCCGCTCATACAAGTAGGTTCCCTCTGCCCTAGTACGTTATGTAGCTACAGTCACATCTGAAGTTACTAGCGCACACGCCTTTCTTAGCAAGCCCTCGGGCGAAGAGTGTGCCCTGCCCACTCGTAACATGTTCTATAAGCATAGATACTTCTAATATCATAATACATTATTCTTTTTGTCATTATTTAACCATTCACATCTGTTCATGTTCATAACTTAAACATTGCATTACATTTCACTTTAAGTGATTCTTTCCCATTTTCATCGTTCACATTTCACATTTCATTCAATTGTCATTTCATTCCATTTTCATTTCATTCATTCGCACTACAGCTGGTCTTTAGCCGTCATTAGTTAGTCCACATGAAAATGCGCTAGAATATGCTAACACAGCTCCTTTTAGCTGTCATCAGTTAGTCCACATAGAAATACGCTAGAATTTGCTAACACAACTCTTTTCAGCTGTCTTACATTTACATGGTTGCATTAACATGCACAAGTAACATTGTAGTGACATAAAAAAAATAATAGTATTTAAATAATAAGAGAGAGAGAAATAGATACAGAAACAGAAGGAGGTCGTAGACTTCGTCGACGACATTGCATTTTGAGGGAAATAAAAATTTCAGAAATTTCTAGGGCTTCGTCGACGAACACAGGGTTTTGTCAACGAAAGTATAAAGGATTTCGTCGACGAACACAGGGCTTTGTCGACGAGAAAATATCGAGAGACGGTTCGGGCTGCTTTGAATTTTATTGACGAATATAGGGTTTCGTAGAAGAATTTTATGAAAGACTCGTCGACGAGGTGATGTGTCTCATTGACGAACTTGACCCTATACATAGAGGAAACCCAGGATTTTTATTATTTTCACCGCGCCTTTCTCTCTTCTCTCTCTACGTCTCCCTCTCCCTTCTCTATTCGATTTCGGCCCCACTAGTCGCTGGATCGATGATCCGAAGCTACCACGACACTCTTCGCGAAGTTCTCTGCAATTCAGTCGGAGCGGATTGTTGGGAAAATAGAGTTGAAATTCATCCCAAATTCAAGGTAAGGCCTTTTAGACCCTTTTTGGCCTTATGGCAGTTATGGAAAATAATGTAGGCGGAGAAATACTGATATTATGTTTTGGCATATATTTTTTTCAGGGTGTTTTGTAAGAGGCCCTGTGGGTGTTAGGCTAGTATTCCCTAGAAGCTTTCCAATAGTCAGGTAAGGGAAATATGCTATGTTAGGCATTTCTTAAAATATGATACAGTTTATTTAATTATGAAAATTATGTAATTAGTATGGTGTGGCTTGTGAATATGTATATGGTACGGAGATATGTTTTACGAATTTAGTTTCATGATTTTACGCATTTCAGTATTATGATTATGTGAATTTCAGTACCATGATTTTATGAATTTTAGTACCATGATTATACGGATCTCAGTACCATGATTACACGAATATCAGTATTATTATTATTATGTAGTTTCATTGTTATTAATATTCAGTTCTCAGTATTACGACATATGAATTACAGTATAATTATGCAGCATCATGGTTATTTCAGTACTTCAGAATCATGGTAAATCAGATATATATATATATATATATATATAGAAATATATTATATGATATCAGACCCTGTTGGACTTGCAGCTCCAGAGTTCGGTACCGTTGCTATAGATACTATGTTACTTTATTAGTGCAACCATCTATTTAGATAATACGTGGTAAGTTCTTTCACCTAGGCCTTTGAAGAGGTTAGGCTCCCCATCCAGATATGGGTTGAGGTGGGCAGATCGACCTTTGGAGTACAATGATTTATTCGTGGTTGGTTAATCGGTGTAAATCTAGCCTACGGGCCACACAACCTTGTCATGAGGGGGCAAGTCATGACACACAGATAGCCATAGGGAACAGTTTCAGTTATTATTACATACGTACGGATTTACAGAAACAAAGACCATACCTATGTACACTAGAAGTACTTTGAATTATAACCATAATACTGTTATGTTAAGCAATAGGGAAAAGGGGTGGTGTATTTTATTATTTGTATGGTACTTTCGTATTCAGTTAATCATGTTTATATGAAAACAAATTTCATGATATATAGTAACTCATCTGTCACATACTAGTAATAACATATTTCTTCTTAGTGAGCGTTGGCTCATCCCAGTGTTGAAACATTTTTCAGGTGATCCAGGTAGGCGAGTAGATCAGGCTTGCAAATAGAGGGGTGTCTGTAGTTCCCTGTCAGCAAAGTGAGTCTAGTGGAGGATTTTTGTATTGCCCTAGCTAGCTGAGGGTATTTTGGGAAAACAGTGATATGTGTATATTTTGGGGAACATAGTAGTACTCTGGTATTGGTTTCGTATTGTATATAATGGTTTATGGTTATGTTTATTCAGTTTCTACTTCTCGCTGCTTAGGTTAATGATGTGGTATCAGAGTATGTTAATTTTTATAGTATATATATATATATATATATATATAAACAGTTAATTAAGCAGGTCATTACAAACATGGTTCATATCATATTTCATTCTTATCCATTACTTACTTAGCCCGCATCTCATATATTTAACATATATTTGTACAGAACTTACATGTACTAATGCCACACAATCTAGTAGTAAAATTATTCCTTGTAAAATAAGCCAACCCACATTTACCATATAAATATTGAAAATATAATTTCCATTTCTTACATAATTTCCCAGAAAATACATTTCACTTTCACCGGTTCATTTTCACATATACATAGTTATATAAATGGTCCTAGGCTCAAAAAACATAGTTTACATGGTTGGCATTTTAATAATCCACACTAAAATATAAACATAAATATAATAACATAATTTATTACCTTTAATTTCATAAAATTTGATTTAATATACAATTTCCCTTTACCTGACTTCTAAACTACGCTGGCAGGATCACTGAACTGATACCCACGGTGTTCACTTGGACCCTAAATCAAAAACCCTAATTTAATTAAAATAAACCCCAATTGACTCAAATCTTAAGAAAAATACTTATTAAATACTTCCTTAACTCCAAATAACAATATTCGTTAAGAAATTTCCAAAATAACTCACTCACGCTGATTTTGGGATGTTTCCTAAACCTCTCAAACCAACGATTAGCTTCTACAGCCTTGCAGAGAACGATCCTACGAACGTCGTGGTTGTTCCGGATCGTCAAACCGGGTCAAATCCAGCCTTAAATCGAAGAAAGAAGGCTGGGGGTCCATTTTTTAGAGAGAAAGAGAAAGAAGAATCTTGAATTTTCTCGCTGAAATGAAGGAAAACTCTATTTATAGGTAGAGCTTCATCGACGAGACACGTGGGTTCGTCAACAAACCACTGAAGAGACTTAGTCGACAAGAAGATACATTCATTGAAAAAATTCAAAGTTTCAAATTTACTCTTTCGGGATTCCTTCATCGACGAGGAGCGGAATTCGTCAACGATCTAGAGAGGGACACTCTTCGACGAAGACAGAGTATTCGTCGATGAGGCCTGCTATTCTTCCTCTTATTTCTTTCCTTGTCCCTTATTATCCATTAATAGATTTCATTTATTATACTTTCTAATTATTTTAATAATTTTTAATTTTTGGGTCATTACATTCTTCCTTCTTTAAGAAATTTTGTCCTCGAAATTTTTCTAACTAATCATCCTTTCACATTACTTAAATTCATTTGCTAACTACAACTATAAGAACTCAGCATACATATCATCATATAAATCATTCAATCATTCTTCATTAAATTAAATCATCATCATCTTAAATATAATCTCACACCTGCTTCTCTAATGGCATCCTCCTCAGTTTGAAGTGTATACAATCGGGGTGGAGCACCCTAACGGTAATTGTTGTTTTCCCTTGTCATGGTTCTAAACAGATACCATAGGCAATGGTTCCCGACAATTTTTCTTAATATGTTCTGGCTTGCCGCACCTGAAACAATTTGGAGTGTCAAACCAGAATTCGCCCCTATGCCTTTTATTACACTTCAGGCATACAAAGTCCACTTTCTCTTTTCCTTTCTTCACTAATCCCTGACTGGCCTCAGACTGAAAACTAGATGGCGCAGGTCTCTTCATTTGCTTTGAAGACTCAGTGCTGCCCTGAATACTCTTCTCCAACACCAAGGCCTTATCAACTAATTCTAAAAAGCTTTGGACCTAAAACCCGACCACCAACTCGTAGATTCTGCGCTTTAGGCCTTTCTCAAATTTGTTGTCCTTCCTTACCTCATTTGGAATCAGAAATGGAGTGAAATGCGACAATTCCACAAATTTAGCCACATACTCCACAACCTTCATATCCCCCTAGGTCAGTTAGTAAACTTATCAATCTTTTCCTCTATGACAGATGAAGGAAAATACTTGTCAAAGAACAGCTCCTTGAATCTTTCCTAGGTAAGAGCTATCTTTACCACCCTCTAATCCTCTAGCAGCTTCGCAGAAAGCCACCAGCGCTTTGCCTCTCCAGTCATCTTAAAAGTAGCATAACGAATATCCTGAGGGTTAAATAGAAATCCGAAGATGGTTTTCTCTGCAGTGGGCGTATAAGGACATCTGAGCATTTTTTTCATTAAACCACACAAGTCTTCTCTCTCCCTTTCATGCAAACCCACGATCCCTCTTCCTTTCTTTCTTCGATTCCAACTCCATTTAAGTCCAGATTGACAATCAGGAACCACCACGAGGTTCCTGGGAAGATTCTCTACAATGTACGCAGAACAAATTTCCAAGTTGGGGTTCCGAGGCACTATCCTAAAATCAGGGTAAGTGGTATATTTCAGGCTTTTTAAGTTAATTTAGAGTATATGAAATGTAGGAAGTTGAAAAGTAAGGCGTAGTCCCAAGAGGGGAGTGAATTGAATTTTAAAAAGTTCTTTTAATTCCTTTTGAGAATCCTTAAACTTCTTTTATTTCTTTTAACCAATTATTGAATTGTTTGTTACAAAAAAACTTAGTTTCTTTTATACAATCAATACAACTATGTAAACATCCAAGTAATCAAACCAATCATCGACCAAACCAAGATGAAAATATACAGCACTTTGGTAATATAAGAACTTAAGATGGTTGTTTATTTATATAAGCCCTATGAATACAAATTTGAACCAAGCCCAGTAGTGAATGATAATTTATACTTGTTGATATGGATTTCAGCTTTTAAATAAACTTTCAGTTTAATAAGTTAAGGATGAACAACCAACGTAGTCCCTTTCAATTTCCGCAATCAATGTTTATCAAACCAAAATAAATTATCTTCCAGTTTATTTAACAACCAAACACTTAGAATTCAGAGATTTATAAAGCATCCACGCAATTTATATACTTTGCTGAAAAGTACAGAGTAAGGGAAAGAAAAAGAGAGTGAGACCGGGATTTTTACGTGGTTCAACTTATACCCAGCCTACGTCCTCGCCTTTGGCAAACCATCAAAGGATTCACTTAATATGTTCCTTTAGCAGGCGGAATAAACCTTTACACACTCCTTCAATAGGCTAGAGTCCGCCTCTCCAAACGATGTACCCTCGTTCGGTCACTCCTTCAAATAGACTAAAGCCCGCCTCTCTAAGCAATATCTCCTTGCTTAGCCAATGATCCAAACAATCCTTGGATTCGTCAATCTACTTGATACAAATCAAATATTTTTGTACAAAGAATTGCTCACACAAAGAGCTGATTAGTACAACAATTCAACACTATAATATATTTCAAAGTAAATAACAATATGGAATTTAACTTTAAGCTCAAAGAATTTTTCATCTTATTATTCTTTCAATGATTGAAAGATTTAGAATTTGTAGTACAAGATTGGTGATTGAATTAGCAAGACCTCAGCAAATTTCGTAGACAAGATGAGAGTGAAAGAGCCTTTAAGTGTTGAGAGCAATTGAGAGAATTTGATAGTAGAATTTGATTCTTGGTTCTTTGATTCAATGATCTTTGAGGCTTATTTATAAACTTGAAAAGGTATGTAACTTGATCCCTAAGTGACTTGGAGTATTCCCTAAGTTTTCACAAGGTTCGAGCCCCAAGCAACCTCATTTAAAAAATTTATCCGTTATAAAAATTTCAAAACAGCTACGTGACAGTTGACTGTCCCTTTTTGGTAGTCGGCTATCTAGCTATTTTTAAAGAGACAGCAGGGTGGCAGTCACCTATCAGGACACAGGCAGTCACCTGGCTTGACCACCCAGGCGCCTGTAATGGTTCAGGCAGTCTACTGGTGGAACACAAGACGGTTGTCAACTTTGAACATCCTTTAGTCTTTTGATCATAACATTTTATGTGTAACTCAAAATTTTATGTTTTTTGTATCAAAAGAAATCTAAGAGAAAATTATACAACTTTCATGTTGAATACTTTTTAAAATAAGGAGGTTTTGATAGAGAAAAATACACCTCAATGCAGATGCAGAAAAATTAACAGCATTTGGAAAATCCTCTTTTTGGTGCTTTTCATTCCAAAAATGATTTTAACCTTTTTGAAATAATTTTTTACCTTATAAAAATATTTTTTAAATATGTTAAAAGGTATCTAGGCCCAATAAATTAACCTAAAAGATTGTTTTATCCATATTAAAATTATTTAAAGTACTTACATGAAATTTCTTATAGACTATTTCAAATTTTCAATTCATGAATTCCTTGAGGTCTTTATGCTTGCTTCATCTTTCTTTAAGCTTTCATCAAGTTCTCTTTAATCCTTATGCTCTCATGATCTTTAGGCTCTATATTTGAATCCATTTTTGAATCCATGCTTTTAGCTTCATATCGATCATCCTTCTTTGAAATATAAGTTTTCATGAATCCTTCTGAACACTTGACCTTGTATTTATCATTGAATCCTGAAATGACGTCACTTAACCAAATATGTTAACTTCCACTTGTTTGTTAACATCAAAACAGGATGTTAAGTCTTGTAAGGCCAACAATCTTTACCGTTTTGATGATGACAAATAAGGAGTAAAAATTTGAGTGAACCTTAAAAAGATCCCCCCTTTCAATAAGAATCATCTTAACAATATTCACAAGATCAATATTAATTTCAAAAACTCTTTTATAATTATGCTCATCACTTTATTTAAGTTCAAGTTTATCAATCAATATCAAATATTTCTCCTCCTTTTGATATATATATATATATATATATATATATATATATATATATTATGTTCATGCTCATCCATGCTTATAGATATGATCATACTTGTCATGCTCAAAAACAAATTTAACTTTTAGATTGTGAAACCAACTGAGCTTTTAAATGTTGATATCAATTAAAATACTCATGGATACCAAAGTACTTTATAGATACCAAAGTCATTATCATATCATGTATAGCTCATGGATACCAATATAACTATTATATCTTTCATAACACATAGATATCAATATAACAATTATATCTTTCATAGCTCATAGATATCAATATAAATAGCAGTAAGTTTATCCATGTGATTCATCAATAGCATGCATGGTCAAGAATTAATCTCATATCAAAATTCATGCTTATGCTCAATAAACTCATGCTCAAATTTTCAACATAGTGAGCCATAAATTATCAATATAAGTCAAATCAAGTCAAGTCATACACATGTAGCATATATCATATCATATAGGCATGTAAGCATGTAGCATATAGGCTTTTCATTCTCAAATATCTTTTTCTTAATCAAGGTGCTTATATAATAAGTTGAATTTGATATTTTCTTAATATTTTCTTAAGTTAAGTCTTGTAAAAATCATCCTATGATGTTTTCCAACAATGCCATTTTGAATTCGTTATAATAAGCTCTTAAACTCATCTTTAAGTTTTTCTATTTCAACTAGTTCGTTTGTTGATCATGAAATAAGTTACTTTCTCAATTTTTAAAGGGGAATGACTTAATTCATGGAGTTTTTCGTTTATAAACTAATCTTTCATCTTGGTACCTATACTTTCTTGGGTCCGATTGGTTTAATAAAGGAAGTTTCCTTAATTCTTAATACTTGTTTAGTTTTCACACCCTTTCTTTTAAATGGACATTCAAACTTTATATGTCCATTTTTCTTACATTGATAGCATATGATGTTAGTGTAGGCATTAGAAGATGTGCTAGTATAATCTTTGGATGCTTTTGAAAAATAATCCATGTAAAGATTCTTTTTCTTTTTATTTTCAACCCCATTAAAGCCAATACCTTCTTTGTTTAAGGTCATCCTTTGTAAACCTATCAGTTTGTCAAAGTTTGCCTTTCCTTTTGTGAATTTATAAATGATTTTTTCTTTATTTTCAATCTGATTTTTGAGATCATTTAACTCTATCTCTTTCTTGTTATCAACCTTCTTTTGTGATTTCTCTAACTCTAGAGATAATTTTCTTACTTTATCCTCTAATTCAGAAATATATATATCTTTCTTATATTCTATAGAGGATAGGGATCGAAGGACTTCTATCATCTTTTCATTCTTGCTTTCTAATTCTTTAATTTTCAAGCTTTTTTCCTTTTCAACAAGATTTTTAGCTTCTGATTCTTTTATTGCGGCATCATACTTATTTTCTATTTTCATGAGTTTTGAATCCTTTTCTCTTTCAGCAGTTCTAAGGGATTCTAACTCTTTCATTATACCTTCATTCTTATTTTTCAATGAAGTATTTTGTTTACTTACATTGATTAGGGTCTTATGGACTTTGAATAAATCATTTTGTAATTCATCATAAGATGGCATACGCTCATCATTGGATTCATTTGATGAATCACTACAAGAATTATTTAAGAATTTGGATGAGGAGTTTTCCTCATTATCCCAAGCCATAAAGCAAGTATAGGCAACCTCTTGGTCACTTGATTCATTTTCTGAACTACTTGTACTCATATCAATCCTATTATCCCTAAAATCTATAGTGCCTTCGTAAATGGCTTCTAGCTTGTCCCATATTTCCTTAGCTGATTTGCAACCCATTACTCTATTAAATTCATTGGCATCTAAAGCACAATATAAGTCATTCATTGCACTATAATTTACTTGCAACATCTTATGAGCTAAGTCTATCATATCATTTTTCTCTTTGGGAACTTGTCTTCTATCTACTAGTTTAAAGAGAATTTGGTCACCTTCCATGACAACCTCCCATGCTTTCCAATTCATAGTTTGAAGATATATTTGCATTCTCTTTTTCCAAAAAGTGTAGTTTAAACCACAAAAGATGGGTGGCCTAATTGAAGATTGTCCCTTTCCAAAGGGAGCTACGCCTAAGTGAGCCATTAGGATCTTTTTATAGCTACTAATTAAGATTTTCTATAACCCTACTCTGATACCAATTGAAAGGCAAGGTGTAGTCCCAAGAGAGGGGAGGGGGGTGAATTGGATTTTAAAATTTTCTTTTAATTCCTTTTGAAAATCCTTAAACTTATTTTATTTCTTTTAACCAATTCTTGACTTGTTTGTTACAATAACTTAGTTTCTTTTACACAATCAACACAACTATGTAAACATCCAAGTAATCAAACCAATCATCAACCAAACCAAGATTAAAATATGCAACTCTTTGGTAATATAAGAACTTAAGATGGTTGTTTGTTTATATAAGCCCTATGAATACAAATTTGAACCAAGCCCTGTAGTGAATGATAATTTATGCTTGCCGATATGGATTTGCTTTTTCAATATGATTTTCAACAAAACATTTACAATCACACTTCTTCCTAATGTTCAGCTTTTAAATAAACTTTCAGTTTAATAAGTTAGGGATGATCAACCAACATAGTCCCTTTCAGTTTCCACAATCAATGTTGATCAAACTAAAAAAAATTATCTTTCGGCCTATTTAACAACCAAACACTTAGAATTCAGAGATTTATAAAGCATCCGCGCAATGTATATACTTTGCTCAAAAGTAAAGAGTAAGGGAAAGAAAGAGAGAGTGAGACCAGGATTTTTACGAGGTTTCGTTTATACTTAGCCTACGTCCTCGCCTTTGGCAAACCACCAAAGGATTCACAAAACCTGTTTCTTTATTGGGTGGAACAAACCTTTACACACTCCTTCAATAAGCTAGAGCCCACCTCTCCAAACGATGTACCCTCGTTCGGTCACTCCTTCAAATAGGCTAGAGCCTGCCTCTCTAAGCAATATTTACTTGCTTAGCCAACGATCCAAACAATCATTAGATTCGTCAATCTACAAGATACAAATCAAATATTTGTGTACAAAGAATTGCTCACACAAAGAGCTGATTAGTACAACAATTCAACACTATAATATACTTCAAAGTAAATAACAATATGGAATTTAACTTGAAGCTCAAGGAATTTTTCATCGTATGATTCTTTCAATGATTGAAAGATTTAGAATTTTTAGCATAAGTTTGGTGATTGAATCAGCAAGATCTCAGCAAATTTCGTAAACAAGATGAGAGTGAAAGAGCCTTTGAGCGTCGAGAGCAATTGAGAGAATTTGATAGTTGAATTTGATTCTTGATTCTTTGATTCAATGATCTTTGAGGCTTATTTATAAACTTGAAAAGGTATGTAACTTGATCCCCAAGTGACTTGGAGTATTCCCCAAGTTTTGACAAAGTTTGAGCCCCAAGCAACCTCATTTAAAAAATTTATCCGTTATAAAAATTTCAAAACAGCCGCGTGACAGTTGACTATCCCTTTTTGGCAGTTGGCTATCTAGCTATTTTTAAAGGGACAACAGGGTGACAGTCGCCTACCAGGACATAGGAAGTCACCTAGCTTGACCACCCAAGTGTCTGTCATGGTTCAGGCAGTCTACTGGTGGAACACAAGGTTATTGTCAGTTTCGAGCACCCTTCAATCTTATGATCATAACATTTTCTGTGTAACTCCAAATTTGACGTGATTGGTATCAAAAGAAAGCTAAGAGAAAATAATGCAATGTTCATATTGAACACTTTTTAAAATAAGGAGTTTTGATAAAGAAAAATACACCTGAATGCGGATATATTTGAAATAATTTTTGACCTTATAAAAATATTTTCCAAGTATGTTAAAAGGTAGAGGTCCAATAAATTAACCTAAGAGTTTCATGTATCCATATTAAAATTATTTGAAGTACTTACATGAAATTTCCTATAAGACTCTTTCAAATTTTCAATTCATGAATTCCTTAAGGTCTTTATGCTTGCTTCATCTTTCTCTAAGCTTTCATCAAGTTCTCTTTAATCCTCATGCTCTCATGATCTTCAAGTTTTATCTTTGAATCCATGCTTTTAGCTTCATATTGACCATCCTTCTTTGAAATATAAGCTTTCATGAATCCTTCTGAACACATGACCTTGTCTTTATCATTGAATCCTAAAATGACATCACTTAACCAAATATGTTAACTTCCACTTGTTTGTTAGCATCGAAATAGGATGTTAAGCCTTGTAAGACCAACATAAGTGTTAAATGAAAATTATTTTGGAAGTTGAATTGAATAATTTGGGGTAAATGTAAATTTCAGGTTTTTGGGCTACGAATGCTGAAGGGCTTAGAAATTGGGTGTTTTAGCAAAATCTCAGTAAGTCAGGTAAAGGGAATAAATTATAGCAGTCTTTTTCTAAAAATTATGGGTTAAAAAATATGAGAAATGGAATTATAATATGTTACCTAAAATTTATTTATGATATAAATATCAGATGAAATTTTTGTGGCATATGATTTATATTGAGAAATGTTTAAACTGGGTTAAATGATTTATCTTGAGAAATATGAGATTTGAAATGGGGGAAAAATGATGAAAGTGAAATGTATTGAAAAATGTATATCTTCTAAGAAATGATAAATATGAGATATGATAATGTGTTTTTTAGAAATATTGAATAATGTGAAATGAGATATATATATATATATATATATATATATATATATATATATATATATGGTCATATGAGATGATTATGTGAATATTTCAATTTTAATACTGCAATGCAGATTTTGAAATGTGAAAAAGAGAAATGAAAATATTGTAACGTAAATACTGCAATACGAATGTGATATGAGTATATTGAAAATGTGAATATTGCAATGATAATACTATAATGAGAATAATGATATGTGAATACTGATATGAGAATATGAAATTGAGAATATGAGAATGTGAGTATTGTAATGTGAATACTATAGTATAGATATTGAAATTTGGAAATGAGAAATATGAATATTGCAACGTTAATTCTGCAATATGAATACGAGAAATGTGAATATGAGAAATATGATTATGATAAATGTGAATATGTGAAATGTAAATATTGCAATGTGAAATTCTGCAATATGAATACTGAATTGTGAGAATTGAAATGTAAAATTCTGAAATATGAATATAGACATGTGATTGATGAAATACCAATATCGCATAATGATTGCGAGTATGTGGTAATGATAACCCGGATGGATAGATATGGAAACCCTAATAATGAGTTGCGATATTGAGCATGGTATCGTTGCTAGTGGTGTTAGTGTAACCACATAGACTCGTGGAACGTGTGGCGTGACAGTAGACTGAACTGTATAGTATAGTTTTTGTGCCCCCTAAGTTTGGATTAGGGCTTTTGGCCGACCAATTGTACTACAGACACGAGATATATGATATGATATTTGACTTAACCGAGTCGGCCAACTGCGGTTAGGTCCAGCATTCACCCCTGCTTTGGACTGTATATTCCTGGGTGGGATGTTTAACAAGTGGTATCAAAGCGAGGTGCTCGCATTTTTTGGAGCGAAATCCAGAGCGTAAACGATCGAAATGGTGTATTCGGTAAACACCTCCACTTCCATTGGACGATCCATTTTTGCATCACCATTGCTCGAAGGTACTAACTACCACGCGTGGAAAAATAAAATGGCCATCTTCATTCAAGCATACGACTTGGATTTGTGGGAAATCATCTCCAAATGAGACTTCTCAATCACAAAGAAAAATAAGGATATTTCAAAGGCTTAATTGGAACAATCACCAAGCGAAAAAAGGTTAGTTGAACTAAATTTTAAAGCAAAGCATATTACTTTTTATGGTTTAAATGATGATGTACATAGTCTTATTTGCGAGTATCAAATCGCAAAAGAAATATGGGATGTACTTGAAAACATTTATGGAAACACATCACAAAATGAACAATCAAGAATATGCATGCTAGTTAGAGAATAAGAGACGTTTAAATTAAATGAAGATGAAAAAATTTCATCCATGCTCACTTAGTTCACACACCTCATAAACAATTTAAAGGCACATGGTAGAGTTTATTCTGCATATCTCATTTAAATTAATTCTGTGTGCCTGCAAGATGGTTATAACAAAACATGAACAAGCATACACATACTGAAAAGTGCGGAAAGTAAATGAGATAGGAAGAGAGAAACACACGATATTTTTTATCGAAGTTCGGCCAAACCAACCTACATTCCCGCCTTAGACATACCCCCCAAGGATTACACTAAACCTACTCACTTAAACGGGTGGGGGCAAAGCCATTACAACCTCTCCTTATAGGGCGAGCTAAACCCCAGTTCAATTACAAGGCTGAGCCCAACTTATCTCACTTACGGGGCTGAGACTTTTCAGTTCAATTTATGGGCTAAACCCAACCGGTCTCACTAAAAGCATTTTTGTACATAATAAAACGCTTCTTAAATACAAGCAAAGATGTACAACATTAAGCTCAATACATGCACTCTTTTATGATATGCAATAATGCTTAGTAGAGAAAGGGTGTTTTTCAAAACAAATAATCTAGTCTTTGATTAAAGATATATATGATAAAATGTATCAAAGATTTGAACCCTAATAAAATATTCTCCTAAAATATTTTTTCAAATTTGAACCAGAGAACCTAGGGTTTTTGCTCTAAAAATATTTTTGCAAAAACTAATATACAAGATCTTTGATATTATATGAAACATGCAATAAAGGCTTCAAAGATTAAATGTAACAAATATTTTATCCAATAAATATTTGCAACAAAGGATGTTTGGAGAAGTTAGGATTTGTGCTTAGAAAATGTTTTCGCAATAATCACAATTTAAAAACAAATGCCCAACCAAAAATAAATGCTCTCTTTCAAAAGATTTTCCAAAGAGTAATGAAGAGAGTTGGAGAGTAAAAAATTTAACCCCAAAATCTTTTTTTGAAATGAAAGTGTAAGTGGGGGAACTTTGATTACAAAATATTTGAGAGAATTTTTAAAGCTAATCAAAGTAGCTAATATGGAGTAATGAAGGGGTATTTATAGTTTTTCTAAAAATTATGACCATTAGGGACCTATTGGGGATTTTGAAAAAGTTTAATTAAAATTTAATCCCAATTATCGTAGTTAATTTTTGGCAACTTAAGAGTTTTGGTCGCCTGGTCCTTCGAGTCAGTCGTCCGAACAGACACAGTCAGAAAAGTTTACTTTCTGACTTCAGTTGCCCGAGTGAAGGTTCGGGTGGCTAGACCAAGGCGATTTTCCAAACATTCGAGGTTTGCTCACTTGGTTATCAGTTCAATCTGCTGAATGTCATACTTCAGTCGCCCACGTTATATTTGAACTTAGAGTTCGAATGCCTGGAGATAGTGGGAAAAGTTAACTTTAAAATTCAATTGACCATAGACGGTTAGTTCAAATATTGTTTGGTTGCCTTAGCCTCAGTCAACTTGTTGACTTTTTGGCTAACAGAGTGTTTGGTCGACCGAGGGCTATAACACATAAATAGTTTGGTCGCCCGAGGCTTTCAATTAAGCCTAAAAACCTAACGTCGGTCAACCTTCGGCCCTAAGGTCTGTCTAGGGCCTTTGGTTCCCTATGGTCAAACTATGGTCATCTGAGCATTCAAATCATATTATGCATATGCATGCATTATTATAGACCATATAAAAATATTAAATGCAATACAAATTAAAATCAAAATGTCTTCTTCTTTTGCTTTTCATTTTCCATGGAATTTGACAGGAGTGTGTGAGCTTTATGTCTCTACTGGCTTCCATTTTTCAGTATCTTATGTTCATGCTGAAATGATAACATATTCACACACTAAATGCACACATAAGATACTGGTGGTTTGTAATCCAACACACATTTTTGCTTTGTAGCAAATGAACTAAAAGAAAGTAGTTCGGATGATGATGAATATATGCCTTCATATGGTGAAATAGTAAACAATTGTGTAAAACTATTTGAAGAACTACTTATGGCAAAATGGGAGAGCAAAAATGTTGAGAAAGAGCTTACCTTGTCAAAAAGAAAAAGAGAATCCTCATTGAAGAAAGAAAATGATTTTCTTAAAAAGGAAAATAAGGAGCTTTGTGAAAATTCTCAAAAAGAGCATGGGATTTTTGAAGTAAAAATCAAAAGCTTTGAAGAAAAATTGTCAAAATGCAAAGGTAAGGAACCTTGTCTTTATTCCTCATTGAAAGATGAAAATTGCTCTTTGAAAAATAAAAATAAGGAGCTTATTGAAAAAGTTCAAAAAGACTATGAATGCTTTTAAGAAGAAGTAGGAAATTTGAAAACTCAAATTGAAAATGTTTTGAAAGAAAACACTTGCTTGAAAAAGAAAAATGAAGATCATGGCAAAATCATAAGAGGAAAATAAAATAAATTCTTGGGAGTTAAAAGAAATAATCTTTCCAAAAAGAATTTAAAACCCTCTTGTAAATCACATGGATATGCCTCATCAAGAAAAAATAATTCAAATAAGTCAAAACCCTCTCACACAAACAAAATTTGTTTATATTGTGAAACAAAGGGTCATATTCGATGTTTTTGTCCTTATAGAGGAGATAAAGGCAAGGAAAAGAATATGGAATGGGTGGTGAAAAAAATCAACCCATTGGCACCCAAGCAAGAATGGGTACCAAAAGGAAACGCGTGATTTTTGAATGTTTGTTTCCTTAGGACCTAGGATTAGGAAATAGGTAGATTTAACTACAACTAGATAAAAATGAAAAGGGAATGTGATGTGCTTAAAGTATTAAAATCCCAGATTATACATCTTAAAGTGTTTAAATACTTTGCTAGGAATTTTTAGAAGTTCATGCCAATGTTGATGAAGTTCAAAATTAAACCAATATGATGCTTTAATTATATATTTCCTTATTTGATTGGTTTATTTCTTTTTTAAATATTGGCTATTGTTTATGGGATGATATAGCATGTGCTCAAAGCTTATTCTTTAGGAATAAATTTATGAGTAAGTAAATTGAAAAATCTTGTTTTTATCATGTGAATTAATAAGGTCTTGAATATAAGTTCAAAAGCATGCTATGATAGGTTAATCCATATCTGATGGAAAAGTGATGTGTTCCTTAGTCACATAAGTTGTTTTGATGATACATGCTTTAGTTTGGATACATAGTTAGAATATCTAAAACATAACATTCTTAAAATTGAATTTTAGTAGAAATAATCGTAACAACAAGTGGTATTCTAAAATGAAGCATTTATTTGTGATATTATATGTTTGAAGAATACCTTCCCATCAGTGGCAAATTAGGAGAACATGTCTCCTATTAACCAAGAGCATTGCTAAATAAAAGTATACTACTCAATGCTCTTTGCCAAGTTGTTAGGACATATTTACCATGCTTAAATCGCAAGCATGAATTCCTTATGGAAAATTTCCATATTTGAATTATCTTTGAATAATTGATCCAATGACAAGTAGTATCATTTTAATAAACTTCAAGATCATTATTCATGAGTAAGTACGGAAGCCAATCTGGGCATTTCAAATGTTATAGTTTAGCACCAACAATTGGCTTATGTGTTTAGCACATACTCATCTCACCACCATGGAAACTGATCTTAAGGGAGAGAAAAATATTTTAGCTAAATAAATAGCACCTCTCTTTTTGATGATGATCAAAGGAGGAAAAGTTTTATGGTGTTATGCATGTGGGGAAGAAATGTATGTGGAAATGTATGTGGGGTTGAATGCATTTGGTAATATGAAAACAATATAAAAGTTCAATTTACTTATTGTCTATCGTAAATGAACTTTCTATTTTATAGTGTGCATGTTTAAAGCTCTAATGGATATGAAAAATATAGTTAAATATTTTTTATGACTTATATGCAAAAAGTAAGGGGGAGTAAATTTTTAGATATGCATATAGTAAGGGGGAGCATTTTTTAAGTCATATTTAAGAATATGTATAAATTAAGGGAGAGCTTTAAAATATACCCTATAGAGAATACTAATGATTTTCCATCATTAAAAAGGGGGAGAGTGTTAGACTTGGTGGCTACATGAGTTTTATTGTCTTGTTTAGATGATAACAACCCATTAGTAGTTCTTGCTGACTTTTTGAGTCTGATCCCTATTTTGATGCTGACAAAACACATGTTTCTTATGTGTGTATTTAGCATGTGAACAGGTCCATTAATTTAACACACACATAAGGAAACGGCGATGGAAGCTTGCAGGACTTAAAGACTATACGATCAAGAGCATTCCATGAAGTCGGAAGAGCAAAAAGACGAAGAAGACATTTAGTTTTAATTTGTATATGGATTTAATTTTTATCTTTAGTCCGTAATAATGCATACTCTGCATGATATGTTTTAGATGCTCAGATGATCATAGGGACCGAATGACCTTAGGGCTCGGTCGACCGACACCAGATTTTTTAAGGTTATTTCTCAAAGGCCTTAGACTGACCTTAGGTCCCTGAATATTTCATAAAAATATATCTTATCTTCTTAAATTTAATCATTATATGAGTAGGGTGAATATATAAGGGAGCTAGAACTGAAATGTATGAAAATTACATGTTCGGTCGACCAAACTCCCATGTATAGAATGCTCCCGGTCGACCGAACTCGGACTAGGTCAATAGTTTGACCACAATCCAGTCGACGGAACTCACTTGGTTCATTTGACCCCGGTCGACCGAACTCCCTTGGAGTCAACATAGTTGACTATCTGGTCGACCGTGCAGAAAATACACACCAACGCCCTGGTCGACCGAGTTTCCACGTGTGGGAACCCAACAACCTGGTCGACCGACCGAGGTAGTTCAAAACGTCCCCGATCGACCAAACCTCACAAAACTGAAAAATTGCCCTTGGACTTATAAGTCTGGTCAACCAAACTCATAGTTCATTTAATGCCCGATCAACTGAACTTCAAGCACTTCGGTCAACCAAACTTCCTTCAGTTGACTAGTGCTCTCGAGTGAAATTTTTTTTAAGTGTTAAAACATCATTAAAATTTAATTAAACTTTTCCAAAATATCGAGCGTGTCCCTCAACGATCAGATTTGTTGAAAATCTATATATACCCCCTCCATAACTCTGATTAGAAACTTTGATTAACTCAAATTTTCTCTCTAATCCATTGTTAATCAAAGTTTCCCCAAAATGTTTTTTACTATTTAAATCATTCTTTTGGGGCAAAATATTTTATACAAATCTCTCCAACTTTCTTTCATACATTTATTTCAAAATCATCTTTGAGGAGAGTATTTTATTTGCACATATTCTCACTAAGCACAAAATCTTTGAAAAATATTTTTGAGAGTATTGCTTATGTTTTCTTCCAGTTATTTCCTTAATAAATATTTTTGGGAGAAAATTGTTTGTTGCACAAATATTTTCTTGAGCTTAACTCCTAGATTCTTCAAATATTTCCCATTTGCATAAATCTTTGTTGGAGAATATAGTACTCATTTTTTTTATACACATTTTATTTGTACAAAAATCACTAAAAGAGCAAAACCCTAAGTTCTCCTATATTATTATTGAAATATCTTTTTAGAGAAAATTTTTATTAGGGTTTAAATATAGTTAAGCACCCTTACTCGCTTGAGCATTATTTCATATCATTGGAGTGCATAAATTTATTGAGCTTATTGTGTACATCTCAGCTATTTTCAAAAGCAATTTCATGTACAAAAAAGATTTTAATGTAACAATTGGGTTAAACCCGTTAATTGAGCTGAGGAGTCTCAGCCCCGTAAATAAGATCGGTTCGGTTCAGCCTGGAATTGAACTGGGGAGTCTCAGCTCCGTAAGTGAGACTAGTTTGGTTCAACCTAGTAATTGAGCTGGGTTTTCCTCGCCCTGTAAGGAGAGAATGTAAAAGGTTTCTACTCCGCCCGGTTAAGTGAACAGGTTGAGTGGAATCCTTCGGGGTATGCCTAAGGCGGGGACGTAGGCAGTATTGGCCGAACCTCGTTAACAAATCTATGTGTCATTCTCTCTCTCTCTCTCTCTCTCTCTCTCTTTTTCTATCTTATTTAAATTCATACACTTAAATTTCAGTTTGTGTATGCTTGTACATGTTTTGTTATGACCATCTTGCATGCACACAAAACTAATTTAAATGAGATATGCAGCACACGTGTATGTATGCACATACTGATAGCTTAATCGTTGTACGTACACGTTTTCAATATTGAATGGGATATGAACTGTGGTGAATCGGCGTAATTGTTTAAATTAGCGAAAAATGTTTAAAACCCAATTCACCTGTAATAACCCAAAAAAAAAAATAGAATAATAATAATGGTCATTTAGTTAGTATCAAAACGAAAGTGTTTCTCTGTTAGGATTCTTGATTCCATGTTTGATGCCTAAGAAAGACCTTGTCTAAGCGAGTGCTCAGAGACCATTATGGCTCAGTCGCTCCCTGGAGGTCGGCCTGGTCAAAATGAAATTTCATAGGTAAAACAGGGTAGACACTGTTTGTATACATAAATAAGTACATAAAATAATGTTTTGACTGACATAATTTATAAAAATATATGATAAAATAATAATATAGGTATCCTATGTAGGGCCCACATGAGTCTTGAAGCCGTGTGGAGATTCACACGAGTCTCGAAACTGTGTAGGGCTCATAAAATCATATGAGGATTATTGGAGTTACGTAGGATCCACTTGGGTATCGAAGTTGTGTGGGGCCCACATGAGTTTTCAAAATTCAAATTTAATTTTTTTTCAAAAATAAATAATAAATAAAATAAATACTAAAAATAGCTTAAAAGTAACAATAATGTTAATAATGATTTAAAAATAATAAAATAATTAATTAACTAATTAATAAATTTTTAATTAATCACTTACTTAATTAAATAATTAATTAGTTAATTAATTATTTTATTAAGTAAGTGATTAATTAAAAATTTATTTAAAAGAAATGGTGGCAAGCACTCCCACATGGCCTCTATTCCAATACCATACTCAACCCATATCTTGCACATCCCTTGCCAATTCTTTAATTTTAAAAAAATTATAATTTCACCCCTCTCTCCACACTTTTACAAATTCCACTTCTTCCCCAAAATTTTCCTATAAATAGGAAGCTCTCAACTTTCATTTTTCACAAAAATTTTCCAAGGAAAAGAAGGATTAGTGAGTGAAAGAATTAGTGGTGGAGAAAGAATTTTTGAGTAAGTTCTCACTCACCCACTCTTTTCGACCTCATTTCTGAGAGATAGTCATTGTGTTCGTAGCGCAAGATAAAAGAAAAGGTAGGTAAATTTGATTATGCTAGTTTTTTTTTTTATAATTTATACCCGAGTTTATTTTGTAAGTAAATTTCAATTATATTAGTTCCATAAAATTCCATGAGTTTACTTTTTTTTTTTTTTGCATATTTAATTATACTAGTTCTATCTTTAATATACTTGTATTTATTTTTGGGTTAAGAAATGTTCTAATCCCCTTGGGTAAATTTTCAGCATTTCTTTCTATTTAAAACAAAAATTATATATATTTTTAACACAAAAATTGTGTGGCATGATTTTATTTCTATGTTGCATTTTTTTTCAAGAAAATATGAGTAAAGATGAGATTTTCATGAGATTATTTTAAATTGCATAAATTATAATAAGATGGTTTTAAAACCCCTTATGGTAAAGGATGTTCAAAGTTATAGATACTCGGTACCGCAACTTAAAGTTTAAATGGATCAGAGTGCACCCACTCTGTTTGGTCGGCCAGCCAGTTAAGTCCAGTCTTCGGACCGCACAACCCAATCATGGGGGTAAACATGACTTACGACAAACAAGCCTAATGGTGGTTTTTACAATATATGTTTATACATATTTAATTATGTGTACATAGTTATTAATGATTTGAAGGAAAAGTATAAGTTTATATGAAAAGGGTCATCCTTGTGCCTAAATGACGATTTAAAGGGAACGTATAAAGAAAAGTATATGTATGTATATAATTAAATATTTTTTTTTATAGTTTTAAAGTTAAAAGTTTAATTTAATGGTCATAGAACGTGGTTATTAAATTTTATTGTTATAGTTGATGGTAAAAGTTTTATGTAGAAAATTTTAAATTTACATTTATTTTAGAAGCAGTTTTGAAGTTATAGTGTTAAATATCGTTTTACGAAATTTTTAAAAGATCATTTTGGCCACACACTAATAATAATCTTATTTACTTACTGAGTATCGTCTCACCCCAATCATATTTTTACATTTCAGATAACTTTAAATGACATATCGGAAAATTAGACATAGCAAGCACGCGAGTGGGAATAGAATAGAAAAAAATGAAGCTTGATTATAGATATTAGAATGATGCCAAATATTTAGGCTTATGTAATTTTTCTTCTTTTGAAATAAATGCTCTGTAATATAGATAATTAGAGCTCTGGTTTAATATTAATTGAATTTATTTACTTCCGCTGTAAATCAATGGTAAAAAGTAAATATCTCAGACCCTTTGGGGTTGGGGTATTACATCACCCCCCTCTTGGAATCACACCAATTCCAGCAGTTCTAGGTAAGCTTATCTTTGCATGTTAAGTTATGATAATTATAAATACAAATGCAAATATTAAGTAAATTTTTAATAGGTTAGACATCATTAAAAAGGGGGAGAATATTAGTCTTGTTGGCTACACTATCATTGTAGTAACCCGGGAAAAAAAAGTTAAGATTCATTATTAATTAATTAATTAAATATTATTAAATGGAATTAATTAAATGAGTAGAATGATAGATATATTTACATTTAAGGATAAATGTAGAGACCTGGAAAAATAATAGCAATAAAATAAAGGAAAAAGGGAGAATAAAGAAAAAGAAAAGAAGGAAAAGGAATTATATTAAGGAGCACTAGTAGGAGTTCGTCGACAAACCTAGGGTTCTCGTCGACGAACGTCCTTCTAGATCTCGTCGATGAAGTACACGTGTTTCATCGACAAGAAGATATCGAGAGCAAGAAAATTAGGTTATTAAGGGTTCGTCGACAAACTCATTATCTTCGTCGACAAACGCCCTTCTATGACTCATCGACAAGTACACGTGTCTTGTCAATGAGGCCATATGGACAACCACCTATATATAGCGAAAAATCAAATTTCTTGGCAAGAAATTCATATTTTCTCTCACTTTCTCTCTCTAATTCGGCTCTCCCTCCTTCTCTCTTCAGATTCAACTCCATTTTTCCCCGTTTCAATGATCAGAAGTTACCATAATGATCTAGAGGAGATTCTCTACAACTTAGCCAGAGCGGAATGTTGATTTGGGATTCTTGAGCACCATCCCAAAATCAGGGTAAGTAAGTTATTTTAGGGTTTATGTAATTATTTGGAATATGTGAACCCAGGAAAGGTGTTAGATGGTAATATACTGGGGTTTGAGTTGATTAAACTGGGGTTAATGTAATTTCAGGGTTTGAAGTTTTGGACGTTATAAGCGTGATTTAGGGTTTTTCTACAGGCTTCTCAGGAATCAGGCAAAGGAATAGATTAAGTCAGGTATTTTCAAAAAATTATTTACAAATTAATGTAGTTTTTGGGAATATTGGTATTGAACATATTTTTATAGCATATCATAGTATAATACAAAGTAGAACTCACTTGTGTGGCATGAGTATAAGTTTAATATGATAATAGTATGTCAGAATATGTTATTATTTCATGGAATAAGTATGATTTTACAGTAATTTTTTAGAAAGACCATAAACAAAACAAAAACTAAGATATTAATAGTATATATGATATGATAGCCAATGCAGATGTCGTGTAATGATAGCCGGCTAGATGCCGTGATCAGTTTTAATATGACAGTTTATTCAGAAATTATGGAATGATAGCTTTTATTCAGAAATATGTAAAAGCCAAATTTTGTTTCAAAAATATGAAAATGTTATTTATGAATAGAAATATATTATGTGAAGTGTATTACATAGTAATTGAACTTAGATCGTTACATATGTTATGAGTGTGTTACCGTTGCTAGCTAGCCAGATCGGAAAGTAAAATACCCATTGTGTGCTGACCTGTTAGAGGTTTGACAGAGAGAAGGCTGGGCAGACCAAATTGGTGTATAGCCTACAATGCAACCACACTATTCAGGATGTGTGGGTCGGAGGCCGATTAGCCTCGAAGTGTAGGCAGTGTGTAGGATACCCCCTATGTACTGACCCATTAGAGGTTTGACGGAGAGTAGGATGGGCAGGCCAGGATGGGTGGGCAATCATGCGTAGTTATATCATGTTTGACTTAACCAAGTAGGCTAACCAGCGTTAAGCCCAGCCTACGGGCCGCACAACCCCGAGTCATGCTTGGTTAATTCATGATTTGCAGTTATACATTCAGGGTAAGATTTCAGTAATGTACAGATTTTCATGCATTATTAGTTACAACTTAAAGATATATTACAGTTATATTATTTGTAGTGTATGTTTATAATATGATAAAACTCACGTTGCCACACACTGATATTAGTCTATTTCCCTTACTGGGAGGTGCCTTACCCTAGCATTACAAATATTTCAAGAAACCCCGACAAACGAGTGGAGCAAGCCCGTGATAGAGGAGTTCATTGGTATTACCTCAATTATAGGGTAAGTTGTCGAGTTGGAGACATGATGGATTTTTGGGGTGTATATGTGTATATGTAGAAACAATGAAACTCTGGTATTGTATATAAGTAAGTACATTATAGTTTCCGTTACTTAGATGACATGTATGTATAAATAGGTAATTTTTCTATATCTATGGGTCCGGGTCAATTTTGACTATATTTTATGGTATCATAGCATTATTAGTATGTGGAAAAAAAAAAGGGATAGCAAAAATTTGGGGTCATTACAATAAAAGTAATATATATGTGTGTGTGTTTGTGTGTGTGTGTGCATATATATATATAACCATTATATACATACATACATATGTATATATATATGTATGTATATAATGGTTATATAATATAATATAATATTATTAAGTTATAATATAATATTATTGTATGTTATATGTATATAAGAAAAGGAATCTTCACAATTCCAATTGCAATTCCAGAGACTTCCCCTCGCCAACTCTGATTCTCTCTCTTCGTTGTCTTTCTCTTTCCTCAACCACTCTCTCTCTCTCTCTCTCTCTCTCCTCATTTTCTCAGTAAATTTTCGACCGATCAAAGAATGGAAAATACCCCTAGGTTCCATTCTCCGCCACCGACATTTGAACCAAAGTGGATTTGTCGTAGGAGTGTCGTATGCACCACTCCTGAAATAAGGTAAACTCACTCTCTCTCTCTTCAATTTCTCCCCAATCATTAGCCAAACTGACGATCAGAAACCACCACGATGATCTAGGAGTGTTTCTCTACAAGTTTAGCGGAGTAGATTTTTGAATTAGCCTTTCCAGGCACCACTCTGAGGCCAAGGTGAGTACAAATTATGTGAGTTTTTAACCAATTAAATTGTAGTATTTAATTATATCAGATTTTTGGGAATAAGTTAAATTGTAAGGAATGAATTATATTGGATTTTTGGAGATATTCTAGGGAATAGTTTGGAATTAGATTAAACTACAGGGATTTGATCATATTGATATTTTTTTTAATATGTTAGAGATTAAATTTAAATATGGGAAGTGGATCATACCCCCGTTTTTAGAATTTAACTGGTTAATAGGAGTGTGTGAGCCTAAGGATATTAAAATAATTATTATTCAAGGACTTAACTGATTATACTGAAATATATGGTTACAGGGTTTGTGCTCTGAACATCGTAGGCGTTGGTTTAGGAGTCTTATAGGCACAGTCTCCATGAATAAGGTAAGGGGAATATATTAAGCCAGTTCTTTTGTAAATTCTACCGGTTAAAATAGAAACTATATGTGTATTTATATGATTATCACGGAAGTTTTGAAAGCCAACTGTTTAAACTAAGGGTTTTGAGTCTGGGGTTGTGTTAATATCTATTATTTTCAAAAATAAACCGATTAAAGTAAATAAAAAGGTTATAGGATTTAAGTAATAGATTTTTTGGATAATTTGACTGGTTTAAATGATTGGTTGGAATTGTTTTACATTTTCTAAAATTGGTCAAGGTGAGTAGGGTTAATTATCTCCATTTTTCTTACTAATGCTTATTTTGAGTATTAGATAAATTATGGAGATAATTTAACCTATATTTTCAGTAAAGCAGATAACGAACGTGAATTGACTTATTATTTAAGTAGTTATATAAATATGTGTATTATTCAAATCGTGTGACATGAGGAAAAATGAAAATACTATGTTGAGTTATGAAATATGTATAATATGTTGAAATGCTAAAATGCATTGGGATAATATTGTATTTAGAATTGTTTAATCAAAGCAGAGTATTAATGTTAAATTAAAATGTACGGTTTGAGAACTCCCATGGACCATAGTACACACGGTACCTTTGCAAGAGTTACGAAGAGTTTAGTGCAACCACATGTCTTAGAAAGAGAGTTGGCATTAAATAGTCAATTGAGCTGTGAAGGGTAGAGTTCCCCTAGGAGCCTAGACCAATATGGGAAAGCCAATCAGACTAGCAGACTAAGGAGTTGGAACTTGATTTAAGTCTGGTGGGCCGACTAGGGTTAAGTCCAGCTTATGAGCCACACAGGGGGAAACATGTCAGGTTTTATCCATCTGGCAGTGAGTTCTAAATTCATATATGTAGATTTAACAAGAGTATAATAGAACACTGCATGTAAATTACAAAACATTGTATGTGAATACAAAATATATGAAGACAGAGGATGTGAAATGTGATAACAGTGTATATGAATACAGAATATATGAAGACGGAGGATGTGAAATGTGATAATAGAGTATGTGTTAGGAGAACAGAGCATGTGAAAGCAGAGATTATGAAGAGTTGGGTTTTACAGAGATAACAACATACGGAGTAAAGTAAAAAAGTATTAAGTGCATTAAATATAATAGTATTATATGTATTTGGGGAAAAATAAACTCTTTGCCTAAGGGCTTGCTGAGAAAGGCGAGTGCCCTAATATGTATCAGTTGTAGTCATACCAGGTTGCATAACGTATTAGAGCAGATGTGAGATACATGTATGGGCATGTAATCCCCCCTATCCTCGAGAGCTTTTGCTCATAAACAATTGTGAGTGTATGTGTGTGTGTGTGTGCACGCACGTGTGTGTAGTAGTATTATATGTATTTGGGGTGAAGTAAACTCTCCGTACGAGGGCTTGCTGAGAAAGGCAAGTTCCCTGATAGGTATCAGTTGTAGCCACATCAGAATGCATAACGTATTAAAGTAGAGGAGAGCTACATGTATGGGCGTGTAATCTCCCCTATCCTTAGGAATTTTCACTTATAAATAATTGTTTGTATGAGTGGGTATGATCTGAGAATGATTTTATAACTATGGTTAATTAACAACTGATGATATTTTGTATACACTAAACTCATGATAGCCACACACTGGTATTAATATATTCCATCTTGCTCAAATGTGTCTCACCCATTATACAATTCATCTTTTTCAGGACCTTCGCTTGATCAAGCTTAGCAAGCTCGGGACTGGGTTTGTTGGCATAACATGTTTGTGAGAGGGTACAGATCTTGGATGTATTTTTGGGTTTATGTTTCTAGTTTTCTAAGATGAATATATATAGATACTGGATGTTGGGAAATTTTTGGGATGTTTATATAGAACTATGGTATATTATTGAGGATATTTATTTATTTTTTAGCTACGTGATTGAGGTTATGGTATCAGACACAGCTGATTGGATCACATCACACCCCGGGCCCCACTTGGTGGGTTCGGGGCATGACAGAGCGGTATCAAAGCATTAGGTTGTTAGGTTCTGTAGACTCTAGAATGGATAAATTCCAGAGTATAGGATCAAGTTAGGATGAGAATAGGAATGGATAGATTAAGATATTGTTAGGAATTCTGAGTTGTTTTCCGTAACTTGGAGGCAAAAATTCCTTGACAGATTTATGTGATTTTCTAATTCAGTCGCCAGTTTCAGAAAATCATGGTAAATCCATCGACGGTGATGTTTCTGAGCAGAGAGATGGGAACTTGAACTCAAAGATTAGGTTAGTTGATTGTGAGGAAAAGTCTTTGAAGGAGAATTTGGGTAATTTAGGTGTTGTGATTTGATGGTTTGTGGTCAAGTTGGATGTTTGATGTTTTTAGTTGAGGATTTGAATGTTTAGTAATGTATATAGGCATTTCTCTCGAGTATATTGAAATTAGTGGTATGAGGATGATTAGTTAATTCCAGAGTTATGTAAAATGATCAGGTAGCGAATTTCGAGAATGAAATTCTTTTAAAGGAGAATGTAGTAACCCGAGAAAAAAAATTTAAGATTAATTATTAATTAATTAATTAATTAAATATTATTAAATTGAATTAGCTAAATTAGTAGGATGATATATATGTATATATAAGGATAAAAGTAATATGTGTGTGTGTGTGTATATATATATACATATGTATATAATGGTTATATAATATAATATAATATTATAGTATGTTATATGTATATAAGGAAGGGAATCTTCTCAATTCCAATTGCAATTTCCAATTACAATTCCAGAGACTTCCCCGCCCCCTGTGCCAACTTTGATTCTCTCTCTTCCTTGTCTTTCTCTCTCCTCAACCACTCTCTCTCTCTCTCTCTCTCTCTCTCTCTCTTACTCTCTCTCCTCATTTTCTCGGCGAATTCTTGGTCGATCAAAGAAGGTAAAATACCCTTGGGTTCCGTTCTCTGCCAACGACATTTTAATCGGAATAGATTTTTTGTAGGCACCACTCTTGGGATAAGGTAAACCCACTCTCTCTCTTCAATTTCTCCCCAATCTTTAGCCAAACTGACGATGAGAAACCACCATGATGATTTAGGAGTGTTTCTCTACAAGTCTAGCGAAGTAGATTTTTGAATTGGGCTTCTTAGGCACCACTCTGAGGCTAAGGTGAGGAGTACAAATTATGTGGGTTGTTTTAAAAATTTAACCGAATAAATTGTATTATTTAATTATTAAATTGTAATATTTAATTATATCAGATTTTTGGGAGTATTTTGGGAATAAGTTAAATTGGAGGGAATGGATTATATTGGATTTTTGGAGATATTCTTTTGAATATTTTGGAATTAAATTAAACTGTAGGGATTTGATCATATTGATATTTTTTTTAATATGTTAGAGATTAAATTTAAATATGGGAAGTGGATTGTTGAACTTATAGGTCATGCCCGGTTTTGATAATGACAATTACCTGTTGTATTCAACGGATGTTTAAGGATGCGTGCAGGTATACAGTTAGCAGGTCAAAATCAAATGGCACAAGGACTAAAAGTTGAAAGACCTGAAGACTCTGAAAAGTATATCATGATGTATTGTAATTTATATATTTATCATTTTGGGTCTAATAGTAACTTAGGAAAATGGTCTGTAATAATTAATGTCTTACATACATGGTAAGAAGGATAAGCTCAAGACCATAGATGGACCTTAGGGGGTCGACCGACCAGATTTTTTCGGTGTCCTCAAAAAGACCTAGAATGGCCCTAGGATTCACATGTATGCATAAACATATATCATCATATGAATAGGGTTAAGGTATAAGGGACTTAGAATCAAAATGTATGAAAAATACATGACCGAAATATATGAAAAATACATGTTCGGTCAGCCGAACTTTCCAGTTCAATATCACCTGGTCGATCGAACCGGGTTCGGGTCAACACTTTGACCATAGCCCGGTCAACTGAACTTGTCCAGTTCACTTAAACCTGGTTGACCGAACTCCCTAAAAGTCAACACTTTGATTATCTGGTCAACCGTGCCAAAATTGCATGCCAACGACCTCATCGACCGAGTTCCCACGTGTGGAACTCAACGGTCTGGTCGACTGAAATATGTAGTTCAAATCCTCCTGGTCGACCAAATAACGTAAAATGAAAAAAATCGCCCTTGGACCTCCTTGTCCGGTCGACTGAACTTGTAGTTCAATTTGTTCCCAGTCAACAGAACCATGCACAGCTCGGTTAACCGAACTTCCTTCGGTCGATCGGTGCTCTCGGGTTGAACATGATTTTTTACCGCAGTTAAATTTTTTAAAAGGGATTAAATATGCTAAAATGTGTTTAAAGAATTTTAATAATCCCCTACATGTCCTGAACGATTATATTTTTGGGAACTCTACATATACCCCTACATTTGCAAAAATTAGCAAGAAATTAGCAAAACAATCAACAAATATCCTTTGATTCTCAAAAACTCTATTTCTCATATACAAGCTTCATTTCTTCATTCTTACTCATCCTCATTGCAAAACTAGCTAAGTAAGAGTGTTATTGTGAGTATCTAGTTAAGCTTACACTCTCGTTAGTTCTAGTTGATTCATATATATTTTTATATGAGAGTAAGCTTGAAGTTTTTCTAGGAGACTTCATTAATAAGTCATGCATAGGAAAACTTCGTAGAACTTGTGAGTTTTGCATCATCATTGCAATACTCAAGAGTTCGTATTGCTTTTTGTTTGTGAAATAAATTTTTACGAACTGTTTTCAAATATCCAGTGTGCTTATTTTTGAGAAAAATACTTTTGGGATATTTGCTTGTGAAGATCTTTGTTATTGTATCTTTTGATTGATAATATCATCTTGACACAAGGATCAAATAATTTTTACAAACCGATTTCAAATAGCTCGTGTGATTTACTTTGAGAAATATTTTTTTGAGATATTTGTGCATACACAAAAAGATCTTTGTTGAAATATCCTTTGATTGATTTTATTTTATTGAACACAAAGATCAAATCATTTTATAAATTAAATCTGAATATCTCTTGAGGTATATATTTGTACAAAAATATTTTTTGAGATATTTGAAGTTTGCTTGCGATCTTTGTTTGTGTATTGTGATTGAAATCATTATTTGACACAAAGATCATAGCATTTACACTCTCACGCACTGATTGCAATATTTGCATAAATATTTGAGAATAGACACTTAGACTACATTAAGCTTATTAAATCCTATCTTTTAGTAGTGTATTGATTATACTGTGCGTATTGGGTACATATATGCTTTACATGAAAGCATAATCACTATACCATTTGATTGAGAAATTACTGTTGTATTTCCAAGTGTGGCCTGAGGGGGTGATAATCCAGACCAGAAGGATTGTGTAGGTTGAGGTCAGCCCTATGTTAATTGATTTGGTTATAAAGGTTGAGGTTAGCCCTGTGCTAATTAACCTGGTTGTTTAGGTGCCGCTCCACCCGTTAAGTGAGCCTATAGTGGTAATCCCTGTGCTTGTTAGCCAAGGTGGGGATATAGGCACTTTGGCCAAATGTCAATAACATATCGCGTGTATCATTTACTTTTTCTACACTTTACTTTACTACACGTGTATGTTTATTTATTGATTACATAGATTGAGCTTAGGCTTGAGGTAATACTGTTGTTAGTGGATTGACCTAGGAGATAAAATTTTTAAATACCAATTCACCCCCCCCCTCTTGGGATTGCACCGAAACTAACAATTAGTATCAGAGCCTCGTAACTTAGAATTAGACGTCATTTAGTTAAAAGATCATGATGGCTCATGTTAGTGCATCCCCTTCATTTGAGGGAAGATCAGTCACACACCCACCAGTATTCTGTGGTGATCACTATGCTATATGGAAATTCAGAATGATTGTGCATGTGAAAACTTTGAATTGGAAATTCTGGAAAGTCATTGATCAAGGTGATAGTGTGCTTGTGAAATCCATTGGTTGTACTAGTGTTCCTAAATATGAGTATGAATTGAATGATCATGATAGGAACTTAGTGCAGGTAAATTTTGATGCCATGAACACCTTGCTGCATGCTTTAGATTCTAATGTTCTTTATGAGGTTATGGCATGTAACAGTGCTAAGGAGATATGGGAGGAACTTGAAAGGAGATACGGAGCAACTGCGCAGGAAAAGACGATCACTCCTTGTGATTCAAGCTCTATAGATCTTGAAGGAGGTAAACCATGCTTCAGAGCTCTAACTGATGATGAAGTAAACCCGTCTCCTTCTGTGTTATTAGATAATCCTAGCAATGATTCATGTGATGACTTGAATGATGCATCTGATTTTGAATCATGTCATAGTAATGATAGTGAAAGCATGCCTACTTATGAAGAACTACAAATAGAATATATTAGAATTCATAAGTCACTTGTTAAAGCTAATAAAAGATATACTACTTTGAAAAACAAGTATGAGACATGTGAGAAAGAATATGAATCAAAAGTTATTGTTGAAAGGGAAAATGATTTAAAAATCGAACAGTTAGTAAACAAGAATGAAAAATTAGAAAAAGAATTGAATGTTGTAAGATCTCAAATTTCAAGTGATAATAAAATGGATCTTCTCATTCCAGAACTTGAGTGTAAAGCAAACACAATATCCAATGAATTCATAAAATTACAAAGTGTTTGCAAATACTTGAAAAACTCAAAAATTCAAAATCTAGAAAAGAAAATAGAAGACCAGTCTAAGATCATCCATACATTCACTAGAGGTAAAGAAAATTTTGACAAACTCTTAGGTTCACAAAAGATGACCTTAACAAAGAAGGTATAGGTTATAATGGGATTGAAAATAAGAAAAGAAAGAACCTATACATGGGGTACTTTGTAAAAGAATCGAAACACTATACTAGTACCTCCTCCAATCCATACACTCACACCACATCCATCTTATGTAAAAAGAAGAGGCACACAAAATTTGATTGCCCATTTAAAAGAAAAGGTGTAAAACCCAAACGAGTATGAAAATTAAAGAATCACTGACTCCTAACCCATTGAGAATAAAAGGTAGAAAAATGATATGGGTTGTTAAGAAAGAAAACCCCTTGAAATTCAAGGAAGAATTTGCTCAAACAGGAATTACATGATCACATAATTCTTCCTTAGCAGTTGGGATTAGCTATAGGGGGTAGTGTCTTCTAAAGGCTTAGGAAATTATTCGGGGCTGAAAATGTAAAATCTTAGCATATGTCCACTATTTAAAATCTTACATACCAAATATTTTGAAAAATCAAGTCAATATAGAAATTCAAGTAAAATAATCAATCTGAACTTAATGCATATATTCATTGGTTAAAATATAAAATCATTGGCCATAGCTTAATTAAAATCCGCTTCCAAATGGACAAAATCATCCTTGCTGGGTATAGAATTCTTAATGCTTAACTCATACTTGAATATACAAATCTTAAGTTAAGCATATTATGTCCATTGCACATATTTGAGTTTTAGGGAATCCATCTCGATATATATCAGTTAAACCTAAACTCATTTTTGAATACAAAAGCATTAACCTTAGTTTAGTCATCACTCTAGGTTTAAGCACTAATGATCATTAGTCCCTATTCTAACTAGTGCTTACTTAAAGACAACCTTCCATAATCAAAATTAGAGGCAACCACTAAGGGATTCTAGTTTAACTGGTTAGTCAAAATATTTCCTTTGAGCTTAAATTATAAATCCTCTAATTTTGGTTTATATCCTCCATAGGAAATCTTTACCATACCACGATCATATCAGGTAAAGATCCACCCTCTCGCTGGTTCGTATCCTTGCTCCAAAATTGTGATCGTACCTAAAAGATACTTTCCTAACACCAAAGAGCAGTGTTTTGAAATTATTGTGGCGTGTGCTTAAATGTATTAATCTCATTGAAAATCCTAAAGCATAAATATATTGTTTTGCCACAAACTATTTCAAAGTTTACCATATGATCTTGCACTTAAAATTGGTTATCTATGAGTTACATATGGTTGTAATTTTTATGTTCATAAAGGTGGTTTGTGTTTAAATGATCACCAGAAAAATTTTCTTGTTGATCTTCGAATTAAAGTTCTTTTTGCAAGCACTGCTCCTATGCATTTGTTTAAAAATCATATGGGAGATATATATTTATCTATTTATATTACAATTTTTTTTTTTTTGGCAGGAAAATGATTTTACATGCGACATATCTTGTTTTCTTGCTTGTGTGCGTAATTGACATATTCTTTGGTTATAAAACTGTTCATACCCAAAATGCTATATTAAAAGGGGGGGAGTTTTCTAATAATTTCAAAGTCTAACAATTAATATAACAATTGGTATTTTTTGTTGGCTTGAAATTTATGAAATTGGTTATGTTTTGCAATGCACAATTCTCATATCTATTCCATGATAATGATTCTATTTATGTTTCATTGCATTGAGGATACTAGAACCGTTTGAGTTGTGTAGTTGTGGATAAATTGCTAAGATTTATAAACTCAAAACAGGTCATTTTTATATAGGAAGTTTTGGGAAATGTCTTATTTTCAAATGGCATGCTACCGAAATTTTTAAAAAAATTCCCAAACTTCTCTTGTATACAAATGATTATTAACCGTTACCTAGAACTGTAATTTTCATAGCCCTTTTGGTTGTTTCCAAAAGAGGGAGATGAAGAGGCAAAAAATTGGGTTGAAATTGGGTAGCACTTAATATATATTGTTAGGGGGAGCCATTTATGGCTATACCCACATTTTTTGCATGATGTATTTGTTATCATCAAAAAGGGGGAGAATGTTGACCTTATAGGTCACGCTCGGTTTTGATAATGACAAATACATGTTGTATTTAATGGATGTTTGAGAATATGTGTAGGTATACAGTTGGCAGGTCAAAATCAAATGGCACAAGGACTAAAAGTTGAAAGACCTAAAGACCTTGAAAAGTATATCATGTTGTATTGTAATTTATATATTTATCATTTTGGGTCTAATAGTAACTTAGGAAAAAGGTCTATAATAATTAATGTCTTACCTGCATGGTAAGAAGGATAAGCTCAAGACCATAGATGGACCTTAAGGGGTCGACCGACGCCGGATTTTTTCGATGTCCTAAAAAAGACCTAGAATGACCCTAGGATTCACATGTATGCATAAACATATATCATCATATGAATAGAGTTAAGGTATAAGGGACTTAGAACCGAAATGTATGAAAAATACATGACCGAAATGTATGAAAAATACATGTTTGGCCGACCGAACTTTCCAGTTCAGTATCACCCGGTTGACCAAACCGGGACCGGGTCAACACTTTGACCATAGCTTGGTCAACCGAACCTGTCTAGTTCACTTAAACCTGGTCAATCGAACTCCCTAGGAGTCAACACTTTGACCATCAAGTCAACCGTGCCAAAATTGCATGCCAACGCCCTGGTCAACTGAGTTCCCACATGTGGAACTCAATAGTTTGGTCGACCGAAATATGTAGTTCAAATCCCCAAAGTCGATCGAACCGCGTTAAATGAAAAAATCGCCCTTGGACCTCCATGTCCGGTCAACCAAACCTATAGTTCAATTTGTTCCCGGTCAACCGAACCATGCACAGCTCGATCAACCGAACTTCCTTCGGTCGACCGATGCTCTCGTGTTGGACATGATTTTTTACAGCAGTTAAATTTTTTAAAAGGGGTTAAATATGTAAAAATGTTTTTAAACAATTTTAATAATCCCCTACATGTCCTAAACGATTATATTTTTGGGGAACTCTATATATACCCCTTCATTTGCAAAAATTAGCAAGAGATTAGCAAAACAATCAGCAAATATCCTCTGATTCTCAAAAACTCTGTTTCTCACATACAAGCTTCATTTCTTCATTCTTACTCATCCTCATTGCAAACCTTGCTAAGTAAGAGAGCTATTGAGAGTATCTAGTTAAGCTTACACTCTCGTTAGTTCTAGTTGATTCATATATATTTTTATACGAGAGTAAGCTTGAAATTTTTCTAGGAGACTTCATTAATAAGTTTTGCGTAGGAAAACTTCGTAGAACTTGTGAGTTTTGCATCATCATTGCAATACTCAAGAGTTCGTATTGCTTTTTGTTTGTGAAATAAATTTTTACGAACCGTTTTCAAATATCTAGTGCGCTTATTTTTTAGAAAAATACTTTTGGGATATTTGCTAGTGAAGATTTTGTTTTGTATCTTTTGATTGATAATATCATCTTGACACAAGGATCAAATAATTTTTACAAACCGATTTCAAATATCTCGTGTGATTTACTTTGAGAAATATTTTTTTGAAATATTTGTGCATACACAAAAAGATCTTTGTTGAATATCTTTTGATGATTTTATCTTATTGAACACAAAGATCAAATCATTTTATAAATTAAATCTGAATATAACTTGAGGTATATATTTGTACAAAAATATTTGTTAAGATATTTGAAGTGTGCTTGTGATCTTTGTTTGTGCATTGTGATTGAAATCATTATTTGACACAAAGATCATATCATTTACACTCTCACGCACTGATTTCAATATTTGCATTAATAATTGAGAGTAAACTTTTAGACTACACTGAACTTATCAAATCCTATCTTTTGGTAGTTTATTGATTATATTGTGCGTATTAGGTACATATCTGCTTTACATGAAAGCATAATCATTGTACCATTTGATTGAGAAATTACTGTTGTATTTCCTGGCATGGCCTGAGGGGGCGATAATCCAGCCCGAAAGGATTATGTAGGTTGAGGTTAACCCTGTGTTAATTGACCTAGTTGTAAAGGTTGAGGTTAGCCATGTGCTAATTGACCTGGTTGTTTAGGCGCCGCTCCACCCGTTAAGTGAGCTTATAGTGGTAATCCTTGTGTTTGTTAGCCAAGGCGGGAACGTAGGCACTTTGGCCGAACCTCAATAACATATCGCGTGTATCATTTACTTTTTTCGCACTTTACTTTACTGCACGTGTATGTTTATTTATTGATTGCATAGATTGACCTTAGGCTTGAGGTAATACTGTTGTTAGTGGATTGACCTAGGGGATAAAATTTTTAAATACCAATTCACCCCCCCCCTCTTGGGATTACATCAAAGCTAACATGGATCATACCACCGTTTTAAGAATTTAACTGGTTAACGGGAGTGTGTGAGCCTAAGGATATTAAAATAATTATTATTCCAGGACTAGCTGATTATACTAAAATATGTGGTTACAAGGTTTGTGCTCTGAACGTCACAGGCGTTGGTTTAGGAGTCTTACAGGCACAGTTTCTGTGAATAAGTTAAGGGGAATAGATTAAGTTAGTTGTTTTGTAAATTCTACCAATTAAAATGGAAATTATATGTATATATATATGATTATCATGGAAGTTTTGAAAGCCAACCGTTTAAACTGAGGGTATTGAGCTTAGGGTTGTGTTAATAGCTATTATTTTCGAAAATGAACCGATTAAAGTAAAGAATAAGGTTACAGGATTTAAGTAATGGATTTTATGGATAATTTGACTAGTTGAAATGATTGGTTGGAATTGTTTTATATTTTCTAAAATTGGTCAAGGTGAGTAGGGTTAATTATCTCCGTTTTTCTTACTAATGCTTATTTTGAGTATTAGATAAATTGTGGTGATAATTTAACCTATATTTTAAGTAAAATGGATAATGAACATGGATTGACTTGTTATTTTAGTTGTTATATAAATATGTGTATTATTCAAATCGTGTGGCATGAGGAAAAATGAAAATACTGTGTTGAGTTATGAAACATGTATAATATGTTGAAATACTGAAATGCGTTAGGATTATATTGTATTTATAATTGTTTAATCAGAGTAGAGTATTAATGTTAAATTACAATGTGTGATTTGAGAACTCCAGTGGACCATAGTATGCACGGTACCGTTGCGAGAGTTATGAAGAGCTTAGTGCAACCACACGTCTTAGAGAGAGTATTGGTATTGAATAGTCGATTGAGCTGTGAAGGGTAGAGTTCCCCCTGGAGTCTAGACTAGCATAGGAAAGCCAATCGGACTAGCAAATTGAAGAGTTGGAACTTGATTTAACTTTGGTTGGCCGACCAGGGTTAAGTCCAGCATACGGGCCGAACAACCTATCATGTGGGGAAGCATGTTGGTTTTTATCCATCCGCCAGTGAGTTCTAAACTCATATCTATAGATTTAACAAAAGTATAATAGAATAGTGCATGAACAGTGTATATGAATACAAAATATATGAAGACAGAGGATGTGAAATGTGATAACAGTGCACGTGAATACAAAATATATGAAGACAGAGAATGTGAAATGTGATAACAGAGTATGTGATAGGAGAATAGAGCATGTGAAAGCAGAGATTATGAAAGTTGGGTTTTACAGAGATAACAGCATACAGAGTAAAGTAATAAAGTATTAAATGCATTAAATATAGTAGTATTATATGTATTTGGGGCAAAGTAAACTCTCCGTCTGAGGACTTGCTGAGAAAGGCGAGTGCCCTAATATGTATCAGTTGTAGCCATAACAGGTTGCATAACGTATTAGAGAAAATGTGAGCTACATGTATAGGAGTGTAATCTCCCCTATCCTTAGGAGCTTTCGCTCATAAATAATTGTGTGTGTGTGTGTGTAGTAGTAGTAGTGGTAGTAGTAGTAGTAGTAGTAGTAGTATTATATGTATTTGGGGCGAAGTAAACTTTTCGCCCTAGGGTTTGCTGAGAAAGGTGAGTACCCTAATAGGTTTCAGTTGTAGCCATACCAGGTTGCATAACGTATTAGAGCAGAGGAGAGCTACATGTATGGGCGAGTAATCTTCTCTATCCTTAAGAACTTTCGCTTATAAATAGTTGTGTGTATGAGTGGGTATGGTCTGAGAATGATTTTATAATTGTGGTTAATTAACAACTTATGATATTTTTGTATACACTAAACTCATGATAGCCACACACTAGTATTAATCTATTCTGCCTTACTGAGATGTATCTCACCTGTTATGCAATTCATCTTTTTCAAGACCTCTGCATGATCAAACTTTGCAAGTTTGGGACTGGGTTTGTTGGCATAGCATTTTTGTGAGAGGGTACAGATCTTGGATGTATTTTTAGGTTTATGTTTTTAGTTTTCTGAGATGAATATATATGGATACTAGATGTTGGGAAAGTTTTAGGATGTTTGTATAGAACTTTGGTATATTATTGATGATGTTTATTTATTTTTTCACTGCGTGATTGAGGTTATGGTATTAGATATAGGTGATTGTATCACATCACACCTCGGGCCCCACTTGGTAGGTTTGGGGTGTGACAATCATGGTTTATGTGTTTTCATGATACTAACCTATATGTTGTTCCTAGTGCATTCCATATTTGTAGATCATGTTTAGTTCAGGTTCAAGTGACAAATACATGGAGTACTAGAACAAAGGCAAAGATCAGACCGAGTTGATGTCAAGTAGGAAAGATCAAATGAACACTCACTTGAAAGGACCCAAGCACAACCAAAGGAAGCACAATTGTTAAATTATATGTAATAAGGGTTGTGTGAGGTAGGAACATTTTGTAACTCTTGCAGTTTTGTTTCTGCATGTTTTTTGAGTAAGAGTTGAGCAATTGCACATGCATATTAGGACACATGAGTTTATTGGATTGTACTAAAAGTCACAAACTCAACATTTATAGTTTTCAAATATAAAATAAAGAGTTTTTCAATAGAATCCTAAACTCAAATATGTTTTCCAAAGGGATAAGTTTTCAAATATCCTAGTACTTTAGACATCTTCATACTTTGTCCCTGTTTTATCAAAACGAGTCTTACATCCAAAAGTTTCAAGAAGTCAAGCATATTTTCATTAAAGGATATATTGACATATAAGATATTAAAATAAACTTTCAAATGTATTTTCATAATCAAGATATCTTATATCAAGAAGAAACTTATTTGGACAAGTATTAAACTTTATTAGACTTAATATATTTCATATACTTTTGTCCAAGAATGTTTTATGTCATTAAAAGGCTTTTTTTACAAGGAAAAACATAACTCTCATCAACTAATGCATAGCACTAGTCAACTCAAAAAACCAGTAGCTAGATCCTGTCTCGCAGTCCTGGCACTGGGCAACAGTGGAGGGCACTAGTAGACTAGTGGGTGGGACTAGTAGACTAGTGAGTGGGACTAGTCGACTAGTGGCCTTGAGCCCAGTACAATAATGGTTAGAAAACGATTTGGTTTTTTTAGGAATTGCTCCCAATGGTTCAATAACGGCTAGTAAGGGTTTTTTGGCTATAAATACAAGTCTATAGACTTGTTTAGTATGGTTTGAAAGATTTTACACAAGTTTAGTCATAAACATCTTTTGAATCCAAAACCTAACACTTTGCATTTAGTTATTCATTTCAAGTGCTCATTCTCTCTTACTCTCTAATCTTGTGTGAATCATTCCTTGAGAGAATAGTGGGAGGATTGTTTTGTATCAGCTCAAATTAAAGGAGCATCATTTGTATATCCATCTTCTTGTAAAAAGGTTCTTTGTGAACCAACTTGGTGAAGGTCCCTGGTGAACCGAACTTGCAAGGCATCTTGGTGATCCTTGTGGCTCTTAGTGAGCACGGTAGGGATTTGTTCCTAAGTGTAGGGATTATTCTTGAGTTGTAAGGCTTTTCCTCCGATGAAGGAGATTTATAGTAGATTGTGGAATCCTTGACTTGGTACTAAGGCGTGGACACAGGCTTGGTACCAAGCCACGTTAACTACCGGTGTTAAGCTTTTCTCTCCATACTTTTATTTTATTTGTCTTGTGCATGATTTATATTTTGTATATTGTGATTTAATTACTTTAATCTTTCCAAGAGTTTTTTTTTTTTGTAAAGAAAGTCCAATTACTCGAAAAGTGTCCATTCACCCCCCCCCCCTTGGACTATATACTCCTAGGTGGTACGTTTAACAAAAACAATTTCATCCTGATACACCACAACAAACTTGTCGAGGTACTCATGAGATACCTGGTTGAATGTCGTTGGCACATTCGTCATCAAGAACTCATGCCCCATTTAGTGTCACATAAGTCGTATCTATACATGCCTATCTACTATCCACACCCGATAATAGTCTGATCACAAATCAAGTTGTATGAAACACTCTACATGAATTAGTTGATCAAACAAAATAGTAATGAATGGAGCAAGATAATTGTTGCGCACAGTCACCTTGTTTAGCACATGGTAGTCTACACACATTCGTATGCTTCCATCTTGTTTTCTCGGAAACAATACCAATGCTCCAAATAATGCTTTGGAAGGGAATATATAGCCAACTTCCAATAACTCATCAAGTTGTTTGCTCAATTCTACTAACTTTGGAGGTGCCATTTGATATAACCTTTTAGCGAGCAGCTTCACTCCTAGTAACAACTTGATTTCATGTTCACACCTTGTCACAAAGGGAATTTGTAAAGTACATTGTTTGGTATAACAAATTTACACTCATCCAAAACAACTTGGATGGTAGTAGGCTCCTGCCCCTGGCCTACGTCTTTATCTACCATCATAAAAGGGTGGTCTTCCCTCAAATAAAGGGAAATAGAAAATGACATCCGCATTGCCTTAGTCTCCCTAAGAAATCCATTTGAAGAATAACTTGGAAATCATCCAATGACACAACTATGAAACTCAAATTTCCTACCCACTGCCCAAGTTTCATAGTAACTTGCTTGGCTACTCCTAGAGTAGGTTGAGATGTGGAGTTAACTGCTTTTATGTGTCTTGAATCCTTCTCCAACGATAAGTTGAGTCTTTGTGCTTCTGCTTGTGAAACAAAATTATAGGTAGCTTTTGTATCAACCAAAGCACGAATTCTCTTCCCGTTAATCTATAGATCTACAATCATCAACCCTTTAGCTTAGGTAACCTTTATCTCTTTTGTCTGCTTCTCGAATGCATTCACTAACCATATATTGCGCTCATCCTTGGGGTTTCTTCCTCATCCTCGTCAGCTTGCAGTGTCCCATATGAAATAGAAGTTTGTAAGACATCAAGTGATGACTTGTGAGAGCACTTGACAAATCTATAAAGTGCTCTATATATGAAGCATGCCATTTTACCCTTACCATTGGGTGCGTTGAATGATTAAGACAATGAAACTTCCTTTGAAATTGATGTCTTAGTGTCAAGTCCCCCACCTTCGGGTTTGCCATTCTTGAAAGAATTTCCATAATTTTCACCCACACCACTCTCTTTGGACATTGTGAAACTCTCTCCAACCTAATTAGTTAAACATTTCACGGCAGCTTATGCAATAGGCAAGTCTTGAACTCTTTGTCGATGAAGTTTTGTCCTCACCAGTTTCAAACCCTCAAGAAAATATAACAACTTGTCTCTCTTTGGCATGTTATGTATATCTAAGAGGAAAAAAGAAAATTGTTTGACATATTCCTTGATTGAACCATTATTCTTAAGGTCATTGAATTTACGTCAAGCATTGTACTTTCACTTGTTTTGATTTGGTCCTCATTGTGCGAAAGTACTACTTGATGTCAAATAAGTTCTCCAGCTCCTTAGCATCACAAACATCTCTAAATGTTCTGAGCTCTAGCATCCTAGTTCCTCTATACTCCATAGCAATATTGAAGTTCCCTATAACAAGAACCATTAGGTTCTTCTTGTAATTAGATAAGCCATTTGAGCCTATAATTTTTTTAGTATATGGTGGAGGTCAATTTTTTATCATAGAATTCTATTGATGTTTTTGTGATCCCTCTAAAGCATCGAAATTTTCAACAAGTTTGACCATATCAATGACCACATTGTTGGTTGTATCACTTGTGCCTCTAACACTTCAATTCTCTCAGTATTGGTTGACACAATCTCTTACCATTGCTTCATACAATTCCACAATGAAGGTAACTGAATTCATATAGCAATTAATTAACCAAGCTTTGATACAACTGTCACGGGTCAAGTATTTCACACCTTGTGAAGGGTGGGGTTGTCCGCTACTAGTTAAAGTACTCTTGTTTAACTAGTCAACTAAAAATTACTACAATTTACCACAAAAATGCATCGCAATAGTCAAATGTAAAGTAAGCGGAAGCAATAAGTAATTTATTAAAACGAATGGCAAGTAAGCGATAAACATTGAATTAACGTAATTCATTAACAAACACCTTCATAAGAAATATGTGTTTAGTAAGAGAGACAAGTAGGCTAAGCACATTTAACAATGATAGTGAGTTTTACAAAACCGATGAACATTCACCCTCCCTAAAATGGTTTAGATGCAATTTTTGTTCAGACACTAGAAAACATCAACTTGTCTAAAGAGTCAAACCCCCACGTTTATGCTAAACTTAAACACACTCAAGGCATAAAACTTACACTAGTATTTACATGATGGTAACCCAACTTATTTGCACTAGAAAAGCAATAATAGGCAAACACAATGTCCTGAACAATTTTGGCTTGTGACCCTAGGCATTTGTTATAGGGAGGCGACCATTACCATTCAGAGATGATAGAAATACAAACATATGGTTAATGAAAAAGTATGTATATGTATGCACACACACGGTCTAAATTTTGTTGTGCTAATAAATGTTAGCAAGTTGATCTAAAATATTCAAAATACATGAAATTTACATGTTAAATTTTTAAATTTATATGGATTTGAGCAAAAGGTAACAAACAATCATATTGATCTCCTTTTAAATCTACACAAATTTAAATTTAAGTGTCAAAATTTGTTTCCAAATAATATGTAAAACTTCATTTAAAATGAGTTAAAAGAGTTTTAAACATACAAAAATACTAATATGCATAGGCTTGTATGTGTTTTAAAAAGAAATTACGAGGGTAACAAATCCCTAGGAGGGTAAGCATAGAGTCCTCACTATCTCCCCATTGTTATATCACCCCTTATGACATGGGCTAAATACTTATAAGCTTTCATATATTCAAGTACTGCATGCATTTGCATTCTTTTTACATGCATTTACTCATCTCCACATCACAGCACCTTCATTCCTGTACTTAGCCTCATGAAATCAACTCATGCATGCAGAATTTTTTTATAATTGTGGCATCTGCTACCCTTGTCTCCTGTTAGCCGGAGATAGTTGCATTGTGCTACCTGCTGCGTTGCCCACTTGAAATAGTTTTAACAATATATTATATATTAATATACAGACTGACAAAATCCAAGAAGCACCGATCATAGAGGGAGTGGAGTGTATTTTGGGTGAGGAGGGAAGACGGGCGGGAGGGGATGTGACGCACGTGAGGGTGGGGGCAGCAGTCTCTGACGGCGGTCGGAGGCGGAGTGGGAGAGTGAGACAGCTGGTTATCTGTGTCGTAGGCTCCTCCACCGCCCAATCATTAATTTTTGATCGGAGCAAGTTTGGACTCTTTCTTTTCTCCACGTGCACCCAGCAGCCTTTCTTAGCTGGCTTCTACCCCACTCTCTCCATCTCTTTTTCTATTTAGATTAATAATAATTCAGCTCCAACCACCTTCCAACCTCCTCCTCCTCCTATAACTCCCTCCCATGCCTCCTCCCGGGTGGCAAGTGGCAACTCCTCACCCCGTTTGGGATTCTTCCGGAGCAATTGACACCGCCACTATAATAGGCGAAGCAATCCACACTGATGCTGAGTGGTCAAGAGTGATTCACGCCATAATGACAAATCTCCAACGGGTCAAACCTCGCCACTATAAAAGGGGATAATGCTAAGAGGCAAAGGTATCACATTCTAATCCAAATTCACTGTTGCTTACAACCTCTCTAGAGCAGCCTTACTTAGGCATCGGAGAGATCTCTCGAAGTAGACCCCGGGTCCTCCACGCCACCTCTTTTTCTGTCCTTTTCAGGGGATCAAGATTTGAAGGTTCACCAGAGGTCATACGACATTTTTATTCCACAACAGTTGGCGTCGTCTATGGAAACGCTTCTGAGAGGTTTTTTTTCCTACCTCCGATCTTTGATCCTTGAAACAAGACAAAGACCACCAACTCACTATCAAAGTCTGCTACGGGTGATCAATCACCTCAGTCCATTCATTCCACACTCGAAGACCAGGCGGGAGTGACAATGGAGGAATTCCTTATCTTCCAAAGGAGAATGGAAAACATGGTAGCCTCCTAGAAGAAGATGGAGGGCGTGTTCAACATGATCCTACAGCAAAAGGGTCATAGGGGATTTGCTCCCTCACATCAACCATAAAATCCAGAGTCACACAATAAAGTGGCGAACCTTAAGGAGAGCAATGGAAAAACCAACCCGACAAAAAAGGTGGAGGACACGAACAGTGTAGAAATCATTGAACAAAGATCGAACGAGCTAGAGGAAAGGATAAAAAAGATTGATCAAATAGAAAATATGATGAAGGAGGCCCACACCAACCCATCCTATGGAGAGACCTCGTTGAAGTCTTCAGATCCGCCCTTCACCAAAGAAGTGATGGAGGTCCCGCTACCAAGCAAGTTCAAGATGCCAACATTTGAAAGGTATGAAGGATTGACCAACCCAGTTGAGCACCTGGATACCTTTAAGGTATTAATGCAATTGTAAGGTGCACCTGATGACATCATGTGTCATGCGTTTACTGCAACCCTTAAAGGGAATGCCAGAGCATGGTATCGAACTCTGAAGCCTGGATCCATCAACTCATTCTTTGAGATGGAACAACAATTTACTGAGCACTTCATCAATAGCCGCAAGATAGCTAAAACCACGGCCCATATGATGAGCCTGGTCCAAGGAGAAAAGGAGACACTCAAAAAATTCATACATCGCTTTGTCATGGTCACCCTTGAGATTCGTGATTTGGATCACAGAGTGGTATTGGCAGCCCTCCAACCTGCAGAATTTTTGTACTCGCTAGGAAAGAAACCGCCAGTCGACATGGGAGAGCTGATGGCACAGGCACATAAGTATATCAATCTGGAGGAGGTAATGGACACAAGGAGAGATCAAGCTGACTTGAAGAGAAAAATATTGAGGGATACAGCAAAGGCCCCTAAAGCAGAGAAGAGACAAGAAAGTAGTAAGCTGCATAGCAGCCCCAAGGGGTTAGAACATACAAGTAAGTTCCAGTCCTACACACCACTAAATTCCCCACGTACCAATGTCTTAATGCTTATCAAAGAAAGAGGGTACATCTCATGGCCCGAACCTATGCGCACACCATCGCATAAGTGGGACATGTCAAAATTCTATCAATTCCACAGGGACCATGAGCATGACACGGAGGAGTATATTCACCTTAAGAACGAAATTGAGGCCTAGATAAAAAGGGGGCACCTGTCCATATATGTTAAAATATGAAATCACCGAATAGAAAGGTGCAAGTAGAAAAATCTTGAAGTGGAGCGAAAAGAGGATCAAATCGTCAAAGAGATTACGTAATCTTCGGTGAACCAGTGAGCGGGGGAGACAGTGGAGGTGCTCGTAAAAGATATGCAAAACAGGTGCTCCTAACGCAAGGGAAAGAGCTAAATCACGAGATACAGAGGCAAGAGGAGCCTATCACCTTCACCAAAAAAGATGAAGAAGGTGTACAACAGCCTCATGACGACGCCCTGGTGGTATCACTGCTGGTGGCAAACTACAAAATAAGGAGAGTATTGATAGACAATGGGAGTTCGGCTGACATACTCTTCTAGCCAGTGCTACAAGAGATGAAGATTGGGAAGGAATGCCTGAAACTAATTTCCACGCCTTTGGTCAGCATCCGAGGAGATGCAGTCCATCCGATGGGTACAATAACACTCCTCTTAACAATGGGGATATCTCTGCATCAAATCACCTTAATGGTAGACTTTCTGGTGATCAATCGACCCTTGGTTTACAATGTCATATTAGGCTACTCGACGCTCAATACGGAAAAGGCCATACTTCCACCTACCACTTGAAGATGAAATTCTCTACCCCACGCGGGGTCAGGGTGGTCAAGGGGGACTAGACAGTTGCCCAAAACTGCTATATAATGATGTTGAAAGGAAAGGTTGGGGCACGAGAGAACTTGGCTATCCAAGGATTAAAGGAAAGAAAATCATAAACATATGGGGCATTGATCCTTTAAGAAAGTACTGCTTTTGAATTACCATTCATTTCATTGTACGATTGAGTAACGAGTTACAAAGGCTTGAAAAATCCAAATTTCAAAAAGTAAAAGCAATAAAATGTCAGACTGGACTTTCTAATCACCAGTTTTACTACCTTCTCCCCCCTCCTCTTTAAACCATCTCCTCCCCTGATTATGGACTCTCATTGCCAAAGTTGTATAAGCATACACCAGTTAAAGAAAGGTCAAGATGCATCATTCTAACCTGCTAACAGCGCCTTCGGAAGCCTGCTCGATACGTCTTAGAAGTATCGAGGATGAACTTCTTGGAATTTTGATAATATGATACCGCCACACTGGCAGTAGCAAGGATCTCTTCGAACAAACACATGCTGACAAGACTCTGTATAAACACGCATCCTAACCAAATGGGACACCAAGGAAATGTGACAATGAGTCCTGAGAGAGATCTCAAAACTCTACAGGTATAGCCCAAATAACAAGAAATCTTGAAACTTTGCAGGTACAATCCAACAAATGAGCCTCCCTCGTAAATAATGCCCAAAAGATGAGCACAACCCATTAGGCTAGAAGATGGTGCAAAACATGAGCACTGCTTATTAGGCCAGAAGACCAGCCCAAAAGATGAGCACAGCTCATTAAGTCAGAAGACCGGCCTAAAAGATAAGCACAGCTCATTAGGCAAAGAAGAACCGACCTAAAAGATAAGCACGGCTCATTAGGCCAGAAGAAGGCCCCAAAGACGAGCACAGCTTATTAGACTAAAAGATGGCCCAAAAGATGAGCACAAATTATTAGGTCAAAAGGCTGGTTCAAAAAATGAGCACAGCTCACTAGGCAAAGAAGAACGAGCCCAAAAGATGAGCAAAACTTATTAGGCCAGAAAAAGGCCCTAAAGACAAGCTCCGCACATTAGGCTAGAAGACAGCCCAAAAGATGAGTACAACTCATTAAGGCACAAAAATACACTTGAAGAGCTACTCGGCACAATAGTGCCCACGAAGGGCAGGTCGGCAAGAATGCCCCATGAAGAGCAGGTCGGCAAAAATGCCCCATGAAAGGCAGTTCAACAAGAACAGGTCGGCAAGAATGCCCCACGAAGGGCAAGTTAGCAAGAATGCCCACAAAGGGCAAGTTGGCAAGAACAGATCAACAAAAACAGGTCGGCCAGAACAAGTTGGCAAGAATTCCCCACGAACGGCGGGTTAGCAAGAACAGGTTGGCCAAAACAGGTCGACAAGAACAAGTCAGCCATAATAGGTTGGCAAGAATTCCCCGTGAAGGGCAACTCAGCAAGAACAGGTTGGTAAGAACAGGTCAGCAAGACTGCCTCCACGAAGAACAAGTCGGTAAGAATAGGTCGGCAAGAATGCCCCATGAAGAGCAGGTCAGCAAGAACGCACCACGAAGGGCAGGTTAGCAAGAACATGTCAACAATAATGCCCCATGAAGGGCAGGTCGACAAGAACAGGTCAACAAGAATGCTCCATAAAGGGCAGGTCGGAAAAAATGCTTCACGAAGGGCAGGTCAGCAAGAATGCCCACTAAAGGCAAGTCGGCAAGAACAAGTTGGCCAGAACATGTCAGCAAGAATTCCCTACAAAGGGAAAGTAGGCAAGAACAGACTGCCCTACGAAGGGCAGGTCGGTAAGAATGCCCCGTGAAGGGCAGGTCGGCAAGAATGCCCTATGAAGGGCAGGTCAGCAAGAACAAGTCGACAATAATGCTCCACAAAGGGTAGGTCGACAAGAATGCCCCACGAAGAGCAGGTCGATAGGAACAAGTAGGCAAGAATAGGTCGACAAGAATGTCCCCACGAAGGGCAGGTCAGCAAGAACAAGTCAATAAGAATAGGTAGGCAAGAATGCCCCACGAAAGATAAGTCAGCAAGAACAGATGACTCTCTAAAAATGAGCAGCGCGAAGGCTATCTCAAGTATAGAAGTTTAGTCATGTAATAATTAGCCCAAGGGCCAGATCGTCTCCTTAGAAAATGCATTTTAATTCCAAACTCGTGTAATTTCAAAAGAAATTAAGAAAAGAAAAATTTACTAAACACAATTTATATTCGGTTTCCTAAGATTTTGCAATGAAATAAAAACCTTTACTAAAAATTAAACACGTGCAAAATAACTGTCTAAATACTAGATTTAAATATCGGAATAACTAAATAAGTAAACCCTAAAATCATCCAACTAAATAAAAATATTAACTTTAAACGTAAACCCAAGTAAGAATACACTCTAAATAAAAACATCAACTTTAATAATAAAAAAACCCAAAGAAAATAATTAAATCCCTATAAAAACTTTAAACAAGAAGATAAATTGAAATTAATAATAATAACGCTCAAACAAAATTTTAAATGCAAGAGAGAGAGAGAGAGAGAGAGAGAGAGAGAGAGAGAGAGAGAGAGAGATTTAAACAAATAATTATCTAATAAAAAGGAAGTTCATAAACTAAACAAATTATTTTTAAAAAAAATTAATCCAAACTTTGAATAAATTAAAAATTAACAATAAAATTAATTTTAACAAAATTGAGTTCAAAGAAAGAGAGAGATGAGAGAGTAAGGGAGGAGAGAGAGAGAGAGAGAGAGAGAGAGAGAGAGAGAGAGAGAGAGAGAGAGAGAGAGAGAGAGAGAATTGGTTGGCCGAGAATTGGTTGGCCGTGAGTTGAGAGTGATGTTGTTGTGCACGCCTCCTCCAGCCCTAGCTGCTACTGCCCCCCAAATATAATTAAAGAAAACCCCACCTAAAAACTCCCCCAAAAGCAAACCTCCCCACCAATATAATAATATCCCCTTTACATTTAATGGCCAATTCCCATTCAAAATCCCTCAAATATGCTCTTTGCAGTGCATGGAAGGGTTGCCTCACATGGTCACATCACCATGGAGCCCAGCCCATTTAAGTCTCTCCCTTTTCTTTTTTTCTTTTTTTTTTTTTCTTTTCTTTTGTTAACACATAATTAGTTCTGAACTTTCAAGACCCATTTTGACTTAGTAAACATTCGTATCTCTAAAAGTTCTAAACATGAAAGTTGTAGAGATTTTTCTCAGATTTTCCTAGAATTTTGAATCGTCTCGATCAGAGTTTGAATGAGAAAGTTATTCTTAGATTGCGAAGTAATGTCGAAATAGTCCATAAAATAGCATATGGTAATTTCATGTATGATTTCGACCTTGATGCAGCCAATATTTATCAAAACGCAAAACATGAAAATTGTAGAACGTTTTCTTATCTTTCTACTGCATCCTAAATCATCTAAATCGGAGGTCGTATGAGAGAGTTACAACAGATTATGAAGTACTGTCAGTTTTTAGCTTCCAATAGTTGCTCTGCAATAAAAAAAAATACCAAAATTCATAAATTACTCAATAAAACCCAAATATTATAAATAGGACATAATTTTAAAATATTGAGAGTAATTAGGCATTTAATTAAAAATATAATTCGTAAACATGAATTAAAGCACCTAATTATACAATTTAAGCGCGTAATCAACAGGTTGACAAGAATGCCCCATGAAGGGCAAATCGGCAAGAACATATCGGTAAGAATGCCTTATGAAGGGCAGGTCAGTAAGAACACGTCAGCAAGAATGCTCCACGAAGGGCAGGTCAGCAAGAATAGGTTGGCAAGTACAGGTCAGAAAGAATGCCCCACCAAGGGCAGGTCAGCAGGAACAGGTCAGCAAGAATGTCCCACAAAGGGTAGGTCAGCAGGAATAGGTTGGCAAGAACAGGTCAGAAAGAATGCCCCACAAAGGGCAGGTCAGTAAGAATAGGTCGGCAAGAATGTCTCACGAAAGACAAGTCGGCAAGAATACCCCACGAAACGCAGATGAGTTGACCAAGCCCAGTACAGACAAAACTCAACTCAAACGAGTCAACCAGCTCAAAAAAAAAAAAAAAAAAAAAGGAATGGAAGAGATAGGACAACTTTCAAACTTTCAGAACGAACTCCAAAAATTTGCAACTAAATGGATGGCAACTGATATACCCAAATATATCACCTACTATAGGTCAAGACGAAACCAAAGTGCAGCATTAATGAGGGCAATTACCGCCCAAATCAATCACCTAGCCAGAGCAATTGACGTCTGCGCTATAATAGCCGGAGCGATCCACACTGGTGCTATAATGGTCAATAGTCATTCACGTTGGGCGCCATAATGGCAAATCTCCAACGGGTCAAATCTCACCACTATAAAGGGGGTAATGCTAAGAGGCAAAGGTATCAAATTCTAACCCAAATTCACCGTTGCTTACAACCTCTCTAGAGCAGTCTCTTACTTAGGCATCGAAGAGATCCCCCGGAGTACACCCCCAGGTCCTCCAAGCTACCTCTTTTTCTTTCCTTTTCAGGGGATCGAGATCGGAAGGTTCGCCGAAGGTTATACGAAATTTTTATTCCGCAACAGTATATTTATATTGGATGACTCGAAATTCTTACTTGAGCGAGCCCTTTGAACTCGCTCAAGTGGCATCAAATTGAAGGAATCAAGACATTACCATTCGTCTAGTGACACATTCCTAGTAATTGACTAGCCTAACCATAAGTGAGAAATCAAACATTGCAACCATGTCCGAGCCTTTAGAGGGATTCAATTAATCAATTCAAATCTCTCTTTAACTTTTACTATGGTCAAATATGAATGAAATTTTGAAGTCTTGATCTATGATGAACAGTATTTGCATTTTGACTCATAAGATAATCCAAACCTTTTTAATTTTTCCATTATTATAAAATTACATACAAAAAAATATCAATGTAAGAGTAAGGGGATTTTGTGAGACCAAGGGGTTTAGTTTTTTTTTTTTTTTTTACTTTTTTTCTGAAAACGTCTCAGTGTTTTATGGTGTAGGAAACAGAAAAAATGGATGAAAGTTATTACATTCAAAGAGTGAAATCAGTTTCTGGCCAATGAATCTTTTCATTTGAAATTTTATACCTGCTGGTTTTATCATTTATGCAACTCTCTTGTAAGAATTTATAACTAATCCTTGTATGGGCACACAATTTGTATGGCAATACATATATATATATATATATATATATATACTTTCTTGAACCATTGTAGGATATTGGTGTATCAAATGAGGTCATTCTTCTTTTTTCTTTTTAATTTTTTTCCCAACACATCTTCTGAAATTCCTAAGTGGATAATGTTAAAATGTTAAGCTAGGCACAATCTAGTAGAGGCATGAATTTAAAAACTAAAAAACTAGCCAATCTTATTGTACCAAAATCAGTCATTGAATAATTTGGTTAACATCCTAACTTAGAAACGGAATGAATGAAATCTAAAATTGGTCGGCTTAGTTCATGTGAGAGTGAATCTCCAAATGGATTATTTTAAAAGTAATATTCTCTTCATTATAATAATAGTACCCTTGTTTTTTAATGGTGAAATACAGGAGTGCAGAAATGGGATACAGGAGGGGGAAGATCTCTTAGGCCCAATTAAGATAGAAGATTTGGAGTATTGTTCCATATGGCATTTATGGCCAAGAGAGACAGCAAGTAGAGAAGGGTGAAGTGAGAGGTGGCGACTACATTCAAGGCTTCTCGGACTGCCAGGCAGCTTCCTCAATTTGTACCGCGGATTCCACAGGCCTCGAGTCAACCCTACAACCACATATTTCATACATGCCCTTCTTTCTATCTGTCTGGCACTCTCCTTTCACCCCCACTGCAATGTCAACCTCTCTATGATTAGAAAGAAAATATATATTTTTTCTAAATATCATATGACAAATAAAACATGTTTAAAAATATCAATTTCACATCTCGCGTGAATTTAAACAAAATTTAATATAATTTTACAGTGTAATTAATTTAAATTCACACAACTTCAAATTCTAAGTTCCAAACAAGAGTAAGCCGTCAGTTCGATTTAATTCATGGGATCTAAAATGCCTTCAAAAACGACACATGGTAAAAATTTTATTCCCGAAAATGGGATGTTACGATATTTCTGGCTGGTTTGCATTCAAGATTCTGAAGAACCTGATATTATGGCTACTTTAATCTCAAAACAAATATCATAACACAATGCTATGGGTGTCAAATTCTCAAAAATCCTGAAAAATAAACGCTACCTTTATATAAAAGTTCCATACTCCTCACAACTAGAATGGCCTTTGAAGATGCGTGTGACCTCAGTATAGCAGCTGAAGCCCTCTCCATTATAAATATGATAATTTGAGAAACTATAACTAAGGCCTGAACAAGGCACACAAAAGTTAACAAAAATAATCAGGTTATTCATCAGCAAACATAAAGCAAATCCTCTTATTAACATTAGATTAAGTGAAAATCTTTTACATAATTTAAAATTTTTTTAAAAAAAAATTCAGAATGGAGAATGAACAATTGAGTACAGAATAAGACTGTCCATAATTAAAGAGAAATCACCGTACAATACAATTTGTCTGACAGATAAACACAAAAATTAAAAGACAAGTCATCAATAATATATTAATATCCATTTCTCCAACAATCCTCCATTTTTTCTCTTCATCATCATCATCAATCAAGTTTGGCAGTTTGGTGCCTTTTAGTTGTCATTTGGAAGAATGATTGCATGCCAAAACAAATTGGGGAAATGGCAAAACAAATTGAGGAAATGGTTCCAAGTGCTGCTGGTCTGGTGCATTGTGACTGATTCTCGAAAATTATACAATATGAATCATTCTCGTGTATCTCTTAACCTTCAGCATTTGCATTCTCAATTCCTTCCATGTTACACAGCGCTAAGGTTTTCTATGCCTTGATCCTCAAGGCCCAGTTTGAAACTCGCAAAATATTAGAGAAAGAAAATGAAAATATCAAGAAATCCACATTTTCATATTGGTTATCAAGGAAATTGAGAAATAAAATAAAATAAATAAATAAATATCAAATTCATGAACAAACTTTTGATTTTACAAATCATTAATATTTCAATTTTCCTAACTTTTAATTGTATTAAAACAATCCTTCATTTTTAATAGTATTCATATGGAAGGAAAATATAATAGAAAATGAGTCTCCTCCTTATTTTCCTTCCTTTCTTTTCCCAAATAAAATCCTTGATCCAAACGAACCCTAAGAGTCCGTTTGGATCAAGGATTTTGGTTGCAAAAAGGAAAGAAAAATAAGGAGGAAACTCATTTTCCACTATATTTTCCCTCCATATCAAATACTACTAAAAATGGAAATTTTTTTTTAATGTGGTTAAAATTATGAAAAATTAAATGTGTTTAACATCATATTATGTTCATTGATTTGAAATTTATTATTTTTATCGCTTTCCTTGATAACCCAACATAAAAAAAATAAATTCCTTCATATTTTCTTTTCCTTTCCTTAAAGGTTTTCCAAGTTCCAAATGGAGCATAAATAAACATGGTCCAACAAATAGTAAAAAGTCAAGTATAACAAGGTTAGATCAATACTGCAGCCCACCTCAATTTCTAATTCATAGACCTTTCACCTTTCTTCTTCATTCTTCTAAATCATGGTTCCTGATTGGAAGATACCTTGAACAACTCAATTTGAAATTCTCACCTTGCACACTTAGCTCCGAGGGGGAAGGATATCCTCTGAGCCTGAGGAATTTGCTGTGGTAATTTTGTCTTCTGTTCTTGGGAAAGGTTTGGATCAACAGTCTCCTCATCCTCTGTTTCTTTCTACTACCTGTGCAGTTTGCTTCTTGGGGATTGCAAGTTGGTAGTTGGGGCTGATTAATGTGTCTTGTTCAGGTGGGAGTGGGATTCCTGGCCTCCTTACTGATTTTGACAACGGAATTCTGTTCCAGTTTCTTGCCGGCTTTAGCAGGACCTGTGAATGATCAAGTATACAAATCTTTCAATATGAAATATTACAAATATTTCACACACAATCATTCAGATTCACAAGACCCTGTCCTTTGCCTGCACCCGCTTAATACAAGCTGTTCAAAATTAAGTGAACCTGGCTTGTTTGATTCAAGCACTTAATAATAATAGTGTTTCAACCAATTCAAATTTTTGCACCCTTATTTGATTGGTGCTTTCTAAAGAGTCTTTTGCTTTTGTCATCTTTTATTTATCTTATTTCTGAGTGTTAGGGTGTGGCTCATAATGGAGTAGGCAGCCGCACCAACCCAGCCGTGTTCGTTGATGTTGGAGACTGGCGGCCACCAACCCTGCTGACCATGCTGAAATTTAAGCCGCCTCTGCTTGACTTTTACCCCCCATCCATGTATATATATATATGTGTGTGTGTGTGATGTGTGTGTGTGTGTAATCGGTGTGGCAAGATGTGAGTTGCAGAGGATTGTGTGTGGGCAAGAACAGAATGTACTCTGTTGAGAGAGAGTGGCGAGGAGCAGAGTGTGTTGTGTGTGAGAAAGAAAGAAAAAGAGAGTTGAGTCGAGGGCAGTAGCCTCCTCCTCCTCCTTGTAATTCTCCCGGTTATAGTGAATCGGTGTGTGCTCCACGGATGTAGGTCAGATTGGACCGAACCACTTTAAATCTTGCTGTCTTTATTTTTCTCATGTGTGATTATTGCTCCTAGATCCCCCCCCCCCCCCCCCCCAACCAAAACACTGAGAACTAACTCCTAAAAACATTAGTCCCTCTCCCCCTGTCTCCCTCCCTCTCTCTCACCATCTCCCAGCTCCCTCGTGGCCCTTTTCTCCTGTGTCTCCAACTAATCCATTGGTGAAAAACCCTGCAACAGCCTCCCTCCTAATACCCTCAAATCATCTCTTGTTAGCTCTCTCTCCCTCCCTCTCTCTCTCTCTCTCTCTTCCTAGTCTTAATTTTCCTTACCCTTTTCATTTCTAGCCAACGTCCTAGAGGCCTTGAGCCCAATCTCCCTGCAATGAAGTAGAGGCCCGGCCTCTCACTGCCTCCCACTGGTGAAGGCCTCTATCTCTTTATTTTCTCAGTCACTGTCCCTCTCACTGATTACGGCCAAGATGGCTATGGGTGCAGCTTGTGAAAAAAGTGTCAGGGCTTGTGATTTGGCCAGATATGGCTCTTCAGTAGCAACAGAGATCATTTGGGGTGGCCATGACCATATGATGGTCAAATTTCTGGTTCTGCAATTGCAGTCAGAAGCAGACATTTGGTTAGCAGTACGAGAAGAGCGGAGTCCTACAATTGTGGATTTTCTTCTTCTTTCACTTCCCTCTTCTTTTTTTTGTTGAGTTTATTTTATGCTGTGGAGATGGAATTGGCTATTGGATTTTCAGTTGAATCTCCATTTAGAATTACAGGCTTGATTTTGTGGCTTGGGCAGTAATGTAGTGTTATTGTGGCAGTGTTTGGATCAAGTTGCTATGAAAGTGGCTGGGTTGTTGCCATGCTATGACACCAGTTGTTTGGATGAAAGTTTTTCTATTTATTTAATTATTGGGTCATTGGCAGGTTAAATTTTTTTTTTGGGGGGGGGGGGGGGGAGAGGAATAGACATATTTAAATATCATAAAAATGGTAAAAATCCAATGCTCAAATTCGGGTAAATTTTGGCAGTGGCCACTCAATTTTAAACTCAATTTCATTGAAGTCACTCAACCTGAAAATGTTTCCAGTCAGAATCCTAAGGCTGCTCCATTTAACCCTACTAACGTGAAAGGGTTTTTTGCATGCATGGCAGCACTAAAACCCATTGATAAAGCTGAAGAGCGGATGAACTGCTGCCGCAGTCTCATCCGCTAATCCCAATGTGTTTGGCCTTGTAAAGGGAAAGAACCAACCCAAGATCAAGATCAAGACCAAACCTCCCAGACCCAAGCCTCAATCTCCCCCTTCTCTTCCTCCCAACACTCCCAACTGTGTGTGAATTGAATTCTGATTCCCATACCCACCACCCCTATTTCAAAAATCAGGTTTTCTTTTTCACCACCAACCCAATTCCTCTTAACCCAATTTGGATTTTTTTATCTCTCTCTCTTTGTTCTCCCTCTCAAATTATTGATCCATCTTTTCATCTTATGATGGATTGTAGTTGTTTGGTCTGCTAGTACCAGCCACAGCAGACAGTGAAGGATCTGGAAAAAACCAATCCAACTAGCAGACCAGGTGATGAAGGCTGCTGAGGAGGCCCCCTCCTTCAAGCAAGAATGCGTGAAACTCAAAATCCAAGACAGAAGCTCGTCGCCCTCCTATGATAGATGGCACAAGCTAGCTCAAACCTCTACAAGCGCCTTATGCACCGCATCATTGACCAAACAGAGCATGTCCTGGACAAGGCCCTCTCCCTCGTCCTCAAGTGCCGCACCAATGGCCTAATGAAGTGTGTATTCACCGTCATCCCCGCCATCACAACGATCCGCAAGATGTCCTCCCAACTCAAGAACTCCATCAGCGACATCTCAAGGCTCCTCCACGTATCTGCCTCCATTGAAGATCATGACAAGTAAAAGAAAAAAAGAAAAAATTGCCCCCAGCAAGCCCATCCTGTGGCAAAAACACAGCAAGGTTCAGGTGCACACCCTTAGCCTGAAATCTTCCATGGTAACAATGGTGCTTCTGTGCTTTTGGTTTGAGAGGGTAGCTAACAAGATGAGGGCTTGATTAAGAGGTTGCCCCAGCGTTAGTTGGGTGAGGGGCTTGCACTAAAGTTCACAAAGGTGGTACGAATTATATACAGAGGTTGGCTGCTGATGCAGGGGATAGTTCGAGTTCGAGAAGGTTTATGGTTGCCAAATGGATGAGCAAGATAATTCTCCTAGGAAAATTGGAAAAAAATGTAATTGTCGCAACGTCCCGGAGGAGGGTCCGGAATGACAAGGAATAATAATATCAAAGGTTCGATGGAGTCGCCACTAACCTGTCATTTACCTAAGTGCGGTTAGTTCTCCTAATTACTACTCGTTAATTGGTCTTAGACTAATTCTAAGGCCAAGGAACCAGTAGTCTTGGTTTACATTTACTAGAGTTAGGATCAGGAGTTTAGCTATATGAGGGGAAGGTACTAGCACCCCTTACACACTCGTTCTATGAACGGTACCTAATTAACTATGAATTATACCTAAACTAAATCTAATGGCCTTTAATTAACTCCTTAATAAATTAGAAAAAAACATTAAAATTTTCGAAAGAAAGTATAAAATAAGATGCGATTTAAGAATATCTAATAAGACCTTCAAAAGAGAAAATCTTATTACATAAACCCCCTCAGAACTAATATAGGTGTGGTCTAAAACATCTTTTTACCCTTTGTTTAATTGTTGGGACGCGCACACACAAAATATAATTTATACAAATAATAATTAAATAAATTCATAAAATTTGAGCAAAAATAGTCTTTAAAACATTCCTAGGTTTTTACAAAATTTTTTAAGAATTTTTTGAAAATTTTTCAACATTTTTCTGCAATTCTTTGGGATTTTTAAAGGCTTTTTCTCCATTTTATTTATTTTTGGCATTTTTTCAATTTTTTTGTTATTTGAGTCAAAATGACTCAAATCATTTTTATTTATTTTTTTCGGATTTTTTATGATTTTTTACAATTTTTTCTAATTGTTTTAAATTTTAAAATTAATTAAAAATCAATTTTTAAAATTAGAAAAAACAAAAAAATAAAAAAACAAAATCGGCAGTTCGAGATGAGTCAGACCGATTCAATGGGTTGACTCGGGTTGACCTTGGTCAAACCAAGTTGACTTGGTTGGAGAAGAAGGCTGCCATATGTCAGCCAACGGTGGCGACAAATGACGTTGATTTCAATTTATTTTTTTTATTATTATTTTTTTAATTTACTCTAGCAAGGTGGCGTCAGCATGGCGTACCCGCCACGTGGCAGGACACAAAAGGCCCGAAGCTTTTGATGTGGATCACTGATGTGGCAACAATCCAACCGTCCAAAGAAAACACAACTTGGATGGCTAGGATCGTGCCATGTCACTCCCCCAACGCACAATCTTGGTTATGCCTTTTGTCACCGTCCGTACGGTGACACATGTCCCACTAATTATTATTATTTTTTAAAAAAATTAATATTAAAAACATTTTCTTTTACTTTTCTTTTTTTCCCTTTCCTTCTGAATTCTCTTAAATCTCTCTCTCAACTCTCACACCCTCTGTCTCTCTCACTCTTCTCTCTCCATTCCTTTGATCTCTATCTTTCTTTGATTCTCACTCTCTCTCTCTCTCTCTCTCTCTCTCTCTCTCTACAACTTTCCCTCCACTCTCCTTGTCTCTCATCTCTCTTATCTCTCTCACCTCACCCATCCATCTCTCTGTTTTCAAACCTTTTATCTAATCACTCCCTTTCTCTCTCTTAGCCTTCGTTTTTCATCTCTTTCCCTTGGCTCCCTTCCTTCTTTGCTTGTATCTACTCATCCTGTCTCTCAGCCTCACCGCACCACCATCGCAACCCTCCGTGGTTACCATGGTCTCCACCACACAGCGACACTCCTTCCCAAGTACACTTCTCAACTTTCTCTTTCATCTCTTGAACTCTTTGATCTTTCTGATCTCCCTCTCCTTTGATCAACTAACTCTGTTCTCTCTTTTGTAGGTTGGGCACAAGCTTACGAAGGCAGAGAGCCTAAGCTCCTTGCTTCTCCCTCAGATCTGAAATTGGATCTATCTTCAAAGGTAAAAACCCCCCTTTTCCTTTCTCTCTCTCTCTCTCTCTGTTTCGTTGATTTTCCCTTTGGTTTCCTAGGTTTCTCGATTTTTCCTATTAGCTAATCAGGGGGAATTGGGTTCGGGCTTACCAAGGTTAGGGTTCAGGTTAACTCTAGTTCAGTAAGGTTTAGGTTGGTGGGCTTGGGTCATAGGTTAGAGCTTGCCCTAGGTTGGGGCCAGGCTTTAGTTTAGGTGGTTGGGTCTAGGAATTGGGTTATTGAGCTATTGAGGTAGAATGGGCTTTCGAGCCCAGGATTGGGCTTAGTTAATTTAGGTGGGGCTCAAGTTAAAGCAAGACCAATTGGGCCCTAGGGGTGTTTAGGTTTTAGGTTAGGGTTGGGCTTAGTTCTGATTAAGTCTTTGGACTAGACCAAACCCAATTGGGCTAAGGTTAGTTTAGATTTGAGGTTGGGCCAAGCTTTAAATAATTTAATTAGACACTGGGCTTTTAGAGATTGGGCTTGAGTGGGGTCTTGGGCTAATTGGTTTAGTGTTAACTTTAGGTCGGGTCAGGCCCAGTTGGTCCTGGGTTTGAAATTGGGCATTAGATTGGATTGGGCTTAAGTTCAGATAAATTAACTGACCTAGGCCGATGTTGACCTCGGTCACAAGTTTGGGTCAATGGACTTGGGACCCAGGTCAAGTTGACCTGGGCCTCTGGGTCGGATCTGGGGTATTCGAACACCGGTTATTGGATATGGGTATTTTGGGTTTTCGGGTTAAATATTCGGATCTAGGTCAACATCTGGGTCTGGATATTTCAAATTCGAGTCAAATACTAGAATTTTGTTTGGAATATTCTGGGAAAATTATTAATTTCTATTTTGTTTAAACTTAAGCTCTAATTATTGAATCTTGAGTTCAAAATTCAGCATTTGCTAGAAATTGAAATAAAATTAATACAAAATTAACAAGTACCTTCCCCTACTCCTGAATTCTCCATTTTACAATCTTCTCTTCCTTTTGCCTAAGCCTCTTGAATTCTTTTCTGCAAAACTTCTACAATTCAAACCTTTTGTTTTTCTACTTCTCTTCACTTCCCAATCTCAATCACGCAAACTCTCAACTTTTCTTCTCACAATTCTTTCTCAATTTTTCAATGAGCAATTCCCCTTTTTTCTGTGTCTTTTACCCTTCTGAAGTTCACTATTTATAGGTCTGGTAGAACCATTGCATCAATTCTAATTTGATTAATCAGAATTTAATCAATCCATTAAATTTAAGTTGAATGGCTCAATTTACTCTGCATTAAACTCTGATTTTACCCACATGTTAATTGTGCAATCCCACGTCTACTTTCTTTTTTCCTTTCGTGTTGCAGGTTTAAAGATGCAGACCCACTAGATTTTCCCCTTTCTTTTCTTTTTCTTTTTTATTTTGTATTTTTAATGTATTTAATCTATTTATTTTTTTCATTTTCCTTATATTCAAAGTTTGTTCTATATTTTCTCATTTTATTGAATTAATGAATATTTACACAATTATGCATAAATTCCAAAAATTTGACTACGAAAAAGACCTAAATGAGCACTAGAATTAGGCCAAAAAAAAAAAACAAATTCTGCTATATATGCCCTGGAGAAAATGGGATGTCAACAGTAATAAACAATGCTTAAAAGTACTTTGTGTTGTGAATTCCCAGAATTTTTGGAAGGGAGATATAAATGGGAGTAGCAAGGGGAGGAGAAGGAGAAATGGGGTGATGTGTTGGATGATGATAGCGATGATATTAGTGGATTTTTCATTGAGGGTGGTATGCTTTTGGATGAGATTTGAGATAGTATGGCTATGTTTCTGAATCATGTGATTTGTTTGGGGATTTATCATAAGTGGCACCATCTCCAATGGAAGGTTTAGAGGGCATTTTTATAATTGAAGAATATGGTTTGGACAAGGAGCAATAGTGTAAGGAATTTTGTCAAGTTGAAGTTGATTGAAAGGACGTAGAAGCTCAACAATTGATGGATGGGTTTGTGGTTTTCCAATCCTAGAGATAAAAGTTCGCCTGGATGGAGGTAAACGAAATTGAAGAAGAGGCAGCATGAATTAGCAAACTTGAAGGGCCCCATTTAGTTGTGGAAAACAATTTTCATTTTTTATTTTATTTTTTCAAAAAATTACAAAAAGTATAGCCTATTTTCAGTTTTAAAACATTTATATGCAAAAAAATGAAAAAGAATCAGAAGTGTTGGAACTATTTGTTTGTGGAAAATAGATTTTTTTTCGTTTCCATTTTTTTTTTTTTTTAATAATCACAAAAAAAGCCAACTTGTTTTCCAAATTTCTAAATTTATATAGAAAAATTGAAGTGTCTTTATTGTTTTCTAGACTTCTGATTTTTTTACTCTATATTTGGGAGCATGGAATTCAAATGTTGGATTTGGATTTGTGTGAATTATAACAAAATATAATTTATTCCAAATCCACAGAAAACCAAGTTCAAAACTCCATTATCCTATATACTACCTTATCTAATCTTCAGAAAAATGAAAAACAAGTAATCTTTTTTGTAATTATTTTAGAATTTAGAAATAAAAATAAAGAACTGTTTCACGCTACTAAACAAAATCTTTATTTTCTACCTTTTTAATACAAACCTTTAAAAAATAAAAAATAAGCCAGAAATTTTATAGTTCTTTGGGAAAATAAAAATGAAAAAAAAAATCCACAACTAAACGGGCCCAAAGTGTTTGGTGAACTAGGGCAAGGACTTAAAGAGGGAGTTTCTCATGTGACTAGTTAGTTAGATCATTTTCATTTATTTTATTGTTATTTTCTTTGGGAAATGGCTCATCCTCTTTTACGCTGCAATCTTCTCTCTCTTAATGTATTCTATTTGATTATCCAGAAGGAAAATAAAAATAAAATAAAATAAATAACAGCCTTAAGCAACTGTCCTGCATCTGAATTTGAATTTTCATGTTCAAATGTGCTTGGACCACGTTTGCCATACCTCTATTTCCGCTTGTGATGACAACCTGTTCTCTGGCATCAAAACACTCCCATTGTTATGGAGTTGCAGCAGTGCTGCCTCTGTGAACAACCCATTGAACAGCTTCAGTAATGAAGCCCCAGGGCAGTCGTCTCCACCTTCATCAGTTTTCCACATCCTATTCTGGACTTCTAGAAACTGAAGCAGTTGCTCTAATTCTTTCACAAAGTCAACTGCCTCACTGATAATGGATGCTTGGTCACTCTTGATATTCGAACAAAGCCCACCATTATTTATGAATTGGAGACAGTGTGGCACGACCTAGTCAGAGTGGGGTAGATTTCACCAACTTTGGGATGTCCTATGTCTTGGATTTGAACAGCAATGACATCTACAGAAAGTTGTAGGTGATGCAGAACCTTCTCCTAGCTCTCTTGGTTAGTCTCCATCTAAGACATCTTGAACACAACTGATGCAAGGCAATGGCAGAAGGGAGAAGACAGGACTTCCTGAGCACATGTTTTACTTAGAGGGGGAAAGGCACCCAGGTGGCTCACAGGGCTGCCACAAACGCAAAAACCCTTCCACATCGGGCAGGGTTGATGGAGTAGCCCTTGATGGACATAGACACAGTTTTTAAAGTATACTAACTGCAATAGAACATTTTAAAGTTGAGTGACTTAAATGAAATTAAGTTAAAGTTGAATGAGCCCTAGTGAATTTACCCTTCAAATGCATGTCACAGTCTGGTTCATTAATCCAAAAATTTTCCAAACTTAGAACTTATCACTCAATTTTTTTTTCCCAAGCCACTCTAAGAAAATAAGCTTATCTTATCAAGCAAAGACAACAAATGTAGCTAAAATTTCTGTTTCTAAATGTTACTAATGATAAAGTTCCCAGAACATGATCCCACAGTTAGGAAAGAAACTATAGTTGACACTTTAGCAGTGCTATAGTTTAGTATAACCATCACCTATTTCCATAAAAATACCGAGCAGTAATACATTATAAAGAGGATAGGAAAATTACCATATCATGCTTTTAGAAGCTTCATATGAATTGCAGTTTGGAGGGTATGGATAAATTAATCCTCGTCCTCATATATAAAAAAACTAGAAGAATTAAACATACTTTAACAAGTTAATTGCTTCAACCAAGAGTCAGCGACTCAGCATTCAATGCCTCATGTATAAGAGTTCAAAAATCTGCAGTATTACATGTTGATTGCAAATCCAATTGATGCCAAACCCATAGCTGAAGTCCAAAATCTTAGTGCTTGTGGAAAAGAGTTTTCACTTTCCTTTTTCAATTTCAAAGAATTACGAAAGGCTACTTTGATTTTCAGTTTTCCGACAGTTTTAAGGAAAACATCTTTCATTTTTTTTTTAGTTGTTTTCCAAGGTCTTTATATAAATGTCGGAAAAGTGAAAAGAAAAAAAAAAAAAAAATTTTTGTAATTATTTGGAAAGTTGGAATTGGAAAATGAATATTGTTTTCCCCAACCCAGTAGGCCCATAATGCCTCTTAGCAGATTTTTACTTCTAAACTTCCATAAACCACTGCAGATTTAACTCCATTTGCCAAAGAAACTAAACCTCGACTCAAAAGGAATATCTCAAAATGCATAAAACTAAATAAAATAGCACAAGAAACCAAGTCTGAAAATAAGAAATTCAACATCAAGATTCAAGAAAGATTGAACCATAAAGAGAGTAGCTAGTTGTAATACCTCTTGGGGTAGAGGTTGAGACTTGAGAGAAGCTGAAATTGACTTTAGACTGAATAGCAAGCTTGACATCGTCAGAGTCCATCAATGCCTTGCCAGAATGCTCAGAATTGACCTGTGCCTCTGTCAGAACATCAACAATGTACCGTTACCCCAGCTCCATAAATTGATGCACAACATGAGGTTCAGAATCATCAACCCCCATTGATTTTAGCAGTGATATTACAATGATTGCATCCCTTGGCAAGTCATCTCCTCCTGCCATAGCTCCAGGAATTCAGGAACAAGAACAACTGAGGTGACAATGATGACAATGAAAAACTGTTGATGGAGAATCTATGCTCATAGGCAGAAACACAAAATCTGAACGATGAGCTTCAATCTCTAAATCACAAATCTTTACTTTTCTTCTGCTCTTCACAAATCTGTCAAACACAAATCTGTTAGGGCTACATCAAACAAGATTTCGACATGGAGTGTTTGTTTTGGTCCTACATGTTAACAGAACTGAGCTTGGGCCTGTTTGGTGTGGGCTCATTAACAAAAAGAAGCCCAGTAGGCTCTACTCCTGCCCCAGTTCCAGAACAGAAGTCAAAGCAAGCCCAAGTCGTCTGCAAACATGATGGTTAGTTTGCAGCACAGCTATTCTTTTGTTGTAAAATATGCCTAGGGCTATGCACATGCCCATCCTCCCCCCCCCCCCCCCCTCCCCGCCCAAAAAAAATTGCAGGTCCTTCCAGGCACAGGCATTCACGAGCCACTACACTGGTTCAGAGTACAATAACTTAGAGGCAGGTGAAAGAGACAGTAATCAGGTCAATCTAATGAAGTTCCTTGGGATAAGAGAATCCAAATTATGCAACTTTAAAACAGTAACCTGCCTCATTTGGTTTGCAGAATCAGGACTAGAATGAAATCAAATTTCAGGAATAGAATCGCATTCTGTGAGCGGAATTCAATTCAATACTTCTTGTTATTATGTACATCCCAATCTTACATTGTATAATGCAATCAACTATCTAAACAAGGAAATAATCCCCCTACAAAATAATATATAATCTTCTACATTTACCCACTTTCCTAATTTACTCATTATTCACAAAGATACTTGGGATTTTAACACTCCCCCTCAAGTTGGATCATAGATATTAATCATCTCCAACTTGCTAATGAGATCATCAAAGTTCTGTCGTGTCAACCATTTAGTAAAGATATCTGCAATTTGTTCCTTGGTAGGTACATAAGTCATACAAATAGTTCCTTCTTCAACTTTCTCTTTAATAAAATGTCGGTCCACTTCCACATATTTAGTCATGTCATGTTGAATTGGATTGAGAGAGATACTGATAGTTGTTTTGTTTTGTTTTCACAATAGAGTTTGATAGGAAATTTCACTGGGACTTGTAGTTCATCCAAGAGTTTTCATAACCACAGTCCTTCACATATTCCTTGAGCAACTGCCCTAAACTCAACTTCGGCACTACTACAAGCCACTAAATTCTGTTTTTTGCTTTTCCAAGATACCAGATTTCCCCAGACAAATGTGCAATAATAGGTGGTGGACCTTATATTTTCCACTAATCCTGTCCAATCTGCATCTATAAAGATCTTTACTTCCTTACTTTCACATTTCTTGAAGAAGAGTCCTTTGCCCGGGGAGCCCTTGAGATATCGAAGGATCTTGTACATAGCATCTAAATGAGCTTCTTTTGGTGAATGCATGTGTTGGCTTACCACACTAACTGCAAATGCAATATCTGGTCTAGTATATGAAAAGTAGATTAGCTTACCAACCAATCTCTGATACCTCTCCTTTTCAACTAGTACTCCACAATCTTCGACCCTCTTTACTGCTTTAATCGAGATTTCACTAGGTTTGCATCCAAACATGCCAGTTTCAATTAGGAGATCAGTGATATACTTTCGCTGAGAGACACTAATACCCTTTTTTGTTCTAGCAACTTCCATGCCCAAAAAGTAACCATTTGTCCCAAGTCTTTAACTTCAAATTCAGTAGCTAGAACTTTCTTCAATCTTTCCATCTCTACTGTATCATCCCCAATTAAGATTATATCGTCAACATACATTATTAGAATTGTTCTCTTACCGCTTTCAGACTGTTGGAAGAACAGAGTGTGATCAGATTGCCCTTGTCGATATCCTTGGTTCTTTATTACTTTTGCAAATCTGTCAAACCATGCTCTGGGAGATTGCTTGAGTTCATACAAGGACTTCTTGAGTTTACACACTCTGTTTTCTTCACCTTTCTTACTGAATTCAGGTGGTATTGTCATATAGACTTCTTCTTCTAACTCATCATTTAGAAATACATTCTTAATGTCGAGATGTTATAGTAGCCAATCTAAGTTGGCTGCCAAGGACAAGAGGACCCGAACTGTATTCAAATTTGCCACCGGTGCAAATGTCTCCGTGTAGTCAATGGCATAAGTCTATGTAAATCCTTTTGCAACGAGTCGGGCTTTATCGTTTAACTGTCCCATCAGATTTATATTTCACTGTGAAGACTCATTTACAACCGACTGGCTTCTTTCCTCTCGGCAAATTCATTACATCCCAAGTTCCACTTTTCTCCAGGTCCCACATTTCCTCCATGACAACCTCCCTCCATTTAGGTATTTCCAGAGCTTCCTGAATATTCTTTGGAATTCTCATCCTGCCAAGGTTAGAGGCAAAAGCACGATATCCTGTAGATAAACTTTTATAAGACATGTATTTAGACCAGGGATATTGAGTACATGACCAGGTTTGTTTTCTGACTGCAATAGGTAAATTGATGTCATCAGGTACAGGATTATCATAAGAGAGCTCATGACTATCTATTACCAAAACGGAATTGGGCGTGGACTCACGGTTGTTCGGAGCCATCACCGGTTCCAACGCTCTTAGTGCCTTAGGTATGAGATTCTCCCTATTCTTTGTGTTTGGCTTTCTTGAGTAAACAAGTATGTCTGTGTTGTTTTGCTTTCTTGCATCTCCCCCTGAGGTTAAGTGCTCTTTTGTGTTTGACAGGTCAAGAAGTGATGCAATGGGAGGCTCTGTAGATGGGTAAGGGAATGAAACAATGGGAGACTCAATAGATGGCACAGATTCAGTAGTAAAGAAGTCAAAGAACCGATCTTCACTCCATTTCTCCCCCTGAAGAGAGGTCTTTGGAAAATAAGGAGCGGTTTCAAAGAATGTGACATCAAGGCTAACAAACATCCTTTTTTGAGACAGGGTCATAGCATTTGTAGCCTTTCTAGGTAGGGGAGTAACTAATGAAGACACATTTAACGGCACGAGGATCCAATTTATCCCGATGGTGAGCATGAACATGAACAAATGCAATACAGCCAAAGATTTTCAGCGGAAGACTGGAGGGGAGTCGAGAGGTAGGAAAATGTTCCTAGAATTTCTGGAGAGGAGTAGCAAAGGAAAGTACTCGACTCAGCATTCGATTAATGAGATGTGTAGCTGTTAAGATGGCATCTCCCCAAAAATAGTTTTTCATGTTTGTAGTGAACATCAATGCCCCGAGCTACTTCAAGTATATGTCTGTTTTTTCATTCAGCAATCCCATTTTGTTGAGGGGTATCCACACAAGAACTCTAATGAACAATCCCATTTTCATAATAATAATAATAATAAATGTTAAAATAATTATTATTATTTTAAGAATAATAATTATTCTAAAAATAGTATAATAATAATAATAATAATAATAATAATAGCAACAACTAATACTTACAATGGAAATAATATTTATTACTGTAAAAATAATAATAACAAATAATAATATTATTTGTCATTATTATAAAAACAATAACAACTAATAATAATTACAATAACAACAAATAATAAGAATAACAACAAGAACAATAATAATAAATAAATAAATAATAATAATAATAATAACAAATGAAAAAAACTATTATTATTATTTTAAGGACAATAATTATTCTAAAAATAGTAAAAAAATAATAGCAACAACTCATAATTACAATGGCAATAATATTTATTACTGTAAAAATAATAATAAAAAAAAGAAAAATAATAATAATAATAAAAATGAAAAATCATTATTATTATTTTAGGGACAATAATTATAATAAAGATAATAAAAAATATAGACAAAACTAATAATATTTATTATTATAAAATAATAATAAAAAGGAAAAAGTAATTATTAGGGCAAAAGACACTCACCTCTCTCTAAGGTTTGACAAAAAAACAAAGACCTTCCTTAAAGTTTCAAAATTGCAATAGACCTCCCATGATATTTCAAAAATGTTACAAACCTCTACTAAGATTTGCCAAAAAGACATAAACCTCCACTAAAAAAAATTGTCGTTTTACAAAATACAAGGGGAGGTTTGTATCTTTTTAGCAAACTTCAAAGGAGGAACTTGAAATTCTTGAAACCTTAGGAGAGGTCTTTGAAATTTTTTAAACCTCAAGAGAGGTCATTGTCTTTTTGTCAAACCCCAAGAGAGGTTAGTGTCTTTTGTCTTAATTATTATTATTTTAAAGATAATAATTAGTATAAAAAGTGAAAAAGAAAACAAAAACAATAAAAAATAATATTAACACTAATAAAAATCACTATTATAAAATAAAAATAGTAATACAAAATTAAATAATTATATATTAGTATTTTTTTAATAAAAAATGACTTATTTTTCATTCCATCATAGAAGCCATTGAAGAACACCAAACACTAGAAAGAAATTAAAACTAAATTCCTACAGTCATTCCATGTTACTAACAAAACGCAGTAATCTTCCAAAAACAACTTCATTCCTACCTTGATTCCATTCCTTCTTCGATTCCTTTCCTACTTTAATTTCATTCTACAAACCAAATGGAGGGTTACTTCTCTCTTTTAACTAAATGGCCATCTGTGGCATGGCAACAAATGTCGGATTAACATTGCAGGAAATTATTCAAAAATTAAAATGTTAACAGACAAGTAGCTTCGAAACCAAAGTGATTCCAATACCAATAACATATGAAAAATAAAATACTCAAGATAATTTTGAAAATAAATGTTTGCAAATAAATTGAAGAAAGATAAGAATGATTCATATAACAGAGAAAAAAGAGGAGGGGGCACACTAACTATAATACTGGTTTGACTATAATAAATTGGGAAATAATCAAAATATATTTTTGCTCTATTTTTTTTATGAAACAATTATAGAAAATCAATTTGGTTTTATGCCTGGGAGATTGACTACAAAAGCTATATATATCTTTTTCAGAAGACTAAAGGAAAGGTTAAGGAAAAGCAAGACTTGCATATGTTTTTTATTAACTTGGAGAAAGCCTATAGGATAACTAGGGAAGCTCCGTGGTGGGTTCTAAAAAAAATAAAAATAAAAATAAATAAAAATGAGGAGCGTGCAATAGGCATATCAATGTTGTTAAGGATATGTATGATAGCTTAATGACTAGCATTAGGATTATAGAGGGATATTCTAGGGAACTTTCAATCACAATAGGTGTTTATTAATGATATGCTTTGAGCCCTTATCTTTTTGCACTAGTCATGGATGAACTTCTTGGAAGTATCTAAAATGAGGTTCTAGTGTATGTTGTTTGTAGATGATAGCCTTGATTGTAAAACTAGATGTGGAGTAGAATCTAAGTTAGAGTTATTGAGAGAATCCTTAGAATCTAGAGGGTTTAGAATAAGTAGGACTGAATATATGAAATGTAATTTAAGTGATGGTAGGAGGAATAAAAGGATTTAATATGATAAATGAAAAATTATTAATAACAACAGTAGATTTTGATAAGTTGGTGCAAGCTGAAGAAGAAATCAAATAGCATGTGATACGTAGAGTTAAAGCAGGTTAGATAAAAAGGAGAAGAGCTTTGGATGTGTTGTGTGATCATGTAATACCCTTAAAATTAAAGCAAAGGTTTTATAGGATTACGGCCATCAATGCTCTATGGATTAGAATGTTGGGCAACAAAGAGATAACATATCCAAAAAGTAAAAGTTTCTGAAATGAGAATGCTAAAGTGGATGAGGGGGTTGGTTAAAGGTGTAGAAGTAGGGAGAGAGGAAATGGTGATTCTCATCTTTAGTTTGCTGACAGCACCATTTTCTTCCTTGACGATTGTAGCCCCTCCTTTAGGAGAATTTTGGGCATTCTTCAAATTTTTGAGAGTGTTTCGGGCCTAAATTAATAAGAGGAAGAGTGGATTAGCAGCTTTGAATGTGCCCATGGAGTGAGTGAGGAGAAGGGCTACTGAAGTGGGGTGTGGCATCCTAGATTGGCCGATGAATTGCTTAGGGATCCCCTTGGGGTGTAACCCTAGAGTAGTGAATTTTTGGAATCTAGTAGTGGAAAGGTTGACTAAGAGGCTAGATAGTTGGAAGGGGACTCTTTTCTCTTTAGGGGTAGAATAACATTGATCCAAGTTTTTCTTTCTAGCATTTTGTTATATTACTTATTTGTGTTAAGAATTCCGATGGGGATTGCTAGCAAGATCAAGAATCAAGAGAGACTTTCTGTGGTCTAGTAAGGGGGATCACAAAGACCACTTAGTCAACTAGGGAAGGCTTGTAGGTCAAAAAAGGAGGGGGTTGGGTCTAAGGAAACAATTCTTTTAGCTAAATGGCAAAGGCGTTTCCCTCTAGAAGAATTGTCCCTTTGGCAAAGGGTAATAAGAACTAAGTTCGGGTTGGATGAGAATGGGTGGGATACCATTGTTAGTTTAAGATGTTCCTTGGGTAGTCCATGGAGGTCCATTTCTCAGATTTATCCTTCTTTCATCCCTTACACTAAACTTGAGGTAGGGAGGGGTTCTCAAATCTTTTTTTGGAAAGACCCTTGGCTGGGTAATGCATCCTTATCCAATTCATTCCCTCATCTTTTTCGACTAAGCTATGAGCAAAATTGAGCTATATCTTTCTTTGTTGGGAATTTGTGTAGTCCATTTGTTTCCTAGAATCTCTATTTTAGGAAACCTCTTAATGATGGGGAGATGGTAGAGCTGTCTCCTTTGTTATCTTTATTGAATGGGAGCAAGTTCTCATTGGAGGGGTACATTCAGTCCTGCTCTTTGGATCAGTCGGGAGTGTTTTCTTGCAAATCTTATTTTGAATTCTCACTCCAATTCTTCTTTCCCACTCTATTATTTCATTGGAAAGCTAAGGCTCCTCCAAAAAATGAGGCTTTCACTTGGTTGCTTGTTCTCAGCAAAAATAATACTATTGCTGCAAATTAGAGACCTTTGAAGGCTCTCTCCCGATGTATGTGTGCTCTGTTACAATAATTTGGAGATGGCTCCTCATCTTCTTTTCCACTTTGAATTTTCTTGGAGGATTTGAAATATGCTTTTTGGTATTTCTGGAGAGTGCTGGGTTTGTCCTTCTTCTATTGGTGAATTGTTAGCTATTTGTTTCATAGGCTTTGATGGGAGAAAGGACAAGGCAGTCCTATGGAGGTGTGGAATATTCACAATTTTATGGGGGTTATGGTTGGAGCATAATGCAAGGATATTCAATGGGAAGAAATTAAATTGGGTGTTGGTTTGGGAAAAAATTTAGTATTTGGCCTCATTGCAGTGCACTGGTTTGGGTTTTTTCAGAGGAATTAGTTTCCACAAGCTACATAGAAAATGGAGGCACATTTTGGCACATTTTTTATGGTATTTTTTAGCTGTTTTTTCTGGATAATTCCAGGCCTCTTTAGGGAGATTCCTCATTCTCCTTCATAAAATTCTCTTCCTATTAATGAAATTTTCTTTTGCCATAAAAAAAATGGTGGATGAGTGGTATAATGTTTAAAGATGAATTAAGGAATGAACATATTCACGGTAAGTAAGGCATAGCAACACTGAAAGATAAGGGAAGGGCGGCTGAGATGGTTTTTCTTCCAAAACATAAGCCAAATAGTGCACCATTTGGAAGGAAATGAGTTAGTCACTGTTTCTGGTAGTAGAAGGGATAGAGGAAGATCTAAAATAACTTGCAATAAGATAGTAGAGTAAGGATTTAATGGCCCTTAAATTGTCAGAGAAAATTGCATGCAATTGTGCAAATTAGTGGAAAAGGATTCATGTAGCCATCCCCACATTGTGGGACTTAAGGATTTTTGATTGCTTCTTGTTGTTGTTACATGGGCTCCATAACATATTAAAACACCATCAAAGGCTTTGGCATTTGAAGATGTTAATCAAGAGTCGAGACCATTCACAATAATAACTTTTATCAAAAAAAAAAAAAGAATTTAAATTCATAGACATGAAAAAGCATAATGAACACACACATGCACACAATGTTTTCCTAGAAGCTTACACACCATGGATGTGAGATGGTCACACCAAAAGTTGGTATATGCTAAAGGAGATAGATTTCAATCTCTCTACTTTGTAACAATATTGCGAAAGAAACATGAGATTTAGAAAAGAAAAAAAAATGTAAAAGGCACAAAGAACCAGTTCAAAACCCAAAATATACCAAGCCATATAAAAATTCTTGAAACCACTTTGGCAATTTAAATTCTCAATTTTCCTTGCATAGATTTGATGATAAACCGCATATCTAATACAACGGAGCTCGCCAAAAACAGGAGCTTGGTTAAAGATAGAGTAATGGCAAGCATAGAAACTTCTTCTCCACATGAATCGATTTATACAAACCATATCAGTGCTTCAAATCACAATCATGTTAAAAGAACAAGAAAATAGAGCTAAAGTTGCACAATCAAGTTAATTTATCAGTTTGTCAAAATGTAAAAACTCCATGGAAGCAATATCACTGTTTATCCAAGACTATACCACTACAATAAGCAATGCCTCTGCCAATCGGTAACTAAAAAGTATGTCATTTGGTTTAGAACGCTGTTGCTAGGTTGTGTTTATGCCTCTGATAATCCACTCCCAACAATTTTTTTTTTTTTTTTAAATTTAAATTGCATTTGCTTCACTCCAAAATTGAAATAATAATAATAACAAACATGAACAGTAACCCTAACACAGAATTCTCAATACTAGATAAAGATACAGAATAATGGCCTTGGGGCAGCAATATGTCATTTTTGCTAGGATGTGTTTTATACCTTTTCTAATCCATTCCCAGAATTTTTTTTCTCTAAAAAAAAATTATCTAAATTGTGCTTGCTTCACTCCAGGATTACAATAATGATACAAACAAACATGAACAGTAACCCTAACACAGAAATCTCAATAATAGATAAAGACAAAGAATAACGGCGTTGCGGCCGCAATGTAGGAGGTCTGTAAAGTGGACAATAGGGTCATTCTGCAGGCAAAGGGTTGAAGCCTTCAACTCGAGGAAAATTGAACTATTGGAGCAATTTTTTTAATAATAAAAAAGGGCGAAATTGGAACTTTTTCACACTATTTAGGCATCTGTTCGGTTGATTTGCAGGAAAAGCCAGCGTTCAATGTTTCTCAATGCAGGAGGAGAACGACAATTGGAGAAGAACATAATTACCATATCCACTGAGACGTTTGCTCCTCGTCTTCTTCTACTAAATATTTCGTCGGGGGTCTCGGAAGCCATTGATCCAGCAGGTGGTGGGTCATCGCTGTGAATGCAATAGAAAAGTTTGTGGAGAGATTGGATATCCATCTATTTGTTCGTAGTGTGCATGAGTGCATCCAACCACTTCAAGGGAGCCAAAAAAACCAAAATACGTAAGCCCAAATAATGGGGCATTCCGAGAATTGAACTCGGGACCTCTCGCACCCTAAGCGAGAATCATACCACTAGACCAAATGCCCGATTGGTTGTTTCTGTTAATATAAAATTGACTTATTCTTCAAGTGGGTTTTTAAGCAACCATAAATATCACTACGATCATCAATTAATACAAAACCAAATTGCTATTAATTTTACTTTCTATTTTTTTTACTTTTATTTCTATATAGTGAAAAAATAAATTATAAAAATACATTTATTTACATTGTCATATTTTTTTCTCCATTATTAGTTTTTAGCTACTTTTGAAAAAATTAAAAATCAAAACTTATGATTTTAGGTTTGTTTTGACAACCTACTATCAGAATACTTTAATGTTCATAATTTACTTTTCTAAATTTGTTTATTTATTTTATACATAATTTTTAATTAAAATTAAAGTAAAATGATCATATGAACTTAAAATATAATTAGTAAGAAATTGAATTCTAAAAAATAATAATTAACTAAACTAACCATATTAGTTTGTTATTATATAATTAATTTATATTATTTTATGTTTTTACTAATTTAATATTTATTTTAAATTTTTATTTGATTTAAGGACTTAAATGAGCATTTTTTTTTATCAAATTTATAATTTGTTTTAGTTTTAAAAATATTAACAAACAAGTTGTCGGTTTTTTATTTTAAGTTCCTAATTCTATTTTTATTTTTTTATTTCAATTTTTTACTTTTATAATTTTTTATAGTAATATCCAACTACTTAATTATCTAATGACTTAAAATATAAACATTCAAATAGAAAGAGTTATTCTAAAGAACCTTAACTTTAGGGTCAGACATGAGCTAGAACCGACGGCTTGTATAGAGATGCATAATCTAACCCACACACTTTTGAAATAATTCTTTGCAGGTTGTTTGGATTGGGTTAGGTAGGGTTAAGTGAGTTGCGTGGTTTTATGAACACTCCTAATTGCAAATTAACCAGTATTTATTAACAAAATGTAAAAGAATTTTTTTCACATACATTATTTGGTGAATTTGCAATTCTTTTTTGCCTCAACTTCTTAATTTTAGAAGCAAAAGTTAGGTCTAACGTGTTTGATAAATATTTTCCCAACTTTTAAAAGTCAAATTTTAACTTGTTTGAGGAACTTTTAAAAGTTACAAATTTAAATATTTTAAAATCTAAAGATTAACTTTTTCTTCAACAAATTATTTTATTTCATTGTTATTCTTAAATTTTGTTTTTTCAATTATTACAAAACTATGAATACATTAGTTATCTTTCTTAAAAATTCATATCTATTTTAATCATTTTAAATATTTTTAGATACTTTACAACTTTTTTACTAAACACTTAAAATTAGTTTTTCCTTAGATAAAATATACTTGTGATCATTGAACTTTTAATTAAAAATCATTATTAAATTTGTGACTTATATTAATGCACAGGAAAAGTATGGTGAGGAAACAAACAAGGAAGCTGAGTTTCACAAAGAACCATCGACAATTTGGTCGAAGGTTACATCATCGGTTTAACCTTGGAAAGAAACCGTTGACAATTACATCGACAATTTAGCCTCGAAAAGAAACCATCGATCAAACCGTCAATGATTACATCGAGGGTTTTGCCTCGGGAAGAAACCATCGACATTTTGTCTGAAACCGTCGACGGTTTTCAATCTGTTAGTCAGTTATTTGTTATTAGTATCTTAGTGTTATGTTAGTTAGCTAATAGTTATGTTAATTAGTTATCAACTCATGTGTATAAATAAAGGTCTTATTCATGTAAAATGTGTACAAGAAATACAATACAAGTATATTGTTCATTTTTCCTCTCCAAGACTCTATTTTTCTCTTTATTTTTCTTGCAATACATTCTTTCTTTTATTCTAATATGGTATCAGAGTACGGTTCTCATTTTTTGCTTGAGGTTTTTTTGAATCCATATTTTCTTCATCATGGAGAATGCCCTGGTTCAATCTTGGTTTCTTAGCCTTTGAATGGTGAGAACTATTATAGGCGGAGCAGATCAATGTTGACAACTCTCAATGCCAAGAATAAGACGACTTTCGTAGATGAAACGTTTTCTTAGCTTGAAAATAAGTATGATCCATTGTTCATTCTATGGTTTCGTTGCAACAACATGGTCCTTCATGAATCTTAATCAACCAGTATGTATATGTCAAAAAAAAATTAACCATCATAAAATGATATTTTAAAATGACACTTGTTTAATAAATTAGATTGAAAAAAAAATTAGTCAATATAATGTCTTGAAATTGATTCTCAACTTTTCTAGTTTATCCAACTCAATCTCTTTAAATCATCCAATTGACATCAGCATAACAAAAAAAAAAATATCTATTATTGTTTCAAAGTTTTTTAAAAAATACAAAAAAATAAAAATTACTAAGAAATCATAACAAAATACTTTGTAATTATAATACTACATAGTTTTTATAAGATGTAATTTTCATAAAAATTTAATAACTAAACACATCATAAAACAAATAAAAGATAGTTCAATATTTTTAAATTCAAGTAAATTATCAAACATAGTGTTAGAAAAAAAAACTAAAATTTCAAAATTCATTATTTATAAATTAAATTATATGAAACTTAGATGTTAGTTCTTGTAGTAACCTGAATCGAGAAAATAAAAGAAAATAAATATAAAAGAGAGAAATAAAGGAAAACAAAAGAAAAAGAAGGAGGTTGGTTTGGCAGGGCCCAAACCGTCACCGGTTTTCTAGAGGGTGAGAAAACCATCACCGGTTTCGGTCAACTAGGAGAGTCAGCTGCCAAACAGACGCCGATTTCTTGAAGTTTAGGAAAACCGGCGACGATTTTCCTGCGGGTTTGTTTACTTAAGGGCTATGTTATGTCATTTTTTTTTTCATAACTTACAACTCTCTCTCTCTCTCTTCCTCTCTCTAAAACTAGGGTTTTGGTTCTTTCTCTCTTTCTAGCTCGGGAACTCTCCGCTAGTGCTCCTCGGTTCTCTCTCCCTTCTCCCAACTCATAAGATCTCGTTGTTCAGCCGGTTCGAAAAGCTAGGGTTTCGGGTTTTCGTCCATTTCAGATTGTTTTCGGGAAAACAGGTAAGGAAATTATATTATGTCAGTTAGTTTTGAGATGTGGACCAATTAAAATGCAATATATGCTTATATGCAATTGATTATGACTTTTATTTTCCAATCCAACCGTTCAAACTAAGGTTTTCGAGCCTAGGGTTTGGTTAATAAATATTATTTTCGAAACCAGCTGATTAAATTTAAATATGAGATTACTGGATTAAAGTACTAGATTTTCTGAACGTTTTGACCAGTTGGAATTATTGATTTCAAATTATTATGGGTGTTTTATAAATGATCAAAGTAAGTAGGTTTAATTATCTCCGTTTTCTTTTATATGTATATATTTTAACTAAATAAAATATGTGGAGATAATTAAACTCGTATTTTTATCTAAGCTGATATTTAGTATGATATGACGTGTTTCAGTTGATGAAATAATTATGATTTATCATAAGGAAATTCGTGTGGCATGAGAATGATTTAAATGGTATATATGAACAGAAGGTTTTCACTGGTATTACACAATGTGATATAACGGCCAAGGGCCAAGTTTTGATATAACTGCCAAGGACAGAGTTTTGATATAACGGTGGGGGGCCGAGATTGATATAACAGTTGGGGGGCAGGTTTTTATGGACTAATATGTTTTAATACGAAATGAGTTATAACATAGTTTTATTTTATAAATTGTCATATATGATTCTAGAACCCTGTGGATATGCGATATGTGATATTGTGAACACAGTACCTTAGTTATATGTGGGTAGTGAGTGCAATCACACGGGCATGAAAGTGTGATAAGTCAATTGGAGACCTGGGCCATAGTACTACTCCGAGGTGTTTGCTTGGGGGCCACATCCATGGTATACCGGATGACCATAGGTAGGCACAGTCGTACTTACTATGTTAGTTTTGACTCAGCAGCGGAACCGCTGGGTGCTAGTTGAATCCAGCCTTCGGGTCGCACAACCCGTCATGGGGGGAAGCACGTTGTATGAGTATGTGATAGCATGACGACACTACTTTTGCAGTCCAAGTTGTGTCTTTTATGTATATATGGACAAATTTACTATAAAAGGGTTGTATTGAGTCGACAGTTTATTATTCGAGAATTATGTATTTTCTGATATACAATATAGTATAGTTTTTAAAATGCTATTTTCATACACAATTAAATGATGGAATTTTATATTCTCACAGGGACTCATGCTAGCCACACACTAATAATAATATAGTCCGTCTTATTAAGAAGTGTCTTACCCCATTATACAAATCATTTTCAAGACCTTTAGGGAATCATGTCAAAATTACCTCGGGGTTGGGATTAGACTTTTTGAAGTAGTAATCAGAACTGGTGAGATACCTGATATCGTATTTTCTTATTTTGGGATTGTATTATGTAGACAAATGATGTTATGTATGTATGTATTTGGGAATAGTTAGAACTCTGGTAAAGTATTTGGATTTTTTTAGAAATCTTCCGCTGTTTGGTTTTAATTTCAGTAATGGAAGATGCACTCGAGATTCTCTGGTTAGGGCGGGTAGCAATTATATATGTATGTGGTATTAGAGAGTATTTATGATTATATCAGGTTATAAATATTTGTGTCGTTACTTACTAGCACTCCAGACCCACGTGGCGAGTCAGGGCGCTACTGGTGGTATCAGAGCCTAGGTTGTTAGGTCCTGCAGACTAGGTCGGATGATTTTACCAGAGTATAGGTTTAAGTAGGACAAGGATAGGAATGGGTAGAATAAGAATTTTGAGTTTTGCTTTATAAGCCCGAAGGCAAAAATTTCTTGACAGACTTCTGTGTTTTTCTGGATTAGTCGACGGGTTCTGAAAACCATGGCAATCCATTAATGGTTTTGTTTCCGAGCGGAGCGGCAGGAACTTGGAAACTAGAAAAGGATTATGAAATTGGCAGAGTATATCGTAAATTAGGGGAGAATATTTAGGTCAGTATTGGGGTTTATTTAAAGTGAATATTTTAGTGTTATAATTGCACCGGACATGTTAGGTTATGAGAATTCTAAATTCGTTTTGGTTCTATCTTCAGGATGGATCCCAGGGACAGTAACGCTATCGCCGAAGGAAGTAGTAGTGAGGGGGCTGCCCATAAGGGTGGCAACGATACTACAGTGGCACTTTGGGACTTCGCCCAACAGTTTATGGCCGAGGTGATGCAGAGTTCTTGAGGGTAGGATCGTCCCACTGCTGAGCTGGGAGATTCTATTGAGAAGTTCACTCGCCTAAAGCCTCTTATCTTCGCGGGAAGTACCAACCCGATCCTTGTAGAGAATTGGATTCGGGAAATCGAGAAGATCTTAGTTGTACTGCAATGCACAGATGAGCAGAAGGTATTATACGCCATATTTAAACTGACTGGAGAGGTCGAGAGATAGTGGGAAGTAGTTAAGCTACTTGAGGAGCAGAGACTGGTACTGGTGGCAATGACGTGAAGCCGCTTCAGAGAGGTGTTATTTGAACAGTATTTTCCAACCTCTGTCAAGAAAGCAAAGACAGAGGAGTTCCTAAACCTGACCCAGGGACAGCTGATTATTCAACAGTACACCACCCGTTTTGTGGAGCTGTCACAGTTTGCTCCGTACATGGTACCTGACGAGTCCATGAAGGTTTGGAAGTTCGAGAGGGGGTCTAAGGTAGGAGATTATTAAGTAGGTGGTGGTGTTACAGGTACAGGAGTTTGCTATATTGGTGGATAAAGTCACTATGGCAGCGGTGAGCTTACAGGAAGATGTGGAGGCTCGTAACTCAAAGAAAAGGCCGATACCTTCTAGTTCACATACAGGTGTGAGGCAAGGCCCTTAGAGAAGGTACGGTAACGGCAGAGGCCAACATCAGTATATGGGTGCTAAGGCATTTCAAGGTAGCTTAATCTTTTTTAATTTTATTTTATTTTATAGGAACCTCTCAGTTTCAATTGATCAAATCCATTGAAAACATTCAAGCAAATCCATGCAATGATGATTTATTGTTTCATGCATTGAATTTTTCTTGACAGTCTTGAAATTGGTGATTGCATATAAAAAAATTGGGTTCTAATTTTTGTCAATTTTGGATTATGTTTCTGGTGTCTAATCAAGCCAATGTTGAGAGTACTCATTTTTTTCCCTCTTATTTTTACGGTCAAGTTGTAAGGAAATTATCATGAAATTCTCAAATCCTGTGACAAACAAAATAAAGAAAAACACACGTCAAAAAAAAAAAATAATCACACGCACAAGACAATATTTACGTGGTTCAGTAATTTTTCCTACGTCCACGGAGTTACATGAATTTCACTATTATCAGGAAGAAAATACAGAGAGTGCGGCAGTACAATATTATGTGTCTCTCTCTTAAAAAACTGTGATGGCGAGCCCTAATCACCAAAATAATGGTTTCTATATCCTACGCACAGGATTCACAATGGGTTACAAAACGGGCGAAAAAAATTTTCCCACGGGCGACCCCCACGAATACGGCTTCGGCCACTTAGTCCATGGAGCTAAACCTCAGACTAAAAAAACTCCCATTAAAAAACCACGCAACATTATTTCGGGTCGGGTCGTCATCCGGATCAAACACAACTAGACTCCTCAAAGCCCAACACATGCAAGATTGCCACATTAAACATCAAGTTTTCATCACCCAAACAAGAAACTATCCCTCTTCTTCCCTTTCTTTGTTGATAGTATACTTGATATGCTACAACACAGACCAGTGTTCGACAGTTCAGGACTTCATGAAAGATAGGGAACGCTTGGAGATTTCCTCGTTCATTGTAGAAGCAGTCTTTCTGGACTAGATACCATGGATAGAAACCCAAAAGTTGAAGAAACTTTCACAGCCTTTAGTGGATAAGCTTAATATAAATAGCAAAATCCAATCTTTGATCCTTGCAGGTCCCCTTTCCCCCAGTTTTGGCTGCTTAGGTTACTTGCTATCTACTTCCTGGATTGGAGCAGAAATTCTGCTGCAGGCTTGGACTAAAATCCAATAGCAATTTTCTTCTTCCCTGCATTTGATTACGAAATCTTGATTTGAATTCTTTCCCATTTGTTCTTTTCATTTTTCGGTTGGGAATGAGGGAGAACAATTATGGATAATTTTCCAACTGTTTGAATATAAGCAGTGGCTGCAGCCTTCAGGTTAAACTCGAGTTGTCATAAAGAAATGAATCACATTTTGATGGAGACGTGAGATTGCATTGGGGCAATGAGTTGGGGCACCCAGTCAAAGGTGTAAAAGATATGAACATCAAGGCAAAATATGAGAGGACCAAAATGAAAACCCTTTGGTTTAAATCAGTCATATACACGCACTGAAAGAAAATAAAGCATCTAGGACTTTAGAGAGAGATTCCTTAATTTTAAAAGTAGATTATTTCATGATTAGACATTTTTTGTTATAAGAATATGTGTAGAGAAGGGCTTCTGCACCCTTTGACAAGGTAAGAATACTTGGCCTGAACTCACTAAGTATGAATTACCAAATTAATTTCTATTGGTTACCACCTAGAGAGAGAGTGAGAGTGATGGCACGGATAATGCAATAGTGTGTATTTGCATGTGTGTGCAGCAGACTAACACAAATATGATTTTTCAAAATCTTTTTAGTTAAAAAATTTTCCAACTCCATGCAGATTAACAAGAACTTGATTTCTAAATTCTAGCGCTATGTTTGGGGCATAGATTTCGGACTTCAGATTTCGATTTAAATAGATTTTGTGGTGCCTTGAACCCGGTGGGGTCCAGGGTACGATTTTCCATAAATAATTTAATGTAAGCAACGGAAATAATTTAAAATCTCAAATATTATACGCCAAAGTACTACACAACCGTATTTATATGGGTATCTCCAATAACGATATTTACATCATATGAAATATAAGAACATCCTTAACTAGTATTATACAAATATTTATTCTAAACTACACTCTCTAGCTAATCTTGTCGAGATGTTCGTTATGCCTGATTCTCAATACGTCCTGCATACTTATCTGAAATGTGAAATAATTATTGGGGTTAGACGACGCTTAGTAAGTATAAGCTAGATTATTACTAGTGTGTGGTTACGATGAGCTTTACAATGTAAAAATAACTCATTTAATAATTTAACAGTTAAAAACTGCATTTGAATAATTGTATATCATTTTTATCCAAATAGACGTATGCATATAAATATATATGCTTTCCTCTATATCTTTATTTCACATCATCATTTAGCCTACTAAACGGGGCTCTGTTCATAAATACGTGTACACTTTCCTTACTGAAAATTATCATGCAGACCCTTTAAATATAGTTATGTATAACTATATATATATATACCTAATAATTGGCCCTTATCACATAAATATATAAATATGTATACAAAAAAAACTCTTTTTGGCTAATGGGTGTCATGTTTACCCCCATGATCGTGTTGTGCGGTCCGAAGACTGGACTTAGGTTGGTTGGCCGATCAAACTAAATCAAACTGTAACATGTCTATAAGTGCGATTTTCCTATCACATCTTGGTCCGAAAGCAGGTGTGCACTTAGGACAAATCCACTGTCCATCACCAACACTTACACAACAGTGTGGTTACACTTATACTTATATGTAGCTACCGTACCGAGCATCCATCACATTCAAGCCATTAGGATTCTTAAAACATACAATTATAATTTATACAATAAAAACATTATCATAAAAGTCTTATCATTTCTTAATATAACACTTGCAATAAAATCTCATCATTATTCGCAATAAATCATGTAATAAACCTAACACCGCAAAAATCTCATACTTGCTCATTTATGCAATAAAATAAACTCATACCACACAATTTGCATGCTACGTATAATTTTATAAATTACCTGAGAAAATTTATAATAATATACTCAGGTATATTTTGAAGGGACTTGCGGAATAGTCCTAAGATCTGGCTATAGTGCATACGGATAACAAAAAAAAATAATCTGATCATGCAAACCCTAATTACGTGATTAGGATTATACTTGCGAGATATGTCTGGTTTGATCCCTAATCTGCAAGTACGAAAATGAGCTCTTGAAGATGATCAGGAATCTTCTACTATATTCTTTGAACACATTTTACTCCTAAGAGAGTGGACTCATAAGTGGCTGCTAAGGTTTTCTTCTAAAACGAAAAATGTCTACCTTTGTGAGAGTTCGCGTCTCACCCTAGCTGCTGAATAGAGCGCGTGTATATAGGCTACAACACTGACCTCTAAGCAAATATGACTAGAGCTTCCCACGTAATTAAGAATTCCTAATCTGACCCGAATTCATTCTTAATTACGTTATTTGTAATTCATACCACTGAAGAATTATAATTGCACTCCCTGTCATATTCGAAATTAAATTTCGAGCTCCTATTATTAAATGCTTATTTATCTCCCCACGTAAAGATTACAGATACCTGTCTATTAAATTAAATTACTAACAATTTAATTAATTGACATATTAATTCCCTGAGACCTTCCACTTAACTTATTTGATGTGTTAGATTCAAAATCCACTGCAGGGTTTGACACAATCAAAACTTATAAGCTTCCTCTAGGGGGTATCATCAATCCTGATATCGGGATGTAGATTCCATCAATAATTAATGTTTACCATACACATAATGTCATCACCAAAATTACTAAGTTTTTTGACCCATAAAGAATCTCACTCTTCTATGAATCAAAGTAATAAACATTATATGCACATGTCCAATAATCATATCAGGATTAAGAGCATAAGCACTCATAATAACCATAAGGTATTAATTGTTTTATATAGTCAGTATAAAAAACAATTACCCTACGATGATTCTATTCAATACACACAAAGTGTACTAGCACAAGGAGTTGGAGCTGTACAATTCCCAATAGGCAAGACAAACCTATTAAACCCTTGTGCTACGGTCCTACCAATGGTGTGTCCAATTTCATAATAGACTATGAACAATAAACTCATATTCTATAAGAGCTGATGATCTAATCTTCTGTGTATAAGTTGTACTCTACACACTAGATCACCTACTATATAGAATAAAAGACACACATGCATAATCATTAAATAAATAATGTCAGACGAACATTACTTACAAAGATTCTCATTAAAATGGAATAACTAAAGTTATTAAAAAAATACTAAAACTGATTACATAAAGCATGTCTTTAAATATAAACCCCTAACAATCTCCCACTTAAACTCAAAGTCATGTTGCCATACATGTAGAAACACGAACTTGAAAAATAAAGAGGAAATAAGAAAAAGAAGAAAGGAAAATTTTAAAAGGGTAAACAACAGGGCTCGTCGACAAATCCCCTGCTTTCGTCAATGAATGTCCTTCTACAATTCGTTGACAAAGTTCAGGCGTCGTTGATGAAGAGATACCGAGAGGAAATTTCAGGTATACAGTTCGCCGATGAACCCTTTCTTTCGTCGACGAATGTCCTTTTACAGTTCATCGACGAAGGTGCTATTTCGTCGATGAATTGTGCTGGGTCAACGGCTTATAAATACTTTTTTTTTTTGCTTCTTCATTAAGAAATCAGTTTTCTCTCTCCCTCTCTCTCTCTCTCTCTCTCTCTCTCTCTCTCTCTCTCTCTCTAACCTGTGCCCCACTCCCTTCTCTTTTCAATTTCTCGTCGTTCGTCACCTGATTCAATGATCGGAAGTTACCACGAGGATCTAGGGGCGTTTCTCTAACGTCTAGCGGAGCAAATTTTCGAACGAGGGTTTCTAAGCACCACTCCAAAACCAGGGTAGTGTGGTATTTTAGGATTTTATTGTTAGTTTAGAGTATATAGGGCCTAGGAAATGCAAAATGAGGAATATTCTGTGGGTTGAGTTGATTAATTTGGGAAAATATAATTTTAGGGTTTTGATCTTCGAACGCCGTAGGGCGTGGATTTAGGGTTCCCAGTAAGCCAGGTAAGGGGATTATATTATGCCAATTAAATTTGGAATATGGACCGATTAAATTGCAATATGTGATTTTCTTAACGAATCGGGTATATGAAAAGGATGGTTTTGACTGTTTTATGTTTTGGGGAATATTCATGTGATTAGTTTGAAATCTCCTATTTTCTATAAAATAAATAGTTTAAGTTAAATAAAACCTTGGAGATGCTCAGACCTTATTTTCAGCAATTAAGGTTTTTCCCCATCAGTTTATTTTATTTATGATCTATTAGATAAAAATTATGTGGCATGAGAACAATTTTTAAATGGTGTATATATGAGTAGAATATTTTTACTGATAATACACAGTATGATATGATGGTCGGGGGCCGAGAGTTCATAAATGACAGGTTTTATATGAAATAAGAATAAAGCAGTTTTATTATGTAAATTGTCATATATGATTCTAGAGCCCTATGGATATGAAATGTAATGTTATGAGCACGATACCGTAGCTGTATGTTGGTGGGGAGTGCAATCACACTGGGATGATAGTGTGATGATGGATAGACGATTTGGTGACTTGGGCCACAGTACTACTCCAAGGTTTCTGTCAGGGGGGCCATCCGAGGTAGTTCCGGATGACTATAGGTAGGCACAATCGTATTTACTACCTTTTCTAGACTCAGCTATGGTCGGCCGACCAAGAGCTGAGTCTAACCTTCGGGCCGCACAACCCGTCATGGGGGGAAGCATGTCGCATGAGATTATGATAGCATGATGATGACACTAATACAGCAGTTCAAGTTGTATCTTTTATGAATATATGGACAAATTTACTATAAAAGGGCTATAATGAGCCGACAGTTTATTATTCAGAAAGTATGTATTTTCAAATATACATTGTAGAATAGTTTAAGTACCATTTCCCATTCAATTAAATAATGGTAGTTTTATGTTCACATGAGAACTCATGCTAGCCACACATTGATAGTAATATAATATGTCTTACTAAGAGGTGTCTCAGCCCAATATACAAATCATCTTTTCAGGATATACTAGGGATCGTACGTAGCAGACTAGAGGGGCTGAGTTAGAAGTATAGTATTTGTACGTGGAATGTATGGATTGAGTTGTTTTTGTTTGTACTATTTTAATGGGTTGTAATATGGATAATTGGAGACTATCGTGTAAAATGATAGTTTAGAACTCTGGTAATAGATTATGGAGAATGTTTTATTTACTTTCGCTGCATTTATATAATGAATATAATATCACGTATTCAAACGTCACTAAAGTAGCACCCCAGGCCCACATGGCAGGTCGATGCACTACAGGTGGTATCAGAGCCTAGGTTGCTAGGTTCTGCAGACTAGGTCAAATGATCTTACCGGAGTATAGGTTTAAGTAGGATGAGCATAGGAATGGGTAGAATAGGAATTTTGAGTTTTGCTTCATAAGCCTGTAGACAAAAATTCCTTGAAGGACTTCTGTGTTTTTTTGGAACAATCGACGGGTTCAAAAAATCACGGCAATCCATTGACAGTTTTGTTTCCAAGCAGAAGGGCAAGAACTTGAAAACTAGAATGGGAATATGAATTTAACAGAGTATGTAGTAAATTAGGGGAGAAGATTTAGGTCGGTATTGGGGTCTATCTAAAGTGAATATTTTTGTGTTATAATTGCACCAGACATGGTAGGATATTAGGATTCTAAATTCGTTTTGGTTATGTCTACAGGATGGATCCTAGGGACAATAGCGTTGTTGCCAAAGGTAGTAGCAATGAGGGAGCTACCCATGGGGGTGGCAGTGATTCTATAGTGGTACTTCAGGATTTTGCCCAACAGTTTATGATCAAGGTTATGCAGAGTTCTCGGGGGTAGGATCGTCCCACTGTTGAGTTAGGAAACTATATTGAGAAGTTCACTAGCCTAAAGCATCCTACCTTCGTGGGAAGTACCAACTTGATTCTTGCGGAGAATTGGATTTAGGAGATCAAAAAGATCTTGGTTGTACTGCGATGCACCAATGAGCAGAAGGTGCTATACGCCATATTTAAGTTAACTGGAGAGGTAGAGAGATGGTGGGAAGCGATAAAGCTGCTGGAGGAGCAAAGATTGGTACTGGTGGTGATGAAGTGGAGCTATTTCAGAGAAGTGTTATTTGATCGGTATTTTCCAGCCTTTATCAGGGAATCAAAAGCAGACAAGCTCCTAAACCTGACTCAGGGACAGCTAACTGTTCAGCGGTATGCCGCCCAATTTGTGAAATTGTCATGCTTTGCTCCTTACATGGTACCAAATGAGTCTGCGAAGGCTTGGAAGTTTGATATGGGCTTGAAGAAAGAGATAAAAAAGTAGGTGGCTGTGTTACAAGTGCAAGATTTTGCTACACTAGTAGATAAGGCCACTTTGGTAGAGGTAAGCCTACAAGGGAATGTAGAGGCTCAGAATCCGAAGAAGAGGTTGATGCCTTCTAGTTCTCATACGGGTGCTAGGCAGGGCCTTTGGAGGAGATACGGTAATGGCAGAGGCTAGCAATAGGATACGAGTGCTAATATATTCCAGGGTACCTCATCAAGCCTTGTTTGCCTTACGTGTGGCAAAAGGCATTTGCGAGAGTGCAGGGCAGGATCTGGTGGTTGCTTTCGGTGTGGTAGGATCAAGAATTTGGCACGAGATTGCCACGCGATGTGGAACAACGCACCTCCACAGCAGCCATATTAGGGAGGTAATCAGGCACTACGCGGAAACTATTTGAGGGGTACGACCCAGGCGCGGGTGTGTTCCTTAACTCCTTGCGATGCTGAGAACGTCGGTAACGTAATGACAAGTACAGTTTCTATTTTGTCAAAAAAAATTCATTGTATTGTTTGACTCAGGTGCGACACATTCTTTTATTTCTTGGGGTTTCATTAAATTGTGTGTGGTAGAAACACAATCGTTAGATGCCGAGTTAGAAGTGGTCACACCAACAGGGTTAATGGTAGTGTGTAGTAAAGTGATCTGAGACTGTCCAGTAGAAATTCAGGGGAGAATGATGCCTGCTAATTCGATTATATTTGATATGCATGGCTTTTATCTTATTTTGGGGATGGATTGGTTAGTAGCTTGTTATACGAGTATTGACTGCCACAAGAAGGAGGTAGTGTTCTGACCTCCTAAGGAGCCGATGTTTATATTTTTTGGGTCGTGTGTCCGCTTTGCATCGCGGATTCTTTCAACTATGCTAACGAGGAGGTTACTCCTAGAGGGATGTCAAGGGTATTTAGCATTCATAAAAGAGGCACCAAGGGAGCAACATAAACTGGAGGATATTTACGTAGTAAGAGAGTTCTCCGAAGTTTTCCTAAAAGATTTATCAGGATTTCCTCTTGATCGGGAGGTGGAGTTTTCCATTGAGTTGCTTCCAAGGACAACATCTATTTCTAAGGCTCCATACAGAATGGCTCCAGCTGAACTAAAGGAGTTACAAGAGCAGCTTCAAGAACTTCTTGACAAAGGATTTATTAGATTGAGTGTATCACCCTAGGGAGCACCGGTGTTGTTTGTAAAGAAGAAGGATGGGTCGATGAGGATGTGCATCGACTATAGAGAGATCAATAAAGTGATAGTAAAGAATAAGTACGGGTTACCTCGAATTGACGATCTGTTTGACCAGTTACAGGGCACACGGGTCTTCTTCAAGATCGATCTGTGATTCAGGTAACATCATGTGAGAGTAAAATCAAAGGATATACCAAAGACGACCTTCCGTACTAGGTATGGCCACTACAAATTTCTGGTTATACCGTTCAGATTGACCAATGCTCCTATGGCATTCATGGACCTGATGAACAAGGTGTTCCACGAGTATCCTGGTTTATTTCGAGGAATCCTGAGGAGCATGAAATTCATTTGAGGTTAGTACTCCAAGTACTTAAAGAAAAGAAGTTGTTTGCAAAGTTCAAGAAATGTGAATTCTGGTTAGAGCAAGTGGCATTTCTGGAACATGTAGTGTCCAGAAAAGGTGTCTAAGTGGACCCGTGCAAGATAGAAGCGGTAGTGGATTGGGCGAGATTGAAGAATGTGCATGAGGTTCGAAGTTTATTGGGTCTAGCAGGATATTACTATCGGTTTGTAGCAAGATTTTCAAAACTATCAGGTCCACTAAAATGGCTCACGAGGAAGAACATGAAGTTTTGGTGGAATGATGAGTGCGAGTAGAGTTTTAAGGAATTGAAGCAACTTCTAGTTACTGCTCTAATATTAACCATTCCATCAGGAGAGGTTGGATTTGTGATCTACAGAGATGCATCTAAGAAGGGACTCGGGTGTCTCTTAATACAGAAAAAAAAGGTTATCATGTATGCTTCTCGCCAATTCAAAGAGTACGAGAAGAATTATTCGACGCATAACATGGAATTGGCAGCAGTATGCATTGAAAATCTGGAGGCACTACCTGTACGTTGAAAAATTTGAGATTTTTACTGACCACAAGAGTCTGAAGTACTTTTTCACTCAGACGGAGTTGAATATGAGGCAGCAGAGATGGCTTGAGTTAATAAAGGACTACGACTGTACCATTAGTTACCACCCACGAAAAGTTAATATGGTAACTGATGCTTTGAGTCAAAAGTCAGTGGCAACGTCTGTCTCAACAGTTGGAGGTCAGCATCAGATTAGGATAAACCTGGAAAGGTTAGGTATGGAATTAGTGGAAGGAAATCACCAGGAGTTCATCGCTAGCCTAGTAATGCAACCGACCTTACGAGAAAGGATCAGGACGGCTCAGATGAAAGATGTAGAGTTGGCAGAGATTATGAGTAGAATACAGGATGGGTTAAATGCAGATTTCAATGTCTCATATGACGGGGTGTTGATATTTCACACCAGGATATGCGTACTACATGATGCTGAGATTAAATGAACCATCCTAGAGGAGGCACATCGCTCTCTATATACAGTACATCTAGGGAGCATAAAGATGTACAGAGACTTGCGGGAATCTTTCTGGTGGTCTAACATGAAAAGAGAAATCACTCGTTTTGTTGAGCAGTGCCTGGCATGTTAGCAGGTGAAGGCCGAGCACCAGAGGCCAGTAGGACCGTTACAACCACTTCTCATTCCTAAGTGGAAGTGGGAGCATATTCCCATGGACTTTGTTATGGGTCTGCCATCGGCACTTCAGGGATAGAATGCTATTTGGGTAGTTGTTGACAGGCTGACAAAGACTGCTCATTTCATTCCTATTAAAGTCAATTACTCTATGAATAGGCTGGTAGAGCTTTATGTGCAAGAGATAGTCAAACTGCACAGGGTGCCTGTGTCTATGGTTTCAGATAGGGACCCATGGTTTACTTCCCCATTTTATAAAAGTCTACAGTAAGCATTAGGATCTCAACTCACTTTCAGTACTGCTTTTCACCCACAGACCGATGGTTTGTCAAAGACGACCATTCAGATTCTATAAGATGCTAAGGGCATGTGTACTGAATTTCGGAGGTAGTTGGATTAAATATCTACCATTAGTTGAGTTTGCATACAATAACAGTTATCAAGCTAGTATTGAGATAGCACCGTATGGTCGAAGGTTCCAATCTTCGTTGTATTGGCACGAGTTTAGTGAGCGGCAAATTTTGGGACCGAAGCTTGTTCAGCAGACCTCTAAGAAAATTCAGTTTATTAGGGAAAGAATAAAGACAATATAGAGTCAGTAGAAGAGCTATGCGAATACACGCCGGTGAGAGCTGGAGTTCGAGGTAGGTCATCTCATATTTTTTAGGATTGCTTTGATGAAAGGGGTAATGAGATTTGAGCAAAAGGGGAAGCTAAGCCCTAGATACATCGGGTAATTCGAGATTCTGGAGAGAGTTGGCCCGGTGGCATACAGAATTGCATTACCTCCAGCACTGTCTAGGATTCATGACGTGTTCCACGTGTCTATGCTAAGAAAGTACATTTCGGATCCTTGGCATGTGAACAGTTATGAGTCTTTAGAACTCGGGGACACTTTGGTATACGAGGAGATACCTGTTAAGATTTTAGATTTTAAGGAGCAGAAGCTTCATAGTAAGAGGATTTCGCTAGTAAAGGTACCTTGGCATAATCATGCAGTGGGGAAAGCAACATGGGAGTTAGAGACAGTATACATAACCATGGTATTCCTCTGCCATAAGTGAGGGTATTTAATAAATTTGGGACGGGGTTGCTATGTGGGTGGCCGCCGGCTCTTCCTAGAGTTGGATTAGCAGATCAATGATAATTCAAGGGAATTAAAGGAAATCAATTAGCAAAATTTGAGGATGAAATTTTTATAAGGGGGAGATTGTAGAAACCCGAACTTGGAAAATAAAGAAGAAATAAGAAAAAGAAGAAAGTAAAATTTTAAAAGGGCAAACAGTAGGGTTCGTTAACGAATCTCCTACTTTCATCGATGAATGTCCTTCTACAGTTCATTGATGAAGTTTATGCGTCATCGACGAAGAGATACCGCGAGGAAATTTCAGGCAACAGCTCTTCGATGAACCCCTTCTTTCATCGATGAATGTCCTTTTGCGGTTTGTCGATGAAGGCACTATTTCGTTAACGAATTGTGCTGGGTCAATGGCTTATAAATACATTTTTTGTTTGCTTCTTCATTAAGAAATCAGTCTCTTTCTCTCTCTCTCTCTCTCTCTCTCTCTCTCTCTCTCTCTCTCTCTCGCGCGCGCACCCCACTTCCTTCTCTATTCGATTTCTCGCCATTCATCGCCTGATTCGACAATTGGAAGTTACCACGAGGATCTAGAGGCATTTCTCTACAAGTCTAGTGGAGCAAATTTTTGAACAAGGCTTTCCGAGCACCACTCCAAAACTAGGATAAGTAGGATATTTTAGGATTTAATTGTTAGTTTGGAGTATATAGGGCCTAGGAAATGCTAAATGAGAATATTTTGTGGGTTGAGTTGATTAATTTGAAAAAAAAAAGTAATTTTAGGGTTTTGATCTTTGAATGCCGTAGGGCGTGGATTTAGGGTTCCCAGTAAGCCAGTTAAGGAGATTATATTATGTCAGTTAATTTTGGAATATGAACCAATTAAATTGCAATATGTGATTTTCTTAACGAATCAGGTATATGAAAAGGATGGTTTTGACTGTTTTATGTTTTGGGGAAAATTTACGTGATTAGTTTGAAATCTCCTATTTTATATAAAATAAATAGTTTAAGTTAAATAAAACCTTGGAGATGCTTAGACCCTATTTTTAGCAATTAATGTTTTTTCCTGTTAGTTTATTTTATTTATGATCTATCAGATAAAAATTGTGTGGCACAAGAACGGTTTTTAAGTGGTATATATATGAGTAGACTCTTTTTACTAATAATACGTAGTATGATATGACAGTCAAGAGCTGAGATTAAATATGATGGCCAGGGACCGAGATATGATATGACGGTCGAGGGCCGAGATTTAATACGACGGCCACGGGCCGAGAGTTAATAAATGACAAGTTTTATATGAAATAAGAATAAAGAAGTTGTTTGCAGATGATATTGTATTAATTGACGAAACTAGGGATGGAGTAGAGGCTGAGTTAGAATTATGGAGAGAAGCTTTGGAATCCAGAGGCTTTAAGATAAGTAGAAATAAAACAGAATATATGAAATGTAATTTTAGTAATGATAGGAGGAATATTGGAGACAAAGTTAAACTTGATGATGAAGAAATAAATAGTACTTGTAGATTTCGATACCTTGGATCTATTGTGCAAGCTGAAGGAGAAATTGAAGATGATGTAATGCATAGAGTTAAAGTAGGTTGGGTAAAATGGAGAAGTTCTTCAAGTGTTCTATGTGATCGTAGAATACCCTTAAAATTGAAAGGGAAGTTTTATAGGACATCTATAAGACTAGCTATGCTATATGGATCAGAATGTTGGGCGACGAAGAAACATAATATCCAAAAAGTAAAAGTTGCCGAGATGAGGATGCTTAGATGGATGAGTGGTATAACATTAAAAGATAAATTAAGGAATGAACATATTCGTGGTAAGTTAGGTGTAGCTCCTATAGAAGATAAGATAAGGGAAGGACGACTCAGATGGTATGGACACTTGCAATGTAGGCCTTATAGTGTACCTGTGAGGAAGAGTGACTTAGTTACTGTGGGGGGCAATAGAAGGTGTAGGGGTAGACCTAAAATAACTTGGGAGGAGATAGTGAGTAAGGATTTAATGTCTTTGAATCTATCAAAAGAAATGGTCCATGATCGCATAAATTGGAGAAAAAGGATTCATATAGCCGACCCCACTTAGTGGGACTAAGGCTTGGTGTTGTTGTTGTTGTTGTTGTATTATGTAAATTGTCATATATGATTCTAGAGCCCTATGAATATGAAATGGAATGTTCTGAGTATGGTACCATAGTTATATGTTGATAGGGAGTGCAATCACACTGGGATGATAGTGTGATGATGGATAGATGATTTGGTGACCTAGGGCATAGTACTACTTCGAGATTTTTTCTTGGGGGGGGGGGCATCCGAGGTAGTTCTGGATGACCATAGGTAGGCACGATCGTACTTACTACCTTTTTTTAACTCAGCTATCGTGGACCGGCTAGGAGCAGAGTCCAGCCTTCAAGTCGCACAACCTGTCATGGGGGGAAGCATGTCCTATGAGATTATGATAGCATGATGACACGCTAATACAGCAGTCCAAGTTGTATCTTTTATGCACATATGGGCAAATTTACCATAAAAAGGCTATAATGAGCCGACAGTTTATTATTCAGAAAGTATGTATTTTCAGATATATAGTGTAGAACAATTTAAATGCCATTTCGTATTCAGTTACATAATGGTAGTTTTATATTCACAGGAGAACTCATGCTAGCCACACACTAATAGTAATATAATCCGTCTTACTGAGAGGTGTCTCACCCCATTATACAAATTATTTTTCAGGTCCTTTAGGGAACTATACCTAGCTTACCTTGGGGCTGGGATTAGACTTCTGGGAGTCGTTATTAGACTAGTGAGATACCAGATGTCTTATTTTGTTATTTTTGGATTGTAATACGTAGACAGATAGTGGTATGTATGTATTTGGGAACAAATAGAACTCTAGTAAAGTGTTTGGACGTTTTAAAAATCTTTTGTTGTATGGTTTAATTTCAGTAATGGCAGTTGCACCTGAGATTCCCTGATTAGGAAGGTTGCATATTTATATGCTACAGTTGGTATCAGAGAGTAATTATGTATTATACTAGCACTCCGAGCTCACATGGCGGGTCGGGGCGCTACAATACATCTCACTCACATTCCCTTTACATGACTATCGAAATTCCTAGCTGGTAAGCTCTTTGTAATGAGTTTGCTAGGTTGCTTGCCGATGCAATCTTGGTCACCATCACATCACCTCCTTGCAAGATATCTCGTATCAGGTGATACTTATGCTCGATGCGTTTTGCCCTCTTGTGGGTCTTGGGTTCCTTTGAGTTGGCAACCGCTTTGCTATTATCACAGTAAAGTGTAATAGGTGATTGTACCGAAGGCACAACTCCTAGACCCAATAGAAAGTTCCTGAGCTAAACAGCCTCCTTAGCTGCCTCCTTGGCTGCCACATATTCGGCCTCTATAGTGGAATCAGCAACACATGATTTGTAATGACCCCAAAAATATATATATACGATTAAATAATAATAATAATAATAATAATAATAATAATAATAATAATAATAATAATAATAAATAATAAAAATGATCATTAAGTTAATATCAATACAGAGGTACTTTTCTGTAGGATCCTTGATTCCATGTTTGATGCCTAAGAAAGACCTTGTCTTAGTGAGTGCTCAGAGACCATTGCGGCTCAATCGCTTCCTAGAGGTCGACCTGGTCAAAATGGAATTTCATAGGATAAACAGGGTAGACACTGTTTGTACACGTTAAGTACATATAAATAAAATAATGTTTTAACTAACATAATTTATAGAAATACATGATAAAACAATAGTAATAAAAAATGGTATCCTATGCAGGGCCCACATGACTGGGTGGGGCCCACACGAGTCTCAAACTTGAACTTGCTTCAGCATATCAACTGCGATCTTCATGCATCAAAAGTCTTCACGTAATCCATGGGTACCTACATAGAGTTACAAACTGAAATATGTTTTGAGTGCATGTGCTTGTCTAAGGGTTGAACCATAGGATATAGGTCAACCAATTCCTTTTTACTTCAGTATCTTTGTATACACTTCATAAATCTCGCAATATAGATAATCATTCCCACATCCAGCGCATGCGAGGCCCACAAGACCACGTGAGGCCCACATGAGTCCCGAAATTATGTGAGGCCACAAAATTGTGTAAGACATATTGGAGTAGTGTGGGGTCCACATGGGTCTCAAAACTGTGTAAGGCCCACAAGAGTTTTGGACTCAAACTTGCTTCTTCCTTTATAATAAATAATAAAAATCTAATTAATGGTGACTCTTACTCTGCTCATTTTACCGTTCACACTTTCTTCCCAAATAATATGCACAATATATATATATATATATATATATATATATATAATTAAATATAATAATAATAATAATAATAATAATAATAATAAAGGGAAAAAAAAAAAAAAGAGGAATGCCGGCAATCCAATTGCAAAATACATCACCCCACATCCCACATCCCAGATGTCATCCCATCTTTCAACAATAATTTAAAAATATTAAAATTAAAATTTCACTCCTCTTCTCATACTTTTGAAAATATAATTTTTCTCCCCAAAATTTTCCTATAAATAGGAAGCTTTCAACCTTCATTTTTCATAAAAATTTTTCAAAAGAAAAGAAGGATTAGTGAGTGAAAAAATTAGTGGTGGAGGGAGAATTTTTGTTATAATTAAAATTTTCATTCACCCACTCTTTCCGATCTCATTTTTTTTTTGAGATATTCATTGTGATTGTATCAAAAGGTGAAGTAAGAGGTAAGTAAATTTGATTATATTAGATTTTTATTTAAAATTTATACTCGAATTTATTTGTAAGCAAATTTTGATTATGTTAGTTATTTTTCATAAATTTTTTTGAATTTATTTTTACGCATATTTAATTTATTTGTTTTATCTTTAATATACTTGCATTTATTTTTGAGTTAAGAAATGTTCTAAACCACTCGGATATTTTACAGCATTAATTTCTATTCGAGAAAATATTTTTAACATGAAAATTGTGTGGCATGTGTAACGCCCCAACCTGGGTCTGTCAGGGAGCATTGCGTCTCTCCTCCTCCATATGGACCAGACAACAGGGGGCGGGCCTTATCAGGTTAATGACTGACTCCACAAAACAACACGTGTCATTTTCAATGTGTTTTTCCTCACTCACACACTTCTTGAGAAAACTTCCCAAGTAGTCACCCATCCCAAGATTGCTCCAAGTCAAGCACGCTTAACTATGGAGTTCTTATGGGAAGACTCTCGAAAAGAAAGGTGCACCTTATTGATATGGATAGTAACATCTAATCTTTTTAAGTCTTTTCATCCATGGGGTATCACATTCTCCCCCACTTATAAAACGCAACATCCTCATTGCGAACCCACATTTCCAAACTCAGCGATGTGAATCTCATCACACTTCTGACTGGGTGTTGGCTCTGATACCATTTGTAACGCCCCAACCTGGGTTTGCCAGGGAGCACTGCGTCTCTCCTCCTCCACCTTGACCAAACAACAGGGGGCGGGTCTTATCAGACTAATGACTGGTCCCACAAACCAACACGTGTCCTTTTCAGTGTGTTTTGTCCTTACTCACTCACTTCTTGAGAAAACTTCCTAGGTGGTCACCCATCCCAAGATTGCTCCAAGCCAAGCACGCTTAACTATGTAGTTCTTATGGGAAGACTCCCGAAAAGAAAGGTGCACCTTATTGATATGGGTAATAACATCTCATCTTTTTAAGTCTTTTCATCCATGGGGTATCATAGCATGAGTTTATTTCTACGTTACATATTTCATAAAAATATGAGTAAAGATGACATGAGTTGATTTTTACGTTGCGCATTTCACGAAAATATGAGTAAAAATGATATTTTCATGATATTATTTTAATTGTATAAATTATATAATAAGATAACCCCTTATGGCTCAGACGGTATAGAATACGAATGCTCAATACTGTAGCTTAAAGTTTAAACGGATCAAAGTGTACCCACACTGTTTACAGAGTGATTATATATGGTAGTGGATTTCTTCTGAGTACACACCTAGTCCTGGGCGAGGACTTAATAGGGGAAATCTCATTTAATGATTATGTACGTTGATTTAGTTTGACCGGCTAGCCAGTTAAGTCTAGTTTTCGGACCACACAACCTAGTCATGTGGGTAAACATGACTTACGACTAACAGAAACATGACTTACGGCTAACAGGCCTAGCGATTTTTTTTTTTTACAGTATATGTATATACATATTTAATTACGTGTATAGAACTATTGATGATTTGAAAGAAAAGTATATGTTTATGTGAACATGGTCATTTTTGTGCCTAAATAATGATCTAAAAGAAACGTGTAAGGAAAAGTATATATGTATATAATTAAATATTATAGTTACATTTTTAAAATTAAAAGTCTAATTTAACAATTACAGTATATGGTTATAAAATTTTACTGCTGTAGTTGATGGTAAAAGTTTTATGTAGAAATTTTTAAATTAACATTTATTTTAAAAGCAGTTTTGAAGTTATAGTATTAAATATTATTTTACGAAAGTATAGTATTATGAAAGCTCATTTTGACCACACACTAATCATAAATTTATTCACTTACTGAGCGTCGTCTCACCCCAATGTTGGGAATTAATAACAAATTCCCGAAACCTGTGAGAAACAAAATAGAGAAAGAATACACACCAAAGAAAAATTAATCACACGCACAATATAGTATTTACGTGATTCGACAATTTTACCTACAACCACAGAATTGCAAGGATTTCACTATTATCAGGAAGAAAAATATAGAGAGTGCGGCAGTACAATGCTCTCTTTCTTGCTCTCTCACGAAGTGTGACCACTTACCCAAATCACCCAAAAACAATCATTTTATATGTTGTGCACAAGGTTCCAAATGGGCTACAAAACGGGCCCAAAAATCTCTCATTAAAGAAAATTCAGGTCTTTATCCAGATTGAATGCAACTAGGCTCCACAAAAACCCAACACCCAATCGTTATTTTATATTTCAAATAATTTGAAGAGTATACCAAAAATCTGGGATAGCAAGTGCATGGGCGGGAGTAGAAAAAGTAAAGTAGAATAAAAATTTAGCACAATATAATTTAGAATATGTTTATGTATTTTAGAATTTTAGAAATTTTCATTTTAATAGTCGAGACATATATTTTTTATAAAGCTAATTAGTGCTCTAGTAATAAAAATAATTTAGATTTAAGTGCGTCTACTGAAAAATTTATATGTAGGAACCCACTCAGGTTCGGGTTCGGGTCCTTACATGATTGCTTGATGCTCCTCCAACTAATGGCTCTACCTCCTAGGGTAAACATATTTCCCGAGGTTGATTTTCTAGAATCCTTATTTGACTGAAAATTTGAGTCTATGTACCCAATGGGTACTAGACTATCTACCTCATAAACCAACATATAATTCCTAGTCTTTTTCAGGTAATTGATTATATGTTTTACCATAGTCAAGTGTTCCCGCCCTAGGTTATACTGATATCTATTGACCATGCCTACGGCAAAACAAATGTCAAGTCTAGTGCTAAGCATAGCATACTTAAGGCTTCCTACTGTTGATGCATAAGGAACTGCCTTCATGTTCTCCACCTTAATCAGTGTTTTAGGAAACTGATCCTTGGATAGAGAGATTCCATGTTTGAAAGGAAGTAACCCTTTCTTGGAATCCTGCATGCTAAAATGGGCAAGAATCATATTGACATAAGTAGCTTGTGATAAGCCCAACATCCGTTGCTTGCGATCTCACAAAAGCTTGATCCCAAGGATGTGACCGGCTTCTCCCAAGTCCTTCATGTTGAACTATCCGGATAATCATACCTTAACCAAAAATAATACCCCCTACATCATTTCCAATGAGTAAGATATCATCCACATATAGCACCAAGAATACCACCACGTTTCCATCATGCTTTTTGTATATACATGACTCATCAGGGCATTAATCAAAACCATAAGATTTAATGGCTAGATCAAAATGGATGTTCCAAGATCTAGATGTCTGCTTAAGTCCATAAATGGACTTCTTAAGTTTGCACAACATGTGCTATTGGCCTAATGCTGCAAAACCATCTGGTTGCACCATATAGATGCACTCATCCAGACTACCATTAAGGAAAGTTGTCTTAATATCCATTTTCCAAATTTCATAATCGAAATGAGCTGCAATGGGTAAGAGAATCCGAATAGACTTTAACATGGCTACTGGCAAGAAAGTTTCCTCATAGTCGATTCCCTCTTTCTAAGTAAACCCTTTCACAACAAGCCTAGCCTTGAAGGTTTCCACCCTCCCGTCTGCTCCTCTCTTCTTCTTATAGATAAACTTGCATTCGATGGGTTTTATCCCTTCGGGTGGCTCTACAAGACCCCAGACTTAATTAGAGTACATGGACTTCATCTCTAATTTCATAGCCTTCTGCCAAAGTTCCGCATCTTTATCTTGAAGTGTTTCACAGTAGTTTTCGGGTTCAGTATCCAGTTCATCAGGGATCCTGTCATAAGACTCTCCCAAGAACATATACCAATCAGACCGGTGTACAACCCTCCCACTACGACAAGGCATGTTTTGATGAATAATAATTAACTAATTAGGTGATTTATTTAAATAAGGTAATAAAATAAATAGTATAATTCATGTGAATGAGATGATAGGTTATATATATATATATATAACAAAAAGATAAAAGTACGATATTTATAAAGTAATAATATAATAATGATATTATATATTTATGTATGTAAAAGGAATCTTTCAAAGGAAGATTTGATTTCCAATTTTAAAGCCCTCACCCCCCCTGGTTGTGCTTCACTCTTTGCTTCTCACACTCTCTCTCTTAATTCTCTCTCTCTCTCTCTCTCTCTCTCTCTCTCTCTCTCTCTCTCTCTCTCTCTCCTTAATTTTCTCGGCCAAATGTGAGCCGATCAAAGAACGGAAAATACCCTTGGATTTCAAATTCGACCACCAACATTTTAACAGGAGTGGATTTGTCGTAGGAGCGTCAAAGACACCACTTCTGGGATAAGGTAAGGGGAATACATTATGTCAATTTTTTAAAGATTTTGAACCGATTAAATTTGAGTATATTATACATATACGTTGTATTTGAATTTCTGTATGATTTGGGTATATGGAATGGTCATTTTTTTTTTAGTATTATACATATTTGGGAATAACCAGGAGGGCAATTCATGTGCCTCCATTTTAGGAAAAATTGCTTTTTTAAATTAAATAGAATTTTTGGTGTATTTGAATTTCTGTATGATTTGGGCGTATGGAATGGTCGTTTTTTAGTGTTAGACATATTTGGAAATAACCAAGAGGGTGGTTCGTGTGCCTCCATTTTAGGAAAAATTGCATGTTTAAATTAAATAGAATTTTTGAAAATTAATCGAACCAAATTTTAGAAATACATGCTTTTTCCTAGTAGATTACTTAAATGAAAGTTTTAACGTATGACCGTGTGGCATGAGATTAATTAACAAATAATTTTATATGAATTTGTTGAAATTGTTTATGGATATATGTATATAGTGGGATTACTGTGAAATTATAAAATGATAGGTTTGATATGGATATGGGGATATGATAGTTTAATTCCATTAGTCATTGAATGGTAAGTTAGATTTTGCATTTGATTGAAAAATATGAAGTGGTGATGCTCAATATAGAAACTTTGTGTGAAGTCTATACTGATGCCGAAGGCCTATGTGGCGTATAAATTGAAGTGGTGATGCTCAATATAGAAACTCTGTGTGAAGTTTATACTAATGTCGAAGGCTTGTGTGGCGTATAAATTGAAATGGTGATGTTCAGTATAGAAACTCTATATGAAGTCTATACTGATGTTGAAGGCCCGTGTGGCGTATAAATCAAAGGAGAAAGCTTGTGTGGCATATAGAAGTGTTATAAAAGTGTAAATTTAATTATCTGTGATGTGTTGTAAAACCTACGTTAGTAAATGTAATTGAACTGCATTATATTGTTTGTGATATGTCGTAAAACTTACATTAGTAGATTTATTATAAAATGCTTTACCTTGTGTGTGATATGTCGTAAAACTTACGTTAGTAGACTTATCTAACTGCATCATATTGACTATACTGATGTTGAGTATATTTAGGGGTAATATAAGAGACATATATAAATAATTGTCACAATAGAACTCATCAGCCACACACTGATAATGATGTATTTCTTCTTACTAAGAGGTGTCTCACCCCATCCAGAATATTAACTTTTCAAGTCCTTCAGGAAGTTGAGCCTAGGAGCTCCAGGGCGGGACTGAAACAATCACGCCGAGGGTGAGTGTGGGTAGGATACTATATGGTTTATGTTAGATGTTTTGGATATTTGGGGTGGCTATATGTATTATTTTGGGACTGGTAGATGTCATGGTTGGGTTTGTACTCCGGTGGGTATGATATTAGGAAAAATATTTGCTTCCGTTGTTTGCTTAATTATGTTATGGACAGTGATACCTTGGACCCCACTGGGTTCTTTATGATATGACAATTGTGGTATCAAGGCATGTATGTGTTGATGGTAGTTATGATATGGCATTTCGGGTATTTATGTATATGGTGTGTTGAAATTTTTTGGGGCTGTGGTAAGTGGTATTAGAGCATTTATCTGATGGCGTCATTAATCATGCTATTTGGTTATTTAAAATTTTTGGGTTGTTACTTGTGGTATCAGAGCCTAGGTTGCTAGGTCCTACAGACTATAGTAGATAATACTACCCGAGTATAGGAATGAGTTAAGGGAAGGATAGGAATGGGGTTTTTGTCTTGTAGCCCGAAGGCAGAGATTTCGTGGTGGTCTTCTGTGCTTTTCCTGAGGCGACAATTTCAAGAAAATTATTGCATACCATCAATAGTTCTGTTTCTGAACTGTAAGATCGAAACCTGAGATTAGAAATTTGGAGGGTTACTAGTTCATGGTGAGGAGGAAGTCTAGATATTTAAGTATAAGAGGGTAGTGAATTTCAAGATTAGTTAGTTAATGGTATTAGTCGTGTGCTGGTAGTAGGATTCTAAGAAATCATTCACTGTTATATTTTCAGGATGAACCCAAAGAACAATAATGCAAACTCTAGAGGGAGTAGCTATATAGAGGCTTCTAGCTCAGGTGCCAGTGATTCAGATCAAGTCCTACGTAGTGTTGCTCAGCAGGTTATGACTGATATAACACGGAGTTCCAGGGAGCTGGGTTGCCTATCGGTAGATCAGGGCTGCACAATAAAGCAGTTTAGCCAAATGAATCCCTGACATATTCAGGAAGTGTAGACCTGATTATGGCAGAGAACTGGATGCTGGAGATTGAGAAAATATTGGCAGTTTGCACTACACTGATGATCAGAGAGTTTTATATGCCACGTTTAAGCTGACAGAAGAAGCTGAGTGATGGTGGTCATCGGTGAAGCTCCTAGAAGAGCAGAGACTAGTACCACTAGCCTTGACTTGGGGATGGTTTAAGGAGATCTTCTTCGAACGCTACTTCCCCGCCTCTATTAGAGATGCTAAGATGGAGGAGTTTTTGAATTTGACGTAGGCTCATCTGAAAGTGCACAGTATGCTGTTAAGTTCATGGAGCTGTCCCATTTTGCTCCGTTTATGTTTCCCAATGAGTTCAGGAAGGCACATAGGTTTGAGAGAGGGTTGAGGCAGGAAACATATGGGCAGGTGGCAGTGTTACAAATACGGGACTTCTCAGAGCTGGTGGATAAAGCCACCATAGCCAAGGCGAGTCAGTAGAGGGGTACAGGAGGACAGAGTCAAAGGAAGAGGCCTGCGCCTCCTAGCTTTTAGGTGAGTTCTAGTCAGGGCCCATGGAGGAGGAACAACAACAATATAGGCTAGAGACCAGTAGTGGGAAATCAAACTAACTAGGGTGATTTGTCACGCCTTCCATGCCCTTAGTCTAACGAAGGGCATGTGGGGGTATGCTGGCGGGAAATGAGGATGTGTTATCTGTGCGGTAGACTTAGCCACCTTGCACGGGAATGTCGTGCACATCTAATCAATGCCACCCCTATTAGCCAGTTTCAGAGAGATGGTCAGGCACCCCGAGGTGGCCAGCAGAGGAACACTGCCACGGCTTGGGTCTGTGCACTTATGATGGGAGAAGCAGAAAAGGCAAATGATGTAGTGACAGGTAATATTTCATTTCCTTCAAATAAAGCTATTGTATTGATTGATTCAGGGGCAACACATTCAGTCTTATCTAGGAAGGATTATCAAGTCATATAGGGTGAAAACTCAGCCATTGGGTGTTAATCTATCAGTGGCCATGCTGATGGGGATCGTGGTAGTGTGTAGAAGGATTTCTAAGGATTATCTGATTAGTATATAAGGGAGAACATTGCTAGCTAATCTTCTGGTTTGACATGCACGATTTTAACGTAATTATGGGGATGGATGAGCTAGCATCCAGTTATGTCAGTATGGAATGTTATGAGAAGGAAGTAGTATTTAGACCTCTCAGGGAGTAGGAGTATAGATTCGTGGGGTCGTATGTACGCGCTTCGCCATCGATCCTATCAGCCATACAGGCTAAAAGGCTACTCCTGTATGGGAGTCAGGGGTACATAGATTGTGTAAGTGAGTGCTAGAGGGTAATTTAAAACTTAAGGATATCCCGATAGTAAGGGAATTTCATGATGTGTTCCCAGAGGATTTGTTGCGGTTACCTCCTAGGCGTGAGGTGAAGTTTTCTATCGACCTATCTCTTAGGAACGACGCCAATTTTTAAGGCTTCGTATAGAATGACTCCAGTAGAGTTGAAAGAATTAAAAGAACAATTACAGGTTTTGTTGGACAAGGAGTTTATTAGGCCGTGTGTATTACCGTGGGGTGCACCAGTGTTCTTTGTTAAAGAAGGACGGGTCGATGAGAATGCGCATCGACTACCGAGATATAAATAAAGTGATGATTAAAAACAAGTAACCGCTTCCTCATTTAGACGATCTATTTGATCAACTTCGGGAAACACGAATTTTCCCTAATATTGATCTTCAATCCAGGTACCATCAGGTGAGGATCAAGGCAAAGGACGTACCTAAAACAACGTTCCGAACTCGATATGACCACTAAGAATTTTTGGTTATGCCCTTTGGATTGACTAATACCTCTACTACATTCATGGACCTCTTGAGCAGAGTATTTCATAAATATTTGGATCTGTTTGTGGTGGTATTGATTTACAATATTCTAGTATATTCAAAGAGTCATGAGGAGCACGAGGATCATTTGGGGATGATACTTCAGGAGTTAAGGGAAAGGAGATTGTATGCCAAGTTCAGAAATAACAGTTTTAAACAAAAATATTATAAGATAGATTTTATACAGAATTTTGAACATGTCAAATTTTATACGGACTTATGAAAATGAGATCATGTGATAGTGTTGTTATTATAAATTGTATAGTATGGTACTGTATGGCAAGAGTTATGATATAACGGTTGTGTGCCGAGATGACTATGTGCTAAGTTGTGATATGACAATTGTGTGCCGAGGTATAATATGATGACTATATGCCTAGATTTCATATGACGGTTGTATGTCGGGTTATGATACGATGGCTTTATGCCGAGACACAACATGTTTGGTTTTATATGATTATGTGAATATGACAGTTTGATGTTGTTTAAGGATATGTTGAACTCTGCATTGACTTGGGAAATGTGAGATGACTATGGGAACTGTTGTGTGAAGATTCAGTATAAAAACTCTGCGTGAAGTCTATACTGATCCTAATGGGAAAATATGCTCAGTATAGAAACTTTGTGTGAAGTCTATACTGATGTCGATGAGAAGTTATGCTTAGCATAGAAACTCTGTGTGAAGTCTATGCTGATGCTAATGGGAGAATATGCTCAGTATAGAGTTTATTTGTGTGTAATGCGTAGATAAATAAAACATGTGGAAATTAAATCATGCGCAGCATTCACAATATAACTTACACGTGTAGTAAATAAATTACGAAAAAATAAAATGTTCGGCCAATATTGACTACGTCCCCGCCTCTAACTCATAAGCCCAAAGATTCCACTAATGCTCACTTAACGGGTGGAGCAACATCGATTACAACCACATCAATTAACGGGGCTGACCTCAACCTACAACCGCACCTTACCAGGATGGTGCACCGAACTTTCTTAGTAGGGTTTAAGTCAATACGAGACTATTCAACCGAGCTAGTCTCCCTCTTTAGGCCCATGCCTGGAATACAACAAATATAAAAGTTTGCATACAAGCAAATGTTTCTTACACTAAGCAGGTATATACCACAATACGCACAGTATAATCAATGCACATCAACAATATAGGAATTGTAAGCTTAGTGATGTGTATGTGTGCTATCAACAGTCAGTATAATGTGTATTCTCAAATAAGCACTAGAGTGTATAAACTAGTCCTTTTCTTTGAAACATAATATAGAATATCTCAATATCAACCTAGGGTTTTAAAGATGCTAGCAAGGTTATTCAAACAGCCTCAAAAAAAATATTTTCTTAATTTACTAGGCACAAGAGATGTTTGAATCCTAACTTATAAAAATGATTTTGCACACACAAAAATTATAAGCTAAGGTATCTTGAAATATTGATGCAAAAACCCACAATCCTCAAAGTTTTCCCCACACAAGATTTATTAGATTAAATTAATGGGAAAATTTATGCTTAACTCTCAATATCAAAATCAATCAACAAATAAAACAAATGAGAGTATTAAGCAAAATGAAGTGGAGTATAAACACTCAAGGCACTCTCACAAAGCTTGGATGATCAAAGAAATTGGTGTATGAGAGTTTATGGGATTAGTATGAACAAAATAGGATTTCGAAATTTGAGAGAGTTTTGGTTTAATCCTATTTGCTAATCACCCCTAATTTGTGCAACAAAAAGCATATATATATATATATATATATATATATATATATATATATATATATATAAAGAAGGGGCAAATTATGACCGTTGGAGACTCAAGGGCAAATTTAAAATTTGTTTCAATTATGTTTAAGAAATTAACCCCCCCTTTACCCCAAATTACCTCGGTTAAAAATTTGTCATCTCGAGAGTTTCGGGTGGCTGACTTGAGGTTCGGTCACCCGAATAGACTCAACAAAAAAAGGTGATTTTCAAAGTTTGGGTGCCCGAGTCAAGGTTTGGTTGGCTGAACCAAGTGATTTTCCAATCGTTCGAGGTTCGGTCTCCTGTACATAATTTCGGTAGCCCGAACAACAACCTTCAGTCACCCAAAGGTATTTTACACGTGAAAGTTAGGGTGCCTGAGTTGGTGGGAAAGGTTCTAACACAGGTTCAGTCGCCCGTGGAAGATACATTCATTTTGGTTCATTTTGCTGAACTCAGGTCAACTTTTGACCCATCCACGATTCGATCGATCGAGGCAATTTGAACTGCTAGATTCGGTCGCCCGAATGCCTTTATATTTTAACCTAAGTTCCTTTTCTTTGCTTGAAAATTTTCCATGATAATATAAGAACTATGTTAGGGCTTTGTGCACTTAAGTGTGTGAACCTAAAGGACTTTCTAAGGTCTTTTTGAGCTTACTTATCCCTACAAGCATGCTATGCAATGATTATTATGAAACTTTGAATAAATACTTATTACAGACCCAAATGAATAAAAATTACAACACTTAAAAGCATATAGGGCCTTCATTTTCCTTCGGGTCTCCGAGTGCCAACATATAATCTAGTCAATGTAAATCTGCACATCAACTCAACAAACATTAAATACCTGAGTATTTGTCATAATCAAAACAGGGTATGACCCGTAGGGTCAACACAACGTACTCCCTTTAATTAAGGTTTTCGCAATTCCCAATAGAAAATTAATTTCCAGCAATTAAGTAAGCATCCACACAATTTATATATGCAGAAAATTAAAGTGAGTAAGGAAGAAAGAGAGACACTAGATTTTTACAAGGTTCGGCCCAATGCCTACGTCCTTGCCCCAAGCAACCACTATGAGGATTCCAACTTTCTTTATTAGGTGAAAGTTACAACCTCTCTCCTTCTCAGGTAGAGTTACCTCTCTAACAAGAATCCCCTCTTGCTAACCCAACAATTCAATCTCCTAAACTGTCAAAAACAACAAGAGAAACAAGAGCCTTGTTGTTCTATCGAAGAACAATTCTTTAAATCGGTCCCATGTCATGGCTATCAGAGTCACCATTTACTACTCCAATAGTATTACCGCAGTCCACCACCTCTCGGCCTCTCATGTCAGTCTATAGGTGGCAAAGAAAACCCTCTATTCCTCAGTACACTGCAACACATCCAAGAATTTCTCGGTCTCCTACATCCAGTTCTTAGCGGCTGCAGGATCAACTCCACTTGAGAACGCCGGAGGATTCATCTTCGTAAACTTTTCTATAGTGCATCCATAGCCTACAGATGGACCACTCTGCTCCCTCAAGCTCCTAGCGATCTCAGTCATAACCTGCTCAGCCACGCTATGTAATACCGCATTAGAGTCAGTCCCAGCTGCACCTGATGGTCCTGCTCCATTACTACCACTAGCATGGGCACTACTTCCTCCTGGATTCATCTTGGAAACAACAAACATAACTTAGAAATTCTATCCTTATAATTTACCCACCTATCCTTATCATTTTTCTTAATATTTCTAACTCACTTCTAATCCACAATCCTACACTCTAGAAACACAACCCGACAATAGCTTGCTATGGTTTTCCTGAAATCTTCACCACAGGAAAAACATAGAAACTACCATGGAAGTCTTGCCTCCAGACTATAGAACAACCTTAAATCATTTCCTAAACTCTAGTATTATTTCCGCTACATTCTAAAGTCTACAGAACCTAGCAACCTAGGCTCTGATACCAAACTTTGACGACCTGCTTAATTTCCACATTTTTTTTTCATTTTTATTTTTTTCATATTACAAAATCACAACCCTCAACTCAGTAGATCATAATCCACTTGGACCCGTGGGTAACAGGGATACATCAGAACACATAATGGAAGCCTAAGCAGTAGGAAACATACAATCACAATATTATAAATATGAAAACATACATCACATTACCATAAATACTAGAGTCACTATATCCACTGTATTTTAGTATATACATCCCAAAAATAAGATCTAGGGATATTTCTCACAAAATCCAACCATCCCTATTATAACTTACCCTTCAAAGAGGGCAGACAAACAGCACTAGATCAGTAGGGCTTTTCCCGCTCTCCTATCTGGGACTCCTAAAAAGTTTATAAAATTTTGGGGTGAGACACCTCTCAGTAAGGGAAATAAACTAATACCAGTGTGTGGCAACATGAGTATTCCGTGTTATACATATACCATACAGAACATATTCAGTAAATGTTTTGTTAAATTTGAGAAAACATATATATCATCAAAACATGGCAAAACATACTGCATTAGCATAAACATATTTCATCTCATATAATAATAATACAAAAAAAACATTTCTGGTAGGTTAGCTGGCTGTTGTCATGTATTACCCCCACATGACTAGATTGTGTGACCCAAAGGCGGGACCTGACAATGGTTAGCCGACCACTGCCAAGTCAAAAGTACAGTCTGTAAGTCTGATGGGTCTACCTGACCTGGTCCAAACACTAAGGGCACTCACACACTTCTTAAAAACCACATCGACCATCCAATCTCACACCACTTCATACAGCTGCGTTAACACAAATATCATGATCATGATGACTATGGACACATAACAACGGTACCGTACAAGTGCTAGCCTAGACCAAGCCAACTAGGTTGTGATATCATATAACATATACTGAAACTGTGATACATGGATATTTCGTATCATTAATTACCAAATCAATCTTATCATTTTTCATATATACGTATATCATGAAAATCATCGGCCCACACACCGGTATTACACATTTTACCATAGCTCGGCCCATATGCCGTCAAATCATATCATAGCACAACCCATACGCTGGCAAATCACATCCATAGCTCGGCCCGTACGCTGAAAAATCATATACATAGCTCAGCCCGTACGCTGGAAAATCACATCCATAGCATGGCCCATACGCCAGCAAAATATATTCATGGCTCAGCCCGTACGCTGGCAAATCATACACATAACACGACCCGTACGCCGGCAAAACATATAAAAATCTTGGCCCGTACGCTGGTTTTCCATTATAAAAATCCATATCATTAACAAATTCCTAGAAAACAGTATTTCATAACAATTTCTACTCATGCCACACTAACAGGTTTTTCGCATATTTAACATACCATCATTTTTAACAGTATTTTCCCAAATATAAATCATATATAAATATATTTATTTTCCTAAAATCAAATGCTATAACAATATACATATTTTTCAAAAAATACTAGTTTAGTTTATCCCTTTACCTAATTCCTGAAAAGCCCCTAAGAAAATATGTCCTACACCCGCAGGGTTCCCAACTCAACACCCTGGAAACAGAATTCCCCAAAACTAAAGTTCAGTATTTCTACTCGTATATCACTTCCTACAACTATCAAATAACCAAATACTGAGTAGAAAGTCTTACCCTGGATTTGGGATGGTTTCCAACTCAGCCCCATCAACGATCCGCTCCGGCAGACTTGCAGAGAACTTTCTCAGGAGCGTCGTGGTGGCTTCTGATCTTCGAACCGGTGGAAATCTAGCCCAAAATCTTAGTGAGAAGGAGGAGAAACTGTATGAGGAGAGAGAAAGAGATATTCGGCGCAGGAAAATGACTGAAAATTCTCGTTTAACCTTATTTATACTGCGGGATTCATCGACGAGCCACGTCACCTCATTGACGAGTCAAGTTCGTTTACGAACTTCTACCCTCATCGACGAATTTCAAGTTTCCACAAATTCTCTCTCAGTATCTTCTCGTCGACGAATATTGTCCTTGTCGACGAGCTCCTCCTATACCCTCGTCGACGAGTCCCCTGTGTTCGTCGACGAGGATCTGAAAATTTCCTCGGGATTATGCCATCCAAAATGCAATGTCGTCGACGAACGCGAACTCGAGTGCCTCCTTCTGTTCCTGTTTCCATTTCCCTTTCTTTTATTATTTAAATACCATTATTCTTCTGGTCGTTACACTTGTGTACAAGTAATACTCTCAATAAAAGCAAATTAGTACAAGTGAATATCACAATATACTTCAATAAAAATCAATATATAAAGATGAAGCTCATATGATTGTTACCAAATTTTTGATTTAGAATTGAAATTCTCAATGTAAATAGATCAGAAAAACCTTGGCTTTGTCAGCAATAGCACTGTAATAGCTTAAAGAAAATTTTAGCAGTAGTATTCTGGAATTTGTATTATGTGCTTGCTAGTTGTTGTTTAATTCTTGAAATAAATATGTGTTTATAGAGTTAAAAAGTAATTTTTCGTGTTGCCTTAGTTGCTTGGAGTATTTCCCAAGTTTTCTCAAAGTTTGGAGCCCAAGAAATCAAATTTGGAAAGTTTCAAAGTTGTTTTTAAAACTTAAAACCCAAAGGTTAGTCAACTGAACTATCAGGGTCAGTCACCTGATCTTTTAATTAAGTATATTTTTGAAACATAGTATAGGTTCAGTCACCTGATCCTGAGTGGTCAGTTGCCTGACTCGGTTCTATCTGCTTTCTTAAAAAGCTCATAAAATGTCAGTCATCTGTCCTGCTGTCAACTTCAACCATCTTTTAGTATTTTGGTTATAACTTTCACTATAAAACTCAAAATAAGACGATCTTGGTATCAAAATAAATCTAAGAAAAAATCCTAAACCTTTCACGTTGAACATTTTTTAAGATAGGAAACTATTGATAGAGAAAAGTGCACATCAATGCAGATATAAAAAAAGAAGAAAATTTGGAGAGTCATATTTTGGTGCTTTTCATTCCAAAAATAATTTGAACCCTTTTGAAATCACTTTTGACCTTATAAAAATATTTTTCAATTATTTTAAAATGTATCCAGGTCCAAGTAATTAACTTAAGAGCTTCAGGCATCTATATAAAAATCGTTGGAAGTACTTATATGAGACTTCTTAAAAGACTATAACTTTCTAAGCACTAAGTCTTCATGTATTTGCTTTGCTCTCAGTGTCTTCACATATTTGCTTTGACTTCTTTCGTGTTTGACATGAATTTAAGCTTCAATAGTCTTTAGCTTCATAAGATCTTGTAGCATTAAGTTCGAGCTTTTAAAAGACTTTGTCAAGCACTTGTTCTTGAACACTTGAGTCCTGAATCATCACTTAACCAAATATGTTAAGTTCCTTTACTTTGTTATCATCAAAACAAGATTATAAACCTTGTGAGGCCAACACCTCTTTTTCTTTATAGCCCTTGGCCGAAAAGGGCCGCTTGGTCATCTTACCTTCTAAGCAAGATTCATATACTAGTAGTGCCTCCATCGAGACCCTGCGGACAAGGGTTGAGGACCCCAGTGGGTGGTATTTCAGGAACTCAGGTAAAATGATATATGGATTATAGTTTAGGATTTGTGCATGTGTGGATTTGGGGAGTAGGTATATGATAATTATTTAGGTTAATTCAGTTGTTTGATTTGAAAAATACACGTGTGTTATCTCAAGATGTTGAAATTATGAATGTCGTACACGTGGGATTGCAAATAGTAGTTAGTGCTCAGATAGTCAGGTAAGCGAAATATGCTATGCTAGGAATTTTAGTAGAAATTATATGTTTTACTAGATTATTATTATTCAGATTATAATATATTTATATAGCAGAAAATACAGATTTTAGAACAAGTGAATTTATTTATTTAAATTGTGTGGTGTGGCATGAGTTTATAGCGAACAAGTACAATATTTATACAATTTATAAATACCATGTTTTATAGTGTATTAGGCAGAAAATATCATGGAATAAATGTATGTTTTATAAAATGATGATTTTCAGTATACATACAGATAGAAATTTTACAAAATATTAAGAATACCATGATTTATCTATTTTCCATGATACCATGATTTACAGTATATGCATAGAAACATATATCTACAGCATATTCAGAATACCATGATTTCAGTTAGATAATCACATTTATATAGACACTAAATGTTCAGCCAGTTATTCAAATTAGCATATCAGTTTTACAGTGTTTTAGTTATTATACAATCAAGGTAAAACAGTAATATAGATATATCAGTTACATATGTATATAGTATCAGACCCTGATAGACCAGATTCAGTCAGCGGAGCATGGTACCGTAGTTATATTTAGTTCAAAGTGCAACCACATTACTCAGATAGTATGTGGTATTCAGTAGTCGATCGTGCCTACGTTGTGGATAGGCTCCCCTTTAGATAAGGGTTGATGAGGCCGATCTAACTTTCGGAGTTCAGTTGACTTACCCTAGCCGGCCAGCCAGGATAGGTCCTGCCTTCGGGATGCACAACCCTGTCATAATGACTTAAATCATGAATTTCAGTTATCCATCTTGGGAAATTTTCTAAGTTATTATATGTATATGTATATATATATTCAATTTTTTTAAAAAAACCATAGATATACCTATGAATATTAGAAGTATTATGTTTAGAAAATACAAAAAAAAAACAGTTTATGTTAAGCAGCATAGGTATGAGTTATAAGGAAATGTCATATGTGTTTTGCAGACTCAGTTATTTATGGTATTTCCAAATCAATTTTATAATATGTAAACTCACCTGCCACACACTAGTAATAGCATATTTCGTCTTACTGAGCGTTATCTCATCCCAGTGATTTAATATTTTTCAGGTGATCCAGCTAGGCGAGTAGATTAGGTTTGTAGGTAAAGGGGACTACAGTACTGCCTTGACTGTAAGGTGAGTATTTTTGGGTAGTTATTTTGAATAGTCCCTAGGTCCAGATGAAGGTATTTTGAGTACTGTTGTGTATGTATATTTTGGGAAATATTCTGACACTCTGGTATTGAATATATGGTTATGGTTGTATGTATTCTACTTCTCACTGCTTAGGTTGTTTATTGTGTCTCAGATTCCAAAGGTTCTATCTTGTCTGTGATATTGGTTTTATTTATATTAAAATGTATTAGAGCGATGAAATCTCACAGTATGTACTTAAAAAAAAAAAAGCAAGAAAAAGCAGGTCGTTATAGTTTGGTATCAGAGCCTAGGTTGCTAGGTTTTGCAAACTTTATAGTGTAGCGAAAGGAATATTAGAGTATAGGGAAGGATTTGAGGTTTTGTTTTATAGTCTGGGTGCACGATTTTCGTGGTGGTTTCTGTGTCTTTCCTGGGGTGACGATTTCAGGAAAGCCACAGTAAACTATTGTCAGGTTGTGTGTCTAGGTTACAAGATTTGATTTTGAATTAAAATCAGGGAGAATAGTTAAATGTGAATATGAGAATTTGATTAAATGAGATAAATTAGATCTGTATGGGAGATAGGGTCCTTAAATTGTGTTCTTTGTATTTTCAGGATGGGCCTAGAGAGAAGTGGTACGAATGTTGGGGGTGATAGAGCAGGACCTTCCATTATAGGAGGTGGAGATACTAATGCAGTGTTGCGCAGCGTCACCTAGCAGGTTATGGCTGAGATGGCCAGGAGCTCAGGAGAGTGTAGTTGCACGATCAAGGAGTTTACGTGGATGAAGTCCCCATCTTTTGATGGAGGAGCTGACCCGATTATGGCTGAAAATTAGGTCCAGGACATTAAGGAAACATTGGCAGTGCTTCCATGTACAGACGAACAAAAGGTAGTATTTGCGACTTTCAAACTGACAGGAGAGGCAAAACGCTAGTGGAGATCAACAAGATTGATTGAGGAGCAGAGGCCAGATCCATTACCGGTGACGTGGAGTCAATTCAAGGAGCTTTTTTTTTAGCAATATTTCCCTGCTATCGTTTGGAGTGCAAAGGCAGCAGAGTTTATGCACTTAGTCCAGAGGCAGATGACAGTATCTCAGTACGCAGCTCGATTTATTAAGTTGTCTCAATTTGCCCCGCATTTGGCACCAGACGAGGAGAAGAAGGCAAGAAAGTTTGAAGAACGCCCGAGGCAGAACTTGTTTGAGCAGGTTATCGATTTTTGGGCTCAGACATTCGCAGAGGTCGTAGATAGGGCTGCGGTTATTAAGAGTGGCATGTAGAGAGGCATCGCAACTCAGAGTTAGAGAAAGAGGCGTACGCCTCAAGGTTTTCAGGCAGGTTCCAGTCAGGGCCCATAGAGAGGAGACCATTATAGGGGAGGTCAGAAACAGACAACAGGACCTCGTGAGAATCAGGGAGTGTAGGCCTACCCGGTGTCTCAGACATGTAGGAAACGACATCTGGGAGAGTGCCGAGTTGGGAGAGACGTCTATTATCAGTGTGGGAGACCCATCCACATGGCACGAGCATGCCCAGGACCGCCGATCCAAGTTCAAGCTCCCAGACCCTATTATAGAGGTTATTAGGCGCCTCATGGAGGCCAGTAGAGGAATATAACTCTGGCAAGGGTATATGCATTGACGCCAGGAGACGCTAAGGTAGCTGGAGATGTCGTCACATGTATCTTTATTGCTTTCCCGTATCAAGCTATTGTTTTATTTGATATAGGTGCCACCCATTCTTTTACCTCAACGGGATATGCTAAGTTAGCAGGGATTGAAGCACATTTGTTAGATGTTGAATTGGGTGTAGCCATGCCGACTGGATCTACTGTGAGATGTAGGAAGGTACTTAGGAATTTTTCAGTGGCCATCCAAGGGAAAGTATTACCAACTGATCTTGTTGTTAGTTTTGGTGTATTCCTAAGAGGGGGGTGAATTGGAATTTTAAAATTTTTCTCCTAGGTTAAACTTGTTTAGCAACAATGCTTTCACAACCTAGGTCTATTTACCCAAATGCGCAAATAAGTATAATATGCAGAATTTAAATCATGCGCATCATTCACATAATAACATACACATGCGGCAAATATAAAGTGCAAAAATATAAACAAACACACGACATGTTATCGGGATTCGGCCAACTGTGCCTACGTCCCCGCCTCTATTCCACTAATGGCTCACTTAACGGGTGGAGCGACACCTAATACAACCAGGTCAATTAGCACAGGAATGACCTCAATCTTTACAAACTCTCCTTACGAGGTGGAGAAGGCCCTAGGTCAAATTCACAGGCTTGACCCCAACCTGATCCTTCCGGGCTAGATCAAACCCCCTCAAACCATGCCTGAAAATACAACAGTATTTTTCACAATAAACAGGTATAGTGATTATGCTTTCATGTAAAGCATATATGTACCCCAATATGTGCAGTATGCTTAATCAATCACATACACATCAACAATGTAGGTAGATGTAAGCTCAGTGATGTGTATTTTTGTGCAAGCCACACTCAACAAGATATGATTGCTAATATGCTCAAGAGTGTTCTAAACAAGCAATACCTTGGAATTTAAGCAAATCACAAGTCAATAGCAAATCAGTATTCCAAAGATATCAATCAAATATTGAAACTAGTTCAAGAATATTTTCCTCAATGAAATACGCACAATACTAGTTTGAAAATGTTTTACTTGTTTGGAAAATATTTGCACAACAAAAATACAAGATATTGGACACTTGCAATACCAATGCAAATATCCTAAGCTTACTAGGTTATCCCAACACAAGATTTATAGTATGAAAATCTGTGGGATAAACCTAAGCTAAAACTCCCCAAGAAAGGTATAACAATTAATCAATCAAATGGGAGTTTCTAGCAAAGTGTAGCAATCTCAAGCACTCTAAATATGCTCTCACAAACTCAGAATATATCAATGAAGTGAAGATTTGAGAGTATTTGAACAATAAGAGTGTTTTCAAAATAGAGGATTTTTAGCTAATGATTTTTGGCTAATCTCTCTTTAATTTTGCAAATGAGCCCCTATATACAGAGAGTGGCAAAAATATAACCGTTGGGGACATGTAGGGCATTCTTAAAATTTTCTTAAAACGGTTTAATAAAATTAACCAACTTAATTAAATTTAACCTCGGTAAAAATAATTTAACCCGCGTGATTCGGGTGGCTGAACCGAGGTTCGGTCGCCTGAACAAACTCAGTCAAAAAGGCATTTTTAAATAGTTCGGTCGCCCGAGTCTAAGGTCGGTTCGGGTGCCCGGTGCTAAGTTCGATTAATCGAATTGACAAATTCGGTCGCCCAAGGCCTAATTTGAACTAGAAGGTTCAGCAACCCGAGTTGGTGAAAAGCACTCTGACATAGATTCGGTCGCCTAAGGGCAACACGTTCATTTTTGGTTCGGTAGCCCAAACCCAAGTCAAATTGCTGACTTTCCAACAGTTTAGGCGCCCGAGGAGTTTTGAACTTCTAGGGTTCAGTCGCCTGACCTCTCATATATTTTTGCAATTTTGTCCTATTTTACTTCAATTAATTCTCTAGATAAAATATGTGTTTGTGGGGACAATGGGACCTAGGGTCTTTTCAAGTACGCCCAAAACCTGGCGTCGGTCGATCGAAGGGTGCCCTAAGGTCATTCGGTCTCTATGGTTAGACTATGACATTTTTTAGAGCTTACAAATACCTACATGCATGACATGCAGAGATTATTACAGACTGATATCCTAATTACTATTACAAACCCAAATAATATAAATTACAAAAAGAAGATAGTCTTCAGGGTCTTCAATCTTCAAGTTTTCACGTGCCATAAAATGATCTTGTTATTATGAACCTGCACACAAACTTGACAGACATTAAATACCAAGAGTATTTGTCATTATCAAAACCGGGTGTGACCTATAAGGTCAACAATCTCCCCCTTTTTGATGATAACAAATACACTATGCAAAAAGTGGGTATAGCCTTGAAAGGCTCCCCTTAGCAATATGCATAATGTTAAAGATTTGTCAATGCAAATATTTTTCAATTTTTCAAGTACCCAATTTTTGCCTCTTCTCCCCCTTTTTGCAACAGCAAAAAGGGCCATAAAAATAGCAGCTCTATGCAATGGGTAAACATCATTTTTATACATTATAAGTTTGGAAAGTTTTGAAAAATTTCGACAGAGTGCCGTTTGAAAATAGGACTTTCCAAAATAAATCTTGTATAAACAATGACCTGTTTGAGTTAATATAACCTAGCAATTTATCCACAACTACTCAAACATTTCCAGTATGATCAAGATATATTACTTTCAACATCCAAAGAAATAATAATATAACCATACAATGCACAATGAATGATAAAGTATGAGATATAGCAATGACGCACCCAAACATTATAACTGGTTATTTTAAGAATTAAATGACATAACAAACGTAATTAGACCAGAATTATCCACAAACCATAGCAGTGTATATAATATCATAAGACCCGTGAAAGATTTGAGTTAAAAGCACACGACATATGATACCAAATAGTAGGTTTGAGCATAAAAATGATCTAATTAGTTCACAAGCATTTCATGTATTATTAATGAACCAATTATGTGACTTTAAAACCATATATAATAATAAGGCAAGAGAGGAAAAGAAGGAATTTAGTTTTAAAATTAATTCTTGCCATAAAATATTACCATAAATATATATGTATATACATGTAAATATATATCCCCCTTATGATGTTTGCAAAATAGTGCTGGGGGTTACTTGCCAAAAAAAATTTAAAGATAATGCAAGCAAGCAACATTTTTCTAGTTTTAGCATTTAAGTTCAATTCATAATATAACCAAAAAATCACAACCACAGTGATCCTAAAGATGTCAAACAATTTAAAGCAAGGATCATATGGCAAATCAAATGATTGTGGCAAATCAACATATTTCAAATTATGATTTTCAATAATGACTTTTCATTCAAGCACATGTCACACTTGATTCAATAACAAATCTAAGCTAAAAGTATTTGTGAGCAAAACAAGATGAATATTTAATTTTAGATGTTCCCCCTATCAATTTGAATTCTAAATTAGATGCAATAAGTTGCTTATACCAATTAAAGATCATTTTCAATATGCTTAGTAGTATAAGCCATCATTTTAAATCTCTTGAAATAAATATACTGGTAAAGATTAATTTACTCTTCCATGCAACTAGTATAGCTATCCCTATGTATTACACATGCATCAGAAAATATATACTAAGGCATGAAATGATACTCATAACCTAGAACAATCCATATATATTCATAGACCATTAAGCATATGATATGATGTTCAGGGTTTTCTGAAGAGCCTCAATATTCAAAAGGTGAATTGATGCATATGAGAGCATTATTCTCTTTCTCTAGGGATGGAACTGGGCTCCACTAAATATGTGATGATTGTGCAAGGATGAAAATTTGATATTTCTATTTAAGTTTTCACTCATCCTTTCAAAAAATTTTTAATATTAATTTTATCATAATCATCTTTAGTACAAGGTTTTATTTTGGGAAAATTCATGTCAAAATTTCGGCAGCAAGCCGTCTGTAAATCGGACATTTTCCCATAAAACTTGTACCTGATAGGTTCAAATAAGCAATATATGATTCAGTTCAGAGCACACGAGAACCTATATCCACTACCAGCATGTAATACACATCAACTGCATCCGCCATGTAGGAGACTTTCAACACAAGCATGCAATCCAATAGTATAAACAACTCAAGATATTCAATATAGCTCAATAGAAGTTCATGCCAAAAAAAATATAAATTATCCATCAAAGAAATTTTAATCATTTATTGAATCATGGATAGTGCAGTGATGTTGTACACATATATAAGCATAAGGCATAACCAATACAAGGATATGAGAGCATTTTAATTTATATAGATATGAAGGATAAACGCTCCCCCTGAGTTATGCACACAACCAAATCATGCCTTTTTCTATTTTTTAAATTCTTTAGCTAAGTGTTTTAAGATTTTCAGTGATTATATCTTGGCGGTAGATGCATAGGCTTTAAAGGACCAAAGAGTCAGAATCAATATTCCTTCAATGAATAAAGCCTATAACTGCCTCTTTTCTTATGATCTTCAAAATGTGAGAGGCACAAGATCAAATGGCTTTGAATTATAAATACATGAGCATAGGTCAATAGAGACCTAGTGCAATCATATTAGCCATTCAACTTATCTCTAAGGATATGAAGCTCTAAAGGATATGACTTAACGTTTTGACAGCTATGCGTGTGGAGTAGATTAAATACTCTTTGAAAATTTAAATCACTAATGGGTACAGAAGAGTATTTAGGATAGGCAAAACATTTATTAAAATAGTTTTATGATAGTGAATATGTCCAAACCATTTAGACAAAGAGCAACTAGAACCATATGAGTTTTTGAACACTGCTTTTTGGTGATTGGAAAGTATCCTTCAGATATGATCAAATAGAGGAGCAAGGATACGAACCAAGGAATGGGTGAAACCTCACCGCATATGATCATGGTTTGGTATGGATTTCCTACAGATGAGATAGGCCAAAATTAGAGGATTTTTATATTTTTGGTTCAAAGGGAACATTTTGATTTTAATCAATGAAATTTGAATCCCTTAGTGGTTGCCTCTAATTTTGATTGAGAATGATGACTTTTAATAAGCACCAGTAGAATAAGAACTTATTATCAATGCTTAAACCTAGAGTGATGACTAGGTTTTGACCAATGAGATTAGGGAAAAGTGATACAAGGCAAGACGAATCCCTAAAGCTCAATTCTGTGCAATGGACAAAAGTATGCTTAAACTTGTGAATTTCATGTTAGCATGGGTCAAGCATTTTGAGTTAAATACCATGTCCAATTGGAAGTGGATAAAGTGTCTTAGTATAACAAGATAGTTTAGTGAGTGTGTATACTAAGAATTTCATTTTAAGCAACAATCACTTCCCAAACCTACAGTCATCACAACCCCCTTATCCTAAACCTAGGAACTAAGGAAACATTTAATAAACTAATATTAATTTAAATCCATTTTTCCTTAGGACCTACGGGGTTTGATTTCATGATAAACCATATCATTTTCTTATCTAAGCCACGGGCATCTCCAGATGAACAATTTAGTTTAGTGTGCCTCTTTCTTTTGCAGTGTAAGCAAGTTATGTATGTGCGTGACAGAGTATGCTTTCTGATTTTATGTTTGCCCAAAGAAGCATGATTGTGGGATTTATAATATGAACCCTTTTTGAAAAATTTATTTCTTTTGAATCTTAAGGGTTTATTATGATTATTATTTTCATTTTTAATTTCGAGTGTTATGCTTGAATAATCATATATTTCTTTCTCTAAGCGAATGATTTTCAAAATCTTCTTAACCTTTTTCTTTTCAATGATGGCATGATACTCTTTTAACTTTTCTAATTGCTTTGCCAACCTATTACTCTCATTTTTAAAAAGGTTTTCTTCTTAGACATCCCGACTAGAATCTTATGCATTTTAAATGATTCATTTTCTAATGTTATATGTGAGGACATGCTTTCATTGTAAGATTCAATACATGATTCATCACAAAATTTATCACTATAACATTCATATCAATTAATGCATACAGTATTACCATCAGAACCAATAGATGACTCATCATACAATATATCACAGGATTTGGCACAAGAGTCATGACAACATGCATCACATGTATTATTACATGAACTAATAGCATAATTATCACTAGGGCAAACGGATGATTCATTGCATGATATATTCCAGTATTCAACATGAGAATCATCAAGTGCATCAATAACATAACTATGACAATATTCAACAGATGATTCAGCATTAGATACATCATAGCATTCAGCAATAGAATCATCTATGGAGGCTGAGATAGGAACATATACGTCACTGTATGTTAATGCAATTGCCCTATTATTTACCGCTTCTTGAGTGGTGGTTTCATTCTCCCGAGACTCTCCATATTTCCTTTCAAGTTCATCCCAGATATCCTGTGTACTACTATATGCCACAAATCTCAACAAAAATATTAGTCTCTAAAGCACAGTATAATATATCCATGGCATTAGAATTAATCATATTAAAATCATTTTCATTTATTTGTGCGCATCTTCCTTTAGCACTCACAAGCCAGACCTTGCAGTCCATAGATTTCAAAAATATGGTCATTCTAATTTTCCAAGTGGTGTAATCGACACCATAAAATAATGGAGGACTGGAAAGTGACTGTCCCTCATCAAATGGGGATACATCAATGTGAGCAATTTCGCAAAAACGTTTGAGTCAATGCTACGAGGCTCTAATACCAATTGTTAGCTTTGGTGTATTCCCAAGAGGGGGGGTGAATTGGAATTTAAAACTTTTTCTCCTAGGTTAAACTAGTTTAGCAACAATACTTTCACAACCTAGGTCTATCTACCCAAATGCGCAAATAAATATAATATGTAGAATTTAAATCATGCGCATCATTCACACAATAACATACACGTGCGGCAAATATAAAGTGCGAAGATATAAATAGACACACGATATGTTATCGGGGTTCCGCCAACTGTGCCTACGTCCCCGCCTCTAGCTCGCAAGCCCAAGGATTCCACTAATGGCTCACTTAACAGGTGGAGTGACACCTAATACAACCAGGTCAATTAGCACAGGAATGACCTCAACCTTTACAAACTCTCCTTGCGGGGCGGAGAAGGCCCTAGGTCAAATTCACAGGGTTGACCCCAACCTGATCCTTCCGGGCTAGATCAAACCCCCTCAGGCCATGCCTGGAAATAAAACAGTATTTTTAACAATAAACTGGTATAGTGATTATGCTTTCATGTAAAGCATATATGTACCCCAATACGCACAGTATGCTTAATCAATCACATACACATCAACAATGTAGGTAGATGTAAGCTCAGTGATGTGTATTTTTGTGCAAGCCACACTCAACAAGACATGATCGCTAATATGCTCAATAGTGTTCTAAACAAGCAATACCTTGGAATTTAAGCAAATCACAAATCAATAGCAAATCAGTATTCCAAAGATATTAATCAAATATTGAAACTAGTTCAAGAAGATTTTCCTCAATGAAATACGCACAATACTAGTTTGAAAATGTTTTGCTTGTTTGGAAAATATTTGCACAACAAAAATCCAAGCTATTGGACACTTGCAATACCAATGCAAATATCCTAAGCTTACTAGGTTATCCCAACACAAGATTTATAGTATGAAAATCTGTGGGATAAACCTAAGCTAAAACTCCCCAAGAAAGGTATAACAATCAATCAATCAAATGGGAGTTTCTAGCAAAATGTAGCAATCTCAAGCACTCTAAATATGCTCTCACAAACTCAAAATATATCAATGAAGTGTAGATTTGAGAGTATTTGAACAATAAGAGTGTTCTCAAAAGAGAGGATTTTTAGCTAATGATTTTTGGCTAATCTCTCTTTAATTTTTCAAAGAAGCCCCTATATATAGAGAGTGGCAAAAATATAACCGTTGGGGACATCTAGGGCATTCTTAAAATTTTCTTAAAAAGGTTTAAGAAAATTAACCCAACTTAATTAAATTTAACCTCGGTAAAAATAATTTAACCCGCGTGATTCGGGTGGTTGAACCGAGGTTCGGTCGCCTGAACAGACTCAGTAAAAAAGGCATTTTTAAATAGTTCGGTCGCCCGAGTCTAGGGTCAGTTGGCTGAACAAAAGTCAGAAACATTTGTCGCGCAGTTCGGGTGCCCGCTTCTAAGTTTGGTTAACCGAATTAACAAATTCGGTCGCCCGAGGCTTGATTGAACTAGAAGGTTCGGCAGCCCGAGTTGGTGAAAAGCACCCTGACATAGGTTCGGTCGCCTAAGGGCAACACATTCATTTTTGGTTCGGTAGCCTGAACCCAAGTCAAACTGCTAACTTTCCAGCAGTTCGGGCGCCCAAGGAGTTTTGAACTCCTAGGGTTTGGTCACCCGATCTCTCATATATTTTTTCAATTTTACCCAATTTTACTTCAATTAATTTCCTAGATAAAATATGCATTTGTGGTGACAATGTGCACTAAGTGTAGGGACTTAGGGTCTTTTCAAGTACACCCAAAAACCTAGCGTCGGTCAGCCAAGGGGTGCCCTAAGGTCATTCAGTCTCTATGGTCAGTCTATGGTATTTTTGAGAGCTTACAAATACCTACATGCATGACATGTAGAGATTATTACAGACCGATATCCTAATTACTATTACAAACCCAAATAATATAAATTACAACAAGAAGATAGTCTTCGAAGTCTTCAGTCTTCAAGTCTTCATGTGCCATCAAATGATCTTGTTACTATGAACCTGCACACAAACTTGACAGACATTAAATACCAAGAGTATTTGTCATTATCAAAATCGAGTGTGACCTATGAGGTCAACACTTATGATACTAGACATCCAGGGATTTGATGTAGTATTGGGTATGGATTGGCTGGCAGCAAATCACGCCAGTATTGATTGTCATAAGAAAGAAGTAATTTTTAGACCCCTTGGTGAGCAAGAATACAGATTTGTGGGTTCACGTGTGCATGCCTTGCCATATTTGGTATCATCCATACAAGCAAGCAGACTACTTCTGGATGGAGGTCAGGGGTTTATGGATTTTTAAAAAAATGAGTTAGGAAATGAATCGAAGCTTGACAGTACACCAATGGTTAAGGAATTTCTAGGTGTTTTCCAGAAGAGCTACCTGGGTTGTCTCCCGATCGTGAAGTAGATTTTGCTATATATTTACCTCTAGGGATAGCACCGATCTCTAAGGCTCCATATCGTATGGCTCCAGCTGAACTGGGAGAATTAAAGGACCATTTGTAGGATCTATTGAATAAATGGTTTATTAGACCCAGCGTATCACCCTAGGGAGCACCAATGTTATTTGTAAAGAAGAAAGACGGGTCTATAAGGATGTGCATAGATTACAGGGAGATAAACAAGGTAACCATTAAGAACAAATATCCTAACCCCTTATAGATGATTTATTTGATTAGCTTCAGGGTACACGGGTATATTCTAAGATCAACCTCAAATCAGGATATCATTAGGTGAAGGTTAAGGTAGGAGATATCTCTAAGACAACATTTCGTACCAGATGCGAGCATTACGAGTTTTTGGTGATATCATTCGGATTGACTAATGCACCAGCAGTATTTATAGATTTCATGAATCGGGAGTTTCATCAATATCTAGACCAATTCGTGGTGGTTTTCATTGATGATATACTGGTCTACTCGAGGAGTTTTGAGGAGCATGAGGTACATTTATGACTGGTACTTAAGACGCTCAAGGAAAATAAATTGTATGCCAAGTTTAGTAAATGTCAATTTTGGTTAGAGAAAGTTGCATTTCTAGGGCATGTTATATTAGGGGAAGGAATTTCAGTGGATCCCAGTAAAATAGAGGCAGTGGTAAATTGGGAAAGGCCGAGGAATGTTTAGGAGATTAGGAGTTTCTTGGGACTGGTAGGATATTACCATCGGTTTGTAAAGGGATTTTCAGGACTATCAGGGCTTCTAACGTGACTGACCATGAAGAATGCTAGATTTGCATGGGATGATGAATGCAAATAGAACTTTCAAGAATTAAATCAGCGGCTCCTCACTACACCAGTGCTAACAATTCCATCTGGAGGTGATGGCTATATAATTTACAGTGATGCGTCTTTGAAAAGGCTTGATTATGTGTTGATGCAACATCGTAGAGTTGTAGCTTATGCTTCCCAACACTTGAAAGAATATGAAAAGAACTAACCTAACCATGATCTAGAGTTGGATGCAGTGGTACATGCACTAAAGATTTGGAGGCATTACTTGTACAGTAAGAGATGCGAGATATTCTCTAATCACAAAAGGTTGAAGTACTTCTTCACGCAAAAAAAGTTGAATATGCTGCAAAGTAGATGGTTAGAACTTATCAAGGATTACGATTGCACCATCAGCTACCACCCAAGTAAAGCAAATGTGGTGGCTGATGTACTGAGCCATAAATCATAGGGTACAACACAGTTAGCGGAAGTAATGCAACACCCAATTCAGATGGACTTGGAAATGCTCGGCGTGGAGTTAGTGGAGGATGATCCTTATGCATTTATTACCAGCCTGGTTGTGCAGCCTACGCTATATGAAAAGATTAAAGTCGCTCAGGGGGATGACCCAGAATTAGCAGAGGTAATAGCCAGAGTACAGGATAGTCAATGAGAAGAATTCAACATTTTTGATGACGGGGCTCTAAGGTTTCGCACCAGATTATGTGTGCCTGCGGATGATGATATTAGGAGAATGATTCTAGAGGAGGCTTACAGATCTCTATACACGGTTCATCCTGGTAGTACTAAAATGTATAGGGATCTGCGAGAGTATTTCTGGTGGAGTGGCATGAAGAGGGATATTGCATAATTTGTGTAACAATGCTTGACGTGTCAGCAGGTTAAGGTAGAGCACCAGAGGCCAGCAGGGCAGTTGCAGCCACTTTGCATCTTTGAGTGGAAGTGGGATCACATATCCATGAATTTTGTTACTAGGCTACTGCCAGCACCGCATGGTCAGAATGCCATCTGGGTAGTTGTTGATCGGCTGACGAAAAAAGCCCACTTTTTACCTATTAAAGTTAACTACCCTATGAATATATTAGCAGAGATCTACATTCAAGAGATTGTTTGATCCCATGGAGTGCCAGTATCTATAGTCTCAAAAAGTGACCCACGTTTTACATCACGATTTTGGAAAAGCTTGCAGGAGGCTTTGGAGTCTCAGTTAGCATTCAGTACCGCTTTCCTTCCTCAGACATATGGTCAAACAGAGAGAACGATCCAGGTACTTGAGGATATGCTGTGAGTGTGTGTATATGATTTTGGGGATAGTTGGACCCAGTATATGTCGTTGGTTAAATTTACTTACAATAACAGCTATCAGGCTAGCATTGACATGACACCTTATGAGGCACTTTATGCTAAGAGGTGTCATTGTCCTTTATACTGGGATGAATTAGGTGAAAGGCGAGTTTTGGGGCCAGAGATAGTGCAGCAGATGTACGATAAAGTCTGACTTATTTCGAGATAGAATCAGTGCAGCATAGAGTCGACAAAAAAGTTACGCAGATATTCGCGGCCAGGAATTGGAATTTAAAGTCAACGACCATGTATTTTTTAAAATAGCACCACTGAAAGGAATCATGAGGTTTGAGAAGAAGGGTAAGTTGAGCTCTAGGTTTATTGGCTCATTTGAGATACTTGAGAAGGTTGGGCCAGTTGCCTATCGACTAACTTTACTACCCGTTTTGTTCAAAATACATGACGTATTTCATGTTTTTATGTTAAAAAAATACATCCCAGATCCTTCACATATTATCAGTTATGCAGAATTAGAATTCAGTGATGCTCTAGCATATGAGGAAGCTCCAGTGCAGATCTTAGATAGAAAAAAAAACAGGAATTGCGCAGTAAGAAGATACCACTAGTAAAAGTCCTATGAAGGAATCACATGGTGGAGGAAGCTTCTTGGGAGCTTGAAGAGGAAATCATTCAGAAATACCCACACCTGTTTAGTAGGGTACTATAGAAATACGTAAGTTTAAATAATGGCAATTTTAATTTGGTTCGTACGGTGTAATTGTAATTTAGAATATAGGATAGGTAGTGTTTTTAGTTTTGGGAGAATTTTATTTTATGGGTATAATTGTAATCTCCCATAACTTCTTATGTAACCACGGTATTCCTCGGCCACAAGTGAGGATAAATAATAAAATAAGTAGCCTATTTTCTTTAAAGGATGGTGAATTGCTCAAATAGTAATTTCGAGGACGAAATTTTTATAAAGAGGGGAGAATGTAGAGACCCGGAGAATTATGGTATTTAAATAATAAAAGAGGGAAAAAAGGGAATTGTAAAGGGGTTCGCGTTCATCGACGAAGTGGCTTATTGGGATCGTCTACTAGGACATGTGTCTCGTCGACAAGGAGTTACCGAGAGGGTTATTTCAGGGCCTGAAAATCGTCGACGAAGGTTATAAGTTCGTCGACAAACTCCCTCCTTGACCTCATTGATGAAGTGATGTGTCTCGTCAATGAAGGCAGGTGTATAAGTATGCCAAAATCGAATTTTCAGCGCAGAAAACTTCTTGCAGCCCTCTCTCTCTCTCCCTCTCTCTAACTTCGTCCTCTCCACCTTCTCTCTAGCTTTCTAGCCTAGTTATTCATCGGTTCGACGATTTGAAGGACCCACGTTACTCTTGGGAAGATTCTCTTCAAATCCACTGGAGTAATCTGTTGGTTAGGCCAACTTAGGAACCCTCCCAAAACCAGAGTGAGTGGATTATTTGAGTATTTCAGTATTACCCAGTTCATTTGAATTCAGATTCTACATTATATGTGAAAATACTGGAGTTTTGTGAAGTAAAATTAAGATATTATATTTTCAGGAATAAGGTGTTTCAAGACCCTGCGGATGAGGGTTGAGGACCTCAGTGGGTGATATTTCAGGAACTCAGGTAAAATGATATATAGATTATAGTTTAGGATTTGTGCATGTGTGGATTTGGGGAGTATGTATATGATAATTATTTAGGTTAATTCAGTTGTTTGATTTGAAAAATATACGTGTGTTATCTCAAAATGTTGAAATTATGAATGCCGCACACGTGGGATTTCAAATAGTAGTTAGTTCTCAGATAGTTAAGTAAGGGAAATATGCTATGCTAGGAATTTTAGTATGATAGTCAACAGAAATTATATGTTTTACCGGATTATTATTATTCAAATTATAATATATTTGTATAGAAAAAAATACAGATTTTAGAACAAATGAATTTATTTATTTAAATTGTGTGGAATGAGTTTATAGCGAACTAGTACAATATTTATACAGTTTACAAATACTATGTTTTACAGTGCATTAGGCAGAAAATATCATGGAATAAATATATGTTTTATAAAATGATGATATTCAGTATATATACAGATAGAAATTTTACAAAATATTCAAAATATCATGATTTATCTATTTTCCATGATACCATGATTTACAGTATATGTATAAAAATACCATGATTTTAGATAATCAGATATACAGACACTAAATATTCAGCCAGTTATTCATATTAGCATATCAGTTTTACAATATTTTAGTTATTATATAATCAAAGTAAAACAGTAATATAGATATATCAGTTACATATGTATATAGTATCAAACCCTGATGGACCAGATTCAGTCAGCAGAGCACGGTACCGTAGCTATATTCAGTTTCGAGTGCATTCACATTACTCAGATAGTATGTGGTATTCAGTAGTCGATCGTGCCTACATTGTGGACAGGCTCCCCTTCAAATAAGGGTTGAGGAGGCCGATCTAACTTTCGGAGTTCAATTGACTTACCCTAGTCGGCCAGTTAGGATAGGTCTCGCCTTTTGGCCGCACAACCCTGTCATGAGGGGTTAAATCATGACTTTCAATTATCCATCTAGGGAAATTTTCTCAATTATTATATATATATATATATATATATATATATATATATATATATTCAAATTTACAAAAACCATAGATATACCTATGAATATTAGAAGTATTATGTTTATAAAATTCAAAAAAACAATTTATGTTAAGTAGCATAGGTATGAGTTATATTGAAATGTCATATATGTTACGCAGACTCAATTATTTATGGTATTTCCAAATCAGTTTTATAATATGTAACTCACCTGCCACACACTAGTAATAGCATATTTCGTCTTACTAAGTGTTGTCTCATCCCAGTGACATAATATTTTTCAGGTGATCCAGTTAGGTAAGCAGATCAGGCTCGCAGGTAAAGGGGACTACAGTACTGCCCTGACTGTAGGGTGAGTATTTTTGGGTAGTTATTTTGAGTAGTCCCTAGGTTCAGATGAAGGTATTTTGAGTACTGTTGTGTATTTATATTTTGGGAAATATTCTGACACTCTGGTATTGAATATATGGTTATGGTTGTATGTATTCTACTTCTCCCTTCTTAGGTTGTTTATTGTGTCTCAGATTCCAAGGGTCCTATCTAGTTTGTGATATTGGTTTGATTTATATTAAAAGGTATCAGAGCAGTGAAATCTCGCAGTATATACTTAAAAAAAAAGCAGGTCGTTACAGCAGCACCCCCATCAGGTCACAGGGGTCCAGAGGGCAGCGCCCCCGAAACTTAGACGAAAAACCGCATCACTATTCTAAGGTTTTTCCTATTTTTTTCACCACTGCTATGCGCCGCTATCGACCATCTGATCATTATTCTGCAACTAGGGTTTCACCCAGTTTTCAACCACTATTCACACACTGCAACTATGCCTCCTTCTCGAATGAAGCTGCATCAAATTACAAAATCCTATGCCTCCATAACCGGAGTTCACATGCTATAAATCTTGTAATAAATAATCGCAATCACAAATCATACATTCATGTGACCATAATTGTAACAACCTGCTTATATACTCATATAATATAAGCAAAATAAATAAAAAGTCAACTCAAACCCATGGTAACGGGGACACTTGTCATTAACAGCGGAAATCTAAGCAACAGTAAATATAAATCACATTCTCAAAACCATAGAATACATAATACCAGAGTTAATTATAATCCATCACGTTATGTATTTATATACAATCTCCAAAATACCCAAAAACACCAAAAATTATTTCCTAGAATCCTACAACAAAAACCATTGATCCTAGCACAACACTTACCCTCCTAGTAGGGTAACTCAACAAACTCAACGGCCGCCACAACCTGCCGGTCCTTCTGGCTTTTCTGAAAATCATTTAATATTCGGGGGTGAGACACTTCTCAGTAAAGGAAAATAAACTAAATACAGTTGTGTGGTAACATGAATACTTAATGATAATATAGATATACGGTACAATCAGCATACCATAAATCATTAATCATTTGATAACTGCAAAAACGTATACTTTCATGTTTCTAATAAATCATACTAATCATAACTATCTAGTATAGCTAATAATACTGAAAACATACCCAGAATGAATAGCTAGCTGATGTCATGTATTACCCCCCATGACAGGTTGTGCAACCCAAAGGTGGGACCCGACAATGGCTAACCGAACACTGCCGAGTCAAAAATGTCTATAAGTATGATGGGCCCGTCACACCCTGGTCTGGACTACCAGGTGGACATCTACACTCTACACTAAAAGCCACATTGACTATCCATCTCCCACCCCCTCTTGGGGTGGTTAGCACCAATTTGATCATAGATATCTGATCTATAAGTTACAGTTCCGTGCTCCTGAAACTGAACTAAATTAACATTCGGGTTCTGATAACATATAGTACATGATAATATAACATTTAACCTAAATAGATTGATAGCATTTCTATAATTTCATAAATACAGTCTTGCGCCAAACATTTCATAAATACGGCCTCGTGCCGAATATTTCATAAATATGGCCTCGTGCCGAAATCATACGTAAAATATGGCCTCGCGCCGGCTATCAATCACAGCCTTGTGCCAAATATCTCAAACATATCATTCGGAATAAATAAATCATTTATCATGTACGTTAAAATCATAATGTACTGTATTCTTTCATAATCTCTGAAAAACATACTTCATCTATAACATTGTCATATCATAATACTTCTCACGTAAAGTAATATTCATGCCACACATTTGCTGTATAAAATCATACATTATATTATAAAATCATAATTTCTGGTATCTCATACATATATATACATTTCAACTTAATTGCAGTATTTTCCCCAAATGCACATTTCCTTCATAATATACAGATATAATACATGCTTTCCTGAAAATAAATTTCCTGATAAATAATAATAATTTGTATGGAAAATAATTGTTTTAGTTTATTCCCTTACCTGACACTAAAAGAAACCCCCTAAAATTTTCGGTCCTGCACTCGTATGGTTCCCCGTTCAATTCCCTGAAAATAATAACTCGCAGAACTAAACTTCGGTATCATTTCCTATAACTACAGTAATACTAAATTTGGCATAAAAAACCTTACCTCAACTCAGGGATGAATTTCAACTCACTTCCACCAACGATGCGCTCCGGCAGATTTGGAGAAAACTTCCCCAGGAGAGTTGTGGTGGCCTCGGATCATCGATCCGGTGAACGACGGAGCCAAAATCGAAGAGAGAGGAGAGAGAAACCGAAGGGGGAGAGAGAGAGAGAGTGTGTGTGAGTGATTTTTCTTAATTTTATGCATTTAAATCTGGGTTTTTCTATTTATAGGGTCGGATTTGTCGACGAGACACGTCACCTCGTCGACGAGTCTTGTAGAAAGTTTGTCGATGAACTTGCACCTTCGTCGACAAATTTCAGATTTCCCCAAAAATCCTCTCTCGGTATCTTCTCGTCAACGAAACTTGTCTTCGTCGACAAGGCCCTCTTGTACCCTCGTCGACGAATCCCCTGTGTTCGTCGATGAAGACCTGATAAATTTCCTCAGTTATTTTACCCCAAAGTGCAATGTCGTCGATGAAGTCTGTTGCCTCCTTCTGTTTCTATTTCCATTTCCCTTCCTCTTTATTATTTAAATACAATTATTTTTCGGGTTGTCACAATAATTGTCTGACAGAATGCTGAAAACAGAGGTTAGTGCATACACACATTCTACCATAAGCATGCATTGGTTCGATTTTCGAAGAACATGGTATTATTATCTGTATACAGCATCAACCGAGGCTCTGATACCAATTGAAGGTACTTGCCTAATAGTTCTAAGATTCGACTGTAATGTACACAGATAACAAAAAAAAAAATCTAATTATGCAAACTCTAATTACGTGATTAGGATTATACCTGCGAGATCTGTCTGATTTGATCTCGAATCTGCAAGTACGAAAACGAGCTTTTAAAGACGACCAGGAATCTTCTATTGTACTCCTTGAACACACCTTACTCCTAGGAGAGTGGGCTCGTAAGCGGCTACTAGGGTTTTCTTCTCTCACGAAAAATGTCTACCTCTATGAGAGTTCGCTCATCTCACCCTAGCTACTAAATGAAGTGCATGTATATAGGCTATTGTAGGGACCTCAGGGAAAATATGATTAGGGCTTCCCATGTAATTAAGAATTCCTAATTTGACCTGAATTCATCCTTAATTACGTTTGAAAACTAAGGTGTAGTCCCAAGAGGGGGGTGAATTGGATTTTTTAATTTTTCTTTAAGTCTTTTTTACAAATTTACAACTTTAGTAAATTCAGCAAACACACAAGAGTTGTTTAATTTTAATTTTTAATTTGATCAACCCAAAATTCAATATCAACACAATTCAATGACAATCAACCAACCAAACAATCAATTAATCAACCAATCAAAATACCAATGTATAAGTTGCAGTACTTTGCAATATTCAGCGTTTACAAAAACTCAAAGTAGAGTTTGAATGAAAGCCCTGTGTTGATTTTGATTAAAGCCCTGTTTAAAATTTTGCTTGCTTCCTTTTAACTAAGGTTTTTGCAAATGATTAATCAACGCACTCCCTTTAAGGTTTCCGCAAAATATTAATTAACATACTCCCCTAAATTAAAAGTCTTCTCAACTTCAACTTTTAGCTTCCTACACTTAAATACACACCACACAATTTATATATGCAAAAATTTAAAGAGAAATGGTAGAGAGTGAGACCAAGATTTTTACGAGGTTTGGCTTATACCCAGCCTACATCCTTGCCTTAGGCAAGACCACCTAAGGATTCCACTATACCGTTCGTTTCTGGGCGGAACAAACCATTTACAATCTCCTTAAGGGTAGAGCCCCCTATCCAAGTTATACCCCACGCTCAGTACAATGATCCAACCAACCTTGAACCATCGAAGAACTACAAGAACAAGAACAAATTCTTGGTGTACAAAGACACTCTCAAAAAAGAGTTGATTAGTACAAGTTAGAGCACTAATATACTTCAAATCAAATATCAAATAGACAAAATGAAGCTCAAGAATGAATATCACCGGAGGTTATTTCTTAGAATTCAAAAACGCAGTAGCAAATCAAGAATCGTAGGCTTTTGATCAGTAGAATATCAGTAGTATTCTTCAGCAAAAGTTTGAACAAGAAAGAGCTTTAGAAGAATTTTCAATATGAATGCCTGAATGCTGATTGTATTGCTTGGTGGTAAAAATCTTTGGGTTTAAGGAGTATTTATAGAGTTTTAGAAAGAAATTCCTTATTTCCCACGTCTTTTGGAGTGTTTCGCAAGTTTTTACAACGTTTAGAATTCAAAAACTTATTTTTGAAAATTTCCCGTTGTTGTTTAAAATTTGAAATTTCCACAAGTCAGTCAACGGGGCCTATTCTATTTGGGGTCAGTCAACAGGGCCTATTCTGTTTGGGGTCAATCAGCTGGGTCAGTCGACTAAGTCCATTCTGTCTGAGCAGAAAATTAGAATTAAAAGTATCAGTCGACTAGGCTTGTTGGGTCAGTCGGTTGAGTTGTCAAAATTTCACAATTTTCAATTCTTCAATAATTTGAACCTTTAATTTTTTAAAAACTCAAATATAACTTTAAAAATAATTTTTCGGGGTTTTTAAAAATTGGTCTCTAAGTCTATAATGTTCCCTAAAGAGCGTCATATATCCATATTGATATTGAATAAAGTACTTACATGAAACTTCTAAAACTTAAACGCTCTAAACACTAAGTCTTCATGTTTTTTCATTTCTTTGAGTCCATCTTGACTTCATGTCTCGATATGCTTCAAGCTTCATTAGTGTTGCCTATGCTTCAATATTCATTGAGCTTTCATCTCTCTTTAAATCCAAGCTTTAGTATCCGGTAAGCTTTCATTTGATTGTCTTTGGAGTATAAGCTTTCTCCTTTGATAAGCCTTGCGAGCATTGTAAAAACTCAATCTTGAACTTATATGTTTATTTCCTGAAACAATTATCACTTTAACCAACACATGTTAAATTCTCTTGATTTGTTATCATCAAAATAAGATTTATAAGTCGTACTAGACCAACAACGTTTATTATAATTCATACCACTAAAGAATTATAATTGCACTCCCTGTCATATTAAAAATTAAATTTTGAGTTCCTATTATTAAATGCTTATTTATCTCCCTATGTAAAGATTACAGATACCAGTCTATTAAATTAAATTACTAACAATTTAATTAATTGACATATTAATTCTCTAAGACCTTTTATTTAACTTATTTGATGTGTTAGATTCAAAATTCACTTGCAGGGTTTGACACAATCAAAACTTATAAGTTTCCTCAAAAGGATATCATCAATCCTGATATCGGGACTTGGATTCCATTAATAATTAATATTCACCATACACATAATGTCATCACCCAACTCACTAAATTTTTTGACCCATAAAGAATCTCACTCTTCTATGAATCAAAGTAATAAACATTATATGCATGTGTCCAATAACCACGAGGTATTAATTGTTTTATATAATTAGTATAAAAAATAATTACCACAAAACGATCATATTCAATACACACAAAGTGTACTAGCACAATGAGTTGAAACTATACCATTCTCAATAGTCAAAACAGACCTATTAAAATCTTGTGCTACAGTCCTACCAATGGTGTGTTCAATTTTATTTAAGACTGTGAACAATAAACTTATATTTTATAAGAACTGATGATCTAATTTTCTGTGTATAAGTCTTACTCTACATACTAGATCACCTACTATATGGAATAAAAGACACATGCATAATCATTAAATAAATAATGTCGAGCCAACATTACTCACAAAGATTCTCAATTTAAATTGTTAGAACCCTAAATTTATTGCTAGTTCGGCTAATAACCCAAAAATTGTTTAGTACACACTTGAAAAATAGAGAATTATATGATAAAATGACTTTAAAACACATATTGTTGTGTTCTTTTGCGGATTCGGTCAAAGAAATCATTCTTCAAGACACACATACAATTTCATGTTTTGCCTCATTAAAAATGTTAAAAATATATTAAAATATTATCAAAAAATTGAGGCTTATATCTAACTACATGATTAAATTTGATGATTTAATATACAAAATTAGTATGCGTACTATTTGTAATCTAATAACTTAATAATTTTATTTAATAGTTATTGTTGAGGTCATTTCCCGTGCGTAACACGAGATTAAAAGTCAACAAAAGAACCAAGTTAAATAGGCTAAATAATTTTTCTTAGCCTATCAAATTAAGAAAAAATCCTATATAAAATTGTGACTTCAATGTATAATCAAATTGTAGTAGAATTATATAAAAATACATATTAAAAATTTGTTAGATTTTGCCATAAAATTTATTAGTCTCACAAGCTTTTTATTTATCAATGAATTTACTTACACAACTGATAACGAAATCATTAATTAGAAAGTTAGCATGGAATCTAACTCTTCAACTCTACCATTCATCTTTCCAATAAATTGATTATTTGTAGTTGAGAATTAAAGAAAATTATTAAAGGTGTTTGGTTTGCATATAATAATAATAATAATAATAATAATAATAATACTTTAGGCACAGGCAGTCGCAGTTGACCAATTTCGTTTCAAATGAGTTCGTTGGAAGGAGGGCATCAGGTTGGCCACCGAAAGAGAAAGCAAGTCAAAACGGCGCAAAACCTTCCGTTTCGCAACGCCACTTTTTAACGTTTTAAAAATAAATAAATACAATTGGAATATGTGTGCTATCCAAATTTCCAAGTTCAACCTCTCCTCCTCCTCCTCTCCTCCTCCTCCTCTTTTCTCTCCGATGCCCAAGTCTGTCGACTTTTTCCTGCAAGAAATACAATTTCGCATGTGCAAATCGAAACGCAGATCCGACGGCGCAGAACCCATCGCCACCCCGCGAAGCTCTCGATCCCCCAAACCCTCACAACGCTCCCCCACTTCCACGAGAAGCTCCGACGCCCCCTACGACAGCCTCAACCGTTCATCCAGCACCGCAGCCTCCATCTCCACCGGAACCTCTCTCTCCAGCCTCCGCAGCTCCTTGCCCCAACAGCCCCTCATCTTCGACTTCTCCGAGATTTGCTCCGTCACCAACAACTTCCTCGCTCGACCACTATCTGCCGCTTCCACTGCTTGGCGGTGCTCCCTCCGCGGCCGCGACGCTGTGGTCCTCCGGCGCAAGTTCCGCCGCCCGATCGACTCGTTCCGGCTCCACAAATGCCTCGCTTTGATATGTAGGGCGCACCATGCGAGCCTCGTCGATCTCCTCGGCGCTTCGATCGCCGGCGACCACATCTACCTCGTGTACGACCACGTTCCCGGATCTAGCCTCGCCGACTGCCTCAGGAACCCTAAGAACCCTAACTTCACGGTTCTCTCCTCCTGGATGTCCCGAATTCAGATCGCGACAGATGTCGCGCAAGGACTCGATTATATCCACAACCACGCCCTGCCTGGTTCCTCTCTCGTTCACAACCGCATCAAAGCCACCAGCATCATCGTCACGGAACCGTCCTTTCGCGCGAAGATTCGGCACTTCGGTGCGGCCGAGCTCAGCGGCGAGAACATTCTAGACTATGACGTCATTGATTCCGAGATCCCGGCGGATTCGCCTCGGCCGTTGAAGCCTCGGGAGCAGAGCAGATCGGATACTGATCAATTGCGGATTTTTGAGGGCGCGAGAGGGTACATGTCGCCGGAGTACAAGTCTTCCGGCGTTGGAACTCAGAAATCCGACGTGTTCGCGTTCGGAGTTGTGCTGCTGGAGCTATTATCGGGAGACGAGCCACTCCGGTACGAGTTCGACCGGTCCAGCCGGTGTTACAGGAGGATTTCGGTGATCGAGAGGGCAAGAGACGCTGTCGACGGCGACGACGGTTCGGATCACGATCGCGAACGCGAACGCGAACGCGAACGCGACGAAGACGAAGGAGGGAGAGGAGGGAGGCTGAGGCGGTGGGTGGACCCGAGGCTGAAGGACTCGTTTCCGGTGAGCGTGGCGAGGAGGATGACACGTGTTGCACTGGAGTGCGTGGACTTGGATCCGGAAAGGAGACCCGAAATGGGTCGGGTTGCCGGGAAGATTTCAAATCTGTATTTGAAGTCCCAGATTTGGTCGGACAGGATGAGAGTGACTGCTGACCAGACTCTCTCTTTTGCTCCCCGTTAACCACGTCCAAATCCAAATCCAAATCCACTAACAAACAAGCTTCTGGCTTCTTTGAAATCATACCAGTTTCTGTAGTTTTACGTGAAAAATACTTCTTTTTTCCTTTCTTTGATGGAGGGCTACGAGAAATCAAAAGCTAAATTTTCTTTTGATGGAGCAGACGGCAGAAGGCTAATAATAATAATAATAATAATAATAATAAGAGCATCTTTCCATTTGCATGGTACGCTTAGTCCCATTTATGATTTATAGTTATATAGTTTATTTTTAAAAAATATATTTATAAATTTACTAAATTGTATGTAATTATAATAATTAAAAAAATTGAAAATAAATGCAATTTTTGTATATAATTTTTAATAAATCATATATTACAATAGTAGTAGTTATGAAAATAGATAAAAAAAAAGAGAGAGAGAGAGAGAGATAATAATCATTATTATCTGCAATATTTTTAAGTAATATAAGAAAATATACAATTATAAAAAGTAGAAATGGATCCTATTTAATAATTTTTAATTTATTGTTCCTCTCATAAATAAAAAAATTACATAATGAGTACAAAATCATTAGGATCAAATTAATTACTAATACAAAAGTACAACCGTTGTCCGAAAGCAAAGCATAAATAGGTTCAAATTTAAGTATGCATTCGCAAAGCATAAATAGGTTCAAATTTAAGTATGCATTCAAAGGTCTCTCTAGCTTTCTGAAACACAGAGCATATTCGGCCAATACATTTCTTTTATTTTAAGCCACACCTCAATAATTTTTAAATAAATATTAATATATATACTCTCAAAGAGGCAATATAATCTTAGAACTCATAACAGGCAATAACTTCATTTTTGGTCTTCTCAAGGATTAAGAAAGGTTAAGAAGAGGGGAATGGATGCAAGTTGACTAAACAAAGAAGGATGCAAAAAATGGAGTTGCCGCCTTATTTTTCAAAAGAAAAACAGAGAAAAATCCTAAGTCTGTGAAAATTATAGATCAGATCCAAGATTACATTTGCACATAGCGTAGGTGAGTGACTAATCATCTCAGCGATAGTTAGCCAATTAGCACCCTTATCGGCACCCATTCAAAGAATATATAGTTACCATATTACGTGCACGCATGTGTGTCCTTTTGAAAAGGAAAGATAAATGAAGGAAATAAAATGAAAATACTCATTTCAGTAATTCAGTAATAAAGTTACGACATTTAATAAAATTATTAAATTTATAAATATATTTTTAAAAACAAACTATATATAAAGATGATAACTATAAATCATAAATGAGGCTAGCTAATTAAGCATACCCATGCAAATGGAAAGATGCTCTAATTATTATTATTATTATTATTACTGATGCGTCAGCCTCCCGAGGAGCTCCACTATGTGCTAGTAAATTCAGTATTTAATTCCTGCATGCCCTCCATCATCCTTCCCTTCTCTCTCTCTCTCTCTCTCTCTCTCTCTCTCTAACCATGCCAAAGACACTGGACCATCTTTTATTTAAAAACCATGCCAAAGACACTGGACCATCTTTTATTTAAAAATCATTGAATGGTCCAGCATCTTTTACTTAAAAAATATTGGACCATCCTGCGAGTTTTAGGAAGCATAGTGGGAAATAAAGTTTCCTCTGAACCTTTATTAAATATTTCTATATAAAATAAAATCAAAGAAGGTGAAAACTCCCTTCCTTTGCCTACTTGTAAAAGAATTGCATTTGTAATTAACACATTATGATAAATTCACCTTTTTAGTCCATCTATCAATTTTGTAACAACAGTGACTGCTTTCTATTTTTTGTTTTCTGTGTTTTTTTTTTTTTTTAATTTTCATTTTCAAGAATCACATATTTAATGGTACTTTGATGTAGTAATTAGGATTAAATTCTAAGTGTTACAAATTAATTCATAAAATGTCTCATGGAGTAATTAGGAGGTGAGCACATGAAAGATAAACAAAGAATTTGTAGAGTGCTTGAAAATATTTTCAATAAAGATAGCTTGGATTTATGTATGAGTGATACCAATAATAATAGAAATCAAATCCAATTTTTTTTCATCACTTAAAACGAGTTTAGAAACTTGTATTTATAGGCAAGATAATGAACTAGCCGTTTTATGATCATTGAACTTTAAAATATAATTTATTACTTTTAAAACTAGTCGTTGCGATTTGAATTTTGACGATTAGGTCGCCCGAATTGAGATTTGGTTGCCTAAATTCCCTAGAGATGAAAATCACGAAAGTCAGTAACAATTTTTGGTCGACTGACTTTATGATTCGATTATTCGAACTATGTGTTCGGTCGCCCGAACTCTACTTTCAATTGCCCCGAGTTCCTAGAGCTGGAAGCTTGCAAGTCAGCAGCCATTTTCGTCGCTCGAACTACCTAGAATATTTATATTTCACTTCCAATGGCAATTCGGTCAACTGAACTTCCTAAAACCTCAAGACCTTTAGTTTTTTATTCCAAAAAAGATTTTAACACTTTGAAATAATTTTTGCACATTTATAAAATGATTTTCAACCAAATATAGAGTGTCTAGGGTCCAACCAAGGTCGCCTATGAGTTTCTTCATATAATCAATGATAGTGTATTCACATAGGTCCTATATGTCATATACATAAAATAAATTCTCTTAATTTTTGAAGCTTGGACTTCACGAGCTCCATGATCATAGTCATAGTCTTCAAGCTTGGTCTTTATAAGCTCTATTGATTATAGCCAAATGCAATCATCTTGTACACTTCATTTCTTTCCAATTTGCATATGTTATTGAGCTTAATACCTTAATTCCTATGAACACACTTAGTAGTATAATTAGATGTCTTAGTTTGTCATTATCAAAACAGGATGAAACCTAGATAGGCCAATAAGGACCACTTGGCAACCATAGTTCTGATACCATGTTAACAAAGTATAGTTTGGAAAGAAAGAATGAATGAATGATTGTTTCATCTTTTGGCACCTAAAGGGTTCAATTTATACAAAGTGCTTACAAACATGGATCATAGGAGTTAATCTATAAAAGGTAGGTATTTACACATGTGGATCAATTGTGTTAATTCATGCAAGGTAGGTGTGTCAGTTATATGACTTAATTTATATAAGTTAGGTATGTATGTTGGGCGTATTTACGCACAATTGTATCTTGCTAATGTTTATCTGCAAAAAAATAAAATAAAATAAAATAATTAGGAACAATTGTTATTACTAGTAAGTTCCAACAATATTTTTAAAAATAGGAAAATATACAAATTTTATTTACATTAGTTATTGATAACTATTTATTGAAATTGAATATTAGGTCATTGACTAATATTTTTAAAATATTGTTTCAAATCAATGTCATATTATTGTTATTATATGTCATGTTGATTGGTTTGACCCACTTTCAACTGACCTAGAGGCTTTTATTGGTTTGGTCACCGACCCGGGTTTTATAACCATAAAAAGAATTGAGAAGTTGATAAATGGCAGACTCTTATAAACTCCAATTTTTTTAAGCTTTCGGTGTTTGTGTGGATTACATAAAGGAAAAAATCAAACCAACAAATACACACTAAAGATTCTAAAATGAGTTCGAGAATTCCTAAAATTATATACATAAATATATGTGAACCATTGCTCCATCTTGTTTTAATGGACATACATCTCATTTATAGATGTTTGTACAATATATATATATATATATATATGTATCTGTACCTCCTCTTGATAAGATTAAGGCACTTGATCCATTCAAAACCTTCAAGGCAGAGGTAAAGATACAACATAGAAAATAAAAATTGTAAGGACAAGTAGGAGTGGAGAATATTGTAGAAAGTGCATAGAGATGGAGCGATCACTAGGTCCATTTGCTAAGTTCGTTAAATAAGAAGGTATCATTGCACAACACACAATGCCTAGAACCACACAAAAATTAGTGTTGCAAAAAGGCAAAACCAAATGCTTATGAAGATGGTAAAGAGCATGCTTAGTATCCAAATATTCTCGTGTATTTATGGAGTGAAGTCTTGAAAATTTTTTTCTACATCTTAAGTTGGGTTCCATCAAAGGGTGTTTCCAAAACACCTTTTGAATTGTAGAAAGGATGGAAACCTAATTTAGGACATCTATAGATATGAGGTTGTCCGGTTGAAGAGAAGATTTATCATCTGCATATAAAGAAACTAGACCCAAAGGTAGTCATAATTCCATTGCCTATGCAAGAACTCTTAGGGTACAAGTTTTATTCTCCTTCACATGTACATATAATTATTGAGGCTAGAAATGCTAAGTATTCTTGAGGATTTTGAGAAAGTGGGAGTTATCTTTTTGTAAATTTGGGTAAGGGACAAAGGGTGTATATTGAGACATTGGTTAAAGAATTGGCTATTAATCTTCTAGATGTCATTAAGGAAATTCTAATTCACACAATCATCATACGGAATGTGGAATCATTGAGTTTACTTCTCAAATTTTGGTAAATAGGAAGTAGAACTTAGAAATTTCTCAATAAGAAGGAAACCAGCATAAGATGATTATCTTGCATACCTACAAGAATCTAAATTTGATAATGGACCTAAGGATGATCCTATTTAATTTTCTTTTCACATGCCATGAGTAATGAGCTCTCCACATTATGGTATGATCCTATTTAGGAAGAAATAGAATCTATGGCAAAAACAAGTTTGGGATCTCATCAAGTTACCAAAAGGAGTTTTTTTTTTTTTTTTTTTAAAGAAGGGCGGTACCTCCATTTATTTATTGATAACCCCACTTTTGGCGGAAGAATACCGTGGTTACAAGACAATCAATGAGAGATAACAAAAGACAAATGTTAAAAATCTCCCAAAGAACAACACCAACATCCAGCCAAAACCGGGTTACAAGTCCAAACAAAACAAAACAAATTAGGACCTACAAAACAAAATTCACACAACATAACAAACAAAAGAAAAATAGCAAAAAGCATGAGCAAACACCAAAAGAATATCAGCTAAACATACCTCATATAAGCCATACCCATCTTCTCCAATTTATACAAACCATTGCTAACTTTAGGGAGTTGACTACTATTTGTAAACAAACTATTCCTCCCCATAGCACCTTGTCGAGCCAAGGCATCTGCTACTTTGTTCCCTTCTCTATACGAATGATTTATCGAAAAATCCACTCCTTCCAATAAACCAATAAGCTTCTCCCAAAAATCCTACAAATACCACAATGAGCACTTCCTGACTCTAATCCAATTAACTACAATATTCGAATCACATTCAATATCGATACAGGTATGACCCAACTGTTTGCAAATCTTTATTCCTTCCAACACAGCTCTCAATTCAGCTTCATTATTTGAACAAGAACCAAAATATTTTGAAAAACCAAATACAAAAGAACCTGTATGGTCTCTAAGGATGCCACCACCACCCGCTGGCCCTGGGTTCCCCAGGCTGCTCCCATCCAAGTTTAGTTTCAATCTCCCTTGCCTCGGTTTTAACCATCTTACACTTTACATAGTTTTAATTCTTTTATTCACAATTTGCACTTCCAGATTCTGCAAAACTTGAAAATCAGCATCCTTTAACTGAACCATTTCTGTCATCCTACTCAAAACCCCCACCCAATACTTAATGGAGAGCCACACATCAGTACTACTCTCTAATTTTCTTCCCATTCTAGCCACACATCTCCTTCTCCACAGCCTCCAAACTACTAAACAAGGAATGAAACCCATCAATGAACCCAATTGAGAGAACCTAGAAGCCCTATTAAACCACATTTGGACTCTTTCTTTCCAACTTTGTTGCCTAAGGAAAGGAACACCTACCTCCACCGAAACCTTCCTCCAAACCTCAGAAGCAAGGTCCCCCTTATTTAACACATGCTCCAAATCTTCTGATTGTCTCATCTCACAACAATTACATGCCGAAACCAGAGAAACCCCCACCCTTCTCACCTTTTCATCAACACTTAGGCACTCAAAAGAAGCCTTCCACATACAAATAGAAATTTTCTTCGGTAATCATTTGTTCCAAATCCACTTAGCCCAATCAAATTTTGGAGCTCTTACTCTGATAACATCCCATGCGGATTTTGTATTAAAGCAGCCATCCTTTTCCGGGAGCCATATCAGAATGTCCGAAAAATTTCTAAGATTTCCCACCTTTTCCATCACTTCATTCGCTTTATTATACCTTAGAATCCTCTGCAAATTTTCCACATCCCACGCATTGTTGATAACCAAATCTTTTAAGTTGATATGAGATTGTGCATCATTTGGACAATTTGCATACAAAAGGTCCCGAATCTAGAAACTTATCATACCACAATTTTACATCTCCTTCTCTAACCTTCCACTTAGATTTACTTAACAGATCAGGCATACCCTGTAGAACTTTCCTCCAAAAGGAAGAATCTGATCCATGCGATCTGCAAAGAGCAATATGTCCTCCTTTCACATATTTAGCTTTAAAAAATCTAACCCATAAAGAATTCTGCGTTAATAAATGCCAACCAAACTTCATGAATAACGACTGTTGCACTTCCGAAATGTCCCTTACTCCAATGCCCCCTTCCTCTACAGGAACACACAATTTCTTCCAAGCCCTCCATTTCATTTTTTCTTTTCCATCCTTAAATCCCCAGAAAAAAGAAGCAAACATACGTTGAATCTTTTTTATCACTAGTTTCGGTACATTTAGAACAGCTAACAGATGCAATGACATACTTGAAAGCACATGCCTCAACAAAACAAGACGACCTCCTTGAGACAATAGTCTACTTTTCCAGCCCTCAACTCTCTTACTGATTTTTTGGATTAAAGGGTCAAAATGACAGCCTTTCAATTTACCATCCACTATTGGCACACCCAAATACGTAAAAGGAAATTTACCCTCAATAAAACCAGTCTCTTGAAGAATTTCTCCTTTCCTCTGGACATCCAACTTGTTTGAGAAAAAAATAGCTGATTTATCTTTATTCACCATTTGGCCAGTCCAGTTTTCATACTCCTTAATCACCTCCATTAATTGACTAAAAGATTTTTTTCCAACATTAGCAAAAACAACAACATCATCTGCGTACATTAAATGCGATATAATAGGTGCACCACACGGGTGTGCAAATGGTAAAATCAGCTTCTCAGACAGCTTTTTTTAAATTAATTTAGAAAGAATTTCTTGCATGATGATGAAAATATACGGCGACAACGGATCCCCTTGCCTCAAACCCCTTTTTGACTTGAAGAAACCTCTATAAATGCCATGCATCATGACAGAAAACCATGGAGTGGAAATACAATTCTGAATCAACTTACAAAACCAGTTTGGAAAACCAAGAGCCTTAAAAATCTGATCTACCACCTGCCACTCCACTCGATTATACGCTTTGCTCATATCAATCTTTAGCATTATATTACCTCCTCTCACCCGCCTATGTAATAATTTTGTCATCTCTTGAGTAAGCGTTATATTTTCAAAAATACTCCTCCCTTTCACAAAAGCACCCTGTTCTAAAGAAATTAAATCACTCATCACCAATGAAAGCTTACCAACAAGGATTTTGGAGAAAATTTTATAGATTACATTACACAGGCTTATCAGCTGAAATTTATCAAAAGACTGATGATCCTTTACCTTAGGAATAAGCACTATGTAAGAGGAACAAAAATACCGAGGCAACATATCACCTCTGAAGAATTCTTTTACCGCATCCATCACATCATTTTTAATAATCTTCCAACAGGTAATATAAAAAGAAGACCCAAACCCATCAGGTCCCGGGCTACTATTCACAGAAATAGACGAAACAGCTTCATAAACCTCCTCCTCGGTTGGGTCTTCACTTAGCTGACCTATAGACTCCTCAGAAACTACCGACTGGATAATCTCTTCCAGGTTTGACCTTTGCACCGAACTATTTTGCCCTAAGAATTGCTCAAAATACTTCACAGCCTCATCATGAACCATCTGCATATTTTCTAATACCGAACCATCAGGAAGCGTCATTGAATTTACACAAGAATTTCGTCTCTTTTGCGTCATCACAGCATGGAAAAACTTTGAATTTTGATCCCTGTCTATCAACCATTTCACCTTTGCTTGTTGCGCCAATCGAACCTCTTCCCTTCTATACCAAACATCCAATTCAGTTTTAGACACAAGGAACTCTTCTTCAACAGATTCCGAGTATTCTGTCTGCAGTAAATTCTCATAATTTTCCACCCTTTCCTCCAACTCTCGAATAAAACTACCAATATGACCGAAGATCTGTTTGTTCCACACCCTAAGCCTTTGTTTTAGCCTTTTTAATTTACCCGCCAATTTACACAATCCTGAATCTGCCACAATGTGTTCTCTCCAAGATGATTCAACCATTTCCAAAAAATCCCTATGTGACGTCCACATGTTTTGAAACCTAAACGACGCTGGTCCATACCTTTCCATACTCGCACATAGCTGTAATAAGATAGGTGAATGATCTGAAATATTTCTTTTCAACAAAGAAGTCTTAGCTTCACCATATTTCATAGAAAAAACATTATTAATCAACACCCTGTCCAGTTTCGCCTAACTTCTTCTCAAACCTTGTTGGCCATTACACCATGAAAATTGACTTCCTTCGAATTTGAGGTCCAATAACCCACAACTATTAATACAACCATTGAATTCAGCCATAGACGAACCCAAGCGAGGTCTACCTCCCACCCTTTCCTCATCTGACCGAATTACATTAAAATCTCCCATAACAACCCAAGTCACGTCAACACTCGACATCCCCTGAAGCTGTTCCCATAAATCTCTTCTCTCAATATGATAACATTTAGCATATACAAAAGTAAGAAGCAAGGCGTCTCTATCATCTGTTACCAAAACTGTCACACATTGATTTAAGGTACCCACCCAATCCACTTGAACATCATCTTTCCAGAACAACCAAATCTTTCCACCTTCCTCTACATTAGAGCAAAAGTTAGTAAAATTCAAATACATCGCCTACCTTTGTATCTTTTCTATATCTTGAAAAGGTTCCGAGACTGCCAAAATCGAAACTTTCTGATCCTTCATGATTTGTTTCAATCTTCTCCTCGACGTGCCCAACCCTCTTATATTCCAAAACATAATTTTTTCAATCATAGGTTCAACTTTTGAGGTACTGCCTTAGACCTCTAAGACTTTCTCACTTGTCCATCATCTTTCTTTCTTCCTTCTGATTCACTCATTGTCACATTACCTGGATCAGAATAATATTCTTTTTGAGTATCAATGCAAACCTCCAAATCTTCCTTAGATACCACATCATAATTATCCCTCCACAATCCACCCTCCACTTCACCCTCTCTCTCATCCACCTCCTCCAACAAAATCAACTCTTCATCCTTATCCTTTTCAACTTTTCCCCTCCCGCCTTCATCAATAACTCCGATTTCCTGAACAGACCTAGAACAACCTCCTCGTTCTACCTGCACCCCTGCCTTCTGGTCTTTACAACGATCGACTTTCTCTCCACAATTTTTCTTTACCAAATTAACTTCCTCCACTTTTGTAGTACCCACATTATTAACCTCATTCACAATTTCTTTATTTTTCTCAATCACCTTGGACGGACCATTCACTTTTCCATCCTTCTTCTCCTCCATCCGTTGTTCCTGACTCTTTAAAATAAGATCTTCCTCTTCAACTATCATATTCTCTTTTCTATTCACTTTTTTCCAAACCATCTCATCTACCTCCTTTCTCATATCTACCTTTCTTTTATCCTTAGACTTAACTCCAAACCGGCATACTACTTCAGTGTGACCTTGTCTACAACATTTGTTACAATAGAAACCCCTCTTCTCATATATTACCCTTTGCCAATTCTATTTTTGTCCTATCACCAACGAAAAACCCTCCACAGGATCCTTCTGCAAATCCACTTCAACACATAATCTCGCACCCGTGGCTCGTGTTCTATATAACGTGGCATTATCTGTTCCCAAGAATCTACCAAATCTTGTGGCCAAACTCTGTAAACAGTCCATTCTATATAAATGTAAAGGCAGACCTGGTAAGAAAATCCATTGAGGTGCGATTGATGGCTCCTTGTTAACATCAAAATTCACGGACCAATTAAAAAGCCGAAATTGGCACCCTGCCACCCATCTTCCTTCTCGTGCCCATACATGAATGTAGTCCTTTTCGTTTACCAAATGCAACAGAACATGATAGTTATCCATGAAACTTATCATGGGGACTTCAGAGAGACCCCAGGATTGGATAATATGCCTTCGAAGGACATCAATAGACGGCCTTGTAGAAAGAAATTTAAGTACCAATGCAAACTTCAGATCCTCCGCAGCCTTTTCCATCTCCACATCTGAGAAAATAAAACCTAATTCTCCATTAATTAATTCCGGTTTCCTCAATGGGATTTTGAATTTTGAAGATGGAATTGGCCTCTTCAAGGCTTCCGCAAACGATTTTCCCCCAACAAAACCTTCCCCCTTTTCGATCTTAACATCCCCCGAACCACTCCCTATCTCCCGTATACTAGCATCGACACCTCCCCTCAATCCTCCGGTAACAGTTACCGAAGATGGTTCAGTCATGTCTAAAAAATAAGTTTCTTGTTTTCCATATTGACCACCGAAAAGCGAATACAAAAATAAATAAAAAATAACAAATAAAAAATAAAAATAAAAAACCAAACCTGCAGTCCCGTAGATCTACGTCTGCCGTCCCCGTATGTTTCTTGTGCAAATTCGCCGACTACGTCTTTTCCCTAACACTTCTCGCAACAACGCCGGAGCCAATCGCTGCCAACGCCAGAGGTGAAAACGCTGCCACTGCGTCCGGGAACTCCGTTGCGGAACGCCGCTGCTGCAAGGCCCAATCCGTGATCGATGCGGGCACTCCACAGATGGTCGCGGGATGCCGCTGCTGCAAGGCCCACTGGCGACAGCAAGGCAGTCCCACCCAATCTCCCGGAGATCCAGACGCGACGACTGGAGAACAAGGCCACGCGAGCGACAGAGAATAAGTCCGGCGACGGCGGCTCGCAAGAAACGCGAGCAACTGTCCGGTGAAGACGGCAGGCCAGGAGACACGAGCGACAGAAACGTCCGGTGACGGCGGCTCCCAAGAATGAAGGCGGCAGGCCAGAAACGCGAGCGACGAGTTAACGACGGCTTGCAAGGCAGTCCCACCCAATCTCCCGGAGATCCAGACGCGACGACTAGCGAACGAGGTCACGCGAGCGCCAGATATTACTTCCGGCGACGGCGGCTCGCAAGAAAACGCGAGCAACAGTTACCAAAAGGAGTTGCACATGGGTTTATAAAACCAAACAAAACCCATCATAGCATTAGAGTGGTATAAGGCTAGACTAGTAGCCAAAGGTTTCACTTAAAGGAAGGGCACCGATTGCCATCCTACCTTATCTATAGTATTTAGTAAAGACTCTTTCAAAGTAATCATGACCTTAGTAGCTTATTTTGATCTATATTACACCAAATAGATGTGAAACAATCTTTTTGAATAGGGATCTTGAAGAGGAGGTATGCATGACCTAACATGAATGTTTATGTGACCAAAATAATTATTTTGCTTTGGGAGCTCAAGAAATCCATAGACAAACCAAACAAGCTTCCCTCATGGTACTTAAAAGTTATACAAAGTTATTACTCCATATCACGTTATGGACAAATATCATTGATCAATGTATATACCTTAAGATTAATAGGAGCAAATACATTTTTCTTGACCTATATATGGATGATATTCTACTTGGAAGCAATGAGTTAAAATGATTTGGTTGGTACAAGAGTTTTTCTTCTCAAAACTTTGAAATAAAAGATATGAATGAAGCCTCTTATGTCATAGGCATAGAGATTCATAGAGATAGAGTCCTAAGGCTATTAACATCATCTCAGAAGGTTATATGAAAAAGTTAAAAAATTTAAGATGAGTTTTCATTCATCCACTACAACTCCTATAATGAAATATGACAAATTCAGTCTTAATCAATCAACACAACCCACTTTGGAAGGAGATCAAATGAAAATCATATTATTTGCCTTTGCCATTGGCAATCAACATATGCATAGGACTTACATTGACTTTGCATTAAGAGTGCTCTACTTAGATACCAAATTAATCTAGGACTAGAGCACTAGAAGCGTGGTAAGAAAATCATGCAAAATGCTTAGGATTTTCATAAAGACAAAAGATAATTCTTAAAGCGTTTTGCTATTTAGACCTAGATTTTACTAGATGTTTAGATACTAGAAAGTCTAGTATATTATTTATTCTTCACTAGTGCTGCTATCTCTTAACAATTTGTTTCTTCTTCTACCATGGAGGAAATGAACATCAGAGGCATTATGGTTACAAAATTTCATCACAGACTTGTTGATTTCATAACTCGACCATTCTATGATAATGTGGTTGTACTTTTCTCTCCCAAAAAATATAAATGTGGCAACAAATTCATTGACATTAAATATCCTGTTATTAGATAGAGATGATCGAGAATAAGTGCTACTATTGAGGACATCAAGACTCAGTTAATTCTCTCAAATCCCAGGGACTACCGCTTTGCCAACCATGCTTTATAGGCATAATGTGGAGCATCCTTTTATCAGATGACGAGATAGTCAAGAACAAGGACGCTGCTAAAACTTTGCCAGCTAAGCTTTGTAGAGATTATGTAGAGCCATTGGGACTTTAGCTCATTAAGTCTGATGTACCATCAAAGGTAAAAAGTCAAAAGTATTAAGGATTAATCAGTATCTATTTTTCTTATATTTGGTTAAGAAATTGAATCATTGTGTTACTCAAGAGTTGAATCAATTTTCTAACCATTTATTGCAACAAAATGGCTCAAAATAAGTGTGATTATTTCACAGCATATACACTAGAACACCATTCTGGATTTAGATCCGGTTTTCAAACATTTGGAAAACATTCTGTGGCCAAAATTTTTAACACAGATGAGGCACTAGAACATAGGAAACGAAAAAGATCTGGGGCAAAATGTTCTTCGACGAGGCTGCAGCTAAAAAAGAAGGTTCATGCACGGTTCTTCCTAGGTACAATTCTTCCACGGGGGCTGAATGCATCACATTCACTTCTGGCAAGAACAGGAGTGACATGCCCTAGATGTGAAATCCTAGACTTGCACTCCCTTGGATATGGATGCATAATGGCTAGTTCACGAACACGGTTTAGCAAAGATTTCGGTAAGGGACGTAAAGCGTGCTTCCGGTTCTGCTCAACCTGCATCAGCCATTTTCTCATACACTATATCATAAGAAGACAAAAAAAATGATGTTTTGCTAACTTGGAAGTACAAATGAGACTCCAAAATAATTTATAACTGAACTATAATCATCAAGGGCAAAGACACCCTACTATGTTTCCAATAAATTCATGTCAACTCCACTCAATTCTATAGAATGAGATGATGCAAGTCACTAAATAATATTTGATCAACCATTTTTTGCTAACTTGAAAGTAAAAATGAGACTCCAAAATTACTTGTAACTGAACTATAATCATCAAGGACAAAGACCCTGTTGTGTTTCCAATACATTCATGTCAACTCCACTCAATTCTATAGAATGAGATGATGCAAGTCAGTAAACAATATTTTATCAATCTTGCCCACGTGGAGATTCATAGCCCAAGATATGCGGCAAGGGTAGAGCAGATCAACTGCATATACAGGCAACTTTTTGGCAGCTTAAATTAAAACAAAAGAAAAGATCAAAAGCTTTTTAAGTTTTTAGATCACTGTATCTTTTAGTATGCAAAATTTTACACACAGAATTGAAACCAAACCATTGCTGAGACATAATAATCAAACAAGAATTATCAAATGATTTGAACCAAACAAATTATCCATCTCATTAAAATATCGATGTTTAATTGGGAAAGTACCAAAATGAACTTTCAAATAGGGTGATTTACCCAATTAACCTTTGGTAATTGCAGTGTAAAAAAAAAAAGAAAAGAAAACTGAAGCAATGTGTAGCATGATTGTCAATATCTTACAAATAACACCATATGACCAATGTATGAAATAACCATGCTTTTTCCGACAGGTGCCAAACAGATGTATATTGGGGTTTCTTAGTCACTTGCATATAAGCACCAGTGTTTTGATGATCTCAGCAGCCACATAAAATGTTCAAAATGACAAATTTCTAAATAAGTATAACCTCAAAAGAAGGCCTAATATAACAAGATGAAAGCCTACACCTAATCCTCGCAGAAAGCAAATTCTACAATGAAAAGAAACAAGAGTCAGAATGTGAACCTCTCTCCTGCCCTGTAGGTGTGCATGGCTAGATCTTAGAAGATTCCGCCATTTGTCCTGTAGCATGCTTAAGTTATATATAGAATTTTTGGTTCAAGATCAAGAGTAGTAGTTTGATTATGTAAAGCATTGTGAATTACTCTGAGATCTATGGGTGTCCGATAAGCAGATGATGAAAACGAGAGCCTTTTAATATCTGTCCATCTTCCAACTCCATATTGATAAACACCATCAACCAGCATCATCACCTCAGAAAGAGTCCATAGCTTTTGATTCTTCCTCCGATCAACACCTTTTGCAGATCTTGTTCTCATCATGCATTCATCTTCAGATTCAGTTTGACTAAGATTGTCATCGGAGTCAAGCTCCTGTGCAGGAAAATATACAAAAAAAATTGAGATCAAGTTAAACTGGTAATTGCAGAAAAACTGTGATTTTAAGTACAAGCTGAGCAATTCTTGCATTAAGAAATATGTGAACTAAACCCACTAAGCTTAGAATGTGTAACAGGAACAGGAATCAAATATTTACAGAACCAATGTAAGGATTTACCAAACTTCAAGTTCAAATCATGGAAACAGTCTCTCTAACCGTGGAGGTAAGAATGCATGCACCATGCCATCCCCAAACCCATAAGGCAGGGGAGCATTGTGCACTGGGTGCTACACATTTAACGAAAGGATTACCAATTTAGATCCTAGCAAAAGACGCAACCCCAACCAAAATGGACAAGCCATGTCCTTCCAAAGCCCCAGAATGCTGCTAATGGCAATCAAAAGAAAACAATTTGAATGCTGGTGATTGATCTCCATATCCAGATTTCTAAATGGCAAGCATGTACAGTAGCCTGAATTTAACATCTGCATGATACCACCTTATAAACCATGCCTTTTTTACCCTTATAAGAATTTATCTTTTACCTAATTGGTATGCATACACATGAAATTAGCAAAGACATATACGTGCCCTTAAATAGACACTTCCTTCCCAAACACCACCCCCCCCCCCCCCCCCCCCAAAAAAAAAAAAAATTAGACATCTTTATCAGAAAAAAGGTGAATAGAGATGTAATGGTGATGACAGTTTTCCTCACCAAAATGGATGTGTTTTTCTTTGGATGTCCTTTCTGTTCACAAAGTCCAAATGATGCCTGATAGTGACTTCCACCAGTAGAAGCTTTCCCAGGAACTGACGTCAATGCTCTCAATCCCACTTGATGCTCATTGAGAGATCTAACACCCAGAGGTTTATTCTTAGAAGTGGTAGTAGCAATTTTTCGTTTTCCCTTCAGATATCTTGACTTCAGATTTGAAAATTCTTCAATGTATCTCCGAGTAGGTTTTCGCAACCTCTTGCGTGTAAGAAATTCACCAATTTCACTTGCTTCAACAAGACTCTTTTTTGAAGCATCCTGCCCACATAGGCCTTCTTCAACTAAACCTGGATTATACTTAGAAACTCCCTCATTTGAGGAGGTATAGTATGTAATCTCAGGGATAGGACCACGAGCACAAATCTTGTCCTTACTAGAAGATACACTACCCTCCAACAGGCTTGAATTACTGTCCAACTTGTCATCTGGCCCATCACATCCACATTCACCCCCACAGGAGTCATGTAGTTCAAATGTGGTCCTCGTGTCAAGTATATAGCTCTGGCATTCAGGCACTGGATTAGTTGCTCTTGGCGAGTCCGACATCCCAACAGGATCAACATCATTTCCACTAAACCCTGGAGAATGACTTTCTGAACATGAGTTCTCTATGCTCGGACCATTATCCAATCTGGAGCCTTTTTCAACCATGTCAATGTCTGCACTCATAAAAATTATGAATAAATTTTAATTAACATGCTGTAACTGAGCCACAGAAGATGCCCATAATTTTTACCCAAAAGATAATCTTCACATGCATTAGAGAGACCATTTGTCGCATGAAGATCTCCCAATTCACCAACTTCATCCAGCATTTGACCAGAAATCTACTAAAACATTCTCTCATTAGATAGCCTATCACAACAACAACGGCAACAGTAACGCATAAAAATGTCACAAATATTGACATAATAAAATAGTAGTTTCAGTTACTAAAGCTTAAGCATAAGCAAGAGCAGAAAGAGATTCTTGCAATCAATAAATAATTTTTAAATAAAAATGGCCCAAAACACTGCTAAATGCATCTACACGCAGGTTCTCAAAGTCAGTTCTAGCGGAAAGGCGTTTCTAAAGCAGCTCCTGGGAGACGTTAGCCTCAACATCTCATGAAAGATTAAACCTGAAAACCTTCTCCAATTCTAGACATTTTTACAAGCTAGTAAATCACTAAAAATCTTCTGAAAATGAAGCTCCTTTGAATGCTAGGAAACATCGACACTCCTGAAAGCTCTCTGTGTCAGTATCCAACACATGTCAGACACTGCCACGTGCCCAACACAGCCCAACACATGTCATAAGCTAATTGAATTGTTTTTCTTTAAAAAAAATTGACATGTTTGAGACATGGATGGACACTGGGACATGGCTGGGACACATTTGGACCTAAGATGCCGTGTTTTGTCCTCCCCTTAATACTGTCACATAGAACAAAACCCAGAAAATAAAAAACGAGAAAAAATTGAGTCGAGAGATGCAGAGGCAATACAATAGAGTTTAAGCCCTAGCACCTCGCTGTCTTGCACCACCGGAACAGCAATGACAAGAGTTGCTGGAGCAGCAACATATTAGAGCGGCAGCCAAAGTGAGTGCCAGAGGAAGATTTTCCATCTCCAGTTTGAGCCAACCAGTAATATCGAGCTTCTCTCTTCTCCCTCCCTCTTTCCTCCCTCCTTCCCTCTTTCCCCACCAGATATTAGCCACTCCATTTCTTTTTTTCGTTTTGAATTTCTAAATGAGCCAGGGCATAGCATTGCCTGCTTGCCTCTATCTACCTTGTGTTATTTTCTTGTATTCGGACCACAGTTTTTAAGGTTGAGTATTCTCTAATATGAATGTAGCTACTGAATGTGTGTACAATTGTAATTTGTACAGAGAATTTATTTGTTGAATGTGCATGAATGATGCCCATATTTCAGTTTAAAGTAAAATAATTTCAATATTTTTCACGTAGAAGGGAAAACCATGCCTTAAAATATATATTTTACATTAATTAATTAGCACATCCCTGCCGTGTTGTGTCCTAATATTTTCAAAATTGCCATATCATTGTGTCACTATCTTGTCAATCCATGTATGTATCGGTAATTTGCTTTAAAAAATTTGCATTAAAAATTGATTAAAAGAACTTCTCTAAAATTTAAAACAGGTTGGCCCATGGCAAAAACCAATAAGATAAATATAGAATTGAAAATTTTCAGAAACTTAAATTTTCCTAATGAGGGTTTAAGATGTGTATCTAGATTAGCATTATAAGAAAACTTCAGGGCCAGACTGTCAGAGAATGAGAGCATTTGTGATGCTTTCAAACAAATTATCCTTAACCCAAATCAAACCTCAAATCAGCAAATACTATTTTGTTCTATCTCTTGGATTTCCCAAGTCTAATTATCATCATAAATCAAGACGTGTATGTTGCTCTGCATCTTTAAGTTGATGTTCCTGAGTCTTCTCACTGCAGTGCACTGCAATCACTATATAGAAAAAGAAGATTGAAAACTCATTTACCTATCAAAACCCATTATCACTGGAAAAATTATGGCAGAATAAACTTGACTCTAGACCTCTTGCCATTTAAAATTTGTAAGGAATCTAGAGATCCTGGTACATGTGCTGAAGGTAACATTATGAGGCAGTGCTGCTGCACCAGTCAAGCATAATTGATGTTGTCAGCTGCCATAATATCTAGTAGTAGTTGTTATCTTGATATCATTAGGGTCTAGTTAAAGTGAATAATTTCCAAAGTGCAGCTTTACTTTCAGAGTTTATTAATAAGGCTTTTTGAATGGAGAAGTCAGAAGAAGCTTTAGTCAAGAATAGTCATTTCACTAGGCATGTGCAAGTCTGTTATGTAATTTATTTATGCAAGCCTAGACAATGAATAGCAGTACAGAAAATTCCTTTTCCGTTTTGGTTGTCAATTCTGCCTGCTCAGAATTTTCCTCAGAACTTGGAATTATGAAATGAGGATTCACTGGGTGGCACCTTCCATAGCCTCCACCAAAGCATTTCCAACAACAAACAACAACAACAAAAACAACAACAAAACCAAGCCTTAAGCCCCACTAGGTAGGGTCGGCAATATCTCACTTTGCACTAAAACTCCAGTAATTGTCCTTAATCAATCAAATTTCTAATCTGAAAGATCCTACAATCTTTCCTCCACGCACGCTGCATCAAATTGGCATCAGAGAAGGTTGTCCTTTGGGCATTTATAGATGGCTGCTAGGGGAGGAGTAAACTGCAGATGAAGAACAGGACTTATGAACTGCATGAACAAGTTCAAAACCCCATGCAGTTGATTCTTCACAGTTCTCACAAATAATCAAGGAAATGGAAAGAGATGGGATCATGAATGAGAGAATTTGAGGACAAACTCAATCAGAATGCTGGGAGGATTGGATAGCATGAAATCATCAAAACCCTAGAGCATATGTTGTTCAAGCCCAAATTGCAGAATTTGATGATGACACAATCCCTGGACCAAATGGACAGCTAAGCAAGCTGCTTTGAATACAAATATATTCCAGAAGATTGGAGAGTCAACTTGGTGGCTGCAAAATTGAGAGGTATGCTTGGTGGAGACATTACCATAATGATTGTAAACTTAGAGGCAAAGGGAAGCTCAAACAATGGAATAAAATGACAGAGAAGCTCAAAGCACAATTCCCACTGAGTACTGGCAGGCCTATCCAAGTACAAGAAAATTTGTATCAAAAAGTGCAAGGCAGCTTGGAAGAGTGTGAAAGAGTACACAAAGGAATTTGATCAATTGATACTATGGAGTAATCTTGCTGAAACTGAATCCCAGAAGGTAGTCATTACATCAATGGTTTTTGAGTGGCAATTCAAGATTCAGTAAGCTTGCAGCAACTTTTCAAAGTAAGTGATGCCCATCAGCTTGCCTTGAAGGTTGAGGCTCAATTGATATGGAACACATTGAGGAATCTAGGCAGATCCACAGCAGGAGTTTCTTCCAGCCACACGGCCTTGAACAGAAACATGAAGGCAGAACCAGCAGTTCCTGCAGAAAATACTGCTAGTCATGGAAATCAGCCTCATGACCCACAAAGTCAGAATGCCATTAATTGCTACAGGTGTTCAAAACTTGAACATAGATCAAATTAGTACCCAAAAAAGAAGCCCACAACAAAATATATTTCAGAAAACTAGGAAGAAGAACCAGACGGCATTGATGCTGATGAAACTCACCATGAGACTGGGCATGAAGCTAACTTGGAAGAATAATGGATTGAAGCTGACAAGGTAGGTGAAATGCAGGTTGTTTGGAGCAACAAATGGCTAAGATCAGATATATAATAACATTTTTTGCATGCTGCACATCAGGTGAAACTTTGCATTTTAATAGTTAACAACAACAGCAGTGAGAATCTAGTACAATAAGAAAAATGGTGGACGAGCAGAAACTCAAGACTAAGAAACACCTCCAACCCTATTGCATCCTTTGGTTCAGCAGAGGAACTGAGGTGCTTGTATTGTCAAGATGTTTGGTAAGTTTTTCAATTGGCGATTCATTTAAAGATTCAATTTAGTGCAACGTGGTTCCAATGGATGATTGCCATATCTTACTTGGTTTGGAAATACCGTTCATCATGGTAACACAAACACTTAATTCTTTCTTTTTTAATGGTAAAAAGAAGGTTCTAAGACAAATAAAAGAGGATGCGGTGATGAAAAAGAAGGCCAGATGTTCTTGTTTACTTCTGGGTTTGAAGTTTATTAAAGAAAGCAAGGAGTGCGCAGCTGTTTATATGATGCTCAGGAATCCAAAAATTCGTTCTCGTTTAACTCCAGAGCATGTGAGCAGGCTGCTGGAAGAATGCAAGACCCTATTTCAAAGACATCTTAGAAAGACATGAAGCCGTGGACAACAAGGTGCTCGCCGAATTTTTCCTACAGGATGGATATTTATTAAAGGATAACAAGCTGCATGTATCAACTGGTTCTTTAAGAGAGTTTCTAATTGCTGAAGTGCATAATATCGAGCATGTTGGTCAAGACAAGACACTGCATTGGGTGTCTAAAAGGTATTTTTGGCCTACCTTACATTAAGATGTTTACAAGTATGGGAAAGATGTTGAACATACCAAATTTTGCCAAAGCCAGCAGCAAAATATTGGTTTCTGCACATCTTTACTGAAACCTGCTGCTCCATGGGTCAAGGTAAGTATGGATTTTGTTGTGGTATTGCCTAAAACAGCAAGAAGTGTTGATTCTGTATTTGAGGCGGTTGATGACTTCTTGAAAACAGCATATTCCACAGCAAGTGAAAAGACATCTGATGCTACTCATGGAGCAAACCTATTTTTCCAAGATATTGAAGTCACATTGCTTGCCCAAGACCATATCAGATAGGGATCGAAAATTTCTTATCAAATTCTGGGATAAGCACTTTCAGTTTATAGTCATGGAAAGCCCAACCATGGGAAGTCTTAGATATGCAACCAAGAGCTTATGTTTAGAGATGCCAAGATGTGTGAATCACTAAAGATGCAAACTCAAGCAGCGACAAGTTTCTTCTGACAAGGGGGTACTGATGCAGTGCTGTGGCACCAGTGAAGCATAGTTAATGTTGTTAGTTGCCATAATATTTATTAGTGTTTGTGATTTAGGTATCATTATTAGGGTCTAGTCAAATTGTATCATTTATTAAGTCCAGTTTTATTTTCAGAGTTCATAAATGTTAAAGCCCCATATACATTGTTGGCCCACAACCTAACAGCTTAAGCTTTTAGGTAAAGTTGTATTCTAACACAGTATCAGAGCTGGTCATCAGAAGGTCCTGAGTTCTAGTCTTGTTGCCCGCATTTATTGTGTTGTGTTTAAAGAAATTATTGTATTCCCTATCATGGGCGTTATTTATCATGTGTTTATCTCTCTACATGCTGTCGAGCCGCACATGCAGGGGAGTGTTAATGCTTGATATACATTTTTTGGCCCACAACCTAATAGTTTAAACTTTTAGGTAAAGTGGAATCAAACCATAAATAAGATTTTGAGTCTGGAGAAGTTAGAAACAGCATTAAACAAGTCATTCCCCTAGGTATATTTAATATGCAAGTCTGTTATGTATTTCTATTTTGTCTTTATGTTAGCGCAGATATACAGAATTTTCCCTTCCCATTTTGGTTATCAATTCTGTTCTGTTCACAAATTTCCTGAGAACTTGGAAGTGTGGGTTGAGCATTCGGCATGTGGCACCTGCCCATAGCCTCTACCGCTGCATTTTCATGCTAGAGGATCTCTCTTGCCACTAAAATCTCCCTGTAAATTTCTAATTTGGTGGATTCAATCTTTTCTCCATGCACACTGCATCATATTGCAAGGTTTATCAGGTTAAAACAAATTGTAAGGATAACACAGCAGAAGTCACGTGCTTAAGGATTGAATTTTTCTGTTTTTTTTTGGCAGTAGCATTTTATCCATTTTTGTTCTCTTACTGAATTTAGGAATTTGCGTGTGAGCTAGTGACAATAGTTCTAACATGACCATGCACCCACTGCAATATTTTGTAGAAGATGCTAGCACTTGTACCCACTTTCTAATCTTGTATAGAAAATTTTAAGAATAATACCAATATCTGAAATAAGAGAAGAAAATATTCTGGTAAGTAAGCAACCTAATCAGGTGAATGATCAAATTTAACTTCCTAAGATGCTCCTCGGGGAATTCAAGGGCGAGTGGTGACATGTGAATGATTAGGACTCAACAATGTTCATGTGTTTAACTACTCCATGGATATGGGTTGGTCCCCCCCCCCCCCCCCCCCCACCACGGGTGCAAACATACAGTTCTTTAAAGGCAAAGAAGAAAATTTTATCTTCCATAGAGGGCAGCAAATGCACATGCCAGGCAGCAACATAGTAAGAAGCTGTTAAACCTGCAGAAATTCCATCTCTTCTTCTCAGCATGCATGTGTTTTCCATAGCTGCAGATTTTAGCCAAAACAAAAATCAATTTTTTAAGCCAAAAGTGGAATCATAACCACACAAAGCTTTCCCACTTATTTCCAGCGCTTCTTTTTTCCTTGCTCTAAGCAGGTTGCTTGGGGGTTTACTTTAATTTTCCAAATAAGCTTCCATTGTTGCTTCAGTTTTATTTTCTTTTTGCATAAATCACCCTTGTTCTATTTTATATTTCCTCTCCTAAACAAATTCATCTTTCATCCATGAAAATACAGACATAAATAGGATAGAGTAGCAAACATCACTGGCCCCCCAAACCAATCAAGCACTTCACCCAGTTCTCTGCCTCCTTTAGTTACTCCCGCATGATAATAGAGATCATCAAAAATAAAACATGGCCCAGAAAATTAGATGTAGTAAATAATAACTGTTTATATGCCCTTACAAATTTACAGTAGATAAAGATTACAAAACACCATGCAAGGGGGGGTGTTTGGAGAGAGAGAGAGAGAGAGAGGAGATAAAATGTAATGCAATTATATCATTCATCTGCAAGCATATCATTCATCCAAAATTTAATTCATTGAGAACCTCATAATGAGTAAAAAGAATCGACAGATAAAAAATTTAAAATCTGGCATGATACAAATTAAATGTATGAACAAAAGAAGATACATACTTTGAGTCTCAATTCATTTTCCTTTTCTCGAGTAATATTAGAATCCAGACCACCTAAACAAGACCCACCACAAAAAACTGCATTAGCAATAGAGTGAGCCATATTTAATGGGGAAACAAGACTGAAATAGAACCAATACAATCATCTCAATTAATGTATTTCACATGACCTCAAATACATTATCACTAATCCAAAATGTCAAGACTTCTAACAACCACAACCATATCTTGAAATAAGGGTACCCCTCTATTAATAGAAACAGAGCAATTATGAACTTGAAAGCTGTAAAAGCCATGCAAGAATGCTCAAGAACTACAAGATGAACTATTAAGAATCATTCTAGCAGCCCCTATAGTTTTGGGTGCAGTGTGATTTTAGAGCTTGATCTTGTAAAAGGAAAAACATGCTTTAAGAAGAGAAAATTACACTTGATAACTGAGTGAACCAAATAAAAGCTAAGATCTTTATATTATAAGGAGTGTAAAGCAGTTCCAAGGAAGACTTTAACTACACAAATATTCTGCTATTAGGTAACTGGAAAATCAAAAAGGAAAGATAAAATAGATCAGTCTTGAGAGAAACAGGCAGCAAAAATAGTTAATGCCTGATACATTGTTAGCCCACAACCACCTTAGCTCAAGCGGTAATCTAATATGGTATTACTGTCATGATACCAGAAGGTACTGGGTTTTATTCTTGTTGCCCCTATGTTACGTGAAGTTGTTAAAAACTATCTTCTATTTGTAATAGTGCAACTCATTGTTCGTTTTTATCTACACATGTGATTGATTTGCACATGCAGAGGAATGTTAAGGTTCGACATACAATGTCAGCTCACAATCTAACAACTTAAGCTTTAAGGTAAAGCAGTGATTGAACTTGCATCCAGAATATGTAAACAAAATTTAAAGCTAAAATTATTAAATAACAAGTTGGATAGTAGAAGATAATTTCATTGAATAAGACAGCTTTTCAATTATTAAAAACAATGAGAGAGAGGTCCTAAACAAATCTAAAGGGTGAGGCAAACTAATTAAAGTGCTAGCAGCAATAATAGGATATCTTAAAAGCAGTCCAAACCAAAAAATATTGTGGCATAAAACACGATACAAATTGTAGAAATAAAGAAGCTTTGACTATTCAATAAGCTACTTAAAGAAAGTTTAATAGATCTAAGAATTTAAGATATGTTCAAAAAAATTTGAACTTAAAAGATGGTAAAAGAAAAATCCATTGGATCAGAAGGCATTCCTATTAAACTTCTAAAAATGCTTAACATTTAGGAGATAATGGAACAATACGACTGACGACAAAGAAAATGCCAAATGAATGGACCAAAGGCATTTTAATACCTATATACAATAACAAAAGTAGATATCCAAAATTGAAGTGACTGTTGTAAAATTAAACGCATGTGACTCTCACAGTGAAACTTAGGGGAAAAATATCAAATAAAGATTAATTCAAGCAACAAGACTATACGAAAATCAGTAGATATCCAAAATTGTAGTGACTGTTGCAAAATTAAACTTATGCGACTCTCACAGTGAATCTTAGGACAAAAATATCGAATAAAGCAACAGTGGATACCTATGAAAATGTTTAGGTAAAGGCAAGGCAGAGGGATTTGCACATGGGTTTTTATTAACTTTGAGAAGGCTTATGATATGGTCCTTAGGAAAGTATTACAGTAGATTCTATATGCAAATTGAAGGGGTCATAAAATGTGTGTGCGCACAAATGCACATGCTTCAAGAATATGTACTAGGCGATGAGTAGTGTGAGGACAATAGGCGAAACCAAGATAATTTCCTATTACAATATGCTTATTTAACAGTACAGCTTTGAGTCCATATATTTATCCTTCAATTTGGTTTTTGTAAACAAAATCAAGACAAGGTCCCCTGATGTATTTTGTTTGCTGATGACATGTGTCAATTGATGAAACTGGAGGAGGATTAAAATATAAACACTATGAAAGGAAACAAGCTTAAGAAATTACAGATTTAAGTTATGTACACCTAGAAAATGCATAAAGTGTAATTTCTAACAATCCTAGAGGAGCCAACAAAGAAAAATTTAAAATTCATGGCAATGAAATTTTCAAAACAGTAGACTCTTTATTTCAATCATTTGAACAGATACAAACATTGATGATATTATCACACATAAAGAAAGTCAGATAAAATAAACGCGCATTCCATGCGTTATATAACCATGAAATAGCTCTAAAAACTCCCATCTAAGTTAGATTGTTTGAAGTGTTGGGCAACTAAAAACAACATATGCAAAAAGTAAACATAATTGAATAACAAAGCTTATATGGATGTGTGATATAATTCCAAAAGATAAAATCAAAAAGAACACATTCATAAAGAGCTGTTCCACCTAGAAATACCAGATAAGAGGAGCATTTAAGATAGTTTTGGGCACTTACAAAGTATATTAAATAATAAACCAGTGATAAAGAGCAATTTAATTAGAGTTAGACATATTAGGAGGGAAATAGGTAGGTTTGAGGTGTTAAAGAGGGATTTGACAGCCCTTCAGTCTTTGGAGGATGTTGCCCAGATTGAGGAGAACGGTGAAAAAACATTCATACAGGCAAACCCATAGTGAGACTTAAGGCTTCATTGGTACATATCAAATTTAGAAAAAGCCCTTTTCCCCATACGGAAGCCTGTTTTGAAGCTTATGCCATCAAGTAAAAGAGAATTGAACCTCAAATGTGGTGTAGACAGATGTTAGAAGATGTGTATGCATATATATATATATATATGTATATAGAATTGTGAGAATTAGCAAAAGAAGATGAAGAACAGAACAGAAGCAGCAGCAGGAATACAGAACAGAACAGGGGTGAGAGACAGAATTACAAGAGAGATAAGAGAAGGAAGAAGGAGAAGAGAGGAGGAAGAAGGAGAAGAGAGGAGAACCTGAGAGAGAGAGAGAGAGAGAGAGAGAGAGGGAAACTGCAATCTGATTCAAAACAATAAATGTACAATAACTTGCATGTCCAGCACTTATACCACTAATACAACTAACACATATTTACAAGTAGCAACAAAATACATAATTACAAATACTAAAATCCCTAAAAATACAAAGAAGTCTTTCCTAAACCTACGCCTAAAATACGTGTGCCAAATGGGCGGCCTAGGGGGTACAGGCGGTCCCCATCATTTTCCCCCACATGAAAGGAACTCTGCTCTGCACAGTGGGACTGCAAATATGACTCCAGCAAGTCAGGAGAGCTGTCACGAACATCATCCTCGGCAAGCCATGTAGCGTCTGACCTGGGCAAACCTATCCACTGAACCAAGTAGCAATGAAAACCACCATGAGGAGATGTCACAAACTCATCATCCAAAATAGACTCCACTGTTTCCTGTGGTCAAGAAATAGAGGGAGGCTGAGGAGCGGCTGAACCTGCATGGGCATCAAATGGCAAACCAGGAGACTCAAAAGTGCCACGGTAAGGTGTCAAATCCTCTACATAAAAAACTGGACTAACGGTCATATGCGTCAGTAAATCAAGTAAATATGCATTAGGTCCAAGTTTCTTGAGGATGAGGAAAGGGCCAATGGTACAAGCATGGAGCTTTTTAAATGAATTTCTAGGATAGTGGTCAGGTTTTATGCGGACCATGACACTATCACCTGCTTTAAAGTCTCTAGCTTTATGATGTATATCTGCAGCAAGCTTATAATCCATATTACTCATAGCAAGTTTTCGCCTAACCTCAGCATGCAGCTCATGAATGTGATGGACAAAAGACTCAGCAGGCCTAGAAATACAGGCATCCGGTGGCAAAGGAACAAGATCAATGGGTGCACGGGGTTTATAACCAAATACCCACTTGAAAGGACTCTTACCTGTGGAGTTATTCACAGAATTATTATAAGCAAACTCAACAGTAGGCAGCACCAAGTCCCAATTGCCCAGTTTTTCTCCCACAACACATCTAAGTCAACAAGTGAGTTCCACACATTTTCCAAGGTGTCTTCCAAAAGTAGCTGGAGAACTTGATATCCCTATCAGACAATATGGAGATTGGCAACCCATGCAATTTGATGACCTCTCTAAACGACAATTTAGCTACATGAGATGCATCGGAAGTCTTATTACATGGAATGAAATGTGCCATCTTGGGGAATCTATCAACAACAAATATGGAATCATGTCTCCGAGCTGTTTTGGTGAGTCCAAGAACAAAATCCATACACTTAGGTCTCTCCAAGGCATGTGTGGCAATAGCAGAGTGGTATAAAGGCCAGTGTTGTGTCTCTTAGCTTTGGCTAACTGACACGTGCGACACTAAGATACTAACCTAGCAACATCCCTTTTTAAGGAAGGCCAATAAAACCTATCCTCAACTAAGGCAATGGTTTTATCCCTCCCTAGGTGACTAACTAACCCCCCAGCATGCAATTCCCAAACTAAAAGAATTCTAAAGGAAGTACGGGGAATGCATAACCTACTACCTTTAAATAGGTCCCTCCCGAATGATGAAATCTACAAAACCCCTAAGGGGGCCCTCACTCACCTCCTGAAAGATAATCCCAAAATCAAGGCAAGAGGATTACTTGTCCTTCGGACGATCAAACCCAATGAGATCAGCTTTCAAGATATGGAGAATAACTGCTACCTTATTAATGCTATCGGCCACTTATTCTCAACCTTGGAACGATGCTTAAGAACAAAAGTGTACTCATTAAGGAACTCCACCCAACTAGCATTCTTCTTACTCAACTTCTTCTACAAACTCATATATCGCAAAGCAAGGTGGTCAGAGAAGAGTACAAACTCTTGGGGTAACAAGTAGTATCTCCAATGTTGGAGAGATCTCACTACAACATAAAACTCTTTATCATGTGAGTTATACCTCTATTTGGCATTTGAGAGTTTTCACTGAAAAATGCTATAGGATGTCCCTGCTAACTCAAGACCCCACCTATAACTATCCCAAAGGCATCACAAGCCACCTCAAAAACTCTACTAAAGTTCGAATACCCAAGTACAAGTAGTTTGGTCATTTTCTGTTTTACCTCTCTAAACGCTCTAGCAGCTGATGGGGTCCAAACCCTCCTTTCTTCAAACATTCAGTGGTAGGAGCTATGATGGAGCCAAAATGCCCTATGAATCGCCTATAGAAAGTAGCCAAGCCATGAAAACTATGAACCTCAATAGTAGTCCGAGGCTCAGACCATTCTCTAATGGCTCTAACCTTTTTTGGATCAGTGGCTATTCCCTATGTAGAAATCACAAAACCAAGAAAGAGCACACTAGATTGTAGGAAGCTGCACTTCTTGAGGTTAGCAAACAACTTTGCTTCCCTCAAGGCGGCAAAGACCTCATGAAGATGTATCAAATGCTCCTCCCTAGATTTACTATAGACCAATATATCATCAAAGTAGACCACTAGGAACTTTCCTATGGATAGTTGTAGAATGTGTCATAACCCTCATGAAAGTTCTAGGTGCATTGGAAAGTCCAAATGGCATGACCAACCACTCGAATAAACCATCCTGGGTCTTAAAGGCCGTTTTCCACTCATCTCCCAATCTAATTCTAATTTGGTGACACCCACTACGCAGGTCAATCTTTGAGTACCAACTAGAACCAACTAGCATGTAAAGCATTTCTGCAAGTCTAGGGATAAGGAACGTATAATTGATGGTGATTTTGTTAATGGCTCTACTATCCACACACATCCTCCAAGATCCATCTTTTTTTGGAGTTAGGAGAGCTGGTACAGCACATGGACCAAGGCTATGTCTCACAAAGCCCTTGTCAAGGAGCTCTCCTACCTACCTATTCAATTCAGCACGCTCTTCAGGGTTCATCCTATAATGTGGCAAGTTAGAGCTGTGAACCTGGAATGAGATCTATGGCATGCTGAATGTCTCACAAAGGTGGTAGCTCACTAGGTAACTCACTAGGCACAACATCAAGGAACCCAACTAGCAACTCTCCTACCTTAGGTGGGCACTCGAATAAAGACTCTTGCTCCTCAGAAGGAACCTCTCAAGCGATGATAGCTAAAATGCACCTATTTTCTAAGCTCTTTCGCTCAAAAGTCCTACAATCAAGCAAGTGAACATTTCTTTGACATGGGGCTTGACGGACTATCTTGTTCCTTAACTTAGGATCTTTGGGAGTGGGCTTGTTAGGGGTCAAAATGATGTTCTTATCTTTGTGCCTAAACACGTAAGTGTTTTCCCTACCATGATTAGTGACATTATGATCAAATAACCACGATCGCCCTAACAAAACATGGGCCACATCCATTGGGAGTACATCACAATAGACCCTATCCTTATAATCTCCAATCTAAGTGTGTACAAGACACCTCTCGGCAACGGGTATATTTCTCTTGTTTACCCAATTCACCTTAAAAGGCTGAGGGTGTGGCTCACCTTTACGGTTTAATCTTCCTAGAGCAACCTTGGAGATCACATTCATGCTACTACCCCCATCAATAACAAGCTTACATGTCCTCACACCACAACGAAAGAAAATGTGGGAAATAGTGGTCCGATTCCACTTCTCACTATCTATAGTAATGGATAAGACGCACCTAACCACACTAACAAGCTGGTCATCCTCCTCAAAATCATCTACAAGCTCCCCCTCGTCTCCTAAGTACTCAACAGCATCTACAACCTGATCCTCATAATCGGTCAAATCATCAATCTCATGCTCTAAAGCTAAAGCTCGTCGGGGACAATGGGCAGCAATATGACCTCTAGCACGGCAACGATGACACTGCAAAGATGAGCTACTAGCTTGAGGAATACAGGGTCCACTAGAGGGAACAACATGATGTGACTCTATTTGCTTCGCAGAACTCTCTCTAGGGGTAAATTCAGCGATGGTAGGCCTAGGATGAGGAAAGGATTTGGACTAACATTACTCACTCACCTAGGATGAAGACCTACAAGAGCTCTTGAGGTACCTTTGATTGCAAGTGCTTTATGATAGGCTGCCTCTAAGGACTTAGGAGAGAGCAACTCAACCTCTCACCCTTAAGACCATTCACAAACCTCGCTACAGTGTGATGTGTGACCTCAATAACATCACTCCTAAGCATCAAATCGATCAATGTAGCTAACTGCAATAGTGGTTTGTTTTTGGTTCAAGAGCTCACTAAACTACTAGCTCCTGAGGAAGAAGGGACGTATTTTTCTTTCAATCTCTGTCTCATCACTTCCCAATGGGTAATAGGAGGTTTACCTAACCGTTCTAGGGTTTGTTGTACATTTTTCCAATACTTCTTTGTCGGCCCTACTAGTTTCATCTTGGCAAACCAAACTTTATCCTCACCCCATATATGGTACCAATTAAATAAGTCCTTCATCTCCGATACCCAGTCTAAAAAAGAGCTTGGGTTGAGTTTCCCATCATAAGCATGCACATCCACCTTGACCTTTTTTTGTCACATCTCCATAGTCTTTCCAACCCTGCCTAGGAGAATGCGGAGCATGCCTAGGGTTAGGTTGGTACCTTGCATCATTAAACTCCTCAAGGTTACCTTCCTTAAACCTAAACTCTAGATTAACTTAAGGTTGGGGGGGAGAGGGGGGGGGAGCTGAAATGGCCTACCGGTCTATTTTGGAGCCTAACTCATATTGTTAGGCACTAAAGGAACCCTGGGAGTAGGACGAGTACCCTAGGCTGAACCTACAAAAATATGGGGAGTCGTTAGGGTGTCTAACAAATGACTTTATGTTTTCCATGACAGGGCATTTACCTAACATCCTCAAGACTTGGTCAAACAGTTGTGTGAGGTGCTCGAACTTTTGGTCCACAAGCTCCTGAAGAGTGTCTAATCGGGTAGACAAGGACTAGGTGTCAATGGGTGCAAGTTCGTTGGGGTCAATCATTTTGTTGGTGACCATGGTTAATGCAATATGCTACAATTATGCTGAGGAGGACTAAACTTGACCATGAATGATATGAATCCTAAAATTACTACAATGCACAAACATAAAGCTGTAGAACATAATGCATATGAATGGATATGGTCACACATAACATGGCAACATGGGATTGACTATGCATGGATTTGAACTAGGATGCCATGATGAGTTAGCTAAGGAATGTGCAAAACGAAAGGGCATATTTTTTTTATTTTTTTTATTAGCAATAAGAAACTTGGAAGTATGCAACTACGAATTTTCCCTAGTCATACAAACAATAGTCAAGAAAATGCAAGAGTTTGTTCACCCTGCCAAGTAATTGGAGTAAAACTTGAGTTTGCCATCAAATTCCAATCTTAGACCAGCAATTTCTCGAGTCCCTACTCCCCGATTCTCAGGAAAACAGCCATCAAACAGTAGTTTGAACTTGATCTGAATGCTGACGACAATTCAAAAGTCTGAAATTCGCTCAGGCAGCCTAATATTAGGCTGTATGTGATCTTAGGAATGCAAACCAAGCATGATAATTCAATTTCTCCTCTGACAGCTTCATAATCTTAGGAAACAAGTAAAATTCTCGAAGCATGAAGCAGTATCTCGTGAGTCCGGGCAAAACAGGAGAACTCCAGCAACTTCCCCACATGCGTGGCCGGCGCGTGGAGCACGTGAGCCACTGGCAATGGACCTCTGGTGATGGGGTTCCGGCTGGTGGTGGATCAGGGGGTAAGGATTCCAGTGATGGAGGAGGTGTAGCAAAATAAATGCAGGAAATAGGGTATTTAGAAGGGCTTCTGGCTGAGGTACTTTCAGGTGGCGCGTGGGGGCCACTCCCTTGTTGGTTGGGGATGAAATTGTAGGGGAAGGGATTTCGGGGGTGTCTGATTCTTGTGGTAAGGGAGTTGTCATGGTTTGGTTGGTGGAAAAGGGTGTTTCAGTTTTAGGGACAACTGGTATTTTCTGGGAAGTTTCGGCAGTACAGTGTTTGAATTTCTGGGAATTCAGACTTCAAATTGCTGCATGGTAATCGTGGTGTGCTCTGATACCAATTTGATGCAGGACAGATGTTAGAATATATATATATACATATATATATATATAATTGTGAGAATTAGAAGGAGAAGAGGGAGAGGAAGAAGAAGAAGAAGAAGAGAAGCAGCAGCAGCAGCAGCAGCAGGAATACAAAACAGAACAGAAGTTGCAGAACAGAACAGGGGTGAGAGACAGAATTAGAAGAGAGATAAGAGAAGAAAGAAGAAGAAGAGAGGAAGAGGAGGAGGAGGAGGAGGAGGAGGAGGAGGAGGAAGAATAGCAGAACCTGTGGGGGAGAGAGAGTGATAGAGAGGGAAACTGCAATCTGATTCAAAACAATAACTGTACATTTACTTGCATGTCCAGCACTTACACCACTAAAACAACTAACACGTATTTACAAATAGGACCCAACTAAACACATAATTACAAATATTAAAATCCCTAAAAATACATAGAAGTCTTTCCTAAACCTTCCTAAGCCTACGCCTAAAATACGTGTGCGGAGTGGGCAACCTAGGGGGTACAGGTGGTCCTCCATCAATATGTTTACATGTTCTTCTTATGGTATGTTTCAGAACACACAGTGGTAGATATATTCCAGTCCAGGCATCAAAAGGGGGTGCTCATGAAAGCCAGTCAACATTGCTATGATAATAGCAGTGTACACATACAATAAAGATGGTATTTATCAGTACCCTAAAAATTCTCCATAGCTTCTCTTTTCTTAACACATGCTCTTAACGTACATGTATTACTGATAAATTGTCAATAAAAAAGGACTTAAGAAGAGGGTGGGGGGGGGGGGGGGGGAAGCATCAAAAAAAAGGAAAGAAAGAGGCCATCAGTCTATTACCACTACTAGCATTCGAGTCATATGCAAACATACAGGGAATGTCTTCAATACCCAAGCATGTTTCTGGATTCTCCTTACTAAAACACAAAACACCATCCACTGAAACGAGATCATTTTTAGGTTCTGCTAGCAAATGCTCAAGTTCAAGTGCATCGTCTTCTAAAGCAGGAACAAAAGATTCATCTACCTTCACCTAAAAAAAGACGGAAAAAGAAAATCTGTCAACAAACACAAGCTTATGAAAGAAATCTTCAACTATGGAAAAATTAGTATATTTATTAATTATAATATTAACCAACATAATATAACAGTTTAACTTATCATGTGAAATCACAATGGAATGAGATTGTAGGTTCATTGAAAAAAATTCGAATGATTTCCAAAATCTAAAATGCTAGGTATTGCGTTATACAGCAGCAGATGAAGCACCTGACAAAAGCATAAAAGATTTCAGTTTTGAAGGTTGGACTTCTCACAATGACAATGCTCATCTGCCCTTGCAGTGCCACAGGTTCAATTCCAGAGAATCAGCCTCTTCATAAATGGTGGATGGCTGCCCATCATCCACCTTTCGCAGACTGAAGCAGAAGCCTTGTGGCTTTAGTTCACTTGGTCAATGTTTTTTTTAAGATAGAATTTTATTTTACTATTTCACATGAACAAAATCCACATAAAGCATACATAATCATAACCTCACAATTCAGGTTACTTGGAACCACAAGTGTGATATCTGTTTATGCATAAGCGTGAAAATTTATTATAAAGTGGTTGTAACTTGTATGTGAAGAGCAATTGAAACTGAATTCAACATCCTTCCCTCCTCCAAGGATCCTTCTATAATTTATCATTGAAGTGGCAATAAAGACATGGTAAACAATGGAAGCTAGAAAGCAAGTTTACTTGCTACAACGCATCCAATAAGACCACTTTTCCCTGCTTTGGAATGCATCCTCACTTCAGTAGAGCCCCATATCAAGAATTCACGAGTGGAAAAAAAAAAGAGGGCACTCGTGAACAACTAGTAAGATATCCTACAGCATCTTTCAACAAACTAGAAGATTAGCCATTTCTCCAACACCAAAAATTTCACCCTTCTAAGCATAATTTTAAACTCACAAACAGCCTTAATACCTCAACCAACTTATATTATCACCAAAAATATGAAGTCAATCAAAAAAGAGCGACCAAGATACCACAAGCATACATTATACAAAAATCCTTCAAACGAAGCTACAGCAAGCTCCTTGGAAACAGGCTCACTAAAAGCTTCCCCCAAAGTAGTAAATAACAAAGGAAATATAGGGTCTTCCTGCCTTCCTTCCCTAGAAGAACTTAAAAGGCCTTCAGCAATTACCATCACATCCACAGAAAAAGTGGTTGATGAGAAACATCAATGCACATTCATTCCAGTCCATCAAATAATACAGAACCTAAAAGACAGGCCAGCTTCTCAAATCAAATCATATTCTACTAGCTTTCCTCTTGTTAATCTTACAAGTTACAAGCCACTCCAAAAGAACCTGCCATACATTCACTTGCAATGAGCACAAATCAAGGACCCCTACCCAGTTACCCAGAATAAAGCACTTTTTTTTTTTTTTTAAATAATAGCAAACCCAGTATAAAGTCCATTGACAAGGAAATAAAGTATGGTAGCAACAATCTCCGCAACTTGCGCAAGTATCTTGAAAAAATATGCTGCAAAAGAGGGGGGAAAAAAGAAATGACAAGCTATCTGAAAGCTACTTTGAAGAGATATTTGGTGTCTAAAATCACTCCGCACAATAAATTTGAAAACTGCACTATGGACACCCCTTGTTGACCTTGCTTCAAAATAGAAATTTTCCAAAACCTGAAAGTGACATAAAATGCCTCATTATGACTGATCACTCCTGTAGTATTCTACTAAGATAGTATCACATTCAATCTGACAGTTTTGTAAACCATCATAAAACAGCTTTGATGGTCAAGCAGCCATAATAAACTTTCTAAAGAACATCTATGAAGTATTCATTTACACAGATCATAACATTTTTTTAGCAACATTAAATTTCTCTAAAAAAAAAAATTTTAATCTTAAGTTAGAGTTGTTTTATAATTCTGACTTCATAATGGTGTAACTTGTGTAAATATATGATGGTAAGATAGCATATCAACTATCAGGGGCCATGTAATATACGTTAGCCAAACCTAAGTCTTTAGATGATATATTACATCTAGATCTCGAGGAAATTTTTAAAATCATGCCACTTCGACTCTATTGCCACTAAGTTACAATTTACTCCCCAGTATATTATCATACTGCTGTAAGGACATCAATAATATTACAAGTCATATTTGAAAAAAGTAATAAAAAAAAATGTTAATGTTAAGAGTTAGAATACCACTTAAACTAAAAGCTTAAGCTGTTAGGTTGTAGACCAACAATGTATATCAAGCTTTAACAGTCCCCCACACGTGCAACCCAGTAGCACAGAGAGAGATAAACACATGATAATACACCCATTACAGATAATACAATTTTTATTTTTTTTTAAATACCACATTACACATAGATAATAAGACTAGATACCAGGACCTCTTAGCAACCAGCTCTGATATAATGTTAGATTACCACTTCACCTAAAAGCTTAAGCTATTAGTATGCAGGGCCGACAAAGTATATCAATCTTTAACAGTTAGCAAAGCTACACTCAAGGCATATATACTCAACTAGGCACGAAAGAAGTGAAAAAGAGATATTTGAACTTGCTACAGCTAAAGAATGAGAAAGTAGAGACATAGGTAATGTCAAATAAACAAAATGAGGGCGGGCAATAGTGAGGTAAAGAAGAAGATATAAAGAATACAAACCTATTGTAACAAGCTTTTTATGAAAACTAAGTAAAAATCTTAAACTTAGAATTGACAAATGAAGAAAAGGCTAAAATTTGAGATTCATCCGCAAAATTAGAGCCAGAGAAGTTGTAAGAATTAAAGTAAATGAAAAATAAAGAAGTTGTAGGAGCGGGTGACATCCCAAAAGTTTGAAAATTCTTAGGGAATAGAACAGTAATATGGTTAACCAATTCACTTAACAAAATTAGAAGGACTAAGAAAATGTCAAATCAAAGGAGGAAAAGCACTATAGTATTTATATGCAAAAGTAAAGACAGGTATTCAAAATTGTAATAACTATCATGGAACTAAACTCATATTTACTTTGGGAAAGGGTAATGTTGCAGAGATAATGTTAGAGATGAGGGTTTCAATAAGTCAGCTTGGTTTTTTTGTACCTAGAAGATCAACAACAGAGGCTATATATCAATCAACATGATTAATAAAAAAGAGACTTGCATATGATTTCTATTAAGAAAGCATATGATAGGGTACCTAGAAAGTTCTAGAATGGGTTCTATTAAAAATAAATCATTAGCAGCAAGCATATATTTGTCAATAAAGATCATTAAGGACATATATAATGGGCAATGAGCCAATAACTTGTGCTTGAACTACAAGCTGAGAGTTTATTTTTGTTTCCAATCACAATAAGTGTACATGAAGGGTTTGCTTTGAGCCTCACCTTTCTACTTTAGTTTTGGATAAACTTTTTAGGGATATCCAGAATGAGGTTCCACGATACATGTTTGAGATGATAGTGTCTTGATTGATGAAATTAGAGGTGGTATAAAATTTAAGTGGAAATTACAAAGATAAGTTATAGAATCTAGGAGTTTGAACATACGTATGAGCAACATAAGTATAAGCAAAGCAGAATACATGAAATGCAACTTTAGTCATTCTAAGAGAAATAATGGAGAAAATATTAGCCTTTTTCGTTGTTGAGAAAAAAAATTCATTTTCCATTTCATATTTTTTGAATAATTACAAAAACGACATCTTGTTTTATTTTTCAAGATTTACTTAAGAAATCTAGAAAATAATAAAAATATGTCTTCCAACTTTCCTATACAAATTTGGAGAAGTGCAAAACAATGTGATAATTTTGTAATTATTTTTAAAAACTTGAAATGAAAAAATAAAACTGTTTTCCACAAGTGAACAAGGCCTTAAATATTATGAACAAGAAATTCTACGTACTAACAGATTTTGATAACTTGGATCTATAATGCAAGTGAAATAGGATTAGAAAAATATGCAATACATAGAGTTGAGAACACATCAGTCATGCAAAAACAATAGATACACTTTGCAAGCATTTGAATAAATGAAAATACTGAAAACATATTTTCTGAAAACAGAAAACATGCTCACCCTTTGGCACTTCATGTTCACAAAATTCTCAAGCAAATGTGCCTCCTGTTGCATTCCTGGCCAGTATGCTTTCCCATTTCCGCCAGATATGCTTTTAAGGTTGGGCAAGCATGCAGCAATGGGTTGGTCCCTTAAAAATTCCTGCCATTAGAAGGAAGAAGCCAATTGCAAAAAAAAATCTGTCGATTTTCAGTACAAGACACATAGGGTAACATGTTTAAATTGCTAAAAATAAATCTATGTTTAACATTTTTAAATTGCTAAAAATAAATCTATGTTTCTAGAACTTAAAAGAAGCAATATTGTAATGCTACACTCAAGCAAAGCAAAATAGATTGTCAGATGTGATGGGGATCAGCATGCCCTGCCTATGTAGGACATAGGCCACCCTTTCCCGTCCTACATCAAGATGACACATGAGCTGGAGGATAAATCCGGTCCACACCAAATTTTTATTTCATTAAATATCCAGAAATCATAATTGAGTTTATTTAGATGTTGTTGGCATTATATTTCATTTCAACAGTGACTAAAATCTTACAACTCTAATTTTGAATTACAAGGAATTCTTGTAAGTTGTAACTTAACTTTTCTACGAAAATTAGATGTGAAAGATTGTGGGAACTTTAAAAGGTTATTTTTCTTTTTTCTTTTTTTCTTTTTTACATTCCTCTGACTAGAGTAATTTGATTTACTTAATCAACATAAATCCTAATCACCCATACAATTTAAATATTGATTTCAAGTCAAACTGAGCAAAGATAGTGTCAACCTTCACTTTTTTTTTTTTTATCATCTACAATTATAAATGAGAAGTCCATATCATTTGAATATTTCTTTACTTTAATTTTTTTCATGATTAATACTTTTACTAACAATAATGTGACTTTCAGGAAATCATTTTAATTTTTATATTGTTCCTGTTAAGAAAATCCTCTGAATTTACTATTAAGCATTAACAACACAAATGCCTACATAATTTCAAAATCTATATCTTGTAACAAATGCTATTGAAACTCAAAAGGCAGCAAGGGTGTGAATACATTGGGATAATTATTTGAGAAAATTAAAGATTTCCCAACCATAGGCCTTTTACTCAACTCAAAAGCCTTTTATCTACTGTAATATTCTAAGATCAAATGCTATAAGTTTCAAGGATATTTCTTTACAACTTCCTATCAAAGTTGAGCGAGAAAATTGGGTGATACAGTGTAGATATTAGTTTTACTTAATTACTTCTTTTTGATTCATAGATAAGTACTTAGCTGTTCTTGTGATATTGGAGGGGTCCACATTCACTGAGTTGCCATGTGTTGAGCATATAACAACAAATTAAATGGTATGATACCTTCAATGAGACAATCAATAGAGTAAGAAAGATCTTCAACCAATATCATTAAGGTTTTAATATATTTTAAGGTTTCTTTCTTTGATGAGGTTTTTTATTTTTTTATGTTTCAAGATTTTTAAAGAAAACCATATGGAAATTTTCTAGCTTTCTTCTTCTTTTTTTCCTTAAACTTTTATCTACATGAAGTTATGAACCATTTGGACTTTGGAGATCATCTTCCATAAGAGCGTTACATGTCAGTTAATTTGAGGGTTATGTGATATGAGATTTATCCATCAGTTAGTACTGAATTATCCACTTAAAATCTCTCCCCAATTCTTTTGTTTCCAGCCTCAAACAAACTAAAAATGGGCAATTCTCATAATTTTCACATGGTGATATTACTTATCTGGAACTTCTTGACATATTTAACCACTTGTTAATTGACTATTAAGGTAACTGTTTCCTTCTAGATGAACTCTACTTAGCTGTAAATGCTCATATTTCCTAGTCAGTAGCTATTTAGCAATGTAGAATGCTATTTAGATAACAATTCTCGATATTATTCACATAAAGCATCCAAAATCCGAATTACTTCAACATTGAGTGCTTTTTGGAAACATGAAGTTAGAGCCTTGGACTTGGAATTGGGTGGATTTGATAAAACGTAAAACAATTCCGTACTAACTTTGTCAAACTCCACAGAATTCCAAACATGAGGCTTTAACTCTATGCTCCAACATGCAATAGAGAAATAATTAGTAACCTAGGGCAAAATCATTTTAAAACATGCGAAAGCAAAAGTTTTCAGAGATTTAATGTGGTTTACAGCTCATTAAAATCATTGCATAGATGATATGATCCGGAAACTGTTGTAAGTGTTTACTTTTGTTTCTTTAACATTTAAAATAATCGCGGATGCATATACTGTTCTGCTTTTTTATTTTTTCTTTAGACATATGAGAACAGAAACATCAATATAATCATAGTTAATAGGACAATCATAACATAAATAAATAATCGCTTTTGGAGGCCCATTCGAGCATGCTAGGCATTTGAATGTTTCCATTTTTTATTTAAGCAGAACTTGAAGTAACAAAAACCATCATCAGTACTGCCGCCACTTAAAAAATGAAAGCCAATACCACACCCCATGGCATAGGCATGCATTCTTAAACAAGCACATCTAAGAGTTGCCATCGAAAGGGCAAAAAAAAATGTTAAGAATCAAATATCGTGAACTTGTAAAAGCAATTAAACATTAATCAAGTCCGTTGCTTCACCGGAGAAAAAATGTAGGAAAAAAAGGAAATAAAAGTCACTAAATTGGAAAAATAAATAAATAAAATCCCACTCGACTAAGCCTCGCACAACTGCCTAACTGGGTTGAGCTCGGCTCACACTTCAACAAGCAAATAAATAAATAAAACAAAAAAACTCCAATTTTTTTCCTTCACATTTAGTCAGTATTTTTCCCGCTTCGTTTTCTCAGCATCCAAACAGAGTGACACTCGAAAATTAAAATTAAAAAAAGATAGGGAAGTACAAAGAACAAACCTCATTCATCGGGAGAGCCAGCTCGAAGAGCTAAAACAGTCCGATCCTCCGAAAACAGGGACAACGAGCGATTTCAAGATCTAGTGTCTGAGAGAGAGAGAGAGAGAGAGAGAGAGAGGATCTGACGCTTGGCCCTCGGGGAAGGGTATGTGTCAGCGAAATTCGAGCGAATGTTCGAAACCAAAGAGGAAAAGCCGCCAAAAAGCGACACGAATGCTAGAGTGATAGAGCGCGCGCGAAGCGAGAGAAATAGCGCAATGCGTTCGGTTTTTTTTTTTATTTTTATTTTTATTTTTTTCGTCTACGTAATCGAAACATTTTCTCAAAATTGCAGTGTAATGCAGTGAAATCCGACGAAACGTGGAGACCGAGACGGCGGCTCCCACGTCGGTCGGCGTCCTCGTTAGTCATGGATGGACGTCATAAGGGGGATCAAGAGAGGAGTTCATATGTCGGACTGTGACATCCGTGACCGTCAACGTTTGATCGCGACCGCAGATCTGGACCGTGAGTGACCCCGCGGGGATTCCATTTACGTGACGTGCACGTGGTGTAATTTACGTGGTTGAAAAAGGTGACAGAGGCGGCAGCGCTAGTGGAGTAGAGCTTAGGGGTGTTGGCCCATTGGGCTGCCTCTCTAGCCTCTAGCCCACCAGCGTGTGGTCTTACTCGAGCACGATAGGCAGTTGCGGCCAGCCGTGATAACTTTAGATTTGTCTATTCAATTTTTATAAAATATGATATCACCTATTTGTTTATGATATTAATTTTATAATTACTTTGTCAGTAAAATTTATTTAATTTTATATTTTTTTTATTTTAGGTTTGATAATATATTGTTACAATATTTTAATATTAATAATTAATTTTACAAATTAAATGTTTATTTTATGCATATTTTTTTATTAATATTAAAGAAACAACAACCATGTAAAATATAATTAAGATAAAAAATATATATATATATACATATATAATTTTTTTTTAAATAAGCAATAGTAAAAATCATTAAAATATTATTTTTATAAATTTATTATATGAGTATCTATAATAATTTATTTTAAAAATTTTTCGAACACAAATAAATTGAAACATTCATATCATCATATAAAATGTTGAGAGAAAAAGAAATTTGAAGCGGTTGTTTTAAGAGTATTAGGAAATTTTTTTATGCTTTTAGCTTTTAAAAATAATTGAATATGTCATATTATTTTAAAATTTCACCTAATTATCATATATTTTTATGAACAAAGTTTAAACTATTAAGCCATAAACAAATTTGTTTATGATAATAATAAAATTAGATTTCATATATTTATATTTAATTAATTTAGTTTAGTTAGGTTTGTTTAAGTAAAAAGAATGAAATTAAATTCTAGCGACCCTAAGGTCTCAGATTTGATTATTCACTAGTGATTTGTCAAGCAAATTACTAGAAAAGTAATAATAGGTAGGCGATGATATTTTCATTTCTCTTCTTTGATGTTGTCTGAATAGATCTGAAAGGCTCACCAAAATAGACTTCGCGATCATCTAAAATACATATTATTCATTTAATTTATTAAATAAAATATTTTATTTTTTATTGTTTATATATTGATGAATTGTTGGGTTGATTGGGACTCATTGGCATGTGAAGGTCTAGCTCATCCCTAGCACTCCCACTTTTGTGTCCCTAGGGCCTAGTCTAGGACCATGTAGACCATCCAACATGCCCATTTGTACCATTATTTTATGCCCTAATTTTTACAGATGTGACAACTTTGTTGAATCTTTTGTCTAGATAGGTTTTTGTTGACTTTTTTAAACCGGTCCCTGATTTTGATAATGACAAACCGTAAGTTATTTATATGTGTATTTAGTGATTGAACAAGTTATAATTCAACACACACATAAGAAGACTGAGAATGGAAGCCAACGGGAACTTAAAACTCACATCAACTAGCGTATTTCATGGAGAAGTGAAGAGCAAAAGAAGAAAACGTTTATTTTTATTATAAATGCATTTAGTATTTAAGTTTTGGTATGTAATAATACATGACATACATGATGTGGATGATAAGTTTAGACAACCTTAGATTGACCGTAAGGAACCGATCAATAGCCATAGACAGACCTTAAGGACTAATACTACTCTTTTCTTAAATAACGAATTGATTAGGGTCAAAAATTAGGGTTAAAACGAAGTTTACAAAAACTTCGATCGACCAATTTCGGATTTTTTGGGCTTAATTAAAAGTATCGGTCAACCAAACCTTTAAACTAAAATGTCATAAGCTTGTTCACCAGGGTTTAAAAAGCACGAGGGCTAAACAAGACATAAATTCTCATTTTTAAGTAGTCCTAGTAGACCGAACCATTCTAGTAATAACTAGATTGGTTGACCGAACACTTTGATGGCTGAAAAGTCAAAAGTTGACTAAGCCTTGGTTGACCGAATCTCTGGCAGTGTATAAGCCTTGATCGACTGAATTGGTTAGAAGTCAACAAGTTGACTTCTCACGGTTGACCGTTCTAAAATGAACATATCATTCTTGGTCAACCGAACCGGAACGTGTCTAATCCCCCAACTGTTCGGCTGACCATTTGTGTAGTTCAAACTGGCAACGATTGACCAAACCATATGAGAGGTCAATAGAACCTTAGTCATGGTCGACCGAACCTACGAAGGGTTCAAAATCGCCTTGAGACGATTGACCATTTCCGTAGTTCAAAATTAGCACGGTCGACCGAACTTAACAATATGGTTGATCGAACTTTAAATATGGTCGACCGAACCTCTTGGGTTGACAAAATTTTTATCGCAATAAAACATGGTTAATTTTTGTTAAACATAATTAAACAATTTTCAAAATACACTTGTTGTCCCCAACGGTTATATTTTTTGAAAAAACTATATATACCTTCTCATTTGTTCTAATTAGCACAAGATTAGCATATCAATTAGCCAATTTTTCTCTAAAAATTTTATTGGGCTAAATCTTTCATACTCCTACCTTATACAAACATATTACTAAAATCTATTTCTCATACTCATTCAATTAAATATTTTTTAGAGAGATCATTTTTGTTCTTCACATACTTTTTGCAAGCTAAACTCTCTCTCAAACTTGCATTTGTCGTTTGTTCATTTTGGAGAGTAGCTTAAAGTTTTTCCCATTGTATTTTACTTATAAATATTGGATTAAGAAAAACTCTTTATTTGCTTAAGAACTTGCATCCTTATTGCAAGTTTCATAAGCTTGCTTTGTGTTTTAATAAAAATATTTTCAGCATGCTTAAACCCTAATATCCATTGTACTTGATATTTGAAAAATATTGTTGTGATATTTGCTTAGGATTGTAGAGACTCTTTGACTATTCATATTGTGAATATATTAGCTTGGATCAAAGGTCTCACTTACTCACACATATACATATAGATACACATATTGTTGTGAGTTGACATACTATTAAACCAGATCTCACTTGAGCTTAATATCCCATCATACGTGAGTATGTTGAGCATACTATTGTACATCATGTGCTTCGTTTGGAAGTACATATGTATGTTTGTACACAAAAAATTTTGATTATCTGTTGTATTTCTGACAGGTTGTCGAAAGAGGGAGAATAACCCTTTGAATAGTGTCGTATTGCTTTGACTTGGTTAAGAGAGCACCGGACTGGTTCAGACCCGGTTAAGATAAATAGGTGCACCATTCTGCTAAAGTGTTGTAATCGGTGTCGATCCACCCGCAAGTAAGCAACTTAGTAGAATCCTCTTATTTGTGAGTTTGAGGCAAGGACATAAGTAATATTGGCCGAACCTCGATAACACATTGTATGTCTGCTTTTAATTTCTTGTACTTTATATTCCTACGCATGATTTAACTTCCGCATATTATTTATATTTGCGCAATTGGTATATGCTTAGAAAGACCCTAGGTTGCGAAATACTGTTGATATTTGGTTTAACTTAGGAAGAAGTTTTCAAATTTCAATTCACCCCCTCTTGGGAATATACTAATTCCAACAGTTTCACTTTAAATTTTTTAAAAGTGACACTTTATCCTTGTATTTTTAAAAATTATCGAAGAATCTTTGGAAGTTTAATTTTTATTGACAAAATGAATCTTCTACTACTTGATCGTTAGTCAACTATTAAATATATGTGAAAACAAAAATTAATTTTAGTCATAATGAAATAATATTTTAAAATAATACATATTTAATAAATTATATTGAAAAAATAGTTAGTATAATATCTTGAAAACTAATTAAGTGACTCAAAGACCTAATTAATTTACAAATTAATTGGTCTATTCAATACAATTGGTTTAGATCAACCCATTAACATCAAGATAACAAAAAAAAATATTATTATTTTATTTTTTTAAAAAAAAATGAGAAAATAAAAATTACTAAATAAATTATAAAAATACCTAATAATTATAATACTACAAATGTAATGGATAAACACGTCATAAAATAAATAAAACATAGTTCAATAATTTTAAATTCAAGTAACTTATCAAATATAGTATTAAAAAAAGATAAACTAAAATTTTAAAGTTCATTCTTTATAAATTAAAATTATAATTTTTTTTTGTGTAAAAAAGTGATTGTTAAATGAATAAAGAAAACTCAAATTCATATTAATTAGTTGACTATTGTTTGAGACAATTCATCAACTTTTCCTAATTTTATTTGAATTGCTATGTTATTAAATATGATACTCAATGAGACTCAAAAAGTAAGCCACAATTTAACAAACCATCCAATTCTAATTGATTTTTAAACTATGTTTTATTTTTTAAAGATATATGTGCCATTTAATTTTCATTAAATATATATAGCAAAGATTTTGTAATAATATAATTATTTAAGTGATTTTTTATAAATTATTATTTATTATATTTTTATTTTTTAAACTAACAATTTAATTGTTGTCATGTTTATGTCAACTAATTGATTTAACTTTATTGATGGGTGTTTAATTCATTTATAAGTTTAATTCTTAAAACATAGTATAATTAAATGACCAATTTTTCTTAATTTATCTTATAAAAATTGAGTGGAAGGATAAATTTATCATTTTAATAAGGATTTTTTTTTTTGCTATATTTAACTATTAACTAGCGGTCAACTAACGAAAGATTTATTTTGTCAATAAAATTAAATTTTAGGGGGTTTTGTGGTAGTTTTCAAAAACATAAGAGATAGAGTGTTATATTTTGAAATGTGAGGAGGTGTTGCTAAATTTTACCCTTTACTAAAACTAGGGTAATAGGAACAAGGATGGTGAAATTAAAAATATAATAAAATGTAATCAACAATCTGAGTCAAGGATAATTATTGTACTATCCACCTGTCCCTATGCTAATATTGAATTTTATTTTAATTAAATTTTTTTCTATTTTATTAAAAGATTCATTGAATTTATATACGATGAATAATCAATTTCTAATCCTAAATATCTTAATTCTTAAAGTTAAAACATAAAATTAGACTATTCCTTTATAATAGATTAAGGATTTGCTCCAGAAAAGAAAAATAAGAAGGAAATTTATTGTTTTATATTTTCTTTATATTCAAAAATCATTAAGAATAAATTTGTCCTAGTATGATTAATATTTTTTTTAAAAATCAAATGTTTATATATATATATATATATATATATATATATGTTGATATACCCTAAATATATATCCATCTGCCATAAAGGAGCATTAAGGTACAACAACAATCAGGGCCATTATCGTTCAAGGACAGCTGCTCTGAAGGTGACCACCCCATGCAGGCCAGAGCGATCACAGACAGCTCTAATTGGCTCCTTAAAAAGCTAGAGCAATTCTTTTCTGCGCCATAGCTCACCAATAAATATCCATACACCCTCGAGTCAACTTCGGCCACTATAATTAGGGGCTCGGGCAATAGGTCAAGGTAAGTCATTCTTAACCCGATCTTACTGTTGCATTTAACCTTTTTGAAGTGGTCCCTTACTTAGGCATCAGAGTGATCCCCTGGAGTACACCCTGGGCCTGTTTTGTTTTCATCATTTTCAGGTCATCGGAAGCCATAGAGCAACGTCGCAAGTCATCGCCATTTTTATCCCACAACAGTTGGCGCCGTCTGTGGGAACCGCTTCTGAGAGGTGCTCATCTTGCTTCTGACCTCCGATTCTCGAATAATAACAACAATCCATGGCTCAAGCTCCAGCCCTGCCGCCAATAAAGAGTCGCCCTAGTTTGTTCACTCCACGTTCGGAGATCATTCAGAAGTAACCAAGGAGGAATTTCCCGCCTTCCAAAGGAGAATGGAAGTCTCCCATAAGAAGATGGAGGATTTGTTCAACCAACTCTTGCAGCAAAAGGTTTAGTGTTGATTTTTTGAGTCTGATCCTTGATTTTGATAATGACAAACCGCAAGTTACTAATGTGTGTGCCTAAATACTTGAACAAGTTAATCATTCAGATCATACACATGAAAGTAAAGTGGAAGCCAAAAAGACCTTAAACGAGTACATACTCCTGACATATTCCATGGAAATATGAAGAGAAAAGAAGAAGACATGTTCATCTTTATTTGTAAATACATTCATTATTCTTGGGTCTGTAATAATATTATAATTTGTAATAACTGCATCTATATGCATGATAGGGTCTTAATGTTCAGACAGAACCATAGATTGACCATAGGAAATCAAAGGTCATTGTTTGACCTTAGGGCTTCGGTCGACCGACGTTAGAATTTTAGGCTTAACTTAAAAGCCTAGGTCTTAGACTGACCTTAAGTCCTTACACATCACTTAGAAAATCCCCTTTAACTCACAAGTCATATCTATGCAAGTAGGGGTGAAACTTAAGCAAAAATTGGACCTATCCTTAGTTTTGAATAGGCATCAGGTGACCGAACTCGGGACGTTGAAAACGTCTCGATCGACCGAAGAAGTAAGAGTCAACAAAGTTGACTGTGGCCTCGGGCGATCGTACTCAAGTGAACATATTGTTCATGGTCGATTGAACATAAGGGGTGTTACTTTTTACCTTCCTCAGGCGGCCAAACTCCAATTTCAAATATACACTGGGTGACCGAAGTATGAAGTTTGGCAGATCGAACTGACCACTGAACGACCGAATGTCAAGCGTTTGGAAAATTGCCTTGGCTCAGCCACCCGAACCTTCACTATGGCACCCGAAGTTAGAAAGTGAACTTTGCTGACTGAGTCTATTTGGGCGACCAACCCTAAGGTCCGGGCGACCAAAACTCTCGAGTTGTCATATTTTTAACCATGGTAATTAGCTTTAAACAGGGGTTAATTGTTAATTAAACATTTCATAAATTCCCTCCATGTCCATAACATTCAAAAATTAAGGGAATTCTATATATACCCCTCATTTGTCTAGATTAGCATATGATTAGCAACATAATTAGACAAAAGTTCTCTCTGCTTTTTCCTCAGCCTACATATCATATTTTTCAAGCCTATACTTCATACTCTCATATATTTTTGCTTGAAAACTCTTTTGAAAGCTAGAGAGTAATTTTTGCTTACTTTTTTCTTGCAAACTAATTGCAAGTTAGAGGGAGTTTGATTTTTACTTGCTCTGTGCTTACATAGATTTATTCTTGAAGCTCATTACTCTCATTTTCGTATATTGATTGATAATTTTCTTATAGAGTAAAGTTAGGGTTTCTTCTCAAAATATTTAACTGATAAATATCTTTTTGAGAAGAACTCTTGGTACCTTCTGAGTCTTGGCATCTTCATTACCAGATTCGAAAGTTTGCTTGCATTTTCAATAAAATATTTTTGAGCAAGCTTGAACCCTAATCTCGTTTGTGCTTACACTTGAAATATATTGTGTTGAGATTTTCTCTTTGAGATTCAAAGTTCCTTTTACATATACTAATTTTAGTTGTTTTGAATCAAAGGTAATCACTCTCAAGTATACACACATATATACATTGTTATTGAGAGCTGAAATAGTGTTTTAGCAAATCTCACTTGAGCATTAGATCTTATCATTTGTGAGTGCATATATTTTAGATTGTAATATCATACAAATCTGCTTGTGTTAGAAGCATTAAAATTGTACACGAAATTGTGTTGATTATCAGTTGTATTCTAAGCGTGGCCTGAAGGGGTGATAATATAGCCCGTAAGGATTAATTGTAAAGGTTGAGGTCAGCCATGGGAATTTGACCTGGTATTATATTCGGTATCACTCCACCCATGAAGTGAGCCTTAGTGGAATCCTCGGGCTTGCAAGCTAGAGGCAGGGACATAGGTAGGATTGGCCGTGTTGGAATTGGTGTATTCCCAAGAGTGGGGTGAATTGAAATTTTAAAACTTCCTCCTAAGTTAAACCAGATATTAGTAATACACAGCCTAGGGTCTTTCTAAGCAAATACCAATTACGCAGATAATAATATTATGCAGAAATTAAATCATACGCAACATTCACAATATATCAAATATAACATACATGTAAAGGAATATAAAGTGCTGGAAATTAAAAGTAGACACATGATATGTTATCGGGGTTTGGCCAATACTACTTACGTCCCCACCTCAGCTCACAAGCATGAGGATTCCACAACGGCTAACTTAACGGGTGGAGCGACAATGGTTACAATTAGGTCAAATTACTAGGGCTAACCTTAACCTTTACAGACAATCCTTTCAGACTAGATTATCACCCCTTCAGGCCACACCTGGAATACAACAAATAATCAAAACAAATTTCGTGTACAAAAGTACATGCTTCTTCAATAAGCAGATTTGTACTACAATAAACACAATGTAATCAATGTACTCACAAAATGATAGGATTTATGCTTAAGTGAGACTAGGTCAAACTATATGTCAACTCTCAACCAATGTGTATGTATATATATGTATATACGTGAGAGTGATACCTTTGATTCAATATAATATATTCAACAAGTGAATAATCAAAGGACCTTCAGAAACCCTAAGCAAATATCTCAAAAATGTTTTTCAAGTATCAAGCACAATAGATCTTAGGGTTTAAGCTTGCAAAGATTTTATCAAAAGAATAATATGCAAGCTTTTGAATCTTGCAATAAAGATGCTAAGAATCAGAAGCAAGGATGAGATTTTCCCAATCAATATTTATCTATATCAAATAATATAGGAACAATCACAATAGCAAACTCTTAAGAAGTTTTTTCAAATGTGTATGTTTAAGTGAGAGTATATGCCAAGAGAAGATATATGAATATGCTCAATAATGAATATCAAAACTCCCTTCAAGTTGCAATTGATTTACAAATTAAGGAGAGTGAAGATGATGTTCTCTTTTAAAATAATCAAGAAAACACAAATGAATAAGAGTATGTAGAATATGCTTGAAATTTAAGAGTATAAAAATCTTAGAGAGATTTTTGATTAATCAAATTGCTAATCTCTCTCTAATCAAGGCAAATAAGGGGGTATATATAGATATCCCTCAAATTTTGACCATTGGAGACCTATTAGGGATTTTGAAAAAGTTTAATTAAAAATTAACCCCAATTACCCTTAATTAACCACGGTAAAAATAAGGCAACCCAAGAGTTTCGATCGTCCGGTCCTTAGGAACAGTCGCCCGAATAGACTCAATCAGAAAAGTTCACTTTCTGACTTCGGGCGCCCGAGTGAAGGTTCAGGTGGCTGGGCTAAGGCAATTTTTAAAACGCTTGAGGTTCGGATGCCTAGTGATTAGTTCGGTTTGCCGAACTTCATACTTTGGTCGCATGGGGTATATTTGAACTTAGAGTTCAAGCGCCCGGAGAAGGTGAAAAGTGACCTCCCTTAGGTTCGGTCGACCGTTAACAGTGTATTCATTTTGGGTTCGGTCGCCCGAACCACAGTCAACTTTTTTGACTCTTACCTGTAACACCCTGGTCCTTTATACGAACCCAGAGTGCTACTACACATACGGAATACTTTTATCTAATAAACATACATAAACAACCTACCCTAAATAGGGACAAACGGGTGTAACTCATACATATCTGTATTCATGCACAACGGAAAACATAAACATTCACATTCGAGGTTCTATTAGACATATACTAGAGTTCTATCTATATTCCTCAGTATAAAAGATCCATGTTTAAAACATAGACATATTACACTCACTTACATTCTACCAGACTAATTACCCAGTACTGATACAAAAACTTATGTCTACTAACAAGACTATACGTGCCAAAGTCCCTCTAGAAGAACTAGGACCGATGTCCTATAGGACCTAAAACAAAGGTTGTAAGATTGGGGTGAGATACTTTTTAGTGAGGTGGAAGATATTACATCATCACGTGACTACATGAGTTTATTCTAGTTAAAAATAGTTGCATAATATGACATACACAGTACAGTACTATTAGAGATATATAAATATAATACGACATCATTACAAGCAAAAGTCCCCGAGGTTAAGGTAGGGTACATGCTCATACGTTGTACGATTCCCTCCACACGGTACTCAACTCTGTGACTTTGCCCATTTTAGTTTTTAAATCATGTATATGAAAATTTAGGACAATGACCAGCTTTGGAACTTTCAGTAATATGCCTAATTACCCCATGGGACGGGTTGTGCACTGATAACTCTGACAGTGCCCCTGTTCGTGCAAGCACTGTCAAGCATCACACATATAGTCTGGCTACCCCACCTAGTCTATTATTTCACCAGTGGCCTCATGCAGTCCTGCAAGCTGACTATCTCGATACCCACACTGATTCACATGTGTGGTTGCAATGTACCTTAGTTAACAACGGAACTGCGCCTCTAGCTCTTTAAAGCCTCAGATAACCTGGACTATCTTTCAACTCCTTCAGAGTGTCTTTCAACTCCTTTAGGAACAAGTTGTGGTCTCAATCAATCATATATATAATTTACAATAAAACATAAAAACCTGTGCAATTCTAGTATTTTCATAACCGTAGTCATGCAGTCTTTCATGCATTTTTCTTTTCTGTCAGTTAGTGGTGTTAACCGGAAAAAATGCTCTCGGTTCAACCTGTTTTACAAATTAAGCTCGGTGATTAACCGGCACTTGTTTTCCACATTTTCATATAACAAAATGGAGTTTCAGTTTTCATAGTTCATGTTAATTCTACGAGTCCAATCCTACTTTGATAATGACAAATCAATTGGTATTTCATTTGTGCATTGAGATTGTGAACATGAACTATATTAAGCATGCACGGAAGGATAAAAAGTCATGGAAGCCATGAAGATTAAAGCATACATATCTTGGCCCAATCCATGGAACTCAAAGAGTACAAGAATGAAGATGCAAGTAACAAGTTCAATAGCGTCATGGGAATGGGTACTTAGAACTAATGTATTTACATTTTCATATGATTTAATTTAAGGCTCAACATATACCCTAGAATGACCTTATGACTCATGCATCTCATGAACATCATAAGGGGATATTTATGGGCTTAGAAATATTTTTAAAACTTCGGAAAATAGTTTTATAAAAGAACCAAGAAAGAGAGCAAAGTAGATTTTTTGAACTAAAAAGGAAAATCTAGGATTTGGTAACTTCGGTAGCCTAAACTCAACGTTCATTCGTCTAAAGAATTTCTTCAGGAGATCGAAGATTAAGTTCAGTCGCTTGAAAATTAATGGTGAAACACAGAACCTGGCCGAGACACCTTAGTAGACTGAACTCAACTTCAGTCGCCTGAACTCGTCACTTCAGTCGCCTAATCCTCAACTTCAATCGCTTGACCTTGTGTCCAAGTTAATTTTTTGAAGCTCTAAAGAACTTCAGTCATTTGGGCTTTTAACCTCAGTCGCTTGAACTTGCAGGAAAGTTTAAAAATCTAATTTTTAAATGAAAGAACACATGAGCTATTTTTTGATCCAACAGTTAGGATTGATTCTAAGGGTAAGATACCTATTTATACATCATCTAAACCCTAGTGCAAGAGCGAAGATCAACAAGAAGAGAAGGAAACATTTTTTTTGAAAGAGAATTGTGAAACTTAAGCATATAGCTATACGATTGCCTGTACGCCAGCTCATACTCATTAAGCTTGGGCAAATCAACTCAGAAAATCAAAGGGATTTTATATACACATCTTGATTTCTTTATGATATTGAGGTTTGGTAAATCACACTATGTGTTAAGAGGTATTCTCATAGAGTTTCTATAACAACCCAGGATTCTTACACAGGGCCTCGTCAACGAACACAGGAAATTCGTCGACGAGAGCATAAGGGGACCTCGTCAACAAAGACAAGTTTCATCAACGAGAAGATACCGAAAAGGGTTTTTAGGACAGTCTAAAATTCGTCAACGAGGGAGGAAGTTCGTCGACGAAATTACTGAAGGACTCGTCGACGAGGTGACGTGTCTCGCCGATGAATCCAGCCCTATAAATAGCTGAAACTCGGATTTTTTTTATCAAATTTCAGCGCAAAACCCTTCTCTTTCTCTCTCCTATGACTCCATCCCCTTCTCTCTTCGATCTTGGCCCCATTTCTCACCGGATTAAAGATCCGAGGCCACCACGACACTCCTGGCAAAGTTCTCTGCAAGTCTGCTAGAGCAGATCATGGGGAAAGTTGATTTGAAATCTAGGGTAAGGTATTTTGTTCAGATTATGCTTTCCTTGTAGTTATAAGAAATGTTGTAGGTAAGAAAATACTGATATTTTATTTTTGGGGATATTGTTTTTAGGATGTTGAGTTAGGAACCCTGCGGGTATAGAGCCAGAATTTTATAGGGGTTTTTCAGAGTTAAGGTAAAAAAAATATGTTATGCTAGGAAATTTACTTACGTTATCAGAAATTTTATATATGCATGCATGTATACCAGATATTATACAGGATATGAATTTTTACAGCATGTGTAGCCTGAGTATATGATATTGATATGGAATTTTATGTAGTTTTTCAGTATTTCAAGTTATACAAATATAGTGAGATAATTGAAGATTTTATACAGATATAATTTGCATATATATATATGTATATATATATATATATATCAGTATACAAATATTTATTCAGAACAATATATACAGTGTATATAGAAAGTTATGTTTACCTAAATGCCATAACACTTAGATTTTATAGAAAGAAAGTACAGACAGATTATATAGAAAGAAAGTACAGACAAATTATATAGAAAGAAAGTACAAATAGATTACATACTTATAACATTAAGATGCTACATATATTATAGTATTTACAGTACAACAATATAGTGTTATGGCTATTTTGGAAATATAATGAAAACAATATAAAAAGTATAGTATGTATATATATTGTATCAGATGCCTGTGGAAAGATTACAGACAAATATAGCATAGATATAGAATACAAAGCACGATACCGTTGCTAGATATAGATAGAGTGCAACCACATATCTCAGATAGTGTGTGGGTATCGTCAGCCGTGCTTGGAGAGTATGCAGCTCCCCAGTTTGCTGGGTTGAGGGGGGCCGGTTTGATGAGGTAGCAGCCAATCCCGCGCCTAGGAGAGTATGCAATTTGGCTGGACTGAGGTAGTGTAGAGTATAGTGATTTTCCTGGAAGGCCGACCAGGTTAAGTCCTGCCTACAGGCCACACAACCCTGTCATGAGGGGTCAAATCATGACATACAGAGTCCCAGGGAAAGAACACAGTTATGTATATGTCTACAGTTTTACATCTTTTATTGTATATAGCATGATGTAGCACTATGAATGATAGAAAGTTCAGATGATACAAATGTTTTAAGATATTATACATGTGTTGTACAGAATTGCCAAATTATGCAGTTTTTAAATACCATTATTATAATTTTATGACTTGGTCGCCACACACTAGTAATAGCATATTTCCACTTACTGAGGTCAACTCACCCCATTACTTTACCATTTTTCAGGTGAGACAACTAGGCGAGCAGATTAGGCTCGCGGATAGGAAGTTTACTTGATTACCCCGGTTGTAGGGTGAGTTAAGATAGAGTTTTGTATTTTTGAGGTACATGATGCTAGAGGGGTTTATTTTGTATGGTTATGGCTTGTATATGCTGGATTCTGGTATTGTATAGTATGTATATATATATATATATATATATATATATATATGGTTATATGATTTGTGTTTCCGTTGTTTAGGTATGGATGTAGATATACATATATATAAAAAAAAATGGTAAGAATTTTGAGGATGTTATAGTTTATTCATCTAAACTGATTTACTAATTAATATATATATATATATATATATATATATATATAAATGGTTATATGATTTGTGTTTCCGTTGCTTAGGTATGGATGTAGATATACATATATATAAAAAAAAATGGTAAGAATTTTGAGGATGTTATAGTTTATTCATCTAAACTGATTTACTAATTAATATCTATTCTCCAAAGAGCTTGTCATTGCAAAATCTACTTTTGAATATTTGTTATGAGTTTGATCTTGAGTATGCAAATATTAAATCATTTTGATAAGATTACCACTTGAGAAAAGCTTTTGTTATTGATTAGATATTTTTTATTCAAGTGAGTTTTCATTCAAAGACTTGATATTTTTAATATTCCAAAATCTATTTGATTGAAAAGTCTAAAGGTTATCTATAACACTTGAGATAAATATTGTTGTGACAAAGTGTATTTCAAATCTTTGCAATCTTCAAAACTGTTTGTGTATTCAAAGATTTAACCTAAGTCCTACAAAACATTGATTTATATAAATATTTTTGGGTAATTTGATAAAAGGGGAAGTTAGTGAATCATATTTTTGCATATAACGATTATATCATTACATTCATTCTGAACTTCGAGTTTCATCATATGATTTGTATTAGGAATTTCAATTGTACTCACTAGCTTTGTTAGAAGCAACTTTGAGTGTTTTACCAATTTCATTGTAATCACGATTCGAGTTGTGAACTAGGGTTGAGGAGAGGGCTATATCTATTGTAAGCAACGGATTAGGAGGAAGCTATACCTCTTGTAAGCAGCGGATGTAAGGGAAGCTCTGTCCCAATTTAAGGAGAAGGGATTATAGTGGAATCCTTGAGTGGGTTCCTCAAGGCGAGGATGTAGACCGGGTTGGCTAAACCTCGTAAAATTGTGTTTGCATTCTCTCTTCCCTTATCTCTTTACTTTTCGCACTACATTTCATTAATCATATTGCATGTATATGTTGAATAACTCTACACACACTTAATTGGGTAAAAATAACTTATTGATAAAATAAATTTAATTCAGTTTTAAATGCCTACAATTGATTTGTTAAATATACAAATAGGGATTAAGTGGTAAATAGATTCAAAGAATTAAAATACCAAATTCACCCCTATTGAGATTACACCTAAATCAACAGTTCATTTACTAATATACAGTTCAGTATGTTCCATTTCATATCATATGTCACGTTTGTTCCATCAAAATCCGCTATAAACAGTGTATAATTCGAAAAATACCATTTGGACCGCAAACACGGGTGATAAGCAGTTCCTACTTTAGTTTTAAAACAGCTAAAGTAGTTTTGGAATGTTTGGGGTTCATATGCAAAAACCCCTATTTTTGCTAAAAACCGTAAAATTGTAACCCGTTAAAATTTTGTAGATAAGCAATCAAAATGTGCATAAAGGCATAAGCCAATTTTCTAGCAGTTCAGTTTTCTAAAAATACTGATGTAATCAAATCCCTTTACCTTAATCCCGAAAATAGAAATACGAACGGATTGATCCAAAACAACAACCCAGGATCCCCGAAACCAAGAAACCAAAGAAAATTACTTCACTATAATCTCAACCACTACATAACCACCAAATCAAAAACGAAATTAGATCCTTACCTAGATTTTAGGGAAAAACACGAAAATCTTCAAATCGAAAATCTGATCCGCTATAACTATAGAGGTTCTCTTTCTAATCCACACAGTGATGTCAGATTGTTGATTCTGACAACAAACGGCACGGAATCCTAAAGAGAGAGAGAGGGTTGGTTTGAGTTCTAAAGAGAGAGAGAGAGAGAGAATGGGATAACTTAGCATGGAAGTAATGAATATTCCATTCATAATGATTGGCCTGGCCAGCCTTGTCGATGAGTAGGAGTTCTCGTCGATGGGCCGAAGAAGGTTGCTCGTGGCCGAGAAGGTGACCTTGTCGACGAGCCTGAGATTTCAGAATGTCTGAATATCCCTTGGTATCTCCTCGTCGATAGGTCTTTATGTCTCATCGCCGAGCAACTAAAGAGACTTCGTCGATGAGAAATGAAGCCTCGTCGACGAGCTTTATTATTTTATCCTTTTTAATTTCCCTTCTCTTTTCTTTATTTATTTTCCAAATTCTGGTCCCTACAATATCCTCTCCTTATAAGAATTTCTTCCCCAAAATTCACCAACCGATACCAAACTCACTTTACCTTACGTCAGAGATCTACAGAAGAGTCGGTAGCTACCTATAAAGCAACTCCAGCCCGAATTTATTACCTACCCTCACTTATAATGGAGGAATACTGTGGTTACAACGTAAAGCTTCGGGAGCTTACAATATACATTCAAAAATCTCCCGAAGGTCATATCTACTTACCAAACACACTAACATACATACATTCACTTACCTGACTAACTCATTCGTCTCTAAACAATTGAGGATACTTCTGACGTATCTTAGTTTCTAACTCCCATGAAGCTTTTTCCACTGCATGGTTCCACTACAATACTTTCATTAGCGGTATTTCCTTAGTTCGTAACTGCTGAACTTTCCAATCTAACACCTGCAACGGTACCTCCTTATATGATAAAGCATCACTGATCTTTAGAGGTTCGTAACTCAGCACGTGTGATGGATCTAACACATACTTCCTCAGCACTAACACGTGGAACACGTCATGGAATCTGGATAGTGTTGGGGGTAAGGCCACCCAATAAGCTACTGAACCTATCATTTCCAGGATCTCGAAAGGCCCGATATACCTAGGACTTAGCTTCCCCTTCTTTCCGAACCTCATTACCCCTTTCATCGTAGCGATCTTCAAAAACACCATATCTTCTACCTCAAATTCCAGCTCTTGGCAACAAGTATCAGCATAACTCTTCTGCCGACTCTGAGCTGCCTTGATTCTTTCACTAATCAACTCGACCTTTGTAAAGGCCTGTTGAATCAGTTATGGGCCTAGTATCTGCTGCTCACCTACCTGATCCCAGTACAATGGAGATTGATACTGACGACTATATAATGCCTCGTAAGGTGCCATCTCTATGTTGGCTTGGTAGCTGTTGTTATACACAAACTCAACAAGCAGTAGATACTGTATCTAACAGTCACCAAAGTCTTGTACACAAGCCCGCAACATATATTCTAACGTCTAAATAGTCCACTCAAACTGCCCATCCAACTGTGGGTGGAAAGATGTACTGAACATCAGTTGTGATCCTAAGGCATCTTGTAAACTCTTTTAGAAACGAGACGTAAAATGTGGATCTCGATACGAAACAATAGAAACAAAAACATCATGGAGTTGTACAATCTCCTGCACATATAGCTCGGCCAGCTTATTCAAGGAATAGCTGATTCTGATAGGAATGAAATATGCAATCTTAGTCAGCCGATCAACTACAACCTATATCGCATTCCGCCCATGCACCGCTGTAGGTAATCTTGTCACAAAATCCATCGAAATGTGTTCCCACTTCCACTTGGGAATGTCAAGTGGCTAAAGTAGTCCTTCTGGCCTCTGGTGCTCTGCCTTGACCTGTTAACATGTATGACACTGCTCTACGAAATGGGCAATCTCTCTTTTCATGGTGGACCACCAGAAAGATTCCCTCAGATTCTGGTACATCTTCATATTACCTGGATGTACAGTGTACAGTGAACGGTGTGCCTCCTCCAGAATGACCCGTTTAATTTCGACGTCATTCGGTAAACATACTCTGTTATGGAATCTCAAAATCCCATCACCAGAGATACTAAACTCCGGCTTTAACCCACTATGGACTCCTTCCATAACCCCAACAAGCTCTAGATCCTCCTTCTATGCTACTTGGATCCTCTCCTGTAAGGTTGGTTGTACCACCAAGCTAGCACAAACAGCCTGATGATTTCCTTCTACTACCTCCAATCCTAACCTTTTTAGGTCCATACAGATCTGATGTTGAACTCCCACTGCAGAGACTGACGCATCAACTAACTTATGATTCAGAGCATTAGCTACCACATTTGCTTTTCCTAAGTGATAGCTAATAGTACATTGGTAGTCTTTTATCAACTCAATCCATCTACATTGTCTCATGTTTAGCTCTTTCTGGGTGAAAATATACTTAAGACTTTTATGATCAGTAAAAATCTCTTTCCTTTCACCTATAGGTAGTGCCTCCAGATTTTCAATGCAAACACTATCGCTACTAATTCCATATCATGTGTCAGACAGTTCTTCTCGTACTCTTTGAGTTGACGAGAAGCGTAAGAAACTACTCTGCCCTGTTGCATTAAAACACAGCCAAGACCCTTATTAGAGGCGTCACTATAAATAACAAATCCACCATCCCCAAATGAAATGGTCAGAATTGGAGCAGTAACCAGTCACCATTTCAGCTCTTAGAAACTCAACTTGCACTCATCAGTCCAATAATACCTCATGTTCTTTTTCGCGAGTCGCGTCAAAGGACCTACTAAACTAGAGAACCCTTCTACAAATCATCGGTAGCAACCTGCAAGATCTAGAAAACTTCTGATCTCCTAAACATTCTTCGGTCTTGTCCAGTACACTACTGCCTTTATCTTACTCGAATCTAATGATACTCCTTCTTTAGACACTATCTGCCCTAGAAATGCAGTCTGTTCCAACTAAAACTCGCACTTCTTCAGTTTAGCGTATAACCTCTTCTCCCTAAACATTTGCAATACTAGTCTCAAATGAACTTCATGCTCTACAGTACTTCTAGAATACACTAGGATGTCATCAATGAATGCCATGACGAACCAATCTAAGTATTCGTGAAAGAACCTGTTCTTCAAATTTATAAATGCTACAGGTGCATTAGTCAAGCCGAATAGCTTAACCATAAATTCGTAATGGTTGTATCGAGTTCGAAAAATTGTTTTCAGAACATCCTCCATTTTCACCTTCAATTGGTGATACCCAGATCGTAGATCGATCTTAGAGAAAATCTGCGTGCTCTATAGTTAGTCAAACAGATCATCAATCCTGGGTAACGGGTATTTTTTCTTTATCGTTACCTTGTTAAGTTCTCTGTAATCGATGCATATCCTCATTGACGCATCCTTCTTCTTCATAAATAGCACAATGGCTCCCTAAGGAGAAACACTCGGTTGAATGTTCCCCTTATCTAGCAACTCCTGGAGCTGTGCTTTCAACTCTCTCAATTTAGCTTGAGCCATATGATACGGAGCTTTTGATATCAGCGCCGTACTTGGAGCTAACTTTATAACAAATTCTACTTCATGGTCTGGAGGTAATCCTGGCAAGTCCTTTGGAAACAAGTTAGGGAACTCATGCCCTATAGGAATGGTCTTCGGTTTACGTTCTTCTGTAGGCGTGAATTTCAAAAATGCTAGATACCCTTGACATCCCTCCTAAAGCAATCTACTAGCTTGTAAGGCTAAAAGGATCCGTGGTGCAGAACGCACGCACGACCCAACAAACTTGAATTCCTGCTCCTCTTGAGGTCTAAACATCACTTCTTTCTTATGATAGTCGATACTGGCATAACTAGAAGACAACCAGTCCATCCCTAGGATGATATCAAAGCATACATGTCAAATACTATAAGGCCAACTAGTAATACGCTTCCCTAGATCATTACTGGAAAGTCACAGACTACTTTGCTACATATAATTGCCGATCCTGATGGCGTAGCCACTACCAGTTCATAACCCAATTATTGCATCTCTAATCCACACAATTTAAAAAATCCCCGGGAGATAAAGGAATGCGTTGCTCCCGAGTCAAATAATATAACAATTTTGTTGAAAAGCATGTAAATATTACCTGTTACCACATCTCTAGCATTTTCTGCATCACCTAGAGTCAAAGAGTACGCCCTAGCCTGGGCAGTACCCCCCGGCTGTCCATCTCATGGCGCCTGCGCACCAGCTCTGAAAGGTTGCTGTGGAGCTTCATCGTATCTCAGCAGATTACAATCCATCACCTAATGTCCCATCTTGCCACATCATAAACAAGCCCCCAGAGCCCTCCAACATTGCCCTGTGTGAAGTTTCCTACACGTAGAACAAATAGAAGTGGACGTGGTACTCTGAGAAGCACCACTACGGTTCTTCTTATTCCAGTTGCCCTACCTTGCCCCTCCATAAGAACTAGAAGGCGCAGGTCTCTTCTTTGAGATCTGACCCCAGACATCCTCCTGCAGACTCTCCTCAACTATGGTGGCTTTGTCAACCAGAGTAACAAAGTCCTGCATCTGTCAGATAGTTGTCTGCCTGCGAATCTCCTTCCTCAGGCCCCTTTGAAATTTCCAGGCCTTCATTGCCTCGTCCGAAACCATGAATGGAGAAAAATGGGATAGCTCCTGAAATCTGGCAGCGTACTACTGAACTGTCAGCTGCCCCTGCTCCAGACTCATAAATTCCTCCATCTTGGCATTCTTGACCGTGGCTTGAAAATACCATTCAAAGAATAATTCCTTGAACCTAGCCCACATCACTACTACAAGGATGGGTTGATGCTCTTCAAGAATCTTTACATATTTCCACCATCTCTCTGCTTCGCTCGATAACTTGAACGTTGCAAAGGCTACTTTTTGTTTCTCAGTGCAGTTCAGGACATCCATAATCTTCTTAATCTCCCCAATCCAATTCTCAGCTCGAATCGAGTATGCACTTCGCATGAAAATAGGAGGCTTCAATCGTGTGAACTAATCAATAGAACAACCCAACTCAGTCACAAGACGATCCTGCCCCCTATTTGTCCGAACCACCTCAGCCATCAACTGCCGAGCGAAGTCCCGCAGAACATTTGTGGAATCATTGCCAGCCTCAGGGCCAACTCCCTCACTGCTACCGCCTCCAACATTGGTAGTATTACTCCTGGATTCCATCCTGAAAACAATTGAGGAAACCAATTAGAAGCTTGACCAACTAGCACTGCAATACTACAAACCTACTTCCCAAAATAACAGTCCTAGTACAGACGTACCCTAATGATTCACATTTCTTATTCTGACTCGAGTTCTGCCCTTCCACTTAGAATCAAAACCGCCAATAGATTGCCGTGATTTTCTGAACCTTTCAAATGATCCAAAAAAGCACAAAAGTCTGTCAATGGATTTCTGTCTTTAGGTATACAAAGCAACACTCGCTAATCTTATTCACATCCTAAACTCCAGTATATTCTAAACTATAGAACCTAGTAACCTAAGTTCTGAGTATACCCCTAACTAGGCAGTATGAATCGCATCACACTTCCGACTGGTTAAGGGCTCTGATACCATACTGTAACGCCCCGGTTCTTTATACGAACCCAGAGTGCTACTACACATACGGAATACCTGTATCTAATAAATATACATAAACAACCCGCCCTAAACAAAGACAACAGGTGTAACTCATACATATAGGTATTCATGCACAGCGGAAAAATAAATATTCACATTCGGGGTTCTTTTAGACATATACCAGAGTTCTATCTATGTTCCTTAGTACAAAAGATCTATGTCTAAAACATAAACATATTACACTCACTTACATTCTACCAGGCTAACTTCCCAGTACTGATACAAAAACTTACATCTACTAACAAGACTATACACACCAAAGTCCATCTAGAAGAACTAAGACCGATGTCCTATAGGACCTGAAAAAAAATTTGTAAGATTGGGGTGAGACACTTCTTAGTGAGGTGGAAGATATTACATTAGCACGTGGCTACATGAGTTTATTCCAGCTAAAAAAAGTTGCCAGTATGACACACACAATACAGTACTATCAGAGATATATAAACATAATACGACATCATTACAAGCAAGAATCCTCGAGGTTAGGGTAGGGTATAGGCTCATACGCTGTATGATTCCCTCCACACGATACTCAATCCTGTGACTTTGCCCATTTTAGTCTTTAAATCATGTATATGAAAGTTTAGGACAATAACCAACTTTGGAACTTTCAGTAATATGCCTAATTACCCTATGGCACGGGTTATGCACTGATTACTTTGACAGTGCCTTGTTCTTACAGGCAGTGTCAAGCATCATAGATATAGTCCGGCTGGCCCACCTAGTCTATTATTTCACCAGTGGCCCATGCACTCCTGCAAACCGACTATCTCGATACCCACACTAATTCACATGTATGGCTGCACTGTACCTGAGCTAGCAATGGAACCGCACCTCTAGCTATTTAAAGCCTTAGATAACCTGGAGTATCTTTCAACTCCTTCAGAGTGTCTTTCAACTCCTTTAGTAACAAGTTGTGGTTCCAATCAATCATATATATAATTTACAATAAAACATAACAACCTGTGCAGTTTTAGTATTTTCATAACCGTAATCAAGCAATCTTTCATGCATTTTTCTTTTCTGTCAGTCAGTGGTGTTAACCGGCACAAACGCTCTCGATTCAACCCTTTTTACAAATTAAGCTCCGTGATTAACCGGCACCTGTTTTCCACATTTTCAGATAACAGAACGAAATTTTAGTTTTCATAGTTCATTTACTAATATACAGTTCAGTATGTTCCATTTCATATCATATGTCACATTTGTTTCATCAAAATCCGCTATAAATAGTGTATAATTCAAAAAATACCATTTGGACCGCAAACATGGGTGATAAGCAGTTCCTACTTTAGTTTTAAAACAGCTAAAGTAGTTTTGGAATGTTTGGAGTTCATATGCCAAAACCCCTATTTTTGCTAAGAATCGTAAAATCGTAAGAAACAACAATTATACCCATTAAAATTTTGCAGATAAGTTGTCAAAATGTGTATAAAGGTATAAGCCAACTTTCTTGCAGTTTAGTTTTCTAAAAATACTAATGTAAAAAAATCCCCTTACCTTAATCCCAAAAATAGAAATACGAACGAATCGATCCAAAACAACGACCTGGGATCCTCGAAACCTAGAAATCGAAGAACATAACTTGTCTATAATCTCGACCACTACATAACTACCGAATCAGAAATGAAATCAGATCCTTACCACAATTTTAGGGAAAATCCGAAAATCCTCAGATCGAAAATCTAATTCGTTATAACTGTAGAGATTCCCCTCATAATCCACGTAGTGATGTCGGATTGTTGATTTCGGCAGCAGAAGACACGAAATCCTAGAGAGAGAGAGAGGGTTGGTTCGAGTTCTTGAGAGAGAGAGAGAGAGAGAGAGAGAGAGAGAGAGAGAGAGAGAGAGAGAGAGAGAGAGAGAAGGGATAACTTAGACAAGTCGGTGTTCTCGTCGACGAGCCAAAGAAGGTCACTCGTGGTCGAGAAGGTGATCTTGTCAACAAGCCTGAGATTTCAGAATGTCTAAAAATCCCTCAGTATCTCCTCATCGACGGGTCTTTGCGTCTCATTGCCGAGCAACTGAAGAGATTTCGTCAACGATAGATGGAGTTTCATCGACGAGCTCTATTATTTTATCCTTTTTAATTTCCCTTCTCTTTTATTTATTTATTTCCCAGATTCGGGTCCCTACAATCTCCTCTTCTTATAAGAATTTCATCCCCGAAATTCACTAATCGATACCAAACTCACTCTACCTTATGTCAGAGATCTATAGAAGAGTCGGAAGCTACCCATAAAGCAGCTCCGGCCCAAATTTTTTACTTACCGTCATTTATTGCGAAGGTATACTGTGGTTACAATGTAAAGCTTTGGGAGCTTACAATATACATACAAAACTCTCCCGAAGGTCATATCTACTTACCAAACACACTAACATACACACATTCACTTACCTGAATAGCTCATCCGTCTATAAACAACTGAGGATACTTCTGACGTATCTCAGTTTCTAACTCCCATGAAGCTTCTTCCACTGCATGGTTCCGCAACAAGACTTTCATTAGAGGCATTTCCTTAACCTATAACTACTGAACTTTCTGATCTAATGCTTGCACCGGTATCTCCTCATATGATAAAACATCACTGATCTCTAGAGGTTCGTAACTCAGCACATGTGATGGATCTAACACGTACTTCCTCAGTAGTGACATGTGGAATACGTCATGGACTCTGGATAGTGCTGGGGGTAAGGCCACCTGGTAAGCTACCGAACCCATCCTTTCCAGGATCTTGAAAGGCCCGATATACGAAGGAATTAGCTTCCCCTTCTTTCCGAACCTCATTATCCCTTTCATCGTAGCGATCTTTAGAAACACCATATCTCCTACCTCAAATTCCAGCTTTCGTCAACGAGTATCAGCATAACTCTTCTTCCGACTCTGAGTTGCCTTGATTCTCTCACTGATCAACTCGACCTTTGCAGAGGCCTTCTGAATCAGTTATGAGCCCAGTATCTGTCGCTCACTTACCTGATCCCAGTACAATAGAGATCGACACTTGAAGAACATATAATGCCTCGTAAGGTGCCATATCTATGTTGGCCTGGTAACCGTTGCTATACGCAAACTCAACAAGTGGTAGATACTGTATCCAACTATCACCAAAGACTTGTACACAAGCCTGCAACATATCCTCTAACATCTGAATAGTCCTTTGGAACTGCCCATCCGTATGCGGGTGGAAAGATGTACTGAGCGTCAGTTGTGATCCCAAGGCATCCTGTAAACTCTTCCAGAAATAAGATGTAAAATGTGGATTTCAATTCGAAACAACAGAAATAGGAACACCGTGGATTCGTACAATCTCCTGCACATATAGCTCTACCAACTTATTCAAGGAATAACTGAGTCTAATAGGAATGAAATGTGTAGTCTTAGTCAGTCGATCAATTACAACCCATATGGCATTCCGCCCATGCACCGCTACAAGTAATCCTGTCACAAAATCCATCGAAATATGTTCCCACTTCCACTTGGGAATGTCAAGTGTCTGAAGTGGTCCTTCTGGCCTCTGGTGCTCTGCCTTGACCTGCTGACATGTCAGGCACTGCTCTATGAAATGAGCAATCTCTCTTTCATGTTGGATCACCATAAAGATTCCTTTAGATTCTATTACATCTTCGTACTACCAGGATGTATGGTGTAGAGTGAACGGTGTGCCTCCTCCAGAATGACCCGTTTAATTCCAACGTCATTCAGTACTCATACTCTGTTATGGAATATCAAAATCCCATCACTAGAGATACTGAAATTCAACTTTAACCCACTGTAGACTCCTACCATAACCTCAACAAGCTCTAGATCCTCCTTCTGTGCTGCTCAGATCCTCTCTTGTAAGGTCGGTTGTACCACCAAGATGGCAAGAATATCCTGATGATTTCCTTCTACTACCTCCAAGATTAATCTCTCCAGGTCGATACAAATCTGATGTTGAACTCCCACTACAGAAACTGACGCATCAATTGATTTCTAACTCAAAGCATCAACTACCACATTTGCTTTTTCTAGATAATAACTTATAGTACAGTCGTAGTCTTTTATTAACTTAATCTATCTACGTTGTCTCATGTTCAGATCTTTCTGGGTGAAAATGTACTTAAGACTTTTATGATTAGTAAAAATCTCACACCTTTCACCATACAGGTAGTGCCTCTAGATTTTCAATGCAAAGACCACCGCTGCCGATTTCATATCATGTGTCAGGTTGTTCTTCTCGTACTCTTTGAGTTGACGAGAAGCATAAGAAACTACTCTGCCTTGTTGCATTAGAACATAGCCAATACCCTTCTTAGAGGCGTCACTGTAAATAACAAATCCACCATCCCCAGATGGAATGGTCAGAACTAGAGTAGTAACTAGTCGCTGTTTTAGATCCTAGAAACTTAGCTCGCACTCATCAGTCCAATCATACCTCACGTTCTTCTTCGTGAGTCGTGTCAAAAGACTTGCTAAACTAGAGAACCTTTCTACGAACCATCAGTAGTAACTTGCAAGACCTAGAAACTTCTGATCTCCTGAACATTCTTCGGTCTGGCCCAGTCCACTACTGCCTCTATCTTACTTGGATCCACTGATACTCCTTCTTTAAACACTATGTGCCCTGGAAATGCCATATGTTCCAGCTAGAACTCGTACTTCTTCAGTTTAGTGTATAACCTTTTCTCTCTAAGCATTTGCAGTACTAGTCTCAGATGAACTTCATGCTCTACAGAACTCCTAGAATATACTAGGATGTCATCAATGAATACCACGATGAACCTATCTAAGTATTTTTTAAAGACCCTATTCATAAAATCCATAAATGCTGCAGGTTCATTAGTCAAGTTGAACGGCATAACTATAAATTCGTAATGGCCATACCGAGTTCAGAAAGCTATTTTTGGGACATTCACCGTTTTCACCTTCAATTGGTGATGCCCAGATCATTAGATCGATCTTAGAGAAAATCTGTGTGCCTTGTAGTTAGTCAAACAGATCATCAATCCTGGGTAATGGGTATTTGTTCTTTATCGTTACCTTGTTATGTTCTTCTGTAGTTGACACACATCCTCATCAACTCGTCCTTTTTCACAAATAGCATAGGTGCTCCCTAAGTAGAAACACTCGGTCGAATGTACCCCTTATCTAGTAACTCCTGGAGCTATTCTTTCAACTTTCTCAATTCAGTTGGAGCCATATGATAAGGAGCTTTTGATATCAACGTCATACCTGGAGTTAAATTTATAATGAATTCCACTTCACGGTCTGGAGGTAATCCTGGCAAGTCCTTTGGAAACAAGTCAGAGAACTTGCTCATTACAGGAAAGGTCTCCAGTTTACGTTCTTCTACCAGCGTGTCTTTCACAAACGCCAGATACCCTTGACATCCCTCCCGAAGCAATCTATCAGCTTGTAAAGTTGAAAGGATCCGTGGTGCAGAACGCACGCATGACCCTACAAGCTTGAATTCCTACTCCTCTGGAGGTTTAAACATCACTTCTTTCCTATGGCAGTCGATACTCGCATAACTAGAAGACAACCAGTCCATCCCTAGGATGATATCAAAGCCATACATGTCAAATACTATAAGGCCAACTGGTAATACCTTTCCTTGGATCATTACTGGAAAGTCACAGACTACTTTGCTACGTACAATTGCCGATCCTGATGGCGTAGCCACTACCAGTTCATAACCAGACTCTTGCATCTCTAATCCACATAGTTTAAAAAATCCTCGAGAGATAAAGGAATGTGTTGCTCCCAAGTCAAATAATATAACAACTTTATTGGAAAGCATGTAAATATTACTTGTTACCACATCTATAACTTTCTCTGCATCACCTGGAGTTAAAGACTACACCCTAGCCTGAGAAGTAACCCCTAACTGTCCATCTCGTGGCACCTGCGCACCACCTCTAAAAGGCTGTGGTGGAGCTCCACCGTATCTCAGCAGATTACAGTCCCTCGCCTGATGTGCCATCTTGCCACATCGTAAACAAGCCCCCGTAGCCCTCCAATACTGCCTTACATGAAGTTTCCCACACGTAGAATAAACAGAAGTGGATATGGTACTCTATGAAGCACCATTATGGTTCTTCTTCTTCCAATTGCCCTGCCTTGCCCCTCCATAAGAATTGGAAGGTGCAAGTCTGTTCTTCGAGATCCGACCCCCGACATCCTCTTGCATACTCTCCTCAACTACGGTGACTTTGTCAACTAAAGTACCAAAGTCCTGCACCTAGTAACCTAAGCTTTGAGTATACCCCTAACTAGGCAGTATGAATCGCATCACACTTCCCACTAGTTAAGGGCTCTGATACCATACTGTAATGCTCTGGTCCTTTATACAAACCCAAAGTGCTACTACACATACGGAATACCTGTATCTGATAAACATACATAAACAACCCGCCCTAAATAGGGACAAACAGGTGTAACTCATGCATATTTGTATTTATGCACAACGGAAAACATAAACATTCCCATTCGGGGTTTTATTAAACATATACCAGAGTTTTACCTATATTTCTCCGTACAAAAAATCCATGTCTAAAACATAAACATATTACACTTACTGACATTCTACCAGGATAACTACCTAGCACAGATACAAAAACTTACGTCTACTAACAATACTATACGCACCAAAGTCCCTCCAGAAGAACTAGGACCTTTGTCCTGTAGGACCTGAAACAAAGGTTGTGAGATTGGGGTGAGACACTTCTCAGTAAGGTGGAAGATATTACATCAGCATGTGACTACATGAGTTTATTCCTATTAAAAACAATTGCACAACATGATGTACACAGTACAGTACTATCAGAGATATATAAACATAATACGACATCATTATAAGCGAGAGTCCTCGAAGTTAGGGTAGGGTACAGGCTCATACGCTGTACAATTCCCTCCACACGGTACTCAATCCTATGAATTTGCTCATTTTAGTTTTTAAATCATGTATATGAAAATTTAGGACAATGACCAGCTTTAGAACTTTCAGTAATATGCCTAATTACCCCGTGGCATAGGTTGTGCACTGATAACTCTAACAGAGCCCTGTTCATGTAGGCACTGTCAAGCATCACAGATATAGTCCCGGTTGCCCCACCTGGTCTATTATTTCACCAGTGGCCCCTTACAATCCTACAAGCCGACTATCTCGATACCCACATTGATTCACATGTGTGGTTGTACTGTACCTCAGTCAGCAACGGAACTACATGTCTAGCTATTTAAAGCCTCAGATAACCTGGAGTATCTTTCAACTCCTTTGGAGTGTCTTTCAACTCCTTCAGTAACAAGTTGTGGTCCCAATCAATCATATATATAGTTCAGTATGTTCCATTTCATATCATATGTCATGTTCGTTTCATCAAAATCCGCTATAAATAGTGTATAACTCGGAAAATACCATTTGGACCTCAAACATGGGTGATAAGTAGTTCCTACTTTAGTTTTAAAACAGTTAAAGTAGTTTTGGAATGTTTGGAGTTCATATGCCAAAACCCCTATTTTTTTTCCAAAAATCGTAAAACATAAAATCGTAAGAAACAACATTTATACCTTGTAAAATTTTGTAGATAAGGAGTCAAAATGTGCATAAAGGCATAAGCCAACTTTCTAGCATTTCAATTTTATAAAAATATTGATGTAAACAAATCCACTTACCTTAATTCCGAAAATAGAAATATGAACGGATCTATCCAAAACAACGACCTGGGATCCCCAAAACCTAGAAACCGAAGAACATTACTTCACTATAATCTCAACCACTATATAACTACCGCATCAGAAACAAAATCAGATCCTTACCTCGATTTTAGGGAAAAACTCAAAAAATCCTCAGATCGAAAATCTAATCCGCTATAGCTATAGAGATTCTCCTCCTAATCCACGTAGTGTTGTCGGATTGTTGATTCCGGCAATAGAAGGCATGAAATCCTAGAGAGATGAGGGTTGGTTCGAGTTCTAGAGAAAGAGAGATAGAGAGAGAGAGAGAGAGAGAGAGAGAGAGAGAGAGAGAGAGAATGGGATAACTTAACATGGAAGTAATGAATATTCCATTTATAATTAGGTTGACCCGGCCAGCCTCGTCAATGAGTCGGAGTTCTCATCGACGAGCCGAAGAAGGTGGCTCGTGGCCGAGAAAGTGACCTTGTTGATGAGCCTGAGATTTCATAATGTCTGAAAATCTCTCTGTATCTCCTTGTCGATGGGTCTTTGCATCTCATCACCGAGCAGCTGAAGAGACTTCGTCAACGAGAAATGGAGCCTAGACGATGAGCTCTATTGTTTTATCTTTTTTAATTTTCCTTCTCTTTTTGTTATTTATTTTCTAGATTTGGGTCTCTACATTACCTATTCGGTCGATTGCAGCATTTTTAATGCCCTAAGTTTGGTCGCCTGAAGCCCATTCAAAATTAAGGATAGGTCCTGATTTGGATTAAAATTCACCTTTGTTTGCATAGATATGACTTGTGAGTTTAAAGGGATTTTGCAAGTGATGTTTAGGGACTTAAGGTCATTCTATGGTCATTTGAGCTAACCCAAAAAAATCCAACATCAATCTATGGTCTTGAGCATTAAACTCTATCACGCATGTAGATGCAGTTATTACAGACCACAATATTACAGAGCAAATAATGAAACAAAATTCATTATAAAAAATAAACAATAAGTCTTCTTCTTCTTTGCTCTTTTGAAACTTCATAAAATATGCTAGGAATATGTGCGCTTTACATCCTTTCTGGGTTCCATTTCCTTGCCTTATGTGTGTGTTTGAATTAAAGACATGTTCAAGTACTAAGTGCACACATAAGTAACTTGTAGTTTGTCATTATCAAAACCAAGGATCAGACTCAAAAGTCGAACCCCATTAACATATCTTGTGTCTTCTCTTAAATTCCTGCACTTTATTTTTTCTGCACATGTATGCTTATATTTAATTAATTATGAATGTGTGCATGATTTAAATATTATGAATGATTGGGATAAACTGAGCTTTCTATATTTGCTTTGATTATTTGCTCAGTTAATTTATTATTGGGCGATTGGTATTTGCTTAGACAGACCCTAGGTTGTGAAATACTATTGTTGGATTAGTTGAACCTAGGAAGAAATATTTTAAATTTCCTATTCACCCCCCTCATGGGAATACACCAATTCCAACAGTCAGGAAGAACATGTCCCCCGTCAACAACAAGTTAGCCCCGACTCACCAAAGAAAGCAAAGAACTCGAAGGAGAGTGAGGGAAAAACTAATCTCACAAAGAAGGTGGAAGACGTGAATAGCGCAGGAGTCAATGAGCAAAGATCGAATGAGTTAGAGGATAGGAAAAAAAAGATAGATCAAATAGATAAGATGATGAATGAGGGTCAAACCAACCCCTCTTACGGGGAAACCTCTTTAAAATTCTCAGTGTAACGACTCGAAGAATAATGTTATTTAAATAATAAAGAGAAAGGGAAATGGGAATAGAAATAGAAGGAGGTAGCAAACTTCGTTGACGAACGTGAACGTTTCGCGTTCGTCAATGACATTGCACTTTGGATATAATAACCCAAGGAATTTTCTAATGGCCTTGTTGACGAACATAGGGGATTCATCGCCGAGGGTATATGAGGGTCTCGTCGATGAGGGCATGTTTCGTCGACGACAAGATATCAAGAGAATGTTTTGGGAGACTCTGAATCTCATCGACGAAGGAGAGAGTTCTTTGACGAATTTCTTCTTAGACTCTTCGACGAGATGACGTGGCTTGTCAATGAAGGCCACATTATAAATAGCCCTAAACTTGGTTCAATTGCAGAAATTCGACGAAATTCTTTCTCCTCTCCCTCTCCTATGGTTCTCCTTCCAACTTTCTTCGATTTCGGCCCCATCAAATCGCCAGATCAACGATTTGAGGCCATCATGACGCTCCTAGCAGAGTTCTCCTCAAGTTTACCAGGGCAAATCGTCGGTAGAATCGAGTTGAATTTCTTCCTAGGGCTTTTATTCGGTTTTTGGCCTTTTGGCAGTTGTAGGAAATGATGGAGACAAAGAAATAATGATATTTTGTTCTTGCGAATGTTGTTTTTAGGGAGTTGAGTAGGAAACCCTGTGGGTGTAGGATCGATATCTTGTAGGGGCTTTCCAGTAGTTAGGTAAGGGGAACATGTTATGCTATGAAACTTCATTATGATTTTAGTACAAAATATAGGTTGTTATCAAATTATTATTTAAATTATATATACGATTTTCAGAGCCTGATTATGATAATATTTATTAGTGTGGCTTGAGTTAATTAGAGTACAGTATCGTATTTATACAAGTTATGAATATCATGTTTACATTTTATGAACAGAAATACCATGATATTTATATGCTTATAGAATAAAAGACTTGTAGTATGCAGTATACTCAGAAAAATCTATTTTCAGTAATTGCAGAATAATCAGTTTTTCAGTACCATAACGCCCCAATATTTAGTTATACAGATAATAGTTCAGTTATACAAAAATCAGATTTTCAGTCAGTTTATTTAGAATTTTAGATAAATTTTATGGGGTTATGATTATTTTAGAAACCACAGTAAAAATAGTACATTATAGATATCAGTTACCTATATAGTATCAGACCTTGATGGATCAGACAACAGAGTACGGTACCGTAGCTATAGATATTTAGTTTAGAGTGCAACCACTTACTCAAATAGTAAGTGGTATGAGATCAATCGTGCCTACGTCGGGACAGACTCTCCATCATATATGGATTGAGGGGGCTGATCAGACTGTCATAGTTTAGTTGACTTACCTTGGTCGGCTAGCCAAGATAGGTCCCGCCTTCAGGCCGCACAACCTTGTCATGAGGGGTTAAATCATGACATACAGCCATCCAGGGAAATTTTTCAGATATTATGAGTACTATCAGACTTTCAGGAATAGTAGTATTAATATGAAAAGTAGTTTCATAAAAATTGACATGTTAAATAATATAGTTAATGGTTTTATTATACGTTATGAAATATCAGCATTTTCAGATTCAATTATTCATACTATTCCTAAATCAGATTATTTTTACCAAACTATAGCTCAGTGGCCACACACTAGTAATAGTATGTTTCGTCTTATTGAGCGTTGACTCATCCCAGTGTTGAATTATTTTTTAGGTGAACCAGCTGGGTGAGCGGAGTAGGCTTACAGGTAGAGGGGCTGTTGTACTACCCTTTTTGAGAGTGAGTATTATTTTTGGTTGACATGTTTTGTAAACCTTTGGTATTAGAAAGGGTAGTTTCGAGAGAAACAGTGATGTTTGTATATCATGGAATGATTTGGCATTCTGGTATTGTATTATATGTGGATTTATTTTATATGATTGGCCTTCCGCTATTTAGGTTATTGTTGGATATTAAAATGGGGGAAAAGAATTTTATTTTATTAGCAGGTCGTTTCACTCAGAGTCGCCGTTCACCAAAGAAGGGATGGAGGTCCCATTGCCCAGCAAGTTGAAAATGCCAACTTTTGAAAGGTACGAGGGCTTGACTGACCCGATCGATCATCTTGACACCTTCAAGGTGGTGATGCAATTATAGGGCGCACCTGATGTCATCATATGCAAGGCATTTGCAGCCACCCTTAAAGGTAAGGCCATGGATTGGTACCGAACCCTACGAGCTGGATCGATCGACTCCTTCTCTGAGATGGAGCAGCAGTTTACTGGCCATTTCATCAGTAGCCAGAGAATTGTCAAAACTTCAGCTCATCTAATAAGCTTGGTTCAAGGAGAATGAAAGAGGTTAAAAAAGTTCATGCACCACTTCCTCACCGCGACCCTAGAGATCTGTAACCTGGACATGGGAGTGGGGTTAGTAGCCCTAACCATGACCCTTCAGCTGGGGAATTTCCTATATTCATTGGGGAAGAAGCCACTGGCTGATATAGGAGAGATAATGGCTAGAGCACAGAAATATGTCAACCTTGAAAAGGAAGGGTAATAGAGAGATTGGTGAACCTTCTAGACTCGGGAAGAGACAGGAGAACAGCACGCTGCAGGCCAGCTCTAAAGCGAAAGGGCACACTAATAAGTTTCAGACTTATACTCCCTTAAACGCATCACGAACTGATGTGTTGATGCATATAAGAAAGAAGGAGTATGTTTTGTGGTCCGAACCTATGTGAAAACCCTTATATAAACGTAACATGTCAAAGTTCTATCAGTTCCTTAGGGATCACGGGCATAGCACAGAAGAATGTATTCAGCTGAAAAATGAAATTAAGACCTTAATGAAAAAAGGTCATCTGTCGAGGTTCGTTAAGAAAGGGGATCGTCAAGGGGAAGCTTGTGAGCAGAGAAGGCCAAATGGAAATGAGAAAGAGGAATGGATCATTAGAGAAATTGCTATGATCTTTGGTGGCTCCACTAGTCGCGAAGACATTAGATGCGCTCGAAAGAGGTATGTCAAGTAGGTGCTCTTAACGGAGAAAAGGTTGCCAAATGGAAAAAGACCAAAACAAGAAGACTTTATCACCTTCAATAGTGAAGATGAAGAAAGATTACAACAACCCCATGATGACACTCTGGTAGTATCCCTTTTGGTGGCCAACTACAAGGTGAGGCGCGTGCTAATAGACAATGGGAGCTCGATCAACATAATATTCTGGTCGGTGCTTAAAGGAATGAAAATTGGTAGGGAACACCTCAAATCGATCTCCTACCCCATTGGTCGGGTTTAGAGGAGACGTAGTACATCCCGTGGGAACAATTACCCTACTAGTAACCATGTGGATGGCCCCAGAAAAATAACATTGTTAACAGATTTCTAGGTGGTTGATCGATCATCAGTATACAACATCTTACTAGGCCGCCCATCGCTTAATACGACTTGAGCCATAACATCCACTTATCACCTAAAGATGAAATTCCCTACCCCACACAGGACAAAAATGATTAAGGGAGATCAAGCAGTAGCTCGAAATTGCTACGTGATAGCCTCAAAAGGTAAGACTAAAGCAAAGGAAACCTTGATCGTTGAAGACCTGGAGGTGAGGGGAGAGTACCCACAAATTAGCAAGTTTTATGATGACCTTACATGCATACCCATGAATGGTATTCAGGAGAAGTGTGTACAGATCGGAAGTCATTTGTTCTACCCTTTGAAAATAGAACTGAGTAAACTACTAAATGAGTTCATTGATGTGTTTACCTAGTCGGCCGATGATATGCCGAGGATTGACCCTACAATCATGGAACACAGGTTGTAGGTGGACCCCAACCATAAACTCATAAAGCAGAAGAAGAAGAGCTTCATGTTGGAGCAGATCAAGGTGATAGATGAGGAAGTAACAGAACTAGTGCAGACCAAATTCGTCAGGGAAGTCAACTATCCAGAGTGGCTAAGCAACGTGGTTTTGGTAAAGAAACCAAATGGAAAGTGGCGTATGAGTATCAGTTTCACGGACTTGAACAAGGCGTGTCCAAAAGATAGCTTCCCCCTTCCTTAAATCGATCAACTGATAGACTCGACATTTGGAAATGAGCTCTGGAGCTTTATGGATGCATATTCAGGATATAACCAAATCCTAATGTACCAAGGGGGCAAGGAGAAAACATATTTCATCACAAAAAGATGACTTTATAGCTACCAAATGATGCCCTTCGGACTAAAGAATGCGGGGCAACCTATCAGAGGCTAGTGAACAAGATATTCAAAAATCAGCTCAGAAAAATGATGGAGGTGTATTAATTACGCGCCTAAATTGCGTAATTAGGTGTGTAAATTCATGCATTAAGGATTATATTTTTAATCAAATACCTAATTATGCACAATATTTTAACATTGCGTTCTATTTATAATATTTGAGTTTTATTGAATAATTTATGAATTTTTGGTATTTTATTAATGCAAGGCAACTATTGGACGTTAAAATCGATGTTACTCCGTAACCTGGGCGTAACTTTCTTGTTTGAGCTCTGATCCAGGTGATTCAAAATGCTATGGAAAGCCAAGAAAGTACTCTACAAATTTTGTGTTTTGATCTTTGAGATATATGGGCTTTAAGAAGGTCAAAATCTTCCTTGTGCACTAAGAAACAAAAAAAAAGGAAGAAACAAATAAAGAAAAGAAAAGAAAAATTATATATGTATATGGTTTGATTTGACCCGGCCATGCAACTAGGTCCTCCTTCCTCTTGTGCATGTGGTTGTGTAGGGTTCTGAAAGAGCCTTTAAATTGTTTTCTTTTCTCTTCACATGGGGCCGCACCTCTTTTCCTTTCTCTCCCTCTCTATTCTTTCCCTTTCTCTATCGCTCGTTCTCCTCTTCTCGATTCCCCCAAAAACTCTCAGCCTCTCTCATTCTTGGTTTCTCCTTCTTGTCTTCCTCTATCCCTCGTTTCTCAACTCTCAACTCTCTAATCTCCTTTTGTCTTTTTCCCTCTCAGATTCATCTTCTTAGTCTACTCTCTCCTTGCTGCTACCGGTTCTCCTTGCATTGCTGAAGCTCCTGTGCGCTGCTGCTGCCCGTGAACACCCTAGCCGAGCTCCTTCTGCTGCTGCTACCCATGAACACCCCAGCTGAGCTTCTCCTGCTGCTGCCACCAAAGCAACCCGAAGCTCTTGCGCTGCTATATCCATTGCTGTTATGTGCTTTGCTGCTGCTCCTATGTGACTAGCTGCTCCTTTTTTAGTTCACTCTCTCTCTCTCTCTCTCTCTCTCTCTCTCTCTCTCTCTTGTCCTATTTTAATAATTGTTAGAGTATTATTAAATTTAGTTTATCTTTTTTTGTATTTAATGTCATTGTTAAGTTTAAGTTTTGTTTGGGTTAATTGTAGTATTAGCTTTTACTCTTGCTCTCTTTCTTTTTGCTTAGAGTCTTGAATACTTGTTGGGTTAATATTTACTATTAAAATCAGTTTGTTTTCCTTTATTAAATCTTGCTTGAGTTATATTATTTGTTTAGTTTACTTTACTACGTTTATTTAAAAATTAATGCTGGATTTAAATAATTGTTCAAGTAGTGTGTTTAGGTTATTTTATTGTTGAAGGACTTTTGTTTAGAGTCGTAGTTAATTTGCTTGTTCGATTTTGTCGTAATTTATTTGGATGGTTGAATGGATTGTACTAGGTTAGCTTAGTTAGTTTATTTGTTTAATTGCATGGTAGTTATTCTCCTGTTTATGCACGTTATGTTCTTGTTTTAGGTTTTAATATGTTTTAATTTTGCCACAAACTTTCAAAAACCCTAAGATTTTGAATCTGAACCATGTTCAGTAAAATTTGCTTTCTTATTTTCTTCTTTTTTGTTTTAACACAAGTTTGGAATTAATCTGTATTCCCTGGGGAGACGATCTGGCCTTTGGGCTAATTATTACAAGACGTAACTCTTATACTTGGGACAGCTTTTGCGCTGCTCATTTTTAGAAGTGAGTCAAGTTTTTGGCACCGTTATCGGGGAATGTTAGTTTTAGTTTCAAACTAGTGTTTTTCCCGTTATTTTAATTTTTCTCATAAAAAAGAAAAAGAAAAAAAAAGAGTTTTGAAGAAAATATGGCTGCACCACACACGTTTATGAATTTTTTGCAGCTCACACGAACCACACGACCATTTTGCATCATATTGCCTGAGAATGCACAAAACTTTAACATTAAGCCTAGAATGATATTTGTGATATCTCAATTTTATGGGATGGAGTGTGAAAATCAGTATCAACATTTAACTGATTTTGAGCTTGCATGTGTTACATTCATAGATGAGGTTGCTACTAATTAGGCAATTAGATTGCGTCTATTTCCTTTTTCATTGAAAAACAAAGTTAAAACGTGGTTTAATTCTCTTAGACCTAATTCTATCTCTAGTTGGGCTGATATACAAAATGAATTTCTACATAATTTTTTTCCCTTATAGAGAACTCAATTTTTGCAAGATCAGATTAGTCGATTTATGCAAGGAGTTGATGAGACATTTCATGAAAGCTGGGAGAGATTTAGAGATATAATTAACATGTGTCCCCACCATGGATTTGAATCATGACACCTCGTCAACTATTTCTACATCGCGTTGACTCCTGAATCGAAACAGTTCATTCATACCATGTGTTTAGGAGCCTGATAAGACATTGAGTTTCCTAGATCATTTAGCTGAAATTGCCTAGCAGTGGAACACTAGGATTGATAGAAGTCCAATTGCAGTCCAACCATTGAGAGCAATAAATGGTGGAGAGTGGTCTGAATTGAAAGATGATTTTGATATTAAAGCATGTTTGGCTGACCTTACCAGAAGATTGGCTGCTATGGAGATGGAAAAGGAGATTAGTACAGAGTAACTTTGGAATCAACCTTCCTAGCCCTATGCACCCCCTTATCAGCCGTCATATCATTAGGTTGCCTTTTAGCATTAGTATCAGCCACAAAAGATCTCTCAGAGCTATGCACCTTCGAGATTTCAATCTAATGCAGCATCTGCTCCACTAGAGAAGTCTCTTAAGGATGCTCTTCAGCGGTTCATGCAGATTCAAGTCACAACTAATAATCAATACACTTAGACCATAAATGAATTGCGGGATCCCATTAATGAGATAAGCACGCAATTGAATATCTTAGAAAAAGGGGAATTTCTAGTAGAACCTCAACCTAATACTTAAGAATACCAGTAGTAACAACAATAAATATATAATGTTTATCTTGAGACAGCGGGGGCCGTTATTACTTCAAGAAGTGGAAAAAAAGTTTCCTAACTTGAGATACCCATCGATAGACCAATAGTTGTCTCGACGCCTGAAGTTACAACTGAGATAGATGAGGTCAAAGAAAAATCAAAGGAAACGATCTTAGATTTGAAGAATTAGTTAACGTGAATATCAAGACCAGTAAAGAGTACTAACCTGTGATACCTTACCCTCCGAGATTTACAGTCGTGGAACCATCATTCCTTACTAGAGTAAATGTCAAGAAGTGCAATGCTAAAGCAAATCCTTGCAATGGTAAGGTGATTGGTACACTCGATAAAGAGGGTGAGCAGAATGGCGAACATTTAATTTTCAAGGAACCAGGTAAAAATTTTAATGTTGATGCTTTTGAAGAACCAAAGGTAACTGCTCCGACAACTTTGCCTCAAGGACTGGTTCTTAAAGAAGTGAATTTCCTGGAAACTATTTTGAATAAAGATCCTTTCTTGTTAAAACAAGGAAGGCAGTCTGCACAAGTTTTGTCTGGTACCTTAGAACGTATTGATTTATTTGAGGCTAACTTTTGTGTAGGTAACAAGACTGATTCATTGCGACGACTCAAATTTGGATCCTTGTCGATTCAATTTATAGACCTACACCCATTCGATGAAATTCCTCTAGAGCCTCCGCCGGACAGACTGTGATGTTTTTCTTTCCTTTCTTTTCATTTTGTTTTACCTTGTCTTATTTTTAGTTGATTTTTAGGTACATTTTTCCTTAGTTTTAATTTTTCTTTTCTCTTACTTCTCCACCCTGGTATGTTCTACTTCCCTAGTGCACATCTTTTCTATTTCCCCTATGCTTTCACATTTAGGACAATGTTCCATTTTAGTTTTGGGGGGTGGGGGGGATGAGAAAATACATTAAAAAAAATATAAAAAAAATTTGAATATGGATGATTAGGCCATAATTAACACTGATGTATACCCTTTACATACTTGCATATAACCTTGGAGTTGCGCACTTAAGCTGTATAGTGGGTTATTTATGTGTAGTTTATCTTTATATGACTAATCTAGGAATTGTAACTCTATGTAGGTTGATTACTAGTTCATTCATGTTAATCTGCCTATATAAACTCTTGTATTTATATGGTATCTCATGAGACTAAAAATATACGTTCATGTGACTTGTAGCACTTAAGGTTCCTTATGAGCACTGAGAGAGTGCTAGTGGCGACTATGACACCTCGTGAGGTACTATTGAGCCATTTATCGTTCTTTTGAATTTTTGATGTCAGCTTAGAGTTCATGAAACTCAACTTTTTTTTTTTTTTTCTTTCTGGATACTCTTTGTACACTAGTCTCGATTTTTAACTTGCTAACCTAGAGAGGTGACATCTAGTGGGGAGATAGAAACCTAGGTCTTGTAACCTACTCAAGATGTGAAGGCTGAGCCACCCTTATAAATAGACTTAGTCATGGGCTATTGTTCGAGCTTAATTCTCATTTGAAAACAATGAAATAAGTGTAATGATTGTCCTAATTGATAATGAAAAGACAAAAATTGAAGAATGAACAGAAGAAAGAATAAGAAAAATAGAAATGCACATGAAATGAAAGGTTAATACTTGCTCCACACAAATACCACAAAAAGTCAGGGACACGACACATGTTCTTCACATATGAAGATTCTTCAACCACTTAATGCCTCAGATGTATTCACGTCTAGTTTGTGAATAAGTTGATCTAGGGTGGTCTTGGTTGGATATGGCGAGTAGGTGAGAAGATGCTAGGGTGAAGGACCCGATACCTCACAAATAGGCTATATTTTTTTCAGACTAGTCCACTCCATACATTTAGCATTTGTTCCTTGCAACATATGGGATATTTGATTGTGACACTCCTTCTCATATATGACGAGCGAACCCATTCTTTTTGAGTGTTTTTGAGGGTATACCAGTTAGGCCGAGTCAAAACAACCATTCTATAGGTGTATACTAGTATCCTGGGTGTAATGAGTCATACACATTACACATACCTCGAGATGTCGCATGCTTATACTCGAATTTATAAGACTAAATTAACTCTGAATTGTATTGCTAGTTAAATTTATGTGAGTATACTGTTCTTAATGGCTATATAATGATAAAACTTGCATGAGTGATGTGCTTCAGAGTTGCGTGAATTATGTATGAACGAGCTATTGTGTAATCTGGTTATATTCCTGTATGTGAAATGGTATGATTGTATCGCATGTGCATTCATTTCATGTTTGTTGGAACTAGTATTTGTGGGTACCGCCCTCGATTTCATTCAGTTATTTGCTAAAAACTAGCAAAACGTTAGTTGAGGGGTGTAATTACACGCCTAAATTGCGTAATTAGGTGTGTTAATTCATGCATTAAGGATTATATTTTTTTATCAAATATCTAATTATGCTCAATATTTTAACATTACATTCTATTTATAATATTTGAGTTTTATTGAATAATTTATGAATTTTTGGTATTTTATTATTGGAGGGCAACTATTGGACGTTAAAACCGATGTTACTCTGTAACCTGGGTGTAACTTTCTCGTCTAAGCTCTAATCGAGGTGATTCAAAATGCTATGGAAATCCAAGAAAGTGCTCTACAACTTTCATGTTTTGAGTTTTGAGATATATAGGCTTTAGGAAGGTCAAAATCCTCCTTGTGCGCTGAGAAACAAAAAAAAAAAGAAAAAGGAAGAAAGGTTTGATTTGACCCAGCCATGCAGCTAGGTCCTCTTTCCTCTTGTGCGTGTGGTTTTGTAGGGATCCGAAAGAGCCTTTAAATTTTTTTTTTCTCTTCACCTGAGGGCCACACCTCTCTTCCTTTCTCTCCCTCTCTTCTTTTCCTTTATTTTCTTTCCCTTTCTTTGTCTCTCCTTCTCCTCTTCTCGATTCCCCTAAAACCTCTCGGCCTCTCTCATTCTCAGTTCCTCCTTCTTGTCTTCCTCTGTCTCTCATTCCTCAACTCTTAACTCTATAATCTCCCTCAATCTCTCTTCTCTCAAATTTATCTTCTTAGTCTACTCTCTCTTTGCTGCTGCCGGTTGTTCCTACTTTGCCGAAGCTCCTGTGCACTGCTGCTGCCCATGAACACCCCAGCCGAGCTTCTCCTAGTGCTGTTGCCAAAGGAACTCGAAGCCCCTATGCTGCTGTATCCATTGCTGCTGTGTGCTTTGCTGCTGCTGCTATACAACTAGCTGCTCTTTTTTCAGTTCTCTCTCTCTCTCTCTCTCTGTTATTTTAATAATTGTTAGAGTATTGTTAAATTTAGTTTATATTTTTTTTGTATTTAATCTCATTGTTAAGTTTAAGTTCTATTTGGGTTAATTGTAGTATTAGATTTTACTTTTTCTCTCTTTCTTTTTGTTTAGAGTCTTGAATACTTGTTGAGTTAATATTTACTATTAAAATCAGTTTGTTTTCCTTTATTAAATCTTTCTTCAAGGCACTGCGAAAGAAAGGAGGATTTGAATGGGGGGAGGAGCAAGGTAAGGCCTTCGATCAACTCAAATGTTACCTTGGTTCCCCCCTACTATTAATAAAGGCGAAAGTAGGAAAAGATCTCTACCTATACGTGGCCTTGACTCCATATGTGGTCAACTCAGTATTGATTAGAGAAGAAGAAAGGTAGCACAAACCTATCTACTACACCAATAAGGAGCTGAGCAGAGCTGAGGTGAATTACAACACAGCGGAAAAGGCAGCCTTCTCTGGAGAAACCCAAACCCAAAAAATAAAGAAATAAATAAAAGAAGAAGAAAATGAAAGTTAAAAATGGAATTTTAGTAGGCTTCATCGACGAATCCCTTGTTTTCGTCAACGAAAGCCCTTCTGTGGTTTGTCGACAAAATTCAAGGCATCGTCGATGAAGAAATCTTGAATTACTAAAATTTCAGGTTTAGAGTTTGTCGATGAAGGTCTTCTTTCATTGATGAATGTTCTTCTGTAGTTCATCGACGGAGGCGCCATTTCATCGACGAATGTGATCGGGTCAATGACTTATAAATAGGATTTTTGGTTTCTTAGTAATTAAGAAATTAGTCTCTCACTCTCTCTCTCTCTCTCTCTCTCTCTCTAACCCGCGCTCCACTCTCTCTCTCTTCGATTCTCTCGCCATTCATCACCTAATTCGACGATCAGAAGCCGCAACGAGGATTTAGGAGAAATTCTCTACAAGTCTAGCAGAGTGGATTTTTGATCAAGGCTCTTCAGGCATTACTCCAAAACCAGTGGTTTGATCTTTGAATGCCGTAGAGCAGAGATTTAGGTTTTCTAGTAAGCCATGTAAGGGGATTATATTATGTCAGTTATTTTTACAAATTTTAATCGATTGAAAGACTAGATATGTTTATATGTATATAGTTACAAATTTTCTAGGGTTTTTGAGTCTAAGGGTCGGTTAATCAAAGTGTTTTTTCAAATCCAACTGATTAAATTTGATTATGATATTTTTGGATTAAAGTTCTACGCTTTCTGAACTTTTTCATCGGTTGGAATTTGTGATTTCAAACCTTAGGCATATTTTAATACGAACCAAAGGCGGTAGGGTTCATTATCTTCGTTTTTCTTGTACTTAACTACGTATCTATATTTTAGTAAAATAACAACTTGGAGATACTTATACCCCTATTTTTAGTACATTGTCTATTTTCTCAAGCAGTTATTTTATTTATGATTTACTAGGTGAAAATTGTGCAACATGACTACAGTTTTATTTTGAATGAATGAACAAGTTTTGTGTAATGCTGAATTGTAATGGCTAAATGTCGCGATGTGATATGACGACTATAAGTCGATATGTGATATGATGGCTAAATGCCGAGTCTAATATACCAATTTTATACCGAGATAGTTTATAACAGATATTCCACGGGATTACGAACAGTTTATGTTTTATACAGTTTTATGAAAATGAATTATGATTTCACTATTATGATGTAAAGTTCCATATATGATTTTAGAGCCCTGTGATATGAAGTTATGTTATGAGCACGATACCGTAGCTATATATTGGGAGATAGTACAACCACACGTCTTAGATAAAGTGTGGGTATTGGATAGTCAATTGGAGTCCTGGGGAGTGCTTCCCGATGTAGAATTCTGGGTGACCCTCCAATGCAGAATTCCAGTTATAGGGTAGGCTCAATCGTACTTACTACTTAGTTTGATTTAGCTATAGTCAGCCGGTTATATGTTAGGTCTAGCCTACGGACTACACAACCCGTCATAGGGGGAAGCATGTCATAGTAATATGTGATAGCGTGACGACGCTAATTCAAAAATCCAGGTTGTATCTTCTAGGCATATATAGGCATATTTACTATAGAATGGGCTATATTGATCCAGCGGTACATTACTCAGAAATTATGTATTTTCAGATATACAGTTCAATACAATTTTAAAATTCTAGTTAAATGTATTTAAATGTTATTAGTAATATGTTTACATGAAATTTCATGCTAGTCACACACTGATAATAATATAATCCATCTTACTGAGAGGTGTCTCACCCTATTATACAAATCATATTTCAAGTCCTTCGAGGATTCGAGTCTAGCGTACTGTCGGGCTGGTAATAGACAGTTGTTGGATATTGTCAAAGCTAGTGAGACATAAATAGTTGTTTTTATGGTTTTGGGGTTTGTAATATTATGATATAGATTTGGTATGTAGTTGGGAACAGTTCGAAACTCTGGTATGTGTTTGATGTATTAGAAATTTTTTCGCCGTGTATGCATATGATGATCAGGATGGAACACTCGTTTTCTCTTGTTAGGGTGGGTTGTATTTAGTTATGGTATTAGATAAATGTGTATGTTTTGTTTTAGTAGCACTCTGGCCCGAGTAGAGGGTCAGGGTGTTGCAGTCTCCATTATCTGTGCAGCTCGAAAGCTGAGACCATACTTTCAGGCAAACAAGATAATCATGCTGACAAACTTACCACTAAGAGATATCCTTTAGTGGCCAGAGAGCTATTGGAGAATGATGAGGTGGTCGATTGAGTTAGGGGAGTTCGACATACAATACCAGCCAAAGCCTGCCATCAAAGCTCAGGTAGTGGCTGACTTCATGGCAAAACAATCATACGAAACAAAAGAGAACTTAGAGGTGTGGAAATTACATGTAGATGGGCCGTCTAATGTAGCCAGAGGAGGAGCAGGACTAATCCTTATGGCACCAGATGGTTCAGAGACATTATACGCACTGAAGTTAGAGTTTGCGACGACTAACAATGATGCCGAGTATGAAGCCTTATTAGCAGAGCTGTGCTTGGCGGAGGCATTGGGGGTAGCACGAATTCATGTAGTGAGCGATTCCCAGATAGTGATGGAACAGGTGAAGGGAAAGTTTGAGGCTAAGGATAAAAAAAATGAAGAAATACTTAGCCAAAGCCCAATAACACATCAAAGCATTTGCTCAGTTTGAGATAGAGCGTGTGCCACGAATGGAGAACGCAAAGGCTGATGTGCTGGCTAGACTAGCCTTCGTTACAAAGCCAGACTGAAAGAGTGTAGTATATTTGGAGCTGGTTGGAAAACCCTGTTATGAGGAGGTTAGTGTCAACCTGATGGTAGTTGAAGTTAACGATGGGGATTGGAGGACCCCTTTGATGCAGTACCTTCACGACAGATCCTCACCAGAAGATAAGAAATAGTCTATAAAGGTAAGGAGGAGGTAGGCAAAGTACACGCTCATGGACAAAGAGTTGTACAGGCAATCCCTGACACTGCCATACGTATAGTGCTTAAGTACCAAAGAGGGAGAATATGCGCTGAGGGAAATACATGAAGGAGTATGCAGAAATCACCTTGCTAGTAGAGCCTTAGCCTACAAGGCCCTACGACAAGGATTCTACTGGCCCATAATGAGGAAGGATGCAATCGAAATAGTCAAACAGTGCTATAGGTGCTAGCGATGCATGGGAACACCACACATGCCATCTAGCCTTCTCTACCCCCTGATCAGTCCTTGTCCCTTCGCCCAATGGGGATTGGAAATCTTAGGATCACTGCCTCAAGCGACTGGACAAAGGAAGTTTTTTTTGGTGGCAATCGACTACTTCACCAAGTGGGTAGAAGTAGAAGCCCTGGCTCACATAACAGAGTGAAACATCACCCGATTCGTGTGGGCTTCAGTTGTTTGCCAATTCGGAATCCCGTGGGCCATAGTCATGGACCACGGGAGACAATTCGACAATGAGCGCTTCAAGAACTTTTACGCTGATCTGTCCATAAAACCTTTATTCGCATCAGTTGCACATCCCCAGAGTAATGGTCAGGTGGAGAAAATGAACCGTATGATACTGCACAGTTTAAGGACGCAACTTGAAACTTCACAGGGCAGATGGGTGGAAGAGCTCCCGTCTATAATCTGGGTTTACCCCATGACCCGAGGAGCAGCAATAGGTGAAGCCCCATTTATGCTCGCTTTCGGAGCAGAGGCAGTCATTCCTGCTGAAGTCGGGATCCGTTCCTGGTGAAGGCAACATTTTGATGAGAAGAACAATAGTGAAGAACTAAGGGAGAAATTAGACCTCATAGAGGAGAGACAAAAGCAAGTATATATAAGAATCTCCGTATACCAACAAAAAGTGGCCAAGTACTACAACACTCGTGTTAGGGCATGGACATTCCACCCAGGAGAACTGATCCTCAAGAAGATGCGAACCAACCCAACAAAGCCTGGGCCCAACAAGCTGAAGCTGAATTGGGAGGGACCGCACTGAGTGGCATCAGAAATTAAGTCAGGGATATACGCCTTGGAGGACTTAGGGGGAGGGGAGATAAAATACACATGGAACTCTGATATTTTGAAAAAGTACTATTCATAAAATGTCATTGCATAGGTTGTACAATCAGTTTAAAAAGGCTTCAAAAGCCATAGTACAATTTCAAAAGCAATAAAATATCAAGTCGGAATCTTTAATCACCAGCGTTGCTTCCTTCTCCACCTTCCTCCACATGCTCTTCAGTCTTATCCATTTCATCCCCTGACTCTAGGCTCTCATTGCTGTAGCCGTATGAGCATACCCCGACTAGAGAAACATTAGGGTGCATTGTCTTGACCTATTCTCGGCATCTCCGAAAGCCTGTGTGGTAAGACTTGGAAGTGTTTAGGATGAATTTCTTGGAGCTTCGGTAGTCAAATACTGCAATGCTGGCAGTCGCAGCAGCAGGGATCTCCTTATTTCGAATCCTCGCTATCTCCTCTTACAGAGCCTTCTCATGATGACCGACAGCAGCTTTAGCCTTAAACAGCTCATTTTGGGCAACAAGGTATTTTTCACATGACTTTGTGGAGAGTTGGTACATTTCAGCCACCATGTCCTCAGTTGCCAGGGACATAGTAGCTAGCTGCAAGAAAAATCAAAATTAATATACAACAATGAGCAGTAAAATCAAATCTCATGAACCAAGCTACCTAATTAGTGATGTGTCAAATACTGGAGAGCAGGTTTTTGGGGAGGGTCAACTTTGCCTCTTCAAAGTCTTCAGCGTGCATTGCATGATGAAGGGCTGGACCAGACTGAGTAGGATCATAGAAGATAGGTCCTCCAGAAGAAGTGGCCACCAGAGGAGCTATTTAGAAGAAATCCATGAGGAGAGCTGCTTGGGGTAAATGCTCGCGAGAGCTAGCTCGATGTGATCGGTTTGGCAAAATCCAACGCATCTCAAAATCGGCTCGAATTAGCCGAAATTGGCTCCACATTGGCTCGAGTAAGCCTTCTTCATCCAGTCTAGCTCAGAGAAGCCAAATGCAACCTAATATCGGCTTGGATTTATTGAATCTGGCATGGCATCAGCTCGAATAAGCCGTTTTCCTCCAATCCGCCTCGGCATCGGCTTAGATTAGCCGTTTTTCTGCAATCCAGCTCAGCATCAGCTTGGCATTGGCTCAGATTAGTCGTCTTCCTCCAATTCGGCTCGTCAAAGCCAAATACATCTTAATATCAACTCAGATTAGCCAAACTTACCTTGGCATCAGTCGGATCTGCTGTCTCCCTCCGCTCCGGCTCAGTAACCAAAAAAAAAAAGAGAGAGAGAAGGAAATATAGGATAACTTTCAAACTTTCAAGAAAAAGTTCCAAAAATTAAAAAATAAGGGGAGACAACTGATATACCCTAAATATATATCCATCTTCCATAAAGGAGCATTAAGATGCAGCAGCAATCAGGGCCATTATCGCTTAAGGGCAGCTGCTCTGAGGGGTCCACCCTATGCAAGCCAGAGCGATCTATGCCTGCGTCACAGACATCTATAATTGGCTCCTTAAAAGCCAGACCAATTCATGCCCACTCCATAGTTCACCAATAAATATCCATTCACCCTTGGGTCAACTTCGGCCATTATAAGTAGGGGCTCGGGAAAAAGGCCAAGGTAAGTCATTCTTAACCCAATCTTACTGTTGCATTCAACCTCTTTGAAGTGTTCCCTTACTTAGGCATCAGAGTGATCCCCGAAGTATACCTCGGGTCCTCCAAGCCTGTTTTGTTTTCATCATTTTTAGGTCATCGGAAGTCAAAGAGCAACATCACAGGTCATTACCATTTTTATCCCACAACGTATGTATATTACAATTTCCTTGATAACAAATTATTAGAAAGTAGATTGCTTCATATATACTTTTTCTCTTCCTTAATATTTCCAAGTTCCAAACATCCCTAAAATATGTTCTTATTATTTGGTGGCTTGTTAATTTGATGACTACAGTGAAATTTTTTTTGTTAAAACTTATGTTAGATATTTAATTAGCAAAACATATATATTTTGTTGGAATTGGTGTATTCCCAAGAGGGGGGGTGAATTGGATATTTAAACTTTTCTCTTAGGTCAATTCAAATTCCACAAACAGTATTACACAAGCTCAGGGTCTTTCTATATAATCATAAACCCAATCAAATATTTAAACAATCAAATACATGTACTACATATAATAAATCAAACGTAAAACATACATGTGCTAAAATTTAAAGTGCGAAGAAAAAAAGAGCTGCACTAGATATGTTATCAGGGTTCGACCAATGCTGCCTATGTCCCTGCCTCAAGCTCACAACCAAGAGGATTCCAGTATGGCTCGCTTAACGGGTGGAGCGGAACCTAATACAACACCTTACCAAGATGGTGCACCTAGTTCTCCTAACCGGGTCTGAACCAGTCTGAGACTTTTCACAGGGCAAGTCTCCCTCTTCTGACCACACGTTGAGAATACATAAGATATTCAATTTTTTGTACAAACAAATATGCTTCTTACACTAAGCAGATATGTACCACTACACACAATCAATTAATACACTCACATATGATAGGATATTAAGTTCAAGTGAGATTCCGTTAACCAATGTGTTAACTCTCAACAATATGTGTGTCAATATGTATATGTGAGAGTGAGACCTTTGATTTCAAGATAATGTATTTTCAATATGAATATTCAATGCATCTCTAGAACCCTAAGCAGATATCTCAAAAATATTTTTCAAATATCAAGCACAATGGATATTAGGGTTTAAACTTGTTAAAAATGATTTTATCAAAACACAAAGCAAGCTTATGAAACTTGAAATAAGGATGCAAGTTCTTAAGCCAATGAAGAGTTTTTCCCAATCTAATATTTATGAATAAAATACATTGGGAAAAACTTTAAGCTATTCTCCAAGAATCAATACACAACAAATGCAAGTATGGGCAAGAGATAAGCTTTTGAGTAGTATGAAATATTCTCACGAAATAATAACACTCAACCTGACTTCAAAATGCAATCAATATGCAAATGAAAATGGTGAGGAAAATATGCTCTTTCTAAAGATATATGATCAAACGAGTATAAGAAAGAGTTTTTGGAAATATACTTGTAAAAAGGGTAGGAGTATGAAAGATTTAGCTCAATAAAACTTCTAGAGAAAATTTGCTAATCTATATGCTAATCTATCTTTAATTATGAAAAATGAGGGGGTATAAATAGATTTGGACAAAAATCTAACTGTTGGGGACATACAAGGTATTTTTGAAAATGTTTAATTATGTTTAATGCAAATTAACCCTGATTTACTCGATAAAAAATTCACCAACCCGAGAGGTTTGGTTGACTATATTTTAAGTTCGGTCGACCAAGAAGATTTTGAACTAAAAGTTCGATCGATTAACATAGGGCGATTTTCGAACCCTTCGGGGTTCGGTTGACCATATCTGAAATTCGGTCTGCTATTCTTATGGTTCAGTCCACTCAATCACAAATAACCTAGAAGTTTGGTTGACTAAGTTGTTGGGGGTCAGACATGTGTGACTTTGGTCGACTGAGGAAGATACGTTCAAAAACATTTAGTCAACTGAACCATGGTCAAACTATTGACCCCTGAATGATTCGATCGACTGAGCTGAATATACACAGCTAGGTTCGGTCGACCAAGTTGACTGAAATTCCTATTTTGGCCCTAAGGTTAGCTATTATCCTTGTTCGGTTCCCTACGGTTGAAGTTTTCGAATTAAGCCAAAAAATCTGGCCTCGGTTGACCGAAGTTTTTGTAAACTTCATTTTAGCCGTAATATTTGACCTTAACCAATTAGTTCATTTAAGAAAAGAGTTCCTGTGAAAAGTGCTGGTCCTTAGGGTTAGTCTACGGTTGTCTGAGATTATCATCCACATCATGTATGTCATGCATTATATTACATACCAAATCAAAATAAAAATGCATTTACAATTTAAATAGTCTTCTTCTTCTTCTTTGGTCGTTCATGGAATGTGCTAGATACATATGATCTTGGTTTTTTCTTTTGGCTTCCAGATCCCTTGATCTTATGTGTGCTGAAATTTAGACCTATTCACATACTTAAACATACATAAGATACTGGTGATTTGTCAGTATCAAAACAGAGATCGGACTCAAAAAGTCAACATATTTTGTCAAGATTACAAAATTTTATAGAATAAATATTCTAAATATATATATTATTTTTCATGCCCTAAAAATATGTAATACACATTCTATTTGAAGGTTAAAACAATAATTCGAGTAATAATTTAGGAAGAGACCAAAACATATTAATATTAGGACTATGGTACAATCTTTAATTTATTTCTAGTATAATTTTTTTATCTCTTAAATAAATTAATGTTTAATACTTACTCAAACTTTAGGATAAACATAACAAAAAAATTCTCTCAATTTTAGTTAGAATATATGATTTTGTATGATTCTAATATAGTCAATTTAGCTTGCTCTTTTACCTTTATAAAATTTATTTTTAAATAGTGAATCACTATTAAAATTTTGATTATTTTAGAATAATATTATCAACTCGATTGAATGAGTAGATTGGTGAAATCCTTCAAACTGTTTTATGTTATAAATTGTACTATATGGTACAAGAACCTTGATGGACCAATTACGTTAAGAGCACGGTACCGTAACTAGTATGATATGTCAGTGCAACCGTACTGTTTTAAGAGTGTTGGTGGATGGATAGTCGATTGGGTCTGAGAAGAGAAAAGTATCCCCTGGAGTCTGGATTAGGCTGGGTAGGTCAATCGTACTTATAGATAGATATGTTTGACTTAATCTGGTGGTGGGCCAGCCATCGCTAAGTCTAGTCTTTGAACCACACAATCCGATCATATGGGGTTATTGCATGATGATATACCATCGTCCATTCAGGGGAATTCTTTTATGTATATATGATGATTTTTGTACACAGATAAATTTATTACGACAAAGCATGTTTTTGAAAAGAAAGTATGTATTTTAAAATATATAGGTGTGAGTATAGTTTTACATGATTTCTCAATTAAGGTTGATTATTTAATGGCTATGTTTTTACTAGACTAAATGTAGAGACCCGAAGAATTATAATATTAACTAATAAAAGAAGAGAGGAAAAGGAGATTTAAAAAGGGGGAAAAAGTAGGGTTCGTCGACGAACCCTCCTGCTTTGTCGACGAACTCCCTATTGGATTCGTCCCACGCCACGTGCCTTGTCAACGAAAGATTACCGAGAGGGGTTATTACAAGGTCTGAAATTTTTTGACGAAGGTTGTGAGTTCATCAACAAAATTTCTTCTTGGCTTCGTCGATGAAGTAACGTGTCTCGTTGATGAAGGCAAGTGTATAAGTAGGCCAAATTCAGATTTTTAACGAAGAAATTCTACAGTTTCTCTCTCTCTCTACCTTAATTCCTCTGACTTCTCTCTACAAATCCAGCTCCGTCTCTCCTCGGTTCGACGATCAGAAGCTACCACGGTGATCCTGGGGAGATTCTCTACAACATAAGTAGAGCGAAATGTTGATTTGAGAAGTTTGGGAACCATCCTAAAACTAGGGTAAGTAGATTATTTGAGTATTTTCAGTATTACCTAGTTCATTTGAGGCCAGATTCTGTATTATATGCCAATATACTAGAGTTTTGTGAAGTTAAGTTAGGGTATTATATTTTTAGGAATAGGGTGTTTTGGGACCCTACAGGCAAGGGTTGAGGACACCAGTGGGTGGTATTTCAGGAACACAGGTAAAATGATATATGGATTATAGTTTAGGAATTGAGCATATGTGGATTTGGGGAAGTATGTATGCGATAATTATTTAGGTGAATTTAGTTTTTGATTGGGAAATTATATGTGTATTATCTCAAGATGTTGAAGTTATAAATGCCGCACGTGTGAGACTGTAAATAGCAGCTAGTGTTTAAATAATCAGGTAAGAGAAATATGCTATGCTAGGAGATTTTAGTATGTTTTTCAATATAAAATATACGTTTTACCAGATTATTATTCAGATTATAAAATAATAGTATAATAGAAAATACAAATTTTTGAGCATATGAATCCAATTATTTAATTGGGTGGCATGAGCTAGTAATAGAGTAGTACAGTATTTATACAGTTACAAATACCATGTTTTACATTATATTAACAGAAAATATCATGAGATATATATGTTTTATAGAATGATGAATTTTCAGTATATATATAGATAGAAATTATATAGTATATTCAGAATCATGATTTACAGTATATCCACAGAAACATATATTTTCAGCAATTTCAGAATATCATGATTTCAGAACTATAACACTCAGATACTCAGATATTCAGATATTCAGATAGATATTTAATTATACAGATAATAAATATTCAGTCAGTTATTCAAATTTTTAGATTTATTTAGATCAGTTTTATAGTGTTATGGTAATTTCAAAATCATGGAAAAATAGCAATGTAGAAATATCAGTTTTATATATAGTATCAGACCCTGATGGACTAGATTTAGTCAGTAGAGCATAGTACCATAGCTATTTTCAGTTTAGAGTGCAACCACATAACTCGGATAGTATGTAGATATTCAACAGTCGATCGTGCCTATGTTGTGGACAGACTCCCCATCAATTAAGGTTGAGGAGGCCGATCTGACTTTCGGAGTTCAGTTGACTTATCCTAGTCGGTCAGCCAGGATAGGTCCTGCCTTTGGGCCGCAAAACCCTGTCATAAGGGGTTAAATCATGACTTTTAGTTATCCATCTAGGGAATTTTCCCAATTATTATATATATATATATATATATATTCAGATTTATAGAAATTATAAACATACCTATGAATATTAGAAGTATCATGAATAGAAAATTCAGAAAAATAGTTTATGTTAAATAACATAGGTATGAGTTATATTGCACATTATTTATATGTGTCTTCTCAGACTTAGCTATTTATGGTATTTCTAAATCAGTTTTTACAAATATGTAAACTCACTTGCCATACACTAGTAATAGCATATTTCGTCTTACGGAGCATTGTCTCATCCTAGTGATTTAAAATTTTTCAGGCGATCTAGCTAGGCGAGCAGATCAGGCTCGCAGTAGAGGGGACTACAATACTGCCCTCTCTATTGGGTGAGTGTTTTTGGGAAGTCATTTTTGAGTAATTCCTAGGTCCAAATGAGGGTATTTTGGGAATGGTTGTGTATGCATATTTTGGGGAAAATTTTGACACTCTAATATTGTATATATTGATGTGGTTATGTGTATTCTACTTCCCCCTGCATAGGTAGTTTATGGTTATATAGGTTCCACGGTCCTTACTTGGTCCGTGATGAGGATTTGATTTATATTAATAGGTATCAGAGTAGTGGAATTTTACAGTTATCTATATGTAAAAAAAATGCATGAAATATCATGTCGTTACACTAAAACTCATATTGCCACACACTGATGATAATCTATTCGGTCTTACTGAGAAGTGTCTTACTCCAATAATCTCAACATTTCAGGGAATACAAGGAACCAAGCCTAGAGAGCTCCGCGGGGGGGGGGGGGGGGGGGGGATTAGATAGTGTTGTTTAAAGTAAGTGCATGTGAGACACTGGCATGTATATATGCGTATATAGATATGTTTTGTCTATTTGGGATGTATTGTGGATGTTTGGATATACATGAGTAATTATGAGAAGGTTTAGTACTTTGGTATAGTTTTTTGTGGTATGAAGTATTTCTGCTGCATGATTTAAATGAATCATGGATAGGTATACCAGGTACCCCACTTCGGGTTCGGGTTGTTATGGTTATGGTATCAAGGATTATGTGTATTATTGTTATTATGATATGAGAAATTTTTGGGGCGTCACATTTGTGGTATCAGAGATTATCACAGGGATTTATGTATGGAAAAGTAGCACTCTGGGCTCTACCAGGTTTTGGGCGCTACAGTTGTGGTATCAAAGCCTAGGTTGTTAGGTTCTATAGACATTAGCGGATAACAGTACCATAGTATAGGAATGAATTTTGACAAGGGTAGGAAATTGGTAGATTAGGATTTTAGTAAGCCATTATTGGAGATTAAATAGGAATTATGGGTTTTGTCTTGTAGCCTGGAGGTAGAAATTCCATGACGGTCTTCTGCGATTTTCCTAAGACGACAGTTTCAGGAAATTAATGGTAAACCATCATCAGTTTTTGTTTCTAAGCTTTAAGACTGAACCTTAAAAGGAACATGGACGTTAAGTTGATTGGTTGTATGAGGATATAATATATTTTATATAGTTTCTTAGTTAAATGATTGTATCGATCGTGTTATGAAAGTGGGATTCTAAGATTATCCTGTCCTATTTTCAAGATGGACCCTGAGAATAACAATGCAAATGCTGGAGGTAGTAACAATGGGGGCTTCCAATATGGATGGAAATGATTCTAATTCAGTGCTACGCTGTAAGCTTAGTAGGTCATGACAGAGATTACGAGGAACTTGGGGGAACAGAACTGCCCACTAGCTCACTAAGGATGTACTGTAGAGCAATTCATCAGTATGAATCCCCCTACTTTCTCAAGAGGAGCCAACCCATTCATTATAGAAAACTGTGTCTAGGAGATCGAGGAAACACTAGTAGTCCTTCCTTGCACCGATGAGCAGAGAGTCCAACATGCCACCTTTAAAATGATTGGGGAGGATAAGCGCTGGTGGAGATTAGTGAGACTATTAGTGTGACGCCCAAATTTTCCTACCATTGTTTTTTAATCATACTTAAACATCACATCGGTCTCATCAAAAACTCTAATACCATTTACACATAACCCGACCCAAAGTGGGTACCAGGTAATCAGTCCATCATATAAATAAATACCTAATAGCAGAAGTCAATATACATATACCACCTAGAATACAATTAATCAGAGTACTAAACAGACATATACATATATTTATGCATATCCAACACATCCCCAAAAATCAACCAACAACTCTAAGGGAATCATACATCCCTAGCTCAAACACTCACCCTGTCTATCAGGGTACCAACTCCCCTCTATCTCAGAGCTCTATTTCTTGGTCTGTCACGGTTCCTTGAAATATTTAGATATTTGGGTGAGACACATCTCAGTAAGACGGAAAAAATTATTTATAGTGTGTGGCAATAAGAGTTTCATTATACCATAAAATTCGAATTCAGTGATAATACCATATGAGAAAAATATACCATTTAAATTCATAATCATTTAGATTTAAAACACAAGTTTTTAAAAGCTTTAATTCCATTTTTCAACTCATTCACATGCTGCAACCCATGTTTAACAGCGAAAGTTCCCAAGGATAGGGGAGATTACACGCCCATACATGTAGTTCTACTTTGCTCTGATATTGTTTGTAACCCTGCTTGATCAACTTGGGTACGATTACAACTGATACTTACCAGGGCACTCACCTTACTCAGTAAGCTCTCAGGCGGAGAGTTTTACTTCTCCTTACTTATTTATGTTATTAAATTCATGCTCTTTCTTTTCTCTTTTATTTCCATTTCCTCACCTAGCACATGAGTATTCTCGGTAACCAATACATCCACGTCCGTAACTCATGGCTACCCTGAGGATATTTTATCCACGTCATGCTTCCACCCATGGTTGAGGTTGTGTGGCCCGAAGGCTAGATCTAAACCGCGGTTGGCCTACCCAGTTAGATCAAAATAGGAAATCCATCCATACATTTGTAGTACGATTGGCTTGCCATATCCCTAGTCCGGAACCAGGGAGCAAAACTATCCTTCTCACTGGCTTAATCGACTGCCCACACCACACTCACCTCGAGACTGTGTGATTGCACTAATACCTCACTAGCAACGGTACCGTGCGTAATATCAACAATCATCCATCAGGGTTCTCATTTCCACATTTCTCATTCATATTTCACATTCACATTCACATTTCAGTATTCATATTGCAGCATTCACATTGCAATATTCACATTTCCAATATTCACATTGCAATATTCACATTTTCATTTTCACATTCCAGTATTCACATTTCAATTTTCACAATTGCAGTATTCACATTGCAATTTTCACATTTCATATTCACATTTCAGTTTTTGCATTTCAACATTCTCATTACAGTATTCACATTGCAATATTCACATTCTCATATTCACATTTTAGTATTCATATCTCATCTCATAATGGTATATATCACATTTCATTCTCATAATAGTACATATTTCTTATATCATGAATTTCCACATTTCTCAATAAAACATATCATATTCTTATATTTCCCCATTTATCATAGAAAACATTTCTATAATCATATTTTATATTCCAAAACATCACAATTCAGTATTACTTATATGCCACACCATTTTGACTGTTATTCATATCATAATACATACAGTTAAAATATCATATCTCCATTTCACATATTTATTCAATCCATAATTTCTAAAATAATGTTATAATTTATTCCCCTTACCTGGCTTAGTGAAAGGTTTTTTAAAGCCCCAAATCCTACGCACGCGGCATCCAAAACTCAAAATCCTAAAAATCACATTTTTCCCAAATTTATCAACTCATCTTCCATAATAATGCTTGTTAAACACTTCCTAGGTTTCGATTACTCCAAATAGTGCATTAAACCCTAAAATAACTTACTTACCCTATTTTTGAGATGGTGCCCTAGAACTCCAAATTGAAAATTTGCTCTAGTTAAGTTGTAGAGAATCTCCCCACGAACCTTTTGGTGGTTCCCAATTGTCAATTCGGGCTATAATGAAGCCATAATCAAAGAGGGAGAGGGAGAGAGAGAGAGAGAGAGAGAGAGAGAGAGAGAGAGAGAGAGAGAGAGAGAGAGAGAGAGAGGGAAAATCGTAGGTTTATAGAGAGAGAGCAAGAGGAGAGAGAAAATCATGTTGAAAATGAGGGTTTACATATTTATAGGCTGACATTCGTCGACGAGTTCAAGTGATTCGTCGATGAGCCCATAAAGGCACTTTGTTGACAAGGAGGCTCGTTCATTTACAAACCTGAAATTCCATGAAATTTCTCAAACTCTCGGTATCTTCTCGTCGACAAGACACGTTTTCTTCGTTGATGAGACCTAGAAGGATATTTGTCGACGAGAATGCTGGGTTCATCGACGAATCCCTGCTGATCTCCTTTTCCTTTTTCTTCTTTTTCATTTCTCTTCTTTTATTACTTTCATTAATTTAATTTTTCCAGGTCTCTACAATTAAAGGATCAGAGGTCAGGACTTGCAGCTCTGACCTAGAGTCGTTTTAAGGAAATTTTCTTCGATCGGTATTTCCCCATTACCACTAGAGATGCTAAGGTGGACGAATTTTTAAACTTGACTCAGAGGCACTTGATAATCTAGTAGTATGCAACAAAATTTGTTGAGTTGTCCTGCTTTGCCCCATATATGGTTCCAGACGAGTCAAAGAAAGCGAGGAGGTTTGAGAGAGACCTGAGACAGGGGATTTACGAGCAGGTGGTGGCTTTTTAGGTTCATAATTTTTTTGAGTTGATGGATAAAGCCATGGTAATAGAGACAAGTCTATAGAGAAGCACATGGGGTGCAAAGTTAGAGGAAGAGACCCACCCCTCCTAAATTTCAAGCAGGTACAAGTCGAGGCCCATGGAGGAGAAATAGTAATAGTGGGGGGCAGAGACAAGAGATGGGGAGTCGAGAGTATCAGGGTACTCAATCATACCCTACTTTTCCTAGATATAAAAAGAGACATGTGGGGGAATGTTGAGTTGGAACGAATGCCTATTATTGGTACAGTAGACCCGGCTACATTGCATGAGAATGTCGTGCACCGCTAGGCAATGCACCCACTTTTAATCATTGTCGGGGAAATGACTAGGCACCCTGAGGCAACCAGCAGAGGAACACCACCTAGGCGCAGGTTTATGCACTTACAATGGGAGACGTAGAGAATGCAAGTGATGTGGTGACAGGTACATTTCTATGCTTTCAAATAAAGTTGTTGTGTTATTTGATTCAGGAGCAACACATTTTTTCATATCTCTGGTGTAGATCAAATTGTGTGGAGTAGAAACTCAGTCATTAGACGCCGATTTATCTGTAGTCACACCGACAGGAACAGTAGTGGTATGTAGAAAAGTGCTTAAAGATTATCTAGTGGGTATTCAGGGAAAAAAGCTACCCTCCAATCTAGTGGTCTTTGACATGCATGAATTTGATATAATTTTGGGTACGGACTGGTTAGCTTCCAATTATGCCTATATTGACTAATATAAGAAAGAGGTAGTGTTCAGACCTCCTGGGGAGTAGGAGTATAGGTTTGTTGGGTCGAGCGTGCATTCCTCACCGTAGATGCTATCAGCTATGCAGGAAAAAAGGTAACTCTTAGATGGATGTATGGGGTACCTAACTTGTGTGAAGCAAAACACCAAAGGGAGAATTAAAGTTTCAAGATATCCCAGTTGTGAGGTAATTCTCTGATGTGTTTCCAAAGGATTTACTTGGGTTGTTTCCCGATTGTGAAATCGAGTTTTCTATTGACCTGCTTCAAGGACGACAATTATCTCTAAGGCTCCCTATAGAATGGCTCCAGCAAAGTTGAAAGAGTTGAAAGAATAGCTACAAGAGTTACTGGATAAAAGATTTATCAGACCCAGTGTGTCACCTTGGGGTGCACCAATTTTGTTTGTTAAAAAGAAAGACGGGTCGATGAGGATGTGTATCGATTACCGGAAGATATATAAAGTGATAGTTAAAAATAGGCATGCACGTCCCCGTATTGATGATCTGTTTGACCAACTTCAAGGAACATAGGTCTATTCTAAGACTGATCTCCGATTAGGGTATCATCAAGTAAAAATCATGGCAGAAGATGTTTCAAAAACTGCTTTCCGAACCAAGTATGGCCATTATGAGTTCTTAGTTATGCCTTTCGGATTGACTAATGCTCCTGCGATATTTATGGACCTCATGAATAGGGTTTTCCATTAATATTTGGTTAGTTTGTGGTAGTATTTATTGATGATATTCTGGTTTATTCGAAAAGTCCTGAGGAGTTTGAAAATCATTTGAGGTTGGTATTCCAGGTGCTACGGGAAAAGAAGCTTTATGCTAAATTAAAGAAATATGAATTTTGGCTGGAGAAGGTTGCATTCTTAAGGCATGTGATATCCGGGGATGGTGTTTCTATAGACCCGAGTAAAATAGAGGTGATAGTGGATTGGGCGAGGCCGAAGAATGTTCACGAATTTAGAAGTTTTTTGGGTCTGGTGGGATATTATCTCCGGTTCGTGGAAGGGTTTTCTAAATTTTTAGGTCTTCTAACATGGCTGATGAGGAAAAATGTGAAGTATGAGTTGACTGATGATTGTGAGCAGAGTTTTCAAGAATTGAAACAACGACTCGTCACTGCTGCAGTTCTGACTTTTCTCTTAGGAGATGGTGGATTTGTGATCTACAGTGATGCATCCCATAAAGGGCTTGGGTGTGTCTTAATGCAACAGGGGAAGTTCATTGCTTATGCTTCTCATCAACTCAACGAGTATGAGAAGAATTATCCCACGCATGATTCGGAGTTGGTAACATTTGTATAAGCATTAAAAATTTGGAGGCACTACTTGTACGGCGGAAGGTGCAAGATCTTTATGGACCACAAAAGCCTTAAATACTTCTTCACACAAAAGGAATTGAATATGAGACAAAGGAGGTGGCTAAAACGGATAAGAGATTATGACTGAACCATTAGTTACCACCCAGGGAAAGCTAATGTGGTAGCTGATGCGTTGAGTTGGAAGTCAGTGAGTGCATTAGTATCAGCAGTGGTAGCTCAACATCAAATTAGGATGGATCTAGAAAGATTTGGTGTGAAATTGATGGAGGGAAATCACCAAGAATTCATTGCTAATCTGGTAATTCAACCAATTTTACTAGAAAGGATTAAGACCGCTTAGATGAAAGATGTAGAGCTGATGAAGATTATGGATAAAGTGCAGAGTGGACTAAGGATAGATTTTAATATCTCAGATGAGGGAGTTTTGAGGTTCTGCACCAGACTATGTGTACTTGATGATGCTGAGAATAAAAGAATTATTCTGGAAGAGGCATATTGTTCTCTTTATACAGTGCATCCAGGAAGCACTAAGATGTATAAGGATCTACGGGGATCTTTCTGGTAGAACAATATGAAGAGAGAAATTACCCCGTTCGTGGTGCAGTGCCTGACATGTCAGCAAGTGAAGGCTGAGCATCAGAGACCAGAAGGACCATTGCAACCACTTCACATTCCTAAGTGGAAGTGGGCTTCGTCAAGGGGTTGCCATCAGCACTACATGGGTAAAATGCCATTTGGGTGGTTGTTGATCGATTGAAAAATATTGCCCATTTTCTTCCAATCAAGGTTAACTATTCCATGAATAAGTTGGCAGAGTTGCATATTCAAGAGATAGTTAGACTTCATAGCGTGCTAGTGTCCATCATATCAAATCAAGATCCACGGTTCACATCCCATTTCTAGAAGAGTTTACAGAGAGCCTTGGGATCTCAGCTAACATTCAGTACAACGTTTCATCCCTAGACAAATGGACAGTCAGAGCAAACAATTCAGATACTAGAAGATATGTTGCAGGCTTGTGTGCTAGATTTTGGAGGTAGTTGGATTTAGTATCTACCACTGGTTGAGTTTGCTTACAACAATAACTACTAGGTTAGTATCGAGATGCACCATATGAAGCATTATATGGTCGGAGGTGCCGATCTTCACTGTATTGGGATGAGGTTGGTGAAAGGCAAATTTTGGGGTCAGAGATTATACAACAAATTTCTAAGAAAATCAGACTCATCCAATAAAAAATTAAAATAACTTAGAATCGACAGAAGAGTTATGCTGATACCTGCTGACAAGAACTAGAGTTTAGTGAGGGGAATAATGTATTTTTGAAAATTGCACCAATGAAGGGAGTTATGAGATTTGGGAAAAAGGGCAAGCTAAGCCCTAGGTATATTAGGTCATTCTAGATACTGGAAAGAATTGGTCCAGTTGCCTACATGATAGCGTTCTATGTTGATAAAATATGTCCTGGATCCATCGCATGTGATATGTTACGAGTCCTTAGAGCTTGGAGACACCTTATCATATGAAGAAGTACAAATTCAAATTCTAGACTAGAAGGAGCGGGAACTATGTACCAAAAAGATCCCGTTGGTGAAAGTACTGTGGCGTAATCACACAGTTAAGAAAGTTTCATGGGAATTAGAAGAGGAAATGCATCAGAGGTACCCACAATTATTCAACTTGGTCTTGAGCCAATGAGAGAAAAAGTCAAAGGGTCCCCTACCTTATTGATTATGCATCAAAACTGCGTAATTGGGCATCTTAACCCGGGCTTTACGGTTTATATTTTTAATTAAATGTCCAAAATTGTCCAATATTTTAATAAAGTGCCAAAATCATCATTCTTGAACTTTATTGCACTATTTATGAAGTTTTGGTAATTTTTTGTTGCGGGAAAAATCTCGGAAACCAAAACCAACACCTATTTGTATTTCATGCATAACTTTTCCCTCCAAGTTCCGATTGAAACGATTCAAATTTCTAGAGAAAGAGGAAAGGATTATCTACAACTTTTGTTTTTTGAGTTTTATGAGAAACGGGCTCCAGAAGAGTCATATTTGCAATGAACAGAGAATGAAAAAAATGAAAGAAAAATATAACAATACGGGTCAACCTTTTCCAAACGGGTCGGGTCATGGCTTCACGGATCCTAGGGCAGCAGTCTACCTCTCCTATTTAATCCTCCCCTCTTCTCCTGCACAGGGTGTGCCTTCGGTACCCTTCTCTCTCCCTCAAACTCCTCCTTCTCTTCTTCCCCTTTCTCTTCTTGCTTTTCCCTTTGTTCTGTTTTTGTTTCTCTTATTACTCTTCCCTATTCTCGGCTCTTTCTCCCTATGTTCCTCTATTCTTTCCATTAATCTCTCCCTACTCTTCTCCTTTAAATTACTCTGCTCCCTTTCAGCCCTCTCCGTAGTAGTTACAACTTCTTGCAATTCCAGTACCGCAGCACCCCTCTGTTCCAAACCCGAGCCACAAAGCCAGCAGCTTGCAGCGGCATACCAACTCCTCCCACCATGACCACCTCCTGCAACATCAGAACAGCTCCAGACAGTCTCCAGTAGCAGCAGGCCTCTCAGCCACTTCTCCACCAGTCCATGGCACAGTAGAGCAGGCCGCAGCAAAACACCAAGAGGACCCGAGAGTTTCTCCATCCTCACAGCTTGCCATGGCTCTCTCTCTCTCTCTCTCTCTCTCTCTCTCTTATTTCTTTATTTTGTAATACTGATGTTTTGATTTGTTAATGTTACTTAAAAAAATCTGGATTTTAATGTTTTATTCTTATTGTAGTAGCTATTTAATATATTTTTTTTCTTTCGTGTTGTTTTGTTTTCCACGTAATTTAGCGGTGGAGTGGTTTATTTCCGTAAATTCTGTAATTCTAAAAAAAATATATATATATATATATATATAAAAGAATAAAAAAAAAAGTGTTTTGGTTCAAAGAAATTAGGCTAGTCATCTTTGCAAGATTTAATTTTTATTTTCCGAAGCTTGATTTAGTTTAGAGTCGGTTTTTATTAAAGTTTGTGTTTTTATCATGTTTTGTTTTCGTTTAATTCATTAATAATTTAGTTTTAATTCGAGGTCCTTCTTGTTAAAGGTTCATTTTGTGTGTGTGTGTGTGTGTGATTGAGTTTCCATTATGTGCTTTAATTCCATGATCAATGTTACCATTTTTAGTCAACGCGTGTTTTGATGTTTCCTTGAGTAGTTTAGAGTTTCCATTCTTACTCTTTAGTTCCATGCATGTTAGTATTAGGACTTTAATTTATGTTTTTATTTAAATCTCCACAATCTTGAAAACTCTCGAATCTAAACTGAGTTCAGTGCATTTTTAATTTCGATTGGAAGAATGTAACTTTTGAGATTAAACGCATTCCCTGAGGAGACGATCTAGCCCTAGGGCTTAATATTACATGACAGAACTCCTATACTTGGGATAGCTTCCGAGCTGCTCATTTTTCGAGTGAGTCACTTATCAAATGAGGGACACACTTTCTCTGCTGACATAAATATGTTATAGGCTTAATGAGGGATGAGCTAACAAGAGGTTTGTAGGCCCTGAGCAATGTACGCTAAGGTAGTCAGCATCTGGGCCAGTTGGTTCTAGGAAGGCCAAGAAAGGAACACAACTCCTTCACTATCGTGGGGATCTTCCATTCTTCAATCATCCTTACCTTCTCTATATCCCACTGGATACCTAGCACGAGGCAGGTAAGTATTTGGTTGTTTGATTAAGGACTTGATTAGAATAAGCTTGTTTAGTTTAAATCTATCTGTATATGGTATTTAAGTTTTGAATGGTTTTGGGAGAATTTATAATTAACTACTTGTAATCTCCCAAAAACCTTTGTTGTAACCACAGTATTCCTTCGCCATAAGTGAAGGTTATTAATAAATTTGGAACAGGGCCTCTATGTGGGTGGCCACTGGCTCTTTCTAGAGTCGGGTAAATATTTCATTGATTTCTAAATGTTGGTATAAGTGCTGGTTAGCAAATTTTGAGAATGAAATTTTTTAGGAATGGAGGATGTAGAGATCCAAAATAATAATAATAATAATAATAATAATAATAATAATAATAATAATAACAATAAAAAGGAAAAATTGGTTTGGTGCAGGACCAAATCGTCGACGGTTTGGTAAGATCAGGAAAAATAGTCGGAAATTTTGATTTACCCAGAGTTGTTAAAGTAAAAATGCGATAAAAACAGTTTGGTTAAATACCAAACTGTCGACGGTTTCCGATTTTGTCTAGGACAGTAGCCTATAAATATGACTTTATCTCATTTTTTAAGGAAATCTTCTGTGTGTGTGTGTGTGTGTTGGCCTAACAAGGCTTATGAATCTTATTTTGATGATAACAAATCAAGGGAATTTAACATGTTTTGGATAAAGTGATGATGTTTCAGGAATCAAGCATATGAGTTCAAGATCAAGTGATCACAAGCTGAATTGAAAGTTTATATTCCAAAGACAAGTGGTCAAATGAAAGCTTAAACGACCAAAGATAGACCAATTTGATGCAAGCTTAAAGAATATTGAAGCTGAAGGTCAAGATGGACTCAAAGAAAGACATATATGAATACTTCACATTTAGATTGTTTTTAAGTCTTAAAGTCTTATGTAAATACTTCAATTAAAAGTCAATATGGATGCTTTGAAGCTTGTTGGCCTTACATGGCTTAACATCTTATTTTGATGCTAACAAACAAGTAGAACTTAACATGCTTTTGTTAAGTGATGTATTTTCAGGACTCAATGATGAATGCAAGGTTAAAGAATTCATGAAAGCTTGTACTTTAAAGAAGGATGATTATATCAAGCTTGAGTCATGGCTTAAAACTTGAAGATCATGAGAGCATTGATATAAAAGAAAAAACTTCAAGAATGAAAGCCCAAGTGATCAACATGGAAAGCTCAAAGATCAATGAAGCTCAAAATCTAAAGTAATATTGAAAGATCAAGAGAGATAGATCTTGAAAGCTCACATCAAATTCAAGATCATTTGAGCTCAGCAATAAAGAGAACTAAAAGTAAAGAAGAGTCAAGTGAGTCTTTAGGACAATCTTTGTAAGTACTTCAAATAATTTCAATATCGATGCACGAAACTCTTAGGTTAATTTATTGAACCTAGATACCTTTTAAAATACTTGAAAAATATTTTTATAAGGTCAAAAATTGTTTCAAAAAGGTTAGAATCATTTTTGGAATGAAAAGCACCAAAAAGAGGATTTCTCAAATGTTGTCAATTTTTCTACATCCGCATTGATGTATATTTTTATCCATTAAAATATATTTATTTTAAACTGTGTTCAACATGAAAATTTTAGGATTTTCTCTTAGCTTTCATTTGAAACCAAGAATGTCAAATTTGGAGCTACACAAAAGAAGTTATGATCAAATGAATAAAGGGTGCTCGAAGCTGGCAGCCTGACAGACTATTGTCAAAAGCTCGATAGCCAGCTGCCAGTGCACTTTGAGGCGTCTGTTCGTGTTTGGACAGCCAACTGACACCTTACTGCCCCTTTGGTTTAACTAGACAGATGACTGCCAAAAATGGTCAGTCATCTATCACGCGGTTGTTTTGAATTTTTTCATAATGGTCAAATTTTTAAGTGAGGTTGCTTGGGGCTCAATTTTTGTGAAAACTTGGGGAATACTCCAAGTCACTTAAGGATCAAGTTACATACTTTTTAAAGTCAATAAATAAGCCTCAAAGATCATTGAATCAAGGCACCAAGAATTCAATTCAGCAAAAATTCAAAATCTCTCTCAATCCCTCTCAAATTCTCAAGGCTCTCTCTTGCTCTCAACTTGCACGAATTCAACTAAGTTTTTGTTGATCTTATTCCATTGGAATTGTGCTACAAATTCTAAATCTTTCAATCATTGAAATAATTAATCGGTGATATACTTCATTGAGCTTCAAGTTAAAATTCCATATTGTTTTTACTTTGAAGTATATAGTTTTGAACTGTTGTACTAATCAGCTCTTTGCGGAGCAAATTATTCATACGCATCTATTTGATTTATTTCTTGTAGATTGACAATTCTAAGGATTGTTTGAATCGTTGGCTAAGCAAGGGGATATTGCTTAGAAATGCGGGCTCTAGCCTAGTTAAGGAGTGACCGGACGAGGGGATATCATTTGGAGAAGGCTGGCTCTAGCCATTCCCAAGCAGTATTGTAAAGGTTTGTTCTGCCCATCCAAGGAACAATTTTAGTGAATCCTTTGGTGGTTTGCCAAAGGCGAGGACGTAGGTTAGGTATAAGCCGAACCTCGTAAAAATCCCAGTCTCACTCTTTCTTTCACTTACTCTTTATTTTTAGTACATATTTAAATTGCGTTGATGGTTTAAATTGGAAATCATATATGCTACGTATATTTGGAAATCAAGTAAACTTGAAGTCTGATTTTGATTTGGGTTGTGGAAACCGAAAGGGAGTACATTGGTTAAACCATATCTTGCGAAAACCATATGGGAGTACGTTACTTGGTTAAACATCCCAAAGATAAATTAACAGAGAGTTTATTTGAATTTTGAATATTGGGAAGAGTGTGAATATTGTGTTGGATTTTATATTACATATCATATTAAGTAAATCAATTAATACAAGGCTTCACATCAACAAACACAAAAATATCATTCACTACAGGGCTTAATTCAAATTTATAACCAGGGTTGACAACAAAAACTGAAAGTTGAATTTAATATATTGGTATATTGTGGCTGAATGGTTTAAAGTTTGAATGTGTTTATATTTCAAAGAGTGTTGAATCTTGCATACTTCCATTAATCTAATAGTGCTGCAGTTAACTTATACTTGGGAAATTAATTGGTTGTTTGGTTTATTGTGCTTAATTGATTGGATGTTTACATAGTTGTGTTGTTGAATGTACGAAAGAAACTAAGTTCTTGCGTGATTGGTAAATTAAACAAACAAGTGTAAAATTAATTAACCAAGAAGAAGTTCTCATAGGAATTAAAAGGAAATTTTTAAATCCAATTCACCCCCCCTCTTGGGACAACACCTTGCTTTTCAAAGCTTATTAGGATTAATTATTGAATTAGAGACCAAATTTTGAATAACCCTGAAAAATATCTTCAAAAGACTCAAAGTAATTTGACAAGTAAAAGCTCACAAAAGTTTTTGGAAACAAACAATATAAAAAGCATGAATTATTGCCTATCTAGGCGATTGACCCAAATTTATGCATAATTAATTTGGGAAGACAGAATAGGCGTAGTCGACTGACCCCTGTGAGTCCAAGCGATTGACCCCATTATGACTTTGATATTTTGCTGAAATTCAAAGTCCATACGATTGACCCCGATAAGTCCAGTCAACTAAACTTCGTAATGACTATTTTTAAACAGCGAAGAAAAGTTTCCAAATTAGATTTCTTGGACTCCAATGTATGTAAAAACTTGGGAAACACTCAAAGAAACTTGAGGAACACGAAATAGAACCTTTTTAGCTCTATAAGTACATGGAAAACTAAAAGATTTTATACAACTATATATAATCAAGAATTACATTCAGCAATCAAGCCTTATTGCCAATACTCTTCAAAAGCTTTCATGCTCACACTCTTTGCTGAGATTTTACTGAGTCTTACTGATCTATTATTACCGATATTTGCGCACATATATTGAGTTTTTCAATCAAATAAAGAAGATCCTGGTGATAAATTTTCTGAGCTTCAATTCAATTCTTTATTGATATTTTAAATTGAAGTATATTAGCTACGCTTTAACGTGTACTAATCAGCTCTATTTTGAGAGTGATCTTTGTACATAAGAATTGTTCTTGTTTGTTTTTCTGACGGTTCAATATTGTTGAATCGTTGGATTACCAAGCGTGGGGTATTGCTTGGAGAGGAGGGCTCCATTCTACTTGAAGGAATGTGTAAATGGTTTGCTCTGCCCGGTTAAAGGAGTGCTACAATGAAATCCTTAGGTGGTGTATCTTAGGCAAGGACGTAGGCGGGTATAGCCGAACCTCGTAAAAATCTCGGTGTCACTCTATTCCCTATTCTCTTTAAAATTTCAGCACATATAAACTGCGTGGATGCTTATTTAAATTGCTAAAAATTATTTTGTGATTGGGAATTGCGGAAACCTTAAATAAAAGGGAATACTTTGATTGAATCTTACAGAAACCTTCTAAGGGAGTACGTTCATTATACATGTCATTCATCAGCTACAACTCAATATCAAAAGACTGAATCTTGAAAGCTTACTGGAATTGTTATAGTATTTCATATTGTGAAGCTTATCTTGATTGATTGAATTGACTTATTGAGTTTTGGTTTAATTTGTTGAAAGAAGTATTGAGAAACTTGCAAAGCATTCAAATGGATATACTCATCCATAAACACTTAAAATTAAATTGATGCTTGGCTGAATTTGTGATTGAAAGTCAAACCATATATGTGTGAAGAGTTGAGAAAGAATTAATAAAAGAGTTCAAAGATTCACCCCCTTCTTGGGAGTATACCATACTTTTCAATTGGTATCAGAATGGGTTATAGCAAACCTTAAATTAGAAGCTATATAAAGATATTTATGGCACACCTAGGTGTATGTCCCTTTGCTGAAGGTCAATCCTCATCTAAACCACCTATTTTCTACTGTGTAAACTACTCCTTTTGGAAACAAAGAATGAGAATTTACTTACAAACTATGGATTGGAAAGTAAGGAAAGTTGTCACACAAGGTGTCCTTATCCCCACTAAAATTGAGGATGGTAAAGAAATACCTAAAGAAGAAAAAGAGATGACCGACAATGACCATAAGATGTTCTAAGTAAACTCAAGTGCTATGAATGCATTATGTTGTGCTCTTGATGTAAATGAATTCAATAGGGCCATGACATGTAAATCGGCCAAAGAAATATGGGATAAGTTAGAGGTAACCTATGAAGGAATGATTGATGTTAGAGATAGTAATATTGACATGCTCACAAGCGAGTATGAGACCTTTAGGATGAATCCAGATGAAACTATTACTAGTATGTACACTAGGTTCACCTATATAATAAACTCCCTCAATGTTTAGGGAAAAATTACTCAATCTATGAGATGATTTGAAAAATCCTTAGGATGAGTTGTTTGCATTACATAATAGGTTCATAAAAGTATCTAAAAGAAACATAGCTTTGAAAGAACAAAATGAAACACTCAAAAATCAACTAGAAACTTCAAAATCAGCTTAAAAAGAAAAGGAAACACACATTGATGAACTCATGAAGAAAATAAACAAGATGTGTTAAGACTTGGTAAAACTTAAAGTAAATGGGGAAAGCAAGAAAGAGTTAGAAATAAAAGGCCTTAAAAGTAAAATTGAGGATAAGGAGAAAATCATCTACAATTTTACAAAAGGAAAAGAGAACTTTGAAAAGTTGATTGGAACCCAAGAATGTCATTAGGTAAAGAAGGAATTGGATATAATGTAATTGAGAGCAATAGGAAAAAGAATCTCTATATGGGATACTCTGTAAAGGAATCAAAGTATTATGTAAACACATCTTCCACAAATATCTATGAACACACTACGTGCTTTTTGTGTAAGAAAAATGGACATATAAAATTTGAATGTCCATTTAAAATAAAAAATATTAAAGTCAAGAAAGTATGGAAAGTCAAAGAAAATAAATCTGAAATAAAAAGACCTAAGAAGGTTTGGGTATCTAAAAGTAACACATTAAACCCTTCTTGTAGGTTTGCTTTGGGACAACCCCATCAAAGGACAAATGGTACTTGGACAACAGGTGATCAAGGCAAATGACTAGAGATAAATCCAAATTCACCACACTAATGTAAAAAGATGGTGGATACCTCATATTCGGCGAAAATGCTAAAGGTAAAATCATTGGAATTGAAAAAATAGGTAAAAAAACCTTCCCTTACCATTGATGTTGTTTTGTTGGTAGATGGGTTGAAACATAATCTATTAAGTATAAGCCAATTAAGTGATAAATGATTTAATATAATCTTCAAATAAGACAAATGCATAGTTGAAAATAGAGAAAAACATAATGTCTTATTCACTGCTAAGAGAGTTGATAACGTATATTACATAAATTTTGAAAATCTAAAATCTCAAGAAATCACATGCTTAACAACCATGAATGAAGCAAGTTGGCTATGACATAGATGACTAGGACACACTAGTATGGACTTACTATCTAAATTAGTTAAAAAGAAGTTAGTCAAAGGTCTACCTAGCACAAAATTCATAAAAGACAAAATTTGTTATGCTTGCCAACTTGGGAAGCAAACCAAAACAAGTTTTAAAAAGAAGAAACATATTTCAACTAGTAAACCTTTAGAACTTATTCATTTAGACTTATTTGGTCCTACTAGGATACAAAGTATAGGAGGAAAGTAATATGCTTTTGTCATAGTTGATGACTACTTCAGGTTTACCTCGTTACTTTTCTTAGCCTCCAAAGATGAAACATGCAAAATGTTAATAAACTTATGCAAAAGACTTCGAAATGAAAAAAGATATAGTGTTTAAATATAAGGAGTGATCAAGGAAGAGAGTTTAACAATAAAGAAGTTGAAAATTTTTGTAATGAACATGGAATAAATCATAATTTTTCAGCACCTCAAACTCCTCAACAAAATGGAGTTGAAGAAAGAAAGAATATATCTCTTTAAGAAATGAATAGGACCATGCTCAATGAACATAAGCTACCTAAATACTTTTGGGTTGAAGCGGTAAATTCCGCGTGTTACGTAATGAATAGAGTTTCCACAATATCAAGTTTAAATAAAACCCCCTATGAACTATGGAAAGAAAGAAGGCCTAATATTTCTTATTTTCATATATTTGGGTGCAAGTGCTTTGTATTGAACGATAAATATGACTTAGGTAAATTCGATGCAAAATCAGACGAAAGAATATTCTTAGGATATGCATTAAAAAGCAAGGCATTCAAAATTTACAATAAGAGAACTCTCACAATTATATAATCAATACATGTAACTTTTGATGAGGAGAATGCATTCACTAAAAAAATAAATGTTGAAGAAGTTGAAACAACACAAAAGTTAGAAGACTTAGAAATAAAAGAAGTGAAGGATGAGACAAATGAACCAAATCCAAATAATGAATCTTTAGAAAATTCTGAACTACCTAGAGAATGGAAAATCGTAAGGAATCATCCAAAAGATCAAATTATAGGAGAACCTTCACGTGGTGTATCCACTAGATCTTCATTAAAAAATATATGCAATTATTATGCATTCCTATCTCAAGAAGAACCTAAGAACATTGAAGAAGCCTTAAATGATGATTCTTGGATAATTACTATGCAAGAAGAGCTAAAACAATTTGAAAGAAATAAAGTATGGACTTTAGTTCCTAGACCCGATGATCATTCAATAATTGGAACAAGATGGGTATTTAGGAATAAAAAGGATGAAAATGGAATTGTAGTAAGAAATAAAGTTAGACTAGTGACTCAAGAATATAATCAAGAAGAAGGAATAGATTATGATGAGACTTTTGCTCCTGTAGCTAGAATGCAAGCTATAAGAATATTATTAGCCTATGCATCCCACAAAGAATTTAAACTATACCAAAAGGATGCAAAATAGTGCATTCTTGAATGGATTCATAAATGAAGAAGTCTATGTGGCACAACCTCCAAGATTTGAGGATATTCATAACCTTGATTATGTGTTTAGATTAACAAAAGCCTTATATGGATTGAAACAAGCCCCTACAGCTTGGTATGAGAGGTTAAGTGGATTTTTACTAGAAAAGAGATTTTCTAGAAGAAAGGTAGATAGCACATTATTTATTAAATCTAAAAATGAAGATACACTCATCATTCAAATCTATGTAGATGATATTATATTTGGTGCTACAAACGAAGATTTTCGTAAGGATTTTGCAAAATGTATGCAAGAGGAATTTGAAATGAGTATGATGGGAGAATTAAATTACCTCATAGGACTTCAAATTAAGCAAGCCAAGAATGGAACTTTTATAAATCAATCTAAGTATATAATAGAGATGCTTAAGAAGTTCGACATGGAAAGTAGCAAGCCAATAGGAATTCCAATGAGTACATCCATAAGTTTTGACAAAGATGAAAAGGGAAAACCAGTTGATATGAAATATTATCGAGGGATGATAGGAAGCTTGCTATACTTGACTGCAATTAGACTGGATATAATGTTTAGTGTATGCATGTGTGCTCGGTTTCAATCAGATCCTAAAGAGTCCCACCAAATAGCTGTAAAAAGGATCTTAAAATACTTGATAGGTACTATTGGCTTAGGTTTGTGGTATCCTAAGGACACTAGCTTTGAGATGATTAGCTATTCGGATGCTGATTATGTTGGACGTAAGATTCATAGAAAAAGCACAAAGTGGAACTTGCCACTTTCTAGGACAATATTTTGTGTCTTGGTTCTCTAAGAAACAAAACTTCATAGCCTTATCTACTGCTGAAGCTGAGTATGTAACAATAGGTAGTTGTTGTGCACAAACATTCTACATGAAACTACAATTAAAAGACTATAATTTAGAGTACTCAGCTACACCTATAAAGTGTGATAATACTAGTGCTATAAATATTTCCAAAAATCCTATATCACACTCAAGAACCAAGCATATAAACATAAGACATCATTTTCTAAGAGATCATGTGCAAAAAGAAGATATCGTACTAGAATTCGTGACTACAAATGACCAATGGGTGGATATTTTTACCAAACCTCTTCCAGAAGATAGGTTTATATCAATAAGAAGAAAGCTTGGCTTATTACACAGTAGGGACATCGTTTAATAAGGATACATGATGAGTGCTAAGAGTTAATTTGAAAAATTGGTAAGGTCAGGCAACTGAGCTTGTGACCTTAGTCCACTGGAAAGCTACTGACTCGCAAAAATTAAAATTCGCTAATTGTCAGGTGACTGAACTCAGGACCCTAGGCAGACAGAATTTTAAATACTCCTCAGCGTGAAACCCTAACTTTTCAGATCCCAGTTAACTGACCTTATTTCATCACTCACCCGAACTCCCTTCTCATTGATCTCCATTGATTCTAAAACTCAAAATCCTCTGATCAAAGTGAGAAAATCATCTTCCTACATCACCTACTCATGATTCCTAGGGTTTTAAACATTCAATTATTCTCCTCTGAAATCAAAATGCCACGAACAAAGAGTACGACAAACAGTGGTGCGACTTTGGGAAAGGATGACAAAAATATTGAGAGGTGGCTCATTGCTCCTCATGCCAAGCAATGGAATCAAAATTATCTTCATTTTATGGAACCCATACTTGGTAAGATCCTTGATACTTTGTTCTTTGAATCTAAATTTTCCAATATTCTATCGATGTTTTGGGAGATAGGATGGAAGAACTTTGTTGTCTATCAAGCAAAAGGTTTATATCCTAATCTTGTGAAGATTTTTTATGCAAATATGGTTCAAGGCGATTCGGTACTTACTACTAAAGTTAAGGGAAAGGCAATCACCCTAACTCGTCAAACATTGGCCCCCATTCTCCATAATAGCCAAGGTGACTTTAAGTGTCTTGCTTTTGCACAAACTTGGATTATGGAACAAGGCTTTACCCCCAAGGATTTCCTACCACTAATAATGGTTGAAGAGCCCGTATATTTTGGAAATCCTCCTTTGTATAAACAATTGAACCTCCACGCGCATATTCTTCAAAAAATAATCACCTACAATATTTTGCCCTAAGTTGGTTCACATGACTATATGTCATACGTAGATTGCTTCGTTATGTGATGCTTATTGAAAGGGAAGAAGCTCGATTTGTCAAGTTTTATCCTTAAATGGATGTATACGAGATTGGAAGCTCGATGAGTTACTTTTCCATATGGCAGCATTCTTAACCTTCTGTTTGCTCATTTTGATGTCACCACTCCCACTGAGTTGTTCATTAAACGATCTCGATACAATATTTTCTCCTCCACAACTATGAAATAAATGGGATACGAGAAACATGGACAGGGTTGGTTTCTAAAAGGAAGAAGCCTACCAAAACAAGCAGCTACACTAGCTCCACCTTCTGATAAGCAACCAGAACCCCAGTTTGAAGCTCCTTCTTGGTTTATTCCATTCCATCAAGAGTTCATTACTTTCAGTAGTGATATGCATTTAGGACTTTAGTCTCTTCAGGAGAGCTTTTCCTCACTTCAGTTTACCTATTCCTCACTTAACCAATGACTTAGTCGTATAGAACAACATCGAGCTAGTTCCTCATGTAGTGTAGATCCTATGGACATCAGCTCTGCACTCCTAGTGATGATGCATCTGATGAAGACTCCAAGGAAGATGAAGAAGATGATGAAGGAACTGAAGAAGATGCAGTTGATGATGATGTAGCTTATGATGATTGATATTGCTTTTGTTGCCATTTGTGTTGTGTATCTCAGTTCTATATTTGTATTTTATTTGTATCTTAGTTTATATTTTTCTATTTGGTTTGTATCTCCAAATAATTTTTCCACTATGTACATCTCTGGATGAATATGAATATTTGCTTTGTGCTATTCTATGTCTACATTTGTCTTTGCTTTTTTACTTTTCTCTTTTTGATTGATGTCAAAAGGGGGAGAACGTGTGAGCAAAATTGAGATAAAATGCAAAACTGAGAAACTGAAAAATATGAGATATGATGATATGGGATATGAGACACTGATACTTGATTAATATATTGATCTTGAAAAATGAACTTACATGGAATCTAAAACTGAATCTGGTACTATCTAATATACCATCATATGAATGATTATTTTTCCAAACATTGTTAAAAGTGTGCTTTTTGTATGGGGGAGCCTTATCAAGGTTCTCTCACTTTTACTCCTTATTTGTCATCCTAAAAAAGGGGGAGATTGTTGGCCTAACAAGGCTTACGAATTTTATTTTGACGATAACTGTTGACCTCATAGGTCATACTCGGTTTTGATAATAACAAATACTCAAGTATTTGATAGTTATCGAGTTTGTGTGCAGGTATATATTAGTAGATCAATTGATGGCACATAAAGACTCAAAGTATAAAGACCTTGAAGTTTTCTCTTGTTGTAATTTATATTATTACTCAATTCGGGTTTGTAATAGTAAATAAAGGAAAAGATCTGTAATAATCTCTACATGTCATGCATGTAAGATATTGTAAAGCTCAAAGACCTTAGAAGGCCTTTAGGTCCCTGCACAAACACATATAATAGTCCCCATAATTACTTGCATTATCAGGGGAATCCATTAAAGTGAATATGACTTAATAGGAAAAATTGTGAGAGGTTGGGCAACTGAACCCATGGTGGTCAAAACACATCGGGCGCCCGAACCGTGGACCGGTCAATATGTTGACCTGAGTTTGGAAAACCGAACTAAAATACACGTATCATCCACGGTTGACCAAACCCGCTAATCTAATATTTCCCAACAACTCAGCAGCCTAAACTAATACGTTCAAAATAGCCTCAGGTGACCGAACATATGAGTTCGGTAAACTGAACTCTAGATCGGGCACCCAAATCTCAGATAGTGTGGGAATTGCCTTGGTTCGGCAAACCGAACCCGTGTTCAGATGACCAAACTTCAAAAAGTAAATTTTTTCATTGTCTTTGTTTGGGCGACCGAACCTTGGATCGAGCACCCGAAAACCGCAGTTAAGCACATTTAAACGGGGTAAATATTTCTTAATGGTTTTAAAACAATATTAATAATTCCCCCCATGTCCTTAATGGTTATAATTTGCTCTACTTCTATAAATAGGGCCTCATTTGTGAAGATTAGTGAGAGATCATAAGTGAAAAATCCTCTCAAATTCAACTAGCCTATTTTTCCTATACTACTTCCAAATACTCTCATACACTCATTTCCTTGATCATTCAAGCATTGTGGGAGTTCCTATATGTGCTAGTGCTTTATTTTACATTGCTTAAAACTCTCATCTTTGTGATCGTTGATTGTTTGATTTTTAAGAGTTAAGCAAGAGTGTTTCCCACAGATTTAACTTGATAAATCTTGTGTTGGGAAAAACTCATTAGCTTGAAAATCTTAGCATTGATATTGCAAGATTCCCTTAAGCAATAATTTTAGTGTGCAAAGGTTTTACAAGTTTATTTTTCAAACAACACTTATGCTTATTTCATTGAGGAAAATATTTTTGAGTTGGTTTGAATATTGTTGTCAACATCTTTGAAACCCTAATCTATTTTTGAGATTTGTTATACCTTGTTTCAAAGATTAGCTTGTTAGAACGCTCTTGAGCATATTTGAAATTATACATTGCTGAGTGTTGCTTCCACAAAAATCACATCAACGAGCTTACAATTTATATATTGTTGATGTGTGGTTGATCAATTATACTGTGTGTATTTTGGTAATACCTGCTTAGTGTAAGAAGAATTTCCGTGTACACAAAGTTTTACATTTGTTGTATTCCAGGCGTGGGCCTGAAGAGGGAGACTAGCCCTATTGAATAGCTCCGGATTGTCTTAAACCCGGTTAGGAAAGTTAGGTGCACTATCCTAGTAAGGTGCGGTTGTAAGTTGAGGTCAGCCCTGTTAATTGACCTAGTTGTAAATGGTCCCGCTCCACCCGTTAAGTGAGCCATAGTGGAATCCTTGTGTTAGTGAGCCAAGGTGGGGATGTAGGCACTTTGGCCGAACCTCGATAATATATCGCGTGTCCTATTTATTTTTTACGCACTTTATATTATCGCACGTGTATGTTTTATTTATGATTGCATAGACAAACCCTAGGTAGTGTGATACTGCTACTAGACTGGTTGACCTAGGGATAAATTTTAAATACCCAGTTCACCACCTGTTGGGAATACCCCAAAACTAACAATAACAAATTAATGGAATTTAACATGTTTTGGTTAAAGTGATGATCTTTTAGGAATCAAGCATATGAGTTCAAGATCAAGTGATCACAAGCTGAATTGAAAGTTTACATTCCAAAGACAAGTGGTCAAATGAAAGCTTAAATGAGCAAAGATAGATAAGTTTGACACAAGCTTAAATAATATTGAAGCTCAAGGTGTGACACCCCGACTTTTCATACCATTTTTTTTTCATATAAAAATATATAATCACAAATCGGCCACGTCATCCATTGATACCATAATACATAACCCGACATGAATAGGGTGTTGGGTACACAACCATCATTATGTTCACAACCTAACAGTGGAAGTCATTTATATAACTACATACAACCACAATGAATACACATACTGGAGTACTATTTCATCCATAAATACATGTCTAGTACATTCACATATATAATACAAAATAGTCTAGGGGAAGTCTCCATCTCTAACTCAAAATACTCATCCTATCTACTCAAGGTATCAGCTCCCTTCTATCTCGAAGCTCTATCACCAGGTCTATCTTAGTTTCCTGTAATATTTAAATGATTGGGTGAGACACATCTCAGTAAGACGGACTAAATTATCTACAGTATGTGGCAATATGAGTTTCATCATAATATAACATATATATTTATTTCAGTGATAATATCTTCTGAGATAATATACCATTTCTACAATCATAATCATATAGATATAAACACAAGCTTTCATAAGCTTTTAATTTCATTTCCAAATCCTTACATGCAAGCCATGTTTACCAGCGAAGTTCTCGAGAATAGGGGAGAATACACACTTATACATGTAACTCCCCTCTGCTCTGATATCATTTGTATCCTTGCCCAAATAACTCAGGTTCGACTACAACTGATACTCATTAGGGCACTCACCTTACTTAGTAAACCCTCACACGGAGTGTTTTACTTTGCTTTAAATATTTATATTATTAACTCATGCTATTTCATTTCTCATTCCCATTTTCTTTCCATTTCATTTCAACTTTCATTTCCATTTTCATTTTCATTTTCATTTCCATTTCCATCTAACTCATGAGTGTCCTCGGTTACATCCGCATCTATGACTCATGGCTGCCTTGAGGATATTTTCTACGCCATGTTTCACCCCATGGTCGAGGTCACTCTCCATACTCTATGCCATGCTTCCCCCCATGGTCGAGGTTGTGCGGCCCGAAGGTTGGACCTAACTGCGTCTAGACTACCCAGTTAAATCAAAATATCATATCATATATCCCATATCTGTAGTACGACTGACTAGATAATAGCCCTGATCCGGACTCAGGGGGCATAACAATTCTACTATACAGCTCAGTCGACTGCCATGCCACACGCTCCAAAAGTCCGTGTGGTTGCACTATCACCACTAGCAATGGTACCGTGCTCAATATCATAACCCATCATTAGGGTTTCCATAATCACCCATCAGGGTTATCATTACCACATTCCCGCAATCATTATGCCGTATTGGCATTTCATCAATCTCATTTCAATATTCATATTTCAATATTCACATTTTAGAATTTCACATTTTAATTCTCACAATTCAATATTCATATTACAGAATTTTACATTGCAATATTTACATTCTCATATTCTCATTTTCGTATTCGCAGACCAGTATTCACATATAATCTTTCTCATTGCAGCATTAACATTGCAATGTTCACATTTTCAGTATTCACAACTCATTTTTTCATTTCAATGAGATTTCATCAATTTCAAAACTCATTTCATCTCATAAATACATATACATATCTCATTTCACGTAATTCAATATTTCTTAATAATACATTTCCATATTCTATGTTTCATCATTTCTCAGAAGATATATTTTTCAGTAGATATCACTTTGATCATTTTCCACATTTCATACCCCATATTTCAATACTCATTTCACGATCTCATAACTTTCAAGGTAAATCATTTAACCCAGTTGCAAACATTTATCAGTATAACTCATATGCCACACAAATTTTCATCTGATATTCATATCATAATAAATTTTCGGTAAAATACCATAACCATTTCTCATATTTCTCGACCCATGATTTCAGAAAAAAACTGCTATAATTTATTCCCCTTCCTGACTTACTGAGAGGTCCTCTAACACCTTAAATCATACACTCCTCGGTGTTCACACCCCAAAATCATGAAATTCACATTTACCCCACATTATTCAACTCAATCTCCACAGTATTAACATTTAATATTCCATAGGCCCTATATATTCCAAATTTACAATTAAAACTAACATTTAACACCCTTACCTCCATTTTGGAGTGGTGCCCTCGAATCCCAAACTGAAAATCTACTCAGCCTAAGCTGCAGAGAATCTTCCTAGGAACCTTGTGGCGGTTTTCGATCGTCAAATCGGGCTGTAATGAAGCCGGAAATGAAGAGAGAAGGTGAGGGTTCTGAATTTCTAGAGAGAGAGAGGAGAAAGAAAACGGCCCTGAAATAAGGGTTTCCACTATTTATAGGCCAGCGTTCATTGACTTGTTCAAGTAATTCGTCGACAAACCCATGAAGGCACTTCATCAAAGAGGAGGCTATTTCGTTGACGAACCTGAAATTTCCCTAGAACTCTCAAAACTCTAGGTATCTTCTCGTCGACGGGACACATGTACCTCATCGCCAAAATTTACGGTGCATTCGTCGACAAAGACCCTGGGTTCGTCGACGAAGCCCTGCTATTCTCCCCTTTTAAATTTCCTTCCTTTTCTTATTCTTCTCTCTCTCTCTCTCTCTCTCTCTCTCTCTCTCTCTCTCTCTCTCTCTCTCTCTCTCTCTCTCTTTTATTACTTTTATAAATTTAATTTTTTGGGTCTTTACATTCTTCCCTCCTTATAAAATTTCGTCCCTGAAATTTTTCAACATCATATTTCCAATCTTAAAGAAAAACACCATTAATTACACTCACTTATGGCGGAGGAATATCGTGAATACAAAGGAGGGTTCTGGGAGATTACAACTATTGAAAGAAAAATTCTCCCCAAAACCATAAAATTACTACCTATCCTATACTATACAAATCTAAATACATACCTTTAATCCTGGTTCCCACTGAACAGATGTGGGTATCTCTGGCGCATCTGATCCTCTAATTCCAAAGAAGTTTTATCTACTGCATGGTTATGCCACATAACTTTTACTAGTGGTAGGCTTTTCGTATGCAGCTTTTACTCTTTTCGATCCAAAATCCGCACTAACACTTCTTCATAAGACAAGAAATCACTAAGCTCCAGTGATTTGTATCTAATCACATGGGAGGGATCTGAGATGTATTTCCTCAACATGGAAACATGAAATATGTCATGAATTCTAGACAAATCCAGCGGTAACGCCAACTTGTAGGCAACTGGACCCACTCTTTCAAGAATTTGGAATAGTCTAATATACCTAGGGCTCAGTTTACCCTTCCTCCCAAACCTCATAACTCCTTTCAATGGTGCCACCTTCAGAAATATGTGATCCCCAACATCAAATTCTAACTCTCGTCGGCGAGTATTTGTATAACTTTTTGGTGAGTATTTACATAACTTTTCTGTCGACTCTGTGTTGTTCTTGACTAGTGGTATATACCATATCCAACTGCCTTCAAAGTCCAGCACACATACACGCCATATCCTCCAATACCTGTATCATCATCTCCGTATGTCCATCTGTCTGAGGATGAAATGTTGTACGAAATGAAAATTGAGAACCCATGGCTTATTGTAAACTTCTTCAGAAATGGGATGTGAACCGTGGGTCTCGGTCTAAAACTATGGACACAGGCACACCATGCATTCTGACTATCTCCTGTATATACAACTTTGTCAGTTTGTTTAAGGAATAATTAACTTTGATTGGCAAAAAATGGGCAGTCTTCGTAAGTCAATCTACAACTACCCATATGGCGTCCTATCCATGTAGTGCCGGCGGTAATCCTGTGACAAAATCAATTGCTATATGTTCCCACTTCCACCATGAATGTATAACAGCTACAATGATCCTGCCAATCTCTGATGCTCAGCTTTTACTTGCTAGCATGTCAAACACTGTGCTACAAACTCGACAATCTCTCTTTTCATTCCACTCCACCAAAAAGACTCTCGAAGATCCCTATACATTTTAATACTACCAGGATGTACCATATACAAATATCGGTGCACTTCCTTCAGAATCACTTTCTTAATCTTAGGATTAACAGGTACACATAGCCTGGTATGGAACCTCAAGACTCCATCATCTGAGATACTAAAATCTTCCTCCAGACCATCCGGCATTTTCTCTATAAGCTCTACTAACTCTGCATCACTCCTCTGAACCGCTTTAATATGTTCCTGTAGAGTCAGCTACAACACCAGATTGGCAATAAATGCCTGATGATCACCCTTTACGAGTTCTATCCCAAGTCTCTCCAAATCCATTTAGACCGGATGCTGAATTGCCATTGCAGACACTAATGCACCCACTGATTTTCAGCTTAAGGCATCAACCACCATATTAGCCTTTCCCAGGTGATAACTGATGGTGCAATCATAGTCTTTAATTAACTCTAACCATATCCTCTGCCTCAGGTTCAATTCTTTCTACGTGAAAAAGTACTTTAAACTCTCATAATCAGTGAAAATTTCACACCTACCCTTGTAAAGATAATGTCTCCAAATTTTTCAGTGCGTAAACCACCGCTGCTAACTCCAGATCATGGGTAGGGTAATTCTTCTCATATTATTTCAACTGTCTAGAGGCATACGCTATTACTTTCTTCTACTGTATCAGAACACAATCGAGTCCTTTACATGACACATCACTGTAAATCATGAAACCCTCTTCACCTAAAGGAATTGTCAACACTGGTGCAGTGATGAGCCACTACTTCAACTCCTGGAAACTCCACTCACATTCATTGGTCCACTCAAACTTCACATCTTTCCTAGTCAATTTAGTCAAAGGACCCAACAATTTAGAAAAACCATCAACAAACCTGTTGTAGTACCCAACCAATCCCGGGAAACTTTTGATTTCCTACACATTCTTTCGTCATTCCCAATCTACTACTACCTCAATCTTGCTTGGATCCACTAAAACACCATCCCTGGATATTACGTGTCCAAGGAAGGTAACCTATTCCAGCTAGAACTCGCACTTCTTAAATTTTGCATACAATCTTCTTTCTTTCAGCACCTGCAGCACTATCCTTAGATGTTCCTCGTGCTCCTCTGGACTCTTTGAATACACTTGTATATCATCAATGAATACTACCACAAACTGGTCCAAATACTGGTGGAACACCCTGTTCATCAAATCCATAAACACTGCAGGAGTATTTGTCAAATCAAACGGCATAACCAAGAATTCATAGCGGCCATACTGAGTCCTGAATGTCGTCTTTGAAACATCTCCTGCTCTGACCTTTACTTGATGATACCCAGACCATAGATCTATCTTCGAGAAAACTTGTGTCCCCTATAACTGCCCAAATAAATCATCAATGCGAGGAAGCGGGTATTTATTCTTGATAGTCACTTTGTTAATTTATCGGTAGTTGATGCACATTCTCATCGACCCATATTTCTTTTTCACAAATAATATTGGCGCTCCTTAGGGTGAGACACTAGGCTGAATAAATCCCTTGTATAACAGTTCCTACAAATGTTCCTTCAATTCTTTTAATTTCACTAGAGCCATTCTGTATGGCGCTTTCGAAATCGGAGTTGTCCCTTGAAACAGATCAATAACAAACTCTATCTCATGATCAGGAGGTAGTCCTGGAAAATCCTCAGTAACATCTACGTCTTTGACTTATAGCTGCCCTGAGGATTTTTTCTACACAATGCTTCACCCTATGGTCGAGGTCACTCTCAATACTTTACACCATGCTTCCCCCCATGATCGAGGTTGTGCGGCCCGAAGGCTGGACCTAGCCGCGGCTAGCCTACTCGGTTAGATCAAAATATCATATCATATATCCCACGTCTATAGCACGACTGGCCGGCCAATAGCCCTAATCCGGACTCAAGGGACACAAAAACTCTGCTATACAGCTTAGTCGACTACCATGCCACACGCTCTAAGAGTCCGTGTGGTTGCACTATCACCACTAGCAACGGTACTGTGCTCAAAATCACAACCCATCATTAGGGTTTCCATAATCATTCATCAGGGGTATCATTACCACATACCCGCAATCATTATGAGGTATTGTCATTTCATATATCTCTTTTCAATATTTGTATTTCAATATACACATTTCACAATTTCACATTTTAATTCTCACAATTCAATATTCATATAATAGAATTTTACATTGCAATATTTACATTCTCATATTCTCATTTTCGTATTCGCATACCAGTATTCACATATGATAATTCTCATTGTAGCATTAACATTGCAATGTTCACATTTTCAGTATTCACAACTCATTTCTTCATTTCAATGATATTTCATCAATTTGAAAACTCATTTCATCTAATTAATACATATACATATCTCATTTCACGTAAATCAATATTTCTCAATAATACATTTCATATTTCATGTTTCGTCATTTTTCAAAAGATATATTTTTTAGTACATATCACTTTCATCGTTTTCCACATTTCATACCCCATATTTCAATACTCATTTCACGATCTCATAATTTTCAAGGTAAATCATTTAACCCAATTTCAAATATATATCAGTATAAATCATATGTCACACAAATTTTCATCTGATATTCATATCATAATAAATTTTCTGTAAAACACCATAACCATTTCTCATATTTCTTGATACATAATTTCAGAAAAGACTGCTATAATTTATTCCCCTTACCTGACTTACTGAGAGGTCCTCTAACACCCTAAATCATACACTCCTCGGCGGTCACAACCCAAAATCATGAAATTCACATTTACCCCAACATTATTCAACTCAATCTCCACAGTATTAACAATTAATATTCCCTAGGCCCTATATATTCCAAATTTACAATTAGAACTAACATTTAACACCCTTACCTCCATTTTGGAGTGGTGCCCTGGAATCCCAAACTAAAAATCTACTCCGCCTAAGTTGCAGAGAATCTTTTCAAGAACCTCGTAGTGGATTTCGATCGTCAAACCGGGCTGTAATGAAACTGGAAACGAAGAGAGAAGGTGAGGGTTCTGAATTTATAGAGAAAGAGAGTGAGGGGAGAAAGAAAACGCCACTGAAATAAGGGTTTCCACTATTTATAGGCTGGCGTTCGTCGACGAGTTCAAGTAATTTGTCGACGAACCCATGAAGACACTTCATTGACGAGGAGGTTATTTTGTCAACGAACCTAAAATTTTCCTAAAACTCCCAAAACTCTAGGTATCTTCTCTTCGATGGGACACGTGTACCTTGTCGCCAAAATTTACGAGACATCTGTCAACGAAGACCCTAGGTTCATCGACGAAGCCCTGCTATTCTCCTCTTTTAAATTTCCTTCATTTTCTTATTCTTCTCTCTCTCTCTCTCTCTCTCTCTCTCTCTCTCTCTCTCTCTCTCTCTCTCTCTCTCTCTCTCTCTCTTTTATTACTTTTATTAATTTAATTTTCTGGGTCTCTACATTCTTGTCAAGATGGACTCAAAGAAAGACATACATGAAGACTTCACATTTAGATTGTTTTTAAGTCTTAAAGTCTTATGTAAGTACTTCAATTAAAAGTCAATATGGATGCTTTGAAGCTCATTAGGATTAATTATTGACTTAGAGACCAAATTTTGAAAAACCCAGGAAAATATCTTCAAAAGACTCAAAGTAATTTGGCAAGTAAAAGCTCACAATAGTTTTTGAAAACAAATAATATAAAAAGCATGAACTGTTGCCTGTTCAGGCAACTGACTCATTCTGGTCGGGTGACTGAAATTTATGCTGAATTAATTTGGGAAGATAGAATAGGCCCAGTCAACTGACCCCTATGAGTCTAGGCGACTGACCCCAGTGAGTCTAGGTGACTAACCCCATTCTGACTTTGATATTTCATTAAAATTCAAAGCCCAGGCGACTGACCCCGATAAGTCCAGTCAACTGAACTTCGTAATGGCTATTTTTAAACAGTGAAGAAAAGTTTCCAAATTAGAGTTCTTGGACCCCAATCTTTGTAAACTCAAAAAAACTTAAGGAACATGAAATAGAACCTTTTTAACTCTGTAAATACATGGAAAACCAAAAGATTTTATACAACTACATACAATCAAGAATTACATTCAGCAATCAAGCCTTATTGCCAATACTCTTCAAAAGCTTTCTTGCTCACACTCTTTGCTGAGATTTTTCTGAGTCTTGCTAATCAATTCTCACAGATCTTTGCGCACATATACTGAGTTTTTCAATCAAATAAAGAAGATCCAGATGATAAATTTTCTAAGCTTCAATTCAATTCTTTAGTGATATTTTAAATTGAAGTATATTAGTTGTGCTTCAACCTGTACTAATTAGCTCTATTTTGAGAGTGATCTTTGTACATAAGAATTGTTGTTGTTGTTTGTTTTTTTGATGGTTCAAGATTGTTGAATCGTCGGATTACCAAGCATGGGGTATCGGTTGGAAAGGAGAGCTCCATCCTACTTGAAGAAGTGTGTAAACGGTTTGCTCCGCTCGGTTAAAGGAGTGGTATAGTTAAATCCTTGGGTTGTGTACCTAAGGCGAGGATGTAGGCGGGTATAGCCGAACTTTGTAAAAATCTCGGTGTCACTCTCTTCCCTATTCTATTTTAAATTGTTGGAAATTAATTTGTGATTGGGAATTGCGGAAACCTTAAATAAAGGGAGTACGTTGATTGAATCTTTCGGAAACCTTCTAAGGGAGTATGTTCATTATATTGGTCATTCATTAGCTACAACTCAATATCAAAAGATTGAATCTTGAAAGCTTACTAGAATTGTTATAGTATTTCATATTGTGAAGCTTATCTTGATTGATTGAATTGACTTATTGAGTTTTGGTTTAATTTTCTGAAAGAAGTGTTGAGAAACTTGGAAAGCATTCAAATTGATGTACTTATCCATAAAGACTTAAATTAAATTGATGCTTGGCTGAATTTGTGATTAAAATTCAAACCATATATGTGTGAAGAGTTGAGAAAGAATTAATAAAAGAGTTCAAAGAAAGTTTTAAATCCCAATTCACCCCCCTTCTTGGGAGTACACTTTACTTTTCACTCTCTCTCTTCAAATTCTCAACCAAATTGAAAAATAAACACCATTACAAGGTCCTCGCTCCTATTCTCAGTGTTTTAACCGAAACGGACTCATCGTTTGGGCATCCTAGGCATCACTCTAGGGATAAGGTAAGGGGAATAGATTATGTCAATTAATTTTTTGAAAATTTAACCAATTAAAATGAAGTATGTGAATGCAGGAATATTATGTAAGATTTTTTGAATATTCAGGCATATGGAAATGGTGATTTTGAATTATTATATGTATGTTTTGGGGAAAACTTAAGTGAGTAGGGTAACCATCTCACTTTTCTTATAAAACATGTCATTTGAGTTATATAAAGTTATAGAGATGATCATACTTTTGTTTTCAGCAAAAATATATTTTTCCTGAGTAGTTAATTATGTTATGATTTATCACTCAAATTGTATGGCATGAGAATAACTATGTTATTGCCTAAATAAGCATGTTAGAATATTTTATGATGATATTCAACAAAGTATGATTTTATACTGAACACAGGAAATGTTATGAATATTGTGGAATTATGATATGACGGTGTGATACCGATTATGATATGACAATTTTATACTAAGACATGAAATGACGGTTATGATAGGATTTATACGGACTTGTGAATATGGCATGTTTTATACTCAATTGTGAAATGAGATCATGTTATTGTTTAATGCTATAAATGGTACTATATGGTATAAAAACCCTGATGGACCAATTATGTTAAGAGCACGATACCGTAGCTAGTATGATATGTCATTGCAACCACACTATTTTAAGTGTGTTAGTGGACGGATAGTCAATTGCACTTGAGAAGAGTAGAGTACTGCCCTGGAGTCCGGACTAGACTAGGTAGGCCAATCGTACTTACAGACGAATATGTTTGACTTAGCCTGGTAGTGGGCTAGCCATGGCTAAGTCTAGTCTTCGAACCACACAACCCAATCATGTGGGGTTATTACATGATGATATACGATCGTCCATTTAGGGAAATTCTTTTATGTATATATGACGATTTACGTACACAAAGAAATTTATTCTGACAAAGCATGTTTTTGAAAAGAAAGTATGTATTTTCATATGTATAGGTGTGAGTACAGTTTTACATGATTTCTCAGTTAAGGTTAATTATTTAATGGATATGGTTTTACTACACTAAAACTCAATTTGTCAAACACTAATGATAATCTATTCCGTCTTACTGAGAAGTGTCTCACTCCAATAATCTCAACATTTCAGGGAATATAAGGAACCAAGCCTAGAGAGCTCTGGAGCGGGACTAGATATTGTTGTTTAAAGTAAGTGCATATGAGGCACTGACATGTATATATGTGTATATAGATATGTTTTGTCTATTTGGGATGTATTGTGGATGTTTGGAGATACATGGGTAATTATGAGAAGGTTTAGTACTCTGGTTTAGTTTTTGTGGTATGAAGTATTTCCGCTATTGATTTATTGAATTATGGACAGGTATACTCGGTGCCCCACTTCGGGTTTGGGTCATTATGGTTATGATATCAGGGATTATGTGTATTATTGTTATTATGATATGAGAAATTTTTTGTCACAATTGTGGTATCAAAGATTATCATAGGGATTTATGTATAGAAAAGTAGCACTTTGGGCCCTACCGGGTTCGTGGTGCTACACGAACCCTTCGCCATCTTAAGCCAATAAATATTTTTCTTAAGATATAACTTGTTTGTAAGCAACTTAGACATGTACCGACTTTCAAGCTTCAACCAAATTGCAGCCGGCAATTCCTTATCCATGACGTCATCCACCAGACAATGCTGGATAGTGGACACCACCTTTGCTTCAAGTTCTTTCCAACTTGCGTCGTTCATGTCGTTTGACTTCTTTTCGTACAAAGCCTTCACTATCCCTTGCTGCACTTGTAAATATTTCACTCTCCATTGTCAAAGCCCAAAATTACTAGTTCCATCGAACTTATTTACATAGAACTTCATTGAAGAGACCCTAGCCATTGTTAAACGAATTACTGTGATACCTTGTTCTTCGTCACAGATATGCAATAGAAGCACACAATCACACACGAACGAATCGACAACCACTAATGCAATCACTCAATGATGAAATATACTCAAGAAGCAAACAATCAATAATAAGAAGAATGGAAACACAACTAGAAGACACAAGATTTATGTGGTTTGACAATTTGCCTACGTCCACGGAAGCAGCAACTTCGTTTTCACTATGAACAATGTCAAATCTTATAATAGGGTTACAAATCAATGATTATATGTGAACCCTAAATACAGGAACCTTAGATCCTATCTAAACAATCTCTGTAGCAATCCCCGAAGCAAATCCCTCCGATTAGCCTAGTCTGTTGGCCCCGGTTTGAAAATACGTAAGTTGCGCTGACTAAAACCGTTGACGATTTGGAGCAGAAAGAAACACCTCTGCATTCTTCCTGAAACCGTCGACAATTATCCCATTGCCTATAGACTCCTCTCATGCTCTTACTCCTCGCTTCACGTAGCTTTCCCTAGTGCATGCGCTTCTACCCAAAATATGAGCCACATCCCCAACATAGCCCTCTGATTGAAGATTTGAAAATCCCTGATTGAAAGTTAGGGTTTTAATTGGTGGATTGAGTCTCTTTGAATAGGGCAATCAATATTTATAAAAGAGAGATTTTACTTTGAAAGAAAAGAAGAAGAAGAAGAAGAATGATTCCTTTTTTAGGAGAAATACTTGACCAAAAAAAAAAAAAAGGTTTTTGAGAACTTTCTAAACTCATCATTGGTTATTAAAAGAAAAAAATTTGAATAATCTTTTGAAAAAGAGTATTTTGAAAATAGGAATCCCTGATTTTCCCTCTGGATCTTGGTCTAGTGGTACAAGCACAAGCTCCCATTCACCCATACGACCTTAAGGGAGAGCACTTGTCCCTGCTTAGGGTTAAGAAGGAAGAGGTCACCATGCGGTGAGATCTCCTTTGCAATCCTATCATTAACTGGGTTGAGATTTTTGGCGAGGCAAGTAGAGATGATAAAATGAGTCAACCAAGAGTATAAACCAAATGAAACTACCAATCTTCATTAGCACGAATATACGAATCATACTTAAGCCATGCAAATCATCATCAAGAAGTATTTAAGACACATTCAACTCTAACTTTAGTTTAATAATAGTACCTTCAATCAAGATGTCAAACATAAATAAAGAGGCTTCAATAGGAAAAACCAAGCATAAATCATTGTACTTCAATATAAACCAAGTTGTACCAAGGTTATCAAGAGAAGGGTTTCTTCAATGGGTCAACTTCTTTGCTAGACAAGTAGCTTCCTTTCATGTTTTCATAGAAGGCTAAAAGATCATCTAATTGGACAAGTAACAAAACAAAATAACAAGCAAGCAACTCAAGTTAAAGGATTGCCATAAAAAAATGCAATAAAAATTCATCACAAAGAGATAAAAGATTAACAAATGATGATGTTTTTCAATTATCCAAATAGAACAAAGGACCTCCAACCAATGGTCGAATCCCCTTTGTGGAAAGATAGTTGATGCACATGGTTGCTGTTGCTATTAGCACCCCCTCAAGCCCTCATTTTACCTTAAACCTAGACCCAACTACCTCCAAACTTACAAGCACAGCTAGGGTTTCCTTGGAAAACCTAGCCGCTCCTTTTACCCTCGCTTACCTGAACATAGCAGCCTTGTCTCACAATAGTTGCTACAGCTATCTTGCACGACTACAACCCTTTTTTCTAGCCTCCTCACATCCTACACACTCCACCTACATCACTAACACAACAATGATGCATAAAAATGAAATGTCTAATAGAAGCAACAAGGTGGTAAAAGAATTGTTGAAATTAGAAGGATTAACCATAGAAAAAATCATTACAGCAGCTAGTATATTTGCTTTTGAACGAAGTAGAGTTTCAAAGGTTTTCTAGCTTCCCACTCACCCTAAGCGACAATATATTATTAGACTGATAGATCATAAAATTGGCAGAAATAAAGGCAATCATTAGGATGTATGAACTAGGGTAATTTATGGTGGGCTAATCATTATCATTATGATAATCATCATCATCATCATCATCATCATCATCAACATCATTATTATTATTATTATTATTATTATTATTATCGTTGTAGTTGCGATCTTTCGAGTGTCTTATGTTTGGATTTATGGAGGCAATGATGTTGTTTACATTATTTTATATTTAATATTTTTATTTTATTGTGGTTGAACCACTTTGTTATGAAATTATTAAATTTTATTATTTAGGTAAAGAAATTTTTGTTTCTTAATATTTTTTCTATCACATGTTTGTATCGATTAAGCCTAATTATTATTTTTTTGGATTACGCACTGGGTTTTCACGTGTCCGTTTTACGGTCCATGTGACTAATCCCGCGCTCCTTGAAGCCGACTCCACAACTCCAAAGGGAGGTAAATTTCAGGAATTCAGGGGCGAAAACGAACCCGAGAGGGTTTGAACACCTGATCTCATGAGAGACACTCCCGCAGCCCGCACTACCACCTGAATCACACCTTGGGGGTTATTAAGCCTAATTATTGTCGCTTGTGGTGATGCAATTCTTAAATAGACAAATAACTCTAAACATGGATCTACTCTATTGACAATTGAAGAGGACCGTGATAGTAATGTGGTAAGATTTTTAATCATATAACTTAGATAAATGTTAAAACATGTTAACCTACAAATAAAAAAATTTAAGATTAATTGTATTTGCTTAAATTTCAAATTGTTGGGACCACTATAGGATGCTTTTCTAGATAATCAATTTTTGATGAATATGATATTTTTTAAACTTGTTACTTTTGCTCCCTTGATATGATATGCTTTATTTTCTTATTTTAATGGTAAAGTTATACTGTTTTATAATATTTAGTATTTCTTAATTTAATTGCATTGCAGGTGAGCAACCTTTTTTATGGAAGTATTCATTTAAGAGAGAGGACCTCTATTTTGATTTCTTTATGATTGTTTATTTTTTCAAAATTTTACTAAAAATTAAATAGATATTAATGTGTGAAAATTGATCTCAAAATAATGGGTTTTTTTTTTTTCTTTTCATATAGGGGTAAATTTAAAAAAATAAATTGATTTCGATTCATGAAGTATTCCAAACAGGAACAATTTGATTCCGATTCTAACTCCAATTTCATATTGAAAGTAATATGAAATTAGAATATCATTCCGTTTCCAATTTCAGTACATTTGGGTCGATTTTAATTCCAATAATAAACCAAACAGGGCCTCAATTATATGGTTTAATTCAATGATGGATGCTGATGCTTTGACATGCTCTCATGGAAAGAGAGCTTGGACTGTGGTTAGAGAGTCCAGTTCGCACTCAAATATTTCTCATAAAATCCTGGATAAGTTTTCATGGATTGGAATCATTTTTGTAATGAGCTTACTTTTCATAATATATCTCTCAATGCTGAGCAAAAAATTTAAAAAAAAAAAAAAAAAGGAAGACAAAAATCGGCTCTCTCTCTCTCTCTCTCTCTCTCTATATATATAACTAGGCAAATCTGATTTAGTCAATCATCTGTATATAACTAGGCAAATCTTTTTTAGTCAATCATCTTTCCTTCGAATACTTATTATTTTTTACAATTTAATAGTAAAACCATATTAATTATTAGTGCAAAACAAATAAGCAATAATTTTATAATCAAATATAAATTAACCCTACCTTTAAAAGAATAGAATTCAAATATTGAATTTAAATTTGTTTGAATTTCAACAAAATACAATTTACTTAATACTGCATTTCTTTCAACATTCCCCTAAAAAATGCCACAAATCAGTGACAGTTTGGATTCAACTTTCCCTTCTTTTTCCTCACCTTATTGGTAAAGATTCAAAGCTTGCACCCCGCTATTAGTTACCTATCAAACGATGCTAATAAAAGGATTCCAACCATCAAACACAACTACTGGTTCATTGCTGAGTCCACCAGTCAAGTCACAAAACTAGCTTGAAATATCCTAACACCAATACCTTGACAATAGCATTAACAATGAATTTCTGCATGAGAGAGAGAGAGAGAGAGAGAGAGAGAGAGAGAGAGAGAGAGTAATATTTTTTCAAATAAAAAATAAATAAATTTCCTTTCACAATAGCAAGCAAACTTCAAGCCTTTTCCATCTGTTTTGAATCAGAAACACAGTTTCTCTTCTGCCATTTGAGCCCCCTTAAAAACTAATGATAAGTCATACATCATTAAAATAAAATAAAATAAAAATAAGAAAGAAAGAAAGACAGAGAAGAGAAGCATGCATTTCTAATCTGACTGTCCTTGAATTTTTTGTCCTGATGAATCCGCACTAGCTGCCAAGCCTCGGATCTTAACATCATAGTAGACTTCTTCCACTCTTCTCAGGTCATACTTCATTCCTGCCACAAATAAGAAAAATCTCAAAGAAGATGGATAAAATCAAGAAGAGAACAACCATACTTGCAAACTAAAATAAATAGTGGCAGCACGCACAGGCCCTACCAAGAGAGGAGGGGAGTGGAAGTGGAACCTAAGCATTGGAATTCTGCTGGTTATCAGTAAAAGTCACTACATGTTTGCCTTTTGTTGATCAGATCACAAGATCCTCATTTTTTTCCCTCTTATTCCAACTCCTAGATGGATTTGTAAAACCTCTTCTCCAATATATTTCTTTCCTAATTCAGGATCAGTTGTAATCACATCGAACAGAAAATTTAAAATATATATATATATATATATATATATATATATATAAACTTCTGAATCAATTCTGTTGGCCTAACATGACTTACTAATCTTATTTTGATGATAACAAAACTAAGGTAATTTAACATGTTTTGTTGAAAGTGATGATACTTCAGGAATCAAGTTTTTTTAAACTCAAGTTCAAGTAATCATGAAACTCATTGTAAGATTACGTGAAAAGGAAATGAAAGCTTAAAAGACATGAAAACATAAATTCCAAAGATGACTTGATGAAAGCTTAGAGAATTGAAGCTTAAAGACAAGATGGATTCAGCCAATCATAGGCATGAATACTCCAAGCTTAGAATATGTTTAAAGTCTTAAGAGAGTCTCTATGCAAGTACTTCATTCAAATGATGATATGATTGGATTTGAAGCTTATTAGAAAACCATTGACTTAGAGACCACATTTTGCAAAACTCCAGAAAATATTTTTCAAAAGTTTTAAATTACTTTGGGGAAAAAAAAAGAGCAAAAAATTTTTGAAAACAAAATGAAAAATCAGTTTTTTTTTGTCTTTCCAGGCGCTTTACTAAGATGGCCCACACGACTGACAAATAAACAAAAGGAATTTGAGAGAACCTAAGAGGACCTAGGCGACTGACTCTTCGTACCCAGTCGACTGACTCTTCGAAAATTCAAATTTTAAAAATAACGATAAGTTTCCAAAATTGAGTTTTTGAATTCTAAACGTTATGAAAACTTGAGAAACACTTCAAGTCACTTGGGGAACACAAAATACTCTTTTCTAAATATCTATAAATACTCCCCGAGATAAAGGATTCAATACACAAAAGCAATACATAGCAATCAAAGCATACTTGCTTACAATACTCTCAAAAGCTCTCTTGCTCACATATGTTATGAAATTCTCTACTGGATTTTGCTGTGAAACTCTCTCAAATTTCTGAGTATATTCTGAATTCTTTCCATCAAGAAAGAAGTTCGCGGTGATATACTTCTAAAGTTTCAAATCCTTTCTATTGTTATTTTGATTTGAAGTATATAGAATTGTACTTTATTGTTGTACTAATCAGCTCTTGTAGAGAGTGTCTTTGTACACCAAACAGTTCAAGTTTTGAATCATTGTTGGACCAAGCGTGGGATATCATTTGGAGAGGAAAACTCTAGCCTATTGATGGAGGGATTGTAAAAAGTTGCTCCTACCGGTAAAGGAGTAGTATAGTGGAATCCTTAAATGTGTTGCCTAAGGCGAGTACGTAAGTGGGGATAGCCAAACCTCGTAAAACTCACGGTGTCACTCTCTTCCCTACTGTCATTTAATTTCCTACTCATATAAATTGCTTGTTGGATATTTAATTTTCTGCTCATATAAACTACGTGGATTGGATATTAAATAAACTGAAAATTAATTTGACTTTGGGATTGCGAAAACCGAAAGGGAATACTTGGATTGATCAATACTAATTGCGGAAACCGTAAGGAAGTACGTTGATTGATTAATACCCAAGACCCATTAATTAATTGAAAGTTTGTTTAAATTTTGAGTTTTGGAAAAGTAATTGGAAATTTCTATTGTGCTTCATATTGAGAAATCAAGTCTATTAATACAGGGCATTTATCAGCTACATACTTAAACTCTACTTTGACTTACTAAATTGCTGAATCTTGGAAACATTGCTGGAATTATTCTTTATTGTGAATCTTATCTTGATTATCTTGGTTGATTAAATTAAATTGCCGAAGAAGTACTCAAATTGGAATCCTCATTCATAAAGGTTTATAACTAAATTAATTTTCCGTTGAACTTGTGATTGTAAACCAACTTTGTATGTGTTTTTGCTTAAACCAACAAGAGTTAAGAAAGAATTAATTAAAGAGGGTAAAAATAATTTTTAAAATCCTAATTCACCTCACCCCCCTCTTGGGAGTACACCTTACTTTTTAAATTCTTGCACATGGCAATCCTATTGAGCACGAGGGAAAAAAAAAAAAAAAAACTAGATGCACAATGTAACTTACCATCAAACTTCTTACGCAGAAAATCATTCCGGAGATTCAGCATACGAAAGGCAGCATGAAGATCTGTTAAAAACTTCAACACTTTTCTCGGGCAATCGTAATCCCCAGAAGTCACTTGGTTAACAACGTACCTGGGCTGAAAAACCAGTTAAAATATGTACCATGTCAAGTGCTAATTGTCTATATTAAATAATGTCAGTATTGGACTCAGCACACAATTAAATTTTAGGAAAAATTTTGCCTTGTAAATCAAATCACCACAGAGGATATATTATAACCGTTCTAAAACTCATGCAACTCAATTCATTAGACCACTGATAAGAATCTAGTAGCTGAATCATAGACAAAGATTGAGTGATTTTCATTGTGAATCACATAATCAATTCACCAAGAAGTCAGATCCAACCCATATCCAACAAATCAATTGGATTCTAGTTGAACCAAACTATTTTTGAATGGAAGGCCTTAAACCCCTTTTCCAAGGGTCTCAGAACAAAAATAATCAAAACCCATCAACTCTCTCTCTTGAATTGTTCAAAAAAGTCAAATTCTTCAGCCTTTTTAAATAGTTTTTGAAGATTATTTAAAGTTATCATTTGTCTGAATGTCATCAAGAATAGTTCATTCAATAGATATAAGTGTTAAGTAGAAGATTTTTTAAAGCTTTCATATTTTAAAGGTGGATTCTTTTTGCCTTTTAAAAGACTCTTCAACAAATAATATACTTTGATATATGCATAGATATATCCATGTAAGCATGTATGAAGAAATGTATGTACGTACACCATGCTACGTGATGATTCAATGTTCATCAAAATATTTCACTTTCTAATGCAATTTTTTGTTTTATATATGCACAAAACCTTGCAGCTTATTTTTAGAATTTGTGTTCAATCTTATGATTTGATTCAATTCTCAATTGACTGAATTAAGATTTGGATTCATGATTTAAATGTTGATTTGACAAATCATTATATTCCATAGACCAATTAGCATGAATCAGGATGCTAAAATGGGTGGTAACCATTATCATAAGATTAGTACTGTATCAACCATCTTGATTAAACCTGGACATAGGCTGGGTTTGGGCATAAGAATTGTTCAATTTTTATAAGGCTCGCCTAAAGCCCAATAATTTTTAAATAAAATTAAGCCCAAGGCCTGGCCAACATGCAAGTCTAATCTTGATCACAGCTCTCATTTTCATTCATGGACCATTGAAAATAATAAATTAGTAATTAAAAATCCTATGTCTAACACAATGGTGCCTTCCAATATTCATGGGGTATCCATGGAAATTAAATTCTCAATTCAAGTTTAAATAAAACTACCACATTGGGGCCATTTATAGGCTTACAATGCTTGGAAGATGAGGGATCTATATTAAGAAAACTTGATAAACTAATATATTAATTTCCTAAATTATAATATCCTAGAATCTTGAAGATATGATCCCAATAATATATACCTGCATAAACAAAACATTAAAAAATAGAATTAAAATATAAAATCTTCTCCATGATGGTAGCTTCTATCTCCCCAAAATACTCTAGCGCATTCACAATCTGATCATCATAGGAGCACTTGCTAGGTAGGCTCACTTTTCAAATCTTCGGCAGTCTCTAGTATGGCAACCGGAGACTTTATGACATAATTGCTATGAGTGTCCTTGCTTAGTGGTCAAGGCAGCAGTTTGATAAAGGAGGCCGTAGGATTGTAGCTTGATGCATAACCCAATACTAAGTCCCCCCAGATAATGCATCATTGTCCATCTTCATCAAAAGAGCATTGAGCAATTCCTCCGCGAAATTCAAGCATACGCATCAGAATCTTCATCGCATTGGATCAAAACTCCAACTTTAAAGAACATCTCTTCCTCATAATTGATTGGAATGAATTTTCCCCCCATACACTGTATAAGATTCCAATTAAATAATGAGGGTTTGCCTCTAAAGCCAGCGCTGATGAGCAAGATGATGCCACCTGGTAAATGTGGGGCCCTCAAGAAAAATAATAGAGAGGCCAACCTTATCTTCATGGACACCACAATGGGAAAAAGATACCACAATTTGGTTGAACTAATCGAATAATGTCTTCAATTCTGCATGTGATGCACTTAATGTCCTAATCTTTTTACACACAACCGGTCCCAAGCCTGGGTAAAGGAGGAGGGTTGCGTTAGGTAGCTGACAGCTAATGTAAAAGTTTTCAGATGACTATGATATGAATCCTTACCAAATATTTGCTACGGCGTACCCTACAAGCAACACATTGCACTTATACCACCTCAGTGTAGCGAAAAGTGGGCGAAGGTGGGCTAGGTTGTCACCCCAAAGCAACACGACATGTCGGTGTCCGGGTACATTGTCAAATATGCAAGGGTTCCGGCATCATTCTGGATGTGGGCGGGTAAAGAAATTAATTCAGGAAATTAGGATTAGATTAGCAACTTGGAATATAGAGACACTTAAGGGTAAAACATGAAAAATGTTGACACAATGATTAAAAGAAAAATTAATATAATTTTCCTTCAAAAAACTAAGTGGGTGAGGGAGAAATCTAGTGAAATTGATAAATTAGGATTAAAATTTTGGTACACTGGAAAAAAAAAAAAACATAAGAATTGGGGTAGGAATTATTGTAGGCAAAACCTTGAAAGATAGTGTTGTAGATGTAAATAAAGTAGGGGACATGATAAAAATCAAGATGGTCGTAGGCCCAGAGATCATAAATATCATTAGTGTTTATACTTGGCTTATTAGAAAATCTTAAGAGACAATTTTAGGAAAATATGGATGTTATTATACAAGTTATATCAGGGACTAAGAAAATATTCATAGGAGCATACCTGAATAGACACATTGGAAGGGATAATAAAGGTTATGAGAGGATACATGGAGGATATGGATATGGAGAAAAAAATGATCCTGGAGAGATGATCTTTAGACTTTGCTATGTAGTACAATTTGATTATAATGAATAGTTGCTTTAAGAAGATAGAACACTTAATAACATTCAAAAGTGGACAAAATAAAAGTCAAATAGATTTTTTATTAACTATGAGGGTAGATCGTTTATCATGTAAAAATTGTAAAGTTATCTTAGGTGAAAGCTTAACCACACAACATAGAGTTTGTGTTAGATACATGTATTAAAAAATAGAAGAGAAATGATAAAATAAATCAGTGTAAAAGAACTAGATGGTGGAACCTAAATGGTGAAAATATAATAACATTTAAATATAAAATGATCAAAGATGGTGATTGGATTATAGAGGATGGTGTAAACACAAACACTCTTTAGAGTAGGATAACTAGCTCTATTAAAAAAATAGTAAAAGAGATTTTAGGTGGGTCAAGAGGAAGAAGAAAGTCGATGGTGGGATCAAGATGTTCAAAAGGCAGCAAAGACAAAAAGAATTTGATATAAACCATGGCAAAAATGTAGAAAAATGGATAACTTTGAAAAGTATAAAGAGGCGAGAAAAGATGCAAAAAAGGCTATTAGTGAAGCTAAACATAAATCATTTAATAATTTGTATGATAGATTAAATACAAAATAAGGGGAAAAAGATATATTTAAACTTGCTAGAACTAGAGAAAGGAAAAGTAGGGACTTGGGTAATGTAAGATGTATAAAAAGTGAGGATGATATTATCTTGGTAAAAGAAGAAGACATAAAAGAAAGATGGTAAAGTTACTTTAGTAAGCTATTTAATGAAAACCAAATAGAAGGCTTAAACTTAAAATTGACAAATGAGGAAAAGACTAAAAATATGAGATTTATTCATAAGATTAGAGTTAACAAAGTTAAGTTTGCAATAAAAAAATGAAAAATGGAAAAGTTATAGGACCGGATAACATTCCAATTGAAGTTTGGAAATGCTTAGGTGATAATGGAATTATATGGTTAATTAATTATTTTTAACACAATTATAAAAACTAAGAAAATGTCAGATGAATGGAGAAAAAACACTTTAATACCTATATACAAAAATAAAGGAGATATTCAAAATTGTTATAACTATTTTGGAATTATATTTACGAGTTATACGATGGAACTATGAGAAAAGGTAACTGAACAAAGGTTAAAACTAGAAACAGAGGTTTCAAAAAATCAATTTGGTTTTATGCCCGAGAGATCTACTATGGAAGTTATATATCTTTTAAGAAGATTAATGGAAAAAATTAGGAAAAATAAGAGGGATTTGCATATGGTATTTATTGATTTAGAGAAAGCGTATGACAAGATACATAGGGAAGTTCTACTATGGGTTTTAGTAAAAAAATATGTGCATATAGTAGATATATTGATGTCATTCAGGATATGTACGATAGAGTGATGACAAGTGTAAGGACTATAGGTGGAGAGACTAGAGAATTTCCAATCACAATAGGTGTACATCAAGGATCTGCTTTGAGTCCTTATCTTTTTGCTTTAGTGATGGATCAACTGACTGTGAGTATTCAAAATGAGATTACATGGTGTATGTTGTTGGCTGATGATATTGTACTGATTGATGAAATTAGGGGTGGAGTAGAGGTTAAGTTAAAATTGTGGAGAGAAGCTTTAGAATCTAGAAGCTTTAGGATGAGTAGAAATAAGACAGAATATATGAAATGTAATTTCAATAATAGTATGGAGGAATATTGGAGACTAAATTAAACTTGATGATGTAGAAATAAATAGTACTTGTAGATTTCAATACCTTTGATCTACTATGCAAGCTAAAGGAGAAATTGAACAGGATGTAATGCAGAGTTAAAGTAGGTTGGGTAAAATGGAGAAGTGCTTCAAGTGTGCTTTGTGATCGTAGAATACCCTTAAAATTAAAAGGAAAGATTTATAATACGGCTATAAGACCAACCATGCTACGGATCAGAATGTTGGGGAACTAAGAAACAACATATCCAAAAAGTGAAAATTGCCAAGATAAGAATGCTTAGATGGATGAATGGTATAACATTTAAAAATAAATTTAAAAAATGAACATATTCGTATCTTGGCATTGCTCCTATTGAAGATAAGGGAGGGACGATTCAAATGGTTTGGACAATTGCAATGTAGGTCATATAGTGCGCCAGTGAGGAAGAGTGAGTTAGTTATTGTGAAGGGTAGTAAAAGGGGTAGGAGTAGACCTAAAATAACTTGGAATGAGATAGTGAGTAAAGATTTAGTAGCCCTGAATTTGTCGAAAGAAATTATCCATGATTGCATAAATTGAAGGAAAAATATTCATGTAGTTGACCCCACCTAGTGGAATTTAAGGCTTAGTTTTTTTGTTGATCAAATAATGTCTTCAAATCTCCTTTACTAGTGGGCAGAGGCAAAGCGACCCTGATTCCACAATCCTGCTTGCTAAAGCTTGTATCAAAGTAGGTTCCATGTGATTGGGACTAACAAAATTCAAGCTACTATTGAGTTAACACTCCTTTTTGTGTTGGGTCCAGATCAACAACGGACATGAGTAGAAAAATTGGGCTCAAGAAGATCAAACTTATGCTTAAATTAGAGACTTTGATTGTGATAAGTAGCAACCTGAGTATTAGACAATCTGCCTGAGACACGAGCTATAGATTTGCATTTTTTCATCCACTCATTCCATTCATGCATTTAAGCTACTTTGTACATGGTAGGATCAAACTCGCACTTTGTCTTCTTCTTCTTTATCTTCCCTTTTTTTTTTTTTTTGCTCTCTTTATGGATTGGTACCCAGTCTGGATCTGGTTAAATTGAATTGGTTCAGTTCAAACCGACTAAGTTGAACCTATTTTGAAATTTCTCTTTTGACAAAATAAAGGTTGTTAGGATCTCTTTGGTACTTCTTACTATCCCAACCTTTGCAGCTTCAACAGCATGTTGCCACAAACAACCATTAATAGCAAAAGCAACTGTATTGTGCCCTAGCAACTCCAACGGCTTTGAATGGCAATGATGCAATGAGATCATGATCTAACTCGTGTAGAGAAGACAGTCAGTGATGAAGCAATGGTGAATGACGAATGATAACAAGATTTGGCAAACAATCAGCAATCATCAGTGGTGGCGATGGTAAAAGTTGACCACTAGTCCCCAGTCCATGCTCCTTCGTGCAGGGTCGAATGTCAAAACTTGCAATTTTATCTTCTTCCCCAAAACAAGTTGAATGCCACTCTATGCTTGACCTCACATTGGCAGCAAGAATGAAGTCGGCAAGGGGTGTGGTTCAAATATGGAGAAGTCGAAGCTTGTCTTCTTCAATTTTGAAGGTGGTGTCAAGCACATTCATACTTCAATTGGAGTCTATGAGTGAACTTACTTAGATTAGGGTATGCTTTGGTTGCAACATGGCAGCAACTACACACACACATACATTCATATTTAAGTTGTTGTAAATGAAAAAGGGTCCAATGGAGAGACATAGAGAAGAGTTTGGGTGGTCAGTGATTAAAATCGTGAACCCTTTTAGTTTGAGTTGAAACTCATAGACAGCCATGTCACGAACAATAACAACCATATCGGCTTAGAGTTTGCTCAGAGTTCACTCTGATAAACTTGGACACAGAACAATGTCTGACAACTTTAATTCTCGACTCAATCATGAAAAACTAATATGTAGGGGCCTTTTCCAATTAGAGTTTGCTCATATACACTTGACGTAGACCAATGTCCAACAACTTTAATTCTTAACTCAATCATGAAAAACTAATACAGAGGAGCTATTTATAAACCTAGAGTGTTTGGAGGATAAAAGAAGTATATTTAGACAACTAAATACTAATTTCCTGAATAATAATACCCTCGAATCTTAAAGATATGACCCGTCTGAAAAATACACTTACAGAAATATTAGATATGATTTCTTAAAATCTTCTCTACACTGGCTGCACTAGTATTTATAGCTGTTAATTTGGTATTTGAATTGCAAATTGAAATTGATTGCAAACAGAGAATTGAGAATAGAATCAAATCAAATTGTAAGATTCAACAGTTATAAATTAGTTCTAAGCTATAGACTCTTTTTTAATGACCCAGGAACTGCCCCAGGGCAGGGCCACTTAGTGACCCACTAAGCTACAGACATAAAACCAACAAAATACATTAAGAAAGGAATTAAATTGATAAGCATTAAATGTTTCACATGTCCTAACATACTTGCATGCATATCCATGGACACATGAAAAGTACTTTATCAGTTAGACAGTTAAAATGCCAAAAAATTGCAATTGAGATATAAAATTTCTTCATATTCAAACACTCCTAACCCCCAAACAAACCATATTGGGAGAATCAAACAAATGAATGCCTCATGGAATTTTCAAAATCTTTGGAAAAATTTTAAGAACCCTAAAATTTTTAAATTATTCAAAAGAGATAACGGTAAGAGGATTTTACTTATTGTAATCCTAGAGGCCATACAAAAAATATTTTAGACATTTTATCAAAAATGGTGAATTATGTGTTTATAAATGGTTAAAAAATATTTTAGACATTTTATCAAAAATGGTGAATTATGTGTTTATAAATGTTTGGGATCAAAGAACTATTGAATTTGTTGGATCTAATTCTGACTTAATTGCTTGCTGAATCATGTATTGTACTATTTAAATTGTGAACCGTAACTTGAACCAAGAATCATATGACTCATGGTCAATGAATCAGGAGGCTAGCAAGTTGAAACGAATTGAGAATCGGGCAGTCTGGAAAAATTATTATGCAGTTAGAAGTTTGGGGGGCAGCGCTTACCAATTCATTGGACATGAAACAGATCCCTGCATTTTAATAAAATATTCCAGATTGGTATATGTTAATGGAGAAAAAAAAAAACCAATGCTAACAATCAGACAAAATAACAACATTTTTTCTTCAAAAGTAGAAACAAAGAAAGAAATTCCAATGAAGTAACAAAATCCCACACAAAAACATTAGTCCAATTATATGTGTTCCAATTTCAGAATTGATGCTCCCACCTAAGAACCAGTAATAGATGGTAGTTATGGACCAAAAGGTGGGGGAAATTAGGGATGTGATCGAGGCAAGTATGAGACAACACAGCACCCAACAAACACAATAACACCCAAACATAACCAAAACTGACCATACACATGTTTACTTACATGTATTATGCAATTATGCACAGAAAATGAATGTTGTAAAAAGGAATTAACAGGAAGAGGTTAAACCAGAACAGCCTCTATATCGGTTGGGTTTGGAATGCAAGAAAAACTTGATCAACCGAAATATTACAAATCCCAAACCTACCAGTTAGGCAGGGTCAATGGGGCAGGATGCCCAATAACCCCATTGCATTGTACACATGCACCTAAAGGGGAAAGTTGAATATATTTTTATTAATTTTGTTTCTGTGAAATAAGTTGCAAGCATCTGAATAATATAATACAAGCAAAACCCTCAGGAGTCTTTCCTAGTTTTCTTTACCCATTCTTGATTATCAAAAAAAATATCATACAAGCCAAAGAAAACCACCCAATTTTAGTGCTGTCAAGGAGGGAGGTCAAAATAGGTATGATCCTAGTCTTTTGAAAATTTATACTAAATGGCCGCTCTTGATATTCAACTTTGCACATTTCCACCTGGTAACCTGACATATTTTACTTTAAGTAGAGCAATAAATACCAAAAACATTTCCATTAAACATGTGTGACCAAACAAAAGGATCTACATGCTGGTGACTGATTTACTAAGCAGGACTGGACGCAGAGTAGGCGCAAATCTTAGGAAAGTGTAAGATTGAGAGCCCCTTCAGAGAATGCATATAATAATATTTTAATATCATACAGCTCATTTGGTTCACGGAATAGCTATTACTTAGAATAAGATGAAATATAGTCAACATTTTGGGAATGTAGGCAATAGTTATTCCTTGCATGTTCCTTATTATTTCATTCAACATGTAAAAGAAAGGAATATACATTCTCATGATGAAATTTGGGAATAGTTATTCCTTGCATGCTATCAATGTAATTTTTTGCATAGCTAATTGTAACCAACCTAGTATAACTAATCTATTCCTAAAAATAGACATTCCACGAGCCAAACGTGGGTAAATCGTTTAATTTTAATCGATCAATGTTTTAAAAGGCGTAGGCGTAAGGCGAGGCGTTCTAACCCTCAAAAGGCGAGGCGTAAGCCTCAAGGCGTTGGCGCATAAGCCTTTTGAGAATTTGTTTTTTAAGATAAAAATTTGTTAAATAAATTATATATAGTTAAAATAAAGTAAAAATTAAGAAAATCACAAATACAATGTAAAAAAGAAAAACTAGATGTACTTCGCAAAATACTTGTTGGCCATTCAAAAATTGTTAACTTGATTACATGACAAAAGATAGCTATACCATTACAAAGTTCAAACTATTTTCATGACTTAATATACAAGTCCAGCTATTTTGGAAAGGATGAGGTTCAAGAGTTTTAGAAATAAATTCATATTATGATATTCCTTTTGTACAAACATGTAGTTAAAATTTTCTAACCAATTCTAACTCGAGAATCACACACCCAAAATGCGTAAGCCTCAACTAAAAAGGTGCAAAAGGCGTGCTTTTTGCAAAAATGCATAAGCCTCAGCATGTAATGCGTTAGCCTTTTTGGAATTTGGTATTTTAGATTGGGCCTCAAGGCATTTTAAGCATGCCTTGCCTTGAGGCGAACCTCAATTGAGCCTTTTAAAACACTGTAATAGATAGCATATCTTCACATAAATGTTCACTAATACTTTTCAGTGTGGTACAGTAAATATATTAGTCTAGCAGTAAGATCTGAACCATTTTAAAGTTTGTTGTTTCTCTCAGCACAAGTTAGTGTTCTTGAACTAACTTGTGCAGAAAGATCAAATCTTTTTGCCTGATTGCAATTTCAGAGTTGATTCTGGATTTGAATAGAGAATTGTTTCTTTCTTGTTTCCGTTTCTTTGTGGTAACAAATTTGATTTAGTTCAAGGAGTATATGGAGTATACTCTTGGTGCTTCTATGAGAAAAATAAAGAAATACAATGGAATTGACCTTCAAGATTTAACGCCAATTTTTTTTTCTTTTATAGCAAAAGAAATTCATTGGATAGAGCAAGAATGTATAATCAGGAGAAGAGACATCTCCTTAACAAAGTCTGGGAAACCCCAGGGAAAACAAAATAAGAAAACCAAAAAGTAAAAAAGCAGCCAAGGAAATCAGCACAGCCTAAGAAGTTAACAGAGAAAGCCAATCCAGCTGAATATCTGAGAAGCATATCCCCTTGACATTACCATTACCTGTGCACCACAGAGAAGCTGGAAAATGTATCTTCTCCTACACCACTAAAATAAAGGAATTTTTTTGGGCTTTTGTGTCCGACAATATATGATAGATTCAGAATCATGTGAATCAATGGTGCAAATTGAATTCTTCAGATTCAGGGGGTGAATTGATAGATTCAACAACAGTTTGGCTGTTTATCAATTTTCTAGTAAGATTCAATTGATTTGGTGTGGAATTGATACAAATCGTAGTACTATAATTGTAAGATTCTAAACACTATGGATCCACCAAAGGAGATTTTCAAGTCGACTCTGACAAGCACGGATATACTCCGATATGGCAGTCTCTTGGTAAGTACCCTCCTTTTCACATGTTATATATATACTTAAGAAATTATGGAAAAAGGTAGGTGAGGGGGAAATGTACTCCATGTCATCAGGTGCTTTTATCTTTAAATTTGTTAAGAGGATAAGGTCTGGATTTTGGAAAATGGCATATGGTTCATAGGAAATAGTCCATTTCTCTCGATGGGATCCTTCAATTGAAAGAGTGTTCAAATGGATAAACTTCCAATTTGGGTCAAATTGCACAACATACCATCTGTTTACTTGACTTCAGTGGAACTGACTTACATAGCTAGTTCAATTGGGGATGCTTTTTCATATATAGATTCCCTTACAAGGCACATGAAAATTTTGACAAGTGCTAGAATCTGTATTGAGATTAACAAAAATAAGCAATTACTAGACTTTGTAATATTAAGCCTTGCTCAGATGAGCTTATTACTATTGAGTTGGAATATGCTAGGAAACCGAACAAGTGTACAAATAGTTCCAACTTTGGTCATGTAGCGAAAGATTGTAAAATTAAAAAGAAATGAGTGAAAAATACTCTTGATGAAATTCAGGAGAGTTGAAGCCTTGAAGGTAAAAAGCCTGAAACTCATAACAAAATCCATGGAGGCAAGGAAGAAGGGTATGTTACTAAGTCTGTAAGAACTAAGATGGTAGATTCTATGTTTAGGGGTGTTGGACAAGGAGATCTGCTGTCTCTTTTAGTTTGGTGGTTGATATTTTGAGCAGGTTGATAAATAGGGTGCTGGCTGGAGTTTCTGTAAGAGGGTTAGAAGTGAGGACTAAAGGAATAGTGGTATCCCATCTTCAGTTTGTTGATGACACAAATTTTTTCTTAGATGATCAAGGGGAGGCTTTTTAAAATGTGTTCTCTGGGACTGAGGGAGTGATGGTATCTCATCTTCAGTTTGCTGATGACATGAATGTTTCTTAGATGATCAAGAGGAGTGTAATCCAAATGTGTAAACACTCTTACAATTTTTTCACATGGTTTCTGGCTTGAAAATAAATTTGAAGAGTGGTATAGCTGGTATTAACTTGAGTGATCCTAGATCGTCAGATTTTGCCTCTTCACTGGTTCTGGTATTTTACTCATTAAGAGGGGGTTCCTTTGGGAGGTAATCCTAGGTCTGTTGAGTTTTGGACTCCAGTGGTGGAGGTGTTGAAGCAGCTTGATGGGTCAGGGTGCCCTTTTTTCCTCTAGATGATCATATTACGCTCATTCAAGCTTGTCTCTCTAACATCCTCTATGCTTCTTGTCCACTTTTAGAATCGTCAGGGTGCCCCCTTTTTCTCTAGATGATCATATTATGCTCATTCAAGCTCGTCTCTCTAGCATCCTCTATACTTCTTGTCCACTTTTAGAATCCCAGTAGATGTTGCTAGGAGAAATTGAGAGAATTTTGAGAGATTTCCTTTCTTCTAAGGTTGGAAAGAGGAAGGACGATTTGGTTACTTGGAAGGTCATGCATAGGTCTAAGGAAGAAGGGGTTTGGGTCTCAGCAATCTGGTGTCTAAAGACTTCACTCTCTTGTTGGTTATGGCGGTTTCCTCTAGAGAAATATTCCCTTCAGTACGAAGCTATTAAAAGCAAATTTGGGATTCGACTAGAATGCCCCATATCTCGTGAGACACAGAGCATGGAATTTCCTTTTATAAAGTCCACAACCAGGAATGGGTGGGATGCAGTTGTGGGGATAAAATGTTCCTTTCAGAGTCCTTGGAGGTGTATTTCACAACTTTTACTCTCTTTTTATCCAAATCCCCTTGCTGTTAAGAGCTCACAGCATACTTCACTGAGTTTCAAAGTGAATTTGACTATCAGTTGGATCACATCTTTGTAAGGTTCAAATTGTATGCACAGGAAAGGAAAGTTTTTTGGTTAAAATAATTGTGCTTGAATTCAGACTTGAATCCCTAAGCCCCCTTTGGCAGCACTTGCTGTACAAGCAATCATAGCAAATAAGTGGTGTTTGACATATTCCCAAACAAGTGCCTTTTTCAGGTGCTGAAAAAGTGCCACTTCTCAAGGGGAGAAGCTATTTAGGATAGCTTTTTGGGCACTTATAAGTGCCACTGTGGAGAAGTGGTGGCCATCCTGTAATTTTTAAAATTTTCATGCCCTCTCTCCTCTCCTCCCTCCCTTGCCTGTGCACCTCCCGCGCTTTTTGATGCTCATCCTGCATGGGCTCTGCTGAGATCTGCCTCCATTTGCACCAATGCAGCCGCTAAAGCTGGGGAGGTGCAGGACATTGTTGTTGTTGACAACACCATTGTTGTCTGTCAACAAGACACTGATGATGATAGGAAAGACACTGCTGGTGTCCGGTGGAGGGTCCATCTCATCAACGATCCAAACATTGGTGATTGCTGGTGGCATTGGGCATTGGGAAGTGTAGAAGAAAGGATGAAGTTGTTTGATGACCTTTTTCCAATTCTTAATTTTGGACGGTGTGTTTGGTTGAAAACATGAATTGCAAGGAGGATGATGATGATGGGGTGATGTTTAAGTAGAGTCTGATTTTTTAAAATAAAATAAAATGATCGATAATGTTGGTAGGAAGTAGGAACTGTTAAACAAAAAGTAATAATAATATTATTGTCAATTAGAAAAAATATATATATCGTAAATTATTTTATTTGATATAAATATTAAAGATGTTAATTAATATAAATACCAATTAAATTTTAATTAGAAAATATATAAAACGTTAATTAAGAATATTACAGAGAAAATGTTAATTTATTTAATAATATTATTAACATAATTTAATAATCAAATTATTATGGATCATAAGCTAATTCTATGTTGAAATACAATAATATTATTCATATGATAATAATAAGATTCATACAAGATACAACACTTAATAAAAGTGAATATTCAAACACCACTTATTTAATCAGCACTTATATTCAGCACTTTTTTTCAAACACAACAAACAACACTCATGGCTTTCAGCACTTACTATCAGCACATAAAATTCAGCACTTTTTTGTAAGTGGTTCAAAGCAATCCCTAAATTCCTGCCTTATGCCGGTAGATTGCACCTGATAAGCTCTATCCTTCTAAGCATTTTAAGGGTATTGGTCTCTTGTTCCTCCCTTATTCTGTTCTAAAGGAGTTTGAGAAAAAAAAATTCAAAGCTTTCCTTTGGAGAGGAAAGACTGGATCACTCTGTGCTACAGGTAGAACGGCTACATGTCTGTAAGAATTAAATAAATAGGAGGGTCTAGACAGGGTCTTAAATTTCCACGAAATTTGCAATATGTCTGTCGAAATTTCCGATTTCCGTCACCCTAAAAATCGAAATGGCAGTTGATTTCCATCTTGCATAATTTGAAATCTCAATGAATCATCCAAAATTTATCGAAATCCTAAAATTTTAGTGAAACTTATCGAAATTTTGACTATACGATGAAATTTCGTCAAAATTCAAATGAGAAATTTAGGAGTGAAGTGAAATTTCTATCTTAATTTATTTTATTTATTTTATCGAAACAAAAGATTATTACAAGTGCTTTTGAAATTATATGAAAAAAAAAAAACTCACAGTAACATTTTATTTAACCATTCATGTCTAAATTATCATTATTTGTATAATAAATAATATTTAAATGATTTATGAATTTCATTTGTATTAACTAAATATGTGTAACGTACATTATCTTACAAATATGTTTGATACACATACTATTTTACAACTTTTCCACCTCATACAAAACATAGATGTATTTAGTTTGTAATATATTAGTCCTAAAACTTATATTATTATGTTTTTTAACCATTTCTAAAGTTTAACAAAGAATTCCATGCTTTACTACTAATTTCCGTTACTTTTTCAAATCAAAATCAAAATTGACGTCAAAATCGATATTTCCGTTGAAATTTTTGTGCTTTTGGAGCTTCGAAATTTGAGTCGAAATCGAAATTTAAGACCTTGGGTCTAGACTTGAAGCTTGTTTCCGAATGATGAGAAGCAAAAGCTTTAGAAATGCTCTAGCATATATGTGCCTCCACAAACTCCTTATGGATAGTTTGGATTCCCGCTTACAAACTATAAGGTAGAAGCATTTGAGTAGTGAAGCCCTCCCTGAGCAGTGAATGGGCATGGAGGAAAGTTCTTAATATACACACGTCACACTTGGCTTGCCCCTGTTTCAAAGTAAAAATTGGTAATGGGAGAGGAACTTCTACTTTCTATGACAACTGGCTCCCTTTAGGCTCCTTTCTTGATTCATTTGGTTCTCATTTTCCCATTGAGCTGGGGCTTTCGGTTGATGCAAAAGTTTTTAAATATGATTTTTGAAATTAAAGATTCGACTTATAGGTACATGCCTTTTTGTCAACACTTAGACGAAGGTAATAGTAACACAATTTTCCTTTTTTATTTTTATTTTTTTTGCATCTGTTCATTTAGTTGGATATATGACTTATTATTTTTTTAATTGCGCATTTGACCAATGGCATTATTATTTGAAAATTTTGTTACCCGTAAGAATAATTCTCCTACACATAAGAAAAAGAATCAGGCACCATCAAAAACTATTCCCCATTGTCAATGAGTATGCCATGTAAGATGCCAAATCTGCATACTACAGACCTCCGCACTAGGTTTCTACAAGCATTGTTTGATGTATGCACCAATGCATTTGCTTCCACCCACTTTGTGAAGTAGTCATGGCAGCAATCAGATATTTCCTCTTGGAATTGGCCTAGAAAATTTACTCCAAATGTTAGACAGCTTAAGGCTAGCATCACTGTTCACCCTGATGGAGATTCTGATAATCAAGTAATTTGACAGCTCACGTCTTCTGGTGTTTTCTCTTCTAATTCAGCATGGAATCACATCAGAGCTAAGAAGAATATAGTTCCCAGGAACTCTTCAGTTTGGTACTTTGGTTCAAGCTTAATATTCCAAAGCACTCCTTTATTGCTTGGCTTGAAGTCTTGAATCGACTGACTACCCTTAAAAACTGCTCTCTTTGGGTAGAGTATCAGATTCTACTTGTAAAACTTGTGGAGCTTAAGCTGAAATCAGAGAGCACCATGGACTCATCGAGAACACATCAATAGTCTGAGGAAGCACCATGGACTCATCAAAACTGAAAAAAGAAGAACCCAAAACTGCTTAGCTACCCAATAATGGAGAAACAAGTTGTCAATGATTCTGTTCAACCCAATGAAACAGATATCTGGACTAATGGCCTCAAAAGATCTCCTCGTCTGTAATAATTATTGATATTTAGCCCATAAAGGGCCAAAGTCCACATGCAAGCTCTGATTTTAAGAGGAACCTTTGCTGTCTAGATGAAAATATTTCAGAGGAGAGGGTAAGGACTTGAGGATTTCATGAGTTGAGAGAGGAGAGATTTTGTGAAAAAAAACCAGAGGTATCCCCCATTCAAATCCTTGACTCCTCTCTCATACAGGGAGAAAAATAATCCAGCATTCTCTGCAAAGAATTCAGTTCATCAGACTCTTTCTCTCGTTGATATTTCTTAAAAATGGAAATACCAAGAAAGAGAGTCACCCTCCAAAGAGTAGAAAGCATTAATCAGAGAATTCTGCAAACTGGAAAGCCTAAAGAGATGAAGAACCAAAGACTCCAATGGGACCTCTACCACCCAAATGTCTTCCCAAAACCGAATGAGGTTACCATTACCAACTTAGAAACGAGGGAGAGGATAGAATAAGTGGGCTACCTGAGAAATGAATTTCCAAGGGCTAGTGATGAGAGAAGCACTGCCGCTTCCTCTAATATATCCCATCCATCCTAGTGCATATCTTGTCTAATTATCATGTGCCAAAGGGGGTCAACCTCCAAGAGGAATCTCCAAAGCCATTTTCCAACTAAAGAGTGTTTTAGACACCACATTCCCGAGGCCCAAGTCCCCTTCAGATCTAGGTCTTCTAACCTAACCTAGCTGAGTAGGTGGTCTCTCTTCCCCACCCTGACCCCTAACCACAAGACATTTCTCATAATCCTTTCCAAAGCCTCTGCCAACCCACTTGGAATTTGAAAAATATATAGATAATAAATTGTAATGTTGGAAATAGCAGAGCTAATAAGGGTGATGTGTCCTCCCAAAGATGAGTAAACCCTTTTCCAATCCCCCAACCTGTTGTCCACTCTCTCTATCACTGGCTCCAAGAAAGAGGAAGAATTCGGGTTGCCACCAAGAGGGAGACCAAGTATGCCAAAGGCCATTCCAAAATGGAACACCATGCTATGTTAGCCAGACCCTTAGACTCGATACTTATCAAGGTTAATGCCCAACATCCCTCTTAGACAAGTTGATCTTGAGGTCCAAACTATTCTCAAAGATTTTTAATAGGGTAAGAATCTTTCGAAATTTTTTGATACTATCTTCAAGACAGAGAACAGTTGTCATTGGCAAACTAAAGATGGAACACTACAACATCATCCTTACCTACCTGAAGGCCCTATACGACATTAAATCCTAGGCATGGTTCATCATCCTACTCAGCACCTCCACAATGAGTGTAAAAGACTATTCTCAAAGATTTATAACAAGGTAAGAATCTTTTGAAATTTTTTGATACTATCTTCAAGACAGAGAAGAGTGTCATTGGAAAACTAAAGATGGAACACTACGACGCCATCCTTACCTACCTTAAGGCCCCTGACAACAATAAACCCCAGGCATGGTTCATCATCCCAGTCAGCACCTCCACAATAAGCATAAAAGACAAAAGGGACAAGGGAATCCACTTGCCTTGATTCCCATGAGGTTTTAAACCACTCCCTAGGTTGGCCATTCACCAAAACCAAAAGTCGCTGTGATCAAACAACCTTTCATCCACTTTCTCCACACCCCTCCAAAACCCTTTGTATCCAAAACCTGATCTAAAAGTTCCAGCCAACCGTGTCATAGGCTTCTTCGAAATCTAATTTGAACAAGACTCCCCTCACACCCCACCTCACATCCTCAGCCACTTCACTAGGTACCAAGACAGCATCAAGGATGTTCAAGTGTAATTGTCCTCTCAAGCACATCCCAGAGCCTCTTTGATGAGACCTCGGAAAGCATTTCGTAAAGGTAAGTAACCAATCAAGTGGAACCCTCTCAGCTTGTTTGATCGCTCCTTCTTAGGGACAAACAATAAAAGTGGAGTTAGCACTCTTCCCCCATCACCCCATTCTAAGAAACTCACGGAAGAGTTCCAACAAATCCTCTCGAATAACCTACCAACTATCTTGAAAAAAAGTCATGTTGACTATATCAAATGGATAACTAGTAACTAACTACGGAAGAATAAAATGCCTATAACAGTTCATATCTATCGTGATTGTGGCATTCAGTTAGTAAAACATAGTTGATCCCATGGATGCTAGTAAATAAGAGAATCATCATGCTATTTGAGACAAACAAGAGTACATAAGAGACAAAATAATATGGATATGGACCTACTATGTAGCCGATGTATTGAAAAGACAGGACCTCATATAATGAATCCAAGCAATCTCTTGAATTGACCTTTAGGTCACTCACCAATAAGATAGTCTTCTATGTCCAGCCCAAATCCTGATGTATTCACTACATAATAAATTACCAAACAAGAATGAAAATGAAAAACGTTATCCAAGTAACTTCAGCTTAATGTTAAATAAATCAATTAAGATTGGTTACATACAGAATATGAAGTAAATCAAGAATTATGTTAAAGATTGAACATAAAAAAGAGCAAAATGGGAGCAAAGGAAATAGAAAATGTAACAATAAGCATCTTATTGCAAATCTTTGTTATCCATATAATGAATGAACATATAGCTACAATACCATCCCAATCAACTCATATAACAACCACCATATGTGTGTAACAGACTAGAAAATAAGACACGTAAGTTGAAAAAATGATCATCAAGAGTTAACAGTCTCTTAAGCTGCTTGAATAATTAAGCCTCCACAGGTCTACAGTCCACATATACCCTACATGCAGTGTGCGATAAAGCTAATTTAAACTCCATTCATCCATAACATCTTTATGGAAAAATAAAATGTACTCAACATGTCTCAAACTTTGAGTAAAGAAACTCCAAGTCATATAATGAGTTTCAATGAAAAGAGAGGAACACAGATAAGGGCCACTTTTTCACAGCTTCTATCTCTATGCCCATATTATTCATAGAACCTTAGGTCTTTTCATCTAGTTGGAGTTTTAAGGAGGGGGCATATTAAACTCTTAAATCTTTTGACAGCAATAAAGAGAATCACAAAAGGATTTAATGGGAATCATATGCACCCCTCCAGAGCCAATCTTCAATGCCCTTCGGACCATTGATGATAAGCAATCATGCTGACTTGAGAATTTTGAATCCCCATTTCATCACATTGAGAGTGAGAATTTAGTAATTCACAAAGATTAAAAATCACCAACAAATTTGTATTTCTAAGTTGCTAAACAATTTTCTTTTCATCTACAAGATTCGCTACCAAGAAAACAGTTGCTCATAAAATAAAAAAATAAAAATAAAAGAATCAAGAATTCATATGCATCTTTGTGGGAAAATGCTCAGAAAGCCAAGAAATATTGTCTTGGGAAAAACGGTTTGAGGGTGTAGAGCCATCTAGTGATGCTAATAAGCTGCAGACTGTTTCAAGGTTGGAGACTTGGGGTAACAACACCCTTGGTCCTGTTCACAAAGTTGCTCAGATATGTTAAAAACAACAATCCCCTTTAAATTAATAACTTGGTCATGATAAAATTTACAACTTACATTTCTATTGAATGCCCTAAATGTCCTCAAAAGCATTAAGAATGCACAGTCACATAAAGCAGATCAACCTGGTCTTGGTCGTTGATGAAATTGTAAATCGGGTGGTTTATTTCTTTCTCTTCTTCGGTATTGCAGAACTGGTATTCTTGATTGTATGCTCTTTTTTCAATTTGTGATCTCCATAATTTGCTAATGTATGAGAAGAAAGTAAAAGAGAGAACTATACAAGAGGAAGTGAATATCACTTGGTGTACTTAGCTTACAACTTTGAGATGTATATATAGCCTATACAAGAGAGTGAGGTTACCTTTACATTCCGATGTGGGACTAAAACTATACACTATGTTCAATACTCCCCCTCAAGCTGAAACGAAGATGTTGACAAGTCGAAGCTTGGAGATAGCAGTCTGTAATAAACTTGGGCAAACAGACTTGGTGAAGACATCAACAACCTGGCCTTTGGAGGAGATAAAGTGAGGAGAGATAATCCCAAAATGAACTTTTTCCCTGATGAGTGAATATCCACCTCAATATGCTTGGTCGTTTCATGCAGAACTGAATCAGAAGAGAGAGAGATATAGCAGACTTGTTGTCACAAAACAACAAAGAAGAGTGTCACAAAAAAGCCAATCTCAAATAGGAGAGAGCGTAGCCACAGGATCTCATAGGTACCATGTGCCATAGCACGATACTCAACCTCAGCAGAAGAACGTGAAACCATTGCCTGCTTTTTACTCTTCCAAGAAAGAAGATGATCAGCCTTGAAAGTACAAATACCTGAGGTAGATCGTCAGTCAGTCTTGGACCCAGCATAGTCAGCTTCAGTAAATACGGAAAAACCTGTTGTATTCCAGATGAATAGAACAATCCCAATCCAGGTGAGGTCTTCACATACCATAAGATGTGATAGTCGACATCAAGATGTGAAGTCTGGGGAGAATGCATGAACTGAATTACTAGGCTCATTGCATATGCCAAATCACGTCGAGTGTTGGTCAAATAGATGAGGCGACTCTAATACATCGAAGGGTATGTCAATAGATCACCAAACTCTGCAGAAAGGGAGATATTTGGATCCAAGGGCGTAGAAGCAGGCCAACATCCCAACATACTAGTGTCCATAAGGAGATCTAGGGCATACTTCCGCTAAGAAAGGGAAATGCCCTTGCGAGAGCGTGCTATCTCAATGCCCAAGAAATACTTGAGGGGTCACAAATCCTTGATGTCAAAGGTGTCCCCCAAGTCCTTTCTAATCTAAGCAATTCTAGACAAGTCATTACCTATAACAATAATATCATCCACATAAACAGAAATAATGGTGCAAGGACCATGGGAGAAACACCTAATAAAGCAAGTGTGGTCTGACCGATACTGAATAAATCTCATGGAGGAACCACATCACTGAATCTTCTGAACCATGCAGGAGGTGATTGCTTAAGCCCATATAAGAACTTGCGCAATTTACACACCTTTCCAGAATACTCCCCCTGAGTAGAAAACCCAAGAAGGGGATCCATGTAAATAGTATCAGTAAGATCACCATTCAAGAAGGCATTCTTAACATCAAGCTGATATAAAGGCCAAGTGAAAGAAGCTGCCAAAGAGATTAGAAGACGAACAGTAGTAAGCTTCGCCACAGGAGCAAATGTAGCATGAAAATCCTAACTTGGAATCTGCATAAAACCCTTGGCCACAAAGCGGGCTTTATACCTATCAACGGTACCATCTGCAAGGTGCTTAATTGTGAACACCCATTTACAGCCCACCGTGCGTGCACCTAAAGGAAGGGGAACAAGATAGTATGCTGCTGATGTAGAGCTTCCATCTCAATACACATGGCTGCAACCCATTTGGGGTCCTGGAGGGCCTCAGGAACTCAGCGAGGTATGATAATAGCATCAACCTATCCCAAAAAGGCTTGATAACTTGAGGAAATATCCTAATAAGAGAGATATTTGGAGATAGGGTGGTCAGTAGAACACGCTAAAGAAAGTCTATCAGGAGCTCGATGGGTTCAAGAAGCATACCATGAGGAGGGAGCAAGGGGATTAGGTACTATAGGAGACATACCTAAGCTAGGTGAAGATGCTGGCAAAGGCGGCGCGGTTGGCGAATGTAAACCTGTGGAATGAGAGAGATATGGTCCTGCCTAAGGGGGCAAAGGTCGGAGGCTCAAAGGATGAAGATGACACCAGAGAAGAAGACACTGGTACAGATGGGAGAAAGATAAGCTCAGGTCGAGGAAGTGGAGATGGCACCGAAAAAAAAGATATGGAATGAGAGGAGTTAGTATAGAAGGGGGTAGACTGATGAAACGTGACATCGAAAGAGTGATAAGTGTGCCGACCAACAGGATCATAACAGCGATATCCCTTAGACATAGAGGAATACCCTAGAAAAATGCACTGGATGGCCTTATCATCAAGCTTGGTCCGAGGAGGACTCCGGCCATGAACAAAGCAAGTGCATCCAAACACTTTAGGAAGAAGGGAGAAAAAGGTCCTATCAAGATGCAGAAGATGTAGTGAAGCAGAATTATGCAATGCGCAACTTGGGGTACGATTGAAAAGATAGGTTGTAGTGAGAACGACGTGAGGCCAATAAGACTTGGGGACTTGCATTCCCCAAAGAAAACAACGGACAATAGACATGATGTGGTGATTTTTGCGTTCAGCCACACCATTATGTTCAAGAGTGTAGGGACAAGTCAACTATTGGAGAATGCCCTGTTGACACAACTCAGCACCAAACTCATTACTGAGGTACTCACGGCCATTGTCAGACCTCAAGATACAAACCACGGTATTGTATTGAGTCTTAACCATTCGCAGGAAAGCCTTAAAATGAGTAAAAACTTCGAATTTATTTTTCATGAAGTAGACCCAGGTACAACAGGAGTAATTGTAAAACTTCGGATCTATTTTTCATGAAGTAGACCCAGGTACAACGGGAGTAATCGTCAATAAAGGTGACATAATATCGATGCTGAGTGAGTGAGGAGACAAAGGAAGGACCCCAAACATCACTATGAACAATATCAAAAGCTACAAGAGAGCAATGCAAACAAGACGGATAAGATGAACGAACATGTTTAGATAATTCGCAAGTAGCACACAAAAAATTAATATTCTTGCAAGCTTTATTAAATTCTAGAAACAACCAACACAAATATTTAAAATTTGCATGTCCCAAACGGGCATGCCACAAATCCAAGGTTTTTCAGAAAAAAAAACAAAGGAAACGTCAAAGGGCAAAACAGATGCCTGAAAACCAAAATAGGATCCAGGAGAGGAAAGCGGATTGCCAAAGTAGTAGAGCCCGTCCCTTTCAAAGCCCCTGCCAAAAATCTTCCTCGAACTTGGGTCCTACAAGCAACAAGAGTTGGGTAAGAAAACCACAGCACGGTTATATTGTTTGGCAATACGGCTCACAGATAACAAGTTATAAGAAAATTAAGGAACGTAATAACAAGGGAATAAAGATAGAATCGAGGATAAACAAGCAGTGCCTTGGGTATAAATGGAATGAGAGGTACCATCGGCAATGCAGATAGTACGAACCAACGAAGGGACAGGGGATGTAATGGAAGATGCCTCACCAGTCAAATGGTTGTTCGCCCCTGAGTCTAGTATCCAAACGGACGAGACTTACTTAAAAGGGCAGTAGGGTTACCTACAGCAGAGGTGACTATAGAGGACGATGCGGTTGGTGCAACAGAGGCAAGAAGCCTAATCTGAGACTAAAGTTGAGTAAGCTGAGCCTGGAACTGAGAGAAATCTGGAGCAGCAATGGGTGCAGGAGTAAGAGAAGCCAGAGATGCAAGAAGAGATTTTGCAACAGCTCCAATGTTAGAAGGTCCTTGACCTTTGCCACGACCACGACCATGAGAGGCCTGTTTGGAGTAACGCTCCTGCAACTCAGAGTGGAGAATGAAGCAACGCTCAATGGTGTGATTATTCCGCTGGTAGTGCTGGCAGAATCGAGTCTTGCGGTCAACAGACCTAGCACCAGTAGGGGGCCTAGGGGCTGCAAGGGCAACCTGCTCGAGCACACTAGAAGAAGCAAATCCAGGGAGAAGACATCATCTCCGATCATCACCATCAATCATTGCAAATGCCCTGTACAAAGAGGGCACTGGAGATGAGTTTAAAATCTGAGTCCGGAGTGATTCGAACCCAAGTTTTAAACCCATCAAGAACTGATAGGTATGCCAATGATCCTGGCACTTGGCCTCAATAGCTGCTGCCTCGATAGAAAATTCAGAAAGAGGCTCATACTAGGCGAGCTCCTCCCACCAAGACTGGAGATAGCTGAAGAAGTTAGTCACGGATAAACACAAAGAAGCCTGGGTCACCTGGTGGAGCTCCCGATAAAGCTCAAAAATCCGAGCCTCACACCTTGTGTGGGCGAACATTTTGGTTAAGGCAGACCAAAGACTATGAACAGCATCGTGAAACATAAACATCTTGTAAAGGCGGTCTTCCATAGAAGCAAATATCCAACCCAAGATGACACAGTTGTCAATGGACCACTGTCGGTGAGCTGGATTAGTATTAGCAGGGCGAGACTCCAATCCTGACAACCACTTAAACTTGCCACGACCCCCAAGATATAAGCGAAGGAACTGCGACCAGGCATAAATGTTGCCGCCATTCAGAAGAATGCTGGTGACCTTCTGAACAAGAGCAATCTGAGCCAAAGATAAGTCAGAGCATCGAAGGTTCAGAGGAGAAGAGGTGGATGTACTGTCCTTGGTAGCCATTGTAAAGAAGAGGAATAGGCTACAAAAGTATCAACACAGCAAAGCAAGTCGCCGAAAGAGTGATCAGAAAAAATAGAAAGTGAATGATTAAACTAAATTACACCAGGTAATTTCCCAAGGAAGTGGGGGTCACAATGGACCACTTAAGTCCCACTTTCCTAGACAGAATTTCCCTTAGACATGTAATTAGTACAATATATTACTACAACTATACCCAACAATAGAAATAGGCTGCAAAAGTATCAACGCAGCAAAGCAAAGCAAATCACTAGAAAAAACCGCCAAGAAAAGGACGCTGCAAGACGCAGGGGTCGTCAGAAAAGCCACTGAAAGTTGACGAAAAAGGACATGGAAGTCGCCGGAATGGTAGAGAAATGCATCGAAAAAGTTGCCGAAAAGTCACTAGAAAGCCATTGGAAAAGTCGTCGGAGTTGCCAGGAATTCGTCGAAAGTCGCCGGAAAAGGTAGTCGGACCCGCCGGAAAGTTGCCAGAAAAATTATCGAAGTCACTGGAAAAACCATCGGAAGGTACTGGGAAAATAGTAGACAGAGTTTTTTGATGTACAAGATCCACTAAAGGTGGCAAGTAGAGGGCATACAACTCAACCTACTACCAATAAAGCTTTCGAATGCACAAGCTCCACATACGTGGCAAGTGCAGAGCATACGGCTCAATTGAGAACCCGGACCTTAAACAAGGAACCCAAAATTGCTCTGATACCAAGAAGAAAGTAAAAGAGAGAGAACTATACAAGAGGAAGTGAATATCACTAGGTATACTTAGCTTACAACTTCGAGATGTATATATAGCTATATAAGAGAGTGAGGTTATCCTAACATTCCGATGTGGGACTAAAACTATACACTATGTTCAATAGTATGAAACAAACAAATAAAGTTCCATAAAAATTAACCGGCTGGGATAGCAGAAAAGGTCGTAGAAATTTCCATGTTTGAAACCCGCTTTTACAAACAAAAGCATATTGTCCCAATCTTCCTCCAATACGAAAAATGGACCAGGTTACAATTTCATATGAACTTGATTAAATAAACAATAGAAGAGAATTAAAATCTCACACCCTAAAAGAACCTACAAAATAGCACAAACTAGCATATGAAAAATATTTTATATATGCACATACACACACTAGCCGTGGGCACACACTATGTTTGTGCTCCTCAACCCTAAATTTAAGGGAGATAATGGGAAAGCTAGAGATAATGGGGAACTTAGTTTCTCAAAGAACATAAATTTACCAAGGTAGTGTTTGGGAGTATTAGTTCTAGGAGTTGGATTTGGATTTGTGTAGATTTGAAAAAAAGTCAATACAATTTTTGTACTATGTTTTATCCAAATCAATACAAATCCAAATGCAAGCTTCGAAATCCATACTCCCAAACATAGGATAAATAACCATTAGTTGATAATTTTTTTAAATTCTAAAATAAGAAAATGGCATTTTGAGAACATTGAGGGTAAAAGATGCAGGTCGAAAACTGCATACTCTTCCCTTAGTTAATAGTATAGATATACATATACATAAATATATATATATACATATATATATATATATATATATATTTCATGCTCTGAATAAGATACATCCTTTGGATTACTGTAATCCTCATTTTGTGGGCTGAATGATGAAAAAATATTCAACTCAAGAAAAATAAAAAATAAAAGGAGTGAATACTTCCAACGAGAATTGCACGCAAAGAGAAGGAAGAAAAATGGTTAACATCACTCTAACTAGTTACAGGGAGTGAAGAACAAATAGAGTTGAACATACACCCAAGTTTTTCCTCGGCTTCAGCATGAATAAGAAGGCTTCCTGTTTCTAACCAGTGCATAAAAGCAAGCAGTGAGACAACAGTCTGTGTCTCGCTCCTCCAGTCACCATGATACCTGTACACAACCACAACCAAAACAATCGCTAAACATAAAGAGCAAAAAAAAAAAACTACATAATTAACTTTCAAGACGTTTCACACACCTATAATACTGCCCAGCACATTCATGATGAATATTAGCAAGTCGGCTATAAAGCTCCTTCAACACGCCAATTTGAGCCTTGGCATTCTCCAAAACCTCTAATTTTATAGAAAATAAAAAGAAAATTAATTTACCCTTCAAAGCAATTGTTCCTCTATAAACAAACTTAAGTCATTTATGAAAGCCTCCTCTAAAATCTCTACATGTTAAAAAGAACAAAAGAGAAAGGCAAATGTGATAGAATTATGGTCTTAAGTTTCTATGAAATTCTTGAAATTTCCATTTAAAATTTCCACTTTTATCACCCTCAAAGCCAAAGTCGTAGTAAATTCCTGTTTTATGGAATTTCTGTCAAAATTTTCATGAATCACCTGAAAGTCTCAAAATCTCTAAACTTAAGCAAAATTGTCCAAAATTTTAAGTAGAAAGGAATTTCCTAGAAATTTAAATTTGAGATTCAAAACCCAAAATGAAATTTCCCTTTTAATTTATCTTCTGTTTTTTTCTGTCCTGCCCAATTGTAATTATAATATTCAGTTCTAAATCTTGCATTCTTTTATCCATTAATAGTTTCTAAAGCTCCATAAAAGAACTCCATGCTTCACGCTTTGCTGTTAATTCCCATCATTTTATAAAATTGAATTTGAAAGTGACAATGACATCAAAATTATTTGCGCTTCTGAAGCCTTGAAATTTTGAATTCAAAATGTAAGACCTTGGATAGAACAGTTCATTGGGAAACTAAACAACCAAATGCTATCTATATTGATTGTGAGTTATTTCACTAAGACTTGTCATGGTAAGGAAGAAGTGGGTAATAAGCACACTCAGAGAGCGCAGCACCCCCAAGCTTTGAGAAAACCCATCACAAGCCCTATAGTACATTAAGATTAGGAATTTTCTTTTTAAGAATTGGGGGCCCTTCAAGCTTTGTGAAGAATACAATCCCAACCTTGTAATTCACTGTAATTCAGAACAATATATAGTTGGGCCCCAAATCGTCCTCAAATTCTTAAAATGGCCAATTAATCAATTTTTGGATACTTTACGCTTCTGTAATTCCTTCCCCCACTACTATAATTCCTTCCCCCCCCCCCCCCCAAAAAAAATCCTCCACCCGGCTGCCACCAACCTTCTTTTAAATTGTGAATCGAGCTTCTGAATCTAAGATATTACATGATTATAAGTACCCCAAAGGGAGACATTCATTTGGCTTGCCGTTTCATAGTTCTTGAAGAAAATGAGAAAAAAAAAAATGGAATAGTAAATACCGAAAAAATCTAGAGAAAAGAACCCATCCCTAACGTTTTTATTCCCTTGTCGTCAATTCTTCCCAATAATCAAAAGGAGCATTAGTTAATCCGTCTTTTTCAAGAAACCAAAACAAGACAAGCCGTATTGGCCCAACAAAATAGAATTATATGCTTAAAAATAAACCCATATTCAAGCATTTCCTTTTCTCCGGTTTTTCTATGCCAACAGCCAGGATGATAAGCACGGCCTCAAAAATTAAAGGACAAACAACACTTAAACAAAAAATGAAATCACTAACATTCGTTTAAATACCAGGGATGGGCCGAGACTGATGAACAAGAAGAAGGCTGGCATGCATTAGCCTAGTGGCCGACTCGATCTCAGTAGCCACCGCTCGAATGCGTTCGCGTAAGCCTCCGGACTCTTCCAGCTGATGATGGAAGTCCTCGAACTGTTTCTCAACAGAAGAAGGGAAAGAAGCGGACGGGGAGTGGATCTCGCCTTCTCCCGGCATTGAAGAGGCAAGAGGAGTTGCGAAGAATGTGCGGAACGCCTGGTACCTGATGAGAGGACTGAAGTAAGTGGAATGTGGAGAGATTTTGAGGACGGTGAAGTGAACAGAAAGGACGACAGAGCTAGGGTTTAAGGAACGAGAGAATGTGAAGCAGGCGTTTCGAAACACCGACTTCATTCTATTGTCGCGCTGCTCTGCTCTCACCTTACCGTCGTTGATGCGTGGAGCCGGATCTGACCAGGAATCCGCCGTGAATCATTTCCGCACGCCAGCATTTCAAATAAAAAGATTGAAATAAAATAAAATCCGGCCGACACTTTTCCCTTTAGGGTCCTTGTACACTATCAAAAATTAGATAAAGAAAATAACAAAAACAACAATAACAAAACTAAATCTTATTCTTACTAGGTGGGGTCGAGTATATGAATTTTTTTCACTAATTTATGCGATCATTGATCATTTCTTATGATAGATTAAATTTACTTATTATCTCCCCTCAAGTTATTTTAAATCTACCTCTACCCCTTCTACTGCTCCCTACAGTAAATAAATCACTCTTTCTCACAAGTGCACTATGTGGCCTACGTTGTAAGTGTCCATATCATCTCAATCATCTCTCTCTCATCTTATCTTCTATAAAAGTTGCACTTAACTTACCACGAATATGTCTATTCTTTAATTTATCTTTCAATGTTATATCACTCATCTATATAAACATTCTCATCTCGACAACTTTTACTTTTTGGTTATATTTCTTTGTCACTCAACATTCCGATTCATATAACATAATTGGTCTTATAACTATCCTATACAATTTTTCTTTCAATTTTAAGGATATTCTACGATCACAGAGCACACTTAAAGCACTTCTCCATTTTACCCAACCTACTTTAACTATATTCATTACATCATCTTCAATTTCTCCTTTCGGCTTGCATAATAGATCCAAGATATTGAAATCTATAAGTGCTATTTATTTCTTCATCATCAAATTTAACTTTGTCTTCAATATTTATCCTATCATTACTAAAATTACATTTTGTATATTCTGTCTTATTTCTATTTATCCTTAAGCCTCAAAATTCCAAAGTTTCTTTCCATAATTCTAACTCTACCTCTATTTCATCCATAGTTTCGTTAATTAATACAATATCATCCACAAACAACATACACCATGGAACCTCATTTTGAATATTATTAGTTAATTGGCCCACCACTAAAGCAAGAAAGATAAGGACATTAAAGCAGATCCTTGATGTACACCTATGGTGTGGAAATTCTCTAGTTTCTCCATCTATAATCATTACACTAGTCATTATTCTATTGTACATATCCTTAATGACATCGGTTTACCTACAACATATACCTTTTTTTTCTAAAACCCACCATAGAATTTCCCTGGGTATCCTATTATATGTTTTCTCAAGGTCAATAAATATCATATGCAAATCCTTCTTCTTTTTCCTATACTTTTCCATTAATCTCCTTAAAAGATAAATAACTTTTGTGGTAGATGTCTCAGACATAAAACCAAATTGATTTTTTAAGACCTTCGTTTTTAACCTTAATTTTAATTCAACTACCATTTCTCATAGTTTCATCATATGATTCTTAAGTTTAATTCTACGATAGTTATTACAATTTTGAATATCTCATTTATTTTTGTATATAGGTATTAAAGTGTTTTTCTTCAATTCATCAGACATTTTCTTAATTTTTACAAGTGTATTAAATAAATTAGTTAACTATATTATTTCGTTATCACTTAAGCATTTCCAAACTTCAATTGGGATGTTATCTAGTCCTATAGTTTTCTCATTTTTCATCTTTTTTAGTGCAAACTTAACTTCGTTAATTCTAATTTTGCAAATAAATCTCATATTTTTAATTTTTTCCTTATTTAACAATTCTAAGTTTAAGTCTTCTATTTGGTTTTCATTAAACAACTTATTAAAATAATTTTGTCATCTCTTTTTAATGTCTTCGTTCTTAACCAAGACAATATCATTCTCACTTTTAATGCATTTTATATTTTCTAAGTCCTTACTCTTCCTTTCTCTAACTTTAGTAAGTTTAAATATATCTTTTTCCTCTTCTTTTGCATCTAATCTATCATAAAAACTATTAAATGATATGTATTTAGCTTCATTAACAGCCTTTTCTGTATCTTTTCTCGCCTCCTTATACTTTTCAAAGTTATCCATGTTTCTACATTTTTGCCACGTTTTATATTATTTATTTTTTTTTGTCTTTATGACTTTTTGTACATATTTATCTTACCACCAACTTTCTTTACCATTCGAGAATTTTTCCCTTTATTCACCTAAAATCTCTTTTGCTATCTTTTTAATAGAGTTAGCTAATCTATTCAAAATAATATTTGTATCCATCCCATCCTCTATGATACAATCTCCATCTTTGATCATTTTATTATATTTTCTTCTTTTATGTTCTACCATCTAATTTTTTTACACTGATATTTTATCTTTTTTGTTCCATTTTTTAGTACATATATCTAACACTAAGACTTTATGTTGTGTGGTTAGACTTTCACCTAGAATAACTTTACAATCCTTGTATGATTAATGACCTACCCTCCTAGTTAAAAAAAAAAAATCTATTTGACTTCTATTTTGTTAACTTTTAAAGGTTGTTAAGTGTTTTTCTCTCTTCTTGAAGCAAATATTCATTATACTAAAATCATATGACATTGGGAAGTCTAAGATCATCTCCTCAGACTTATTTTTGTCTCCATATCCATATCCTTTATGTATCCACTCATAATTTTTATTATCTCTTCCAAAGTATCCATTTAGATTTCCTCCTATAAATATTTTCTCAATCCCCAGTATGACTTGTATAATATTATCCATGTCTTTCCAAAATTGTCTCTTAAAATTTTCTGTTGAATCGACTTGAGGAACATAAGTACTAGTGATATTTATTATCTTTTGTCCTAATATCATCTTGATTTTTATAATTTTATCTCCTACTGTAATTACATTGACAACGCTATTTTTAAGTTTTTTGTTTATAATAATGCGTACTTCATTCTTATATTTTTCTTTTCCAATGTGTCAAAGTTTAAATCCTGATTTATCAATTTCTCTAGGTTTCTTCCCCACCCACTTAATTTCTTGAAAGCAAATTATATTAATTATTCTTCTAATCATTGTATCTATAATTTTCATATTCTTACCCATAAGTGTCCCTATATTCCAAGTTGTCAATCTAATCCTAATTTCATGAATGTCTTTAAATACCCACGTTTAGAATGATGCAGAAACCCTCGCATTAACATTTATAAAATTAATGTAAATTAAAAAACGTAATTTAAAAATATAAATTTTCATTTTCAATCAAAATATTATTAAAATGATAAAATTAAAAATAATGCATATTAAAAAATTAATATAATAATAATAAAATGTATTTTAATTATTTTGCTTAATTGTTCTACTTTCAAAATTTACTAACAATAAAAATTTTATTGGACATAACAATTGAAAATTAGTAAAATTATTTTGTAATTGCTATTATTATTATTTTTTAAAAAATTATGTATATTTTTATTTTAATTATATTTAAATTCATATGATCATTTAATTTTGATTTTAATTTAAAAGTGTATGAAATGAATAATTTAATCTAAATAAACTATTTTTGGATATTGAAATTTTTAACAAGAAGTTACCAAAATAACTGAAAACCATAAAATTAGATTTTTATTTTTTTAGCAAATAGTCAAAAACCAGCAACAGAAACAAAAAACTAACAATAGTCCCCCAAGTTTGGTGTCACACCATAGTGTCCAAAGTGGCACGATGGTGATTGGAGTTTTCAGACTATCCAAAAAAAACAATAGAAACAAACGTGTTTTGATAATTTATTTTACAGAAATAAGAAATATAAAATAATAATGATACTAACACAAACTCTTATGTTTTGAGATTCTTTGAATTTGGTTTTGTATTGAATTTAAATAAATTATAGTATAAAATTATATTGAAATTTATTCAAATTCATCTAAATACAAAACAAAAATTCAAAATCTATGCTCCCAAATATAACAACAGTCCTTAAATTTATCAAAAAAAAAATGTGTTGACTTTTTGAGTCCGATCCCTATTTTGTTTATGACAAATAGCAGTATCTCATTTGTATGCTAAGTGTATGAACAGATTCATTTTTCTAAACATAGGTAATAAATGAGAAATGGAAGCCTTGAATGCACATCAACGATCATATTCCAAGGCGTATTCCATGGACAATCAGAGGAGCAAAAGAATTGAAGACTTTATTTATTATTTTCTAGGTTGTAATAATTATTTAGGTTTAATGTGTGCATGCATATCATATGATTTAAACTGAAGCTCAATCAAGACCTTAGAATGACCTTAGGGGCTAAACTTTTCATGAAAATATTTTTCTAAAACAAGTTTTTTTCAAAAAAAGCCCCTTCATGTTTTTTCCGTCGCATTAATGAACACTTTTCTCCATCAATAACTCCTTATCATAAAAAGTGTTCAACATGAAAGTTGTGGTATTTTCTCTTAGCTTTCTACTGATACCAAGCTTGTTTAAATGTGGAATTATATAGAAAAAGTTATGCTCAAAATACTAAAAAATACCCGTAGTAGAAAAATTCCTTTCATGTTTCTTTCGTCTCATTGATGAGTAATTTTCTCAATCGAAAACTATTTATCTTAAAAAACGTTCAACATAAAAGTTGTGGCAGTTTCTCTTAGTTTTTTTTAAATACTAAGAACGTCCAATTTGGAGTTGTATAGGAAAAGTTATGTCTAAAAAACCGAAGGGTGTCTGTGTAGAAAGCCCCCCAACGGTCGAAAAATGGCTAATTTTTAAATTAAATTATATTTTAACACCTCAATGGCCATAAAACGGCTAGTAATGGGTTTTTCCTATAAATACAAGCCTAAACCACTTGAAAAATGTTTTAAAAAACTCTTGGGAGCATTCTTGCATATTATCTCTTTCCCTAACGTATTTTATACTCCATGTTTGAAGATCAAAAGCTTATTTCTCCTACTCTTCTTCTTGAAAATCTTTTTGGGGAAATTATTTTTGGGGTTTATAGGCAAGACTTGAGATTGAGCATATATATATATATATATTCTTGCTATTTTTCTTAAAAGGTCAATCTTGAAAGAAATCATTTCTACTACTCCTTTAATTAGAAAATATATTTTGGAGAAAAATTCTTTAGATTTTTTAAGAGAACCTTGAGCAATATTTTTCACTCATATTTTCTTGCTTGAAAGGCTTCTCATAATTGATAAGGTCAATCATATTGTGAAAACCATTTTTCCATTCTCTTACTCAATTAATTGCAAAATATTTTTGAAAAGTTTTATCATACTCCATCGAGCTTCAATTAAAAATCATTTGAGAGTGCATTAAGGTTTTTACTTGTACAAATCAACTTGGTTAAGAAGTATTTTATTGTATGCATTAAATTCCATATCTTATGTAATTTATGGTTCAGGTTGTGAACTGGGTAAGGTAGCTACGCCTCGTGAGTAGCGGATTAGGAGGAAGTTGTGCCTCTTGTAAGTAGCAGATTAAGAGGAAGTTGTGTCTCTTGTAAATAACGGATTCTAACGAAAAGCTTCGCCTGATTTTAAGGAGCGGAATAGTGGAATCCTTGAGTGTTTTTTCCAAGGCGAGGATGTAGGTGGTTTTACTGAACCCCGTTAAAAATTCGATGTTTGCTCTCTCTCTCTCTCTCTCTCTCTCTCTCTCTCTCTCTCTCTCTCTCTTTACATTTCTGCAATTACGTTTATATTTGATCCGTTATGCATGTTTTTAATTATTCATATATTTGAATATCTGTGAAATTTGTAATCAATTAGAAAGGGCCCTGGGTTGTGAATTTCTGATTGTGAGGTTTAAAAATAGGACATACATAACCTAAGAAGAATTTTTTAAATACCTAATTCACTCTCCCTTCGGAATACACCTAAAATCACATTTGGTATCAAAGCCTCGTTAAATTGACATAACCATTTTTGTAAAAAGATCATGATGACTCATGTTGGTGTATCCCCATTTGGTGAGGGACGATCTTATTCTAGTCCTCCAATATTTTGCAGTGAAAATTTTTCGATTTGGAAACTAAAAATGAGTATTTTTATAAAATTAATGGACTAGAAGGCCTAGCAAACAATAGTTAAAAGAATTTGTATGTCTACAAATGAAAATGATACCAGTTTAATGCATGCAAATTCTAATACCATGGATATGCAATATCGTGCGTTAGATTCTAATATTTTTCATAATATCATGGCATGTCAAAATGCAAAGAAGATATGGGAAGAGTTCGAGAAGAAATATGGAGGAACCAAGGAAAAGGAAACCGGCACTCCGAATGCATCAAGTTCAAACAAGGAAAAGGTAGAAAATTGTGGCTCAATAGCTCTGGTCGAGGAGGAGGTACACATTTCTAAATCTACCTCATCTACTGATGTGTGCATTGATTCATGTGATGATTCTTGTGTTGAACCTTGTGATAAATTTAGTGTTGAATCATCTCTTGAATTTAGTGATAATACTATTAATAATTCATGCAATGATTTGTATGACAATTTAATGATAAATTTTGTATTGAATCTTGTGATAAATTTATTGATGGAAGTATGCCACGGCATAAAGAACTAGAAAGCACTATATTTAATATGCATAAGTGTCTAGTTAGGATGTCTAAGCAGCAAATATTTTTGAAAAACAAAAATAATAAATTGGAAAAGCAATTAGAAAAATTAAAAGATTATCATGCTTCTCTTCTTAAGAGGAAAAAGATTGAGAAAATTTTGAAAATTATTTGCTTGGAGGAATATATGGGAGATCATTCTAGAAGTGAAAATATTAATCGTGAAAAAACCTTGGAGTCAAAAGAAATAATTCAAAAAGGGTTCTGATCTATCTCAAAAATATTCCTATAGTCATGCCTCATCAAGCAAGAAGAGAAGAAATAAGCATAATTTTTCAGAAATATACAAAACTTGCTTATTTGATAAAATGAAAGGGCATACCCGATATAATTATCCATCTAATGGTGTCCGAAGCAAAGACAAGAAAATAATATGGGTAATTAGGGAAGCAAACCCCCAAGAACCAAAGGTAGAATGGGCTTCTATTGGAATCACATGACTATTTAATTCTTCCTTAGAACTTAGGTAGAGTTATAGGGGGTAGTGATGACTATAGGCTTGGCAAGTGATGTGTGCTTAAAATTGAAAATCTTAGTGTATGCATTCACTATACACTATTTTGTCACACTAAGAATCAGTTGTGGAGCAAGCCAATATGAAAATTCAAGTAATATCTCCAATATGAACTTATTGCATATATACCATTCTGATTGGTTAAAATGTGAAAATATTGGCTATAGATTGTTCAAGTATAGCAAAATTTGTCCATCACATAATATTGAGCTTTTAAGAAATTTATCTTATGCCATGTAAAATGTAATCCTAAACTCATCATTGGGCTTAAATGATTAATCATTTTCAAATATTAAATTAAATTTAAGGAATTCATGAGCTCATCCCCTTTTGTAGAAAATATTGGCTTAAAACTAAGAATGAAATACCATTTCAAAGCCAAAGTAAATTCATTTAAAATTTAGAATGTTTGGCTAAAGAGTTGAAATATAAAAGATGGAAACCTAATACTTAGGCTACATAATTAAGGGGGAGCAACATAGTGTTAAATTCATCCTATAAGCTCTTAATTGCATTGTGCATAATTCAGAAATATTTTATAGCTTCATTTATATTGGATATTTTGTAAGAACTAAATGCCACTATCCATTGCTTGGTAAATGTTATAATATTTTACAGATAGTTTATATTTATTTTGAATTATACTGATCTGCTTGCTTGACTTGAATGTCATATGCATGACTAATACAAATCCTTGTGAATTGCATGCTGATAGTTAACTAGGATCTTGCATGCTGTTTTGAATGATCATATACGACTATACATGCTAGCTAGTTGGTTGAAATCATGACTCCATAAGACTTATTGTTTTTTTTAAATAAATAAATAGATTCTTTCACCAGTCTTATGTAGTTCCAATGTAGTGATCATGTTCAAATTCAACATTTTATTCTTAAGTGGTCACTCAGACTATAGCATGTTGGTTGAACTTTAAGAAAATCTTTGTAGTGCATGCAAAATATTTGAATAGAACTTACATGTTGAATCTGAAGCGATATGTGCTAAACTAAAAAACATGTACTTTCTTCATAATCCTTGAATTTTCCTAGTATTTTACAAACCTAAGAAAATCTAGTTCATGGACACCATTTGGTCCAATCTTTGGATTTGGAACTTAACTGGGACCTAAATGGTAAAACATCATCCTTATAATTAAACGTCACATGTATTGATGATGGTCCATAGACTAGGGAAATTGCATGACTTAGGGGCAGTTTTCCATTTTGCACACTCATTGTGTATTTTGAGTTGTGTCATCTTTATATTGAACCCCTATTGCATAATTTGTAAAAATAGTCTTGATTGGTTATCGAGTGTTGACTTGAAATGCAATATGTCATGCTTATGTACTAAATGCCTATACTTGCTACATGCTAAAATCTATTTGAAGGATGAACATTTGATGAATGAATGAGCTCCTAAATGAACATCATCCTTGAACTAAAATGTATTCATGTGTGCATGTAAATATACAGGGGAGTTATGCCCCATCATTAAAAATAAAATAGAGCTCTATTATAGTATTCTTGTGGATTCATATGCATCACTATTTTTGTTTTTGAGTCCTAAGTTTTTATGAAATCCATGAACATCATGTCCTGTTTGTTATGGATTTATACTATGAGATGGATTATTCTTGGATATATGAACACCACTATAGGACTTAATTTTAATCTTCCAATGCATGTGTATTCTATAGAATGATTTTACTAGCTGAATAAAAATAGTCTTAATTAATATCTAGTAAATTTTTTTTTAAAGACTCATATTCATTACTCATATTGTGTTAACGAATTTTTCACATTTGGTATCAGTATAAACAGTTAACTTCATCTAAGCTCGCTTTTCAAATTTATAGGGGGGGGGGGGCTCTTGAAATTAAATTTTCATATCTTGTTGTACTCACCCATATTCTAGCTTAGATTAGAAGTTTTGTGTGGCTTGTGTGTTTAAGAATGATGCTTTTCTTGAATATCATAAGTAAAATATATTGCGTAGCCACAATTTTTCAAAATTTGCCATATGATCTGGTATTTAAATTGTTATATCTTTAGGATCTATATGGTTGATTTTTCTGGTTATTTGTCAAAATATTCTATGCTTGAGCGTTAAATTAGAAAAATATAGCTTGCTTGAAATCTCCTGTTAAAGTTTCTTTTTTAGCAAGCATAATTCCCAATATTTATTGATAATATTGAAAGAGCGAAATTTTTTGTTAGCTTTGGTGTATTCCCAAGAGAGGGGTGAATTAGGTATTAAAACTTTATTCCTAGGTTTAACTAATTCAACAACAACATTACACAAACCTAAGGTCTTTCTATTTAATTATAAACCCAATCAACACATGTACTGCATATAATGAATCAAGCATACAACATACATGTGCTGAAAACAAAAGTGCAGAAAATAAATTTGCTGAAATATAAAGAACACGCACGATATGTTATCAGGGTTCGGCCAACTGTGCCTACGTCCCCGCCTCTAACTCATAAGCTTGAGGATTCCACTAATAGCTCACTTAACGGGTGGAGCGACACCTAATACAATCAGGTCAATTAGCACAGGGCTCACCTCAACCTTGACAAATTCTCCTTGCGGGGCGGAGAAGGCTCTAGGTCAAATTCATAGGGCTAACCCCAACCTTTACACAATCCTTACCAGGCTATATTACCGCCCTCTTAGGCCACGCCTGGAAATACAACAGTATTTTCTTAATTAAACTGGTACAATGTTTATGCTTTCATGTAAAGTAGATATGTACCCAATACAAGTAATCACATACACATCAACAATGTAGGTCATGTAAGCTCAGTGATGCAAATAGTGTGCTATCAACACTCAATATGGTATAATTAGTGATATGCTCAAGAGTGTTCAAAACAAGCAGTATCTTGGAATCTAAGCAATTCCCAGTTCAGCAGCAAATCAATATTCCAAAGATATGAATTAGATAATCAAACTAGTTTCAAGAAGATTTTCCTCAATGAAATACGCACAATACTAGTTTGAAAATGTTTTACTTGTTTGAAAAATATTTGCACAACAAAATCAAGTTATAGGAATCTTTGCAATGACAATACAAAGATCCTTAAGCTACTAGGTTTTTCCCAACACAAGATTTATTAAATGAAATCTGTGGGATAAACCTAAGCTAAACTCCCCAAAAATAATATCTCAATCACACAAGCAAGTGGGAGTATTTAACATTATCTAGGAATTACAAGCACACTTACTAAGCTCTTACAATACCAAGATTTATCAAAGGAATGAGTATTTGAAGGTATTTGAGTAAAGTGAGAATTTGAAATAGAGAGGATTTTTGGATAATGATTTTTGCTAATCCTTAACTAATCCTCACAAATGAACCCATATTTATAGACCAAGACAAAAATATAACGAATTAGGTCCTATTGGGTATTATTAGAAAAATTCAAAAATGTTTCAGCACATTTAACCCAACTTAACCTGATTTTACCTCAGTTAAATTAATTTTAACTCGACAAGGTTCGGGTGGCTAAGCCTTGGTTCGGTCACCCGAACAAACACAGGAATAAAAACTTTTAAATTAAGTTCGGTCACCCGTGTTGATGTTCGGTGGCCCGAAACAAAGTCAGTAGCCTTTGTTCGTAACTTCGGGTGCTCGATCATAGGGTCGGTTGCCCGAACTCATCTGTTCGGTCGCCCGGGGCTCAATTTGAACTGAATGGATTGGTCGCCCGAGTAGGTGGAATGTCCCTTTCAAAGGGTTCGGGCGTCCGTGGCAGGTACGCACAAAATAGTTCAGTCGCCCGAGAGCCTAAGTCAACTGTTGACTTCTCAACAGTTCGGGCACCCGAGGAGTTTTGAACTCTAGGGGTTCGGTCGCCCGAACTCTCTCAAAATGCTTAGAAATATTCAATTAAGCTCATTTTTAACACTCCTCAATTTAGTATGATATATGTGCATGAGTGTTGGGACCTAAAGTCATATTAGGGTCTTACTGAGGCCGTTTTGAGATAGTCCCAAAAATCTGGCGTCGGTCGACCGCCCTAAGGTCATTCAGTCCCTATGGTCAAACTACGGTCATTTTGAGCTTACAATTACCTACATGCATGACATGTAGAGATTATTACAGACTGTTTCTCCTAATTACTATTACAAACCCTTATTGAATTAAGATGAATTACAACATGAAAGAAGTCTTCAGGGTCTTTAGACTTTGAGTCTTCATGTCTAATTATATACCTGCACACAAACTTGAAAGTCATCAAATACTAAGAGTATTTGTTATTATTAAAACTAGGTGTGACCTATAAGGTCAACATTTTTTTAACATTTTTTTTTTTGGCAAGAATTGAACTAATATAGTATATATCTTGTTTCTTGCTTGTGTGCTTAATGATACTTATGACATGCAGTACGAAGTTTATAAAATTCATTTGTCATGAAATTATTCTTAAAACCCTAAGGACTTTGGTTTTTTAATGATCTTCTTATTTAAGAAGTAACTTTTAGCCCTTTTGTTGATGACAAAAGGGGGAGAAGGTTAATAAGAAAAATTTCATAATAACAACTTTCTCCTACTTTTGTTTTTCAAATGGAAAATGATATATGTGATTTAATTGAATATCCTTTTAAGTTAGCTTCAATACATATACTGCACATTGAACCTACCTGTACTTAAATGCATAACTTGGAACATAATGAAGTCTTCATGTTTGAATTGAATTATATTAAATATTTTTTGAATTATGTATATTGTGAGGGTGAGCCTTGTTAGGCATATCCAAATTTGCTAATGTGTTTGTCATCATAAAAAAGGGGGAGATTGTTAAATTTTTGAGTCTGGTCCTTGTTTTGATTATGACAAACAATAATATCTCATTTGTGTGCTAAGTGTATAAACAAATTCATTTTTCTAAGTAGGGGTAACAATTGGGAAATGGAAGCCTTGAATGCAAATCAACGATCATATTCTAAGGCATATTCCATGGACAATCAGAGGAGCAGAAGAATTGAAGACTTTATTTATTATTTCCTAAGTTGTAATAATTATTTAGGCTTAATATGTGCATGCATATCATATGATCTAAATTGAAACTCAACCAAGACCTTAGATTGACCTTAGGGGCCAAAATTTTTCATGAAAACATTTTTCTAAAATAGGTTTTTTCAAGAAAAGCTCCTTTATGTTTCTTCCGTCACATTGATGAACACTTTTCTCTATCAATAACTCCTTATCTTAAAAGGTGTTCAATATGAAAGTTGTGATATTTTATCTTAGATATTTGTTAATACCAAGCATGTTTAATTTGGAGTTGTATAGAAAAAGTTATACAAAAAAAACTGAAGGGCGTCCGCAGTAGAAAAATTCCCTTCATGTTTCTTATGTCTCATTGATGAGCAATTTTTCCAATTGAAAACTCCTTATCTTAAAAAGTATTCAACAAAAAAGTTGTGGTATTTTCTCTTAACTTTCTGTTGATACCAAAAAAGTCCAATTTGGAGTTGTATAAAAAAGTAATGTCTGAAAAATTGAAGGGTGTTCGTGCAGAAAGTGCCCCAGCGACCGAAAATGGCTAGTTTTCACATTATATTATATTTTAATTCCTTAACGGCCATAAAACGGATAGTAATGGGTTTTCCTTATAAATACAAGCCTAAACCACTTGAAAAATGTTAAAAAAAACTCTTGGGAGCATTCTTGCATATTCTCTCTTTCCTAAACATATTTTATACTCCATTTTTGATGATCAAAAGCTTATTTCTCCTACTCTTCTTCTTGAAAATCTTTTTGGGGAAATTATTTTTCGGGTTTACAAGCAAGACTTATTGTAACGACCTGCTTAATTTACTACATAATCAACTATATTAATTATCATTAATTTAAACCATAATAAAATCAACTTGAACCCGTGGGTAACGGGGATATACCTGTCCTACACAGCAGAAACCTAAGCAGCAGTAAACATAAATTTCATTCACCAAACTATAAAGTACATTATACCTGAGTTACCTACTTTCCATCATAATACTGTGCTTATATACAATCCCCACAATCATTAAAAGATACACCTAGGATCTAATATCAAAAACGTACTGATCCTAACTCGAAACTTACCCTCATAGCAGGGTAGTAAAAACCATCTCAACGGCGGCCTCGGTCCGCCGGTCTTTCTGGGTTCCTTGAAATAGTTTAAGTTAGGGTGAGATACCTCTCAATAAGGGAAATAAACTAAATACAGTTGTGTGGCAACATGAATATTTACGTGCTATAATAAATATACAGTACATGTCACAAGCTTGAAAACACTGTTAATATCATAACTGCGCAAGCATATAATTTCATAATTTTACGAAATCATATTGTATATAACTGTTCATAAAAATAATTTGATATAACTATTAATTTTGAAATTTATCCAGGATGTATAGCTAATTGATGTCATGTATTACCTCCCATGACAGGTTGTACAACTCGAAGGCGGGACTTGACAATGCTGGCCGACCACTACTAAGTCAAAAATGTCTGTAAGTACAATGGGCCCGCCACACCCTAATCCGGACTGCTTGGTGAACGTCTACAACTTTACACTGAAAACCACATCGACTATCCATCTCCCACCCCCTCTACTAGCAGGGGCGGTTAGCACAAGTTTGAACTGAACTGAGTTGTATAGCTACGATATCGTGCTTCTGAAACTGATCTAAACTATAATCCGAGTTTTGATAACATATAATACATGATAATATACTGTTTAATGTAAATAGATTGATATCATTTTCTAATTTCTGTGATAACAGAAATAATTGCGGCCTTGTGCCGAAAACATGCATAATCCACGACCTTGTGCCTGCTATTAATCACGGCCTTGCACCGAACATATCATAAATACTGAACTGAATAAATGTATTATATATCATATATTCTGAAATCATAATTTCCTGTTTATCATATTATTCCTGAAAATAACTGAAACATGCTTTTTCTATAAAATTGTCTTTACATAATACAAAATGCGTAAAATAATATTCATGCCACACAATACTAAATAAAATCATAAATTCTATTCTGAAATCATATTTTCTGACATTTCATACTAAAAATATACATTCCTGTATAACTGCAGTATTTCCCCAAATATACCATTTCTCAATAATACTCATATATAATACATGCTTTTTGAACATAAATCTGCTAATAAATAATAATAATAATTTTCATGAAAAATTACTACTTTAGTTTACTTTCTTACCTGACTACTGAAAAGCCCATAAAATAACCAGTCTTGCATCTGCTGGGTTTCCCATTCAACACCCTAAAAATAATATCTCCTTGAACAAAGCTTCAGTATTTCTTCAAGTACTACATTTCTTACAACTGTGGGAAAGAAAAATATTGAATGAAAAGTCTTACCTTGAATTTGGGATAAAATCCAAGCTAACCCCACCAACGATCCACTTCAGCAGACTTGAAAAGAACTTTCCTAGGAGTATCGTGGTGGCCTCGGATAGTCGAACTGACGAGAATCCGGCCCGAAATCATAGAGAGAAGGGGGAAGGGGCGAACAGGAGAGAAAGAGGAGGGTTTCTGCCCGTAATTCTGTAGAAAAATTCAAGTTTAGGCTATACATACACGTGCACTCATCGACGAGCCATGTCACTTCGTCGACGAGGCCACAAAGGAAGTTTGTTGACGAACGCTAATTTCTCATTGATGAAATTCAGAGCTGAAAATAGTCTCTTGGTATCTTCTCGCCGACAAGACACGTGTCTCCATCGACAATTCCAATAAGCCACTTCGTCGACGAACGCGCTGTGTTCATCAACGATACCCTGTTTATATCCCAAGTTCAATTTCCTTCTCTCTCCTTCTCTTATTATTTAATTATTATAATTATTAGAGTCTCTACACTTACATATATATATATATATATATATATATATATATATATATATATATATTGCTTGAAAAGCCTTCTTGCTATTTTTCTTAAAAGGTCAATCTTGAAAGAAATCATTTATCCTACTCCTTTCATTAGAAAATATATTTTTGGAAAAAAATTCTTTGGATTTTTGAAGAGAGCCTTGAGCAATATTTTTCACTCATATTTTCTTGCTTGGAAGGCTTCTCATAATTGATAAGGTAAATCATATTGTGAAAATCATTTTTCCATTCTCTCACTCAATTAATTGCAAAATTTTTTTGAAAAGTTTTATCGTACTCTACCGAACTTCAATTGAAAATCATTTTAGAGTGCATTAAGGTTTTTTACTTGTACAAATCAACTTGGTTAAGAAGCATTTTCTTGTACACATTAAATTCCATATCTTTTGTAATTTACGGTTTGAGTTGTGACTCGGGTGAGGTAGCTATGCCTCGTGAGCAGCAGATTAGGAAGAAGTTGTACCTTTTGTAAGCAATGGATTAGGAGGAAGTTGTGTGTCTTATAAGGAGCGATTGTAACAGGAAGTCCCGCCCGATTTTAAGGAGCGGAATAGTTGAATCCTTGGGTGTTTTGGCCAAGACAAGGATGTAGGCGGTTTTGCTGAACCTCGTTAAAAATTCGGTGTTTGCGCTCTCTCTCTCTCTCTCTCTCTCTCTCTCTCTCTCTCTCTCTCTCTATACATTTTCGCAATTATGTTTATCTTTGATCCGGTGTGCATGATTTTAAATATTCATATATTTGAATATCTATGAAATTTGTAATTAATTAGAAAGGGCCCTAGGTTGTGAATTTCTAATTGTGAAGTTTAAAAATAGGACATATGTAACCTAGGAAGAATTTTTTAAATACCCAATTTACCCCCCTCTTGGGAATACACCTAAAATCACAAAATGATTGAAATTTAATTTTTTGATAAAAAATTTATTAGTCAATCATTACCCAACTTTAAGTTTACTTGAAGAAAAAAAAAACTTTACTTTCTACAAAATATCATGACGCAACATCCTCTATCAACGCCAAGTACACTGTCAAATATATAAGGATTCCTGCATCATTTTTGACGTAGGCAAGTAAAATAGTTAATTCAAGAAATTGAGATTAAATTGGCAACTTGAAATATAGAAACACTTAAAGGTAAAAGTATGGAGATAGTGGGCACAATAACTAGAAGAAAAGTTAATGTGATTTGCCTTCAAAAAACTAAGTGGATAAGGGAAAAAATGAAAGAAATTGAAAAATAAGAATTCAAACTTTAAATCATTGTAAACAAACACTTAAAAGATAGTATTGCTGTGACGCCCTGACCCGCCAAGTAGGGCCCGAGTGCCACGTGTTCCAGTCACCTGTATCTGATACCATAATTAATATACACGCAGCGGCACATGAATAAATAACCTCAAATAAATACCAGAGTTCTATATAACAACCAAAAACCAACACTACAACATCCAAATATCTGTATCCACAACCAGCATTTAAAACGTAATTCCGTACAAATATATCTATACATATATCAGTATCTCACAATACCCCAAAAAGAAACTATCACAAACAGTCCCAGCCTAGGCCTTCAAACCCGGTCTCCAGAAGAACCTGAAAAATTGTTAATCCACTAGGGTGAGACACTTCTCAGTAAGGGTGGAATAAATTATAATAGTATGTGACAAATGAGTTTTAATATTTATATCTCAAAATAAACTGCTTCTCATATAACATCAATAACAACTGAGAAAATGTACCATTAATAACATTCCCGACATCCAATATCACACACACATTCAATATGCACAAGTACATAATTTTTATGCAAGCGAAAGTCCCCAAGGATAGGGAAGATTACTCGCCCATACAAGTAGCTTCCCTCTGCTCTGGTACTAAAAACTACCTACCAGAGCACTCACCTTACTCAGTAAGCCCTTAGGTGAAGTATTACCTCGCCGCCAGTCCACAGATAATTATTATTTTAAAGGCGAAGGTTTCCGAGGATCGGGATGTCAACCCGCCCATACAAGTAGCATTCCTTTGCACCGATACCAAGAAACTACCTAACAAAGCACTCGCCTTTCTCAGCAAGCCCTCAGTGGTATGTTTACCTAGCCGCATGCACACACATGCATTCACAATATGCTATACCATTATTTTTATGCTATAATTAAATTCACATGCACACAACACATCCACACAGGAATCATGCATCTCATACTTCATCTTCCAATGTACTCAGTATGTGGCCCACACAGAGCAACTGCGTACATGTCAATACGTGGCCCACAAAGGTACCACTTACCACACAGGGTACATAACATGGCCCACACAGGCGCCATTATCCACACAGGATATAACGTGGCCCACACAGGCACCACTACCCACACAGGGTATATAATATGGCTCACACAGACCCCATTATCCACACAGGATATAACGTGGCCCACATAGGCACCACTACCCACACAGGGTATATAACATGGCCCATACAGGTGCCATTATTCACCAGTATCCAATCTCCATGACCTACCCGTCATACATCAGTAGAACAAGCTCCTCGACCTGCCAATGTCCTACCCCATATAAATAATAATATGACGAGCTCCTCGACCTGCCAACGTCACATCATCATTTATATATAGGCAATATAACAACCTCCTCATGCCAACGTTATATTGAGATGCATACGAATAACCACACCAGTTAGTTCACACAGACGCATTAAATCATTTCCACATAGGAATCCAACAGATTAATACATTCTCACACAGTAATTCAACAGATCAATACATTTCCACACAGTATCCCCATAGATCAATACATTTCCATACAGGAGTCAAACATAACAACTCATTCATCATGTCATAATCATTTCAAATACCTCCACATGCAAACCCAAATACTACAGTAATTCATATTCAATTTATTAGAAAAAAATTATTCCCATGTCACACGAATTTTATATTATAAACAATTATCCCAAATATAACCTTAAACCAAATAATCATTTTTTTTCCAGTAATCAGACTATTCTGAAAATCATATAAATAAATAATAAATTTCGTATGCTAGTAAATAATTGGTTCACTTTAATAAAATACTGATATAATTTTATTCCCCCTTACCTGATTCCCTGAATTACACTTGCAGGGCTCCCAAACTAATACCCGCGACGCTCACCCGAACCCTGATTCAATCAAATCAACCTGAATAAAATATTATTTTAACATTTCCTAATTTATAATAATTAAATAATAATTAATTTCTAAATAACACATTTATCCTAATTTTGGACTATTTCTACAATAACCCCACGAGAATTTCACTCCGCTAGACTTGTAGAGAATCATCCCTAGATTCTCATGGTGGTGTCTGATCGCCTATTTGGCTTAAAATTTAGGAAAAATTGAGATAAGAATGAGAATTTGGCTTACCCCACGAGATATGCTCACGTTACTCTTACGACAAATCCACTTTGGTAGATATGTCAGTGGCGAAGAATGGAGTTCGGTGGTATTTTCGGATTTTCAATTGGACGAGAATCGACCGCGAAATCGTAAAAAGAAGAGGAGTGGAGAGTGAGAGAATATATTTAATTTTTTCTTTCTCTTTCTTTCTTTCCTTCTTGTTCTGTTCTGTGCGCGTGAATTTTTTTCTCTTTCTTTCCTTCTGTTTTCTTCCAGCACAAAACTTAACATTAAGTTTTCTTTTTCTTTTTCTTTTTCTTTTTCTTTTTTTTTCTTTCCTTTGTCCAACTTTCTCCTTTATCCATTCTTTAATATATACTTATATATACTTACTTATATATACTTATATATATATATATATATATATATATCTAAAATTCTTAAATTTCTTAATTTAATTAATTTTCTTAATAATGATTAATTAATTAATAATAATAATTTTTTGAATTAATAATTTTTTATTTTTATTTTTTTTGGGTCGTTACAGTTGCGGATAACAAAATAGTAAGGTATAGAATCATAAAAATTAAGATAATTTTCAGCCAAGTGATTATAAATGTCATTAGTTATTATACACCTAAAATAAGTTTAATAGAAAACCTTAAAGAGACAATTTTAGGAAGATATAACTAGTATTATAAAAATATATTAGGAACTGAGAAAATATTCATAAGAGCTTACTAGAATGGTCATAAAGGACATGGATATGGAAATAAAAATAAGTCTTGGGATATGATCTTAGACTTCGTCACGTTATCTGATTTTATTATAATGAATATTTATTTTAAGAAGAAAGAAGAATATTTAATAACCTTCAAGAATAGACAAAAAAAAAAAAAAAAGTTAAATAGAAATTTTTCTTAATTAGGAGGATAAATAAGTTATCATATAAGAATTGTTGTAACGCTCCAACCTGGGTCTGTCAGGGAGCACTGCGTCTCTCCTCTTCCACCTAGACCAGACAATAGGGGGGCGAGCCCTATTGGATTAATGACTAGCCCCACATATCAACACGTGTCATTTTCAGTGTGTTTTGTCCTTACTCACACACTTCCTGAGATAACTTTCCAGAAGGTCACCCATTCCAAGATTACTCTAAACCAAACACACTTAACCGTGGAGTTCTTAAGGGAAGGTTCCCGAAAAAAAAGGTATACCTTGTTGATATAGGTAATAACATCAAATCTTTTTCAAGCCTTTTTTTCACGTGGTATCACAATTGTAAAGTTGTCCAAGTGAAATCTTAACTATACAGCAAAGTTTTAATGTTAGATATATGTATTGAAAAATAGAAGGAAAAGGATAATATCAATAAGTGCAAAAGAACTAAGTGATGAAACCCTAAAGAGAAAAAATATAATAAAATTTAAAGATAAAATGATCACAGATGGTGATTGGACAATAGATGATGGTGTAGACATAAACACTTTTTGGAGTAAGATAGGTATCTCTATTAAAACTATAACAAGAGAGATTTTGGGTAAATCAAGAGAAATATTCTCAAATAGTAAAGAAAGTTGGCAATGAAATGAAAATGTCCAAAAAGTTGCAAAAACAAAAAAGTTTTAGTATAAAACTTGACAAAAATATGGAATTATGGATAACTTTGAAGAATGTAAAGAGGTAACAAAAGATGCAACAAAAGATTGTTAGTAAAGTCAAACATAGATCGTATAACAATTGATGGCTGGATTAGATGCAAAAGATGGAGAAAAAGATATATTTAAATTAGTTAAAGCTAAAGAAAAAAAGAGCAATAACTTTGATAATACAAAACATATAAAAAGTGAAGTTGATATTATCTTGGTTGAAGAAGAAAACATAAATGAAAAATGTTAAAGTTTCTTTAATGAGCTATTTAATGAAACCCAAGTAAAAAAGGCAAGATGCTTAAATTTATAATTGACAAAAAAGGAAAAGGTTAAAAATATGAGATTTATTCATAAAATTAGAGTTAACGAAGTTAAGTTTGAGTTAAAAAAATGTAAAATGGAAAAGCAATAGGAACAAATAATATCCTAACTAAAGTTTGTAAATGTCTAGATGATAATTGAATTGTTATACAAATGGAAGAAAACTATTTAATACCTATGTATACAAATAAATGAGATATTCAAAACTATAATAACTATAGTGGAATTAAACTTATGAGTCATACAATGAAATTATAGGGCAGGGTAGTTGAATAAAGATTAATGTAACTCTTGGAACCTGATAGGGTCCGAAGTGTTATTTTCTACAAATAATTTATAGTGGAAGTAAATAAACTTCAAATATTTTTATTACCAGAGTTCTAATTATTTGCATTACAAACGTATTTCGAATATTAAAATTATCATTCTTAAAAATATAAAAATATATAAACATAACCAACTAGTATTATACTAATTTTTAATCAAATTTTCTTTTTCCATTCTTGCTCACATACTTGCAATGCTTGATTTTTGGTACATACTCCAAAATCAACCGTAATGTAAAAAAATATTTGGGGTGAGACAACGCTCAATAAGTGAGAAAGATTATTATTTGTGTGTGGCTATGATGAGCTTTCATGATATTATAATTTCGTAAAATAACATTTAATACTGTAACTTCAAGCCTGCATTTAAAATAAAAGTAAATTTAAAAATTGCTACAAAATTTTTACCATCAACTATAGCAGTAAAATTTTATAACCATATACTATAACCTTTAAACTGAACTTATAAATTGTAACTATGATATTTAATTTATATATATATTACTTATACCATATAAAGCTCCCTTAGGCCTATAAATTGTAAGTCATATTTACCCTATGACAAGGTTGTGCAGTTTGAAGACTGAATTTAACTGGCTAGCCGACCAAGTTAAATCAAATTGTTGGCCTAATAAGGTTTAAAATCTTATTTTGATGATAACAAATCAAGGGTGCTTAACATGTTAAATTAGTGAAGTTTCAGGGCCTAAATGCTTTCATAAAGATCAAAATCAAGTGCTTGAAGAGTTTTATTAAAAGCGTGTACTTAAAGCTAGAAGATCTGATGAAGCTAAAAATTATTGAATAAAGAAGCTCAAGATAGACAAAGAAAGGAAGCAAATGCATGAAGACTTAGTGCTTAGAAAGTTATAGTTTATAAAAAGTCTCATGTAAGTACCTTATACAATTTCAATATAGATGTTTGACGCTCTTAGGAATTATCATTGACTTAGAGACCTATTTTTGAAAACCATGGATAATAATTTTAAAAGTCTCATTTAAGTTTTCGAAGATTAAAATTTTAAAGTTTTGGAATCAAAGTTTTGAAAATCATATAAGTTGTAACATACGACTAATGGAATTGCATCAGGCGACTAACATTATTATGCTGACGAAGTTAAGCAAACAAAACCGAGATAGGCAACTAACCTTTAGGTCATAGTTGACTGCCCAACACTATATTTTCAAAATACGTTGAACTTAAAAGGCTCAGGCGATTGACCTCGGGCATAGTCGACTGAAGTTCGTGTTTTAATTTTTAAACAACATTTGAAAAGATTCCAAATTTGATTTCTTGACTCTCAAATTTGGAGAAAACTTGGGAAATACTGCGAGTAACTTAGGGAAAATGTAAAGTAACTTTACTACTCTATAAATACTTATTATTTTCACAAATTACATACAAGCAATCAAGCATACATGAATTACAAGTTCAAAGTTCTCTTGCTAAAATATTTTCTGAAGTATTGCTGTGTTTTTGCTGAAACAACCCACGGTTTTTTATCTTTTCTACTGAAATTTTCAAATCTAATCAAAACCCTGGTGATATTCTACTAAGCTTCACTCTTCTGAAGTATATTATTGTTGAAGTATATTATTACAAGTTCAATTGTACAAATATTATTTTAAGTTTGTTCGTGTTTCTTGTTTTCTTGACGATTCAGGATTGTTGGATCATTGCCTAACGAGAGGAGACACTAGTTAGAGAGGCGAACTCCACCTTTGAGGGAGAGAGATTGTAACTTCACCTGGTAATGAAGTTGGAAAGGAAAATCCTCACAGCGTGTTGCTTAGGGTAAGGACGTAGGCTTTCAGCCGAACCTCGTAAAAAATCTAGTCTTCAGCTCTTCTTCCTTAATATCTTTACTTTATTGCAAGTTTATTATTTGAATGTATGTTTGTTTAGAACTTGCTGCAAATTGGAAGTTGCTGAAATATTGATTTTGTTTCATACTTGAAATGAAGGAACATATTGGTTATCATTGATTGGTTTGACAAGTTCAAAGTTGAATACTGATTTTTATACTACAGCTGAAGCTAATCTTGCTTAATTGGTTAAAATAAAGTTTCAGGCTTTATAAAATTAATCTTCTGGAATTATTTTAACATTGTCACTATTCGTTGTTGAAGAAAATTCTGATTAAGAGACTATAAATACTGATTATCTAAACTCTAGTATGAAAGAAAAACACAAGAAGATCAACGTAAAGCGAAGACCACATCTTGTTGAAAAGGAAATTGAGATACATAAGCAGATTGCTGTACGTTTGCCTACGCTCTAGTTTCTACACATCATCTTTGGGCAAATCACCTCAGAAAATCTAAAGGGATCTCTATTATACATCTTGTGCTTCAACTTGGTTTGAGGTTTGGTTATTACATTTAGTTTTGTTAGAAAATCTCATATCACCATCTGTTTTGATATTTTTAGAGAAACTTGATATTAAGTTTTCACATTCATATAAAAATAGTTTTTGATAAACTCAATACTTGAAAAAGTTTTGTATTTGACCATTGATTAAAGTTTCTTTATTTAAGTGTATTCTTAGTTTAAACTTGATATTTTTGAATACATCTAAACTATTTGAATATACTTATATCCTTACAAGTGCATAACTATCTATATACATATTGAAGGATATTTTCTGAAAATCAAATATTAAGTTTGTTGATCTTTGGCATTATCATCTTAGAGATACATATATATATACATTAAGTCAATATTGTCAAGATCACATTGAGTTTGAAATATTTAAAGAAATATTGTTTGTTTGACAAAGTGTGTTTAACATCTTTGTAATCTACAAAGTTATCTTCATATTCAAAGAAATAACCTTAGATCTCCAAAGCATTGTTTTTATACAAACATTTTTGGGAAAATTGATAAAAAAGGGTTTGTGTGTTAAAGCATATCATACATAAACAATTATATCGTTTCATACATTTTGAGCTTCAGATTTTATCATATGTTAATGTATTAGGAATTTGAATTGTACTCACAAGCTTTTGTTTGGAAGCATTTTTGAGTATTTTTACAGAATCTATTGTATTCACGGTTCGGTGTGTGAATCGGGGTTAAGGAGAGAACTGTATCTCTTGTAAGCAACGGGGTAGGAGGGAGTTATACCTCTTGTAAGCAGCGGATTATAAGGGAAGCACCGTCCCAATTTAAGGAACAAAGATTTTAGTGAAATCCTTGAGTGGTTGCTCAAGGCGAGGACGTAGGCCGAGTTGGCTGAACCTCATAAAAACCGAGTTTGTCTTCTCTCTTCCCTTTACTCTTTACTTTCAGCACTACATTTAAATTGTTCGTATTGCATGTATAGTTTGAATAACATTGCACACAATTAATTGTGTAATAAGAACTCATTGGTAAATTGAATTTGCTTTTGTTATAAATCCCTGAAATTGGTTTGCTATGTGATGACCCAAAAATATATATATATATATATATATATATATGATTAAAGTACAATAATAATAAAATAATAAAAATAGTCATTAAGTTAATATCAATATAGAAGTGTTTTTCTGTAGAATCCTTGATTTCATGTTTGATGCCTAAGAAAGACCTTGTCTTAGCGAGTGCTCAGAGACCATTGCGGCTCAGTCGCTCCCTAGAGGTCGGCCTGGTCAAAATGGAATTTCATAGGATAAACAGGATAGACACTGTTTGTACACGTAAATAAGTATATATACATAAAATAATGTTTTGACAGACATAATTTGTAGAAATACATAATAAGATGATAATAATATAGGTATCATATGTGGGGCCCACAAGACTATGTGGGGTCCACATGAGTCCCGGAGCCACAAGACACTGTTTATATACGTAAATGAGTACATAAAATAATGTTTTAACTGATATAATTTGAAGAAATATATGATAAAATAATAATAATATAGGTATCCTATGCGGGGCCCACAAGACTGTGTGGGGCCCACATGAGTCCCGAAGCCGTATGGAGGTTTACACAAGTCTCAAAGCTATGTAGGATGCATAAAATCGTATAAGAGTTATTCGAGTTACGTAGGATCCATTCGGGTCTCGAAGTTGTGTGGGGCCCACAAGACCATGTGGGGCCCACATGAGTTTTCAAAATTCAAATTTAATTCTTATTTAAAAATAAATAATAAAATAAATAAATACTAAAAATGGTTCAAAATTAATAACAATGATAATAATAATGATAATAATGATTAATAAAAATAATAAAATGATTAATTAACTAATTGATTAATTAATTAGGTAAGTGATTAATTAAAAATTTATTTAATGGGAATGGTGGCAAGCACTCCCACATGGCCTCCATCCCCATCCCATACTCAACCCATACCTTGCTCATCCCTTGCCCATTCTTTAATTTTTAAAAATTATAATTTCACCAATCTCCCCACACTTTTATAAATTTCATTTCTTCCCCAAAATTTTCTTATAAATAGGGAGCTCTCAACCTTCATTTTTCACAATAATTTTCTAAGGAAGAGAATGATTAGCGAGTGAAAGAATTTGTGGTCGAGAGAGAATTTTGAGTAAGTTCTCACTCACCCACTCTTCCGATCTTATTTCTTAAAGATAGTTATTGTGTTCGTAGCACGCGGTAAAAGAATAAGGTAAGTAAATTTTGATTATGTTAGTTTTTTTTATTTAAAATTCATATCCGAGTTTATTTTATAAGTAAATTTCAATTATGTTAATTAGTTCCACGAAATTTCCATGAATTTATTTTTATGCGTATTTAATTATATCAGTTCTATCTTTAATATACTTGCATCTATTTTTGGGTTAAGAAATGTTCTAATCCCCTCGGGTAAATTTTCAGCATTTCTTTCTATTTAAAAATAAAATTATATATATTTTTAACACAAAAATTGTGTAGCATGAGTTTATTTCTACATTACAATTTTATGTAAATATGAGAAAAGATGAGATTTTTACGATATTATTTTAAATTGCATAAATTATAATAAGATGATTTTAAAACCCCTTATGGCAACGAAAGTTCAAAGTTACAGACGCTCGGTACCGCAACTTAAAGTTTATACGGATCAGAGTGCACCCACACTGTTTACAGAGTGGTTATTTATGTTAGTGGATTTCTCCTGAGTGCACACCTGGTTCCGGACCAGGACTTAATAAGGAAAATCTCACTTAAAGTTTACGTACGTTGATTTAGTTTGGTCGGCTAGCCAGCTAAGTCCAGTCTTCGGACCGCACAACCCAGTCATGGGGGTAAACATGACTTACGGCAAACAGGCCTAAGGGTGATTTTTTTTATAATATATGTTTATACATATTTAATTACGTGTACAAAGTTATTGATGATTTGAAGGAAAAGTGTAAGTTTACGTGAAAAGGATCATTCTGGTGCTTAAATGACGATTTAAGGAAAAGTATATGTATATTTATCATAAAACATTTTTACAGTTTTAAAGTTAAAAGTTTAATTTAGCAGTTATAGTATATGATTAAAAAAAATTTACTGTTGAAATTGATGACAAAAGTTTTATGCAGAAATTTTTAAATTTATATTTATTCTAAAAGCAGTATTGAAGTTATAGTATTAAATATTATTTTACGAAATTCTTTAAAAGCTCATTTTGGCCACACACTAATAATAATCTTATTTACTTACTGAGCGTCGTCTCACTCCAATCGTATTTTATTTCAGATAACTCTGAAGGACATGTCGGAAATCAAGCTTAGCAAGCATGCGGGTGGGGATTAGAAAAATAAAGATTGATTAGAAATATTAGTATGGTTTTAGATATTTATGTTTGTGTAATTTTTCTTCTTTTGAAATAAATGATTGTAATATGGATAATTAGCGCTCTGGTTTTATAAAAATTGAGTTTATTTTGCTTCCGCTGTAAATTAGTAGTAAAAAGTTAATATCCCAGGCCTCTCGGGGTCGGGGTGTTACATTTGGTATCAGAGCAATAGGTTATAGGTTCTGTAGACTTTAAAGAAATAATTTTAACAAAGCATAGGATATAGGTTCTGTATAATCTAATATATAAATTTTATCAAAGCATAGGTATAAAATATGATTTGGGTAGGATTGGGTAGTTTAGAATATTTATTTTAGTTTATTATTATACGTTAATAATAGATTTATGATTTTAAAATAACATTTTATCATTATTTAAGAATGAATCCTAAAAATAGTAGCATTGGAGGAAATGAGATTTACGTGAAGGCTCCCAAGGACAGGTAATAATTATAAATTCTCTAAGAAAAATAGTAGTATTATTGAAGACACGTTAACTAATTTAAATATGTTATTTATGTTTGTAGAAACACGTACCCATATTAATGATTTATAATTAATTGTCAAATGCATTAATAATTTAAATTTTTTTTATATATAAATATAATAATAATATCTGAGATTTAATTATTTTCACTGTTGTTATTTTCACCAAATATATAAGAAATAACCCATTAGACCCTACTGAATTTAGAAGTGCTACACGTACAAATAGATATGAACAAGCGGTCTATTATGAAATCTGAATTTACCCAAAATTTCTTTGCATGTATAAGTTGGATATGAATATGTATTTTTTTTTTTTTACATCACATATTCAGTTATCAACACAGGAAAATATATTTTAGCAAAATCTTTAATTTTAATTTTGTATTAATTTATAAGGAATTAAATATAATTTAAATATTATATATATTCAATATATATATAATCCCTTAGCATGTGCAAGTTAAATATATCTATTTTTTTTTTCCATTACATATTCAATTTCCATCAAGTATCCAAGTTTAATTTAGGAGTACAAATTTTGATGAAACCTTTAATTTTGTATAAATTTATAAAAGTTAACACAACTTAAAATTTTCTATATAAAAACAAATATATATATATTTTTTGAAAGCAATATAAAAATTTACTAATTTCTTTCAAATAACTAACCAATGTCAAATCATCAATTGGCTAAACATGCCCAACATATATTTGATCTAATAATAATAATAATAATACTAATGTTAATGGAATATATATAAAAGGGGTACTCTTGTAGTTATAAAAAAAAAAAAAAAGTGCCTCATGGGTGGAAATCATCGGCTATAGCTCACTTACCCCCGAAGCAAGGTCAGGGCATGAGACCACTTGAGCATAGTGGGGACTCGAACCCGTGATCACATGGATGCACGGCCGGTTCCTTACCACTAGGCCACCCACCCAAGTGGTGATCTAAGGATGAAATTAATTATAGTTAAAGCATTAATAAATATGTAAAAACATAAAAAGAACCTAGAGTTTGCAAATTTTGCAATACGTGTCACTCGCTCAATTTCCGCGACACATGTCGCTATCCCTCGATTTGTCCAAAACGCGTTGCTCAATATCTGTGACACGCGTCGCTCTCTCTCGATTCTCGTGACACACGTCGTTCTCCCTTGATTTGTGCAAAACGCGTTAATTGATATCTGTGACACGCGTGACCCCCTCTCGGTTCTCACGACACACATCGTTATCCCTCGATTTGTGCAAAATGCATTTATTGATATCCATGACACGCGTCGCCCTCTCTTGACTCTCGTGACACATATCGTTCTCTCTCGATTTGTGCAAAACGCGTTGCTCGATATCCGTGACACACGTCGCTCTCTCTCGATTTCCACAACACGCGGCCATTCCCTTATAAAAAGGGTACGCCCTCCTCAAACTCTAAGCATCACAGTTTTCTATCATCTTGAACAATCACATTTCGGTTTGTAGTGATTAGCTCTTCCCAACTTATCTCTTAGTTGTCTCATTACTCGAAAATGTTGCCAAATCACCCAACTCCCCAAGTTGCCGAGAGCAGCACTAGATCGTCGATTTAAAGATGGAAACCCAGTAAGGCACAGCTGGAGATTCTAGAGGAGGCCTTCCACAACAGTCAAGAGGAACTCCCTTCAGTGGAGCAGACTATCTTGCTTGCAGCACAATTCCGACGGTATGGTCCAATCGAGCCGAAAAATATATGCTTTTGGTTTGAGAACCGTAGGCGTAGGCGGGGATCAGTTGGAGAAGCCACTATCTCAACTACTGCCCCAACAATTCTCCATATTACCTCCTCCGCCACTACCGACCCGAGCAGTGCCCCTGCCATTCTTCCAACCCTCTTCCCTATCGAGAATATTCCGACTGTGAAACTTACAACTAATATCTCACCAATGAGCCATATCCCTTACAATGGTAATATCGCAGTCACCACACTAAGGGTTTCGGATAATGCTGGCCTACTTCACCATTTCAAGGAAACCCGATTCGCAATGAGACTCATATATGGGCCACCAATAACTCGGGAAGAGAGCAGCTCTTCCTCCTTTGCCGAACAAATGGGCGTCCTCTACCTTTTTCCGACCCAAGTCGGCGACATTATAAGAGGTCAACTCTGCCAAGAAAGAACCCAAGCGGTTAGCAGTGACACCGCTAGTACTGCGATAGATGTTGACGTTGATCTAAGGCTCTAAAGGCCAGATCTCGTATATTTTATTTATTTATAGGACATGTATAATATATATACATATATATAATTATCTTTTTCCACATCTTATGAATTTCTTTTCCATTTCAACCACTATTAGACCGACAATTCACACTTCAATTCCCAAAATAAAATACTTCGTCAAGTTGACCCTCAATCTATTCTAAGACTTAATTAAATCATTAATCAATTTACTCTTTCTAATAGCACAAACCAATTATACAGTACTCATTTTAAATTAGCAAATTTCGAGGACGAAATTTTTATAAGGAGGGGAGATTGTGATGACCCAAAAAATATATATATATATATATATATATATATATGATTAAAGTACAATAATAATAAAATAATAAAAATAGTCATTAAGTTAATATCAATACAGAAGTGTTTTTCTGTAGAATCCTTGATTTCATGTTTGATGCCTAAGAAAGACCTTGTCTTAGCGAGTGCTCAGAGACCATTGCGGCTCAGTCGCTCCCTGGAGGTCGGCCTGGTCAAAATGGAATTTCATAGGATAAACAGGATAGACACTGTTTGTACACGTAAATAAGTATATATACATAAAATAGTGTTTTGACAGACATAATTTGTAGAAATACATAATAAGATGATAATAATATAGGTATCATATGTGGGGCCCACAAGACTATGTGGGGTCCACATGAGTCCCGGAGCCACAAGACACTGTTTATATACGTAAATGAGTACATAAAATAATGTTTTAACTGATATAATTTGAAGAAATATATGATAAAATAATAATAATATAGGTATCCTATGCGGGGCCCACAAGACTGTGTGGGGCCCACATGAGTCCCGAAGCCGTATGGAGGTTTACACAAGTCTCAAAGCTATGTAGGATGCATAAAATCGTATAAGAGTTATTCGAGTTACGTAGGATCCATTCGGGTCTCGAAGTTGTGTGGGGCCCACAAGACCATGTGGGGCCCACATGAGTTTTCAAAATTCAAATTTAATTCTTATTTAAAAATAAATAATAAAATAAATAAATACTAAAAATGATTCAAAATTAATAACAATGATAATAATAATGATAATAATGATTAATAAAAATAATAAAATGATTAATTAACTAATTGATTAATTAATTAGGTAAGTGATTAATTAAAAATTTATTTAATGGGAATGGTGGCAAGCACTCCCACATGGCCTCCATCCCCATCCCATACTCAACCCATACCTTGCTCATCCCTTGCCCATTCTTTAATTTTTAAAAATTATAATTTCACCAATCTCCCCACACTTTTATAAATTTCATTTCTTCCCCAAAATTTTCCTATAAATAGGGAGCTCTCAACCTTCATTTTTCACAACAATTTTCTAAGGAAGAGAAGGATTAGTGAGTGAAAGAATTTGTGGTGGAGAGAGAATTTTGAGTAAGTTCTCACTCACCCACTCTTTCCGATCTCATTTCTTAAAGATAGTTATTGTGTTCGTAGCACACGGTAAAAGAAGAAGGTAAGTAAATTTTGATTATGTTAGTTTTTTTTATTTAAAATTCATACTCGAGTTTATTTTATAAGTAAATTTCAATTATGTTAATTAGTTCCACAAAATTTCCATGAATTTATTTTTACGCGTATTTAATTATACCAGTTCTATCTTTAATATACTTGCATCTATTTTTGGGTTAAGAAATGTTCTAATCCCCTCGGGTAAATTTTCAGCATTTCTTTCTATTTAAAAATAAAATTATATATATTTTTAATACAAAAATTGTGTAACATGAGTTTATTTCTACATTACAATTTTATGTAAATATGAGAAAAGATGAGATTTTTACGATATTATTTTAAATTGCATAAATTATAATAAGATGATTTTAAAACCCCTTATGGCAACGAAAGTTCAAAGTTACAGATGCTCGGTACGGCAGCTTAAAGTTTATACGGATCAGAGTGCATCCACACTGTTTACAGAGTGGTTATTTATGTTAGTGGATTTCTCCTGAGTGCACACCTGGTTCCGGACCAGGACTTAATAAGGAAAATCTCACTTAAAGTTTACGTACGTTGATTTAGTTTGGTCGGCCAGCCAGCTAAGTCCAGTCTTCGGACCGCACAACCCAATCATAGGGGTAAACATGACTTACGGCAAACAGGCCTAAGGGTGATTTTTTTATAATATATGTTTATACATATTTAATTACGTGTACAAAGTTACTGATGATTTGAAGGAAAAATGTAAGTTTACGTGAAAAGGATCATTCTGGTGCTTAAATGACGATCTAAGGAAAAGTATATGTATGTTTATCATAAAACATTTTTACAATTTTAAAGTTAAAAGTTTAATTTAGCAGTTATAGTATATGATTAAAAAAAATTTACTGTTGAAATTGATGACAAAAGTTTTATGCAGAAATTTTTAAATTTATATTTATTCTAAAAGCAGTATTGAAGTTATAGTATTAAATATTGTTTTATGAAATTCTTTAAAAGCTCATTTTGGCCACACACTAATAATAATCTTATTTACTTACTGGGCGTCGTCTCACTCCAATCGTATTTTATTTCAGATAACTCTGAAGGACATGTCGGAAATCAAGCTTAGCAAGCATGCGGGTGGCGATTAGAAAAATAAAGATTGATTAGAAATATTAGTATGGTTTTAAATATTTATGTTTGTGTAATTTTTCTTCTTTTGAAATAAATGATTGTAATATGGATAATTAGCGCTCTGGTTTTATAAAAATTGAGTTTATTTTGCTTCCCCTGTAAATTAGTAGTAAAAAGTTAATATCCCAGGCCCCTCGGGGTCGGGGTGTTACATGCTAAATATACAAGTAGGGACTAAGAGGTAAATAGAGTCAAAGAATTTGAAAATACCCAATTAACCCCCCTTTTGGGATTACACCTAATTCAACATTGATGTCATAATTGCATAATTATTATTCATTAAAAAAAAAAAAAACGTTCTTTCTCTTCCAAACTTGAAAAGAGACGGATAGTCGAAGAGTTTCGGAATCACCAGTATGCTTTTTGTAGAGAAAGGTTCCCATTGGGAATGTACGATATGGGTAGAGTCAGACAATCTAACTGGGGCAAATGTCATGATAAGTTTCACGTGAACTGATTCAGAGATTTGTTTGTTAAAGAGGAATTTGAGAACATGGCAGTAAGTGGTTACATATGCATCTAACCTGGGCAAATTCCATGTTCAGGTACCCTCATATCAGAGTGTAGATTGAAAACTTGGCCAAAATCAGTGTTAAATAAATGCAACAAAGGCAGATCCCATGTTGAGTTCTAGTGGGGCCAGTTTAAGTGCTTTCCTATCAGTAGTAAAAATTGAAAACATGACAGATAAAAGTGATTGGGGTAAATGTTAGTCTGAATTTCAAGAGAGTCAATTTAGGGGTGTTAATATTGGATTTGGAATTTGAAAATATGGTCAAGATAAGAGATTGAGTTGTTGATTACAGGTACATTGGATAAAAAAGGTTGATGCATCATTTTACATTTCATGCATTTCCATTGCATAGAAAAAAAAAAGAAAAAAAAGAGGAAAAAGAATGCATACATGTCATATCATGCAACATGCATACATATCCCTATGTTTTGGTATCATATCAAATAGCATGCATGCATCCCTACATTCTAGCTTCATAAATAGCAACATGCATACACCACATAGTATCCTTCATTCACATTTGTCTTGTCATCCTTATTTAAGCAATCCATGTCGCGCTAAAAAATTAGGGCAACTGACCCAGGTACAAATCGATCCATTTTCTCCGAGACTGAGCAACTAACCCAAGTCTTAGTCAAGTCATCCACTTTGAAGTTGGGGCAATTGACCCTAGTCCAAATTTTAGCATCCATTTTGAAACCGGGGCACTAGCCTTTACGACGAAAATTAGGTCGTCTGGCTCTCGGGATCCTACACCCGAGCATTCATCTTCAATTCGACAATTTATCTGGCTCTTGGGGTCCTATACCTGAGCATTCATCTTCAATTTGATAATTCATCTAGCTCTCGGGATCCTATACCCCAGCATTCATCTTCAATTCGACAATTCATATGGCTCTCGGGATTCTATACCCGAGCATTCATCTTCAATTCGACAATTCATTTGGCTCTTGAGATCCTATACCTAAGCATTCATCTTCAATTCGACAATTCATCTGGCTCTTGGGATCTTATACCCAAGCATTCATCTGCAATTCAACAATTCACTAGGCTCTCGAGATCCTATACCCGAGCATTCATCTTCAATTCGACAATTCACCAGGCTCTCAGGATCCTATACCCGAGCATTCATTTTCAATTTGACAATTCATCTGGCTCTTTGGATCCTATACCCAAGCATTCATCTTCAATTCAACAATTCACCAGGCTCTCGGGATCCTATACCCGAGCATTCATCTTCAATTCGACAATTCATCAGACTCTCAAAATCCTACATCTGAGAAGTCCTCGAGATCCTACACTCGAGCAATTAGCAGACTCTCAAAATCCTACATCTGAGAAGCCCTCGAAATCCTACACTTGAGCAATCAATAGACTCTCAGAATCCTATATCTGAGAAGTCCTCGAGATCCTACACTCGAGCAATTAGCAAACTCTCGAAATCCTACATCTGAGAAGTCCTCGAGATCCTACACTCGAGCAATCAACAGACTTTTGGAATCCTACATCCGAGAAGTCCTCGAGATCCTATACTCGAGCAATCAGCAGACTCTCGGAATCCTACATATGAGGAGTTCTCAAGATCCTACCCTCGAGCAATTAGCACACTCTCAGAATTGTACATCTTAGAAATCTTCGAGATCCTACACTCGAGTAATCAGCAAATTCTCGGAATCTTACATCTGAGAAGTCCTTGAGATACTACACTCGAGCAATAAACAGAGATTTAGGATCTTACACTTGAGTAATCAAACATTCAAAGGATCTTGGGACCCTACACTCGATTGATCATCACTAGCGAAGTAACTACTTTTCAGAGATTCAAGATCTTACACCTGAGTAGTCAAACATTCAAAGGATCTTGGGACCCTACACCCAATTGATCATCCCCAGTGAAGTAACTATTTTTCAGAGATTCAGGATCTTACACCTGAGTAGTCAAACATTCAAAGAATCTTGGGACCCTACACCCGATTGATCATCCCCAGTAAAGTAACTATTTTTTTTAGAAACTCAGGATCCTATACCTGAAGCGACCAAAGGATCTCGGGATCCTACACCCAATTGATCATTCCTAATGGAGTAACCATTTCTCAAAGACTCAAGACCCTACACTTGACTACTCGGGATCTTACACCGATCTCGGGATCCTACACCCAATTGATCATTCCTAATGGAGTAACCATTTCTCAAAGACTCAGGACCCTACACTTGACTATTCGGGATCTTACACCTGATTGATCATCCCCAATGGAGTAACCATTTTTCAGAGATTCTATCCATTAACTTCCTAAAGAATTGTGCCACATTCCCACTTTGCCTAGTTTAAATTTTCTCATCCCTAGTTGGCAGAAGCAAATTGCTTCTAGTTGATCTGAAATCTTTAAGTAGTTGGTTGACCTAGTTAAACTAAATATCTTTTATCTTTGTAGGCTTGTTACTACAAATAACGTAGGAGAGTTTCTACTGTTACGTTGAAGGAACAGAGCCTACAAAGAGGGGCAGTTGTAGACACCCCAATTTTACCCAGGCCATTCTAAGAAGACTCGATCTGCTAAAAAGTTGACCTTGTATTCCCAGGAATGGGAGGATCCAATTGAGTCTCGGTTTATTTCAAAATAGAGTCCCATTTTATTTCAAAATTGGAGTCCCGATTATTTCTAATTGAGCCTTTTTCAAAATTGAGTCTTGGTTTATTTTTATTGAGTCCCGATTATTTTATTTTAAATTGAGTATCAGTTTGATTTTAAGTTGAGTTTGGATATTTTAGGTTAAGTCTTTCATTTTTAGAAATTTTGATTAAGTCCCTGAATTCTTTTAGATCGAGTATCTATTTTTATTTTTATTTTTGGCTTCATGTTGGCAATAAAATTAAAAGAAAAAAAAAAAGAAAAAAGAAAAAAGAAAAAGAAAAGGAGTGGTAGGGTTTCGAAAAATTTTTATAAAATGAGGGGGGAGCCATTGGAGGCAAGAGGCAACACAGGGGGGCGAAGCATTCAAAACAAAAACGACCTAGCTGTGCGGCCATCCTTTCACGCAGAGGACAGTCAAGTACCCTCTCTTCCATCTTCTTCCCATCTACTCATTCTCTCATCCCCATAACCACACAACCATCTCCCACTCTCTCTCTTTCATGACGGCAAGCATCCCCACACACACCCATACATAGCTCCCTGACCTCATCACCGACGACCTCTAACTCCACCACTGCCAGCACCGACGAGCATTACACCCACCAATCCAGCCATCACCACCTCTAACCGTTTCTCTGTTCTATCATCCAATACCTAGAAGTCTCCGACCATCCTCACGCCATCGCTCCCCGTAGACCAGCACAACCACATGCCAGCAGCCCCATCAACTCGGGCTCCTTAGGCTCGCCGTTGTCATCTCTCACACGGCTCATCTCCATAACAAACACTATTGTCATCGTTGCCGTCCTGCCACACCAATCTCCGGCCAGCACCCAGCTCTACTGGCAGCAGTCTTCTCTAACAGCCGTGAACGCGGTTCACGGCCAATCTCATTGCAACCGTAGCCCGCTCGCATTGATGCGTCTGTGTAAATTGCCTGTGTGTGGTTATTCGTATACATTTTAATATAACGTTGGCATGAGAAGGTCGTCATATTGTTATTTATATGGGGTAGGACATTGGCAGGTCGAGGAGTTTGTTCTACTGATGTACTACGGGTAGGCCATGGGAATTGGATACTGGTGAATAGTGGTGCCTGTGTGGGCCACATTATATCCTGTGTGGATAATGGCGCCTATGTGGGCCATGTTATGTATCATGTGTGGATGGTGGTGCCTGTGTGGGCCATGTTATGTACCATGTGTGGGTAGTGGTTCCTATGTGGGCCATGTGTAGATAAGAAGTGCGTAGGTGCCTGTGTGGGCCACGTACTGATATGTACGTAGTTGTTCTATGTGAGCCATGTATTGAGGACATTGGAAGACGAAGTATAAGTTGCATGATTCCTATGTGGATGTGTTGTGCATGTGAATTTAATTAAAACATAATAATACTGGTATAGCATATTGTGAATGCATGTGTGTGCATGCGGCGAGGTAAACATACTTCCGTAGGCTTGCTGAGAAAGGCGAGTGCTCTGCTAGGTCGTTTCTTGATATCAATGCAAAGGGATGCTACTTGTATAGGCGAGTAGACATTCCAATTCTCGGAAACATTCACCTTTAAAATAATAAAGATGTGTATACTGGCGGCATGACAATTCTTTACCTAAGGGTTTACTGAGAAAGGTGAGTGCTCTGGTAGGTAGTTTTTAGTACTAGAGTAGAAGAAAGCTACTTGTATGGGCAGGTAATCTTCCTTAACCTCGGAGACTTTTGCCTTCATGAAAATTATGTACTTGTGCATATTGGATGTGTGTATGATATCAGATGTCAGTGATGTTATTAATGATACGTTTTCTCAGTTGTTATTGATATTATATGAGAAGTAGTTTATTTTGATATATAAATATTAAAACTCATTTGTCACACACTGTTATAATTTATTCCACCCTTATTGAGAAGTGTCTCACCCTAGTGGATTAATAACTTTTCAGGTTCTTCTGGAGATCGGGTTTGAAGGCCTAGGCTGGGATTGTTTTTTGGTGGTTTCTTTTTGGGGTATTGTGAGATATTGGTATATATACAAATATATTTGTATTGGGTTATGTTTTAAATGCTGGTGTTGGATACGGATATCTGGATGTTGTAGTGTTCATTTTTGGGTTGTTATATAGAACTTTGGTATTTATTTGAGGTTATTTATTTATATTCCGTTGCATGCATGTTAATTATGATATCAAATACAGGTGATTGGAACATGTGGCACCTGGGCCCCACTTGGCGGGTTCGGGGGGTCACATTCTTGTTCTTTCGGAAATAATAAATTTTGTCTCTTTCAAAATTCAAATATGGTTGCAATAGGATTTTTGGTTGACAATTTATATCTATTGGATACTATTGCCTGTAATAATGAGTCCTTGCATGTTAGTTCACGACGTACTAAACACAAATTAACTAAGGAGGATTCTGCCACCTTATGACATAAGCAGTTAGGACATATATTTAAACAGAGAATGGAATGACTTGTGTTAGACGAAACCTTGGGACCCTTTAACTTAACAGACTTTAAAGTTTGTGTGGAATGTATTAAGGGAAAACTGACAAACAAAAGAAATTTAGGTGCCAATAGAGCCTCATGTGTCTTAGAATTGATACATACTGATATATGTGGTCCATTCCCTACGGTTTCTTGGAATGGACAATAGTATTTTATCACGTTCATAAACGATTACTCGAGCTATGGGTACCTTTATTTGATATATAAGAAGTCACAATCTCTGGACGTGTTCAAGGCTTTCAAAGCCGAAGTTGAGAACCAACTAGGCAAGAAAGTTATGGCCTTCAAATCTGACCATGGGGGTGAATACTATGGTAGATATGACGGATCAGGAGAACAACGTCCAAGACGGTCGACTGAACCTCTCTGGTTGGCCAATTTTTACCGTGGTTAAACAGGGGTTAATTTTTATTAAACTTAATTAAATTTTTTCAAAATCCCCAATGTGTCCCCAATGGTCATATTTTCACCCAACTCTATATATAGACCTTCATAATATATAATTAGCATGATGATTAGCTAGAAAATCCTCTAAAATTTTTGTATCTTATTTTTACTCTTTCAAGCTAGTTTTTCATCCTCTCTTTGTTATTTATTTGAGAAATAATTTTCAAGAGAGCATTCCTTATCTTGGGCATTTTATTTTTTACAAATCATATTGTTTTATACTCTCTTTGTTAAATTCATAGAGGAATGCGGTATCGTCCCATAGTACACCATGCCAGGGAAACCTAACATGAATGGTGTTGCTGAGAGACGAAACATGATGCTTAAGGATATGGTAAGAAGTATGATTAGTCATTCTTCTTTACGAGAATCTCTTTGGGGATAAGCACTAAAGACTGCAACATATGTACTAAATAGGGTGCCAAGCAAGGCAGTAGTTAAAACTCCTTATAAACTTTGGACTGGAAAAAAGCCAAGTATTAGGCATTTACACATTTGGGGTTGTCCAACTGAGGCTAGGCCTTATAGGCCTAATGAAAAGAAACTAGACCTAAGGACAATTAGCCACTACTTTGTTGGGTACGCTGAAAGGTCAAGGGGTTATAAATTTTATGATTCCTTGACAAGGACCTTCTTTGAGATGGGAAACGCCAAGTTTCTTGAGGAAGTTGAGTTTGTGGGGGGAGATAAGGTTAAGGATATTTTCTTTGAGGAGGAATTTATTTATCTTCCTAGTATTGCTAGTGAACCTGTTCAAGAAACAATACAAGACAATATCATTGTACTCCTTACACAAAATGAGGATATTGCTTTAGAAAAGCAAACTCAACAATCTCAAAAAGTGATGCCGTTAAAGAGATCCACTAGAGAAAGGAGAAATGCCATTTCGGATGATTATATTGTCTTTCTCCAAGGACATGAGTTTGACATAGGTCAATTTCCATCAAGTTAAACAAAGTTCTAATTTACAGAAGTGGATTGATGCCATGAATGATGAAATGAATTCCATGAAAGCAAATGACGATTAGGATCTCATCAAATTACCCGAAAGTGTGAAGCCCATTGGTTGCAAATGGATATTAAGACCAAGAGGGATTCAAGGGGTAATATAGAGAGATATAAGGCACGTCTAGTTGCTAAGAGATTCACTCAGAAGGAGGACATTGATTATAAAGAGACTTTCTCTCCAGTTTCATTGAAAGACTCTTTCAGGATTATAATGGCACTAGTGGCTCATTTGGACTTAGAGCTTCATCAGATGGATGTAAAGACAGTGTTTCTCAATGGTGACATTGATGAAACGATTTATATGGAGCAGTTTGAAAATTTTATTTCTAGAAATCCATAAAATATAGTTTGCAATTTAAAGAAATCCATCTATGGGCTAAAGCAGGCTTCCCGTCAATAGTATCACAAGTTTCACCAAGTAACCATCTCGTATGATTTTAAGGTAAATTTGTTTGATGTTGTGTATAACATAAGGTCAGTTGGAGTAAGGTTATATTCCTAGTTTTGTATGTCGATGACATATTGTTGGTGAGTAGTGATATAGGCTTATTGCACGAAACCAAAAGATTTCTAACAAAAAATTTTGAGATGAAAGATCTCTGAGATGCCTTTTTTGTATTAGGAATTTAAATACATTGAGATCGCTCTCAAGGTATACTTGGTTTATCACAAAAGAGCTATATCGAAAGGGTACTTGCTAGATTTGACATGAAATATTGTCACCTAAGATATACACCCACAGCTAAGGGAGAAAGGTTCAATCTCAATCAATGCCCCAAGACTGAGGTTGAAAAGAAGGAAATGCAGAAGATTCCTTATGCGTCAGCTGTAGGGAGTCTTATGTATGCTCAGGTATGTACGCATTTGGATTTGGCGTACATAGTTGGAATTTTAGGTAGATATTTGAGTAACCTAGGATTGGATCATTAGAAGGCAGCCAAAAGGTTATGAGGTATCTTTAGAGAACAAAAGACTACATGCTCACCTATAGGAAATCAAATCAACTTGAGATCATTGGGTATTCTGATTCCGATTTCGTTGGATGCCAAGATAGAAAGAGATCCACTTCGGGCTATATCTATCTGCTGGCCGGAGGTGCTATTTCCTGGAAGAGTGTTAAGTAGACTCCTATAGCTCCTTTGACCATGGCAGCAGAATTTATAGCATGATACGAGGCATCTACTTAAGGAATTTGGTTGCGAAATTTTGTCACGGGGTTACATATCTTGGACGGGGTTGAAAAACCGCTCAAGACCTATTGTGACAATAAGTTTGCAGTGTTGTATTCAAACAATAGAAGCTTCACCAATTCAAAGCATATTGACATCAAGTTTCTAGTGGTTAAGTAAAGAGTTCAGAGTCGTCAAGTGTCGATAGAACATATTAGGACAAACTCCATGGTTGCAGATCCACTCACCAAGGGTTTACCGCCTAAGGTGTTTCATGGGCACACTGCTCGTATGGGTGTCGTCTTGGTTGACGATGTTACGGTTTAGTGGGAGTTTGTATTTGCTTTTATGTTCCTTCTTGTAGAAACTTGTTTTAGATTATTTTCTGTAGAAATAAAGTAATAAAGTAATGCATTTTTATGTATTTGTGACTTTAAATGTTATTTTCCTTTTGGAAGAGTTAAGGACTAAGGAACTAAGGATGATCTCATAAGGAATAAGGTAGGACTAGTTGGGATATGCATGTTAAGATTAAGGAGCGTCCATATTACCATGCTACACATCCATACTTGATCTAAGCCTTTGAGTGTATTAGTGTGGTGACTATTTATGGGTTTAGTTACGAATATGAGTGTAACGAATGCCACTTTGATCCTATGCAAGTGTATGAGATGAACAAGATTGAATTAAGGAGATGTTATAAGAATAATAGCCATATTGTGCACACTTGAGGTTTGGGTAATGTAATTGTTTTCAATATTTATGTGTCGCCCAAGTAGGAGATTGTTAGGAAATTTAAATTTCCTATTATGGGCTCACATATTTAAAAACAATTATTTTACTAGGCTATTTTAACATCTATTGGGTATGTGCTTTGCAATTTGTAGAAGCCCAATACTAAGTTAATTTAGGACTAATGAGTTTCTAAACTTAACCTACTATATAAAGAAAAAATAATAGGGTTATGGTCCCAAAGTCAAATCAGAAACAATTTTCACGTTCTTGCTTTCCCCATCTAAAGAGAAGAACACAAGTGTAACACTTAGGGATTTGACTGTGGAAGATCAAAACTCTCCGTTAAAGGCGGTTGGACAATAAAATCAAATACATATATTAATCCATATATTTATTCCACATTTAGTATGAATTTAGGTATTTGTTCTGCATTCAGTTTTCTTAATTGAATAAAATGATGATCTTGGGTCATTATATTTTATGGATTAAAGAACACTATGGTTCTTTACTATAAATGCAATAATGTTATTGTAATTTTTGGACTTTAAGGAATTGTTTAGCCTTTTTTTTTTTTTAAAGAGGGCATGTAACGTCCCGAACCCTTAAACTCGGCTCCGGTGCGTTATACCTGATAAAATCCCTGATAATCCATATTCCATAATATATGCAGCGAAAATATAACTATAATCTCCATACAACATAATACTAGAGTTTACTAATTCTAACTACCAACCATAATAAATTAATCATCCACCAGTATTCAAATATATATATGTCTCCAAAACATTATCCACTAATACCAGTATGTTTCACAACTATTCTTTTATAATTGAGTTAAAACATAAAGATATAAAACATAAAATATACATATCAGAATTAACATAAAAATATACCTTTTTTCTTATATCTTCCAAAAATGTTATAAAATCTCGAGCTCTCAAAACTTGATCATGAGAAATCCTAAAAAAAATGAATTTATATTCGGGTGAGACACATCTCAATAAGGGAAGAAACCATATATTAAAACAATGTGTGACCAACATGAGTTTATATATAACATAATATTTAACATTTGAAAATCCTTAACATAATTTCTGAAATTATTCCCTGATCCTAATCAAACACATGCAAATGTTTAACTCACGAGATTACCCTAGGATAGGGGTAATTATCCGCCCATACAAGTAGCACCCATCTGCTCTGATATTTAGGCAACCCAAAGGTCGCAACTAAAGCATACCAGGATACTCACCTTACTCAGTAAGCTCTCAAGTGATAAATTAATTTTGTACTCACGCTGTTCAACAATAGCTTACCGGCAAAGGCCCTAAGTGTGATAACCCAAAAATATATATATATATATATATATATATATATATATATAATTAAAGTACAATAATAATAAAATAATAAAAATGGTAATATCAATACAGAAGTGTTTTTCTGTAGGATCCTTGATTCCATGTTTGATGCCTAAGAAAGACCTTGTCTTAGCGAGTGCTTAGAGACCATTGCGGCTCAGTCGCTCCCTAAAGATCGACCTGGTCAAAATGGAATTTCATAGGATAAACAGGATAGACACTATTTGTACACGTAAATAAGTATATATACATAAAATAGTGTTTTGACAGACATAATTTGTAAAAATACATAATAAGATGATAATAATATAGGTATTATATGTGGGGCCCACATGACTATGTGAGGTCCACATGAGTCCCGGAACCACAAGATACTGTTTATATGTGTAAATAAGTACATAAAATAATGTTTTGACTGATATAATTTATAGAAATATATGATAAAATAATAATAATATAGGTATCCTATGCGGGGCCCACAAGACTGTGTGGGGCCCACATGAGTCCCAAAGCCGTATGGAGGTTTACACGAGTCTCAAAGCTATTTAGGATGCATAAAATCGTATAAGAATTATTCGAGTTACGTAGGATCCATTCAGGTCTCGAAGTTGTGTGGGGCCCACATGAGTTTTCAAAATTCAAATTTAATTATTGTTCAAAAATAAATAATAAAATAAATAAATACTAAAAATAGTTTAAAAGTAATAACAATGATAATAATAATGATAATAATGATTAAGAAAAATAATAAAATAATAAAATAATTAATTAACTAATTGATTAATTAATTAGGTAAGTAGTTAATTAAAAATTTATTTAATGGGAATGGTGGCAAACACTCCCACATGGTCTCCATCCCCATCCCATATTCAACCCATACCTTGCCCATTCTTTAATTTTAAAAAAAATTATAATTTCACCAATCTCCCCACACTTTTATAAATTTCATTTCTTCCCCAAAATTTTCCTATAAATAGGGAGCTCTCAACCTTCATTTTTTATAACAATTTTCTAAGGAAGAGAAGGATTAGTGAGTGAAAGAATTTGTGGTGGAGAGAGAATTTTGAGTAAGTTCTCACTCACCCATTCTTTCCGATCTCATTTCTTAAAGATAGTTATTGTGTTCGTAGCACACGGTAAAAGAAGAAGGTAAGTAAATTTTGATTTTGTTAGTTTTCTTTTATTTAAAATTCATACCCGAGTTTATTTTATAAGTAAATTTCAATTATGTTAATTAGTTCCACAAAATTTTCATGAGTTTATTTTTACGCGTATTTAATTATACCAGTTCTATCTTTAATATACTTGCATCTATTTTTAGATTAAGAAATGTTCTAATCCCCTTGGGTAAATTTTCAGCATTTCTTTCTATTCAAAAATAAAATTATATATATTTTTAACACAAAAAATGTGTGGCATGAGTTTATTTCTACATTGCATTTTTTTTTTTTATGAAAATATGAGTAAAGATGAGATTTTCACGATATTATTTTAAATTACATAAATTATAATAAGATGATTTTAAAACCCCTTATGGCAACGAAAGTTTTAAGTTACAGATGCTCGGTACTGTAGCTTAAAGTTTATACGGATCAGAGTGCACCCACACTGTTTACAGAGTGGTTATTTATGTTAGTGGATTTCTTCTGAGTGCACACCTGGTTCCGGACCAGGACTTAATAAGGAAAATCTCACTTAAAGTTTACGTACGTTGATTTAGTTTGATCGGCCAGCCAGTTAAGTCCAGTCTTCGGACCGCACAACCCAGTCATGGGGGTAAACATGACTTACGACAGAAAAGCCTAAGGGTGGTTTTTATAATATATGTTCATACATATTTAATTATGTGTACAAAGTTACTGATGATTTGAAGGAAAAGTGTAAGTTTACGTGAAAAGGATAATTTTGGTGCTTAAATGACGATTTAAGGAAAACGTATAAGGAAAAGTATATGTATGTTTATCATTAAATGTTTATACAGTATTAAAGTTAAAAGTTTAATTTAACAGTTATAGTATATAATTATAAAATTTTACTGTTGTAATTGATGACAAAAGTTTTATGCAGAAAATTTTAAATTTATATTTATTCTAAAAGCAGTCTTGAAGTTATAGTATTAAATATTATTTTACGAAATTCTTTAAAAGCTCATTTTGGCCACACACTAATAATAATCTTATTTACTTACTGAGCGTCGTCTCACCCCAATCATATTTTATTTCAGATAACTCTGAAGGACATGTCGGAAATCAGGCTTAGCAAGCATACGGGTGGGGATTAGAAAAATAAAGATTAATTAGAAATATTAGTATGGTTTCAGATATTTATGTTTGTGTAATTTTTCTTTTTTTGAAATAAATGATTGTAATATGGATAATTAGCGCTCTGGTTTAATAAAAATTGAGTTTATTTTGCTTCTGCTGTAAATCAATAGTAAAAAGTTAATATCCTAGGCCCCTCGGGGTCGGAGTGTTACACTAAGGATAGGGAAATCCACCTGCCCATACAAGTAAGTTCCCTCTGCCCTAGTACGTTATGCAGCTACAGCCACATCTGAAACTACTAGTGCACTCGCCTTACTCAACAAGCCCTCGGGCGAAGAGTATGTCTCGCCCAATCGTAACATGTTCTACGTACATAAATACTTCTAATATCATAATACATCGTTCTTTCTATCATTATTCATTCATACACATCTCTTCATGTTCATAATTTAACATTTCCTTGTGTTTCACTTTAAGTGACTCTTTCCCATTTGTATCATTCACATTTCACATTTCTTTTCATTGCATTCATTTCCCTTTTCATTTCATTTCATTTCATACATAACATCTTTTAACTATTTTACCCAACATTTTTCAGCTATCATACATTTACCCAACCACTTTCAACTGTTTCATATTTACCCAGCCACTTTTAGCTGTGACACATTTACCCAGCCACTTTCAGCTGTGACACGTTTACCTAGCCACTTTCAGCTTTGAGGTATTTACCCAGCCACTTTCAGCTGTGACACATTTACCCAGCCACTTTCAGCTGTTACACATTTATCCAGCCATTTTTAGCTGTTACACATTTATTCAACCACTTTTAACTGTTACACATTTACCCAACCACTTTTAACTGTTTTACCTAGCATATTTCAGTTGTTTATATGGTTGCATTAACATACACAAGCAACATAGTCCATGTCATGTTTTATTCACAATACATTACTTAACTTACATCTCATACATTAACATATATTTGCACAACATTTACATTTACTCATGCCACACAATTTAGCAGTAAAATTCATACAGTGCCTGTAAAATAAGTCAACCAACATTTAATGTTTATATACTGAAAATACCTTTCATTTTTTACATAATTATCCTGAAAATATTTTTCACTTTCATCAGTTCATTTTCGCATATATATCTAATAAACAATCCTAAACTCGAAAAAAATAAAATTTAAATGGCTCGCATTTTACCCATATCGAAACATATACATGCACATATAACACAATTTATTTTTCTATTAAATTCATTAAAATTTTGGTTTAATATATATTTTTCCCCTTACCTGATTTCTTGAACTACGCCAACAGGGACTCCGAAAAAATACTTGCGGCGTTCACCCGGACCTTGAATCAAAAATTCCTAACTCCAATAAATTATTCATGAATAAAATATTATTTAAATATTTCTTAGGGTCATAATTCCTAAATAAATAGATATATCCTTAAATTTAGTCAAATTGCCAAATTTTCCAAATCCCACTCCTCCTTTGGAGTAGGGCCTAGAAAATTCCAATTGAAAAATTACCTACGTCAAAATGACGACTACGATGACTAGGACCCCATGGTGGTGTCTGATCGTCGATTTAACAGCAGATTTTAAGCAAAATTGAGAAAATAGGAAAAAATTATCTTTCCCCAAGAGCAGTACTTAAGTCGTTCTCATGACAAATCTGCTCTAGTAGAAATGTCAATGGCGGAGTTATGAACCCAACGGCACCTTCCGTTTCCCGATGGGTCGAATATTCATCGAGAAATGAGGGGAGAGAGAGAGAGGCGGAGACGGAGAGGCGTGTGGCGTGAAGAATTACTGAGAGAGACCCTGAAGAAGAAGAAGAAGGTGATGGAATTTTTTTTTTAATTTTCTTTATCTTTTTTTTTTAAACTTACTTTTAGATAACTTTTATATATATAAATACATATATTATACTTTAACTTTTATACATACATATATTAAACTTATATATATATATATATATATATATATATATCTTTATTCCAATTTTTTTTACTATTTATTTATTTATTTATTTAATAACATTGAATTAATTCATTAACTAATTAATATTTTTTTATACTATTTATTTTTATTTGTTTATTTAATACATTAATTTAATAGTGTTCAATCAATTAATTATTTATTATTTATTTTTATTTTTTTTTAATTTTTTTTCTCTGGTTATTACAGGGTGGCACCTCCTAACTTTATTAGAAAACCCCTTACTTATGGCGGAGGAAAACCGTGGTTACAATTTTGAGATTTTGGGACAACAAAAGTAAAATCCAAGACCCTAAAACTAACTTAACCAACATAAATCAAACCAAAAAACCAAACACTAGCAACCAAAAAACTAAGAAACTAAATGAATTATTAATTAAAAAGAATTATTGAATATAGTTGGGCACATAAATTCATTTTTTTTTTTTTTTTACTAATGTGTATGTTGCATTGTTCAATTTCTTTATTGGTTCTCTTACTTGATAAAGTACCTTGTACTTTAAGGAACCTTATAAGGTATGGTTGCTTGATAGGCTACCCTGTACTTTTAAGGTGGTGCCATCATGCATGCATACATCTTTATACATAAATACTTATCTACTCACACATGCATGCATGCACATGACCACTTTCTACAGAAAGCACATGCATACATCTTGTGTTCATATGCATGTAGATAGACTACATGCATGATCTCCTTCATCATTTGTGTTTTTTTTTTTTTTTTAAAAATAAAATTATAAACTAAATTAAATAGAATTAATATGTGCAAAATAAGAAAGGAATGAGTAGAGGAGACTTCCCTTTCTTTTGGAGAGATTAAATACCACTTACCACTTACCTAGAATTATATACATACAAAATAAGGACACAATATAAAGTTGGCTATCATGAATATGATTTTCATAGTTCCTTTACATGCCATCAATCCCATTGCTAGAGAAATTTCTATTTTCTTTCCTAATTACATGAATTACTGAGGAGGTATAATGATACAAGGGTATCTAAGCTATACTTTTCTAATATTTTACAAAGAGAAATTGGTGAAAAACTAAACATATAAGCTCACTTCTTTTGTAATGTGACCATACAAAAGAAAGCTACAAAACGACTCACTATACCTGCAAGAATAAGAGATAATATACAAAGACCCCAATCATGAAGATCATATCCGCTTTGCATTAATGAACCACAACGAGTAATGAGCCACACTCCTGAGTACCTGAGAAATTTATTGGAAAAATATGGATATTAAGATATAGACTAGATAACACTAAGTAAAGAAAATATTAAGCACACACAAATTGTGCTTGGGATGTAAGACTGAATTTAAATTTGTATGGATATAGATGGAACTCAATATAATTTTATGTTTATTTTGTTGCGCACATTTACAAATCTAAGGTTTGAATTCTAAGCTCTCAAATAGATTAACAATGTAGTTGTTTAAATATCAAAGAGAAAATATTATTTAAGTTATATTATGCTACTTTTTTCTTTTCATGTTTATGTTATGGAAAGCAAATAAAGCTTTTGAGTGTAGCCTAATTCTAGGATTCTTTTTGCCTTAATTTAGAGGCAAAGCCTTTTTCTCCCATATTGGAAGAGCAAAAATATTAAGGATATTTATCTTTGACTCAAAGTTTGATTTCTTTAAATGTTAAAATACTTATATTATGTTTGGTTTGACAAATGAAATAGAGGAATAGAATAGCATCTGAAAAAGAAAATGATAGTTCATAAGATAAATTTAGAGTTATTTTAAGACAAATGTTGATAAAAGAAGTAGTGATATTCCAACCAATGTGAAATGTTAGGGGTAAACATTTCCATGGTAGAATTTGGAAAATCATTCATGTTTATTATTGATTGGAATAATATTTGAAAATTTGTGCTTATTTTCGCCTTGTCTTTGAGTTAAATAATAATCTATGAGATTGAGGGGGGAGGGTGGAAGAGTTTGGATAGTCCCTGCATGTAAGATTTGTAACCAACCAATTATAAAATGCATGTTAGCACTTTGACCCATACAAGTGAGAGTGTTGGGGTCCAATTGTTCGAATCTCATGTCGCTTTAACGAGTCCAATACTAATATGACATCTTATGATTGGTGAGTTACAAACCTTATTTGGAAAATTTTGAAACTTGAATTTGAATTTGTGCGAGTTTAGAAGAAATTCAATATAATTTTATACTAGGTGGAGCTCAGTTGCACCATTCTTTGAAAAGAACTAGTAATATCAAACCTTTCAGCATTTGCAGTGACAAAAGCTTCCAGAGCCCACTTTGTATAGCACAAATTTGCAATATGCTTAACGAATCCAGTTTTTTTCTCTTGGGAAGCAATGAGAGTCAAAACAACAGGAAGCAGCACGGACCACTGGATAAGAAAGAAAAGAAAAGAAAAGTAAGATAGAAGAACAAATAACTATTTAATTAAGAATTGAATTTATAAAACGATATGTGAAAAAAGATTATGAATCTAGTTCTTTGGAGTACGAACCAATTGGGCTGGACCAGGCTCAAATAAGATGGCGAAGGCATAGGCTATTCCAGTCACACAATATACGAGGCAAACCAAAACTATGTAATTATCTGCAAAGGATGATCTTGGATTGTTGAAGAAATAGAACATGGATAGGTAAACCAAAGGCTTGACGATTGTGTTGAAGTGGTCTATTGTATCCTTTGAGAGGAAATAAGCAAGACTGCTCATGCCTGATGAACTCTCTCTCCAGTAATGTAATTTGTCTAGAGAAAACGATCTCAGAGCTGAAATCTTGCACAGAAGTGCTGCAAATATGCAATAAAAATTAATGGTGAAAAATATGCAAGGGCACATGACATGGAAAAAAAAATTGACAAGATCTATCTAGTGCAATGTTTATTACATTACTTATGTTTAGCATTTTCTGCTTGGCATGATAGAAAAAAAAAAGAAAGAGAGTTGAGGGTAGGCAAGAATGAACTGAACAGACCATATGTTTGGATTTGATTGGATTTGGATAAGATGTAATATAAAGTCTAAATTTGTTTAAATCAACCCAAATCCAAATCTAAGGTGAAATTGATTCCTCCAAATGCAGGAAGAATGGAATGAAAAACTATAGTGCATTTGTAAAATTACATTCCATTGCATTTCATTCTCATGGACCAAGTAAATCATAAGATTCCTGTTTTCTAACTTACAGATAGCAATGACAGTATAAGTATAACCCAGAGCTCCAAATGTTTCATCGCTCACTTTGGCAAGAGTTCCTAAGCAGGCTCCAGCAAGAAGAAGGATTAGATAATCTGCTACTTGTATTTTAGCTTCTCTTAGCCTCTGTTTGCCAACCCTGAAAATAATTAAAAACCCATGGTACAAAGTGTTTAAATTCGTGAAGAAAGGGATATCTATAGAACTTAGCAACTAAAGAGAAACTATTAATTTGATACACACACATACATGAGAAATCATTAGGTTAGACTGTCTAATCACATTAGATTCTAGATGACAAATCAAATCCTTGAATTTCAGATAATTTCAACTCATTCTTCTCTATTGGGGTAAAATTTCCCCCAAATCACCTAAGAATTAAAGATTTGATTGCCTATGCAAAATGTGATTAGTATATTATTCTTGGTCACTCAATTCCGTAAAAAAACATGTTACATGTTATATCGAACTACTAAGTTGATAGAGCTAGCCTCCGATTATAAATTTATCGAGTTAACCAGTAAATGCCCAAAACTAGATTCAACTAGTCAAGCAACAATCAGCCATACCAAGTGTTGTATGCAACACCACATATCATAAGAAAGTTCTGCATAAACATGTAATCCAAGGATTATGTACCTATAGCTTGATCGTTTTCAAATTGCAATTTGTTGGAGAAACTTTACCAAAGCTTTAGAGCTTTAAGAAGGCAATAAAAGGACTTATCGAACCAACTTGACAACATTTATACTATGTCTAGGAGAATGAATTTCAGACCACAAATTTGAATTTGAGTGGATTTAGGTAAATTTTAATATAATTTTATATTACATCTTATCCAAATCCAATACAAATTAAAATCCAAGGTCTCTCCGAAGATAGGGTTGGAAAATTTGATCGAAATATACTGTCAAAACATAAAAAAATCATTTAATTTGTTCCTAAAATAGAAAAAGAAAAATGATGTTATATATACCTCCCAAGGAAATATCTATATTGTCGAGATATACCGGCAGTTGTTCGATTAGACAAGTCCTTTGACTTCAAGAAATTGTGTTGTATACTATCTCGCTTTAACTGCACATTACATTTCAAGTCTCGCCACAAATCCCCAGCAAAAGATTGTTCCTTGGTTCCTTCAGGGGCAGTGCTCGTTGCAGCACTATTTGCATTTGTGTCATTTGAAGATGTAGCAATTCCATCAGCAAGTTGCAGCATATCTGGAGGGATAGGATATCCATTATGAAGCATCCATCTGATGGGGAGTTGTTGATGAGTTGCACCAGAGTTTGGCTTTACTATTCCCTCCAAAATGTCAATGAAGTAGTCTGGAGGATTAACGCGCTCTGGAACAGTGATGCCAAGGCTCGTGAAATACTCTTCAACCTTCTTTACGGATCCATGATACACGGTAAGACCACCTTTGGCTAGAAGTATTAAATCGTCAAACATCTTGAACAAGGCATAGCTGAAGAAAGAAACACAATAATAATGATTAATATAAGTGGACTGGAATTAAGTCGAGAAGTAAAAACCAATTTGTAGTTGCCATGTGCTAAAATTTGTCAGAGTCGTGCTTTGATTAATGGGCTTTGTTGCATATAATTACATTTTATTTTATTCATCGTAAAGAAAATGAATTAAAATTTGTATTAGCAAACTATTTATTTGCGTGCTCATTTCTTAAAAATCTTAATTAATTTATTATCCCTAAACAGTTTATTTGAAGTTTTTGTCAAAAATCTTTACATACTATTTACAATTTAAGCTACGCAAGAATAATTCCTCTTCTATTTTAGCTTGAGGAGGAGACTTGAACAACTATATTGGTACTTTTACTTCTTTTTCACCGTTTTGCTTGATCCAAGCTGAGCATATGTCGTCTTCTATAGCACTACATTAGGTATATAACCAAAGGAGTTACTAAAAATCTTAAAGTCATATGCTGTGTAAGGGCAATAAACATCTTGAGTTTTTCTCTAATTCATTCCCCTAATTGGGGCTAGCCCCACACTAGTTAATATTCATATTTTAAGTTATAAATGTGATATGGAACGGATGGTTCTATAACAAACTCTATTTATTTATTTACTTACGTAGTGCTACTTCTTCCTTCTTGTATTGGTCACTAGCTGTTTTATTTTAATGAGTTAAGGTTAGTACAAATTCTAGTTCAAGAAAAGGTAGCTTTTTCACATATATCCATGACGGGTTCCATTTAACAAACAAGTGCTAATATAAGTATGCTTGATTGATTGATTCAAGAACAATCTAATATGGACAATCAAAGTAAATCCCACATACTTAAAAACCTAGATACTTTTATTGAAGATAGAAAAAAGAATTACAAGTTTTATAGTTTCCTTAAGTAAGCAAACTGATGAGGAAATGTGTACTTCATGTAATACAGTAGTAAATTTAACACAGGAGATATAGAATTTATCAAGACAAGATAATACAGCAAAATGCAAAGGTGCAGAGAGTGACCCAAATAAATTTCTCCACCTTTTTTTCTTTTTAAAGAGAGAGATAATGTAGGCGTGGTAGTTCCCTTTATGGCCTTGTAAATGCATTATTTGACTATTAACATACCTTGGTTGGTGCACAACCATGCAGATGTTTACCCCTTCAAGGGCTTCACGACGAAGTGCTCTAAGAAGTAATTGAGAAGATGAACTATCCAAACCAGAAGTTGGTTCGTCTAGTATCAATAATGAAGGATCCATAACCATTTCAAGCCCAACATTTACACGTTTTCTCTGGCCTCCAGAGATTCCTCGCTTCTCTACGGTCCCGACAAGGGAATCCCGCACTGCCTGTAGTCCCAAGGACTCTATAACTCTTTCAACAACTAGAACCTTGTCAGGCTTTGGCATGTCAGCTGATAGTCTTCATAGTTTGTAATGCAACAAACAAATAAAATAGAGTTACTAAGCAACATACATAAAATTATATTTCAACTTAAAATTTCCTAGTTCAGCAAGGATAAGAAGCTGCAGAGGTGATCAACGAGATGATAGGCATAGTTTTTGGGTTTTTCTTTTTAACCATGGAGCAACTAGGTAATCAACCTTGAACGTGTATTTCAAAAGATGCAACGGTTGCTAAGGATTGCTTGTGATTTTCTACAACATTAGTTGGTGCAGAATAAGATATTCTGCATTGAAATGAGTTTAGTTAATTTATGGAGTATTTGTTAAGGGCAGAAACACCTAGAAAAGTAATTAAGTATAACAGAGGAAAGAGGTTGAGTGATCAATCACTTAAAAATATTTATAAATCCAATTTCTTTATGGTTCGCAAATGCATCCAATATGTAGTACTGTAGTAGAACGCCAAAACAAAGGAAAGATGTTAAAAGCATGACAAAATTGAGCCTCACAAGCCTATGCAGAGTTTTGAACTGGAAAGAAATGGAGAAGATTTGTTTGCTTTTCTTTGACCAAGCAAATACATAATCTAACACTGTGAATAGGCACATATAGTTTTATGCTTCAAAGTAAAATTATTATGCCCCAAGAGAAATGAACTAGGTTGTAATACCTGCATCGGGCACTAAAGCGGAGATTCTCTTCTACTGTCAAGTTGCCATGCACAATATCATCTTGTGGAACAAAACCAATGATCTTTTTATATGAGTGAATGGATTCAGCCTTTCCATTTATAAGAACCAAGCCCGTCACAGTGCATCCAGTTGCCTTCCCTGCTAGAGCAGAAAGAAAAGTTGTCTTTCCAGCCCCTGATGGACCCATCACGGCAGAAACTCGACCGGGCATAATTTTCCCAGTGACACACCTCAAAAGATGTTTGTTTTTCCCTTTCAAGGTAAGGGTTAAATCTTTAAAATCAACCTCAATCACAGGTCTGGACTTGATATCAACATCAGTAGCCATAGAAATCACTCCGGAGAAGGTCAAGTTTTTATTTTGCTCCTGCATGGCTTTCTCCTTCTCAAGCTGACCATATGCATACTTAAATATTTGACTGTGAGTGTGCAATTGCCTACCTTTTGGCATTTGCTTCTTTACATTTTTGTCTCCAATGTCCAAATTGAAGCCTCCATCATCATTTGGGTTATTCTCAATGGAGTGCATCATTTTTATGAGATTACTTGGTTCCTTTTTCTTAGCTTTTAAACCAGATGATGATGATTGCTCAGAAGCACCTGGATGCACAGGTGGTAGAAATGAATGATCATTGGCTTTAGATTTTGCTTTACCCAACATCTTCATTTGTTCTTGTTGCCTTGTTGATTTTGCGCGAGAAAATGTACGTGACAATTGTGCTTGCAATCCCATGGCACCCTTTTTGGCAACATCTTTTGCTGATTTCCACCTTTCCCTTGCTTGAGCAGTTTCTCGGGCACTTCTAGCTGCAGCTTCCCTAGATTTGGCTTGTCTTCTCTCTCGCGTCGTGAGAACTTGATCAGAACAACTATACACAATAAGCAGTATAGTGCTTAATGCAGCCTACACAAACAAGTAAACAATTATTGTGATTTGTGGAGATTCATGTCTCAGAAGTGTTTTTGTTTCACTTCCCTATTTGTTGCTTTCAGTTACTTTTTTCATGTATTAATCTCCCATTTCATCTCTCTTTTTGTCTTGCTCTGTCAACTAGACACACTATATTAAGTTATCATCCATCACTTTTGAAAAAAAATGGTGGATAGATGGTCACTTACAATAAGTATGATTCCATATGCATGAATATTTTGATTTGCAGTATTCGGGTTACAGGTTGACAACTTGAAGCATGCTGTGAAAATTCAAGAAGCACAGAGAAGTAAACTTAAAACTTCAATCTGGGAGACAGAAAAATTAAAATTCAGTCCAGGAGCTAGAAAGTAAATTTAAAAATCAAACAAGAAGAAATGATCAATAGATCGAACGTTGTTGGTGAAAAGACAAAATTGTAACTCCTTAATTCTCAAAGGAATTGTTAACAAATGAATTAACCCGTATTGGCTCAATCAATATATTTGACGTTATTAAGTCAACTAGTTCAACATGAAATCTCATATTTTTCAAACTTCTAGTCATTTAGATTAATTAGAACAGTGTTCTTCTCAAGTAAAAAATAATTTAGGTGAACTTTAAACTGTTGAAGATTAAACTTGAAGACCGGCAGCCCACCTCCATTGAAGACCGGCAGCCCACCGTTGTGGACATTGGAGATTTGCAGGCAACCTACTCCACCTACCAGCCCACCTCTATTGAAGATTTGCACCCACCATTGTTGATTATTTGGTTTCTGTAATTGCTATAAATAGGTGAGTGTGTGTGCATTGTAAGTGTGGTGTGTTGAGAGTTGAAAGCCAGTGAGTGAGCGAGAGATTTTGTTGTTTGAATTCCTCTGTATTATTTTTCATATTGAAATATACTTGTTTGGTATTTATCCTCACTGAGTTTCAGTCACATCCAGTGACTGAGTGTTCCTCTCCACCCATCAGTGGTATCAGAGCGTTCAGGTACGCTGGAATTCACCAAACAGAGGCTAACAGAGGAGAAATTCAATTCTCTTCTCAGTTTTGAGGTTGCTCCAAATCCCAAATTGAGCCTGCCATTGTGCAATTAGACTCGAGACGATTCCAACGGTGGAAACTACGTCTCAAAAGGCCACCCGGAGAGTCTACACGCGCTCCCACGCGCCTCCCACGAAGACAGCGTTCTTTCCACGCGCTGCACGCGCCGACGAAGACTCTGGCAGACGGCGACACGCGCCTCACGCTCCCGCACGCGTCTTCTTCGCCCGATTGGCGAGATCCGACCCGGACAGCGACCCGCAACCCGGCCCAGCGACCAGCAACCCGGATCCGTACCCGAGATTTGACCCGCATCTGACCCGCTCCCAGCAACGACACGCGGCACGTCCAGAGAACGCCACGTGGCGTAACGGAAAAATTAACGCCGTTAAGTGGCCGTTAAGTTAAACCGGTTAGTTTAAAAATTGACCAGAATTTTCCTATAGCCGGTTCGGTGATTTTTAGACCGGTTCTTTGCAAACCAAAACCGGTTCCTAAGGTTTTTAAATCTTCTGAATTTATTGGTGCGATAAGATTTACCAAAATCAGTCCCCATCTCTCTGTTTTTTATATATTAAATTCGATGGCTAACGGTACTATCCAATCGGTCATTCCAAAATTGACCCGAGAGAATTATGACAACTGGTCGATTCAAATGAGAGCCCTTTTAGGTTCTCAGGATGTCATGGACATCGTTGAAGATGGGTATAGAGAAAGCCCATCAAAAGAAGTCGAAGCAGCTATGCCCGATGCTCAAAGAACGACTTTGCGAGCCGATCGAAAGAAAGATTGCAAGGCAAAATCCATAATCTACCAAGGCCTTGATGAGGCCACGTTCGAAATCATTGCCTCCGCGAAGACATCTAAAGAAGTTTGGGACTCTCTCCATCGAACACACAAAGGTGCAGATAAAGTAAAAAAGATTCGTCTTCAGACATTGCGAGGTGAGTTCGAATCTCTCAAAATGAAGTCTACTGAATCCATTGCAGACTACTATACACGAGTAATGGTAGTATCAAATCAAATGAGAAGAAATGGAGAGATTCTCAATGATGAGAGAATTTGTGAGAAAATTTTGCGATCTTTAGATCCAAAATATGATTATATAGCTGTGACCCTAGAAGAAACAAAAGACTTGGAAACAATGTCTGTAGAAGAACTTGTGGGCTCACTCCAAGCCCATGAGCAAAAAGTCAATAGAAGAAGTGATGATAAAGCACTGGAGCAATCTCTCCAAACGAAGTTGTCCCTCACTACAGATAGATACGACAAAGGGGGGACGTCACAACAAGGAAGAGGACGAGACCGAGGATCTCATGGAAGAAATTCTGGAAATTTTAACTCCAGAGAAGGTGGAAGAGGCAAAAGAGGTCACACTAGAGGAGGACGAAATCAACAGAGCTATGTCCCACAAGGCAGAGGACAAGGAAGAAGAGGAGGATATAATAATCGCTCGAATGTAGACAAAAGAAACATTCAATGCTACAATTGTCACAAGTATGGACACTATAGCAATGAATGTTGGGGGCGACAACAAGAAAAGGTTAGCGAGGAGGTCAACCTTGCCGAAACTGATCATGCAGATGGAGAGTCGTTGATGCTGATGGCACACAATGCAACTCCTCCGGACCAGAGTGTTTGGTACCTTGATTCTGGAGCCAGCAACCATATGACTGGCAGAAAGAACCTATTCTTTGAACTTGATGAGAAAGTTCAGGGGGAGATATCTTTCGGCGATAATTCTAAAATCCCAGTCCAAGGGAGAGGAGATGTTTTGATCAAACAGAAGTCTGGAGATCATGCTTACATCTCCAACGTCTACTATGTGCCAGCCATGAAGACTAATATACTTAGTCTCGGACAGCTCGTGGAGAGAGGCTATCGAATTAGCCTCAGTGATAAGCAGATGGTGATAATAGATGCTCGAGGAAAGCTTGTTACTCGAGTTCAAATGGCAAAGAATCGAATGTTTCCGCTTGCCATTCAACATGATACGTCAAGGTGTTTGAGCGCTATCATCAAAGACAAAAACTGGCTATGGCATATAAGGTATGGGCATCTAAACTTTGAAAGTTTGAAACAATTGGGAAGCAAGAAGATGGTGAAAGGCTTACCAAATATCCATCATCCAAATGTGATATGTGAAAGCTGTATTTTGAGCAAGCAACATAGAAACAGCTTTGGAAAGCAAGCCGACTGGAGATCAACCATGCCGCTCCAGCTAATACACACAGATGTGTGTGGTCCATTAAGACCATTTTCGAATGGACAGAATCGATACTTCCTCACCTTCATCGACGACTACAGCAGGAAGACCTGGGTTTACTTCTTGAAAAGGAAGTCAGAGGTGTTTGACAAGTTCAAAGAGTTCAAAACTCTTGTGGAGAAACAGAGTGGCTTCCGCATCAAGTCACTCCGGTCAGACCAAGGAGGAGAGTACAAAGACGAAGCTTTCCTGGAATTCCTTAGACAACAAGGAATTCAGAAACAGTTCACACCATCATACACTCCCCAGTTGAATGGTGTAGCCGAAAGGAAGAACCGCACAATTCTTAACATGGCTAGAAGCATGTTAAAGGATAAAAATGTGCCCAAGAGTTTTTGGGCAGAAGCAGTGTTATGTGCAGTCTATCTGCTCAATAGGTGTCCGACGAAGAGTCTTGATACAAAGACACCATATGAAGCCTGGAGTACTCACAAGCCCAGTGTGAGTCATCTTAGGGTGTTTGGCTCCATAGCCTACGCCAAGATCCCAGAAGCAAGAAGGACAAAGCTGGATGATAAAGGAGAGAAGTGTATCCTTGTAGGATACGGTGACAGCACCATGGGATATCGACTTTACAATCCCATCAATAAGAAAGTCTTTCACAGTCGGGATGTCATCTTTGAAGAAAATGAATCCTGGAAATGGGACCAGGTTGAATGTTCCAAAGATGCGGAATTGACACTTGAAGGAGAAGAACCTACACAGACAAGAGAAGTGGCTATCGAGCCACAAATTCCTGAGCTGCAGACACCTCCACATGGTTCACCACAGAGGAATGAAGCTCCATCACCAATTGAGCGTGAAATCTTAGACATGAGACCTAGAGGAGCTCGAAATCTAGCCGACCTGTATGAAACTACAGAACCAATTGAAGAGTATGTTACTCTTTACTGTCTATTGTTAACCAGCGACCCGGTTAGCTTTGAGGAAGCTAACGAAGAAGACAAATGGAGAAAAGCGATGGATGAGGAGATTCAATCCATCGAGAAGAACAAAACTTGGGAGTTGACAAATCTCCCGAAGGGCCGCAAAACCATTGGTGTGAAATGGGTCTACAAGACCAAAAAGAATGCTCAAGGAGAAGTTCAGAGATATAAAGCAAGACTTGTCGCCAAAGGCTACAAGCAAAAAGAAGGGATTGATTATGGAGAAATCTTTGCCCAAGTTGCCAGACTCGAAACCATCAGATTACTTATTTCACTTTCAGCACAAAATGGTTGGAAAATTTACCAGCTGGACGTGAAATCAGCATTTCTGAACGGTTTTCTGGAAGAAGAGATTTATATCGATCAACCACCTGGATATGTAAAGAAAGGCAAAGAAGATAGAGTGTACAAGTTGAAGAAAGCACTCTATGGCTTGAAGCAGGCACCTCGTGCGTGGAACATGAGGATTGATGACTACTTCCAGAAGAATGGATTTGAGAAGTGTCCCTACGAGCATGCGCTATATATAAAGATGGAGACAGATGGAAGCATGCTCATAGCCTGCCTATATGTTGATGATCTGATCTTCACCGGCAACAATCCAGAGATGTTTGCCGCTTTCAAAAGGAGCATGGTCAAAGAATTCGAAATGACAGATATTGGCCAGATGGCTCATTTTCTTGGCATAGAAGTCATGCAAAGCGAGAAAGGAATTTTTATCTCCCAGAGCCACTATGCAAAAGAAATATTGAAGAAGTTTGGGATGGACAAATGCAACCCAGTGACAACTCCAGTTGAAACAGGATTGGAGTTGAGAAAGAATGAGCAAGGAGATGTTGACCCCACATATTTTAAGAGTCTGGTTGGAAGCTTGAGGTATTTGACGTGCACCAGACCAGATATACTCTACGGAGTTGGACTTGTTAGCAGGTACATGGAGACTCCTGACCAGTCCCACCTGAATGCAGCGAAAAGAATACTCCGATATGTCAAAGGTACCATCATCGATGGTATGTTTTATTCATCAAGAGGTAATTGCAGACTTATTGGCTATTCAGATAGCGATTGGGGAAGAGATCTTGATGAAAGAAAAAGCACAACTGGATTCACATTTTTCATGGGAGATACAGCGTTTACATGGTCTTCAAAGAAGCAACCCATCGTAACGTTGTCATCATGTGAAGCTGAGTATGTTGCTGCCAGCTCGGCTGTTTGTCATGGTATATGGATTAGGAATGTACTGAAGTATCTGGGATTTCTTGAAGGTAACCCCACAGAAGTTTACATCGACAACCGATCAGCGATTGCACTTGCGAAAAATCCAGTTTACCATGAAAGAAGTAAACATATTGATACTCGGTATCATTTTATCAGGGAGCATGTCAAAAATAAAGAAGTGGAATTGATATCTTGCAGAACGTATGATCAGATTGCTGACATTTTCACAAAACCACTCAGACATGATATTTTTGCAAGACTAAAGACAATGCTCGGAATGACAAAATTAGGAGAGTCAAGTTTAAGGGGGGATGTTGAAGATTAAACTTGAAGACCGGCAGCCCACCTCCATTGAAGACCGGCAGCCCACCGTTGTGGACATTGGAGATTTGCAGGCAACCTACTCCACCTACCAGCCCACCTCTATTGAAGATTTGCACCCACCATTGTTGATTATTTGGTTTCTGTAATTGCTATAAATAGGTGAGTGTGTGTGCATTGTAAGTGTGGTGTGTTGAGAGTTGAAAGCCAGTGAGTGAGCGAGAGATTTTGTTGTTTGAATTCCTCTGTATTATTTTTCATATTGAAATATACTTGTTTGGTATTTATCCTCACTGAGTTTCAGTCACATCCAGTGACTGAGTGTTCCTCTCCACCCATCATAAACGACTTAAAAGCATGCACCCATTGAAATTAATTAGTGCTCTTGGTTTTTTTCATGCAATATACTCTCATGAACTAAAACGATATACTTGTCCTGCAATTAAATTTATGCAGGCAAAGTAGAGGAATGTGATTCTTTTATGCCCTTAACGTAATAAATTGACACTTACGTTTTTCAGATGTAGAACCCATCCTGCAATAGTGCCTAAAATCACATGAAAAAAATAAACTAAATTAATATAATCATGAATCAAACATCAATAATTCTTAAATTTTTGTTTGACTTCATTTAAGGGAGCCATTGACCAATTTTGATGAGAGAAACTACAATCTGAATATGAAGGATAAGAATAAATACATAAATATACGTGTATATATATATATTACCCACTACTGCAAGGAACCTTTTTAGTGGTAGTTGGACAGTATGATCCTGCAGAACAGAATACCTCACCGCTACTTCCAACATCAGCCCAGATATCTGCTCCACCACATGTATGATTTGTTTCTCCAGGACGTAGCTGGTAACGATATCTGTAATATTTATTTATTTATTTTAGATAATATATATTGATGCATGCATGCATATTGTCAATCTTTGTAAACCTATAGGCCCGTTTGGAATTTGGAAATCGGTAGGAAAAAGAAAAGAAAATATGAATGAATTCATATTTTCGTGTTTGACTGCCAAGAAAAGAAAAATGGAAAATAATATATCTAGTAAATTAATGAACACAAATATAATTATAATTTTTGTTACTTTTAATTATATTATGACAAAAGTTTATTTTAAGGATGTTTGTTGCATAGAGAAAATAGAATGGAAAATAAATTTTTTTTTTCCTTATTTTTCCTCCTTTTTATTAGACAAATCCTTGATCCAAGTGGAGCCATAGTACTTGGTGAGGAAGGAAAGAGGGAATATCAAATAAAGTATGAACTTACGGGTCACATACGCCAGTAGTTTTATTAAGTGTTGCCAGAGGGCAGTAAGAACCTAGTGGACAAGCTTCAAGAGCATGACAATAAAAAGATAATTGAAATGTTAGTAACAATAATTTAATTTCATAAATAAAACTCAAAACACCAGACTTCTCATTTTATCTAAATGATGGTGGTGGGGGGGAGGGGGGGGGGGGGGTGTGTCATTGAGTTCCTAATACTACTCAAAATTTTTTATTCCTCAATTTGATTCCTATACCCTTTTTGAATCAAAGTTTCTTAGTCAATAGAACTTTATTCCACTCAAATTGTGGAGCTCAAATTTGTTATGTAATTTTTGGCACATGGCTAACACACTTGGCGTGAGTCACAATGAAAGAATTAAATTTTGAGACTCAAAAAGATTCTGAGCAGCCAAACACTCCTACGTTAATCTGTAAGGATTTTAGGGTTTATGTCATATAGTCCATCTTCTATTATACCCTCTTGTAGAATTTGAACATGAAATCTTTAATATGAAAAATCTAAACATTAAGTACAAGTTATAAGATGTAGTTAACTAGGATATAAAAGAATTACTTGTGTTAATTGTTTGACCTAGGTGTCTAAAATTCCTTTAAAAAAAAAGGAATGTTGTTGATATATTTAATAACTGCTAAAAATTAGCTGTTGCAAATTTATAATAACAAAAACTGATAAAGATAAAGAAATGCAAGCCACCTTAACATAAAATGGGTGAATTTAGAAGCAACAATTACTATTGATGAAATAGTTGTGTTGCTATCACAAGTCTTTGATGGTCACAGGTTAATGTATGCGAGCAGGTAGGACAGTGTCTGTAAGGTCCATGCGAAGATCAAGTCTTGCCTTCTCATTATATTAGTTCGAGACATCATGGTCCTATGATGGGCTATAGTATCTCATGGTGGAATCATTAAAATCAAATTAATCAATATAAGCTAGGCATAATTACTTTCAACCATGAAGGATCGAGTTGTCACTATATACTTACGTATCATACAAGTAATGCCAGGAGGGCTGAAGAAACCTTCACAACAAGGTTGACAATCAAGAGTCCTTTCAGGCATGTTCTTTGAATCTTTAAGGTCAACCTTCTGATTTGCTCCAACACTACAAGACCATCCAGGCTCACAACCAGGAACCCATGAAGTCAAGTTGCAATTTGTATTTGGTCTTAAGTAATTTGCATTTGTTGACCCCTTTTCAAAAAAACTATTGAAATAAAACTTTATTTCTGCTGCCGTGCACAACCGCTGCATGAGATTTCCTGTTAATTAACATCCATCTTTAAGATCAAAATAATACTAATGATGTGTTTGAGAGCAGGAATTTTGAGATTGAATTTAGATTCATAACATGGATTTAGACCAAATTCAATAAAATTCCATATTTTTTATCTGTCCAAATCCATAAAAATCTAAATTTCAAACTTAAAAAATCATGCTCTTAATTCGAGGTAAACATCACTTATCTAAGGAATAAAAATTAAAGGACTAAAATCAAATGTCAACAAATGAAATTGAACTATATATATATATATAGCATATGAAATGATTATCACAGAGGGGATATAAATTGTAATACATGCATGGTGTGATAGTGATATTGTGAGGAATGTATATGGTTTAAGTACTTAGCACGGCAGTTTTGCGAAAATTTTCGGAAATATATTCAAATAGCGTGAGCTCAAAGATAATTTTTTACCACCACATATTAATATCTTGGTTGGTAACACAACATAACATTCCTTGCTCTAAAGTGGGATTCTAATTGTGTCCTCGGCACTTACAGGGATAGTGCCCACATCCTAATGAGTTATCTGGATATTAAGAGATTTCTAAGAACATGTTCTTCTTTATGATTTTGTTCTTATGGTAACATAGATGGTGTCAACCTACATGAAGCATATTATCTTTTATCATGAAAAACCAATCAATTACTCTCCCAATCTTACCAATAACTTGTAAAATGATCATCAAATGATTGTACCTTTTGTCTTTCGGACACAAGAAGTCAAAAAATCCAAATTTCCAGTAAAATTGAATGCTCCATTCCAATCAGCATCTCTGAGGAGTAAGAATTTGGATTTGTTTTTAAAAAATAAAAGATCATCAATGAAAATTCATAAGACGTACAACGTGAGATCACTTACACATCCTTTATGCAGAAGCCCAGACGAGCAGTGATGTCTGGATTGAAGCTAGCGGTGAGATTGGAAAGTCGACCGTAGATGAACTGTGTCAGAAGCGGAAGCACAGCGGGATTGCCCGTTTCACTGTAATCATTCTCGTCTACACATTGTGCCCATAATGGCAGACTCAGGATAATAAAAAACAAGAACAGAGGACCATGTTGAACCCAAGATATGTTAACGTTAATCCTTACTCCTCGCATTTTAATTGCTCCTTAAAGTATCCCCAATCACAAATTCATCTTAAAATAATGATCAAAACTTACAAAAAACCCAAGATGAAGAATGGGAGATTTTTAATTTGGAGATTCATGCAAGTTTGAAGCAGCAGATCGACCAACTTTTTATGTGAAACCTAAAGATGATGAACGGGTGACTTGAAAAGCAATTTTTTTTCTTCGTTTGTTTTTTAAAAGGTGGAGAGTTAATCATGCAAGTTTGAAGCAGTAGATCGATCAACCTCTGTGAAACCTCAAGACGAATTGAAGAAGTAATGAAGAAGGGTTGATTTGAAAGCAGATCGATGGCTTCTGCTTCAGGGTTTGTTGCAGAGCAACAATGGAGGGTGATGAACGGACGTGGCCGGTGTAGATTCAACGTGCATGGAGAAGAAAAAGAGTTTTGGTCTATCGGGTTTGAGAGTTGTGTGGTTTTCGGAAGAAGAAATGGCGGAGAGAGAAAAATGGAGAATTTGAGGGAATGAAGATGAATCCATGCATGTTATTAACGTGTACGTATTTGATGGATTAATTACAACCGTAGGATATACAAAGCAAATTAAATGTATATTAAAATGAAGCTGCACCCGCTGATGCATTTGCGTTTCTATTTCTTTTTCTTACATAGAAACCGATGGTTGTATTTATTAGCATTCATGGTAAGAGAAATAGGTTTTGATTTAAACAGATTAGTTTATACTAGATATTGAAATAATATAAATTAATTTGTAGATAAAAATATTTTCATTTTTTTTAAATGACGCAAAACATTTCTAAAGTGGTAAAATTCTCTTCAAAATAATCTAGCTATTGTGCGACTTAGCATTTTGCAACCAAGAATTTCGCATGGGTTTGAAAATTAGCATAGATCAGCAATTAAAATTTCAAAAAAAAAAAAGAAAAGGGCACGGTATCTTTGAATCAAATGTACATATCTATGTTATATAATCATGAAAGGATCTTCCATTTGTTTATTAAACTCATTTCTATACTAAATTGTGTTGTGCAAAGAGAATACACCAATGCGCAGTGAGAATACAAATTGAATCGGAATGTGTGATGCAGCAACCAACGATGAACAATATGTAAACAATCAATTATAAAAAAAATAAAGGAAAACAATAAAAATACACGACACAAGAATTTATGTGGTTCAGCAATGTGTTTATGTCCATGAGAGCAAGCGGTTGATTTTCATTATCGTATTAAACAAGGGTTACAAAATAATGTTTATATGCTAACCTTATGCGCATAAAAGGCTTGGAAATTATCAAAAGTACTCATGTAGTTGTCACGCCCCGAACCGGCCAAGTGGGGCCCGGGGTGCAACATGATCTAATCACATGTGTCTGATACTATAACCTCAATCACGCAGTGGAAAAAATAAATAAATATCCCCAATAATATACCGGAGTTTTATATATATCCCAAAAAGTAATATTCTCCAACATCCAGTATTCACAAATATACAAGTCAGAACTTATAAATATACTACAACCCAAAAAAAATATATATTCAAAGTTATACCCTCTCACAAAAAATACTATGCCAACAAACCCAACCCCGAGCTCGTTAAGTTCAATCACGCGGAGGTCCTGAAAAAGTTGAAATTCATATCGGGTGAGACACATCTCAATAAGTCGAAATAAATTAATACCAGTGTGTGGCTATTATGAGTTTAGTGTATACAAAATATTCTCAGTTGTTAATTAATCATAATTAAAAAACCATTCTCATACCATACCCACTCACACACATGCAGCCTATTTTATTAATGAGAGTTTCCCAAGGATTGTGGTGATTACCCGTCCATACAAGTAGCACTCCTCTACTCTGATACCTTATGCAACCGAGTATGGCTACAACTGAAACTCATCAAGGTACTCACCGTACTCAGTAAACCCTTGGATGGATAATTTGTCTCATATTCATACTCATTCAAACAACTATTTATTCGTGAAGGTTTCCGAGGATAGGGAAGATTACTCACCCATACAAGTAGCCTTCCTTTGCCCTAATGCGTTATGCAGCCCAGTATGGCTACATCTGATATTAATTAGGGCACTCGCCTTTCTCAGCAAGCCCTCGAACGGATAGTATACCTCGCCCCAAATATATATAATACTAATATATATATAATACATTTATTACTTTACTCTGTGTTAGTTATTTCTGTATTATTCATCTTTTCAAGTTCCCAGTTTTCACGCTTCTGAGTATTTCACATCACAAAAATCTCACTTCTACGTCATTGGGGCGTTACGTGTTGCTATCCCCCGAGACCTTTCTCAATACTCGTCACCAGGGTGTTACGTCTCGCCGTCCCCTAGGACACTTTCTATAATTTGTATTCACAATCACTATTCTCATATTATACGTTGGTTAAATTTACAATTATGCGTTTAATTAAAACTCACTACGAGATGGATAAATCACTGTGATACTTCCTCCCATGACGGATTGTGCAGTCTAAAGGCGAGACTTAACCCTGGTCAGCCTACCAGAGCTAAATCAACACCACATTCTACGGTCTATAAATCCGATTGTCTTTCCTACACTGGTACGAACTCTAGGGATATTCTACCTTGCATAGCACAATCGACAATCTCATCTCCACACTCTCTCTAAGACGTGTGGGTGCACTAATTTCAGTTAAAAATCATACGCAACAGTACTATGCCTCACTATGGTCCATCGGAGTTCTCAAATCATAAATTGCAATTTAACATTCACATTCAGCTCTCATTAAAAATACACATGCAAATAATCTCAATATATTTCAGTATTTCCAACATGTCATACATACATACATACATATATATATATATATATATATATATATATATATATATCACAGGTCAACTTAGTATTTTTCATTTTACTCATGCCACATATTCAAATAATACGCATAATTATATCTCATTAAAATAGTAAGCCAACCCATATTCATCATTAATTTTATCGAAAATACACATTTAATCATCTCCGGCTACAAAAAATAAGGTTATTAGTGAAGGATCAAAATCGTCACTAATACTTAAAAATTCATCACTAATACAATTAGTATTATTGACGGTTTTAAATTAGTTGTTATATCTGTCATTACTACTAATTATTAGTGACGAATTTTGAAACCGCCACTAACAGTTTTCAAAAAACTCATTACTTTAATCATTCCATTTTCACAAATAGTAGCTAATATCACAACTCTAAGTTTAAAAACATCACAGTTCAAGTGGTTGGCTTTTTCAAAATTTGCATGATAATTATATTCATATACATATATGTTTTCCATTTTAACTTGTAAAATTCACAAAAATACTAGCTTAATCTATTCCCCTTATCTGGTGTCCTGAAACTATGCTAGTAGGAATCCTGAAATTATACCTGCGGCGCTCACCCGAACCCTGAATTCATAAATCCTAATTTATCAATTCCACCCCAAATAAAATACTATTTTAATATTTCCTAAACTCATAAACTTCAAATAAATAATTAAATTACCAAAACCACAAATTTGCTCAATTTCCTCAATCTTACCCTAACCTTGGAGTGGTGCCTAGAAAGCCTAGTTCAAAAATCCACTCCGCTAGATATGTAGAGAAACGCTTGTAGAATCACGTGGTGGTTTAAGATGTCAGTTAGGTTGAAGATTTGAGAGAAATTGAGAAGAAAGAGTGGGTTTACCTTACCCTAGGAGTGGTACCTACGACACTCCTATAAAAAATCCATTCCGGTAGAAATGTCGGTGGCGAAGAATGGTACCCAACGGTATTTTTCGTTTTTTTATCTGCATCCATTTGGCCAACAAAATCGAGGAGAGAGAGAGAGAAAGTGGAGAGAGAGAATGGCGAGAGCAGGAGATGCTGGGGGCTGCAAGATTTCAATTGAAATCCTGAAGCTTCCTTCTTCAAAAGCTTCAGGATACTTTGTTTATATATATATAAACATATATAATAATATATTATATTATATTAATATATTAAGATATTATATTATATAATTTATTTAATAATTATTATTTAATTAATTATTTAATTTGATTAATTACTTAATTATTTAATTTAATTTAATTTATTATTATTATTATTTTTTTACACTTCCATGAATATTTTTTTTGGGGCGTTACATTCTCCCCTTCTCATAGAAATTTCGCCCTCGAAATTTGTGAACCGATAATTCTATTTAGATTCTATTATTAACGGATCACCCCTATCACATATTCCAATATACTTTATAACTACAAATAATTACATTAATCTAAAACCAAAAATAACTATTACTTATAACATTAACTTATTACCTGCTCCTGCATCATAGGCAACGTTTGCACTAGTCGAGATACAAATATAAAACTGAAAAAAAAATCATTAAACGTTGAAAACCGGAGTCAGTGCTTAGAAACATCACCATCGATAGATTTACTGTAGTTTTCTGAAGCTAACTACTTTTTCAGAAAAACACTGAAAACTATCAAGGGATTTCAGCCCCCGAGCTTACGAAACGAAAACTCAAAAGTCCTAACAATGTCCCGATCTACCCATTCCTATCCTCATCTTAACTCGATCCTGTACTCTGGTATTAATCCGTCCTAAAGTCTGCAGGACCTAACAACCTAAAGCTTTGATACCATTCTGTTACGCCCCGAACCTGCCAAGTGGGGTCCGGGGTGCGATGTGATTCAATCACTTGTGTCTAATACCATAACCTCAATCACGCAACAGAAAAAATAAATAAATATCCTCAATAATATACCAGAGTTATATATTATATATATATATATATATATATATATATCCCAAAAAGTAATATTCTCTAACATCTAGTCATATACAACTCAGAAATCATAAATATACTACAGCCCAAAAAAAATATGTACAAAGTTATACCCTCTTACCAAAAATACTATGCCAACAAACCCAACCCCAAGCTCGCTAAGCTCGATCACGCGAAGGTCATGAAAAAGATGAAACTCATATCGGGTGAGACACATCTCAGCAAGTCGGAATAGATTAATACCAGTGTGTGGCTGTTATGAGTTTAGTGTATACAAAATATTATCAGTTGTTAATTAACCACAATTATAAATCCATTCTTAGACCATACCCAGTCACACATATGTAGCGTATTTTATTAACGAGAGTTTCCCAAAGAATGGGGTGATTATCTGCCCCTATAAGTAGCATCCCTCTGCTCTGATACCTTACGCAACCGGGTATGGCTATAACTGAAACTCATCACGGCACTCACCTTACTCCGTAAGCCCTCAGATAGATAGTTTGTCTCGTATTCACGCACATTCACACAACTATTTATTAGCGAAGGTTCTCGAAGATAGGGAAAATTAGTCACCCATACAAGTAACTTCCCTTTACCCTAATATGTTATATAGCCCAGTATGGCTACATCTGATATTAATCAGAGCACTTGCCTTTCTCAGCAAGCTCTCGGGCGGATAGTATATTTCGCCCTAAATACATATAATACTAATATATATAATACATTTATTACTTTACTCTATGCCTGTTATCTCTGTATTATTCATCTTTTCAAGTTTCCAATTTTCACACTTCTCAGCATTTCACATCACAAAAATTTCACTTCCATGTCATCGGGGTGTTACGTATCGCCCCGAGACCTTTCTCAAATTGTCACTGGGGCATTACGTCTCGTCGTCCCCCGTGACCCTTTCTGTAATTTGTATTCACAATCACTGTTCTCATATTATACATTGGTTAAATTTGTAATTATGCATTTAGAACTCACTACCAGATGGATAAACACTGTGATGCTTCCCCCCATGACGGGTTGTGTGGCCCGAAGGCTGGACTTAACCATTGTCGGCCTACCAGAGCTAAATCAACACCACATTCTATAGTCTATAAGTCCAATTGGCTTTCCCACATTGGTTCAGATTCCAGGGGTACTCTACCCTACACAGCACAATCGACTATCCCATCTCCACACTCTCTCCAAGACATGTGGGTGCACTAATCTCTGCCAAAAATCATATGCAACAGTACTGTGCCTCACTATGGTCCACCAGGGTTCTCAAATCATAAATTGCAATTTAACAGTCATATTCAGCTCTGATTAACAATACACATGCAAATAATCTCATTACATTTCAGTATTTCCAACATGTCAAACATACATACATACATACATATATATATATATATATATATATATATATATCATAGCTCAACTCAGTATTTTTCATTTTACTCATGCCACACATTTCAAATAATACGCATAATTATATCTCATTAAAATAGTAAGTCAACCCATATTCATCGTTAGTTTTACCAAAAATGCACATTTAATCATCTCCACAATTTCCAGAAAACTCGTTACTTTAATCATTTCATTTTCACAAATAATAACTAATATCACAACCCTAAGTTCAAAAACATTATAGTTCAAACGGTTGGTTTTTTCAAAATTCACATGATAATTATATTCATATACATATATTCTTTCCATTTTAACCGGTAAAATTCACAAAAAATACTGGCTTAATCTATTCCCCTTGCCTGGTTTCTTGAAACTATGCCAGTAGGGATCTCGAAATTATAACCGTGGCGCTCACCCGAACCCTGAATTCATAAATCCTAATTTATCAATTCCACCCCAAATAAAATACTATTTTAATATTTCCTAAACTCATAAACTTCAAATAAATAATTACATTACCAAAACTACAAATTTGCTCAGTTTCCTAAATCTTATCCTAACCTTAGAGTGGTGTCTGGAAAGCTTAGTTCAAAAATACGCTCCATTAGACTTGTAAAAAAATGCTCATAGAACCACGTGGTGGTTTCAGATCGTCAGTTAGGGTGAAGATTTGAGAGAAATTAAGAAGAAAGAGCGGGTTTACCTTAGCCCACGAGTTGTGTCTACGACGCTCCTACGAAAAATCCACTCCGGTAGGAATGTCGGTGGTGGAAAATGGAACCTAGCGGTATTTTGCGTTTTTCGATCAGTGCTCATTTGGCTGACGAAATCGAGGAGAGAGAGAGAGAGAGGGAGAGAGAGAGAGAGAGAAAGGCGAGAGCAGGAGACGCTAGGGAGCCTACAGGATTTCAAATCCTGAAGCTTATGAACTTTATTTATATGTATATATAAACATATATAATAATATATTATATTATATTAATATATTAAGATATTATATTATATAATTTATTTAATTATTATTATTTAATTTGATTAATTATTTAATTATTTAATTTAATTTAATTTATTATTATTATTATTTTTTTATACTTCCATGAATATTTTTTTTCTAGGGTGTTACCTTCTTCCTTTCTTATAGAAATTTCGTCCTCGAAATTTGTGAACCGATAATTCCATTTAGATTCTATTATTAACGGATCACCCCTATCACATATTCCAATATACTTTCTAACTAAAAATAATTATATTAATCTAAAACCAAAAATAACTATTACTTATCTCATAACATAAACTTATTACCTGCTTCTGCGTCACATGCAACGTCCGCACCAGTCAAGATACATGTATAAAACTTGGAAAAAAAAAGTCAGTAAACGTCGAAAACCAGAGTTAGTGCTTAGAAACATCACCGTCGATGAATTTACCGTAGTTTTTTTAAGCCAGCTACTTCTTCAAAAAAACACAGAAGACCATCAAGGGATTTCTACCCCCAAGCTTACGAAACAAAAACTCAACAGTCCTAACAATGTCCTGATCTGCCCATTCCTATTCTCGTCTTAACTCGATCCTATACTCTGGTATTAATTTGTTCTAGAGTCTGCAGGACCTAATAACCTAAAGTTTTGATACCACTATATCACGCCCCAAACCCACCAAGTGGGCCTGGGGTGCGATATGATCCAATCACCTGTGTCTGATACCATAACCTCAATCATGCAGCGAAAAAAATAAATAAATATCCTCAATAATATACCAGAGTTATATATATCCCAAAAATTAATATTCTCCAACATCCAGTATTTGCAAATATACAACTCAGAAATCATAAATATACTATAGCCCAAAAAAAATATATCCAAAGTTATACCCTCTCACCAAAAATACTATGCCAACAAATCCAACCCCGAGCTCGCTAAGTTCGATCACGCGGAGGTCCTAAAAAAGATGAAATTCATTTCAAGTGAGACACATCTCAGTAAGTCGGAATAGATTAATACCAGTGTGTGGCTATCATGAGTTTAGTGTATACAAAATATCATCAGTTGTTAATTAACCAAAGTTATAAAACCATTCTCAGACCATACCCACTCATACACATGCAGCGTATTTTATTAACGAGAGTTTCCCAAGGATTGAGGTGATTACCCACTCATACAAGTAGCACCCCTCTGCTCTGATACCTTATGCAACCGTGTATGGCTACAATAGAATCTCATCAGGGTACTCACCTTACTCAGTAAGCCCTCAGGTAGATAGTTTGTCTCGTACTCACACATATTTACACAACTATTAATCAGTGAAGGTTCCCAAGGATAGGGAAGATTACCCACCCATACAAGTAGCTTCCCTCTTCCTTAATATGTTATGCAGCCCAGTATGGTTACATCTGATATTAATTAGGGCACTCGCCTTTCTCAGCAAGCCTTCGGGCAGAGAGTATACTTTGCCCCAAATATATATAATACTAATATATATAATACATTTATTATTTTACTATGTGTCTATTATCTATGAATTATTCATCTTTTCAAGTTCTCAGTTTTCACACTTCTCAGTATTTCACATCATTAAAATCTCAGTTCCATGTCATCGGGGTGTTACGTATCGCCGTCCCCTAAGACCTTTCTTAATAATCGTCACCGAGGCGTTACGTCTCACCGTCCCTCGGGACCCTTTCTTTAATTTGTATTCACAATCACTGTTCTCATATTATACGTTGGTTAAATTTACAATTATGCGTTTTGAACTCATTACCAGATGGATAAATCACTGTGATGTTTCCCCCACTTGACGAGTTGTGCGGCCCGAAGGCGGGACTTAACCCTGGTCGGCCTACCAGATCTAAATCAACACCACATTCTACAGTCTGTAAGTCCGATTGGATTTCCCACCCCGGTTTGAACTCTAAGGGGAACTCTACCCTACACAACACAATCGACTATCCCATCTCCACACTCTCTCTAAGACGTGTGGTGCGCTAATCTCTACCAAAAATCATACGCAACAGTATTGTGCCTCACTATGGTCCACCGGAGTTCTAAAATCATAAATTGCAATTTAACATTCACATTCAACTTTGATTAACAATACACATGCAAATAATCCCAATACATTTCAATATTTCCAACATGTCATACATATATATATCACAGCTCAATTCAGTATTTTTCATTTTACTCATGCCACACATTTCTAATAATACGCATAATTATATCTCATTAAAATAGTAAGCCAACCCATATTCATCGTCAGTTTTACCGAAAATACACATTTAATTATCACCACAATTTCCATAAAACTCATTACTTTAATCATTCTATTTTCACAAATAATAACTAATATCATAACCCTAGGTTCAAAAACATCACAGTTCAAACGGTTAACTTTTTCAAAATTCACATGATAATTATATTCATATACATATATGTTTTCCATTTTAACTGGTAAAATTCACAAAAATATTGGCTTAATCTATTCCCTTTACCTGGTTTCCTGAAACTACGCTAGTAGGGATCTCGAAATTATACTCGCGGCGCTCATCCGAACCCTAAATTCATAAATCCTAATTTATCAATTCCATCCCAAATAAAATACTATTTTAATATTTCCTAAACTCATAAACTTCAAATAAATAATTAAATTACCAAAACTACAAATTTGCTTAATTTCCTAAATCTTGCCCTAGCCTTGGAGTGGTGCTTGGAAAACCCAGTTTAAAAATCCGTTCCGCTAGACTTGTAAAGAAATGCTCCTTGAACCACGTGGTGGTTTCAGGTCGTCAGTTAGACTGAAGATTTGAGAGAAATTGAGAAGAAAGAGTGGGTTTACCTTATCTCAGGAGTGGTGCCTACGACGCTCCTACGAAAAATCCACTCAAGTAGGAATGTCGGTGGGGGAGAATGGAACCTAGCGGTATTTTGCGTTTTTTGATTGGCGCCCATTTAACCGATGAAATTGAGGAGAGAGAAAGAGAGAGAGAGAGAGAGAGAGAGAGAGAGAGAGAGAGAGAGAGAGAGAGAGAGAGAGAGGGCGGAGAGAGAGAATGGCGAGAGCAGGAGATGCTGGGGGGTCTGTAGGATTTCAATTAAAATCCTAAAGCTTCTTCACACGCTTCAGGATACTTTGTTTATATATATATATATATTATATTAATATATTAAGATATTATATTATATTATTTATTTAATAATAATAATAATTTGATTAATTATTTAATTTAATTTAAAATTTTTAATTATTTTTTTTTATTTTTTTTAAACTTCCATGAATTTTTTTTTTTTCCAGAGGCATTAGAGTAGTAATCCCCAGAGGAAAATACTCTGAAATCCCCAATCAGTACTGAACTTCCCGATTCAAATCTCATAAATAGCATCGAACAAAATCGTCGACGATTTTAGCAAACCGTCGACAATTATCTCCTGAGACCAAATTGTCGACCCAACTGTCGATAGTTCCTTCTTGCAGTTTAGCTTCCTTATTCTTACTTCACCTTACTTTTCTTGAGCATGTGTTCCACTTAATATGAGTCACATACTCCAACAATCTTCACCTTAGTAAATATTCACCCCTTAGGAGAAATATGAAAGCATAACTCGCAACTCCACCTAGGCTAGTAGATTAGGGAGCCTCCTATATAGTACCTGGAGACATTAATCAAGTCCAAGCAACACTTGAACTTATCTGTTGTAACGAGTTTTGTCAACATATCAGTTGTATTCTCAGACGTGTGAACTTTCTTAAGTAGTAATTCACCGGAAGCAACTAGTTCCCTAATCTTGTGAAACCAAACATCTATGTGCTTTGTCCTCGCATGATACACCTGGTTCTTCGCCAAATAGATGCCACTTTGATTATCACCACTCATCTAAACTCCACCTTACTAGATACCCAACTCTTTGACCAATCCTGTAAGCCACAATGCTTCCTTGGCACCTTCAGCCACTATCATATACTCCAATTTAGTAGTAAATAAAGCAACGAGTGACTTCACCATAGACCTTTAGTACATAGGTCCTCCCACAAGGGAGAATACATACCTTGTGGTAGACATCTTTTCATCCAAGTCCTCTGCATAGTTAATATCCACATAACCTACCATAGATGGATCATTCTGTTGTCTGTTGAACATAATGTCATTGCCTGTTGTACCCCTCAAGTATCTAAGAATCCACTTGATTGAATCCCAATGTTGTCAACCCGGATTTGAAAAGAACTTTCTCACCACACAGGCAACTTGTGCCAGGTCCGTTCTAGTACATGCCATAGCATACATCAGACACACACTGCACTTTCATATGATACTTTTGACATATCACGAATGTCATCATTTGTCTTTGGGCACTGGGCGGTAGACAACCTAAAATGATTTGTTAATGGTGTATTCACTAATATAGCATTAGCCATGCTAAACCTCTCCCACACCTTATCCACATAACTACCTTGAGATAACCACAATCTCTCTATTGCTCTATCCCTGTGAATCTTCATCCCAAGAATCCTCTTTGCTACACCCAAGTCTTTCATGTCAAACTTTTTACTCAACAGAGTCTTCAACTGATTTACCTAAGTCATATTCCTTGTATCAATCAACATGTCGTCAACATAAAGCAACATAAATATGAGTGAACCGTCCTCAAGACTCCTCATATAGACACAACAATCGTACTCACACCTCATGTAGCCAATATGGATCATGCAGGAGTAAAACCGTTTGTACCACTGCCTTGGAGATTGCTTCAGCTCGTAAATTGACTTCTTTAGTTTACAAACCAAGTGCTTCTATCTAGGTTGGCAAAACCCTTCTAGCTGTGACATGTAAATCAACTCCTTCAAATCACCATGAAGGAACATTGTTTTTACGTCCATCTGCTCCAAATGCATGTCGTAATGCACCACCAATCTCAACACTACCCTAGTGGAAGTGTGTCTGACCATAAGGGAGAAGATTTCATTATAATTGAATAATAAACCTCTTTTAAGAGAGGTTTAGTGAAGATATCAGCCCATTGATCATTTGTATTAATAAATTCTAGAATGATGTCTTCTTTTTGGACATGATAACTTAGGAAGTGATGTCTTATGTTAATGTGCTTGGTTCTTAAGTGTGAGATAGGATTTTTTGATATGTTTATCGCACTCTTATTATCACACTTAATTGGTATAGTTGTGTATTTCAAATTGAAAAATCTTAATTTCTATTTCATGTAAAGTGTTTGTGCACAACAACTCCCAGTTGCTACATATTCAACTTTAATAGTTGACAAACCCACAGAGTTTTGTTTCTTAGAGAACCAAGAAACTAAAGATCTTTTTAAGAAGTTGCATGTGCCACTTTTACTTTTTCTATCTATTTTTACACCCTGCATAGTCCGCAGCTGAATAACTAATCATTTCAAAACTAATGTCCTTAGGATACCATAGTCCTAAGTCCTTAATGCCTATTAAGTATCTTAGGATTCTCTTAACAGCTATTAGGTGTTATTCCTTAGGTTCTGATTGAAAACATGCACACATACAGAGACTAAACATTATGTAGGGTCTACTAGTTGTTAGATATAATAGACTTCCAATCATACCTCTATAATACTTTGTGTCTACGGGTTTTCCCTTTTCATCTTTATCGAGGCTGATGGAGGTACTCATAGGTGTTCCTATTGGTTTACTATTTTCCATACCGAATTTTTGTATCATTTTTTTTATGTATTTGGATTGACTTATAAAAGTCCCATTTTTAGCTTGTTTGATTTGAAGTCCTAGAAAATAGTTTAATTTTCTCATCATGCTCATTTCAAATTCTTCTTGCATACATTTTGCAAACTCTTTACCTAGATGTTCATTAGTGGCTCCAAATATTATATCATCTATGTAGATTTGAATTAAAAGTATGTCATCTTCCTTAGTTTTAATGAACAAGGTACTATCTATTTTTCCTCTTGAAAAACCTTTCTCAAATAGAAATCCACTAATTCTTTCATACCAAACCCTAGGGGCTTGTTTTAATCCATACAAAGCCTTAGTTAGCCTAAACACATGTTTAGGATTTTCTACATTTTCAAAACCAGGTGGTCGTTCAACATATACCTCTTCATTAATATACCCATTTAAGAATGCACTTTTGACATCCATTTGGTATAACATAAATTTTTTATAGGAAACATAAGCTAGCAACATTCTAATAGCCTCCATTCTCGCTACAGGGGCAAAGGTTTCATCATAGTCTATCCCTTCTTCTTGGTTATACCCTTTAGTTACAAGTCTAGCTTTATTTCTAATGATTATACCATTCTCATCCTTTTTATTTCTAAATACCTATTTAGTTCCTATGATCGAATGATTTTCAGGTTTGGGTACTAATTGACATACTTTACTTCTCTCAAATTGGTTTAATTCTTCTTGCATTGCAATTATCCAAGAGTCATCTTTAAGAGCCTCTTCAACATCTTTAGGTTCATTTTGAGATAGGAATGCACAGTGATTGCATAGGTTCTTTAGAGAAGATCTAGTAGTTACACCTCTAGATGGTTCACCTATAATTTATTCTTGAGGGTGATCTTTCTTATACTTCCATTCTCTTGGTAATTTCGGATTTTCTATAAGTTCATCTTTTGGATTTTCTTCATCTATTTCCTTTTCTTCCTTGATTTCTATCTCATCCTATTTTTTGAAAATATCATCATTTTCTTCAATTTTGACTTCTCTTGAAAAAAGATTTGATTCATCAAAGTCTACGTGAATTGATTCAATTATGGTGAGTGTTCTTTTGTTATAGATCCTATAGGCCTTACTATTTGTAGAATATCCTAGGAAAATACCTTCATCTAATTTAGCATCAAATTTTCCTAAGTTGTCTTTGTTATTTAGTAAAAAACACTTACATCCAAAGACATGAAAGTAGGTTATGTTAGGCCTTCTTCCTTTCCATGATTCATAGGGTGTTTTGTTTAGGTTTGATCTAATAGAAACCCTATTAATTACAAGCAAGCTATATTTACAACTTCGGCCCAAAAATACTTGGGTAACCTATTTTCGTTAAGCATAGTTCTTGCCATTTCTTAAAGAGTTCTATTTTTTCTTTCCACAACTTCATTTTGTTGTTAGGTGCTGAAATGTAGTGGCTTATGCCATGATCATAGCAAAAATTTTCAACGTCTTGATTTTTAAATTCTCTTCCTTAGTCACTTCTTAGATTTGAGACATTATACCCTTTCTCATTTTGAAGCTTCTTACATAGAGTGATTAACGAATTACAAGTTTCCTCTTTGTTAGCTAAAAACAATACTCATGTATATCTAGAGTAGTCATCAACAATTACAAAGACGTATTGTTTTCCTCCTAAGTTTTGAGTTCTAGTAGGACCAAACAAGTCTAAGTGTATGAGTTCTAGGGGTCTACTAATTGATATATGTTTCTTCTTTTTGAAACTTTTCTTAATTTGTTTTCCTAGTTGACAAGTATCACACACTTTGTCTTTGATAAACTTGGTGTTAGGCAAGCTTTTAACTAAATTCTTTTTGGAGAGTTTTAATATGAGATCCATGCTAGCATGTCCTAATCTTCTATGCCAAAGCCAACTATTTTCACTCATGGCAACTAAGCAAGTTATATCATGAGAGATCAAACCATCAAGGTCTATGTAATATACATTGCTCATTCTATGTGCAGTGAATAGTGTCTTGTGATCCTTAAAATTCTGAACTATGCATTTGTCTTTCTTAAATATTATTTCAAATCCTTTGTCGCTAAGTTGATTAATGCTTAATAAATTATGCTTTAGACCATCAACTAACACGACATCATCTATAGTGAGTGAGGAGTGTTTACCTATTTTACCAATTCCGATGATCTTGTCTTTTGCATTGTCACTGAAGGTTACAAATCCTCCATCCTTTTGAGTAAGAGAAGTGAACTTAGATTTATCTCCCATCATATGCCTTGAACATCCGCTGTCCAAGTACCATTTATCTTTAGATGGAGTGGTCCTAAAGCAAACCTACAAGAAAGGATTTTATGTTGTTACTTTTGGAACCCAAACTTTCTTAACTTTCTTTAAATCTTGTCTAGTTTTAGCATTTATCTTCCATTCATTTTTTACTCTAACATACTTTTTCTTGAGTGGACAATTAAACATTATGTGACCTTTATTTTTACACATGTAGCAAGTAGTATGCTAATAAATGTTTGTTGATAAAGTACATGCATAATGTTTAGATTGATTTACAAAATATCCCATAAACAAGTTTTTTTTTTTGGTGTTCCATTGTAACCAATTCCTTCTTTGTTGTTTGCCATCCTTTATTGTCCTACCATTTTTTCGAAGTTATTCTTACCCTTTTTTTTTGGATTACGCACCGGGTATCCACGTGTCCGTTTTATGGTCCACGTGACTAATCCTGCGCCCCTTGAAGTTGACCCCACAACTCCAAAGAGAGGGTAAATTCAGGAGTTCAGGGGTGGAAATGAGCCTAGGAGGGTTTGAACACCTGATCTCATGAGAGGCACTCCCACAGCCCACACTACCACCTGAACCACACCCTAGGGGTAAGTTATTCTTACCTTTGGTAAAGCTGTAGATGACCTTTTCCTTTTCTTGAATTTGGTCTTTAAGATCATTTGTTTCTTGCACTCTCTTACTATCTTCATTCACTTGAGACTTAACTAATTTTTGAGACAAGTTATCTACTTTTTTCTCAAGCTCTTCAATCTCTAAGTCTTTTTCTTTTTCAACAAGTTTTGAGGATTCAATCTGATTTCTAAGTGTTTCGTTTTGTTGTTTCAAGCTTATGTTCCTCTTTGATACGTGAATGAACTTATTATGGAGAGAGATAATTCAGCTTGAAGTTCTTTATAAGAAGGCATGCTTTCACATGAATTACTACATGATTCATCACACGAATCTTCAGAGAGAGAGAGTAGCAAGAGTTTACCTCTTCGTTATGTGCCATGAAGCACATGTTTGCTACTTCTTGATCGTTTGACCCGCTCTCCAATTCACTCAAACTTGTGTCATCCCAAGTTACCTTCATTGCAGACTTCTTTTTCCTCTTTTCTTTTTTGATTTGTGGGCAGTCCGGGTTGATGTGTCCGGTGGATAGCAAGTGGGAGGTTCATTTTTGCTTTTGTATTCCTTTTTATTACTTTCACCTTTTTCAGCTTTTGATCCGTTGTATTTTCTAGTGAATTGCTTGTTTCTTTTGAGGAATTTTCTAAGTCTTTTAGTTATGAGAGCTAAGTCTTCATCTTCTAATTCACTAGATTCATTATCATCTTCACTTGAATGTTCTTTCAAGGCTTTTAGAGTTATAGACTTCTTATTCTAATTTTCAGTGCTTCTTTCTTTCAAAATCATTTCATAAGTTAAAAGTGATCCTATGAGTTCATATAATGAAGTTGTTTTGAGATTTCTTCATGGTTGTGGCTTTTGGTTCCCAAATAGGTGGAAGTGCTCTTAGAATTTTGCAAATCACATGGATGGAATATGTTTTTCCTAAGGCACGTAGTGAGTTTATGATATGTGTGAACCTAGTGTACATGCTATTGTTATAGTTTCATCAGAATTCATCCTAAAAGTTTCGTATTCACTAGTTAACATATCAATTCTACTTTCCCTAACATCTACTGTGCCTTCATATGTTACCTCTAATTTATCCCAAATTTCTTTAGCTGTTTTACACGTTATTACTCTATTGAATTCATTTGCATTAAGTGCACAATATAAGGCATTTATTGCACTTGAGTTAATTTGTAGCATTTTGTAATCTAATTCGATTAGTTCTTTATCTTCTTTAGGTACTTCTTTTCTGTCTACAAGTTTAGTAGGAATCAAATTTTCATTTGTAACAACATTTAATGCTTCTAAACCATTGTTTGAAGGTAGATTCTCATTCGTTGCTTCCAAAAAGTGTAATTTAGTCCACAAAAAATGGGTGGCCTAGTTGAGGATTGACTCTCACCAAAGGGAGCTACTCCTATTTGTGCCATCTATATCTTTATATAGCTACTTGTTAGGTTTTTCTATAACGCGCTCTGATACCAATTGAAACCGAGGGGGGTGAATTGGGTTATTTAAAATTCCTAAAAGTCTTTTTATAAGTTCTTGATTTTTTTATAATTTTTTAAAGACTTCTTATATTCTTGTTGATTAGGCAATCCACACAAACACTAACTTCTTCTATTCAATCCGCAACCACAACATACACAACCAATTGAATAACTATTCAAACCAAACAAACACCATACAAGTAATTAATATTAACTTTACAATATTCAGCGACCCTATTTATAAATGTGCAAGTCTTGTAGCTGGCTTTTGAACTGAAAATTTAAATAACATCCAAACTCTTTTTCAAGATCAGAATTTAAATAGACCTTTAGCTAATAGGTTTTGGGTTATTAACCAATCAACGTGCTCCCTTACGGTTTCCGCAAAATGTCAATTAACCAACGTACTCCCTTTCGGTTTTCGCAAGCCCAAGAACAAATTAGGCGTTGGTTTATGTAATTTCCAATATGTATTATTTTTATAATTGAAAGAATTAGAACATCTACGCAATTTATATTTTTTTTAGAAATTTCACTATACCTTGTTCCTTCCGGGTGGAACAAAAATCTTTACAATAACCAACCTTTTTTTTAGGAAGAGAAACCTCTTCAAGCAACAACCTATGCTTGGTCCAACGATCCAACTATACCTTGAACCGTCAAAAATCAAGTAAAAAGGAAATGGATATCTGCATACAAAAACACTCTCAAACATAGAGCAGGTTGTACAAGTTAAATCTCAAACCGTACTTCAAATCAAGACTAAATAGAAAACGTGAAACTCAAGGTTTAGAAGTCACCAAAGTTTCTTTCTTATTGATATAAGAATTTTAGATGCAACTCAGAATCAAAACCTCTCTTTAATCCAGCAATTTTGCAGAGTTTTCCCCCATCAAAGGTGTGATGGGCTTTAGGAGAGTTTTAGCATAAAAATCATGCATTGCTTGAATGTATTCTTCATTTAGTAAGGAAGGTATTTATAGACCTTTTTAGGGAAAAGTTTCCTCATTTAACATGAAGCATTTAGATAACTTTTCAAAAAATATTAAATTATAGAATTAATTTTGAAAATCTTCCATTTAAGTAACTTTTCAAAAAAATATTGAATTATAGAATTAATTTTGAAAATCTTCCATTTAGATAACTTTTCAAAAAAATATTAAATTATAAAATTAATTTCGAAAATTTTCCCGCAAGTTTGAAATTCAAAAGTTCTCTGCAAAATCAGTCGGCTGACTCACTTGACTGGGTCACTGACTCACTCGACTGGGTCACTTTTTGTACTAGTCAGTTGGCTGTGCAGTTCTCTCTTTTCAAATATTTTCTATATCTGATTTCTTTAAAATCTAATTTATTTGAAAAACTTAATTATAGCCATTCAAAAACATTTTCAAGAGTTTTTTTTTTTTTTAAGTGCTGGTCTCTAAGTTTTTGTATCTTAAAAAGTTTCACATATCTAAATAATGATGACTTGAAGTACTTACAAATATCTTTCTAAGAGATCTCCTTAATCACTAAATCTTACAGCCTCTTAAGGTTCAGTATTTACTTCAAAGTCTGCTTGGCCTTTAAACTCTTCATGTATCTTTTATTTCTTCAATGTTTTGAGAAGCTTTCATTTGATTGACTTTGATCTCCAGCTTACTTCCATGATTAATCGTGAGTGTCTTTTTACTTAGGCCTGAATTAAAACCATTCAACAACGCATGTTAAAACATCCTTCATTTTGTTATCATCAAAATAAGATTGAAAAACCCAGTTAGGCCAACAGTACTATATGATAGCAGAACCCTGATGACTTAGTTTAGTTTTAGAACACGGTACCGTAGCTGTCAGTTTAGATTAATGTCATCACACATCTCAGATAGAGTGTTGGTGAATGGATAGTCGATTGAACCCAGTGAAGAGTAGTGTGCCCCCTGGCAGTACGGACCAGACTAGGTAGGCCAATCGTACTTACAGACGTGTCAGTTTTGGCTTAGTGTGGTAGGCCAACCATTGCTAGGTCCCGCCTACGGATTGTATAACTCAATCATGTGGGGGTAATACATGATATCAACTAGTTATCCATCTAGAAAAATTTTTTAGTACTATACAGATATAGCAGACAATTTACATTCATACAGAAATTTATCATGTATAGTATGTTTATGTTGAAACATGATTTCTTCAGATTTATATAGAACAGATTTGCCTGATTTATCAAATGTAGTTAATTATGTACATTATATGTGTATAACACAATAAAGCTCATGTTGTCACACATTGATGCTAATCTATCCCACTTACTTAGAGGTATCTCACCCCAGAATTCAAACATTTCAGGAAATCTAGACCGACGTGCGGAGTGAGCTCCGAGATAGAGAATACTTTAGTACTGCCCTAGTATTAGGGTAAGTGTTTGAGTTGGGACTTACGTTGGCGTAATCCCTAGGATATTTCTATGGATTTTGGGGTTGTATATATATTTATTTATTTATTTATTTCTTTATTTATTTATTTATGGAAACAATAGAACTCTGTTATTGTATATAAGATTTGGGTATTCATGTTTTTCGCTGCATCGATAGTATGTATGTATGGATAGGTATATCCTCAGTATATATATATATATATATATATTTATTTATTTATTTATGGAAACAATAGAACTCTGTTATTGTATGTAAGATTTGGGTATTTCATGTTTTCCGTTGCATCGATAGTATGTATGTATGGAGAGGTATATCCTCAGTATCCCACTTTGGGTCCAGGTTGACTTTGTTATATTTTGAGGTATCAGAGCTTATTAAGTAAAATAGAATATATATATATATATATATATATAGCCAGAATTTTCGGGTCATTACACTTCATCTATCTCAATCACACTATGCTCTCACTATTCTTGAACGCTCTAACATGGTTGATTGTAAACCCATGAGTACACTTGAAGTTAAAACTAAACTTCCTCCCAATGACACTCCCATCAACGATCCTAGTTACTATCGAGGACTTATTGGTGCTTTACAAAATCCCACACTCACTTGTCCTAACCTTTCATTTAGTGTTAATTATGTCTCACAATTCATGCATGCTCCCACAATGACACACTTACAAATGGTTCACCATATCCTATGGTATGTCAAAGGGTTAATTGGCATGGGGTTACATTTTTCTTCACACACTACACTTGATCTAGTTGCTTTTTCAAATGCAGATTGGGCAAGATATCCTACAACGAGACGATCAACCATGGGCTATTATACATTCCTTAGCAGGAACCTCATCTCGTGGTGTGCAAAGAAACAATACACCATTTCATGTTCAAGCACGGAGGCCGAGTACCGTGCCATGGCCAATACAGTAGTTGAACTCACTTGGATCACCTTTATCCTCCAAGACCTTCAAATTACATTACCGTCACCTCTCATACTCTACTGCAACAACCTTAGTGCACTTCACATGACCGTTAATCCTATTTTCCACGCTCGCAGCAAACATATTGAGCTAGATTATCATTTTGTGTTGAACATATTGCACATGGTCTGCTCATCACTCAACATGTCTCAACCACTCAACAGGTTGCCGATCTCTTTACAAAGTCAATGTTTAATTTAGCTCTTCATTATTTTCGTACCAAACTTTGCCTCCAGAATCGGCAAGTTTTGCGGGAGGGTATTAGCAACACACTCCCCTCAATCAATTCCATCCATGAAGACATCAATTCCACCCTTAAAGACACTTTAGAAAATCATGAAGAAATTAATTTCACCTATGAAAACACTTCAATTTCACCCACATGAAGAAATCAATTCCACCCATGAAAACACTCCAATTCCATCCATGAAGACACTTTATTAAATCTCTCTCCAATTAAAGAAGAATTCAAACATGCAAACCATTACTGCACACTTATTGAAGATATGATTCCAATATTTAAGGAGTTTCAAGGAGTCGAATTTTTTAAATTCAAAATACCACGACTATATCATTCATCCCCTATAAATACCACCTAAGTGTTCACGTTGCCACATTTTTTGAAATAATTTTTTTTTTTTTCAAAATTCATTGTGTTTCTAATTTTCTTTACTGAAGAGGGATTGAATCTGAATTTGAATGGATTTGTACAAAATGTAATATGAAATTATACTAAATTTTGTCTAAATTCATTCAAATTTAAATTCAACATCCAAATTACATGCTTTTAAATACAGTTTTAAATTATTTAAAACCTAGTGCCCATGATATAATATATCAAAAATTATATGATAAATTATGAATTTGGATGAAGGAATTGGAGTATATAAATAGAATTTTTATCATAATGTAAAGTTTCAATACCATTTTTACTAAGAACTTAAAATGTTAGATTATAGACTAACAATGTATATCAAGATTTAACAAAATGGATAGTTATCAATCATTTAAAAATGAATCACAGCACAAATATGGTATAAATGTGCGAAAAATTGTAAGACATGTTGAAGCATAGATGCCACGGCGCACCTCCCGAAACAGCATGCATGTATCACGTACCATCAATTTCATCTGAGAAAAGTAGCACCTGCGTTACCAATATATTCTCATTCACATTTTACATTCGATCACTCAATGCTCAACATATTCAGATTTAACAATAAGAACCTTTAAAAATCTATTCTAGTTATCCATGTCACTTCCACTAAATTTTGATCAAAATAGTGGATTAAGAAAATTCATTTGGGTCGGGCTCGTCTGACATTTGTAACCCTAGAAAGGATGTGGAAGCTCAGGCCTTGAAAGGCTGGTGAGTGGAATGATGCTGTTGATGCAGGAACGATGAGGCACCTTGGAGACTTTATCGAGGATCAGATAAAGCTTTCAGGAAATTGGAAGAGAAGGGAGTATCTCCTTTGTTGATGGAGATAAACTTCACATGCTACAGTACCTATATGGGGGGTTTACTCAGAATTTACCTCTTCTGCTGAATATCTGATTGAATTCAAAGACCAATTATAATCTAAAAGGTTCTATCCTTCAAAAAGTTACTATAAAACATGTTTCTGTGTTTCCGTTTGCTGATATTTTACTACAAATTGGGAGAAAGAAGCTGGAGAAATTTAAAGGGTCGCCATTCTACAGCTAATCTTCTTCTAATCATCTGTAATGCAATTAAGCTTAAGTACCGTAGCTGGTAAAAGGTCGATTGATCCTTTATGCGATATTCTTTTGCTGAACCTCCAGTCCCTGTTTCTTATAATGACCTTATTATGGCTACTATTACATAGCACTCTTTGCCTTCCTTTGGCTAATAACTGCTCTCGATTCATTAGTGGCTCCAAGGCCTCACCAACAAACAGAGACAGGAAAAACAGCTGGGATGTTCAGGAAAAAAGCTTGGGATGCCTTCCCCCTTAGAAGTGCTATTCTCCGCTTCTTCTAAACCAAGCAGAGAAACCTTGGCTGGATAAAGCCAATGCATTCATCTGAACCATCTAGTTTTGCTTAAAGATAACTAGTTAAACATTCAGTTCTTCCAGTGAGAAGAAAGTATATCATCTACAGTAACACAATGGCAAGCTCAGAAAATGCAAAGGACAAAAAAGGAGTCATCAAGCATGCGGTTTATTTAATTCAAAGGAAGGAAAGGTTGACCTTTGTCAACTGAACACATAAATATAAGAAATAGATAATGCCACTTCTTCATATGGTTATTTACCACCAAAAAAAAAACCCATTTAAGAATCAATAATAATTGCTTCTTTCTATGATTCAGGTAGTTTTACAGACAAAGAAATGATTGTTGAGATCTACAAAAAGCTTGCTCTTTCGAATCAAATGAAGAAAAACTCCTTGACATGGCAGTAGTCTGCTAACAAAGTCACCTTGGAACTGATAGACCGAGCTCTAACACAAAAAATAAAAAATTAAATCAGAAACAAATTTGCAATAACAAGAAATAAATATGGCAGTCAGAACAATTAGAACACTACATTGAACAATTAGTGATCCATACACTAGCACTGTTAAGGTACATGCAAAATGATAAAATTAACCCCACAAAGTTTTCCTAGATTTATTGCCCATAGATTTATTGCCCAAGAATACCAAAATGGATAGTCGTCAATCAATTAAAAACAAATCACAGCACAAATATGGTATAAAGGTGCAAAAAATTGTAAGACATGTTGAAGCATAGATGCCACAGCGCACCTCCTGAAACAGCATGCATGTATCACGTACCATCAATTTCATCTGAGAAAAGCAGCACTTGCGTTACCAATATATTCTCATTCACATTTAACATTCAATCACTCAATGCTCAACATATTCAGATTTAATAATAGAAACCTTTAAAAATATATTCTAGTTATCCATGTCACTTCCACTAACTTTTGCAATTGTGAAATCAAGATGTTGAATAGGGGTAATGGATGTTCATTAGAAAAGCATACTTGTAAATAGATGAGCAAAACAGAAGACTCCAAAAATCTAATTGCTGAATCTTCGAAGGCATTTTCTGATCAAACAATCCAAACCACATTCTCTATTATTGAGCTACTTTTCAACAACTTCATTTAACCAAGTTGAAGGCTAGCGATGTTGTCAACATTTGTGTGTGCCATGTCCTGATTTGACAAGATGGTTAAAACCAAGTAGTTTTGTTGTGCGATTAATTGGTTGACCAATTCTATATCATGCCCCATGTGGATCTTATAATTTATAGATATAAAGAGGCACCAAAATATTTTACTTCTTACCCTTTAAATGACATGTCAGTTCTATAATTATTTATTATGTAATCTATCAAGTTCTAAACCAAAAAATAAGTAAATTATTTATAACCTAACTATTGGCGATGTTTCGAGTTTCAAAAGCAACAGCGCTTTCATCAGATAAATTTAAATTGAAGGGTGTTAAGTATAATGGGCTTATGATGAGATTAATTGTGAATCACCAACAGAGGGGTGGAAAGAATAAAAAGATTAAAATTTTTGCAGTTCATACAAATTTGGGCATATATATATATATATGTGTGTGTGTGTGTGTGTGTGTGTGTTTGCTGGGCATGGGGGTGGGGATGGTGGGACCCTATCAATTTTTAGAAAAATCAGGTGGCCATGTCCACCATTCCCACCCCCATGCCCAACAAACAAGGCAAAAAGTCTTAAATTCACCTTTGCCCCTTCTAATCCTCTAGATTAATTAAGACACGTGCTCACAAAAAGCGTTCAGTTCCCAGATTTAGGAAGGCAAGCAGTCCAGATATAAATTTACCATTACTGCTTGATTAATGATACTAAAATGTGATTAACATTCTAAAGATAGAAATATGAACAAGAAAAAGTGGTTGACAGAGTGCTGGCAAAATCAACTATTTTAACATCATCTAGATTTTAAAGCTCATAATAGAATAAATAGAACATTTGAAAAACCCGTCATTTGTTTAGATTTTTATTATAACTTTGACTTTCAAATTAAATGCATCTGGAGAACTTGCCCTGCAAGAATTTTCTAGTAAAGAATTCTTCTATATCTACGGTTAATTGAAGAGAGAAAATGATATGTTAAAGTCCAGCACAAGTGAAAAATGAAGCACCATATAAGAGAACCATGAATCAAATAATTCATAAAGTGAAATCAGGTAGCATGCTTGATAAGATACTTCTGGCAAAACAATAATTTGCATGTCCTAAATTGACAAGGTGCCATCTATCTTCCTGAACAGATGTAGACACCAGATATAGAAAATTGTTACAACCATAGATAAAAGGCCATATGCCCTGTATCTGATGGATTTCTAAGGATTTTAGGACTGTTAACAAAGCATTCATACTTGAAAATGACGAAGGGAATCATAATTGGCGTGTCCAGTTTATTTCTTTCAAGCATTGTTTCATGTGCCTGCAGGAACCAAATATTTCCAGTCAGATGCTGTCAAATACTCCATCAATGCACTTTAAACCCCCAAAACCAGTTCCCAATTATTTACTCACAAAGTGTCTTTAGCATTATGATTACTGAAGTTCCAACCTAAACGAAAACTCTGATAAAAAAGTTGGAAATTGGTACATCACTGTATAACCCAAGTTTTGAACTTAGTGTTTCAACTAAATAGGTGAAAATCTATTAAGCTCAAGAACTTGACAATAAATATCCAACCCAAGTACATAAAGTTTCAGAGCAATTTGGTTGGAAATATGGATTCGTGAAAACAAAATAACTAGCATTATGAGATTTTATGAAAGGCATGTGGTCTAATGATCTTATGCCTTGCAAAGCAATCACAACTAAATTTTTGAACTAGTTAATTGTCCCTAGTTATCATCAAGCAAATGCAACCTTACTTCATTGTTTATACCATATCTTCCCACAATTCAAAAATTCTTAATGAACACCCAAATATCAAAATGAACAAAAATATTGTCAAAGTATTCTGTTCATTATAAAATCATAACATGGTGAAATGTAAAGACTCGTTTCATCACACATGAATTAATTCTTGAATTCTTTTGGAAACTTCCCTATTTTCCCCAACTACAAAAATTTCAACAGAAAAAATATGAATAGGAACTTTTCACTACACCCTTGAAAATATCAATCCATGATATTCCTTCAAACAATACTGTCATGATACATTGTTAGTTCTCCAGTTTCAGTTTCCAATAACTTAACTCATAGTAAAAGAAGAAAAAAACACCTATCAGTAGACACGGGAGTAAATAAAATTCAAAGGCGCACAAGACTTCATCATATTCATAGGTAAGAGATGCAGCGACTCACACTCAAAAACATTTAAACAGTTTTAGAGGCCGGGAGAGGTACGGCAGAGTGTACCCTGTGAAAGAGCTCTGCAACTCCTCGAGGTAGAGCTCAGGCACGAAGTCATCCTTGCCACCGCTACAACACTGTGCAGAGGCAACATAGACTGCACACAGCCTAGCTCCGATGGAGACCTAACAAAATCAGAAAATTTGAACCCATAAGACACAACCCAGAGAGAGAGAGAGAGAGAGAGAGAGAGAGAGACCTGGCGAGGGAGAACCGGCGAAGGGGTGACGCGGAAGACCTGGTCGGGAGTGGGGACGAAGGGGCAGATCTGTTGATGGAAGCTGTCCGGGGTGTTGATCTGATGACGGATTTGAGGGACTGTAGGGATGCTCTGCCGAAGAATCTGTTGCATGAGGACGCCATTAGAGAAGGTTGAAAGAGATGCACAAAGTGTTCTGCGGCGAGGTTTGTATCACAAGCCAGAGAGAGACTGTGTGTCCGTTTGTGCTTGCGTGAGGGACTCACGTTCGCAAATGGGGTTCCGCGTGGGGCGTACGGCTGAGATAACGAGAAACAGAGGTTCGGGCCGCTGGGATTGTAACGAGAAACAGAGGTTAGGGCTGCTGGGATTTGGGCGACGCCGCGACGGTAGTGCGGCAGCTTAGGGAAGGGGGTAGGAAAGAGCGGCGGCTCAGGGAAGGGAGGCTGCTGGAGGGAGTGCGGCGCTGAGAGAGAGAATAGGGTTGCGAGGGGGAGACGGCGGAACCTGATAAGAAGTTAGAATAGACCATTTAATCTCTCATATCATTTTTAAAGTGATGAGTGTTCAAATTTTTCGTCAAAAAAATTGTTAAAAAGTAGTGACACTTATATTTGCACTCAAGTGTACATTTTCAAATGATGGTGCAAATATCAAAGGCCTATGATGGGGATTAATATATCCTACCCATTTCCTTTGCTAATATGGTGACATGTGGATGACTTTCGATATCCACTCTTTTACTGATATGGTGACACGTGAACAATCTCTGGATTTCAACTTTAATTCATAACTATTTTGCGAGAATTCATGGAATTAATGGAAAATCATACTTGAAAACTTTCGATACGAAAAAATTTAAATAAAGTATTAAAACAAAAAGACTCATGTGGGCCCCACAAGGTCTTATGGGCTCCCACACGGATGAGAACTCCTTTTGACTTATGTTTGTATTTAATTTGTAATATTACAAAATAATTTAGCTTGCATGCGTATGTCTAGAAAGGGACCTAATAAGAAATTAGGGGAGAGAGGTGGGGTTGACGTAAGGGTACTTAATAAGAAGTTAGAATAGACCATTTAAGCTCTCATATCATGAGAAGGTTGAAAAATTATCACACTTCTAAAGTGATGAGTGTTGTATATTTATAATAAATTAAAGGTTATATTGAATAATTACATATTCAAGTTCAAATTTTCAATCAAGGGGAAAAAAATGTTAAAAAGCAGTTACACTAACATTTGCACTCAAGTGCACATTTTTCATATGATGATGCAAACATTAAAGGTCTATGATGGGGATCAACATGCCCTACCAATTTCCTTTGCCGACATGGTGACACGTGGATGACCTCCTGATGTCCACTCCTTTGCTGATATGGTGACATATGGACAACCTCCTAATGTTCACTTTAGTTCATACCTGTTTTGCAAGAACCCATGGGATTAATGGAAAATCATACTTGAAGACTTTTAGTACGAGAAGATCCAAATGAAGTATTAAAGCAAGAAGACCCATGTGGGCCCCACACGACTCCATTGGGCCCCACACGAATTGGGCCTCCTTTTGACTTATGTTTGTATTTAATTTGTAATATTGCAAGACAACTTAGCTTGCATGTATATGTCTAGAAAGTTGGAGCATTTATTTTGTTAGTAACTTGTAAGAGTAATTAATGTATCTCGTAAGTTGGTGTCTTTATTATTTGTGTCTTCTATGCTTGTGTGGGAATTGTTAGTTGTTTAATGTCCTTGTCCCCCCATGATAGCTAAGCTTGTTAATGCTTTGTCCCCCCTTGCTAGCTATATATATCCCTTCATTGTAAAAATAAAAGTTAAGCTAAGTTCGAATGTTGAACAGAATTCCATTATTGAGCTTGAAAGCTTGTCCAATCTTCTGATTGTGTAGTGTGAGGCTACGTCGTTCTCTCTGGAGATCAATTGGTGAGAGACCACTATCTATCCAGCAACTTCATCTCCATCTCCTCCCCCTCACCCACACGGCCACTTCTCCTTCCACACCTACACGGCCATCATCCCTTCACTCCATTGTTGTGTTTATATTGGTGATTCAAAGCTTGTCCGATGAACTTATGGCGTAATCTAACTACGTGTTGAACAACGTAGAGTCATCCAATGAATCTATTAGTAAATCAATATTTATTTAAGCCCTTATTTTATATTGTGCAACCCTTTGCTTGAAGCCTAAAATTCTTTATTTGAATAGCACATTTGAACCATTAGATTTCAATATTGATACTTGCTAGTTAAAATCAATTGCATGATTGTTAACTTGGTAGCTTAGAACTTGTAATCTTAGCTTTGAAATAACATCTATATGCATCAGACTTGATTCTTTAGTTAGTAACTCTTGGGACTTATTTTCTGAACACAATCATACACCTTCTCAAAAATCCAACAACATGTGAAATGAAGCATGATTTATAGTGTTTATGTTTAGTTAATTAAATTCTTAATTCAAAGTGTTTTGAGTGTGTGTGCTTATGTGAGGGTTTAACCATAGGACATAAATCAACCAATCTCATCCTACATCATCTTGGTATCAGATCCTAGGTTAGTTAAGTGAACCCTCATAGTCCACAGCCCATAGCCAAATTGGTCCTCCCAAAAATTTCCTTCCTTAGCTGTGAGTCTTTTGCCCTTGTGTTGTTATGTTTTGATGGCAACCAGAGTTGGGAAATGCTATCAAGGTTGTAGGACTGATATGGATGATACCCTTTTAGATGATCTTTAAGCCCAAGTTCAAGTCTTAACTCAATACTTAACTAATGCCCTTGCCATAATTGAGAGGCTAAAAGTCCATGTGGTTCCTGACCCACCTCCAGAAAAATCCAGGACAACCCTTTGAGGTTGATGTTGGCCCGGATATGCGTCTAGAGGGGGGGTGAATAGACGTCTTTTGTAGATATACAAGTTTTTCTACAATCACACAGTTTTCTTAGCAAGAGCAAGAGTATTATATCACAGAATATATTTAAGGCAAATAGCAATAAGTGAGCAAAACAAGAGAGAAGGGATAAGAGAACCTTAATGCGGCGATGTTAACGTGGTTCGATACCAAGCCTACGTCCACGCCTTGAGACCAACTCAAGGATTCTCCAAATCCACTATGTAACCCTTTTTCTCGGTGGAGAAGCCTCTACAGACCAGCTGCTTACAAAAAGCTTTAACAATGGTGCTCACCTAGAGTCACCTTATAATAGCTCACAAGGAACCTCCAATACAATGAATTTGAAAGCAAGTAAATACAATGTAGAATACTCCTTTATGAGCTGAATATACAAGTATAAACCTCACACTATTCTCCTTGTGAATGGTAGGTGAACCAAGAGTAAAGAGCAAGAGAAAGTGAACAAGGATAAACCCTAGATTCTGAATGCTTCAATAAATGTACTTAACAACCAAATGCTTAACTACACTAGAATGAATGCGCAAGACTCACATTTATTGGCAAAGGGGTTGAGCAGCTCGCTGGAGAGCCATTAGCATTAATGGAGTAAAGACAAATTTGAAAAATGGTCGTTACTGTTCATTTAATGTTGCCTACAGCCCGACACTCGTCGAAAAGGTCACGTTCTTGTCAATGAGTCCCATGATTGGCTTCGTCATCGAGACCTTGTGTTCGTTGACGAGATAGCTTGTTCTGAATTTAGGTGGCTCTCGGTTTATCTTCGTTGACGAGTACCCTGTGTACGTCGATGAGACTAACTTATCTACTCGTCGTCGAGACCATGTGTTTGTTAATGAGACTGCTGTTCTGAAACCAGGGAGCTCTCAATTTATCTTTGTCGATGAGTGCCCTATGTACATCGACGAGACTAACAATCTACTCGTCGTCGACACCATGTGTTCATTGACAAGGCAGCTATTCTGAAAGTTAAGGTCTTCTCGGTATTTCCTCGTCGATGATTCCCCTGTGTACGTTGATGAGTCTCTTTTGAATATTCGTCGACGGGGCCTTGTGCTCGTCGACGAGCTACCTTGTTTGAGTGCATTGAAGGAGGCTTTAAATGGAATTCTAACAAGTCCAAAGGGTGTTCTTCGATTGAGTCAAGGTTTATACTTGTTAAAAATATTTTTACCATCTTGCAAGATGTCTTGTTTTGATAAAATATGTTTTGAAAACATTTAGACATCTTGTGCAGTCTAAGGTGACTCAGTATGCATGTGTAGTCTCGGTGTCTATGTTTTACCCTATCATGAACTGAATGCATATGCAGTTTGTCCATCTCTTGCTAGTTACTTTTGAACGGTACCATACACAAAGGAGTTACAAAATCAATCTACCTTATACAAACACACGCATAACCCAAAGCTTGTGCACGCAATGTAAGATCCATAAGTGCTTCGGTTGAGTGGTTGAGTTTCGGATGTGTCATATGTTGGGCTTTATTGATTGTCATTTGCTCTTTATCGATCTGATGCATAATTGACCTTTTATGCTCACTTTGGAATAGTCCTGTATATCTGAACTGGACTAGAGAAAGGTGTTAGCACACTTAAGAATCACTAATGGGTTGTTGTCATCAAAACAAGCTGGAAAGAGGACCCTTAGCAACTAGGGCTAACATTCTCCCCCTTTTTGATGATGACAATCCATTGGTGTTCTTTTTTATGATATATTTTTCTTGAAAAATACTCCCCCTTAAACTGTGCATATTTATTAATTCTTTTAACAATTCCTCCCCCTTTAATGTATTCATTATGTGATAATCATGTTAGTTTTGGAAAAAAAAAAGGGATTCAAATGAAATTTTCGGCAGCATGCCGTCTATAACTTAAGTAGTTTTCCATGATCTTAAACCTACATCAATCCAATATATTACACAAGCAGTTCAGTATTACCATTCAACACAACCAGCTCAGTATTGTCCATTCAACACAAGTGTCTTAGTACAAACAAGCATCCTAGTTATAACATTAGTCCATTTACGAGTTTAAAGTGATTACAATGTTAGGAAAAATAGTAGATGTACCGCAACTTTAATCAAAACAACAAAAGTGATGCAAGGTCATTAATATCCATTAAAATTCCAGGGTTCGATTAAAATTTGCCGAGATTCAATTAAAATTCTGGATCTTCATTAAAATTCATCGAGATGCAATTAAAATGTCGGAACTCCATTAAAACATCAAGACTCAGTCGAATTTCCCTGGGACTTCAAAATCATCGGGTCTCAATTAGAAATCCAGGGTTCGATTAAAATTCACCATGAGTCAAAAATACACCAGGATTCAATCAGATCCTCCCATTCGGGATTCAGGTCGATTTTTCATATGTCGGGTCTCCTCAAGGAAGCCTGGTTAAAATTGGGGTGTCGACAAGCCCCTCCAAAAATACACTCTCTCTCTCTCTCTCTCTCTCTAAGCATTGTTTAGTAGCTTATATAATATTTTCTGCTAGGCCAGTATTTGTTTAGTTCTAAGATTTTCTCTCTCTCTCTCTCTCTCTCTCTCTCTCTCTCTCTCTCTCTCTCTCTCTCTCTCTCTCTCTCTCTCTCTCTCTCTCTCTCTTTGTGGGCTTCTAGACATGCATTAATTTACGTATGCTTAATTTAAAAATATAGTAAAAAAATTTAAAACATAATTTTTTCTCCCTATAAGTTTATATGAAGAGGTAAATTTGATTTAATAATTTCTAAATAATTTATTAAAAATAAGTACCTATACTTGTTATGTAACGACCTGCTTAATAAAATGGTTTTTTTTTTTTTAAATACTATAACACTGAACATACTCTAATACCATACTAGGAGTAAATCAATCACCAACCTAAGTAGCGAGAAGCATAAATCACATAGACATGACCATATGAAAATATATACAATACCATACAATACCAGAGTGTTACATGTTTCCCAAAATATACACATATTACTATTTTCCAAAATACCCTCAACCATGCTAGGATATACAAAAACACTTCCAAAACATACTCACTCTCTGACAGGGCACCACTGAAGCCCCTTTATCTGCGAGCTTGATTTGCTCGCCTACCTGAATCATCTGAAAAATGTTTCAACACTGGGATGAGCCAACGCTCTGTAAGACGAAATATGTTATTACTAGTGTGTGGCAAATGAGTTACAGTATCATGAAAATCTATTTTCATATAAACATGTATAACTGAATATGTAATTACAGTATAAATCATAAAATTCACCCCCTTACCATGTTGCTTAACATAACAGTATTGTAGGTTACTATTCACAATAATTCTACTATACATAGTATGTTCCCTGTTACTAAAATCTATACATACGTAATAGTAACTGAAAGCTTTCCTTGTGGATAATTCTGTGTCATGATTTAACCCCTTATGACAGGGTTATGCGGCCCCATAGGCGGGATTTACCCTGACTGGCCAACCAGGAATAAATCACTATACTCTATCGGTCTGATCTGCCCACCTCAACCCATATTTGATGGGGAGTCTATCCACGTCAAGGGCTTAGGTGATCGACCTACTACCACGTATTATCTAAATAGGTGGTTGCACTCATAACATAACATAATATTTGTAGCAACGGTACCGTGCTCTGTAACTGCATAGTCCAACAGGATCTGATACTATATAATATCTTTATATATACTACTATCTGATTTATCAGGATTCTAAAATAACTATAATAGCCATGATGCTGCATAAACTGTACTGTAATTCATACATCGTATTACTGAGACCTGTATAATCATAACACTGAAACTGCATAATCATAATATTGAAATTCGTATAATCATGGTGTTGAGATTCGTATAATCATGGTACTAGAATTCGTGAAATCATGGTAGTAAAATTCGTAAAATCATGGTAGTAAAATTCGTATAATCATGGTACTAAAATTCATAAAATATACCCCTGTATTATATTCATATTCTCAAGCCACACTATACGTAATACATAATTTTCATAATTAAATTAACTGTATAATATTTCAAAATTTCCTAGCATAGCATATTTCCCTTACCTGACTACTGGAAAGACCCTAAAATATTATGGCCTAACCCCCGTAGGATTTCTTGATCAATACCCTGAAACTGAAAACTCACAGTACTAAATTTCAATATTTCTACGTGTACTTCATTTCTTATAACTACCATAAGATCAAATTTGATTTAAAAAGTCTTACCTCAACTTAGGGATGATTTTCAACTTCGTTTTACCAACGATCTGCTCTGACATACTTGCAGAGAACTTCGCCACGAGCGTCGTGGTGGCTTCGGATGTTTGATCCAGTGACTGTCGGGGCCGGAATCTAAGAGAGAAGGGAGAGGATCCGTGGGAGAGAGAGAGAAGAGAGAGAGAGAGAGAGAGAGAGAGAGCGCTGTGAAAATGTGATAAAAATTTGGTTTTTACCTATTTATAGGGCTAGATTCGTCGACGAGACACGTCACTTCATCGACGAATCCTTTAGTAAATTCGCCGATGAAACCCTGTATTCGTCGACGAAATTTAGGGCAGCCCGACCCGTCTCTCGGTATTTCCTCGTCGACGAAACCCTGTGTTCGTCAACGAAATCCTCCAGACCTTCATCGATGAAACCCTGTGTTCGTCAACGAAGTCTGCTGCCTCCTTTTGTTCCTGTTTCAATTTTCCTCCCTCTTTATTATTAAAATAATATTATTCTTCAGGTCACTACATGTTATACTGTCAATTAAATGTGTTCAACAAAAAGTAAATTGAACTGTACATACTACAAAGTAATGCGATTTTGTGCTGAAATTGAACTAAACTTATTAAATAAGTCACAGATCAATTTTTAGTTATTTAATTCAAATTGATTCTTGCAATATTGCACTTAAAATTAATCATGTGTACTATTTTTTGTTATTTTGGAACACATTTTATACTATTTATAACCATATCTACATATGTACATTATAAATTTAATATGTATATATAAATTTAATATTTAAGGTCTCTCTCTCTCTTTGAGATGCAGGAGGAATTATTAATTAATTATTAAAAAAATGGGTCCCACTCCCACTCTTCACATATCCACTGTCCTATATTATGCCATATACATTGCATGTAATAACCGACTGTATACTCATGTCCATCCATCTATCCATCAGAGAGGGTTAAGGTTGGGAGACGTGCTGTGCAAATCTCGCTAGATGGTCCAACGAAATTTGCCTGAGAAATAAATTAATCTGATCTTGACACGTGGGATCTCACTGTACCAAATAGTGAGATTACGTTAGAATCATTCTGGAAAATACTTTTCAGAATAAGATATTATTTAATATATATTTAAAAAAAAAAGATAAATCAGGAAAAAACGCACGGCTGCTCGGCTTGGTGCCAGTGTTGAGCATTCTAGAGGCTTCGCCATATCATTATTAGAACCATAATGAGCAAAGGCCGAGATGAGACCGTGACGTTGCTTTCTTCATCAATGGAGGTATTTGTGCTAATGTACTTTGAGAGAAGAAAGAGCTGGTTTTGCTTTTGCAAATATTTTCTTGCCCCTTCAGAAATAGATCTTTGCATGACTTTACAAGTAAGGAAGGATCAAAATAAAGATGGCCATACGCTAACATGGGTGATCATCCAACTGTGCTTCGTGGAAAAATTGGGAATTCCATTCTCCATGGAATCTATCTTGTTTGGATCACATTGGTCTCACTATAGGCACCACATTTTCTTAATTAGTTTAATTAATTATTAAAATTTTTAATATATAATTTTTAAAAATTTTCAAATTTAAAATTTTAATTAAGTGCACAATCTTTGTAGATTCTTATATTGAAAATATAATTTGTGGAGATGATGTAAAGTTTAAAAGATTCTTTAAAATTTTAAGGATTTGTAAATTTTGTAATTAAAATATATTTGTGAAATTGAGAGTTTTTTTTTTTTTAGGAAGAAGGACAAAAAAACAATATAGGATATAAATTGTCCCCTCTTCTTTCTAGTTAATAGTATAGATACGCTATTTCAAAAATCAACTACAATTAAAGTAAAATTCTAAATTTTATACATAATTTATAATATCAAATTTTATTACCCCCTCCCAACTACAAAGAATCAATAAGGTGAAGAAAAAAAAATCTTTCTTTCAAGTTAACCTACTTTTTTTTTTATCATTACATTGCTTTTTGATCTTAAAATAAACATGAGAATGAAATATTATAGATTATCATGAAAGATCTTAAAAACATAATAGCATACACCTTAACATGCATTTGGGAGCTTAAATTTTGGATTTTAATTTTGAATTGCATAAGTTGAACACAATAAAATATAAAATTGTAATAGGATTTGTCTAAATTTATACATTTATAAATTCAATTAAGTCTCAAAATTTATACTCCTACATAACTTTAAAATCATAAACTTTAATAATGTACGTTGGGGTTGTGACACATATTCTGAGTGGAACGCATGTACCTAGGGAGAGCAACGTGAAGCGAAGGACCAAAAGACAGATGCAAGATGTAGCTATGAAGGCAAACTATTGATGGTTTGGGGTGTAACCATCAATGGTTTTAGATAGTGCTGTAAGGTGTTCTTCTCGACTTCAAACCCTCAACGATTTGGCCTAAACCATCAATGGTTTCACTCGTAGACATCACAAATTTTCAAATCCAAGATCAATAGATTGGGCTAATCGGAGGAATTTCCTCTAGGGGATTACTACATAAGTGTTTTAGATCAACTATAGGTCTTCTGTATGCATTAGATCATTATATAAACATTATTATGTAACCCTAGATGGGATTAGGCTTTGTGCAAGCTTCATTAAGCTTGTAAGCTTCATCATTGATAGTGAAAATAGTTGCTGCTCCCATGGACATAGGCAAATTGCTGAACCACATAAATTCTTGTGTTTTAATTGTTGCTTTCATTAATTCTCATTGTTGAGTAATTGTTAGGTTCATATATTTCATCATCAAGTGCTTGCTTGCTTGTTCCGTTGATTGTTCGTGAGAGTTTGTATGAGATCTTCCATTGCGCACACTTGACGTCGACATTTGTTTTGTGAGGGCTGATTGTTAAGAACAACAATTGGTATCAGACCTAGATGATTGTTGGCGTGTTTGCACAACAAATAGAAATTTTTGTTAAGTTTTTTGTAAGTTCATGCAAACCTAATGTTATGTTTATGGAACTGATAGTGGTGATACTCTCATGGGGTGGGGTTACATAACAACCAAAAGCCAAGCAAAAAAGCAAAAACCCTAAAGTAGGGGACCTTGGGTATTCAAAATGCATTCATGTTGCTCCACTACAAGCAATACTATCCTTCCAACAATCTTCCATCACCTCAAAAGATAGAAACCTAATAATTCTAAAAAGGTTCTTTCACTAGAAAAGAAAATTGAAAATATTTTAAGTTCCAAAGATTCTTCTATGATAGCAACAATAAGATTGGAAAATTAAAGAGGCACATTTTTGAAATCCCTTTATATAAGATGTCTATTGTGAATTGTGGCTCACATTCTAAGGGAAAGTATGAAGGAAATCAGGGTGCAGCAATGCAGCAAGGAAACTGTTGATGGTTTGGCTTGGGACACCCATCGCAAATTTCAAATTTGAATTACGGAACATTGGTTTGGTTAGGTTTTGGAGAGAAAACCTCCAAGAACTTTATATACATGTTATATCTGATGTATATAGAGTGTAGGTTGATTGTTGTTAAGAGAATTGAAAGGGTTCTTGTATTTCTCTTGTAATTTGGACAAGAAGATAGTGAATCCTTATTGTTTGCTCCCGTGGATGTAGGCATCGTCGAACCACGTAATTCTTTGTGTCTTTGTGATTGTTATTGCTTCCTTTAACTTGTTGTGGTTGTGGATTATTATGTATATTCATCATTAGAGTGTTGTAGTGTGTTTGATCCTTTACATACAAATATAATATATATATATATATATATATATATATATATATATATATATGTCACTGTGCCAATTTGGAGGTTTTACACAATAAATTGATATTAGAGCTTTGTTGTAATGGCCTCTGCATCTTTGTCTGCCAAATTTGATGTTATCAATTAAGTTTGATGGAACCGGGAATTTCAATTTATGGCAAGGAAGTGTGAAGGATCTCTTGGTGTAGAAAGGCATGGTGAAGGCCTTCTACAAAATTCAACCGGAAGGAATGCATGAAGCAACTTGGAATGAATTGGGGGCAACAATAGTATCAACCATCTGACTTTGTTTGGCCGATGATGTGTTATATGACATCATGGATAAGGATTCTTTAGCATCAATTTAGAGAAAACTGGAAAGTCAATATATGTGTAAGGGTTTTTTAAAATCTGCAAATGTAGTGGAAGGAGACTCAGGTAGCAATGGTGGTGATATGCTATGCGTTTCATCGGGTTCGAAGTGCCTCACAGATGATTCTTGGATCCTAGATACCAGATGATTTTATCACATGACAGTAAATAGAAAATGGTTCAAAACTTACATGTCAGTTAATAATGGTTGTATTTTGATGGGAAATGATATTTCATGCAAAATAATTGGTATTGGAAATGTCAAAATCAAAATGTATGACGGTGTTGTGAGAACCATATGTGATGTAAGGCATGCACCAGGTCTAAGGAAGAATGTTATTTCATTGGGCATTTTAGACTGTAACAGATACGGTTACAAGTTTGAAAGTGGGGAAATGAAAGTGTGTAAAGGCAACTCGATAGTGATGAAAAGAGAAAAGGTAGCGAAAAATATCTATGCACTGCAGAGTAATACGGTTGTAGGTGGAGCTACAACTGTAGAATCTGAGTCAGATGTTTTGTGGCATATGCGGTTATGTCATATGGGTGACTATATATATTCAGATGTTTGGGGATTGGTGAGGATAACATCATGGGGCATACATATGTTTTTCGTGAGTGTATCACGAAAAGTCTTGATTTGTCTCATATGGAACAAGCCCAATATTGATGTGTTTACCAAGTTAAACTTGTGTGGTTGAGGTGGAGCACCAAACTAGGAGAGAGATCCCTAGGTTAGACATTGGGACTGAGTACACTGGTTTTGTTTAAGAAGTTTTGAAAGGTTATATGTAGGGCTTGTATGGTACTTCTTGGTGAAGTTAGTTAGTATGACGTTTTTCTCGTGTGATCGATAGCCAAAGGAATCACTAGATGGGAAAGTTACAGATGAATTGTAAACTAATCGGGTGTGAGTGGATGTCCATTGGTGCACAATTCTAGTGATGGAGGATCTAAGCTTGGTGTTATATCCGGATAGTACATCTTTCTGGGGTATAAGAAAGGTGGGTGTAAGTTGAGTAATCTTGTAGCAAACAAAGGGGTGATTAAGGACATCACTTTTGGTGAGAAAGCCATGGGGTAGCAGACTCAGGTAAAGGAAGAGAAACAAATGTCAGAAAACCACGGCAACAACAAACATGTAATTTAGGTGGAGTTAGATACTTAGGGCAAAATTGTAAGGAGTTCTATCTCGGGTCAACATAATCACAGTATGAATGGGCATGTGATGTAGGTGGAGCTACTGGCTTAGGGCAGAGATGACATAGTTCATGTTGTAGGGAGTTTCAGCTCGAGAGACCAGCAAGATCATGGTGGGCCCATGCGCAATGCGCACTATCAAACCGCCACTCAGGTATAAATTTGGCATTCTAGTGTTTTATGCATTCATTACTACCAACAATAAGGTTCCTATTATTTTTTCAAGTTGTCGTGCACAGCAAAGGAAAAAATAGAAGGATAAGTGTCATAGCGGAGGAAATGGAGGTATTGCATATGAACTAGGTGTGAGAGTTGGTGAGGCTTCTAGTGTGGAAGAGGGTGATATGATGCAATGGAGTGATGTATCTGTTGTGTGTGAATAGCATGTTATTAGCTAGAAAGACTTTGACTGAGGTTGATTAGTTGGGAATTCTGTTGAAAATTTTTGACATGAATGTGCTGGGTACGGCCAAAAAGGGTCATGGTTTGAAGATTCGCATAGACAAGGCTGCAGGGAGATTGGTGTTATCTCAGGGTGGCTTTGTGGACAGAAGTGTGGGGAGACTTCGTTTGCCATCTTAAGGGGTTTGTGTGGAGAATCGATATGAAATTTTTACCGCTCGGTACCTAAGGATGGGCTGTGATGTATAGGATATGTCAAAGGTTTCTCATGAATGTGCAATGGGGTGTTTCGGTAGGCAAAAGAGTGGACCGTCGGTTGTTAGATTTATTGAAGACTATGTAAGGGACTTTGGTGATAGAAGGCTTGCAGCAACATTTATGTTTGCTATTATGGGAAGACCTTGTTGGAAGCCTAGGGTGAAGTTTTCAGGTGTAACATCTACGACTAAATCGGGGTTGATGGTAGAAGTCGAAGCTGTCATCGGGAAGTTCAAGCAGCGTTGCTTGGACTTGGTATTTGTCTTCTGTTGCTAGATGGGAGGTGGTCCCCACCCAACGTCCCAAGTTCAAGGTGGAGCAACGGATTCATGTTTTACAATTTCTCCTAAAGGGAAATATGTTCACCAAGGTGGAGATTGTTGTGTATTGTGGCTCACATTCTAAGAGAAAGCATGAAGGAAATCAGGGTGCAGCAGCGCAGCAAGGAAACCATCGATGATTTGGCAACATAATTTCAAACAATTACATTCTCTCTGAAACCGTCGACGGTTTGGCTTGGGACACCCAACGCAAATTTCAAATTTGAATTAGGGGATGTAATGACCCCAAAAATAATTTTTGTGTAAGTGTATTAAATAAAAATAATAATAATAATAATAATTTTATTATTATTATTATTATTATTTTATTAAATTAATTAAATAAACAAACAAATAAAATGAATAGTATTATAATGATAATAAAAACTTATTGAAATAAAGATATATATGCCTTACCTTTCCTAATTCTTCTGGAAAGGTTCAATTGGAAATTGGAAACAGAGAAACCCCAAGCCGAATTGCATGCTTTCTCTCTCCTCAAATTCTCTCTCTCTCTCTCTCTCTCTCCTCAATTTCTACGGCGAATCGTGCGCTGATTGAAGAACGAAAAATATATCTAGGTTCTAATTTTAGCCACCAACATTTTAATCAAAGCGGATTTGTGGTTTGGGTATCGTAGGAACCACTCATGTGATAAGGTAAGGGGAATACATTATGTCAGTTATTTTAGAAATTCAACCAGTTAAATTATAATATGTGATTACTAGAATATTGTATATGATTTTCTAAGTAATTTTATGGGTATGAAAATTATGATTTATTTATTAAATTGTAGTATTTGATTAAATTAGATTTTTGGGAGTATCTTTGGAATTAAATTAAATTGTAGGATTGGATTATATTAAATTTTTGGAAATATTCCTGAGATTAAATTAAACTACAAGATCTGATTATATTAGATTTTTAGAAATATTCCTAAGATTAAATTAAACTGCAGGATATGATCATATTAGATTTTTGAAAATATTCTTGGGATTAAATTAAACTGCAGGATATGATTATATTAGATTTTTGGAAATATTATTGGGATTAAATTAAACTGCAGGATTGGATTATATTGGATTTTTGAAAATATTTTTGAAATTAAATTAAACTGCATGATTGAATTATATTAGATTTTTGGAAATATTTCTGAGATTAAATTAAACTACAGGACTGGATTAAATTAGATTTTTGGAAATATTCCTGTGATTAAATTAAACTGCAGTATTTGATTATATTAGATTTTGAAAATATTCTTTAGATGAAATTAAACTATAGAGATTTGATTAAATATATTTTTTGAGGAATATTTTGGAATTAAGTTAAATTGCAGGGATTTTTGGGGAATATTTTGGAATTAAGTTAAATTGCAAGGATTTGATTAAATTAGATTTCTAGGAATATTTTGCAATTAGATTAAATTACGGGGATTCGATCATATTGGTATTTTTAAATATGTTAGAAATTAAATTTGTAACGACCTACTTATCTTATCATAAAATTAAACATAATAAAAAAATAGTCAACTCGAAGCCGAGGGTAACGGGGACACATCTGACATTCACAGCGGAAAACTAAGTAGTAGTAAGTGCAAATCACATTTTCAACCACACAATACACAATACCAGAGTCAACTATAATCCCAAAACATTGTATTTATATACAATCTCACAAAAATACAAAAATAGCTCTAAGATCCCATATCACAATCTTCTGATTTTAGTTCAAACTTATCCTCCTAGCGGGGTAGCTCAACAAACTCAACGGCGGCCTCGATCTGCCGGTCTTTCTAGGTTTCCTGAAAATTATTTAATATTTGAGAGTGAGACACTTTTCAGTAAGGGAAAATAAACTAAATACAGTCGTGTGGCAACATGAATATTTTTTGCTATAATACATATACAATACATTTTATAAGCTGGAAACCATTCATCATATCATATTGGAATAAACATATACTTTCATAATTTCTAATAATTCGTACTGATCATGAAATTTCTGATATAACTGATAATACTGAAAATTTACCTAAAATGCATAATTAGCTGATGTGATGTATTAACCCCCATAATGGGTTGTGTAACCCAAAGGCGGGACTCGACAATGGCTGGCCGACCATTGGCGAGTCAAAAATGTCTGTAAGTACGATGGACCCACCACACCCTAGTCTAGAATGCCAAGTGGACGTCTACAACTCTACACTGAAAGTCACATCGACTATCCATCTCCTACCCCCTTGTGGGGTGGTTAGCATAAGTCTGAACATAATATCTGATCTGTATAGCAATGGTACCGAGCTCCTATAACTGAACTAAACTATCATCTAGGTTCTGATAATAAATAATACATGATAATATACAATTTAACGTAAATAGATTGATAGCATGTTTTGTAATAACATAAAAACATACGGTCTTGCGCCGTTTACTTTCATATCTGTGGCCTTGCGCCATAATCATACATACAGCCTTGCGCCAAAATCATACATACAGCCTTGCGCCGAAATCATATATCAACAATTCCCAAAACTAAATTTTGGTATTTTTCCATGAATAACATTTCCTATAACAACGGTAAGACTAAATTTTGCATAAAAAGTCTTACCTTAACTTAGGGATGAATTTCAACTCTACCCAACCAACGATCTGCTTTGGCAGACTTGGAGAGAACTTCTCCAGGAGCGTTGTGGTGGCCTCAGATCGTCAATCCGGTGAACAGCGGAGCCAAAATCGAAGAGAGAGGAGAGAGAGAGAGGGATTTTTCTGCGTAAAAATTCGAGGTGTGCACTATTTATACCATAACCTTCGTCGATGAGCCACATCACCTCATCGACGAGGTCAAAAAGGTTACTCGTCGACGAACTCTCCCCCTCGTCGACGAAATTCAGAGTCGTCCAAATATCCTCTCGGTATCTTCTCGTGAACGAAGCGTACCCTCATCGATGAGCCCACAGTGCAACGTCGTTGACGAACACGGACGAAGCTTGCTATCTCCTTCATTTATTGTTTCCATTTTCCTCTCTCTTATTATTTAAATAACATTATTCTTCAGGTCATTACAAAATTTAAATATGGGAAGTGGATCATACCCGTATTTTCTTTAGAATTTAATTGGTTAACAGGAGCATGTGAGCCTAGGGATGTTAGGATAGTAATTATTCCGAGGTTGAGCTGATTAAACTAGGGTATATGAATACAGGGATTTATACGAACGCCGTAGACACTACTTTAGGATCCCTGCAAGCATTTCTCCAAGAATCAGGTAAGGGGAATAAATTATGTCAGCTATTTTTAAGGATTAACCGATTAAAACAGAGCATGTGTTTACAGAAATATTATATATAATTTTCTAAATTATAAGACATATGATCATGATGATTTTGGGCACCATAAACATATTCAGTATCGCGGCTATTGACATTTCTGTATACAACCTGTCATATCATATCTTGGCACGAAGCCATCATATCCTAACTCGACATATAATCGTCATACCCTAACTTGACATATTGTTGTCATATCCTAACTCCCCAATACTCTATATATTTCCTGAGATCAGCACAAACCACAAATTTCACTGTATAATAACATAAAAATCCAACATGTTTATTTGTGCAGTAAAAACATTCACTCTCATGCCACACGATTTGAACGTTAATCCATAATATGGTAAGTCTATGGGAAAAACCAAAGTGAGTAAGTTAATCATCTCCGTTACCCGAAATATACATATGTTGGATTAGATACAATAATGGAAATGGACATACATAGTTTTCAACAAAAATATATTTTTCCCAGACAACTTACCATATTATGGATTAACGTTCAAATTGTGTGGCATGAGAGTGAATGTTTTTACTACACAAATAAACATGTTGGATTTTTATGTTATTATACAGGGAAATTTGTGGTTTGTACTGATCTCAGGAAATGTAGAGAGTATTGGGGAGTTAGGATATGACAACTATATGCCAAGTTAGGGTATGACGATTATATGTCGAGTTAGGATATGATGGCTTCATGCCAAGATATGACATGACAGGTTGTATACATAAATGTCAACATGTTTATGGTGCTATGTTGAGCCGCGACATTGAATATGTTTATGGTGCAATACTGAATATGTTTATGGTGCTCTGTTGAGCCGCAATACTGATTATGTTTATGGTGCTCTGTTGAGCCGCGACACTAAATATGTTTATGGTGCTCTGTTGAGCTGTAATATTGAATATGTTTATGGTGCTTTATTGAATCGCGATACTGAATATGTTTATGGTGTTCTGTTAAGCCGCGATACTGAATATGTTTATGGTGCTCTATTGAGCCTCGATATTGATTATGTTTATGGTGTTCCGTTGAGCCACGATAGTGATTATGTTTATGGTGCTTTGTCGAGCCACAATACTAATTATGTTCATGGTGCTCTGTGGAGCCGCGATATTGATTATGCTTATGGTGCTCTATTGAGTCATGATACTGATTATGTTCATGGTGCTCTATTGAGCCGCGATACTGATTATATTTATGGTGCTCTGTTGAGCCGCGATACTGAATATGTTTATGGTGCTCCGTTGAGCCGCGATACTGAATATGCTTACGGTGCTATGTTAAGCCAGGAAAATATGTACTCTTGATTATATAGGAATGAGTTACAGATTGCAAATGTTTATGCTCAATATAGAAAACATGTATATATAGATTTATGTAAATAGAGAAATTCAGTAAACCAAAGCATGCTTTGAGAAGGAAATATGAGTTGAAAATATAAAAGTGTGAGTACAGTTTTACATGATTTGTCAGATAAAGTTAATTATTTAATGGATGTGCTTAGGATACACTAAAAATTCATCTGCCACATGATAGTAATTTATTCCTTTTTACTGAGAGGTGTCTCACCCTATCCATATCTAACATTTTTCAGATGCCATGTGAAGTATGACAGTAATCAGAGTGCGTAATGGAAGCATGGGTGGGATAAAAAGCGTGGGTGGGATAAAAGGTCATTGGTTAGAATTGTTAGTATTTTATTTATGTTTCTGATGACCTTAAAATCTTATTGTTGTATTGGAATTTTTATTGTAATAAAGGTTAATTTTTAGTGCCCTGGCAATTGTTATGGAGATTTTCCGTTGTTTTGTTATATGGTAATAGAAATTTATTTTAAATAACACTTCGGACCCTAGTTTTGGGTTCGGGGTGTTACAAGGGACATTGGTTTGGTTGAGGTTTGGAGGGAAAACCTCCGGGAACTCTATATACATGTTATATCTGATGTCTATAGAGTGTAGGTTGATTGTTGTTAAGAGAATTGAGAGGGTTCTTGTATTTCTCTTGTACTTTGGCCAAGAAGATAGTGAATCCTTGTTGTTTGCTCCTGTAAATGTAGGCTTTGCCGAGCCACACAATTCCTTGTGTCTTTTTTATTGTTATTGCTTCCTTTAATTTGTTGTGGTTATGGATTGTTTTATATATTCATCATTAGAGTGCTGCAATATGTTTGATCCTTTACATACAAATATATATATATATATATATATATATATATATATATATATATATTTCGTTGTGCATATTTGGGGGTTTTACACAATAATTTTTGTACTTGCTTTTAGGACCATAGATCCAACTAGGACATTGAATTTGAAAATACATGAGATTAGGTTAATTTTTAATATGAACTTAATATTATACTAAATTTTATTTAATTTACATAAATTTAAATTTATTACTTTAATTTCATGTTCTCAAACAGAAGTATCAATTAAATTTAAATGAAACTTCCTTATATTAAAAAATAGTTTGCAGATAACTATAAATATTAACCATCCAAAGATAATCAAAAACTACAATTATCATGATCTAAATTCTAGTGTTTAGTATTCCGAGCTCATACAAATAATTTAAGGGACTATTAATTTGAGAATTAATATTACAATTGATTGAATTTAAGGTTACATTTTGTTGAAGGAAAATATTTTTTTTGAGACAATTTTTGTAGTTTATTTTGTTTAGTACCAACATGCATAAATGGACAATATATTTTAAATGAGTTATATCTCATTTGAGTATTTATTTTTCATTTTTCTCATTTTCTCTCCAATTATCGAAGAAAATAGTGTCACTTTTCCTCTGTTTTTCTTCCCCCAACTTCTTCGTGTAAATAAAACCAAGTATACTAAAGCTAAACCTATCTTTTCTTCTCTTCTTTTCTCTTCACTTTTGACAACTAAATTGAGTTACCTAGTTAAGATTAAATTGCAACTTCGTCAAAGAATTTTTTTTTTTTCTAAATAGACAAAGAAATTTGAAGAAACACTATCTTTTCTTTTTTGTTTTTTATTTTGTAATGATAAATCAAAGAACTCTAAATTATGATACAAATGTTATTTATATGCTCAAAATCTTTCATCCACATTTATAATTTCTCATATGATGCTTGATATATTATATCATGCGCACTATGCTTTAAATAATTTAAAACTGCGTTTGAAAGCATGTAATTTGGGTGCTGGATTTAAATTTGAAAGGGCTCGGTGTCTCAGATTGAATGCTGGACTTGTTATGAAATTCTGAGCCAAGGCAGTTAGTATGACTTGTTTCTTAGTAAACATATCACCAATGGCATCACAAGATGGGAAAGTTGCTAAGGAGGTGTGGACAGGTAACGAGGTAGACTACTCCAGATTGAGAGTATTTGGTTGTCTAGCCTATTCGCACATCCTTTGTGAGGAGAGATCAAAATTTGAGGCGAAATCTAGACAGTGCACCTTTTTGGGATATCAGAAAGGTGTTAAAGGGTTCAAACTGTGGGATCTAGTGGCAAATAAAGTAGTGATCAATAGAGACATGGTTTTTAATGAGAAAGCTATGTTGCGGCGTACTCAATAGGAAATAGAGAAACAAGTGCCAGAAAATCGTAGCAGCAATGAGCATACGGTTCAGGTGGAGTTGGAGACTCAGGGTAGAAATGCAGGGAGTTCTAGCTCGAGAGATCAACTGATGGTGTAGGTGGAGTCAGAAACTCAGGGTGGAGATGATGATGTTCAGAACGCAGGGAGTTCTAGGTCAGATGACCAGCAGTCGCGTCGCAGTATAGTTGTAGACAGCCTTAGATGCACCGTCTAGCCACCCCCAAGTACGAATTTTATGATCTGGTGTCTTATGCACTTATCACTAGCAATAGGGATCCTACTACCTTTCAAGATGCAGTACACGACCATAAGAAGGGTAGTTAGATAAGCGCTATGGTGGAAGAGATAGAGTTGTTGCATAAGAACTAGGTGTGGGACTTAGTGGAGCTTCCAGCTAGGAAGAGGGCGATTGGATATAAGTGGGTATACAGGAAGAAAGAAGCAGTTTCAGAAAAGGAAATAAAGAAGTACACGACTTGCTTGGAAGCAAAGGGATACTCGTAAAGGAAGGAAGTTGATTATGATGAAATCTTCTCCCCTGTGATCAGATACACTTCCATCAAGGTGGCACAATACGATGTGTATCTAGAGTAGATGAACGTAAAGACGTCATTCCTCCATGGTGATTTTGAGGAGCTGATTTACATGATACAACCAGAAGGGTTTTGCCAACTTAAACAGGAGCACTTAATTTATAAACTGAAGAACTCACTTTACGGGTTGAAGTAGCCTCCAAGTTAGTGGTACAAAAGGTTTGATGCCTATATGATCTGTATCGGCCACATGAGGTGTGAGTACGATTGCTGCGTCTATATAAGGAGTCTTGAGGACGAGTGTCTCATATTTCTGTTACTTTATGTAGACGACATGCTAATTGCTGCTAAAGACATGACTAAGGTAAATCAGTTGAAAATTCTATTGGGAAAAGAGTTCAACATAAAAGACTTGGGTGCAACCAAAAGGATTCTTGGTATAGAGATTCTCAAGGATAGAGTTGTAGGGAGAATATGGTTATCTTAGGGCGGCTATGTGTAGAAGGTGTTAGAGATGTTTAGCATGGTTAATTCTAAATCGGTGAGCACACCGTTTACGAGTCATTTCAGGTTGTCTACCACTTAGTGCCCTAAGACAAATGATGAGGTTCATGACATGTTGAAGGTCCTCTATGCCAATGCAATGCGGTGTCTGATGTATGTCATGGTATGTACGAGGTTGGACCTAGCACAGGCTGTTAGCGTGGTGAGCAAGTTCTTTTCGAATCTAGGTTGACAACATTAGGATGCAGTCAAGTGGATTCTCAGGTACTTGAGGGGTACAACCGGATATGGCATTATATTCAGTAGACAATAGAGTGATCCATCAGTGGTATGGTATGTGGATGCTGACTACACAGGAGACTTGGATGACAAGAGATCTACCACAGGGTATGTATTTACCCTTGTGGGTGGGTTTATTTGTTGGAGGTATATGGTGCAGTCGCTCGTTGCCTTATCTACTATTGGGTCAGAGTACATGGCAATGGCTGAGGCTACTAAGGAAGTGTTTTGGCTCATAGGATTGGTCAGGGAGCTGGGCATCTAGGAAGGTGGAGTTAAGCTATAGTGTGATAGTTAGGGTGCCACCTACTTGACAAAGAATCAAGTGTATCATGCGAGGACAAAACACATTGATGTGCAGTTTTACAAGATTAGAGAACTGATTACTTCATGTGAACTTCTACCTGAGAAGGTTCACACATTTGACAATGCAACTGATATTTTGACGAAGCCGATCACAAATGGAAAAGTTCAAGCATTGTTTGGACTTGATTAACGTCTCTAGATGCTAGACTAGAGACGGTCTTAATCTACTGTCCTAGGTAGAGCAGTGGTTATGCTTTTCGATTTGTCCTAAGTGGTGAATATTCACCAAGGTGACAATTGTTGGGGATGTGGCTTATATATGATTGGAACGCATGCACTGGGGAAAACCATTGACGGATTGGTCGGTGGTATCAGAGACGGTTTAATCTTGGTATCAAACTGTCAATGACTTCAATCTACAGGATTCAGCTTTTGGCATTAAACCGTCGATGGTTTCGTTCGACACAAGTTCTAGAATTTAAATAAGAGATTAGTAGATTATGGTTTTTGGAGGATTTTCTTCTAGGGATTGTTACAGGGATGATTTAGATAGGTTCTAAGGTTCCTGTACGCTTAGGGTTCGTATTCAATCAACGTTTGTAACCCTTTGATGTAAGCTTGACATTGAGATAGTGAAAATTCAGTTGATGTTCCTATGGACGTAGGCACATTGCCGAACCACGTAAATCTTGTGTCTTCGATTATTGCTTTCGTTGATACTCTTTGTGAGTGATTGCTTGTTCCGTATTGTTCATCATTGAGTGCTTGCATTGCTTGTTTCCAATTCAATTGTGTGGTTTCCACTGCGTATTCGCATCAACAATCCATCTAAAGATTTCTTTCCTTCTTAGCTGAAAGAGAGTTATAAATTCTGGAATGACAATATTAATCTCCTGGACCACTAGCTGGAATAAGGTTCCATATTTTGGCAAACAAATTAAGATTAAATGGTGGAATGTAACTTTGAGCAATTTGAAAAAAATTGGCTATATCCACATGGTTTGAGCAAAACCCACACCTAAACAAGTCTTATAACTAGTTATAATTATTAATGGAAAAGGCTCAAAAGCAGGCAAGGTTTGTGTCGACAAAAACTAAAGAAGAAATGTTTTAGATCCTCGACGAGTCTATGTCTACCTACTTAAGTGAAGATAATGTTTGCTAGACAAATTATTTTGTAGGATAATGAAGATGATTCTTTCAGAATCAATTTCTTGCAAGAATAAGGTCTTTCGACATAAATTGACAAAAACAGTGAAGTAGAGTCGTGAAAAAAGTAATAAAGTAGATGTCTTTCTAAAAGTATTAAAGTAGATGTTGACTTTTTGAGTCTGATCCTTGTTTTGATGCTGATAAAGCACTTGAAACCAATGTGTGTGCCTAGTACTTGAACAGGTCGTTAATTCCGAACACACACATTAAAGAGGATTGATGGAGGCCAGAAAAGACTTAAAGCACATACTCTTGGAACACTCATGGAAGACAGAAGGGCAAAAAGACAATAAGACATTTGTTCTTATTGTAAATGTTTTTTGTTTTAATTTGATCTGTAATAATTGAATGACATGCATGATGTGGATGTAAGCTCAACATGATCGTAGTTTGACTATAGAGAACTAAATGACCTTAGGGCACCCTTCAGTCGACCGACGCCAAATTTTTTGGGTATATGCTCAAAGGCTTTAGACTGACCATAAGACCCATAATTCTGCACCAAAAAGTTTCCTATTGACTTAGAACTAATTATCATGTGATTAGGGACATTGCATAAGAGGAATAGGATCGAAATGCCCAAAGTTGGCATGTTCAGTTAACCGAACTCTAATACACAGAGGACCTCGGTCGACCGAACTTCCTCAGGGTCAACAGTTTGACCCTTCGGTCGACCAACCTTAAAATGTGTTTCAATGCTCTGGTCGACCAAACTGACCCGTGGGGAGATCCCAACGTCCTGGTCGACGGAACCTTTAGTAGAAAATTGACCTAGTCGACCGAACACCCAAGTTTGGTCAACCGAACTCATGTATGGTCGACCGAACCTTGAAGGGTTTTGGATCACCATTGGATGTAGGTCAAAAATTCCCCGGTCAACCGAACTTAGTGAGATGGTCGACTGGACCTTAAAAATGGTCAACCGATCCTCTCGGGTTGTCAAAATTTTTACTGAGTTAAATGAGGTTAATTTTCCTAAACAGTTTTAAAACAAATTTAATAATTACCCCTATGTCCCCAATGGTCAAAATTTTGGGCATCTCTATATATATGTCCTCATTTGCCCTGATTAAGGAGAGATTAGCAAATAGGATTATCAAAAATCCTCTAAACCTTTTATACTCTAGTTTGCCATACTATATATTTTTTCAAGCCAAATTTTTCACACTCTCTTTGATTTGTCTTTGCAAAACCATCTTTGATAAAGAGGGCGTTTATTGTATTCCTTTCATTTGCATTATTATTGCAACTTAAAGAGTGAATATATTTGGGTTCTTTATATATTATTTTAAAGCTAGCATTCTCTCTAATCCATTATTGTTGAAATTATTTTTTAGAGAGTTAGCTTGAGTTGATCCTAGATTATTTCATTGATAAATATTATCTTGGGATAACTCTTTTCAGCTTGAGAATCTTTGCACTTTTGTTGCAAGATTCAAAGGCTAATGTTTGTGCTTATTGCAAAAATATCTTTTTAAGAAGGTAATCTTCACTATCTCCTCAGTTCATTACTGAAGATATTTTTGTGGAGAAACAAAGATATTTGAAGTATAAATCTTTGAAATATGTTTCATTGACTTCAGTTTGTTTAATTCAAAAATTTATCTTTACAATATCTCTCATATTACTTGATTGATATATTCTTTGAGAGATTAAGTTTATAGACCCTAATCTCTATTGTGCTTAACATTGAAAATGTATTTGTTGAGATATTTGATTAGGAAGTTAGAAAGTCCTTTGATCATCTGTTGATTATAATATCTTGAATCAAAGGTACTACTCTCACATATACACATTGACATACACATTGTTGAGAGTTAACACATTGGTTAACAAAGTCTCACTTGAGCTTAACATCCTATCATATGTGAGTGGATTAATTGATTGAACATAGTGGTACATATCTGCTTAGTGTAAGAAGCATATTTGTTTGTACACAAATTTGAATATCTGTTGTATTCATGACGTGTGGTTGGAATAGGGAGACTTGCCCTGTGAAAAGTCTCGGATTGGTTCAGACCCAGTTAAGAGAACTAGGGGCACCATCCTGTTAAGGTGTTATATTAGGTGTCACTCCACCTGTTAAGTGAGTTTTAGTGGAATCTTTTTGCTTGTGAGCTTGAGGTGGGGACGTAGGCAGTATTGGCCGAACCTTGATAACATTTCTTGTGTCTGATTTTAATTTCTGCAATTTAAATTTTAGCCCTTGAATGTTTGCATTTAATTCTTAATTAGGTTTATAATTGTATAGAAAGACCCTAGGCTTGTGTAATATTGTTGCTAGTTAATTTGTCCTAGGAGATAAATTTTTTAAATACCCAACTCACCCTCCTCTTGAGAATATACCAATTCCAACAGTAGATGCCTTAACAAAAACAATAAATTTGATGCCTCGATAAAATGATAAAGTGAAGAGATTCCTGTCAGAAAAGGAGCACTCCTTCAAATAAGAAAGGAATGGGGAAGGCCTCAACACGTACTCTCCATTTCTCAAAATACTCTTATATTCCCTATCTACTTCTTATATTCTCGATCTATTTTCAAAAAGCTACCTTGTATTAGACAAAACCCTCCTCTATTTTCTCAATAAAATTATCTTGTATCCGGAGCAGATCAAGTAATTAGTATTGTATCATCATCTAAATTTGAAGTCATTAAAACAAAATCGTTTTATTCAACCATTATTGAGTATGTTTCCTGTTTATATTGTTATTTTATATTATTATTTTTCCTGTTTATATTGTTATTATTTGTCTTGCTTGTATTGTTATTATTTGTTTTGCTTGTATCACTTGGGTGTTGAAAATTGGTTTTTCTTTAGGATATTTTCCATCATTTTGCCCTTGGAATTAGCCTTTACTTGTATTGATGAACTTGTATCAACTGGGTGTTGAAATATTGGTATTAGAGTCATGTTGCCATCGTAATGATAAGAAGATCTCCCCCTAAGATTATCATTGGGTTGATAGTGTTTGACCAGGAAGGCCATTACAAGACCGTAAGACCTTGACTAGTTTGAGCATGGGTTACATCTTTTATAACTTTAATAGCAAGCTTTTCGATAGTAGTTTTGTTATAGAGGATCAAACATGACAAACAATATTAAGTCACAAATCATATTAGGAAGACAAAGAACTTTTAAATTATGAATTACCAGTTTTTGACAAACACACCATATATAAAAAGGAAATTTTTAGGTTTTAAATCTAAAATAGGACAAAAGATGAAAGAAATAAATATTAGATTTGCAGACAAAACAAATAGTATGAATTATTTTTAATAAATTTCTAAAGAAATATGTAAAATTTGCGCATAATGAGTATATATATATATATATTTGGAAGAACTTACATAGTAAGATGACAAGTATATAATTTTTTAATAATTTTTTTTATATCAATAGAGAAATTGGGTCATTTTTAAATTAAGAGTAATACTAAAAATTAATAATTAATCTTGTACAATTTAGTTAAACTCATAATAAATGTTATACATAATATAAAAAGAAAAACTATTTTATTTAAAATGAATAATTAGATTGCTAATATAACACATAATCTAGATATACCTATTTATTGTTTTTATTTTTTTTTAAAAAATAGTTAATAATAATTAGATATAATGATGGATTAATTTAGTATTTTAGATATTTAATAAAAGCAATTTTTTGAGCAAGTAAAAACTAGTGTAGTGAATATGTAAGATGTGAAAAATTAATGAAACCATCTTTTACCATGGACTCAATGTGAGTAGGTCGATTTGCTATTATAGAAGCCTAAAGATTTTTTTTTTAATAAATATTTTATTTTAACCCATATTTTAATTCCTTTTTGAATAAAAAGATGAATCCTTGTTTTTTTTTTCTCTGAAAAAAAATTTCAAAAATATCGTTTATAAGAAAAAGTTGTAACTCTTTAAAAAAAAATAAAAAATATAATGCTACGCCATATATGAGAGAGTATCGACAATTGGATAACTTAAATTTTTCCTGAGCATAAATAGATTTTTCTAAAAAATCTTCATTCATGACGTAATAGACTTAAAAAAATCATATAATATTAGCACCTTTAAATATCTTATGAAATTTAACCAATATGAGAACTGAGTGTATATATTAAAAAAAAATAAAAGTCATATACTCTTATTCCATATTGTTCAATTTAATAGTATTGTAAAGTCCCATATCCAAAACTTTATAAATTTAAATTGTAGTTGATTATATATTCATTTTAATTTATTGGAGATTCAAATCAGTCATGGTTAGTCTGTATTTATATTTTTAAATAATGGCAAATGGAATTCTTGGTTTTGGTCAGCTAAATCACTAGGTGCCGTGTCTCAACTCTGGACTTCTCTCTCTCTCTCTCTCTCTCTCCGGGGAAGACGACTTCCTCAATACAAAAAACAGGTGCCCTGTCTGGACACTCCCGTGGGTCATGGAGTGCTTGTCGTTCTTGTGCTTCTAAAGTCTTGCCGGGCAATTGGGTTCTCGGAAAATTGCGATTTGGCATCTGTGTTTGATGATTTTCTGCATTCCCACGGAGAAAAATTGAAGGTGAGTTTTGGCCACTAACTAGGAAAAAAATGAATTATATAAAACAGAGCAAGACTTGAATTTCTGAATTGATAGCTCTGTTACATCTGTTTTTTTTTTCTCCGTTTTTGAATCGAGTTCTGCAGACAAAAATGGATTCTAGTATCTCCTCTGGCATATGTTGTTTTGGGAGAGAAATTTTTATTTGGAGAAAAAGTAAGAAATCGAGACCCCTCATGCGGCAAAAGGTGGAAAGGGCGCCCTCGTTCGATTAATTTCATTTTGCTTTCAAACTGACCGCATAATCCCAATGTCTCTGATGATTAAATTAATGAAAGTAGTGAACTTTATTAAAGACGCAATAAAAAGTAAAGTGGGTTTTCTGTCGATGAGAAGAATACAAATATGTAGAAAATGAAGTGGGTTTGGTTGTTTTGCTGTGTTGTTACCTGAAAATGGGAAACATGGTCCTTATCAAGTCGCTTACTTAAATATGGTAGGAAAGGAGGAAAGGAAAGTCGACATTCTTTTTTATGGTTGTTAGTTTCGATTTGGACTTGGTTCCCATTTTATCGATGGCATGTTTTTCTTGTCTGTTGAAGAGTGAATCTTTGCCTCTGCACCTAAAGTCTCAAGTTGCTGATCAGTGCATTTTGTTTTTGTTTTGGTTTTAGTTTTTTTTTTTTTAATTGATATTGTTTATAGAATTTAAGAAGTACCATTCTATTCGCTTTGTTGACATTCCTTGCTCTGCTGTTTTTGTTTTTTCATGTTTTGATTCATTCTCGTTTGTTCTTCTGGATTTGCAGTTAGGGGATCAGTGTTTTAGTTTGTTGGGGGCTATGAGGTGTTTCTTCTTCTCCAACAGAAACAAGAAGGATGAACGGAAGATCACAAAGCCAACAGTGGTTCATTCAACCAATTCTGGATTTAGTGATCGTGAAGAGAGGAGATCTGTGTCTGAAAATTCTCAAAAAGTGTCAGATACTAGCACAGAATCTTTGGGGAAGACTTCATTCCCTAGTTTCCCTCAGAAACCCAGCAATCTCAGAGTGTTCTCATTCACTGAGCTGAAGACAACCACGAAGAATTTCAGCCACTCGGTCATGATTGGAGAAGGTGGGTTTGGGAGTGTCTATAAGGGTGTGATCAAGAGTTCAAGCGATCCCTCGGTAAAAGTTGATATTGCAGTGAAACGGTTGGGAAAAAGAGGCTTGCAGGCAAGGTGTCTTTCCCTTGTGACTATTTTTGTTCTTCTTTCATTTGTATAGAGCTAGAAGCAGTCTATAGTCATGTCATGTTAACTTTGCAAAATTTTGTTTGACGATTCCTCAAAATAACTTAAGAAGAAGTATATACAGTATGAATTATTATATCTCAAGGGGCAACCAGCATGTTCATGTGCGGGTTTCAGTTGCTAGCATATGTCAAGGAGTTGGTTTTGCCTAGGACTCATTGCTTAGGATTTGGCAACTTGTCATAGCAACAGAAACTATAAAGGCCCAACAAAATTTCAAGCTTGGAAACAGTGGATTATATATGAACTGAAATTCGCTGTGTTTCCTAGTTAGCTGCTGATAGAATACATATTTCAATTCCTTATCCTTTTTTTAGATTGAGAGGGAAATACATTATTTGGAGGACAATATATCCTCCAAGAAAAAGCAAAGCAGACAAAATGCATGATATACCAAATACTGGTAAGTAAATAAAGCTCAAAGTGTTTTTGCATATCAACTAACCACACCCATCTAAACAAACAAAAAGCCAAGCACCATAGGGAAGCCAAAAAGAGCACCTTGTTCGACACCAAGTCATGACTCATAAGACATCTCCCTCACTTTAAAGATTCTAGCATTCTGCTCCAATCATAAGCAACACACCATGCAAAAGTAGCACACTTTTCTGAAGTATCTTCCCCTCACTCCTGCCATGAAATTTGAAAACCCTTACACTTCTAGAGAAAAAGTGAAAAACAAACTCCCCAAGGAAGAAGAACACAACTAAAGCTCCACAAAAGCACTCCAAATGTGTCAAAGAGGTATAATAATGCAAAAAACAACTGTGTTCCTTGCCATTCTAGAAACAAAGAACACAAGCATGTGGAGGCACAGCTTTTAAAAAGGTCTTCTGGCCTCAGGTAAATCATTGATATTAATCCTATTGAGAACTATAGGCCTGTTAAGGCTTGATGTACATTGTTGGCCCACAACCTAACAGCTTAAGATTTTAGGTAAAGTGGTAATCTAACAAGACCAAACAGGGCATGAATTTTGGAAGGAGTCTTGGCTTTTCAAAAAAGATACTGTAAAAAGAATTAATGAGACTTAAAAACAAACAAACAAACACTCAATAGGAAAATTTTCTTGAGGCATAAAGTAAGCCTAAGATCTGAATGCAAAACAAGGTCCCCTGTTACTCTCTCATTCAAATTTTCTTTCTTTGGAAGTAGTAATTTGAAGAAACAATGACCTCCTCATAAAGAAGGGAATTAGAAATTTGAGTTTGAAAGACAATAAAGATGAGGAAAAGCAGTACCAAAAAGTTAAAAAAAAAAAAAGGGAAAAAAGGAAGAAGCAAGCATGCTCAACCCAAGGCTCCTTCCCAATACCAAACTTTCTTCCCATTAATAATGTAAAACACGGATACCTCATAAAGAGATGGAAAATCTGAGAAATAAATTTCAAGGGCTCGTATGAGTGGCATTAGCACCAGTCTTAGCATCCCAGTTATACCCTATATTTACCATGGACCATTTTGCTGAAGGAACTTAGGTTCTAAGGGAAACTACCATGACTATTTATCTGGTAAGTTGATATTCTTGGATCATCTTATTCTATAATTCTTTCCTTAGGTACCTATGACCATCCCCTTTATTTTAAATCTGTGTCAATAGATTTGCAATGTGTTTCCATATTATAAGGATTAAACATGAGGTTAGTCTTGGAAAATACCATAATAAGAGTCTGTTGTGTATCTCTTGAATTTCTAATCCAAGCCTATAGGGTTCCTAAGCTGCATGTGGGGTAAGAACTTAAGTATCGAACGTATGTGTTGTTATGTGTGGCAGCCATTGTTAGAGAGGGTGTGTTCCTATTCTAATAAAGAGGGTATTGGTGTTTTGGTGAGAAACTCATAATCTGTGGTTGACATAGTGAATTGTTTGCATTGTCATTTTGCATCAATGTAGGTCTATCTAACAAATCATGTAAATCTGTGTCTCGTTTGATTTTTTTTGTTCATGCTTTTGCATCTGTGTGTAAATGTTGCCAAGAAGTCCCTGTTAGGGAAAGGGCAAATAGTGTTAATAGGTGTTCTTGAAGTAGCTGGTTTAGTTCTTAAAGATAGATGGTTTTGTCTCAAAACTTATAATTTTTAAAGATTGAGATTTAGTTCTCTAGTTAGCTGGTTCAATAGCTATTATATTCCAGATTTCTCTTCAGTTTTTGGTGTCTTTTGGATATTTTCTATGACACAAGATACTCTTCTGTGCTTTTTGTTTTTTTTTTTTTCATTTTTTTCATTTCTGTATGTAATTGGCAGCCAGTCACTTGGTGCCCTTTTATGAGTTTCTTTCTTTTGCTGATAAGAAAGGTATTAATAGATGTTCTTAGCTAATAAAAAATTGTCTATATTAATTGCATTATGAGTTATCATCTTAGATAATTACTTCACAATTCTTCCTACAAATTCCAAAAAAGAAAAAAAAAAAAATCCATCCATATGAGCATCCAACTGCATTTCTACTGTCCAACCTTCTACTTACAAAATAACAAGCACTAGTTCAAAGATAATACTAAATAAAGCTTGATCAAATTCATGGAGACAGATTTCTTACTATGACTATACTTGGTAAAACTCATTTTTGCCATCTAGATGCATGCAGAGCAATGCTAATGACATAGCAGCTTTGCCAGTATTAATGTTTAATGCTGTGTGAATGTCTCTATTTTGGTGGATCTGCCTCTTGCAATTGTTATTTTGCTATTTGTTGTACTGCACACTCAGTTTTTTAATGTCAATAAACATGAATTAAGCTTATTTTGAACTGAAAGTTTTCCTGAATACATTTTTAGTTGCACTTTCTTGGTTGAGAAGATAGGATTGTTTCCTCCAGTTTATTTTTGTTTTTCTTTTTATAATCTTACCCTTTTTCTTGCAGGGGTACAAGGAATGGGTGACTGAAGTGGATGTTCTCGGGGTCGTTGAGCATCCCAATCTTGTCAAATTGCTGGGCTACTGTGCCGAGGATGATGAAAGAGGAGTCCAGCGGCTTCTGATATATGAGTTCATGCCTAATGGAAGTGTGGCAGACCATTTGTCAACTCGCTCACAGACGCCTTTACCGTGGTCCATGAGACTGAGAATAGCCCAAGAGACAGCTCGTGGCTTAGCATACCTGCATGAAGAAATGGATTTTCAGGTTTTGCCCTAATATTATTCCCATGTATATAATTTTCAGTTTGCTAATCTGGCCCTTTCCAATTCATTTGACATCTTTGGCTTGGCATGTTTTTGTCTTCAATGGGCACACCTTCCTAATTCTCCTTTGTTCTTGTTATAGATCATCTTCAGGGATTTCAAATCTTCAAATATTCTACTGGATGAGGAATGGAATGCAAAGCTGTCAGACTTTGGATTGGCTAGGTTGGGCCCTTCAGATGGATTAACCCATGTCTCAACAGCGGTATGCTTGTAAAAATTGGCATGATAATCATTTTTACTACTTGAGCAGTAGTTCCTTAAATATAATAACCATGTGTTCAGGAGCCTCAATTTTAGATCTTGAATTTGGATTCATATGGATGTGGACAAAATGCTATACAAAATTATATTGGATGTTATTAAATCCAAAAAAATCCAAATCCTCGGATTGAAATCCATGATCTCAAACACTACCTAAGTGTAGTATTGGAATTTGTCATGTCTTGATGGGTTCTACATTTGAAATCTTTTAAGAACTTACTTCAATGACCAATATTTTCCATTGGTGGATGTTTACATATTTGTTAAGAAAAGAAAAGGGAAGATCTTTTATGAAATAAAAACTAGAATCCTCAAATCTAAAAAACAAAAATGATAGATCCAGGAGGGTGGAGGATTTCAGGCCTATTAATTTGGTTATTGGTGTTTAAAAGGTGCTTTCTATGGTTCTTTTGAGGAGGTTTAGAGAGGTATTGGGGATATGTTGTGTTTAGCCCAATCTGCTTTTGTGAAAGATAGATGAATTTTAGATGCTACTTTTGGTAGAAAGTGAGGTGGTGGAGGATGCGAGGAGGACAGGCAGGAAGGGAGTGGCTTTTAAATTGGGTTTTGAAAAAGCATATGACATGGTCAATTGGGGCTTTCTTGGAGAACGTTATGCAGAAAAAAGGTTTTGGTAATCTCTGGCACAAGTGGATAGGAGGGTGTCTCAGCTCTATTAATCTGTCAGTGATTGTTAATGAGCAACGTGGGGATTGTTTACTCTGGTTGTAGATGTCAGTAGGATGATTTCTCGTGCCTAGGACCTGGGGGTTATGTGTAGCTTGTCTATAAGAGGGGAGGGGGTGGAGGTGTCTCATCTTCAATTTGCGAACGATACTCTATCTTGTTTTTTTGAGAATAATGCTGTGAAATTCTGGAAGGTTCTAACTTTGGTTAGGATCTTTGAGAAAATCTTAGGCTGAAGATAAATCTGTCTAGGAGTGGTATAGCTGGTATTAATGTGAGTAGTAGGGAGCTTGAGATTTTTAGATCTTTACTTCTTTAGTAGGTTGTGAATCTTTGTCTTGGCCTTTTTCTTATCTTGGTCTTCCTTTAGGGGTTAACCCTTTATTGGATTTTCTTTGGGACGTGGAGATTGCGAGAGTGGGGAAAAGATTAGAGGGTGGAAGAGGGCTGATCTTTCATTATGGGGTAGAATCACTCTCATCAGTGCTTCTTTAGCTAATATTCCTATTTTTTTTTTTTCTATCGCTTTTCAAAATTCCCTCTAGGGTGGCTGGGAAGTTGGAGAAGATTATGAGAGACTTTCTAAGGTTGGGTATTGGTGAGAATAAGAGGGATCATTTGGTCAGTTGGGTTGTTGTTAAGATGTCTAAATCAGATGGGGATTTGGGGATTACTAATATGGTTTCCAAGAACATATCCTTAATAGGGAAATGGTTATGGTGATTTCCCTTCAAATATAATTCTCTATGGCACAAGGTAATAAAGAGTAAATACAGAATACGTGAGAATAGATGGGGTTCCAAGGGAATGGTAATGCCACTCATGCGAGTCCGTGGAAGTTTGTTTCCCAGGTTAAAGCAGGTATTGGGGATGAAATTCAATTTTGGGAGGACATTTGGGTTAGTAAGTCTTCATTGGAGGTGTTAGTGCTGCGTCTGTTTAGACATTCCATTGTTCACAATGCACCAATTTCAATTTTTATTCTTTTGAGGAGGGCTCTTTTTCTTGCGATTTTCTTTTCTTTAGTGAGTTAACTCTTCTATTGGGTGTTCTGGATTCTTTCGTGCCAAATTCGCAGGGGGATACAAGGCTTTGGATTGGGGACACTTCAGGGTGTTTCTCTTCAAAGTCTTTCTTTTCCAATCTCATAAAACCCACATGTAGCCCTTTTCTCTTACACAAAGCTGTTTGGCAAGCAAAGATTCCTTTTATAATCAGGGCCATCATTTGGGCTTTGATTCTTAACAAGATCAACACAAATGATATGCTACAAAAAGAGTAGGCCTTGCAAAGCCCTTAGTCCAAACATGTGTATGCTGTGCTATAGTTTAATGAGACTATTAGTCATTTGTTCATTCATTGTAAGGTAGCAAGATGCATGTGGAACAATTTGTTTTCATACTTTGGTGAGGTCTGGGTTGCTCCAGCTACAATTCAGGGTTTTTTAAAGGTGTAGTTTTGGGGTTTCAGGAAGGAGAGAGAAATGATATTTTGGGACTTTTATTTTTATAATCTTGTGATCGCTTTGACTGGAAAGGAATGCTCGAATTTTCAAAGAGCAAAAGACTTCCCCACGATTGCATTGGAGAAAGTTATTTTTCTTGCTTCTTTTTGGGCTCATTCTTTTGGGGCTTTTGGAGGGTCTTCCGCTGCCCTATATTCAAAGGGATTGCAAGGTAGATTTGATGTAATTTGTTTCTTTTTGCTTTTTCTTGGAGGACTTCTTATCCTTCATTATAACTATGTTTTCTTTTTAATAGACTTGCTTTATTATCTAAAAAAAAAAGGAATCAAATGAGTACAAAATGGGAGTTTATCTATGGTATAATAGTTTCAGCTGAACTCCAGTGAGGTTCTGTTGACTTTGACCTGTTAGGCATCATTGTCCCACAAAGGCACCCGATGGAAGACATCTCCCCAGAAAACACCTGATATACAGGCTCCATGATTGCCAACACTCTCATTAGAGTGGCCCGCACTTTTGTGCAGGACTCTTTCACATGGCAAACACCTAAGGTGGCTTTAAATCTCTAATATCAAATGTGGTGATCTTGGCTCAATTTTAGTGAGATATTCTTTGTTTTGGCCCTTTGGACCCCATGTTTTTGTCCTGTGCACCACTGGTTAAGACTTACACCATTTTTATATGACCAAGATCTTCCTAGCAGATGCTTAATGTGGGATTGTGAGACATGGGTCTGTTTGTGTTTAGACCCTTTAAAAGTTGTCCATATGTTCCTGGCAACTATGTAGTTGGTGGCTGAAAGCCAAGGGGAAGAAGGAAAAGGTTGTGACCTTAGCAACTCTGAGCTCCAGCAACAGTAACTGTTGTCATCATGGCCAGGTGGGCGAAAAAGGGGATGGGAAGGGCGGCCTAGTGGTAATGATTTCACATTGAAGGATTTTCAGATGGATGGAAGAAGCAATTATGATAGCACCAAAAGGTGAAATCTGAGGGTTCATAGCCTGATGTGCTGCTGTTGGGACAGCTGTGGGCTGCCGAGGATGGCTATTGAATGAGGGGAGCTTCTATATGAGCTTGTACATGAATGACATTTGCCAACTGTTTGTCAGCCTTGAAGGGATAAGGGACATGGGTGCCACCATGGTTTTAAAAAACACCGGCAGTCCTTGTAATGTTAACAGTCAGGGAGTAATGGTTGTGGCCATTGCGGACATTACGTGACAGGTAACAGACACTGCATCATTGAGTTCATTTCTTTTCATCAGCAGACTTGTTAAAAACATACAAGTTCACATGTTTGGTCCTAGAATCCTACAAAACAATGTTTTAAGTGATTTTTTAGTAAAGTTTAATCAATTTAAATATAAATATATACTACAAATATTGGTGAAAAGCAGCATCCATTTGCTACTTTTGGCTGCTATCTTGATTATAAGTGATATTTAAAAAGAAATAGAAAATATAGAATGCTATCTTGTTCATTTTTAGTCTTTAATGGAATTTTTGTTATCTAAATATATATGTGTATATAATGCTCATATATTAAGAAAAGAAATTCATGAAAGACTTTTATTTCCAAATTAGGAGTAAAAAAAGACAAAAAAGAAAAAGAGTAAAAGAACTTAGAAAGTTAGAATATGAAAATATGTAATTTTAATGAGAAAAATTTATGTTTATTTGAGTGTTAGTTATTAAATAAATGCTACTAAATGCCAAAGAAAGTAAACCCAAAAATGAATTTTTTAAATAAAAATTACTAACTAAATAAACCAACTTAAAATTGAGTTTCTAAGCCTCAATAATCAGTAAAGAGAACAGAGGGAAAAAGTGCAAAAAAAAGACTCAAAAATCTATTTGGTCTGTCAAAGTGGCGTGTAACGATCCATAACGTTCATTAGGTGCCTTAATGGATTGTAATGGCTGTTGCAGGTGTGAGTCGGGGGACCCTCGAGATATTGCCCTGTATCAGTCTCAAAATCTGCTAATTACTGCTACTTAACAGCCATTACAAACTGACTTTCAAAACCTGTGCTACTAATTGTTCAACTAAATGAGAAATTCAAGATTTTTGGTTGGCTGAAACAAAATTTAAGATTTTTAAGGATTATTTCCTTCTAAGAAATCCAATGCTATCTGGAAGTTGTACATTATCATGTGAATAATGGTTAGAATTTCGGGAAATATCAAGTAATTTCTTGGATCACATGTACTTGGCCAAAGCATAAGCCAGAGGTTTCTCTTGGAATTCCTTTTATTCTTCTCTGACCAACAATGAATTCACTTGGGGTACTCATCTTGTGTTTGGAGAGTTCTTGGATTTGGATTTGTATTGGATTTGGAAAAGAGGTAATATAAAATTGTATTGAAATTTGTCCGAAACCTCCCAAATCCAAATCCAAGGTCCGAAATCCATGCTCCATAACGCAGCCAAGGCTGTAATCAGTTCTAAACGGATTGAGTTTTCAAAAATTCAAGACCGAGGCCAAACCGATAATCGTGGTTCTATCAAAATGGTTACCGACGGTTTTCCGGTTCAGTTCGCTTTTCCATTGGTTTATAAATAACAAACTTATAACTTCAAATATAAGATTGGGCCCTGAGAAAAGTCAAAGTTTCCCTACTGATGGCTCACGAACAATCTGAATCAGCCATTGCAGGCCTAGCCCATGCTGATGGGGTGAAGGTGGCCCAAGTTGTCATTATATAAGGAGAATATGACTGTCAACTTTTGTGTTCAGCTGATATGGGACTTACATAAGTGCTGCCGCACAGCTTGCCCTGCCTTGTGACTAGTTGTGAGTAGTGGTCTGGAAAGAAACATTGGAATGGAAAGAGAAGTATGGAAGACTTTGTCCCACATCGTTTGTGGAAGAGATAAATGACCCTCATCCCCGTCTATGAATACCCCTCCCTATTTAAAAAATATTTAAGTAAAACTAATGCTTAAAAAACTGCAAATTACTAATATGAAATTCAGAAGCAGAAAAAATTAAGTGTAAAATTAATTAATAATATTTGCAAACAAAAATTATTAATCACTAATACAGAACACAATATATATATATATATATATATACAATTATATTTTGATATTTGGTTTTTTTGGTTCGGTTCACTTTTGAAACCGAAACCAAAAATAAAAACTGATTTTAAAATGTCGACAAACTGAAACCGAAAACCGTAACCGAAAAACCGAAACAAAATGTCAAACGTTCGGTTTTAGTCCGGTTTTCGGTTTTACTGTAATTTTTGTACACCCCTAAGTGCAGCGTTGGATAATTTGACAGAAGCAATGATTAGCATCTGTCTTACCATACCCACCCCACAGGCCACAGAAACAACAGAGGAAATATGTTTGGTGAATTTATCTTGTTCAGACGTTCGCTGAATTCCTCTTGCTAAGGAAGGGTGTATGGGTATGGTTGAAAAATTGGAGAGGAAGAGGCCTACCAAATATTATTTATTTATATATTTTATCAGCAAAGAGATGAAATATTATTAGTAAAGACTAGGCATCAAGGAGATGTTGGTCAAGTACAGCAAAAAGAACAAAGAACAATACAGCCATCATTTTAGAAGAAATTAAGGATTACAGAAATGTCGTTCCCAAGCATCCTACTATGCCAATCAGTGATCATAGATATCAAGCTTTCCATGATAGCCTGCAAAGAAGAAACCATTCCATCAAAAGCTTTTCTGTTTCTTTTCTTCCACACTGCCCAAAAATTAGCGAGGAGAATTAGGGAAAGAGCCCTCCTTTTGACCTTGTTGGAGTGGATCTCTTTCCAAGCCCAAGTTTCACCCTTGACCGAAGCTGCATTGACCCACTTCTGTTTGACCATGGAAATGGTCAAGCTTTAGAGGCCCCCAAAGATGATTGAGAAAAGGATTACAGGTTTTCCTCAGTTTTTCTATTAGATCTTTTAGGTCCCGCAGGAACTTGAAGGACAAGCACAAGTCCTGCTTCCTTTATTCAAAATTTTTAGATATTTAACTAAAAGAGGCACAGATGTTCTGAGTTACAGGGGAAAAGGATGGATAATTTGGTCCTTGATTTTTTTTTTTTAATTAATAATATTTAGATATTTAAATAAATGAGACAGATGTTCTGAGTTATGGAGGATAAAGATAAGGATGGATAATTTGGTTCTTGAGTTTCTTTTTTTTGAGTAAACAATATTATTCACTTTGTCATTCTTAGGCTGCAAACTGCAGGTCTTAGGACAACAGCGTGCAAAGCGTAACTTGTCCAAAACCTCAGGGTTTTTTTTTTTTGGAGTGATTTTCACGTGAAAGAAGAAACTAATATAGTAGATGGACACATTCACTCAGTTGAACAGTATTTCAACATTCCCGCGTGCTTGTGTTTTCCTGCAGTCGCTTTGTATATTGTATCTGTTAGCACCGGAGGAGCCTATCGGTGGGCTTGATATATATGGATGAACATCAATTTGACCTAAAAGCTTAAACCTATTGGGTCTTGGGCCCAACTATGTATATAAGCACCCATTATCCACTCTAATTTTCCAATGCGGGACAAGCTCACAAGTAGAATTCTCAACAATCTACCCCTCACTTGTGAGTTCTAGCTGCTCCCCCTTGAACGAAAATTGTCTCCCTTTTGGGAGTAAGCCCAATTCCCCAACAATTGCTCAAGTGGGCCTTACCACTCTAATTTTCCAATGTGGGACAAGCTCACAGTGGAATTCTCAACAATCTCTCTCTCACTTGTGAGTTCCAACTGCGCCCTCTTAAACGGAAATTGTCTCCCTTTTGGGAGTAAGCCCAATTCCCTAATAGTTGCTCAAGTGGGCCTTACCACTGGCGCCTTACGTGCCTCAGATTGCATTCCATGTGCGTCCGAATTAATCCTACCTCACACGTCTTGACCCTATTCGGATCCATCCCCAGGCTAGATGATCCTTATTGGCCTCGGTCACGCACTTGGTCCTCCAACTGTTATCATGTCAGAAGAATTAACTTCATGTCTCGACTTTTATGATGTCGCTCATCCAGAGTTACGAACCGTTGACTCTGATACCATTTGTTAGCACCGGAGGAGCGTATGGATGGACTTGATACACATGAGTGAACACCAACTTGACCCAAAAGCTTAAGCCTATTGGATCTTGGGCCCAACCATGTATATAAGCACCCATCATCCACTCTAATTTTTCAATATGGGACAAGCTCACAAGTGGAATTCTCAACAGTATCAAAGCTTATGCTATCTTCTACTTCAATGCACTTTGTTTGGAGTGTTTTAGTCTTGATACATTTTTTATAAAATAGTTCCTTGATGTAAATTCTTGTGGTTTTGAATCTTGATCATCTTAACTTTATATGAAATAAATTACAAGAAGATGCCCAGCAAGAATTATGGTGATTATGGACGTCTCAATGCTCGATTTCTAGATCCTCCATGATTTAGTAAATTTCTCATGCTAGGCAAGCGATTCAAACATGGATGCCAGAGCAAAGGTTTCCTGTGCTATTTCCAACTAGTTTCACTGCTCTAGTAATGCAGCTACTGTTGACTTCCGTTTTAGTACACGCCTTATTTATCTCATGTGCGTTCATTGCAAAAAATGCAAAGCTATTGTGGACAAATTGTGGGGAACTTGAATTTCCAATATGCTGAATCATTTAACTGTATTTACATGGTGTTTTAAATGAGTTAGTTGTGCTTTTGGTAGCATTGAAATAAGATAGTTTGGTGCATTTTACTCGTTAAATAGTGTCACCTGGATTTCACGAATTTTGATTCACACTTGGACCCACTCTTTGGCAACATCCCTTTGTCTGATGATACTTTTTCTGTTGCTTTGGAAGTTACTAAAACAAGCTGGATTAGCATATATTTCAAATGATAATAAGAACTCAAAAATGATATATTTTTTTCTACTGCATCATACTAAAGACTATTTTTTATAAATCTATTTTGTACATTACATGTGTAACTGTACTGTTTCATCAGGTCGTAGGGACCATGGGATATGCCTCTCCTGAATATGTCCAAACTGGGCGTCTCACATCCAAGAATGATGTATGGAGCTATGGGGTCTTCCTTTATGAACTCATCACTGGTAGGCGTCCATTGGACAAAAGCCGCCCGAAGAGTGAGCAGAAACTCCTGGAATGGATAAAGCCATACATAACAGATGGTGCAAAATTCAAGGGGATACTGGACCCAAGGCTTCAAGGGAACTGTCCCCTCAAGTCTGCCCAAAAGCTTGGAAGTGTGGCCAACCGGTGCTTGAATAGACACCCAAAGTCACGCCCAAAGATGAGTGAGGTATTGGAAATGGTCGCTCGGGTTGTGAATGCATCGACAGAAGGGAATCCTCAACAACTGATGAAGAGTTTGATGCCTATTGAAGCTTCAGAGGGCACCACTGAAACAAAAAGCAAGAGGACTGCGGACTCAAAATTTGGAGGAAGTAGTTGGTTGGCACAAAAAAGGACTCCAAAACTGGCAAAGACATGCTGATTTAGATGGCTTTGGATGTTAAATTGTTCAGGTGCCATTTCTTCACACTAGGGAAGTACTTAACATGAAGTACGAAGAATTTGACTATCACTGAATTATCATTGGGAGAAAATTTGTTGACAACAGTTCTTGTATGTTACTAGTTTTTTATTTATTTATTTTTCCCAATTTTTGTTCAGGGGGGTGGAAGATAAGATTCTGTATGATATAGATATGTATTATAGCAATATATGAACTGCTGTCTAGTTAGCTGTTTTTGGACTTTCAGAGTGGGGAATTTGCTGTGGGGAGGAGATTTAGAAGAATGTTAGCAGGTCGTAGATTTGGATGATAATCACAGAGAAGCATATATTAGTTGATTTGTTGCTGGATTGCGGACAACTGTGTTGACCTTTTTGATCAATATAAATATCATATTTTTCTCGCCTTGAATGTATTTGCAATAATCCAAGTATCAATATCTGAAATATCTGAAATATACTAATTCCTATATTTGAGAGTTAGAATTTGAATAAAATGTAATATAAAATTGTATTGAAATTTATTTAAGATAAAAGACATTGATCTCTAATAAAGTTTGGTAAAAAAAAATATTGACCTTTCCTAAGGTTTTAAAAATCTGTTTTAAGGATTTTATAGACTTTCCTTTAGATTTTTTGAAAAGACATCAACATCTCTTTATATTTTGTAAGAAAATAAATGCTTAAGAGGATGTAGGTGTCTCAAAAATCAAGTATTAGCGAAAGTTGCAAGAGTTTTGAAACTTAAGGGGTGGTTTATGAGATTTTTGAAACTTTAAGGGAGGTTAGTGTCTTTTTCTCTTTTATTTAAATTCATCCAAATTTAAATTTAAAACTCGATATTTGTGCTCTCAATCGCAGTATAAATATTATATGTAAATAACAACTCTCTCTCTCTTTATATACAAACGCGCACACAATGAGAATTTTTTGGTGGTTGCCTAAATTGTTGTGTATTTGTATAGTAAAGGACTGAAAAAGATGTATAGATTTTACAAAACTTTTCTAGGGATAATATTATATCAGCCTGCTTGAAGATTTCCCTGGGCTTTCTTTCTAGTAAGTTTAACAAGAATTACTGAGAGAAAAGGAAATAATTAATTGCATTAAAATATAAAAGAAAATAGTTTTGTTGAAGCAATTTTTTTTGCTAGGTTGACTACTATTACGGTCTCACATTGGATGTTTACTATAGAGATCTTGAATTCATAAGGATGATTTGTGTTCTAATTATGTGAAATGTCTTTTATAGGACAAAAGTTTGAGACCAGTGGATATTACATTTGGTAATAGACTAGTGTGATTTCTCTCTAGAATTGGACTAAAACCATTACATTTGGTAATAGAGTCACCTTGGGTTATTATCATATGAGTAGATTTTACACAGAGATATAAACTATTCTAAATCAGTGATCAGACAGGAGAGCAAGTTATGGTCCCACTTCAGATGTATATTAAGAAGATCTTGGCCTTATAAAAATCGTTCAGGCTCTAATTATACAAAGTGCCTTTTATGGGATAAAATCGTAATGTCAATGGATCAGAGCAGATAATACCTCATTGGAATGAAGAATGACCAAAGCCTAGGTACTGAGTAAGTCCTCTAATGCTTAAGTTAGTAATGAGACTAAAAAAAAATGGGTGTAGTTATCAAGACACTCACTTTAAAGGCTCTAGGTTTGTTATGGTTTCCCAAGGTTCTTAAGGAGGTTGTTCAATGGTGGAGATTGTAGCGAGTACCCCACTTTCCCATTTCCCTCCTCTTTTAGGCAATTTTCTTTTACTACCTGAAGCATTTTTGTTCATGGATAATTTTCCCATTCCATATAGGAAGCACTCTATAGAGGAATTAAAGCTCCTTTGGTTAAGCCTAGTGTCACGGACCCCCAAAATGGGACTCAGGTAAGGGCCGTGTGGCACTCGTTGAGAGCTCTTCCTCGACAAGTCAGCCAACTCTCACACGTTCAAGCCTACAAGCACGAGCACCAGGTGAGTCTCAATACTCAAGGAAAACAAGGAACAATAGGATTTCACATGAGCAATATATTCTTATACACCGAATAAGACTATAACAATCAGAGACATCATAATCCAAGGCAACAGAACACCACAATGAAAAGAACTACTTGTATTATTCATCTACAAGAGAATCACCATACAAGCGATAACACAGATATTCATATATTCATTCTAAATCCCTGAAGAATACAATTATAGCAGCATCTTACTCCCCCTTTTCCCCATTACATTGTCACACCCTAACATCCTCCCCCACTCAATTTATCGACGTCCTCGTCGATGTGTTGTAGACGGCCTTCTCACTCTTCTGATGTCGATGTAGATGTCGTTGACTATGAATTTCTGAAATCTTCAATCTTCTGTATGGCATGCTGAAGGTTGTCTGCTGTTTCCCAACTATTCTCTTCTTCCCCCAGTCCTAACCACTGAACCAGAAATTGTTGTTGTTGACGACCTTCTAGATTGACGACTCTGTCTGCAATGATCTCCTAGACTTCTTTGGTGACAGGATGCCTTCTGGAAATTGTTGATCTCCTTAATTTTTGTCGATGCGAATTTGCTTCATCTGTGTGGAATGACTTTAAATTGCTTACATGAAACACGGGATGGACTGGACGTCTGCGGCTTTTCATCGACTCAGGTTGCTCAAGCCGATAAGATGCATGTCCCACCTTTTCGATTACTTTGATTGGACCTTCGTAATGACGTAACAGCCTTTTATCCTTGCCACGAAGAAAGCGAAATGTCTCCGGCGGCACTTTTACAAGAACCAGATCTCCAGAGTGTGTGGGAGAGTCGGTTGTTGACCTGTCACAATCTCAAATGGGCTTTTATTAGTTGCAGAAAATTTCATAGAGTTAAAACAAAATTGTGCCGTGTCCAGTAAAGTAACCTAATTATTCTGATTGGAGTGAACAAAATGTCGTAAGTATTCTTCCAGCATCCCATTAAAACGTTCAGTTTGACCATCTGTCTATGGGTGATAGCTCGTGGAAAGATTAAGGTTTGAACCCATCAAGCGAAAGAGTTCACCCCAAAATCCCCCCGTGAATCTAACATCCCTATCACTAATTAAGCTTTCTGGAACACCCCAATATTTCACCACATGCTTGAAGAATAACTGAGCTGTCTTCTCTGCTGAACACAGCTTCGAGACTGGTACAAAAGTTGCATACTTTGAGAACCGGTCAATCACCACCAAAATTGTGTCAAACTCCTCTACTTTTGGCAACGAGGAAATGAAATCCAAAGAGACACTCTCCCATGGCCTGGCAGGAACTAGCAATGGCTCCAATAAACCTGAAGTCTTCTTTCTTTCTACCTTGTCTTGTTGACAGATCAAGCACGTTTTAGTATAACTCATCACATCATCTTGCATATTCGGCCAATAGTACCCCTGTGTAATCAAAGCATGAGTTCTTCGCCATCCCGGATGACCAGCCTACAACGTATCATGACACTCTTTCAGTAAGGTTTTCCTCAAGTTTCCAGCTTTAGGCACATAAACTCTCCTGCCTTTAGTCATTATCAGTCCATCTTCTACCCAAAATTGTCGTGTCTTCCCTTCGTCTATTAGTTTGCTTAGTGACTGTGCCTGATGGTCTGTACTTAAATGTTCTTTGATAAGATTCTTCAAAGGTAGCGCCACCCTACTAGTTGATAGATGACTGATGATTTTCAATGCTGCCAATTCAGTTTTTCTACTTAAAGCGTCGGCCACTTCATTCGTCTTCCCCACTTTATATTCAAAAGAAAAATCAAATTCAGCTAGCTTCTCTTGCCAACGGGCTTGTTTTGACGTTAGTCCAGGTTGTGACAAAAAATGAGTAACTGCTACATTATCGGTTTTTACAACAAATTTGGACCCCAAGAGATAGTGCCTCCACACCTGAAGATAGTGTACCACTGCGAGAAGCTCCTTCTCTTGTGCTGTATAGTTCCCTTCGGCACCCGACAATTTTCTACTTTCAAAAGCAACTGGATGCCCTTCCTGCAAGAGAACTCCCCCTAATGCAAAGTCTGAGGCATCTACTTGCACTTCAAACGGTTTTGTCACATCAGGAAAGATTAGCACAGGATCTCCTACAATCTTTTCCTTTAATTCAACAAATGCTGATTGGCACTCTTCTGACCACCCCCATGGTACCCCCCTTCCTCAGTAAATTCGTTAACAATACAACTCTTCTAGAGTACCCCTCTATAAACTTTCGGTAGTAGTTGGCTAGACCCAAGAAAGATCGCAGTTCTCTAACGGATGTAGGTGCTCGCCACTCCTTGATAGTTTTTACTTTAATTGAATCCATCTGAATCCGGCCCTCCTCAATGATATGCCCCAAGAATTTAATACGCTTTTGAGCGAAAGCACACTTCTCCCCTTTTACATATAACTGATTTTCTTTGAGTTTTTGAAAAACCTTTCGAAGATGATCTTTATGTTCTTCTAAGGATGCGCTGAAAACCAGTATGTCATCAAGGTAAACAACCACAAACTGATCAAGGTAGTCCCGAAAAACCTGATTCATTAGAGAACAAAAGGTAGCGGGTGCATTTGTTAGCCCAAAAGGCATGACAAGGAATTCAAATGCTCCATACCGTGTGACACAAGTGGTCTTCGGTTCATCTCCCTCAACAATGCGCACTTGATGATATCCCGACCTCAAGTCCAGTTTCGTGAAATATCTAGCTGTACTTAACTGGTCAAAAATATCAGCAATTAGTGGAATGGGATACTTGTTGCGCACGGTCACCTTATTAAGAGCCCGATAATCTATACACAAGCGCAAACTACCATCTTGTTTCTTCTGAAATAACACTGGGGCCCCAAAAGGTGCTTTTGAAGGCCGGATGAACCCTGCTGCAATAAGATCATTCAGTTGCCTTTTAAGTTCAGCTAACTCAGGCGGCGCCATTCGATAAGGGGCACGTGCTGACGGCTTTACTCCTGGCAAAAGTTTAATTTTGTGGTCAATCTGTCGTCGAGGTGGTAAAACCCTCGGTAGCTATTCCGGGATCACCTCCTTGAACTCTTCTAAAACTTCCTTAATCTCAAGTGGATATTTCCCTCCTTCTGCATCTTCTGAGACTATTGGTAGAACCACGAAAGAAGATTCTCCCCTTTTTACTCCCTTTTTGAATTGGAGGGCTGAAAGCAACTTCCTCTCATCGAAATTGTTGTAGGCTACAGGGACCGCACAAGGTGCACTTCCCATTATCACAAGACAATCCGCAGCTGGGATCGGCATTGAGCGTGTCACTTTAAGAAAATCCATCCCCAATACCACATCAAAGTCGTCAAGGGGTGCCACAGTGAAATCAACTGTTCCAGACCATGATCCCATTTGGCATGCCACTTTAGGTACCACCCCCACCGTGGTTAATGCTAGAGAATTCACTGCTTTTATCTTGCCCACATTTTTATTTACTTGCAATTCTAACTGTTGAGCTTCAGAATCAGCAATGAAATTATGGGTGGCCCCTGTATCAATCATGGCCCTGATTTTCTTTCCATTCAAAAGTAGATCCACATACATTAGTCCCTTCTCCTGAGACTTGTTGTTAATTACTTGACGCTCTAATGCCCCCAAAAATCTCAAGGCTCCCACCATATTCGGTTGTTCTTCTGGAATTGCTGTCGAGGTTTCGGTTTCCCCTCGAAGGGCCTTTATAGCATTCAAAGCCTTACGATCGGGGCACTCCGCCACTCGATGTGGTCCCATGCAAAGAAAACAAGAGATCGGTCGACGCTCTCCACCCCCCGTTCGTCCGCCCCTCCACTCCCTATTCATGGGCACTCTTTTATCTTTCCAAGAACTATTTGTCTCCTTATCCCTTCCCCCATTTGTGGGCTTATACACTTTGTTGGGACGGGAATCATTATTGGTGGATGTAGGAAAATTTCGCTTCCCAGAATTATCTGAAAAATCATCCAACTGTTCAGCAGCAGCGAGGGCAGAAGAGAGATCACCAGCACCTTGCCGACGTATTTCATTTCTTGGCCATGTCTTCAAACCCCGAAGAAAATGAATCAGTTTATCCGATTCAGTCATGTCTACAATGTCCAACATCAAGGCTTGGTATTCCCTTACATAACTCCTTAATGAGCCCGTCTGTTGCAATTCCATTATTTTGCACTTTGCTATATACTCCACATTTTCTGGATAGAATTGGGCCTTCAACGCCTGTTTCAACCCCTCCCAAGTGTTAATGACACATCTATTGTGTGAATATCATTCCATTTAGTTCTCCACCACAATTTTGCATCCCCAACCAGGTATACCGTTGCCATATTGACCCGGTCCACTTCTAAATCCACTTGGGAGCACGTGAAGTAGTGTTCCATATCAAAGAAGAAATTGTCTAGCTCCTTTGCATCTCATGTACCCCCAAAACTTTTAGGTTCTGGTACCTTCCATTGAGAACTCTCATTTGGATGTGCAACTGGCCATCGGGCTAACTGTGCCACTGCATTCACTTTCGCAGTGATCTCTTGTAAATCCCTCTGGACTTGGACCACCGCACTTCGGACATTGCCCATCTCCTTCAAATCTTCCTTCAAAGCAGTAATGGACACTTTAACATCTTCTGTAAGAAAATCAAGATTATCCGTTAGCTCCTGTAAGGAGGCCTCATGCTCTATTGGCTTTCCCCGTTGGGACGAAAGAGATGGCAATATGCCCTCAATATGTTGTAGCCTGCTCTCAAAGGCTTCAAACTGCTCGATACTCTTCTGGAAGGCCTCAAGCTCTCTTGGCCGTTTCTCCAAGGATTTCACACTTGGAATGAATTTTTCAAGTTCCTCAAGTCTCTCTACGACTTTTGATACCCCATAGAGATTTTCTCTAGGGTTTTCTTCGGCGGCCTTAAGCTCTATTGACACGCCTTTCTCTTTTATCAATGTTGCTACCAACCCTTGGAGGTCACCGCACGTTGTCTCCAGGTTTGCAAGTTTTGTCTCAAGCGCCTCAATGCGCTTCACTCTTCCTGACTTATTTCTCATAATCCCACGCAAGGTGCTCGCACACACTGTGCTCTGATAACAACTGTCACGGACCCCCAAAATGGGACTCAAGTAAGGGCCGTGTGGCACTCATTGAGAGCTCTCCCTCGACAAGTCAGCCAACTCTCACACGTTCAAGCCTGCAAGCACGAGCACCAGGTGAGTCTCAATACTCAAGGAAAACAAGGAACAATAGGATTTCACATGAGCAATATATTCTTATACACCGAATAAGACTATAACAATCAGAGACATCATAATCCAAGGCAACAGAACACCACAATGAAAAGAACTACTTGTATTATTCATCTACAAGAGAATCACCATACAAGCGATAACACAGATATTCATATATTCATTCTAAATCCCTGAAGAATACAATTATAGCAGCATCTCACTCCCCCTTTTTCCCATTACATTGTCACACCCTAACATCTAGCGTCTGCACTTTTAAGGACACCCTTATTTGTACTATATCCTAGGCAAGTTTGCATTACACTTTTCTAAACTCACAATATGACATGCTCCTCTCACCCCATTAAGATTCGTGTTTATAAAAATTCCTTTGGGGCTAGGTTTGAATTTTGTTTTTTGGTTTTTTACTTCTTCATTTTTTTTTTCCAAATTAAGAGATATGAACAGTTTGAAAATCGAATCACATGTCATAGTTAGCTGAGCCAACTTATCTATAGCTGAAATCTTAGTTGGATCCACCTCAATCCCTCTTTGACTCAACAAAATCTAACAATTTTCCAAATTTTCTCCCAGTAGTACATTTAGCTGGATTCAATCTTAGCTTGTACTTTCTTAATCTTCAAATAACTTTTTCAAGATCTTCAGGTGTTCTTTATCAACTTTGGACACAACAATCATATCATCCATGCACACTTCAGTCTAATTATGCATATGTCATAGAATAACGTTACCATGGCTCTCTGATAAGTAGCTTCAGAATTATTTAAACCAAAAGGTATCACTTTGTAGTAGAACGTGCCTCATTGAGCGATGAATTTGGTTTTGGCTTCATCTTCTTTTGCCATATTTATCTGATTATACTCAGAGAAACCATCCATGGATGAAAATAACTTTTGACCTTCTGTATTATTGATCAATATTTTAAATTCAAGGTAATAAAAGATCATATTTAAGGTTAGCCTTGTTTTGATCCCAATAATCAACACACATTCTTACTTTGCCATCCTTCTTAAGAAAAGAAACAATCTTACTACTCATTACGCATAATTACACACTTCTAAGAATTTTGCATCAAACTGTTTTTTCAACTTTTCCTTGATATTAACTTGCCATTTATGGAGCATCCTTTTGAGATTTAGCTTCATAGGCTTACGGTTAGGCTAAAAAGATATTCGATGAGTTACCATGTCTATATATAATCTAGACATATCTTGATAAGACAAGGCGAATATATCCTTATGGTCCCATCAAAAGGTTCTAATCGTAAATTTCACTAACAATTTCTCTCATGGTCCCATCAAAAGTTCTAACTATCAAACTATTTTTTCTTATTGATGACTTGTCTATTTTTAATTTTACCAATGTTGAATGGAAATATTTAGAGATGAACAATTGTTTGCCAACACTTGAGGTATGCTCCTATAACCATATTTCATAGCTATATGCGAAGGACTTACATGACCTAATCCCTTGGCTAGAATCTTATCATTAATGCGCTATGTTGTTAACTATCAATAGAGAATACCACGTTCTCAAACTATTAAACTGCCACATTCTGTGGCACATAAACTTCATTTAAAACTTTCAATAGAGCATTTCTATGACCTTCCAAAGAAGTGAGTGGATTATGTATTGAGATTTAGTTGGACTCCTATTTAATTGCTCCATAATGCTATAGTCGTAGATTTTAAGCTATTATGGAAACTTTACTACCTCCTCGTCACTAACTTCTTTACCTTTTTTTTTCCTTGTTTACTTCTTTCTCCTTTTTCTGGCAACCTTATATTTACCCTTCCTTTTTCTTTCCAACTCTTCAAGTGTATAACAAAGAGCACTCCTCATTATTCCACCAATGCCAGCTGAATTAGGCACACTAGCTATGTCAGTTGAATTCCCAACCTCTGCTTCGTACTTCCATGCATAAATTGATCATAAGAAAGGAATAGGTGGTTTAATAATCAAAGGTTTGAGATTATATGAGGGTAACTTGTGATATTGGATACAAACAGATGTATAGGTGATGGAAATGGATGATGTTGGTTGACTGATGATATGAATTTCACAAACCTCAGGATTATTGATAGATATGCTTACATGATTAGGTAAAGCATTTGTCTTGATATTAGGATTAGAAGCATCTCCAATTGGCTAGAATTCAAGATATTAGCATTAATTAGATCTTGAACTCTGAGTTTTAAGTGCTAAATAAGTATTGGTAGCATGACAAAAAACATTCATATGATATTCACAAGACACACTGGGATTATGGAACTTCATATTCTATCTCGGTTTCAAAGGTATAGAAATAATCTTCCCTTGAGCCACCAATTAATGATACAAATCAACCAAAGGTATTAGCAAAGTGGTTAATTATCTTATTGGCCTTGGATTAGGATTGGTTTGGCTTATGTTAGCATTTGGTGAGCAAAGCATATTAGTTTGTGAGCTGATAACTGGTTGAGTGGCATGGATACAAACTGCTTGAGTTTTGATTTGGTTTTGTGTCTTACCTTGGAATACCGCACTTACTTCTCCTTATTTCGTCTCTTTCTTAACAAAAGATTTCTTTAGTGACTTATTCAGATGTCTCCTAAGTGGTATTATTAGTAAGCTTCCCTAACTTTAAACCACTTGAAATTCTTTCTCCAATAATTATAACTGTTGCAAAGTTAGATAGAATTTATGAGATCAACTTATCATAGTACATATCTTTTAGTGTACCCACAAAAGTACTAATCATATCCATATTAGACGATGGTAGGTTAACTTGAGTTGCAGTGTAGAACCCGGAAAATTTCATTTATGAAAGTAATAAAAGAATAGAAAGAGAAAGAAAAGAAGGAAAAGGAGGGGCATCAGTAGGGATTCGTTGATGAACTTGTTGTCTTCGTTGACAAATGTCCTTTTTAGTCTCGTCGACAAAGTACACGTGTCTCATCGACAAGGAGATATCGAGAGCAGATAATTTCAGGCTATTAAGGGTTCGTCGACGAGCCCATTACATTCATCGACAAACGCCCTTTTGTGGTTCATCGACGAGTACTTGTGTCTCGTCGACGAAGCCACGTGGCCAACAGTCTATATATATGTTAAAAATCAAAATTTTTTAGCGAGAAACTCTCCTCTCTTTTCTCTCTCGCTAGGTTCGGTCAGCCCACCTTCTCTCTTTGATTTCGGCTCCGTTTCAGCCCGTTTTGACGATCAGAAGCCACCACGGGGTTTGTGGGGAGATTCTTTACAGCTTAACCGAAATAGATTGTTGATTTGGAGTCCTTGGGCACCACTCCAAAATCAGGATAAGTAAGGTATTTTATGGTTTAAGTGTTTATTTGGAGTATATAGGGCCTAGGAAGTGGTAAATGAGAAATATTTTGGGAAATAAGTGGATTGATTTGGGAAATGTGAATTTCAGGGTTTTGAGTTTCGAATGCCACAGGCATAGGATTTGGGTTTTAATGGGTCTCTTAGTAAGTCAGGTAAGGGGAATAAATTATAACAACTATTTTTGGGAAATGAATAGTTGATTTAAAGTATGTGAAAAATTTTGCGTTTGGTTATTATGTTATAAATATTAGATAAAATTGTGGGCATGAGAAATATATGATATAACAGGTTTATACTGGGAATGTAATTGAAATTAGGATATATGATTTGCGCTGAGGAAAATGAGATTATGAAATATATATATGTATATACTGAACTATTTTATACAGAAATGAAGTTATGGAAATTTAAATTATGTTGTATATACATAATTGTGATGGTATGAGATCTTGATATGGAAATGATGAAAAGTGGCATACAAAATGATTTTATAGAAAAATGAAGAAGTGTGATATATATATATATATATTATGAGGAGAATGAAACAGAAAAATGATGGGAATACTATTGATGTGATGAGATGAATGTGAATACTGAAATGTGAATGTTGAACTGTGAATATTGAATTGTGAATAATGAAATGTGAATATGGAAATGTGGAAATGAGAACCTTGATGGACTGTTGTTGATAGAGAGCACGGTACCATTGCTAATGAGGTGATAGTGCAACCACACGGTCTCGTGGAGAGTGGCCTGTGAAGGGTTGTGATGCCCTCCTGGGGTCCGGACCAGGATTGGGTAGGCGATTCGTACTACAGACACGTTCCCCCTTAATCTAACTGGGTACGCCAACAGCGGTTAGGTCCAGCTCGCACAGCCCAGTCATGGGGGGAAGCATGATGATGAGATGAGAATATCCTCTGAGTAGCCATGAGTTACAGACACATAGTTGATTCTATACTGGAGGAAACTCATGAGCTGGATTGTGATTACTCATTACAGACACGATAATGAGCAGCCATGGGTTACGAACACATTGAGATACATATATGAGGATACCCATGGTCTGGAGTGTGAAAATGAAAATGAGAAAGAAAAGCTTACGAAAGCTATAAAGATATGAATATGAGAAAGTAAAGCTTATGAAAGAAAATGTGAATATGATTTTGAGAAATAAGAAAGTACATACATGATTATAAAAATGATAAGAGAGATTTTAAGAAATACATTTTACATACATATATGATTATGAGTACATATCTATAAATTTTCTCCAAGCTATTATATGTATTAAAATGGAATGTGATATGATGTAATTGAACTCATACTACCACACACTATGAATAATTTATTTCGTCTTACTGCGAGGTGTCTCACCCAAATATTTTAATATTTCAGAGAACCGTAATAGACCAAGAGATAGAGCTCCAAGATAGAGGGGAGTTGGTACCCTGATTGACAGGGTAAGCATTTTGTATTGGGCAATGAGTTTGTGTAATCCCCTAGGGTATGTTATAGACTTTTGGGGGTGTATATGGATATTTAGAACTCTGGTTATTTGTATTCTAGATGGTATGTAAATATGGACTTCAGCTGTTAGGTATGTTCTAAATGTTGGACTGATTACCCAGTATCCCACGGGTTGGGTCTTGATGATATATGATATCAGGGTTTTGATATGACAAATGGTGATAATTATTATTGTTTATTTAATTTTGGAAAAAAAAATGGTGGAAAAATCGGGTTGTGACAAGCAGCTTTCTCCATCTCTAGGAATAATCCTTAGAAGTTTTTGAACTCTTCTTCTCCATATTTTGAAGGCTTATTAGGTCTATGACAATATCAACATTGAATTGATATTGTTTCAAGAAAAGATAGGCTAAATCCCTCTATTTTATAAACTCTGCTTTTGCCTAGTGAAATATATCACTTGAGGGCTAGACCAATCAAGCTTTCATCGATCAAATGTATAAGAAATTTATAATTTTTGCAATAAGGTGCCATCATCCATGCATACATTTGAAGATGGATACTTGGACACCCCATTCCATTATACTTGTCAAAATCTAAGACTTTAATCTTCTCAAGCATAACGACATCAGTAAAGAGGCATAGATCCTCAAAATCTCTAACACCTACATCTTGTATGCCTTGAATTGATCTTCATTATCCCTTAATATACGTCATATGGTCCTTATCACCAACTAATTTCCCTTATTCTTCCTTGGTCTTAGTTGACTTAGTGGGTTCAGTGTTGGCTCCTTGTCTTGTTATTTCAATAAACACTGGTTCTTGAGAAACTAATGGTGCAGATTAGGGTTGAGTTTCATTAACTATTGGTGACCTTTCTTTTATAAGCTAGATTATATCTACAATGAACTTTTCCAAAGCCTTAGTTCTCTTGTCAAATGGAGATTGTTCATTGTGGCTAGATTCTTGCGACTCCATACTTTGTGACTGAGCTTTAGTAATGATTGGGTCACGAGTAGCCTGATAATTTTTATTTCTTCACAAAATTTTGATAACCTTCTGAATATTTTATAAAAATCAAGACAAGCACAGAGAGAAAAATAGGCATTGTACAAGGCATACACAAAGACACACACATGTAATTTAATTGCATATTAATACAACATGTTAAGTAAATCATTGATATCGGAATCCATACAAGGATATTTAATCCGACAAGGAACGTGCTACTAATTGTCATACAATATTACACTACTAAAAACTTAAATGGAGGAAAATAAGTGATAAATTTATTCCATTTCAACAATTGATAGTACAAATTCTACTCAATAGAAAGGAGAGATATGCTATTTTCCTCCTTAAATACATCACTAACATTTTTGAAATAAGAAAATAAACAAGTCATCAAATTTAAAAGATGAGTTAGCTTTATTGGAGTCATTTGGTCCACAACATCTCACACTAGATGATAAAATCCCTAAGTCAATCTACTAGCTTGTTGAAGTATAGGATCTAAGGCGAAGAGCCTCTTCTGTATGGTGGTAATTAAATTGGTATGATGATCTACAACTCATCACATGACTTCTCCTTATACGCCAACAACTCAACAATCCTATGACTTATAAAAATATCTTACTCCTAGATGTGAATCTATTGTGTTGTCATCTCTTCCTGCTCCCCATGGATATGAACTTTGGATTCCATAACTTAACTCTTAATTCCTAGATTATAGCCAAAAGCCTCTACACTTGACTCTCTAATTTCTCCACTTGTGCTACCTTCTTATCTAAGTTAACTCTTTTAGCTTCTAGCTCAATCTTCTGCTTTTTTAGCTCCTAGTTAGCCTTTGCCAGCTCATCTAGCTAAACCTAAAGTCTCCCTTAGTTACTTTGCACTTTAATTTCTTCTCAAAGATTTTTCCCAATCCCTTTCCAAGATATTACTGATCATGTCTAGCTCAAAAGACTCTATGTAACACCTTGAACCCTTAAACCCGGTCCGGCGCATTATACTTGATAAAAATCTTGATAATCCATAATTAAATCATACATACACAGCGGAAAACATAACTATAATCCTCAATCATACAAATAATACCAAAGTTTACTAGATCTATCCATAATCCATAATAACCATTCATCACCTGCATTTCCATATATACACATATCTCCAAAAATATAACCAACACTTCCAGTATTCACAACCATCCTTAAGATCCAAAAGACTTAAAACATAAAACATAAAACATAAAACATAACTTATTTACATTCCAAATATCATCAAAAGTATTTATACCTTTCTCTCTATCTAGGACTCAACAATGCTATCAACCTCGAGCTTCTCAAAGCTCGTTTACGTGGTAGTCTTGAAAAGATAAATTTGTAATCAGGTGAGATCCATCTCAGTAAGGGAAAGAAACAATATATATTAAAAACAACATGTGTTCAATATGAGATTATAATCAGCATTTTAATATCATTTGTGAAACCATTAACATATCTTATAAAATCATTTCCTGAACCGTAACAAACACATGCAAAACATTCACCCATGAGACTACCCAAGGATAGGGGTAGTTACCCACCCATAAAAGTAGCACACCTCTGCCCTAATACATTGGGCAACCCAAAGGTCACAACTAAAACGTACCAGGACACTCACCTTACTCAGTAAGCCCTCAAGTTATAAATTAATCTCGTACTCACATAATTCATACAAAGATTACCAGCGAAGACACCCAAGAATAGGGAAATCTAACCGCCCATACAAGTAGTTTCCCTCTGCCCTAGTGCGTTATGCAGCCTACTACTACATCTGATTCTACTAGTGCACTCGTCTTTCTCAGCAAGCTCTCAGGCGAAGAGTTTGCCCCACCCTAGCGTAACATGTTCTACTAGCATTAATACTTGATAATATCATAATACATTATTCTGTTTGTCATTATTCAACCATCCATAGCTGTTTATGTTCATAACTTTAGCATTTCATAACATTTCACTTTACGTAACCTTTCACATTTTACATTGTTCCCATTTCATATTTCATATCCGTTTCATTCATATTACCATTTCATTTCATTTTCATTTTATTCATTCGTACTACAGCCCCTTTTAGCTGTACATCAATTAGTCCACATAGATATGTGCTAAAATCTGCTAACACAGCTCCTTTTAGCTATCATCAAATAGTCTATAGCTCCTTTTAGTTGTCATTGCATACATGGTTGCATTGTCAAACACAGACAATATGGTCCTTATAACATTTCATTAATAATGCCTTTCTTACATAGCTTGCGTCTCATACATATAACATATGTTTACACTACATTATCATCTACTCATGCCACACAATTTAGTAGTAAAACTCATACATTGCCTGTAAAATAAGCCAACCAACATTTAATGTTTATATACTAAAAATATACCTTCATTTCTTACATAATTATCCTAAAAAATATTTTCCACTTTCATCAGTTCATTTTCACATATACGTAGCTAAATAACAACCCTAAGCTCAGAAAACATAATTTACATGGTTGGCATTTTATACCAACATGAAAACATATATACATATATATAACATAGTTAACATATATACATATATATAACATAGTCCATTTTTTTTTAATTAATTCATGAAAAACCTGATTTAATATAAAAATTTCCCCCTTACCTGAATCCTTGAATTACACCAACAGGTATCCCAAACTGATGTATGTGATGCTCACTCGGACCCTGGTTCAAAAACCCTAGTTTAATCAAATAAACCCCAAATAAACTACTATTTATACATTTTATCAACTTAATAACCTTAAATAAACTTTTAAAAGCCTAAAACTGAGAATCTAGACCCTTACCTCAACTTAGGAGCATTTCCCAAAAAGCCCAGTATAGGAAACTGATTCGCTAGATGTGTAGAGAATCTTCCCTAGAACACCGTAGCGACTTTCGATCGTCGATTCGGGCTGAATCTGGACCGGATTCTTAGAGAGAAGGCAGAGAGACAAGTTTCGAGAGAGAAAGCTGAAGGAAAATACGTTTCCTTCGCAGAGAAGCTTCTTTAAACCTTCTTATACTCGCCTTTGCCACGTGGACTCGTTGACGAGAAGATTGGACTCATCGACGAATCACTAAAGAACACTTGTCGACAAGGCCGTGAGCTCATCGACGAGTTTTAGAGCAGCCAAAACCCTCTCAATTAATCCTTGTCGATGAGACATACATACTCGACGACAAGTTTCTGAAGATCTCTCGTCAACGAGAAAATCCCGCTTGTCGACGAGCACCTGTTTGTACCCTTTTTAAAATTTCTTTTCCCTTTTTCTTCTAAACTTTTTTTTCCCCTCTTTTCATTTATTCCTTATTTATCTTTTTCATCTATTATTTTTTCCAATTATTTTATCATTAAATTTTCCGAGTCATTACACTCTAGCTCTTAAGTTCTCTCTTTCTTTCAATTCCTTCTTTAGCAAACCAACTAGCTTCCTCTTTGAATCCTTCAGCCTGACAACCATTCCTTCCACTCTTGATTATAAAAATATTGTCTTGTCCAAAATTCTTCGTAGTAGTCCTCTCGTTGATTTAGATGATGCATACGCTTATTTGGTCCTTAAGCTCATGGAACCCCTTAGTTTTTTCCTCTACTCGATTGCCTAGTTTAATACCCCAATGAATATAGGTGGTGCTTTCTTCCTTCTCTAAAGTCTTTGGAGTAGACAATACCAACTTATCTTTGTCAATCATCATGTATAGTTGTATCATCCTGGTATTTGCACTGAAACTAGTGTAAACTAACTATCCTTAGTGTGAGCTAAAAGTGACCCAACTGATAGGGAGCTAAAGCTGGTATGTAGCTGATGAGCCCTCTAGCTCCAAAATGTTGGATCCATGGTAAGTCACTAGACCTTAGTAGCATAAATATGATTGGAATCCATTTAGCTAGCCACTTGACCATCTTCTTTTCTATACTCTTAAGTACCTTAACTCTGTCAATTTTCTGATGCCCTGAAGCATAATATAGCAGGGTTTCTTCCCTCATGAATGCACTCTTGAACAAGCATGATGCCATATATCCAAGGAACCAAAAATAGAGTAGCTTAGTGCAACACAAAAATGAACCTTTCTGCTAGCTTCTCTTAGCATAAATTGAGAGAGGAGAGTGTCTCAGTAATAATTATAGGTATCGGTGCTTGCCTTTTATGGTCCATCTCGGTTTATATCATGACATATCCATGGTTCACAATATAAGTAGCCAAAGGAAGTAACTCCAAACCATACTCAACTAATGTAGCGACCCAGAGAAATTATAATATTTAAATATTTAAATAATGGAAGAAGGAGGGAAAAAGGAAAATTAAAAAGGGGGCACAACAGGTCCTTGTCGACATATTGGTCTCGTCGATGAGGGTGTACTTTGTTGACGAGAAAATATCGAGAGGGGATGAGGTGACGTGGCTCGTCGACGAAGGCCAGTGTATAAATTGGTTTAACCTTCATTTTATGGCTGAAAACTTGTGGGAATGTCTCTCTCTCTCTCCTCATTTCGTTTCCCCTTACTTCTCCCTAAGATTTCAGGCCGATCTTCTGCCGGTTCGACAATATGAAGCCACCACGACACTCTTGGGGAAATTCTTTACACATTTTCCGAAGTTGATCATTGGTGGGACTAGTTCGGAATCCATCCCAAATCTAGGGTAAGACTTTCTACTCAATATTTGACTTCTTGCCAGTTGTAGAAAGTGTAGTACGCGTAGAAATACTGAAGTTTAGTTTTGAAAAATATCATTTTTAAGGCGTTGAACGGGAAACCCTATGGGTGCAGGGTGTTGGATTGATTGTTTTAGGGGGCTTTTTTAAGAATTAGGTAAGGGGATAAACTAAGTTAGTTGTTTTATGAAAATCATAAGTAAAATGGTATAGCATTTGATTTCATGAAAATATATGTATATAAATATATATATGAGTATTATGTTGGGAAATATTGCTGAAAATGATGATATGTTCTGGATATATATAATACCCATTTTGTGTGGCATGAGTAGATTTATGATGAATTACTGTTTTCTGGGAATATGATAATACTATGGATTTTTATAATGGAAAACCGGCATATGGGTTGAGCCATGGATATGTTTTGTCGGCATGCTATGGATATGTTTTGCCAGCGTACGGGTCGAGCTATGGATATGTTTTACCAGCGTATGGGCCGAGCTATGGTAAAATATGAAATGCTGGCGTACGGGCCGATGATTTTCATGATGTATATATATATGCAAAATGATATGATGATATTGAATTGACAATTAATAGTACGAGATACTCATGTGTCATAGTTTCATTATATGTTATATGTTATCTGTTATCAGAACCTGGTTGGCTTGGTTTAGGCTAGCACTTGCACGGTACCGCTGCTATGTGTTCGTGATCATCACGATATTGTGTTAATGCTGCTGTATGGAGTAGCATGAGGATAGATAGTCGATGGGGATTTAAGAAGTGTGAGCACCCCTGGTGTATGGACCAGGTCTGGTAGACCCATCGGACTTACAGACTGTACTTTTGACGTGACAGTGGTCGGCTAACCATTGTCAGGTCTCGCCTTCGGGCCACACATCCCAGTCATGGGGGGGGGGGGGTAATACATGACAACAACCAGCTAACCTACTAAGGTTGTTTTCTTATTATTATTATTATTATTATTATTATTATTATTATTATTATTATTATTATTATTATTATTATTATATGAGATGGATTATGCTTAAAGAAATCCTGTATGTTCTGCTATGCTATGATTATACATGTTTTTCCCAGAAATGATATATACAGTTTTACTGGTTATGCTTATGTATATGATTATATGTATAACACAAAAATGCTCATATTGCCACACAATAGTATTATTTTATTTTCCTTACTGAGAGGTGTCTCACCCCACAATTTCATAAATATTCCAGGAGCCCCAAATAGAAGAGCGGATAAAGCTCGGCTAACATAGATACGACTGGTCTGCCCTTTTTGAAGGGTATGTATTTTGTGATAGGGTTAGATGGATTTTTGTGGAAAAGTGACCCTAGGACTCTTTTGGGTGGTTTATATATGTAAATTTAATGGATGTAATAACTCTAGTATGGTGATGAATGGTATTGGGTTTATGAAATTATGATTTTATGTTTCTTGCTACTTAAGCTTCCGTACTGTATTTATGATATATCCGTGGTACCCACGGGTTTAGGTGGACTATGATCTACTGAATTTGTTATTGTGATTTTTATTATATTTTAAAAAATATATGAAATTAAGCAGGTCGATACAATTTAGTATCAGAGCTTAGGTTGCTAGGTTCTGTAGACTTTAGAATGCAGCGGAAACGATACCAGAGTATAGGAAAATGATTTAAGGTTTTGTTCTACAGTATAGAGGTAGGACTTCCGTGGTGGTTTCTGTATTTTTCCTGGGGTGACGATTTCAGGAAAACCATAGTAAACTATTGTCAGGTTATGTTCCTAGAATGTAGGATTGAGATTAGAAATAAGCTGAGAATGTTGAGATAGAAGGCTAATTTTTGTTGGTAAATTATAAGGATAGGATTATTAAGTTGTGTTTGTTGGTTTTCAGGATGGATCTAGGAGGAGTTAGTGCCTATACGAGCGGCATTGATGGGGCAGGGCCCTCGAGCGTAGGCGGGACTGACTCTGATGCGATATTATGTAGTGTGGCTTAGTAGGTTATGGCTGAGATCGCTACGAGCTCTAAGGAGCAGGGTGGTCCGTCGGCAGGCCATGAGTGCACTATAAAAAAATTTACAAAGATGAATCCTCCAACATTCTTAGGAGGAGTTGATCCTGCAGCGCCGTTGAAAACTATATGCAGGAGACCAAGAAAGTCTTGGCCGTGTTGCAGTGTACTGAAGAACAGAGGGTCCTCTTCGCCACCTATAAATTGACAGGGGAGGCCTAGAGGTGGTGAACTGCTGTGAGACTTCTGGAGCAGCAGAGGACTACGCCGATAGCCATGACTTGGGATCGGTTTAAGGAATTGTTCTTCGATAGATATTTTCTAGCTACTGTCAGAGAGGCTAAAGTGGAGGAGTTCATGAGTTTGAAGTAGGGATAGTTATCAGTCCAGTAGTATGCGACACATTGTATCGAGCTCTCTCGCTTTGCTCCGTATATTGTTCCTGATGAGGAGAAAAAAGCAAGGTAGTTTGAGAGAGAATTGAAGCGGAGCATATTTAAGAAGGTGGTAGTGCTACGGATCCAGGACTTTGCTGAGTTAGTCGATAGAGCAGCCTTGGCAGAGGTTGGTGAGCGTTTGGATGTAGATGAGTAGGGACAAAGGAAGAGATCTATATCTTCGAGCTACCAGCAGGGTCCTAGACAGAATCAGTGGAGGAGAGGAAACCATGGTAGAGGACGGAGGCAGGAGACTGGAGGACATAAGGTGCAGGTAGTGCAGGGTCCTCTTGTCTATCAAACTTATGGGAGGAGACACTGAGGAGAGTGTCGAGCAAGTGGAGTTGTCTGCTATCAGACTGGGAAAAATGGTGCGAGACTGCCCTACACCGCCAGATGCAGATCATGCTTCCAGACCATAGCAAGGAGGCTACCAGGCGCCATGTGGGGGCCAGCAGAGGAATGTGGCTCTAGCCAAAGTGTTTGCTCTGATGCGGAGTGATGCTGAGACAGCCGGTGACGTGGTGACAAGTATGGTTAGTATGCTTTCTTTTAAAGTAGTTGCATTGTTTGATTCAGGAGCCACGCACTCGTTTGTGTCTTCGGGATGCGTTAAATTATGTGGGGTAGACACACAATCATTAGATGTTGAACTGTTGGTATCTACATCGACTGGGTTAGCAGTGAGGTGTAGTAGGGTGCTCTGAGGTTGTTTAGTTAACATTCAGGGGAAAATCTTGTCTACTGATCTAATAGTGCTGGATATGCATGGGTTTGATGTGATCTTTGGTATGGATTTGCTAGCAGTTAATTTCACCAGCATAGAGTGCCATTCATGAGAAGTGATATTCAGACCTCCGAGACGAGCATAATTCAAGTTCGTAGGGTTGCGAGTACAATCCCCGCCTCAGCTAGTTTCAGCTATCCAGGCTAGGAGACTACTGTTGAGTGGTTGTCAAGGGTTTGTGACAGTTGTGAAGGAGATGTTAGAGAATGATTTGAAACTTGCTAGAACGCCTGTAGTAAAAGAGTTTACATATGTGTTCCCATATAAGTTACCAGGCTTGCCACCTGATTACGAGGTAGATTTTCCTATTGATCTACTTCCAGGTACAACGCCGATTTCCAAAGTACCTTACCGAATTTAGATCAGTTTGTTGTTGTTTTCATTGATGATGTACTGGTCTATTTGAGAAGCTGTGAGGAGCATGAGATGCACTTGAGGCAGGTTCTGCAGACGCTTCGGGAAAAGAAGTTGTATGTTAAATTCAATAAAAGTAAATTCTAGCTTGAGAAGGTCGTGTTTTTGGGGCATGTTATTTTTGGAGATGAAATTTCTGTGGATCATAGTAAAATTGAGCTGGTAGTGAATTGCGCTAGACTGAGGAACGTTCAGGAGTTTCTTGGGGCTAGTTGGATATTAGCGTCGTTTCGTAGAGGGATTCTCAGCATTATCAGGGCCTTTAACACAACTGACGAGGAAAAATGTCAGATTTGAGTGGGACGACAGTTGTGAGCAGAGTTTTCAAGAATTGAAGCAGAGTCTAGTCATAGCACCAGTATTGATCATCCCGTCAGGGGGTGAGGGTTATGTTATTTACAGTGATGCATCCTTAAAGGGACTTGGCTGTGTATTGATGCAGCATGGCAGGGTGGTGGCGCATGCGTCCAGACAGTTGAAAGAATATAAAAAGAACTACCCTAGTCATGATCTTGAATTGGCTGCAGTTGTACACATATTGAAGATTTGGAGGCATTATCTGTATAGCGAGCAGTGTGAGATCTTTTCCGACCACAAGAATTTGAAATACTTTTTCATGCAGAAGGAGTTGAACATGAGGTAGAGAAGGTGGTTGAAGCTTATTAAGGATTTTGATTGTACCATCAGTTACCACTCAGGAAAGAAAATGTGGTAGCTGATGCTTTGAGCAGGAAGTCTAGGGAACAGTGTTGGCAAGTATGGAGATCCAGTATCCGATCATGATGGATCTGGAGAGACACGACATTGAATTAGTTGAGAGTGATTCTTAGGTATGTATTGCCAGTTTAATAGTGCAACCTACTCTGTAGGAAAGGATTAAAACTGCTCAGAAGGAAGACCCAGAATTCGTAGAGGTGATGGACAAAGTGTAGAGTGGTCAGGGGGAGGAATTCAGTATTGTAGATGACGGGGCTTTACGGTTCTATTCCATATTGTGTGTTCCTGCCGATACTGGCATTAGGAAGACTATTTTAGAGGAGGCTCACAAATCTTTGTACACAGTTAATCCCGACAGTACAAATATGTATAGGGATCTGCGAGAGTCGTACTGGTGGAGTGGTATGAAAAAAGAGATTGCTGAGTATGTAGCCCAGTGTTTGACGTTCCAGTGGGTAAAAGTTGAGCACCAGAGGCCAGTAGGGCACTTGCAGCCATTGTTTATTCTAGAGTGGAAGTGAGATCATATACCTATGAACTTTGTGACAGGATTGCCGGCGGCATTGCACGGCCAGAATGCCATCTGAGTGATTGTTGACCATTTGACTAAGACCGCCCATTTCTTACCTATCAAGATCAGCTACTCCCTCAATAGGTTGGCACAGATTTACATTCAGGAGAAAGTTCATTCACATGGAGTGCCAGTATCTATTGTATTAGATCGAGACCCATGCTTTACATCTCGTTTTTGGAGGAGCTTACAGGAAGCTCTAGGGTCTCAGTTATCGTTTAGCATGACAGTCCATCCTCAATCAGACGGGCAGACTGAGAGGACGATATAGATATTGAAAGATATGCTTCGAGCATGTGTGCTAGATTTCGGGGGTAGTTAGACTCAATTCTTGCCACTGGTGGAATTTGCATATAATAACAGTTATCAGACCAGCATTGGCATGATACCATTTGAAGCACTGTATGGTAGGAGATGTCGTTCTCCTTTATCCTGGAATGAGATGGGTGAGTGGCGTGTTGTGGGATCAGAGTTGGTACAACAAGCGTGTGATAAAGTTTGACTTATCAGAGATAGATAGTGCAGATTAATGCCGACAGAAGAGTTATGTTGATAACCGTCGTAGGGAATTAGAATTCGATGTTGGGGATTATGTATTTCTGAAGATTGCTCCATTGAAAGAGGTTATGCGATTTGGGAAGAAGCGTAAACTTAGCCCTAGGTTTATTGGCCCATTTGAGATTCTAGATAAAGTGGGGCCGGTTGCCTACAGGCTAGCTTTGCCGCCTATGCTATCCAGAATTCACGACGTATTCCACGCTTCTATGTTGAGGAAATACGTCTCAAACCCTTCTTATATTATTAGTTATGATGAATTAGAGCTGAGTGATTCACTAGTATATGAGGAGATGCCAGTACAGATTCTGGATAGGAAAGTGCAAGAGTTACGTAATAAGAAAATTCCTCTAGTAAAAGTTTTGTGGAGGAATCATGCAGTGGAAGAGGCTTTTTGGAAATTTAAGGAGCACATGAAGCAGAGGTATTCGTATTTATTCTAAGAGATTTGACAAGTAAAATGTAAGTAAATAGGTAATATTTCTTTTGCAAGAACATGAAAAAGTTTAGTTAGTAAGTAGTATTTTGTTTTGGGAGAATTTTCTTTTGTAAATGTAATCTCCCAGGACTTGGAATGTAACCACGTTATTCCTCCGCCATAAGTGAGGGTAAGTAATAAAATAACTAGACCTTTTTTTTTTTTTTTTTCTTTTAAGGGATGATGAATTACATGAATAGCAAATTTCGAGGACGAAATTTTATAAGAAGGGGAGAATATAGTGACCCAAAGAAATTATAATATTTAAATATTTAAATAATGGAAGAAGGAGGGAAAAAGGAAAATTAAAAAGGGGGCACAACAAGTCCTCGTCGACATATTGGGCTCGTCGACGAGGGTGTACTTCGTCGATAAGAAAATACTGAGAGGGGGTTTTGGGTGATTCTAAATTTCATCGACGAGGAGAGAGTTCGTCGACAAACTGCCTTCTTGACCTCGTCGATGAAGGCCAGTGTATAAATAGGTTTAACCTTCATTTTATGGCCGAAAACCTGCGGGAATCTCTCTCTCTCTCTCTCTCTCCCCATTTCGTCTCCCCTTACTTCTCTTTAAGATTTCGGGCCGATCTTCTGCCAGTTTGACGATCTGAAGCCACCACGACACTCTTGGAGAAGTTCTCTACATATCTGCTTGAGTAGATTGTTGGTGGGACTAGTTGGGAATCCATCCCAAATCTAGGATAAGGCTTTCTACTCAATATTTGACTTCTTGCCAGTTATAAAACGTGTAGTACGCGTAGAAATACTGAAATTTAGTTTTGAGAAATATCATTTTTAGGGTGTCGAATGGGGAACCCTGTAGGTGCAGGGTGTTGGATTGATTGTTTTAGGGGGATTTTTTCAGGAATCAGGTAAGGGGATAAACTAAACTAGTTGTTTTATGAAAATTATAAGTAAAATAGTATAGCATTTGATTTCATGAAAATATATGTATATAAACATATATATGAGTATTATGTTGGAAAATACTGCTGAAAATGCTGATATGTTCTGGATATATATAATACCCATTTTGTGTGGCATGAGTAGATTTGTCATGAATAACCGTTTTCTGGGAACATGATAATACTATGGATTTTTATAATGGAAAATCGGTGTATGGGCCGAGAGTTTTATATGTTTTGTTAGCGTACGGGCCGAGCTATGACTATGTTTTGCCGACATACGGACCGAGCTATAGATATGTTTTTACGGCGTATAGGCCGAGCTATGGATATGATTTTCCGGCGTACAGGCCGAGCTATGGTAAAATATGAAATGCCGATATACGGGCCGATGATTTTCATGATGTATATATGTATGCAAAATGATATGATGATATTGATTTGGCAATTAATAGTATGAGATACCCATGTATCACAGTTTCATTATATGTTATATGTTATCAGAACCTGATTGGCTTGGTATAGGCTAGCACTTGCACAGTACCGCTGCTATGTGTTCGTGATCATCACAATATTGTGTTAACGCTGTTGTACGGAATAGTGTGAGGACGGATAGTCGATGTGGTTTTAAGAAGTGTGAGCACCCCTGGTGTACGGATCAGGTCTGGTAGACCCATCGGACTTATAGACTGTACTTTTGACTTGGCCGTGTTCGGCCAACCATTGTCTGGTCCCGCCTTCGAACCACACAACCCAGTCATTGGGGGGAGGGAGGGGTAATACATGACCACAACCAGCTAACCTACCAGGGTTGTTTTCTTATTATTATTATATGAGATGGATAATGCCTAAAGAAATCCTGTATGCTTTGCTATGCTATGATTATACATGTTTTTCCCAGAAATGATACATACATTTTTATTGGTTATGCTTATGTATATGATTATATGTATAACACAGAAATACTCATATTGCCACACACTAGTGATAATTTATTTCCCTTACTGAGAGGTGTCTCACCCCAAAATTTCATAAACATTTTAGGAGCCTCGGATAGAAGAGTGGATAAAGCTCCGTTGAGATAGATATGACTGGTCTGCCCTTTCTGAAGGGTATGTATTTTGTGATAGAGTCAGATGGATTTTTGTGGAAAAGTGACCCTAAGACTCTTTTGGGTGGTTTATATATGTAAATTTAGTGGATGTAGTAACTCTGGTATGATGATGAATCATATTGGGTTTATGAAATTATGATTTTATGTTTCTCGCTACTTAGGCTTCCGTACTGTATTTATGATATATCCCTGGTACCTATGAGTTCAGGTGGACTACGATCTGCTAAATTTGTTATTGTGATTTTTATTATATTATAAAAAATATATATATGGAAATTAAGTAGGTTGTTACAACTAATGCCAACAAGTGAAGTATAAACTTAGGATTTGGATCATCAAAATACCTTATGAAAATCTTCTCCAACTCAATCTAGTGCCAACCTTCAATCTCCCCTCTCTTCTAAACTCTACTAGCTAGCTATTTACCTTATCTCCCATTGCCCTAATCAATGCTTGTGCAAAAGTGGCATCTGGATCAAAAGTGAAGACTTTGTTTTAAGCTAATATTAGGATCTAAAGTAGCTTCTCATACTCCTCGATAAAGGGAACCATGTTAGTTGACCCAAAGTGAAACACTTGTAAAATGGATTCCAATGTTGTATTATAAAATCAAGCACCTTCTAGTCAATATCCACCTTTAAGATATCAATAACACGACTGTAGCTGGCTGTGAAGTTCCTTTGATAACCATCTCATAGGCAATTCCAACAATTCAATAACTCATTGAACTTCACATATAACTTCATCTTGTATTGTAGTTAACTCTGATAGTATTCTAGAATAGTGTCCCTCTCATTGTAGTATACCTCTTATACTCTAACTGTTCTAATTGGCATGTTGTATACCCGTGCAAATAAATTCTAAACAAATAAGGACAAGATGCACATAATAAGATGTTAGCATGCCCCTACATGTGTCTTAATATGTCATTTGTCTCCAAACATCGAGTAGGACTCTATCCTAGAGGAAAAGGATAAAGTTATCTAGTGCATGGTTAGACTTTACTCAATATAAAAAATTTGAAGACTTCTGGATTGTCTTCAAAGGGAACAAATCAAGCAAGCAAATTTTCATGGAACTTGTTGACACCCTATTTTGTTTAAGGTCAATTTAGTTGATAATTAGGTTAATTTTAAAATTAGTTATGCAATCAAGGGCTATGTTTGAATCTAGAATAGTCAATTAGAGGATTGCTCTCCCTCATGGTGCTACGGTATGCAAATCATGCGTCTAGAGTACTTTGAAGTCTCAATTTCATGATTTGGGGTCGTTATTTGAAATTAGGTTTTATCCCTATTTTAATTGGATTTTTAATCAAAGGTTGAGCCATGTTTGTTTCCCAAACACCTCGTTAGGACAAGGAGATAATTTTTTTTTTAATATTGAATAGGGGTATTCTGATAGAGGGAAACTAGGGTAGGACTCTAACTCCCTTTTGACTATAAAAGGGTAGCTAAAACTTAATTAAAGGGAGAGGAGAGCCTACATTCAATTAGAAAGGAAAAAAAACAAAGAAAACATAGAGAAAGAGAGGAAGAAAGGATACTTACATCCAAGCGTGAGGAGAGTTTCTTCACTCCTTCAATATTTTGATATCAAATCTTTGAGAAAAACAAGGGACAAAAAAGAGAAAAGGAGGTTGAAGAAGGTAAAGACCTGAGCTTTTGGAAGCCTTGATCTTTAATATCTCAAAAAAAAAGTACATATGGCACTGACACATGTTGTTCAAGCATACTTATGTAAAGATTCACTTGGGCACATTACATGTTTAGATAGGGTGTTAAAATTATTTGGGATATTCAAAATTTTGTCATGAAGTTTTGCAAGATTTTAAATTAGAATAATAAACTCCTTAATGTTAGGATGAAAAGTTTTGATTTTTGAATTCATCACCCTTATAAAAAAAATACGATCTTTATCTTGTTTATACCACAAAGTTTGGACTTTTAGATGTTCAAACATACCTTTGCTGCATGTACATAAACTGGGGTTTATTTGGGGTCAAAATAACATAAGGTTGCATTAAGAGCAATGCCATAAACATCAGTGAGAAAACAAATAGAGAGGGAGAAGAAAAGGATTCATTTCGTATGCATGGCAGCTTGGGTGGGTTATGAAGAGGTTAACGGGGTATTTAAAGGATTGAGTACATAGTATGAGTGAAGCCTCCCAAAAACGGTTGTAGCTTAAAGATTGCCATTTTCGCTAGAGAAGAGCACAATAGGGGGACGGAAAGAAGTTTCTCAACAAGATTGGACTATAGTGAGAGTTATGAGGCCTCTAGGGTGCGAACAATGATCTCTTTGTGCTGTTTTTGGCATCGAAGATGGGGTTATAGCTGCTTCATTGCAACCACAGCTGCTAGGGTTCTGGCATGGACCCCAATAGCTATATGAGATGGTTTTTGGGTGCACTATCACGTGCTTCGATGACAACAACAACAACAACAAGCCTTAAGTACCATTAGGTGGGGTTGGTTACATGAATCCTTTTTCACTAATTCACTCGATCAAGTGTGTTTTCCTTTATTATATTAAGAGCTATTAAATCCTTCCTCATGACCTCATTCCAAGTTATTTTAGACATATCCTACCCCTTTTCATGCCAGAAATAATAATTAACTCACCTACTCACAAGTGCTCTACTAGTCTTGTTTTTCAAATGCCCAAACCATCTAAGCCGTCCCACCCTAATCGTGTTTTCAACCAATTCTATGCCTAAATTTTTGCATATATGCTCGTTCCTTACTTTATCTTTAAATGTTAAACCAATCATCCACCTTAACATTCACATTTCAACAACTTTTACTTTTTGTAGATGGTTTTTCTTAGTTGCCCAATATTCTGAACCATAAAGAGTAGCTAGCCTCATAGCCTTCTAATAAAAAATTTCTTTTAATTAGAAAGATATTCTACTATCACAAAACACACATGACACACTCCTCCATTTTACCCAACCTATTTTAATCTATGTACTATGTAATGACCCCAAAAATAATATGCATGGAAATGTAAAAATAAAAATAAAAAATTAAATAAATAATAATTTTTTTAATTAAATAATGTAATATAATATAATCATATATTAATATAATATAATATTATAATATTATAATCTAATTAATGTATATACATATATATATATATATATATATATGTTAATATAACCATTATGTCAGGAAGGATTCAACAAGGAATATTGAGAGCCCCCCTCTCCATCTGAATTCACTCTCTCTCACGCCACTCTCTCTCATCAATTTCCTTAACCAAACGTGCGCCGACCGAGGAACGAAAAATATCCCTGGGTTCCATTATCTGTCACGACACTTTAACCGGAGTGGATTTGTCGTGGGAGTATTGTAGGCACCACTTATGGGATAAGGTAATCTCTCTCTCCCTCTCCTCATTTTTTCCTTGAATCTTTAGTCAATTGACAATTGGACACCACCATGGGGTCCTAACTCCGATCCTCACCATTTTAATCGAATTAGATTTTTAATTTGGGTTTCCTAGGCACCACTCCAAGGCTAGGGTAAGGATAGTGGAATTATATCCATTCATTATTTTTAAAGTTTAAATAGTATTAGGAGTGTGTGGGCATAGAAAATGTTAAAATAATTATAATTCTGGGTTTGAGTTAATTGAATTAGGGAAAATGTGATTTTAGGGTTTTGAGTTCCGAATGCCGCGGGCGTGGATTTAGGGATTTTAGCATGTCTCTTAGTAAGTCAGGTAAGAGGAACAAATTATAACAGTTATTTTTGGAAATTATAGGTTGAGTAAATATGTGAAAATAAGAATATGATATTCTTTCTGAAATTATTATAATATGAATATCAAATAAAAATAAAATTGTGTGGCATATGATTTATACTGGAAATGTGTTTGAAACTAGGTATGTGATTTGCACTGAGAATAAAGAGACTATAATATATATGTTGAAATGTTTTATGCAGAAATAAAGATAATGGAAACCAATTATGTTTTATATACTGAATGGTGATGACGTGAGATTTGAAATATGGGAAATGATGAAAAGTGGAATACAAAATTGTTTTATTGAGAACGATGAATTGTGATATACCAATGTATATTTTACTGGAAATGATGGAATAGGATATATATATATATATATATATATATATATATATATATATATATATATATATATATATGTATAGAAATGTTTTCTAAGATAAACGAGGAAATAATAAATATCGATATGTTTTGTTGAGAAATGTTGAAATACATGAAATGAGATATATGCTATTATGAGATGGAATGTGTACTAATATGATGGGAATGAAACAGAAAATGGTGAGAATATTTCTGATGTGATGAAATGTACCAACATACTGAAATGTGAATATTGAAATGTGAATACTGAAATGCGAATATTGAAATGCGAATACTGAAATGTGGAAATGAGAACCTTGACGGAATAGAGTTGGATTGAGAGCACGGTACCATTGCTAGTGAGGTGTTAGTGCAATCACCCAGTCTCGTGGAGAGCGTGGCGTGGCAATCAATTGAGCCAGTGAGAAGGGTAGTTTTGCCACCTAGCGTTCGGACCAAGAGTAGGCAGGCCAATCGTACTACAGACAGATAGTTTCCTTATTTTGATCTAATTGACACTACAAAAAATGAGGTTATTAGTGAAGGATCAAAACTGTCACTATTAATCAAAAAACTGTCACTAATAGTATTAGTAATGATTTTATAAGTATTAGTGGCGATTTTAAAATAGTCGCCATAACTACCATTAGTAATACTTATTAGTCACGGATTACTACAAGCGTCACTAATAATAGAGTAGTAGTGACAGATTATTACCATCATTAAAATCCTAATACCGTCACTATAAATTATACATCGACTCGGCTTAAATTCATCATTAATAGTAGACTAATAGTGACGAAACCCTAACTGTCACTAAAAGTTGAGTATTAGTGAAGGTTTCAAAATCGTCACTAATAGTAGAGTATTAGTGACGAATATAAAACCTTCACTAATACTTGGGCTTTAGTAGAGTATTAGTGAAGGTTTCAAAACCGTCACTAATAGTAGAGTAGTAGTGACGAATTTAAAATCTTCACTAATACTTTGGTTTTAGTGACGGTTTTGAAATTCGTCACTAATATTATACTATTAGTGAAGGTTTTGAAACCTTCACTAATACTTTACTAGTAGAAACGGTTTTTAAATTCGTCACTATTAGTCTACTGTTAATTTTTTTAAATAATTAATTCTCGTAAAAATCTGTAATAACATTTTCCTATAGATAACATTAAACCAAAATTACTAAAAAATTCATATATCATTCAAATTTACAAATAATTCAAATTCATATTTGAATACATTATACAAATTTAAATTCAAATACAAAAATTTCATCTGTTCGGATAAAAAAAATACAAAAAAAACTCAGAAGCTGCATTCGATTGTAGCATGATGTTGTGCTGATGTTGTGACAGCCACAAACCCTAAAAATTAAGAATTATAAAACATTAGTATACGATTTTCGAACATATATGTATACGTACTATAAGTATCAATGATTTGATAGCAAAATAATTGGACATTCGGACATAATTAAAAAAATGATACAATTTAAAATAGCTAAAAGTTTCATATAATAAACATTAAATAATGTAATGTGTTCATCCATCCCACAAACAATCTATATAAAAATATAGTTCTATGAAGAAATAGAATATGATGTTCATGGTTTACATAGCTTCCTTAGTGTAATAACCTAGAAATTTTTTTTAAAAATTAATTAATTAAAATTATTAGTCAATTAATTAGTTAAACATTATTAAATTGATGTATTAAATAAACAAATGAAAAAATAGCATGAAAAAAAAAGTTAAGAATAATTATTAATTAATTAAATAATTAAATATTATTGAATTAATTAATTAAATAAATAAAAAGGAATAGTAAAAAAAAGAAATAAATATATATAAATATATATATAAGGTTATTATATAATGTAAGTTAAAGTAGATATATATAATATTAAAATAATATATACTAAATGTAATAGGATGGATTGGATTTCAATTTGAAATCCAATTCCATCTTCTTCTTCTGCCGTCTCTCAGCATCTCTCTCAGTCTCCCACTTTCTATCACTCTCCTCCGTCTCCGTCTCCGTCTCTTTTTTTCCTCATTTCTCGACGGATATTCGGCTGATCGGAAAACGGAAGGTACTGTTGGGTTCCTAGTTCCACCACCGATATTTCTACTAGAGCAGATTTATCGTGGGAGCAACGTAGACACCACTCCTAAGGAAAGGTATATTTTCTCTAAATCCTTAATTTCTCCTTAAATCTACCGTTAAATCGATGATCAGGCACTACCACGGGTCCTAATCGCGATCGTCATCACTCTGTCGTGAGTAAATTTCCAATTGGGGTTTTCTAGGTCCCACTCCAATGTGAGAGTGAGATTTGATAAATTGGTTATATTTGAGGGTATAATTATTTATTTAAAATTTATGGGTTTAGGAAATATTAAAATAATATTTTATTGAGGATGAATTTAATGGAATTAGGATTTCTGATTCAGGGATCGGGTGAGCGCCGCAGATATTTTTCGGGGTTCCTGTTGGCGTAGTTCAAGAAACCAGGTAAAAGAAAAAATATATATTAAACCAAAATTTTTATGAATTTAATGAGAAATGAATTGTGTTATATATACGTGTATATGTTTTAGTATGATGCAAGTGAAATATTTTTTAGAATAATTATGTAAGAAATTAAAGGTATTTTTTTTAGTATGTGAACGTTAAATGTGGGGTGACTTATTTTACCGAAAATATTTATGCATTTTTACTACTAAATAATGTGACATGAGTAAATAGGAATTATGTATGGAAATATGTTATATATATGAGACGCAGGATATATAGGAAATGAACTGAGTATGAAAATATTATATAAAATATGTTGCATGTGAGTGTTAATGCAACCATGTAAAGTAGCTAAAAGATGTTGGGTAAAACAGCTGAAAGATGTTGAGTAAAACAGCTGAAAGATGCTGGGTATGAAATGAAATGGAATGAAAATGGAAATGAATGAAACGAAAATGAAATATGAAATATATACAATGTAAAATGGGAGAGAGTCACGTAAAGTGAAATGAAATGAAAAGTAAAAGATGGAAACACGAACAGTTGAGAACTGCAGAATAATGACAAACAAAATAATATATTATGCTAGTAGAACATGTTACGTTTAGGTGAGGCAAACTCTTCGCCTGAAGGCATGCTGAGAAAGGCGAGTGCCCTTGTTGTATTAGGTGTAGTAGTAGGCTGCATAACGTGTTAGGGCAGAGAGAAACTACTTATATGGGCGGGTAGATTTCCCTATCCTTAGGGCCTTCGCCGGTAAACCTTTGTTTGAGCTGTGTGAGTACGAAATTAATCTAATGCTTGAGGGTTTATTGAGTAAGGTGAGTACCCTGGTATGCTTCAATAGCGACCCTTGGGTTGCCAAATATATCAGAACAGAGGGGTGCTACTTGTATGGGCGGGTAATCACCCCTGTCCTTGGGTAATCTCGTGGGGTTAAATATTTTGCATGTGTTTGATTAGGCTTAGAGAATGATTTCAGTGTTTATGATAACGTTTTGCAAATGTTATTAAAATGATATTTATGAACCTTATGTTAGCCACACGCTATTTTAATATATTGTTTCTTCCCTTACTGAAATGTATCTCACCCGAATATGAATTTATCTTTTTCAAGATTTTCTCGAGATCGAGCTTGGAGAGCTCGAGGTTTAATAACATTTTTAGGAAATAGAAAGAGAAAATGGTATATTTTTATGTTAATTTTGAGATGTATAAATTTATATTTTATGTTCTATGTTTTAAGTTTTTTGAGATATGGATGGTTGAGAATACTGGTATTTGGAGATTATGTTTTAGAGACATGTATATATGTATTTGGTAAATAGTTAATTTGGATTATGGATAGGAATAGTAAACGCTGGTATTATATTTGTGGAGATTATATTTATGTTTTCCGCTGCGTACATGATATTAGTATGTAGATTATCAGGTAAATGAATGGATTAGTAGCACTCCAGGCCCACGTAGAGAGTCGGGGCATTACAGATGGTATCAAAGCAATGTCCAGTCGGAAGTGTGATAAATTTCACATCGCCTGGATATGGAAATATTAGAGTATTAGGTTAGGGATGATTTATACCAGAGTATAGGATTGAGTTGCGATAAGGATAAGGACGGGTAGATTAAGATACCGTTAGGAATTCTAAGTTATGTTTCGTAAGCTTGGGGGCAGAAATCTCTTGATGGTCTTTTGTGTTTTTCTGAAGAAGTAGCTAGATTCAGAAAATCATGGTAAATCCATCGACGATGATGTTTCCAAGGAGAAAAATTAGACATGGAATTTGAACTTGAAGGTTAGGTTGATTGATTTAGGGAGAAAAATCTTTGAAGGAGAATAATTTAGGTGTTGTGGTTTAACGGTTTGTGGTCGACTTGGGTGTTTGATATTTAAGTTAGAATATATGAAAATGTGTGGTATTAGGTTAGTTAGTTGATTTCAGAGATTATGATATCAGGGGAAACAACAAATACTACTAGAAAGAGGTGTACCAGGACGAGTGTACTCGTTGATCCCGACTGGGGGCAGAAATTACCAAGGAGGCAGGTATAAGTTTATGTTTAAGATAAATGATAGTTTTATTTAATTATGGACAATGTAGAAATCTATATAATGATATGCATTAGATTGTGTGAGATAGTTAATAAATTTTAAAAAGCAAATGTGAACAATGATTGGGTAGTGAATTTTGAGGACGAAATTCTTTTAAGGAGGGATGAAAGTAATAACTTAGAAATTTTTTTAAAAAAAATTAATTAATTAAAATTATTAATCAATTAATTAGTTAAACATTATTAAATTAATGTATTAAATAAACAAATAAAAAGAAATAACATGAAAAAAAAAGTTAAAACTAATTATTAATTAATTAATTAAACATAATTGAATTAATCAAATAAATAAATAAATAAATAAAAAGGAATAGTAAAAAAATGAAATAAAAAATATATATATAAGGTTATTATATAATATAAGTTAAAGTAGATATATATATATATATAATATTAAAATAATATATATTAAATGTAATAGGATGGATTGGATTTCAATCTGAAATCCAATTCCATCTCCTTCTTCAGCCATCTCTAAGCATCTCTCTGAGTCTCCGACTCTCCGTCACTCTCCTCCGTCTCCGTCTCTCTTTTTCCTCATTTCTTGGCGGATATTTGGCTAATTGGAAAACGGAAGGTACCGTTGGGTTCCTAGTTTCGTCACCGACATTTCTACTAGAGTAGATTTATTGTGGGAGCGGCGTAGGCACCATTCCTGAGGAAAGGTATATTTCCTCTAAATCCTTAATGTCTCCTTAAATTTGCCGTTAAATCAACGATCAGACACCACCATGGGGTCCTAATCGCGATCGTCGTCATTTTGGCGTGAGTAAATTTTCAATCGGGGTTTTCTAGGCCCCACTTCAAAGTGATAGTGTGATTTGAGAAATTAGGTAAATTAGTTATATTTGAGGGTATAATTATTTATTTGAAATTTATGTGTCTAGGAAATATTAAAATAATATTTTATTTAGGGTCAATTTAATGAAATTATGATTTTTGATTCAGGGCTCGGATGAGCGCCGTAGGTATTTTTTGGGGTCCCCGTTCGCGTAGTTCAAGAAATCAGGTAAAGGAAAAAATATATATTAAACCAAAATTTTAATGAATTTAATGAGAAATGAATTGTGTTATATATACGTGTATATGTTTCAGTATGATGAAAGTAAAATATTTTTCAGAATAATTATGTAAGAAATTAAAGGTATTCTTTTTTTTTTTTTTCAGTATGTGAACGTTGAATGTGGGTTGGCTTATTTTACAGGAAATATTTATGAATTTTTACTGCTAAATATTGTGGCATGAGTAAATAAGAATTATATGTGGAAATATGTTATATGTATGAGTTGCAGGATATATAGGAAATGAATTGAGTATGAAAATATTATATGAAATAAGCTACATGTGAGTGTTAATGCAACCATGTAAAATAGTTGAAAGATGTTGGGTAAAATAACTGAAAGATGTTGGGTAAAACAACTGAAAAATGCTGGGTAAAACTGTTGAAAGATATTGGGTAAAATTGTAACACCAAAAAAAAAAAAAATTTAAATTAAAAAAAATTATTAATTAATTCAGTATTAATAAACTGAATTAATTAAATGAATAATCTAATAAGATATATGTATATATATACATAGATATATATAAGGTTAAAAGAATATGTATATATATATATATAATAATAATAATAATATAATAAAGTAAGTTATAAAATATATGTATGTAAACTGTAAGAATCTTCCTGAAGGAGATTGGATATCTCCTGCGCCTTTAGACTTCTAGTTCTCTACGTTCACTTTTAGTGTCTGTCACGTCTCTGCATCTCCTCCACTCCTCTCTCCCACTCTCCTTTACCTCGTTTCCGTTATTCGGCCGATTAAAAATTCGAAAATATCGTTGGGCTCTGCTCGCCGCCACCGACATTTTTACTGGAGCGGATATGTCATAGGAGCGGTGTAGGCATATCTCCTGGGGTAAGGCCAAATCTAAAACTTACCTCAATTTCTCTTAAACTATAAGCCCCATTAACGAACGGAAATTGCCAGGAGACTTGTGGGGAGATTCTCTACAATCTAGCCGGAGTGAGTTTTCGTATTGGAGCTCCGGGGTACCAATCCTAAATCGGGGGTAAGTTTGATAATTTAGGCTTTTATTAGGCTATTTAGGGTATTCAAAACTTCGGAAAATTTTAGGGACAATTGTTCTAGGAATTATGATGGATAATATGATAAAATTTGAATTTCAGGATTTTAGGAGTTTTTGAACACCTGGGGCGTAGGCCGGGGTGTTAGCGGACTTTTTGTAGGAATCAGGTAAGGGGATTAAGTTAATTCAGTAAATTTGTGAAAATTGAATCAATTAAATTGTTATGTTTATATAAATTTATTTATTTATTTATTCATTTGGGAATTTAAATGATATTTTGGAAACCAACCGTTCGAAATAGGTTTTACAAACTTAGGATATATGGTATGGTATTTTTGAATAAAATGAACGGTGGAAAGCTTGTTTATTTATATGAATATGTTAAAATGTGAGAAAAATTGTGTGATAGATGATTTTATTTTTGTGGATTATTGTATATTTGGATTTGGGATTTTGAAATACTGAATTGTCTGAGAAATACTGGAATTGTTGAGAAATACTGGAATTGTTGAGAAATACTGGAAATTCTTGTGAAAATACTAGAATTGTTTATGAAATGCAGGTGTTTGAATTAACGGCTAATGGCCGAGTGTTATTTGATTGGCCAAGGGCTAGGATTATTATTTGACGGCCGAGGGTTGCGTTTTAATTGATAGCTATATGCCAAGTTATATTTTGTGGCTGAGGGCCAGGTGTTTCGAATAACAGGAAATATATATAAATTAATATTTTAAATGGGGATTTCTATTATCTAAATTGCATGATATGCTTTAGGAATCGTGGGGACTAGTGTATTGTGAGCACGGTGCTGTTGCTAGTTAGACCATGTGCACCCACACTGTCTGGATAGAAGTGTAAGGGGTCCAGCCGACTGCGTGCGTGAGGTTGAAGTAAGGGCGTCGGACCTGCAGCTTTGCTGTGGATGCCTGCAAATGTGTTTGCAGAGGATGCTTTTTTTGACTTTGTTTGGGCTGATCACCCAGGCTTAGTCCAGCCTTCGGGCAGCATAACCCATGCTATGGGGATATAAATGGCGTGTTTGTCACAGGGAGTGTCTTATATGCATATCTGTTAATTTATGTGAATACGGTTAATTAATAAGATAACTTTGAGGGCTTACTGAGAAAGGTGAGTGCCCTAGTAGCAGTAATGGTACTAGAGTAAAGGGAAGCTACTTGTATGGGCGGGTAATCTTCCCTATCCTCGGCTAATTGTGTGTGTGAGTATAAAAAAGGAATGTTTTCATAAATGTGTTTATCTGATTAGTAAACTGGTTATTTTTTGTACACTAAATGCATGCTAGCCACACACTGACATTAACTTAGTCTTTCCCTTACTGAACTGTGTCTCACTCCTACTTTACGAACTGTCTTTTCAGGAAGTCTTAGAGATCGAGTCTAGTAGGCTAGAGGAGCTGGACTAGTGGTGTAAATTTGTGTAGGTAGTGTGTAGATAGAGATTTTATTTTTGTTTAGTTTTATGGGATGTAGTTATGTGGAAATGGATATATTTATGTATAAAGATAGTTAGAACTCTGGTAATGTAATTTGAGGATTTTATATTTTATTTCCACTGCATATATATGTTTTATATTTGATGAACAAGGTATTAGGTACACAGATGTCACTAAAGTAGCACTCTGGGCCCACATGGTGGGTCGGGGTCGTTATAGGTGGTATCAGAGCCTAGGTTTGTCTACAGACTTTGAGAATTGATAATTACCAGAGTATAGGTTGAGATAAGATAGGGATAGGATTGGGTAGGTTAATATGGGTTTTGGTCTGGAAGCTTGGAGGCAGAAATCTATTGACGGACTTTTGTGATTTTTTGAATCAGTCACGAGTTTCAGAAAACCATGGTAAATCCATCGATGGTTTCGTTTCTAGGTTGAGGGACTTGAACTTAGAAAATTTAGGTTTGAATGTTAGAATGAGTGGGTATGTGTGTGAAGTTAATGTTAGGATGAAGATTTTTTACCCTAATGGTTTTGTGATAGAATTGGAATATGAATTATTAAATTAGAACCTATATATTATATCAATTTCATTATTTCATATTTGTATTAGTTATGTTAAGGGTGAAATTTCTAAGTCGGGTTACATCCTATCTACATACTATAAGATAGTGCCATTGTATTATTTGATTTAGGTGCAACCCACTCGTTTGTGTCTCGGGGGTTTGTTAAACTATGTGAGTTAGAGATTCAACTGTTAGAGACAGAGTTAGTAGTGGGCACACCGACATGGTCAGTGCTAGTATGTAGCAAGGTGATTAGGGATTATCCAGCAGATATTCAGGGGAAAGTACTGCCTGCTAGCTTGATAGTCCTTGATATGTATGGTTTTGACATTATTCTGGGTATGGACTGGCTAGCATCCAGCTGCGCGAGCATTGACTATCGCATGAAGGAGGTGGTATTCAGACCTCCTGGGGAGGAGGAGTTTGTATTTGTTGGGTCGTGTGTGCATTCGGCACCACGGATCCTTTCGTCTATTCAGGAAAAGAGGTTACTTTTGGGGGGATGCTAGGGTTACCTTACAATGGTGAAGGAAGCGCCGGAGGAAGAACTCAAGTTGGAAGATATCCTAGTGATAAGGGAGTTCTCTATAGTTTTTCCAGAGAATTTACTGGGGTTGCCTCTTGATCATGAAGTAGAATTTACAATTGATTTGATCCTAGGGATAGCACCAATCTCCAAAGCCCCATACATAATGACTCTAGATGAATTAAAGGAGTTAAAGGAGCAACTACAGGAGCTTCTAGATAGGGGGTTTATCAGATCGAGTGTATCACCCTAGGGTGCACCGGTGTTGTTTGTGAAGAAGAAGGACAGGTCGATGAGGGTGTGCATCGACTACCGAGAGATTAATAAAGTAACAGTGAAGAACAAGTATCCATTACCCCGAATTGACAACCTGTTTGATCAGTTTCAGCGTATGCATATTTTTTCTAAAATCGCTCTACGATCTAGATATCATCAGGTGAAGGTTAGATCAGATGAATGTGTCGAAGACTACTTTTCGAAGTCGGTACGGTCATTATGAGTTCTTGGTTATGCCGTTTGGGTTGACGAATGTTTTAGCATTATTTATGGATTTGATGAACAGGGTATTCCACGAGTACGTAGACCAGTTTGTTATTGTGTTCATAGATGATATTTTGGTCTATTCGAGGAGCCCTGAGGAGCATGAGGCTCATATGAGGCTAGTACTTCAGATGCTAAGGGAAAAGAAGTTATTTGCTAAACTTAAGAAATGCGAATTCTAGCTAGAGCAGGTTGCACTCTGAGCCCACATGGCGGGTCGGGGTCGTTACAAAAACAGCTGAAAAATGGTGGGTAAAACAGTTGAAAGATGCTGGGTATGAAATGAAATGGAATGAAAATGGAAATGAATGAAATGGAAATGAAATATGAAATGTGAACAATGTAAATTGGGAAAAAGTCACGTAAAGTGAAATGAAATGAAAAGAAAAAGATGGAAACATGAACAGTTGAGAAATGCAGAATAATGGCAAACAAAATAATGTATTATGGTATTAATAGTATTTATGCTAGTAGAACATGTTACGTTTGGGCGAGGCAAACACTTCACCCGAGGGCTTACTGAGAAAGGTGAGTGCCTTGGTTGTATCAGGTGTAGCAGTAGGCTGCATAATGTTTTAGGGTAGAGGGAAACTACTTGTATGGGTGGGTTGATTTCCTTATCCTTCGGGCCTTTGCTAGTAAACCTTTGTTTGAATTGTGTGAGTACGAGATTAATCTAATACTTGAGGGCTTATTGAGTAAGGTGAGTGCCTTGATATGCTTTAGTAGCAACCATTGGGTTGCCAAATATATTAGAACAGAGGGGTGCTATTTGTATGAGTGAGTAATCATTCCTATCCTTGGATAATCTTGTGGGGTTAAATATTTTGCATGTGTTTGATTAGACTCAAAGAATGATTTTTGTGTTTATGATAACGTTTTGCAAATGTTATTAAAATGATATTTATGAACCTCATGTTAGCCACACGCTATTTTAATATATTGTTTCTTCCCTTACTAAAATGTGTCTCACCCGAATATTAATTTATCTTTTTCAGGATTTCCTCGAGATCGAGCTTAGAGAGCTCGAGGTTTAATAACATTTTTGGGAAATAGAGAGAGAAAATGGTATAATTTTATGTTAATTTTGAGATGTGTAAATTCATGTTTTATGTTCTATGTTTTAAGTTTTATGAGATATGGATGGTTGAGAATACTTGTATTTGGGGATTATGTTTTAGAGACATGTATATATGTGATTACAGGTGGTGAATAGTTAATTTGGATCATGGATAGGAATAGTAAACTCTGGTATTATATTTGTGGAGATTATATTTATATTTTCCGCTACGTACATGATATTAGTATGTGGATTATCAGGTAAATGAATGTATTAGTAGCACTCTGGGCCCACGTAGAGGGTCGGGGCGTTACACTTAGGACTCAAAAACAACTATAATAATCAAATAATGCAAATGAGCCATGCAGGCGGCGTAAAAAAGCTTAAAAAAAGAAAAGAAAAGAAAAGAACTAATGGAAGTATCTAAAGCAATTCTATATTTGTTGAATAACAACTTTTTCTTGGTAAATTTTAATATGCCTTAGAATAAAACCATCCTTTTTCTGCAAGCTATAATATCCGTATATAGTGGCTATTACAATACCACCTTATTCCATTATGAAAACCAAACATAACTTAAGTTCTTCTACAATTTGGTGCTTATAGCTAAAAACAGACAGCATAATGTCATCAAAAAAAATTCCTGGGACACAGGACAATACTCTAATTATATTGTTTTAAATCGAAGGAGTTAACTAAAAAATGAAACAATCAAGAGAACTTACAAAAGCTTTAAATGTAGGGCAATGAGCGGCCGTCTCATACATCTAGCAGTCTGGAAAATAAAAAACAAATTAAACCAAAGACTCAAATAATTGTAACTATCATAGATACGCCACAGAAAACACATACCAAGTGACCAAATATCGGATTTGAAGCCATATGGAATATTTGCAAGTAGTTCAGGACATATGTTTGACTAGCACGCAATATAATAAGTTCTTAAGCATAAGTTCATTAGAGATGAAGTTTAAAAATAAAACAATAAAACAATATGTTAGAATAAGAGGTATATGGCAAGTATTTCATTTCAAGCATGCAACATTCTATAAAGGATTTTCACTTATAATTTCAAAAACATTTTTAGCAAAAATCATTTCTGATTTCAGTTTTGAGAAAGGTTTAACAAAATTTCAGCAGCATGCTGACTGTAATTTGAATTGTTGGCCTTACAAGGCTTAAAATCTTGTTATCTTATTTTGATGCTAACAAACATGTTGAATTTAACATATTTTTGAGTAATGTTGTCTCAAGACTCATATATGAGAAAGTAAGGTCAAAGTGCTCACAAGGATCAAATGAAACTTAAATGAGTCAAAGCATGGATTTAAAGATCAAAACATAGATTTAAAGATGATTTATTAAAACTTGAAGAATATGAGGACATGAATGATTTGTTGAAAGCCAAGGAATGTTAAAGCCAAAAGAGCCAAAGAAAAGCAAAGTGAGAAAGCCCAAAGAATATTAAAGCTTGAAGACCAAGAAAGAGTCAAAGCAAGCATGAAGACTTGAGTGTTTAGAATGTCAAGTCTTAGAAGTCTTTATGTAAGTACTTTATGTTTAAATATCGCTTGAAATATTATGAAGCTCTTAAGTTAACTTCTTGGACCTAGATACCTTTTAAAATACTTGGAAAATATTTTTATAAGGTCAAAAATTATTTTAAAAAGATTAGAATCATTTTTGGAATGAAAAGCACCAAAAAGAGTTTTTCCAAATGCTGTCAAACTTCAAAAACAAAAATAATGAGAATGATTTCAAGCATGGCATATAAAGTTTTTAGGAAATCCATTGTAAGTATTTCAAAGTTAAATATCGATTGAAATATGTTTTAAAGCTTTTCCAGGAGATTATGAGGACTTAAAAACCTATTTAGGATTATTAAAACAAGTTTTGATTAAGAGAGCAAATCATTTTTTATGGAAAATGTTTTCAGCAGCTTTTTGTCTATTCAGATGACTAAAGTTGTAACTTCAGATGAATGAACTTCATGTTCAGATGTCTGAAGAATTACTTCAAACATCTGAAGAATAAGCTGAGACGTCTCAAGATTTTTTGGGAAGAAACATAAATAGGCAGTAGCTATTCAGATGACTGAACCTGGACTTCGGTCATCTGAATTCGACTCTTCGGTCATCTGAACCCTATCTTCGGTCATTTGACTCTGTGTCTAGTTCATTTTTTAAAGGGTCTCAGGAACTTTAGATTACTGAACTCGACTCTTCAATCATCTGAACATTGTTAACGGGCATATTTTTCAAAAGTTTTTAAATTCAAACTTATATTGCTTGGGCTCCAAACTTTCTAAAAACTTGGGAAATTATCTAAGGAAACTTTAGCAACAAGGAAACAAGTTTAAAAGCCTATAAATACATGGTTTTGCAAATCAAAACAAACCAAGAATTGAAAAATTTGTTTTAAGAAGCTGAAAGCACTTTTGTTCTTCCAAAGCTCTCTTATTCACTCATTGCAAATCTTTTTTGCTGAGATATTCTGAAGTGCTAATCCTTCCTTATCTGAATTCTTACTACTAATCCTCATCTAAGAAGGATATTGGTGAATTCTACACTTAAGTTTCATAGTATTTCATATTGATATTTTACATTGAAGTATATAGTGCTGAACTTGTACTAACTTGCTCTTTGTGAGAGTATATTTGTACGCATACTATATCTTGTGTTTCTTGTAGTTCTTTGACGTTCCAAGGATTGTTTGGATCATTGGCTAAGGAAGGGGACATTGCTTAGAGAGGCAGGCTCTAGCCTAATTAAGGAGTGACCGAACGAGGGGACATCGTTTAGAGAGGCGGGCTCTAGCCTAGTGAAAGAGTGTTTGAGTGTGGGGTATCTCTTGTAAAGGTTTTTTTTCACCTGTCAACGGAATAGGTTTAATGAATCCTTTGGTGGTTTGCCAAAGGTGAGGACGTAGGCTGGGTATAAGCCGAACCTCGTAAAAATCTCCGTCTCACTCTCTCTTTTCCTATTCTTTATTTTCAGTATATAAATAAATTGCATGGATGGTTTAAATTTGAAAATTATATAAACTACGTATATTTGGAAATCAAGTAAACCTTAAAGTTTGATTTTGATTTGGGTTGCGGAAACCGAAAGGGAGTACGTTGGTTGAACCATTCTTTGCAGAAACCATACGGGAGTACGTTACTTGGCTAAACATCCTAAAGATAAATTAACTTAAGAGTTTATTTGAATTCTGAAGTTTGGAAAGAGTAATTGGATATTCTATTGAACATCATATTGAAGAAGAAATTTCAAATATACAGGGCTTTGTTCAAACTTATATTTACCACAGGGCTGAACACAACATAAAAGCTGAAAGTTAGATATACTAATCTTGAATGCTTCCATCAATCTAATAGTACTGAAGTGAATTTATATTTGATAATCAAATTGGTTGTTGGTTTGAGCATTGTGGTTAATTGGCTTGATTAGTTTAATTATTTGTGTGGTTGAAGATTGAATGTTTTATAAGTTGTCTTGTTGATTGTTTAAAAGAAACCAAGTTCTTGTTTGATTGACAAAATAGATAAACAAGTTAAAGAATTGGTTAAATATTAAAAGAAGTTAAGGAATTTAAAAAGAAAATTTTAAAAGCCAATTCACCCCCCCTCTTGGGAAGCTATTCCTAATTTCATGAACAATTTCCCAAAACAATTTGACCTGAAAAGGAGTTTATATATATATATATATATATATATATATATATATATATATATATATATATATATATATAAGAGCATGCGAGAATCCTAGATTCACTACTAGTATGCAATACATAAATCTGCATCAACTATGCAGATGACATTTATACTACTAGTATCAACTCAATTCAGTATATTCATAAGATATTCAATGAACACGCAATAATGTGACTAGCATGCAATATAATCAGTTCTTAAGCATCAGTTCATTAAAGATGAAGTTAAAAAATAAAACAATAAAATAATATGTTAGAATAAGAGGTATATAATAATTATTTCATTTCAAGCATGTAACATTTTATAAAGGATTTTCACTTATCTTTTCAAAAGTATTTTTAGAAAAATCATTTCTGATTTCATTTATAAGAAAGGTTTAACAAAATTTCAGTAGCATGCCGACTGTAATTTGAACAATTTCCCAAAACAATTTGATCTGAAAAGAAGTTTATATATATAAGGGAATGCGAGAATCCTAGATTCATTACTAGCATGCAATACACAAATCTGCATCAACCATGCAGATGACATTTATACTACTAGTATCAACTTAATTCAGTATATTCACAAGATATTCAATGAACATGCAATAGATGTGACTAGCATGCACTATAATAAGTTCTTAAGCATCAGTTCATTAGAGATGAAGTTCAAAAACAAAACAATAAAACAATATGTTAGAATAGGAGGTATACTGCAAGTATTTCATTTCAAGCATGCAACATTCTATAAAGGATTTTCACTCATCCTTTCAAAAACATTTTTAACAAAATCATTTCTGATTTCATTTTTGAGAAAGGTTTAACAAAATTTTGGCAGCATGTCGATTGTAATTTGAACAATTCTCCAAAAAAAGGTTGACCTGAAAAGGAGTTTATATATATATATATAGAAGGGCATGCGAGAATCCTAAATTCACTACCAGCATGCAATACACAAATCTGCATCAGCCATGTAGATGACATTTATACTACCAGTATCAACTCAATCCAGTATATTCACAAGATATTCAATAAACACACAATATGTAAGGACCTGCCTATTTTAACATATTATTTTTCTTCACATAAAAACATAACGTCATTCTTAATTACCCTGCTTCCCTGTTATACTGATATAAACATGGCCCACCCAAACTTGGGGTACTGAGGACATACTTGCCAAACAACTTTGACACCTAAGCAGCAAGAAACGTAGTTTATATACAACCAACCAATCAATCACAATACCAGAGTTCTATTAAATCCGCTAATTAAATATATATACAATCATCCACCAAAAGACTGGAAGTATCCTAGGGCCAATTCCTAAAATAAATCTGACCCTAGCACAACAACTCACCCTTCTGAAAGGGTAGCACAATCCAACTTTACCGTTGCAGAGCTTTATCTGCTCCTCTACCCGGATTTCCTGAAATGTTTTAATGTTGGGGTGAGAGACCTCTCAGTAAGGGAAATAAACTAGTATGAGGTGTGGCAACATAAGCATTTTCGTGTTGTACATATAAATAATACATAAAAGATAACTGGAAAAGTCTGACTATATTGAACTGAGTGAAACATGATTTGTCAATTCATAATATAACATACTGCATACTGTACATAGAAAAAATTTTATATAATTGTACTATACTGAAATAATACCTAGGATGGATAGCTAGCTGATGTCATGTCTTACCCCCACATGATTGGGTTGTGCGGCCCGAAGGTGGGACCTAACAATGGCTGGCCGACCATGCTAGATCAAACATAAGTTTGTAAGTACGATGAGCCTGCCCCACCTAGTCCCAGACTGCCGGGGGAACATCACCACTCTACATTGAAGCCACATCGACTACCATTTCCCACACTACAGGTCGTGTGGTAGCAATATTATAATTCTGAACATATAGTTATGGTACCGTGCTCATGAATACTGAACTAAACCATACTATCTGGGTTTTGATATCATATAATACGATTCGTATACTGAACATAACTGTTTCATATTTCATAATAATATCTGACATGATAATATTTCCCGAATTCTGTCATAACATACATGAATATGGCATCTGCGCCAACATGAATCAAGATATCTGCGCCGATATAACATAGCATGTAATCTTGGCATCTACGTCGGCAAATCGTAATATACTGAACATGAATTTCTTGCACTATTTACATAACATTCATGAAATCATAGTTTCTACACTGTTTTATAATTTTCCTGAAAACTGGAAATACGTGTTTATTCTAAAATAACATAATATTCCATAAGCATAATTTTCATGGTAAATAATACTCATACCACACAAGATGGATAACATTCTGGTGTAAAATTTATTCTAAAATCATAGTTCTTGATAAAACATATTTAAATCATATCCATGTTCACAACAGTATTTCCTAAACAAAATCTTACAATATACTTATTTTCCTGAAATCAAATACTACAAAATAATGAATAATTTTATGAAAATACTGAATTAGTTTATCCCCTTACCTGGCTTACTGAGATGTCCACACAGTTCAATCTTGAGCCCATGGCATTTCTAGCACAAAATCTACAATTTCCATTTCCCTAGAACATTCAACAGAATTACAACATAATTTCCATAAAACATTTCCTAGGCTTCCACTAACCTAAATAAATTGTTAAACTCCAAAATAATCAAATTACCTTGGTTTTCCTGAATTATGCCCACAGGGTCTCGAAATTACACCCGCGACGCTTACCTGGGCCTTGAATTCAATGATCCGAATTTAACCTCAGAATGCCCAATATTTAACATTTCTAAATCTATAATAATTAAATAATAATTAGCCCCTTAATAACCCCCTTAGCCTAATTTTGGGGTTATGCCTACGAAGACCCCACGAGAAATCCGCTTCGCTTGATTTGTAGAGAATCATCTCTAGATTCTCGTGGTGGTGTCTGATCGTCAATTAGGTTTAAGATGTACGAGAAATTGAGGTAAAAGTGAGAATTGAGTTTACCCCAAGAGGTATGCCTATGCTACTCCTATGACAAATCCGCTCCAGCAGAAATGTCGATGGCAAATAATGGAGTCCAGCGAAATTTTCTGATTTTCAATCGGGCGAAAATCAGTCGAGAAATTGAAGGAAGTGGGAGAGAGACGGAGGTGAGTGTTGGCGCCTAGGGGAACTCTGGTTTTGCAATCTCAATTTTGAGATTGATTTCAGGTTAAAAGAATCCTAAAGCTTCAGAGAGAAGCTTCAGGTTATATAACTTTATGTATAATATATTATATTATAATATATTAAAATATTATTATATTAATTAATTAATTTTTTTAATTTTTTCATTTAATTTTTAATTTTTTTTCTTTTAGGATCACAACACCTAAATATTTTTGGGGTCATTACATTCTCCCCTCCTTGTAAAAATTTTGTCCTTAAAATTGCTATTCATCTGCTTCCCATCCTCAGAGAAAACAGTTTCAATTTTTATTAATTACCCTCACTTATGGTGGAGGAATACCGTGGTTACATTTAGGGTTCTGTGAGATTACAAATACATATAAAATTGAATTCTCTCACAACCAAAACACTACCTACTAGTAGAAAATTATTACATTTACTAACTAACCTACATAAAAGAGACTTTACATAATTACCTATATTTTTCCTTGATTATTGCTGATCTCCACTGAAGAGATACGGGTATTTCTGTCGTATCTCTTGCTCAAGCTCCCAAGAAGCTTCTTCCATTGTGTGATTCATCCATAGGACCTTTACTAAAGGAATTCTCTTACGTCGTAATTCATGTTCCTTCGTGTCCAAAACTTGCATTGGTATCTCTTTATAAGCCAAAGTATTACTGAGTTCTAACTCGGCATAACTAATGACATGGGAGGGATCTGAGACGTATTTCCTTAACATGGAAACATGAAATACATTGTGAATTTTAAACAATGCTGGTGGTAAAGCTAGCTAGTAGGTTACTAACCCCACTCTCTCCAGAAACTCGAAAGGGCCAATAAACCAAGGGCTCAACTTACCTTTCCTCCCAAACCTCATAATCCCCTTCCATGGCACTATCTTCAAAAACACGTGATCTCCAACTTTAAATTCTAACTTCCGGCGGCAAGTATCGGAGTAGCTCTTCTGCTGACTCTGAGCTGCACTGATTCTTTCTTTAATGAGTCAGACTTTATCATACGCATGTTGCACTATTTTCGGTCCCAAAACTTGCCTCTCACCTATCTCAACCCAGTATAAAGGAGAACGACACCTCCTACCGTAGAGCGTCTCATACGGTGCCATGCCAATGCTGGCCTGATAGCTGTTATTGTATGCAAACTCTACCAGCGGCATATACTGGGTCCAACTACCCCCAAAATCTAGCATGCACGTCGGTAGCATATCTTCTAATATTTGAATTACCCTCTCAATCTGGCCGTCCATCCAAGGATGAAACGTCGTTCTGAAAGATAACTGAGACCCCAGAGCCTCCTACAAGCTCCTCCAAAAATGTGACGTGAAAATTGGGTCTCAGTCTGATACAATAGATACTGGCACTCCATGTGATCGCGCGATCTCCTGAATATATAACTCTACCAGTCTGTCTATGGAGTAGTTGACTTTAATGGGAATGAAATAAGCCGTCTTCGTCAATCTATCAACGACCACCCTAATAGCATTTTGCCCTTATCGCGCTGGCGGTAAACTCGTGACCAAGTCCATAGAGACATGGTCCCACTTCCACTCTGGGATGAAAAGTGGCTACAACTGGCCCGCCGGCCTCTGGTGCTCAGCCTTAATCTGCTGGCACGTCAGGCACTGCTGCACAAATTCGACAATTTCTCTCTTTATGTTGCTCCACCAGAAGGACTCTCATAATTTTAGTGCTACCGGGATGAATTGTATACAAGGACCTATGAGCTTCCTCTAGGATCATCCTTCTGATATCAGCATCTACAGGCATGCATAATTTAGAACGCAATTGCAAAGCTCCGTCATCTGAAATACTGAACTCCTTCCCTGTCTGTCATGCAGTTTCTCGATCAATTCCACTAACTCTGTGTCATTATTATGGGCTGCCTTAATCCTTTCATACAATGTAGGCTGCACCACCAGGTTGGCAACAAAAGCCTGGTGATCACACTAAACCAACTCCATGTCAAATCTCTCTAGATCCATCAAGATTGGATGCTGAATTACTGCTGCTAACTATGCTACTTTCCTTGATTTACGGCTTAGTGCATCAACTACCGCATTTGCTTTACCTGGATAGTAGCTGATGGTGCAATCATAGTCCTTGATAAGTTCCAACCATTTTCTTTACCGCATATTCAATTCCTTCTGCGTAAAGAAGTACTTTAGACTTTTGTGGTTGGAGAATATCTCGCATCCATTTTAGACTTTAGACTTTTACCATACAAGTAATGCCTCCAAATCATTAGCGCGTGTACCACTGTAGCTAATTCAAGATCGTGGGTAGGGTAATTCTTTTCATACTCTTTCAACTGCCTGGAAGCATACGCTACTACCATGCCTCGTTGCATCAATACACAACCAAGTCCTTTCGAGGACGCATCACTGTAGATAACATAACCATCACCCCCTAATGGGATGATCAACACTGGTGCAGTGACGAGCCTTTGCTTCAGTTCCTAGAAACTCTGCTCACAACTGTCATCCCATTTTAACTTGACATTCTTTCTAGTTAGTTGCGTCAAAGGCCCTGATAATGCTGAGAACCCCTCAAAAAATCAACAATAATAACCTGCCAGCCTCAAGAAACTCTTGATTTCTTGAACGTTCTTCAACCAAGTCCACTTCACAGCAGCATTAACCTTGCTGGGATCCATTGAAATTCCATCACCTGAGATAATGTGCCCTAGAAATGCCACCTTCTCTAACCATAATTCGCATTTACTAAACTTAGCATACAAACTATTTTCCCTGAGTGTCTGGAGCACCAGCCGTAAGTGTGCCTCATGCTCCTCAAAACTCTTTGAGCAGACCAGTATATAATCAATGAAAACCATGACAAACTGGTCTAAATACCGATGAAAGATTCTAGTCATCAAACCCATGAATACTGCATGAGCATTCGTCAGACCTGAAATTAGGAATAGGTTCCCAAGAGGGGGGGGGGGGTGAATTGGATTTTAAAACTTTCTTTTAATTCCTTTTGAGAATTTTAACCTTTTTAATTCTTTAACCAATTCTTTAACTTGTTTATTTAATTTATCAATTACACAATAACTAAGATTCTTTTAAACAATCAAATAATAAAACATTCAATCTTCAACCACACTATCCAAACCAATCAACCACAATTTGAAAGTAAAAATAGCCAAACCAAGAATGAGATATACAACACTTTGAATAATGTCAGAATTTGAACCAAGCCCTGTTGTGAATGATAATTTTTCAATATGATATAAAATTCAATCACTCTTTCCAAATATTTAGAATTCAAATAAACTTTCAGTTAATTTATATTTGGGTGTTTAACCAAGAAACGTACTCCCATATGATTTTCGCAAAGAATGGTTTAACCAACGTAATCCCTTTTCGGTTTCCGCAACCCAAATCAAAATTGAACTTTAAGTTTGTTTGATTTCCAAATTTATGTAGTATATGTGATTTCAAATTTAAACCATCAACGTAATTGAAATATGTACAAAAAATAAAGAGTAAGGGAAAGAGAGAGTGAGACGAAGATTTTTACGAGGTTCAACTTATACCCAGCCTACGTCCTCGCCTTTGGCAAACCACCAAAGGATTTACTAAACCTGTTCCTTTGATGGGCGGAACAATACCTTAACAAAACTCCTTGGTTAAGGCTAGAGCCTGCCTTCTCCAAACGATATCCCCTTGTCCGGTCACTCCTTAACTAGGCTAGAGCTCGCCTCTCCAAACGATGTACCCTCGCTTGGTCACTCTTTAACTAGGCTAGAGCCCGCCTCTCCAAACGACGTACCCTCGCTTGGTCCTCCTTAATTAGGCTAGAGCCCGCCTCTCTAAGCAATATCCCCATGCTTAGCCAACAATCCGAACACCTCGAACCATCCAAGAACTACACAAAATATGAAGAAAATACTGCATACAAAGCACTCTCAAAATAGAGTAAATTAGTACAATTTCAGGTCTAGGTACTTCAATAATTTAAATACCACAAAGAAATAAAATTGAAGCTTAAGAGTAGAATTCACCAAGGGTTCCTTTGTAATTTGAGAAAATTCCAACCTTGGGTTGGTATTTCAACAACAATTCAGAGGATCTCTCTTCAGCAAGAGTTTGAGCAATTGAAAGCTTTGAAAGAGGTTGAGAGATTTGATACAAGTGTGTTGTGTAATTGCTTGTCTCTTTGAAATCTTGAGATTAAGGAAATATTTATAGGAATTCTAGGCTTAGTTTCCTTGTTCCCCAAGTGACTTGGAGTGTCCTGCAAGCTTTTACAGCGTTCTTATTTGAAAAACCAAAATTTGAAAATTTCCCATTGGAGTTTAAAAATTCAAAAACCCTTGGAGTCAGTTGGCTGGATAGACGATTGGGTAGTGAAAATTCACAAGGTCAGTCAGCTGGACAGGCGGCTGACTCCCTACCATCTCTTAGAAATTAATTCAAGAAATGGTTAGTCGGCTGGAGAGACACAGTTCATTTTGGGTCAGTTGGCTGACTGTCAGTCTACTGGGTGATTTTACCTTTGCTGAGTTAGTCGCCTGGATAGATATTTTTTCTATTCTTTTCTGTCAGTTGGCTAACTGAACCAAGTTCTTTTTGGCCAGTTGGCTGGGCAGACCATTAACTATTTTTTCCTTTTTGGTTTTTCAAATTTTGTTTCGCTCATATGTTTTGATCTTTCATAAAACCATTTTTCGGGGTTTTTAAAAGGTCTCTAAGCCCACATAACATCCCCTAAAGAGCTCCAACAATATTTCAAAAGATATTTAAATATTAAAGAACTTACATAAAAACTTCTAAACTTTTTGTTATTCTTGAAAACTTTGAGTCTCCATGCTTTGGTCTTTTCATCTTCAAGCTTTTCATTGAGTTCTTCTTTATCTTTAAGATTTGGTCTTTTGATGCTTGATGTTTTGAAGAAACTTTCACTTGACTTGTCTTTAATTTCCAAACTTGTATCCATGTCAAATGTGAGTGATGAGATTATATATACCTGAAATAAAATCACTCAACAACACACATGTTAAGTCATCTACATTTGTTATCATCAAAACAAGATTGAAAAACCTAGTTAGGCTAACAATCTCCTCCTTTTGATGATGACAAATGAGAAGCAAAAATAGGGATAAAACTCCCCCTAACTATATGCATTCCTTATTATGTGCTCAAAGTCATAGATATCAATATACTCAAGATCCTCAAGATCATAAATATGTCATATTCCACAAATCTTCCATACATGCCATATTCCATAACTTTTCCATACATCCTAGATGCACATACATCATTTTCAATCATATCATTTATAAGGATAAACATTCCACACATAAATAGATATAATTCCATTCATAAATAATCATAATTCCATACATCATTCCGTATGCATTCCATATTCCATACATAGAATTCAAACACTTTTATCTTTGCTTTTCACACACTCTCCCACTTTGGACATCAATCAAAAAGAGAAACAAAATAACAACACATTCTGAGCATATCATGCATATCAACCATATGTACACACTCAAGTTATTATTTTTCGATATAACATGTATAGAGTGTAATATCTTTACTAACAGCTTTTTCCCCCTTTGATATTATTCAAGATACCAATTTTTTATATTAATTGATGATTTTATGATACCAATTTAAAATTTTAAATTTAATTCATGATATCAATTGATTAATAGGAAAATTATCATAATATAAGCAGTAAGTCATAACTCCCCCTGAATTCAATACATTAAGTTTTGTTACCAACTTTGCATTTATCATCCCATGTTTCAAAACATTTAATCATGTCATGTATCAAATATCAACATCATGCTAATATCATCAATGTCATACCATGCTCATAGACATAATCATACTTGTCATGCTCAAAGACAAATTGAACTTTTAGATTGTGATACTAAGTGAGCTTTTAAATTTCGATACCAATTAAAATTTTTAAAATGTGATGCCAAAAATACTTTATAGATACCAAAGTCATTATCACTTCATGCATAGCTCATGGATACCAATATAACTGTTATATCTTTCATAGCTCATATATATCAATAGTAAAAGTACTAAGTTTATCCATATGATTCATCAATAGCATGCATGGTCAAGAATTAATCTCATATCAAAATCCATGCTTATACGCAATAATCTCATGCTCAAATTTTCAACATAGTGAGCCATAAATTGTCAATATAAGTCAAGTCATGTAGCATATAGCATATCAACACATAAGATAAATAGGGAGCATATCATATAGCTTAATTTGATATTTTCTTAATATTTTCGTAAGTTCAAGCCTTGTAAAAAATCATCCTATGATTTTGGACTAACGATTCTATTTTCTTTATATGTGTATGAAGTTATTATTTCACTTTTGGTACTCGGTTTGCTAGGTTTCACAAGGGATGTTTCTTTTATCTTCCATACTTGTTTTGTTTTAACACCCTTTCTTTTAAATGGACATTCAAACTTTATATGCCCCCTTTTCTTACATTGATAGCATATGGTGTTAGTGTAGGCATTAGAAGACGTGTTTGCATAGTCTTTGACCCTTTTGAGAAATATCCCATGTACAGATTCTTTTTCCTTTTATTTTCAACTCCATTGAAACCAATGCCTTCTTTGTTCAATGACATTCTTTGTGAGCCAATCATCTTATCAAGATTTTCTTTTCCTTTAGTGAATTTTTAAATGATCTTATCTTTATCTTTGATTTGACTCTTGAGATCGTTTATCTCCATCTCTTTCTTGTTGTCAACTTTCTTTAATGATTTCTCTAACTCTAGAGATAATTTTCTGATTCTATCCTTTAATTCAGAAATATACATATCTTTCTCATATAACGTAGAGGATAGGGATCGAAGGTCTTCTATCATTTGTTCATTCTTGCTTTCTAATTTCCTGATTTTCAAGTCGTTTTCTTTTTCAGCAAGAGTTTTAGCTTCTGTTTCTTTTATTGCAACTTCATACTTATTTTCTATTTTCTTGATCCTTGAATCCTTTTCTCTTTCAGCATTTCTAAGGGATTCTAACTCTTTCATTAATCCTTCATTCTTATTCTTCAATGAAGCATTTTGTTTATTTACTTTGATAAGCATCTTATGTACTTTGAATATATCATTTTGTAGTTCATCATAAGATGTCATACCCTCATCATTGGATTCACTAGATGAATTACTACAAGAATTATCTAAGGGTTTGGATAAGGAGCTTTCCTCATTGTCCCAAGCCATAAAGCACGTATAAGCAACCTTTTGGTCACTTGATTCATTTTCTGAACTACTTGTACTCATCTCCCAACTAGTGACTTTCATGGCCTTTTTCTTTTTCTTCTTAGATTCTTTCTTTAGTAGTGGACATTTTGGTTTAATATGTCCATCTTTGTTGCAATTGTAACACATAAGAGTTTTATTCTTTGATTTCTTGCTAACTTCTTCTTCTTCTTCATCTGATTCAGATTTGGATTTTCTTTTGAATTTATTTTTCTTTCTTAGAATTTTTGCTAGCCTTTTAGATATGAAGGCTACTTCATCTTCATCCATTTCTTCTTCACTACTTGAGTTCTCTTTTGAGGCTTTGAAGGCTATTGTTTCTTGGGCTTTGGTTTTACCACTTTTTTCATTCATTGCCATTTTGTATGTGAGTAAAGAACCTATAAGTTCATCTAAGGAAGTGTTTTTCAAATTTCTTCCTTCAGTTATGGTAGTGGCTTTTGGTTCCCATATGGTTGGTAGCCCTCTAAGAATTTTCCTTATCATCTCATAAGCAGTGTAGGTTTTTCTTAGTGCATTTAGGGAGTTTATTATGTAAGTGAACCTAGTAAACATATTAGTTATGGATTCATCCGGGTTCATCCTAAAAGTTTCATATTCACTTGTAAACATATCGATCCTATTATCCCTAACATCGATAGTTCCTTCATATGTTACTTCTAATTTGTACCATATCTCCTTAGATGACTTGCAAGCCATTATTCTATTAAATTCATTTGCGTTTAAAACACAATATAGAGCATTCATGGCACTAGAATTAACTTGCAGCATCTTATAGTCTATATCGGTCATATCTCTTCTCTCTTTGGGAATTTGTTTTCCATCTACTATCTTAGTAGGAATTTGATCTCCATCTATAACAACTTTCCATACTTTCCAATTCATAGTTTGGAGATAGATTTGCATTCTCTTTTTCCAAAAAGAGTAATTTATACCACAAATATAGGAGGCCTAGTTGAAGATTGTCCCTCTCCAAAGGGAGCTATGCCTAAGTTAGCCATATAGATATTTTTATAACTACTTGTTAGGATTTGTTATAACCTCGCTCTGATACCAATTGAAATTAGGAATAGCTTCCCAAGAGGGGGGGTGGGGGATGAATTGGATTTTAAAACTTTCTTTTAATTCCTTTTGAGAATTCCTAACCTTTTTAATTCTTTAACCAATTCTTTAACTTGTTTATTTAATTTATCAATTACACAATAGCTAAGATTCTTTTAAACAATCAAATAATTAAACATTCAATCTTCAACCACACTATTCAAACCAATCAACCACAATTTGAAAGTAAAAATAGCCAAACCAAGAATGAGATATACAACACTTTGAATAATGTAAGAATTTGAACCAAGCCCTGTTGTGAATGATAATTTTTCAATATGATATAAAATTCAATCACTTTTTCCAAATATTTAGAATTCAAATAAACTTTCAGTTAATTTATCTTTGGGTGTTTAACCAAGTAACGTACTCCCGTATGATTTTCGAAAAGAATGGTTTAACCAACGTACTCCCTTTTCGGTTTCCGCAACCCAAATCAAAATTGAACTTTAAGTTTGTTTGATTTCCAAATTTACGTAGTATATGTGATTTCAAATTTAAACCATCCATGCAATTGAAATATGTACTGAAAATAAAGAGTAAGGGAAAGAGAGAGTGGGATGGAGATTTTTAGAAGGTTCAGCTTATACCTAGCCTACGCCCTCGCCTTTGGCAAACCACCAAAGGATTCACTAAACCTGTTCCTTTGACGGGCGGAACAATACCTTAACAACACTCCTTGGTTAAGGCTAGAGCCCACCTTCTCCAAACGATATCCCCTCATCCGGTCACTCCTTAACTAGGTTAGAGCCCGCCTCTCCAAACGATGTACCCTCGCTTGGTCACTCCTTAACTAGGTTAGAGCCCGCCTCTCCAAACAATGTACCCTCGCTTGGTCCTCCTTAATTAGGCTACAGCCCGCTTCTATAAGCAATATCCCCTTGCTTAGCCAACGATCCGAGCACCTCGAGCCGTCCAAGAACTACTACGTACAAAGCACTCTCAAAACAGATTAGATTAGTACAATTTCAGGTCTAGGTACTTCAATAATTTAAATACCACAAAGAAATAGAATTGAAGCTCAATAGTAGAATTCACCAAGGGTTCCTTTGTGATTTGAGAACATTCAATATGAGAACCTTGGGTTGGTATTTCAACAGCAATTCAGATTATCTCTCTCCAGCAAGAGTTTGAGCAATTCAAATCTTTGAAAGAGGTTGAGAGATTTGATACAAGTGTGTTGTGTAATTTCTTGTCTCTTTGAAATCTTGTGATTAAGGAAATATTTATAGGCATTCTAGGCTTAGTTTCCTTGTTCCCCATGTGACTTGGAGTGTCCTCCAAGTTTTTACAACGTTCTTATTTGAAAAACCAAAATTTGAAATTTTCCCGTTGGAGTTTAAAAATTCAAAAACTCGTGGAGTCAGTTGGCTGGACAGGTGACTAGGTAGTGCAAATTCATAGGGTCAGTTGGTTGGACAGGTGACTGACACCCTACTGTCTCTTAGAAATTAATTCAAGAAATAGTTAGTTGGCTGGAGAGACACAGTTCGTTTTGGGTCAGTTGGCTGGGTGATTTTACCTTGGTTGAGTTAGTCGGCTCTTTTATGTCAGTTGGCTAACAAAACCAAGTTCTTTTTGGTCAGTCGGCTAGGTAGACCATATAACTGTTTTTTCCTTTTTGGTTTTTCAAATTTAGTTTCGCTCATATGTTTTGATCTTTCATAAAACCATTTTCCAGGGTTTTTAAAAGGTCTTTGAGTCCATATAACATCCCCTAAAGAGCTCCAAAAATATTTCAAAAGATATTTAAATATTAAAGCACTTACATAAAGTCTTCTTAACTTTTTGTTATTCTTGAAAACTTTGAGTCTCCATGCTTTGGTCGTTTCATCTTCAAGCTTTAAGATACTTCATGCTTTTGATTGAGTTCTTCTTTATCTTTAAGCTTTGGTCTTTTGATGTTTGATGTTTTGAAGAAACTTTCATTTGACTTGTCTTTAATTTCCAAGCTTGTATCCATGCCAAATGTGAGTGATGAGATTATATTTACCTGAAATAGAATGACTCAACAACACACATGTTAAACCATCTACATTTGTTAATATCAAAACAAGATTGAAAAACCTAGTTAGGCTAACATGACCAAAAGACATAACAAGAAGTTCATAACGCCCATACCTAGTCCTAAAAGCTGTCTTTGAGATGTCTTCTGCTTTTACCTTCACCTGATGATAACCTGATCTGAGGTCAATATTAGAATAAACCCGTGTATCCTAGAGCTGATCAAATAAATCATCTATACAAGGTAGAGGATATCTGTTCTTAATGGTTGCCTTGTTTATCTCCCTGTAGTCTATGCACATTCTCATAAACCCGTCTTTCTTCTTTACAAATAACACTGGAGCTCCCCAAGGTGAAACGCTAGGTCTGATAAATCCTTTATTCAAAAGATCATGCAGTTGGTCCTTTAATTCCCCCAACTCTACTGGAGCCATACAGTAAGGAGCTTTAGAGATTGGTGCTGTCCCAGGAAGTAGACCGATAGCAAAATCTATGTTGCGATTGGGAGGCAACCCTGGCAATTCCTGTGGAAAAACGTCTAAAAACTCCTCAACCATTGGTGTGCTGCCAAGCTTCTATTCATTTTCTGACACCTCCTTTACAAAGGCCATAAACCCTTGACATCCCTCTCGGAGCAATTTTCTCGCTTGCATGGCTGACACTAACCGAGGTGGAGAACACACTTGCGACCCCATAATTCTGAATTCTTGCTTACCTGGTATTACATCATTAGGTGCCAGCTAATCCATACCTAGTATTACATCAAACCTATGTATATCTAACACAATTAGGTCTGTTGGTAACACAATCCCCTAAATTTCTACCGGATAACCCCTGAGCACTCTATGACACCTCACCACTGACCCTGATGGTGTAGCTACAGACAATTCTACCTCCAATGGTTGCGTCTCACCACCAGAAAATTTTATATAATTTATAGACATAAAAGAATGAGTAGCACCTGAATCAAATAAAAAAAATAGTATGACATGATAATACAATAAGGGTACCTATCACTATGTCTGCTATAGTCTCAGGGTCTCCTAGCATCAGAGCATAAACCCTCGCTAGGGCTACGTTCCTCTGCTAGCCTCCACGGGGCGCCTGGTAACCTCTCCTGAATTTTCTGGGAGCAGGAGCTGTACCAGCTGCTGTAGGAAAAAGATATATATACATGAATAGGTTGACAAATATATATATATATACAGGAGATAGTGAGACTACATGGAGTGCATGTGTCCATCATCTCTGACCGAGACCCCCGGTTCACATTGCAGTTTTGGAAAAGTTTACAAAGAGACATGGATAAACAATTGACGTTCAACACAAAATTTCATCCTCAGATAGATGGGCAGACGTAGAGGATGATACAAATACTGGAGGATATGCTATGAGCATGTGTGTTGGAGTTTGGGGGCAGTTGGATCCAGTTCATACCACTGGTCGAGTTTGCTTATAATAATAGCTATCAGGCCAGCATTGGGATGACACCATATGAGGCGTTATATGGCAAGAGGTGTCGATCCCCATTGTACTGGAAAGAGATTGGGGAAAGAAAGATTTTGAGGCTAGAACTAGTACAACAAACTCATGATAAAGTCAAACTCATCAAAGACAAGATCAGAACAACACAGAGTCAGTAGAAAGGCTATGCAGACACTTGCGAATGAGAGTTAGAGTTTAACGCAGGAGATCATGTATTTCTGAAAATTGCACCGATAAAAGGGGTGATGAGGTTTGGGAGGAAGGGTAAGCAGAGCCCTAGGTACATTGGACCATTCAAAATACTTGAAAGAGTGGGCTCGGTTGCCTACAAGTTAGCCTTACCGCCAGTTCTATCCAAAATTCATGACGTGTTTCACGTATCGATTTTGAGGAAATACGTCTCGGATCCCTCCCATGTGATTAGTTATGAGGCACTGGAGCTTGGTGATGCCTTATCTTATGAAGAAGTGCCTGTATAGATTCTAGACCAAAAGGAGCATAAGTTACGCACAAAGAAGAATCCACTGGTAAAAGTATTATGACGCAACCATGCAGACGAGGAGGCTTCATGGGAATTAGAGGAATAGACGTGCCAGCGATATCCACATCTATTCTATGGAGATTAGAGATGCGATATTAAGAGTAAAATAACTAACAGTGTATGTATTGTTGACTTGCATAGTGTAAGGTAGAATAGTTAGTTTTTTTGGTTTTAGGTTATAAATGGTTTTGGGAGAGTTTTCTTTTTATTTAAATGGTTGTAATCTCCCAGAACCGTAAATGTAACCACGGTATTCCTCTGCCATAAGTGAGGGTAATTAATAAAATTGCGATGTTTTTCCTTAAGATGGGAAAATGTGATAGATAGCAAATTTGAAGGAAGAAATTTTATAAGGAGGGGAGAATGTAAAGACCCGGAAAATAGAAATAATAATAAAAACAAAGAAAAAGAGGAAAATGGTTTGGTAAGGACCAAATTGGTGACATTTTTCTAGAGTGCCTAGAAAATCATCGACGGTTTTATATTTACCGTGGGCCGGTTGCAGGTGAAACGGTAAAAAGGGGCGAGTTAAAACCCAAACCATCGACAGTTTTGTGAGGGGTGTAGAAAATCGTCGATGGTTTTCTTGGCAGTGCTGAAATTAAAGGAGAATCGTGAGCTTCATTTGTAAATAAAAAAAAAACACACACACACACTCTCTCTCTCTCTCTCTCTCTCTCTCTCTCTCTCTCTCTCTCTCTCTCTATAAACCCTACATCCCTAAACCCCTTCTCTCTTCACTTTCGCTCCGATTATAGCCCTTTTTGACGATCAGAAGCTACCACGAGGTTCGTGGGGTGATTCTCTACAAATTAATTGGAGTAGATCGTTGAGTTGGAGTTCTGGGGCACCAATCCAAAACCAGGGTAAGTAAGGTATTTAAGGGTTTAATTGTTAATTTGGAGTATATGGGGCCTAGGAAATGCTAAATGAGAAATATTCTAGGGGTTGTGTTGATTAATTTGGGAAAAATGTAATTTCAGGGTTTTGAACTTTGGATGCCATGGGGCGTGGAATTAAGGTGTTCAGAAGGTTTCTCAGTAAGTTAGGTAAGGGGATAGATTACGTCAGGTATTTTTAGAAAAAATAATTATTGAATATACATTATTTGATTCAGATATTAATATATAATTTAGTATAGTTTTTGGGAATACTGATCTTGAAATGAGGAAACCTTGAAAATAGATTTAATATTATTCTGTCAGCAAAATATGTTTTTCCCTGGCCAGATAATTTATTACAGAGTAGTACTCACTTGTGTGACATGAGTATAAATTTTACTGTAAATAATGGTATGTAAGAATATTTAATGAATTTATAGTACAAGCATGATTTGACAACAATTTTTAGAAAAAATATAAACATTACGTAAATTATATTTTCAGTATATTGTGATATTTAGGCGACGCAGATGTCGTGATATTCAGCCAGCGCAGATGCCGTGATATTTCAGCCAGCCTAGATGCCGTGACTAGATATGTTATAACGGTTATTTAGGAAATATTGTCATTACACATGTTATACAGAATTATGAAACTGTTATATAGCAGTATTATGAAATATATTATATGATAACAAAACCTGGATGACTTAGTTTAGATTTAGAGGACGACGCCGTAGCTATCAGTTCAACTAGTGTTACCACACATCTCAGATAGAGTGTGGGAGTTGGATAGTCAATTGTGCATCAGGGAAGAGTAGTGTGCCCCTTGGCAGTCCAGACCAGGCTAGGCAAGCCAATCGTAATTACAGACTTATTAGTTTTGGCTTAGCGTGGTAGGTCAAGCTTTGCTAGGTCCCGCCTACAAGTCGCACAACCCAATCATGTGGGGTTAATAAATGACATAAGCTAAATATCCATAAAGGGTCTGATTTTAGTAATATACATATATAACAGATGTTTTATGTGTATACAGAAATTTAGTATGATACAATATGTTATATTGTTTTATGATTTATTCAGAATAATACAGAACAATTTTACCTGACTTGTTAAATGCAGTTAAATTATGTACAGATTTTCCTTACTTATTAGATACAGTTTATCACGAACAATATATGTTTATAACACAATAATACTTATGTTGCCACACACTGATATTAGTCTATTTCCTTTATTGAGAGGTGCTTCACCCTAGCAATACAAACATTTTAGGAAACCCCGATGGATGAGCGTACTGAGCTTCGAGATAGAGGAGGCTGATAGTACTACCCTGACTGAAGGGTAAGTAGTTGAGTTGAAGTTAGGATGGATTTTTGGGGATATAACTTAGGGTAGTTATGGATCTTTTTGGGATGTATACGTGTATTTATGGATACAGTAGAACTCTAGCATTGTATATAATGTTCAATATATTATGGTTTCTGCTGCATAGTTGACATGTATGTATAAACAGGTGTAACCTCGGTTCCCTTGGGGTCCGGGTTGATTTTGTATATGTTTTACGGTATTAGAGTTATTATTATTATTATTATTATTATTATTATTATTATGTGGAAAAAAAAATTTAACAGGATTTTGGATTCATTACACTTATAACTCTCAAAAATTTTATTTTGATTTTAGTAAATATAAAATGAAATATTTATATTTTTGACAAATTTTATGAGGTTTGTAAAATTTTTAAATTTTCAAATAATTACAAAAAAATGATATCTTATTTCTCAATTTTTAAAATTTTCAAAGGTGCTAAGGGTTTGAAGGATTAGAGAATGATCATGGGGGTGAAAGTTTATAGAATAGCTTTCAGAAAGAATTTTTATGATTTTTTAAAATCTAAAAAATATTATACTTTTTTGTTGTTGTTAAATTTCATAAAATTTTAAAAATAATTTCAAATTTATAAAAGGCTATTCATGTTCTCTCTATCTTTGTGACATGTATCAACAACTTGTTAATAATTTGTTCATTTTTTTAAAAAAATTGAATGCTCAAATAATCTTATAACTATCATTTTCAGTCATTTTTCACGTAAACTAATAATCAACATAAATGCATTTCACTTTTGGGACATCGAACGTGGAGCATAATTCTCTTTTAAATTTTATGAAATTTAACAAAAAAAATATATATATTTTTTTAGATTTTTAAAAATCATAAAAATTTGTTTTGAAAATTTACAAATTTTATAGACCTCCAAGCTATTCTATATACTTTCAACCCAGTTATATTTGTTTGTGTGGCTCTTATACTTAGGGCTCATAAACAAAGGAAGAAGAAAAGCATATGGAGCAAATAGTGCAGCACAAGAGGGACTCATCGACGAGTGCCCTATGCTCGTTGACGAGTAGATACCGATAGGATGGAAGTTGTAGAGTTTATGAGATACTAAGAGTAGGAAATCAGTATCGTCGTCGAGTGGCCGTACTAGTCAACGAGTGCCCTATTCTTGTCGATGAGTGCATTTGGGATGCGAGAAAGAATTTGAATTTTGAATTAGAACGTTGGGGTGGTTAGGTATTTGGAGGGAAACCTCCAAGGGGTCGAAAAGTATGTTGTTTTGGGCATATTTTGAGACAAGAGAGAGATCGTTGTGAAGCGTATTGTGTACTTACTAATTTCTTAGCAAAATTCTTGTGCTGATTGCTTCCGTGGATGTAGGCTTTGCCGAACCACGTAAATTGTCGTGTTGATTCTTGTTGTTTCTTATTTTTACGGTTGTGTTTCATTTACTTGTTGTGTTTTACTTATTCCACTGTGCATCCTATATCCGATAATCACAACAAATTTGTATCAGAGCGATTGTTGTCATGGCGTCGGGATCATCTTCTGCAAGATTTGACATTGTCAAATTCGTTGGAATTAGAAATTTCGGTTGTGGCATAGGAGAGTTAAGGATATACTTGTGCAACAAGGAATGGCTAAGGCTTTACTTGGTGTTCAACCGAATGGAATGGATGAGGCAACTTGGATAGAATGGGAAGCAAAGGCCGCTCCTACAATACGCTTGTGTTTGACCGATTAAGTGCTCTATCGTGTAATGGAGGAGGATTCTCCAACGAATGTATGGCAAAAGTTAGAAAGCCGGTAGATATCCAAATCACTCAATAATAAAATTTTTCTTAAGCAGCATATTTATTGGCTTAAGATGGTTGAAGGTTCAAACTTAGATCAACATATCAATGCCTTTAATCAAATCATAAGTGATTTGATATGGGTCGATGTTAGGTTTGATGAAGATGATAAGGCTTTGAGGTTACTAAACTCCTTGCCATCGACTCATACCAATGAAAATCTAGTTACCACTCTTACATGGGGAAAAGAGACTCTTGATTTAGAAGAGATGACAAGTGCCTTACTGTATTTTCATCAAAGGCTAAAAATATGTGATGAAAGAGAAGGACTTGTGGTGAAAGGTAACAATGAGTGTAGAAAAGGAAAGTTTTAAAGTAGGTAAAGTCAGAAATATCGTACTCAGTCCAAGAAGAAAAATATATCCGATGTTATAGATGTAGTAAAAAAGGGCTTGTTAAACCAGAGTGACCAGATTGGAAGAAACAAATGTTGAAAAGTATGAGTGAATTTTGAAATCAGTGAATATGGTTCAAGAAGGAAGTTCAATTTGCAGTGATGGTGATGTTCTTTTGGTTTCATCAAGGTTGGATAACCTTACGGACTCATGGATACTTGACTTGGAATGTTCTTACCATTTGACTCCAAATAAGGAGTGGTTCAGCACCTACAGGTTAGTGAATTCAGGTTCAGTTCTTATGGATAATGATGTTTCTTGTAAGATCATTGGCATAGGAAATGTTAAGATAAAAATGTTTGATAGTGCTATAAGAACCTTGAGCAATGTAAGACATATACTGGAGTTAAGGAAAAGTTTGATATCACTTGGCACCTTGGATTATAATGGTTTCAATTACAAGTCCGAAGGTGGGGTTATGAAAGTAGGGAAAGGAAATATGATGGTGATGAAAGGGCAAAAGCTAGATAGGAATATTTATACACTCTAGGGAACTACTATTGTAGGTGGAGCTTCAGCCGTAGATGTTGAATATGATGAAATCGTATTATGGCATATGCGTCTTGGGCATATGGGGTTATATGGTATGAAGGAACAACACAAGAGGAAACTCTTGAAAGGTATAAAATCATGTTAGCTAGAATTTTGCAAGATTTGTGTTTTTGGAAAAAAAAACAGGGCAAAATTCAAGTTAGTTGTTCACATGATGAAAGATATTCTTGATTATGTGCATTGCGATGTTTGGGGCCCAGTTAGAGTAGTATCAAGAGGTGGAAATGTGTATTGTGTGAGTTTTGTTGATGATTACTTATAGAAAGTCTAGAAATACTTCCTGTGACACGAGTCTGATACATTTACTTGGTTCAAGTTGTGGAAAGCAGAAGTGGAAAACCAGGCGGGGAGGAGAATCAAATATCTAAGGTTGGACAATGGGACCGAGTACGCTGATTCTCGATTTATGGAGTTTTTTGCTCACTAGGGCATTAAGAGACACTTTACCGTTCGCCTAACACGTCAGCAAAATGGTGTGGCTGAAAGGATGAACCAAACTCTTGCTAAAAGGGTTCAGTGTCTCAGGCTTAATGCAGGGCTACCGAAGAACTTTTGGGCTAAGACTACGGTTTGTTTTCTGATCAATCGATTACCAAGGGCATCACTAGTGATTATGCATTAAAGTTGCATAATTAGGTGTTTAAAATCGTGCATTCAAGATTATAATTCTAATTAAATGCCCAATTATGTCCAATATTTTTAACGTCGAGCTCATTTGATAATCTTGAGATAAATATCCTATTATTGTCGTAAATTTACAGCCGTTTGTGTTTTAATATTGTAGGATAATTTTTAGAAATTAAAATGGAAATTAAAAACGTACGTGAATCCATGCACGCGACCGTGTGCCATGCACGTATTTGTTTGAGGCCGTATGATCAAACTCATGTCCGCGTCGAAATGTGTGTGTTTGAGGATAATTTTTAGAAGCTGAGTCATGTCCATAAAGACATGGAATGGCCATGACATGTGGACAAGTGTGACACTATCCATGCAGGTAAATGAGAAGATGAGTTTGAGAAGACCATGCATGCACATGATGTGGGGCTTCAGTGTGAAATAGAAGGTGGGCTAGCTAGGGAAAGGTTGATATGGGCTGGGCTCTAAAGGAAGCCTATGAGCATGCGTGAGAATTCTCGTGGGGTTCAAAGAAGATGGCCCATGCATACGTTGAAGGGGGTCTCAGGTAGCTGGGTAAGCTGTGACCCATGTTAAGAAGCCCAAGCGGTGGGTAGCAACATGAAGATCTATGTGCATGCAAGGGCCAGCTGAGCCATGAGGCGTGCATGCGGCTAGAGAGGCCCATCAAGGCCTGAGGAAGCTTGAAGCTGTACGTGAAGCCCGTAAGCTGAGGATCCGGTTATGGTGATTTGACCACGTGAAATTAGGAAAGCCATACGCTTAATTAAAGCAGACCTAGGGGTTGTTTTGGGAGAGGAATAAAGGGGTTTGAGAGATAAATATAAACAGCCCTTCGTAGGGATGAGGGGGTCTTCTCTTTTTGTTTTATTTTTTTCTTAGCGGTAACTTTAGAGAGTAGGTAGCAGCAGCTTTAGAGAGTAGGTTTGGAAGCTTTTTTTTCCTTAGGGAGCTATGTGCAGAGGACCTCCCCAACTCACACAGCTTGTCTTCTCTCATCTCTCGTATCTCTCTTCTCTCTCTCTCTCTCTCTCTCTCTCTCTCTCTCTCTCTCTCTCTCTCTCTCTCTATTTTCCATTACTTTTTTATTTACTTGTTTTTATTCATTTAATCTTATTTTTAAAATCCTTTTTGAACTTTTGCTTTTGGTTAGTTTACTTAATTGTCAATTTAAATATTTTGTTGGAATTTGCTTGGTTTAAAGTTTAGTTAATCTTATTGAAGTTATTGTTGGGAGTTGCTTTTAATTAAAGTTTCGTTGCGTTAAATTTTTAGTTAGTGTTTAGTCGAGGATGTGATGGTTGCATGCTTAAATTGGTTAATAAAGTTTTGATCTTTAGGTTTTTGTCCGAAATTTTCATAAGCAATATTTATTTATTGTTTGAATAGGATTTGATTACCATCATTCATTTCTTGTTATTTTATGCGTATTAGGTTCTTAATTTATGTTTTAATAATTTTAGGTTCTTAAGTTATGTTTTAATTTCATCACAAAAATCTCAAAAATCCAAGAAACCGAATCTGAACCATGTTCAGTAAACTTTTCTTTTTTTAATTTCTTTTGGGATTACACAAAGTTTGGAATTAAACTACATTCCCTGAGGAGACGATCTGGCCCTTGGGGTAATTATTATACGACTATACTCTTATATGTTGGCCTTACAAGGCTTAACATCTTGCTTTGATGCTAACAAATAAGTGGAACTTAACATGTTTGGTTAAGTGATGTCATTTTAGGATTCAATGATAAATGCAAGGTCAAGTGTTCAGAAGGATTCATGAAAACTTATATTTCAAAGAAGGATGATCAATATGAAGCTTAAAGCATGGATTCAAAAAATGGATTTAAAGATAAAGCTTGAAGATCATGAGAGCATGAGGATTAAAGAGAACTTGATGAAAGATCAAAGAAAGATGAAGCAAGTATAAAGACCTCAAGGAATTCAAGAATTGAAAATTTGAAAGAGTCTATAGGAAACTTCATGCAAGTACTTCAAATAATTTCAATATGGATGCATGAAACTCTTAGGTTAATTTCATAGACCTAGATACCTTTTTACATACTTGGTAAATATTTTTATAAGGTCAAAAATTATTTCAAAATGGTTAGAACCATTTTTGGAATGAAAAACACAAAAAAAAGGATTTCCTAATTGTTGTCATTTTTTCTACATCTGGATTGATGTACATTTTTCTCTATCAAAAAATATTTATTTTAAAATGTGTTCAACATGAAACTTGTGGTAGTTTCTCTTAACTTTCATTTTACACCAAGAACATCAAAGTTGGAGTTATGTAGAAAAAGTTAGGACAAAAAACCTAAAAAGTGTTCGAAATTGACAGCTTGACAGCCGCCTGTCCATGCTCTTATAGGTGACTGTTAGTGAAAAATGAGGCACCTGTCTGTGTTCCGACAGGTGACTGCCACCCTACTGCCCCTTCAAAATAACTAGACAGGCGACTATCCAAAAAGTGACAGTCAACTACCACGCGACAGATTTTAAATTTTTTAAATGAGATTGCTTGGGGCTCAAACTTTGTGAAAACTTGGGGAATACTCCAAGTCACTTGGGGATCAAGTTACATACTTTTTCAAGTCTATAAATAAGCCTCAAAATCATTGAAGTAATTACCAAGAATCAAATTCAGATATCAAACTCTCTCAACTACTCTCATCATTGAAAGGCTTTCTTGCTCATATCTTGTGCACAAATTCAACTGAGTAGTGCTGACATTCAATCACTAATCTTGTGCTACAAATTCTAAATCTTTCAATCATTGAAATAATTAATAGGTGATATACTCCCTTGAGTTTCAAGTTAATTTCCATATTGTTATTTACTTTGAAGTATATTATAGTGATGAATTGTTGTACTAATCAGCTTTATTTGAGAGCATTCTTTGTACATAGATTTGATTTGTATCTCGTAGATATAGACGGTTCAAGGTTATTTGGATATTTGGTTAAGCATGGGGATATCGCTTAGAGAGGCAGACTCTAGCCTAATTGAAGGAGTGACCAAACGAGGGTACATCGTTTGGAGAGGCGAGCTCTAGCCTACTGAAAGAGTGTGTGAATGGTGTTGTTCTGCCCGATAAAGGAACTGGTTTTAGTGAATCCTTTGGTGGTTTGCTAAAGGGGAGGATGTAGGCTGGGTATAAGCCGAACCTCGTAAAAATCCCGGTCTCACTTTCTCTTTCCCTTACTCTTTATTTTCAATACATATAAATTGCGTGGATGATTTAATTTCTTAATCGTATATACTACGTATATTTGGGCATCAAGTAAACGTAAAGTCTAATTTTGATTTGGGTTGCAGAAACCGAAAGGGAGTACGTTGGTTAAACCATATTTTGCGGAAACCATAAAGGAGTATGTTACTTGGTTAACACCCAAAGATAAATTTACTAAGAGTTTATTTGAATTCTAAATTTTGGGAAGAGTGTGGATGTTTTGTTGAAAATCACTTTGAGAAAGCTAATTTATTATCAAAAGGATTGCAATTAACCACAAGGCTTGAATTAAACCTTCATATTTTCAGGGCTGCAAATAAACAAGAGTTGAAATCTTGCATCTTATATATCTTGGTTTGAATATTGTGTTTTGGATAATTGGTTTGGTTGATTGATTGGTTACTTGATTGTTTAAATAGTTGTGTTGCTGATTGTATAAAAGAAACAAAGTTCTTGTGTGATTGACAAATTAAATAAACAAGTCAAGAATTGGTTAAAAGAAATAAAAGAGGTTAAGAAGTCTTAAAAGGAATTAAGAGAAATTTTTAAAATTCAATTCACCCCCCTCTTGGGACTACATCTTAGTTTTCACTATACTTGGGATAGCCTTCACGCTGTTCATTTTTAGAGTGTGATAACTAGAAGGGAAAGTGGCAGAAAAAGTGTGGATGGGAAATGTAGTAAACTACTTCGAATTGAAGGTATTTGGGTGTCCAGCCTAACTTTATGTGTCTAGTGAGGAGAGGTCTAAGCTTGACCCAAAATCTCTGGGTTGCATCTTTTTGGGATATCAAAAAGGTGTGAAGGGGTATAAGCTATGGGATCTAGTGACAAACAAGGTGGTGATTAGTAGAGATGTAGTCTTTGATGAGAATGCTATGGTGAAGCGTACTCAAAATTGTGATGAACAGAAACAGGAGCCAGAAAACTGGGGCAAAGATAAACATATTGTGCAGGCTGAGTTGGAAGCTCAGGGCAATGGCAATGATCATGGTCTTATGGTTGCAAGGAGATTTAACTCGGGAAACCAGCAACTCGACAATCTTCCTATACGAAGATCCAGACGTACTATCAGATCACTGCCAAGGTATGGGTTTGAAGAGTTAGTGTCTTATGCTTTTCTTACCAATTTCAACGATCCAACTACATTTTAAGAGGTAGTGCACAACTAGGAGAAAGGTAGGTGGATGGGTATAATGAATAAAGAGATGGAATCACTACATAAAAGTCAAACTTTGGAATTAGTGGAGCTTCTAGATGGGGAGCGACTGATAGCTTGCAAATGGGTATTTAGGAAGAAGGAAGTAATTTCAAAAAAGGAAGGAGAAAAATTCAAGGCACGGTTGGTGGCAAAAGGCTACTCACAAAAGAAGGGAATAGGCTATGATGAGATCTTTTCATTTGTGGTCTGACAAACTTCGATTAGAATGGTGTTGGGGTTGGTAGCTTATTATGATTTTCATTTGGAACAAATGGATGTGAAGATGACATTTCTTCACGGTGACTTGGAGGAACAAATTGATATTGTGCACCTGGAGGGATTCAGTGAACCAAGGAAAGAAACTTTAGTTTGCAAGTTGAAGAAATCTCTTTACGAGTTGAAACAGTCTCCAAGGCAATGGTATAAAATATTTGATTCCTATATGATCAAGATTGACTACAAAAGGTGTGAGTATGACTGCTATGTATATGTGAACAAGCTTGATGATGGTTCTCTTATTTTCTTGTTATTGTACGTCGATGACATGTTGATAGCTACAAAAGATTTAATTGAGGTTAATTAGTTAAAAGAACTGTTGCATAAGGAGTTAGACATGAAAGATCTTAGTTCAACCAAGAAGATACTTGGGATGGAGATTTTCCGAGACAGAACTGCAGGGAGGTTATGGTTATCTCAAGGTGGTTATGTGAAGAAGGTGTTGGAAAGGTTTAGCATGGCTGATGCAAAGATGGTGTGTACACCTCTAGCGAGTCATTTTAAGTTGTCTACTGCAGATAGCCCAAGTATGGATGAGGAAATCAGAGAGATGTCAAAGGTCTCTTATGCTAGCGCTGTGGTGAGTTTAATGTATGCCATGGTGTGTATAAGGCCAGACTTGGCACATGTTGTGAGTGTGGTAAGTAAGTTTCTCTCTAATCTAGGAAGACAGCATTGGGAAGTCGTCAAATGGATATTCGGATACTTGAGAGGTACATCGGATTATGGCATCATGTTCGACAAGCAATAGGGTTTTCCTTCAGTTATGGGGTTCGTTAATTCTGATTATGCAAGGTATGTGGATGACATAAGGTCTACAATGGGTTATGTTTTTACCCTTGTAGGAGGACCTATATGTTGGAGATCCATGGTTCAATCTCTAGTTGCGTTGTCCACAACTGAAGCTGAATATGTGACAATTGTCGAAACTGCAAAGGAAGCCTTATGGCTTACAAGTTTGGTCAAAGAGCTAGGCTTATAGCAAGACGGGGTTGTGCTGCATTATGAAAGTCAGAGTGTTATTTACTTAGTGAAGAATCAAGTGTACCATGCTAGAACCAAGCATATTGATGTGAGGTTCTATAGGGTTCGGGAATTGATTACTTTAGGTGAGTTTGTATTGGAGAAGGTTCACATGTCTGAAGACGTAGCGAATATTTTGACAAAGTCAATCACTAGTGAAAACTTCAAGCATTGCTTGGACTTATTCCATGTCTCCAAGTGATAGAAGGGAGCCAAACCCAACCGAGTGTTCCAAGTTCAAGGTGGAGCAGTAAGATATGTTTTTCGGGTTCTCCTAAGGGGTGTACAATCTCCAAGGTGGACATTGTTATATTTGTGTGTGTGGCTCTTATACTTAGGGCTTATAAACAAAGGAAGAAGAAAAGCATATGAAGGGAATGGTGCAGCACAGCAGCGACTTGTCGACGAGTGCCCTGTGCTTGTCGATGAGTAGATACCGAGAGGGTGGAAATTGTAAAGTTTTAGAGATACCGAGAGCAAGAAATCAGTATTGTCAACGAGTGGCCATATTAGTTGATGAGTGGTCTTCTGTGTCTCATCAACGAGTGCTTTGTTCTTGTCAATGAGTGCATTTGGGATACGAGAAAGAATTTGAATTTTGAATTGGAACTTTAGGGTGGTTGGGTATTTGGAGGGAAACCTCTAAAAGGTCGATAAATATGTTGTTCGAGGCATATTTTAAGACCAGAGAGAGATCATTATGAAGTGTATTGTGTACTCACTAATTTCTTAGTGAAATTCTTGTGTCGATTGCTTCCATGGATGTAGGTTTTGTCGAATCACGTAAATCCTTGTGCTGATTCTTGTTATTTCTTATTTTTTCTAGTTGTGTTTCATTTACTTGCTGTGTTTTACTTATTTCGTTGTGCATCCTATATCCGATAATCACAACAAACCCCATGAGCATTCTTTAATCTTTCAAACCCTTAGCACCTTTGAAAATTTGAAAAATTGAAAAATAAGATATCATTTTTTGTAATTATTTGAAAAATTATAAATTTTACAGGCCTCATAAAATTTGTCAAAAAGATAAATATTTCATTTTATATTTACTAAAAATAAAATAAATTTTTTGAGAGTTATAAGAATTTCAAAACTTAATATGTACGAAAGTTTGTAAGATTTTCAAAATCTCGAAAGAGATTTAGGAAATTTTTAAAATCTAAGAGAAGATCAATATCTTTTATCCTAATACAATATTTATAATTTTGAAATTCTAATTTTATTTTAAAATTTTTAATATATTTACCTATTTTTGCTAATATAAATTTTTAATTTTGAATTTAAATTTGTGTAAATTTGAAAAAGTTTCAATACAATTTTATATAACGCAAAATTCAAAATTTAAAATTTCTCACAAAAAAAATTAATATAATGTTTACAAGTATAAATTTTAGTATTTATATTTAATTTTGTGTAATTTTTTTTTAAAAATTAATATAATTTTATATTATATTATATTTTATTTACATAAATACAAAAGTGTCATGTCTCCCATTTTCAATCACCTTTGCTTGCTTGCCTCTTTGTGTGTGTGTGTGTGCGCGCACGCGTGTGTGTCGAGGAAGACCATAAATCAAGGAAAAAAAATGAGGCCCCAATTACGTGATGTTTCCATTTGAGAAAAGTCAGCAAATATCCTTATTATAGAAAAGAGCGTGGAAATTAATTTAGGATTAATTTTGTATTTATTCTAGGAGCGTGGAAATTAATTTAGGATTAATTTTGTATTTATTCCATTGTTCCCCAATTACAAGTATAAATAGGGGTTGTAAATTGCTGTAAAAAATATAATTTTGAACATAATGACCCACTGACAGCTTTATGGATCCAGGAAAATCAATATTTTAAATATTTAAAATATTCAACTGAGTGGAGAATCAATTCTTCCAAGGGATCAAGGCAAATCAATATTTTAAATATTCAAAATATTCAACTAAGTGGAGAATCATTTCTTTCAAAATAATAATAATAATAATAATAATAATAATAATAATAATAAATAAATAAATAAATAAATAAATAAATAAGTGTTTCATTTGAGAGGTTTCATTTTTCCTCATGGCTAAAAGGGAAGAGAAATTTGATAACCCTACCACTCCACTTACTGAAGACAACTACGCCTCGTGAAGTCAAGCAATGCTTCTCGTTCTTGAGGCCAAAAAGAAGCTCAGCTTCATCGATGGCATGGTTCCTTCACCAGCTTCTAGTTCCTTACCTGAGGCACGAAAATGGAAACGATGCAACGTCATGGTAATATCTTGCCTTCTCAATTCCATTTCTAAAGATATTTCTTCCAGCGTAATCTATGGCAAATCCACTTCTGTCATTTGGGTCGATTTAAAGGAACGGTACTCTCAAGTCAGTAGGCCACATCTTTACAAACTTAAACAAAATATCAGTAATCTTGTTCAAGGTTTTTTTTTAGTTACAACATATTTTGCAAAGTTGAAGGGCTTATGGGATGATTTGGCCAAAATTCAATCCCCGCACATTTGCACCTGTGGTACCTACACTTGTGGTGCCCATAAAAACAATCTGGCCCAATAAGAATCTAACAATGTGTTGACCTTTCTTATGGGCCTTAATGAATCCTACGTTGCAACTCGTGGATAGATACTATTGATGGATATGCTTCCAACTGTAAGTCATACCTATGCCCTAGTCATGCAAGAAGAACGCCACTGCAACATCTTGACTCCACCATCCATTGAAGGCATTGCTTTGGCCACCTCCAACTATCCACCACGGAAAGATAGCCGACTAGGTCCACCTAAAAGGTCCCTCAAATTCAGTTATTATGGGAAAGATGGGCACACTATTGATCACTGTTATTGCATCCATAGCTTCCCTTCGGGATCTCGTAACTCTAAGCCTGGCACAGGTTCCAAGCATAGCGCCAATCAAGTTTCCTTTACTACCAGCAGTTTTCCTTTTACCCCTGAGCAATGCCAGCAACTCTTGGCTATTCTCAATAATTCATTGGTAGGTACGCCCAATAGGGATCATCTATGGATTTTTTATAGTGGTGCAATAGACCATATGGTTTACACACCCACTATTCTGACCCAATCTTTTCCAGTCCATGGTCGGATAGTTCAATTACCGAATGGCTCCCATGCCACCGTTACTTATATTGGATCAGTTCGATTCTCTCCTACTCTCACTTTAAATAATGTTTTTTGTGTCCCGACCTTTCATTTCAAACTAATTTCTGTCCGTAAGTTATGCAAAATACACCATCGTCTCATTATCTTTTCTTCTAATTTCTATTTTATTCGGGACCTACACTTGATGAAGATGATTGGGATGGGAACTGAGCGGGACGACCTCTACCACTTTGCAAACACTAGAAAAGCTTGTTGTTAGATGGCCACCTCCACTTCGACTTCTCATGTTTGGCATCAACATTTAGGACATTTGTCCACTAAAAATTTGTCTTTTTTTTTTTCCCAATAAAGAACTAGAAATTTGTAATTCTTATTTACAATCATGTTTAATTTGCTCATTGGCTAAACATACTTGTGCTCCATTTCCAACTAGTTCTATTTCTTTCCATAAACCTTTTGAATTACTACATGTTGACATTTGGGGGGCTTATTGCACCCCTTCTATTACTGGTGCATGTTATTTTCTCACTATTGTTGACAATTTTACCCATAGTACTTGGGTTTATTTAATGCACCACAAATTTGACACCCGCTCCCTCTTGCAATCTTTCATTCGTCTTGTTGAAAACCAATTCTCAACCACCATCAAAATCATACGAAGTGACAATGGGACGGAGTTTCACATGCCCACATTTTATGCACCCAAGGGTATTGTCCACCAAACTAGTTGTGTCTCCACTCCTCAACAAAACGGAGTGGTTGAACTCAAACATCATCATCTCCTCAATGTTGCCCGCTCCTTACTCTTTCAAGCACATATGCCTACACACTTTTAGGGGGATGCTATTCTTACTGCTACCTATCTCATTAATCGCACACCTTCTCATGTTTTGGGTAGTTTATCCCCTTATGAAAAATTGCATGGTTTCAAACCCACATATACTCACCTAAAAGTATTTGGATGCTTGTGTTTTGCTTCTACTCACTCTCAGAACCTAGCCAAATTCGACCCACGAGCCATGCAATGTGTCTTCCTTGGTTACCCGTATGGTCAAAAAGGGTATCGACTCTATAATCTTAGCACACATAAAGTCTTTGTTTCTCGAGATTTCATTTTTTATAAAGATATTTTTCCTTTTGCCTCTTCCAAACTTGAACCTACAGAACCTGTCCTACCTTGTCCTATATTTTCCCTTGACCATAGTCTAGGTGACCCGTCTACTATTTAGTCACCATCACCATCACCATCATCATCAACATCTCCTATTCTGTCACCATCACCATCACCATCAACATCTCCAGTGCCTCGACGATCTAGTCGTCCCACTAAGCCACCGACATACTTGAAGGTTTTTCCATATGGAACAGGTTCTACCATCTCGACCGCCCACTCAATCATCTGACTTTGTGCTGGTCCGTTCATCAGGTACTCCTTATCCTCTCACTGATTACCTTTCTTATTCCCGCTTAACTCCTATTCACCATGCCTTCACCACGACTATCTCTCTTGCCAAAGAACCACAATCTTTCTTGCAGGCCATGACCGATCCAAGATGGTGTACTGCTATGTGTGTTGAGATTGATGCTCTTAAGCTCAACAGTACCTGGATCCTCACTTCTCTCCCTCTAGGTAAGAAGCCTATTGGATGTAAATGGGTCTATAAGATCAAATAAAATCCAAATGGATCCATCGAACGATATAAGGCTCACCTTGTTGCCAAGGGTTACAGTCAACAAGAAGGCATTGACTACACCGAGACATTTTCTCATGTCGCCAAGATGACCACCGTTCGCACCATTCTAGCACTTGCTTCCATGCATAAATGGCATCTTCATCAACTTGATGCCAACAATGCTTTCCTGTATGGAGAGTTGGAAGAAGAAGTATATATGCAGCTTCCACCGGGATTCGTACGAAAGGGGGAGACTAGAGTATGCAAGCTCATTAAGTCTCTCTATGGCCTTAAACAAGCCTCAAGGCAATGGTATGCCAAGCTCTCATCCACTCTTATTGATGCACGATATTCACAGTCTGGGGTAGATTACTCACTTTTCGTCCGATCCCACAAGAACAATTTTACTGCCATTTTAGTATATGTGGATGATATTATCATTGTAGGAAACAATTCAGGGCAGATCAATGCAGTCAAGAAATTTCTAAGTGACTAATTCAAGCTCAAAGATCTGGGAATTCTCAAGTATTTCTTGGGAATTGAAGTGGTTCGTTCAGCCAAGGGAATATTTTAGTCCAAGAGAAAGTATGCCCTTGAGATACTGGAAGACTTTGGCTTCCTTGGAGCTAAGCCTAGCAACTTTCCCATGGAACAAAACCTTGCACCTAGCGAGAGTGAAAGTGAACTCATTACAAATCCTTCATCATATAGATGACTGTTGGAAGATTGATTTATTTGGCTGTCACAAGACCAGACTTAGCCTATTCAGTACATGTACTAAGTCAGTTTATGGACAAGCCATATGTTGATTTAGGTGTAATCTTGAGAGGGGGGGGGGGTGAATTGGGTATTTTAAATTCTTTGAACCTATTTACCACTTAATCCCTATTTGTATATTTAACAAATCAATTTCAGGGATTTATGACAGAATTAAAATTATTTTATCAATGAGTTCTTTTTACCCAATTAATTGTGTGTAACGTTAATCAATATACACATGCAATACAAATAAATAAAAGGTAGTGCGAAAAGTAAAGAGTTAAGGGAAGAGAGAAGACAAACGAAATTTTTACGAGGTTCAGCCAACTTGGCCTACGTCCTCACCTTGAGCAACCCACTCAAGGATTCCACTATAATCCCCGTTCCTTAAATTGGGACGGAACTTCCCTTATAATATGCTACTTACAAGAGGTACAACTTCCTTCTAATATGCAGCTTGCAAGAGGTACAACTTCCTCCTAATCCGCTGTTTACAAGAGGTACAACTTCCTCCTAATCCGCTGCTTACAAGAGATACAACTCTCTCCTCAAATTCGGTTCACAACCCCAACCATGAATACAATAAAATCTATAAAACACTCAAAATTGCTTCAAACAAAGCTCGTGAGTACAATTCAAATTCCTAGAACATAATCATATGATGAAACTTGAAGCTCAGAATGTATGAAACGATACAATCGTTTATGAATGATACGCTTGAACACACAATTTCTCTTTTCATCAAAACCTCCCAAGTAATGATAAATTTAAACGCTTTGGAGAATATTAAGGTTCTAGTTCACTTTGTGAAAATACAAAAATATATCTTATGTGAACTTATTCAAAAGCTTTATCTTGAATATTTTATCAATCTATATCAAAAAACTTTCTTTCAAATATTTAATCATAACCCGATATTTGTAATATGCAAATATATATACGATATGTATTTCAAAGATCAAAATATTGAGTATAAGGTTTTCCAAACAAAATATCCCTCAATAAATATTTATGAAAAAAATATCTAATCAAGTGTTTTAATATATCTAAAATATAGATCCTTTAATTGGATAAACACTTGAATCAAACTATTTAACCAATGATGAAAACCTCAACCAAGTAGTGATATTATTTAAATAATCTATATGAAAATATACTCACTATCAATTACCCAACTTATTTCAACAATAGATTTGGAATGAGAAGTTCTTTGAAAAAATTGATATACTCTTGAATCAAACAATATTCAACAAATAGCTAAAACCTTTCTCAAGTAATGATCTTGTCAAAAACAATATTATCATGTCATTGTAAACATAAGAGAAAAAAGTTGCTCTGGTGAAACCCTAGCCGCTGTTGCGACGATGAAGACGACGACGGCCTAGATCGCTGTTCCGTGATGACGACATTGGTTTCCTTTCTCCGGCATCACTGCTACGAGAATGTTGACAGAGTTGGGAGTTTCACGATGAGGAAAACGAGCCGTGAGCTACGGTTGCGATGAGGAAGACGACGATGCCCTGGAGTGCTGTTCCGTGATGACGGCGTTGGTTGTTGGGTGTCCTTCTATAGTGTCATTGTCTAGCCGATGTCGAGAACGATGAAGGAGTTGGGAGTTTCGCGATGAGGAGAACGACGAGCCACGAGGTGCTGTTTCTTGCCGCCGTTGTGAATGGCGATGGAGAGTTTTGTTGTCTCTGGTTGCACGCATTGGAGCTTTCGCCCAGATGGCGTTTGGGGGTCCTCTCTGACTCTCTTTCTTCCTGTGAGGTTACTATGTTTCTTTTGTCACCATCGCGACCCACGACGACGGTGTTTGGAGCTCAGCCTCTGAACTTCGGCGAGGCTCCGTCGCCCCTGATGGCATGGGGAGTTTGTTGATGTTTTTGGCGACCAGAGGAAGAGTTGCTCGCCAGCGCCGCCATCTCCATTGCTTTAACTGCCTTAGCACTCCGCTACAGGTTGCAGTGGCAGCAATACTCGTCGGAGAGCAGGAGAGGCTTCTGGGCTGAGGTAATCTGAGATGGCGACAACGATGAAGTGGTGATGGTGAACCTGCGTCGGTGTCATACGATGAGGGAAGACGTAGGTCTACCACAGGTTTGGTTTTTTATTATTGTTTATTTGTTATTTTTTATTTGGTATTCAATATGGAATAACTATTAGACATGCCCGCGCCGTCTACGGTAGCTGTTATCGGAGGGTTGAGGGGACATGTCGACGCTAGTTTACGGGTTGAGGGGGGTGGTTTGGGGGATAATAAGTTAAAAAAGGGGGAAGGTTTCACTGGGGGAAAATCGTTTGCGGAAGCCTTGAAGAGGCCAATCCCATCTTCAAAATTCAAAATCCCCTTGAGGAAACCGGAACTAATTAATGGAGAATTAGGTTTTGTTTTCGTGGATGTGGAGATGGAAAAGGCTGCTGAGGATCTGAAGTTTGTGTTGGTTCTTAAATTTCTTTCTACAAGGCCGTCTATTGATGTCCTTCGGAGGCATATTATCTAATCCTGAGGTCTCTCTGAAGTCCCAATGATAAGTTTTATGGAAAACTACCATGTTCTGTTGAATTTGGAAACGAAAAGGATTACATTCATGCATGGGCACGAGAAGGAAGATGGGTGGCAGCGTGCCAATTTTGGATTTTTAACTGGTTTGTGAATTTTTATGTAAACAAGGAGCCATTGATCGCACCTCAGTGGATTTTCCTACCAGGTTTGCCTTTACATTTATATAGAATGGACTGTTTGCAAAGTTTGGCCACTAGGTTTGGTAGATTCCTAGGGACAGATAATGCCACATTATATAGAACACGAGCCACTGGTGCGAGATTATGTGTTGAAGTGGACTTGCAGAAAGATCCTGTGGAGGGTTTTCTGTTGGTGGTAAGAAAAAGGTAGAATTGGCAAAGGGTAATATATGAGAAAAGAGTTTTCTATTATAATAAATGTTGTAGACAAGGTCACACTGAAGTAGTATGCCGATTTGGAGTTAAGCCTAAGGATAAAAGAAAGGTAGGTATGAGGAAGGAGCGAGATGAGAGGGTTTGGAAAGAAGTGGGTAGAAAAGAGAATATGATAGTTGAAGAGGAAGGTCCTGTTTTAAAGATTTAGGTTTAGAGGATGGAGAAGAAGAAGGATGGAAACATGAGTGGGCTGTCAAAGGAGATTGAGAAAAATAAAGAAATTATGATTGAGGTTAATAATGTGGGCACTCAAAAAGTGGATGAAGTTAATTTGGTAAAGAAAAAGAGTGGAGAGAAAGTCAATCGTTGTCAAGACCAGAAATCAGAGGTGGTAGGGGTGCAGGTAGAACTGGGAGGTTGCTCTAGGTTTGCCCAGGAAATCGAAGTTGCTAATGAAGGAGAGAGGGGAAAAGTTGAAAAGGACAAGGATGGGGAGGTTATTCTGGTGGAGGAGGTGGATGAGAGAGAGAGAGAGTGATGTGGAGGGTGTAGGGTGTAGGGAAAATTATGATGTGTTGTTTGAGGGAGATATGGAGGTTTGCATTGATACTAAAAAAGAATATTATTCTGATCCAAGTAATGTGACAATGAGTGAGTCAGAAGGAAGATATAAAGATGATGGTCAAGTGAGAAAGTCTAAGAGGGCTAAGGCAGTGCCTCAAAAGTTGAACTTATGATGGAAAAAATTATGTTTTGGAATTTAAAAGGGTTGGGCATGTCGAAGAGAAGATTGAAACAAATTGTGAAAGATCAAAAAGTTTTGATTTTGGCAGTTTCAGAACCTTTTCAAGATATAGAAAAGATAAGAAGGTGGGCGGTGTATTTGCAATTTACTAAATTTTTCTCTAATGTAGAGGAAGGTGGGAAAATTTGGCTGTTATGGAAAGAGGATGCTCAAGAGGATTGGGTGGGGTGCCTCTAATCAATTTGTGATAGTTTTGTTAACAGAGGTTAGAGGCCCCTTGCCTCTTACCTTTGTATATGCCAAATGTTATCATATTGAGAGAAGAGAGTTATGGGAACAACTTCAGCGGCTATCGAGTTTTGATGTGGCTTGGGTTGTTATAGGAGATTTTAATGTAATTCGGTCAGATGAGGAAAGGGTTGGAGGTAGACCTCGCTTGGGTTCATCTATGGCTGAATTCAATGGTTGTATTAATAGATGTGGTTTATTGGACCTCAAATTTGAAGGAAGTCAATTTTTATGGTGTAATGGCCAACAAGGTTTGATGAGAAGCTAGGCGAAACTGGTAAAGGTGCTAATTAATAATGTTTTTTCTATAAAATATGGTGAAGCTAAGACATCTTTGTTGAAAAGAAATACTTCAGATCATTCCCCTATCATTTTTCAGCTATGTGCGAATATGGAGAGGTATGGGCCAACACATTTTAGGTTCCAAAACATGTGGACGTTGCATGAGGATTTTTTGGAAATGGTTGAATCATCTTGGAAAGAACACATTGTGGCAGATTCAGGATTGTGTAAATTGGTGGGTAAATTGAAAAGGTTAAAACAAAGACTTAGGGTGTGGAATAAACAAACTTTTGGGCGTGTTGGTGGTTTTATTCAAGAGTTGGAGGAAATAGTGGAAAATTATGAGAATTTACCACTGACAGAATACTTGGAATTAGTTGAAGAAGAGTTCCTTCTTTCTAAGGCTGAATTGGAGGTTTGGTATATAAGGGAAGAGGCTAGGTTGGCTCAGCAAGCAAAATTGAAATGGTTGATTGATGGTGATCAGAATTCAAAGTTTTTTCATGTTGTGATTACACAAAAAAGACGTAACTCTTGTGTTAATTCAATGGTGCTTCCTAATGGTTCGATGTTGGAAAATATGCAGATGGTCCACGATGAAGCTGTAAATTATTTTGAGCAATTCTTGGGGCAAAATAGTTCTGTGCAAAGGTCAAATCTAGACGGTCTTATCCATCCGGGGGGTTCTGAGGAGGCTATAGGTCGGTTGAGGGAAGGACTGACTGAGGAGGAGGTTTATGAAGCTATTTCTTCTATTTCCGTGAATAGTAGCCCGGGATCGGACGAGTTTGGCTCTTCTACCTGTTGGAGGATTATTAAAAATGATGTGATGGATGCGGTAAGAGAATTCTTCAGAGGTGATACGTTGCCTCGGTTTTTTTGTTTCTCTTACATAGTGCTTATTCCTAAAGTAAAGGATCCTCAATCTTTTGATAAATTTCGCCCGATAAGCCTTTGTAATGTAATCTATAAAATTTTCTCCAAAATCCTTGTTGGTAAGCTTTCATTGGTGATGGGTGACTTAATATCTTTAGAACAAGGTGCTTTTGTGAAAGGGAGGAGTATTTTTGAAAATATAACGCTTGCTCAAGAGATAAAAAAAATATTACATAAGCGGGTGAGAGGAGGAAATATAACGCTAAAGCTTGATATGAGCAAAGCGTATGATCGAGTGGAGTGGCAGGTGGTAGATCAGATTTTCCATGCTCTTGGTTTTCCAGATTGGTTTTGTAAGTTGATTCAAAATTGTATTTCTACCCCTTGGTTTTCTATCATGATGCATGGCACGTATAGAGGTTTCTTCAAGTCAAAAACGGGCTTGAGGCAAGGGGATCTATTGTCGCCGTATGTTTTCATCATCATGGAAGAAGTTTTTTCTAAATTAGTCCAAAAAAGGATGTCTGAGAAGAGGATTTTACCGTTTGCACATCCGTGTGGTGCACCTATTGTATCCCATTTTATGTACGCGGATGATGTTGTTATATTTGCTAATGCTGGAAAAAAATCTGTTAGACAGGTAATGGAGGTGATCAAGGAGTATGAAAGTTGGACTGGCCAAAGGGTGAATAAAGATAAATCAGCTACTTTTTTCTCAAAGAAGTTGGGTGTTCTGAGGAAAGGAGAAATTCTTCAAGAAACGGGTTTTAGTGAGGGTAAATTTCCTTTTATGTATTTGGATGTGCCAATAGTGGATGGTAAATTAAAAGGCTGTCATTTTGACCCTTTAATTCAAAAAATAAGTAAGAGCGTTGAGGGCTGGAAAAGTAGACTGCTGTCTTAGGGAGATTGTCTTGTTTTGTTGAGACATGTGTTGTCAAGTATGTCATTACATTCATTAGCTGTTCTAAATGTCCCAAAACTGGTGCTAAAAAAGATACAAGGTATGTTTGCTTCTTTTTTCAGGGGTTTTAAAGATGGAAAAGAAAAAATGAAATGGAGGGCTTGGAAGAAAGTGTGTGTTCCTGTAGAGGAGGGGGGCATAGTAGTTGGGGACATTTCAGAAATGCAACGGTCTTTGTTCATGAAGTTTGGTTGGCATTTATTAACTCAAAATTCTTTATGGGCTAGATTTTTTAGAGCTAAATATGTGACGGGAGGACACATTGCTCTTTGCAGACCTCATGGATCGGATTCTTCCTTTTGGAGGAAAGTTTTGCAGGGTATGCCTGAACTTTTAAGTAAATCTAAGTGGAAGGTTAGAGAAGGAGATATAAATTTGAGGTATGATAAGTTTCTAGATTTGGGACCTTTGGTTGCAGAGTGTCCAGATGGTGCATATTCTCATATCAAATTAAAAGACTTGGTTATTAATAATGCGTGGGATGTTGAAAATTTGCAGAGAATTCTAGGGTTTAATAAAGCGGAAGAAGTGATAGAAAAGGTGGTAAATCTTAGAAACTCTTTGGACGTACTGCTTTGGCTCCCGGAAAAGGATGGTTGTTTTAATACAAAGTCCGCTTAAGACATTATTAGAGTTAGAGCTCCAAAGTTTGAGTGGGAAAAATGGGTTTGGAATAAATGGTTACCAAGGAAAATTGCTATCTACATGTGGAAGGCCGCTTTTGGGTGTTTAAGTGTTGATGAAAAGGTGAGAAGGGTGGGGCTTACGTTGGCTTCGGCGTGTAATTGTTGTGAGATGAGGCAGCCAGAAGATATAGAGCATATGTTAAATAGGGGAGATTTTTCTACTGAGGTTTGGAGGAAGGTTTCGGTGGAGGTTGGTGTTCCTTTCCTTAGATAACAAAGTTAGAAAGAAAGAGTCCAAATGTGGTTTAATAGGGCTTCCATATTTTCTCAATAGGGATCATTGATGGGTTTGATTCCTTGTTTAGTAGTTTGGAGGCTGTGGAGAAAGAGATGTTTAGCTAGAATAGAGGGGAAATTGGAGAATAGTTCAAATGTGTGGCTGTCCATTAAGTATTGGGTGGGGGTTTTGAGCACGAACAATACAGGATTGACTCAGTTAAAGGATGCTGATTTTCGGATATTGTAGAATTTGGAAGTGCAAACTGTGAATAAAAGAAGTAAAACTATGCAATGTGTGAGATGGCTAAAACGGGGCAAGGGAGGTTGAAACTAAATTTGGACGGAAGCAGTTTGGGGAACCCAGGGCCGATGGGTGGTGGTGGCATCCTTAGAGACCATACAGGTACTTTTGTGTTTGGTTTTTCAAAATATTTTGGTTCTTGTTCAAATAATGAAGCTGAATTGAGAACTGTGTTAGAGGGAATAAAGATTTGCAAACATTTGGGCCATACTAGTATTGATATTGAATGTGATTAGAAGATTGTTGTAAATTGGATAAGAATAAGGAGGTGCTCCTTGTGGTATTTATGGGATTTTTGGGAGCAGCTGATTGGTTTATTGGAGGGAGTAGACTTTTCGATAAAGCATTGGTATAGAGAAGGAAATAAAGTGGCAGATGCCTTGGCTCGTCAAGGTGCTAGGGGGAGGAATAAGTTGTTTACAAAAAGTAGTCAACTGCCTAGAGTTATCAATGAGTTCTATAAATTGGAGAAGATGGGTACGATTTATTTGAGGTATGTTTAGCTGATTTCCTGTTGGTTTTGGTCTATGCTTTATGTTATTTATCTTTTGTTTATTTTTTTGCGTGATATTTGGTTTGTAGGCTGTTGTTTTGTTTTGATTTGATTGGTTTTGTAATCTTATTTTGGATAGATGTTGGTGTTGTTATTTGGGAGACCTTTAAAGGTTTGTCTTTTGTCCCTCCCTTTAAATATCTTATAATCACGGTATTCCTTTGCCAAAAGTGAGGGTTTATCAATAAATAAATGGAGGTCCCGCCCTTCTTTATATATATATATATATATATATATATATTTATATGTATATGCACACTCAAGACCAATCTCTCTAATGATACTCAATAACAAGTGATGAGATTAGAAGTTCTTGAAAATAATAACTCGAATTACCAAACCTCAATACCAAGATGAGATCAAGATGTATAAGTGAAATTCGTTTTAGTTTTCTGTGTTGATTTGCCCAAGGAAGATGAATATAGGATGGAGTGTGGGCAATCGTGTAGCAATCATCTCAAGTTTCTCAATTCTCTTTCAATAAGATGTTCTATTCTCTTCTTAGCTCTTTGACTATGGTTTAGATATTCTGTATATATAGTTATCTTGTCCTTAGAATAGATCTTGACCATTGGATCAAAAGATAGCTCGCGTGTTCACACATTAAAAAAATTAGATTTTTAAGTTTTCCCACAGGTTGAGGAGACTGAAGTGGAGTTCGGGCTCCTGAAGTGACAACTTCAGGCGACTGAAGTCACAAGTTCAGACAACCAAAGTGCCTCGGCCATATTCTATTTTTCACCCTAATTCTTCAGATGACTGAGCTTAACCTTCAGGCTCCTGAAGAAATTCTTCAGGCGACTGCGGTTGAGATCAGGCTATCGAAGTTCCCATTTTCTAAATTTTTCTTCTCTACTTTAAAAATCTGCTTTGCTCTCTTTCTTGGATCTTTTATAAAAATATTTTCCAGGGTTTTAAGAATATTTCTAACTTTATGAATGTCCCCTAATAATGTTCATGAAATGCATGATTCCTAAAGTCATTCTAAGGTATGATTTGAGTCTCAAATTAAATCATATAAAAATGTAAATACATGAGTTCTAAGTACCCATTCCCATGACATTCTTGAACTTTGCTGCTTGTATCTTGATTCTCGTATTCTTTGAGTTCCATGGATCTTTCCAAAATATGTAAGCTTTACTTTATGACTTCCATGACTCGTTATCCTTCCGTGCATGCTTAATATAGATTCTCCCTCTTTTTGATGATGACAAATACACGAGCAAAAATATATAATGGGTTACGCCTAACAAGGCTCCTCCTCAATTAATGCTTCAAATATTCAATAAATGAAATATGCTCATGCCAAATGGAATATGCTCATGTTCATACACACGTTTTTTAGTGTGATTCCAAATGAAGTATGCTCATGATGTTTCAACAATTTTTTCTTTTTTTGCTATTATCTTTGCTATTATCCTTCTCCCCCTTTGCATAACATCAACAACAATTTTTGCTCAATCTTCTCCTTTACACAATTAGTTTTGCCAACAATTTTTTGCTCATTACAATTTTGGCTCCTTAATTTTCTCCCCCTTTTGACATAAAAAAAAAAGGTGTATAATAATAAGACATGAGTGGACATAACCTTATGTTCTTCTCCCCTTATAAATCTTAAAGTTTGAAACTTGTTCAACCATCAGATTTGCAAAAAATTTTCTTTTCCCCCTTTTTGACATCAACTATCCCCCTTGCTAATGCATAAATTTCATAGATCATGTGAGGATATCAACTGTTTATTGATGGGATACCAATTGTGGACTAATGTTATATCAAATGTGATTTTGATTGATTTGATACCCAATGTTAATTAAAGTGATACCAACATTTGATTGATTTGATACCAAGTGATTACATCTTAAGTGACGTTGCTCTCCCTGAATTATATAATTCTAGGCAACCTCTCGACTATGCATCAGACCTAATTCACACCTAATTTGGATAAACCTATCCTCCGCAAGTGGTTTCATGAATATATCTGCCCATTGTTCATCCGTGCATACAAACTCAAGGGTCACATCCCCTGTTTTATTTATTTAAGCTCATTCACATTGTAGATTATGCAATAAAAAATCTCTCCCGCTTTAGTTCTCATCAAAAGTTTACTCTAGTATATATCTCTTACCTTTTGGATCTTCAAAACAAGTTGTGTTATAGATATTTGCTTTAAGTACATTCCGAAAAGGATTATGACCAGAAGGACTAACCATACAGATCCTAATTATATCAATGCATTTGAAAAACATGAACATATGGTTAATTTCACTAAATATTTTAGACCAACTAAAGTGATACTACGATGCACATGAGTTCTCTATGCTTTTTCTCTGGGAATAGAGTCAACTCCCCTAAATATTTTCAAGCATGCAACAAGATTAGTCCAGTATAGTTTTAAAGAAACACTCATTTGGTTAAAATGTTGTATCAAATATACACACAAGAAACATACCATTCATGATTTGATACCAGTTGTAAATACAAAATATGATATTGAATTTGATTATGCTTATGTTGCAGAGCCATAGTAATTTCAAATTAGTTTGCTCCCCTTCGGCTATATACTTGCCATATTCTTATGTCTTTTCCTTGTAATCATTCTTCACCAGTATAGCTAAGTGTTCTAAGATTTTGAATGGTTTATAAATGACTTTACCTGCTTTAGCTTGGAGAACCAAGGAGTCATAAACTATTTTACTTCAAGGTCACAAGCCTATTTTGCTTCTTTTCTTATGAGTCTCAACGCACAGGTTTCGTAGTCATTTTGCATTATCATATAGATTGAAACCTATAGCATATAACTTGGCCTTTTGACATATTAAAAATATTCTAATGGATTTGACTTGAAGTTAGATAGCTTGTGAAGTAAGATTTTGCAAATATTCTTAACAATTTAATTATTATTAAGTTCAGAAGAACATTCATTATGAGTGGACAATATTCAAAATAGTTCGTGAAAGTGAACATATCCAACTACTTAGATAAAGAGCAATTTTGGAGAATGTTAATGTTTGAATACTGCTCTTTGGGTATTTTTGATTATCCAATTATTGGACGGTACCTTATAAGTATGTCTTCAATTTTAAGCAAGGGTACAAGCCTATAATAGCTGAATCTTTACCGGATCTGAGAATGGTATGGTAAAGATTTCTTGTGGAGGACATCACTTAATCACAGATCAAACTTAGGAATTTTTACATTTTAAGCACAACGGGAATATTTTTTAAAAATGTCTTGGTAAACAATTTGATTCCCTTAGAGAATGCCCTTAATTTGATTATAATTGGATGTCTTTTAATAAGCACTTGATATATATGGAATTTATGATTATTAGTCTAGAATGATGACTGATTTTAATCCTTTGAGGCTCCAAGAGTGAGTTTAGGATTAGATGATTTTTAATATATGATTTATTCCTAAGACTCAGTCTTATGCAATGGACATTATCTGCTTAACTTAGGATTTTAATATTTAAGCACGTGTTAAGCAAGAATTGTTCATCAAACAGCAATGCTTTAATCCATTTGGAGGCGGATTTATTCTTTGATGTTATGATTTATGTTACTCATTGCTAAGATATAAGTTTCCTAATATTTTAGCTAGTTAAGCTTTCAACCTTCACTTTGAATACATTAAGATTTGCCTGCTATTCAATGTTTTAACATTTTACCCAATCATTACGATATAAAAGCATTAGGTAGTTAGATTGGATATATTGCTTAAAGGAATCATATTAACTTAACTCTCTTGAAGGATTCTTAGTATAATAATAGTGTAGTAGATACACACACTAAGATTTACATAGTAAGCATATACTATTCCCAAGCCTATTAGTCATTCGACCCTCTTTTGTTTATGTGGCTGATTTAACTAATTTCTCAATCTTAAAGTCTAAAAAGGAGTTTTTTGGGGTTTGTTTGATACTCATTTTTTTTTGACTCACCAAACCTATTTGAGCTTCACACATTTCCTTTTAAATGGACAATCAAATTTAATGTGTCCTTTATTTTTACATAATACGCAGGTGGTTTGAGTATACGGACCGAGGGAGGTACTAGCATAGAATTTTGACGCTTTAACAAAATACCTCATGTATAGGTCCTTTCTTCTCCTATTTTCAATTCCATTGTAACCTATACCTTCTTTGTCTAAGGTCATCTTTTGGGAACCTAGGAGTTTGTCAAAATTTTCTTTTCCCTTAGCAAATGTGTGAATGATCTTAGCTTGATCCTCTATCTTTCTTTCTAAGTCTTGAATTTTTGAATTCTTTAAACCTCTGCAAACAACTTGTAATTTTACCAATTCGTCAGTCATTTTGTTTGCTTTATATTCGAGTTCAGAAATTTTAAAATCTTTTGCATTATCACTCGAAATCTTGGATCTTAACTCTTTCAGGTATTTTGCCATCATATCATTCTTGTTTTCTAATTTCATGATTTTCAAATCCTTTTCTTTTTCAACACTATTTTTTGATTCCAAATCTTTTAGTGATGCCTCATTCTTGGTTACTAATCTCTTAATCTCTAATTCCTTTTCAATCTTTTCTTTTTCCCAAGAAGTATGCGACTCTCGAAACTCTTCTAACTATTTTGCTAAGTCTTTATTTTTACTTTCTAACATAATTTTCTTTTTGGTCATCTTTATTAACATTTTATAAGCCTTAACAAATTCCTTTTGTAATTCCTCATAAAATGGCATGCTATCATTATCAGATTCATCATAATATTCACTGCCAGAATTATCACAAGATGTATCAGAGTCATTGCGTGAGTCTTTTTGAGAGTTTGAATAAGAAGTAGAATGAGTAGAGTGTACCTCTTCATCAACTAAGGCCACTAGGCCACAATTTTCTACTACCTGATCATTTGAGTATGGATCTTCCCAAGTAGAGGACTTCTTGCCTTTGGTGTCTCCAAATCTCCTATCGAGCTCTTCCCATATCTCCTTAGCACTTTGACATGACTTTCATGAAAAACATTAGTATCTAAAACAAGCAATAGAATATTCATAACACTCAAATTTTTTTGCATTAATTTCATGTCATTCTCATTCAGCTCATATTTAGATTTAGGAATTTCAACATTATCAACAATTTTCATTGGAACTAGGTTTCCTTGAGCAATTACTCTCCAAGTTCTCCAATCCATTGATTTTATAAAGATAGTTATTCTCATTTTCCACTCGGTGAAATTTTCACCATAAAACATTGGAGGTCTTGCAGAGATTTGTTCCACACCAAATGGGGATACACCATAATAATCCATCGGGATCTTTTTACAAATTAACAATTAAGTCTATGTGTAATCCCAAAAGAGGGGTGAATTTGGTATTTTAAATTCTTTGAACCTATTTACCACTTAATCCCTATTTGTATATTTAACAAATCAATTTCAGGGATTTATGACAGAACTAAAATTATTTTATCAATGAGTTCTTTTTACCCAATTAATTATGTGTAACGTTAATCAACATACACATGCAATACGAAAATATAAAATGCAGTGCGGAAAGTAAAGAGTTAAGGGAAGAGAGAAGACAAACGTAATTTTTACAAGATTCAGCCAACTCGACCTACGTCCATGCCTTAAAATGGGACGGAGCTTTCCTTACAATCCGTTTCTTACAAGAGGTACAACTTCCTCCTAATCCGTTGCTTACAAGAGGTACAACGTCCTCCTAATCCACTACTTACAAGAGGTACAACTTCCTCCTAATTTGCTTCTTACAAGAGATACAACTCTCTCCTCAAACCCGGTTCACATCCCGAACTGTGAATACAATAAAATCTGTAAAACACTTAAAATTGTTTCCAACAAAACAAAGCTCGTGAGTACAATTCAAATTCCAAGTACATAATCATATGATGAAACTTGAAGCTCAGAATGTATGAAACGATACAATTGTTTATGAATGATATGCTTCAACACACAATTTCTCTTTTCATCCAAACCTCCCAAGTAATGATAAATTTAAACGCATTGGAGAATATTAGGGTTCTAGTTCACTTTGCGAAAATACACAAATATATCTTATGTGAACTTATTCAAAAGCTTTATCATGAATATTTTATCAATCTATATCAAAAAACTTTTTTTCAAATATTTAATCACAACCCGATCTTTGTAATATGCAAATATATATATACGATATGTATTTCAAAGATCAAAATATTGAGTATAAGGTTTTCCAAACAAAATATCCCTCAATTAATATTTATGAAAAAAATATCTAATCAAGTGTTTTAATATATCTAAAATATAGATCCTTTAACTAAATGAATACTTGAATCAAACTATTTAACCAATGACGAAAACCTCAACCAAGTAGTGAGATTATTTAAATAATCTATATGAAAATATACTCACTATCAATTACCCAACTTTTTTCAGCAATAGATTTGGAATGAGAAGTTCTTTGAAAAAATTGATATACTCTTGAATTAAACACTATTCAACCAATAGCTAAGACCTTTCTCAAGTAATGATCTTGTCAAAAACAATATTTATATGTATATGCACACTCAAGACCAATCTCTCTAATGATACTCAATAACAAGTGATGAGATGAGAAGCTCTTGAAAATAATAACTCGAATTACCAAACCTCAATATGAAGATGAGATCAAGATGTATAAGTGAGATCCCTTTTAGTTTTCTATGTTGAATTGCCCAAGGAAGATGAATATAGGATGGAGTCCAGGCAATCGTGTAGCAATCAGCTCAAGTTTCTCAATTCTCTTTCAATAAGATGTTCTCTTCTCTTCTCGTTTTTCTTTGCTCTTCCACTAGGGTTTAGATATTCAGTATATATAGTTATCTTGTCCTTAGAATAGATCTTGACCGTTGGAACAAAAGATAGCTCATGTGTTCGCACATTAAAAAATTAGATTTTTAAGTTTTCCTGTAGGTTCAGGAGACTGAAGTGGAGTTCAACCTTCTGAAGTGACAACTTCAGGTGACTGAAGTCACAAGTTCATGTGAGCGATGTGCCTCAACCAGATTCTATTTTTCATCCTAATTCTTCAGGCGACTGAGCATAATCTTCAGGCTCTTGAAGAAATTCTTCAGGCGATTGAGGTTGAGTTCAGGCTACCGAAGTTCCCATTTTCTAAATTTTTCTTCTCTACTTTAAAAATCTGTCTTGCTCTCTTTCTTGGATCTTTTATAAAAATATTTTCCAAGATTTTAAGAATATTTCTAAGTTTATGAATGTCCCCTAATGATGTTCATGTAATGCATGATTCCTAAAGTCATTCCAAGGTATGATTTGAGCCTCAAATTAAATCATATAAAAATGTAAATACATGAGTTCTAAGTACCCATTCCCATTATGTTCTTGAATTTTTCCGCTGACATCTTGATTCTCGTATTCTTTGAGTTCTATGGATCTTGCCGAGATATGTATGCTTTACTTTATGACTTCCATGACTAGTTATCCTTCCATGCATGCTTAATATAGTTCCTGTTCACAAACTCAATGCACAGATCAAATACCAAGTGATTTTTCATTATCAAAACCGGATTGGACTCGTAGAGTCAACGCTTCATATACCACACTTGGATGCAGCACACAGAGTCTAGTGGTACATTAAGAAATCTCTAGGCTAGGGGCTTTTCTTGTCGGCTTTTAGTGAAATTCAACTCCATGCATACTGTTATGCAGATTAGGGCACATTGTAGGGATACTAGACGATCAGTCACCAATTATTGCATCCTGCTTGGAAAATCACTTATTTCTTGGAAGACCAAGAAGCAAACAATGGTCTCTCGCTCCTCAGCTAAAGTAGAGTATAGATCTATGACCTCTACATGTCGTGAGGTCACTTGGTTAAAATCTTTACTTTTAGATCTTGCAGTGACATATTCTCAACCAGTAAGACTGTATTGTGATAACAAAGCTGCTATATATATAGCCTCAAATCCAGTGTTTGATGAACGAACAAAGCATATCGAGATAGATTGTCATGTGGTTTGAGAAAAACACCAAAATGGGATCATCCAAACAATCCATATGCACACAAGCCAGCAACCCTCTGATTTATTTACCAAAGCTCTTAGAGTTTCATAATTTAACTACCTACTTAGCAAGTTGGGTGTTATAAATATCCACGCCAACTTAAGGGGGAGTCTTGAGTAAGACCACAAATAAAGGAGCAAATATGAGGCCCCAATTACGTGATATTTCCATTTGAGAAAAGTCAACAAATCTCCTTATTATAGAAAGGAGCATGGAAATTAATTTAGGATTAATTTTGTATTTATTCCATTGTTCCCCAATTACAAGTATAAATAGGGGTTGTAATTTGTTGTAAAAAATATAATTTTGAATAGAGTTTTTTATTTTATTTTATATATTCTTCTTCCTTTAATTTTTCACACTCTCTCTCTCTCTCTCTCTCTCTCACACACACACACACACACATCCATCATGCAAAACTCGCTGGATCATCCAGTGAGTTTTGTCCAATTACCTTTTCACTCGTTCACCATGCAAGACTCGTTGGATTATCTAGCGAGTTTTGTCCAATCATCTTTTCACTCTTTCATTCACCATGCAAAACTTGTTGAAACATCCAGTGATTTTAAAAAACATCAAAGTGGGAAATAAAATTCTTAGCGAACCTTTATTAAATATTTTAGTATATAATAAAATTAGAAAAGAAAAAAATTTTGACTTCTTCTGTAATCTCCAAGTTTACTCGATTCGCCCACTTTGAAGACTCAAAATTACTTGTCCCCTTTTTCAGTCTCCTACAACCATTTTTCTTGTAACCATAGCTGTAAAATTGTTTTCAGTTAATGTTTCATTTTGAAAATCTAATATCTGAATCTCAAGAAGGGGTTGCAGATGAGCTACACTCAATTGTGTAGGTCATGCCCTTAATTAATATAATAAGAGAATGTCTAATATTATTTAGATATTACATCATCATCTTGGTAATATTTATCCAATGGCTATCAGCCATCTTTATTGTTAGACATTTTAAATATTATGTGTAAATATCATGCCATTATTTGTTAAATATTACCAACCGACCAAAATGATGATGCAGTACCTTGTACCCTCGATGGTACCCAATAATTTTCATAATTTTATATCTAAATTGTGAATTTGTGATTCTCCACCTTCCCCTCTGCCTAGCTTAGACATTACACTAAAATTTAGCTCCCAATAATCATCATTTGAAATTTATATGTTGAGGGTTCGGTTCATTAAGCTTGAAAATAGATGAAAAGAAATATGAATTTGGAGATGGTTCTACATACCTCTCGTTTGGTAGCCCATGCCTAATGGGATTAGAACTAACTCATTATAATTACTTTTACCCTATATTTAAAAAGGTTTGGATTTGGATTTGTATTGGATTTGAATAAAATGTAATATCAAATTTTATTAAAGTTTATTCAAAATCAAATTTAAAGTCTGAAATCCATAATCTATAGACAGCTTTAGAAATAACATTTATAAGAAATTTTAATTTTCGGTTTTCTATTTTTAAAAGTGGTAGAACTGGAGAGCTAGATAAGTCAAACAATACCTTAATTAGGCATTTGGTTTAGAAAATTAGATGCTTAATCCTAAAAATAGAATACCCATTTCACAGAATATATATATATATATATATATATATATATATATATATATATTCAAATTAATATATATAGACACACACACACACACAAATGGTTTTAGATATAACAATTTTTTAAGGAATTCCAATGCTCACCACTCATCACATAAAATCCGAAAAAATAAATTAAACCTCAATACAAAAATTTCCAACCCTCTATCTCAAAAATGCCTAAAGATCTCTAGCTTGTACAAAGTCAAGGAGTAAAACAATAGGAAAAATTTTAAGAACGACAGTCGTAAATGGCCAAAGAAGAAAAAACAAAAATCAACTCTAAGTGTCACGAGATATCATCACCGTACAAGTGCGTTTTGGGTCAAAGACAACGTTTTCCAGCAGGAGCAGCTTTATGGGCTACATGCCTATACACGGAAAGCCAGTTAAAACTTCCATGTAAAATGGTTGTACGTATTTGAAGTCCAAACCCAACCAGAACACACCAACCACCCCCTCCCCACTTTCCTCCCCTCCATTGCCTTCTCCTCATCCCAGCTGTTTGTGCACCTCCAAAACCATATATACACAAATACAAACACAAATGTGAATCAAATAATCAACCTGATCACCTCCTGCAACAGCCCCACCAGGGTCGCCGCCACCGCAATGGGCTCCTGCGGAACCCAGCATCATAGCATAACTCTCATGATGACCTTTCTGCTCCTCTCCGCCCACCTCTCATCATCCACTATCGCAGCATTCAGCATCGTAGAGCTCCTGTTCCCCAAGGTGAACGTAACCATGATGAACACCCGCGACACGCCAGTGCAGTACCTGTGCAGCTTCAGCGGAGATCAACAGCTGCACCAGCTGCAGCCGGGGCACTTGGTGTGGTGGTCGTTTAGCCAGATCTTTGCACCCATCTACTGGTGCTACATCTATGTGAAGCCCGACGTGCAGGGGTTCTTTTGGGGGTACTCGTCGCGATACGGCTGCAAAAACTGCAACTGGGAGTTTCGGAAGGAGGATCCTTTCGTTTATCTTCCTGAACTGGAGAAAAAGAACCTGGTCTTCTGGCTCGCCAAGGATCTCGCTAGTTCGGGACAGAAGGTGAACTGCACCTTAAGGCGGTCAAGCAATTAGTGTGAGCGTAATTTGGGATGACAAACTTAGAAGTGGAATTCTCAATAGATCCAGCTGAACTCCTATGTCTTCCCTATTTCAGTGTTGTTTGGGGTTTGGGAATGTGTTTGAGGAATTTTATTTTATTTTTTGCTTCGAGTAATCAATGCAAAATGGTTTTGTAGAGAACATTGTCTTCAATAATTGCTTCTTTGTTTTTGAAAACATACATATAGGGTGGTTAATGTTATGGCCGGGGAGATAATAATAATAATAACAATAATAATAAACAGTTGAGATTATGAGTCAAAATAAAGATAAAGATATTGAATATGAATAATTAAATCATTCAAATGCATTCAAAACAAACCAACACTTCTGATGTGAAGGATCAACTTAATAGTCATAAAGCATACTTATTGAAATTTTAAAATAAAACTTGAAACAAACATAAACTTTTGTTACTTACAAAATAAAGTTTTGCCTCTTTTTACATTGACAGAAATCCGAAGGACAAGGATGAGAGAGAGAGAGAGAGAGAGAGAGAGAGAGAGAGAGAGTGTTCGAGTGAAGCTCGAAGCTTAGGAAACTCTAGGAGAATCTCCTAAATTGGTGCAAGTTACAACTGAATATAAAACATCTATTTATAGAAAGGATGACCCGGACTTCAAACAATTTGGAATCTGTAAAGTAAGTGTGGGTGCTCATTGGGCCCCGTCAACCACTCATTTCAACTTTAATGATTCCTTACATGACTTGAGCCAACGCAAACGATAAGATAAAGTAAAGGTTACTGCAGATGGACAGTAGCATTTCTAAGGCTAAGCCACAACCCATACTTTATCTTTATTAGACAGACTAGGCAGACTAAACAAACTCGATAAACCAATTAAAAATTACAACGCTGGCATCAAATGATGACAGCTGTAAAGCACTCACATAACCCACTCAGGATATATACATTTAAAATTACAAAGCTGGGCTAAAAGGCTTCTAGCTGTAAAATACTGGAAAATAAAATAATCATTGATGAAGACAGATGACCCATCAGTTGGTAAATGTCTTCGCCATCTTTTGAAATAGCTAACATACTTGTCAATTTCATTACGCTGATGAACTTTGAACTTTGAAGCTTGCTATTGATATGTCAGCATCGATCATCTTTTGATAATGGTAAACATACTTTTGACAAATGAGACAGGTTGATGGAGTGTCATCCTTATCTCTTGATTGTTGTTTGAAGTAGGTGATGGCACCAAAACTTTTGACAAATGAAGAAAACTGTTAAAATCATTTCCTTTTTGCTCGACTTTTTGGAACTTTTGATGGAGAAATCTCAGTCGTTTGATCATCTTTATGAAGAAAATCATACCAGTTACTAATGGTCGTTCCAAACTGATTAAGATCCAAAGACTTAGGAGATAGTTGGATGAATCATAATCATCTGATTCTAGTTGAGCAATCATCTTGATTAATTTTGACTTCATATTGTTGGATTTTGACTTTCTTGAACAGAAGGAAATAATGTCATCTTCAAAAACCTTCTTTTTATCTTTTGATCTTGGATATGAACCTTCAGGGAGGATAGGTAAGTTATGACCAAAACTTTGTGCAAGCCAAGCTCGCACTTTTCCTTCTAGAATGGTCAACTTATCCCACCACCAAACTCTGTAAATCCTTCGGATAGTCTTTGAGTAACAATTTGTACTTTCATTGGGAGGGATTATCGTATAATCCCAACAAAAAATCCATGTTATCATAAAGTAGGAACAATATAGTAGGAGATTTGAAGAAATATCAGATAAATCCCGAGGTGGATGAAAATTCTTTTGAAACAAATCAAAATCATTTTGAATTGTTTCTGGAAAAATACATTTCTCAGGACAGGAGGACTTGAACCAAGATGTTGGAATTTGTGTATTCCCAAGAGTGGGGGTGAATTGGAAGTTTAAAACTTTTGCCTAGGTCAATTCAGATTCCTCAACTAGTGTTGCACAAACCTATCTATTTAATGAAAACTTAATCAAATATTAAAAAATTTAAACTCAAACATTCAAGTGCTGAAATTTAAATGCGGAAATTAAAAGGAGGCACAAGAAATTTTATTGGGGTTTGGCCAATTCTGCCCACGTCCCTGCCTTAACTTGTAAGCCTGAGGATTACAACTATTGCTCACTTAATGGGTGGAGTGGCACCGGTTACAATCAATTCAAATTTTCAGGGCTAACCTCAACCTTTACAAACGCTCCTTGCAGGGCGAAGAACGCCCTATCGATCCTTATGGCCTAGATCAAATCCCCTCAGGCCACTCCTGGAATACAATCAATGAATAAGAAATTTTGGGTACAATACAAATGCTTCTACACAAGCAGATATGTACCACGATATGCTCAATACAATTACAAATTGCACTTGCGTATGATATGAAGGTATAAGCTCAGTGAAGTCTAAATGTGACTACTCTCAAGATAATGTCAATTTTATCAAGCAATATGTGAGAGGGGTGTGAGTATATCTTTGTGTTAAAAATGTGTATATGAATCACAAGCAATATCCACAAAGAATTCAAAAGAAAAAATATTAAGTATAACGTATATGAAATATTTGAAATCAAGCTTGTTTGAGAAGTAATTCAAAAAGCACAAGAACAAACCTTTGAATACTTGCAACGATAATGCAAGACTCACAAGTTCTAGAGAGTATTCCCACTGAAGACTTATGAATTAAATTACTAGGGAACTCTCAAGCTCACTTTCAATAAAATCAACTACAATGAAAGTGTGAGCTAATATGAACAATCTCAATAATACTCTTACTAAGAGATTTTAGCAAGTAGAATGACTAAGAGATAAATTTTTTACTTGTATATGAGAAAATAAGGGTTTTGAATTTTAGAGAGTTTTGGCTAATGATATTTGCTAATCCTTCATTAATCTTTCTAAATGAACTAGTATATATAGACATACACAAAAATATAACTGTTGAGTTACATAAAAGTCTTTTTAGAAAAGATTAATGAAGGTTAAATAAAATTAACCTTGTTTTACTGTAGTTAAGAATGTTCAACTCGAGAGGTTTCGTTCGATCATATTAAAGGTTTGGTCGACCGTATTGCTGAGTTCGGTCGACTCTGACCATTTTGAACTAGAGATATGGTTAATCGTACTAAGGCGATTTTGAACCGTTCGAGGTTCAATTGACCAAAAAAGAGGACGGTCAGCTATTCATATAGTTTGGTTGACCGTGGCAAAAGAGAACTAAAAATTTTATCGACCGAGTGTATGGGGTGTCAGGCACGTGGCGAACGAGGAAACTGTGTTCAAACCTGGATGGTCAACCATATAATTTATACTGCACAATTTCGGTCGATTGAGGCTTAATATCCTTAGCCAATAGTGGTTTGGTTGACTAGCATAGTATAACTAGACTGGTTTGGTCGATTGAGGCCCTTTCAATGGTCATTTTAGGTTTTGATTTTTATTTGAAGTCACCCCTATTCTGTAACGACCTGCTTAATTAAATGGGTCTTTTTTTTTATATATATATACTATGATAATCTACGTGCTTTGATACTCTACTGAGATAAGCCCATACATAAACCTAAGCAGCAAGAAGCAGAAACTGAATAAACACATCTATATACGTTTATGGACAATACCAGAGTGTTAGTATGTAATCTCAAAATATACATATATCATTGTTCCCAAAATAACCTCAACTGGTGAGGGCTATACAAAAATGCTCCCAAAATGATACTCACTCTCTCTCAGGGCACTATAGAAGCCCCTCTATTTGCGAGTCTGGTCTGCTCGCCTACCTGGATCACCTGAAAAATATATCAACACTGGGATTAGCCAACGCTCAGTAAGAAGAAATATTCTATTACTAGTGTGTGGCTAATAAGCTACTATATATATATATATATATATATCATGAAATTTGTTTTCATATACACATGAATAACTGAGTACAAAAGTACATACAAATAATAGAATACACCACCCATTTTCCCTATTGCTTAACATGACACTATTATGGTTATAATTCAAATACTTCTAGTATACATAAGTATAGTCCCTGTTACTGTAAATTCGTACATATGTAATAGTAACTGAAACTATTCCCTGTGGCTATCTATATGTCATGACTTGCCCTCCTCATGACAGGGTTGTGCGGCCCATAGGCTGGATTTACCCTGGCTGGCCAACCAGGAATAAATCACTGAACTCCGTCAGTCGACCTGCCCACCTCAACCCATATCTGGATGGGGAGCCTAACCTCTTCAAGTGCCTAGGTGGTCGACCTTACCACGTATTATCTGAATAGGTGGTTGCACTAAATAAGTAACATAGTATCTTTAGCAACGGTACCGTGCTCTGTAGTTGCAAGTCCAACAGGGTCTGATATCATATAATATATATATATATATATATATATATCTGATTTGTCATGATTCTGAAGTACTGAAATAATCATAATACTGAAGTTGCATGATCATAATACAGAAATTCGTGTAATCATGGTACTGAGAATCATAAAATCATGCTACTGAAATATCGTAAAATTAGAACACAAAATATCATAGAACATATCTTTGTACTATGTCTATATTCAAAAGTCACACGATACATTAATACATAATTTTCATCCTTAAATAAACTGTATAATATTTTTAAAACTTCCTAGCATAGCATATTTCCCTTACCTGACTACTGGAAAGCCCCTAGGGAATACAAGCCTAACACCTGTAGGGCCTCCTACAAAATACCCTGAAACCAACATATGCCAGAACATAATATCAGTATTTTTCCGTCTATATCATTTCCTATAACTATCAGAAAGCGAAAAACTATCTAAAAGGCCTTACCCTGAATTTGGGATGAAATCCAACTCTGTTTTCCTGATGATCCGCTCCGGTAGATTTGCAGAGAACTCTGCCAGGAGTGTGGTTTGCTTCGGATCGTCGATCCGGCGACTGGTGGGGCTGAAAACGAAGATAGAATGGAGAGAGAGTTGTGGAAGAGAGAGAGAGAGAGCAGCGAGAGAAATAAGAAATATCCCGGATTTTCACTATTTATAGGGCCAGGTTCGTCGACGAGACACGTCACCTCGTCGACGAGCCCTTCATAAAATTCCTCGACGAGGCCTTGTGTTCGTCGATGAAATTTAGAGCAGACCAAACCATCTCTCGGTATTTTCTCGTCGACGAAGCCCTGTGTTCGTTGACGAAATTCTGAAGACCTTCGTCGACGAGACCTTGTGTTTGTCGACGAAGTTGGACAATTTCTTGAAAATATTTTTTTATTCTCCAAAATGCAATGTCCGCATTCGTCGATGAAGTCTACGGCCTCCTTTTGTTTCGGTTTCTATTTTTTCTCCCTCTTTATTTAAATTCTATTATTTTCCGGGTCACTACATTCTCTCCTCCTTATAAAATTTTGTCCTCAAAATTTACTATTTGAATCTCTATCTATACTTCCATCATTCCGTAAAGAAAAGAGTCTAGTTATTTTATTACCTGTCCTCACTTATGGCAGAGGAATACCGTGGTTACATGAGTAGTTCTGGGAGATTACACATATACATAAACTAAAAACTATCTACTAACTAAAATTAATACATGTACCTGCAAGAAAACTTATCTAACTATTATACCTTACCTAAGTACCTCTATACCTCTTGGAATAACTGCGGGTATCTCTGTCTAATCTGCTCCTCGAGTTCCCAAGAAGCTTCCTCTATGGCGTGATTCCTCCACAAAACTTTAACTAACTGTATTTCTTTTGTACGTAAAGTTTGAACCTTTCTGTCCAAAATCTATATTGGTACTTCTTCATATACTAAAGCCTCACTGACTTCTAATTCTCCGTGATTGATGATATAGGAAGGATCTGGGACGTATTTCCTCAACATAGAAACATGAAATACGTCATGAACTCAAAATAAAGATGACGGTAAAGCTAGCCGATAGGCTACTGGCCCAATCTTCTCAAGTATCTCAAAAAGGCTAATAAACCTAGGGCTCAACTTACCCTTCTTCCCAAATCTCAAAATCCCCTTTAGTGAATTTATTTTCAGAAACACATGATCACCCACTCCAAATTCCAGTTCTCGGCGGCGAGTATCTGCATAACTTTTTTGCCGACTCTGCGTTGCACTGATCCTATCTCGAATAAGTCGGACTTTATCACACGCCTGCTGAATAATCTCTGGACCCAAAACTCGCCTTTCGCCTACTTATCCCAGAAAAGAGGAGATCTACATCTCCTACCATACAATGCTTCATAGGGTGCCATACCGATGCTAGCCTGATAATTGTTATTATAAGCAAATTCAACTAATGGCAAAAACTGAATCTAGCTACCTCCAAAGTCTAGCACATAAGCACAAAGCATATCTTCTAATACCTGGATGGTTCTTTCAGTCCGACCATCGGTCTGAGGGTGGAAAGTTGTGCTGAATGCTAGCTGGGTCCCTAGTGCCTCCTGCAAACTCCTCCAGAACCGTGACGTAAAACGTGGATCACGGTCCGAGACTACGGATACCGACATTCCATGGGATCGAACAATCTCCTGTATATAAATCTCTGCTAACCTGTTCGTAGGGTAGCTGACCTTAATAGGTAGAAAATGCACTGTCTTCGTCAATCTATCAACTATCACCCATATGGCATTCTGACCATGCGCTCCTGGCGGCAGCCCAGTAACAAAATCCGGGGAATGAAAAGTGGCTGCAACTGACCTGCCGGCCTTTGGTGCTTAGTCTTGACCTGCTGGCACGTCAACCACTGCTACACAAACTCTGCTATCTCCTTCTTCATGCCACTCCACCAGAAATAATCTCGCAGATCTTTATACATTTTCATACTTCCAGGATGAATAGTGTATAGAGACCTGTGTACCTCCTTTAGAATTGTCCTCCTAATGCTATCATCTGCAGGCACACACAATCTGGTGCGAAATCTCAGAGCCCCATCATCAGAAATACTGAACTCCTCCCCCTGATCATCCTATACTCTGGCTATCACCTCCACCAACTCTGGATCAACTCTCTGAGCAGCTTTAATCTTTTCATACAACATGGGCTGTACAACCAAACTGGCTATAAATGCCTGAGGATCATCCTCCACTAACTCTACACCAAGTCTCTCTAAGTCCATCTGAATTGAATGTTGAACTATCACCGCTAACTGTGCTGTGTCTCCTGATTTACGGCTCAGAGCATCAGCCACCACATTTACTTTACCTGGGTGGTAACTGATGGTATAGTTGTAATCCTTGATAAGTTCCAACCACCTCCTCTGCCGTATATTCAACTCTTTCTGTGTAAAAATGTATTTCAGGCTTTTATGATCAGAGAATATCTCACACCTCTCACCGTAAAGGTAATGCCTCCAGATCTTCAGTGCATGTACAACCGCAGCCAACTCCAGATCGTGAGTAGGGTAATTCTTCTCATATTCTTTCAACTGCCTGGATGCATATGCCACCACCTTACTATGCTTCATCAGCACACAACCGAGCCCTTTCAAAGACACGTTACTGTAAATAACATAACAATCACCACCCGATGGGATCGTAAGAACTAGTGCAGTGACGAGCCGCTGCTTTAATTCCTGGAAGCTCTGCTCGCACTTTTCATCCCACACAAATCTGGCATTTTTTCTATTCAATCGCGTGAGAGGTCCTAACAAAGTTGAAAACCCCTCAACAAAACGACGGTAATAACCTGCCAGCCCTAAGAAACTCCTGACTTCCTGCACAATCCCTGGCTAACCCAATTTACCACCGCGTCAATCTTGCTGGGATCCACTGAAATACCATCCCCTGAGATCACGTGGCCTAAAAATGCCACCTTCTCGAGCCAGAACTCACATTTGCTAAACTTAGCATAAAACTTCTCCTCCCTGAGAGTCTGCAATACCTGCCTCAAATGCACTTCATGATGCTCAAAACTCCTCGAGTATACCAGTATATCATCAATAAAAACTACTACAAACTGATCTAGATACTGGTGAAAAACTCTGTTCATCAAGTCCATGAACACAGCCGGGGCATTCGTCAAACCAAAAGGCATAACAAGAAATTCATAGTACCCATACCTGGTCCTGAAGGCTGTCTTCGCGACGTCCTCTGCTTTCACTCTTACTTGATGATACCCAGATCTGAGGTCGATCTTGGAATATAGCTGTGTACCCTGGAGTTGATCAAACAAATCGTCTATATGGGGTAGAGGATATTTATTCTTGATAGTAACTTTGTTTATCTCCCTGTAGTCAATGCACATCCTCATTGACCCGTCTTTCTTCTTTACGAACAACACTGGAGCTCCCCATGGCGATACATTGGGTCGTATAAACCCCTTATTCAACAAATCCTGTAACTGCTCCTTTAATTCTCCTAATTCAGCTGGAGCTATACGATACGGGATCTTAGAGATTGGCGCAGTCCCTGGAGGTAAATCTATAGGAAAATCTACCTCACGCACAGGAGGCAACCCTGGTAGCTCCTCTGGAAAAACATCTAGAAATTCCCGCACCACTAGGGTGTTGTCAATCTTCAATTCATTTTCAGATGCTTCTTTCACAAATGCTATAAATCTCTGACCTCCGTCTAGGAGTAATTTGTTCGCCTGCACTGCGGACACGAGCTGTGTTGGAGCACGTACCCGTGAGCCAACGAATCTGAATTCCCGCTCTCCAGGAGGTCTGAAAATTACTTCTTTATGGAAGCAATCAATGCTAACGTGATTGGCAGCCAACTAGTCCATACCCAATATTATATCGAACCCACACATATCAAACACAATAAGGTCTACTGGTAATACTTTTCCCTGAATCTCTATCGGATAGCCTCTAAGTACCCTCTGACATCTAATCATTGACCCTGATGGTGTAGCTACTGACAGTGCTATATCTAATGACTGGGTCTCACTCTCAGATAATTTAACATAAGATGCAGAAATGAAAGAATGAGTAGCACCTGAGTCAAAAAGAACAATAACTGGGTATGAATAAACGGTAAATGTACCTATCACCACATCCGTAGTAGCCTCTGCATCACCTGGCGTCAGGGCATAAACTCTTGCTGGAGCGATGTTCCTCTGCTGGCCACCCCGGGACGCCTGGTATCCTCCCTGAGCGGCCTGATGTCCTCCCTGATAAGGCCTGGGTGCTGGGACCTGGTCCTACTGACCTGGGCAATCACGCATCACGTGACCTGATCTCCCACAACGATAACATACACCCTTGCCTGCCCAGCACTCACCCAAATGATGTCTCTCACATGTTTGACACACTGGGTAAGTCTGTGCACCCTGGTTCCCACGAGGTCCTGCCATCTGCCTCTGGTCTCCCCTATCATGACCATTTCTCCATGGACCCCTACTGGAGCCAGCCTGGAAACCCTAAGGTGCAAGCCTTTTCCTCTGACTCTGAGCTTCTACACCCTTCTGAATGTCACTCTTCATAATCGTAGCTTTGTCTACAACCTCTTTGAATGTCTAAGCCCTAAAACCAATCACCTACTCAAATAGATTCTACCTTAACCCTTCTTTAAACTTCCTAGCCTTCTTCTCTTCATCAGGTGCTAAATGTGGAGCAAAACGCGACAACTCGACAAACCGAGTCGCGTACTGAGATACAGTCATCTGCTCTTGTACCAAATGCAGGAACTTTGCTGCCTTCGCACTCCGAACGATAGTAGCGAAATACCACTCGAAGAACATATCCTTGAATCGATCCCACATCACTGGAATTGGAATTGGACTCTGCTCCTCTATCAGACGCACTGCTCTCCACCAGCGCTTCGCCTCCCCTGTTAACTTAAATGTGGCAAATGCTACCTTTTGCTCATCCGTACGTGGAAGCACCGCCAACATCTCCTCAATATCCTGGACCCAATTCTCAGCTACAGTCAAGTCATCTCCTCTAACAAAGGATGGGGACTTCATACACATAAACTGCTCAATCGAACAGCCACGCTCCCCAGAACTCCTGGCCATCTCAGCCATCACCTGTTGAGTGACACTGCGCAAAACAGCATCTGTGTCTCCTCCACCAATGCTGGAAGGTCCTAGCCTGTCCTCCCCAGCATTCGTGTCACTACTTCTTAGGTCCATCCTGAAAACAAGAAAACATGCTTAAGCAAATTATCCCCTATAAGGACCTATCCCGTATCAACTCAAAATTTACTACCTTCCCTGACCTTACCCAATATCCAATTCTGTCACCCAGACACACGACCCGATAATAGTTTATTATGGTTTTCCTGAAATCGTCATCCTAGGAAAAGCATAGAAACCACTACGGAAATCCTATACCTAGACACAGAACAAACCTCAAATCCTTTTTCCTATACTCTGATATTGCTTCTGCTGCACTCTAAAGTCTACAGAACCTAGCAAACCTAGGCTCTGATACCAAACTGTAACGACCTGCTTAATTAAATGAGTTTATTTTTTATTTTTTATATATACTATGATAATCTACATGCTCTAATACCCTACTAAGATAAGCCCATCCATAAACTTAAGCAGCAAGAAGCAGAAACTGAATAAACACATCCATATACGTTTATGTACAATACTAGAGTGCTAGTATGTAATCTCAAAATATACATATATCACTATTCCCAAAATAACCTCAACTGGTGAGGGCTATACAAAAATGCTCCCAAAATGATACTCACTCTCTCTCAGGGCACTACAGAAGCCCCTCTATTTACGAGCCTGGTCTGCTCGCCTACCTGGATCACCTGAAAAATATATCAACACTGGGATGAGCCAACGCTTAGTAGAAAGAAATATGATATTACTAGTGTGTGGCAAATGAGCTACTATATATATATATATATATATCATGAAATCTATTTTCATATACACATGAATAACCGAGTACAAAAGTACAATACAAATAATAGAATACACCACCCCTTTTCCCTATTGCTTAACATGACAGTATTATGGTTATAATTCAAATACTTCTAGTATACGTAAGTATAGTCCCTATTACTGTAAATTCGTACGTATGTAATAGTAACTGAAACTGTTCTCTGTGGCTATCTATATGTCATGACTTGCACCCCTCATGACAGGGTTGTGCGGCCCATAAACTGGATTTACCCTGGCTGGCCAACTAGGAATAAATCACTGAACTCTTTCAGTCGACCTGCCCACCTCAACCCATATCTGGATGGGGAGCCTAACCTCTTCAAGGGCCTAGGTGGTCGACCTTACCACGTATTATCTGAATAGGTGGTTGCGCTAAATAAGTAACATAGTATCTGTAGCAACGATACCGTGCTCTGTAGCTGCAAGTCCAACAGGGTCTGATATCATATAATATATATATATATATATATATCTATCTGATTTGTCATGATTCTGAAGTACTGAAATAATCATAATACTGAAGTTGCATGATCATAATATAGAAATTCGTGTAATCATGGTACTGAGAATCATAAAATCATGCTATTGAAATATCGTATAGTCAAGGTACTGAAATATCGTAAAATTAGAACAGAAAATATCATAGAACATATCTTCGTACTACGTTTATATTCAAAAGCCACACGATACATTAATACATAATTTTCATCCTTAAAGAAATTGTATAATATTTTTAAAACTTCCTAGCATAGCATATTTCCCTTACCTGACTACTGGAAAGCCCCTAGGGAATACAACCCTAACACCCGTAGGGCCTCCTACAAAACACCCTGAAATCAACATATGCCAGAACATAATATCAGTATTTTTCCGTCTATATCATTTCCTATAACTGCCAGAAAGTCAAAAACTATCTAAAATGCCTTACCCTGAATTTGGGATGAAATCCAACTCTGTTTTCCTGAAGATCCGCTTCGGCATATTTGCAAAGAACTCTGCTAGGAGCGTCGTGGTAGCTTCGGATCGTCGATCCAGCGACTGGTGGGGCCGGAAACGAAGAGAGAATGGAGAAAGAGAGAGAGAGAGGAGAGAGAGAGCGGCGAGAGAAATGAGAAATATCCTGGATTTCCACTATTTATAGGGCCAGGTTCGTTGACAAGACACGTCACTTCATCGACGAGCCCTTCATAAAATTCATCGACGAGGCTCTGTGTTCGTCGATGAAATTCAGAGCAGCTCGAACCGTCTCTCGGTATTTTCTCGTTGACGAAGCCCTGTATTCGTCGACAAAATTCTAAAGACCTTCGTCGACGAGACCCTTTGTTCGTCGACGAAGCTGGGCAATTCTATGGCCTCCTTTTGTTTCGGTTTCTATTTTCTCTCCCTCTTTATTTAAATTCTATTATTTTCCGGGTTACTACATATTCACATAATTATAACTTCTGAATTAGAGGGGATTTGTTATGAGGTGCTTAGGGACCTAAGGTCAGTCTATGGCCTGGGCCATTAAATTAAGCCCAAAAATTCAGCATCGGTCTACCGAAGGTTTGGTTCCCTACAGTCCATCTACGACCATTACTGAGCTTTCATTCATACCATGCATGCGATGCATTATTAGACACCAAATAGAAAAACTAAATGCAATACAAATGAAATTTAGATATCTTCAATCTTCTTTGATCTTGTGACTTCCTTGGAATGCATGAGATGATGTACATGTTCTTCGAGTTTCTTCTAGCTTCCATTTGTAGTCTCCTTATGTGTGTGTTCTGAAATGTCACCTATTTAAGCACTAAATATAAACATAAGATACTGGTGGTTTGTCAGCATCAAAATAGAAATCAGACTCAAAAAGTCAACACAAGGTAAAAACCATTTTGGAAAATTTTTCAAAACCTTTTGATCGAAGTGAATGAGCCAAGAATGACTAAAGTTACATATGAAAAAAGTATTGGACCAAGAAAGGATTTAGTCTTTGTAGTCATAGGTTTGTGGACAAAAGGCTCCTCGAAATCTTCTAGAGACGCGTGGGTGATGCCCACTCAGAAGGAGTAATTACTTTCAAAATTTTTATTTTTGAAAAATTGATTTGTGAAACATCTTTTAAATCATAGTTATGATCGATAAAAACAGAATTGGTTTCAATCAAAACAAATTCATAAAATTTTTTATTCTTCAAAGGGTTAGGAGTGTCAAAGTGACATCCTCTGAAGAAATACTTTTGAATTACATCGAAGCGGGAAGAAGAATCACATTCGTGTTCAATGGAAAACAGATCTTTGATAATTTGTTTATCAAAGTAACCTGTTGAAGCCATCTTTGGAGAAGAAGAACTCTGTTGTCCTTCCATAATTTCTCTGAATGAAGGTGTTTGAACAGTAAAGGGTCTAATGAGGGGTTGATAATGATTTTGAAGGGTAATTCTATCTTAAGTATCGTCTTTTGAAGAACTAGCTTTGGAATAATAATCACTGAGCTTTTGATGAGGAATTTTTACCCTATAAAAAAAATCCCTTGTTAAAAAGTCTGGTAAAGAATTTGAAGTACCTTTAATAAATTCAATTTGAAAATCAAATACTGACAAAATAGCTTTCCATCTGGCAAAGATCTATTTTTAAACTAGATTTTTAACATCCTTTTCTAAAATTTGTTGACACTTTTACAATTGGTGAGGAGAAAAAATTCTTTGTTAAATAAGTCGTCTTGAAATTTTTGAATGCAAAGAACAATTGATAAAACTTCTTTTTTTAATTGTAGAATAATTGACTTGAGGGTCGGACCATGCTCTAGAGTGAATTTTAACTAGTAGTTCTTTTGAATCTAACTTCTGCTTAAGAATACCATTGTATTTTATATTGAAGGCATCATTTTCGACTATCATAAGGGCTTTTGGATCAGGTAGACTGAGGCATGAAAGAGTTTTGACTAAAGTTTTGACTTGTTTAACTATTTTTGTATGTTCATCAGACCATGCAAGTGGGTTCTTCTTAAGTCTTTTGAAGAGGGGCTTAAGTAAAATCCTAAGGTTAGGTATGAAATCTGCCACGTAATTGAGACAACCTAAAAATCTTTGTAATTGATTTTTATCCTCTATCTCATTTGGAAATTTATTAGCAAATTCTAATGCTCTTTGGATTGGGTTTATTGTATTTTGATAAATATTATGACCAAGGAATCTTACATTGACTTGGAATAATTTGATCTTTCACTAGGAAATAACCAATCCATTTCTCTTAATAACTTAAAAGAATATATTAAGATGTTTGAAATGTTGATCAATTGATTCAGAAAAGATCAAAACATCATCAACGTAAACTATTGTAAATTTTGTATATGGATTCAAATTTTCATTCATAATATTTTGGAATCCTGATGGTGCACTTTTAAGCCCAAAGGGCATTACGTTCCATTCGTAATGTCCAGATGGTACCGTAAATACAGTTTTATATTTGTCTTCTTTGGCAAGTTGAATATGTTAGAATCCATATTTCATGTCAAACTTTGAAAATATTGAAGCATTAAATAACCTTCTTAACAAGTCTTTTTTATTTGGAATAGGATATCTAATCCATTGGAGTGCTTTGTTCAAAGGCTTGTAATTCAAGTCTTGGGGCTCCTCTTTCTATTTCAACTTGATACTGAACATAGAATGCTGAGCAACTCCAAGGGGATTTGCTTTTCCTAATTATTTTTTTATCTAATAAATCTTTGATTTCCTTTTTACAATATTGAAGCAATTCTTGAACACGAGCTATTAGAACAAATGTTTTATTAATAACCAATTTTACTTCAGTATACCATTTATGGATATTGACTTTTGACAAATAACCTAAAAAGGCTTCTTTTTCAAAATCAACTTGAAAATCATTTGTTTCTTCATCTTTCTCACTTTCAGATTTATCCTTAACTTCTTCTTTATCATAAAGTAAATTTACCTTAATTTGTAAACTGTGCATTTCTCTTTTCATACTATTTATTTCTTCTTTTGTATAGTTAACTTCATGTTGCAAATCTTGTATTGTGGGTTGATTAGATTTATTTGTAGCTATCTTGTTTCCTTCATATCTATCAATAATTTCCCTAATATTGTAATATTTTTTAACAAATTTTGGCTTTTCTTCTTTAATTATTTGTTCCTTTAACTTTGCTAAATACTTATTTTTAACTTTTGGATAATCTACATCTTCTAACATTTCTAACATAATTTTACTTTCTTTTGAAATAACATTTAATGATTTTGAACATTTATTAAAAAAACAAAATCCTATATCTTCATTACAAGTTTCTTTATTATCTTCTCACGGTGACTTTGAAGATTCTAATGAATAATCTAAGGAACTTTCTTGGAATTCATTAATAAATTCTTCTGATTCATAAGTCATTTCTGATTTAGATGATTCAGATTCACTATTTATTATTAATGAAAGCATGTGTCTTTTGAGTTTATTACTACAATTTAATTCTTTAATTTCTTGCTTAACCCTACAATCTTTACTGTAGTGTCCTCTTTTTCCACATTTGAAACAGATAACTTTACTTTTATTTCTATATTTTGGTCCTTTAGGATTTTTGCCTTTTGATGACTTATAATAATTTCTGTCATAATTCTTATATCATTTTTTTTTTTATGAATTTCTTATGATGTTTTTTTGACTTTTCTTGAAGGTGCCTGAATTTTTTCGTAACCATATTGAGTATAGAAATCTCCTAACTCTCCTATATTTTTCTTGAATTCATTTTTCATTTGCGATTGGATTTTAAGTTCATTACATAATTTCAGACCCTCATGATTAATAACATTAATAATTTGACCATAAGTAATTGTTGCATAATTAGTTCTTAATGTATCCTTAATCCTTTCTTTAACTCTTTAAGCAAATAATTTTAGAAGACCTCTTATGAATATTTCTTCCCAAAATCCACTTCTTTCATCTGTTCTCCATAAAACTTTTGCAAGAAAAACATCTTTCTACCAAGTAAAATCAGATACTTTTGGACAAGTGAGATTAACTAAAACAACACTATTTTTCTCTAATGCATTATTAGGTTCTCCTATTAAAGCCTTAAGGATTGCCCATTGTAAGGATGAAATAGCATCACTTTCCTGAGTTTGTTGTCCATTTTCCTCTTTAATTTTGATTGGTGAAAAGATTTCTTCTTTTTTGCACGAAGTGAGATAATTATCCCACCAAGCTTTGAGTGTTCCGTTGAATCCTTGAGTAATTATATTGACTATTGCTGGTTTTTGGTTTTTTCTTAATTTGTAGGAAGTTGCTGCTATTGCAATAGTTGTACTAATGTAACTATTTGATATTCAATGAAACCATCTAAATTCCATTCATATAAAGAATTACCATCGAAACGTCTTTCAAATTTTAAAGGTTCTTCAAATAATAAGGATGGAGGTGTTGGCCTTTTGCAATAAGTTCTCTTGCTTTTGTTTTTCCGTGAATTTGAATTTCTTAACTTATTAATTTCAAAGTCACTATTACTTTGATTATTAAAATTTTTCCCAATTTGTAAATTGCTCCCTCTTTTGTTAAAGTATTATGTTTTTATCTTTGTTTTGATAAAATTTGATTTGTATAATTATTTTGACTAATTATTTGATCAATTCCATTACTTCCTTCCTTAACTTCTTTATTTGGCGAAGCTATAACTTTTATTCCCTTATAATCAAATTTTAATGAATCTAATGGCGGATGAATTGATGATACTTCCTGATTATTTTTTGCAATTTTGCAATTTCTTTTATTATCATGAATCGTATTAACTGTTTGGCGATCTTTGTAATATTTTAAAAATAAAATATTCCTTTGAGTCTTATGCATTTCTTCAATCCATTCAGATTTTATCTTGTCCCTTTCTTCTTTATCATGATTTTTAAAGAATCATCTTTGTTTTTCTTATTACGGTTATGCATATAATCATCACGTAAAACTTCCATATTGATATTAAATTATTTATTTATGACTAATATATTTTTTCTTTGCTCTTCGTCTAAGGCTTGTGATATTGAAATAGTTGGAGAAGTTGATTCTTCAGAATCTTCTCTATAATACCCATGAGGCACTTCAGATTCAAAATTTACTCTAAGTTTGTAATAATTATTTGGCTCAGTATAAACACTTGAAATACTTTTTCTACCTTTTTCTTCAAATTGTCTTGAACTTGACTGTCCTAGACTTTTACTTCTGATAAATAATGATTGAAAGTTTATTTTAACATTTCTACTTGGATCTTGAATAACACTTGTTGCAACTGTCTTATGAATATTTCTAACTTTTTCATCATTGTTTTCATTGAGTTCATTAAATTCTCATTCTCCTTCAATTTGAATCTTGCGCCTAAGAAGTTTCTTTGGTTGAGATAAAAGTGAGGTTCTTTCATTATTAGCTTGTAATAATAGAGTTGACCCTTTTGGACTTTCTTTTATTGCATTTGGGAAAACAGTTGAAGTAGTTACTTTGTAGTAAATTCTATAAATCATTTCTAAGTTTGAAGATCTGTTGTCCATGTTATAATTTTTTTATTTGAATATCTAATATTAAAATTTTGTATATTGGCTCGTCATGGAAATCAACTCTTATGTTTGGATAACACTCAAAATAAATTGGACCCTCGGCTATGTTTGACTCTAACATTCCTAATAAGGAATCACTGAACTCATGATGTCTTGCATCTCTAAGTAAGACACATACTGGTTTGTTAAGACCTGCTCTTGTTAAAGGAAAAAGTCCTACTTGGACCATTCCTATATGAATCCTATCATAGTTTGACCTAAAGGCTACAAAATCTTCTAGACTTAGTAGTCTTTTTTATTGTCTGGCTTCGTTTGCTGCTAAGGAAATTGACTTATTACAATTTTAACAATATATTCCTCATGAATCTTACTTAACCCTACAATCTTTACTATAGTGTCCCCTTTTTCCACATTTGAAACATATAACTTCACTTTTATTTCTATATTTTGGTCCTGTAGGGTTTTTGCCTTTTGATGACTTATAATAATTTCTGTCATAAATCGTATATCGTTTTTTTATGAATTTCTTATGATGTTTTTTGGCTTTTCTACTTGAGGGTGTCTAAATTTTTTGTAACCATATTGAGTGCAGAAATCTCCTAACTCACCTCTATTTTGAATTCATTTTTCATTTTCGAATGGATTTTAAGTTCCTTACATAATTTCAGACCCTCATGATTAATAACACTGTTGACTTTTTTGAGTCCGATTCCTGTTTTGATTGTGACAAAAAACAGCATCTCACTTGTGTACTTAGTGAATATACAGGTTTATAATTCTAGAAGTACAAGTGAAGGATGCAAAATGGAAGTTGTAAATGCACTTCAAGCTCGCACCAATTGGTGTATTCCATGGGAATCAAGACAACAAGCTTGAAGACTTTATTTATTTTTAAGTTGTAATAATTAAATAGGTTTAATTGTACATGCATCTCAAGATTTAATTTGAAACTCATACTTGACCTTAGACTGACCTTAGGCACTCTATATTTCATGGAAAATTATTTTAAAAATGTGCAAAAATTATTTCAAGTGCAAAAATAATTTTTTTTGAAATGAAATACTCCAAAGAAGCATTTCAAAGACCCCTTCATGTTTCTTCTAGCTCATTGGTGAGTGATTTTCTCGATTAATCTATTCTCATCTTAAAATATGTTCAAATGAAAGTTGTGAGATTTTCTCTTAGCTTTCTGGTGCCACTAAGAATGTTCAATTTGAAGTTCTATAGAAAAGGTTATGGTCAAAATATTGAAAAAGTGTTTGTAGTAGAAAAGTTCCCTTCATGTTTCTTTTGTCTTATTAATGGGCATTTTTCTCAATTCATAACTTCTTATCTTAAAAAGTATTCAACATAAAAGTTGTGGGATTATATCTAAGCTTTTTGTTGATGCCAAGAACGTTCAATTTGGAGTTCTATAGAAAACGTTATGGCCATAAAACTGAAGGGTGTCTATGTAGAAAGCTTCCCAACGACCGAAAAAATGGCTAGTTTTATAATTAAATCATATTTTAATACCCCAACGGCCATAAAATGACTAGTTTTAGTTTTTGCCTATAAATAAATGCCAAAGACACTTGAAAATTTGAGGAGAAACATCTTAAGAGCATATCTACACATTCTTTGTTTCTCCCTCATTTTTCATACCCCTTTGTGCATTAAATTTCATATTTCTCCTACTCTTATACTTTGAAAAATCTTCCTGGAGGAAAATTTTGTGGGTTATGGAAGAAAGCATAGAGCATATATCCACTCATATATTTTTGCTTCAAAGGCTCTTTTTTTTTAGGTAATTTTTTTTAAAAGGCTTCAACATATATTATCTTTCATATATATTGTGCTTCATAACCTTTTTTTTTTTTTTTTGCTAAAAGAGGGCAGCACCTCCATTTATTTATTAATAAACCCTCACTTTTGGCGGAGGAATATCGTGGTTACAAGTTAAAACCAACCAACCAAATTAGAACAAACAAAATTAAACATAACTAACAAAGGAGATAAAAATATAAAAACAACCAAAAACAAAACGAAATACACCAAACGAAACTCTAGAGATGAACTAATGATGAACAGAAACAAGACCCCACCTATCCATCCAAAGGATGCCTTTCAGATAACGTGGTAGAAGGTGTTGTTCTTCGTAGATTACACTGTTTCTTATTTCTCATTCTTTAGCAAGAAAATTAGTCGCATTATTGCCTTCCCTATATTGATGCATCACCATGACATTCACTCCTTCTAACTCTGCCATGTGCTTCTCCCAAAATTCCCAAAGTTACCACAAAGTACATCTACCTTTTCGGAGCTAATCAACTACAATTTGCGAGTCACTTTCAATAATCACATTAACATAATGCAAACATTTACACAAATGAATTCGTTCCCTGATTACTTTTAATTCTGCACTATTATTCGTACCATTGCCAAAATAACTTGAAAAAATCGCTTTTACCATGCCATGGCAATCCCGAATAATTCCTCCACCTCTTGAAGTACTCGGATTGCCCCTACAACTCCCATCACAATTAAGTTTTATCCACCCTACTGGAGGTTTAACCCATGAAATAATTTTTCCAAGCCTATCGCAAACTCCTTGACGCTTAATTTGAAACTCATTCAAAATCTTAATGTCCGACTTCTTCAATTTTTGAAAAGAAATGGTGCTCTCAGCAACAAAACTAACCCAGAATCGAACACTTCTCTACATCTGATATGCACTTTGATAAACTCCTTCCATTCTCGCTTTACATCTTCGATTCTAAAGGCACCACATAATCAAACATGGAATCAGCCCGATTAAAATACCTTTAATAGACGATTTTTTTGCATAGTGGAACCAATTTGCCATTTTATTTTTCCAAGGAAGAGATCGTTGGAAAGGAATCCCCAATGCCACACTAGTCCGACGCCAAACCTCTGAAGCCACCTCTCCTAAAGAAAGAATATGATCAATGTTTTCCTGACTTCTCTGAATGCAACAATCACAAATCGAAGCCATTGATATTCCTTTGATCTGAATTCTATCATCTACAGCCAAGCATCTAAACCAGGCTCTCCATTAACACATTGAGATTCTTTTGGGCAATAAAGAATGCCAAAACTAGTCATTCCACAAAAAAATTATCACTTCTGCTCCTCACTGCCTCCCAAGCCGTTTTTGTAGAAAAATTACCATCCGGAGCAGGCTTCTAGACAAAAATATCCTGCCCACTTTTACCTGCCTGCACCTGTTGCAAAATTTCCCTTGTTTTATCAACACCAACCAATTCCCGTACTAAATTAGAGTTCCAATTATTATTTTGCCAGCAATCCTTAATACACAGTTTCTTGTTCAAAATATCCTCAGTGCTCATAGATAACGGGCCTGATGATAGCCACATATTGAACCAAAAAGAAGAGTTCCCACCTCTCACAAAAATTTTAACATTATCCATAACTGCTGGAATGGTGACCATAATTGATTTCCAAAACCGAGAGTCATTTGGTCTCCCCTTCCTTATTAATAAATGATCATTTCTGCAATGTTTAGCTCTAAAAAAATATGCCCACAGATTGTTAGAAGTGAGTAATCTGAAGGCAAATTTCATGAGAAGAGATTTCTGAACTTCCTTAAGATCTCTTAGGCCCAGACCCCTTTCTGAGGTAGGTTTACAAATTTTCCCCCAAGAGCGCCAATGAATCTTCCTTTTATCTTTCACCTCTCCCCATAAAAAAATTGAAAGAAGAGAGTTAATACGAGAATATGTGACCTGCAAAATCTTAATAACAGACATCAAATGAATAGGCATACTAGACAACACATGTCTTAATAAAATCAATCTTCCACCTTACGAGAGCAACTTAGATTTCCATCCTGCAATTTTCTTTCTAATCTTTTCCACAAGAGGCTCCAATGTCCTGGAAGACAATTTTCCATACACCAAAGGCGCACCCAAATATGAAACAGGGAATTTACCTTCCATGAAACCCATGATTCTCAATAGACCATGCTTCCTAGCGGGAGTGATGTATTTTGAGAGGAATAACGCTAACTTGGTCTTACTGATTTTTTGACCCGACCACTTCTCATACCTTTTCAGAGCGTAAACTAAATTTCTCATAGACCTCTTCCCACCATTCGCAAAAATAAGAATATCATCCGCATATAGCAAATGCAAAACCAATGGGGTCCCAATCGGATGATTAAATTTACCAATCCAACCAGTCTCATAGTTTTTCCTAAGCAACCTTGTCAGAACCTCCTCCATTATGATGAATAAATAAGGAGATAGTGGATCCCCTTGCCGCAAGCCTCTTGTAGATTGAAAAAACCCCTTAAAGGTTTCGTTCTTCAAAACAGAAAACCATGGAGACTCCACAAAATTTTTTATGATCTTACAGAACCTCTCTGAGAAACCAAAAGCCTTAAGTACCTCCAAAAGAAAATTCCAATTCACTCTATCGTAAGCCTTAGCCATATCTAGTTTTATCATTACATTGCTGCTAGCTATTTTTTTTGTGCAAAGACTGAACCATTTCTTGAGCCAGTGTAATATTTTCAAAAATACTTCACCCAGGAATAAAAGCGCCTTGTTCATGCGAGATCAACTTTTCATAGCCTTTTATTATTGTGTTTTTCAAAGATTAATTTCTCCTATACTCACTTCTTGAAAATCTTTTAGGAGAGAAATTTTTTGGGGTTTTCTTTTAAAAGGCTTGAGCGTATGTATTCAAGTATATATATATATATATATATATAGATATATATATATATATATATATATATATATATATATTGCTTGATAGCCTTTGTATGGTTTTCAAAGATAATATTTCTCCCATTTTATTCTTTGTAAAATTATTTTTGGGTAAATATTATGTTTATGCAAGTAAGACTTGAGCATATATTTAAATCTCATATATACATATATTTTGCTCTTAAGTCTTCTTACTTTTTAAGGTGAATCATTTAGAAAGAAAACCCAAGTTCTCTTATTTTTATTTGAAAATATTTTCGGAGTAGAACTTCTTGGGTTATTCAAGAACTTTGAGCATATATTTAATTAATATATATTTGCTTGAAAAGGTTCTTGAGAAAAGTCTTGAGCATGTTTTTAATCATATACATATTTTCTCGGAAGGCTTGTTGATTACTTTTTAAGATCATTTTCAAAGAGAAAATCATTTTCCATACTCTCACGTTTTAATTTGAAAAATATTTTTGAAAGGAAAAACCATACTCTATTGAGCTTCATGTTTAAATTATATAAGAGTGCATATAGTATTTCAATTTGTATACATCTGCTTTTTGAGAAGCATTTACTTGTACGTAAATTTTACAATTTGTTGTATTCCAGGCGTGGCCTAAAGAGAGAGACTCACCTTGTCAAGAGTCCTGGATAGACTTAGACCTGGTTAAAAAAGTCTTGGATTGGTTCAGACCCGGTTAGGAGAACTAGGAGCACCATATTGTAAGGTGTATTGGTTGTGGCTGAGCCTATAATTTGAGCTGGGGAATGTCCGCCCCATAAGGATAGAGTAAGTGTTGTCACTCCGCTCAGTTAAAGTGAGCACTTAGTGAATCCTTGGGCTGTTGGCTTAAGATGGGGATGTAGGCTGGTTTGGCCGAGCCTCAATAACAAATATGGTGTTCTTTCTCTTCCCTATACTCTTTACATTCCAACACGTGCATGTTTATGTTTAAATTTAATGTGCATGGTTTAAATATTCGCATATTCTTAATACCTATGAAATTGGTGAATGTTTAGAAAGACCCTAAGTTGTGCTATACTGATTGTGATTTGAAGTCAACCTAGGAAGAAATTTTTAAATACCCAATTCACCCTCCCTCTTGGGAATACACCATTCCCATCAATTGGTATCAGAACCCAATTGCAATAAGCTTAACCGGATTTGCATAAAGATTGCAATGGCTCTTCTTCAGTGTATCCCTGTTTGAGGGTCTATCCTTTGGAAACCTCCTCTACTTTTATTGTACAGATTTTACCATTTGAATATTGAAAATGATTTTTGTAAAATCAATTGATTGGAGGTTTTGGAAAGAGTTTGTCAAAGGATTTTTATCTGAATAAAAATGATTTTAAAAATCCACAGTTTCCCAAGCTTGAATGTGAAATGAATGAGCATGACATTGGTTTTAATGCATATCATTTGAGTGTCATGCATTATTTATTGTGCCTTATGCTACTAATGTTTTTAAAGAGGTTTATATCTTGTACTAGTAGTGCTAAGGTATTTTGGGAACATTAAGAAGCGTGGAAAAACCCAGAGAGAGGAAACCACCACTTCAAGGATTTTGGGCTTAAATCAAAATAGGCACATCTTCCTCCTTCAACTTTATTTAATATCCTCTTCCATGATTCATGTGATATTTTTGAGTTAAATTTTTTATGAATCATGTGATATTAGTATACCATATTATGAGATGCTACATAGGAATATTTTATATACTCATAAGATTTTAGGAAATAATATAAAAGGGGTTATAATACTTTAAATGCTTAAGTAGTGTTTTATGCTTAAAATTTTAAATTTTAATATACACTATTGTTTTATTAAGAACCATAGTAGAGCATGCCAATATAAGAATTTTAGTGAAATATCCAATCTAATAACTTTATATATATATATATATATATATATATATATATATATATATATATATAATGATGGTTGGTTAGTATTTGATTATATTGGCTATAGCATGCTTAAATAAATTATCATTTCTTGAATTGAATCTTAGAAGCATGCTCAAGTGAAACTCTCCTCAAGTGGACATATGTGTTCTTATTTCTTAAAGCTATATATATGCTTAAAGTCTTAATTGTTGTCCACCACATTGAATTGAGTTCTAAGGAATTAATCAATGCTATGTATCATATATCCCTAAACTTTTCATTAAGCTTAAATGATCAATTATATTCAAATGCATTTAAAACTCATCCCCTAGTAGAAATTATTAGTTATGCCAAATATTGCTAATTGAATATATAATTCTTTGGCTAATGAGTTGAATGAAAAAGGGGAGCAGCATGATTTAAAATTTCATCCAATAAATACTATATTATATTGTGCATACTTTCGATATATCTTATTGCCCTACTTAATTATATTGGATGATTTGCGTGAGCTAAATGCTACTATCCATTCTTTACTTAATGACTATATTATCTGATGGATGGATAATTTATAACAAAAATTGTTATTTGAGCCATACTGGTATGCATGCTTATTCTGAATGCCAATTGTATAGCTGATGCAGTATTGTGAGTTGCATGTTAGTAGTTAGCTAGGATCTTTCATGTTGAATTGAATGATCATATAATCACATGCCATCTAGTTAACTGAAATCATAACTTCATAAGACTTATTTTTGAATTCTAAATAGTTTCACAAATCTTATGCATTTTCAATTTTGTGACCATGTTGAACATAATATTTTATCTTAAGTGGTCATTTACAATGTTATATGTATTTTACTAAATATTCACTGTTGATGCATACTTAATGATCATGGCTTGAAATCCACTACATGCTGGTTGGACAAAATGAATATATTTAATGCATGCAAATTAATTAAATATATTAGTACATGTTAAATCCAAAATGCTATATAAATTGAAAACATGTACACATGTTATAATCTTAGGTAGCAAATTCTAGTTCATGGACACCATTTTATCCAAATCTTTGGGTTATATACTTTCACTCTGGACCTAAATGGTAAAACATCATCCTTGTATTTAAATGACACATTTTGATGATGGTTCATGAACTAGATCAAATGCATGACATAGGGGGAGTTTTCATTTGTACACTCATTGTATATATTGAGTTGTGTCATCTTTATATTGAACCCCTATTGCATAATTTTTGAATATGGCCTTGACTGGCTATCAAGCGCCAATTGAAATGCAATATGTCATGCTTATATGCTAAGAGTCTAACGGATGAATATATGATGAGTGCGTGTAAATGAACATTATCCTTGAACTAATTGCAAGTTTGCATGCATGCAAATATACAGGGGAGCTTAAGCCCCATTCTTAAGAAAAAGGATTAAATTCACCTGCCCCATGGACTCATATGCACTGTTATTCTATTGGTTTTACTTTTGAGTCCTGATGGTATTTTGGAATACCTCTTGTGCCAAATGCCTATAATCTCTTGCATGCTAAGTCTTATCATGAAGGATGAACATATGAGGAGTGTTCTTAAATGAAACTCATCCTTGATCGTAAATGCACTTATGTGTGCTTGAGAATATTCTAGGGAGTTGAGCTCTATCATTAAAGAAAATAAGAGCTTTAATATAACATTCTCGTGGATATCATTTGCATTAGATCATCATTGTTTTTTGTTTTTGAGTCCTAGGCTCGTGTGAAAACCATGAACATCATATCCTGTTTTTACATATCTATAAGATGATATGGATTGTTCTTGGTGTTTATGATCACAAAATGGTTTAATATCGTTTTCTGATACATATGTGCTCTATAGGAATGATTCTACTGGTTGTATAAAATTATTTTAATTAATATCCAGTAGAAACATTTTAAAAGTATAAGCAATTTATTGCATCTAAGCTAGCACTCAAATTGAAAGGGGGAGCCCTTGAAATTAAATTTCCATATCTTCTTGTGCTCACCCATGCTTTTTTTTTTTTTTGTGGTTTAGATCTATATTAAGCTTTATGTGGCATATACTTAAAGCATGATGATTTTATTGAAAATCTTAAGTGATAACTTGTTGCTTACCACAATCTTTTAAAATTTGCCATATGATCTTGTATTTAAATTAATGATATTTTTAGGATCTATATGATTGAGTTTTCTAGTTAATTTATAAAATGTCTGTGCTTAAACGACTACCAAAAAAATTATGTTTGTTTGAACTTTAATGATTGAAATTATTATATTGCAAGCATTGTCCCCAGCACTTATTGTTAATATAAAGGGGGAATTTTTTTTTTTTTTTTTTGGCAAAACCGATTTTATAAAAGATATATCTTATCTCTTGCCTTGAGCTTAAACGCATTCATGACATATGTTTTGTAATTTCCTTCAATTCATTTTGTTAATGATATTTCTAAAATTGAAGGGCAAAGGGGGAGAACGTTTACATGTTCCCTTTTTCAAATAAAATTTCTTTTTACCCTTTTCTTGAGGACAAAAGGGGGAGAAGATCTATGAGCAAAATTAAAATTCATTATTCTCCTGCTTTTGTTTTACAAAAATGAAAATTGATAAATGTGCTTAATTGAATATTTTTTACATAAGCTTCAAACATATACTGCATATTGAACCACTGACCTTAAATGTATAACTTGGAAATTTCTAAAGTCTTCATCTATGAAAATGAAGTATACTGAATTGCTTTTAAATAATGCACATTGTCAAGGGGAGCCTTATCAGGCGAACTCAATTTTGCTCTGGTGTTTGTCATCATAAAAAAGGGGGAGATTGTTGACTTTTTGAGTCCGATCCTTGTTTTGATTATGACAAACAACATCTCACTTGTATACTTAATGAATATATAGGTTTATAATTCTGGAAGCACATGTGAAGGATGCAAAATGGAAGCCGTAAATGCACTTCAAGCTTGTACCAATTGGCGTATTCCATGGGAATCAAGACAGCAAGCTTGAAGACTTTATTTATTTATAGGTTGTAATAATTAAATAAGTTTAATTGTACATGCATCTCATGATTTAATTTGAAGCTCATACTTGACCTTAGACTGACCTTAGGCACTCTATATTTCATGAAAAATCATTTTACAAATGTGTTAAAATTATTTCAAGTGCAAAAATCTTTTTTTTTTTAAATGAAAAACTCCAAAGCAAGCTTTTCAAAGACCCCTTCGTGTTTTTTCCGGCTCATTGATGAGTGATTTTCTCAATTAATCCATTCTCATCTTAAAATATGTTCAACATGAAAGTTGTGGGATTTTTCTTAGCTTTCTGTTGCCACCAAGAACATTCAATTTGAAGTCATATAGTAAAAGTTATGGTCAAAATGCTGAAAAATGTTTGTAGAAAAATTCACTTCATGTTTCTTCCGTCTTATTGATGGGCATTTTTCTTAATCCATAACTACTTATCTTAAAAAGTGTTCAACATAAAAGTTGTAGGATTTTATCTTAACTTACTGTTGATACCAAGAACGTTTAATTTGAAGTTGCATAGAAAAGGTTATGAGCAAAAACCTGAAGGGTGTCTGTGTAGAAAGCTTCCCAACGGCCGAAAAATGGCTAGTTTTCAAATTAACTCATATTTTAATACCCCAATGGCCATAAAATGGCTAGTTTTGGTCTTTGCCTATAAATACAAGCCAAAGACACTTGAAAATTTGAGGAGAAACATATTGAGAGCATATCTACACATTCTTTGTTTCTCCCTCATTTTTCATACCCCTTTGTGCATTAAATTTCATATTTCTCCTTCTCTTTCACTTTGAAAATTCTTCTTGGAAGAAAATTTTGTGGGTTATTGAAAGAAGCTTAGAACATATATCCACTCATATATTTTTGCTTCAAAGGCTCCTTTTTCTTGAGGTATTTTTTTTTTTTAAAAGGCTTGAGCATATATTATCTTTCATATATATTGTGCTTCATAGCCTTTTATTATTGTGTTTTTCAAAGATTAATTTCTCCTACGCTCACTTCTTGAAAATCTCTTAGGAGAGAAATGTTTTGGGGTTTTGTTTTAAAAGGCTTGAGCATATGTATTCAAGTATATATACATACATACATACATACATACATATATATATATATATATATATATATATATATATATATATTGCTTGATAGCCTTTGTATGGTTTTCAAAGATAATATTTCTCCCATTTTCTTCTTCATAAAAATTATATTTTGGGAAATATTTGTTTATCCTAGTAAGACTTGAGCATATATTTAAATCTCATATATACATATATTTTGCTCTTAAGTCTTCTTACTTTTTAAGGTGAATCATTTAGGAAGAAAACCCAAGTTCTCTTATTTTTATTTGAAAATATTTTCGGAGAATAACTTCTTGGGTTATTCAAGAACTTTGAGCATATATTTAATTCATATATATTGGTTTGAAAAGGTTCTTGAGAAAAGTCTTGAACATATTTTTAATCATATACATATTTTCTTGGAAGGCTTGTTGATTATTTTTTTAAGGTCATTTTAAAAGAGAAAATCATTTTCCATACTGTCACGTTTTTATTTGAAAAATATTTTTGAAAGGAAAAACCATACTCTATTAAGCTTCATGTTTAAATTATATAAGAGTGCGTATAGTATTTTAATTTGCACACATCTGCTTTTTAAGAAGCATTTACTTGTACATAAATTTTATTTTTTGTTGTATTCCAGGCGTGGCCCGAAGAGGGAGGCCCGCCTTATCAAGAGTTCCAAATAGACTTAGACACGATTAAAAAAGTCTCACATTGGTTTAGACCCGGTTAGGATAACTAGTAGCACCATCATGTAAGGTGTATTGGTTATGGTTCAGCCCCATAATTTGAATTGGGGAGTGTCTGCCCCATAAGTACAGTGCAAGTGTCGTCGCTCCGCCCGGTTAAAGTGAGCACTTAGTGAATCCTTGGGCTGCTCGCTTAAGGTGGGGATGTAGGCTGGTTTGGCCAAACCTCGATAACAAACTTGATGTTCTTTCTCTTCCCTATACTCTTTACATTCCAGCACATGCATGTTTATGTTTAAATTTATTGTGCATGGTTTAAATATTCGCATATTCTTAATACCTATGAAATTGGTGAATGCTTAGAAAGACCCTAAGTTGTGCTATACTGATTGTGATTTGAAGTCAACCTAAGAGGAAATTTTTAAATACCCAATTCACCCCCCGCCCCTTTTGGGAATACACCATTCTAATCAAACATTAATAATTTGACCATAAGTAATTGTTGCACAATTTTTTCCTAAAGTAACCTTAATCCTTTCTCTAACTCCTAGAGCAAATAATTTTGGAAGACCTCCTATGAATTTTTCTTTCCAAAATCCACTTCTTCCATCGGTTCTCCATAACACTTTTTCAAGAAAAACCTATTTATACCAAGTAAAATCAAATAATTTTGGACAAATGAGATTGACTAAAACAACACTATTTTTCTCTAATGCCTTATCAGGTTCTCCTATGAATGCCTTAAGGATTGCCCATAGTAAGGATGAAAAAACATCACTTCCTTGAGTCAGCTGTCCATTTTCCTCTCTAATTTTGACTGCTGAAAAGATTTCTTCTTTTTCACGCAAAGTGAGATAATTATCCCACCAAGATTTGAGTATTCCACTGAATCCTTGAGTAATTATATTGACTATTGTCGGTTCTTGGTTGTTTCTTAATTTGTAGGCAGTTGCTACTATTGCAATCTATTGTACTAATGTAACTATTTGATATTTAGTGAAACCATCTAAATTCCATTCATACAAAGAATTACCATCAAAACTTCTTTCGGATTTTAAAGGTTCATCTTCGAATAATAAGGATGGAGGTGTTGGCCTTTTGTAATAAGTTCTTTTGCTTTTGTTTTTCCAATAATTTGAATTTCTTAACTTATTAATTTCAAAGTCACTATTACTTTGATTATTAAATTTTTTCTCCAATTTGTAAATTGCTTCCTATTTTGTTAAAGTATTAATGTTTTTATCTTTATTTTGATAATCCTTTTTAAGTAATTTAAAAATTTCTTTCATGTCCTATTCATTTTGAGATTCTAAATTAAATTTGAAATTATCTTTGACTGTAAAAGATTTGTAAATTGGCTTCTTCTTTTTAACCTTACTTGATTCACCTTTTTCATAAACACTTCTTGGTTTAATTTCGATTGATTTTTCCAGAAAATTTTCGATTCTTGTAGATTGATTTGCCATAGTATGTAAAATTTGATTTGTATAATTATTTTGACTAATTATTTGATCAATTCCATTACTTATTTCCTTAACTTCTTTATATGGCAAAGCTATAACTTGTATTCCCTTATAATCAAACTTTAATGAATCTAATGGAGGATGAATTGATGATACTTCTTGATTATTTTCTGCAATTTTCCAATTTATTTAATTATTATGAATCGTATTAACTATTTGGCAATCTTTGAAATATTTAAAGAAATCGAAGATGGGGAGAAGAGTGTCAGCAATGACGTTTTCCAAGAAGATCAGTCATTTGTTAGTGTAGCAACGCAAACCGCTTTCAATGTTGCAGAGCGAGGAACTAATCCTATACCATTGAATAGGGTTGGTGCCACGACAGAACACGTAGGGACTGCTGACATTAAAATTGAACCTTCTGTACACGTTGACTTCATCGACGATGATGAAACTGGTGGGGAAGATGAAACTGTGGTCGAGTACTGTAGTGAAGATGAAGACATTCTGGAAAGTGAGGATGATACCAATATTGAGGACATATAGGGGGGGTAAGCATGTTATGTTGTCACCATGTATCTGACATGTGTAAATAACTGAAAATCTATTTATTATGCATCCATCTAATATCAAATCTTCTTATATTTGCTTGTTCAATATTTGGTAGACATGGCACCAAGAGGTTGTCGTGGCCGAGTTTAGTCCAGGGTGTCGCCTACATTGTCACCCGAGGATGATCCGACATCCTCGAGACCAGCGGAGGACGTCAGTTCTCATAAGGCACCATTACCATCTCAGCCCTTGAGACCCGGCCAGACATTGATCCATCAAATGGGGATCAAACCCAAGGTGAGTTGCCCACCATAATGAGCAGCGTTGGTAAGGTTACGAGTAATTGATTTAGAATAAAACTATTGATGGTCATACACGTGTATGATTAAAATATGATTCTTTAACTCTTCTTTCAACATCGACCTCGACGACACAGACAACGAGATCAGACCGTGGTATAATAAAGAACATGGAGCTGAAGAAGCACCTGGACAGTATTGGGGTGTGGATCCGGATCGACATTCCTCCATGCTTCATCACCCTACGTAGTGGCCGTTAGTGCAAAGCTTGGACACGGGAGCTCAACCATATATGTCGACAATATGCTCCAATCACTGCCTTCAACTAGACATAAGATACTGAGGCACAGCGCATGGTTCTTTACAGGCGCATATTGGTAAGTAATCCCAAACCATTTTTTCACTTTTACTTTTAATATACTAGCCAAATAAGTGTCTAACATTCCAAATATATTTCATATGTTGGAGGAGTTCAATATGAACATTCTCAAGGCAGCCCATGTTAAAAGCTTAAGGTGGTTGACGTGCAGTTGTGCAACAAATTTAAGACCTACAGGACAAAAATGGGCGACCATTTTAGGGCAATAGGAAATCAGGCAGAAGCACGCCCATTCAATAGGATATCTCTAGAGGATTGGGAGGTGGTGTGTCGTCATTTCCGTGACCCACACTATCAGGTGATGTGTTTGTATTATAATATTGATGTGCCTAATAAAAATTCATTACATTTGTTTCATAGACTCTATGTGAGAAGAATGCTGAGAACCATAGCAAACTAGATACGACGCATTGCGGTGGGTCGAGGTTATTCATCAATCATCGAATTGTAATTGCTATAAAACTATTTGACTATTTCTTGACGAGTGTTATTTATGTTTAAATCGTCGAATTAATATTAATGATGTTTTATATGATAATGTAGTGTGATCCCGAGACTAGCACAGAGGATCCGATGTCAGATCTTTATTAGAGAACACACCAAAAGCGATCGGGAGAGTTGTGCCAGGGTGTGAAGAGCAAACATTTAAGTCAAATATATTATTTAGTTCATTATTTTATTCAAAATGTCGAAGTTGTATACACCATTTATTTATTTTTATCATTTTCATTGTTGAAAATAGGCAAAGATGGTTGAGCTGAGGGATGCACCCGTCCCAGAGGGGAGTCAACCAATGATGGATTATGATATCTCCACTCAAGTGCTTAAGGAACCGGGGGGGGGGGCTGGGTCAAAGGTATTGGGAGTGGATAGATCACCCCAACAACATCATCTTCAGTGGCCACAATGGCGTCTCGTGTTGAGCTTGACCGAGTGCGTAGGGAAGTCTAATCTCAAAGGGACGAGATGGTTCTCTAAATGCAGATAATGGAAATGGAAAACCATAAATTGAAAGAGAAGGTCTCCAACTCTAAGGCCCAGATGGCAACCATGATGAACAGGAAAGCATAGCTCAAACAAATGATGCTTTAATCTCGTCGAGATGATGCAGGTGGCTCCTCCTTGCAACAATAATGTGCTTCTCTTTATGTTCTGTCATATTAGGATCTTAGTTCAACTGAAATCGAAATATTCTTTGTGCTTTGATTTAGAAACTAGTGGAGCTAGTAAATATTGAACGTTAGGCTGTTGTAAATTTCTTAGCTCGACGTGATATCTGTGGTCTTGTGAGAGATCTAATCAAATGTGCAAAAATGAAAGGAATTGTAAGTTTTATTATTATGTTTTATGAAATATAAGAGTCAAGATTAATGGAGGTTCTTTGTCATGTGTTATGTAGCTCATTGAACCTCCATTCGATATATTTGAAGAAAACCATTAGTTGAACATTCACCCTATGTACTCATGGTGTCTAAGGTTCCTACCTTAATTCTTGGGATGGATGTCTCTCATAGCTCTCACAGCCAGTCTGACATACCTTCAATTGATGCGGTAACATGTTGCTCTATGAATTTATAATTGCAACTACAAAGGAAATAGATATGTATGGATGTATGTCGGTGTGTGTATATCTATTTAAAGAGATCGTAGTGTTTCAAAGCTTACTTATATATATATATATATATAAATATTAGTCATAAATTAAGTTAGTTGATAGGGTATATATATATTGTTTTGTACCACTTATATCTTTCAGTCTTAAATTGTGTTAGTTGATTGGACCTTTCGTTGGACTGCCAAGTCCCGTCACCAAAAAGGGTTAAAAAAAATCACCCACTCGCCAGTCGTCACTTAAAAAAATTACCCTAACCTCTAATTCCACAAACCAATTTTTCCAAGCATCAACCTCAACCTCGGCCCTCACCTTCGCGCACTCCAAATCCTTCATCTAATTCTTCAGATAAGCAACAACCTCCTTCTCACCTTCACGAGAACTCATTGAAAGCCCTAATAACCTCTCGCATCCATCCTTCCTCATCTTTTCCCTATCGCTCGTTACTCTGTTATCCTATCGCACATGAATGATCGTCCCTTTAGCATCTTTGTACTTTTCCTTCAAGTCTTCCAATTGATCTTCAAGCAAGCATTTACTGAGCACCAGCTCTTCATTCTGCTCTCCATTCGGGAGTGATCTTCTGGTGAAGATGGCACTTATGTAGGAGCGTTAATCAAGCACTGATGCTATGTAAATGCTTACTTGAAGATCAATTGGAAGACTTGAAGAAAAAGTACAAATACACTAAAGGGATGATCATTCATTTGAGAGAGGATAACAGAGTAACGAGCAATAGGGAAAAAATGAGGAAGGAGGGATGCAAGAGGTTATTGGGGCCTTCGAAGAGTTCTTGTGAAGGTGAGAAGGAGGTTTTTGCTTATTTGAAAAATAAGATGAAGGATTTGGAGTGCACGAAGGTGAGAGTCGAGATTGAGGTTGAGGCCTGGAAAAAGCAGTTTGTGGAATCAGAGGCTAGGGTTTTGTGCCTAGAAAAGGATGCAACTTTATTGATGAGGTGGGCAAATGAAATACAAACACGAGTCCATGTATGTAAGAAAAGGTTAAAGGTTAGTTTAATTGTGTTTTAACTTTTATCATGATAATATTTTTTTACAGTTTCTCTATATTGCTTTGTTCCCGTTGGTTCCCCAATCCAATATTGCATATATTAAAAAAATTTTGAAAGGATGAGTGAATGTTAAATGAATATTAAACTTCATCCTTTATGTGAACAACATTAAAGATTACTATCCATAATGCACCAAATGACTAAATCTTTTTGATTGATGGTATTATGTTATATGAATTGTAGATTCAACTAATGGAATACATGGGTGTGTTGAACGCCAACTGCATGGCTGATGCAGTATATTGTGAATTGCATGCTAGTAGTAGATTTAGGTTGTTGCATGCTTGAAATGATTTATTTTCTAAAAACAACTAGGTTTCAAGTACAGGTTCTATGGAAAAATGTCCAATTTACATACGACATGCTGCTAAAATTTCGTTAAATTTTTTTCAAAATAAAACCATGTAGAAAGATAATTATGACAAAATGAATGTTAAATTTTTTTTTTTGAAAGGATAATTGAAAGTTAAATGAATAATAAACTTCATCCTTTATGTGAACAACATTGCAGATTCTTGACCTTATAGGTCATACTCGGTTTTGATAATGACAAATACGTCGGTATTTTAATGTCTATCAAACTTGTGCGCCAGTCCATATGAGCATATTACTTGATGGCATATGAAGACTCCAAGTCTAAAGATCATAGGAAAAAAGTCTATAATAATCCCTGCATATCATGCATGTAAGTTCTAATAAGCTAAAAAAAAAAACCTTAAAAAGACCTTAGATCCATGTACAAGCACATAAGATGTCCCAAAAATCACATATAATATCAAGGGAATTAATTGAAGTGAAAATTGACTTATAAGTAAAAATTGTAGGGTGTCGGACGACCGAACCCCGGGTGTTAAAAACACCTTGGGCGACTCTTGACGAGTCAACTTGTTGACTTGGGCTTCAGGTGACCGAACCATTTTGAACGTACCATCCACAGGCGACCGAACCTTGTTTTTAACTTTTCCCACCAATTCGGCAACCCAAACTTCATGTTCAAAATTGCCTCGAGCTACCAAACATATGGATTCGACGGACCAAACTCAGGGTCGGGCACCTGAATCGTGGACAGTGTGGGAATTGCTTGTTTCAGCAAACCAAACTCATACTCAAGTGACCGAACTTTGAAAAATAGCTTTTTCTGTTGAGTCTATTTGGGCAATCGAACCGTGGTTTAGCCACCAAAAACTCTCGAGTTGTCTTATATTTTTACCACGGTTAAAACGGTTAAACAGGGTTACTTTTGCTAAACCATTTTAAAACAAATTTAAGAATGCTCTATATGTACGCAACGACTATAATTTTGCCAATGCCTATATATACAAGTTCATTTGCAAGGATTAGCTAATAATTAGAAAATTGATTAGTGAGAACTCCTCTGAAAAATTCGAAAGCCTATATTTTCCATACTACTCTCAAATACTCCCAAACACTCTCATACTTCATTTTTCTTGATTATTCAAGCCTAGAGAGAAAGAGTTTAAATTAGTTGTGCTTCATTCTAAATAGCCTTACACTCTAACTTGAAATTTATATTGCTTGATTTTTGTTGAGAGTTTTGGCTAGAGTTCTTCCCACTGATTTAAATAAATAAATCTTGTGTGGGAAAACTCATTTGCTTTAGGGCCTTTACATTGACATTGCAAGATTCCTTAAGCATTCTTTTGTATGCAAAATATTTTAAAAAGCTTGATGTTCAAACTCTTGTGCTTGATACATTTGAGAAAATATTTTTAAGTTCGTTTGAATATTATTACTAGCATCTTTGAAACACTAATCTGATATTGAGATTTGATATACTTTGCTTTCAAAGATTAGCTTATTTGAACGCTCTTGTGCATATTTGAGATTATCACTATATTGAGTGTTGATTGCACATTAACAACACTGAGCTTATTGTTCTTACATGTTTGGTGTGTTCTGATTATTACTGGTACATGTCTGCATGATTGAGAAGCATCATATTTGTACGCACCTTTTATTGAGAAATCTGTTGTTTTCCAGGCGTGGCCTGGCGTGGCCTGAGGGGGCGGTAATTCAGCTCAGGAAGGATTGTTTGTAAAAGTTGAGGTCAGCCCTGTGCTAATTGACTTGGTTGTATTTAGGTGCTGCTCCACCCATTAAGTGAGCCTATAGTGTAATCTTTGTGCTGGTGAGCCAAGGCGAGGACGTAGGCAGTTTTTCGAACCTCGATAAAATTTCTGGTGTTGTCTGTATTTGCTGCTTTATTGAGCATGCTTAGTTAAATCACTTGTGCAATTTAAATTTCTGTTGAATTGATATACTAATTTATTTTATACGCACTAGATTGACCTTAAGTTTGTGTAATACTGTTGCTAGTGGATGGACCAAGGGGATAAATTTTAAAATACCAATTCACCCCCCTCTTGGGATTACAGTAAAATTAACACAGATTGCTATCCAAAATGCACTTAATGACTAAATTTTTTGATTGATGGTATTATGTTATATGAATTGTAGATTGAACTACTGGAATACATGCTTGTGTTGAATGCCAACTACATGACTGATGCAGTATATTGTGAATTGCATGCTGGTAGTGGATTTAGGTTGTTGCATGCTTGAAATGATTTATTTGCTGAAAACAACTAGGTTTCAGGTATATGTTTTATAGGAAAATGTCAAATTTACAAATGGTATGCTACCAAAATTTCGTTAAAATTTTCCAAAAATGAAATCATGTAGAAAAATAATTATGATAAAATGAATGTTAAATTGTTTTGAAAGGATGACTGAAAGTTAAAAGAATATTAAACTTCATCCTTTATGTGAACAATATTGCAAATTACTATCCACAACGCACTGAATGACTAAATCTTTTTGATTGATGGTATTATTGTAAAGACCTGGTGAATTATATTAATTAAATAATAGGATAAGGATAGAAAAGGAAATTGTAAATTGGAATTCAACAAGGCCTCGTCGTCAAACGCAGTGCGTTCGTCGACGAACACGCTTGATAGGATCATCGACGGGGATACACGTCTCGTCGACGAGAAGTTATAGAGGGGCTATTTTAAGTTCTAAATTTCGTCGATGAGGAATAAGCGTTCGTCAATGAACTCCCTTCATGGCCTCGTTGATGAAGTGTCGTGTCTCATCGACGGGTGCAGGTGTATAAATAGCTTGAACTCGATTTTCACCACAAAATTCACGTGAAGAACTTCTTTTTCTCTCTCCTCTTAGGTTTTCCTTCCTTCTTTCTAAGATTTTGTGTAGTGACCTAGAGAAATTATAGTATTTTAATAATAAATAGGGAGAAAAAGGAAATTAAAAAGGGGACATAGCTGATTTCCAAAGTACCTTACCGAATGGCGCTAGAAGAATTAGCAGAATTGAAAAATCAGCTACAAGATTTGCTTGATAAGGGCTTTATATGGCCCAGTGTATCGGCCCAGTGTATCTCCGTGGGGAGCTCTAGTTCTATTTGTGAAAAATAAAGATGGGTCTATGAGGATGTGTATAGATTATAGAGAGATTAATAAAGTGACAATCAAGAACAAGTATCCTCTACCCTTTATAGATGATTTGTTTGACCAACTCTAAGGTACATAGGTGTATTCAAAGATTGACCTTAGATCAGGCTATCATCAAGTGAAAGTAAAAGCATAGGACGTCTCGAAGACGACCTTCAAGACCAGGTACGAGCATTATGAGTTCCTTGTTATGTCATTTGGTCTAACGAATGCTCTTGCTATATTTATGGATTTGATGAATAGAATTTTTCAGCCATATTTAGATCAGTTTTTTGTTGTTTTTATTGATGATGTACTGGTCTATTTGAGGAGCATGAAATGCACTTGAGGCAAGTTTTGAAGACGCTCAGGGAGAAGAAGTTGTTGAATTATGTGTAATCCCGAGAGGGGAGTGAATTAGGTATTTTAAAATTCTTTGAATCTATTTACCACTTAATTCCTACTTGTTTATTTAATCCTTACAAATTCAATTTACTAATTAGTCTTAATTACTCAATTAATTATGTGCAATTTTATTCAACCTACACATGCAATACGAACAATTTAAATATAGTGCTAAAAGTAAATAGTAAAGGGAAGAGAGAAGATAAATGCGGTTTTTACGAAGTTCAGCCAACTCGGCCTACGTCCTCGCCTTGAGCAACCACTTAAGGATTTCACTAAAATGCCTGCTCCTTAAATTGGGAAGAAGCTTCCCTTACAATCCACTGCTTACAAGAGGTACAACCCATTCCTACTCCGCTGCTTACAAGAGATACAACTCTCTCCTCAAACCCCGGTTCACACACCAAACCGTAAATACAATAGAATCTGTAAAAACACTAAAAAATGATTCCAAACAAAAGCTCGTGAGTACAATTCAAATTCCTAATACATTAACATATGATAAAATCTAAAACTTAAAATGTATGAAACGATATAATCGTTTATGTATGATATGCTTTAACACACAAACCCCTTTTTATCAATTCTCCCAAAAATGTTTGTATAAAAACAATGCTTTGGAGATCTTAGGTTAGATCTTTGAATATGAAGATAACTTTGTAGATTGCAAAGATGCTAAACAAACTTTGTCAAACAAACAATATTTCTTTAAATATTTCAAACTCAATGTGATCTTGACAATATTGACTTAATGTGTATATATATATATAAATGTATCTCTAAGATGATAATGCCAAAGATCAACAAACTTAATATTTGATTTTCAGAAAATATCCTTCAATATGTATATAGATAGTTATGCACTTCTAAGGATATAGGTATATTCAAATAGTTTATATGTATTCAAGAATATCAACTTTAAACTAAGAATACACTTGAATAAAGAAACTTTAATCAATGGTCAAATACAAAACTTTCTCAAGTACTGAGTTTGTCAAAAACGATCTTTATATGAATGTGAAAACTCAATATCAAACTTCTCTAAAGATATCAAAACAGATGGTGATATGAGATTCTCTAACGAAACTAAATGTAATAACCAAACCTCAAACCAAGTTGAAGCACATGATGTATAATTGAGATCCCTTTAGATTTTCTGAGGTGATTTGCCCAAAGATGATGTGTAGAAACTATAGCGTAGGCAAACGTACAACAATCAACTCAAGTATCTCAGTTTTCTTTTCAACAAGATGTGTTCTTCGCTTTACGTTGTTCTTCTTGTGTTTAGCTAACCTTCTAGGGTTTAGATAATCAGTATTTATAATATCTTACCCTTAGAATTGATCTCAACCGTTGGATCAAAAGATAGCTCGCATGTTTACACAATAAAAATTAAATTTTTAATCTTTCCACCAAGTTCAGACGACTGAGGTCAAGGGCCCAGATGACTGAAGTTATTTTTATCCTTTGAAAAAATAGCCTGGACACAGGGTCAGATGACTGAGGCCAAGGGTCAGACGACTGAAGTGTAGAGTTCAGACGACCGAGGTCAAGGTTCAGTCATTCGAGGTGCTTCTGTCAATTTCTGTTTTTCCCAAATAAATCTTCAGACAATTGAGCTTATTCTTCAGACGTCTGAGGAAATTCTTCAGTCAACTGAACTTAAAGTTCAGTCAACCAAAGTTTCCAATTTTTGCATATTTACTTTCCAGTTCAAAATCTGTTTTGCTTTCTTTCTTGGCTCTTTTATAAAAACTATTTCCAGGGTTTTGACATTTTCTAAGTCCATGAATATCCCCTAATGATGTTCATGAAATGCATGAGTCATAAAGTCATTCTAGGATATGATTTGAGCCTCAAATTAAATCATACGAAAATGTAAATACATGAAGTCTAAGTATCCATTCCCAAGATGTTCTTGAATTTTGCTCTTTGCATCTTGATTCTTGTACTCTTTAAGTTCCATGGATCTTGCCAAGATATGTGTGCTTTACTTTAAGGCTTCCATGACTCGTTATCCTTCCATTTATGCTTAATATGGTTCCTTTTTTCAAACTCAACGCACAGATCAAATACCAAGTGATTTGTCATTATCAAAAAAGGATTGGACTCGTAGAGTCAACAGAAGTTGTATGTCAAATTCAGTAAATGTGACTTCTGGCTTGAGAAGGTCGTGTTTTTAGGACATGTTATTTCTGGAGATGGTATTTTTGTGGATCCTGGTAAGATTGAGGTAGTAATGAATTGGGCTAGACCAAGGAATGTCCAGGAGATCGGGAGTTTCTTGAGGCTAACTGGGTATAACCGTCGTTTTGTTGAGGGATTCTTAGCATTATCAAGGCCTTTGACATGAATGACTAGGAAGAATGTCAGATTTGAGGGGGACGACATCTGTGAGTAGAGTTTTCAAGAATTGAAGTAGATGCTAGTTACTGCACCAGTATTGATCATCCCATCAGGGGGTGAGAGTTATGTCATTTACAGTGATGCGTCATTGAAAGGACTTGACTATGTGTTGATGTAGCATGGTAGGGTGGTGGTGTATTCTTTCAGACAGTTGAAAGAATACAAGAAGAACTACCCTACCCATGATCTTGAATTGGCTGCAGTAGTACACGCATTGAAGATTTGAAGGCATTACCTATATGGCGAGCGATGTGAGATCCTTTTCGACCACAAGAGTTTAAAGTACTTTTTCACTCAGAAGGAACTGAATATGAGGTAGAGAAGGTGGTTGGATCTAATTAATGATTTTGATTGTACCATTAGTTATCACCTAGGGAAAACAAACGTGGTAGCTGATGCATTAAGTAGGAAATCGAGGGAATTAGTGTTGACAACTATGGCGATCCAGTATCCAATCATGATGGATCTAGAGAGACTCAACATCGAATTAGTTGAGAGTGGTTCTCAAGCTCACATTTCCAATTTAGTAGTGCAACCTACTATGTAGGAAATAATTAAAACTGCTAAGAAAGAAGACCTAGAATTAGCAGAGGTGATGGATAGAGTGCAGAGTGGTAAGAGGGAGGAATTCAGTGTTGCAGACGATAGAGCTTTGCGGTTCCATTCTAGATTATGCGTTCCTACCAATACTGAGATCATAAAGACTATTTTAGAGGAGGCTCACAGATCTTTGTACACAGTTCATCCTGGTAGTACGAAGATGTATGGGGATCTGCGAGAGTCGTATTGGTGGAGTGGTATGAAGAAAGAAATCGCCAGTATATAGCCTAATGTTTGACGTGTCAGTGGGTGAAAGCTGAGCACCAGAGGCTGGCAAGGCAGTTGCAGTCATTATTTATCCCAAAGTGGAAGTGAGATCACATATCTATGAATTTTGTGTTAGGACAATCGACGGCGTTGCACGACCAGAATGCCATTTGGGTGATTATTGACCGTTTGACTAAGACCGCCCATTTCTTACCTATAAAGATCAGCTACTCCCTCAATCATTTGGTAGAGATTTACATTCAGGAAATAGTTTGTCCTCAAGGATTGCCAGTATCTATTGTGTTAGATCGAGACCCGCGTTTCATGTCACGTTTTTGGAAGAGTTTGTAGGAAGCCTTGGGGTTTCAATTATCGTTTAGCATGACATTCCATCCTCAGTCAGATGGGCAAACTGAGAGGATGATATAAACACTAGAAGATATGCTCTGAGCATGCGTATTAGATTTTGGGGGTAGTTGGACTCAATTTATGTCGCTAGTGGAATTTGCGTATAATAACAGTTATCAAACTAGCATTGGCATGACACCGTTTGGAGCACTGTATGATAGGACATGTCGTTCTCCTTTATTTTGGGATGGGATGGGTGAGCAGCGAGTTGTGGGACCAGAGCTGGTACAACAAGCGTGTGATAAGGTTCGGCTTATCAGAGACAAGATTAGTGCAGCTTGGAGCTGACAGAAGAGTTGTGTTGATAATCGCCGTAGGAAATTGGAATTTGATGTTGGTGATCATGTATTTCTAACAATAGCTTCATTAAAAGGGGTTATGCGATTTGGAAAGAAAGGTAAACTCAACCCTAGGTTCATCGGTCCATTTGAGAATCTAGGGAAAGTGGGGCCGGTTGCCTACAGGCTAGCTTTGCCACCTGTTTTGTCCAGGATCTACGATGTATTCCACGTTTCCATGTTGAGGAAATATGTCCCAAGCCCATCTCACGTGATCAGTTACGGTGAATTAGAACTCAATGATTCACTAGTGTATGAGGAGGTGCCAATACAGATTCTGGATAGGAAAGTGCAGGAGTTACGTAATAAGAAGAATCCTCTAGTAAAAGTTTTGTTGAGAAATTATGCAGTAGAAGAGGCTTCTTGGGAGTCTAAGGAGATAAGACAGAAGTATCCGCATATATTTCAAGAAGTTTAACCAGGGTAAAATGTAAATAATTAGGTAATATTTCTTTTGCAGGTATATGTAATAGTTTAATTAGTAAGTGGTATTTTAGTTTTTGGAGAATTTTATTTTGTTTATGTAATCTCCCAGGACTCGAAATGTAACCACGGTATATCTCCGCCACAAGTGAGGGTAAGTAATAAAATAAGTAAACCGTTTTACTTATAAGGGAGGATGAATGGCAAATTTCGAGGAAGAAATTTTTATAAAGAGGGGAGAATGTAGTGACCCAGAGAAATTATAGTATTTTAATAATAAAGAGGGAGAAAAAGGAAAATAAAAAGGGGACACAACAGGTCCTCGATGACGAAAGCTTCACGTTCGTCAATGACGTGACATATTGGGCTCGTTGACGAGGGTGCACTTCGTCGATGATAAAATACCGAGAGGGGGTTTTGGGCGATTCTGAATTTCATCGACGAGGAGAGAGTTCATAGACAAGTTGTCTCCATGACCTCGTCGACGAGGTGACATGGCTCGTCGATGAAGGCCAACGTATAAATAGGCCTAACCCTCATTTTATGGCTGAAAACCTAGCGAGAATCTCTTTCTCACTCCTCATTTCGTCCCTTCTTACTTCTCTCTAAGTTCTCGGGCCGATCTTTTGCCGGTTCGGCGATATGAAGCCACCACAACACTCCTGGGGAAATTTTCTGCATATCTACTGTAGTGGATCGTTGGTGGGAATAGTTCGGAATTCATCCTAGATCCAGGGTAAGGCTTTCTACTCAGTGTTTGGTTTCTTGATAGTTGTAGAAAGTGTAGTACGCATAGAAATACTGAAGTTTAGTTCTGGAGAATATCATTTTTAGGGCGTTAAATGGGGAATCCTGCGGATGCAGGACTATTTATCTTAGGGGTTTTTCAAGAATCAGGTAAGAGGATAAACTAAGTTAGATGTTCTATGAAATATAAGTATAATTTTATAACATTTGATTTCAGAGAAATATATGTATTTATATGTAATTATGCATTATGTTGGAAAATATTGTTAAAAATGACGATATATTCGGAATATATGTAATACTCATTTTGTGTGGCATGAGTAGAAGTTATGATGAATTACTATTTTCTGGGATTATGATAATGCTATGGATATGTTTCGCCGACGTACGGGCTGAGCTATGGATATGTTTTGTCGGCGTACAGGTCGAGTTATGGATATGTTTTGTCAACGTATGAGCCAAGTTATGGATATGTTTTTCTGGCGTACGGGCCAAGCTACGGATATGTTTTTTTGGCGTACAAGCCGAGCTATTGATATGCGATACGGCGTACGGGCCATGATTGATAAAATATGAAATGCCAACGTACGAGCCGATGATTTTCATGATGTATATATATATATATATATATATATATATATATATGCAAAATGATATGTTGATATTGATTTGGTAATTAATGGTATGAAATATCCATGTAACACAGTTTCATTGTATGCTATATGTTATCAGAACCTGGTTAGCTTAGTTTAGGCTATCATGATACCGCTGCTATGTGTTCATGATCATCATGATGTTGTGTTAACACTACTGTACGGAGTAGCGTGAGGATGGATAGTCGATGTGGTTTTAGAAGTGTGAGCCCCCCCTGGTGTACGGACCAGGTCTGGCAGACCCATTGGACTTATAGACTGTACTTTTGACTTGGCAGTGGTCGGCCAACCATTGTCAATTCCCGCCTTCGGGTCACACAAACCAGTCATGTGGGGGTAATACATGACAACAGCTAGCTCGTATTATTATTATATGAGATAAATTATACTATGAAAATCCAATATGTTCTGCCATGTTATAATTATACATGTTTTTCCTAAAAATGAAACAGACATATTTACTTGATATGCTTATATATGTTTTTATGTATAACACGGATAAACTCATGTTGCCACACACTAGTATTAGTTTATTTCCCTTACTGAGAGGTGTCTCACCCTACAATTTCATGATCTTTTTAGGAGCCCCTGATAGGAGAGCGGATAAATCTCCGCTGAGATAGATACATCTGATCTTCCCTTTCTAAAGATGGTTCTATGAAAAGTGACCCTAGGTCTCTTTTGGGGTGTGTATTGTGTATATATAAATACAATGGATGTAGTAACTCTGGTATTGTGATGAGTGATTTTGGGTTTATTATATTATATGATTTTATGTTTTCTGCTGCTTAGGCCTCCGTATTGTATTTTGGTGTATCCTTGGTACCCATGGGTTCAGGTTGATTATGATCTATTGGGTTTGTTATAATGGATAAAAAAATTTGTGGAATTTAGGCAGGTTGTTACATTTTTGGTCCACTATTTGCCAAATCAACGATCTGAAGCCACCACGCTACTCCTGGGGAAGTTCTTTTCAAGTCCGCTGGATTAGATCGTTGGTGGGGCTAACTTGGACTCCATTTTAGGTTCAGGGTAAGACTTTTTATTGAGTATTTAGCATTCTTACAATTGTAGAAAAGGTAGCATTTTGAGAAATACTGAAGTTTAGTTTGGAGCAATGTTGTTTTTAAGGTGTTGATCGGTGAACCATGCGGGTGCAGGACTAGTCGTTTTAGGATCTTTCCAGTAGTCAGGTAAGGGAGTAAACGAAAGCAGTAATTTTTCATGAAAATTATTATTAATTAATAACAAATTAATTTTCAGAAAGCATGTATTATGTATGAGTATATTTGGTAAAATACTGCTGTTACATAGAAATATGTTTTTAGTGTAAAAAGGAAATGTGATTTCAAAACAATATTCATGATTTTATTGAGTTTGGGTGGCATGAATATTATTTCATGTATATTGTATTATGTTAAGTCAGATTTATAGAAAAGGCATGTTTACAGTTACTTTCAGGAATAACACGGATAATACAGGAAATTATGGTTTCAGAATATATGATAGACAGTACATATACTCAGTTTAGTATCTACGATATGTTCAGCGTAAGGCCATGATTGATAGCCGGCGCAAGGCCACAGCTATGTATGTTATCCGGCATGAGGCCGTGATTATTTATGTTATAACAGAATTCAAAAAAATGCTATCAATCTATTTATGCTAAAATAGTATATGATCATGTACTATATGTTATCAGAACCCGGATGATAGTTCAGATCAGTTTTCAGGAGCACGGTACCGTAGCTATACAGTTCAGTTCAATTTAGACTTATGCTAACCACCCCTACCAGTAGAGGGGGTGGGAGATGGATAGTCGATGTGGCTTTCAATGTAGAGTTGTAGACGTCCACCTGGAAGTCCAGACCAGGTTGTGGTGGTCCCATAGTATTACAAACATTTTTGACTCGGCAGTGGTCGACTAGCCATTATTGGATGCCGCCTTCGGGTTGCACAACCCGTCATAGGGCGTAATACATGACACCAGCTAGCTATTCATCTTGGGTATATTTTAGTACTACTAGTTATAGCAGATGATTTTATGAACAGTGAGATACAGTACGATTTAGTATAACCATGAAATTGTATGTTTATTCAGTTATGATAATATCAATGTTTTCAGACATGTAATATGTACTGTATATTTATCATAGCATGCAAATATTCATGTTGCACACAATTATATTTAGTTTATTTCCCTTACTGAGAGGTGTCTCACCCTAACACAAAATTATTTCAGGGAACACAGACGGACAGGTGGACTGAGCTCTGCACTATTAGAGGCAATTTTTACTACCCCGCTAGAAGAGTGAGTTTGAACTAGGGTGAGTAGGTTTTTGATGTAAAATACTAGCTTTATCTTTTGGTGTTTTGAGGATTGTATATATACATCTACAGAAATACGGTGGAATGTAAGTAACTCTGGTATTGTATGTTGTGCTTGGGTGGATAAAATTTACATTTATCATTGCTTAGGTGCCCGCGGTGTATGATAGGTGTGTCCCCGTTACCCACAGGTTTGGGTCAACTTTGTTATATCATTAGTTATTGGTATCAGGGTATTTAATATGGCTGGTTATGTAGTAAATTAATCAGGTTGTTATAGTTTGGTATTAGAGCCTAAGATGCTAGGTTATGTAGACTTTAGAATGCAGCGGTAATAAAACTAGAGCATAGGATAAGGGAATTTGAGGTTTGGTTTTGTAGTCTAGATGCAGGACTTCCGTGATGGTTTGTGTGTCTTTCCTGGAGTGACGATTTCAGGAAAGTTATAGTAAACTATTGACGGGTTGGGTATCTAGGTTATGTGATTGAACCTTGAATTAAGATCAGGGAATCAGTTAAGGATACAATATACTAGTTAGATGATATATTATGGTAGTAGGGTCCTAAGCTAAGATTATTGTCTTTTCAAGATGGACCCTGGATGTAGTAGCGCTTATGCTAGTGGTAATGAGGATGTTGGGCACTCAAGCGCTGCTAGTGGCGATTCAAATGCAGTACTAGGCAGTGTGGCTCAGCAAGTCAAGGCTGAAATTGCTAGGAACTCCAGAGAGCAAGGTGGTCTGTCTGCAGGCCACAGTAGTTCGATTGAGAAGTTTATTAAGATGAATCCCTCGACTTTCTCTAGAGGAACTCATCTTGTAGTCGCTGAGAACTGGATGCAGGAGATTGAAAAAGTGTTTGCAGTGCTACAGTGTACTGAGGAGTAGAGGGTGTTGTTCCCTACATATAAACTGACTAGAGAGACTGAAAGATGGTGGACGACAGTGAAACTTCTGGAGCAGCTGAAGACAGTGCCTATACAGATGACATGAGATTAGTTTAAGGAAGTATTTTTCAACAGATACTTTCCAGCCTCATCCAAAGAAGCCAAGATAAAGGATTTCTTGAACCTAAAGTAGGGACCGCAAACAATGTAGTAGTACGCGGCGAGGTTCCTTGAGTTATCTTGCTTCTCCCCGTACATTATTCCAAACAAGACCAAGAAGGTAAGACATTTTGAAAGAGGTCTAAGGATAGAATTCTATAATAAAGTGTCGATACTGAAATTGCAAGATTTTACCGAGCTCGTAGACAGAGCAGCTATGACAGAAGCTGGAGAGCGGTTGGAGGCTGAGGAGCAGAGACAGAGAAAGAGGTCCACACCTTTTGGTTCTCAGTAGGGGTCCAATCAAGGTTCGTGGAAGAGTGGTGGCTATTACAGGGATCAGAGGTCGGAGTTAGGGAATCGTGGGTTTCAGGGTATGTAGTCTTTTCTAGCTTATCCGACTTGTGGGAAAAGACACCCGGGGAAATGTCGTGCCGGGAAAGGTATCTGCTACCAATGTGGGGAGCCAGGGCATATGATGAGGGATTTCTAGGCTCAGATTGGAGGTGCTCCCATTCCAGCGAGAGTTTATACCTTGACGCCTGGTGATGCTGAGACAGCCGGCGACGTGGTGACATGTATGGTTAGCATGTTTTCATTTAAAGTTATGTATTATTTGATTTTGGAGCCACACACTCATTTGTGTCTATAGGGTGTATTAAATTGTGTGAGGCAGAAACACAGTTGTTAGACACTGAACTGTTAGTAATCGCACCGACCGGGTCAATAGTGAGGTGTAATAGGGTGCTCCGGGGCTGTCCAGTGAATATCCAGGGGTAAGTCTTGCCTGCTGATTTGATAGTGCTAGGCATGCATAGGTTTGATGTAATATTCGGCATGGATTGGCTAGCAACTAACTTTGCCAGTATAGACTGCCATTCAAGAGAAGTGATTTTCAGATCTTCGAGAAGATCAAAATTCAGGTTCATAGGATCGCGGATGCAATCCCCACCTCAATTAGTTTCATCTATTTAGGTGAGGAGACTGTTCCTGAGTGGTTGTCAGGGATTCGTGGCCTTTGTGAAGGAAATGTCAGGGAATGTATTGAAGCTTACTAGTACGCCAGTGGTAAAGGAGTTTACAGATTTTTTTCCCGATAAGCTACTAGGCTTGCCACCTGATCGCAAGGTGTATTTCCCTATCGATCTACTTCCAGGGACACCGCAGATCTCTAAAGCACCTTACCGAATGCCACTCGTAGAGTTGGCAGAATTAAAGAATCAATTGCAAGATTTGCTTGATAAGGGTTTTATACGACCCAATGTATCTCCGTAGGAAGCTCCAGTGTTATTTATGAAGAAGAAAGACGGGTCCATGAGGATGTGTATATATTATAGGAAAATTAATAAGGTAACAATCAAGAATAAGTATCCTCTACCCCATATAGATGATTTATTTGATCAGCTCCAGGGAACACGGGTTTATTCTAAGATTGATCTCAGATCAGGCTACCATAAAGTGAAGGTTAGGGCGGAAGATGTCTCGAAGACAGCCTTTAGAACCAGGTATGGGCATTATGAGTTTCTTGTTATGCCTTTTGGTATAACAAATGCTCTTGCAATATTCATGGTTTTGATGAATAGAATCTTCCACCAATATTTAGACCAGTTTGTTGTGATTTTTATCGATGATGTATTAGTCTATTCGAGGAGCTATGAGGAGTATGATACACATTTGAGGCAGGTCTTACAGATGCTCAGAGAAAATAAGTTGTATGCCAAGTTCAACAAATGTGAATTCTAGCTCGAGAAGGTTGCATTTTTGGGATATGTCATCTCATGGGATGGAATTTCTATAGACCCTAGTAAAATTGATTCGGTTGTGAATTAGGCTAGACCGAGGAACATCCAGGAGATTAGGAGTTTCTTGAGGCTGGCTAGTTATTACCGTTATTTTGTTGAGGGATTCTCAGCGTTATCAGGGCCTCTGATGCGACTGACTAGGAAGAACGTCATATTTGAATGGACGACAACTATGAGCAGAGCTTCTAGGAATTGAAGCAAAGGCTTGTCATGGAACCAGTGTTGATCATCTCGTTAGGGGGTGAGGGTTATGTTATTTACAGTGATGTGTCTTTGAAGGGACTTGCTTGTGTATTGATGCAGCATAGTAAGGTGGAATCGTATGCTTCTAGGCAGTTGAAAAAGTATGAAAAGAACTACTCTACCCATGATCTTGAATTGGTTGCAGTAATATATGCATTAAAGATTTGGAAGCATTACCTGTATGGCGAGCGATGTGAAATCTTCTCCGATTATAAGAGTTTAAAGTACTTTTCACTCAGAAGGAACTTAATATGAGGCAGAGAAAGTGGTTGGAGCTCATTAAGGATTTTGATTGTACTATCAGTTACCACCCAGGGAAAGCAAATGTGGTAGCTAATACGCTGAGCAGGAAGTCTATGGGACCAGTGCTGGCAAATATAGAGATTCAGTATCCGATCATGATGGATCTGGAGAGACTCAACATAGAGTTGGTCAACAGTGATCCTCAGGCATATATTTCCAGTTTAGTGGTGCAGCCTACTCTGAAGGAAAGGATTAAAGTTGCTCAGAAAGAGGATCCAGAATTAGCAGAGGTAATGGTCAAAGTACAGGGTGGTCAAGGAGAGGAGTTTTGTATTACAGATGATGGAGCTTTGTAGTTCCGTTCTACATTATGTGTTCCTACTAATGCTGATATCAGAAAGACCATCCTAGAAAAGGCTCACAGATCTCTATACATAGTTCATCCTGGTAGCACAAAAATATATAGGGATCTACGAGAGTCTTATTGGTGGAGTGGTAAGAAGAAGGAGATTGTTGAGTATGTAACACAGTGTTTGACGTGCCAGCAGGTAAAGGCTGAGCACTAGAGGCCAGCAGGCCAGTTGCACCCACTTTTTATCCCAAAGTGAAAATGGGATCACATATCTATGGATTTTGTTTCAGGGCTACTGTTGGCATTGCTTGGCCAAAATGCAATCTAGGTGATTGTAGATTGTTTGACCAAGACGGTCCATTTCCTTCCCATCAAGATCAACTACTCCATTAACGGACTGGCAGAGATTTATATTTAGGAGATAGTCCGTTCTCACGGTATGCCAGTGTCTATAGTGTAAGATCGAGACCCGCGTTTCACCTCACAATTTTGGAGGAGCTTTTAGGAGGCTCTAGGGTCTTAGTTATCTTTCAAAACGACGTTCCATCCTTAGTCAGATGAGCATATTGAGAGGATGATTCAGATATTAGAAGATATGCTTCGAGCATGCGTCCTAGATTTTGGGGGTAGTTGGACTTAGTTTATTCCACTAGTGGAATATGCAGACAATAACAGTTATCAAGTTAGCATTGGCATGAAACCGTTTGAGGCGCTCTACGGTAGAAGGTGTCGTTCTCGTCTATATTGGGATGAAATGGGAGAATGACGAGTTGTGGGACCATAGTTAGTACAGCAAGCGTATGATAAGATTCGGCTCATTAGAGATAGAATTAGTGCATTTCAGAGCCGACAAAAGAGTTACATTGATACCCGCCGTAGGAAATTGGAGTTTGATATCGATGATCAGACGTTTTTGAAAATAGATCCATTAAAAAGGGTTATGATATTTGGAAAGAAAGGTAAACTTAGCCCTAGGTTCATTGGCCCGTTTGAGATTCTAGAGAAGGTGGGTCCGGTTGCCTACAGGCTAGTTTTACCACCTGTATAGTCCAGGATACACGACGTATGCCATGTTTCCATGTTGAGGAAATGCATCCCGGACTCTTCTCACATAATCAGTTATGGTGAATTAGAGCTTAGTGATTCACTAGTTTTTGAGGAGGTACCAGTACAGATTCTGGATAGGAAAGACTAGGAATTATGTAATAAGAAGATTCCTTTAGTAAAAGTCATGTGGAGAAATCACACAATAAAAGAAGTTTCTTGGGAGCTCGAGGAACAAATAAGGTATAAATGTCCACATTTATTCAGTGGGGTTCAATTATAATCAGAAAAGTGTAAGTGGTTATGAAATATTTGTTTTGCCGGTTAGTCATTACATGTAGTAGTTTTGTTAGTAGGTAGTATTTTAGTTTTGGGAGAATTTTATTTTATATATGTAATCTTCCAGTACTTTGAATGTAACCACTGTATTCCTCTGCCACAAGTGAGGGTATGTAATAAAATAAGTAAACTGTTTGTCTTTAGGGAATGGTGAACCATATGGATAGTAAATTTCGAGGACAAAATTTTTATAAGGAGGGGAGAATGTAGAGACCTGGTGATTTATATTAATTAAATAATAGGAGGAGGAGAGAAAAGGAAATTATAAATTGGAATTCAACAGGGTCTCGTCGTGGAACGCAGCGTGTTCACCGACGAACACGCTTGATGGGATTGTCGACGGGGACACGCGTCTCGTCGATGAGAAGTTACCAAGGGGCTATTTTCAGTTTTGAATTTTGTCAAAGCATAATAAGCATTCTTCGACGAACTCCCTTCGTGGCCTCATCGGCAAGGTGACATGTCTCGTCGAGTGTATAAATAGCCTGAACTCGGTTTTCACAGCAAAATTCACGTAAAGAACTTCTCTTTCTCTCTCGTCTTTAGTTTACCTTCTCTCTAAAATTTTGGGTTCATTTTTTGTCAGATCAACAATCTGGAGCCGCCACACTACTTCTAAGGAAGTTCTCTTCAAGTCTGTTGGAGTAGATCGTTGGTGGGGCTAACTTGGACTCCATCCCAGGTTCAGGCTAAGGCTTTTTATTAAGTATTTAGCATTCCTATAATTGTAGAAAAGGTAGCATTTGGAGAAATACTGAAGTTTAGTTTGGGGTAATTTTGTTTTCAGGGTGTTGAGTGGTGAGCCTTGTGGGTGCAGGACCAGTCATTTTAGGAGCTTTCCAGTAGTTAGGTAAGGGAGTAAACCAAAGCAGTAATTTTCTATGAAAATTATTATTAATTAATAGCAGATTAATTTTCAGGATGTATTATGTATGAGTATATTTGGGAAAACACTGTTATTACACATAAATATATTTTTAGTGTAAAAATGTCAGGAAATGTGATTTCAGAAGAGAATTCATGATTTTATTCAGTTTGTGTGGCATAAATATTATTTCACGTATATTGTATTATTTTAAGTCGGATTTATAGAAAAGGCATGTTTACAATTATTTTCAGGAATAACACAGATAATACAGGAAATTATGGTTTCAAAATATATGATAAACAGTACATATGCTCAATTCAGTATTTACGATATGTTCAGCGTAAGGCCATGATTGATAGTCGACGCAAGGCCGCAGTTATGTATGTTATCCGGCACAAGGCTGTGATTATTTATGTTATAACATAATTCAAAAAATGCTATCAATCTATTTATGCTAAAATAGTATATGATCATGTACTATATGTTATCAGAACCCGAATGATAGTTCAGATCAGTTTTCAGGAGCACGGTACCATAGCTATACAGTTTAGTTCAATTCAGACTTGTGCTAACCACCCCTGCCAGTAGAGGAGGTGGGAGATGGATAGTCGATGTGGCCTTCATTGTAGAGTTGTATACGTCCACCTAGTAGTCCGGACTAGGGTGTGGCGGGCCTATCGTACTTACAGACATTTTTGACTCGACAGTGGTCGGCCAGCCATTGTTGCGTCCCTCCTTTAGATTGCACAACCCATCATGGATACATGACACCAGCTAACTATTCATCCTGGGTATATTTCAGTACTATTAGTTATAGCAGATGATTTTATGAACAGTAAGATACAATATGATTTAGTATTACTATGAAATTGTATGTTTATTCAGTTATAATAATATCAATGTTTTCATACATGTAATATGTACTTTATATTTATTATAGTATGCAAATATTCATGTTGTCACACAACTGTATTTAGTTTATTTCCCTTACTGAGAGGTGTCTCACCCCAGCACAAAATTATTTTAGGGAACGCAAATAGACAGGCAGACTAAGCTCCGTGCTATTAGAGGCAGTTTTTACTACCCCACTAGAAGGGTGAGTTTGAACCAGGGTCAATAAGTTTTTGATGTAAAATCCTAGTTTTATCTTTTGGTGTTTTGAGGATTGAATATTTACATCTATTGAAATACGTTGTAATGTAAGTAACTCTGGTACTGTATTTTATGCTTGAGTGGATGAAATTTATATCTACCGCTGCTTAGGTGTCCACTGTGTATGATAGGTGTGTCCCCATTATCCATAGGTTCGGGTCGACTTTGTTATATCATTAGCTATTGGTATCAGGGTATTTAATATGGTTCGTTATGTAGTAAATTGAGAAGGTCGTTACAATTATGTTTTATGAATTGTAGATTCAACTAATGGAATACATGCTTGTATTGAACGCCAACTGCATAACTGATGCAGTATATTGTGAATTGCATGCTAGTAGTGGAATTAGGTTGTTGCACGCTTGAAATGATTTATTTGCTGAAAACAACTAGGTTTTAGGTACATGTTTTATGGAAAATTGTCCAATTTACAAATGACATGTTGTCAAAATTTTGTTAAAATTTTCTCAAAATAAAACCATGTACAAAGATAATTATGATAAAATAAATGTTAAAAAACTTTTGAAAGGATGATTGAAAGTTAAACGAATATTAAACTTCATCCTTTATGTGAACATCATTGCAGATTACTATCTATAATGCACCGAATGACTAAATCTTTTTGATGAACAGTATTAAGTTATATGAATTGTAGATTGAACTACTAGAATACATGCTTGTGTTGAATGCCAACTGTTTATTTCCAACTTATCTCCTCTTTCATTAGCAAAGCCTCAAAATCATTCTTAAAAGAAAATCCCCTACTAACTAAATCCTTTGTGATATTTACCCAAGTCTTTTTTATGATCAATATCCTCAAGTCTCCCTTTGGGTATTAGACTTTCAAATGTACAAATCACCAAAGGAATCCTTATTCCATCTTTTCAAGGCCAACTTTAAAGATGTCAACCTCTTCATAAACCTAAAGCTCTCGTGTAATAACCCAAAAAAAATTAAATTAAAAAAATTAATTAATTAAAATTATCAATCAATTAATTAATTAAACATTATTAAATTAATGTATTAAATAAAAAATAAAAGGAATAATAAAAAAATTAAAATTAAATTAAATTAAAATTATTTATTATTAATCAATTAATTAATTAAGTATTGTTAAATTTGATTTGTTGAATAAATAATATGACATATATATATATATATAATATTATATTATTAGATAAAGTAAGTAAAGGAAAAAATAATAATAATAAAGAAGCTTACCTGGGAAGATAGAGTTTCTTCCTGCGTCTCTCTGCGCTTCTCAATCTCTCTCTCTGTAACTCTCATGTCCCCGTGTCACTCCTCTGTCTCCGTCTCTCTTTCTTCTCAATTTCTTAGCAGATATTCAGCCGATCAGGAAACGGAAGGTGTCGTTGGATTTCTAGCTCCACCACTGACATTTCTACTATGGCAGATTCGTCATGGGAGTGGTGTAAGCACCATTCCGGGGGTAAGGTAACTTTTTCCTAATTTCTCAATTTCTCGTTAAATATGCCGTTAAATTGACGATCAGGCACCACCACGGGGTCCTAGTCATGATCGTCATTATTTTGGCGTGAGTAAATTTCTAATTGGGGTTTTCTAGGCCCCACTTCGAAGCGAAAGTGGGAATTGAAAATTTTGGTAAATTAACTATATTTAAGGGTATAATTATTTATTTAGAATTTATGGGCCTAGGAAATATTAAAATAATATTTTATTTACGGTTAATTTGATGGAATTAGAATTTTTAATTCAAGGCTCGGGTGAGCGCCGTAGGTATTTTTCGAGATCCCTATTGGCGTAGTTCAAAAAACCAGCTAAGGGGAAAAAATATATATTAAATTAGAATTTTTATGAATTTAATAGAAAATGAATTATGTTACATATACACACATATGTTTCGGTATGGGTTTAAAATTCCAACCATTTAAATTATGTTTTTCCGAGTTTAGAGCTATTTATTAGATACATATATGTGAAAATAAACCAATGAAAGTGGAAAATATTTTAAGGATTATTATGTAAGAAATAAAAGGTATTTTCAGTATATAAACATTAAATGTTGGTTGGCTTATTTTACAGGCAGCGTATGAATTTTATTGCTAAATTATGTGGCATGAGTAAATAGGAATGTTGTGTGCAAATATATGTTAAATGTATGAGATGCAGACTAAGTAAGTAAAGCATTAGTAATGAAATATGATATGAACTATGCTACTTGTGTGCGTTAATGCAATCATGTAAACAATTGAAAGGTGTTGGGTAAAATAGCTGAAAGATGTTGGGTAAAACAACTGAAAGATGTTGGGTAAAACAGCTGAAAGATACTGGGTATGTAATGAAATGAAATGAAAATGAAAATGAATGAAATGTGAAATGTGAATAATGTAAAATGGGAAAAAGTCACTGAAATGAAATGAAATGTTAAAGTTATGAACATTAACATAGGTAAATGGTTGAATAATGACAAAAATAATAATGTATTATGATATTAGAAGTATTTATTGTCGTAGAACATGTTATGATTGGGTGAGGTGTACTCTTCACTTAAGGGCTTGCTGAGAAAGGCGAGTGCACTAGTAACTTCAGATATGGTAGTAGCTGCATAACGTATTAGGACAGAGGGAACTTACTTTTATGGGCGGGTAGATTTCCTTATCCTTGGGGCCTTTGCTGGTAAACCATTGTTTAAATTGTGTGAGTACGAGATCAATTTAATACTTGAGGGCTTACTGAGTAAGGTGAGTGCCCTGGTATGCTTCAATTGTGACCTTCGGGTTGCCAAATGTATCAAAGCAGAGGGGTACTACTTATATGAGTGGGTAATCACCCTTATCCTTGGGTAATCTTGTGAGTTAAATCTTTTGCATGTGATTGATTAAGTTCAGAGAATGATTTTAAAAATTATGTTAACGATTTTCAAATGTTAAATAATATGTTATTGTATAAACTCATGTTAGCCACACAATGTTTTAATATATTATTTCTTCTCTTACCGAGATGTGTCTCACTCAAATATAAATGTATTTTTTTTCAAGACCTCCTTGAGATCGATCTTAGAGAGCTCGAGGTTTTATAGCATTTTTGGGAGATATAAGAAAAAAAAAGGGTATAAATATTTTCATGATGTTTTTGGGAATGCAATATTTTATGTTTTATGTTTTAAGTCTTCTAGATATTATGAATGGTTGTGAAACATATGGGTATTGTGAATACTGAATATTTTTTAGAGATATGTGTATATATGGAAATACAGGTGGATGCATGGTTTATTATGGTGTGTAGGTAGATTTAGAAAACTCTGGTATTATATTTGTTGGAAGATTATAATTATGTTTTCAACTGCGTACATGATATTAGAATGTAGATTATCAGGTAAATGAATGTATTAATAGCACTCAGAGCCCACGTAGGGGGGTCGGGGTGTTACATCTCCCACCCCTTACACAAACAATTATTCCAAGATTCGTATATAAAAGACAAAAAAAGAAAGACAAGAAACATAAATATCCTACGGAAGTCATATAAACCATGAACATCACATTCTATTTTTTCATAGAATATATTCTAGTATAGATTGTTTCTGGGATGCATGAACACATTAAATTAGTTAATGCTTATTGTATGAAGCTCTGGTGTACTCATAAAATTCATTACTGGTTGGATTATTGTGAACTTTCTATTGTAAACACCCAGGTTTGGAGCATATCTATAACGACCTCAAAATTCTTATCATTTTTTAAAATATATATATATATATATACAATAAACATTCCTACGCAACGGAAACATAAATCATAAAACCATTTATACATAAACTGTACAATACCAGATTCTAGAATATACAGACTATACAAAAATGTCCCTCCAATGTCATCTATCCAAGAACATACACTACTCTGACAAAAACTCACCCTATAACCAGGGTGATCTGAGCTATACTCTATTCGCGAGCCTGATCTGCTCGCCTCACTAGTTCACCTGAAAAATGTTAAAATAATGGGGTGAGTCGACACTCAGTAAGTGGAAATATGCTATCACTAGTGTGTGACAACTAAGTTAAGGATACTTTTAAAATATAGCAACTGAACTGTAATGCAACAATCTGTAAAACATATCTTTCAAGTATATCTATCTTTCTCAATTTAAAATACACTGTATCGTCTGTATTTTCTACTTTTCATACTGATAATATCATAATATACTGAAAAACTGTAAACATATATATATATATATAACGGTGCTTTTATCCCTGAGACTCTGTACGTCATGATTTGACCCCTTATGACAGGGTTGTGCGGCTCGTAGGGGGGACTCTATCTGGTTGGCCCTCCAGATAAGTCATCATACTCTACACTACCTCAGCCCGGTCAAACTGCATCCTCTCCTAAACTCGGGACTGGCTACTACCTCGTCAAACCGGTCCCCTCAACCCAGTGTACTGGGGAGCTGCATACTCTCCGAGCACGGCTAACGGTACCCACATACTATCTGAGATATGTGGTTGCACTCTATTTGTATTTAGCAACGGTACCGTGCTCTATAATCTGTATATGTCTGTATATCTTTCCTCAGGGATCCAATACTATATACATATATACATATATACTCTTTTACTATTTTCATCATGTTTCCAAAATTACCATAACTCTATTTTTCTGTACTGTAAATACTATATCTCTGTGTACTGTATCTGTAGCATCTTGATGCTACCTCTGTATATCTATCTGTGTATTCTATTTATATATATACTCTGTCTGTATGTTCTATATGTTATGGTAATAGGAAAAACATGGCATGCTATAACGCTGTATATATATATACTATTCTGAGTATCTGTATACATGTATATGGACATATGTTTATATCTGTTTCATGAAACCATTCATATAAAAGCTGTATAAGCATGTACATTTCTCCGTGAATATAAATCTATATCTATATATTCTGTGTAAACCCATAGACTGGAAAAACTATGTAAATCGTATGTACTGTCAATAACTGTGTATTCAGTATAGTATGATACATTACAAAACTATATAAATTCTTTATCTCATGAAAATCTACTCAGGCCACACAAGCATTTAACTCATATTCTGTATAAATTATATAATAAACTGGTATGAATATATGTTTATAAATTCTCTAATAACTTTATAAAAATTCCTAGCATAGCATATTTCCCTTACCTCAACTTTGAAAAGCCCCTATAAAAATATGGCTTTATACCCGCAAGATTCCTAACTCAACATCCTGAAAACACAATGTCCCAGAACAAAACTTCAGTATTTCTTAGTCTACATCATTTCCTATAACTGCCAGAAAGTCAAAAACTTAATAAAAGACCTTACCCTGAATTTGGGATGAAAATCCAACTTCGTTTTCTCAATGATCCGCTCCGGCAAACTTGTAGAGAATTCTACCAAGAGCGTCGTGGTAGTTTCGGACCATCGATCCGGCGACTGGTGGGGCCGAAAATGAAGAGAGAAGGGAGAGAGAGTCGTAGAGAAAGAGAGAGAGAGAGAGGAGAGAGAGAGATTTCTTAAAAATGAATTTATTCTCGGATTCTCGTATATATATAACAGGAGATTTCGTCGATGAGACCTTGTATTCGTCGACGAGTCCTTCACAAATTTCGTCGACGAGACCCTATATTCGTTGACGAAATTCAGGTTGCCTCAAAACCCTTCTCGGTATTTTCTTGTCGACGAAACCCTGTGTTTGTTGATGAAATTCTGAAGACCTTCGTCGACGAGACCTTGTGTTCGTCGACGAAGCTTGGCAATCTACGGCCTCCTTCTATTTCTGTATCTATTTTTCTCTCTCTTTAATATTTGAATATGAATATTTTTTGGGTTGTTACAATATCTCTATGAAAAATATCCTATTTATAGACAAAATGCTGCCAAAATGTTTCTAAACTGATAAAATTTAGCTATTTAAAATTTTATCTTTTTTTTTTTAACTATGTTCGAATGTCTAATTATTTAGCTATCAAATCATTGATAATTATAGTATGTATACATATATGTTCAAAATTTGTATACAAATTTTTTTTTTATAATTCTTAATTTGTACGGTTTGCGGCTATCACAACATCAGCACGATGCCATGCACTACAGTCATATGCAACTTTTGATTTTTTTTTGGTATTTTTTTTTTTTTTGTTATCAGAATATATGGAATTTCTGTATTTTAATTTGAATTTGTATAATATCTTCGTATTTGAATTTGAATTTTGATTTTTTTTTGTTATCTGAACAGATGAAATTTCTATATTTTAATTGAATTTTTATAATGTATTTGTATATTTGAATTTCGAATCGAATTAGAATTTTCAATAATTTATGATTCTTTTTGTAATTATGGTTTAGTGTTATGTATGCGAAAATGTAATTACAGATTTTTACAAGAATTAATGATTAAAATAATAATAATAATTTTAATTTATTAGTGATGGTTTCAAAACCGTCACTAATAGTAAAGTAGTAGTGACGAATTTCAAAACTATCACTACTAGCAATTATTAGTGATGAATTTAAAAAACATCACTAAAGCCTAAGTATTAGTGACGATTTTGAAACTGTCACTAATAGCGTATCATTAGTGACAATTTTGAAATTCGTCGCTACTACTCTACTATTAGTGACGGTCTTGAAATTCGTCACTATTAGTTTCTAGTAGTGACGGTTTTTAAATTTGTCACTATTACTCTACTATTAGTGACGGTCTCAGAACCGTTACTAATACTCTACTATTAGTCACAATTTTGAGCGGAGCCAATGTAGAATTTATAGTGACGGTGTTAGGATTTTAGCGATGGTTATAATTTGTCACTAATACTCTATTATTAGTGACGCTTTCAAAATTCGTCACTAATAATTATTAATAATCGAAGTTATGGTGACTATTTCAAAACCATTACTAATACTTGTAAAACCATCACTAATACTATTTGTGACGCTTTTGTGATTTTTAGTAACAGTTTTGATCCTTTACTAATAACCTTTTTCTTTTGTAGTGCAATCGGTCATCTTCTATGGCCAACCAAACTCGAAATTCAATTTAAAATATTTGTGTCTGTTCGGTCGACCGACCCTATCCCTCAATTGATTAGAACCTCTCAGGTTCACAATTTTCTTACTGCGATAATCAAGGTTAATTTTTAATTAATATTTTTCAAAATGACTGTCGTGTCCCCAACTGTAATATTTTTAGGGGGCTCTATATGTATATTCCACCATGTTGGAATTGGTGTATTCCCAAAAAAGGGGAAAATTGGATATTTAAAAAATTAGCTCCTAGGTTCAACTAAACCAACAACAGTAATACACAACCTAGGGTCTTTCTAAGCATATACAAATTGTGCAGATAAAATTAATATGTGGAAATTGAATTATGCGCATCATTCACAATATATCGAATACAACATACATGTACATGAATATAAAGTGTTGGAAATTAAAGGTAGACACACGATCTGCTATCGGGGTTCGGCCAATACTACCTACGTCCCCGCCTCAAGCTCACAAGCAAGAGGATTCCACTATGATTGCTCACTTGCGAGTGGAGCGGCACCTAATACAATACCTTATAGGATGGTGCACCTAGTTCTCTTAACTAGGTCTGAACCAGTTCGATGCTCTCCTAACTGGGTTTGAGCAAGTCCGGGACTATTCACAGGGCTAGTCTCTCTCTTCCGACAACCTGTCGGGAATACACAAACATCCTAAGGAAGTCATGTAAACCATAAACATCACATTCTATTTTTTCATAGAATATATTTTGATATAGATTGTTTGTGGGGTGCATGAACACATTACATTATTAGTGTTTATTATATGAAGCTCTGGTGCACTCATAAAATTCATTACTAATTGGATTATTGTGAACTGTTTATTGTAAACACCCATGTTTGGAGCATATCTCTATGGAAAATATCCTATTTATAGACGAAATGATGCCAAAATGTTTCTAAACTAATAAAACTTAGCTATGTAAAATTGTATCATTTTTTTTAACTATGTCCGAATGTCCGATTATTTTGCTATCAAATCATTGATACTTGTAGTACATATACATATATGTTTAAAAATCGTATGCTAATTTTTTTTTTATAATTCTTAATTTGTAAGATTTGCGTCTGCCATAACATTAGCACGAGGCCATGCACTACATTCAGATAGAGCTTTTGATTTTTATTTTTTTTTTTGGTATTTTTTTTGTTATATGAATAGATGGAATTTTTGTATTTTAATTTGAATTTGTATTTGAATTTGAATTTTGAATTTTTTTTTTTGTTTATCAAAGCAAATGGAATTTATGTATTGTAATTGAATTTCTATAATGTATTTGTATTTGTATTTGAGTTTCGAATTTGAATTAGAATTTTCAATAATTTATGAATTTTTTTGTAATTATGGTTTATTGTTATGTATGCGAAAATGTAATTACAGATTTTTAGAGGAATTAATGATTAAAATAATAATAATAATAATAATAATAATAATAATTTTAAATTATTAATGACAGTTTCAAAATCCTCACTAATAGTAGAGTAGTAGTGACAAATTTCAAAACCGTCACTACTAACAACTATTAGTGACTAATTTCAAAAGCGTTACTAAAATACAGAAATTTTGTCACTAATAGCGTATTATTAGTGACGGTTTTGAAATTCGTCACTACTACTCTACTATTAGTGACGGTTTTGAAATTCGTCACTATTAGTTTCTAGTAGTGACGGTGTTTAATTCGTCATTATTACTCTACTATTAGTGACGATCTCAAAACCGTCACTAATACTCTACTATTAGTGACGATTTTGAGCGGAGCCAATGTAAAATTTATAGTAACGTTGTTAAGGTTTTAGTGATGGTTATAATATGTCACTAATACTCTATTATTAGTGGTGCATTTAAAATTCGTCAATAATAATTATTAGTAACTACAGTTATGGCGACTATTTTAAAACCGTCACTAATACTTGTAAAACCACCACTAATACTATTAGTGATGCTTTTGTGATTTTTAATAACAATTTTGATCATTCACTAATAACCTTATTTTCTGTAGTGCAACCAACCATATTCTATTGCCAACTGGACTCGTAATTCAATTCAAAATATCTGTCTATTCTGCCGACCGGTCCTATCCCTTGGTTGACCGAACCTCTTGGGTTCACAACTTTCTTACCGCGATAATCAAGGTTAATTTTTAATTAATATTTTTCAAAATGATCGTCATGTCCCCAACTATAATATTTTTAGGGGGCTCTATATATATTCCACCATGTTGGAATTGGTGTATTCCCAATAGAGGGTGAATTGGGTATTTAAAAAATTATCTCCTAAGTTCAACTAAACCAACATCAGTAATATACAACCTAGTGTCTTTCTAAGCATATACCAATTACGCAGATAAAATTAATATGTGAAAATTAAATCATGTGCAACATTCACAATATATCGAATATAACATACATGTGCAGGAAACAACATGGAGTTCAGAACATGTGGCATATGATAGCTAAGAGTGGATTTGCGAATAAATTTAGTCTAACAGATTTGTATATATTTTCATGTGAAATCTGCAAACCAGTTATGCAGTTTAAAAACATATATGTAAAATAATAATAATAATAATAATAATAATAATAATAATAATAATAATAATAATAATAATAATAATAATAATAATAAGGCAAGAGATAAAGAGTTTTAGTTTTGAAATTAGTTCCTGCCATAAAGTATTAAAATAAATTTCCCTTTTTGATATTATCAATGAAGTACTAAGGGTGATACTTGCCAAAAAAAAAAATGTTAAAGATCATGCAAGCAAGCAAACGTCATTCTGGTTTAGCATTTAAGCACATTCCTAATATAACCAGAATAAACAACGATATGAATCTAAAATATATTAGAAGACTCAGGATCACATGGCAAAGTAAATGACTGTGGCTAATCAACATGTTTCAAATTTTGATTTTCAATCAAGTCAATACATTTTAAAGTATAAGCCACAAAAAAAAAAAAAAAAAAAAAAAAACAAACTTTAACAACACAAATCTAAGCAAAAGGAATATTGGGTAGCATTCTATGATAGGAATTTTAATTTTGTATGCCCCCCCTATCGTTTAGAATCCAAGCTTAGATGTTTTAAAGTGCTTATACCTATCAAATTTTTCTATGCCAAGTAGTATAAGTCTTTTTCCGAGAGCACAACTATACTGAGTATGAATTGATGTTGTTTTTATCATCTGCCCAGTATAGTCTCCCTATATATAGACTATAGATGTATGAGAAAATATATATTAAGGCATGCAATAGTTGATGTTTCAGGGTTTTCGGAAGAGCCTCAATATTCAAAAAGTGAAGTGAAGCATATGGGTCCTTTATGTTCTTTCTATAGGGAAGATGCTCACCTCTCTAAATATATGATGATTATGCCAAGATGAAGTTTAATTTTCATTTAGTTTTCACTCATCATTTCAAAAATATTTTAACATTTATTCCATCATAATCATCTTTGTACAAGGTTTCATTTTGAGAAAATTCCTATCAAAATTTCGATAGCATGTCATCTGTAAATCAGACATTTTCCCATAGAACATGTACCTGATAACAGGTTGTTTTCATCAAGTAGTTCATATAAGGCATGCCAACCTAAAATCCACTGCCAACATACAATTTTCATCATTGCATCCACCATGTAGGAGGCATTTAGACTAAGCAGGCAATCAAGTAACAATTATCAATTCATAAATAATAATCTATCCAACAAAGAATATAAACACTAAAGAGCAGTGGATGGATTTGAGTTCAGTACAGTTCTTATGAAGACATATAGACATAATTGTTATAAGATGATGAGAGCATTTTAATTTATATGACCATGAATTGGAAATGCTCCACCTGATTTATGCACTAATTCATTTTATGCCTTTTGCATTTTCAAGTTCTTTAACCAAGAGTTATAAGATTTTCAACAATTTAACCTTGACTTTGAGTTCTTAGGCTTATTAGACCAAAAAGTCACAATAAATATTTCTTTGAGTCTTCTAAACCAATATTTGCCTCTTTTTCTTATGATTTACAATATGTGAGAGGTCCGAATTCAAATGGTTTTTCATTTTTAAAGTTCATGCATAGGTTTCTCAATCATTTGCATTTCCATATATGTTGAAATCTATTGCAATCATATTAGCCATTTAACTTCATTAAAGTATATGAAGTTCTAAAAGTTTTGACTTAAATTTTGAGAGCTTGTGAGAGGAATATGAATAAATACTCTTACAGATGAAAATTTTCCATTATGTTCATAAGAGTGTTCAGGAGGATTTTCTTAAATGATGCTCTTTGGAGGATGAAAAGTATCCTTTATTTATGATCATAATTTAGAGCAAGATACCGACCAATGAATAGGAAGGATCTTTGCCGGATATGTTTGTGGCGTGGTAAAGATTAGAGGATTTATATCTTAGACTCAAAAGGGAATAATTTGACTTAATCAATAAAGAAAATGATTATGGGAAGAATGGCATTTTTAATTTTTCTAATTTTTGAACTTCTAAATATTACTTTCTCTTAATGCCTTAGCCAAAATCAATTTCATTCACATGTCAAGTTTTGTGTATATTAAATATCATGCCAAGGTTTATTGTTATCTAAAGTTTGTTACTTTTTCACAAATATAAATTTCTATCTATTTCTATACATATAAAATGTATGTTACTATTATATTAGATATTCTTTATTAAAAGAGCATTAACTTTAAGTGTTACCCTTTGCTACAGTTTTAGTTCAAAGTCAATCTTTCTATTCACGTGCGAAATTTAATGTATCTTTAATATCTAAAGTTCGTTAATTTTTTTCTTTGTATAGATATAAATATACAACTTTTTATTCATATAAAACATATTTTTTACTATTTTACTAGATATTCTTCATTAAAAGAGTTATTAACTTACTATAGCAAGGGCATGCACAAGTTAAGAACAAGAAAGGATGTGAGGATGCCCCCAGGGCGTAGCTCAAGTGGTCGAGCGAATTCCGGGTGTGCCTCTCACGAGGTCAGCAATGCGCCTCCCGGGTTCGATTCCTCCCCTGGGCTCCTGGTTTACCCTCCTCGTGGTGATGTGGGGCCGGATCCACGGGGCGTGGGATTAGTCACTGGCCGGTGCGACGGACCGTAAAACGGACGTCGTTGACGGTAGGTGGATACCCGGACGTACCCAAAAAAAAGAAGAAAGGATGTGAGGATAATTAATTACTTATTTGATTAAGTACAACTTTAGTGAAAGCTAAATGTTATCGTGACGAAAGAATATGTTGTTAATTTCGTAGCTACATGATGCAATTACAAGTTTAGTTAATACGTTTTAGTGACAAAATATTTAATTTCTAAAACATAGAAGTTGTCACTAAAAGTTGTGTTTGAAAGTGTGATAGGCTAACTAGATTTTCATTCACATGGGAAATGTAGTGAGGGGATGAAACTTTTGGCGACAAACTAAGTTGTCACTAAATCTATGGTCGAGGTTTTAGCGATGAAATTAATGACTATTGTTGTGACCTCCTAGGAGCACGGAGCCCCGAGGAGGCGAGGGAATAAAATGAGTGATTTTTGGAATTCAAAGTCGCCACTAACTCATTTTCTTTGGTGAGATTAGAACACCTAATTACTACTTATTTGATTGGTCATTAGACTAAACTTAGATCAAAGAGCCAGTAGTCTCAGTCTACATATACTAGGATTGAGATCAGGAGTTCGATTATATGAGTGAAAGATATTAGCAATCCCTACACACTTGTTCTATGAACGGTACCTAATTAATTAAGAATTATCCTCAAATTAAATTTAATAACCTTTAATTTACTCCTTTAAATAGAATTTAAAAAAAAACAAATAAATGTACAGAATTAACAGGGAATTTGAAAACCTGGGCATGTTTTTAGAAATGTCTAATAAGACCTTCAAAAGAGGGGATCTTATTAGAAAATAAACCTCTCAGAGTTGATATAGGTGAGGTATAAAAATACCTTATTGCCCTTTGTATAATCATAGGGACACACCCCTTTTAAAAATCAAGAAAGTATCTTTTAAAAATATTCCTATATTTTTTTAAAAAAAAATTTGTAGAAATTTTTTTGAGCACTTTTGATATATTTTTAAAATTTATGGGATTTCCCAAAGAGGTTTCTTTATTTATTTATTTTTGAGTCAAAATGACTCAAAATATTTTTCTGGACTTCAAAACTATTTTTCTAAAATTTTTTCTATTTTTCTAAATTTTTATGATTTTTCTAACATTTTTCTAAATTTAAAAATTAAATAAATAATATATTTAAACAAAATAAACAATGAACCAGTCTAAATCGGGTCAATCGGTTCATGGGGGGGGGGGGAGTGTGAGGCAGCAAGGGGGGGCCACGTGTCACCTTCAGATGTTGACATGTGTTCGTGTGTATATATACTTTATTATTTTTTTTATTCCCTAGGTAGTGGGGTGACGTCACCACGTGTCATACATTGGATGGCTTTTTCCTTTTTATTTATTTTTTGAAAAGTGAGGATGACATCATGCTAACGTCACCCTTGCCTTGTGTCACACGCCGGGTGGCCTATACTAATGGAAATGGGCGTCTGAACTTTAGTGTGAATGCTTCTGTGTTCAAGAATTGCCCACTGTGGTTGATTCACTATATCTGAATGATTCTCCTTGCTTGCTTCTGTGTGTCTGAATTTTTCTCTGAAATGCTTCCCCGTCTGAACTCCTCTCAAAATTCCCACACTATTTGTACGCGAATTTCTTCTGTAGTTCTTATTGTGACATTCACACTATGAATTTCTCATGTACGCAATACTAAACCTTCAATTTCCAACCCTTTCCTTATATTCAATTTTCCATGCGCTTGCCTTCCTTCCTATAGCAAAATTCTCATCCCTATTGCAATCGGCTGATTTTCTTTCCATATGGGTCCTTGGCCAAATATTGGGGTTGGGAAACATATCAATCTTGCAAATTTTCTCATTAATTCATGAAATTGTTCATATATTCTTCCTTAACTGCTTGATTTCTTTCTAAATTTGTGTGCATGTACCCGCAAAGATCCTTGGGATATTCTTTGCGACTTCCTACATTTTATTTGCCACCCCTATATTTCTATATTTCTATATTTTTCTTGTATTTCTCTTCATTTCCTTGTATTTCCCCTTATTATGGTGTATTTCCCTATATTTGTTATTAACAAAAATCTTGTTATATTTAAGGTCCGGTTAAAATCAAGTGTCTATAGATTTGATTTGTTCTATTACAAAAAAAATCATAATATCAACATGTTTCCAATTATTATGAATTTGGAGGATTTGTAAGATTGCATATAGAACTTCATACACTTCTATTTGATATTATTCTTGATATTTTTAGCCACTATGTTTACTTCATCAATGTTCATAAATCTTTTAATATTTTTTCTCTACTAGTTTGACCTCAATAATTTTTGTTGTTAATGTCCTTGTCTAAAATCATTTTCTATATAGGTTATTTTCCAAAGCCTTTTTTTTATTATTTTTTTATCTCACTGTATCTATACTTATTCATTAAGTCAAACTTACTCTCATAATGGATAAGTAAGTGGAGAAGGTTTAAATGTATTCTTTCCATTGAAGATGTAATTTTTTTTTCCAAATTTTATTTATTCTCCCCCCACCCCCCCCCCCCCCCCAAGTCTAATTGTTATGAAGTGAGTTTTATTCTTATTATTTACTTTTATATCTTATATTTGAAAACAATCTTGATTTGAAACGAAAGCGTAACCAAGTGGAATGTGATTTTCATAAGGTGAGGATATCAAATTTGAGAAATGAAGTCTAAAGATCAAAACAATGACTTGATAATCTCTAATGTAACTTGCAAATATGGTTTTAAAATCCAGGTTGATGGGTAACCTAATAAAGTTACCAATCAGTTTTATGTTGAAAACTATATGTGTTTATTTTCTTTTATGCAAAATAAAAAATATATATTTGAGTAATACCCCAATAAGGTTGTCAAATCCGCCCTTTTCCTCTTCAATTTTTTGTTATTACTGTTGTGACTAGGGATAGGAAAATGATCAATGTATTAATTAGTTTAATGTTTAAAACATTTGGTTTACAATTACGAGACTAGTATTGTTGTGCATTGTGTGTTGTAACTATCTGATAGGCTTTGTGATACGCATTCTCTTATTTGTAATACTACTTTGCATTATGATATATTATGCATGATAGATTCTTATAATGCATTGTATAATGAGACTTTAAATATTATAACATTTTATAGAGAAGATTAACCAACTAACAATAATTTGAAGCTTTTTGTTTTTTTATTAAACTACTAAAATCATAGTTCTCAAAATAATAAAAAGTAAAGTTCTAATCTCACTCTTTCTATTCATTCATTCAAAATAGAAATGTTATCTACATTGTAAATACCATATTCTAACCACTTCCTATTAATCTTTCACAACTCCCCAGATTTCAAGCATTATTTCCAAAATTAATTTCCAACTTCTCAGAGTTTGTGTGCATTATTTGATAAATTGAATGCGCATTCAAGATTTTTTTTCATTGAATTGTATAAATTTTCATTTAATTAATATGTGGCTTTATATTTCTAAATTTATTTTTGTGAATTAGCTTTCCCTGATTGTATGATTTTATTTTTCAGGTTATGGTTATGTTTTTGTGCTTTGATTTTTCATGTTTATTTTGCACTTATTTTTAACCATTAGCATTCATAACAACCAATTCCTTCTTACTACTGATTTTTTGTTTCAATTTTTAGCCCTATGGATTCTTCAATAAAAAACAAAATCGTTGAGCGTGTCTAACATCCTTTTCTTCTTTATTTATTTGACCGTGTCTAACATCTTTTTCTTCTTTATTTATTTTACCCCCCAACTTCCTCCCTCCAAATTCAAATAAGCTAGAGTTATCCTTTACCACCACCAAACAATCATTTACTTTAGTCATGGCTACATCTCTTCTTTTTCTTCTTACTCTCCTCCACTTACCTATTTATTCATTCCAAATAGAAATGTCATCTACATCTTAAATATCAAATTCTAACTATTTCTTGTTAATCTTCTGCAACCCTAGATTTCAAGCATTAATGCCAAAATTATTCTTTAACTAGCTTCTTAGTGTTTTTGTGCATTATTTGATGATTGGAATAGATATTCAAGATTTTTTTTTTCATTTGAATTATATGAATTTTCATTTAATTTATGGTTCTATATTTTTAAATTTTATTGTGAGTTATCTTTCCACGATTGTATGATTTAATTTTTCTGGTTATGGTTATATTTTTATACCTTGATTTTTCATGTCTATTTTGCCCTTGATTTTAACATTGTTTTCTCACAACAATTAATTCCTTCTTCGTTTTGACTTTTCATTTCAACTTTCACCCCTATGGATTCTTCACTAAAAAAATGTCACCATTGAGTGTGTCTAACTCCCCAACCCCCTTTTTTTACTTATTTGAACCCCTCGATTTCCTCCTTCCAAATTCATAAAAACCATAGCTACTCTTCACCACCATTAGACAATCATTTTCAAATTATCATAGCTAAATCCTTTCTTTTTCTTCTTACTCTTCTCCTCTTTCCCCTACTTCTACCTTTTAACTTTGGTAACTTTTCTCTTCTCTTTCCATCCTCTATTTTTCTTCATTTGGTTGAAAAGGAAATTAAAGACAGGAAAGGGAACGGAAAAGTTAAATCTTTTATTTTTCTAGGCAACCAAACAAGAACATGCGTTTTTAGTTTCTACTTAACCTCCAAATTCTACTTTGATTTTTTCATAGCATAAGTACATTTTGAAGGAATATTTACAATCAATTCATTTCCTGCATACTTTTTTTATAGGTGCAATTTTTTTATACTGCCAAATGATCAAGAAAATTTAATAATTACTTGATTAAAGGGGGAAGAGAAGGGGGGGGGGGGGGGGAAAAAAATCACAATGAATTGGTCTTACTGACTTTGGTAAAGAAAAAACTCAAAACGTATGTCGTTATAAAAACACTTGGTGTGTGGAAAGGCTTTATGATTTGATACAAAATTGTTATCAAGTATACCATTTGCCTGCAAAAATGTGAATTACAACTCTATATAAGAAGGGAATACTCTACTCAGCCATATTTCTTTTTTCATGAACATTTACTACTAGAAGTTCATAAAATAGTCCAACAATTACAACTTCCAAAATTTGGGCCTATTTTTCGCGATTGACCCAAGCAAGCCCTTAATTTTAAAATATTTGAACATATTGTGCTGTATAGCAGTGTCCATTTCATATATATGGATTGAAGTTTAACAAAAAATAATGGTTTGATTTCTTAAATTAGTAGGCTATGGTGGCTCCAAGAATGTGTTTAAAAGTGACTCGAAGAAGTCCTCATCATTGATTTAACCCTTATGATCAATGTAAGAGTTTTCAAAATTTATTCTACAATAATTAGTAGACAGTGTCTAAATTGGTGTATTCCCAAAGAGAGGGGGTGAATTGGGTATTAAAAACTTATTGGCTGATTTAAACATTTGCGTCAATTCACCACATATCATATCCCATACAAACTACATGCGCGTATGTAAAATAATTTAAGCAATGAAAATCGACATACACATATGCAGTATTTATTATTTAAATTGAATATGTGTATGTAAATAGTTATGACAATAAATATGAATAGGCATACACGTGCGGAAATTAAAGGGCAGGAATTTAAATAAGATAGAGAGAGACACACACAGTATTTTTAATTGAGGTTCGGCCAAACCATCCTACGTTCCCGTCTTGGGAATACCCCCGAAGAATTCTACTAACCCTGCTCACTAATTACCGGGTGGAGCAGAAACTGTTTACAATGTCCTTATGTGGCAGACACTCCCCAGCTCACTTAACAGGTGGAACCGACACCTTGCACACTTTCTCAGGAGGGTGCATCTCCTAGTTCTCCTAACCGAATCTGAACCAATCCGAGACTTTCTTAACCGGATCTAACTCTATCCGGTGCTATCCTAACCGGGTCTGAGAAAATCCAGTGCATGTTACAGGCAAGTGCAAACTTCTTCCAACCACATGTCGGGAATATAAAAAAAAATAAAGTTTTGTGTACAAATTAAATGCTTCTACAAAAAGTTAGGATGTACAATAATGAAGCTCTTAAAATGCACTTTATAATGATATGAAATTTATGCACAGTAGAACCTAGGGTGTTTTTCTCAAACTAAATATTTTCAATCTTTGAAATATAATGTATATAATAAATGCTTCAAAGATTTAAACCATAATAAGATTTTCTTAAAAATATTTTATCAAGGAATAACGGGAGAACCTAGGGTTTTTAGCTGAAAAAGGATTTTAGCCAATAAGCACAAGTAAGCTTATGAATCTTGCAATGAATGTGCAAAGATTCACAATGTCATAATCAATTTCTTCACAAAGATATTAATCAAAGAAAATATGGGAGAAACTCTAAACCTACTCTCAAGAATAATTTTCAAACTAAAAGCTCAAGAGAGAGTAAGTGCTTTTGAAGCGGAAAATGCCGAAACAAATATAAATGCTCTCTTTGAAAGATTTTCCAAAGAGTAATAAAGAGAGTTGGGAGAGTATAAAAATTTGCCCCATAAATTTTTTGCAAAGAAAAAGTAGGGGGGAACTTTGATTAAGTAAAAAATTTGAGAGAGAAATTTGCTAATCAAAGTTGCTAATCAAAGCTTATGAAGGGGTATATATTGATTTTCAAAAACATATGACCATTAGGGACACAGTGGGCATTTTGGAAATGTTTAGTTATGAAATTAATTATATTTCAGTGCTTAAAAAAATTTCCAACCCAAGCGGTTCTGTCGGTTGACCTTCAGTGTCGGTCGACCGAACACACAATCATTTTGAATTTTGAACTAGGTTCAGTCGCCTGTGGGAGATGACCAATCGATCGAGACAAGGGTGATTCCGAGCCTTTATAGGTTCGATCGACCGTGGCCTAAGACCGGCTTGCCGATTCTTGAGGGTCGGTCGACCGAGGGCATTTGAATTAAGGTGGTCGGTCGGCTGAGGAATGTGGAAAAGTCAAATTCATAGTTCGGTCGACTATGGAAGCTAAATTCAAAATCGGTTGGTCGACTGAGGCTTTGACTTTGGTCAATTTCTCAGGTCGGTCGACTAAGGCTTTTTAAGCCTAAGAGGGTCGGTCAACTGAGCCTTTTAATTGAGCCAAAAAATCCAACATCAGTCGACCAAAGTCTTTGCAAAATTAATTTTTTAGCCCTATTTTTTACCTTAATCTATTTTGAAAACCTTAGTATAAGTTTAGTTTTAAGAACAAGGTTTTTCCTGAAAATATTGGGTGCCCTAAGGTCAGTCTACGGCCTTTGATTCCCTACGGTCAGTTTATGGTTTGTCCAGTCTAAGCATTCAACCATATCATGCAAATGCATGCATTATTATATACCAAAGATAAAATAAAAAATAAAAATAAAATAAAAAAATAAATGCATTTACTGTTAAAAACATGTCTTCTTCTTCTTCTTCTTCTTATTCTTCTTCTTCTTCTTCTTCTTTTGCTTTTCCATCTTCATGGAATATGCCAGATGATGTGTTCTTTGAGTTCCGTTAGGAATCCATCTTCAAACCCTTTATGTGTGTGTTAAATTATAACATGTTCAAGCACTCAATACACACATAAGATACATGTGGTTTGTTAGCATCAAAAATAGGGATCGGGTTCAAAAAGTCACCAGACAGTGAATTGCATGTTTATGCATTCAATAGAGAACAAGGACTTTGGTTCACATATTTGGTTTAAGAAACTAAAAATTATTATTTTCTTATTTAAATATTGCTAACACATGTAGTTAATCGATGATATAATAATCAAAAATTAAAATCCTTTATTTCAAAAGACCATTTTCCCATATACAAGTATCCTGCAAATCTACTCTACTCTATGATAGACTTTAAATTAGAATCTATAGTTATATATGTTGGAATTTGTGTGATCCCAAGAGGGGGGTGCATTGGATATTTAAAAACTTTTCGGCTAATTAAAACATTTTGATTCACCACAGTTCATATCACATTCAATATTAAAAACGTGTATGTAAAATGATTAAACTATCAGTGCAAGCATACATGTGAGCAGTATATCTCATTTAAATTATATGTGTGCATGCAAATAATTATAACTGTGAATAAAAAAACATATACATACAGAAATTTGAGTGCATAAATGTAAATGAGAGAGAGAGAGAGAGAGAGAGATAGAGAGAGAGAGAGAGAGAGAGAGAGAGAGTGACACACATATTTGTTATCGAGGTTTGGCCAAACCAGCCTACGTCCCCACCTCGGGCATACCCCCCAAGGATTCCATTAACCCTACTCACTTAAACGGGTGGAGTAGAAGCCGTTACTACCTCTCCTTACGGGGCGAGGTATACACCATCTCAATTATAAGGTTGAGCCCAACTTGTCTCACTTACGGGGCTAAGACTCCCCAGTTCAAATTCCGGGCTGAACCCAACTCGTCTCATTAAAAACATTGTTGTACATAATAAAATTCTTCTTAAAATACAAGCAAAGATGTGCAACATTAAGCTCAATACATGCACTCTCTTATGATATGCAATAATGTTCAGTAGAGAAATGATGTTTTTCAAAACAAATAATTCAATTTTGATGAAAGATATATATGATAAAATGTATCAAAGATTTAAACCCTAATAAAATATTCTCCTAAAATATTTTCCAAATACGAACCAGAGAACCTGAGGTTTTTGCTCTAAAAATATTTTTGTGAAAACTAATATACAAGATCTTTGATGTTATATGAAACGTGCAATAAAGGGTTCAAAGATTAAATGTAAAACAAATATTTTCTCCAATAAAGATTTGCAATAAAGGATGTTTGGAGAAGTTCGGATTTGTGCTCAAAACATGTTTTTGCAATAATCACAATTTAAAAACAAATGCCCAAACAAAAATAAATACTCTCTTTCAAAAGATTTTTCAAAAAGTAATGAAAGAGTTGGAGAGTAAAAAATTTAACCCCAAAATATTTTTTGAAAAGAAAGTGTAACTGGGGGATCTTGATTACAAAATATTTAAGAGAATTTTTAAAGCTAATCAAAGTTACTAATCTAAAGTAATGAAGGGGTATTTATAGTTTTTCTAAAACTTATGACCGTTGGGACACACTGGGTATTATTAGATTTGTTTAATTAAATTTTAACCTCATTTACCATAGTTAATTCTTGGCAACCTGAGAGTTTCGGTCGCCTGGTCCCTAGGGCCGGTCACTCGAATAGACACAGAGAAAAGTTAACTTTTTGACTTCGGGTGCCCAAGGGTGAGTCCGGGTGGCTGGGCCAAGGCGATTTGCCAAACGTTCGAGGTTTGATCGCTTAGCGAACGGTTCAGTCTACTAAACCTCATAATTTAATCGCTCGAGCCTATTTTGAACTAAAAGTTTGGTCACTCGGGGATAGTGGAAAAGTAGCTTGCAAGCATTCGGTCGATCGGGGGCAGTTAGTTCAATTTAAGTTCGATCGCTCGGGCCATAGTCAACTTGTTGACTTTTTGGCCAACAGAGTATTCGGTTGACCGAGGTCTATAACACATAAATAGTTCCATTGCCTGAGGCTTTCAATTAATCCTAAAACCCTAACGTCGCCCCTAAGGACTATTTATGGCCTTTGGTTCCCTATGGTCAAATTACGGTCATCTGAGTATTCAAATCATATCATACATATGCATGCATTATTACAGACCAAATAAAAATTAAATGCAATACAAATTAAAATCAAAATGTCTTCTTCTTTTGCTCTTCATTTTCCATGAAATTCGCCAAGAGTGTATGAGCGTTGTCCCTGCTGGCTTCCATTTTTTGGTATCTTATGTTCTTGCTAAAATGATAACTTATTCACACACTAAATGCACACATAAGATACCGATGGTTTGTCAGCATCAAAATAGAAATCAGACTCAAAACGCCAACAATATATTAATTTCATCTCATCCTTTATTCTTTGATAATACTTTATTTTCTAGCATCTATTTGAAAAGTATGTAATTTGAGTTCACATATTTGTTGAATCATAATTTGAATTTGAATTATTTTTTCAGTCCAATAAACTTATAAATCAATTTATCCACGTGCAAAGCACGTACATCCAACTAGAAAAAACAATATATATATATATATATATATATATATATATATATATAACCTTACCAATTATACACTTTTACTTGTAAGATGGATGAATCTTTGATTCTTTTCCCTTCCTTCTGTGTGTACTTGTGTGTGTGTGTGTGTGTGTGAGAGAGAGAGAGAGAGAGAGAGAGAGAGAGAGAGAGAGAGAGAGAGAGAGAGAGAGAGAGAGAGAGAGAGAGAGAGAGAGAGAGAGAGAGAGAGGGTGGCACACTTGGATCCACAACCCTAGAATTGATGCATGTAGAGAATAATTTTTTTTTTTTTCAAATGTCAAATATTTGAATTTTCATTGCTTGCATTGAGATTTATTTCTTAAAGATAAAAGTTTTTTTTTTTTTAATAAAAGTCAAAACTCTTTTTGTGTATGTATATATGTGTGTATTTGTAATATTATCTTTAGATGTGGTTAGATTAATTGAATTTCTCTTAATACGTATCCCTCATCATGTGCCAAAACACTTTTTTGCACAATATACGAAAAAAAGAAAAAAATTATAGGAAGGGTGGCATTTTTTCTTTATCTAATTTTTGAACTTCTAAACGATGCTTTCTTTTAATGTTTTAGTTAAAGCCAATTTCATTGGCATGCCCAGTTTTGTGTATATTTAAGACCCGCTAAGTTTTATTATTATCTAAAGTTGTTACTTTTGCACAAATATAAATTTATATCTTTTTCTATTCATATAAAACATATCTTTTTCTATTATTATCGACTGAACCAGGGGTGATTCCGATCCTTCGTAGGTTCGATCGACCGTAGCCTAAGGCCGATTTGTCAATTTTTGAGGGTCGGTCGGCTGAGGAAGGTGGAAAAGTCAAATTCATAGTTCGGTCGACCATGGAAGTTGAATTCAAAGTTGGTCGGTCGACCGAGGCTTTGACTTTGGTCAATTTCTCAGGTCGGTCAACTAAGGCTTTTTAAGCCAAAGAGGGTCGATCAACTGAGCCTTTTAATTGAGTCAAAAAATCCAACGTCGGTCGACTAAAGTCTTTGCAAAGTTAATTTTTTTTAGCCTTGCTTTTTACCTTAATCTATTTTGAAAACCGTAGTATAAGTTTAGTCTTAAGAACAAGGTTTTTCCTAAAAATGTTGGGTGCCCTAAGGTCAGTCTACGACCTTTGATTCCCTACGGTAAGTCTATGGTTCATCCAGTCTGAGCATTAAATCATATCATGCAGATGCATGCATTATTATATACCAAACATAAAAAACTAAATGCATTTACTGTTAAAAACATGTCTTCTTCTTCTTATTCATGGAATACGCCAGATGATGTGTTCTTTGAGTTCCGTCAGGAATCCATCTTCAAACCCCTTATGTGTGTGTTAAACTATAACCTATTCAAACACTCAATACACACATAAGATACATGTGGTTTGTTAGCATCAAAACAAGGATTGGACTCAAAAAGTCACCAGACAGTGAATTGCATGTTTATGCATTCAATAGAGAACAAGGACTTTGGTTTGCATATTTGGTTTAAGAAACTAAAAATTATTATTTTTTATTTAAATATTGCTAACACATGTAGTTAATTGATGATATAATAATCAAAAATTAAAATCCTTTATTTCAAAAGACCATTTTCCCCTATACAAGTATCCTACAAATCTACTCTACTCTATGATAGACTTTAAATTAGAATCTATAGTTATATATGTTGGAATTGGTGTGATCCCAAGAGGGAGGGGGGTGAATTGGATATTTAAAAACATTTCGGCTAATTAAAACATTTCGATTCACCACAGTTCATATCACATTCAATATTAAAAACGTGTATGTAAAATGATTAAACTATCAATGCAAACATACATGTGTGAAGTATATCTCATTTAAATTAAATGTGTGTGTAAACACCCCATTTTTACCCAGGCCCGATATGATTATTATTATTATTATTATTATTATTTACATTGTTATTATTACTTCATTTTTATTTTTATTTTTATTTTTTGCTATAATTATTATTATTATTATTTTATTATTGTCATTTTTACTATTACTATTAGTATTATTATTATTACTAGTCTTATTATTATTATTTTATTGATAGTATCTTTATTATTTTTACTTTTACTACAATTATTTATTATTATTGTTATTATTACCTTATTGATTTTATTATTATTATTATAATAATTATTATTACTATTACTATTTTCATTATTACCATAATAGTAAAAGCAAAAAAAAAGAAAAGAAAAATAAAAATAAAATCAAAAAGGAAGTTTTTTTTAGGGTTTACAGAATTTTTTTTTATAAAAGGGGGGCATAGCCAAGCCAAAGGGGAGGAGGCACAGACCAAAGAAAGAAAAATCTTACCTTACAGTCTTGTGCGGCGGCAATGGAGTCGTTGGCGTTTGCGCAGTCAACTAGATGAAACCAATCGAGTAACGATTTCTTATCCGATTAATGCGAAACTTTATGAGGTGTTTCCTAACCCTTTCATCTTAATTTTCACCGTTCAGATTCTTCTTTTGAGTTTTCTCCCTTTGTGTTAATGTCTTGCACAGCCGTATTACCGCTGCAGCAGTGGAGTCATTAGTGTCTGCGCATCGAACTGGACGAAGCCAATCAAGCAGCGATTTCTTATCCGATCAATGCGAAATTTTACGAGGTCGTTTCTAACCCTTTCTTCTTAATTTTCACCGTTCAGATTCGTCTTTTGAGTTTTCTCCCTTTGTGTTAATTTCTTGCAAAGTCGTATCACCGCCGCAGCAGTGGAGTCATCGGCGTCTGCGCATTCAACTAGACGAAGGCAATCGAGCGGCGATTTCTTATCCGATCAATACGAAATTTTACCAGGTTGTTTCTAACCCTTTTATCTTAATTCTCACCATTCAGATTATTATTTTAAGTTTTACAATTTCATTTTAATTTATTACATAGCTGTCTCACCGCCGCAGCAGTGGAATCGTCGGTGTATGCGCATTCAACTAGATGAAGCCAATCGAGCGGCGATTTCTTATTTGATCAATCTGAAACCTTACTCGATTGTTTCTAACTCTCCCTTGTTAATATTTACTGATTTGATTAATTTCTTTGAGTTTCATCTCTTGGACAACTTGTCCACACACACACAAACACACACATGCACGTGTGATGTTTTTGTAATTTGTTTATATGTATATTTTTTTCTTCTTAATGTTATTTTGTATATATATTGCTATTGCGTATATATTGATGTTCATTATTGTTTATTATTTATTTATTTCTTGTATACGATTGTATTATCATTTTGTTGTGTTCATAACATTGTTGTGGAATTTTTAATGCTATAATATTTATTTGAATAAATGATATTTATATTTAGCAACTTAGAATTGTAAGTAGCATTATACATTTAATTTAGTATTTTAGGTGACCGTGTACATTTAGTAATATAACATTTTAGGTAATATTATATATTATTATTATATTTTTAGTATGTTAATATACAAGGTATTAATTATTATGGTAAGTTTAATATTTTAGGTAATATTTTTTGTGTTTTGGTATCATGCTATTATATGGTATGTTTAGTATACATAGTATTATAGTAATCTATTACGTATTATATTATTTGTGGATATTTATTATTATTATTATCGTAATTATGTGTATTATGGTATGTTTAAGTATTTTTGTTTATAACGCACATGTAGTATTTTAATATTTGCTCATTATCTTAGTCTATATTATTGTTTATATTCTACTATTATTGGTATGTTAGATATTTTAGCTTCTATTATATATGTTGATTAGTATGTATTTTGGTATCCTAATATTCTAGTTTATTACTATTTTATTTACTTATTTATTATGTTTAAATTATTATATCTATTATTAAAACCTCCCATACTAATATTTTCCTGTAAAACTTTTACTTACAATTTTAAAATGTGGGAGCGTATTTTCTTAAATAATTTTGATTTTATAATCCCTATGATTTTATTGCGGGGGTATGAGCCTTCGGGCTTCACGTATCCTAAGCTCTGAGGGATTATATATGTATATATTATCTTTATTTATTTATTTATTTTTCACATTTATTTATAAATTCATAAAATAGGAGTAATTTGAAGAATTATCAGATTAACTTAGGGATAATTTCAAATTAATTAGGTACCGTTCGTAAGAACGGGCGCGTAGGGGGTGCTAGTACCTTCCCCTCGCGTAACCGAACTCCCGACCCCAACTCTGGTAATGTAGACTGATTCTACCCCTAACGGGGTAGTAATCATGTGTTCTAACCGCACTAAAGGTTAGTGGCGACTCCGACATCCATGTTTTTCCACACCATATTAAAATTAATTTTTAATTTCGCCGCTCGGGGCACACGCGCTCCCGGGACGTCGCGACAGTGTGCATGCAAATAATTGTAACCGTGAATAAACAAACATATACATACATAAATTTAAGTGCGGAAATGTAAATGAGAGAGAGAGAGAGAGAGAGAGAGAGAGAGAGTGACACACATATTTTTTATTGAGGTTTGGCCAAACCAACCTATGTCCCTGCCTTGGGCATACCTCCCATGGATTCCACTAACCCTACTCACTTAAACGGGTAGAGTAGAAGTCGTTACAACCTCTCCTCGCGGGGCGAGGTAAGCGCAGCTCAATTACAAGGTTAAGCCCAACTTGTCTCACTTACGAGGCTGAGACTCCCCAATTCAATTTTCGGACTGAAGCCAACTGTTCTCACTAAAAAAAATTTTGTGCATAATAAAATGCTTCTCAAATACAAGTGTAGACACCCTATTTTTGCCCTAACCAAATAGAATACGGGGGCCCCTATTATTATTATTATTATTATTATTATTATATTATTAGTATTTTTATTATCATTATTATTATTATTTTTCATTTTTATTATTATTACTAGTACTTTTATTATTTTTATTTTATTTTTACTTTAGTATAATTATTTTTGTTTTCCATTTATTTTATTGTTATATTATTATTATTATTATTATTATTATTATTATTACTTTTTGTATTATTACTCTATTATTATTATTATTATTATTATTATTATTATTATTATTATTTTACTGATATTATCTTTATTATTTTTACCATTATTATTTATTAGTATTTACTATTAATAGTATTATTATTATTATTATTATTATTATCTTATGGATACTTATATTATTATGATAATTATTATTATTATTATTTCCTTTTTCATTATTACCATAAGAATAAAAGTAAAAAAAAAAAAAAAGGGAAAATCAAAGAAGGAAGGTGTATTAGGGTTTTCATTTTTTTTTTTTATTATAAAGCAAAGGGGGGGCGCACAAGAGCGACACAGGCAGCGCACAGATGGCCAAAGAAACCAAAAAAAAACCCTAGCCTTTCTCCTCTGCACAGCAAGGCAGCGCACAGGCCCAGCAACTCTCTCACGCACAGCCGCCACGCCTCTCCGTTCCGAGCAATAGCTTCATCACCCGATCGCCTTCCTACAACACGGCAAACTCCGGTTGCTGCAAGCCGGCGACCTCTGCAACTCCATCTCGCCACCATTCCGGCCATACGGGATCACCGATCACCTCAGAACCAACCCCGGCGAGCACCATTCTGCAACCGCCGGAGACCCTCTGCAACACTGCCAGCCCCTATCCTCGGCCAACCACCACACCAGTAGCAGCGGCCCTCTACCACAGTTGCGGTAGTTCCCCCCGAGCACCACAGCACACACAGCAACACAGCACACACACTGCACACACACAGCGCACACACACACAGCAACACACACACACACATCACACACACACAGCGACACACACACACACAGCACACACAGAAACACACACACACAGCACACACAGAAACGCACACACTCAGCACACACGCACAGCACACACAGAAACGCACACACACAGCACACACACACAGCAAACACTGTAAAACACACACAGCACACATATGTTTTTATTATAAAGTTTAAATTTTGCTTGGTTATTGTTTTAGGATTTTTAAAAATTAATGTCCATATTTATAAATACTAATTTGTTTATCTTCATTATTGTAGGATTTTTTTTCTTTTTATTGCCAAGGTAAGATTGTATTTGTAATATTTTTTGTGGTCATATTTTATTTTATTTTTTTAGTGCACACTATTCAAGTTGTATGTATAACATGTATTCTTAGGTTTCGGGTTATTATCTTGTTGCGGTTCTTATGTGTAAGATATTTTTTTATTTTATTCATGCTTATATTGTATATTAACCTTATATTATATTATTAGTATTTTAGAATTTTGGTCATGTTATATATCATGTTAGGATTTTTAGTAGATTAGTTGTAGTACATGTGGTATTTTAGAACTATAGTTGTATGTGTATTTAGTATTCTAGAATGTTAGCCATATTAGGTATTTAACAACTTAAGATTTATAAGTAACATCATACATCTAATTTAGTATTTTAGGTAACTTTTAAAATAGCATCTTGAGTAATACTATATATTTATTATTATGATATTTTTAGTATGTTAATATATAATGTATTATTTATTATGGTAAGTTTAATATTTTAGGTAATGTAGTATATTTGGTGTTTTGGTATCATGCTATTTTAGTATATATAGATTTATAGTAATTTGTTATGTATTATAGTATTTGTGGATATTTATTATTATTATCGTGATCATGTGTATTGTGGTATGTTTGAGATTTTTTTGTTTATAACGTACATGTAGTATTTTAATATTATCGTATTGTCATTATCTTAGTCTATATTATATATTTTATATTCTACTATCATTAGTATGTTGGATATTTTAGCTCGTGTTATATATTTAGTCTTATAGTATGATGGTATGTTTAGAATCTTAGCAAATACCATATATTTATATCTAGTATTTTGTATTGTGTTAGTTTTAGTATTTTAGATTGTATTATACATGTTGATTAGTATGTATTGTGGTGTCTTAATATTCTAGTTTATTACTATTTTTTATCTTTATTATTATGTTTAACTTATTATATCTATTATCCAAAACCTCCCAAACTAGTATTTTCATACTTAGGAAAACCCATAAAATTTCTAAAATTTGGGAGTGTATTTTATAAAGTATTTTTGATTTTTTAATCCCTATGATTTAATTGCGGGGGGGTATTAGCCTTTGGACTTCACGTACCTTAAGCTCTGAGGGAATATATGTATATATTTATTTATTTTTCATAGGTATTTATAAATTCATAAAAAGGAGTAATTTAAAGACTTATTAGATTAACTTAGGGATAATTTCAAATTAATTAGGTACCATTCGTAAGAACGGGCGCGTAGGGGGTGCTTGTACCTTCCCCTCGCGTAACCGAACTTCCGACCCCAACTCTGGTAATGTAGACCGATTCTACCCCTAACGGGGTAGTAATCATGTGTTCTAACCGCACTAAAGGTTAGTGGCGACTCCGACCTTTTCCATGATTTTCCTTGAAAATATAAGGATTTTGATTTCGCCGCCCGGGGCACACGCGCTCCCGGGACGTCGCGACAATAAGCAAAGATATACAATATTAAGCTCAATACATGCACTCTCTTATGATATGCAACAATGCTTAGTAGAGAAATTGTGTTTTTTTTTTTAAAAAAATAATTCAATCTTTGATGAAAGATAAATACGATAAGATGTATCAAAGATTTGAACCCTAATTAAATATTCTCCTAAAATATTTTTCAAATACGAACCAAAGAACCTAGGGTTTTTGCTTTAAAAATATTTTTGCAAAAACTAATATACAAGATCTTTGATGTTATGTGAAACATGCAATAAAGGCTTCAAAGATTAAATGTAAAACAAATATTTTCTCCAATAAAGATTTGCAATAAAGGATGTTTGGAGAAGTTAGAATTTATGCTCAGAAATGCTTTTGCAATAATCACAATTTTAAAACAAATGCCTAAACAAAAATAAATACTCTCTTTCAAAAGATTTTCCATAGAGTAATGAAAGAGTTGGAGAGTAAAAAATTTAACCCCAAAATGTTTTTTGAAATGAAAGTATAAGTGGGGGAACTTTGATTACAAAATGTTTGAGAGAATTTTGAAAGCTAATCAAAGTTACTAATATGGAGTAATGAAGGGGTATTTATAGTTTTTTCTAAAAATTATGACCGTTGGGATACGCTGGGTATTATTAGATTTGTTTAATTAAATTTTAATCGCAGTTACTGTAGTTAATTCTTGGCAATCGGAGAGTTTTGGTCCCCTGGTCGTTAGGGACAATCGCTTGAACAAACATACAGAGAAAACTTAACTTTTTGACTTTGGGTGCCCGAGGGTAAGTCCGGGTGGCTAGGTCAAGGCGATCTTCCAAACATTCGAGGTTCGATCGGCCAGTGAATGGTTCAGTCTACCAAACCTCACAATTTGGTTGCCCAAGCCTATTTTGAACTAAAAGTTCGGTCACTCGGGAATAGTGGAAAAGTAGTTTATAAGCATTCTGTCAATCGTGGGCAGTTAGTTCAATTTAAGTTCGGTCGCCCGAGCCATAGTCAACTTGGTGACTTTTTGGCCAACAGAGTATTCGGTCAACTGAGAGCTATAACACATCAATAGTTCGATCGCACAAGGATTTCAATTAACCCTAAAACCCTAGCGTCGATCGACCTAGCCCTAAGGTCTATATATGGCCTTTGGTTCCCTATGGTCAAACTACAGTCATCAGAGTATTCAAATCATATCATACATATACATGCATTATTACAGACCAAATAAAAAAATTAAATGCAATACAAATTAAAATCAAAATGTCTTCTTCTTTTGCTTTTCATTTTTCATGAAATTCGTCAGGAGTGTATGAGCTTTATGTCCCTATTGGCTTCCATTTTTTGGTACCTTATGTTCGTACTGAAATGATAACATGTTCACACACTAAATGTACACATAAGATATTGGTGGTTTATCAGCATCAAAACAGAGATCAAACTCAAAAAATCAACAATATATTAATTTTATCTCATCCTTTATTCTTTGATAATACTTTATTTTCTAGCTTGTATTTGAAAAGTATGTAATTTGAGTTTATATTCACATATTTGTTGAATCATAATTTGAATTTGAATTATTTTTTCAGTCCAATAAACTTATAAATCAATTTATCCATGTGCAACGCACGTACATCCAACTAGAAAAAATAAAATATATATATATATATATATATATATATATAACCTTACCAATTATACACTTTTACTCGTAAGATGGATGAATCTTTGATTCTTTTCCCTTCCTTTTGTGTGTATTTGTGTGTGTGTGTGTGTGTGTGTGTGTGAGAGAGAGAGAGAGAGAGAGAGAGAGAGAGAGAGAGAGAGAGAGAGAGAGAGAGAGGTGGCACACTTGGATCCACAACCCTAGAATTGATGCATGTAGACAATACTTTTTTTTTTTTTTCAAATGTCAAATATTTGAATTTTCAATATTACTTGCATTGAGAATTATTTCTTGAGGATAAAATTTTTTTTTTTAATAAAAGTCAAAATTTTTTTTTTATATGTATATATGTGTGTATTTGTAATATTATCTTTTGATGTGGTTAGATTAATTGAATTTCTCTTAATACATATCCCTCATCATGTGCCAAAACACTTTTTTGCACAATATACAAAAGAAAAAAAAAAGATTATAGGAAGGGTGGCATTTTTTTTTTATCTGATTTTTGAACTTCTAAACGATGCTTTCTTTTAATGTTTAGTTAAAGCTAATTTCATTGGCATGCCAAGTTTTGTGTATATTTAAAACCAGCTAAGTTTTATTATTATGTAAAGTTGTTTACTTTTGCACAAATATAAATTTATATGTTGTTACAATTACACTAGATATTCTTCATTAAAAGAGTAATAATTTTAAGTGTTACTCTTTGCAAAAGTTTTAGTTTGAAGTCAATTTTATTCACATGTGAGATTTTATGTATCTTTAATATCTAAAGTTTGTTAATTTATTTCTTCATTGATTTAAACATGTACCGCCCTTCCACCCCCCCCCCCCTTTTTTTGAATAACGTGGGGACTCCAACCACCAATGAGCCCTTCAAACCCCCTAGCGCGGCACCAACCCCTCGGAGTGAGCACCCCCAGAGGACGCCCCGGAGTTAAGTTATCTTTCCACGATTGTATGATTTATTTTTTCAGGTTATGGTTATATTTTTATACCTTGATTTTTATGTCTATTTTGCACTTGATTTTAACATTGTTTTCTCACAACAATTAATTCCTTCTTAGTTCTGACTTTTCATTTCAACTTCCACCCCTATGGATTCTTCAATAAAAAAATGTCACCATTGAGTGTGTCTAACTCTCCCCCCCTCCCCCCGTCCCTTTTTTTTTTTTTAAACTTATTTGGACCCCTCTATTTCCTCCTTCCAAATTCACAAAAACCATAACTACTCTTCACCACCATTAGACAATCATTTTCAAACTACCATAACTAAATCCCTTCTTTTTCTTCCTACGCTTCTCCTCTTTCCCCTACTTCTACCTTTTAACTTTGGTAACTTTTCTCTTCTCTTTCCATCTTCTATTTTCCTTCATTTGGTTGAAAAGGAAATTCAAGCTCAGACAAGAAAGGGAATAGAAAAGCTAAATCTTTTATTTTTCTAGGCAACCAAACAAGAACATGCATTTTTAGTTTCTACCTAACCTCCAAATTCTACTATGATTTTATCATAGCATTAGTGCGTTTTGAAGGAATTTTTACAATCAATTCATTTCTTGCATACTTTTTTTATAGGTGCAATTTTTTTTTTTATAAAACTCAAAACGTATGTTGTTATAAAAAAACTTGGTGTGTGGAAAGACTTTATCATTTAATACAAAATTGTTATCAAGCGTACCATTTGCCTGCAAAAATGTGAACTACAACTCTATATAAGAAGGGAATACTCTACTCAGCCATATTTCTTTTTTCATGAATATTTACTACTAGAAGTTCAGAAAATAGTCCAACAATTACAACTTCCAAAATTTGGGCCTATTTTTCACGAATGATCCAAGTAAGCCCTTAATTCTATCCACACACAACTACAAATAAAAAAAAAAATTGGAGCATATTGTGCTATATAGCAGTGTCCATTTCATATATATATGGATTGAAGTTTGACAAAAAATAATGGTTTGATTTCTTAAATTACTAGGCTATGGTGGCTCCAAGCATGTGTTTAAAAGTGACTCGGAGAAGTCCTCATCATTGATTTTACCCTTATGATCAATGTAAGAGCTTTCAAAATTTATTCTAAAATAATTAGTAGACAGCGTTGGAATTGGTGTATTCCCCAAGAGAGTGTTGTTTTTGTCCCATATTGGTAGAATACTTCCACATTAGTATAAAAGGTTGTTTTGAATTTTTTATATTATTTGTCCCACATTGGAGAGAAGTGTTTTTTAGACTTGAGGTGAAGCTATAAAAAGAGCTCAACTCTTCATTTGTAAAAAATACCTCAAAATTGTACTTTGTCAAGAAGTAGTGGATTGATCATCGGCGTCCGAGGACGTACGTAATTCTATACCAAACCTCGTAAATTTCTTGTCTTGTTCTTTTTATTGTTTTATTATTAGTTTCTGCATTGCTTTAATTTTCTTATATATTCAATAGCAATAGTTGTAGTATTGGTGTTTGGTACAAGTGGGGTGCCCGACACAACAATTGGTATCAGAGTTAGGTTGAATAGTATTGATACGGAGGTGTTCCTCTGTTAGGATCCTTGATTCCATGTTTGATACCTAAGAAAGACCTTAACTAAGCAAGTGCTCAGAGACCATTGCGGCTCAGTTGCTCCTTGGAGGTCGGCCTGGTCAAAGTGGAATTTCATAGGATAAAATAGAGTAGACACAGTTGGTATGTACTATTCATCCTAGGCTTTTTGCTATGTTGGTTGCTATTGAATATATAGAAGATGGCAGAAACTAGTACAGCAGTAGAAGAAACTCTGTCCACACGAACTCCAACCCCTTTGGCTTCGACATCATCATCGAAGACGATAGCTAATGCTTGGTTTGAGGTGGAGAAATTTGATGGTACCAATAATTTTGGTATGTGGCAATGTAAGGAGATGGACATCTTGTATCAACAAGAACTAGATATTGCTTTGGATGATAAACCAGTAGATATGGGTGACAGAGATTGGGAAAAGATCAATTGTCAGGCATATGATATGATTCGTCTGTGTCTCACCAAAAATCAGAAATATTGTGTTATAAGGGAGACATCTGCAAAGAAATTGTGGAAGACATTGGAAGATACATTTATGACCAAGAGTCTGGAAAATTGGCTTTATTTGAAAAAGAAATTGTTTAGCTTCCAGTATCAACCAGGTATTTTGATTAATGACCACATAAATGCTTTCAATAAAATTTTGGCTGATTTGTTAAATTTGGATGAAAAGGTGAAAGATGAGGATAAAGTCATATTGTTACTGAATTCTCTCTCTGATGAGTATGAACATTTGACCACCACTTTATTGTATGGAAAAGATAAAGTTACTTATGATGCTATTTGTACTGCATTGATTAGTACTGAATGCAGAAAGAAGGATCAGAGGGTCCATAAGGAAACAGCAAAAGCACTAACAATAAGGGGACGTTCTTAGAGTCATATGCCTGGAAGAAAGAGTAAATCACATGGGAGGAGTAAATCTCATGGGAGACCTGCTAAAGATGAATGCTCATTTTGTCATGAGAGAGGGCATTGGAAGAAAGATTGCCCTAAATTACAGCAGAAGAATAAGGGCAAAGCACATTCTAATGCCAATATAGCCAATGATGATGGAAGTGAGTCAGATTTTTCTCTTGTTGGAACATCTTCGTCACATTATTTTGATGAGTGGATTTTGGATTTTGGTTGTTCCTCTCACATGTGTCCCAATAGGGAATGGTTTTCTAATTTTGAAGAATTAGATGGTAGGGTTGTTTTTATGGGAAATGATAATACATGTAAAACAACTGGAATAGGATCAATACAGTTGAAATGTCAAGATGGAACTATTAAGACCTTGACTGATATTAGGTATGTTCCAAGCCTAAAGAAGAATCTGATTTCATTGGGTGCCTTAAAATCTAAAGGGTTCACTATCACTTTGAAAGATGGAACCATAAAGATTAAATCAGGTGCACTGGTGGTGATGAAAGGAATAAGGAAAAATAACTTGTATTATTTACAAGGTAGTACGGTTATTGGCTCAGCAGCTGTTATTTCTGAGAAAGATGCAGGTTCAGATACAACCAAGTTATGGCATATGCGGTTAGCACACGCAAGAGAAAAATCTTTGCAACAATTAGCTAAGTGAGGTTTGTTAAAAGGTGCAAAGGTGTGCAAACTTGAATTTTGTGAGCATTGCATTCTGGGAAAACAAACTAGAGTGAAATTTGGCATAGCAATCCACCAGACTGAAGGTATTTTAGACTACATCCATACAGATGTATGGGGGCCCACAAAAACGGTTTCGTTGGGTGGTATGCATTATTTTGTCACTTTTGTTGATGATTTTTCTAGAAGAGTTTGAGTGTATTCTATGAAACATAAAAATGAAGTGTGTGATATTTTCCTTAAGTGAAAAAAATTAGTTGAAACTCAAACTAGCAAAAAGATTAAACGGCTCAGATCAGATAATGGTGGTGAATACACGAGTGACCCGTTTATGAAGGTATGTCAGGATGAAGGTATTGCTCAACACTTCACAGTTCAAAATACACCACAGCAGAATGGGGTTGCAGAGTGCATGAATCGGAGTTTGCTGGAGAAATTTGGATGTATGTTGTCTAATGCTGGGTTAGAAAAAAGGCTTTGGGCTGAGGCTGTTAGATATACGTGTCATCTCATCAATCGTCTACCATCATCTGCAATAGGGGGAAAAACACCTTATGAGGTATGGTCTGGAAAGTCTGCTAGTGATTATGATTCTTTACATGTATTTGGTACTATGGTTTATTATCATGTTAAAGAATCTAAGTTAGATCCAAGAACCAAGAAAGTAATATTCTTGGGGATAAGTGCAGGAGTCAAAGGATACTGTCTTTGGTGTCTAGAGACGAAAAAAATGATTTTAAGTAGAGATGTAACTTTTGATGAACTTGCGATGATGAAGAAAACAATACGCAAGGAGTCACGAGTTGAAGAGAAGACCAGTGGTACTCAACAACAGGTGGAGGTTGAGACAATTTTGGGAAACCTAGTGAGAAATGAGACTATACAAGGTAACTCTCCAGTTACGGTGGGGAATAGTGTACAAGAAGAGGAGATTTGAATTCGAGAATCTTCACAGCAGTAAGAATCAATTGTTTCTCAAAGGCCAAGACTAGAAATTCAAAAACCTGCTCGGTATACTGATATGGTGGCCTATGCACTTCCAGTTGTGGATGATAATGTTCCTTACACTTTCAAAGAAGCAATGAGAAACTCTGAATCAGACAAGTGGAAAAAAGCAATGGATGAAGAAATGCAGTCTCTTCATCAGAATCAGACTTGGGAGCTAGCCCAGCTGCCCAGGGGTAAGAAAGCAATTGGTTGTAAATGGGTTTATGTAAAGAAAGAAGGATTTGCAGATGCAAATAATGTTCGCTTCAAAGCTAGATTGGTAGCTAAGGGCTATACACAGAAGGAAGGCATTGATTATAATGAGGTATTTTCTCCAGTTGTTAAACATTCTTCCATTCGAATTTTGTTGGCTTTGGTAACATAATTTGATCTTGAACTAGTTCAACTCGATGTAAAAATTGCATTTTTACATTGTGCTTTGGAAGACGAAATCTATATGACTCAGCTAAATGGATTTCAGGTTGCTGGAAAAGAAAATTGGGTATGTAAACTGGGTAAATCGTTGTATGGTTTAAAATAGTCTCCAAGACAGTGGTACAAACGATTTCATCAGTTTATGATGGGTCAGAAGTACATTAGAAATAAACATGATCATTGTGTTTATTTTCGCAGACTACAAAATGGATCTTTTATATATTTACTCTTGTATGTTGATGATATGTTGATAACTTCAAAGAATAGGGAAGAAATCAACAAGTTGAAAACTCAGTTAAATCAGTTTGAGATGAAAGATCTTGGTGAAGCAAAGAAGATACTTGGCATGGAGATTCGCAGAGACAGAATGAGAGGAAGAGTTAGTTTGTCTCATAAATAGTATTTGAAGAAGGTAGTATAGAGTTTTGGCATATCTGAGCAGTCAAAACCAGTAAGCACTCCTTTTGCTTCTCATTTCAAACTTAGTGCGGCTTTATCTCCTAAATCTAACGAGGAACGTAAGTATATGTCACAGGTTCCTTATGCAAGTGTTGTTGGTAGTCTGATATATGCAATGGTTTGTACTAGACCTGATATTTCACAAGCTGTTAGTATGGTGAGCAGGTATATGCATGATCCGGGTAAAAGACATTGGCAAGCTGTGAAATGGATTTTAAGATATATTATGAATACGATTGATTTTGATATAGTATTTGAAAAAAAATAATATTATTAATCAACGTGTTATTGGATATGTGGATTCGAATTTTGTAGGTGATTTGGATAAATGTCGATCAACTACCAGATATATTTTTACATTTGCTAATGGTCCAGTGAGTTGGAGGTCTACCTTATAGTCTACCATTGCTTTGTCTACAATAGAAGCAGAGTACATGGTAGCTTCAAAGGCTGTTAAGGAAGCTATTTGGTTGCAGGGTTTACTTGAAAATTTGGGAGTTGTTCAGAAGCACATGGTTGTATTCTATGATAGCTAGAGTGCTATTCACTAGGCAAAGAACCAAGTCTACCTTGCACGAACGAAGCATATCTATGTTCAGTTTCATTTTATGCGGGATATTATTGATATAGGGAAGATAATTCTTCAGAAGATTGCTACAACTGAAAATCCCGCAAATATGTTGACCAAGATTGTGACAACAATCAAGTTCAAACATTGTTTGGACTTTATCAATATCCTGCAAGTCTGAATAATTTTGGAAGGCGCCAATGATGTGGAACTCTAGAAAATGTTGGTGACTGAAAAATTTGTTGAATTTATCGTCAAGGTGGAGATTTGTTGTTTTTGTCCCACATTGGTAGAATACTTCCACATTAGTAAAAAAGGTTGTTTTGAATTTTTTATATTATTTGTCCCGCATTGGAGAGAAGTGTTTTTTAGACTTGAGGTTGAAGCTATATAAAGAGGTCGACTCTCCATTTGTAAAATACACCTCAAAGTTGTACTTTGTCAAGAAGTAGTGGATTGATCATCGACGCCCAAAAACGTACGTAATTATATACCGAACCTCGTAAATTTCTTGTCTTGTTCTTTTTATTGTTTTATTATTAGTTTCTGGATTGCTTTAATTTTCTTATATATTCAATAGCAATAGTTGTAGTATTGGTGTTTGGCACAAGTGGGATGCCCGGCACAACAGAGAGGGGGTGAATTGGGTATTAAAAAATTTTTGGTTGATTTAAACATTTGCGTCGATTCACCACATATCATATCCTATACAAACTACATGCACGTATGTAAAATAATTTAAGCAATGAAAATAAACATACACATATGCAGTATGTTAGAAAAGGTGTATTCCCAAGAGGGGGGGTGAATTGGAAATTTTAACTTTTATCCTAGGTTAAGTTAGAAGTCAATAAGTTTTGGTAACCTAGGGTCTTTCTACATAGTTCCAAATGTGCTAATAAGTAAAATACGTGGAGTTTAAATCATGCACATCATTCATACAATAACATATACGTGCGATGAATATAAAGTGCCGAAATGTAAATAGACACACGATATGTTATCGGGGTTCGGCCAACTGTGCCTACGTCCCTACCTCTAGCTCACAAGTCAGAGGATTCCACTAATAGCTCACTTAAAGGTGGAGCGGCACCATTTACAACCAGGTCAAATTAACATAGGGCTGACCTCAACCTTAACCAGGTCAACTAGCGGGGCTGACCTTAACCTACACGCCTTAATAGGACGACGCACCTAACTTTCCTAACCTGGTCTAAGCCAATCCTGGACTATTCCAGGGCTAGTCTCCCTCTTCAGGCCCGTGCCTAGATATACAACAAATGTGTATATAATCAGATGGTACAGTGATTGTGCTTTTGTGTTAAGCAAATATGTACCCAGTTATGCGCAATATCACATACACCACAATATGATTTAATATGTAAGCTTAATGTGGTATAAGATGTCAACTCTCAAATAGATTTACTATCGTTGTAATGAGTGCGTGAGAGTGCAAACCTAGATGATCTTTGTATCACAGGATATTCAATCTAAGTGCTCAAACAAAGATATTATCCAAACTTCATATATTTCAATCAACAAGTTTTCTCAATACATATATGTATATGAAACTCTAGCAATGTATAAGTTTGGTTTGCAAAAAAAGTTTAATCTTTGTATTCAACTATAGCTATAAATCAATGAATATTGCAACAAAGATTTTTCTCACACAAACAAATATCTCTTTAAAGATTTATCAGGACAAAGCACACTAGATATTTGAAAGTATTTTGAAATGGTTTTTGCAATCCACACCAAATACAAAACTTCACAAGCTATTGCAATGAATGTGCAATACTTGGAGGTTTAATATAAGTCTTCTTAGGAGAGACTTATTAATAAAGTCTCCTAAGAATACTTGGGTTAGCTCTCAATCAAAATCATCAAAAACAATTGCTGCACTTGGGAGAGCAACTCTAGAAAGCAACAACACTTAAATCGCACTTACAAAAATGTTTAAGTGGAAGATCTGGTAAGAATAAGTGTTGGAGGCTCAAAAATGAGTATTATGGGTTTTATGATTTTCAGATAATTTCACCCTAATCCAATATGCTAATCTATTATCTAATCTTTGCAAATGATCACATATATATATAGCCATAGGAGGAAATATGACCGTTGGGGACCCATTGGGTATTATTAGGAAAGTTTAATGATGTTTAGAGCATTTTAACCCTATTTAAAAAATATTAACTGCGGTAAAAAATCAGGGCAACTCGAGAGGTCCGGTTGACCATAAATGATTCGGTCGACCAAGTCTCATATGCTTCGGTCGACTAGGGGACTTTTGAACTGAAGGCTCGGTCGACTAGGAGAGGGCGATTCCTCAATTTTTTGAGGTTCGTTCGACTAAGGCATTTTGAACTACCTAGTTCAGTCGACCAGACCGTTGGGAATTCTCCCGAGGACCCTCCGATCGACCAGGTAGTTGGAGTACAAAAGTGGTCGGTTGACCGGGGTCAAATGAACTGTAAGGGCTCGGTCGACCAGATGGTCAAATGTTGACTAAGGAGGGTTTCGGTTGACCAGGGATCTTTGAACAATCTGGTTCAGTCGACCAGGTGGTCAAACTTTTGACCTAGGGTGGTTTCGGTCGACTAGGGCCTTTTGAACTACCTGGTTCGGTCGACCAGGTGGTCAAACTTTTGACTCAGGGAGGTTTCGGTCAACCAGGCCAAAATGAACTCACTTTGCTGGTCGACCGAAAGTGTAAAATGTGTGCATTTCTGTCCCATTTCGAAACAAACAAGCCCTATTCAAGTGCCTAACAAACATATGTGTAAATGTGTGTGTCCTAGGGTCACTTGGGGTCCAATTTGAAGACACCGAAAAAGTCCGGTGTCGGTCGACCTAAGGTCTTTCTAAGGTCATTTCTCATTTACGGTTTGTTTGAGTTTACGTAATAAATCATACATGTGATGTGTGTGAGCTTATTACAAACCAATCCCTATTTACTATTACAGACCTTTCCGACTTAAATATTTCAGACCTGAATATAAATTACAACAAATAAATTATATCTAGGGTCTTCAAAGTCTTCGTTTTCCTCCGGGTCTCCGAGTGCCATCAGAGGATACTACCAAGATAAACCTGCACATCAACTCGGCAATCATTAAATACCTGAGTATTTGTCATAATCAAAATAGGGTATGACCCATAGGGTCAACACAGTATTTCTTATTTAAATTGAATATGTGTATGTAAATAGTTATGACAATAAATATGAATAGGCATACATGTGCAGAAATTATAGTGCAAGAATTTAAATAAGATAGAGAGAGAGAGAGACATACGATATTTGTTATCGAGGTTTGGTCAAACCATCATACATCTCGCCTTGGGCATACAATGTCCTTAAGGGGTGGACACTCCCCAACTCACTTAACAGGTGGAACCGAAACCTTGCACACTTTCCTAGGAGGGTGCATCTCCTAGTTCTCCTAATCGGGTCTGAACCAATTCGAGACTTTCTTAACCAGATCTAACTTTATCCAATGTTGTCGCGACGTCCCAGACTTGGCCAGAGAGAACCGCTCTCCAAAAAAAAAAGTGGATTGTGTATTTTGAAAAATATTTTTTTCATGCATAACGATGTGTGATGGAGTTGCCACTAACCTTTTGAAGTGCGTTTAGAACACTTGATTGCTACCCCGTTAGGGGTAGAATCGGTCTGCATCACCAGAGTCGGGCTTGGGAGTACGGTTACGCGAGGGGATGGTATTAGCATCCCCTATGCGCCCGTACTTACAAACGGCACCATATTAATAAAAAATTATCATAAAATAAATCTAAGAAGCCTTTCAAAATTACTCCCTTCCAAGAATCGAAGAAAATGCACAAAATAAAAATACTATATAGGTATTCCCTCATAACCGGGGCAATCCAATACTCCGAAGAGTTCATGCCCTTGGTTGCAATCATTGGGAAGGAAAATCAAAAATAGGATACAAAATACGCTCTCGGGGGTTTTGAAATCTGTAGATTTTTCTAAGTAAGAAAATACTTTTCCGGGAGGTTTTTGGAATTTGTTCGGGATGAAAATGATTTTCCATGGCTCAGAAATATTTTTGTGATTTTTCCTAAGTGTGAAAACATTTTTTTGTGACTTTTTTTTTTTTTGTGATTTTTCAATATTTTTCCTGAACTTCAAAATAACAAAAATAAAATTAATGGAAATCAAAGTATGAAAATATTTTTGGGATTTTTGAGAATTTTGTGTTTTTTTGTGAATTTTTGGATATCTAGATAATAATATACAAGTGAAAATGGAGAAAACCGACATGCACCGATTCTAAGAATGATGAACTGGTCAAACATTAACCGGTCCTGGAGAAAAAACCAGTTTATGGTCTTGGTTGAGACCATATGGTTCAGAGTGTGTCTTATGAACACGAGCGTGGATGTTGAGCACATGGATGTGTATATGTATGGATGTGAGTTGTGCGCATGGATGTGAGTGTGGGTACATGCGTGGATGAGCTTATGCATGAATGTGTGTGTGCACGAATGGGTGTGTGCATGAATGTGTATGTGTGCGTGAGTGCATGTACGTGCATGAAGGTATGAATGTAGCACACATAGGCGTGAGTGTGTGGATGCATATGTTGCACGCATGTTCATGCATGAATGTGCGAACGTGTGCGTATGACTATGGTGTACATACATGAGTGCATGGATGTGTGAGTATGTATATGTGAGTGTGAATTTGTATAAATGAGTGTTTGTGAATGAACATGTATTTGTGTAAGTGTGTGGGTTTGTAGGAAAGAGTGTATTCAAGATATGCATGAGTGTATGAATTTGTATGAATGAGTGTGGACATGCATGTGCACGTGTGCGTACGTCTTAGAATGCATGGGTGTAGGCATGCATGAGTGAAAGTGCTCATGTGTGAGTGTGTTCATGCATGTGCATGCATATGTGCATGCCTCAGAGTATGAGAGTGCTTGAATATGCATGTGTGATAGAATTATTGACTTAAAATATTTTTTTTGGATTTTCCCCTTATTTTTCCATATTTTTTGGCATTTTTATTGATTTTTTTATGAATTTTCATGGATTTTATTATGATTTTAAAAGAAATTATTCAAAGTAAAATGAAACAAACCGGCGAGAACCGGTTTGGGAAAGGGGCAAGACCGGTCAAATGTTGACCAATCCAAACAGACCACTTTTAGGTTCGGGTCAGGACCACATGGCACTTCCTACGCAGTTGGGTGCCCTTAGGGGGGATTTGTGACGTGGCACGATCGAGGGTGTTAATAGGGGGTGTTGGAAGTCCCAACCCGGAGTATATAATCTAGAGGGGGGGTGAATAGATTCTTTTCATGGAATACGTATTTTTCTACAAAATAAAAACTCTTGGCAAGATATAAGAAATTATACCGCAATATAAATATAAATCATGCACAGATATAAAATAAAGAGTGTAAAGGAGAGAAATAACAACACCGGTATTTTTATGTGGTTCGGCACCAAGCCTACGTCCACGCCTTAGCACCAAGCCAAGGATTCCACAATCCACTAAATATACTCCTTCACCGGCAGAGAATCTTTACAACTCAAGAACAAATCCCTACACTTTGGAACAAACCCCTACCGCGCTCACCAAGAGCCTTCGCTTCGGTTCACAAAGAACCTTACAACAATGGTTCACAAAGAACCTTTCACAAGAAGATGGAAGATTACAAAGAATGCTCCTTACAATGAGCAAATACGATTTACAACTCAAACCTCACACTATTCTCTCAAGAATTGAATCAAACACAATAAGTGAGCAAGAGAGAATGAGCACATGTAATGAAGAACTAATATGTAATGTGCTAGGTTTTGTATAAAATGATGTTTTTTACTAACAATGATCAAAGACCTTCAAAACCTTGTTAATACAAGTCTAATAGCTTGTATTTATAGCTCAAGAAACTTAGGAGCCTTTAACTAGCCGTTGGGGGGAAGAAAAAAATATTTTATTTGGCAAATTAGCCGTTTTCCGCCCGTTGGAGCGCTTCTGCCCAGAATTCGTAGACGAAATCTGAATTTCGTCAACGAGGTCCCTGAATCAGAAAGGTCACCAATATGTAAGTTGTGACATTTTGTCTTAGCTTTCCAGGGACACCAAGATCGTCCCATTTGGACTTTTCTAAAAAACGTTATGCCCAAAATACCGTAAGGTGTTTAGGACTCAAGACTGCACTATGGCAGTGACGATTACTTTGTTTTTCCTTGTCAAAAAGTGTTTTAATGAATCAAATCATTCTTGAACAAACTTATATGAAATATATTAATTATAATGAAGATTAAAACTTGTCCAAATGAGTTTACTTTTGAATATAAATATTTTAATTAATAAAACACGTTTGAAAACCCATTTTGATATCTTATATGTTTAGTATGTCCTTTTGTAAATATACTTGACTTTCTTTGAACCTTTAGGACATTAAACTTATTTTAACATAATCGGGACTAAGTATAAAAATGTTCTTAAAACTAGGATGTTAAAAACTTGTCCCTTTGAAAACATATTTGAGTTTTAAGATTCATTTGACAAACTCTTATTTTAACTTAGAAAGCCATGAAAGGTGAGTTTGTGTTTATGTCTTTAGTGCAATCCTATAAACTCATGTGTCCTAGTATGCTTATGCAATGGCTCAACTCTTACTTAGAAATCATGCAAGATAAACATCGCAAGAGTTATAATACGCACTCACTCACACAACCCTTATTACAGTTAATTTATACACAATAAAAACTTCGGGATGTGCTTTGGTGCTTCTGAGTCAGTGTCCTTCCGATCTTTTCTATTTGATGTCTACTAGGTTCGATCTTTGCTTCTGATTTGGTACCTCTGTGTATCTGACACTTTGTACCTATACTAGATAAGATTTGCAAGGATGGGAAATACTAGAAATAACAAATAGGTTAATATCATCAAAACATATAAACCAAGATAGTGTAGCTGACAGGGCTAACATTCTTCCCCTTTTTGATGATGTCTAACCTATTAAGAATCTACTTAATCTTTGCATTTGTGTTTATTCTTACTAAGGCTTATTGTGCAAATATAATCCTACTTAGAACCACTAATGGGTTGTTATTATCAAAACAAGACAATTAAGCTTATGTAGCCTCTAAGGCTAATAGGGGGAACGCCTATCGTTGGTCTTGAAGAGGCCACGTAGCAGGTCTCTCATGGAGAAACGGGACCATTAAGACATATTGACGCGGCGAAATCCAGGACGTCCCAAAATGGGAGCAATCGTACGGTTCACAGTGGGTAGCAAGGGTCATTAATGGCTTGGGGATGATGCACCACCCATCACTCGGTGAGCAAAGTAGAAGGGCGCGTGCTGTTAGGAAAGTTTTGAAGGCATTCAATGCCTCTGTCCCAAACAATTTGGGTCGTTGACATGCCAAAGATCCGATGGCTCAGATGAAGCAGGACTGGTGCGTGTAGTGGGAGCACATAAGCTTCACAAGGGAAGCTGACATGGCATTACGAAGGCTGGTCTCACCATGTGTCAGATTCTGGAGGGGTTCTTCAGAGGGTCTTTGGTGGGACATGATCTTGGTCGTCCCTTGGAGTATGGATCGAATAGCTGAGATGGGCGGGGGAAGTACAAGTGCCAGCGGCTACCAATGCTTCTAACACCATGAGATCTCGACCATTGATGCTGCACAGAGATCCAAAGGAGGAGATTTGGTCTACACAGATCGCTGCCATGGTGCGATCTGAGGCGATCGGTACTTACTTTGAATGAAAGGTCTAGATATGATCGTGTACTAGGTTGATCCTTGGGCAATGGATGTTCCACATGTCAAAATCTTTTGGTTTCTGCACCGATCATATAAAAACCAAAATTTTTTCTATCTCTCATTTTTCAATTTTCCCCGAGTGCTTTTAGTTTCGCCTCTCTCCTCTTTTCATTCTTTGTCTTCCTTTTTCTTTGTGAAAACCCTAGATTCTAGACCTGCAACAACCCCCTCTAATCTTTCTCAAGGTCTCTCTATCTCCCTCTGTATCTCTTGCGAACAGAAATCAGACCCCGAGGTTTGATGGTTCAGTTGACTATGGAACTGAGCAAAAGGTCCTAAACCAAACTCTCCTTTCCCTCAATCGATTTCCCTCGATTCCCCAACAAAACTCACTAACACCTCTACTTTTGGACTCTACAGCTTGCCATGAGACCGGAAATCCCAATCTAAACACCGAGGTTGCCCTCAGAGATAGGGTCTAGTTCGGGGCTTGAGGTTAAGATGCTAGTGGCCGATCTTAATAGCTAAGTCTTCTCCCTTCCTCAAAAATATTTTTAACTCTTTTCCTAAAATGTGGTCATACTGTCAGGTTGTTGTGAGTGGAAAAAAAACTGGTTTGTTTGGATGATCTGTGATGCCTGGGTTGATGGTGAAATGCTTGATTGGGTGGAGTGCATGAGAGTATGCAGTCTTTATTTTTGTGATTGGGTGAGCCTTGATCTCAGATTGGAGTTCCTATTAGGGTTCTGGTCTTGGGTTGAAGACGAGTCGACTCGTCTCGACCCAGTGAGTTGATGTCCGGGTTGACTCGTATGAGTCCACCCGAGTGAGTGACTGGCTTGGGTAGATCTGAGTGAGTCTAATGGGTCTGAGTGGGGAAGTGGGCCTGAGTGGGGAAGTAGGATTTAATAAGAACTATAGAACAGAAATGGGCCCGCAGGTTTGTTGTGGATCAAGGGTGGGCTTCTGGTTTCACTTAAAGCATGGATGGGCCAAGGTGGTTTCAGTTGGGCTTGGGTTTGGTTTAAGACAAAAGAAGGCTTCAAGGTTTATTTTAAAAAATGGGCCGGTCATCTTTTTTAAAAAAGAAAACAGACCGTGGACTGGTCTAAAAGAAATAGCATGGGCTAGGGTTATTTTTAAAGTGAGTCGTGGGCTTATTTTCAAAACGGGCTTTGTGTGGGTCTCGTGGGTCATTAGAGATTTTTGTTTCAATCTTGGTTTCCAGTCGAGTCTGTTCACTAGGGTTTGGATATCCTGACCCAATTTTGACACTCGGATTATGAGATGCAGGTTTCAAAGCGCTCAATTAAGTGCATGTAAACTGATGCCCTATCACACGGTCTATTGAGTAACCTCCTAAGATCACCCAGTCGCAGGAGTTAGTTTCAGTAAAACCAGCTGCAATTCCAACCAAGAACAAAATTTAACATTGATTGATTATGTGAATAAACTCACTTACCGAAGCATGTTCAGCAATCATGCAATAAACTCCAGTGCCAAAACAATCCACAATACTCTGTTGATTGCCCGGTCAACCACTCAAATTTACCCTATCGGATTGAGTCAAACCAACCAATGATGTGATTTCGGAGCTAGAATAAAACAAATACACTGTAGGGTGAGGATTCTTACCTCTTGGAATTTCTTTGTGCTGCCTCTATATTTGATCTTGGGTCTCTATTCTCTCGCTCTCCAATCTTTTCTTCCCTTCCCTGGTTCTTCCTTTGGTCCCTTCTACCACTTTCTTTCTAGTTCACTTTGGCCCTGCAAATGGTCTGAGCTTTAGAGTTACTATGAACCACTGTACACGCTGAAATGCTTCATTTCTCTCAATTTTTCTATGATTTTTCTCTACTCTCCTTTCTTTTCTCGATTCCTGCACAGCATTTCACTACCCTCCCTCCTTAATTTTTTGAGTAATCCTTCCTAATTCTGCAAAATTTCCCTATAGTGCTCTATCTCTCTCTCAATTAAAATTTTGCAGATTTTTCTAAGCTCTCCCCCCCCCCTCGGGTCTTTTTTGTAGTGCCCGAGCCTCCCTATTTATGGGGAGGCTGTGGTGAGCTTTGGCACCAAATTTCCCAATCCTAACATAATTTGTCTGAGCTGGTGAAGGAATATTTCCTTAACCACTTCATTCTTTGCACATGTGACCTTGTCATTTTATTTTCATTTATTATTTATTATTTTTGAATTTCCAACTAACCACCTCTCTCTTGTTGCTTTCTTTGTGCACAGGAAACTTGGAGGCTCCAGGTGGCAGCACATGAAAGGAAGACATGGCATCTTCCTTTTTGTTTTCTTTTTGAATTTTCTTGTATTTATCATTTTTCATGTACCCGAGTTATTATTACTACAAAAATTCATTGTATAAACTTTATTTCCATTTCCTTGTGATTTTTCATTTCCTTTTGTATGCCTACATTTTATTTCTTTATTATTTGTGAACTTTCCATAGCAGCCCCTTGCACGTGCATCTGCACCCTAGAGACATGTATCCTACTTCCCTAATGTGTGATGTAGGATTGCCAATCTAGATTTGACCGATTTTGACTAAAAAAAACTGGTTATTATAACATGACTCCAACATCAAACCAAAGCCTCCAATTTTAAAGGACTCACTCAATCTAATTGAAAGTTTCCAAAGAAATCATCTCGTAAATTAAACATTTAGAACTTGATTTTAAGTTTCGAAAACAACCTTCAATGAGAGGATTATTTTGGCATTGTGAGACCTTCTAAAATTAAAAGAGATTGATTTTGCCACCAACATGATTTAAGGGGCTCAAAATGAAAATAAAAGGACCTGATTGTTTTTGACACTCAATTGAGATACTCAAAATTAAACCCCATCCAAGGAATTGGTCTTGAAACCAGGAGGGCTTAATTTAAAGCATGGCTTATCTTACAACCCTAAAAGAAAGAGATGAAGTTTTGTGACTAGGGAATTAATTACAATAAAAGGATTCAATAGGACTCATCTTGAAATGACAAGGTTATTTTAAAATGGTTAGGACTTCGAACGGGACTCAATTGAAATTGCAAGAATATTTTAGGAAAATTGGTTTTTCAAGGGGGACGCTAATTTTGAAAAGGACTCAAAATTGAAACAATCAGAGCTTTAATCAGATTTAAAGTCAATTTTACAATCACCGGATCTTTTTAGGAAGGCCTGGTAAAAATTAGGGTGTCTACAGATGCTATCTTAGCCGGGTCTGAGAAAATCCAGTGCATGTTACAGGTCACTGCAATCCTCTTCCGGCCATATGCCGGGAATATAAAAAAAATAAAGTTTTGTGTACAAATTAAATGCTTCTACAAAAAGTTAGGATGTACAATAATAAAACTCTTAAAATACACTATATAATGATATGAAATTTATGCTCAGTAGAGTAAAGGTGTTTTTCTCAAAGTAATATTTTCAATCTTTGAAATATAATGTATATAATAAATTCTTCAAAGATTTAAACTCTAATAATATTTTCTCAAAAATATTTTATCAAGGAATAACCGGAGAACCTAGGGTTTTTAGCTGAAAAAAAGATTTTATCCAATAAGCACAAGTGAGCTTATGAATCTTGCAATGAATGTGCAAAGATTCACAATGCCATAATCAATTTCTCCACAAAAATACTTATCAAAGAAAATATGGGAGAAACTCTAAACCTACTCTTAAGAATAATTTTCAAACTAAAAGCTCGAGAGAGAGTAAATGCTTTTGAAGCACAAAATGTCGAAACAAATATAAATGCTCTCTTTGAAAGATTTTCCAAAGAGTAATAAAGAGAGTTCGGAGAGTATAAAAATTTACCCCATAAATATTTTTGCAATGAAAAAGTAGCAGGAACTTTGATTAAGTAAAAAATTTGAGACAGAATTTACTAATCAAAGTTGCTAATCAAAGCTTATGAAGGGGTATATATAGATTTAAAAAAAAAAAAAATGACTGTTAGGGACACACTATATATTTTGGAAATGTTTAATTATGAATCTAATTATATTTCAGTGCTTAAAAAATTTCCACCCCGAGAGGTTTGGTTGGCTGACCTTCAATATCGGTCGACCGAACACACAACCATTTTGAATTTTGAACTAGGTTCGGTCGCCCGAGGGAGATGACTGGTTGACTGAGCCAAGGGTGATTCCGATCCTTCGTAGGTTCGATCGACCGTAGCCTAAGGCCGATTTGTCGATTTTTTAGGGTCGGTCGGCTGAGGAAGGCAAAAAAGTCAAATTCATAGTTCGGTCGACCATGGAAGTTGAATTCAAAGTTGGTCGATCGACCGAGGCTTTGACTTTGGTCAATTTCTCAGGTCGGTCAACTAAGGCTTTTTAAGCCAAAGAGGGTCGATCAACTGAGCCTTTTAATTGAGTCAAAAAATCCAACGTCGGTCGACTAAAGTCTTTGCAAAGTTAATTTTTTTTAGCCTTGCTTTTTACCTTAATCTATTTTGAAAACCGTAGTATAAGTTTAGTCTTAAGAACAAGGTTTTTCCTAAAAATGTTGGGTGCCCTAAGGTCAGTCTACGACCTTTGATTCCCTACGGTAAGTCTATGGTTCATCCAGTCTGAGCATTAAATCATATCATGCAGATGCATGCATTATTATATACCAAAGATAAAAAACTAAATGCATTTACTGTTAAAAACATGTCTTCTTCTTCTTATTCATGGAATACGCCAGATGATGTGTTCTTTGAGTTCCGTCAGGAATCCATCTTCAAACCCCTTATGTGTGTGTTAAACTATAACCTATTCAAACACTCAATACACACATAAGATACATGTGGTTTGTTAGCATCAAAACAAGGATTGGACTCAAAAAGTCACCAGACAGTGAATTGCATGTTTATGCATTCAATAGAGAACAAGGACTTTGGTTTGCATATTTGGTTTAAGAAACTAAAAATTATTATTTTTTATTTAAATATTGCTAACACATGTAGTTAATTGATGATATAATAATCAAAATTAAAATCCTTTATTTCAAAAGACCATTTTCCCCTATACAAGTATCCTACAAATCTACTCTACTCTATGATAGACTTTAAATTAGAATCTATAGTTATATATGTTGGAATTGGTGTGATCCCAAGAGGGAGGGGGGTGAATTGGATATTTAAAAACATTTCGGCTAATTAAAACATTTCGATTCACCACAGTTCATATCACATTCAATATTAAAAACGTGTATGTAAAATGATTAAACTATCAATGCAAACATACATGTGTGAAGTATATCTCATTTAAATTAAATGTGTGCATGCAAATAATTGTAACCGTGAATAAACAAACATATACATACAGAAATTTAAGTGCGGAAATGTAAATGAGAGAGAGAGAGAGAGAGAGAGAGAGAGAGAGAGAGAGAGAGAGAGAGAGAGAGAGTGACACACATATTTTTTATTGAGGTTTGGCCAAACCAACCTATGTCCCTGCCTTGGGCATACCTTCCATGGATTCCACTAACCCTACTCACTTAAACGGGTAGAGTAGAAGTCGTTACAACCTCTCCTCACGGGGCGAGGTAAGCCCCAGCTCAATTACAAGGTTAAGCCCAACTTGTCTCACTTATGAGGCTGAGACTCCCCAATTCAATTTTCGGACTGAAGCCAACTGTTCTCACTAAAAAAAATTTTGTGCATAATAAAATGCTTCTCAAATACAAACAAAGATGTACAATATTAAGCTCAATACAAGCACTCTCTTATGATATGCAACAATGCTTAGTAGAGAAATTGTGTTTTTTTTTTTTTTTTAAATAATTCAATATTTGATGAAAGATAAATACGATAAGATGTATCAAAGATTTGAACCCTAATTAAATATTCTCCTAAAATATTTTTCAAATACGAACCAGAGAACCTAGGGTTTTTGCTCTAAAATATTTTTACAAAAACTAATATACAAGATCTTTGATGTTATGTGAAACATGCAATAAAGGCTTCAAAGATTAAATGTAAAACAAATATTTTCTCCAATAAAGATTTGCAATAAAGGATGTTTGGAGAAGTTAGAATTTATGCTCAGAAATGCTTTTGCAATAATCACAATTTTAAAACAAATGCCCAAACAAAAATAAATACTCTCTTTCAAAAGATTTTCCATAGAGTAATGAAAGAGTTGGAGAGTAAAAAATTTAACCCCAAAATGTTTTTTGAAATGAAAGTATAAGTGGGGGAACTTTGATTACAAAATATTTGAGAGAATTTTTAAAGCTAATCAAAGTTACTAATATGGAGTAATGAAGGGGTATTTATAGTTTTTTTCTAAAAATTATGACCGTTGGGATACGCTGGGTATTATTAGATTTGTTTAATTAAATTTTAATCGCAGTTACTGTAGTTAATTCTTGGCAATCTGAGAGTTTTGGTCCCCTGGTCGTTAGGGACAATCGCTTGAACAAACATACAGAGAAAAGTTAACTTTTTGACTTTGGGTGCCCGAGGGTAAACCCAGGTGGCTAGGTCAAGGCGATCTTCCAAACGTTCGAGGTTCGATCGGCCAGTGAATGGTTCAGTCTACCAAACCTCACAATTTGGTTGCCCAAGCCTATTTTGAACTAAAAGTTCGGTCACTCGGGAATAGTGGAAAAGTAGTTTATAAGCATTCTGTCAATCGTGGGCAGTTAGTTCAATTTAAGTTCGGTCGCCCGAGCCATAGACAACTTGGTGACTTTTTGGCCAACAGAGTATTCGGTCAACTGAGAGCTATAACACATCAATAGTTCGATCGCACAAGGATTTCAATTAACCCTAAAACCCTAGCGTCGATCGACCTAGCCCTAAGGTCTATATATGGCCTTTGGTTCCCTATGGTCAAACTACGGTCATCAGAGTATTCAAATCATATCATACATATACATGCATTATTACAGACCAAATAAAAAAATTAAATGCAATACAAATTAAAATCAAAATGTCTTCTTCTTTTGCTTTTCATTTTTCATGAAATTCGTCAGGAGTGTATGAGCTTTATGTCCCTATTGGCTTCCATTTTTTGGTACCTTATGTTCGTACTGAAATGATAACATGTTCACACACTAAATGTACACATAAGATATTGGTGGTTTATCAGCATCAAAACAGAGATCAAACTCAAAAAATCAACAATATATTAATTTTATCTCATCCTTTATTCTTTGATAATACTTTATTTTCTAGCTTGTATTTGAAAAGTATGTAATTTGAGTTTATATTCACATATTTGTTGAATCATAATTTGAATTTGAATTATTTTTTCAGTCCAATAAACTTATAAATCAATTTATCCATGTGCAACGCACGTACATCCAACTAGAAAAAATAATATATATATATATAACCTTACCAATTATACACTTTTACTCGTAAGATGGATGAATCTTTGATTCTTTTCCCCTCCTTTTGTGTGTATTTTTGTGTGTGTGTGTGTGTGTGTGTGTGTGTGTGTGTGTGTGTGTGTGAGAGAGAGAGAGAGAGAGAGAGAGAGAGAGAGAGAGAGAGAGAGAGAGAGAGAGAGAGGTGGCACACTTGGAACCACAACCCTAGAATTGATGCATGTAGAGAATACTTTTTTTTTTTTTTCAAATGTCAAATATTTGAATTTTCAATATTACTTGCATTGAGAATTATTTCTTAAGGATAAAAGTTTTTTTTTAATAAAAGTCAAAACTTTTTTTGTATATGTATATATGTGTGTATTTGTAATATTATCTTTTGATGTGGTTAGATTAATTGAATTTCTCTTAATACGTATCCCTCATCATGTGCCAAAACACTTTTTTGCACAATATACAAAAGAAAAAAAAAAGATTATAGGAAGGGTGGCATTTTTTTTTATCTAATTTTTGAACTTCTAAACAATGCTTTCTTTTAATGTTTAGTTAAAACTAATTTCATTGGCATGCCAACTTTCGTGTATATTTAAAACCAGCTAAGTTTTATTATTATCTAAAGTTGTTTACTTTTGCACAAATATAAATTTATATGTTGTTACAATTACACTAGATATTCTTCATTAAAAGAGTAATAATTTTAAGTGTTACTCTTTGCAAAAGTTTTAGTTTGAAGTCAATTTTATTCACATGCAAGATTTATGTATCTTTAATATCTAAAGTTTGTTAATTTAATTCTTCATAGATTTAAACATGTATTTTTTCTTCTTTTTTTTTTTTTTATAATGGGGGGACTCCAACCACCAACGAGTCCTTCGATCCCCTAGTGCGGCACCAACCCCCTTGAGTATGCCCCCCCAGAGGACGCCCCTGAAGATTAAGCTGGATGCAGTTTACAGCTTCTTCGCCTTTGGGTTGGATGTACATTTGATTTTTCAACCTAGGACACGTGTTGGACTGGTTTTAACTTGTGCCATGCTAGACCGAGACTGAGTGCATCTACCAAGAATCGAACCTACGTTTCGCCACTAGCCTTACTGAGTGCTTACCACTGCTCCATGTCCGTGAGAGCAACATGTACCTTTTTTATTCATACAAAACATATTTTGTTACAATTTTATTATATATTCTTCATTAAAGGAGTTATTGACATACCACAGCAAGGGTGTGCACAAGTTGACAACAAGAAAGAATTTGAGGTAAGTACAACCTTTGGTCGTAATTTTATATATATATATATATATATATATATATATATATATATATATATATATACTTTAATCAAAATAATTTAGATTAAAAAAATAGAAACTAAATTTTGGGGATATTTGACAATAGAATTTCACCATGAATTTCTCAATTTGAATCTAGGCCTAACTGTGGAACAATCTCTAGAAAAAATTGTTTGAATATTAGATCGCATAATATGAGCTCAATTATGATTTTAAATCTTAATTAATTTCTATAAATCAAAGCTTTCAAATTCCAATAGTTTGATGGGAAGTTGTTGACTCAATAAGAGAAGAAACTGCCTTTTTAGTGGCAGATTGACAACAACATTACTTGACTACAATGGCTAACCAACTAATATTATAGATGCTCCAAATCAAAGCTAATGAATAGGGGTTCTTCATTATTGAAAAAATAATAATTATAACAGTCTTTAGCAAAAAAAATGTATGATATAATTATAAATTCATTGCTAAAATTCTCAATATTGATAGCATCCGTCAGCAATGTTATCACTAATATTATAATAAGTTTTTTCTTTCTTTTCCACGACAAAATTGTAATAACTAAAGGTAAACTGTGATCGATAATTTTATTTCATTAAAGAGACAAATATCATATTTCAGGTTAAAAGGTGCAAAACATTAGCAATGGTGAAAATGAAAGTAATAAATATGTTGTCGCTAAAGCTACAACACTATCATGTAACAATGAAATGGGTGATAGAAAATGTCATAATTTTCATCTAAATTTTATGTATTTTCTCTTCATTATCAACTACTTGGACTCACAAAAGGTGGTGGTCATCATTAAATATTATTAAATATTACCTTTTAAGAACCTCCCTCTCCACATTTTTCCTTGGGTTTCTAATTCTCACATTCTTATCTTTTGTCTTCCATCAATGGAGATTTTGCAAGAGACTTCACCGATATAGCTTTCCTTTTCATGAGGGCTCTTTTGCTCTAGGTATCAATTGTTAAGGTTTTTTCTTTCTTCATTAATTAGGTTCTTAAACATTCCCTCTTAAAAGCCTCCCTCCCCATATTTTGCCTTGGCTTTCTAATTCTCGCATTCTTTTCTCTTGTCTTCCATTAATGGAGATTTCCCCAGAGTTTACGAGTATAGCTATCATTTTCATGGAGGCTCTTTTTCTATAAGTATCCATTGTTAAGGTTTTTTCTTTCTTCATTAGGTTCATTTAGGTTCTATCTCTCTCTCTCTCTCTCTCTCTCTCTCTCTCTCCAACAAAAGTTTTGTCAACACTAGCCCAAGTAGCCCATTTTAGCCACAAGTTTGGCAGCTAGTTTTGAAAACAAAGTAGAGAAAATCAATCAATTGATCTCCTAACTTACCTACTTTATTTGAAATTAGAGTCAGCACTTTATTTTGGGTTTTGAAAAAATTAAAAATAAAGGAAAAGCTTTAAAAGATCTAAGCTCGGGAGTGCATTTATGAATAGGGAAAGTACCAATTAATTCCCCAAAATAGAAAATTAATCAATTATTCATCCAATCAACAATCATTCTATGTATAGTTACAACAATAGTATGTGCATGTCTCCTAAAAAAAAAATTATTTTTTTGAAAAAATAAAACTTTGAGAAATTTTTTTAAAAAAGAAAAATGCAAGAGCATGAGGAGTTGACCAATTGTTAGGATCAATCAACCGCATATGCTCTCGAGTTGGGCCAGTTGACCAACTCAAAGAGAGTGGTCGATCACCTACAGTAGAACTGTAAACTTTGTTATTCTTTCCAAAAAATATTTAAGTTACCCCACGCCCATGAAAAGGTATATCATGGAATTATGCAAAGGTATGACCCTCACAAGACCTCACTACTTAGATTACCTTCATTTTCCTCTATTTTTAACTAAATACACATAACATATACACAACAAAAAAAAATAAAGAGAAAAAGTTTTTGTTTTGGAAACGTAGTTACACCTATAAAAAGTACAGGTTGCCTACATACCCTTTGAGAGCGATCGAGCCAATGTAGTTCCCATACTTGTAATGAATTAAAAATATTTTTTGGATTTAAAATAAAAAATATTGGATTTTTTTAGTGAACCGCAATTTTTAAGAAAAGATCTTTTGAATTATGATTTTCAAAGATATCCTGAAAAAAAATTTTATTTTCAAAAAAATTGATTTAATAAACCAATCCACAAGTGGTACAATGAATAAGGTTTAAAAACCAAATTTTCTTTAAAAATGATTTTTTTTAAATGGAAAGAAAAACCAAAAAACTAGCACGATATTGTTACATTGAAGACACTTGTTCTTTCAGAAAAATAATTTTTTTTAAGAAATCATTAAAAATTATTTTTTTCTAAACGGATGGTTTTCAGTTTTAAGATGAGAACCCATAAAATTAAAAAACTATAAGATTTAGAAAATTCGATTTAATCTCCCATAAATCACATAATCAAGATATCAAAAATCTCAAAAAAAGCAATCTAGAAAAAATCAAATGCCCATGCATGCATTAACTATCAGTCGATTAACCTTTGAGGGCGATCGACCCCCTGCAAGCCAACTCGAAAAAAGGATAATTTTTTATGCAATTTTGAATGGTAGAATGCATTTCTCTACTCTAGAACACTCCTATATGACATGTCAATCATTAATGCAAACATGCAAGCATGAAAATGTTGAAAAATCATGTGGTGCTCTTTATAAAACATGCTTCATTTTTTTTACAAAAAAAATGCAAAATACGCTCTAATTTAAACAATGCATGCTTCATTATATCATATCCTAAACTCTAACATCCTATCCTCAAATTTGAATACACTAAAATATATACATTGTAGAGATTCGGAGAATTTATAGCAATTAAATAATAAGGGAAAGGAACGGAAAGGGAATTTCCAAAAGAGGACTCGATAGGGTCTGCATTTGTCGTCAAATCGGCTTTTGGGGCTCACCGACGTGGATGCATGTCTCGTCGAAGAGAACTTACTGAGAGGCCTATTCCAGGGTCTGAAACTCATCGACGAGGTGACATGACTCGTCGACAAGGTCACGTGGACAAGCATTCTATATAAAGCCAAAAATCATTTTTCTTGCCAGAGAATCACATGCAGAGCTCCTTCTTTCTCTAGAATTCGTCTTCCTCCTCTTCTCTCTTCAATTTTCATCCTGTTCTTCGCCGGTTTGACGATCAGAAGCTGTTACGCTACTCCTGCAAAGTTTCTCTTCAAGTCTACTGGAATAGTTTGTTGGTTTGGCCAACTTGGGGACCATCCCAAACTTAAGGTAAGTAAATTATTAAGGTATTTTCAGTAATAACAGACCTATTTGAGTTGAGATTTTGTATTCTTTGAGAACATATTGGTGTTTTGTGGAATAAAAGTAGGGTGTCATGTTTTTAGGGTTAGGGTATTTTTGGGACCCTGCAGACATGGGTTGATGACCACAGAGAATATTTCCAAGAACCCAAGTAAATTATAGTTCGGTAAATTACGAGTAAGTGGGTTCGGGGGAAATATAGTTGATTTATTGGAAATATGTATTATTTCAGGATTTAGGGAATAGTACACCGTGAGCGTGAGGATAAGTTGGGTGGCGAACCTCTCAGCTTCCGGAAATCTGTTTCATGTAGCTTGGCAAGGAAATTTTGAGTCATGGGTACAGGATCCTTTACATGTATGACCTATTGCTCATGCAATTTGGGATCCTCATTTTGGTCCACCGGCTGTGGAAGCTTTTACTCAAGGGGGTTCGCTTGGACTAGATAAAGTAAATTTTTTATCAGTAAAGATAGTGTAGATTATGGGCATTTCTAGAATGGATATTATACAGTGATGCAAATTATAATTAATGAGTTATTAATTTGTGTGGCTTGAGTAATATGAGTTTAGTACTGAATTATTATAGAACCATGAATGGTTATGCAGTTTTATAGAATTAAGATATACAATTAATTACAGAGCAGTTTATACAATATTTATTCCAAAGCGATGACTACCAGTATTTTATAGAATTTTGTACGTAACACAGTTCAATAGAAAGTATAGGTTACAGTTTTACAATGAGCATGTTATATATAGTTTACAGTAATCAGTTAGTTTTCATAATACCATGATATACAGATCTTAGATCCATAACAAACAATTATACAGTTTTACAGATAAGTTATTACAGTATATGTTCAAAACAAACAGTACAGTTAATACAGAACAATTATTACAGTGTTATGACTACTACAGCAGAAACAAAATCATGGTAAATAGTAAAATACACGTATATGCCAGAGTATTATATATATAGTATCTGACTCGGATGGACCATTATAGATCAGATTATAGAGTACGGTACCGTAGCTATTTTCAGTTCAGAGTGCAACCACATAACTCAGATAGTATGTGGATTTTCAGTAGTCAATCGTGCCTATGTTATGGAGGCTAACAAAGAAGACAAATGGAGGAAAGCGATGGATGAGGAGATTCAATCCATCAAGAAGAACAAAACTTAGGAGTTGACAAATCTCTCAAAGGGCTGCAAAACTATTGGTATGAAATGGGTCTACAAGACCAAGAAGAACGCTTAATGAGAAGTTCAGAGATACAAAGTAAGGCTTGTCACCAAGGGCTACAAGCAGAAATAAAGGATTGCTTATGGAGAAATCTTTACCTTGATTTTCAGGCTTGAAACCATCAAATTACTAATTTCACTATCAGCACAAAATGGATGGAATATTTACCAATTGGACGTTAAATCAGCTTTTTCGAACGGCTTTTGAAATAAGAGATCTATATCGATCGACCACCTGGATATGTGAAGAATGGAAAAGAAGATAGCATCCGTCAGCAATTGTATCTCTAATAATATAATAAGTTTTTTCTTTCTTTTCCACGGCAAAATTGTAATAATTAAAGGTAAACTGTGATCGATAATTTTATTTCATTAAAGAGACAAATATCATATTTCGGGTTAAAAGGTGCAAAACATTAACAATGGTGAAAATGAAAGTAATAAAATATGTTGTCGCTAAAGCTACAACACTATCATGTAACAATGAAATGGGTGATAGAAAATGTCATAATTTTCATCTAAATTTTATGTATTTTCTCTTCATTATCAACTACTTGGACTCATAATTTTCATCTAAATATTATCAATTATTAAGGTTTTTTCTTTCTTCATTAATTAGGTTCTTAAAAATTCCCTCTTAAAAGCCTCCCTCCCCATATTTTGCCTTGGCTTTCTAATTCTCGCATTCTTTTCTCGTCTTCCATTAATGGAGATTTTCCCAAGAGAATTTACCGGTATAGCCATCATTTTCATGGGGACTCTTTTTTTTTATAAGTATCCATTGTTAAGGTTTTTTCTTTCTTCATTAGGTTCATTTAGGTTCTCTCTCTCTCTCTCTCTCTCTCCAACAAAAGTTTTGTCAACACTAGGCCCAAGTAGCCCATTTTAGCCACAAGTTTGGTAGCTAGTTTTAAAAACAAAGTAGAGAAAATGGATGTCTCCTAACTTACCTACTTTATTTGAAATCAGAGTCAGCACTTTATTTTTGGATTTAAAAAAGTTAAAAATAAAGGAAAAGCTTTAAAAGATCTAAACTCGGGAGTGCATTTATGAATAGGGAAAGTACCAATTAATTCCCCAAAATAGAGAATTAATCAATTATGCATCCAATCAACAATCATTCTATGTATAGTTACCACAATAGTATGTGTGTGTCTCCTAAAAAAATATATTTTTTTTTTGAAAAAAAAAAAAAGAACTTTGACAATTTTTTTTTTAAAAAAAAAAATGCAAGAACACGAGGAGGAGTTGACCAATTGTTAGGATCAATCAACCGCATATGCTCTCGAGTTGGACCAGTTGACCAACTCAAAGAGAGTGGTCGACCACCTACAGTAGAACTGCAAACTTTGTTATTCTTTCCAAAAAATATTTAAGTTACCCCACGCCCATGAAATGGTATTTCATGGAATTATGCAAAGGTATGACCCTCACAAGACCTCACTACTTAGATTACCTTCATTTTCCTCTATTTTTAACTAAATACACATGACATATACACAACAAAAAAAAATAAAGAGAAAAAGTTTTTGTTTTGGAAACATAGTTACACCTATAAAAAGTACAGGTTGCCTACATACCCTTTGAGAGGGATCCAGCCAATGTAGTTCCCATACTTGTAATGAATTAAAAATATTTTTTGGATTTAAAAGAAAAAATATTGGATTTTTTAGTGAACAGCAATTTTTAAGAAAAGATCTTTTGAATTATGATTTTCAAAGATATCCTGAAAAATTTTTTTTTTTTTTCAAAAAAATTGATTTAATAAACCAATCCACAAGTGGTACAATGAATAAGGTTTAAAAACGAAATTTTCTTTAAAAATGATTTTTTTTAAAAAAAAAAAGGAAAGAAAAACCAAAATACTAGCACGATATTGTTACCTTGAAGACACTTGTTCTTCCAGAAAAATGATTTTTTTTAAGAAATCATTCAAAAGGAATATATGAATTAACATTTTAAAAATTATTTTTTCTAAACGGATGGTTTTCAATTTTAAGATGAAAACCCATAAAATTAAAAAACCATAAGATTTAGAAAATTCGATTTAATCTCCCATAAATCACATAATCAAGATATCAAAAATCTCAAAAAAAGCAATCTAGAAAAAATCAAATGCCCATGCATGCATTAACTACCAGTCGATTAACCTTTGAGGGCGGTCGAAAAAAGGACAATTTTTATGCAATTTTGGATGCTAGAATGCATTTATCTACTCTAGAACACTCCTATATGACATGTCAATCATTAAAGCAAACATGCAAGTATGAAAATGTTGAAAAATCATGTGGTGCTCTTTATAAAACATGCTTCATTTTTTTTACAAAAAAAATGCAAAATACACTCTAATTTAAACAATGCATGCTTCATTATATCATATCCTAAACTCTAACATCCTATCCTCAAATTTTAATACACTAAAATATATACATTGTAGAGATCCGGAGACTTTATAGCAATTAAATAATAAGGGAAAGGAAAGGAAAGGAAATTTCAAAAAGGGGACTCGGTAAGGTCTGCATTCGTCATCAAATCGGCTTTTGGGGCTCATCGACGTGGACTCGTGTCTCGTCGACGAGAACTATCAGTTCATATCACATTCAATATTAAAATTGTGTATGTACAGAAATTTGAGTGCGGAAATGTAAATGAGATAGAGAGAGAGAGTGACACACATATTTGTTATCGAGGTTCGGCCAAACCAGCCTAAGTCCCCACCTCGGGCATACCCTCTAAGGATTCCACTAACCCTGCTCACTTAAATGTGCGGAGTAGAAGCCGTAACAACCTCTCCTTATGAGGCGAGGTAAACCCCAACTCAATTACAAGGTTGAGCCCAACTCGTCTCACTTACGGGGCTAAGACTCTCTAGTTCAATTTCCGGGCTGAACCCAACTTGTCTCACTAAAAACATTGTTGTACATAATAAAATTCTTCTTAAATACAAGCAAAGATGTACAACATTAAGCTCAATACATGAACTCTCTTATGATATGCTATAACGCTCAGTAGAGAAATGATGTTTTTCATAACAAATAATTCAATCTTTGATGAAAGATATATATGATAAAATGTATCAAAGATTTGAACCCTAATAAAATATTCTCCTAAAATATTTTTCAAATACGAACGAGAGAACCTGGGGTTTTTGCTCTAAATATTTTTGCGAAAACTAATATACAAGATCTTTGATGTTATATGAAACGTGCAATAAAGGCTTCAAAGATTAAATGTAAAACAAATATTTTCTCCAACAAATATTTGCAATAAAGGATGTTTTGAGAAGTTAGGATTTGTGCTCAAAAAATGTTTTTGCAATAATCACAATTTAAAAACAAATGGCCAAACAAAAATAAATACTCTCTTTCAAAAGATTTTTCAAAAAGTAATGAAAGAGTTTGAGAGTAAAAAATTTAACCCCAAAATGTTTTTTGAAAAGAAAGTGTAAGTGAGGGAACGTGATTACAAAATATTTAAGAGATTTTTTTAAGTTAATCAAAGTTACTAATCTTGAGTAATGAAGGGGTATTTATAGTTTTTCTAAAAATTATGACCGTTGGGACACGATAGGTATTATTAGTTTTTTTAATTAAATTTTAACCCCAATTACCATAGTTAATTATTGGCAACTCGAGAGTTTCGGTCGCTTTGTCCCTAGGGCTAGTCTCTCCAATAGACACATAGAGAAAAATTAACTTTTTGACTTCGAGTGCCCGAGGGTGAGTCCAGGTGACTGGACCAAGACAATTTTCCAAACGTTCGAGGTTTGATCGCTCAACGAATGGTTCATTCTGCCGAACCTCACAATTCGATCGCTCGAGCCTATTTTGAGCTAAAAGTTTGGTCACCCGGGGATAGTGGAAAAGTAGCTTTTAAGCATTCGGTCAATCGGGGGCAGTTAGTTCAATTTAAGTTCGATCGCTCGGGCCATAATCAACTTGTTAACTTCTTGGCCAACAGAGTATTCAGTCGACCGAGGTCTATAACACATAAATAGTTCGATTGCCCGAGGCTTTCAATTAATCCTAAAACCCTAACGTCGGCCCTAAGGTCTATTTATGGCCTTTGGTTCCCTATGGTCAAATTACGGTCTTCTAAGTATTCAAATCATATCATACATATGCATGCATTATTATAAACCAAATAAAAAATTAAATGCAATACAAATTAAAATCAAAATGTCTTATTCTTTTGTTCTTCATTTTCCATGAAATTCGCCAAGAGTGTTTGAGTTTTATGTCCCTGCTGGCTTCCATTTTTTGATATCTTATGTTCTTACTGAAATGATAACTTGTTCACACAATAAATGCACACATAAGATACTGATGGTTTGTCACCATCAAAATAGAAATCAGACTCAAAAAACCAACAATATATTAATTTCATCTCATCCTTTATTCTTTGATAATACTTTATTTTCTAGCATCTATTTGAAATGTATGTAATTTGAGTTTATACTCACATATTTGTTGAATCATAATTTGAATTTGAATTATTTTTTCAGTCCAATAAACTTATAAATCAATTTATCCACGTGCAACGCACGTACATCCAACTAGAAAAAAGTATATATATATATATATATATATATATATATAACTTTACCAATTATACACTTTTACTTGTAAGATGGATGAATCTTTGATTCCTTTCCCTTCCTTTTGTGTGTATTTGTATGTGTGTGTGAGAGAGAGAGAGAGAGAGAGAGAGAGAGAGAGAGAGGTGGCACACTTGGATCCACAACATTAGAATTGATGCATGTAGAGAATACTTTTTTTTTTTTTTTTTTTAAAATGTCAAATATTTGAATTTTCATTACTTGCATTGAGATTTATTTCTTAAGGATAAAAGTTTTTTTTTTTTTTTTTTTAATAAAAGTCAAAACTTTTTTTGTATATGTATATATGTGTGTATTTGTAATATTATCTTCAGATGTGGTTAGAGTAATTGAATTTCTCTTAATACGTGTCCCCCATCATGTGTGAAAACACCTTTTTTTGCACAATATACAAAAAAAAAAAAAAAATTATAGGAAGGGTGGCATTTTTTTCTTTATCTAACTTTTGAACTTCTAAACGTTGCTTTCTTTTAATGTTTTAGTTAAAGCCAATTTCATTGGCATGCCAAGTTTTGTGTATATTTAATATCACGCTAAGTTTTATTATTATCTAAAGTTTGTTACTTTTGCACAAATATAAATTTATATCTTTTTCTATTCATATAAAACATATGTTGTTACAATTACACTAGATATTCTTCCTTAAAAGAGTAATAATTTTTTGTATTACTCTTTGCAAAAGTTTTAGTTTGAAGTCAATTTTATTCACATGCGAGATTTTATGTGTCATTAATATCTAAAGTTTGCTAATTTATTTGTTCATAGATTTAAACATGTACTCCCTTTTTTTTTTTTTTGATAACGTGGGGACTCCAACCACCAACGAGCCCTTCGAACCCCCTGGTGCAGCACCAACCCTCCTGAGTGAGCCCCCCCAAAGGATGCCCCCAAAGATTAAGCTGGATGCAGTTTACAGCTTCTTCGCCTTTGGGTTGGCCGTACATTTGATTCTTCAACGTAGGACACGTGTTGGACTTGTTTTAACTCGTGCCATGCTAGACCGAGACCGAGTGCATCTACAAAGAATCGAACCTACGTTTCGCCGCTAGCCTTTTTGAGTGCTTACCACAGCTCCATGCCGGTGAGGGCAACATGTACCTTTTTTATTCATACAAAACATATTTTGTTACAATTTTATTATATATTCTTCATTAAAGGAGTTATTGACATACTACAGCAAGGATGTGCACAAGTTGACAACAAGAAAGAATTTGAGGTAAGTACAACCTTTGGTCGTAATTATATATATATATATATATATATATATATATATATACTTTAATCAAAATAATTTAGATTAAAAAAATAGGAACTAAATTTTGGGGATATTTGACAATAGAATTTCACCATGAATTTCTCAATTTGAATCTAGGCCTAACTGTGGAACAATCTCTAGAAGGAAGAAAGATTCAAAAGTTAGGAACTTTATAAATCCCAAAATTGTTTGAATATTAGATCGCATAATATGAGCTCAATTATGATTTTAAATCTTAATTAATTTCTATAAATCAAAGCTTTCAAATTCCAATATAGTTTGATGGGAAAGTGTTGACTCAATAAGAGAAGAAACTGCCTTTTTAGTGGCAGATTGACAACAACATTACTTGACTACAATGGCTAACCAACTAATATTATAGATGCTCCAAATCAAATCTAATGAATAGGGGTTCTTCATTATTAAAAAAATGATAAATATAGCAGTCTTTAGCAACAACAGTGTATGATATAATTATAAATTCATTGCTAAAATTCTCAATATTGATGCATCCATCAGCAATTGTATCTCTAATAATATAATAAGTTTTTTCTTTCTTTTCCACGGAAAAATTGTAATAATTAAAGGTAAACTGTGATCGATAATTTTATTTCATTAAAGAGACAAATATCATATTTCAGGTTAAAAGGTGCAAAACATTAACAATGGTGAAAATGAAAGTAATAAAATATGTTGTCGCTAAAGCTACAACACTATCATGTACAATGAAATGGGTGATAGAAAATGTCATAATTTTCATCTAAATTTTATGTATTTTCTCTTCATTATCAACTACTTGAACTCATAATTTTCATCTAAATATTATCAATTGTTAAGGTTTTTTCTTTCTTCATTAATTAGGTTCTTAAAAATTCCCTCTTAAAAGCCTCCCTCCCCATATTTTGCCTTGGCTTTCTAATTCTCGCATTCTTTTCTCGTCTTTCATTAATGGAGATTTTCCCAAGAGAATTTACCGGTATAGCCATCATTTTCATTGGGACTCATTTTTTTTTTTTTTTTTATAAGTATCCATTGTTAAGGTTTTTTCTTTCTTCATTAGGTTCATTTAGGCTCTCTCTCTCTCTCTCTCTCTCTCCAACAAAAGTTTTGTCAACACTAGGCCCAAGTAGCAAATTTTAGCCACAAGTTTGGTAGCTAGTTTTAAAAACAAAGTAGAGAAAATGGATATCTCCTAACTTACCTAGTTTATTTGAAATCAGAGTTAGCACTTTATTTTTGGATTTAAAAAAATTAAAAATAAAGGAAAAGCTTTAAAAGATCTAAACTCGGGAGTGCATTTATGAATAGGGAAAGTACCAATTAATTCCCAAAAATAGAGAATTAATCAATTATGCATCCAATCAACAATCATTCTATGTATTGTTACCACAATAGTACATGTGTCTCCTAAAAAAAAAAAATACTTTTTTGAAAAAAAAAAAAAACTTTGAGAAATTTTTTTTTTTTTTTTAAATGCAAGAGCACAAGGAGGAGTTGACCAATTGCTAGGATTAATCAACTACATATGCTCTCGAGTTGGACCAGTTGACCAACTCAAAGAGAATGGTCAACCACCTACAGTAGAACTGCAAACTTTATTATTCTTTCCAAAAAATATTTAAGTTACCCCACGCCCATGAAAAGGTATTTCATGGAATTATGCAAAGGTATGACCCTCACAAGACCTCACTACTTAGATTACCTTCATTTTCCTCTATTTTTAACTAAATACACATAATATATACACAACAAAAAAAAATAAAGAGAAAAAGTTTTTGTTTTGGAAACGTAGTTACACATATAAAAAGTACAGGTTGCCTACATACCCTTTGAGAGGGATCAAGCCAATGTAGTTCCCATACATTTAATGAATTAAAAATATTTTTTGGATTTAAAAGAAAAAATATTGGATTTTTTAGTGAACTGCAATTTTTAAGAAAAGATCTTTTGAATTATGATTTTCAAAGATATCCTAGAAAAAAATTTTGTTTTCAAAAAAATTGATTTAATAAACCAATCCACAAGTGGTACAATGAATAAGGTTTAAAAACCAAATTTTCTTTAAAAACGATTTAAAAAAAAAAATGAAAAGAAAAACCAAAAAGCTAGCACGATATTGTTACCTTGAAGACACTTGTTCTTTCAGAAAAATGATTTTTTTTTAAGAAATCATTCAAAAGGAATATATGAATTAACATTTTAAAAATTATTTTTTCTAAACGGATGGTTTTCAGTTTTAAGATGAGAACCCATAAAATTAGAAAACCATAAGATTTAGAAAATTCGATTTAATCTCCCATAAATCACATAATCAAGATATCAAAAATCTCAAATAAGCAATCTAGAAAAAATCAAAAACCCATGCATGCATTAACTACCAGTTGATTAACCTTTGAGGGCGGTCGACCCCCTGCAAGCCAACTCGAAAAAAGGACAATTTTTTATGCAATTTTGGATGCTAGAATGCATTTGTCTACTCTAGAACACTCCTATATGACATGTCAATCATTAATGCAAACATGCAAGCATGAAAATGTTGAAAAATCATGTGGTGCTCTTTATAAAACATGCTTCATTTTTTTTACAAAAAAAAAAAATGCAAAATACGCTCTAATTTAAACAATGCATGCTTCATTATATCATATCCTAAACTCTAACATCCTATCCTCAAATTTGAATACACTAAAATATATACATTGTAGAGATCCGGAGAATTTATAGCAATTAAATAATAAGGGAAAGGAACGGAAAGGGAATTTTAAAAAGGGGACACGGTAAGGTTTGCATTCGTCGTCGAATCGGCTTTTGGGGCTCACCGACGTGGATGCATGTCTCGTCGACGAGAACTTACTGAGAGGCCTATTCCAGGGTCTGAAACTCATCGACGAGGTGACATGACTCGTCGACAAGGCCACGTGGACAAGCATTCTATATATAAGGCCAAAAATCATTTTTCCTACCAGAGAATCACATGCAGAGCTCCTTCTTTCTCTAGAGTTCGTCTTCCTCCTCTTCGCTCTTCAATTTTCGTCCTGTTCTTCGTCGATTTGATGATCGGAAGCCGCCACGCTACTCCTGCAAAGTTTCTCTTCAAGTCTACTGGAGTAGTTTGTTGGTTTGGCTAACTTGGGCACCATCCCAAACTCAAGGTAAGTAAATTATTAAGGTATTTTCAGTAATAGCAGACTTATTTGAGTTGAGATTTTGTATTCTTTGAGAACATACTGGTATTTTGTGGAATAAAAGTAGGGTGTCATGTTTTTAGGGTTAGGGTATTTTTGGGACCCTGCAGACATGGGTTGATGACCACAGAGAATATTTCCAAGAGCCCAGGTAAATTATAGTTCGGTAAATTACGAGTAAGTAGGTTTGGGGGAAATATAGTTGATTTATTGGAAATATGTATTATTTCAGGATTTAGGGAATAGTACACCGTGAGCGTGAGGATAAGTTGGGTGGCGAACCTCTCAGCTTCCGGAAATCTGTTTCATGTAGCTTGGCAAGGAAATTTTGAGTCATGGGTACAGGATCCTTTACATGTATGACCTATTACTCATGCAATTTGGGATCCTCATTTTGGTCCACCGACTGTGGAAGCTTTTACTCGAGAGGGTTCTCTTGGACTAGATAAAGTAGATTTTTTATCAGTAAAGATAGTATAGATTATGGGCATTTCCAGAATGGATATTATACAGTGATGCAAATTATAATTAATGAGTTATTAATTTGTGTGGCATGAGTAATATGAGTTTAGTACTGAATTATTATAGAACCATGAATGGTTATGCAGTTTTATAGAATTAAGATATACAGTTAATTACAGAGCAGTTTATACAATATTTATTCCAAAGCGATGACTACCAGTATTTTATAGAATTTTGTATGTAACACAGTTCAATAGAAAGTATAGTTTACAGTTTTACAATGAGCATGTTATATATAGTTTACAGTAATCAGTTAGCTTTCATAATACCATGATATACAGATCTTAGATCCATAACAAACAATTATACAGTTTTACAGATAAGTTATTACAATATATGTTCAAAACAGATAGTACAGTTAGTACAGAACAATTATTACAGTGTTATGGCTACTACAGCAGAAACAAAATCATGGTAAATAGTAAAATACATGTATATGCCAGAGTATTATATATATAGTATCTGACTCGGATGGACCATTATAGATCAGATTATAGAGCACGGTACCGTAGCTATTTTCAGTTCAGAGTGCAACCACATAACTCAGATAGTATGTGGATTTTCAGTAGTCAATCGTGCCTATGTTATAGAGGCTAACGAAGAAGACAAATGGAGGAAAGCGATGGATGAGAAGATTCAATCCATCGAGAAGAACAAAACTTAGGAGTTGACAAATCTCTCAAAGGGCCGCAAAACTATTGGTGTGAAATGGGTCTACAAGACCAAGAAGAACACTCAATGAGAAGTTCAGAGATACAAAGTAAGACTTGTCACCAAGGGCTACAAGCAGAAATAAAGGATTGCTTATGGAGAAATCTTTACCTTGATTTTCAGGCTTGAAACCATCAAATTACTAATTTCACTATCAGCACAAAATGGATAGAAGATTTACCAATTGGACATTAAATCAGCTTTTCTGAACGGTTTTTTGGAATAAGAGATCTATATCGATCAACCACCTGGATATGTGAAGAAGGGAAAAGAAGATAGAGTGTACAAGCTGAAAAAAGCACTCTATGGTTTGAGGTAGGCACCTCGTGCAAGGAACATAAGGATTGATGGCTATTTCCAAAAGAATGGATTTGAAAAGTGTTCCTACGAGCATGCGCTATACATGAAGATGGAGATAGACAGAAGCATGCTGATTGTTTGCCTATATGTTGATGATTTAATTTTTACCGGCAACAATCCAAAGATATTTGCTGCTTTCAAGAGGAGCATGGTCAAGAATTCGAAATGGTGGATATTGGCTAGATGGCTCATTTTCTTGGCATAGAAATCATGCAAAGCAAGAAGGAAATCTTTATCTCCCAAAGCCACTATGCAAAAAAATGGACTGAAGACGTTTGGTATGGACAAATGCAACCCTGTGACAACTTCTGTTGAAATGGGATTGGAGTTGAGAAAGAATGAGCAAGGAAATGTTGACCCCACATATTTCAAGAGTTTGGTTGGAAGCTTGAGGTATTTGACATGAACTAGACCAAACATACTTTATGGAGTTGGACTTGTCAGCAGGTACATGGAGACTTCTGACCAATCCCATCTGAATGCAGTGAAGAGGATACTCCATTATGTCAAGGGTACCATCACCGATGATATGTTATATTCATTAAGAGGTGATTGCAAACTTATCGACTATTCGGATAGCGATTGGGGAAGAGATCTTGATAAAAGAAAAAGTATGACTGGATTCACATTCTTTATGGGAGATACAGTGTTTACATGGTCATCAAAGAAGCAACCCATTGTAACGTTGTCATCATGTGAAGTTGGGTATGTTGTTGTCAGCTCAGCTGTTTGTCATGGTATATGGGTCAGGAATGTACTGAAGTATCTAGGATTTCTTCAAAATAACCCCACAGAAGTCTGCATCGATAATCGATCAGTGATTGCACTTGTTAAGAATTCAATTTACCATGAAAGAAGCAAACATATTGATACTTGGTATTATTTTATCAGGGAGCATGTCAAGAAGAAATAAGTGGAGTTGATATCTTGCAGAACGTATGATCAGATTGCTGACATTTCCATGAAGTCACTCAGGCATGATATTTTTGTAAGACTAAAGATAATGCTTGGAATGACAAAATTAGGAGAGTCAAGTTTATGGGGGGATATTGAAGATTAAACTTGACGGTGGGACGGTGGTAGCAAAATTTGACAGTGGCAGCTCCACCAATCCCAACCCACTATTTTTGAATTTGCACTGGAGTCGGCCGCAACCTCACCAAAATCTTACCAACTTTAGGCACCATTGTTGATTATATTGTTCTATCCTTGCTATAAATAGATGTGTGTGTGTGTAATGTAATATGTGGTGCAGAGAGGTTGAATAACCAATGAGAAGAGAGAAATTGTATTTGAGAGTTCTCTATATTTTGTTTTAGATTATCATTGAAATTAATTGAGTGTATTTGTGTGCAATCCTCACTGAGTTTCAATCACAACCGGTGATTGAGTGAGTCACCTCCACCCATCAGATTCCCCCTTTACAACCACTCCTTACAAGATGGAGCCCTCTTCTTCAAGAGATACCCCATGCCTTGAACATGACTCACTACTCGAACCGTAGAGATAGAAAATATATGTTAGCTTTACCGTGATCCCAAGAGGGGGGGTGAATTGGTATTTTTAAATTTTATCTAGGTATTCCTCCTAGTAGCAGTATGTTCACAAGCTTAGGGTCAATCTAGTGCAAATAATGTAAATATACCAGAAATTAAATAAAGCAATTTAAACAATCATACAAGCACCAGAAAGCAGTAAAGAGAAGATGACACACAGATATGTTATCGAGGTTCGGCCAACTGCCTACGTCCCCGCCTCGGCTAACCAGCACAAGGATTATCACAATACCTTGCTCACTTAAACGGGTGGAGCGGTACCTATACAAACCAGGTCAAATTATCACAGGGCTGACCTTAACCTTTACACCAATCCTTACCGGGCTGGATTACCACCCCCTTAGGCCACGCCTGGAATCACTCAGATATACAATCAAAGGTACAATACAAGAGTGCTTTCACGTAAAGCAGATTTGTACCACAAATGCGCACAAACACAAACACAAACACCACAAATGATTTAATAATGTAAGCTCTGTGTGGTCTAAATATTTCAACTCTCAACAATGTTTTCTATCAGTGTAGCAAGTACGTGAGAGTGTCAATAATAATCTGTGTAATTTTAGGGTGTTCAAACAAACGTGTTCACACAGAGTATTAAACAGGCCTCAATAATATAACTCAATAGAATGTGTCAATCCCATGAATATATATATATATATATATATATATATATATATATATATGCTTGGACTGCAAGATATAAGTAATCCTTGTACTTAAGCAAATGATATATATTTGAATGGATGTTACTACAAAGATTAATATATCACACACACAAATACCTTTTCACAAATATATCAATATGAACACCACAAGATATTCGAATATGTTTGAAAGTATTTTTGCAAGCCCCAAACAAAATACGAACTTCCTAAGATATTGCAATGAGAATGCAATACTTGGGAAGTCACCACAAGTCTTTCTTAGGGTAGGCTTATTGGCAAAGCCTCCTAAGAAAACTTAGGTTATGCTCTCAAAAAATCGATTCAAATATGCAACAATATGGAGAGCAAACCTATAGATAACAATACTCAATACACTCACAAAAAATATGGATGGAAGAAGAAGGTAAGCTTGAGTAGGTTTCAAAAAGATTTGAGCACTGAGAGGCAAGATAGAATATTTTTGCTTGAGAAAGGATTTCTTAATCTTTTTGTTAATCGGTGCTTAATCCACCAAATGAAGGAGTATATATAGACATGCTGAAAATTTTGACCGTTGGGGACTTATTAGGGATTATTGGAAAAATTTAATGACACTTAAGATAATTTAACCCTGTTAAAAAATTATTAACCGCGGTAAAAAATGGGACCAACCCGAGAGGTCCGGTCGACCAAAAGTGGTTCGGTCGACCAGGACTCAAGTAGCTCGGTCGACCAGGGCAATTTTGAACTAAATGGCTCGGTCGATCGGAGAGGGCGATTTGCCAAATTTCCGAGGTTCGGTCGACCGGCCCCATTTTGAACTGAGTGGCTTGGTCGACCAGACCGTTGGGAATTCTCCCAAGACCCCTTGGTCGACCAGGTAGTTGGAGTACAAATCTGGTCGGTCGACCGAGGTCAAATGACCTATAAGGGCTCGGTCGACCGGGGATGGGTCAAACAGTTGACCCGGACCGGTTTCGGTTGACCAGGCCAGATTGAACTGAGTTGGCCGGTCGACCGAAAGTGCACCAAGTGTGCATTTCGGTCCCGAATTGACCCAAATAAGTCTATTTCAAGTGCCTAATAAACATATGTGTGTGTCCTAAGGTCACTTGGGGTCCAATTTGGAAACACCGAAAAAGTCCGGTGTCGGTCGACCGAAGGTGCACCCTAAGGTCCTATCTCATTCATGGTTCGGTTTAAGCTTACAAATTAACTCATGCATGTGATGTGTGTGCTTATTACAAACCGAAAACCCTAATTACTATTACAGACAAATTTCATTTAAAAACTATTACAATTAAGAGTATGAAATTGTCTTCAAGTCTTTAAGCTTTTTACGTGCCACTGAAGATATGCTAATATGAACCTGCACACATGAACTAGATATGAATTAAATACAATCATATTTGTCATCATCAAAACCAGGATGTGACCTATAAGGTCAACAATATATGAAAAATTTTGTGTACAAAGAGATGCTTCTCAAAATAAGCAAAGATGAATAATTTAAAATTCAATGCACTCACAAATGAAAATATTTGTGCCTAATATAGTTTTTAGGATTTCCTCTCTTAAAAAAATATTTTGAGATAAATGAGAGGATGTAAAAGTATATGATCTTTGATTCAAAAATGAAGTTTACAAGAAATGCTTTCACAAATCTAAAACACCCAAGTGATATCTCTAAAAATGATTTTCAAAACTTAAATGTAGGAGTAGCTAGGGTTCTTGCTCTCAATAAATTTTTAAAATAAAATAAGTAGGAGAGTAGATGATCTTTTGATGAGAAAATAAATGCCCAAAAAAGAATGCTTCTACAACAACGCTCAAGAGCAATAAATGATTTTTCTAGTTAAGAGAGTGAAAGAAAATCAATGCTCTCTCGAAAATTTTTTCAAAAGAATGAGAGTAAGAGAGTAGAAATGCTCTTTGATCTTGAGAAAGTATAAAAATTCCCAAATATGTTTTAGAGTAAAAGTATATTGAAAAAAGTTATTAAATGGCTTTTGGGCTTGGTTTATATAGATATTTTCAAATTATAATTGTTAAGTGACCGTTGGGGCATTAAACAAAAATTATTTTTGAAATATTATTTTTAAATTTTTTGATTGTTTTTCGACTTAAAAATGGCCCAACCTGAGAGTTTCGGTTGACTAGGGTAGGCTCCGGCCGAGTGGCCTTAGGCGATTTTTAAATCCCTGAGCTTCGATTGACTGGCCAGTAGATTGACCGAATCATCCTTCATTTGAAGGCCGATCAACTAGGCTTCATATAGTTTGAGGCTTTATATTTTGGCCATTCGGTATTGCCGGTTGACAAGGCTGTGAGGCCCGGTCAACTGAGGCTTCACTAAAAATGAATTTTGGCCAAGGGTCATGTCTGGTCGATTGGGCTATCGAGGCCGGTCGACTAGGCCTTAACAGAAAATGCATTTTAGCTCTCTCATGACTTTAAAAACACTTCAAATGTGATACCCCATGGAAGAAAGACTTAAAAGGATTAGATGTTACTACCTATATCAACAAGGTGCACCTTTCTTTTTGAGAGTCTTCCCATAAGAACTTCATTGTTAAGTGTGCTTGACTTGGAGCAATCTTGGGATGGGTGACCTCCTTGGAAGTTTTCTCGGGAAGTGTGTGAGTGAGGACAAACACATTGGAAAGGACACATGTTGGTCTGTGGGGCCAGTTATTAGTCTGATAAGGTATGCCCCCCTGTTGTCTGGTCCAAGTGGAGGAGGAAAGACGCAGTGCTCTTTGGAAGACCCAGGTTGGGGTATTACAAAATGGTATTAGAGCAATTACCATATGATGAGATTCATATCGCCTGGGTTTGGAAATGTGGGTTCGCAACGAGGACGTTGCGTTCTGTAAGTGTGGGAGAATGTGATACCCCGTGGAAGAAAGATTTAAAAGGATTAGATGTTACTACCTATATTAATAAGATGTACCTTTTTTTTTTCAGGTGCCTTCCCATAAGAACTTCATGGTTAAGCGTACTTGACTTGGAGCAATCTTAGGATGGGTGACCTCTTGAGAAGTTTCCTCAGGAAGTGTGTAAAGACAAAACACACTGGAAAGGACACATGTTGGTCGGTGGGGCCAGTCATTAGTTCGATAAGGCATGTCCCCCTATTGTCTAGCCTAGGTGGAGGAGTAGAGATGTAGTGCTCCTTGGCAGGCCTAGGTTTGGGTGTTACATCAAACCTTTGTGTATATGTTTTGCATTTTTAGGGGAAAGATTTTTCCAAAAAAAAAAAAATTTGTTTCCTTGAGGTCTTTCTATGGTCGGTATTGAGCATTTAAATCAAATCATGCAAGACATGCAATTACAGTACAAATTAAATGCCATTACAATTGAAACAATATAATCTTCCTTCCTTACTCTTCACTTTTCCATGCAACAAGCCAAGTGATGAGTTCTTTAAGTCCCTAATGGCTTCCATTGTATCCTTGTTGACCTTATTGGTCACGCCCGGTTTTGATTATGACAAATACTCATTGTATCTAATGAGCGTTTGAGGTTTTGTGCAGGAATCAAGAATGTTAAAATAAAGATGTGCACAAAGTCAAGTAAAGCCCAAAGACCAAAGTTTTATTCCATATTGTAATATATTCAATTGGTCTGTAATAGTAAGTAGGTACTTGGTTTGTAATAAGTTCACACACATCACATGTATGATTTACTACGTAAGCTCAAACCAAACCATGAATGAGAAAGGACCTTAGAAAGACCTTAGGGTGTACGGTCGACCGACACCAGACTTTTTCGGTGTCTCCAAATTGGATCCCAAGTGCCCATAGGAAACACACATTTACACATATGTTTGTTAGGCACTTGAATAGGACTTGTTTGGTTCAAAACGGGACCAAAATGCACACTTGGTGCACTTTCGGTCGACCGGCCAACACAGTTCACTTTGGCCTGGTCGACCGAACCGGCCCTGGGTCAATAGTTGACCGAACTTCACAGTTCATTTCTTGCCGGTCGACCGAACCCTGACCGGGTCAACATTTTGACCTCCTGGTCGACCGAGAGATTTTATACTCCAACTACCTGATCGACCGAGGGTCCTCGGGAGAAATCCCATCGGTCTGGTCGATCGAACCATGTAGTTCAAAAAGGCTCGGTCGACCGAACCTCGGAAGTTTGGGAAATCGCCCTCTCCGATCGATCGAGCCTTTCAGTTCAAAAGTCTCCTGGTCAACCGAGCCATTTGAATCCTGGTCAACCGAACCATTTCTGGTCGACCGGACCTCTCGGGTTGCTCCTATTTTTTTACCGTGGTTAATATTTTTAAAGAGGGTTAAATTGATTTAAATGTAATTAATCTTTTCTAACAATACCCAATAGGTCCCCAACGGTCATATTTCCTTCCATGGCTATATATATGTGTTCATTTGCAAAGATTAAGGGTGATTAGCCACTTTGATTAGGGAAAATTCTTTGAAAAACCAAAACCCTATAATACTCATTTCCAAGCTCTATATACTCAATCTTACCTTCCCATATTGTCTACATCATTTTGTAAGTTGGCTTTGAGTGTGTGTCTTGATTGGTTTGCTCTCCTATCTTTGGATTGTTTGACTTATTTTTGAGAGTTAAACCTTAAGTATTCTTAGGGGACTTTGTTAATAAGTCTCTCCTAAGAAGACTTGTACAAAACTTCTGAGTATTGCATATTCATCGCAATATCTTAAGAAGTTTGTATTTGTATTTGTATTTTGGTTGCAAAAATATTTTCAAATATTTACTGTGTTTTTATCTTGAAAATATTTGATGAGATATTTGCTTATGTGATAAAATCTTTGTTGCAATATTCATTAACTCATATATCCTCTGATGAATACAAAGATTGAATATCCTTTTGCAAACCAAACATATACACTTCAAGAGCATCATACGAATGAGAAAACCCGCTCTTTGAAATATACACATATATTGCTTAGCTAGTATCTTTGTGTGAACATCTTACCTGAATATCTTGTGATACAAAGATCATCTAGGTTTGCACTCTCATGTACTCATTACAACTATAGTAAATCTATTTGAGAGTTGAACCATTTAGATCACATTGAGCTTACATATTGAATCATACTGTGGTGTTTGTAATTGCGCGTATTTGGGTACACATCTGCTTTACTTGAAAGCTTATTCATTGTACCATTTGATTGTATTTCAAATACTATTGTATTTTCAGGCACGGGCCTGAAGAGGGAGACTAGCCCTGGAATAGTCCCGGATTGGCTTAGACCCGGTTAGGAAAGTTAGGTGCGTCGTCCTGTTAAGGCGTGTAGGTTGAGGTCAGTCCCTCTAATTGACCTGGTTAAGGTTGAGGTCAGCCCTGTGATAATTTGACCTGGTTGTAAACGGTGTCGCTCCACCCTTAAGTGAACTATTAGTGGAATCCTCTAACTTGGGAGCTTGACGCAGGGACGTAGGCACAGTTGGCCGAACCCCGATAACATATCGTGTGTTTGCTTATATTTCTGCATTTTATACTTACCGCACGTGTATATTATGGGTGAATGATGTGTATGACTTAATTTCCACAGTATATTTATCTACGCATTTGGAAACTGTATAGACTGATCCTAGGTTGTGTACATACCGTTGTTGCATAGATCAACCTAGGTGAAAAAGTTTTAAAATTCCAATTCACCCCCCCTCTTGGGAATACACCAATTCTAACAATTTGTATCAGAGCCTCGTTGCACTTGACTTAAACGTTTTTGTAAAAAGATCGCAATGGCTCACATTGGTGTATCTCCATTCGTTGAGGGACAGTCACTTTCCAGTCCTCCGGTATTTTGTGGTGTCAACTACACCATGTGGAGAGTTAGAATGACCATATTCTTGAAATCTATGGACTGGAGGGTTTGGCTTGTGACCGCCAAAGGAAGATGTGCACAAATAAATGAAAATGATTTTTATATGATTAGTTCTAATGCTATGAACATGTTACATATTGCGTTAGATTCTGATATCTTTGTTGAGTTTGTGGCATATCAAACTACACTGGAAATCTGGGATGAACTGGAAAAGAAATATGGAAAATCCCAGGAATCAGAGATGGTAACTCCTCTAGATGCTCCAAGCTTAAATTATCAAGAGGAGGTAATTCATGAGCTAGACATCAACGACGAGGTATATGATTCTCGCTATAGCCCATTTGATGATTTTTGTGATAATGCTGTAAATGGTTCATGCGATGTTTACCATGAAAAATCTTGTGATGAATTATATATTTGTGTTTGTGACATATCAAATTCTGGACCATCTGTTGAATATCATAATAATTTTGATAGTGATGTTTGTAATGATTCATATATTAAATGTTGCAGCATATTATGGAATGAATCATCACTTGCACTTTATGATAGCCCTATTGAGCATGCATGCAATGATTCGCATGAAAACTGTTGTGATAATTCTTTTGGTAAATCATGTGCTGATTTGAATATTAAAAGCATGTTATCACATGAAGAACTAGAAAAGACTTTATTGAAAATGCACAAGTTTCTAGTTAGAATCTCTAAGCATGAAATACGTCTAACGAATGAGAACAAAAGAATAGCAAAACAATTAAAGGGGCTGAAAAATCTTCATGTTATTCTTGAAAAGAAAAAGGTTGAGAAGATATTGAATATTGCATGCTTGGATGAAGAAACAGATGATTATTCGAAAATTGCATTGAAATTAAAAATGATACGAATAATCGTAATAAACCCTTCGGATCTAAAAAGAAAACTCATTTCAAAAAGGGTTCGAGTTGCTTACATAGAACCGATAGTCTAGTCTCCCTAAAGAAAGATGGAATAAACAAGCACAATCCTTCACGTATATGCTATACCAGCTTATCTTGCAAATATGTGTGGCACACATGGTTTAAATGCTTACTAAGAGGTGTGAGAGGACTAGAAAAGGAAATGAGATGGATAATCAGCAAAGCAAACCTCGTAGGACTTAAGGAAAGACAAATTCAAATCGAAAATACATTCTTGATATATTTCCTTAGTTCCTAGGCTCAAGTTTAAGAGGTTGTGAGGACAATAGGATTGAAAAGTGGTCATTGCTTATAGTGATAATCTTAGTATACACACTCACCTATCCTCTTCATAGGTAGCCCTCACCAAAAACTACGATCATACTCGGTGAATTTTTCACTCTTCTTTTTGGTTCGTATCCGTGCTCCTCCATATCATCATTTCTATAGGATACTCTCCAGTCACCACAGAGCATAGGTTAAGAAAAGCCTCACATTCCTTAGTGCCTGGTACCTAAAATAGGTCAATAAGTTTATTCTTGGTACACACTTCATTTGAGCAATATCTTTCACCAAGAATCCCTAAAAATCATGGTTACACTAGTACACATCAAATCTGGAGCTTAGGGAGAACTTTGGATCAAAAATCGGGCAAAATTCTAAAAATACACTATGCTCGATCGACCAAGCACTGTAGTTATAAAATGCCCCGGTCGACCAGGACAGTTTGACTTTGACCCCCCACGGTCGATCGAACCCTCATGAACGAATTCTCTCGGTCAACCAGCAATCTCGGTTTCCCCCTGGTCGATCGAAACATGGCACAATACACCCTTAAAGTCGACCGGCCATCCTAGTTCATTTTTGCCTCGGTCGACTGAATTGTGTCGGTACCTGGGGAATGTCAAGCGTTGGTCGACCGTATCTACTTCTGGTCGATCGAGCTGTGATATATATATATATATATATATATATATGATTTCTTCATTTTCAACTCATTTGTGTGAGAAATCTTGAGAGAATTCCTTTCCTTCACTGCACTTCCTACTATCCTAGCCTCACACCGTCATTCCCATGGCTCACATTGAAGCCCATGACCTTGCTCACGCAGAGGATGAGTACTTTCTCTTAGATAGGTGCAAGATGCGGTATATACGAGAGTTCCGTCCCAAGGAAGCCATACTAGGTAAGATACTCGACTTAGTTTTTATGAGGCAGTATTTTCAAAACATTTTGGATATGTTTGAGTATCAGGGGTGGAGATCCTTTATCTCCTACTAGCTTGGGGGACATTACCCGACCTTTGTTAGAATGTTTTATGCGAACCTAGGTAATGATGAGAACGGGTACTTCTCCCGTGTTTTGAGGACAGATGTGCGTTTTGACGCACAATATATATCTGACGTCCTCGACATTGGCCGTGGCGACTTTGAGTGCCTCGATGTGGGTAACTCCTGGATCCTTGAGCAGGACTTTACCGTAACCACATTCGCCAACCTGACCATGTCTGACCCTGGCACTGCTAGCCAGAATCATCCTCCCCAGTACAGACAGTTCAGCTTAGAGGCTAGGGTCGTGCACATCACATACAATGTCCTTCCCAAGGCGGGATCTAGAGTGCACGTCTCCTTTTTAGATTGCTTTATTATGTGGTGCCTTTTTTCTTGGAAGAAGTTGGACCTGCCGAGTTTGATTATCCGTTGGATGATGGCCAAGACAATTGGCCACCGAGTGATCATGCCATATAGGGGAATCCTGAACAAGCTGTTCAAGAATATTGGAGTCACGAGGACGAATGTGGCTTCACTAAAGAGGAGACGACCGGCGGACACTTTCTCTGGCGTAACCTTTAGATTGATGGGGTACGAGCTCACAGGGAACATTTGGGCGCCCTCTAGAGCAGCAGCAGCATAGGTAGAGGCCCCACAGGAGCCACCACAGCCTCCATAGCCATCGAATGTGGATCTCATGGTTGCTATCTCCGGCTTGTTTGACATGTTCATATAGTTTTGAGGATCAGTCCAGTCAGACTTGAAGGACTTGGCATCGTCATCCGCTGCACTTCGACAGGAGTTCCAGCAGCACTCCATCTCCATTGATAGCCGCCTTACAGATTTGGAGCGGACCATGACAGCTGGCTTCAGTGAGCTAAGTGACCGCATTCAGGAGATGCAGGATGAGAGAGATCTGATGACGATGGATTTTGATTTTGATGCCACCGATGGTGGTGATGGAGAAGAGGATGGAGGAGACGATGGAGGGGAGATCTAGACTCCGGAGTTGTCCACAGATCAGATAGCGTGGCCTTGATTCTTTTTGTTTTATGTTATATCATCTGGTCTGTATTAAATAAAAACAGCTCTTTCATTCTATTTTGTACTCTCATGATATTATTGACATACTACCCCGGTTATTTATGATATATACATATATGCATCTACAGTTTCTTGACTTGCATATTCTAGTGGTAATTGTGTATGGTATTGAAATGCATGAGTAGTATAGAATGCCTACTGCATGGCGGATGCAGTTGTTGAGAATTGCCTGCTGGTAGATGATAGGTTCTCGCATGCCCTACTTCTATGATTCTGTCTGTTTGAGAACGGTTTTTGTGCAGGTAAAATTTGGGAAATGTCCTGTTTACAGCTGACATGCTGCCGAATTTTCTGTAGACATTTGCTCAAATAATTGAAACATTACTTATGTGTGCCAAATGCATGTATACATGTGAAGTAATTGTTTTATAATTTGCATACATTTAGGAAGAGCATAAAAAAAAAAAAAAATGTCTATCTTGTCTTGCTCATAAAATATGTTTGGATTATGTCTACTTTTAATCAAGTGTGGCTTGTGCTTAAATGGAATGCTTTAATCATAAAATTGAAACATGCTCTTGTTGCCACTGTTACTTGATTTGCCATATGATCATGCATGTGAATCTTAAATTTTTGAATCATTATGGTTATGATTTTTCTGGTCATTATTTAGCATGAGTATAATTGACAATCCAGAAAAATATTGCTTGATTATCTTAAAATTGAAGTTGTCCTTTTCATCAAGCAACTTCCCCAGTACCTTTTGCACATATTAAAGGGGAATATATATATATATATATATATATATATATAAATCCATTTATGAAAGCAAGAACTGAATTCATATTGAATATATTATATCTCTTGCTAGTGTGCTTACATGCCTTCATGACTTGTGTTTTCTCTGTATTGAAATCTTATGTCATGAAATATCTTAAGGGTGTTGTATTATATAACTGGTTCATTGGTAATATGTGAAAATGCATACGAACTAGTTAGACTATACTTATACTCAAACCTTCTTTTTGATATCATATGTCGTGTGTTCTTAACTCAAATCTTCCACGGGTATTATGATACGTTTCAACTTCAAATGGTTTGTGTATACTTCTGGTCTAATCATGTTTGATATGTCATTTGAACCTCGTAATAACCAGTTATATCGTTTGTGTGCTTAATTGTTGAGGTTATCTTTGTCAGTATTTGTGCATATGTATGACTATTATAATGATTGAAAGATTATACCTCTAATCTATACGTTCACTATACTGAACTGTTTGAGTAGTTGTAGATATATTGTTAGGAAATTTAAACTCAAATAGGTTATACTTATACAGGATATCTTTTGGAAAGTCCAATTTACAAATGGCACTCTGCCGAAATTTTTCCAAAATCTTTCCAAAATTCATCATGCATAAGTATCGTAATCACCCGTTGCCTAGGATTTTAAATTCAAATGGCCCTTTTGGCTATTGCCAAAAGGGGGAGATGGAAGAGGGCAAAAATAATGGGTTTGTTTTAATATATTAGATGCATATTGTGAGGGGGAGCCTTCATAGGCTTAACCCTATATTTTTGTTTGTCGTATTTGTCATCATCAAAAAGGGGCAGATTGTTGACCTTATTGGTCATGCCCGGTTTTGATTATGACAAATACTCATTGTATCTAATGAGCGTTTGAGGTTTTGTGCAGGAATCAAGAATGTTAAAATAAAGATGTGCACAAAGTCAAGTAAAGCCCGAAGACCAAAGTTTTATTCCATATTGTAATATATTCAATTGGTCTGTAATAGTAAGTAGGTACTTGGTTTGTAATAAGCTCACACACATCACATGTATGATTTATTACGTAAGCTCAAACCAAACCATGAATGAGAAATGACCTTAGAAAGACCTTAGGGTGTATGGTCGACCGATACCGGACTTTTTTGGTGTCTCCAAATTGGACCCCAAGTGCCCATAGGAAACACACATTTACACATATGTTTGTTAGGCACTTGAATAGGACTTGTTTGGTTCAAAACGGGACCGAAATGCACACTTGGTGCACTTTCGGTCGACCGGCCAACACAGTTCACTTTGGCCTGGTCGACCGAACCGGCCCTGGGTCAACAGTTGACCGAACTTCACAGTTCATTTCTTGCCGGTCCACCGAACCCTGATCGGGTCAACATTTTGACCTCCTGGTCGACCGAGAGATTTTATACTCCAACTACCTGATCGACCGAGGGTCCTCGGGAGAAATCCCATCGGTCTGGTCGACCGAACCATGCAGTTCAAAAAGGCCCGGTCGATCGAGCCTTTCAGTTCAAAAGTCTCCTAGTCGACCGAGCCATTTGAATCCTGGTCAACCGAGCCATTTCTGGTCGACCGTACCTCTCGGGTTGCTCCTATTTTTTTACCGTGGTTAATATTTTTAAAGAGGGTTAAATTGATTTAAATGTAATTAATCTTTTCTAACAATACCCAATAGGTCCCCAACGGTCATATTTCCTTCCATGGCTATATATATGTGTTCATTTGCGAAGATTAAGGGTGATTAGCCACTTTGATTAGGGAAAATTCTTTGAAAAACCAAAACCCTATAATACTCATTTCCAAGCTCCATATCCTCAATCTTACCTTCCCATATTGTCTACATCATTTTGTAAGTTGGCTTTGAGTGTGTGTCTTGATTGGTTTGCTCTCCTATCTTTGGATTGTTTGACTTAATTTTGAGAGCTAAACCTTAAGTATTCTTAGGGGACTTTGTTAATAAGTCTCTCCTAAGAAGACTTGTACAAAACTTCTGAGTATTGCATATTCATTGCAATATCTTAAGAAGTTTGTATTTGTATTTGTATTTTGGTTGCAAAAATATTTTCAAATATCTACTGTGTTTTTATCTTGAAAATATTTGATGAGATATTTGCTTATGTGATAAAATCTTTGTTGCAATATTCGTTAACTCATATATCCTCTGCTGAATACAAAGATTGAATATCCTTTTGCAAACCAAACATATACACTTCAAGAGCATCATACGAATGAGAAAACCCGCTCTTTAAAATATACACATATATTGCTTAGCTAGTATCTTTGTGTGAAAATCTTACCTAAATATATTGTGATACAAAGATCATCTAGGTTTGCACTCTCATGCACTCATTACAACTATAGTAAATCTATTTGAGAGTTGAACCATCTAGATCACATTGAGCTTACATATTGAATCATACTGTAGTGTTTGTAATTGCGCGTATTTGGGTACACATCTGCTTTACTTGAAAGCTTATTCATTGTACCATTTGATTGTATTTCAAATACTATTGTATTTCCAGGCACGGGCCTAAAGAGGGAGACTAACCCTGGAATAGTCCCGGATTGGCTTAGACCCGGTTAGGAAAGCTAGGTGCGTCGTCCTGTTAAGGCGTGTAGGTTGAGGTCAGCCCCGCTAATTAACCTGGTTAAGGTTGAGGTCAGCCCTGTGATAATTTGACCTGGTTGTAAACGGTGTCGCTCCACCCTTAAGTGAGCTATTAGTGGAATCCTCTAACTTGGGAGCTTGACGCGGGGACGTAGGCACAGTTGGCCGAACCCCAATAACATATCATGTGTTTGCTTATATTTCTGCATTTTATACTTACCGCACGTGTATATTATGGGTGAATGATGTGTATGACTTAATTTCCACAGTATATTTATCTACGCATTTGGAAACTGTATAGACTGATCCTAGGTTGTGTACATACCGTTGTTGCATAGATCAACCTAGGTGAAAAAGTTTTAAAATTCCAATTCACCCCCCCTCTTGGGAATACACCAATTCTAACAATCCTTACCATACGTGCGTTCTGAATTATAAACCTGTTTAAGTACTCAATGCATAGATAAGATACTTGTGATTTGCCACTATCAAAACGGGATCGAACTCAAAAAATCAACAATCTCCTCCTTTTTGATGATGACAAATATAAGAGCAAAAGTGGGTCTAGCCTTAAAAGGCTTCCCCTAAGAATATTTATAATGTAAATTTTCAATGTAGTGCGAGCATATCTAGGAAAGAAGACATTGCAAAACAATATGCATTTAAGTTTGACACTATAGCTCAGATTCCAATTGTAGATAACGAAAAAGGTCGAGAAGAAGCAGGATAAAATAAATTTGTTTAGATACTTCTCCCTCAATTTTTTTTTTTTTCACTCAAATTTGCACTCTTTCACCCAATTTTGCTAAGTTATTTCTTCCCATTTTGTCATCAACAAAGGGGCTAAGGCAAAAAACATATAGACGGTTAAAGAAACCATTAGTATTGAGAAATGGTTGTTTTAAAAAAAAAAATTAGCAATTTTGTACACAAAATAGTATGACTGGCCATCTAAAGATAAGTATAGTAAGGCTAGAGGAAATCAACTAGATAACATGTATGTTCAATCAATATAGTCAATAATAGTTCAAAATACCAGATATTTATTATCCATTAAGTGAAATCAAGCAATCAGTTCAATATGGATAGTAAAAATATGAACCCCCTCAATTATGCACCCTATTCATTTTCATGGGATAGGCCTAATTTCTCAAAAGTTGACTCATTATTTCTAGGCAACTTCCCTAATTTGCAGTATGCCTAATTCACATCGAATTTGGATAAATCTATCCTCCAAAAGTGGTTTCATGAATATATCGGCCCATTGTTCTTTAGTGCACACAAACTCAAGTGCCACGTCCCCCTTTTGCACGTGGTCATGAATAAAATGATGTCTAATTTCTATGTGCTTAGTTCGTGAGTGTGATATGGGGTTCTTTGAAATATTTATTGCACTAGTATTATCACATGTTATGGGAACTATGTCATAGTGCAATCTATAGTCCATAAGTTGTTGTTTCATATAAAGAGTTTGAGCACAACAACTTCCAACCGCTATATATTTTACCTCGGTTGTGGATAGTTTTATTGAGTTATGTTTCTTGGAGAACTAAGAAACCATAGATTGTCCTAGAAAAATGACATGTGTCACTTGTGCTCTTCCGATCTACTTTTCTACCAGCCAAGTCTGCATTAGAATAATTGAAAATCTCAAAAGAAGTATACTTAGGATACCATAATCCTAAATCAATAGTCCCAATAAGGTATCTAAGTATCCTTTTGACTTCTAATAAGTGTAATTCTTTAGGTACAACCTAAAATCTCGCACATATGCATACACTAAACATGATATCAAGTCTGCTCGCAGTCAGTTATAATATGCTACCAATCATGCCACGATAGAGTTTAAAATCTACCGATATGCCTTACTCATCTTTATCTAATTTTGTGGAAGTACTCATAGGTGTTCCTAGAATTTTACAATCTTCCATATTAAATTTCTTGAGCAAGTCTCTAACATATTTTGATTGGCTGACAAATGTTCCATGTTTAGCCTATTTTATCTGAAGTCCTAGGTAAAATTTAAGTTCACCCATCATGCTCATTTTGAATTCATTTTGCATGCATTTGGCAAACTCATTACACAACTTTTTGTTTGTGACTCCAAAGATGATGTCATCTACATATATTTGAACTAGGAGCATGCTATCATTTTTAGACTTTATAAAGAATGTGGTGTCAATCTTTACTCTAATAAACCCATTATCTAGTAGAAAACCACTAAACCTTTCATACCAAACTCTAGGAGCTTGCTTTAGTCCATATAAGGCTTTAGTTAGTCTATAAACATGATTTGGAAATTTATGGTTTTCGAAACCTAAAGGTTGCTTAACATACACCTCCTCATTTATGTAGTCATTTAGAAAAGCGCTTTTAACTTCCATTTGATATAACTTGAAGTCCTTAAAAACTGCATATGCTAATAGCATCTAAATGGCTTCCATCCTGGCCACAGGAGCATAGGTCTCATCAAAGTCTATCCCCTCTTCCTAGTTGTAACCATGAGCAACTAATCTAACTTTATTTCTAATTACAACCTCATTCTCATATTTCTTGCTCCTATAGACCCATTTTGTTCAAATGATAGTATGATTGTCAGGTCTAGGAAACAAGGTACAGACTTTGTTCCTCTCAAATTGGTTAAGCTCCTCTTGCATGGACAACACCCATGATTCATCCTCAATTGCCTCGTTCACATTCTTAGGCTCCTCCAAAGACAAGAATGCAATGTGGCTAAACAAGTTTCTAAGGGATGATCGGGTGGCTACACCTTGTGATGGTTCACCTATGATTTGATCTTTAAGGTGATTCTTTACAAATTTCCATTCCCTAGGTAATTCCTAAACCTCACTTTCGATCTATTTGATTATTCTCAGAAGATGTTTCTTTAATTTCTATGCTCTTATCTTCATTATTTTCAATGGACAATTTTTCAAAACCCTTTCTTGTTTCAATATGATCATCCTTATCAGTCTCTTTAGATAAGGAAGTGGACTCATCAAACACCACATGGATGGATTCTATGATGGTTAAGGTTCTCTTATTGAATACTCTATAAGCTTTACTATCCAGTGCATAACCTAGAAATATACCCTCATCAGATTTTGCATCAAATTTACCTAGGTTATCTTTATCTTTAAGGACAAGACATTTACACCCAAGGATGTGGAAATATGAAATGTTAGATCTATGTCCATTCCACGATTCATAAAAGGTTTTGTTGAGAATGGGTATTTGGGTAAGTTGTGTTCATTAAGTATAGTTCTACCCATTTCGTATAGTGACCTATTCTTTCTCTCAACTACTCCATTTTGTTCTGGAGTCCTAGGTGCCAAAAAATTGTGAGATATACCATGTAAGTCACAGAATTTTTGCATATCCTAATTTTTAAATTTTCTACCCCTATCACTTCAGTTGTGTGTGATCGTATAGCCTTTTTCATTTTGAATCTTCCTACATAATTTAGCAAATCTTTTACATGTTTCATATTTATGTGCTAGGAATAAAACCCATGTGAATCTAGAATAATCATCTACAATAACAAAGGCATATGATTTTCCTCATAGACTCTAAACTTGATTAGGGCCAAATAAATCTAGGTGCAACATATGGAGTGGCCTACTGGTGGAGATAATCTTCTTGTTCTTAAAGTTAGACTTAGTTTGTTTACCTAGTTGACATGCATCACATATTTTATCCCTTATGAATTGTATCTTAGGCAAGCCTTTAACTAATTCATTTTTTTTTTATCAATTTTGACAGTAAATCCATGATGGCATGCCCTAATCTCCTATGCCAAAGCCAACTAGCCTCGTTTATAGCGGAAAAACATATAACATGTTGAGAGACTAAGTTATCAAAACTAATAGTATAAACATTTTCATTATGTTTAGTTGTAAACTGTGATGACCCAAAAATATATACATGATTAAAGCATAATAATAATAAAATAATAAAAATGGTCATTGAGTTAATATCAATACAGAAGTGTTTTTTTGTAGGATCCTTGATTCCATATTTGATGCCTAAGAAAGACCTTGTCTAAGCGAGTGCTCAGAGACCATTGCGGCTCAGTCGCTCCCTAAAGGTCGGCCTGGTCAAAATGGAATTTCATAGGATAAACAGGATAGACACTGTTTGTACTCGTAAATAAGTATATATACATAAAATAGTGTTTTGACAGACATAATTTGTAGAAATACATAATAAGATGATAATAATATAGGTATCATATGTGGGGCCCACAAGACTATGTAGGGTCCACATGAGTCTCGGAGCCACAAGACACTATTTATATACGTAAATAAGTACATAAAATAATGTTTTGACTGATATAATTTGTAGAAATATATGATAAAATAATAATAACATAGGTATCCTATGCGGGGCCCACAAGACTGAGTGGGACCCACATGAGTCCCGAGGCCGTATGGAGGTTTACACGAATCTTAAAGCTATGTAGGATGCATAAAATCATATAAGAGTTATTCGAATTACGTAGGATCCATTCGGGTCTCGAAGTTGTGTGGGGCCCACAAGACCATGTGGGACCCACATGAGTTTTCAAAATTCAAATTTAATTCTTGTTCAAAAATAAATAATAAAATAAATAAATACTAAAAATAGTTTAAAAGTAAAAACAATGATAATAATGATTAAGAAAAATAATTAAATAATTAAATAATTAAATAATTAATTAATTAATTAACTAATTGACTAATTAATTAGGTAAGTGATTAATTAAAAATTTATTTAATGGGAATGGTGGCAAGCACTCCCACATGGCCTCCATCCCCATCCCATACTCAACCCATACCTTGCCTATTCTTTAATTTTTAAAAAATTATAATTTCACCCATCTCCCCACACTTTTATAAATTTCATTTCTTCCCCAAAATTTTCCTATAAATAGGGAGCTCTCAACCTTCATTTTTCACAATAATTTTCCAAGAAAGAGAAGGATTAGTGAGTGAAAGAATTTGTGGTGGAGAGAGAATTTTTGAATAAGTTCTCAATCACCCACTCTTTCCAATCTCATTTCTTAGAGATAGTTATAGTATTCGTAAGGAAGAAGGTAAGTAAATTTTGATTATGTTAGTTTTTTTTTTTATTATTTAAAATTCATACCTGAGTTTATTTTATAAGTAAATTTCAATTATGTTAATTAGTTCCACAAAATTTTCATGAGTTTATTTTTACGCATATGTAATTATACCAGTTCTATCTTTAATATACTTGCATATATTTTTGGGTTAAGAAATGTTCTAATCCCTTCGGGTAAATTTTCAGCATTTCTTTCTATTCAAAAATAAAATTATATATATTTTTAACACAAAAATTGTGTGGCATGAGTTTATTTCTACGTTACATTTTTTTTATGAAAATATGAGTAAAAATGAGATTTTCACGATATTATTTTAAATTGCATAAATTATAATAAGATGATTTTAAAACCCCTTATGGCAACTAAAGTTCAAAGTTACAGATGCTTGGTACCGCAGCTTAAAGTTTATACGGATCAGAGTGCACCCACACTGTTTATAGAGTGGTTATTTATGTTAGTAGATTTCTCCTGAGTGCACACCTGGTTCCAGACCAGGACTTAATAAGAAAAATCTCACTTAAAGTTTACGTACGTTGATTTAGTTTGGTCGGCCAGCCAGCTAAGTCCAGTCTTCGGACTACACAACTCAGTCATTGGGGTAAACATGACTTACGACAAATAGGCCTAAGGGTGATTTTTATAATATATGTTTATACATATTTAATTAGGTGTACAAAGTTACTGATGATTTGAAGGAAAAGTGTAAGTTTACATGAAAAGGATCATTGACGATCTAAGGAAAACATATAAGGAAAAGTATATGTATGTTTATCATTAAATGTTTATACAATTTTAAACTTAAAAGTTTAATTTAACAGTTATAGTATATAATTATAAAATTTTACTGTTGTAATTGATGACAAAAGTTTTATGCAGAAATTTTTAAATTTATATTTATTCTAAAAGAAATTTTGAAGTTATAGTATTAAATATTGTTTTATGAAATTTTTTAAAAAAGCTCATTTTGGCCACACACTAATAATAATCTTATTTACTTACTGAGCGTCGTCTCACTCCAATCATATTTTTATTTCAGATAACTCTGAAGAGTATGTTGGAAATCAGGCTTAGCAAGCATGCGGGTGGGGATAGAAAAATAAAGATTTGTTTAGAAATATTAGTATGATGTCAGATATTTATGCTTGTATAATTTTTCTTCTTTTGAAATAAATGATTGTAATATGAATAATTAGCGCTCTGGTGTAATAATAATTGAGTTTATTTTGCTTCCACTGTAAATTAGTAGTAAAAAGTTAATATCTCAGACCCTTCGGGATCGGGGTGTTACATAAACAGTATTTTATTTTCAGATAGATTTTCTACTATGTATTTATTATGCTCAAAAGACACCCTATATCCTCTATCACATAATTGACCAATGCTTAACATGTTATGCTTTAAACCATATAGAAATAAAACATTATCTATGACAAGAGAGGGTTCCTTACCAACCTTACCTACTCTGATGATCTTCCCTTTGGCATTGTCCCTAATGTGATAAACCCTCCATCCTTTGGTGTGATAGATGTGAACTTTGCTTTATCTCCTATCATATGCTACGAGCAGCCACTATCCATGTACCATTTATCCTTGGTGGAGGACGACCTCAAGCACACCTCATGGTCACTATGTGCCACTAAACACAAATTAGCAACCTCATTGTTGCTAGATTCGCTTTCTGAATCACTGGTGTTGTGTTTTTCCCACAAAGTGACTTTCATCGTCATTTTCTTATTTTTGGAATCCTTCTTCAATAGTGGGCTCTTGGGCTTGATGTGGCCTACTTCGTTGCAATTATAGCACGTTAAAAGATCCACTTTCTATTTTCTCTTACTCGACTCTCCCTTTTATGATCTCAAGCTTCTGTATTTTCTGTCGAATCTCCAGTTCTTTTTTACCCTCATCAGGCTCCTGATCACTCTCCTCACTAGAGCTGCTTGATGAGGGTTTGAGAGCTATAACTTTCTTCTTTTTGTTCTGCTCATTCAACTTCTCGTTCATCGCCATCTCATATGTGATGAGAGATCCTATGAGTTCATCCAGCGTCATTGCTTTTAGATCTCTCCCCTCAGCCATGGTTGTAGCTTTCGGCTCCCAGATTGGAGGAAGTCCTTTGAGTATTTTCCTGATCATCTCATACGTGGGGTAAGTCTTACCAAGTGCATTTAAAGAATTAGTGATATGTGTGAACCTCATGTACATGGATTGAATGGATTCAATAGAAGTCATCCTAAATGCTTTATACTCACTAGTTAACATATCTATACGACTATCTTTTACATCTTTAGTACCCTCATAAGTTATTTATAATTTATTCCATATTTCCTTAGCCGTTTTGCATGCCATAATTCTATTAAACTCATTAGCATCTAAGACACAGTATAAGGCATTCATGGCATTAGCATTAATTTGCACAGGCTCCATATCATCATCAGTAAACTCATCTTCAGTCTTAGGGACACTTTTTCCTTCTACAGTTTTTATGGGCACATAATCTCCCTTGGAGACAACTCTCCACACTTTCCAATCCAGATTTTGAAGAAAAATTTGCATTCTTTGTTTTCAAAAGGTGTAGTTCACACCACAAAAGACTGGAGGGCGTGTGGACAAGTGTCCCTCACCAAAAGGGAATACACCAAGATGAGCCATTGATTTTTAACAAAAATGGTTAAGATATTTTGCAACGAGAATCTGATACCAAGTGTGATTTTCGGTGTATTCCCAATAGGGGTGAATTGGAGGTTCTTTTAAAAAATCTAGGTCATTTATGCCTTACTTTGAAATCCACAAGCAGTATTACACAAACCTAGGGTTTTTCTAAGAAATCACAAATTCCATAGATATTAAGATATGCAAATATTTAAAACATGCACAACAGATCAAATGTAAATAAAAAAGTGCTTAAAATAAAGAGAGAAGGGAGAGTGAGTAAATGATTACGCACCAAAACTGCGTAATTGGGCATTTAACTCAGGCTTTACGGTTTATATTTTTAATTAAATGTCCAAAATTGTTCAATATTTTAATAAAGTGCCAAAATTATTATTCTTGAACTTTATTGCATTATTTATGAAGTTTTGGTAATTTTTTGTCGCAGGAAAAATTCCCGGGAATCAAAACCGACACCTGTTCGTATTTCATGTATAACTTTTCCGTCCGAGCTCCGATCGAGACGATTCAAATTTTTGGAGAAAGAGGAAAGGATCATCTACAACTTTTGTGTTTTGAGTTTTGTGAGATACGAGCTCCAGAAGAATAGAATTTGCAACGAACAGAGAATTAAAAAAATGAAAAAGTCAAGTTGCCGGGTCAACCCGTTGCAAACGGGTCGGGTTGGGTAATTCGGGTCATAGGGCTTTTCCCCATCCCCTTTAAATCTTCTCTTCCTCCTTCTTCTTTATGGAAGGCAGCCCGGAGGGCTCTCCTCTGCTCTCCTCTTCTCTTCTTCTTCTTCTTCTTCTTCTTCTTCTTCTTCTTCTCTTCTCCTTATTATTTTTCTTCTTCTTCTTTAATCTTTCCTTGTCTTGTCTTTCTTTTCAGCTCTCTCTCTAGCTTTCTCCTTCTCGTTTCTTCTTCTCTTTTCCCTTTTTTTTTCATCCTCTGTTTTCCTGCTGAAATCCCTCTGTACATGGCCGGCCTCCTCTCCTCTTCCCGCAGCTGAGAAACACCACCATAGCAGTCCTCCTCAGCTGAAATTTCTCTGCAACACAGCACACACAGCAGCTCAGCCCAGGCCAGCATCTTCTCCGGCTGTGACAACCAGCAGAAACTCCACAAAACAACCCCTGCAACAGTTTCCAACCCGATAACACAGCAGCAGCAGCACTACAAAGCCACCATCCCGAGCACCCTTCCTCCACAGCAGCCTTCCCGGCCAATTTACAGCAGACCCGAGAGCCTCCCTCTGTTTTACTCTCTCTCTCTCACACTTTTATTTATTTTTGTTTAGTCTTTAATTATTAAATAAAGTTCAGTTTTTTTTTAAATGTTATTTGAAATTTCTTTTTAAGTTGGACATTGTCAAGTGTTTATTTCTTGTCAAATTTATTTATATGTTTATCTAATTAGTGGGAGTTTTAATTTAGTTTTTTTTAATTAAGTCTAGTTTGATTTCTTGTGTTTCCATTATTTTCTTTGTTATCGTTTATGTGTTAAATTTTTGCTTGTTTCGTGTTTAAATTGTGATTGTGGTTTGAGCTATTATTTTGGTTAAAGATCCAATTTTTAGTGTGTGTGTGTTAGATCCGATTAAGTTTCCATAGCGTAATTTTAATTCCATGTTTAAAGTTTCCATTTTTAGTTAATATGCTTTGGTATTTCCTTGAGTAGCCTAGGGTTTCTTTTATTGTTATTTAATTTTGTGCGTGCTAGTTTTAGGACTTTAAATCGCGTGTCATTTAATTTGTTAAGAACGAAATTGAACAATCTTGAAAAACCCGAATCTGAACTGAGTTCAGTGCATTTTTAATTTCGATTGGAAGAACGTAAAATCTGAGATTAAATGCATTCCCTGAGGAGACGATTTAGCCCTTGGGCTTAATATTACACGACAGAACTCCTATACTTGGGATAGCTTTCGAGCTGCTCATTTTTCGAGTGAGTCAAGTTTTTGGCGCCGTTGCCGGGGAATTGCTAGTTTTAATTTTGAATTTTGCGTTTTCCCAATTATTTTTTGGTTTTCTTTTATTAAATAGAAAAAAAAAATTGAAAATTGAGAAATTGAAGAAAATTTTTTTTTTGTCTATTGCCGTGTTAGTGGATTTCTATTGGCGATTGTGATGTTTGATGCCCTGGGTTCGAGATAATTCGAATCGATTGTGTAGACATTCACTTAGCACTAGTAGGGATACACATAGCACTGAGTTTGACTATTCACCTGTTAGTCCTACGAGTGATTCTGAATTTGAATTGAATAATCTGTTTGGCAATTATTTTGAAGAAGCTATGGCTGCACATGTACCACGTACACTTCAAGATTTTCTACAGCCTGCACGCACATCTACACCTTCATGCATTGTGTTGCCCCAGGATGCCCCGAATTTCACTCTTAAGCATGGCATGTTATCTGTGATTCCCCAATTTCACGGGATGGACTCTGAGAGTCCGTACCAACACTTGACAGACTTTGAGATGGTTTGCACCACTTTCATTAATAGGGCTGGGACTGATGAATACATTAAACTGCGTTTGTTCCCCTTTTCTCTGAAAGACAGGGCAAAAATCTAGTTTAATTCTTTGCGCCCTAACTCTATTACTAGTTGGGCTGAAATGCAGCGTGAGTTCTTACATAAATTTTTTCCTCTTCAGAGAACTCAGTACCTACAGGAGCAGATTAGTCAATTCATGCAAAAAGATGGCGAGACATTCCAAGCATGTTGGGAGAGATTCAAGGACTTGATGAACATATGCCCGCACCATGGTTTCGAATCGCGGAGGTTAGTGAATTATTTTTTTACTGCTTTAATCCCTGTGTGCAAACAATTTGTCCAGTCTATGTGCAATGGGATGTTCTTCCGTAAGGAACCAGACGAGGGCTTATCATTTCTAGACTATCTCGCTGAGAGTGCCCAGCAGTGGAACGCACGACCTAAACGGGTGCCGATAGCTGCCCAACCAATCCGAGCAATCAGTGGCGGGGGCAGATATGACGTTAAAGAGGATACTAGCTTACAGGCCCTTGTAGCTGCGTTATCTAAAAAATTGGAAGTCATGGAATCCGAAAAGTCGAAAGCTGAGATTTGCACGATTTGTGAGACTTCAGACCACAGACCTCAGGATTGTCAATTCTTACCTGTGTTGCAAGAAAGCAGATATGATCAGGTGTCATCGGCAAATTGGGTTAACAAGACACAGAATCAGCCGCTCTCAAATACTTACAATCCGGGGTGGCGGAATCATCCAAACCTCCAATGGAGAAATGATCAGCTGGGTCCATCATCTTCACGATATCAGCAGGCACCTCAATCATATGCACCGCCTCCGCAACCAACATACAATCCAGTCGTAGCTCCTCCACCGCAGTATCAACCACAACAGTTTTCTCGGAGCTCTACACCACCAGGATTCCAACCACCGTTAGTCCCCATTCCAGTAAAGAAAGCTTCAGATGATAGTGTAGCGCAGGTGGCAACCATGCTCCAGCAATTCATGCAAATGCAAGTTACGACCAATGGAGAACTTAAAGATGCCGTAAGCAAGATGAGTACACAGCTTAATACCCTGGAAAAAGGAAAATTCCCTGCACAGCCTCAACCTAATCCCCAGGTATATAGACAATCACAACAGTCAGTGCACACTGTTTCAGGGGATACGTTTGAGTCAGCAAAAGTAGTTATTACTTTGCGAAGTGGAAAGGAAGTTCTCCATCCTGAAATGGCCACAGACCAACAAACAACCACGCCGACACTTGAGGTGACAAATGAGACAGATAAAGGAAAAGAAAAATCAGACGAGGCCAGCTCAAGTTTAAAAAAGACAGATAATAAAGAGGATGAGCCAGTTAAGGAATACCAGCCGGTGGTCCCATACCCTCAGCGTTTGACGTCTGGACAAAAGAACAAGTATCATACAGAGATTCAAGAGATATTCAAGCAAGTAAAAATCAATATACCACTCTTAGATGCCATACAGCAGATCCCTGCATATGCAAAATTTCTGAAAGACCTATGCACCGTAAAAAGGAAACTAAACGTGAAGAAAAAGGCTTTCTTAACTGAGCAGGTCAGTGCATTGATTCTTAGTCAGACTCTACAGAAACTTAGAGATCCTAGCTCCCCCACAATACCCATTATGATTGGTGAATCTCGTATTGGGAGGGCTCTACTTGACCTAGGGAGTAGTGTGAATCTGCTTCCATTTTCATTATATGACCAGCTGGGTTTAGGTGAATTGAAGAGTACTACTATGATGCTACAGTTGGCAGACAGATCTGTAAAAGCTCCACGAGGTATTGTTGAGGATGTTTTGGTTCAGGTTGACAGATTTTACTATCCCGTGGATTTCGTTGTTTTGGATATGCAGCAGCCTTTTTCCACCATTTATCAGGCTCCTGTCATTTTGGGGCGACCATTCCTTGCTACTTCAAACGCCCTGATTAACTGTCGGAGCGGAGTCCTAAAGCTCACATTTGGGAACATGACACTGGAAATGAATGTTTTTAATGCTCATAGGATGTCAAGTGGGTGTGATGACGCAGATACTCATGCAGTCGATGTGATAGATGACTTAGACACTTCAGAGCTACTGTCGGTACTCGATGTCGATGTCGCACTTGAAAATGACTCTTTTGCGCAGTTTGAAGGGACTGATGAATTATTGCTAGAATCAGAGGAGCAGATCCCAGATAGTGGTCCTCATATGTTTGATGCGAGTTATACAAGTAGTTGGCGTAAGCCTGCATTTGAGGCCATTGACCTACCATAAATTCTGAAGTCATCCGCAGAAGAAATTCCAACCCTTGAGTTGAAACCATTGCCTGCCGAGCAGAAATATGCTTTCTTGGGTCAAGTAGACGGCACATTCCCTGTGGTAATTTCTTCACACCTTACTCATGAACAGGAAACTAAATTATTGCAGGTACTTCGAGAGCATCGAGGAGCGATTGGATGGACCATTGCTGACATCAAGGGTATCGACCCTTCCATTTGCACTCATAACATCTTCCTCGAAGGAGACGCTAAACCAGTTCGAGATGCACAAAGGAGGCTAAATCCAGCCATGAAAGAGGTGGCAAAAAACGAAGTGCTGAAATTATTAGCTGCAGACATCATCTATCCAATCTCCGACAGCAAATGGGTAAGCCCAACACAGGTAGTTCCACAAAAATCTGGTTTGACTGTAATTGAAAATGCTAATGGAGAATTGATCCCATCTAGGAAAGTAACAAGTTGGAGAATGTGCATTGATTATTGTAAATTGAATTCGGCTAGCCGAAAAGATCATTTCCCGTTACCTTTCCTAGATCAGATATTAGAGAAAGTAGCTGGTAATTCTTTTTATTGTTTCTTGGATGGATTTTCTGGTTACTATCAAATTGCCGTAGCACCTGAGGACCAAGAGAAGACTACCTTCACTTGTCCCTTTGGTACCTTTGCTTTCCGCAGAATGCCATTCATTCTATGTAATGCCCCTGCTACTTTCCAATGCTGTATGATGAGTATTTTCTCTAATATGTTAGATGATATGTGCGAAATTTTTATGGATGACTTTTCTGTGTTCGGTAAGTCTTTTGAACATTGTTTGACACATTTAATTGCGATTTTGAAAAGATGTGAGGAAAAGAATTTACTTCTAAACTGGGAAAAATGTCAATTTATGGTACGTAGTGGTTTAGTACTTGGACATTTGGTTTCTGAGCGTGGTATAGAAGTTGACAGGGCCAAGGTAGAGCTAATTTCTCAGTTACCTATCCCTAAGACAGTCCGGGATATTCGCTCCTTCCTTGGTCATGCCGGGTTCTATAGACGTTTTATTGAGGGTTTCAGTAGTATTGCTAAACCATTATGTACCTTGTTGCAAAATGAAACTGAATTTGTGTGGACTGATGATTGTCAACAGGCCTTTGAAACGCTCAAGCGACATTTGACTATTGCGCCTATCATGCAACCTCCTCAGTGGGACTTGCCGTTTGAGATCATGACCGACGCTAGTGACTATGCTCTTGGTGCTGTTCTAGGTCAACGAATTGATAACAAGCCGTCGGTTATTTATTATGCCAGTCGAACTTTGAATGATGCTCAGCGAAATTATACTACCACTGAGAAGGAATTGCTAGCTGTTGTTTTTGCTTTAGACAAATTTCGTTCTTATGTCATTGGTGCACCTGTCATTATTTTTACTAACCACTCTGCTTTGAAATATTTATTAGCAAAGAAGGACGCCAAGCCCAGATTGATCAGGTGGATTCTACTCCTCCAGGAATTCGATATCACCATACGCGATAAAAAGGGCGTGGAAAACGTTGTAGCTGACCATCTTTCTCGGTTGCAGCTACCCGAGGTACTGGTGTCCCCTCCCTTGAATGACGAATTTCTTGATGAACGTCTCTTTGCTGTGTCACGCACTCCATGGTTCGCTGACATTGTGAATTATTTCGTCACCGACCGGATGCCAGACCATTGGCTCACCCAGGACAAGCGTAAGTTCCTAGCTGAGGTAAGACATTATTATTTTGATAATCCATACCTGTTCAAATATTGTTCTGACCAATTAGTGCGTAGATGTGTTCCAGATGATGAATTTAATTCTGTGATACATTTTTGCCATGGTGGGATATGTGGAGGCCACTTTGCTGCTAAGAAAACTGTTTCAAAAATATTACAAAGTGGACTCTACTAGCCCACCATGTTTAAAGATGTTGAAAATTTTTGTAAAGCATGTGAGGCCTGTCAAATATTAGGAAAAATTACTGCCAAGAATGAAATGCCTATGTCCCCCATATTGACTCTTGAGATTTTTGATTGTTGGGGTATTGATTTTATGGGACCTTTTCCCATTTCTTTTGGGCATTCTTACATTTTGGTCGCTGTGGACTATGTTTCTAAATGGGTGGAGGCAATACCTTGTCGAACCAATGACCACAAGGTTGTCATACGCTTTCTTAAAGAGTTATTTGCACGCTTTGGCATGCCCAAGGCAATCATTAGTAATGGAGGGTCCCATTTCTGTAACAAACCTTTTGAAAAACTCATGCAAAAATATGGTGTAACCCACAAAGTCTCTGCCCCTTACCACCCTCAGACCAATGGTCAAGCTGAATTGGCCAATAGAGAGATCAAAACGATACTTGAGAAAACCGTGCATCCTAACCGTAAGGACTGGTCAGAAAAACTTGTTGACGCACTTTGGGCCTACCGAACAGCTTTCAAGACAAACTTAGGGATGTCTCCTTACAAGTTAGTATACGGTAAGGCGTGTCATTTACCTGTTGAAATTCAGCATCGTGCATTATGGGCTATCAAACAGATTAACCTTTCACTTGATGATGCCACAGGTTTAAGAAAATTGCAGGTATGTGAGCTTGAAGAATCTCGCAGGGACGCTTATGATAATGCTCGTTTGGCTAAGGAGCGGATGAAGTTGCTACATGATAGGAACATCAAGGAAAAGCAACTTTTCCCTTCTCAACAAGTGCTACTCTATGACTCCCGATTGCATGTGTTTCCTGGGAAATTGAAATCCCAATGGGGTGGTCCATATATTGTTGAAAAAGTTCATTCTCATGGTGCGGTAGAGATTGTAAATCCGAAGAATGGCAACCGTTTCACAGTCAATGGACAGCGCCTAAAGCCTTTCATAACCCCATTCGATGTTGACAAAGAGGTCTTGCTTCTGCAAGACCCTAGGGGAGTCCTCTGACCTTTCTATGCTACTGTTTTTATTTTTATTTTTTCGTTTATTTGTTTTAGTTGTGTTTTTCCCTTTTCTTTCTTGTTACCTTAGTCAATAGTACTTTTCCATTAGTTGTTTACCGTGCACAATTTTATTTCCCCTGCGCTTTCACATTGAGGACAATGTTCCACTTTAGTTGGGGGGGGGGGGTGAGCATTCGCATGTGACACTGTGCACGTACACGTACTGGATTTTTAATTTAAAAAAAAAAACAAAAAAAAAAAAAAAAATTCAAAAAGAAAGAAAAAGAAAGGAGGAGCACTGAGGAATTACACTGCACTATGTCATGCTTAACACTTTGTATACCCTTCGCATACTTGCATATAACTTCAGAATGACACACTTGAGTCAATCATGCGTAGTTTCTCTTTATATGATTTTATGACTCCATGAAGAATCGATTGGTAGTACATTCGTGTTAATTTGACTATATAATTTCCTGTATTTATACGGCATCTCACGAGGCTGAATAAACACATTCACGTGATTCATTGCACTTAGGGTTTCCTGTGAGCACTGAGAGAGCACCCGTGGCGACTATGACACCTTTGTGAGATATTCTTGAGCTATTTATCCTCCTTTTGAGCGTTAATATTAAATCAGAGTTCACAGAACTCAATTCTTTTTTTTTTTTTTTGATGATTCCTTGTACACTAGTCTTTGTTTTTGATTTGCTAGCCTAGAGGTGACACCTAGTGGGGAGATAGAAACCTAGGTCTTGTAGCTTACTCAAGATGTGAAGGCTGAACCACCCCTAGAGATAAACTTAGTTCATGAACTCCTATTCGAGCTCAATTCCCATTGATGGTATGAAGATTACAAAAGAAGTGTTATGATTGTCCTTATTGCTCAAGAAAAGACAAAAAAATGAAGAATGAGTAGAAGAAAGAATAAACAATACACATGCGCATGAAATGAAAAGTTAATGCCGGCCCAAATACATATCACAAAAAGTCAAGGACGACACATATTTTCCACATATGAAGATGCTTCAACCGGTTAATGCCTCAAATGTATTCATGAAAAGTTTGTGAGTAAGTTGATCTAGGGTGGTCTCAGTTGGATATGGCGAGTAGGTGAGAAGATGCTAGGGTGAAGGACCCGACACCTCATAGATAGGCTAGATCCTTTCCTGACTAGTCCACTCCATATACTCAGCGTTGTTCCTTTTAATATGTGGGATGTTTGATTGCAACACTCCTCCTCACATATGATGAGTGAACCCATTTTCTTTGATTGTTTTTGAGGGTATACCAGTTAGGCTGAGTCAAAGCGACCGTTCTGTAGGTGTCCACTGGCGTCCTAGGTGTACTGAGTCACACACATCACACACACCTCGAGAGTTTACCTGTTTATACTCGAACTTATATGCTTGCATTAACTCTGAATGTACCACTGATTAACTTTATGTGAGTACACTACTCTCAAATCACATATAAACGATGAAACTTGCATGAGTGACGTGCTTTGGAGTCGTGTGCATTGAATGTGAACGAGCTTGTGTGAAATTCAGTTATGTTCTTGTATGTGAAATGGTATACTATTGCCGCATGTGCATTGATTTCATGATTATTGGAGTTTGTAGTTGTAGGCACTGCCCTGAAATTCATTCACGTCATTTGCTAGAGACTAGCAAAACGTTAGTTGGGGGGTGTGATTACGCACCAAAACTGCGTAATTGGGCATTTAACTCAGGTTTTACGGTTTATATTTTTAATTAAATGTCCAAAATTGTTCAATATTTTAATAAAGTGCCAAAATTATTATTCTTGAATTTTATTGCATTATTTATGAAGTTTTGGTAATTTTTTGTCGCGGGAAAAATTCCCGGGAATCAAAACCAATACCTGTTCGTATTTCATATATAACTTTTCCGTCCGAACTCCGATCGAGACGATTCAAATTTCTGGAGAAAGAGGAAAGGATCATCTACAACTTTTATGTTTTGAGTTTTGTGAGATACGAGCTCCAGAAGAACAGAATTTGTAACGAATAGAGAATTAAAAAAATGAAAAAGTCAAGTTGCCGGGTCAACCCGTTGCAAACGGGTCGGGTTGGGTAATTCGGGTCATAGGGCTTTTCCCCATCCCCTTTAAATCTTCTCTTCCTCCTTCTTCTTTTGGGAAGGCAGCCCGGAGGGCTCTCCTCTGCTCTCCTCTTCTCTTCTTCTTCTTCCCCTTCTTCTTCTTCTTCTTCTTCTTCTTCTCTTCTCCTTATTATTTTTCTTCTTCTTCTTTAATCTTTCCTTGTCTTGTCTTTCTTTTCAGCTCTCTCTCTAGCTTTCTCCTTCTCGTTTCTTCTTCTCCTTTCCCTTTTTTTTTTCATCCTCTATTTTCCTGCTGAAATCCCTCTGTACATGGCCGGCCTCCTCTCCTCTTCCCGCAGCTGAGAAACACCACCATAGCAGTCCTCCTCAGCTGAAATTTCTCTGCAACACAGCACACACAGCAGCTCAGCCCAGGCCAGCATCTTCTCCGGCTGTGACAACCAGCAGAAACTCCACAAAACAGCCTCTGCAACAGTTTCCAACCCGATAACACAGCAGCAGCAGCACTACAAAGCCACCATCCCGAGCACCCTTCCTCCACAGCAGCCTTCCCGGCCAATTTACAGCAGACCCGAGAGCCTCCCTCTGTTTTACTCTCTCTCTCTCACACTTTTATTTATTTTTGTTTAGTCTTTAATTACTAAATAAAGTTCAGTTTTTTTTAAATGTTATTTGAAATTTCTTTTTAAGTTGGACATTGTCAAGTGTTTATTTCTTGTCAAATTTATTTATATGTTTATCTAATTAGTGGGAGTTTTAATTTAGTTTTTTTTAATTAAGTCTAGTTTGATTTCTTGTGTTTCCATTATTTTCTTTGTTATCGTTTATGTGTTAAATTTTTGCTTGTTTCGTGTTTAAATTGTGATTGTGGTTTGAGCTATTATTTTGGTTAAAGATCCAATTTTTAGTGTGTGTGTGTTAGATCCGATTAAGTTTCCATAGCGTAATTTTAATTCCATGTTTAAAGTTTCCATTTTTAGTTAATATGCTTTGGTATTTCCTTGAGTAGCCTAGGGTTTCCTTTATTGTTATTTAATTTTGTGCGTGCTAGTTTTAGGACTTTAAATCGCGTGTCATTTAATTTGTTAAGAACGAAATTGAACAATCTTGAAAAACCCGAATCTGAACTGAGTTCAGTGCATTTTTAATTTCGATTGGAAGAACGTAAAATCTGAGATTAAACGCATTCCCTAAGGAGACGATCTAGCCCTTGGGCTTAATATTACACGACAGAACTCCTATACTTGGGATAGCTTTCGAGCTGCTCATTTTTCGAGTGAGTCAGTAAACACAACATTTTTTTTATGAGGTTCGACAAACCCTGCCTACATCCTCGCCTCAAGTCAACCCGCTTGAGGATTCCACTAACTAGATCCCTTAACCGGCCAGAGCAAAATCATTTACAATACTCCTTCCAGGGTGGTGTCCCCCTTTACAACAACTCCTTACAGGATGGAGCCCTCCTCTTCAAGCGATACCCCACGCCTCGAACACGGCTCACTTCCCGAATAGCAAGGATACAAAAGATATGAAAATTTTTGTGTACAAAGAGATGCTTATCAAAATAAGCAAAGATGTACAATTTAAAATTCAATGCACTTTCAAATGATAAGATTTGTGCTCAATAGAGTTTTTAGAATTTCCTCTATCAAAAAAATATTTTGAGATAAATGAGAGGATGTAAAAGTATATGATCTTTGATTCAAAAATGATGTTCGCAAGAAATGCTTTCAAAGATCTAAAACCCCCAAGTGATATCTCTAAAAATGATTTTCAAAAATTAAATGTAGGAGAAGCTAGGGTTCTTGCTATCAATAAATTTTTCAAATAACATAAGTAGGAGTAGATGATCTGTTAGCTTTGGTGTATTCCCAAGAGGGGGGGGTGAATTGGGTATTTAAAAAATTTTTCCCTAGGTCAACCAATCTAACAGTAGTATTACACAAACCTAGGGTCTTTCTATTTAATCATAAACCCAAATGCGCAAATAAATGTAAGACACGAAAATTAAATCATACACAGCATTCACACTATAATATATACATGAAGGAATATAAAATGCGGGAATACAAACAGTGCACACACAATATGCTATCGAGGTTCGGCCAACTGTTCCTATGTCCCTGCCTCTAGCTCGCAAGCCTGAGGATTCCAATAATGCTCACTTAACGGGTGGAGCGGCACCGATTACAACCAGGTCAATTAGCGGGGCTAACCTCAACCTATACCTTACTAGGATGGTGCACCTATCTTTCCTAACCGGGTCTAAGCCAATCATGGACTATTCCATAGGACTAGTCTCCCTTTTCAAGCCCACGCCTAGAATACAACAAATGTGAAAATTTTTGTACAAACAAATGCTTCTTACACAAGCAGATATGTACTATAATATGCATAGTATAATCAAAGCACACCAAACATGTATGAACTATAAACTCAATGATGTAAATGTGTGCAATCAACACTTAGTATAGTGATTATTTCAAGTCAAGCATACAAGTGTTTATACAAGCTAATCTTTGAAACTAAGCAAAGATTAAGTCTCAATCTTAGTTTAGGATTTCAAAGATTCAAACTAATAGAAATCTAGAATATCTCCAAAATAATTTTCTCAATAACAATGCACAATGAGATATTCAAATCTGAACTTGTAAAATATTTTTGCACACCAAAAAAAAAATATAAGCCCTAATGAGTCTTGCAATAACTATGCAAAGGCCCACTTAACTTGAAGATTTTTCCTTATCAAAGATTTACTAAATAAAACCTGAGGAAAAATCCTTTGCTCAACCCTCCAATAAAAATCACAAGCAAATAAGCAAGTGAGGGTTCTTAGCAAATTTGAATGATGAATAAAACACTCGCAAAGTAAGATTTCTCAAAGGAATGAAGTATTATGAGTGTATGGGATTTGAATGAAAAAATAGGTTTTAGGAAATTTGAGAGAGTTTTTGGCTAATTCTATTTGCTAATCACCACTAATCTTGACAAATGAACCCCTATATATAGAGAAAGGGTAAATTATGACCATTGGGGGATACATAGGGTATTCTTAAATTTGTTTAAAAATGTTTAGCAAAATTAACCCTATTTAAATATTTTTAACCACGGTAAAATATTAAGTAACCCGAGAGGTTTCGAGTGGATGAACTATGGTTCAGTCGCCCGAATAGACTGAGCTAAAAAAAGCCACCCTTTAAGGTTCGAGTGCCCGAGTTCAAGCTCGGTTGGCTGAACAAAAGTTAGAAACTTTCTGTCCGTGGTTCAGGTGCCCGAAGCTTAGCTCGGTTAACCGAACACAAGTGGCCGGTCGCCCAGAGCCTCTTTTGAACTAAAATGTTCAGTAGCCTGAGTTTGTGAAAAGTGTCCTTTTAAGAGTTCGGCCGCCCGAAGACGATACGCTCATTTATGGTTCGGTCGCTCGAAACAAGGTCAACCCACTGACTTCCTAGTGGTTCGGGGCGCCAAGGTGTTTTGAACACCACAGGTTCAGTTGCCCGACCTCTCACAGAATTTTCATTTTAATTCCAATTTGTCTCAGTTTTGATCCCCTGATTTGTGAATGATAATGAGGACTTATTTGTGCATAAGTGTTGGGACCTAAGGTCTCACTAAGGTCTATGACGACACCAAAAAAATCCGGCGTCGATCAACCTTGATCCCTAAAGCCAATCTATGGTCTTAAGATTTAGTTCTTACATGCATGTCATGCATTAATTATTACATATCGTTCCTATATAACTATTACAAACCTAATATTAAACTTATAAAATTACAACAATGAATCTTATGGGTCTTCTTTTGCTGCAAGCTAATGTGTGCCGCATGCCATCAATATGATCCAGTTAATATGATCCTGCACATAAACTTGAAAGTCATCAAATACAAAGAGTATTTTTTATTATCAAAACTGGGAATAACCTATAAGGTCAATATGATCTTTTGATGAGAAAATAAATGCCCAAAAATGAATGCTTCTTTAACAACCCTCAAGAGCAATAAATGATTTTGCTAGTGAAGGGAGTGAAAGAAAATCAATGCTCTCTTCAAAATGTTTTCAAAAGAATGAGAGTAAGAGAGTAGAAATGCTCTTTGATCTTGAGAAAGTAAGTATAAAAATGCCCAAATATGTTTTAGAGTAAAAGTATATTGGCAAAAGTTATTTAATGGCTTTTGGGCTTGGTTTATATAGAGATTTTCAAATTATAGTCGTTAAGTGACCATTAGGGCATTAAACAAACATTATTTTTAAATTTTGACTCTTTTTCAGTTTAAAAATGGCCCAACCCGAGAGTTTCGTTTGATTGGGGCAGGCTCTGGTCGACTGGCCTTAGGTGATTTTCAAATCTTCGAGGTTCGATTGACTGGCCGGCAGATCGACCGGATCATCCTTCGTTTGAAGGCCGGTCGACTGGGCTTCATAAAATTTAAAAGGGCCAGTCAACTGGGCTATAGAGGCCAGTCGACTAGGCCTTAACAGAAAATGCATTTTAGCTCTCTTATGATTTTAAAAACATTTCAAACCTTTGTGTATATGTTTTGCATTTTTAGGAGAAAGGTTTTTCCAGAAAAAACTTTGATTCCCTAAGGTCTTTCTATGGTCAGTATTGAACATTCAAATCAGATCATACAAGACGTGCAGTTATAGTACAAATTAAATTCCATTACAATTGAAACAATAAAATCTTCCTTCCTTGCTCTTCACTTTTCCATGCAGCAAGCCAAGTGATGTGTTCTTTAAGTCCCTCATGACTTCTATTGTATCCTTACCATACATGTGTTCTAAATTATAAACATGTTCAAGTACTCAACGCACAAATAAGATACTTATAATTTGTCATAATCAAAATGGGATCGAACTTATAAAGTCAACAAAAAAGAAGTTGATCAAGGCAAACTTGAAGGTAACATTGTTTTGGAAAATAGTAGCATACATGATATAGCTTGAAAAAAAAACATAATTTAATAAAAACAAGTACTCATAAAGGCTCCCCAGGGATCAATTACCCAAAAGAGACCTTCTCTAGGTGCACCACAACATTCCAAGGGTAGTCTGTGCCTCTGCTCGCACATCATTACCAATAGAGGACATAAGAAAAGGATGGGTAGATAAAATCTAGTAGGATTTGACCAGGATTGGTAGATCAATCTAGTGAGATTTCTCCAACGGTAGTCAATGCCTCTCTAATTGCACATCACTACCAATAAAGGACATTAGAAAAGGATGGGTAGATCAGTCTAGTGAGATTTTGACACATTTGCTTGCATATCACTACCAGCAAAGGACATCAGAAAAGGATGGGTAGATCAATCTAGTGATATTTCTTCTTTTTCTTCTTCTTCATTGCAAAACGAATGTAGAAAAGAAAGAAACTTAGTATCTCAATATAGCATGGGCTCACCTTTGACTTAGTTCAATTTGAATTTATGCAATCTTTAATTAAAGAGACCCAAGCACGAAGGAACCTAGAGCTTAAATAATCCTTTAGCTTTCTCCTTGGAGCCTTGTATCAATGTGGGTTGAACCTAATTTCCTCTACAAGTTCCCTCATCAATGGTCCCCATCAGTTGTTCCCTTTCACATAGAGCATAAAAGTATGTACTTGCTCTTTATAGTTTTAAATAAAGGAAATTAGGCTCAATATAAACATTTTGTGGGATTTGGCACCACATTACCATGAGCTCCATATATAATGTGAGGTGTTTCCTTAAGGAAATTAGAAAAATGAAATAGTTTGAGCTTGCAAAGATAGCATTTATGAAGGAACATAACAAACAAAGGGTATGCCATGTGTTATGCAAGAATTAAGAAGAAGACATCTTAGAATGATCACTAATCTCAATGAAGGGAGGAATAAGAAGCCTAAGTTTAGCCCAAATAGTATATTCAAATATGCAAATTTCTTTATGCTAAGAGGAGCAAGCCATCTTATGAGTTCAAGAAGTCAAATTGCAAAGTTTCTTGAAATGTACATGCTGGAAAATGTGTTGAAGGTCCTCTAAACTGTAGTATTATGCTCAACCAAATGGCCTTTAAACTCCTTCAAGAAGTGCTCCTTGGTGTTAACAAAACCTACATGCTTGTCGATAGATATAGAACCACCTCAAGAGAAAATAATGGCATTCAAACCTCACCAAGAGAAGCCGTAAACCAATTAGATCCCCTTTGCAAGGAGGGAGAGTAAAAGAAGAAGATAAGAAGGAACTATAAGGAAAAAGGACTAAGGAAGAAGTCTAGTCCTAACTATTAAGCTAGAGTAGTCCACTAAAATTGCCACTAATTTTTCATATTATTCCCACTAAAATTGCCTAACGAGGGCATGACACTTGTTAAAAAAAGTCAAAATTAGTAGTACCAGCACTTCCTAGGTAAATGCAAAACGACCAAACCTAACCAGACCTCTGCATATCTTTAGAGAAAGAATGATCAGTTTATATATATATATATATATATATATATATATATATATATATATATATATGTGTGTGTGTATTATATACTTTATTGATCAAACCTTCCTGATTGGTTTACTTTCCTAGAAGACCCATATACAGAGAATTCAATGGATGTGGAAAGTGCAAAATTTACCACTATTCATAGTCTATTCAGCTGGACCAAATATTCATACCCCACACAAATACAGGGAGAGGGAGAGAGAGATGGGGCAGCCAAAGTCCTTAATGGGGACGGGACAATGGTATAACTTGATGGAATATTTTTCTCATTTGGTGGTGACTAGATCTATGTATGAATTTGGTTTTCTCTTCTGAGTCGATGGAATGATCGAGTTATGATCACATTCACTTCACGTGCATATTTTTTACTTTATGAATTGAAAAAGTTAATCTTAGTGAAGGTGCATAATATCAAGTTGTTCAATTCTTCTTTTCATGAAATCTAAGAGACAAAAAATAAAATAAAAAATCATGAGTTTAGTTCAAGGATCACATGTGTATGACCAAGATTATGATTAGGGACAATTTGCAATGACTTCTTTTCTCAATCCTATAGTAGAGTGGAGATAGTGATAAAATGGTTACAACTCCCCTAATCCTATCCTTCACACAAACTATGTACCTTGATAGAGGGAAATAAAAAGAAGACCACATAAAAAGGTATGCCATTCTAACCTTAAAAACACAAATATAATTTTTTTTACCAATTAAGACTTTAACTAACTCAATTAGTAATCAAAGGTTTTCAATTCAAAAAACCCAGGCTTTAATCACCATAGTTAATTTTTTGGGCATTCAGACATCCTGAGCATATGCCAAGACATCATCTTGATCCAATGCTAGAAATCACATTAACATGAAAATTAGTGATGAAAACTATTGCTACCATTTATGACAGAGTTTTTAAAGATAAAATTGGCAACAACACAATTTTGTCACTCAAAATAGTATTGCGATGGAAATGGGGGGTTTTGTGATGACAATATTTATATGTTGCTAAAGCATGTTCTTCTTGTGGTGATTCTAAAGATCTTTTTCTCACTCTTCGACCCCTGAGATTAATCCATCTATTCAAGTCTTCTTCAACTACAAAGGAAAAAGTATTCAAGGTTGATAAACAAGTTTTTGATGGTGTCACTTATAAGATTAGGATTAAAATGAGAAGTCTTTATCGACTTTGCGTCTTGATTAGTATCTTGACTAAACAAAATGATTGATCTAACTTTTGATTCAAAACCAAAATACTTGATGTTTGCTATTGTTTCCTATAAGCTATTCCAGGTAAACACATTGCACTCAATCTGTGAAACCTAGGATCACTGTGTATAGCTATGATTGTACTCAAGTCAATACAAAAGCACAAGAGATATAAGAAACAGTCAAAATCTTAATTTCACATGATTGAGAATCTCATTCTATGAAGAAACCAAAAATAATAAATGAGAGAGATTCAGACAATATAAACTAATTAATGTCTAATAAGACTAATACCAAAAAAAAAACTAATGTAAGTTAAGCAAGTTAATTAATTTTGAGTGTGGAGAATGTACATAGAATTGTGGAGCTTATTATTACTATAATTTTGTAAGTATGAGATTTAAATCACTGGGAGCTCAAAACCATAATATATATAGATAAAGGCCTCATAAATGGGCAAGTGGGTATGATTTCATGAAATCCTTTTATTTTATAATACTCTCCGAACTCCTCATACTCTCAAACACACAGCCAACATTCTAATATTATAATCTTCCCTCAAACTTTGGATATATATATATATATATATATAAAAATATATACCCAAAAGGCCAAAAAAAAAAGGAAGAAAGAAAGAAAGAAAAATGGGATTGGACGGACATACAGAGTCCAATTTCGCCTGTAAAACAGAGATGAAACAGCTTTTGATTTTCGCCGGCAAAAACGCGTCGACCCAGAAACGATCACATAATAGAACAATTGCCGGGCCTTGCATGGTGTGCGAGATCCGCAGGCGGACAAGGGTAAAATGGCAGCTGCCCTTGCGCCGGCCCCGGCGCCTGCGCCTGTGGATAATACGGAACATACTGGCCATTCTGATAGTAATATAAAGAGTTGTTAGCAGCTCCCGGCCCCATGTTCTGGCCTTTGAAGCTCACCCACGACACCTCCGCGTGCTTCCCTGCTTGCGCCAGCACTGCCAGTAGGCTTTGCGGGTTCACTTTTCCCGTAACCCTCACCGTCCCGGCTTCCGCATTCATGGTGATCGCGTACACTCCTACCATTACAAAAAAACAACACCACAAATACAATATTTATGTTATTGCAAAGATTCACAATGAACACTACATTGCAGAAATAAGCATTTTCTAAATGAGAAATGTGTATGGTGAAAAAAAAAATGCATAAAAATTAATTATGAACGTAGTACCGCGGACTCCCTCCAGAACTTGCTTGACCTTAAACTTACAGGTCTCGCATGCCATGTTCACTTTGAGAAGACAATCCTGCAAGATATAACACAAAGAAAATGAGTGAGAGAGAGACGGGGAGAAAAATAAAGAAAGGGAGGGAGGGAGGGAGAAGGTTTAGTGTTGTAATGTGAGACCATGTCTGCAGCTGAGTGGGGTTCCATTCTGCAATTGGAGAAAAAGAAGTCTTGAGAAATGAATAAGACAATCCTGGTTAATGGGCAATGGCGTGTTGATACAGTAGGAACGGATTGGAAAATGGTGAGGGATGAGGGGATGGTTTACTGCATATTTATAGGCGCCATTATTTATCTTTTACCGGCAACAAATCCGTAGTTTAATGATTAGAAGTTAGGAAATTATTTGAACCCAAATCAGGATATCTATGAATATGCATATGCATGCATGTATTTATGCATGCACATGAAGGGAATTAATTATGATTTTTTCGTGAAAATGGAGTGATTTTTCCATACCCAGAATACATTATTTATGTTTTATTGAATCATGTTACGAGAAATACTATATTAGGTTTCCGTTGAAAACCTCCATCATTCAAATTTTAGAGGCAGGCAGTGGAGCTGGCAAGGGAGGAAAGCGTAATTCAAGGATGTCAGTAATTAACACATGTTTGGGATTTTGAAATCTAGACTTGAACATAAAAAAAGTAAAAAATTGTGCTGAAGTTTAGTCTAAATTCTTTTTTTTAGATTAAGTTTGTGAGGGAATTTCTATGGATGAGTTATTTTTAATATTGGAGGTTTGAACAGATTTTTGGATGATCAATTCACCCGTTAGAAGGTGCAAATGAGATCAAGACAAATTTCATGGTTATGATTATATACCTTTTAATTGAAGAATTTTAGCTTCTTCACAATAATATGAGATTCTACTTTTCTTTTCTATACTTTAATGACTGCAATAGGAGAATATTTTTATGCTATCATGTCTGAAACATAAGAATTTTTGTATTGAATACAGAACTAATTATATATTAGGAAACCATATAAACCCAATATACACATGCATGCACGTGTCAATGAATGTCTATGAAAGGAAATAATCAGGATTAAGGATAGCATGGGAGAAAATGAAGTGATTTTTCACCACGAGGAGAATACATGAATGGGTGCATTCCCATTTGGGTATGATCCATGTTTTATTGAACATTTATAATTTGTGAAAAAGTATTATAGTAAGTTTTTTTCTAGAAAGCTCGGTCAATCATTCCAGCTTTAGAGGCACATAGACAAGAAATGAAAGCATAATTTGATGACACCAAAAAGTTTAGAGACCAAACTTTGAATTTGTATTTATGTGAATTTTTTTAAAAAATGTAATATAAAAGTTATATTGAGGTCACACAAATTTAAATATGAAACTTAAAATACACGCTCCGAGACAAAATTTTAAGAAATTTGATTTTGATATGGGTGAATCCAAATTGATTCCAATTCACTTCTATCACTTAGATTTTGTTTGCAAGAAGGTTTCTAGTGGTGGGTTATTTTTATTGTTTAAAAAGATTTTCAGCAATCATTTTCACCTCTTAGAAGTTGCAAATAAGATCATAACTAATTTAACTATCAAGATTATGTCTCTTTTATTCCGAATTTTTGATAAGATTTTTGATAATTTGGAGATTATGAGATTCAAATTATCATTTTTAAAATTTTCAAGCCTACAAGAAAGAGAATATTTTTTTATACCTTCATGTCTAGAAATTAAAAACTCCCATATTGAATACAAAAGCACTAAATAATATATTAAGAAACCATATTGACCCAAATCATTAATATATCCATAAAATCAGGATTTAAGAGAGCTTTGGGGATGATTAGTTATTTGTCAAACCTGGAGTACATGGTGCATTCTTATTACGAATGGTTTATGTTTTATTGAATTATATTATGAGAAATACTTAGTAAATTTTTACCAAAAACGTTTTACTTTCAAGTTTTTGAGGTAAATATAGGAAAAAGGATTCAATGACATACGTTGGTTCTTTTGTCCTACATTGTCAAGTTTGAGTTTCATGAAATTCAAATTGTACACAAAATTTTACTAAGTTCTATTTAAAGGCAACTTCAAGTTTGTGACTTGAAATTTATGGTTACACATATAATTTTATACATTTAGTCCAAATTCAAGTAAATTCAAATCTACAACTTTGAAAGTCATGCTTCCAAACTCAATCTTGCATATATTTGATTGTTTAACTAGATTTTATTCATGCAGAATTTGTAACAATGGCCTATTTGATGTTGTTTGTAGAGATTTTTTTTATGATGATCGAATTTCACATTCTTCAATGGTTTTCATAAGATTAAGATTAAGATTACAAATTTCATGGTTAAGATTGTGTGTCTTTTATTTTAGGAGATTTTGATAATATTGACTCTATGAGTCTGATCCTGTTTTGATAATGACAAATCACCTTATACCTTACATGTGCTCTAAGCTTTTGAATAGAATCATTATTAGCATCCATGGTATAGTGGATGTCATAAGAAATCAAATACTCACATCACAGGATGACACTTGAAGAGCAAAAGGAATAAAGACCAAGTTTCTCACTTGTAATTGCAATTAAATATTTGGGTCTATAATAATTCAATTGGTTTATAATAATTGCATTACATGCATGATAGGAATTAATGTTCAAAGGTTATAGACTAACTTTAGGAACCCAAACACTTCATGAAAAATCCCCCAAGCTTAAATGCATTTCTTATAAAAATGGGGTTAAAGCTTACTAGGTCAAAGATAGGAAATACCTTGACTTTTCAAGAGCCTCGGTCGACCGTTCACTTGGCGTTATAAACGCCTTAGTTGACCAAACAGTCAGGGAGTCAAATGTTTGACTTGGCTTGGCCGATCGAACTCCTTTTGAACTAAACTTCCATGGTCGACCGAAACTTAAAATTGATTTGTTCTACCTTCCCCGGCCGACCAAACTTTTAGTCTAAAAACACCTTAGGCGACCGAACCTACAAAGGTTTGGAAAATCGTCTTGCCTCGGTCGACCGGCACAAGCCACAGCCAACCGAACCCTTAAATTAAAATAAAAAATCTTTGTGTGTTCGGTCGACCGATGGTATACCTCAGCCGACCGAACCTATCGGGTTCAGCCATTTTTAACCGTGTTAATCAAGGTTAATTTTTCAATTAAACTTTTCTAAAATACCGATCATGTCCCTAATGGTAATATTTTTGGGAAAAATTATATATACCCCTTCATTTCCCCTAATTAGAGGTAGATTTAGCAATTTGATTAATACAAAATCCTCTGAAAAATTCTTGAGCTTCACTTTTCTTACTCATTCTCTTGCAAGCATATAATTGCTCTCATTCATATTCTCTTGTCAAAATCCTTTGAGAGAGCTTTGATTCTTAATCCCCACTTGCAAATTATTGCATTTGGTAGATTGATTGGCTGTTATTGTGAGCACTCACACTTGTTTTTAAAAACTCCTAACTCTCACATACTCATTCAATTTTAATATCTTTTGAGAGTAAACCTTAAAGTTCTTCCCATTTTTTGATTGATACATATATTTTTCTTGGGAAAAGCTTTACATAACGTGGGTGTTTTTGCATATTGACAGCAAGACTCAAAAGCTTCATTTACGTTTATTGAAAAATAATTTGTGAAAGCTAATCTTCATTGCTACCTATATTTCATCGTTGAAAATATTTGTGGTAGATATTATATTGTGCTTTGACATTCTTGATATTTACTTGAAGTACTTTATATTTTTTGAATCAAGGATCCTTTTCATAAGTATCTCTCACATTATTTCATCCAATATATTTGTTTAAGAGATAAAATATCAAACACTCTATTGAGCCATAATTCCTATCATACTAGAGTGTATAGATTGAATTGTTGTACAAATTTGCTTAGTGTAGAAGCACTTGTATTGTACACAAAATTTTCACTTGTTGTATTCTAGACATGACCTGAGAGGGTGTTGATCTAAGTCGTAAGGATCGATTGTTAAGGTTGGGGTTAGCCCTGTGAATCTAACCTAGGGTATTCACTCACCCAATAAGGAGAGAGTGTTGTAACCAATGTTGCTCTACCCGTAAGTGAGTATTAGTGGAATCCTCGAGTTTACGAGCTAGAGGCAAGGACGTAGGCACAGTTGCCGAACCTCAATAACATATCGGGTGTCATTTTTACTTTATCTACTTTACATTCTTATGCCAGCTTGATTAAATTTATCTGGAGCAAATTATTTGTGGAATCATCTATCTGTTCATTTCATACTTGCTTTAATAGACTTTAAGTTGTGAAATACTACTTACTGGAATTTTGAACTAGAATTTTTAAAATCTCCAATTCATCTCCTCCTCCTCTTAGGATAACACTAAAAACAACAAATAAGCTTTCCTACAATTTTTATTTTAAAAGATTCTATTTATCATTTTTATACTCAATGTTGGCATTTTGATGAAATATACATGAAAGTTTTAGGCATGTTGGAATTTGAAAAGTGTAAAATAAAAGAAAAGAAAATATAAAGGAATCTATTTTTTCATGTTTGGTTGTCAAAGAAAGTAAGAAGGAAAATTAAATATATAACAATTCAATGAAAAATTAATTGCATATATGATTAACATTTGATTTGTCTTAATTTTTAAACATATTAAAGTAAATTATTTTTAATACTATCGATGCAAAGAGAAAAGACAATGGAAAATGCATGTTCTTGTTTATTTTCTTCTCCCTTTCTTTTCTCAAATAAAAATCTTGATCCAAATGGCCATAAATATTTTGGGCTAATTAATGTCATCTTACATTCAAACAAAATAAATATATAAACGAGACTTGATCAGCGAGAGCTGGGGATGGAGGACGCTGATCCGTAGGTTTGGTGGCGCACCAAGGGGTCCGAAGGGCTCGTTGGTGGTTGAAGTTCCTATGTAATCAAAATAAAAAAAATAAATATATAAATGGTAGATTTCATATTGTAGTGTGATAACGTTTTACTAATCTTATAATTCCCCACTCTCATCTGTGGAGTACAATCATTCCCTCAAAAGTGAGTATCTTTTACTGGCCAGCAATTAATAATAGGATTCTAATAAATGATAATCTACAAAAAAATAATAATAATAATAATAATAATAAAATAAATAAATAAATAAATAAATAAAAGGCTAGAGGATGGCCTCTATGTGCGTCTTGTGCAACAAAGAAATTGAAGATGTCAATCATCTCTTTCTTCATTGTCATTTTAGCAGACAGATTTGGAATCTTATTTGTCAAAGGACGTCAAATCACATTGTGATGCCGATTTCTTTGGCACCCATGTTCTTATGATGGAACTTCACTAAGTTTAGGAGTTGCCTCCGAAAAATGAAAGTAGTCATTCTGGTAGTTATATGTTAGGAAATTTGGAAAGAGAGGAATGGAAAAATTTTTAGGAACAAACGCTCCACAATAGCAATGGTATTTGATCGATGCTATTCAAATTTATATCAATGGACTAGATCCAATGTCTCTTTGTCATCTTTAGATTGGGAAGAGTTTTTATGTATCTTTTCTGATATGGGAGGATGATTTTATTCACTTCTTCTCTCTTTTTATATTCGATCTCTTTTAAGAAACCAAGCTCCTTGCTTGTTTTCTTTTCTCTTTAATAAATTTACCTTCCTTTAAAAAAACATTTTACTAGTAATCTAAATTTATCTTTTGGAGTCTAAAATTTGGATCTTTAATTTGAATAAAATGAAATAATAAATTGTACTAATTTTTTTAAGTCCATATAAATCTAAATTTGAGTCTTAAAATATTTGCTCCCAAACATTACATGCATAAAGTTGTGTTTGAAACCATGGATTGATTTGAAGTCATGATTTAAAATTATGCAAACTTGGATAACACTAAAAATAATCTTCTTTAGTTATATGTTGGTTAGAAATTCATCTATGGATCTTTAATTCCAAGATCAAAACAATAATCTATTTCTCATGATTCTAGAAAAAGAGAAAAGCTTTTGCAGAACTTAACTGTTTCATATTGAGATCATCCCATGGCTGATTGCAAGCCTGGAGGAAGTTGCTCAAGAGGATGATGAAGGTAAGGAAGTTTTAACAAGAGCATGGAAGACCATAACTTACTCTTGCTTGCTCAAAATGAGGAGATTCATTCTTTAAGAATGATGGAAAAGGTGGTTGGTAAAGGAACTTTCTTCATAGATTCCAGAATGGATCCTTATATGGAGGAATGTAAAAGGTTAATAGCGGCAATATAATCAAAAGAACGAAGGCAATGTTGTGCAAGTCGGATGGAACCACAATGACAGAACGAGTTCACATTAACCCAAGTTCTAAAAGGCAAAAACTCACACATCAGACGAGAATGCAAACTTAGTTTCAAAGATTTTGGTATTTTCATTGAACCTAACTCTCAGAGTACAAAACAGAGCATAAAGTTTTTAAAATGTGATCTTGAGTTTTGATTAAGGAGTAAACAAATTGTTTGAAATGGATAAATGGTGCAGGAGGACTTGGGATATTCATAATAAATTCCAAATCAAGAGATTATCTGTTGATCAACTTCTTTTCAGTATTGACAGTGAAGATGAAGCCATGGAAGTTTTAATCTCAAGAAACCAAATGTTTCAAAACCAATTCATAAGGTTAAGGAAATGGAAACCCCATTTGCTTTCTCATAAACCTAGAGAGGCTAGACAATTTAGCTAGATAACCATGGCCATGAATGCTTTGGCTTAGAGGACCAAAAAGTTGCAAGCAATACTTATTTAGGGTCATAAGCCTACATTTGCCTCTTTTCCTATCACTTTCAATGTGTGAGAGGCACAAATTCAAATGGCTTTCGACTTTTAGTGATCATGCATAGGTTTCCTTTGAAATATGTTTCTTCATCTAGATTGAAACCTAATGCAAATAACTTAGCCATTTAAATTAATTCGCGAAGATGAAACTCTAAATGATTTGATATAAATTTTGAGAGCTTGTGAAGATAATTTGAGTAAATATTCTTAGATATGAAAATTTTTCATTATATTCTGAAGAGTATTCAGTAGAAGCAGGACATTGTTCAGTATAAGCAAGTTGAAAGGTATGTCCTAACTATTTAGTTAAAGAGCATTTAGGAGTATATGAATATCTAATAAACAATGCTCTTTGGTGATTTCTTGACATCCCATTATTGGAGGGTATCCTTTACAATAAGATCACAAATTTAAGAAAGAATACAAAGCAAGGAATAAAGGAGTCTTTACCGAATGTGATCTTGAAATGGCAAAGATTTCCTATGGAGAAGATGAACCAAAGGTTAGAGAATTTTGTAAATTAAGCATATAGGGATTTTTAATGTTCGATGAACAGCTTGAATCCCTTTTAAGATTTTCCTCTAATATGATTAGGAAGGATGACTTTTAATAAACACTTAATAGATATGGAATTTATGATAGTCAGTGCTTATGACCAGAGTGATAACTAAAAGATTGATCAAGGCTTTTATGTTCAAAAATGTCTTTAGGGAAAGATAATATTTGCTATAAAATGTATCCCTAAAGCTCAATTTTGTGCATTGGACAAAAGTGTGCTTAACTTTAGATTTTCACATTAAAGCCTGAGTTAAGCATTAAGAAATAGTTACCAGAAAAATGCTTTGTCCATTATGAAGTGGATTTTACTTCAAGCATGCTTCTGAGATATTATTCAATATATAATGATTTATATTTTCCATCGCAGAATTATAAGGTTCCAAAGATTTTAGCTAGTTATGCTTTTAACCTTTACCTTGAACAATAAGAAGGAATGATATGAATTATATGGAGACATACGTCCCACTCAATTAGATTAGTACATTCCTTTTCAGTTCAGAGTTCGCATGCTATAGCCAATAACTTCATTTTTAACGAATCAATATGATATATGTATTAAGTTCAGATTGGATATGTCACTTGAATTTTCACATTGGCTTACTACTCTTAAGATTCTTAATATGATAATAGTGTATGGTGAATACACATACTAAGATTTAAAATTTTAAGCACGCACTACTTCCCAAGCCTATAGTCATCACTACTCCTAATCCTAAGGATTAAGAAAGATAAAACAATTACATGATTCCAATTGGAATTCATTTTTCCTTAGGTCCTATAGGGTTTGCCTTCTTGATTACCCATATCATCTTTTTATCCAAACCTCTAGCACTTCTAAATAGACACGAAAACCAGACGTGCCCACAATATTGGTAAACTTTATGTGCATGTGAAAGATTTTATTAAATCTATTTTTACTTGGCGAGGCATGACAATGGGTTGTATAAGCTAAATACGAACCCCCTTTTATTTCCTTTGACTCTTAAGGGTTTAAGTGAATTATCATTTTCATGTTTAGCATCAAACATAATTTCAGAATGATCTTCCATATTTCTTTCTAAGTAGATAATTTTCAAGATCTTCTGAATCTTTTTCTTTTCTAGAATAGCATGATAATTTTATAACTTCTCTAATTGTTTCGCTATCCGAATGTTTTCTACTTAGACATCCTAACTAAAAGCTTATGCATTTTAAATTAAGCGGTTTCTAGTTCTCTGTTGAAGAGCATGCCTATATTATTAAATTCATTGCATGGTCCATCACCAGATTTATCACAATAACAATCATATGAATTAATACATACATCATTAACAGTATTATTACAAGAGACATAAGATGATTCATCACTTAATATATTGCAAGATTCAATACAGGAATCATCAAATGAATCAATAACAGATCTATCATAAAATTCGGCACATGATATATAGCAGCATTCACAATAGAAGTCATCAATAGAAATAGAGCGAGGATCATATACCTTACTATTTGCAAATGCTACTTGCCCATGATATACCACTACCTGATCATTTGTGGAGCTTCCGGAGTGGCGGTTTCTTTTTCCTTAGGCACTCCATACCTCCTATTCAACTCTTCCCAAATATCTCTCACATATTTACATGTCATAATCTCAAGCAAAATATTAGAATCTAAAGCGCAATAAATTAAATTCATGGCATTTGAATTTGCATGCATTAAATTATTATCATTTACATTTATAGACATATAAATTCCTTTAACAATTACTTGCCAAGCCCTCCAGTCCATTGATTTTAAAAATATGCTCATCCTTTGTTTCTAGGTGGTGTAATCGACACCACAAATTATGGAGGCCTGACACATGACTATCCCTCATTAAATGGGGATACACTAGTTAGAGACATTGCAATATTTAACACAAGCAGTTTAGCTTTTTGCAATGAGACTTTGATACCAATTGTGAGGAATAGTGTATTCCCAAAAGGGGGTGAATTGGAATTTTAAAGGTTCCTAGGTTAAATTCAAATTGCAATCAATATTTCCCAACCTAAGGTTTTTCTAAGCAGCTACCAATTCAATAGATATTTAAAGCATGTATGTAAAACAATCAAGATAATAAATAATTAAACATACATGTGCAGAAATTAAAGTACAGAAAGTAAAAAGCGTAAGGAAGAGAATAACACAGTTATTGTTATCGAGGTTTGGTCAAACCAGCCTACGTCCCCTCCTCAAGCTAACCAGCAAGAGGATTCCACTATATGCTCACCTAACCGGGCGAAGTGACCCCACTTACACTCTCCTTACGGGGCGAAGACTCCCCAGCTCAAATTACAAAGTTGAGCCACAACCAATACTCCTTACAGGGCGGAGTCTCCCCAACTCAATTATAGGGCTGAGCCACAACTGATTCTCCTTACAAGGTGGAGACACCTCGGTTCACTTTTCGGGCGAAACCAAGTCGTACGCCCTTTGATAGGAAGGTGCACCTCCTAGCTCACCTAACCAGGTTCAAGCCAAACCAAGACTCCTTGCAGAGTGGAGTCTCCCTCTTCAGGCCACGCCTGGAATATAAAGACAATAAAATTTCTATACAAATAAAGTTTTTTTCTCAAAAAGCAAGGATGTACACATGAAGCTCTAAAATTGCACTCACACAAGATATGAAATAAGCTCAAGTGAGTATGTGAGGTTTTTCTCTAAAAAAATATATTTATGAAATAATGAGAAAGAAAATGATGATGATGATCTTTGATCTAAATAAAAGATATTCAATAAGTGTTTTTCAAAGATCTATAATTTAAATAATATCTCTTAAAATATTTATCAAAATAAAGTGCAGGAGATGTCGGAGATTTCGCTTACAAAAATATTTATGCAAGAAGCACAATGTAAACCTTTGAATCTTGCAATGAATATGCAAAGACTCTCAAGCTATGAAGAGTTTTCCCAACAAATATTTATCGAAGAAATAATATGATAAAAACTCAAAAATGACTCTAAATTTTTTTTTTTTTTCAAAAATTAAGGCTTAAGTGAGAGTAAAATGCTTTGAAAATAAAAAGTATATGCCCAAGTAAATGATTCTTTAAAAAATTCTCAAGAGCAATAAACTTGCTAGTGAAGAGAGTAAAAGAAATAATCAAAGCTCTTTTAAAAATGATTTTGAAATAAATGAGAGTGAGAGAGTATGAAATAAAGCTTTGAAGATGAAAAATATGACAAAAGTATTTGGGATAAATTTTTAACTAATCATCTTGCTAATTATGCTTATGAAAGGAATATTTATAGACTTTCCAAGAAAAATGACCGTTAGGGACATGGAGGGAATTTTTTAATTTATTTAATTAAAAATTATCCTATTTAGGTGCTGAAAAATACTCAAACCCGAAAGGTTCGGTTGACCCAAGGCATCACCGGTCGGCTGACCCAAGCCAAAATTTTGAATTTTTGGAGGTGTTTGATTGACCATGGAAAGCACCAGTTGGCTAGCCGAAGGCAATTCCGAACCCTTTGTAGGTTCAGTCAACTAAGGCTTAAGGTCAGTCTACCAGTCCAAGTGGTCGGTCAACTAATGCCCTTTTTAAACTAAAAGGTTGGTCGGTTGGGGCATGAAAAGTAGTCCTATGAGCAAGGTCAGTGGGTCGGTTAGCCGATCTTGACCAAAAATACAATTTTTCCCTCAAGGCAAGTTCAGTCAACTGAGGTGTTTAAAACGTGAAGGGTTGGTCGACCGAACCTAGTTAAAATGCAAGTTTGGCCCTTTTTTTACTTGAAAACATTTTAAAAACCTTTGGTATGATTTTAGTCTTTGATGAAAAAGGTTTTTCATGAAAATTGTTGGTCCCCTAAGTTATGTCTACGGTTGGTTTGAGCTTTCATCCACATCATGCATGATATGTATTATTACAGACCAAAAACTAAATGTCTTCTTTTCCTTTGCTCTTTGTAGAATACGCCAAGATGAGATGGTTTTTAAGTCCTTCATGACTTCCATCAATCCTCTTCTATGTGTGTGCTCTAAATTATTAACCTATTCAAGTACTAGGCACACACATTAGTTCCAAGTGCTTTGTTAGCATCAAAATAGAAATCGGACTCAAAAAGTTAACAATGACAATTGGGGGTGCCTTCTTAATATTTTAGATATCATGGGTTTTGGTGCAAAATGGAGGTGTTGGATAAGTAGTGCACCTCCACTGCATCCTTTTCGATTTTGATTAATGAAGAGTGTTGTGCATGAACTCGGTATTGCACAGTGGAATTTAAATGCAGCAATAATGAAGAACAAATATAGAACACACACGCTATATATATATATATATATATATATATATATATGAAAGCAAGAATAACAATACAAAGATTTATGTGGTTCGGAAATGCCTACATCCATGGGAGTAATCGACAAAAGTTTTCACTATTAGAATGTCAAAGAACACAATACAATACAATACAATGATCTTCCACACTCTGGATATACCTAGAATGGTATATTTATAAACACTTCGGAGGTTTCCCTCCAAACACCCAACCATATTAATGTTCACATTAAAATTTGAAATCAGCCTCTCTACCGCGAGCCAAACAGTGGACTGATTGGGCCAATTAGTCAACTGACTCTGATAGAATGTTAATTGTCTGAATTCTAGAGCAAACAGTCGACTGTTTATATAGTAACCCAAACCCAGAAAAATAAAATAAAAATGAATAAATAAATAATGGAAAATAAAAGAAAGGGAAAAGAAAATTTAGAAAGGACATCAAGCAGGAACTCGTCGACAAACTAGTTTTCCTCGTCAACGAACACCCTTCTAGGTTTCGTCGATGAGTACATGTGTCTCGTCGACGAGGAATTACCGAGAGCAGGAAAAATTCAGGTTTTTAAATGCTTCATCAATGAACATGATGACCTCATCAACGAATGTTCTTGGCTTCGTTGACGAACCTTTTAAACTCGTCGACTGATTATGCATCAAAATTTCGTAATTAGGCATTTAAAATTCACGTATTAAAGATCATAATTTTGATTAAATGTCCAATTACGTATAATATTTTGATCATCTAGTTCATTTGATAATTTATAGATAATTAGCTTACTTTTCTTAAAAATCTACGAACACTCATATTTTATTATTGCCGGATAATTTTGGAAGTCGAGCCATGCATGCAAAGAGAGACTGTTTTCAACATTACTTTATAATCTAGGCGAAACTTTCTCGTCTGAGCTCTGATCAAGATAATTTAAAATGCTATGGAAAGCCGAGGAAATTCTATACAATGCGTAAGTACTTTAATGTGTGAATTTTAAATGCCTAATTACAAAATTTTGATGCGTAATCACACGCCCCAACTAGCATTTTGCTAGTCTCTAGCAACTAACGTGAATGCAATCTAGGGTGGTGCCATATCAATTTCAGAGAATGAACGCACATGCAACACAACCATACCTTTTCATATACAAGAATATCACCAGATTACACACAAGCCCATTCATACACAATTCACTCAACTTTGAAGCAAGTCACTCATGCAAATTTCATCATATAGCCATTAAGAAAAATATACCCACGTAAACTTAACCAACAAGCACAATTCAGAAATGGCACACTTTTCCAAACATTAATTGGTAAGGGGACATCCCGATAGGTGTTTTAAAAGCAGTGCAGTGTGCCCACAAAGCATCATCAAGCTTCTTTGCCCAATTCTTTCTATTGGAGTTAACCGTCTTCTCAAGGATGTTCTTGATTTCTCAATTTGAAATTTTAGCTTGGCCATTCATTTGAGGATGGTAGTCAAGTGCTATCTTATGCTTCACACCATATTTAGAAAGAAGGTTGTCAAATAAGTTGTTGCAAAAGTGGGTCCCTTCATCGCTAATAATAGCTCGTGGAGTGTCGAATCTTGTGAATATATTCTTATGCAGAAAGTTGAGCATTACCTTTGCATGATTTGTTGTTATGGCAATTACTTCCACCCACTTTGACACATAATCAACTGCTAACAAGATATAAACATAGCCAAAAGAAGGAGCGAAAGGACCCAAAAAATCTATTCCCCATACGTCAAATAACTCAATCTCTAAGATATTTTTTAATGGTAGCTCCTGATGTCTTGAGATATTTCCCATACGTTGGCACCCGTCACAAGTTTTCACCAAAGTATAACCGTCACGAAAAATAAAAGGCCAAGAGAAGCCACTTTGAAGTACCTTAGCTATTGTACGTGTTGCTCCAAAGTGTCCTCTATATGATGACGAATGGCAATGATAAAGAATGGCTTGCGTCTCTTCTTCTGTCACACATCTTCGAATGATTTGATCAGGACATCTTTTGAATAATAAAGGCTTATCCCAAATATAATATTTTACATCATGCAGAAACTTCTTGCGTTGATGATAAGTGAGATCTAGTGGCAATACCTTGCAAGCTAGGTAGTTTACAATATCAGCGTACCAAGGAAGCTTAATTTCACATGCAAACAACTGTTCATCAGGGAATACTTCTTGGAGCACTAAATCTGGTCTTACTTCCTCTTGCTCCAACTGAGAGAGATGATCAACAACTGAATTTTTGCTACCTTTCTTATCACGCACCTCTGAATCAAATTCTTGCAGAAGCAGGATCCAACGAATCAACCTAGGCTTGGCATCCTTCTTGCCAAACAAATAGTGAAGTGCTACATGATCAGTGAACACTGTCACCTTTGTACCAATGAGGTAAAACCGAAATTTATCACAAGTGAACACCACAACGAGCATCTCCTTCTATGTTGTTGTATAATTTAATTGAGCTTCATTCAATGTTCGGCTTGCATAATATATAGTCTTAAATAGCTTGTCTCGCCTCTATCCTAGCACTGCTCCAATTGCAAAGTCACTTGCATCACACATGAGTTCAAAAGGTTGACTCCAATCAGGTACCATCATAACTAGTGTCGAAATCAATTTCTCCTTGATTGTGTTAAAGGCCTGCAAACAAACATCATCAAAGTCAAATGCAGAATTTTTTTCAAGAAGATTACATAAAGGTTTAGAGAGTTTAGAAAAATCCTTTATAAATCGTCTAAAAAATCCCACGTGTTCAAAAAAACTTCTGATTCCCTTCACATTCTTTGGAGGTGGTAGGTTTTCTATGATTGCAATCTTAGCTCGATCAACTTCAATTCCTTAAGATGACACTCTATGGCCCAGCATGATCCCTTCTTGAACCATGAAATGGCATTTCTCCCAGTTTAGGACTAGATTTTTATCTTCACATCGCTGCAAAACAAGAGCCAAATTATGCAAACAATGATCAAAAGATATACCAAAAATTGAAAAATCATCCATGAACATTTCCATTATGTCTTCCACCATATCAGAAAAGATAGCCATCATGCAACGCTGGAATGTCATCGGGGCATTGCACAATCCGAAGGGCATCCTCCTAAAAGCAAATGTTTCGTAAGGACATGTGAATGTAGTTTTCTCCTGATCTTCGGGAGCTATGGCAATCTGATTATATCCCAAATAACCATCTAAGAAGCAATAATAAGAATATCCGACCAATCGATCCAACATTTGATCAATGAAGGGAAGTGGATAGTGATCCTTCCTTGTTTCTTTATTCAACTTGCGGTAATCCATACATACACGCGACCCCATGACTATTCTCGTAGGATAGCTAAATTAAATCATTATTATCTTAATTATAAACCCATACCTACTCCCCTGGCATTCTCTGGATCAAGCTAGATCAACAAGTAAACTCGTGTTGGACCACCTCTACCAAGTGGTATCTGCTGTCTCCCTCGATCCTGGGTCTGTGCAGGTACTACAGGAAACGATTCCCGACAACTCTTCTTAACATGCCCTGGTTTACCGCACTTGAAACAGGTAGGAGTCTAAAACCAGCACTCACCCCTATGCCTCTTATTACATGTCTGGCATATGAGGAAGACTGACTATCTTGATAATCGGGACCCACTGCATCTTTTCCTTTTTTTCCCTGACCCCTGACTGACCTTTGCCTGGAAACTAGGTGGTGCAAGTCTCTTCTTCTGCTCTGTAAGCTCTATGCTGCTCTAAATACTCTTCTCCAACACTGAAACCTTATCTACTAAGTCTGAGAAATTCTGAACCTGAAATCCCACCACCAACTCGTAAATTCTGCATCTTAGGCCTTTTTCAAATTTCCTGACCTTCCTTACCTTATTCGGAATCAGGAACGGAGCAAAACGTGATAATTCAACAAACTTGGCTGCATATTCTCTGACTGTCATATTCCTCTGTGTCAAATTAGTAAATTTTTCAATCTTTTCCTCTCTGATAGATGAAGGAAAATACCTATCAAATAATAGCTCTTTGAATATCTCCCACGTTAGAGATATCTTTACCAATCTTTGTTGATCTAGTAGCTTCACAGAAAGCTACTAGCGTTTTGCATCTTCGATCATCTTAAATGTGGCATAACGGACCTTCTGCTCATCTGTACAGTTGAGTACCTCCAATATCGCTTCTATCTGCTAAACCCAATTCTCTGCAATCACCGAATCAGGTCCTCCCTCAAAAGTAGGAGGGTTCAACCTCATAAATTCCTTGATGCAACTGCCTTTATCTACAGTTGGGCAGTTTTGTTCTCTAGGATCCTTCTTCATTTCTTCCCTAACCTGTCGGGCTATACCCCTCAACATCACAGAGGTATCAATTTCCTCTTCACTGGAGGTCTCCCAATCATCCCTTCATTCTGCCTCTACGTCCTCATCTCTAGGATCCATCCTAAAAATAGGACAGAAAAGAGATAATAATTCCATATCATAACCCCAACAATACAATTATATAGTTTAAATCCAATATACATCCAAGTTCCCCATATAAGGACCAGTCTCACAACTCAGAAACGAAATCATCTAAGGTTTACCATGGCTTTTCTAAGGTCGTCAACTGTTTTAGAAAAATCACAGGAAATTGTCAACATATTTCCGCCTCTAAACTACAAAATAAAATCCTATACTTCTCAACACCTAACCTATCCATCTAGTATCCTTATCCTAATTGATTCCTATACTCTAGTGTAAACAATCCCTAGGTTTGCGAATCTCAAAACCTAATGCTCTGACATTTCCATGACAAGGCGATGTGAATCTCATCGCACTTCTAGCTGAACATGGCTCTGATACCATCCGTAACACCCCGACCCTCTAAGTGGGCCCGGAGTGCTACTGATCCATTCATTTACCTGCTAACCAACATTCTAATATCATTTAAGCAGCGAAAAACATAAATACCAACAATATAATACTAGAGTTTTCTACTTCTATATATATACCAAAATCAAATTTTCATCCACCTGTAATCACATATATACGTATCTCCAAAAACATAATCCATAACTTCCAATATTCACAACCATCCATTTCTCAGAAAACTTAAAACATAAAACATAAAACATAAAACATAAAATTTATACATTCCCAAAAGTATCATCAGAAATTATACCCTTTCTATTACTATATCCCAAAATGATATAACAACCTCGAGCCCTCTAAGCTCGATCTCGTGGAGGTCTTGAAAAAGATAAATTTGTATTTGGGTGAGACACATCTTAGTAAGGGAAGAAACAATATATTAAAACGGTGTGTGACCAACATGAGGTTATAATCAACATAATATTTAACATTTGCAGATATTTAACATAATTTCTGAAATCATTTTCTGAACCTAATCAATCACATGTAAAATATTTTACCCACAAAAAAACTCTAGTATAGGGGTGATTACCCACCTATACAAGTAGCACCCCTCTGCTCTGATACTTTAGGCAACCCGAAGGTCACAAATGAAGCATATCAGGGCACTCACCTTACTCAGTAAGCCCTCAGATGAAGAAGTAATCTCGTACTCACACAGTTCATACAAAAGTTTACCAACGAAGGTTCCTAAGAATAGGGAAATCTACCTGCCCATACAAATAGTTTCCCTCTGTCCTAGTACGTTATGCAACCTACTGATACATTTGATACTTACCAGGGCACTCGCCTTTCTCAACAAGATCTCGAGCAAAGAGTTTGTCTCGCCCAAACGTAACATGTTCTAGTAGTATAAATACTGATAATGCCATAATATGTTATTTTATCTGTCATTATTCTGTAATTCACATATGTTCATGTTCTCAGCATTGTCATTTCGTAGCGTTTCACTTTACGTGGCTCTTTCCCATTTTACGTTGTTCACATTTCATATTTCATTTCCATTTTCATTTCACTTCATAACATACCCAGCATCTTTCAGCTATTTTGCCCAATATCTTTCAGTTATTTTACCCAACATTTTCAGTTGTTTTACCCAACATTTTTTAATTATTTTACCCATCATTTTTCAGCTGTTTTACCCAACATCTTTTAGCTATTTTACCCAACATCTTTCAACTGTTTTACATGGTTGCATTAACACTCACATGCAGCATATTTCATATAACATTTTCATACTCAACTCATTTCATGTATATCCTACATCTCATACATGTAACATATTTCAACACAAAATTCCTATTTACTCATGCCACACTATTTAGCAACAAGAATTCATATATATTTCCTATAAAATAAGTCAACCTACATTTAACATTTATATGCTAGAAATATACCATTCATTTCTTATATAATTATCCTGAAAATATCATTCACTTACATCAGTTCATTTTTACATATACGTATCTAAATAAACAACCCTAGGCTCAAAAAACGTAATTTAAACGGTTGGCATTTTAAATCCATACAAAAACATATACATGTATATTAATAACATATTTCATTTCCCAATTAATTTATAAAAATCTAGTTTAATATACATATTTCCCCCTTACCGGGTTTCTTGAATTACGCCAACAAGGACCCCGAAAAGATACTTGCGGTGCTCACCTAAGCTCTAAAATAAAAATCCTAGTTCCATTAAATCAACCCTAAATAAAATACTATTTTAATATTTTCTAAGCCCATAAATTCCAAATAAATAATTATACCCTCAAATATAACCAATTTACTTAATTCCCCAAATTCCACTCTCGTTTTGGAGTGGTGTCTAGGAAACCCTAATTGAAAATTTACTTTAGTCAAAATGACGATGATCGTGACTAGGACCTCGTGGTGGTGTCTGATCGTTGATTTAGCTGCATATTTAAGGAGAAATTGAGAAAATAGGGAAATGTTACCTTACCCCAAGATGGTGCTTACGTCACTCTCACGACAAATCCACTCTGGTAGAAATGTCGATGGTGGAGTTAGGAACCCAACGGTACCTTCCGTTTCCTGATCGACCGAATATTCGCCGAGAAATGAGGAAAAAGAGAGACGGAGACGAAGAAGAGACACTGGGAATTCAGGGGGGACGCAGCTCCTTCTCAGCTTTTTTTGTCAATTCCAATTGCCTAAAGCTTCTTTTGAAGCTTCAAGATGCTTTTGGTTGACTTATATAATATATTAATATATTATATTTTATAATTTAATTAATAATAATAATTAATTAATTAATTAATTTTAATTTAAATTTTTAATTTTTAATTTTAATTAATTAATTATTTATTTATTATTTTTTTATTTTATTTATTTATTTATTTATTTTTAGTTTGGATCACTACAATTTAGGTGCCGCTCCACCCGTTAAGTGAGCCTTAGTGTAATCCTTGTGCTTGTGAGATAAGGCGAGGACGTAGGCAGTTTGCCGAACCTCGATAACATATCTAGTGTCATTTCTCTTTACTGCTTTATTGTGCTTGCTTAATTAGATTACTTGTGCTATTTAATTTCAACCGAATATATTGATTTATTTTATATCTGCACTAGATTGACTCTAGAGTTGTGTAATACTGCTATTGGTTAAGTGACCTAGGAAAGAAATTTTAAAATACCAATTCACCCCCTCTTGGGATTACAATAAAGCTAACAGATTATATTTTCAGGTCCATCAGGTGATCAAGATTAGAGCTCCGGGCAAGGTAGTATTTTTGTTAAATTTTTGGGTGACTGTAAGAACAGTTTATGTATAGTTTATGTTTTAAATACTGGGATGTAATATAAACAGATGGATGCAACTGTTTGGGGGTTTATAAATAGATTTTGGTATTTAAATTGAGATTTTTTATTTATTTCCACTGCATGATTGCAGTTCATGGTATCAGAAATAGGTGAATGAAACACGTAACCTTCAGGCCCCACTTAGCGGGTTTGGGGTGTTACAGTTTCAGCCAATCAGTTAATTGTTTACTACTACTCCTTAGCACATGTTAACTATGTCTTCTTCCTTTTATATGCAATCCATCAAGTAGATGAACCACAAAAACACAACAATCTCCACCTTGGCAAGTATACGCCCCTTAGGAGAACCTGATAACATAGTTCATTGCTCCACCTTGACCTTGGAACGTTAAGTTGGTTGTATTTCCATTCTATCACTTGGAGACATTAAGTAAGTCCAAGCAATGCTTGAACTTTTCAGTAGTAACCGATTTTGTCAAAATATCTGCTACATTTTTAGATGTGTGAACGTTCTCCAATACAAGTTCACCTAAAGTAATCAATTTCCGAACCCTGTGGAACCTTACATCAATATGCTTGTTTCTAGCATGGTACACTTGATTTTTCGCTAAATAGATAGCGCTCTAACTGTCACAACATAGCACAACTCCACTTTTCTGTATACCCAACTCTTTGACCAAATCAGTAAGCCATAAGGTTTCCTTTGCAGCTTCGGCAACTACCATGTATTCAAATTCAGTTGTAGACAATGCCACCAAGGATTGTATCATGGACCTCCAACATATAGGCCCTTTCACAAAGGTAAAGACATAACCCATTGTAGACCTTTTGTCATCCATATCCCCTACATATTCAACATCGACAAACCCCACAACTAATGGACTATCCTATTGCTTGCCGAATATGATGCCATAAATAGAACTACCCCATAAGTATCTGAAAACCCATTTGATGGCTTCCCAGTGCTATCTACCTAGATTACAGAGAAACTTACTCACCACACCCACTGCATGTGTCAAGTCTGGTCTTGTACACACCCTGGCATACATTAAACTCCCCACGGTGCTAGCATAGGGGACCTTTGACATGTCCCTGATATCATCATCCATACTTGGGCATTCAGTAGTAGAAAATTTAAAGTGACTCGCTAGAGGTGTACATACCGGTTTAGCATCAATCATGCTAAACCTTTCCAATACCTTCTCCACATAACCGCCTCGAGATAACCACAACCTCCCTACAGTTATGTCCCGACGAATCTCCATCCCAAGTATTTTCTTGGTTGGACCAAGATCCTTCATGTAAAACTCTTTATGCAATAGATCCTTTAACTAATTTACCTCAGTTAAATCCTTCACAACTATTAACATGTCATCGATATACAACAATAATAAAATAAAAGAACCATCATCAAGCTTATTCACATACACGCAGCAGTCATACTCACATCTTCTATAGCTTATAATGATCATATAGGAATCAAATCTTTTGTACCATTGACTTGGAGATTGTTTTGGCTTGTAAAGAGACTTCTTCAACTTGCAAACTAAGTGTTCTTGCCCTAGTTCACTGAATCCATCCAAATGTACCATATAAATATGTTCCTCCAAGTCACTATGGAGAAATGTTGTCTTCACATCCATTTGTTCCAAATGCAGATCATAATGTGCTACTAACCCTAACACTACCCTAATGGAAATGTGTCGAACCACAGGTGAAAAGATTTCATCATAATCTATTTTCTTTTTCTGTGAGTACCCCTATGCAACTAATTGTGCCTTGAATTTATCTCCTTCCTTTTCTGAAATTGCTTCTTTCTTCTTATATACCCATTTGTAACCTATCACCCTCTTCCCATTTGGAAGCTCCACCAACTCCCAAGTTTGATTCTTATGCAGCAATTCCATTTCCTCAATCATAGCACCCATCCACCTACTTTTCTCCTAGCCACCTACTTTTCTCCTGGCCGTGCATTGCCTCTTGAAAAGTAGTTGGATCATTGCAATTGGTAATGAAAGTATAAGATACTAACTCTTCAAACCCATACATTGGCAATGGTCTAATAGTGCGTCTAGATCTTTGTATAGGATTATTGTCGACTTGCTAGTTTCCCAAGCTAGATCTCCCTGCAACCAAAGGACCAAGACCATTGTCATTTCTCTAAGCTTCTAACTCCACCTGCACAACATGTTTCTCTCTGCTCCAATTCTAGCTCTTTTTTCTCTTCATCAAATTCTTGAGTATGCTCCACCATAGCTTTCTCATCGAAAGCTACATACCTACTGATCACCACCTTATTTTCCATTGGATACCATAGCTTGAACCCCTTTACACACTTCTTATATCCCAAAAAGATGCAATGTCTAGACTTTGCGTCGATTTTCGATCTCTCCTCACTAGACACGTGAACATAGGCTGGACAACTGAATACCTTCAATACGGAATAGTCTACTGCATTTCCCGTCTATACCTCTTCTACCACTTTCTCCTCTAGTGATGTCCTTGGTGATCAGTTTACCAAGAAACATGTCATACTAACTACCTCTACCTAGAAGTTCTTCGGAAGCCCTCCATTAAGCCTGAGACATCGAGCTATTTCAGCTAGAGTTCAGTTCATCCATTCAGCCATACCATTTTGTTGAGGTGTCCGACGAATAGTGAAATGTCTCTTAATGCCCTACTATTGACCTTATAGGTCACACCCGGTTTTGATTATGACAAATACTCATTATTTCTAATGGGTATTTGAAGTTTTGTGCAGGAACATAAATTGGCAAATCATAATGCACAAAGAGAAAGTGAAGTTGAAGACCTAATTTCTATTTGTATTGTATTTCATATTTATTCAAAGGTCTGTAATAGTAATTAGGGTCTTTGGCTTGTAATAATCACACACCCCACATGCATGTTTTAATACACAAGCTCACAATGCTCAAAATGAAAATGACCTTAGAATGACCTTAGGGTCGGTCGACCGACACCGGACTTTTCGGTGTCTCCAAAAGGACCCATAAATGACCCTAGGACACTCACCATTGCACCTATGAATGTTAAGCACTTGATTAGGGTTTGAGTGAATTATAACAGGACCAAAATGCACACATTGTGCACTTTCGGTTGACCGACCTTGGCAGTTCATTCTGCCCCGGTCGACCAAAACCGATCTGGGTCAACGATTGACCAATGTTCCGGTCGACCGAACCATTGTAGTTCAAATCCCCTGGTCGATCGAAACCTACTGAGGTCAAAAAATTGACCAACTGGTTGACCGAGCCAAAATTGAATACCAACTACCTGGTCGACCAAGGGTCTTCGAGAGAAGTCCCAACTGTCTGGTCAACCAAACCATTCAGTTCAAAATGGTCTGGTCGACCGAACCTCAATAAAATGGAAAAATCGCCTTGAGCATGTACATTTCGGTCGACCAAGTCCCAAGTTAAAAAATGTCCTAGTAGACCAAACCATATAAACTTTGATCGACTGAAAAGGTTTCTGGTCGACCGGACCTCTCGGGTTGCCTTGATTTTTTACCGTGGTTAAAATGTTTTAAACAGGGTTAAATTAATTAATATGCTATTAATCTTTTTCTTATAATGTTGGCTATCTCCCCAATGGTCATAATTCATGGGGTGTCTACATATACCCCTTCATTTGGGAAAATTAGCAACTTGATTAGTATACAAAATCCAAATATTTTCTCTCAAGCAAAACTCTCACTACTATTCCTACTTTCTCTTAAACCACTCACACTTACCCTCTTTTATTGCCCAAAATCTTTGTAAGTTGATTGAGTGATTGTATTGATAGGTTTGCTCTCATTATTTGATTGTTTGAATCGATTTTTTTTTAGAGCATTACCTAAGTGTTCTTAGGGGGCTTTTCTCATAAGCCTATCTTAAAAAGACTTTGCTAAGCCTATGAGTATCGCATTCATATTGCAATATCTTAGGAAGCTTGTATTTGTTTTTGGCTTGCAAAAATATTTTCAAACTTACTCAAATATCTTGTGGAATCTATATTGATATATTTGTGAAAATATATTTGTGTTTATTATATTAATCTTTGTAGCAATATTTATTCAAGTATATATCCTTTTCTGAATACAAAGATTGCATAGCTTTTACAAACCAAACATATACACTATATTCGTGATTGAGACATCCTACTGATTGACATAGTTGAAACTCACTTAATATTTTGTGTTAACACGTTTGATTGAATATTTTGAGATACACAAATTGTTATTGACACTCTCACGTACTCACCACACTGATAGAAAATACATTTGAGAGTTGAACTATTAGACCACATTGAGCTTACATATTAAATCATTGTGATGTATGTGATTGAACGCATTTGGGTACATATCTGCTTTACTTGAAAACACTTTTATCTATACCATTGATTGTAAAATCTGAGTGATTCCAAGAATGGCCTGAGGGGGCGGTAATCCAACCCGGTAAGGATTGTTGTTAAGGTTGAGGTTGGCCCTATGCTAATTGACTTGGTTTGTATAGGTGTCACTCCACCCAGTTAAGTGAGAAAGTGATAGTGGTAATCCTTGTGCTTGTTAGCCAAAGTGGGGACGTAGGCAATTGGCCAAACCTCGATAACATTTCTGTGTGTCACTCTTACTTTATTGTTTTTCTAGTGCATGTGTTGTTAATTAAATTACTTCATTTAGTTTCTCATATATTTATATTACTTGCACTAGATTTACCATAGGGTTGTGAACATACTACTGTTAGGAAGAATACCTAGGGGTTAAATTTTAAAAATACCAATTCACCCCCCTTTTGGGATCACGGTAAAGCTAACAATTGGTATCAGAGCCTCGTTGCACTTAACTTAAACATTTTTGTAAAAAGATCACAATCGCTCACATTGGTGTATCCTCATTCGGTGAGGGACAGTCACTTTCCAGTCCTCCACTATTTTGTGGTGTCAACTACACCACATGGAAAAGTTAGAATGACCATATTTTTGAAATATATGGACTGGAGGGTCTAGCTTGTGACTGCTAAAGGAAGATGTGCACAAAAAAATGAAAATGATTTTAATATGACTAATTCTAATGCCATGGACATGTTATATCTTGCGTTAGATTCTGACATTTTTGTTGAGTTTGTGGCATGTCAGACTGCAAAAGAAATCTGGGATGAACTAGAACAGAAATATGGAGAATCCCAGGAAAAGAAGATCACTCCTCCGAATGCTCTGATTCCAAAAGAACAGGAGGAGGTAAATCATAAGCATATAGCATTTACAGTTAATGAGGTATATGATTCCCATTTTATCTCTTTTGATGATACATGTGCTGAATGCTCTGTTGTGTCACATGTTGAATCATTTATTGAACATAATGATAGTTCTATTAATATTGCATGTGATGATTCATCTGTTGATTCCTATAATATATTTCGTGATGAATCTTCAAATGTTTCTTGTGATGATGATGGTATGAATGAATGCAATGATTCTTGTCTCTTTCAATTTAAGAAATCATGTGATGAATCATGTGATGAGATGTCTTCATATGGAAAACTAGAAAAGACCTCATTTAAAATGCATAGAATTCTAGTTGAAATATCAAAGAAGAAAAAATTTTTGAAAAATGAAAATGAAAAGGTAGCGAAGCACTTAAATGATTTGAAGGAATATCGGGCCACACTAGAAAGGAGAAAAATGGAGAAGGTTTTGAAAATCATTTGCTCAAAAAGAAAAAGTAAAAATTATTCTGAAATGTTTTTCAAATCCCCAAGTGACAAAGACAACCTAAACAATCCCTTTGGACCTAAAAATAAAACTCGTTTCAAAAAGGGTTCAAGTTGCTTACATAGAACCAACTGTCTAGCCTCACTAAAGAAAAATGGAATAAATAAGCACAATCCTTTACGTATATTTAATGCCTACTTATTTTGCAAAAATGTGTGGCACATATGGTTTAATTGCTTACTTAGAAGTGTCAGAGGCTTAGAAAAGGAAATGAAATGGATGATCAGTGAAGCAAACCCCGTATAAAATTAAGGAAAAACGGATTCAAATAGAAACTGTACTCTAGTTTTCATTCCTTTGTTCCTAGGCTTAGGGGTTGTAATTACTGTAGGATTAGGAAGTGATTGATGCTCAAAACGAAACTTTTAGTATACACACTCACTAAGCCATCTTGTTATACTAAGACTTTCATTGACTTCCAAATGGACATGGCATCTATGCCTAGTACTTAATTCCAAATGCTTAACCCATGCTAACATGAAAATCTCAAAAGTTAAGCAATTGTTGTCCATTACAAAAGTCTGCTGTTTAGGGAATCCATCTCACACTATATACCATACTTGTAGAGACCCGAATCTTCATAAACTGGGTTCGTTGACGAAGGATTACATTCTTCGATGAACTCCCTTAAAAACTTGTTAAAAAAATTCAGAGCCTTGTCGACAAGAGAATGCCAAGGGGTTTTTGGGGGTCCTCGGGAAATACTCGTCGACGAAATCTAGGGCCTCGTCGACAAATTTTGTGGTGGTTTCGTTAACGAAAACGCCACCTCATCGACAAACTAGACTGGGTCAAAGGTCCTATAAATATCCTGTTTGGTTGCTTAGGGGTTAAGATTTCACCAAAAAGCTTTCTCTCTCTCTCTCTCTCTCTAGGATTCTTCGTCGTTCATCGTCCGTTTCAAAAAATGGAGGATACTGCATGGATTAGAAAAGAAAACTCTACATTTTTAGTGAAATGGATCGTCGATTTGATGAGTTTCAAGTTTTCCAAAAAATCAAGGTAGGGATCTGATCCTAGTTTTGATTGGATATTTGGATAGCAGTAGAAAACATAGTTAGATTATGTTCTGTGATTTTAGGTTTTTGGGATCTCGAGTTGTCGATTTGGACCGTGTTCATACAAAGTTTCATTTCGAGTATAAAGTAAAGGGAATTTGATTACAACAGCATATTTGGAAAACTAAACCGCTAAAAAGTTAGTTTATGTTATTATCTATGATTTAACTGCTTATTTGCTAAATTCTACCAAGTAGAAATGCCGGTTTGACGATTTTACGGTTTTTGGTAAAAATGAGGATTTCGACGTGTGATCTCCAAACTTTACAAAAATCATTTATTGTGTTTATACTATAGTAGGAGAGGCTCTAATCCTTTACTTATTCATTTAAATGATATTTACATGATTTCTATCATTTAGCGGGTTTTTGGATTAAACTCGTGTGATATATGTTAAAATGAAAATGTATGAATTTTCTATACTATCGATATAGATTATAGGAATGAAGTTCCAATTTGTTATACTGAATATGTTGAAATGGAAATGAATGGATTTTCTATACTATTGATATAGAATATGGGAATGAAATTCCAATTTGTTGTACTGAGAATGTGAAAAACTGAGGCCGGTGATACACCGAGCTAAATAAGTACACAAAGAGGGGTAAACTGAGTGGAAAGACGCCGGTTTGAACCCAATGAGATTATTTCTATACTATGCATATAGATAATGGGAAATAAAATCCTAGGATGATATCGTAGCTAGATGTACACGTGCAACCACACGTATTAAACGATGTGGGTACCAAGATGGTCGACTAGCAGGATGAAACCATTGGCTGACATTGGGCCAATGTAGGCAGTCGAATCATATGTAGGTACTCGGTAGTGTCTTCATGAACAGGGCATTGGACGAGTATCAGTGCACAACTCGGGCCACGGGATAAAACTGGTTGTAGGGATATTTTGCTTTTGGTCATCTGATAAATCATTAAATGGTCAAAAGACAGAAGTGGGAATTTTGTAATACGAATGATGATATACCTGATGCATTACTGTATTGAAAATATTTGATTTATATTTCATATGTTGAATTAAAATGTGCATATATGTAGTCACACACTGTTGTAACTCCTTTTTCCTTACTGAGAGGTGTCTCACCCTATCATACAACCTTATTTTCAGGTCCATCAATACGTCGGTCCTAGTAGGTAAAGGGACTAGGGAGATTGTTTTGATCAGCTTACGTAAGCATATGAATCCTGTATTAAATTTAAAGGAAGATCCTTTTTGGAGGGTTGTTATAATGATAATTAGTCTAAGAAAATTTATGTATATTGTGTGGATGTTTTAGTAAACTTTGGTATAAGTCTAGTAGAAATCCTAATGGATGTTATGTTTTTCCGCGACATTTACATCATTATTATGTATGTTTTACACCCGTATGTCCCTGTTTAGGGCGGGTTGTTTCCATATCTTGAATAGGTATAGGTATTTGATATGAGTGAGTGACACCTGGGTCCTTATAAAGGGCTGGATTGTTACAGTTGGTATCAAAGCCCGTAGCCAGTTGGAAGTATGATTTGTTTCATGCTTCCTGGTTAGGGATATGTGTTAAACTAAGAAGTTGTTAGTTGTGATTGTCTAGAATATACCAGAGTATAGGACAAGGATAAGACCTTGGATTTTGCTTTGTATATATGGAGATGAAAATTCATCAATAGACTTCTGTGTTTTTCTGGATCAGTCGAAAGGTTTAGAAAATCATGGCAATCCATAGACGATTTTGTTTCCTAGTAGAAGGGTGAAATTTGAGTTAGAATGAGAATGTCAAATTTATGGAGTATGTCAATGTTAGGAATGTGAACTTAGAGAGTTGACCTTATATTGTGATAATAGTAGTTGATGGGTAGGTTATTACCTGTCTAATGGGTTCTCGTAAATGTTTTCAGGATGGAATCCAGGGATATCACTGCCAATGTGGGTGGCAGCAGTAGTGAGGGTGCCGGCCCCGAGGCTCGTAACAACTCTACTAGTGTGTTACGTGACTTCGCACAGCAACTTATGGCTGAGGTAGTGCATTCAAATAAGGGATAGGATCGTCCTACGGCTAGGTTGGGTTGCTTCATTGAGCAGTTCACCAAATTGAATCCCTCTGCTTTTGTGGGCAGTGCAGATCCAGTTCGTGCTGAGAATTGGATCCAGGAGATCGAGAAGATCCTAGATGTGTTAAATTGCACTGAAAAGCAGAAAGTTACCTTCGCCACGTTTAAGTTGGCAGGGGAGGCTGAGAGATGGTGGGGGTCGGTAAAGTAGATGGAAGAGCATTGACCAATACAGATAGTGTTGACGTGGGCCCGATTCAAAGAGCTCTTCTTTGAACGTTATTTTCCAGCCATAGTTAGAAACATGAAAATGGAGGAATTTATGAATCTGATGCAGGGATCATTAACAGTACAACAGTATGCTGCCAAATTCTAGGAGTTGTCTCGATTTGCTCCATTCGTGATTCCTGATGAAGCGAAAAAGGCTTGGGAGTTTCAAAGGAGTCTGAGGAGTGAGATTCGTAAGCAGACAATGATCTAGCAGTTGCAGGATTTTGCTATGTTGGTTAATAAAGTCACGGTAGCAAAGGAGTGTTTACTAGAGGACGCAGAGGTTCAGGTTACGAAGAAGAGGCCAACGCCTCCTAATTATTCGTCTGGGGCTGAATAGGGAAAGTCGAAGAAGAATAGTGGTGGCACGTCCCAGAATTCCGTAAGTGTTCCACGTTGTTCTTTATGTGGTAAGAAACACCAGGGGCAGTGTTGGTTGTCTACGGGAGCCTGTATGCGGTGTGGTAGATAAGGACATCAGATGAGAAACTATCCGAGGCAACGGAATGATGGAGTCTTGCAGCAACAATATAGAGGGAATGCTCTGACACAGCGTGGCGGTCAGCAAGGGGGTACTGCCCAGGCTAGGGTATATTCCTTGACTCCTGGTGACGCTGAGAACGCTGGTGACGTAGTCACAGGTATCATTTACATGCTTCCTTATAAAGCCGAAGTATTATTTGATTCCGGGGCAACACATTCTTTTATTTCCAGAGACTTTGTTAAATTGTGTGGATTAAAAGTACAACTGTTAAGGGATGAACTAGTGGTGGCTACACCGTCTGGGTCTATGGCCGGGTGTAGTAAGGTAGTTCGGGACTTTCCGATTGAAATACAGGGGAGGATACTACCAGTTAATTTTGTTGTTTATGACATGTATGGCTTTGATATCATCTTAGGGATGGACTGGTTGTTTGCCAGTTATTCCAGTATTGATTGCCACAAGAGGGAGGCGTTGTTTAGACCGCCAGGAAAGCAGGAATTTTAGTTCTTTGGATTGTGTGTGCATTCTACACCACGTATCCTTTCTGCTATGCAAGCTAGGAGGCTACTTCATAGGGGGTGCCAAGGATATCTAGCAATGGTGAAAGACACACTAGTAGGATAACGGGAATTGGAAATGATTCCTGTGGTACGCGAATTCCCTGACGTGTTTCCAGAGGACTTACCAAGATTACCTCTGGATCGTGAGTTAGAATTTGCCATAGAATTAGCTCCAGATACAGCGCCGATATCAAAAGCTCTGTATCGTATGGCTCTAGTTGAGCTAAGAGAGTTAAAAGAATAGCTTCAAGAGCTACTTGACAAGGGGTACATTCCTAGTGTTTCTCCTTGGGGAGCACCGGTGTTATTTGTAAAAAAGAAAGATGGGTCGATGAGGATGTGCATCGACTATCGAGAACTGAATAAGGTAACAATAAAGAATAAGTATCAGCTACCCAGGATCGATGATCTGTTTGATCAACTTCAGGGCACGCAGGTCTTCTCTAAAATTGACCTACGGTCTAGATATCACCAGCTGAAGGTGAAAGCAGAGGACATTTCGAAAACTGCATTTCGAACCCGGTACGGCCATTTTGAATTTATGGTTTTGCCTTTTGGTTTGACTAATGCACCTGCAACATTTATGGATTTGATGAACAGGGTCTTCCACGAATATCTAGACCAGTTCGTTGTGGTATTTATTGATGATATCCTAGTTTATTATAGGAGTGCTACAGAACATGAAGTTCATTTGAGACTAGTATTGCAAATGCTTAGAGATAAGAAGTTATATGCTAAATTGAAGAAGTGCGAGTTTTGGCTAGAACAAATTGCATTTCTGGGGCACGTAGTGTCTAAAGAAGGTGTATCAGTAAACCAAAGTAAGATAGAAGCAGTAGTGGACTAGGAGACATTGAAGAATGTGCAGGAGGTCAGAAGTTTTCTAGGTCTTACAGGTTACTACCGTCAATTTGTTGAAGGGTTCTCCAGTTTGGAAAGTCCTTTGACGAAACTCACGCGGAATAGCGAGAGATATGATTGGACGGATGAGTGCGAGCTGAATTTCCAAGAGCTGAAACGGTGACTGGTCACTACTCCAATTCTGACTCTTCCATCCAGTGATGGTAATTTTATTATATACAGTGATGCTTCAAAAAGGGGTCTTGGCTGTGTTTTAATGCAGCAGGGCAAAGTAGTGGCTTATGCATCTCGTCAACTCAAAGAATACGAGAAGAACTACCCGACGCATGATTTAGAACTAGCAGTGGTAGTGTTTGCACTGAAAATTTGGAGGTACTACTTATACGAGGAAAGGTGTGAGATTTTTACCGACCATAAAAGTCTTAAATACATTTTCACCCAGAATTAGCTCATTATGAGACATCGTAGGTGGCTTGAATTGATTAAAGACTATGACTGTGTTATTAGCTATCACCCGAAAAAGCTAACGTGGTAGCTGATTCTCTGAGTCGGAAGTCAGTTGATGCGACAGTCTCAGCAGTGCAGGTTCAGCATCAAATCTGCATGGACCTGGAGAGATTGAGTTTGGAAGTAGTGAAAGGAAATCATCAAGTTGTCCTTGCTAGCTTGGTGGTACAGCCGACCTTGTAGGACAGGATCTGTGTGACGCAGAAAGAGGATCCTGAGTTGATTGAGATTATGGAAGGAATCTAGAAGGGGCTAAAGCCGAATTTCAGTATCTCTGGCGATGGGATATTGAGATTTCGTGTTAAGGTTTGTGTACCGAATGATGCCGAGATTAGACAGGTCATTCTAGAGGAGGCACATCGTTCGCTTTATACTATATATCGTGGTAGTACGAAAATGTACCGAGATTTGAGGGAATTTTTCTGGTGGTCTAACATGAAAAGAGAGATTGCTCAATTTGTAGAACAGTGCCTGACATGTCAGCAAATCAAAGTAGAACATCAGAAGCCGGCAGGACCACTTCAGCCACTCGACATCCCTGAGTGGAAGTGGCAACATGTCTCGATAGATTTTGTGACAGGTTTACCTGCGGCGGTGCATAGGCAGAATGTCATATGGGTTGTAGTAGATCGGTTGACGAAGACTGCACACTTCATTCCAATCAGAGTCAGCTACTCTCTGAATAGGCTGGCACAACTTTATGTGCAAGAGGTGGTACGACTCCATGGTGTCCCTATATCTATTGTTTCAGATCGGAATCCGTGTTTTACATCTCGTTTCTGGAAGAGTTTACAGGATGCCTTGGGATCGAGATTGACGTTTAGTACGTATTTTCACCCACAGACGAATGGACAATCGGAGAGGACTATTCAGACGTTAGAGGATATGTTGCGGGCTTGTATACTAGATTTTGGTAATAGTTGGATACGATATCTACTGCTTGTTGAATTTGCATATAACAACAGTTATCAGGCAAGCATAGAGATGGCACCTTATAAGGCTTTGTACGGTTGTCGGTGTCAATCTCCGTTGTATTGGGATCAGGTAGGTGAGCGGCAGATACTAGGTCCAGAACTGATTCAGCAGACCTCTGCAAAGGTCACATTGATCAGGGAAAGGATTAAAGCAGCTCAGAGTCGATAGAAGAGTTATGTTGATACTCGTCGGCGAGAGTTGGAATTTGTAGTAGGAGACATGGTATTTTTTAGAATCGCTAAGATGAAAGAGGTGATGAGATTTGGAAAAAAAGGGAAGCTAAGTCCTCGATATGTCGGGCCTTTTGAAACCCTTGAAAGGGTAGGTTCGGTTGCTTATCGAGTGGCTTTACCTCCAGCATTGTCCATAGTTCATGATGTATTTCACACGTCTGTACTGAGGAAGTACGTACTAGATCCATCGCATGTACAGAGTTATGAACCTCTAGAGATCAGTGACACCTTATCGTATGAGGAAGTACCAATGCAGATATTAGATCGGAAAGTACAGTAGTTACGGACTAAGGAAATAGCTCTCGTGAAAGTATTATGGCGTAACCATACAATGGAAGAAGCTTCATGGGAATTAGAATCTGAGATATGCCATAAGCACCCATAGTTATTTGATAGTACTTGAATGTGTATTAGACAGTATAGATTAAGTGGTAAAGTACATATGAGAGTTTTTTCTATGTATGTAATCTTCCGATGTATCTTTTGAGTAACCACGGTATTCCTCCACCATATGTGAGGGTATATAATGAATTTAGGCCAAAGTCACATTGTTGGTGACGGTCGACTCTTTTATAAGCAAAATTATAAGAAGAGATTGTGTTACTATTTAGTAAATTTCGAGGATGAAATTCTTTTAAGGAGGGGAGATTGTAGAGACCCAAACCTTCATAAACTGGGTTCATCGACGAAGGATTACATTCGTCGACGAAGTCCTTCAGAAACTCGTCGACAAAATTCAGAGCCTCATCAACGAGAGAATGCCAAGGGATTTTTGGGGGTCCTCGGGAAATACTCGTCGATGAAATTCAGGGCCTTGTCGATGAATTTTGTGGTGGTTTCGTCGACAAAAACGCCGCCTCGTCGACGAATTAGACCAGGTCAAAGGTCCTATAAATATCCTGTTTGGTTGCTTAGGGGTTAAGATTTCACCAAAAAGCTCTCTTTCTCTCTCTCTCTAAGCTTCGAATCTCTCTCTCTCTCTCTCTAAGATTCTTCATCGTTTGTCGTCCGTTTCCAAAAACGGAGGGTACTGCGTGGATTAGAAGAGAAAACTCTACATTTTTAGTGGATCGAATCGTCGATTCGAAGAGTTTCAGGTTTTCCCAAAAATCAAGGTAGGGATCTAATCCTAGTTTTGATTGGATATTTGGATAGCAGTAGAAAACATAGTAAGATTTTGTTTTGTGATTTTAGGTTTTCGGGATCTCGAGTTGTCGATTTGGACCGTATTCATACGAAGTTTCATTTCGAGTATAAAGTAAGGGGAATTTGATAACAACAACATATTTGGAAAACTAAACAGCTAAAAAGTTAGTTTATGTTATTATGTATGATTTAATTGGTTATTTGCTAAATTCTACAGAGTAGAAATGCCGGTTTGACGATTTTACAATTTTTGGTAAAAATGAGGATTTCGATGTGGGATCTCCAAACTTTACAAAAATCATTTATTGTGTTTATACTATAGTAGGAGAGGCTCGAATCCTTTACTTATTCATTTAAATGATATTTACTTGATATCTATCATTTAGCGGGTTTTTGGATTAAACTCGTGTGATATATGTTAAAATGAAATGTATGAATTTTCTATACTATCGATATAGATTATATGAATGAAGTTCCAGTTTGTTATACTGAATATATTAAAATGGAAATGAATGGATTTTCTATACTATTGATATAGAATATAGGAATGAAATTCCAATTTGTTGTACTAAGAATGTGAAAAACTGAGGCCGGTGATACACCGAGCGGAATCAGTAAACAAAAAGGAGTAAACTGAGTGGAAAGATGCCAGTTTGAACCCGATGGGATTATTTCCATACTATTGATATAGATAATGGGAAATAAAATCCTAGGACGATATCGTAACTAGATGTACACGTGCAACCACACGTATTAAACGATGTGGGTACCAAGATGGTTGGCTAGCAGGGTGAAACCATTGGCTAACATTGGGCCAATGGAGGCAATCGGATCGTATGTAGGTACTCGGCAGTGTCTGCATGAACAGGGCATTGGACGAGTATCAGTGCACAACTCGAGCCACGAGATAAAACTGGTTGTAGGGATATTTTGCTTTTGGTCATTTGATAAATCATTAAATGGTCGAAAGACAGAAGTGTTAATTTTGTAATACGAATGATGATATACCTGATGCATTACTGTATTGAAAATATTTGATTTATATTTCATATGTTGAATTAAAATGTGCATATATGCAGTCACACCCTGTTGTAACTCCTTTTTCCTTACTGAGAGGTGTCTCACCCTATCATACAACCTTATTTTCAGGTCCATCAATACGTCGGTCCTAGTAGCTAAAGGGACTAGGGAGATTGTTTTGATCAGCTTACGTAAGCATATGAATCCTGTATTAAATTTAGAGGAAGATCCTTTTTGGATGGTTGTAATAATGATAATTAGTCTAAGTCCGAATTATGTATATTGTGTGGATGTTTTAGTAAACTCTGGTATAAGTCTAGTAGAAATGCCAATGGATGTTATGTTTTTCCGCGACATTTACATCATTATTATGTATGTTTTACACCCGTATGTCCCTGTTTAGGGCAGGTTGTTTCCATATCTTGAACAGGTATAGGTATTTGATATGATTTAGTGACACCTAGGTCCTTATAAAGGGCTGGGTTGTTACAATATTATCCTAAACCCATTCTTGAACCTGACACACTGAACAAGAAGAAGTCATCACTCTAGGTGTAAGCACTAGTGGTTACAAATTCCTAATCCGATAAGTTCTTGTTATAGGATATCATTCCTAATCAAAATTATGGGCATCCACTAGGGAAGTATTCTCTTTCAATCTAAATTGTAAACCCTTTAATTTTGATTTATCCAATCCATAGGAAATCCTCACCAAACCACAATCATACTTGGTGAGGTTTCACCCATTCCTTGATTTGTATCCTTGCTCCTCTATGTCATCATTTTTTAAGGATACTCTCCAAATACCAAAGAGCATAGTTTAAGAAAAGTCACATACTCTTTAGTGCTTGGTGCCGAAATAGTTTGGACTTATAAGGAAGTAATCTACGTTCAATAAGTCAAATCTTGGTACGTACCTCAATTGTGTAATATCTTTTCACCAAGAATCCCTAAGAATCATGTTTATGTTGTAACATATCAAATCTAAACCTAAGGGAGAACTTTGGATCAAAATTAGGCAAAATCGGGAAAATTCACTATGCTCGATCGACCGAGCATTGTATGAGTAAAGTCTTCCGGTCAAAACAAGTTGACTTTGACCTTCACAGTCGACCGAACCTCAATGAACATATTCCCACGGTTGACCGAAAGTTTTGGTTTTCCCTTGGTCTACCGAACATAGATACAGTACTCCCTCTCGGTCGATCGACCATCTCAGTTCAAATTTTCCCCGGTTGATCGAATAGTGTCGGTGAATGGAGAACTTCAATCGTCAGTCGACCGTATCTACTTCTAGTCGACCAAGCTGCGATATATATATATACTTTCTCCTCGTTTAAAGCTCATTTGCCCGAAAATCTTGAGAGATCCTTCACCTTTCCCTACCATTACCAAGCAAACTTTGATTTCGAGCCTCAAATCCTTCATCCTACAGTCATGGCACACATTGATGGCCACAACATAGCACATGCTAAGGATGAGTACTTCATTTTAGAATGGTGCAAGGTCAGATACATATAAGAGTTTCGTCCTAAGGAGGCGATATTGGGTAAGATCCTAGACTTGGATTTTATGAATCAGTATTTTGACAACATAATGGACATGTTTGAATATCAAAGCTGGAAAACATTTATTTCCTATCAGCCTGGGGGTCATTACCCAACGTACGTTAGGATGTTTTATGCAAATTTGGGTAATGATGAAAATGGGTACTTCTCTCGAGTATTAAGGATCGATGTACGTTTCGACGCACAGTACCTTTTAGATGTCCTTCATATTGACCGTGGAGATTTCAAGTGCCCAGATGTGGTAAATTCCTAGATCTATGAACATGAATTCACACTTACCACATTTGCAAACCTGACCCTATCTGATCCAGGCACAGCCAACCAAAACCATCCCCCACAGTATAGACAGTTTACATTAGAGGACAAATTTGTGCACCACTTGATCACTTATAATGTCCTACCCAAAGCAGGGTCTAGAGTGCACATGTCTTTTCTAAACTGTTTTATTATGTGGTGTCTGTTTGCCCGAAGGAAGTTAGATCTGCCCAGCCTGATAATCCGATGGATGACGACCAAAACAATTGGCCTCCGAATTATACTGCCATACGGGGGTATACTGAACAAACTGTTTAGATCCATTGGAGTCACTCGCTTAAATGTGGCTTCACTAAAGAGAAGATGACCCGCTAATATCTTCTCTAGCATGACCCTGAGACTGATGGGGTATGAGCTTGTCGGCAACATCTGGTTGCCTTCTAAGGGTGCAGCAGCACAGGAAGAGGCCCCGCATGAGCCACCACAGCCAGCGCAGCCATCAAACGTGGATCTTATGGCTGCCATCACCAGTTTGTCTAACTCATTCGCACAGTTTCGAGGATCAGTCCAGTCAGACCTATGAGATTTGACATTGTCATCCACTACGCTTTGTGAGGAGTTTTGGGAGTTCTCCATCTCTACTGATAGTCGCTTGACTGATCTTGAGAGGTCCATGACAGTCAGCTTTAGTGAGCTGAACGATCGCATTCAGGAGATGTAGGACGAGAGAGATCAGATGACCATGGATTTTGATTTCGATGCCGGTGATGGTGATGATGGAGGGGAGTTCTAGACTTTGGAGTGTAGCTTGCAGATCAGATTGCGTGGCCTTGATTTATTTTATATTATTCTATATCATCTGGTCTATACCTAAATAAAACAACTTTTGCTTTCATTTTATATTTTCATGACGATACTATCATGTGTTACCCGTTTTGATTATGATATATAGATCAGCAGTACTTCTATGCTTGTTGTTAAATGACTACTCTATTGAAATGCATGATTAGTATAGAATGCCTCCTGCATGGTGGATGCAGTTGATGAGAATTACCTGCTGGTAGATGATAGGTTCTCGGATTCCTTACTCTTGAGATACTGCTTGTTTGAGAATCGTTTACATCCGGCATGCTGCCAAATTTCCTATAGACATTTGCCCAAATGACTAAAACATTACTCTTTTGTGTGTGCAAAATCTCAATATGTCACAGTTGATTCATTTGCATTGAAACGTTACATTCCTTGGGGTTGATTGTGCATACTTACATTTAAAGTAATTGGATCAAAATGCATACTCCTAGGGGGAGTCACTTAGCATTAAAATCATTAGGCCCTGAGAAACAAATATGTGCTCTTAACTGTATATTTATAACACTTGATACTAGGCCATCATGCTCTCATTGCTATGTATTGCTTGAAAATATGGATTTTTTCTGGCCACAAACATGATTATGATAAAATTAAGTTTAAAATCTTTTTGAAATGATGAGTGAAAACCTAAAGAAAATTTAAATCTCATCTTCACATAATCATCAGCTATTTAAGGAATCTTGAGTGGAATTTACAATTCTAACTAACCTATCATTGTTGGTATTTCTCATTGGTTTAGACTTTGTAAAGCGACTCATGTCTTTGTGTGCACACTTCATATTTCTATTGCATGATCATTTTTTTAATGTAATGAATAATAATTATCACTTGTGATGCACAATTTGTCCACTTCATGATCATATTGAAAGTTTACTTGCTTGGTTGGACCATACTGGATAGTTTGAGTAGTCGTGGATAAACTATTAGAATATATTTAAATTCAAATAGGTTACACTTATACAGGATTCATTTTGGAAAGTCCAATTTACAAACAGCACTCTGCCAAAATTTTTAAAATCTTTCCAAAATTAGTAATGTATAACTGTAATACTTACCCATTGCCTATAGTATTAACTAATATGGCCCTTTTTGCTATTGCCAAAAGGGGGAGATGGAAAGGGGGGAAAATAATGGGTAAAAGGACTTTGTTTAAAAATAAATTGGATGCATATTGAGAGGAGGAGCCTTCTTAGGCTTAACCCTATAATTTTGCTTGTCGTTTTTGTCATCATCAAAAAGGGGGAGAATGTTGACCTTATAAGTCACGCCCGGTTTTGATTATGACAAATACTCATTGTGTCTAATGGGTATTTGAAGTTATGTGTAGGAACTTAAATTGACAAATCATAATGCACAAAAAGAAAGTGAAGTTGAAGACCTAATTTCAATTTGTATTGTATTTCATATTTATTCAAAGGTCTGTAATAGTAATTAGGGTATTTGGCTCGTAATAATCACACACCCCGCATGTTTTACTACATAACCTGCATGTTTTAATACATAAGCCCACAATGCTCAAAATGAAAATGATCTTAGAATGACCTTAAGGTCGGTTGACCGACACTGGACTTTTTCGGTGTCTCCAAAAGGACCCCTAAATGACCCTAGGACACTCACCATTGCACCTATGACTGTTAGGCATTTGATTAGGGTTTGAGTGAATCATAACAGGATCAAAATGCACACATTGGGCACTTTTTGTCGACCGACCTTGGTAGTTCATTCTGCCCTGGTCGACCAAAACCAATATGGGTCAACGGTTTACCAATGTTCCGATCGACCGAACCATTGTAGTTCAAATCCCCTAGTCGACCGAAACCTCCTGAGGTCAACAAATTGACCACCTGGTCGACTGAGCCAAAATTGAATACCAACTACCTGGTCGACCAAGGTTGCTCAAGACAAGTCCCAACTGTTTGGTCGACCGAACCATTCAGTTCAAAATGGCCTGGTCAACCAAACCTCGGTAAAATGGAAAAATTGCCTAGAGCATGTACATTTCAGTCGACCAAGTCCCATGTTCAAAATGTCTAGGTCAACCGAACCATATGAACTTCGGTCGACCGAAAAGGTTTCTGGTCAACTGGACCTCTCGGGTTGCCTTGATTTTTTACCGTGGTTAAAATGTTTTAAACAGGATTAATTTAATTAAAATGCCATTAATCTTTTCTAATAATACCGGCTATGTCCCCAACGGTGGTAATTCATGGGGTGTCTGTATATACCCCTTCATTTGGTAAAATTAGCAACTTGATTAGTATACAAAATCCAAATATTTTCTCTCAAGCAAAACTCTCACTACTATTCTTACTTTCTCTTAAACCACTCATACTTAACCTCTTCTATTGCCAAAAATCTTTGTAAGTTGATTGAGTGATTGTATTGATAGGTTTGCTCTCCTTGTTTGATTGTTTGAATCGTTCTTTTTTTAGAGCATTACCTAAGTGTTCTTAGGGGGCTTTTCTCATAAGCCTATCCTAATAAGACTTTGCTAAGCTTATGAGTATTGCATTCATATTGCAATATCTTAGGAAGTTTGTATTTGTTTTTGGCTTGCAAAAATATTTTCAAACTTACTCAAATATCTTATGGAATCTATATTGATATATTTGCGAAAATATATTTGCGTTTGTTATATTAATCATTGTAGCAATATTTATGCAAGTATATATCATTTGATGAATACAAAGATTGCATAGCTTTTGCAAACCAAGCATATACACTATATTTGTGATTAAGACATCCTACTGATTGACATAGTTGAAACTCACTTGATATTTTTTGTGAACACGTTTGATTGAATATTTTGAAATACACAGATTGTTGTTGACACTCTCACGTACTCACTACACTGATAAAAAATACATTTGAGAGTTGAACTATTGGACCACACTGAGCTTACATATTAAATCATTGTGGTGTATGTGATTGAAAACATTTGGGTACATATCTGCTTTACTTGAAAGCACTTTTATCTATACCATTGATTGTAAAATCTGAGTGATTCTAGGAATGGCCTGAGGGGGCCGTAATCCAGCCCAATAAAGATTGTTGTAAAGGTTGAAGTCAGCCCTGTGCTAATTGACCTGGTTTTTATAGGTTTCGCTCCACCCGGTTAAGTGAGCAAGTGATAGTGGTAATCCTTGTGCTTGTTAGCCAAGACGGGGACGTAGGCAATTGGCCAAACCTTGATAACATTTCTGTGTGTCACTCTTACTTCATTGTTTTTCTGGTGCATGTGTTGTTAATTAAATTGCTTCATTTAATTTCTGATATATTTATATTACTTGCACTAGATTGACTATAGGGTTGTGAACATACTACTGTTAGGAGGAATTCCTAGGGGTTAAATTTTAAAAATACCAATTCACCCCCCTCTTGGGATCACGGTAAAGCTAACTACTGCTCACAAAACTCCATGAACCTAGAATCAGCATAGTCGGTCCCATTATTTGACCTGAGGTTTTTTATTATCCTCCTTGTCTAGTTTTCCACTTCAGCTTTCCACAACTTAAATTTGGCAAACATATCAGACTTGTGCCAAATGAAGTATACCCAGACTTTTCATGAATAGTCATCAACAAAACTCAAAAAATAAACATGTCCTCCTCTTGATGCTACTATAACCAGCCCCTAAACATTAGAATGCTTATAATCAAGAATACCTTCCATCTTGTGAATAGTTGATTTGAATTTTGCCCCATTTTGTTTCCCAAGAATAAAAAACTTGCAAAAATTTTGCTTACATGTTTTCATACCTTTCAAGAGTTTTATCTTGTGAAGTTCTTTCGCACCATATTCACTCATATGCCTAAGTCACATATGTCACTTCATCAAATTCAAAATCTACGGCTGCAGCTCCACCTACAACAGTAGTTCCTTACAATGTATAAATATTTCCTGTCGCGACGTCCCGAGAGCGCGTGTGCCCTGGGCGGCGAAATTAAAATCAATTTTATATTTTCAAGGAAAATATTGAATGTCGGAGTCGCCACTAACCTTTAGTGTGGTTAGAACACATAATTACTACCCCGTTAGGGGTAGAATGGGTCTACGTTACCAGAGTTAGGCTCGGGAGTTCGGTTACGTGAGGGGAAGGTACAAGCACCTCCTACGCGCCCGTTCTTACGAACGGTACCTAATTAATTTGAAATTATCCCTAAGTTAATCTAATAAGTCTTTAAATTACTCCTTTTTATGAATTTATAAATACACATGAAAAATAAATAAATAAATAAATATAATATAATATATACATATATATTCCCTCATAACTTAAGGTACGTGATGTCTGAAGGCTCATACCCCCGCAATAAAATCATAGGGATTAAAAATCAATAAAATATCTAAGAAAATACACTCCCAAATTTTGGAATTGTATATAAAATTTTTATAGGAAAATACTAGTATGGGAGGTTTTAATATATATTAATAAGATTATAAGTTAAAATATTAAATTATCACAATGCATATAAAAATAGTAATGATAATAAGCATATCTGTTAAAATATTACAACTGTCAAAATAGGCAATAAAATACCATATATATATTGAAACACTCAAGATACTATACAAGGTAATACCATCTATAAAAAAAATGCCTTAAAAAGTGAAACTAAATAACGATTATACCATAATATTCCATACAATATCATACCAAATATAGTAGCAAAACGTATACCAAAACTCTAAACTTGCCATAATGATTGATACCTTTATATGTAAACATGATGAAATATTAGAATACTAATACTAACTATCCTAAAATATTAATATGAGTATACATAACATATATAATAAAGAAAACCCTAAATAATTAAAACTGGACATACATTAATGATGAAAACCCTAAATAGCCCTAAACATATGGATATTAAAGACACCCTTAAATAATTACGATACCTATTCTAACTACGTATTAAACATGCAATAATAATATGGACTACTCGACAAATAAAACGAAATTAAATTTTAAATGTCCAAATAAATTCAAACTATAAAAATTTCTACACTCAAGAAAATTAACTTATATGAATAATACAATCAACACTTACCCTAAGTACCAAAAATTAAAATAACTATAAAAATCATAAAAACCTATAATACCTGCATACGCAAAAATCAAGACATTAGATATTAGGACAAACCAAAACTAACAAAAATAATAATAATAATAATATTAACTAAATACTACAACAAATATTATATCAACATACACACATACATAGCCTAGATATAAACATTAACTAAATATTACAGCAAATAATGTATTAATATACATATACTCATAGCCTAGATATAAATATTTCTAAATACTACAATAAATATTATATTAATATACGCACACTAAATACCACAATAGATATTATTTTAATACGTACCCACATGCAAATAAAAGAAAAGAGAAAAAAATAAAAATAAAAACTTGAACTTTAAGACTTAAAATAAAACCAATATACGTATATATATAAACCCAATTAAATGTATAATAAAAAATTTAAACTTTACATGTACATGTATATATATAGACATATGTATGTGCGCGTGTGTGTTTACTGGGGCTTACAGAGGGCAGCAGGTTGGTAGCAGGGGGCGGCTATGATGGAGTTGCTCGGGTTTCTGGTGGTTGGCTACTGTGGGGGTGGTCGGTGCAGCAGGGGAGACCACCGGTGGCTGGAGTCGAGGCTGACGTGGCTGTGGAGGCTTCGTCGGAGATGACGGTGGCCTGTGGGGAGTTGCAGCGGTTATGGCTCATAGCTTTGCTGGCTGGCCGTGAAGTTCTAGTTCTGGAAAGATGGCCACAGCGACGATGGAGTGTTCGGCAATGGTGCCGCGGCTGCAGTGCGGCTGTGCGAAGAGCTCTGCTCCGGTGGAGCTGGTGTAACGTCGTCTTGCCGCGGCGTTTTGTGACTGGTGTGATGTAGGGGAAATGAAGGCGGAGTGGATGGATTGCCGAAGAAGATTGGAGACAGCCGGTTGGGAGTCTTGGGTGACTGTGTAACACAGCAAGGTGACTCGGGTGCTGCTGCAGAGGAGACTAATGGTTGGCCGGAGTGGTCTGCTGTGGGTTCTGCTGCAGGCTGGTGGTGACATCCGGCTGGACCTGGTGCTCGGGTCTGGGGGCTGCTGGTAGGAGCTTGTCCGTGGAGTTCTTTGAAAGTGACTGGAACAGGAGACTGAGCAGGGATGGCTTCCGGCAGCAATGGAGAATGGGGATGGTGCGCGTGAGAGAGAGGAGTGAAGGCTAGGGTTTTTTCTTTTGTTTCTTTTTGGCCCTGCTGCGCTGCGCTGCCCTAGCTGTTTTGCGCTGCCTCCTCCTTGGCTCCGTGCCCCTCACCTTTTATAAAAGAATTTTTTTGAAAACCCTAAAAATAAACTTCCTTCTTTGATTTTCTTTTTCTTTTTCTCTTTTTTTTTATGCTTTTATTCTTATGGTAATAATGACAATGGAAATAATAATAATAATAATTATCATATAAGTATCAATAAGGTAATAATAATAATAATAATACTACTACTAATAGTAAATAATAATAAATAATTATAGCAAAAATAAAAATTAAGATACTTATTGGTAAAATAATAATAATAATAATAATAAAATTAAAAAATAAAGTAATAATACTAATATTAAAAGTAATAAATAATAAGAATAATAATGATAACATTACTAAAAATAATAATAGCCAAAATAAGATACTAATGCTAATAATAATAGAAATAATAATAATAATAATAAATAGTAATAATAATATTAATAATAATAATAATAATAATATATCAAAAACAATAAAATAAATGAAAAATAAAAAAAATTATAGTAAAGTAAACATAAAATAAAGAAAATAATAATAATAAAAATGAAATATAATAATAATAATAATGATAATAAAAATACTAGCAAAATAATAGTAAAGTACTAATAATGTAGGAAAATAATACTAATAAAATAATAATAATAATAATAATAATTAATAAAAATAAGAAAATAATAAGAGTGGACCCCTTGTTCTATTTGGCTAAGGCAAAAATAGGGTGTCTAAATTTCCATCTAACTTTTTTCCTTTCATCACAGTCAGATTACCTTTACAAACCCTCACAATTCTACTTTCGGACTTGTAATTGAATCCATTACAATCCAAACTGCCAAGTGAAATGAGATTCTTCCGTATGTCCGGTATGTGTTTTACATTATTCAAGGTTCTTATAGTTAATTATAACACTTCCAATGCCAATGATTTTACAAAAGACATCATTATTCATAAGAACTGAACCTGAATTTACCAACCAGTAAGTACTGAACCACTACTTATTTGGAGTCATATGGTAAGAACATGTTGAGTCAAGGATCCATGAGTCCATGAGGCGATCCAACCCCAACGAAACTAAAAGTACATCACTATTAATGTAAACAAAATTTCCTCTTTAAACTACATTTACTAATTTTGAAGTCCTTTCATGCTTTTCAGCATTTCCTTTCTTCTAATCCGGACACTCCATTTTGTCTAAATTCTGGAGCAAACAATGGACTGTTTCAGCCGATCAGTCGACTGTTTGCTACTGCTCCTCAGCACATGTGTTTTTCAACTATGTATTCTTCCTTATTTATGCAATCGATTAAGTATATAAGCCACAAAAACACAATAGAGGGGTTGAACGTCTTATTAACAACTCTAGGGGATTAAGATGGGGTAACCCATTATTTCTTTTTGTTATCATCATGGAAGCACTCACTCAAATGCTTGGCAAGGCAATGTTTAAGGGGAGTAACTATTTACAACCATTATAAATCTACTAATTTATCACACTAATTATTTGCTGATGACATATTGATTTTTGCAGCAACTCTACTCCTAAATTTAGAAATTTAAGAGCCTTTATGTTATGTTCTGAAGTAGTAGCGGGACTCAAATTCAATTTGGCTAAAATTCACATCTACTCAATAAGTGAACTAAAAAATTCTATTGAGGTTGCAAGCATTCTAACTATGTACTTAGGCCTCCCTTTAGGGGTCAAAGCAAGTTCCATATCCATTTGGGACCCAATTGTGGAGAGGATGGAATTCAAGTTGGTGTCTTGGAAGGCAAAATTTGTACCGCTAGGAGGTATATTAACTGTAATTAATTTAGTTCTCTCCAACATACCTATTTATTATAGTCTATCTTATCCATGTCCAAGAAAATTATTCACATAATTGAGAAGTTGTAGAGAAACTTCTTTTAAAAAGGCTCTTCGAGGAATTTTAAATATCCTCTTCTCAATTGGAACTTGATAACAACATCAAAAACTCTGAGAGGCTTAGGCATAAAAAATCTGGAGCTTATAAGGAATGTTTAACATGAAAATGGAGTTGGACATTTTGTAGGCAAGAGAATGCACTACGGAAGACTATGGTATGTATCAAGTATTGATGCAATAAAGCAAATTCGGAACCAGAAGTGCCCACTGGCAGCCAAGGTTGGGGTTTGTGGAAGAATGTTGTTAAGAACAAGACTAAAATCTAGAATCACGTCATGATAAAGGTTGGTAATGGGGAAACAACTAAATTTTGGATGGACATATAGGCTGCCAAGAGCTCCCTTAAGGATAATTTCCCTAGGTTGTTTTGTGTGTCCAATAAGAAGGAAACAAAAGTGTCATAAATTATTAGAAACATAAACAAGAATTTTTATTGTGACATCACTTTTTTTTTTTTTTTTTGATTAGTTAATGGTAAATAGTATTGATCAAAATGGATATGTACAATATACACTATGCATATCTAGGCAAGGGGAAGCCAATCTTCCAATTAGAAGATTAAATCAAAACCAGACAATAGGTAGATACAAATCAAGTTGGGCATACCCAAGGGCTAAGAGGCCAAATGAAACAAAACAACCGAAAGAAAAAACATGCATTTCAAAACTCAATCAAAGGAGTACAATCCAAATTTATCTAAACGGCCCTATAAGTGTGACTCTGAATCACCTTAAATAGTCCCTCTGGTTCAATTGATTTGCCTTCAAACTTCCTTTTGTTCCTGAAATGCTAAAGGAGGTACACAGTAATAGCCAAGGAAATCTTATTTCCAATAGATTTAATTCTTATGCCCTTTGCCTCCTTATGCAATCACTTCAGAGCAGCTTTCAGGGATGACATAACTCTAGTGAACCCCATCTAGTTTCGGACAAGATCCCATATAATTTTAGAAAATTTACATCTAAAAAAGATATAATCAATAGTCTTAGTATTAGTTCTGCAAAATACACAATTCTGGTCAACTCCTTCAACAAGCAATTTATCACTTGTAAAAAGTTTCCTTTTTATTCCGAGCCACAATGAGAAAGCATGTTTAGGCACACTACCACATTTCAAAACCTCTTTGTGTCACATGACTTTGTTTCCCTTGTTCCTCCAGTAATTGTAGATTTCTGAAGAACAAATCTGACCATCTACAACCCACTGATTAAACAAATTGTCTACAGCTTTGTTAAGCAGTTAAGAGGTAAGGAAGCTAACCAAGCTATTGATCTTCTCAAAGTTATACATGAGAAGCACATTTCAAGTGGAGAGATGGATTCTTGTATCTAGAAACTCTCAAAATATCAGAATTTATCAGTTGCAGGTCCATGCTCATTGTTGAGTCAAGAGAGATCTCAAGCTAAATCTTGCATGCCTCTTCAGATGATTTTTAATCCCTGCATACCATCAAAAATCGGCTTATTCTTGTGGTTAGCTATGAACAATAAAATTCTCATAGTCAATAATTTTTATTTTTATTTTTTTAAAAAAAGGTGGAATATGGCTTCCATGTTTTGCCTATGTAAAAAAGGATATCAAAGGAGTCTATCGCCTCTTTATATATTATGATTACAACTGACAAATTTGAGTTTTAGTGTTGTAAGGGATGAACCTCCATTAGACAATGCCAAAAGATTATAAGTCTTTGTTATGCAGTTGGTCATGCTCCAATATCAAAGTGTATCTCAAAAGTTACAAATATGCTATTCTAGCTGCCATTTATTGCAAAATTTGAAGAGAAAGAGATTTGAGAACTTTACAGGAAAAATATTTCACAGCTATGTGTTGAAGAGTAAACTTGACAGTGGCAGCAATATTTGACGACGGCTGTTGATCAGCGGTCACCAACCTCACCTACCAGCCGCAATCCTTGATTATTTTGTTTTAGAATCTGCTATAAATAAATGTGTGTGTGTGCAATGTAGAATGAGGTGAAGTGAGGGTGAATAACTAGTGAGCGAGAGAGAGAGATTGTTTTTGAATTCTTCTGTATTTATTTTCCAAATTGAATTAATTTCTTTTCAATTGAGTACAAATTCCTTACTGAGTTTCAATCACAACTAGTGATTGAGTGTCCCCTCCACCCATCAGTGGTATCAGATCATCCAGGTACATCGAAATTCGCCAAATAGAGGCGAATAGAGAGAAATTCAAAATTTCTCCCAGATTTGAAGTTGCTTAAAATCCAAAATTGAGCATACCATTATGAAATTCACATCAAGATGATTCCAACGAAGAAAATTGCATCTCAAACGAAGTCTGGAAGACTCCACACGCACTCACACACGCCTCCTGCGAACTCAGCATCCTCTGCATGTGCCGACGAGGATTCCGACCGCTGGCTTCACATGCTCCATGCGCTCGCACGCATCTTCCTTGCCCGGCTGACATGATCTGACCCAAAAACTTGCTTCAACACCCCACATCCAGCTACCCAGCCCAAAAACCCATTTTTCAGACCCCGCATCCACAACACGAACTGGTGACCCAAACACAACCCGACCTGGCTTGCTGACCCTCGTCCAATCATCGACACGCTGCATGCACAGAAGCTATCACGTGGATCTAACGATTAGTATTGACGTTGTCAAATGGCTGTTAAGTTAGACCGACCCAGTAAAACCATCCAGAACTTTCTATAGCCGGTTCAATGATCTTTGGACCGGCTCTTTGCAACCCAAAATTGGTTCTTAAGGTTTTTCAACCTTCTTAACACATTGGTGGCATCATATTTGCCAAAATCAATCCCCATATCTCTATTTTTATATATATTAAATTCAAAGGCGAACAGTGCTACCCAAGCGATCATTCCAAAGTTGACCCGAGAGAAATATGACAACTGGTCTATTCAAATAAAAGCCCTTCTAGGTGCTCAAGATGTCATGGACATCGTTGAAGATGGGTACAGAGAAAGCCCATCAAAAGAAGTCGAAGCAGCTATGTCTGATGCTCAAAGAACGACCTTACAAGCTGATCAAAAGAAGGATTGCAAGGCGAAGTCCATAATCTACCAAGGCCTTGATGAGGCCATCTTTGAAATCATCACCTCCACCAAGACATCTAAAAAAGTTTGGGACTCTCTCTAGTGGACACACAAAGGTGCAAACAAAGTGAAGAAAATTCATCTTCAAACATTGCAAGGTGATTTCGTATCTTTAAAAATGAAATCCACTAAATCTATTACTGACTACTATACACGAGTTATGGTAGTATCAAATCAATTGAGAATAAATGAAGAGACTCTCAATGACGAGAGAATTTGTGAGAAAATTTTGTGATCTCTGGATCCAAAATATGATTATATAGCTGTGACCATGGAAGAAATAGAAGATTTGGAAACCATGTCCGTAGAAAAACTTGTAGGCTCACTTCAAGCCCATGAGTAGAAAGTCAACAGAAAGAGTAATGATAAAGCACTGGAGCAAGCCCTCCAAACGAAGTTATCCCTCACTATAGATAGATACAACAACGGGGGGATGTCACAACAAGGAAGAGGATGAGACTGAGGATCTTGTAGAAGAAATTCTAGAAACTTTGAATCCAGAGAACGTGGTAAAGGTGGAAGAGGTCCCACTAGAGGAGGACTTAATCAACAAAACTATGTCCCACGAGACAGAGGACGAGGAAGAAGAGAAGGATACAATAACCGCCTGAACGTAGGCAAAAGAAATGTTCAGTGCTACAACTATCATAAGTACGGACACTATAGCAATGAGTGTTGGGGGTGACAACAAGAAAAGGTTAGCGAGGAGGCTAACCTTGCCAAAACTGACATACAGATGGAGAGTCGTTAATGCTAATGCCACACAATTCAACTCCCCAAGACCAAAGTGTTTGGTACCTTGATTCTGGAGCCAGCAAACATATGACTGGCAGAAAGAACCTATTCTTTGAACTTGATGAGAAAGTTTAGGGGGAGATCTCTTTTGGCGATAACTCTAAAATCCCAGTCCGATGGAGAGGAGATGTTTTGATCAAACAGAAGTTCAGGGATCATGCTTACATCTCTAACATCTATTACGTGCTAGATATGAAGACTAATATACTTAGTATCGGACAACTTGTCGAGAAGGGCTACCGAATTAGCCTTAGTGATAAGCAGATGGTGATAAAAGACGCTCGAGGAAAGTTGGTTACTCAAGTACAAATGGCAAAGAATCAAATGTTTCCACTCACCATTCAAAATGACACGCCAAGTTGTTTGATCCCTATCATCAAAGACAAAGACTAACTATGGCATCTGTAGACACCCCATTTTTACCCAGGCCCGATATGATTATTATTATTATTATTATTATTATTATTATTATTATTATTATTATTTACATTGTTATTATCACTTCATTTTTATTTTTATTTTTATTTTTTTAATATAATTATTATTATTATTATTTTGTTATTGTCATTTTTACTATTACTATTAGTATTATTATTATTACTAGTCTTATTATTATTATTTTATTGATAGTATCTTTATTATTTTTACTTTTACTACAATTATTTATTATTATTATTATTATTACCTTATTGATTTTATTATTATTATTATAATAATTATTATTACTATTACTATTTTCATTATTACCATAATAGTAAAAGCAAAAAAAAGAAAAGAAAAAGAAAAATAAAATCAAAAAGGAAGTTTTTTTTAGGGTTTACAGAATTTTTTTTATATAAGGGGGGCATAGCCAAGCCAAAGAGGAGGGGGCACAAACCAAAGAAAGAAAAATCTTACCTTGCAGTCTTGTGCGGCGGCAATGGAGTCGTTGACGTTTGCGCAGTCAATTAGATGAAACCAATCGAGCAACGATTTCTTATCCGATTAATGCAAAACTTTATGAGGTGTTTCCTAACCCTTTCATCTTAATTTTCACCGTTCAAATTCTTCTTTTGAGTTTTCTCCCTTTGTGTTAATGTCTTGCACAGCCGTATTACCACCGCAGCAGTGGAGTCATTAGTGTCTGCGCATCAAATTGGACGAAGCCAATCAAGCAGCGATTTCTTATCCGATCAATGCGAAATTTTACGAGGTCGTTTCTAACCCTTTATTCTTAATTTTCACCGTTCAGATTCGTCTTTTGAGTTTTCTCCCTTTGTGTTAATTTCTTGCAAAGTCGTATCACCGCCGCAGCAGTGGAGTCATCGGCGTCTGCGCATTCAACTAGACGAAGGCAATCGAGCGGCGATTTCTTATCCGATCAATACGAAATTTTACCAGGTTGTTTCTGACCCTTTTATCTTAATTCTCACCATTCAGATTATTATTTTGAGTTTTACAATTTCATTTTAATTTATTACACAGCTGTCTCACCGCCGCAGCAGTGGAATCGTCGGTGTATGCGCATTCAACTAGATGAAGCCAATCGAGCGGCGATTTCTTATCTGATCAATCTGAAACCTTACTCGGTTGTTTCTAACTCTCCCTTGTTAATATTTACTGATTTTATTAATTTCTTTGAGTTTCATCTCTTGGACAACTTGTCCACACACACACAAACACACACATGCACGTGTGATGTTTTTGTAATTTGTTTATATATATATATATATATTTTTTCTTCTTAATGTTATTTTGTATATATATTGCTATTGCGTATATATTGATGTTCATTATTGTTTATTATTTATTTATTTCTTGTATACGATTGTATTATCATTTTGTCGTGTTCATAACATTGTTGTGGAATTTTTAATGCTATAATATTTATTTGAATAAATGATATTTATATTTAGCAACTTAGAATTGTAAGTAGCATTATACATTTAATTTAGTATTTTAGGTGACCGTGTACATTTAGTAATATAACATTTTAGGTAATATTATATATTATTATTATATTTTTAGTATGTTAATATACAAGGTATTAATTATTATGGTAAGTTTAATATTTTGGGTAATATTCTTTGTGTTTTGGTATCATGCTATTATATGGTATGTTTAGTATATATAGTATTATAGTAATCTATTACGTATTATATTATTTGTGGATATTTATTATTATTATTATCGTAATTATGTGTATTATGGTATGTTTAAGTATTTTTGTTTATAACGCACATGTAGTATTTTAATATTTGCTCATTATCTTAGTCTATATTATTGTTTATATTCTACTATTATTGGTATGTTAGATATTTTAGCTTCTATTATATATGTTGATTAGTATGTATTTTGGTATCCTAATATTCTAGTTTATTGCTATTTTATTTACTTATTTATTATGTTTAAATTATTATATCTATTATTAAAACCTCCCATACTACTATTTTCCTATAAAACTTTTACTTACAATTTTAAAATGTGGGAGCGTATTTTCTTAAATAATTTTGATTTTAATCCCTATGATTTTATTGCGGGGGTATGAGCCTTCAGGCTTCACGTACCTTAAGCTCTGAGGGAATATATGTATATATTTAATTATTTTCTTTTTCATAGATATTTATAAATTTACAAAAAGGAGTAATTTAAAGACTTATTAAATTAACTTAGGGATAATTTCAAATTAATTAGGTACCGTTCATAAGAACGGGCGCGTAGGGGGTGCTCGTACCTTCCCCTCGCGTAACCGAACTCCCGAGCCTAACTCTGGTAATGTAGACCGATTCTACCCCTAACGGGGTAGTAATCATGTGTTCTAACCGCACTAAAGGTTAGTGGCGACTCCTACACCATATTTTTCCTGAAAATATTAAATTTGATTTTTAATTTCGCCGCCCGGGGCACACGCGCTCCCCGGGACGTCGCGACAGCATCTAAGGTATGGACATCTAAATTTTGAAAGTTTGAAACAGCTGGGAAGCAAAAAGATGGTGAAAGGCTTACCAAACATCCACCACCCAAATATGATATGTGAAAGCTATGTTCTAAGCAAGCAACACAAAAATAGCTTTGGAAAGCAAGCCGACTGGAGATCTACCATGCCGCTCCAACTAGTACACATAAACGTGTGTGGTCCATTGAGGTCGTTTTCAAATGGACAGAATTGATACTTCCTCACTTTCATCGACGACTACAGCAGGAAGACTTAAGTCTACTTCCTGAAAAGGAAGTCAGAGGTGTTCAACAAGTTCAAAGAGTTCAAACCTCTTGTAGAGAAACAGAGTGGCTATCGTATCAAGTCACTCTGATCAGATCAAGGAGGAGAGTACAAAATGAAGCTTTTGTAACATTCCTTAGGCAGCAAGGGATTCAAAAATAGTTCACACCGACCTACACTCTCCAGTTGAACGGTGTAGCTGAAAGGAAGAACCGCACAATCCTTAACATGGCCAGGAGCATGTTAAAGGATAAGAATGTGCCCAAGAGTTTTTGGGTAGAAGTAGTGTCATGTGCAGTCTATCTACTCAACCAGTGTCCTACAAAGAATCTTAATACAAAGACACCACTTGAAGGCTGGAGTACTCACAAGCCCAGTGTGAGTCATCTTAAGGTGTTTGGCTCCTTAGCCTGTGCCAAGATACCAGAAGCAAGAAGGACAAAGTTGGAAGATAAAGGAGAGAAGTGTATCCTTGTTGGATACGGTGACAGTACCATAGGATATCGACTCTACAATCCCATCAACAAGAAAGTCATTCATAGTCGGGATGTCATTTTTGAAGAAAATGAATCCTAGAAATGGGAACAGGCTGAAACTTCCAAAGATGCAGAATTAACACTTGAAGGAGAAGAACCCACATGGACAAGAGAAGTGACTATCAAGTCACAAGTTCCTGAGCTGCAAACAACTTCACACAGTTACCATTCACCATAGAGGAATAGAGCTTCATCACCAATTAATCGTAAAATCTTAGACATGAGGCCTAAAGGTGCTCGTAACCTAGCTGATCTATATGAAAATACAGAACCAATGGAAGAGTATGTTGCTCTAAACTGTTTGTTGCTGACTAGAGACCCGGTTAGCTTTGAGGAAGCTAACGAAGAAAACAAATGGAGAAAAGCAATGGATGATGAGATTCAATCCATCGAGAAGAACAAGACTTGGGAATTAACAAATCTACCGAAGGACCATAAAACTATTGGTGTGAAATGGGTCTACAAGACCAAGAAGAACGCTCAAGGAAAAGTTCAGAGATACAAAGCAAGACTTGTTACCAAAGGCTACAAGAAGAGAGAAGGGATTTATTATGGAGATACCTTTGCCCCAGTTGCCAGGCTTGAAACAATCAGATTACTAATTTCAATATCAGCACAAAATGGATGGAAGATTTACCAGCTGGATGTGAAATCAGCATTTCCGAACGGTTTTCTGGAAGAAGAGATCTATATCGATCAACCACCTGGATATGTGAAGAAGGGCAAAGAAGATAGAGTGTACAAACTGAAGAAAGCACTCTATGGCTTGAAACAGGCACCTCATGTGTGGAACATCAGGATTGATGACTACTTCCAGAAGAATGGATTTGAGAAATTTCCCTACGAGCATGCTCTACATATGAAGATGGAGATAGATGGAAGCATGCTAATTGCCTGCCTATATGTTGATGATTTGATCTTCACCGGCAACAATCCAGAGATGTTTGTTACTTTCAAAAGGAGCATGGTCAAAGAATTCAAAATGACGGACATTGGCCAGATGGCTCATTTTCTTGGCATAGAAGTCATGCAAAGCGAGAAAGGAATCTTCATCTTCTAGAGCAACTATGCAAAAGAAGTACTAAAGAAGTTTGGGATGGACAAATGCAACCCTGTGACAACTCCGGTTCAAACGGGTTTGGAATTGAGAAAGAATAAGGAATGAGATGTTGACCCCATATATTTCAAGAGTTTGGTTAGAAGCTTGAGGTATTTGACGTGCACCAGACCAGACATACTCTATGGAGTATGACTTGTCAATAGGTACATGGAGACTCCTGGCCAGTCCACCTAAATGTAGCGAAAAGGATACTACGATATGTCAAGGGTACCATCACCGATGGTACATTCTATTCATTAAGAGGTGATTCCAAACTTATCGGCTATTTAGATAGCGATTGGGGAAGAGATCTTGATGAAAGAAAAAGCACCAAGGGATTCAATTTTTCATGGGACATACAGCGTTCACAAGGTCTTCCAAGAAGCAAACCATCATAACATTGTCATCATGTAAAACTGAGTATGCTGCTGCCAGCTCAGTTGTTTGTCATGGTATATGGATTAGGAATGTATTGAAGTATTTAGGATTTCTTCAAGATAACCCAACAAAAGTCTACATTGACAACTGATCAAAAATTGCACTTGCAAAAAATCATGTTTACCATGAAAGAAGCAAACATATTGATACTCGGTATCATTTTATCAGGGAGCATGTCAAGAATAAAGGAGTGGAGTTCATATCTTACAAAACGTATGATCAGATTGCTAACATTTTAATGAAGCCACTCAGGCATGATATTTTTGCAAAACTGAAGACAATGCTCGGAATGATAAAGTTAGGAGAGCCAAGTTTAAGGGGGGATGTTGAAGAGTAAACATGACGGTCGCAGCAATATTTGACGACAGCTGCCAACCAGTCGCTTCTGTTGATCGGCGGTCACCAACCTCACCTACCAGCCACAATCCTTGATTATTTTGTTTTAGAATCGACTATAAATAGATGTGTGTGTGTGCAATATAGAATGAGGTGAAGTGAGGGTGAATAACCAGTGAGTGAGAGAAAGATTTTGTTTTTGAATTCCTCTGTATTTATTTTCCATATTGAATTAATTTCTTTTCAATTGAGTATAAATTCCTCACTGAGTTTCAGTCACAACTAGTGACTGAGTGTCCCCTCCACCCATCACTATGATGATCACTCAAAAGAGCTTCAAACATATATCATTGGAGTTGGCGGAAGAATGTCAACTTATCTCTGCTGGATTAGGAAGTGTTTTATCATCATTTTTTTTTAAGTTGCGGTGTTGAAGCCCCCTCGTTTTATTTTCATTGTAGATTCTTTCATTGTGGTGTAAGTCTTGCTTGAGCTAAGTTCTTTAATAAAATTTGCTTACCTTTGAAAAAGGAAAAAAAAAACACTCAATATAATTTTGTATTTCCTTTTGTTCACTACAAATTCATATTTGAAACCCAAAATCTTAACTTTCAAATACTAAGATAGTGTTTGAAAACATAGATTTCAAATTTTAAACTTAAATTTGAATTTATGTGAATTTAAAAAAAAATTAATATAATTTTATATAACATTTTGTTCAAATTCATATAAATTCAAATCCAAAATTCAAAATTTATACTCAAAAAGTTAGGATAAGAGTATTTTAGTAATGTTATAAAGAGAAACTTATTTTTGAGTAAGCCATTGTAATTGACCTTGTTTTTGTAAAATATCGGATACCAAAGCATCATTTTTTTTTTCCCAACAAAAGTTTTAGTTTTACTTTTCAAAAAATTGTTACTACCACGCAAGGCATTTCTTGAAGTGTAGTCTTCGAAATGGTTTACACTTTTCAAGATGAAATTAGGATTTTATTATTAGAGTTATAATATAGTTAAAAATAGAAAAATAAAAGAAATACTTAAGAAAATTTATCTATTGTATTTTGAAGTTGATCTTTTGGATTTGCAAATAAAGAGTGAGAGCTAATTGTATTAATATAAAGCGGAAAAGAGGTATAGTGAAAAAATAAAAATTATTAAAATAGGATAGAGATAATGTTAGTTCCTGTTATAAAAATAGGTTTTTTTTGTGTGTGATTTGCTAAATCATTAAAAGTATTAGGTATTTACAACCAATTGTCAAATTTCTATTTTATATTTAACAAATAATATTTTATTAAGAAAGAGAACCGTTAACATTGATAAGAAATGGACATAAAATTTCAACTATAACGTGTTCATATAATATTTGTTTTCTTGAAAAATTCAAAAGAGAATTGTTGTGTGATTTTTTTTTTTCAATAATGATCATGCAATTTAATGCTGACAATTTATTATCAAAAATATTAGATATATGTAAATTATCTTTTGACTTTTGATTGATATCTCATGAGGGGAAACTCTTATTCCTTGTTTGGCATTTTGAAAATGAAATATTAATTTCTAAACAGTTTTCTGGAAGAAGAGATCTATATCGATCAACCACCTAGATATGTGAAAAAGGGCAAAGAAGATAGAGTGTACAACCTGAAGAAAGCACTCTATCGCTTGAAGCAAGTACCTCATATGTGGAACATGAGGATTGATGACTACTTCCAGAAGAATGGATTTGAGAAGTGTCCCTACGAGCATGCGTTATATATAAAGATGGAGACAGATGGAAGCATGCTAATTGCCTGCCTATATGTTGATGATCTGATCTTCACCGACAACAATCCAGAGATGTTTGTCACTTTTAAAAGGAGCATGGTCAAAAGAATTCAAAATGATCGATATTGGCCAAATGGCTCATTTTCTTGGCATAGAAGTCGTGTAAAGCGAGAAGGGAATCTTCATCTCCCATAGCCACTATGCAAAAAAAGTAGTGAAGAAGTTTGGGATGGACAAATGCAACCCTGTGACAACTCCGGTTCAAACGGGTTTGGAATTGAGAAAGAATAAGGAAGGAGATGTTGACCCCACATATTTCAAGAGTTTGGTTAGAAGCTTGAGGTATTTGACGTGCACCAGACCAGACATACTCTATGGAGTATGACTTGTCAATAGGTACATGGAGACTCCTGACCAGTCCACCTAAATGTAGTGAAAAGGATACTACGATATGTCAAGGGTACCATCACCGATGGTACATTCTATTCATTAAGAGGTGATTGCAAACTTATCGGGTATTTAGATAGCGATTGGGGAAGAGATCTTGATGAAAGAAAAAGCACGAAGGGATTCAAATTTTTCATGGGACATACAGTGTTTACATGGTCTTCGAAGAAACAAACCATCGTAACGTTGTCATCATGTGAAGCTGAGTATGCTGCTACCAGCTTAGTTGTTTTTCATGGTATATGGATTAGGAATGTATTGAAGTATCTAGGATTTCTTCAAGATAACCCAACAAAAGTCTACATTGACAACCGATCAGAAATTGCACTTGCAAAAAATCCTGTTTACCATGAAAGAAGCAAACATATTGATACTCGGTATCATTTTATCAGGGAGCATGTCAAGAATAAAGGAGTGGAGTTCATATCTTGCAAAACGTATGATCAGATTGCTAACATTTTCATGAAGCCACTCAAGCATGATATTTTTGCAAAACTGAAGACAATGCTCGGAATGATAAAATTAGAAGAGTCAAGTTTAAGGGGAAATGTTGAAGAGTAAACTTGACGGTGGCAGCAATATTTGACGACGGCTGCCAACCAGTCGCTTCTGTTGATCGACGGTCACCAACCTCACCTACCAGCCGCAATCCTTGATTATTTTGTTTTAGAATTGACTATAAATAGATGTGTGTGTGTGCAATGTAGAATGAGGTGAAGTGAGGGTGAATAACCAGTGAGCAAGAGAAAGATTTTGTGAATTCCTCCGTATTTATTTTCCATATTGACTTAATTTCTTTTCAATTGAGTATAAATTCCTCACTGAGTTTCAGTCACAACTAGTGACTTGAGTGTCCCCTCCACCCATCACTATGATGATCACTCAAAAGAGCTTCAAACATATATCATTGGAGTTGGCGGAAGAATGTCAACTTATCTCTGCTGGATTAGGAAATGTTTTATCATCATTTTTTTTAAGTTGGGTGTTGAAGCCCCCTCGTTTTATTTTCATTGTAGATTCTTTCGTTGTGGTGTAAGTCTTGCTTGAGCTAAGTTCTTTAATAAAATTTGCTTACCTTAGGAAAAAAAAAACACTCAATATAATTTTGTATTTCCTTGCGTTCACTACACATTCATATTAGAAACCCAAAATCTTAACTTTCAAATACTAAGATAGTGTTTCAAAACATAGATTTCAAATTTTAAACTTAAATTTGAATTTATGTGAATTTTAAAAAAATTAATATAATTTTATATAACATTTTGTTCAAATTCATATAAATTCCAATCCAAAATTCAAAATTTATACTCATAAAGTTAGGATAAGAGTATTTTAGTAATGTTATAAAAAGAAACTTATTTTTGAGTACGCCCTGGTAATTGACCTTGTTTTTGTAAAATATCGGATACCATATCATCATTTTTTTTTTCCCAACAAAAGTTTTTGTTTTACTTTTCAAAAAATTGTTACTACCACACAAGGCATTTCTTGAAGTGTAGTCTTCGAAATGGTTTACACTTTTCAAGATGAAATTAGGATTTTATTATTAGAGTTATAATATAGTTAAAAATAGAAAAATAAAAGAAATACATAAGAAAATTTATCTATTGTATTTTGAAGTTGATCTTTTGGTTTTGCAAATAGAGAGTGAGAGCTAATTATATTAATATAAAGCAGAAAAGAGGTATAGTGAAAAAATAAAAATTATTAAAATAGGATTAAGATAATGTTAGTTCCTGTTATAAAAATAGGTTTTTTTTTGTGTGTGATTTGCTAAATCATTAAAAGTATTAGATATTTACAACCAATTGTCAAATATCTATTTTATATTTAAAAATAATATTTTATTAAGAAAGAGAACCGTTAACGTTGATAAGAAATGAACATAAAATTTCAACTATAACGTGTTCATATAATATTTGTTTTCTTGAAAAATTCAAAAGAGATTTGTTGTGTGATTTTTTTTTTCAATAATGATCATGCAATTTAATGCTGACAATTTATTATCAAAAATATTAGATATATGTAAATTATCTTTTGACTTTTGATTGATATCTCATGAGGGGAAAGTCTTATTCATTGTTTGGCATTTTGAAAATGAAATATTAATTTCCAAACAGTTTTCTGGAAGAAGAGATTTATATCGATCAACCACCTGAATATGTGAAGAAGGACAAAAAAGAAAAAGTGTACAAACTGAAGAAAGCACTTTATGGCTTGAAGCAGGCTCCTCGTGTGTGAAACATGAGGATTGATGACTACTTCCAGAAGAATGGATTTGAGAAGTGTCCCTACGAGCATGCGTTATATATGAAGATGGAGATAGATGGAAGCATGCTAATTGCCTGCCTATATGTTGATGATCTGATCTTCGCCAGCAACAATCCATAGATGTTTGTCACTTTTAAAAGGAGCATGGTCAAAAGAATTCAAAATGATCGATATTGGCCAGATGACTCATTTTCTTGGCATAGAAGTCGTGCAAAGCGAGAAGAGAATCTTCATCTCCCAGAGCCACAATGCAAAAAAAGTAGTGAAGAAGTTTGGGATGGACAAATGCAACCTTGTGACAACTCCGGTTCAAACGGGTTTGGAATTGAGAAAGAATAAGGAAGGAGATGTTGACCCCACATATTTCAAGAGTTTGGTTAGAAGCTTGAGGTATTTGACGTGCACCAGTCCAGACATACTCTATGGAGTCAGACTTGTCAGTAGGTACATGGAGACTCCTGACCAGTCCACCTAAATGCAGCGAAAAGGATACTCCGATATGTCAAGGGTACCATCACCAATGGTACATTCTATTCATCAAGAGGTGATTGCAAACTTATTGACTATTCAAATAGCGATTGGGGAAGAGAGTTTGGTGAAAGAAAAAACACGACGAGATTCACATTTTTCATGGGACATATAGCGTTCACATGGTCTTCGAAGAAACAACACATCGTAACGTTGTCATCATGTGAAGCTGAGTATGTTGCTGTCAGTTCAGTTGTTTGTCATGGTATATGGATTAGGAATGTATTGAAGTATCTAGGATTTTTTTCAAGATAACCCAACAAAAGTCTACATTGACAACCGATCAGAAATTGCACTTGCAAAATATCCTGTTTGCCATGAAAGAAGCAAACATATTGATACTCGGTATCATTTTATCAGGGAGCATGTCAAGAATAAAGGAGTGGAGTTGATATCTTGCAGAACATATGATCAGATTGCTAACATTTTCTTGAAGCCACTCAAGCATGATATTTTGGAAAAACTGAAGACAATGCTCGAAATGAAAAAGTTAGGAGAGTCAAGTTTAAAGGGGGATGTTGAAGAGTAAACTTGACGGTGGCAGCAATATTTGACGACGGCTGCTAACCAGCCGCTTCTGTTGATCGGCGGTCACCAACCTCACCTACCAGCCGCAATCCTTGATTATTTTGTTTTAGAATCGACTATAAATAGATGTGTGTGTGTGCAATGTAAAATGAGAGGAAGTGAGGGTGAATAACCAGTGAGCGAGAGAAAGATTTTGTTTTTGAATTCCTTTGTATTTTTTTTCCATATTGAATTAATTTATTTTCAATTGAGTGCAAATTCCTCACTGAGTTTCAGTCACAACTAGTGACTGAGTGTCCCCTCCACCCATCACTATGATGATCACTCAAAAGAGTTTCAAACATATATCATTGGAGTTGGCGGAAGAATGTCAACTTGTCTCTGCTAGATTAGGAAGAGTTTTATCATCATTTTTTTTTAAGTTGGGGTGTTGAAGCCCCCTCGTTTTATTTTCATTGTAGATTCTTTCATTGTGGTGTAAGTCTTGCTTGAGCTTTCCTTTGAAAAAAGGAAAAAAAAAACACTCAATATAATTTTGTATTTTTTTGCGTTCACTACACATTCATATTTGAAACCCAAAATCTTAACTTTCAAACACTAAGATAGTGTTTGAAAACATAGATTTCAAATTTTATACTTAAATTTGAATTTATGTGAATTTAAAAAAATTAATATAATTTTATATAACATTTTGTTCGAATTCATATAAATTCAAATCCAAAATTCAAAATTTATACTCATAAAGTTAGGTTAAGAGTATTTTTGTAATGTTATAAAGAGAAACTAATTTTTGAGTAAGCCCTTGTAATTGTCCTTGTTAGTTCCTGTAATAAAAATAGGTTTTTTTTGTGTGTGATTTGCTAAATCATTAAAAGTATTAGATATTTACAACCAATTGTCAAATATCTATTTTATATTTAACAAATAATATTTTATTAAGAAAGAGAACCGTTAACATTGATAAGAAATGGACATAAAATTTCAACTATAATGTGTTCATATAATATTTGTTTTCTTGAAAAATTCAAAAGAGATTTGTTGTGTGATTTTTTTTTTCAAAAATGATCATGCAATTTAATGCTGACAATTTATTATCAAAAATATTAGATATATGTAAATTATCTTTTGACTTTTGATCGATATCTCATGAGGGGAAGTTCTTATTCCTTGTTTGCAATTTTGAAAATGAAATATTAATTTTTTTGATAAAATATAAACGAATACACATTAAAAATATTATAATAAAAATAAAAAGTATAGTCATTATCGTATTTAATTATAATATTTTAAAATTAACCTTACAAAAACATATTAAATATTAATCTTAAAGCATCAAACAAACTCAATATCTAATATGTGACACTAAATTTATTTATTTATTTATTTATTGCATCTAGATTCTGCTTTTTCTTTTTTGCTTTTTTGTCCTCTCTCTCTCTCGTCCACTCTCTCATGTGAGGCAAGGCAACAAGCAAGGTCCATGTGGGCTCCACTAAATTTTTAAATTTTTTTTAATTTTCCCTTTCTAACACATCGCACTATGTTGACTGTACAAGTCATATCCGGTTTTGATAATGACAAATACTCTAGTATTTGATAGCCTTCAAGTGTATGTGCAGGTTTATATTAACAGATCAAGTAATGACACATGAAAGTAAAGTATGAAGACCTTGAAGACTATTTTTATGATTGTAATTCATTTTATGTAATGTGGGTCTGTAATAGTAATTTGGAGAAAAATGTCTTGTAATAATTATCTGCCTATCAGGCATATAAGATATATGGTAAGCTCAGTAAACCTTAGTGAGACTTTAGGTCCCAGCACTTATGCACAAATAAGTCCTCATTATCATTCACAAATCAGGGGATCAAAACTGAGATAAACTGGACTTAAAATAAAAATCCTGTGAGAGGTCGGGCGACCGAACCTGTGGTGTTCAAAACACCTCGGGCACCCAAACAGTTAGGAAGGCAGCGGATTAACCTGATTTTGGGTGACCGAACCCTTAAAAGGACACCTTTCACCAACTCGAGCTGCCAAACATTTTAGTTCAAAATAGGCCTTGGGTGACCGAATACCTATATTTCGGGAAACCGAACTTAGACCCAAGCATCCGAACCATAGACAAAAAGATTTTGACTTTTATTCAGCCAACCGAGCTTGAACTCAGGCACCCAAACCATTAAAAATGGCTTTTTAAGTTGAGTCTATTCAGGCGACCGAACTAAAGTTCAGCCACCTGAAACTTCTCGGGTTGCAAATTATTTACCAAGGTTAAAATGCTTTAAACAGGGTTAATTTTTCTAATGTGTTTTAAAACATTCATAATAATACCCTACATGTCCTAAATGGTTGTATTTTGGCCTTTGTCTATGTATAGGGCCTTATTTGAGTGGATTAGTAATAAGATTAAGAAAATCATTAGCAAAAATCCTCTCTATTTCAAAATCCTATTTTACCATAATACTCTCATATCTTCATTCTCTTGATACGTCTTAGCATTGTGAGAGCTTATTGATTATGCTAGTGCTTATTAGGTATTACTAATACTCCCTTTGCTTTGGTTGATTATTGATATTGATTTTGGGGAGTTCAGTTAAGTTTATCTCAAGGATTTGAATATTGTAAGTCTTGTGTTGGGATAAACTAACAAGCTTAAGGATCTTTGCATTTTCATTACAAGATTCCTATAGCTTTGATTTTGTTTGCAAATATTTTTCCAAGTTATAGTATTTTGAAACTACTCTTGTGCTTCTTTCATTGAAGGAAAATATTTTGAGTTAGTTTGAATATTTGATTAGCATCTTTGAAACTTTGATTTGTTATTGAGATTTTATACAACTTGTTTCAAAGATATAGCTTGATTAGAACACTCTTGAGCATACTTGTTATCACATCTTGTTGAGTGTTGCTTGCACAAAGATACACATCACTGAGCTTACATAACCTATACTGTTGATGTGCATGTAATTGATTACATTTGGTACATATCTACTTTATTGAGAAGCATAATCACTATACCAGTTATATTGTGAAAATAATGTTGTATTCCCGGCGTGGCCTGAGGGGGCGGTAATCCAACTCAGTAAGGATTGTTTGTAAAGGTTGAAGTCAGCCCTATGCTAATTGACCTAATTTTTTAGGTGTCGCTCCACCCGTTAAGTGAGCTCATAATGATAGTCCTTGTGCTTATTGGCCAAGGCGGGAACGTAGGCAGTTTGCCAACCCTCAATAATATTTCTTGGTGTCATCTCTATTTACCGATTTATCGTGCATGCTTAGTTAAATTATTTGTGCAGTTTAATTTCTGTTGTATATTTATATTGATTTACTTTATCTACACTAGATTGATCCTAGGATTCTGTAATACTGCTGTTAGGGGATTGACCTAGGATAAAATTTGAAAATACCAATTCACCCCACCTCCCCTCTTGGGATTACAGTAAAGCTAACAATTGGTATCAGAGCCATGTAGCATAGACTTAATAGTTAATTTGCAAAAGATCTAGGATGGCTCATAGCATCGTGACCCCTTTCCCTGAGGGACCCTCTTCCACACGACCTCCGGTTTTCAGTTGTGTTAATTACACTTTCTGGAAACAAAGAATGTGCATCTACCTTCAAAATATAGATTGGAAGGTGTAGAAGATTGTCTTTAAGGGTAATTATGTTCCTATGACAACAGAGGGTAAGACTAGAGTTCCTAAAACTGAGGAAGAATATAATGATGATGATATGAAAGTTGTTAGTTTAAATGTCACTGCTATGAATAATTTGTATTGTGTTCTTGATATGAATGACTCTAATAGAGTAACGGCATACTACTGCAAAATAAATCTGGGATAAATTAGAAGTCACATATGAAGGCACTAGGTGTAACATCCTCAAAATTCTTACCATTATATATATATATATATATATATATATATATTTGTGTATCTACATCCATAACTAAGCAGCGGGAACACATATCATACCACCATTCACATATATACTATACAATACCAGAATCCAGTATATACAGACTATAGTCATACAAAAATACCCCTCCAGCATCATCTACCCAAAATATACACAATTCTATCAAAAACTCACCCTATAACCAGGGTAATCAAAACACTCTCTATCTGCGAGCTTGATCTGCTCGCCTAATTGACTCACCTGAAAAATGTTAAAGTAAAGGGTGAGCCGACGCTCAGTAAGTGGAAATATGCTATTACTAGTGTGTGGCAACTAAGTTAAGAGTACTTTTAAATAGTAACTGAACTGTAATGCAATAAATAATTGTAAAGTATATCTTTCTTTCACAATTTAAAATATACTGTATCGTCTGTATTTTCTACTTTTCATACTGATAATATTATACTATACTCATCATATACTATAAAATTGTATATGTATACATAACTGTGCTTTATCCCTAGGACTCTGTATGACATGATTTGACCCCTCATGACAGGGTTGTGCGACCCGTAGGCAGGACTTCATCTAGTCGGCCCTCCAAGTAAGTCAATATACTCTACACTACCTCAGCCTGGCCAAACTGCATCCTCTCCTAAGCTCGGGACTGGCTACTACCTCGTCAAATTGGCCCCCTCCACCCACTGAACTGGGGAGCTGCATACTCTCCGAGCACAGCTAACGGTACCCACACACTATCTGAGATATGTGGTTGCACTCTATCTGTATCTAGCAACGGTACCGTGCTCTGTATTCTATATCTGTACTGTAACTGTCTGTAATATTTCCACAGGAATCTGATACTATATAAATATACATATATACTCTTTTACTGTTTTCATCATGTTTCCAAAATTACCATAACTCTATCTTTCTGTACTGTAAATACTGTAATTTTTGTATACTGTATCTGTAGCATCTTGATGCTACCTCTGTATCTCTGTCTGTATACTCTGTATGTTATGGTAATAGGAAACATGACATGCTATAACTCTGTATATACTGTAATATAAATACTGATTTGAGTCAAACTGTATGCATGTATATGTATATATATATATATATATATATATATGTTTCATGAAACTATTCATATAAAATCTGCATATATGCATGTACATTTCTCTGTATACTCTCTCCGGATATAAATCTATATCTGTATATACTACCCATATCTGTGTACTTAGTATAGTATGATACATTATAAAAACTGTATAAATTTCTTCATCACATGAAAATTTACTTAGGCCACACAAGCATTTAAATTCATATTCTGTAAATACTGTATAATAAACTGGAATAAATATGTGTCTATGAAATCTTTAATAGCATTATGAAAACTTCTAGCATAGCATATTTCCCTTACTTTAACATTGAAAAGCCCCTATAAAATCCTAACTCTATACCCACAGGGTTCCTAGCTCAACATCCTGAAAACACAATTCCCCAAAACAAAATGTCAGTATTTTCCTACTTACAACATTTCTCATAACTGAGGGAAAGGAAAAAATTGAGCAAAAAGCCTTACCCTGAGATTGAGACGAAATCCAAATCAACTTTTCCAACGATCAGTTCCGGCAGACTTGCAAAGAACTTCACCAGGAGCGTCGTGGTAGCCTCAAATCTTCAATCTGGCAAAAAACAGGCCCGAAAATGAAGAGAGAAGGAGAGAGAGTCGTAGGAGAGGGAGAGGAGCGAGGGAGGGGTGCTAAAATGAGATAAAAATCTGGTTTTTCCTTATTTATAGGGCCAGATTCATCGATGAATTCATCAGTAAATTCGTTGATGACTCCCTGTATTCGTCGATGAAATTCAGGCTACCATAGAACCTCTCTTGGTATTTTCTCGTCGACGAAATCTTGCCTTCGTCGATGAGGTCCTGAAGACCTTCGTCAACAAAACCCTGTGTTCATCGATGAATTTCCTTATGCACTCGTCGACGAACCCCTGTATTCGTCGATGAGTCCTGGAAATTCCTTGAAATTATTATTATCTCTAAAATGCGATGTCGTCGACGAACATGGAGCGTTCTTCGACGAAATCTACTGCTTCCTTCTGATTCTGTTCCCATTTTCTTCTCTCTTTAATATTTAAATATCAGTATTTTCTGGGTCGTTATACTAGGGATGTGAAAAATAGTAGGATAGATATGCTGACTAGTGAATATGAGGCTTTTAGGATGAATGTAGGTGAGTCCATTCAGAGTATGTACACTAGATTCACACACACATTATAAACTCACTGCATGCATTAGGTAAGCCCTATCCTACATATGAGATGATTAGAAAGATCCTTAGAGGCTTGCCTCCTGTTTGGGAAGCTAAGGCTGCAGCCATTTCTGAGGGTAGAGACTTTAAGGCTATGACATTAGATGAATTGATAGGTTCACTGATCACCTATGAACTAGATATAAATGGGAGACTTAATGAACATAATAGGGTGAAGAAGATGACTGCATTGAAATCTTCCATTAATACATCTAGTGAATGTAGCGAACTTGATTCTAAGGATGATATGGTCATGCTAACTAGAAAATTTAGCAAATTCTTTAGGAAGAATAAAAATTCATACAAAAGATATAGGGAGTCTGCATCTGATAAAGGAGAGTCGATTAAAACAAAGGAAAAGTCAAATGCTCCTACATGCTATAACTGCAACAAAGTTGGGCATATGAAACTGGATTGTCTACTACTGAAAAAGGACGCTAGGAAAAACAAGAAAGCCATAAAAGTAGGCACTTCATGGGATAAACTAAGTAGCAGTGACTTAGACTCAGACCGCAGCAACTCAAAGGTTGCTAATTTGTGCTTGATGGCACATGCTTGATGGCACATGATGCGAGGTATCTTCTTCTTGCTCTTTATCTTCATATTATTCTTCTGATGATTGTGAATCTGATAGCATGTCTATCTTTAGAGAATTGCAATTTGAATATATTCGCGTGTTTAAATTGTTGAATAAAATGACCAAGAAAAATGATGTTTTGAAATAGAAATGCGAAAATTGGTCAAAATTATTTAAAATGACAAAAAATTATCATGCTTCGATTCTTAAAGAAAATGATTTGAAAGAAAATTGGAGGATAGCTTTAAAATAATTTTTAAATTCACCGAGGGCCAACGCAATTTTGAAAAACTACTTGGAGCACAAAGAAATTCTCTTAGTAAAGAGGGTCTTGGTTTTAATGGGACTGAGAATGTTAGACAACATAATCTTTACCTAGGGCATTTTACACGTGAATCTAAATCTCAAATCCCACCTAAAGATCCTAAGTGTAGAATGAAATGTTTTAAATGCAAGCAAATTGGTCACATTCAATTTGAATGCCCACTTAGAAATAGACGTGTAAAAATTAGAAAAGTGTGGGTAGTTAAGGGTGATCTAGTCACTAACCCTCGTGGACCCAATAGAATTTGGGGACCAACTTTAGTTACTTAGTCTATCTTGCAGGTATGTTTGAATTCGTCCTCTTCAAAGGACAAATGGTACTTGGATAGCGGATGCTCACGGCACATGACCGGTGACAAGGAAAAATTTGCTTCAATCTCTCCCAAGGATGGAGGGTACGTGACATTTGGTGACAATGCAAAGGGACGCATCATGGGCATAGGTAAAGTCAGTAAGGATCCTCCCCTGATTATTGATAATGTTCTATTAGTTGATGGCTTGAAGCATAATTTCTTGAGCATTAGTCAATTGTGTGAAAAGGATATAAAGTTTCATTTGAGAATGATAAATGCATAGTTTAAAGAAAATCAAATCATAAAATTCTTTTCACTACAGATCGCCATGAAAATGTATATACTACTACTTTTGATAATTTAGCTTCACAACAAGTAACTTGTTTTTATGCAATTAATGAAAATAGTTGGTTATGGCATAGGCGCTTAGGACACACTAGTATGGACTTATTGTCAAAACTAGTAAGAAAAGATTTAGTAAAAGGCTTGCCTAAAACACCATTTGTGAAAGATAAAATCTGTTATGCATGTCAAATGGGTAAGCAAACAAAATCTAGCTTTAAGAAAAAGAAATTTATATCTACCACTAGACCACTTGAAATGCTTCACTTGGATTTGTTTGGTCCTAATTCTGTACAAAGTCTTGGTGGAAAATCATATGCTTTTGTCATTGTTGATAGTCATTCTAGGTTCACATGGTTGTTGTTTCTCTCACATAAAAATGAATTATGTGAACAGTTTACTAAGTTTTGCAGGAGAATTCAAAATGAAAAAGACTATAAGATAACTCACATAAGAAGTGATAAGGGCACTGAATTTAAAAATGAAGGCATAGAAGATTATTGTGACCTAGAGGGTATATCACACAACTTTTTTGCACCTAAGACCTCTCAACAAAATGGCGTGGTAGAAAGAAATAATAAGTCTTTACAAGAAATAGGTAGAACCATGTTGAATGAGCATAAGCTACCTAAATATTTTTGGGCTGAAGCCATAAATACTGCATGTTATGTCATGAATAGGGTGTTGATTAGGCCATCACTAAATAAGACCCCTTATGAATTGTGGAACAACCATAGGCCTAATATTTCCTAATTTCATGTTTTTAGTTGTAAATGCTTTGTGTTTAGGGATAATAAGCATCTAGGAAAATTTGATTCTAAATCTGATGATGTTTTCCTAGGTTATTCTCTTAATAGTATAGCATATAGAGTTTTCAATAAAAGAACCTTAACTTTCATTGAATCTATTCATATTGTATTTGATGAATCAAATATGTTTTCTAAGAAAAATGATGAAGATGAATCACTTTTCTTGTTAATACTTTTAAACACTAAAATTTTGAAAAAAATAACAAATAAAAGAAAGAATGAATAAATATATATATATATATATATATATGTATGTATGCACTTTGTAGGAGTACAAGTGACAAAAATGCATATGTATAAAAATACGCTCTCTAGGCATACAAAATACAAAGATAAAAAATTCAAGGAAAATCACACTCGGCGCCGGATTTGCAACTTTCGTCAAAAGCACCGCCGCCAAAGTTGAGAAAGTCATCGCCAAAATTGAAAATTCGTTGGATCTACAACTTTCATCAAAAGCACCACTACCGAAGTTGAGAAAGTCGTCGCCAAAATTGAAAATTCGCCGGATTTAACTTTCGTCAAAAGTACTACCGCCAAAGTTGAAAAATCATTGCCAAAATTGAAAATTCGCCGGATCTACAACTTTCGTCAAAAGCACCACCGCCGAAGTTGAGAAAGTCGTCGCTAAAATTGAAAATTCGCCAGATTTGCAACTTTCATCAAAAGCACCACTGCCGAAATTGAGAAAGTCGTCGCCAAAATTGAAAATTCACCGAACCTACAACTTTCGTCAAAAGCACTACCACTGAAGTTGAGAAAGCCATCGCAAAAATTGAAAATTTGTCAGATCTATGACTACGGCGAGATCGAATCTCACTTATAAATATTCGGGCCTCTCGCCAAGCCAAGGCATCACAAACAAAAATAAAAAGAGATCAAGCATAGAGAGAGAGAGAGAGAGAGAGAGAGAGAGAGAGAGAGTCTAGCTTTCGTGAAAAATACATATATATAAAAATACGCCCTCTAGGCGTACAAAATACAAAGATACAAAATTCAAGGAAAATCACACTCGGCGTCGAATCTACAACTTTCGTCAAAAGCACCGCCGCCGAAGTTGAGAAATTCATCCCCAAAATTGAAAATTTTCCGAATTTACAACTTTCGTCAAAAGCACTGCCGACAAAGTTGAGAAAGTCGTCACCAAAATTGAAAATTCATCAAATCTGCAACTTTTGTCAAAAGCTTCACCGCTGAAGTTAAGAAAGCCTTCGCCAAAATTGAAAATTCATCAGATCTACAACTTTCGTCAAAAGTACCAACGCCGACGTTGAGAAAGTCATCGCCAAAATTGAAAATTCTCCGAATCTGCAACTTTCGTCAAAAGCACCACCGCCTAAGTTGAGAAAGTCGTCGCCAAAATTGAAAATTCGTCGGACTTGCAACTTTCGTCAAAAACACCACCGCCGAAGTTGAGAAAGTCGTCACTAAAATTGAAAATTCGCTGGATCTTCAACTACGGTGAGATCAAATCTCGCCTATAAATACTCGGGCTTCTCGCCAAGCCAAGGCATCACAACATACAATGAGCAAAAAAAAAGATAAAGCATCAAAAGAGAGAGAGAGAGAGAGAGAGAGAGAGAGAGAGTAGAGAGAGAGAGAGAGAGATAGAGAGAGAGAGAGAGAGAGAGAGAGAGAGATGAGAGAGAGAGATAGCCTGGCTTTCATCAAAAATGCATATGTATAAAAATACACCCTCTAGGCATACAAAATACAAAAGATACAAAATTCAAGGAAAATCACACTCAGCTTCAGATCTGCAACTTTCTTCAAAAGCACCGCCGCCAAAGTTGAGAAGGTCGTCGCCAAAATTGAAAATTCGCAGAATCTACAATTTTCGTCAAAAGCACTGCCGCTGAAGTTGAGAAAATCGTCGCCAAAATAGAAAATTCACCGGATGTACAACTTTCGTCAAAAACACAGCCGCCGAAGTTGAGAAAGTCGTCGCAAAATTGAAAATTCGTTGGATCTACAACTTTCGTCAAAAGCACCACCGCCGAAGTTGAGAAAGTTGTCGCCAAAATTAAAAATTTGCCGGATTTGCAACTTTTGTCAAAAGTACTGCCGCCGAAGTTAAGAAAGTCGTCGCCAAAATTGAAAATTCGCCAGACCTGTAACTTTCGTCAAAAGCACCACCATCGAAGTTAAGAAATTCATCGCCAAAATTGAAAATTTGCCAGATCTGCGACTACGGTGAGATCAGATCTCGCCTATAAATACTAAGGCCTTTCGCGAAGCCAAGGCATTACAATACATGATGAGCAAAAAAAAAAGTCAAGCATAAAAAAAATAATAAAGAAAGAGAAAATTTAGAAAAGCTTGCGAGCTAACCGTTAGGAAAAATCAGTTGCTTCACCTTCTTGAGATCTCCATAAATCTTCAAAGTCTTCGATTTTGTCCTCACAAAACTGCCCTGAACCAATCTGCCGAACCATTCTGTCGCTGAAGTCTCTTCTAGAAACTCCGCCAAAGTCTCTCCTAGCTCCAACAAAAGCACAAGACTTGCATTTTCTTTAGCATCAAAGAAAGAAGAAAAGCAACCCCTAGGGTGTGGTTCAGGTGGTAGTGCGGGCTGCAGGAGTGCCTCTCACGAGGTCAGGTGTTCAAACCCTTCTGGGTTCGTTTTTGCCTCTGGATTCCTGAAATTTACATCCCTTTGAAGTTGTGGGATCGGCTTCAAGGGGTGCGGGATTAGTAACATGGACCGTAAAACGAACACGTGGATACCCGGTGCGTAATCCAAAAAAAGAAAGAAAGAAGGAAAGCAAGAGAGAGAGAGAGAGAGAGAGAGAGAGAGAGAGAAAAGAAAAGAAAAAGGCCTCCCTTCATGTATCTACTTCAATTTGGTGGCTCTCACCCCCCCCCCCCCCCAAAATTATTTCTCTTCCATCATCACACACACTCTCTCTCTTTCTCTCCATCATTTCTCTATTTTTTTTCATCATCACACTCACTCTCCTCCCTTCTCTCTCTCTCTCTCTCTCTCTCTCTCTCTCTCTCTCTCTCTCTCTCTCTCTCTCTCTCTCTCTCTCTACTATCTCACTCATTAAACCTCACACCCGCCCATTATTCCACACGCCAATCACTCGCTAACAAAAGGTAAGGTCAAACTCTCTTACTTTTGCCTACTAACAGTAAAAACAAAAAAAAAAAAAAAATTTAAAAAATAAAATAAAAAAAGGAGTCCAACTTCATGATCAAAGTTTCTCTTACAAGATCATCTTTGGTGTCGAAGTAAAGACTCAGATGAAATTCCCTCCGTTAGAGATCAAGCTACTATAGCCCTCGACAGAATCTCAAAAGAGGATTAATTAGAAGAAAAACCAAATGTTGTACCTTCAAAATTTTAATTTACATTCCACTGTATAATTCTATAGTTTGTATTTTCTTTTATTTCTTCTTGCATCTTTCGTCACCCTACAAAGTTCAAAGGGTACGAGAATTGCAGCAAACATTTACATATACATACACTAAAATTATCAAATTAATTCAAATTTTATTTTATTCAAAAATATAGGAATATATATGTCATAATATATTTCTATCTGCATACATTAATAATTATAAAATTAATTCAAATTACTTTAAAATAATAAAATTAATTCAAATTCAAATAACTAAAAAATAGTCATGGGCACGCACTATGTGCTTGTTTATATTTATTTTGAGACAATAATTATAAAAAATAATTAAAAGTTAAATGATATTTAAATTTATTTAAAGGAGTAGTTCTGATGAATTATAAAGACATTTTAGGATAGTTATGGGTGGTTATAAGGGTATTTTAAGTAGAAACTTGAAATTCAAACTATCATATTTTTAAAGGGTTGAATTTTTTCTTTTTTACTTTAATATCCTTAATTATTAATTGTTTTAAAAAATAATTATATAATAGTAAATTTTACATTTATGAGAATGACATGAAAGGGGGAGTCCCCTTTATAGTATTAGAGAAATTATGGAATTATACACATCATCTTACATTTACCTCCATATACATTAAAATTATTAATGATTCAAATTATTTTTAAATAATGCAATACAATATATAATACAATAGAATTTTTTTTACCAACTTTTGACTAAAGTTTCCAATAGAAAATATATATATATATATATATATAACAATTATATATAAATATATATATTTATATATAAATAAATACACGTACGTACACTTAATAAATGTTCAATCCTCCATATCTTATAAAGTAAGGTATTTAAATTTTACTCACATCTTAAATTTTGAATTCTCATTCAATACTAGTATGGTCTATATGTGTACTTTATTTTCTTAAATTAAATTCAAACTTAAATTGAACTCACCCACGTAAATTTATATGTTTACTTATCTGTAATATCTTTAAAATTCTATGTATTACATATAATTTTTATAAATACTATACTTTTCATGTAAAGTTGCCAATATTTGACAACTATGTTGAACAAATGATGCAAAATATTATGCTAAATTATGGTATTATTGTTAAAACTAATTATCGAATCAAATATGTATGAAGCGCAAGCTAACTTTTCTAGTATACATGATAATTGGAAAGAAAAAATATTTTTCTAAAATTTCTTAGATATTTTTATTTTAATTATATTTGTTGCTACCAAAATTTGTTCGGGAGAATTTGGATCAGTCACAACTTTGATCGCCTTCCAAGAATAAGAGCAAAAATGGCTTGGATGACCCAGGGTATATTCCGAGGGATCACTTCGATGCCTAAGTTAGAGAATTTAGAAGGATTGTATATTTATAAAAGTAAAAGTATAGATAAGAATGAGATGTCTTGCCTTCCTTGAGGGGTCCTTTTTATAGGCATTTAGGATACCCCTATTGATTTCCCTACTAATGGATCGCAGGGGTATATTTTGAATAGGTTATTAGGGAGTAAAGATTGGTGTACTAATCCTTGCTTTAATTTATGGATGTTACCTTATTTCCATTAATCTTTCAATGTCTTTTTTTTGTTTTTGGTCTCGCATTAGTTAATATTGACTTTAATGTTCGAGTCTCTTTTAGGTTATATCAATTGTTCCCTACTCTCAAGTCTTTGAGGTACCTTTCTGGCTCGAGAGTATATTGTATTTACTATAAGTACTTTTATTATCACGAGATTTCGATTAAGTCATCAATGGGCATCTTTGGGCCTCTTGAGCAATTCTCATTACATGGACCAATACTCTATCAAGCCATGCCCATTTCTTTTTGCCTTAGGAGTGGTGCTTATCAAATAAGCTTGTACTTTGCTGAGTAGTGCCTGTCTTTTTCTGCCTCATGAGCGTTGCTTATTCGATGAGCATTTTTTAACCTCATGAGCGGTGCTCATCAGATGAATCATTTTTTATTTAGCAATGTCTGTCTCTTGTTGCCTCATGAGTAGTACTCATCAAATGGTATTTTGGATCTCATGAGCGGTGCTCATCAGATGGGCCAATTTTTTTTTTTATTGAGCAGTGTCTGTCTCTTGTTGCCTCATGAACGATGCTCATCAAATAGGCATTTTTGGGCCTCATGAACGATGCTTATTAGATGGTCAATTTGTTTTGTCAAGTAGTGTCCAGCTCTTATTGCCTTATGAGCAGCACTCATTAGATGATGACGAGGAAGAGGAAGACAATTTGAAGAGTAATTTCTTTTCAATCAAATAATTGTATTTATTTGATGAATTTTTATTATTTTTTGAATATACAACCATTGATAATTGTAGACACCCTATTTTTTCTGAGGTGCTATATAGCATAAATTGGACCATTCCATTTAATTCATACTCGTTTTGTATAGTTTCGAATAAAAAATAAATCAAATACATAAAAAATTTTAAAAATTGAATACATGGAAAATTAAAAAAAAAAAACAAATAGAAAAAATGTAGGAAAACATAATCTGATGGGCCAGCTTCTTCATGCTTGCGCCTGTGTACATAAAGGAGTTTTCAATTAGACATGTGGATAATTGCAAAATCATAATTACAAGATAAAAAAAATCAATCAAATCAATTTAAATTTGATTGAACAATCAAATTATGATTGATCAATCATGATTAATGGGGTTATTCTTTGGAGAGGAACTCGTGGTTGGAAAAAAATATTTTTAAGAGAATTGAATACAAAACGGTAAGGAAAAAATTGAGTGATGAAAGACTAAAAATTGAAAGGGTTCAAGCTGCAGAAATTGGAGAAAACTTGGCAATGGAGACTCAAAGGTTGGGTGGTGGAGACTTTGAAGAGAGTTCGAGCGAAGGAAAAGTAGGTTGGCAAAATTATGGAATAGAGGCTAGTTTTAATCAGTTTAATTCTATTTCAATTTTTGGCATTGTTGAATTTTAAATTAAAGTTGAGATTTAAGTTTGAAATAGAACTTTGAACAAAATTTAACATTCTCTCAAAATTTGAATAACCATATTGGAAAGCCTAAATCAAATTTGGATCCCAAAATCCCTAGATCCGAATACCCCTTGATCCAACCCGAGTCCAAGTCAAATGACCTAAGACCCTAGTCAACCTTGACTTGGATCCATTGACGCATCGACTCAAATCTAGTGATCTTAGAACCTAATAACTCATGTTAAATCATATTGGATCCAACCCTATTGGCCAAGCCCCAATTAAATTCAGACCAAGCTCATTTAAACTTTAAACCAAACCCTCCTTATTACTTGGACCCAAATCAACCTATCAGCCCAATTAAATCCAACTCATGTCAAAGCCCAATTGAGCTTAGCCATATCCTAAGCCCATTTCAAACCAGGTCAATCCGTTGACTCGTGTCAACCTAAGTTGATCCGATTCAAACCAATTAAATCTGTTTGACCCATCCACATCCACCCGGTTCATTTCTTTAATTTAAAATTTGATTTTTGATTTATTTTTAATTTTTAAAAATTGGAAAAAATAGTATAAAATCAATAAAAATTAGAAAAAATATAAAAAAAATCATAAATAAATAAATAAAAGTTATTTGTGTCACTTTGACTCAAATAAAAAAATAAAATAATAAAATAACTAAAAATAAATAAAATGGAGAAAAGGTCTTTAAAAATCTCAAAGAATTGCAGAAAAATGTTGGAAAATTTTCAAAAAATTCTTAAAAAAATTTGGAAACCTAGGAATATTTTAAGACTCTTTTTTCTCAAATTTGACAATTTTTTTTTATTATTGTCTATATATATATATATATATATATATATATAATACTTTATATATGTGTCCCAATTATTAAACAAAAGATAAAGAGGTATTTCAAACCTCACCTATATTAGTTCTAATGGGAGTTTATCTAATAAGATTCCCTCCTTTGGCGGTCTTATTAGACATTCCTAAATCGCACCTTATTTCAAATTTTCTTTTACAATTTTAATATTTATTTGTTTTTTAAGGAGTTAATTAAAGATCACTAAATTCAATTTAGGGATAATTCATAGTTAATTAAGTATTGTTCATAGAATGAGTGTGTAAGGGGTGCTAGTACCTTCCCCTCACATAACTAACTCCCAATCCCAACTCTAGTAAATACAAACTAAGATTACTAGTTCCTTAGCCTTAGGATTAGTATAGAAACCAATCAATGAGTAGCAATTTGGTGAACTAACCGCATCACCGTAAATAACAGGTTTGTGGCGACTCCATCAAACTTTTATTATTATTATTCCTTGTCATTTCGAACCCTTCTCTAAGACGTTGCGACAGATTGACAACTCTGCTGGGGACTTAGAGAGTCAAGATATTAATTAATTATGAATTATCCCAAATATGAATTTAATGGTCCTTTTGATTGCTCCATGATATTTTACTTGTAAAGATGAATAATTATTGTGCACTTGTGAATATTTTACCTATGTATATAGCTCTTATATATGTTGTGCATGAATGGACAAGTATGCGCAGGGTGTGATGGCGTGTTGGAATGACTTAATAGAGTATTAAATTTATGTGAACACACACACTTTCACAAGCCTTGTACCTAGGCTTCACCTTTTTTAGGAATAGATTCTGTGAGACAAAGGTCCTTGGGAGCGCATGGTATCATTTATGCTTGAAGGGACCATATTCTATAGGATATTTTTCTATTGTAAGATCATACTAAACATGTCTTCCATTGTTCTTTGAAAGGCTAAAATTTGGTCTAAAGGCACAAATTGAGGCGAATTGTCTAGTGTTGGGGAGTGAACCGACTAGGGTGATTGATCCCTAGTAATAGGCTTAGAGGATCTGGGTTGTACTCTGAGGGATCACTCCAATGCTCAAGTTAGGGAATCTTGAAGGATAGTATGTTTGCAATAGTAAAAGTATGGATAAGAATATGATAAAATAAGATATTGTACCTTCCTTCGGAGGTCTTTTTTATAGGGATTCGGAATACTTCCCCTATTGATTTCCTTACTAATGGATCGTAGGGGTTATATTTTAGTTAGGTTATGAGGAAGTAAAAATTGATGTGCTAACTATAAAGGAAATTGTGTACTTTTCCAACCAACCGTCGACAATTTCTATATACCCTTCGATAGTTGCTTCGACAATTTCAGACAGAAAGTTTTCTAGGAGAAAACCATTGACGAATTTACCAAACCATCGATGGAGTACTGCAAACCGTCGTTGATTTTATCGGTTGCTCAACTACCGAGAACTTGTGCAGATGAAGATTGATTGATATCTGATAATTCGTGATAGCCTAGGTTCTTCAATTGCATTATTTGAATATTTGTTTGAATCTGATAGTTTAGGATCTTTTGGTTTGATATTTAAGTACTTTTGAATTGTAACAACTATACTTTGTACAAGTCCTATATATAGGACATCTTTACATCAATGAAACTATTCTACATTCTCTATATGGTCTCAGAGCTCTTTCTCTTACGAGTTTTTTTTGCTCCTCATGGTTGTTTCCTCTAAGTTCGTTATTATCAACACTTTTGAGCTTCCTGGAAGTGGCAACACTTCTCTTGTTAACATCAATGCCAACTCCCAATTTCCTCTGAAGCTGACCCCTTCCAACTTCCTTTATTGGGGCGCCCAAGTGATGTCATTGCTCATTAGCTATGACCTCTAGAACTATCTTAACGGTACCACTTCATGTCCATCATAAACCCTTTCTACCAGCACTTCCTCTGCCGGTTCATCTTTGTAGGTGACTCCAATTCGACTTTCTGGCATTGGCTCAAGCAAGATAAGCTGATCATTCACGCCATCCTTGCATCTATCTCCGAATCGGTTATACCGCTCATTCCTGCTTCAACCACTGATCATGATGTTTGGTCCAAGTTGTAATGATTGTATGTCAATTGTTCACGTACTCATGTTATGCAACTTAAAGAGGAGCTGACTCTGATTCAGAGAGAGTCCTGCTCAATTTCGGAGTATCTCCTTGCCATAAAGGTTTTTGTTGATGAACATGCTGTGATTGACTCTCTCGTCTCAGTAGATGACATTACTTTGTATGTCCTCAAGAGTCTTGGTCCTGAATTTTGTGAGATTGCAGCGCCTATTCGGGCACGTGAGACTTCTCTTACATTTAAGGAGCTTCATGACATGCTAGTTGGCCATGAAAGCTACTTGAGACGTGTTGACGCTTCCAATTCCGCCCTGGTTGCCACTACAAACACCACTCAGTGCTGCACTACCGCTTCCACATTCAATCGTAACCAATATTCCAACACTAGTTCCTATGGTCAGCATCGCCCCAACTTTGGTCCCTATAATCGTAAAGAGTGATCTGGTCAGCCCTAGATCATTTGTTAGCTATGCAACAAAGTGGGACACTCGCCCAAGACTTGTCGCTCAGCTTTAGGAGTGAAGTCTGTAAATTTTTCTGCTACCAACGAGTCCACCGACAAAAAGTGGCTTGTGGATTCCACTTCTTCTCACAATATCACCCCTGATCTTGCCAATCTCTCTGTTCACTCAAAGTATGATGGCACGGATGAGGTCGTCATTGGAAATGGCTTAGTTTTGCGAGTCACACATGTTGACTTTATAACTCTTCCCTCTTCCTCAAAGCCTTTTACATTAACTAATACTCTTTGTGTTCCTAATATTCACAAGAACTTAATCTCCATTCATAATTTCACTTGTTCCAATAATGTCTATCTTGAGTTTCACCCATTTTATTTTCTTGTGAAGGATCGGAGCATGGGGGTGAATCTTCTTCATGGTAAATTTTAGGATGGTGTCTATCCAATGTTGATGGCTTCTTCCCCTACCAAGTCTTCTATTTTAGCACTTGTTGGTAAACGAACAAAATCTAACACTTGGCATAGACGACCTGGGCATCCGTCAAATAAAATTGTTGATTTTGTTATTCTTACTTTTTCCCTTCCAATTGTAGTGTCTCATGTGTTTTCATAATCTATTTGTAATGCTTGTCAATGCAATAAAAATCACAAGTTGCCTTTTTCTTCCACTTCTCTTGTTAGCACTCATCCTCTTGAATATATTGACACTAATGTTTGGGAGCCTACGACTTCCACTTCACATGATGGGTTTTAGTTTTATGTCTTGCTTGTTTATCACTTTACCAAGTATTGTTGGTTGTTTCCCATCCGTCGAAAAAGTGATGTTTGCTCCATTTTCTGTCAGTTGAAAGGGTTACTTGAAAAACAATTTGGTTTTCAAATCACACACTTGTAATCCAATAATAGGGGTGAATATCATGCTTTATGTCATTTTCTATTCTCTAATTCCATTAGTTGGCTTACCATTGCTCCTCATACTCCTCAGCAAAATGGTACAAGTGAACGTCGGCATCAGCACATTGTAGAAACAGGTCTCTCTGTTGATTCAGGCGAGTCTTCCTCCATCTTATTGGTCTTATGCATTTCAGGCAGTAGTTTATTTCATAAATCGTATGCCCACTCCTATTTTGAAAAATAAAATTCCATTCAAATGCTTATTTGGTCGTCGCTCCGATTACAAGAAGTTGCGCATTTTTGGTTGTCAATGTTACCCATGGGTCAAACCTTATACCACAAGTAAACTTCAACCAAAATTCATGCCTTGTCTCTTTCTCGATTACTCAAGTTCCTAAAGGGTCTATAAGTGTATAGAACTTGTTACATCTCGAATCTATGTATCTAGGCATGTGGTCTTTAATGAGTGTGCTTTTCCCTTTTCTTCCTCTACCGATGTCGTTGTGCCTTCTCTATCAGTTTCAAGTGCTAACACGAGATCTTGTCACACCAGCGGTGCCTTTCATTGGATAGATACCCTCCTCTCCTACCACTATGACGAACAGTGCTCCTATAGCTCTGGCTTCACCTTCCCGACCTTTATCACCCCTCCTTGCAGCCAACGGAAATTCCTTCATCCACCACTCCTGCATCTCTGGCCCGATCCACCCGTACTCATGCTATGACTACCTAGTCTATGAATAATATTCATAGACCCAAACATCTTTACCTTACCACTAGACACCCTCTTCCTCAACCCGTAAAGCCTACATGTGTGAAATATCCCGTGGAAGAAAGGTTTAAAAGGATATTACTGCCCATATCAACAAGGTGCACCTTTCTTTTCGGGAGCCTTCCCATAAGAACTCTACAGTTAAGCATGCTTGGCTTAGAGTAATTTTGGGATGGGTAACCTTCTGGGAAGTTTTCTCAAGAAGTGTGTGAGTGAGGATAAAAATATACTGAAAATGATACATGTTGGTCTGTCAGTCATTAGTCTGATAAGGCCCCCTTTATTGTCTGGTCCAGGTGGAGGAGGAGAGACACAGTGCTTCTTGGAAGACTTAGGTTGGGGCATTACATAATGGAATCAGAGCAATTACCCAGCCGGAAGTGTGATGAGATTCATGTCACTTGGGTTTGGAAATGTGGGTTTGCAACGAAGACGTTGTGTTATGTAAGTGGAGGAGAATGTGATATCCCTTAGAAGAAAGGCTTAAAAGGATAAGATGTTACTACCCATATCAACAAGGTGCACCTTTCTTTTCGGGAGCCTTCCTATAAGAACTCCACGATTAAGCGTGATTGGCTTAGAATAATCTTGGGATGGGTCAGTGTGTGAGTGAGGACAAAAACACACTGAAAAGGATACCTTTTGGTTTATGGGGCCAGTCATTAGTCTGATAAGGCCCACTCCCCCTATTGTCTAGTCCAAGTGGAGAAAGAGAGATGCAGTACTCCCTGGCAGACCTAGGTTGGGGTGTTACAATGTGTGTCTCAGACCTTGAAGGATCCCAAGTGGTGGCATGCTATGTCTGAAGAGTTCACTGCTTCGGTTAAATATGGCACATAGGAGCTTGTTCCATTGCGCTCCACCATCAAACCCACTGGCTACAAATGGGTTTTCGTATCAAATGAAATCCTAATGGTAGTATTTCTCGCTATAAAGCACAGTTGGTGGCCAAAGGTTTTCATCAACTGCTTGGTTTTATTATAACGAGGCGTCCAGTCATGTTGTGAAACCGGTAACTATTCGAGTTGTCCTCTTCATTGCAGTTCAAAAAAATGGCCCCTTCGCTAGCTGGATGCTAACAATGCATTTCTACATGGTTGACTTCCGAAGGATGTATTCATGGTTCAACCTTTGGGTTTTGTTGATCCTAATCTTCCTTCTCATGTTTGCGCGTTAAAGAGGTATTTGTATGACTTGAAGCAAGCACCTCGTGCTTGGTATCAAGAACTAAGTGCTTGTCTTCTTCAACTCAATTTTCAGTAGTCTAAATCTGATTCCGCTCTGTTTATCTACAATTGTGATGATGTTACTCTCTATTTTTTGGTATATGTGGATGATCTCTTACTCATTGGAAGTAATTCTATTGTTATTTCTAAGGTTGTTCAGCAGCTTGATCATCGGTTTTTTTCTAAAGGATCTTAGTCCCTTACATTATTTTTTGGTGTCGAGGTGATTTCAGTTACCCGTGGGATGTTCCTCTCCTAACAAAAGTATATTCGGGATCTTCTTTCTTGCACCAAGATGGATGGTGCTAAGGCAGTGATAACTCCACTTTCCACAAAGGATCTTCTTCAACTTCAAGATGACTCTTCTCTTGGTGATCCTATTGAGTACCACTGAGTTATGGGAGCTCTCTAATATCTCTCTCTTACTCGGTCCAACACTGCCTTCCCGGTCAATAAGTTGGCCCAATTCATGCATAAACGATCTCAGCTTCATTGGACCGCTGCCAAACACGTTCTGCGATCCTTAAAGAGCACTCTTCATCATGGCATCCTCCTCAAGCGCACTGGGAATCTCACTCTTCATGGGTTCTCTAATGCATATTAGGTCAATGACAGGGATACCAGATCCTCCACCTCTTCCTATCTTATATTTTTTGGGTGATTGTCCCATTTCCTAGAGCATGCACAAGCAGTGTGTTGTGGCTTGTTCCTCCACTGAGGTGGAATATCGGGCTCTTGCTTCAGCCACCTCTAAACTTGTTTGGATTCGCTCATTGTTTAATGAACTCGGTATTCTAATTGCTAAGCCCCCACATTTATTTTATGATAATATTAGTGCTACTTAGTTGAGTCGTAATCCTATTATGCATTCACGAAAGAAGCATATTGTTATTAATCTTCATTTTGTTCGTGATCTGGTCACTAAAGGTTTGCTGCAAGTATCTCATGTTAGCACCCACAATCATCTTGCAGACCTCTTGACTAAGGCTCTATCACATTAGAAATTTCACTCTTCGTACTCCAAGATTGGTTTAATTGATCGCACACCTATCTTGAGGGGGCGTATAAAGGAAATTGTGTAGTTTTCCGGCCAACCATCGATGGTTTCTATATAACTTTTGACAGTTTCAGACAGAAAATTTTTCAAGACAAAACTGTCAACGATTCTGTGGATTGCTGAACTGCCAAGAATTTGTGCAGCTGAAGATTGACTGATATCTGATAATGCGCGATAGCCTGAGATTCTTCAGTTGCATTACTTGAATATTTGTTTGTATCTAATAGTCTATGATGTTTTGGTTTGATATTTAAATACTTTTGAATTGTAACAATTATACTTTGCACAGGTCGTATATATAGGACATCTTTACATCAATGAAATTATTTTGCATTCTCTATACTAACCCCTTGCTTTAATTAACGAACATTACCTTCTTTCCATTAATCCCTCAAAGTCTTTTCAATTTTTGGTTTTACTTAAAGTCGAGTTTAATGTCGGGATCTGTAAAGACCCAAAAAGTTAAAATGATTAAAATAATTAGGAAAAATAATAAATAAAATAATTAAATAAACAAATAAAAAGAATAGTAAAAAAATGATTAAATTAAATTAAAATTATTTATTAGTAATTAATTAATTAATTAATTAAACATTATTAAATTAAATTAATTAAATTGAGTAAAATGGTGGTTATGTGTGTGTGTGTGTATATATATATATATATATATATATATATATATGTTAAAGTAAGTGAAAGGAAAAAAAAAACAAAAAAGGAAAAGGATAAAGAAAGCTTTCTAAAGAATCCAAATTGAATTTGGATTTCAGAGAAGCTACGCCTCTCCACTCTACTTCTCTCTCTCGCCAATTCTCCCTCCTTCGTCTTCCTCCTCTCTTTCCTCATTTTCTCGGCCAATATTCGGTCGATCAAAAAACGGAAGGCACTGCTTGATTCCTAAGTCCGCCACCGACATATCTACTAGAGCAGATTTGTCGTGGGAATGACATAGGCACCACTCTTGGGGAAAGGTATATTCCTTCTATTTCCTTAATTTCTCCTTAAATCTGCCGCAAAATTGATGATCGGGTACCACCACGGGATCCTAGTCACGATCGTCATCATTTTGACTGGAGTAAATTTTTAATTTGGGTTTCCTAGGAACCACTCCAAAGTAAGAGTAGGATTTGGGGAATTAAGTAAATTAGTTATATTTGAGGGTATAATTATTTATTTGGACTTTATGGGCATAGGAAATGTTAAAATAGTATTTTATTTATGGTTGATTTAATGGAACTAGGATTTTTATTTAGGGTTCGGGTGAGCGCCACATGTATCTTTTCAAGGTCCCTGTTGGCGTAGTTCAAGAAACCAGGTAAGGGGGAATATACATTAAATCATATTTTTAAGAATTAATTAGAAAATGAAATATGTTATAAATATAAGTGTATATGTTTTTGTATGGGTTTAAAATGTCAACCGTTTAAATTATGCTTTCTAAGCCTAGGACTATTTTATTAGATACGTATATGTGAAATTGAATTGATGAAAGTGAAAGATATTTTCAAGATAATTATGTAAGAAATGAAAGGTATATTTTCAGCATATTAATGTTAAATGTAGGTTGGCTTACTTTATAAGAAATATATATGAATTTTACTACTAAATAGTATGGCATGAGTAAATAGGAATTTTGTGTGGAAATATGTTATATGTATGAGATGCAGGATATACAGGAAATGAACTGAGTATGATAGTGTTATATGAAATATGTTGCATGTGAGTGTTAATGCAACTATGGAAACAACCACAGCTGAAAAGATGTCGAGACTAAACAACCATGGCTAAAAAGATGCCGAGACTAAACAATCATCGCTGAGAAGAGGCCGAGTATTTTATGAATTAAAATGAAAATGGGAATGAAATGGAACGGAATAAAATGGAAATGAAATGTGATATGTGAACGATGCAAAATGAGAAAGAGTCATGTAAAGTGAACAATATGAAATGTCAAAGCTGAGAACATGAAAAGATGTGAACCACAAAATAATGACAAACAAAATAATGTATTATGGTATTATTAGTATTTATGCCAGTAAAACATGTTATGTTTAGGTAGGGCAAACTCTTCACCCAAGGGTTTGCTAAAGAAGGCGAGTGCACTAGTAAGTATCAGATGTAGCAGTAGGTTGCATAACGTACTAGAGCAGAAGGAAACTACTTGTATGTGCGGATAAATTTCCCTATTCTTGGGAGCTTTCGCTGGTAAACTTTTGTATGAACTGTGTGAGTACGAGATTAATCAACCACTTAAGGGCTTTTAAAAAAAAAAAAAAAAGGACGGCACCTCCATTTATTTATTGATATACCCTCACTTTTGGCGGAGGAATACCGTAGTTATAAGACAAGCAATGAGAGCTTACATATAAAAGAAAAAAAAAATTAAAGGCCTCCCAAAAACAACACCAACATCCATTCAAAATAGGACTACAAGTTCAAACAAATCTAAACAAGGACCTACTAACCAATGAAACACCCCACGCATTAAATCAAACAAAAGAAAAAAAAAACAAATATATACCAATACCAAAAGGAAACCAACTAAACATACCTCATATAAGTCGTACCTATCTTATCCAATTTATACAAACCACTGATAACTCTTAGAAGTTGACTACTATTTGTAAACAAACTATTCCTCCCCATAGCACCTTGTCGAGCCAAAGCATCTGCCACTTTATTCCCTTCTTTATACAAATGATTTATAGAAAAGTCTACTCCCTCCAATAAACCAATAAGCTGCTCCCAAAAATCCCACAAATACCACAAGGAGCACTTACTGGATCTTATCCAATTTACTACAATATTCAAATCACATTCAATATTAATACTGGTATGGCCCAAATGTTTGCAAATCTTTATTCCTTCCATCACAGCTCTCAATTTAGCTTCATTATTTGAACAAGAACCAAAATATTTTGAAAAGCCAAAAATAAAAGAACATGTGCAGTCTCTAAGGATACCACTACCACCCGCTGGCCCTGGGTTCCCCAAGCTGCTCCCATCCAAATTTAGTTTCAACCTCCCTTGCCTCTGTTTTAGCCATCTCACACCTTGCATAGTTTTATTTCTTTTATTCACAATTTGCACTTTCAGATTCTTCAATATTCGAACATCAACATAATTTAACTGAGTCATTCCTGTCATGTTCTTACTCAAAACCCCCACCTAATACTTAATGGACAGCCACACATCTATACTACTCTCCAATTTTCCCTCCATTCTAGCCACACATCTCCTTCTCTACAACCTCCAAACTACTAAACAAAAAATCAAACCCATCAATATTCCCAATTAAGAGTATCGGGAAGCCTTATTAAACCACATTTGGACTCTTTCTTTCCAACTTTGTTGCCTAAGGAAAGGTACACCTACCTCCACAAAAACCTTCCTCCATACATCAGCAGCAAGATCTCCCTTATTTAAAACATGCTCTATATCTTTTGGTTGCCTCACCTCACAACAATTACACGCCAAAGTAAGTGATACCCCCGCCCTTCTTACCTTTTCATCAACACTTAAGCACTCAAAAGTAGCTTTCTACATATAAATAACAATTTTCTTCGGTAACCATTTGTTCCAAACCCACTTTGTCCAATCAAATTTTGGAGCTCTAACTCTGATAACATCCCATGCCAACTTTATATTAAAGCAACCATCCTTTTTCGAGAGCCATAGCAGTATGTCCGAAGAGTTTCTAAGTTTTCCAAATTTTTCCATCACTTCTTCCGCTTTATTAAATCCTAGAATCCTTTGCAAATTTTCTACATCCCACGCATTATTGATAACCAAATCTTTTAATCTGATATGTGTATATGCACCATCTGGACATTTGGAAAGCAAAGGTCCCGAATCCAGAAACTTATCATACCACAATTTTACACCTTCTCTAACCTTCCAATTAGATTTACTTAATAGCTCAGGCATACACTGCAGAACTTTCGTCCAAAAAGAAGACCCAATCTATGTGGCCTGCAAAGAGCAATATGTCCTCCTTTACCATATTTAGTTTTAAAAAATTAAGCAAATAAAGAATTTTGTGTTAATAACTGCCAACCAAACTTCATGAACAAAGATCGTTGCACTTCCGAAATGTCCTTTACTCTTATGCCCCCCTCCTCCACAGGAACACACAATTTCTTCCAAGCCCTCCATTTTATATTTTCTTTTCCATCCTTAAATCCCCAGAAAAAAAAAAAAAAAAAACAAACATACCTTGTATCTTTTTTATCACCAGTTTCGGGACATTTAGAACAGCTAACAGAAGCAATAACATGCTCAAAAGCATATGTCTCAACAAAAATAGATGACCTCCTTAAGATAACAGTCTATTTTTCCAGCCCTCAACTCTATTACTGATTTTTTGAATTAAAGGGTCAAAATGATAGCCCTTTAATTTGCCATCCACTATCGGCACACCCAAATACGTAAAAGGAAATCTACCTTCAATAAAACTAGTCTCTTGAAGAATTTCTTCTTTCCTCTGAGCACCCAACTTCTTTGAGAAAAAAATAGTTGATTTATCTTTATTCACCCTTTGGCCAGTCTAGTTTTCATACTCTTTAATCACCTCCATTGACTGTCTAACAAATTTTTTACTAGCATTAGCAAATATAACAACACCATCGCGTACATTAAATGCGATATAGTAGGTGCACCACTCGGATGCGCAAACGGTAAAATCCACTTCTCAGTCAACTTTTTTTTGGATTAATTTAGAAAAAACTTCTTCCATGATGATGAAAATATACGGCGACAACGGATCCCTTTTCCGCAAGCCCCTTTTTGACTTGAAAAAACCCCTATAAGTGCCATGCATCATAACATAAAACCATGGAGTAGAAATACAATTCTGAATCAACTTACAAAACTAATCTGGAAAACTAATAACATGAAAATTTTGATCTACCACCTACCACTCCACTTGATCATACGCTTTGCTCATATCAAGCTTTAACATTATATTACCTCCTCTCACCCGCCTATGTAATAATTTTGTCATATCTTAAGCAAGCGTTATATTTTCAAAAATACTCCTCCCTTTCACTAAAGCATCTTGCTCAAAAGATATTAAATCACCCATCACCAACGATAGCTTGCCAACAAGGACTTTGGAGAAAATTTTATAGATTACGTTACAAAGGCTTATTGGCCGAAATTTATCAAAAGATTGAGGATCTTTTACTTTTGAAATAAGAACTATGTAAGAGGAACAAAAATACCGAGACAACATATCACCTTTGAAGAACTCTCTTATCGCATCCATCACATCATTTTTAATAATCTTCCAGCAGGTAATATAGAAAGAAAACCCAAACCCATCCGGTCCCGAGCTACTGTTCATAGAAGTAGAAGAAATAACTGCATAAACCTCCTCCTCAGTCAGTTCTTCCTTCAGTTGTCCTATAGAATCCTCCGAAACCACCAATTGGATAATACCATCCAGATTTGACCTTTGCACTGAATATTCTGCCTCAAGAATTGCTCAAAATAATTCACAGCCTCATCATGGACCATCTGCATATTTTCCAACACCGAACCATCAGGAAGCACCATTGAGTTCACACAAGAGTTACGCCTTCTTTGCGTAATCACCATATGGAAAAACTTTAAATTCTGATCACCATCAGTCAACCATTTCATCTTTGTTTGCTGCACCAACCTAGCCTCTTCCCTTCTATACCATACCTCCAATTCAGCCTTAGAAACAAAGAACTCTTCTTCAATTGATTTTGAGTACTATGTCTGCAGTAAATTCTCATATTTTTCCACCCTTTCCTCCAACTCTTGAATAATACCACCAACACGATCAAAAGTTTGTTTATTCCACACCCTAAACCTTTGTTTTAACCTTTTCAATTTACCCGCCAATTTATAAAATCCTAAATCCATCACAATATGTTTTCTCCAAGATGATTCAACCATTTTCAAAAAATCCTCATGCAACGTCCACATGTTCTGAAATCTAAAAGGCGCTAGCCCATACCTCTTCATACTCACACCCAGTTGTAATATAATAGGAGAATGATTTGAAGTATTTCTTTTCAACAATGATGTCTTAGCTTCACCGTATTTTACAAAAAAAAAAAAACATTATTAATTAGCACCTTGTCAAGTTTCGCCCAACTTCTCGCCAATCCTTGATGGTCATTACACCATGAAAATTGACTTCATTCGAATCTGAGGTCCAATAATCCACATCTATTAATACAACCATTGAATTTAGTCATAGACAAACCCAAGCAAGGTCGACCTCCCACCTTTTCCTCATCTGACCGAATTACATTAAAATCTTTTATAACAACCCAAGTCACATCAAAACTCAACATCCCCTGAAGTTGTTCCCATAATTCTCTTCTCTCAATATGATAACATTTAGCATATACAAAAGTAAAAAAGCAGAGAGTCTCTATCCTCTGTTAATAAAACTGTCAAACATTGATTTGAAGCACCCACCCAGTCAACTTGAACATCATCTTTCCAGAACAGTCAAATCTTCCCACCTTCCTCTACATTAGAACAAAAGTTAGTAAATTACAAATACATCGTCCACCTTCGTATCTTCTTTACATCTTGAAAAGGTTCAGAAATAGCCAAATCGAAACTTTCTGATCTTTCACAATTTGTTTCAATCTTCTCTTTGACGTGCTCAACCCTCTTACATTCAAACATAAATTTGTCAATCATAAGTTCAATTTTTGAGGCACTGCCTTAGCCCTCTTAGACTTTCTCACTTGCCCATCATCTTTATTCCTTCTTTCCGATCCACCCACTGTCACATTACGTAGATCAGAGTAATATTCTTTTTGAGTACAATGCAAACCTCCATATCTCCCTCAAATAACACATCATAATTATCCCTACACACCACACCCTCCTCATCCCCCTCTCTCTCATCCACCAAAAACACTTCCCTATCCTTATCCTTTTCAACTTCCCCCCCCCCCCCCTTCATAAAAAACTCTAATTTCCTAGGCAGTCCTAGAACAACCTCCCAATTCTACCTGCACCCTTAACATCCCTGACTTATGATCTTGAAAACATTTGGTTTTCTCTCCACTATTCTTCTCTACCAAATTAACTTCATCCACTTTTTGAGTACCCACATTACTAACCTCATTCACAACTTCTTTATTTTTCTCATTCACATTCGAAGGACCACTCACGTCTCCATCCTTCTTCTCCTCCACCCTCTGATCCTAAATCTGCAAAACAGGACCTTCCTTTTCAACTATCATATTTTATTTTCTACACACTTCTTTCCAAACCATCTCATCTCCCTCCTTTCTCATACCTACCTTCCTTTTATCCTTAGGCTTAACTCCAAACCGGCATACCACATCAGTGTGACCTTACCTACAACATTTATTACAATAGAAATCCCTCTTCTCATATATTACCCTTTGCCAACTCTGATTTTGTCCTACCACCAACGGAAAACCCTTCACAGGATCCTTCTGCAAATCCACTTTAACACATAATCTTGCACCAGTGGCTCATGTTTTATATAATGTGGCATTATCCGTCCCCAAAAATCTACCAAATCTAGTGGTCAAATTCTATAAACAGCCCATTCTATATAAATATAAAGGTAGACCTGGTAAGAAAATCCACTGAGGTGCGATCGATGGCTCCTTGTTGACATCAAAATTCACAGATCAATTAAAGCCGAAATTGACACCCTGCCACCCATCTTCTTTCTCGTACCCATGCATGAATGTGGTCCTTTTCATTTACCAAATGCAACAAAATATGATAGTTGTCCATAAAGCTTATCATTGGAACTTCAAAGAGATCTTAAGATTGGATAATATGCCTCTGAAGGACATCGATAGACGGCCTTGCAGAAAGAAATTTAAGCACTAACGCAAACTTTAGATCCTTAGTAGCCTTTTCCATCTCCACATCCAAGAAAACGAAACCTAATTCCCCATTAATCAGTTCCGGTTTCCTCAAAGGGATTTTGAATTTTGAAGATAGAATTGGCCTCTTCAAAGCTTCCGCAAACGATTTTCCCCCAGCGAAACTTTCCCCCTTTTCGACCTTATCATCCTCTAAACCACTCCTCGCAACTCGTAAACTAGTGTCAACACCTCCCATCAACCCTTCGATAATAGCTACCGTAGACGGCGCAACCATGGCAAGTGGTAACCTATTTTCCATATTGAACACCAAAAAAATAAATAAATAAATAAATAAAATAAAAAACCAACCTTTTGTGAATAGAGATGTCGCCTGCAAAGTCCTCAGTGTGCGGTGTCCCTTCCCGTAAACACCGTTGGAATATGTCTTTGCCGTCACCGTATGTCACCGTCAAAGGTTCGTCGTCGCTGTTTCGTCATTGTCGTCGTCTTAGTTTCTCGCAGCCCTACTTCTCCTATTCGCTTCTCCACAATCGAGCATTGCCTCGCCGTTGCAAATTTCGTCACCACCGCCGACTGTAACTAGGGTTCCCAGTGCCTTAACTCTGCTGCGAAACCCCCTGAAACCTCTCTCGGCTCTCTTTGCCCATTGTAGATCCAGAGAGATGAGAGCCCCTGCAATTTCGGAGACGAACGTCACTGCTAGATGACGCCGGAGACGAGACGCGGAAGAAACACCACTGCTGCTCTCAAATGAGAGCCGCTGCAACGCCAGAGACGAACGCCGCTGCAAACGTCGAAGACGAACGCCGCTGCTAGAAAATGCCGGAGACGAGACACGGAAGAAATGCCGCTACTGCTCTCAGCCCTTCTTCCCTACTGCGAAACCCCTCTCTGCTCTCGTCGTCGTTGCAGAAACAGCAGAGCTGAGGCAGTTGGGCACCGCTGGTGCGGCTTAGTTGCGGCGGCAGCAGCGGCCACTCCTCACTCCTATCATTTGAGGGCTTATTGAGTAAGGTGAGTGTCCATGTATGCTTCAGTTATGACCTTTGGGTTACCTAATATATCAAAGTAGAAGGGTGCTACTTGTATGGGCGGGTAATCACTCCTATCCTTAGGTAATCTCGTGGATAAAATATCTTACATGTGTTTGAGTAGGATTAGAAAATGATTTCAGAAATTATGTTAATGATTTGCAAATGATAAATAATATGTTATATACAAACCTCATATTGGTCACACGCTATTTTAATATATTATTTTTTCCCTCACTGAAATGTATCTCACCCAAATGCAAATCTATCTTTTTCAGGACCTCTATGAGATCGAGCTTAGAGAGCTCGAGGTTATTATAGCATTTTTGGATTATAAAAAGAAAAAGGGTATAATTTTGATGATATTTTGGGATGTACATATTTTATGTTTTATGCTTTATGTTTTAAGTCTTCTAAGAAATAAATAGTTGTGAATACTGAAAGTTGTAGATTAAATTTTTTTTTTTTTTTTTTGGAGATATATGTATATGTGGATATAAGTGGATGTATAGTTTGTTTTGAATATAGTTAGAAACTCTGGTATTTTATTATTGAAAGATTATAATTATGTTTTCCGCTGCGTGATTGAATTGAATATCAGGTTAAGATGAATTAATGATGTGGCATCTGGGTCCCACGACGCGGGTTCGAGGCGCCACGAAGCATGTTTATTCAGAATAATGCACCGGGCTTGTTATCAAGTTCGGGGCATTACAAGATCTCTGTTAGGTCACATCAATATTTTAATTCATATAATCATTATAATTTAATTTTAATTAAAAATTATGTATAAAATGAATGATTTAATTTGTAAAAATTAATTTTAGATATTAAAACGTTTCTTACAACATATTATCAAAATAATTGAAGATTATAGAATTTTTGTTTTAATTTTTTCAATATGAGTTAAAAACTAATAACAAATTTTTTTAGAAAATAATAACATGAATAAAATATTTTCATATTTGTTTCATACCAAATTGAATCTTACATTTGTGCATATATAATAAAATAAAATTTTCAAAAAAAATATTCATACACAGTATCCATGTATGTTAATAAAAAAAATTGTAATTCAATCAAAAAAAATCATTGATTCAAACCTGTCAATCCAATTCAAATCTGACTTAAATTCAAGTTTAAAAATCCACCTGTCTACTTTGAATGCCTCTCAAATAAAAAATACACATGCTATAGTTTGGAGTGAATTTGAAGATTGCCAACTGTCATATGGGGTGAGGGCTGTGTTAAAATGATTGTTGGGCCTATATATTTAGGAAAAATCTCAGCCGTTCGTTAGGCATACTTCAAAGCCAACAGCCGCCGTTCGATCTAGCCGCGCACCAACGGCCGCTCTCTGCATACTGCAATTAAATGCATGAAATTCTTCACCTCCACGTTTCTACCTCCATCCTTATCTTCTGCTTTCGCGGGCCGCACGGTTTTCTTCTCTTGTGCTACGCTGCTACTGTATTGAGCTTGTGATTCCTCAATCTCCCTTCAACTGAATCGTAGGTGAGTTGGAGTTCTTCATGTTGCTCTGTAGCTTCTTGATCTTTTTTGGTACTGGAGAATCCCAGTCTGAAGTGATTTGGTTCAAGTTCTTGGTATGGGTTTGGGGAATTTGATATTTGTGATTCTCTGTTAATTATATATCTTGAGAGTCTATGTTACTGTTTGATCTTGGAATAATCGGGTGTCGGATTTTTTCCCCCGTTAGTGAGCGGGAGAACTGCAATTCAATCTCTTGATTGGAGATGAGTTTTTGATGTTGTACCCAGTTTCAATTTTAAATTTTGAGTTTGGGTTCTTATATTTTGGAGTGTTTCCAACCATGATTTATGAAGTGGGGAAGTGCTTGGTTTAAAAGATTTTTTTTTTTTTGGGTTTTGAATAAATGGAGTGGAGAAATTACTGATAGGAATGAATAACCGGTGGGACATCATTCTCTTGCCATTTTTTCCATCCACATGATTTAAGCTATCAAATCTTGGGTCAAATTTATGAGAGGAAAGGCCATGAAAAAGCCCCCTTGTCATGAACTCCTGCAATCTCTATCTTGGTTCGAGTGTTAATACTTGTGGTTAAATATGCTCACCAGGGCATGCGATGTCTGAGTGAGATATGAGCGCACATCCTTGTTCAAATTTCACTCTTTCAAAAATTTAGCAGGCCAATGTGACCTGTACACTTTGGCTGGTGTAATTGGTGCATGGGGAAAAAGCCATTTTTCAGCTTAATGTCGTACGTAAAACCATCTTTTTGCCATCAATATGATGGCATTTCATATGTTGTGGAAGAAGTGTTGAAATTGATGAAATGAGATTAATTCATAAACAATAATTTCTGATATCATGTTTTCTCAATCTTAATTTTAATTACTTCTTTTGAAAAATAATTTTTTTTTGGTACTAATTTTTTTTTTAAAAAAAAAAGACAGAACAAAACAAGAAACAAAAAACAAAGGGCTCAGCTCAAAGACAATACTTTTGGATTTCATGTTTTTTTGAGTTTAAAGTTTTAATACTAGCTAGCTAAAAAGTGTGCGGGGCTATGTCTTTTGACAATTTAAACCTTTCATTGCTAGCAGAAAACCTATGCAATGATTTTGGTATCAAAAACGTAATGGAAGATTTCATGTCAAAACAAATGCAATCAGTGGTAAAAGTAATTGAAATTGCAATCTGTTTCCAGATGACAGAATCTTCTATTTTAACAAACGTTGCACCCTTTGAAAAAGAAAAGCAGAACAAATTTTCACAAGATATAACTTTATGCAATAAGCTTTATGCAATAAGCATCCATGGCCAACTGTATTCTTGTCAGCAGTCCTATCTCACATAATATCCTTGGAATAATAAAAAGGTTATATTGGTTAAAGGTGTTGGCTTATCTTGCTTGTTTCTTATTTTGTTTTAAGTTTATGGTTTTTTCCCCATTAGTCCAAAAAATTGTATGGTCATGCATGAAATAATTACTGAATTTCTTTCTTTTTTAAGCTATTAGGCTTGCTTCTGTTTGTATTTTGAAATGAAAGTGTTTAAAATTTCCCTCCAAATGTCATAGTAAGTAGTGTATCATGCTCGCCTTAGACCCTTGATATAGCATGGAAGCCTTGTCACTGTTTGTTGCATTTTTGCTTCTATATAGGTTTTCTTTTAAATTTATTTGTTCAAAATGCTCCTTTTTATTTTTGTCAACTTTGGAATTCTATTATGGTTTCTTCCTCAAATTCGCTAAAATGCACAGTTTGAGCTTGATTTGTGGATTTACCAAGTCTAATTAATTGATTATTTGTGGCAGAATTGAGAGCGTTGTATTGGAATTCCCCTAACTGACAAAGGATTGCTCTAGTGTGTTTGGTGATCGGAAACGTCTTCCTAGTTGGAAATATTGTTGTGGAGATGATTACATATGAGCAAGATTCAGATGTTGCTCAATGGGGTCGTCATCTTTTTGATATTGACCCAATTTGCAGTTCTGGGTGTATTAATGACACCATGCAGCATGATGCTGACACCTATCATGAACAATATTTTATAGATCATAACAATTCAGAATCTACTAATGTAGAGAACGATGAGATTATTGCAAATACCCTTCAGGAAGACTTTGCACAACTGGCAGTTATAGAAGCATCTGCATCTTCTCCCACAGGAGAAGAACCTGTGCAACTACCCATTTTTGCACAAGATTGGCCAAGTCCTTCAATGTTGAACTATCATCCTGGTACTTGGAACTTGTTTATTTCGTGATTGGTTTGATCTCCCAGTTACTGTCACTATACCTACCTAGGATATATCTTTCAAAATATACAGGCCATGGTGATGTCCAGGAAGAGGCTGATGATATGGAGATGCCCTTTAGTTCATGTTCCAGTCCAGGAGAAACATCATATGATGGAGAGGAGTATTCATATCCCATGGAATTAAGTGATGAATATGTACTTGATGGTGAAGTAGGCAAGATACTAAACCAAACCGTTCCTGTGCCTGTAAGTGAAGTCTTATTTGGATTACAATTATTATCTATGGAAGTTGTTGTATTACATTACACACACGTACAAACACATATACACACAACTAAACCCTGGGATGCATGCTCTACTGCCCTCAAATTTCCTATTATTTTGAAAAAAAAATGTAAAATTCTAAAGATGTTTAGGAATTCAAAGTTGATATTAGTTTATCAATGCATAGGTTTTGGAAAATATTGGACTTATGGAGATATCTTAGGAATTCAAAATTGAAATTAGTTTTTCAAATTATGTACGAATCCAAGATATTGTTATTAAATGATAGTTTGTGATGTCAAGGGTTTTTCTAGAATACGAGGAGAAAATGATAGTTAAAAGCTGCTTCCTCTTCCCTTAACTGTGTTTGTTGTGTCTGTGGGCTTATTTCTGTATTGAACCTCATTTATCACCTTTTTGCATTAGAATTCTAGTGCAACTATATAATAACATGTGTGGGCTGCTTTCTTATTTGTTGGTGACCTGTGGATGAGATGTTGACAAAGTGACGCTTGTGAATCAAACATGATATTTGAGAGCTACAAGCATCTCATGTTGTTTTTGTTGGAATTGGTGTAATTCTAAGAGGGGGGTGAATTGGGTATTTAAAAATTCTGCCAAAGTTAGGTTCAAATTCACGAACAGTATTGCACAACCTAGGGTCTTTCTATGCAAACAGAAATACCACTAATATAAAACTGAGCAAATAATCAAAACAACTATAGCAAGCTCAGTATTCCCCAAATAAATATGTATGCAGATGTTTAAAGCAATTAAAACATTCACAGTAGTTCAAGTACTAGCATACATGTGCAGAATCAAAAGTACGGAAATTAAATAGAGATCCAACACAAAATATGTTATCGGGGTTCGACCAGTACTGCCTACGTCGCCGCCTCAACCTTACAAGTAAGAGGATTCCACTAATTGCTCACTTCACGGGTAGAGCGACACCGTTTACAACACCTTACCAGGATGTGCACCTAGTTCTCTTAACTGGGTCCGAAACAGTCCAGGTGTTCTCCTAACCGAGTTAGAGCAATTTCAGGACTATTCATAGGGCTAGTCTCTCTCTTCTGACAACTTGTCGGGAATACAATAGATAATCAATAATTTTTGTGTACAAGTAAATGTGCTTCTAAACTAAGCAGATGATGTACAACAGTATGCTCAATACGCTCACGTATGATGGTATATTAATCTCAAGTGAGATCTTGGTTAGTCAGTATATCAACTCACAAACAATATGTGTTTGTAAATGTATATGTGTGAGTAAGCGAGACTTTTAATCCAAGTTAATATATTCACAATATGAATAGTCAAAGAGTCTCTGTAACCCTAAGCAAATATTACAATAGTATTTTTCAAATATCAAGCACAATGGATATTAGAGTTTAAGCTTGCTAAAAATATTTTTATCAAAACACAAAGTAAGCTTATGAAACTTGCAATAGGGATGCAAGTTCTTAAGCAAATGAAGAGTTTTTCCCAATCAAATATTTATATGTAAAATACAATGGGAAAAATTTTAAGCTACTATCCAAAATCAATAATCAACAAATGCAAGTATGGAAGAGAGTTAAGCTTCTGAAATGAATGGGAAGAACAAAATGATCTCTCTCAAAAATATGTAATTAAATGAGTATGGAAAAGAGATTTTTGGCAATATGCTTGTAAAAGGTGGGAGTATAAAAGATTTAGCCCAATAAAATTTTCAGAGAAAAATTTGCTAATTAATATGCTAATCTCCTTCTAATTAGTACAAATGAGGGAGTATATATAAGATTCCCACAAATTATGATCGTAGGGGACAACAAAGGTATTTTGGAAATTGTTTAATTATGTTCAATGAAAATTAACTCTGTTTAATTGCGGTAAAATTTGACCAATCCGAGAGTTTCGATCGACCTTATCCAACATTCAGTCGACCACTTTACTAAGTTCAGTCGACCAAGACAATTTTGAACTGTAGGTTTGGTCGACGTCTCAGGGCAATTTCGAACCCTTTGTAGGTTCGCTTGAACATGGCTTAGGTTCGATTGACCGCTCATATGGTTCGGTCGACCAAGGCTAATTTGTACATATTTGGTCGACCAAGTTGTTTGGGTGTCAGACACTTTATGGTTCGGTCGACTGAGGTAGGTGTGTTCAATTCAGAATGGTCGACTAAAGGAAGTCAAAATGTTGACTTCTGACCAGTTCGGTCGATCAAGTCAATTTGTGCATGGTGGGTTCGGTCGACTGAGCCAAGTCAAACTTTGACTTCGAACTTTGAGTGTGTTCGGTTGACCAAGGGCTATAACACATAAACTAGTCGGTCGACCGAGACTTTTAATTAAACCTAAAAACGCAACGTCGGTCGACCATAACCAATTTAAACCTTTTTTTTATGAATTTTAGATTTTAATAAAAAAGGTTTTGAGTTTAGGTTGAGTCCCCTAAGGTCAGGTTTGGATTCCTACGGTCAAACTATGGTCATTTGAGCTCATTCATCCCATCATGCATGCAATGCAATTATTACAGTTTATAATATTACAGGCCCAAAATATAAAACAAAATGAATTTACAATATAGAACAAATGTCTTCTCCTTCTTCTTTTGCTCCTCTGATTTGTCATAGAATATGCCGGATGATATGGTCTTTTTGTTCCTCCTGACTTCCATCTCTTCCTTATATGTGCGCTAAAATATTAGCCAGCTCAAGTGCTGAATACACACATAAGTATCTTGCAGTTTGTCATTATCAAAATCAGGGATTGGACTAAAAAAGTCAACAGTTTTATCTCAAAACAATGAGTTCTTAGACTCTTGTGTATGAATATTTTTTTCTTAACTTTCTAGTTTGAAAATACATGGTATATGATTATTGCATGCATAATGTTAACGTGCCAAGGAGCATGATGTTAATTGATACTATGACACTATTCTGTGCAAGTGTATATTTGTTCATTGATAATATCCAACACAAAAAAACGAACACAAATAGCTAGATTAGATGCATTCCAAAATCCTGGTAAGAAAGTTGTATGAACCAACCATTAGTTGCTCACTTTCTCCTAATAGCATTTGTATAATATAATGAACTTGTCAGATACTCTATAATGTCATGTATTGACTAGAGTAAAACCAACCATTAGCTGCTCACTTGCTCCTAATAATATTTGTATAATGGATATGTCAGATACTCCACAATGTCATATCTTGACTAGAGTGAAATAAACAATCATGTAGGGGCCTAGGATATCTGGATTGGACCTAGACCATCCATGAGAAAGCCTTGTGATAGTAATATGCTTTTTTGGCGTAGCAAGATGAACCTATCCAATCACACCGCATTGTTTTCATGACCTATAGATAATTCCAAATTACTGGTTGATTGTGTTATGACCTGCCTAAAACTATCATTGGTTTTTGCAGCATGTGCCAAGGATCAATGGGGAAATACCTTCAATTGATGAAGCTACATCAGATCATCAAAGGCTGTTAGACAGGTACTATCCTTAGTAGGATTATGCACATTTTAGAATGATGGAGATAAGACATGAGATACAGGTGCAATATGACACAAACCCATGGACATATATAAGAAAAGTTGGACACGATATGGTCGGGTCATGGCAGTAAATAAGTATATATTTTATCTGGAAAACATAGAGATTCAATTTTTTTATATGACATTACATGGGGGAAAAAAGTCCAATAAATATGCATATGCTTGTTTAACTTCCTCTTCTTCCTATAGAAATTCTTGATATGCTTTTACTATAGTAATAAAAGCCAAGTTTGATATCTTTTAGACATACCATTATTGTAGTATTACAATTTTATTTTTTATTGATAAAATTTAAAAAAAAAAAAAAAAAAAGGCATGTTCTATGAGCCATTTTTTTTGCCCGAAAGAGCATTTTAGAGAGGTCAAATAAGTCTTAAAAGTTGAAAATATATATTCCGAAGAGTGGAGATGTGTGAAAGAGTCCAACGAATATTCGTATGCTTGTTCATCGTCCTCTTCTTCCTATAGAAATTCTTGATATGCTTATCCTATGGTAAAAGAAGTTAAATTTTGATCAATTTTAGGCATTCCATTATTGTAGTTTTATAATTTTATTTTTTATTGATAAAGCAAAAGAGAAGTTATATTCTTTGAGCCATTTTTTTTGCCCAAAAAGAGCATTGTAGAGAGGTCAAATAAGTCTTAAAAGTTGAAAATATATATTTCGAATTTTGGAGATGTGTGAAAGTGTTAAAAATGTGTTCGAGGAATACACAGGAGGTTTCTGCATCCAACATGAAAATGGTATTGTTAAGGACCCTTTACTAAGTACTGTGATAGATAAGAGATTTTTTTATATGAAAATAGTTATGCAAATTTACTTAACAGTGTAGTCAAGTAGGACTCTACATAACGGCACATCCCCCCCCCCCCCCCCCTTCCACAAGGTAAAAAAATATCCCAAAAAAGGTAAGATCAAGACTCCTCAATCTTCATGGTGGTGTAAATTCATTTTGACATCAGCAGTCATTTTAGCAGCCATTATGCATAATGAATTTGTGGGCTAATTTTATCTGAATGCCAGCTAGCACACACTACATCCATTTTGTTCCAAGGTTGTTATGTAGTGTGCCACCATCATCCCAATGATGATAAATTAGTGAGAAAATTATATATGTAATTCCCAAGAAAAGCAGGTTTCTGAAAATATTGATTTTGTGCTAATTGACCATGTGAATTCTGAATTTAGTTTGCATATGGATGAAATTGACAGCTTACTTACCCCCCCTGTTGAGCTTGATTTGACTTTCTGATGAATTTTTTCAAAAAAGGAGGGCGAAGAAGAACCTGATAGAGATTGTGAAATATATTGTCTATTCCTCTCCTAACCTTAACTATGTGCATTATATTATTTGCGCGCACCTATAGGTAACTAGATATTCTTATGACCGCTTATACTAAACAAAATTTTACACAATCAATATATATGGATTTTGACTGGGTGTGATTCATTTATTTATCAATCTTGTTCATTGAGTCATGCTTCATGAATGATCAACATTCCAAAATCTGAAGTATCCTTTCTGGACAGACATGTATCATTGTGTGTGTGGAATATGTGTTGGACTTCTCTTTTGTTGAATACTTGAGGATAAAATTGGTAATAGGAATAAATTCCTTGCTCATAGAAAGTTCCAACAAAGCTTTTTCTTTTTTATTTTTTAATCTTTTTTCTTGAGTTGCATGCTTGTTTATTCAAGTGGATGATCTAGTTACCCTTAACAATTAAATAAGAAAAAAATTTATCTTTTTTTTTTTTTTTCTTATTTTCATTTTATTTTTATGTGGAGTTTGCAAATCAGAAACTTTTTCATATTTCCTATCCAAAAATCCAAAAGAAAATTAAGTCTACATATTTGATAATCAAACCATGTCCTTTTTTTCCTAGTAGACGGATTTAGCACCAAAGGGGTCACTTGGTATCACCATAAAAAAATTATGAAGAAGAAAACTAAAAACGGAACATAGAAAGAAAAACTGAAAACCCAAAATTAGCATCTGGTTAATATTTTCAAAACTCAAATAAATTAAAAACCTAATTGAAGTTATTTTCATTTTTGTCTTTGAATCGTAGAAGAATTACAAAAAATATGAGTAAAATATTTAAAATGCAAGAGAATAAAAATTAGTAATATTATAATAAAATTAAAAATGAATTATAATTATTTTACTATTATATTTTAAACTCAATTTTACTGATACAAGAACAATCCTAACTGAAAATTGGTAAAAAATAATTTTGGAATGAATTTTATTATTTTTCTAAATTCTAAAAAATTTATGGATTTTAGTTTATTTTGCACTCACATGGTCATTTAATTTTATTTTAATTAAAAATTTTGTACTCAATGAATGATTTAATCCCCAAAAGTGAGTTATGGATGTTATAAGTATTAGCAACAGGCACAACAACTAAAAGCCATAAAATCTATTTTTCAGTTTTTGCGGAGACAACTTAAACAAAAACTAGAAATGTAAAGAAATGTGTTAACCGTTTTTTTCATTGTACAACTATGAAAACAGAAAACATAAAACAAAAATCATGCCAAACAGTCCTTAAGCATTCTGGCATCTAACTCATGCCACAGTCCTGGTAGCATATGTCATGCCAACTGGTATTGAACAGCCAATGGATGCAAAAGTTTTAATTGTTGATTTTTCAATTTTCTTGCGGGAACTTGAACTGTTTCACTAGTTTAATTTAGAGTTTTATTCATGGTCATTTATGTTCTGTGATATTTTGAATCTTAGCTGTATTTTGATAATACTGGAACTTCAAATGTTTTTCAATTTTTTTTATTGGTAATGTAGAACTTGATGCATTATTATTGTTAGATTACCACTTTATCTAAAAGCTTAAGCTATTAGGTTGTGGCCAACAATGTATATCAAGCTTTAACACTCCTCCGCATGTGTAATCCAATAGCACATGGAGAGATAAACACACGATAATAATACCCATCACAGGGAATGGAGAAATTTTTTAAACATCACACAGAAAATGCAGGCAATGAGACAAGAACCCAAGACCTCCTGGAAACCAGCTCTATTCCGTGTTAGATTTTCACTTTTCCTAAAAGCTTAAGTTGCTAGGTTGTGGGCTAACAATGTATATCAAGCTTTAATAGTAACTATTATTATTATTTTGGTAAGAACTAAGAAGTAAGCTTCATTAAAACCAAAGGGGAACCAAATACAAGAGTTTGTAAATTACTGCTCAACAAAAACAACCAATAACAACAACTATAACTACTTCAGTAAAACTAACTTCGCCTCACTTCACCAATGAGTTTCATATCTTCCAAACATGATAAAAAACGTAGTAGCCCATACTTGCTTATTTAACCTCTCTTTCTTTGAATTTCCAGGACTCTTTAGATTCATCAAGTTTGTATCCCAGCAAGCATCATCACCTTGAATTTAATCCAAGAGTTTGTAAATTACTGCTGAACAAAAACAACCAATAACAACAGCTAAACTACTTCAGTATAACTAACTTCACCTCACTTTCAATTTGGATTACAGTGGTACTCAGATTGGGGGAATTATTAGCATACACCAATGAGTTTCAAATCTACCAAACATGAGAAAAAACGTAGTAGCCCATACTTGCTTAGCTAACCTCTCTTTCTTTGAATTTCCATGACTCTTTAGATTCATCAAATTTGTATCCCAGCACACATCAGCACCTTGAATTTTCAACTTGGAACAACTTTTGAGCGAAGTGTTGAGAATAGAGCATTCAAAGAACAGATGATTACGAGTCTCTATCTCCTTCATGCACAATCTGCAAGTATCATCACTGAGTTTTCCCCAGGCTTTCAATTTATCAAGAGTTGGCAGCCTATTTAGAATAGCAAACCATAAGATGAAAGAATGTCTAGGAATAGCATTTTTGAACCAAACAATTTGAGCCCAATCTTTCTTACTGGATTTCTCACTCAATGCTTATAAGCTGAAGCAAAGGAGAAAAACCCAGAAGTTGCTGGAATCCATCTTACAGAATTAGATAACGGATGATTTGGATTGAAATTAATATGACTTACTAAATCCCTATCAATGCTGGATTTTCTCCTTGGTCAATTCCAATCATCTCCTTGAATGAATTTATCAAGAGTATCAACACTTGGTATACCAAGATCATGCTGCAACTGAGTTCCATAATACAAACTAAGTGAACTATGCAAATGCCACTTATCATGAAGGAGATAGATATTAGAGCCAGACCCAACCTTACAAGAAATAAGAGGTTAGACCATGGATTTAATTCTGAGAATTTTCCTCCAAAACGAAGTGTCTTCTGCAGATTCCTTATTTTCCCAAAAATATCTTCCTTTAATTTTATAAGCATGAAATCAGATCACCCAAAGGAATTGCTTTGACAAATAGATACGGCAACAAGCTTCATTAGTGTCACCAGTGTTAGCACCAGAGGAGCCCATGGATGGGTTTGATACACATGGGTGAACACTAACTTGACCCAAAAGTTTAAGTCTATTGGGTCTTGGGTCCAACCATGTATATCAACACCAATCATCCACTCAAATTTTCCAATGTGGAACAAGCTCACAAGTGGAATTCTCAACAATCTATCTCTCCCTTGTGAGTTTCAACTGCTCCCCCTTGAACGGAAATTGTCTCCCTTATGGGAGTAAGCCCAATTCCCCAACAGTTGTTCAAGTAGGCCTTACCACTGGTATCTTATGTGCCTCAGATTGCATTCCGCGTGCCTCCGAACCAATCCTACCTCTCACGTATTGACCCTATTTGGTTCCATCCCAGGCCTAGATGATCCTTTTTGGGCTCGGTCATACACTTGGTCTTCCAACTGTTAGCACGTCAAGAGAATTAGCTTCACGTCTCGACTTTATGCTCTTGTTCGCCCCGAGTTACAAACCATCGGCTCTGATACCACTTGTTAGCACCGGAGGAGCCCATGGGTGGGTTTGATACACATGGTTGAATACCAGCTTGACCCAAAAGCTTAAGCCTATTGGGTCTTGGGTCCAACCATGTATATAAGCACCCATCATCCACTCAAATTTTTCAATGTGGGACAAGCTCACAAGTGGAATTCTCAACAAAGCCCATATTCAAAGAGTAACTTTAACCCTAAACTCCTTCATCAGTAGGTTTACAAACTTCTTTCCACTTGACCTTGCAAGAACTTGTGTTCCAGTAATTGCCTTGACATAGAAAAGCTTTGAGTCTTGACTCAAGCTCTTTAATAATAAACATAGGCAAAATAATAGCAGAGGACAGATAAAGCGGAATATGCGGAAAAACAGCTTTGATGAGTTGTAACCTACCAGAATAAGAGAGAAGTTTGGAAGTTCAATTATTAATTCTTCCAGAAAACATCTCTAAAAGAACTTTACAATCAGATCTGTTGATTCTTTTGGATGATAATGGAAGACCTAAATGTCTCACTGGCAGTTTTCCAAAGGAGAAGCCAAGAATATGGGCAATATCCTGAGCTTCATTCTCCTTTAACCCTCAATAAAAAAGAATACCTATTTTGATGGTTACATTTCAATCCTTTAATTTTATAGAAATTTGAAGGATATGATGAATGTAGACAGAAGAATTCTTGTCTCCACTAGACAGGACCAACAAGTCATTTGAAAAACATAGGTTGATAAGATTTAGGCTCCTACACCTTGGATGGAAAGATAATTGACCTTTCTCAGCAGAAAACTTCAGCAATTTAGATAATATTTCAACTTCAGCAATTCAGATAATATTTCCATCATCATAACAAAAAATATGGGGAAATGGCGTCCCCTTGTCTGATTCGCTTCTTCCCTTTAAAGAAGCCTTCTGGTCTGCCATTAATGAGACCCGAGAAGCAAGGAGTTGTTATGCATTTCTTCACCCAATCAAGAAAGATACTAGGAGTATCCATACACTTCAACAGTTTGATAATAGCCTCCCAATGGACAGAGTCAAAAGCCTTCATCAAATCCACTTTCAAAGCAATTCTCCAGGCTTGTTATTCAGATGATATTTGTTTAACAACTCATGTGCTAAAAGGCAATTTTCATGAATAGATCTGCCCTTAACGAAAGCAGCTTGATTAGAAATCACAAAATCTCCAATACAATTTTTCAATCTGTTAGGTAGAATTTTAGTAATACCCTTGTAAAGAAGATTACAACAAGATATAGGCGTGGCTAGCTTGAATAGGACTTTAGGAAAATTTCATGAATAGATCTGCCCTTAATGAAAGCAGCTTGATTAGAGCTCACAAAATCTCCAATACAATTCTTCAATCTGTTAGGTAGAATTTTAGTAATACCCTTGTAAAGAAGATTACAACAAGCTATAGGCGTGAAATGCTAGCTTGAATAGGACTTTTGATCTTTGGAACTAATGTAAGAAATATGGCATGGACTTGCTTTAACATACTATCTTGAAAAAATATATTGAAAAAAAAAAGTGGCTGCAGAACTGACTTCTTTACCAATAATAGGCCAACAGGTTTTAAAGAATTTAGCACTGAATCCATCTGGGTCAGGACATTTGTCATCAGAGAATGAAAAGAAAATATCTTTGATTTCCTTAGCTGAGGTAGGCTAACCAAACATTTCCTTTTGATCAGAGTTCCAAGAAAAATTTATAATATCCTTGAGATAATCCCAAGTGTATTTCTAGACATTATCATTAGTTTTCCTGAATAGATTCTTGTAGAAAAATTAGAATTTCAGATACAATATCAGAATTTGAATCTAATCTTTTTCCATCAGAAGAAATCAAGTACCTTATTTGAGACATTGTTCTTTTGTCAACTTGCTGTTTCTATCTCACAGCTTTATCCAAATTTCTCAGGCTCTCTGTTTGAGGATGTCTTCATCAGCATTTTGAAGGCTAATAAAATCATTCAGTTTACTATTAGCTACTTCAGGGTTAATGTTTCAAGAAAGTAAACCCTTTTGGGCTATGTGTATATCCTCCCTTACAGCATTTAGTCTGCTATGAATTCTATTAGAGTGCATTTTGTGGAAGATTCTAAATTTTTCTTTCAGCTTCTTGAGTTTCTGAGTGAGAGAGTACATAGGGGAACCATTTACTATGATATTCCAGGCCTGTGCAACCACTGACAGAAATTTATCATGTCTTGTCCAACAGTTTAGAAATCTGGAAGGAGCTTTAATGACAGAGAACTTAACAAAAAAGCAGATTAACCATAGCAGGAGAGTGATCTGAAATTCCAGGAGATAAGAGTTCAATCTGAGCATTCTGGAAACCTTCACCGGCTTTATTAGAAAATAGGACTCTGTCGAAGTTTCTTTGCAATAAAACCAATTCCCTTCTATTGGACCAAGTAAAAAGAGGACCAATATCAAGGAAATCCTCCAAACCAGCATTAAACATAAAATTCTGAACTCTTTCATATTGTTAATGCTGCTAGCTGATAGATCTATACTACTTTCCTCCACATTTTTGATAGTGTTGAAGTCCCCCATAAATATCCAAGGAATATCAATAACAGACTGAGAAAAATCTTGAAGAGAATGCCAAAGATCCATCCTTTGCGGCCCAGAATACAACCATATAACATAATAATCCCACCATCAATATGATCAAAATTGTTAGAAGAGAAATATATTTCCAATGCTTCTTAACTTCTTTACTTCGTGATAATTGTGAAAAAAATCCAGCTCTTATTTGATTTCTTTGAAACAGTAGCAAACCTACGATGATTCAAAAATCCCAATCACTTGCAGCTTGTCTTCAGCCATAAACTTCCTGACTTCATTTATTTTATAAGGAGAATCTAAACCCCTTATATTCCAGCAAGCAACCTTAGAACTCATTTGAGGGAAGGATTAATGTTTTCCTCTAGCTGAGCTAGCATTTTAGAAGGTCTACCCTTCTTCTTTACCTTACCCATACTTCCATTTTTCCCATTATTAACAAAACTATTTTCCTTTTGAATGCCAAGTGAGAAAATCACCCCAAAAGGGATAGTCTTCAAACAACTTGTTCTTCTTTTTACCTGTGACAGATTCTATTGGAACAGAATCACTCACAATTTTGTTGGCATTCTCTACATTCTTTTTTGTATCCTCTTCAACCATAGGTTTTTGAATTTGAACATCTTCAAGAGTCGTAAAAGCATTTGAAAGAGGGATGTGGTCTGTTTTTTCTTCCCCCCTGACCCGGAGTTACCTAACATCACTGCCAGTATCCTGTATCCTTTAAAAAACCAGATTCTTGCAGATTTACAAACTTTTTCATTACGACCAATCATAGAACACTTGGCACATGTATCTGGTCTCCAAGTATCTTCCATTCAGAGAAGAAAATTGAATGGTTTCCTATGAATGAAGGCCCATTTTCCAAAATCCGAAATCTTTCTCGAAATGAAAGATATATGAACCAACATGTTGACACCAGATTCAGGTCTGGTGTGCGCCAACAAATGGAAAATTTACATGCCTGGCAATCCCCAAACAAGATAGTTATATTGGGTGGAATAGACTCGAGAAAATATGAAAGATAGAAAATGCAGAGTCGCCACATTATTTTTTTTATAGTGAAAAAAAAAAGGAAAAAAATCATAAAAAGGTCTATGGTCCAAAGAAAACGGGTTCAGGAGTACATTTGTGTGTAGGGAAGGTGGTAGATCAACCATTATAAGGGAAATTGGCCAACCAGCACCCTACAACACCCGTTCGAAGAACGATTACCGCTATGTGTGTGTGTGTGTCCTAATTAAGAAATAATAAGGAATAGGAAGAAAGGAAGGAAATTCCACTTTTGATCATCCAGTGAAGAATCATTGTCCAAGAGTCCAAACAAATAGGGCTAAAAGCCCTGACATACTCTTGTTTGAGAATTGGCTTCAAAATACCCTAAATTTTGAAAAAGAGAAGATAACAAAAGAGTTTTGATTGATTTCCTTATATTTGAGGATGACTCATTCCTTTGGGATCATGGTTTAGACAAAAGAGTCTCAAATCCTAATTAATTATCAGGGCTTTGATGCAAAAATAGGGCCAACCCTTGCTGAGAGCTTGAAAGCTCCTGGATTACAGTTATGGTTTTTATGTAAAATAGGGTCATCCTTTGATGAGGGTTTGAAAATCAGGGTTTTTATTGCAAAGGGAGAGTCAATCCTTGATAAGGAATTTGAAAAAATCCCTAATTGAAAATCAGGGTTTTAACATGAGGCTTTAGTCAACTCTTTTATTGAAGGCTTGGGAATCTAGGACATCTCCATGGTTTTGATTGGATAGAGTATCTTTGATTAAGACAATCATTATTATGGAAAAATTTGAAAATTTGAGCAAGGAAAGTTTCAATTTTGTCAAAAAGAGAAGGTTTTAAAAATTGCTAAATTCATCATAGACCATTAAAGAGAAGAATTTGAAATCTTGAAAAAAAGAAAGTTTCAATTTTTGTCAGAAAGTGAAGCTTTTGAAAGAAACTACTAAATTCACCATTGGCCTCTGAAAGGAACGGATTTGAAAATTTTGGAAAAGTAAAGTTTCAATTTTTTTCAAAAGAGAAGTTTTGGAAAGGACTACTAAATTCATCTTTAGCCATTAAAAGGAAAGGATTTGAAAATTTTGGAAAATGAAAGTTTCAATTTGGACAAGAAAGGAAGTTTGGAAAGTTGTTAAATTGGAAAGATCTTTAAAAAGGGCATTTTCCTTTGGGGAGAGGAGACTCCAAATTTTATTCCTAGCTTCAATCCTATGGTGCAAATGTCAACTTCGTTCGCCTATACGAGTTTAATGGAGAGCACTCGCCCTATGTCTAGGGTTAAGAAAGGGGAGAGTACCATACAGTGAAACTCCCCTAACCATCCCATCATCAACCAAGTTGAAGCCTTAGAACAAATTTGGAGACCGACACAAACAAGTTAGCACTAAAGCAAACTTGACAACCTACTTCTAAAGTGATCTTCAAACCCTAAGATTAACAATAAGCACTAGAGATTAATGCCAATGCAAGAACAAAATTAAACTCATTATTTTAACACGCCTTCAATGTTGGTTATAGGCTCACATCAACAAGACCAATTGCATTCATCCTTTAAGAAGATACTTCTCACCAAGTATGAAACAATAGATATTCATGGCATTTATGTAAACCCTCATATTAGTTACAAAAGTTACAATCACTCTTCCTACCATTCACCCATTCAACGAATCATGAAAGAATAACTTGCATACAAAGCTTATCAAAACAACTTGAGCATGGAACAATCATGATCAAGCTAGAAAATTTATGTCTTTCATGCATTCATTCAAACCAAAAAAGGCAATTTAATTTAATCAATTAAAGACCAAGGATATCACAGCCATGCACGATTTTAATCAAGTGAAGAGAAAAAATGAATCTAACCCTAATCACCCCTGCAGCCACCAAGGCAGCCCCAAAGCAACCCTGTAACCATTCAAGCCAAAAAGCAATCTGATTTAACCCAAATAAAGATCAAGGATGCATGGTTTAGATAAAAAAAAATAAACCTAACCTTAAACACCTCACAGCCACCAAGTTAGCCTCTGAAAGTTACCATCTGCTGTGTCTTCAACCTCTCTAACCCTAGCCGCCAGCTGCTCCTACTGCTGCTGCCGTTTGCAGCACCTTGACACCTCCTAGAGAGGCCCCAAAAATAGACCCTAAGCCCTCCTTGCAGCCCAAGGCAGCCCAAAGGACTGCTGTGCTGCTATGCTTGCTGCTGCTGCTGTGTGCCGCTTCTTGCATCCTCCAAAACAGCCACAAACCCGAACTTTAAAACCCTCAGCCACTGCTACATGACCCAAATATACCTATGGCAGCACCTGCAGTCTCCTAACTGCTGCTACACAACCCCAAAGATGCCAAAGGCAGCACCCGAAGCCTCCTTTCCTTGGGGGTGGCCAAAAACTTCGGTGCTATGCAGCCCCCTTATGCTTCATTCAAGTTCCAAAAACCCCCAAACATATACATAATGAGGCCTAGAAATCAAACCACAAGCTTTAATGATCAAGAAATAAGATTTAAACAACAAAAAAATATTTTTCAAAGAAGGGAAAAAAAAGACTACCTTTGTGAAGAGAATGTCTCTTTCTTGGTGTGCTGCCCTCTCTCTTGCTTCCTTCTTACTCTTTCTCTCCAACTTATCTTGAGTGGCTGTACCCCTCTCTCTTTCCTCCTCTTCTTCTTCTTCTTCTTGAAAACCTTCTCTGTCTCCTCTTCTTCTTTCTCTCAATTCTCTCTTCTAAATTCTCCTCCTCTCCTCTAAATTGTGCTCTCTCCTTCTCTTCCCAATTGTGCTCTCTCCTTGCTCTCCTCCCTCCTATTTAAAGGAAAGGGAAAGGGAGCTAGGTTTTCCTTAAAAATAAAAGGAGGCAAGAGTATCCTTGGAGGCAAGCTTGCACTCCAAGTAATACCCTAGGGCTTCTTGTAGTTAGCTCTTGAGCCCCTTGTGGCCCAATTGGGCTCCTTAAAACTACAAGAAGCCGTCTTAAATTTAAATTGGACCCCTTGTGGCCCAGTTGGGCTCCTAAAGACCACAAGGAACCTTTTTAAATCAAAAGGAGGCCCCAAATTAACCCCTTAAACATGCATGAGGCCCTTAAAGAGCCCCTAATTAAAAATAGAGTTTCTTAGGCTCTCTCAAGCTCATTATTCTAAGTAATAAAACCCTGGGTCAAAATAGGTATCGAGACAGCAGAAAGAGAAAAGATCTCGACATCTTTCTATCTTTTTCCAAATTTTTCCAATAATTGTTCTAATATAGGTCAAGGGAGGAAGCTTTCCAAGGAAATGACGGATTAGCTATCTACTCCATTACTCCAAACCAATCTCAAATATTTCGAGAGGAGGATCCACAAGGATTTTACCATCAACATTCGAAGGATTAAAGAACTGAAGCTCAGGTTCTCTTTTAGTTTTGGTCTTTAACAAATCTTTCCATGCAGTAGTTTGATTACATCAGAATTCACTTTATTCTTCAGAAATTCCAAATCTACTTCAGTTGCAGCTTTAAGTCCCATCAAGTTTGAATCCACAATAATGGAAATACAGAGAAGACATTTTTGGAAGAAGATTAGTTTTAACCGTATTCAGATTATAACATTCACAAATTTAGATCATAAAAACAATTTTAACAATAATCTTCAAAGATCAAGAAATGGTGCATGTTAGCTCATACAAGCTAACCTGCACCGAGAGCAACGAACAACTTTTCCTGCCTTTATTCTAAACTTCCTTTCATCATCATCATCATCATCATCATTATTATTATTCTTGTTGTTGTTGTTGTTGTCGTCGCCGTCATTGTTGTTCTTGTTATCTTTCTTGTTATTATTATTATTATTATTATTAATTATTATTATATTATTAAGAAGTTCCATCTGTTTCTCAGAAATGCTTTAACTTTGTTATTATTTAGATTGCAGTCATATGGATTGGTTGAGCTCAAGGTTCAAGGGGATGGTAACTGTCAGGTGCTACCCTATTCCTCATGTTTGCTTTATTGTGTTATGGTTTTTGTTATGTTGTAGGGTTTTTAGGAGCATCTGTTGCATTTTTTTTACATTTAATATTGTTGGTTTGGATTCTAGAGTCTTTAGCTACATTTTCCGGTTACTGAACTTGTGGTACTACAATGACTTGGATCTTGAATAAAATTTAACTAATCTCCAAATGTTTAGTCTACATTTTTTGCTTTGAATGCTTTCCATCAGTGCTTGGTCCATTTGTTGATTGCTGATCAAATATTGACCTTGTTATATTGCTTTAAATCCAACATTTTTCTTTTTATATGTTTGAACACTTCAATTAAGCACGATGATCTAAGTAGCTTCATCATATTAGGGGTATATAGTATGCTATCAGAACTGAATTAACAACTGAACGGACCCTTGTTGGTTGAAGAATTTAACTAACTGAACTGACACTTCTTTGTTAATTTCAGATTTGATTTCGTTCATTTAAATATAAAAAAAAATGATTTTCCTTAAAAATGCATAATTGAATTAGATGAATGTTAATTTTTTAAATTATTTTTACTTAATTTAATATTATTAGTAGTTAAGAGTCGAGATTAATATTTGACTGAACTGAACTTTTACATTTAGTTTTGGTTATGCTGGTTTTATACTTTAGCCTCTTTAAAAAAGCATATATTTTTGGTTGATTCAGTTTGTTTGAAAATTGACCTAATTAACTGAATTAATCAAATGTTCACCATAACCCTACTGGGCCTAATCACAACTTGGTTTCTTAATTCCTGCATTTACATTTTTTCCTGCTTGAAGGCTAATTTTTTTTTCATAGAAGCAAGTTAGAAGGAACAAGAGAACAAGTATACATACAAAAAGGCAACAAAACCAAAGGATGTTAGCAAACTTCCTAACCCCATCTACTCTACTTTTCTGACATCAGCCACAATTATATGCAAAAATACCATCAGGATTGACTGGAGAATGATTAAAAATAAATAAATAAATAAATAAAATAAAAGGGAGTTTCTAGCTCACTGTAAGTGAAAAATGCTTGAAGACTAGCTGAGCTTACATAACCCAGCAGCACAGGAGTTACCCATTTGAGAAAGTCTAGCAGTTTCATCATCACAAGTACAGTTGACATTAGCAATCTTCAAAACAGTTGCAGCTTTCCTGTAAATATCCCCAGCCAAGCTAAACTCAAAGAATAAGTGCTTCCTGCTTTCCCCATGGTGGTTAGTGGTAACAGAACCAACAACTTCAGGAGAATCCACCCCAATAGGAAATTCTATCAAAAGTACTAGATCTGTTCCAAGATGCCAACCATGTAACAAAAGAAAACCTAGGAATGTAATCTTTGAATTATACAACAGAACTCCCATTAACAATGGGATTTCTGGTTCTAATCAAATGCCAAGCAGAATCAAGACTGAAGTAGCTGTGCGCAGCGCTGACATTTCTGTGTGGTCATGCGGTGACATGTGTTGACATGCTGTGTGCAGTGTTGACATTCGGATTGTCATCGTTGGGCATAGTGCACGGTGACACTAAATGCGTGTGACCTTGCATGGGCATGGTGTGGGCATTGTTGAGATTCGGATGTGTTATCGTTGGGCCATTCTCTTAAGGGGGGGAGGTGCTCAAGCTGCTACCCACGTTGACATTCCTGCGTGGCCATGCGCTGACATGCTGTGTGCAGCTTTGACGTTCCTGCGTGGCCATGAATATTAGGATTAGGAACAAATTTTAATGACTGACTGCAGCAATAATAGCAGAGGTTCTTCTAGGCCAAATCCATGAACCATTATGAATGATGCTAGACATTGTGGCTTCAAGAGGAAGAGAGTACTCTCTACTGGTATTTCAACCAAATTTATTCACCAGAAAATCAAAAGGGTGCCAGTTATCATGGAACAGGAATAAGGAGCAACCATTAGCTACAGTCTTCCTAAAGGTAATAAAAGATAAGGTCTCTAGCTTATAGGATTCTCTTCCAGGTGGCTGTACCCTTAGGAGGGGGTTTAATAGCCCAAACAGTTCTATTTTAACACTGTTGATATAGATCCATTTCACCTATAAGATAACAGCATTAGAACAGATGAGCCGAAGAAGCCAAATGGCAAAAAAATATCCCCAAGCTCCTTTATACTTCTCAAGCGAGCCCTTCTTTTGATAAAGGTTTACAAATATCTGTCCAATTGATTTCACATCCATAGTGCCTAGAGTCAGACCTCTACCACAAGAAGGATTTACATTTTTGTTCCAAAAGTTTAATAACAGCAGCAGACATAGCCACATGCACATGGAAGAACCCAAGTAGCTTTGTATGCTAAGCAACACTGATTTGATGAGCTGAAGCCTTCCCGCATAGGACAGATATTGGTTTGCCCAATTTATAGATTGACGGCTAAATTAACAATTTCAAAATCTATCATGCGAAGTTGAAAGCCCCACTGTTCAAAATTTCACTAATAGTTTAGAATCAATTTTGCCTTTATAATAGTGGATCTGAATTACACATTGCCTTGAGGTTCTGTTTGGTTGGGAAGAAGTATTTTTTCCTGAAAATGGTTCCCATCCTAAAAATATTTTCCATCTGTTTGTTGACTCAACTATTTCTTGTAGCAAATGATTTTATTCTATATGATAGGAAAAAAATTCCTTTCACAGTAAGAGAGACATTTTCTGTCGTAATTTCTATGGTTCCAATTGTTTAACAAAAGATAAAAATAGGTCCTTCTCTTTCCTAAATCTGATTTTAAGCATTTGGATCAAAATTTACATTAAAATGAAAAATATTATAGTATAAAATTTTTCATGTTATGTTTTTCTGCATAATAAATATGTGTTGAAATATTTGGATGAAAATTTTATCTGCATTAGATTTTTTTTGGGTACAGTATCCAAGGTCTTAAATTTGGATTTTGACTCAAATTTCGAAGCTCCAAAAGTACGGAAATTTCGATTTGGATGTCAATTTCGATTTCAATTTGAAAAAATAATGGTAACCAATAGTAGAACATGGAATTCTTTTATGAGGCTTTAGAAATGATTAATAGACATAATAATGTAAGTTTTAGGACTAATATATTACAAGTAAATACATCTATGCTGTGTATAAGGTGGTGAAGTTGTAATATAATATGTGCGTCAAACATATTTGAAAGATAATGTACATTAAACATATTTAGTGAATCATTTAATACAAATGAAATTCATAAATTATTTAAATTTTATTTATTATACAAATAATGATAATTTAGAAATGAATGGTTAAATAAAATGTTGTTGTAAGTTTATTTTGTCATATAATTTCAAAAGAACTTGCAATAATCATTTGTTTTGATAAAAATAAATTGAAAGAGAAATTTCATTTTACTCCTAAATCCCTCATTTGAATTCTGAGGAAATTTCATTACATAGTTCAAATTTCGACAAGTTTTGTTAAAATTTCGAGATTTCGATAAATTTTGGATGATTTGTTGAGACTTCAATGGAAATTATGCAAGACGGAAATCAACAACCATTTAGATTTCGAGGATGACAGAAATCGGAAATTTCGACAATTTCGTGGAAATTTAAGACCATGACAGTATCTATAGTCATGAGTTGTTGAATTTCATCCCCACCCCCTATGTATTTAAAGCATATGGAATATTTTGAATAATTTTTGAAATGTCAACCAACCAATACAGAAGGTTTTTTTTTTTTTTTTGTGTATGCTGAACATATTTTTACGAGGAAAGTATTTTCCATGGAAAATAAATTTCATCCAACTAAATGGAGCCAAAATATAGAAGCATTCCTGTATTCTTTCTGTTCATGGCCTCTTTTCCCTTGAACCTATTGCATGTGATTTCCAATAGGGACTTATTATACTCTTCAACTTTTGCCTTAAGCATGACAAACAATGGGGCAGCACATAATTTGAAGGGGGGATTTGTAGACCCTAAGCCCCATGAATAGGCCAATTAGGCAACACTACAATAATACCCTTTCCATTCTTTCCAATATAGGTTTTAGAAACACACTGTATTTCAGAAACTGTATTCTGTCTTTAATAAGAAATTATCTTCTACTAAAAACCTTACTAAAACGGAAAGTTACTTTAGATAACCACCTTTAAGCGGATTTTCTTACCTGTGACCATGTGGGCCACACTTTTCTTATTTCCTTCAATCACTGCACCAGAAGCTGACAAAAACTTCCATGCTGCTACACACCTTTAGCAGTATTATTTTCAACTGCCTCTAGTTGTATGCAGCTGGACTTTAGAGGTATATAATTTATATCTTCTCTACAGTCTACATGGTCTCTGTGATGATCCAGGTGAGGAATCTACTGTGTAACAGGTTAACAATATTGATGGGACAAGAGTAGTTGCATATGCAAGACTACATAAACGATGATGAAGGTAAACATTTAGCAAAGAAAAATTCTATATCCTATTCTCAAAACTATTTGTTGTGTTAAATGAAATAGTCTAAACTTTTTCTTGGGTAACCTCTAAGGAGAATTCTGAGGGATTTGAGACAAATGACACCTGTAACTGGCTAAGTCCTCTCTGCCTAGTATTATTGGCTACTATGTCAACTGTTTTCTACCTCCAATTTCTGTCAAGCAGTTCTGGCACCATTATCCACTTTCACACTGCTTGCGCAGAAACCAAGATAAAGTTCAATAAAGCTTCATAGACTTTAGTAAATTCTTTGTCAGAGTAGACATAATGAGTTTAGAAGATATCACTGCTTTTTCAGGTAGTAAACACTGAAGAAGCAAATCAGATTTCATTGAGATGGGAAAGTTAACTATATATTGACTCCCTCAGATGGAATACTATGCATGATTCAAATGAACAGGTCACTACCAATTGCCATCATCAAAGGCATAGGTGGCAGGCATTCATCAGCTCTCAGATTCAGATCAATCAGAAATCATGTCATGAAGCCACATAATTTATACATGGATTACTTCCAGAAGAGCAATCGGCCTTGCACGTCATCTCCCTTTCGTAATCTAAACAGCCCAAAGCAGAATGTTGCAGCTGCCTTCGCTGCTATGCTTGGAGAGGAGAAAATTTTTTGAATTCTTAGAATGATTATACAAACAAAGAATTTGCAATTAAGGAATTTCATATTAACAGATTTGGAAAACCCATCATTTGACATATTACAATCATATTTAAATATACACTATCCAAACACAACTTTAATGCATTTGAGGCTTATGCCTGAACTGTATCTTGCAGAAAGATTCAAGAAGGTGCCTCACAGAATTTATATCAGAGTGGCATCAGATATTCTGTGCATTTCTAGAATTCTTGTTGTAGCTGTGCATTCTTTTGTTGTTGGAGTGCAAGATGCCAAGAGCTAATTCCTGAATGCTCCATTCCAATGGGAGCACTAACAATTTTTATCCTATGTCATCAGAAAGCTCTGCTTAAAGATTTTTTCCCCTGTTAATTTGTTAGTATTTTACATTACAGTTATGGTTTACTCATTAGTCCTTTTTCTTTAGTTCCGTGCTATGTCAGATCAATTCTATCGTACCCCTGAGCACCACAAATTTGTGAGGAGACAAATTGTAAAACAGGTTTGTTCTCCCATTTAACAACTAATATTTATTTAATGAATTTTTAAGTGCTGTGGTAAAATAACATATTTTGGAATATGACATATTCTTCGTTTCAATTGTTTAATGCCATCAGCTTAAGTCTCATCCAGAAATTTACGAAGGGTATGTTCCCATGGCATATGGTGACTATCTGAAGAGGATATCCAAGTATTGACCTAATCATTTTCCTTGTTTCTATTATTAATTCTTTATTCATTAAAAGATGTAGATGTTTAATGTATATTTTAATGTGGACAAACTAGGAGCGGTGAGTGGGGTGATCATGTTACATTGCAGGCAGCTGCAGATTCGGTATGATACTGAACTATACAATCCTCATTTTCTTATATTTCTTTTAACATCATCCAATTTTCATTTTCTTAGGGCTTATTTGGTATCTTTGTTGTTTCCTGTTTTCTGTTTTTGTTTCTGTGAAAAATAAATTGTAAAAACGCATTTGTTTATATTGTCAGTTTTTTGTTTCTGTTGTTGGTTTTCAGTTGCTTGCGAAAAAAACTAAAAACCAAATTTTATGGTTTTCAGTTGTTTTGACAACCTACTCGCAGAAATTTTTATATCTAGAATTAGCTTTTTTAGATTAAATCATTCATTCCCCACACACTTTCAATTAAAATAAAAATAAAATGCTCATATGAATTTAAAAATAATTATAAATATGCATAAATTTAAAAAATAAAAATAAAACTAATAAAAGTCAGTTACAAAATATTTTTACTATTTTAAAATTGTCATGTACATTAAAGTTATTACTGTAAAGTGAGTTTTGAAAATATAATAACAATCGAGTAAAACAACTATAGTAATTTTTATTTTTATTGTAGTATTTTCTATATTTTTATTATTTGCAATTATATTATTTGAATCGCGTTTTTATAAATATTATTTGATTTAAAGACAAAAGTGAGCATTTTTTAATTAATTTTTTAATTTTTTTTAGCTTTACAATATTAACTAAACAAGTTTGCTGGTTTCAGATTTTTAATTTCTGTTTTTGGTTTTTAGTTTTCATTTATAGTTTTTCCATATTTTTTATAATGATACCAAACGGCCCCTTATATTTCTTTGAACATCATCCAGTTTTCATTTCCGTATGTTTTACTAAGAATAAAGTAGGAAGATGAAGTTTTTTTTATTTGTTTCTTAGGAAGTGTAGCATCCATAGTATTAGTCTTCATTAAACAAATGAAGAAAATTGTTTATGAATCAGATGCTATCTTTGGTGTGTCCCTGTAACTATAATTGTAAAAATCCATTTAATTATTCCAGAGAAGACTTTGTTTGAGCATATTAAATAATAGAGAAACGAGCCAACAGCTTTCAGTAGAGCTCCATTGGCACGTTAATCACCTTAAGAGAATTGTTGGTTGGTCTGTATAAGATATGCAGTTTCCCATCACTCATTCATGTCACTCATGTTCCAGTATGGTGTGAAGATTGTTGTAATAACTTCCTTTAAGGATACCTTTTGCATCGAGATCCTTCCTTATGATCAGAAGTCAAAACGAGGTAACTTTTCAAAGTTTGCATTTTCTGATTTGTTTCAAATATCAGTTTTGATCTCTGAGTAGTAATGTTTAATGCTGATTGATAAGTAAAGCACCTTTTTTTTTTTTTTTAAGGCTGTGCTATCCTACCCAGGGCCCCCATAGGGACCTCCACAGCAGATTACACCCCAAGTTTGCATTTTCTGATTTGTTTCAAATATCTGTTTTGATCTCTACAAGTATGATAAAGTAGTAATGTTTAATGCCGATTGATAAGTAAAGCACTTTTTTTTTAAGGCTGTGGTATACTCCACAGCAGATTACACCCCACCCCCCTCCTTTCCCTTTTATATTTCAACCAAATCCCCCCTCTAAAACTGGGGAAAAAACCTTCCGTAGAGGACCTAACCCTGTTCTCCTCAATGGGGAGCCAGGAGACGAACCACTGGGCTCAAGGCCCAGTTCAATTGATAAGTAAAACACTTATGCTTCCATGTGGTTCAAATTTTAATTTGGGAAAGCAAAGTTTGTGAACATGCCAGGCTAGTTAAAAATTATTATGCAATTACTAAGGATCAGATCTTTTAGCACAACTGGTACTATGTTGATTATGATTTTTTTTCTGATCTTCCTTTCTGGGATAAAAGAAGCGCACACTTCATTGGACGCCATGTTCATGCATTACTTGTGTGGTTCCCCAATATTATCCTCCCTATGCACAACTAAAGTGCTCAAATTGAGTTCCTCCAAAAATTTAAAATGGAAGAGCATGGATCATTAATCATTGTAGGGAAGAGAACTCATTGTATGCATTTTATAATAGGATAACGTTAAGGAACATGAAAAGAAATGGAGAGAGGCAACAATTACTTGTTGGTATTCTTCATACCAAAGGCCTCAATAGTGTTCTGTTTTATGGTAGAAATAGTAAAAAATATAAAACTATTGGTTTCAATTTAACATTATTTTTGCAAGTCATTAGATAAGCATTATGAAGAGTTTTGTGTCCTATGCAGTCATTTACTTGAGCTTTTGGGCAGAAGTGCACTACAACTCGATTTATCCTCAAGGAGGTAATTCCCCTGTTCTTGTTCGGTGCAGAGTTGAGTTTTAGACTTACAGCACAGGAACTGCTGGATAACCTGTTATTTCCTCTCTCACCCAAAAGTACTCAATAGAAACCCATCCCACATTAAAGGAGTCTCAAACTAGGTTCCTGCCCTTGTAATATCTGAAGCCTTCAATTTGAGGAACTGTGTGCTTGGTGTGAACTGTCCCTGTTTAATTAATGCACATTTTGGTTTTCTGGTTTTGATGCAGATAGACTTCCAAGTGAGTTGAAGAAGAAGAAAAGATGGTGGATTTTTGGAAATAAATAGCTATAAAGACTGCTGGGCATGGCAGTCACTTCCCAATGCGGCCTCAGCTGTCATTCGAACCATGAACGAACTTTCATTCTCATATTTATGCCGTCTGTGTTTGGTAGATCGTCGAGTTGTATGAAGGTTCTAAAAATTCCTCTGGTTCGGATGCTCCATGAACATGCAGCAGTTTTGCAGGGGAAAAAACAAGGAACCGGTTAAGTTTGAGGACGAGGACGTTGGTCGCATCGAGTCCCATCATGCATGCTTCAAGGAGATTTGCACCATGCAACGACGAATCAATGGCAACCTTGTGCCGCACTTCTGATGAGACATAATGGTCTCTATGAATAAAATAAAAAAAATACCTAGTGAAAATTTGCATAGACGATTTCATTTGAATGGTGGTAAAAATAACTCGTGGGGGTAATTTTATTGTAATTTAAGCTTTATTATTTCTCTTTATCGCTTATAGAGTTGTGCTGTGAATTTTAAAGGTTTTTATTGTAATTTTGATAGATGAGGTAACAAGGAATGATGTATAGGTCGTTTGTCAAAATCATCACATAAATAAAGCAATTAGTCATTACTTGTATTTATTCCATGCCCCTAAATTCACGCAATCTCCTTTCAATTGCCATTTATGTTTTCCTGCAACTTGCTTTTATCATTCAAAGTTCAAAATTATTATTGGAATGAAGTTGACGAGGGCAGGAAGCATAATTCTTTCTCTTGAGATTTTAAAATGTTAAAATAGCACACGAGGATTGCTTTTGTGTCTATTATTTTCATGTCTATTCTATTAAAAAAATAAATAAAAGGAATAATAAACTATGTAAAAATTAGAATTTCTTAAATTATTTATTAGTTTAAAATTTTATTCTAGTATCAAATTCATAAAACACTAAAGACGTTTAAAATAATGAAAAAAAAAATATATGCACGAATTAAGAGTGACCTCCAACTGCTTTCATTAAAATGTATGCCCCGCAAAATAGCCCTAAATAAAAATGTACATCTTCTCCCCTTTCACTCTGTCTAAGACCTTCATGAGAACACCACAGATAACCAAAACAAGATGAAAGCGGAACCCCAAAAGTAAGACCCACCATCTAAACCACTGTAATAACTAATAAAATAATACAGTTTATTGTGCTTGATGATCTTCTGCCTCTCGCTCTTCTTCTTCGTCGGTCGTCGGCTGCAACAGAAGCGATGTAAACGGCATGTGGCGGTACCCGTTACCGGAAAGACCCAATCCCACCGGCTGAGACAAGTCCAGTCGACAGCTTGGAGGCGGCGGCACCGTGAAATGCCCACCATACTGGTGGCGGCCGCCGATCAGTTGCGCCTGGCAAGGAGTCGACGGCGGTGCGGAGGAGAGAGGAATCGCTCCGATAGAGGTGGTTACGGCGGCTGCGGGGACGGTGCCGGTGCCGGTGGCGGCGATGATGGAGGGCTCCGCTTGGCGGAGGAGCCACTCGATGGTCTCGCCGTCGGAGCGGTGGCCGAGCTCACGGGTGAGCTGGAAGATGCGGGCGGCGCAGAGTGCCGGCATGCGGACCCGGCGGCCGCGGCCGTTGACCTTCGTGTGCCGGTCCCGTGACGATGATGGTGAGGCGAGTCTGCGGGATTGGGCGAGTGGGGTTGTCAGCGACTTGGTCTCGACGGCAGGGGAGGAGATGGAGTTGGGCTGTTCTGGTGTGGGGAATTTGTGGAGAACCGTATCAGAACTCATGATGTAGAGAGAGAGAGTTTGAGAACAGTAGGGGTAGAGACTTTAGGGTTTCTAAAAAGGTGGGGAAGAAGAAAGGGCAGAGCTCGATGTTTGGGGGATTCTACGGACCCCACAATGGGTAGGTCCCTTCCTTTTTTATACTACCTTGATGTGAGATCCATCTTACCTTTTATTTAATCTTTATTATTATTATTATTATTATTATTATTATTATTATTATTATTTTTAACTTTTCTTTTGGATAAAGACAAAATTAATTAGAGGGAAAATTAGGGACAAGTAAAATTTCAAAATTAAAAAAATAATATATATTAAAAGGTACTTTTAGTAATTAAGAGTAAAAATGTCAAGATTAATAAAGTAATACTTATTAAAATTCGTTTTGTTCTATTTATTAGAGTAATAATTTCCTATAAATCCATTTTGTTACAAATTAAATAATCCATCGATTTTGTACAATTAAACAAAGATTTTTCTTAATCAATCTAGTTTTGTGAAGTCTTAAAAGCTCTCACTTTTATTCTTTAAAAGTAAAAAGCTTGCAAGGCTAAAATAATAAAAATGAAAATACAATTATTCTTTCAAACTAAAAATAGGGAGTTGTGGGGCATACTGAGCATTTGCACACAACTTGTATCAATTTTTTTTTCTCTTAAACGTATGTAGTTTTTTGCAGTATAAACATGGTGGACTATCCTATTAGTCATAAGGTTTCATTAACCTAATTTTGATGATAATAAACTGTCATAGATCAATGACTTTGTGTTCAAGTTATATTTTTATAGGAATTAAGCTATTGAAGTTGGAGAAAAAAGTAGAAGAATTTAGAGAATATATTGAAAACTTTAATTGATTTATTTATAGTGTTTTCTCCCATAAGTGTAATGTATTTTATATTCTAAAGTCACGAAAAAATATAAGGCATAACACTAATGGACCAGAACCAGCAAAAGGAGAATAAAACAAAAACAAAAATAAAAACATAATGAACCTCAACCTTGTGTCAGGGGTGGTCAACTGACCCAAGCAAAGGCTAGAGGCGGTTGATTGGACCCTGAAGGCAACCGACCGGTCTGGTAGCTCTTGCCTACGATGGTGTTCTTCTTATCTTTAATGGCTAGTAAGCGGTCAATCGAACCCTATAGGTAGTCGACTGATCTAAAAGTTAAAAAGGCTCTAACGAGCAAAAAACGATTAGTTTTCATCCAAACAATATATGTATGTCCTCCAAAACTTTGAGAATATGAGAGAAGCTATCCATACTAAATAGTTAATTATTTTTGCTTTCATTCTCTTGTAATCTCTATTTATGTTTTCATTTGCTCATCCTTGAGAGATAGTATAGAAAACTCTTGAGTATCATTTTGACTATTCTTTGAGAGATTATTTTGTGAGCTCAAATTTTATATCTTCCTTTGTGATGAATTTGTTTTTGTAAGTATTGCTATTTTTGATAGCCTTGTCTCCGTAAAAAAAAAAAGCAAGGATTATAATTTGGTTTCCTTGGTCTCCTAAAAACAAAGGGTGTGAATAGGTTTCCTTGGTCACCGAAAAACGAACGGTGTAAATTGGTTTCCTTGGTCTTCGTTAAAACAAAGAGAGTTAGTAGAACCTTAAGACGATTGAGCTTGAGAGAGTGGACATAAACCAATTGCCAAACCACTATAAAAAGGAGTTTGCATTTCTCTATCCCTTTTTATTTAATTTGTTTTAATATTGTGTGATATACTTGGTTTGTTTAATTGCTTTCATTTTTGTATCAAGTTCTTTAGTTTTATTAAACCCAATTCATTCCCCCCTCTTGGGTTGCCTTTGGGCCAGCATATTGGCCATCCACCATGAATTATTCTATCAAAATATTTTTGTCATTTAAACGAATTGAATATGTACTATGACTTTCTTATCTTAATCTGCCTAATTTGTCATAAATTATTTAATTCAGCTTGTTTTAAGAGGTTTAAGTATTGTTTCATGATGGATATCTCAATGGTTAAGTTTGAGATTCTCATATTTAAATCCCTATAATTGAATTTTGGTAGAGATGGTGTAGGATATAAGATGGCAGGTCTATGTAGATCTCCAATAGATTGAAAAAAATTTCATGATGATTGAGTGGTATGTCCAATATGCAAATCTTGAGATGCAATGTAGCAAGCCCATGTGTAGCAACATTTAACTAAATGTGGGCAAAGTTAATGAAGATTAAAATGGCTAAAAGAAGTCAGACATAAAAAGTTGAAAAGTTAAAAGATATAACTAAGTTGTCAAGTTATAGTATCAATTAGTACCATTATTTTTTTTAATCAATTGGAAGCTCACGTTAGACCTAGACTACATAGTAGGAAGTCATCTCGTGTTCCTTTTTACTCCTCCCAATATTCAAACCCGAAACGTCGAACATAAAAGGCTTGAGCTTTAATAACAAGGATGTCCCATAAAGGACATCTAGTTGATGTTGTTCGAAATAGGCAAGTAAAAGTTAGCATCACGTAAAGTATGAATTTGATCCAAAGTTTAGCATCCATTGAGATCTTAAGCATATGCAGCAGTACCAACTCGAATGCAACATATTACCATTCTTATTAACACTACATAAAATAGTGTAGTCATTAGTATAAAGAGGATGAATATGATATATGGGTTGATTATGAGGAATAAGAGAGAAGGTGATAAAAATTTGTACAATGAGTAAGATGGTCAACATTTATCTTTCCTTTTTACGATTTTGAATGATTGTATTTCCCTTTATATTAAGCCAATCATGTGTTCTTGATTTATTTTAATTTTTTGGAAAAACTATTGTACATCATTTCACTCTTCCCACATCATTATTATGATTTAAATCTTATATGAAATAATTGTTATGTTGATTTAAAATAATAATCGTATACTTAAAACATGTAAATTGTTATTGATTAAAAATGTGGTGTGAATTCGTATAGTTTTTAAATGATTTGATCACTTCTATTTTTATTTTTATTTTTTGGATAACTTGAGGACTCTAACCACAATCGCACCACTTTGAACACTATGGTGCGGCACCAAACCCGGGGGGTGAAAGTCGCTCGCCCATTGACGCACCCATGATAATTCACCGGGGTAAACTCTCGATGGGGAATTGAACCCCTGATCTTAAGGTCACTGTCGCGACGTCCCGGGAGCGCGTGTGCCCCGGGAGGCGAAATTAAAATCAATTTATTAATTTCAAGGAAAATATTGAATGTCGGAGTCGCCACTAACCTTTTAGTGTGGTTAGAACACATGGTTACTACCCCGTTAGGGGTAGAGTGGGTCTATATTACCAGAGTTAGGTTCGGGAGTTCGGTTATGCGAGGGGAAGGTACAAGCACCCCCTACGCGCCCGTTCTTACGAACGGTACCTAATTAATTTGAAATTATCACTAAGTTAATCTAATAAGTCTTTTGATTACTCCTTTTTATGAATTTATAAATACACGTAAAAAAATAAATAAATAAATACAATATATACATATACATTCCCTCAGAGCTTAAGGTACGTGAAGCCCGAAGGCTAATACCCCCCGCAATTAAATCATATGGATATACACACTTAAAAATAAATAATAATAAAAATAAATACCCTAATATGCAACACAAAATATAAATATACCAAAGAAACGAAAATACTAAACATATTTAATATTAGTAATAATAAAACAGAAATAATAGTAACAACACTGAAAACAATATAATAACCTTGTACTAATAATATTATATTAATAATACAATGCAATACTATAATTGTAGTATATAATATCATAATAACATCATACTAATATATGTAGTAAAACTTCATAACAATATAATAATAATAGTAAATAATACATAATAAAATATCATAACAATAAACTACATAATAAACTACTATAAAAATGAACTAATATAATAATGTATAATACTAAACATACCATAATAAAAATACCATAATGTACTAAAATACTAAAAATAATATAATATATAGTACTGAGTATAAACATAATAATAATAATACTGAAATACCATAATATCATATATATATACATATATTAATATACTAAGGATACTATAATACATCTCATCACATGTAAACATAATAGCAATACTATAATACTATCATTATATATATATCAAAATACTAAAAAAAAAAAAAAATGCCATATATGCTTAGATCCTAAAAATTCTAAAAATACCATAAACAGTATGAATTAATCAAAACCCTAAGATATATACGTAATTAACATAGCAATAGGGAAGAACCCAAGGTATACGGTAGTAATGCAGCAATACTAATAATCCAAAAGATACCATATTAACAAAATCATAATAATAGTTCAAAACATACCATATTAACATGAAGTAACCGAAGCCCTAATATATTATAATAATAATAATACACTACTTGTACCAATAATACTACTATGAAAATAACACAACCAATATGTATATATGTATATATATCATAGCACATAATTACCAATGATAAATGCTACTAGAATAAAAAGGTGTATACATCATAATATTAATAACAATATAGGCCCTATATAACTTTAATTTGATCATAAACAATAATATTCAATAATAGGGAAGAAATCAAACCCTAAAAAGGAAATCAATGTGTAATAATATGGAAACAATAAATACATATATATGATAATATAGAAATAGTCAAACTATGGAAATCAATACGTGATAAAATGGAAACTCTGCAAATCCAAATAAGGAAACCCTAAAAATGAATATGAAATTTAATACATACCCTAAATACAACAAAAGTATAAACTTGAAGGTTAAAACAAATTTTAATTGTAACACTTCTACAACAATAATAATGTTCATTAAATAATATGCACCACCAAAATACCAACAAGAACATCAACTAACAAATTTTACGAACCCTACAACAACGGGAACAAATCAATTAATATTCACAATAAAAATATATATATATATATAGACATGGGTATTAAATATGAAAACAATTAAAAATATGGACATGGGTATATATATATATAAATACTTACAACCCTAAACAAATTTAGACCTAAAATAATCGACATCCTAAAGTAAAGAAAAATCCTGCAATAAAAACAAATTGATGTTAATTATATATATATATATATATATATATATATATATATATATAATCTGAATTAATATTATAACCAAAGGTGGAAAAATCCTGCAAAAAACATATTAATGTTAGATATACAAATATACAAAGCTCAATTTAAATGTACAAGAAAAATAAAAAAATAAGAAATAAATAAACTTCATGTGTATACATGCATGTGTTGTGACAGTGTGTGCTTGTGGTCGTGGACTATATGCAGTGGGGCTTACAGAGAGGGCCGCTGGTAAAGGAGCCGCAGAGGGCTGCTGAAGTGGTGGCTGTGTTGCTGTGGATGGCCTGGAGTGGAGTTGTTGCTGTGTATGGCCTGGAGTGGGGCTATTGCTGTGGAGGCTGCTGCTGGTGTGATCTGCTGCACGGAGATGGCCGCGGCTGCTACTGCTTGGCCGTAGTGGTGCTGGAGAGGTAGCGGGGTGCTGGTCGTGGAGGAGCCGCAGTAGAGGAAGGTGGCTTCGGGTGGTGTAGCCAGAGACTTGTAGGGAGCAGCTATGCTGGAGAGTCTTCGAGGCTGCTGCTGCTGGTTCGTAAGGATGGCTGGGCTGGGTTGAGAGTATAAGAGAGATGGAAGGATGAGGGTTGGAGACGCTGGGGTTGGCCGGAAGAAGAAGAAGAAGAAGAAGAAGAAGAAGAATGCGGCAGATTTTTTCCTTTTACTGTGCGCGGCCCCCTTTTTTTTTTTTTTTTTCCGTCTATGCGCTGCCCTTGTGCCCCTTTGTGTGCAGCGGCCCCTCCCTCTTATAAAAAAAGTTTGGGAAAACCCTAAAACAACTTCCCTTTTTTGATTTTCTTTTTCTTTTTTTTTATTCTTTTATTCTTATGGTAATAATGAAAAAGGAAATAATAATAATAATTATCATAAGAATATAAGTATCCATAAGATAATAATAATAAAAATAATACTACTATTAATAGTAAATAATAATAAATAATTATGGTAAGAATAAAAATAATAAAGATATTATCAGTAAAATAATAATAATAATAATAATAATAATAATAATAATACTAATAAAAATAGAGTAATAATACAAAAAGTAATAATAATAATAATAATGATATATCAAAAACAACAAAATAAATGAAAAATAAAAATAAGTATAGTAAAGTAAAAGATAATAAAAGTACTAGTAATAAAAAATGAAAAAAAATAATAATAAGGATAAAAAATGCGAGCAAAATAATAGTAAAGTACTAATAATGTAGGAAAATAATAATAATAAAATAATAATAATAATAAATAATAATAATATAATAAGAGGGGACCCAGTGTTCTATTTGGTTAGGGCAAAAATAGGGTGTCTACAGCTGCCCCTCTTTGTAGGCTTAGTTGCTTATTTAATGTAACGGTAGGAACTCGTCTACGTTTTTTGTAACAATAAGCCTACAAAGATAAAAGACACCTATTTTAGCCAAACCATTCAACTCTCTATGGCTTTTCAAGTTAATCAAGAGTTGTTTATTTTTACCAACCAGAGACGATCTGCACTGAATGTAAGAATCCAAGTTGAGGTACACAGGGATGGCTTGCTATGAATGTAAGAATCCGAGCCATAGGGATACGATGATCCAGACATGGGACACAATGATGGCTTGCTTCGAATGTATGAATCCGAACTGTAGGGACACAATGATCCAGCCATAGGACACAATGATGGCTTGCTTCAAATGTAAGAATTCGAGCCGTAGGGACACGATGATCCAGCCATGGGACACAATGATGGCTTGCTTCAAATGTAAGAATCCAAGCCGTAGGGACACGATGATCCAGCCATGGGACACAATGATGGCTTGCTTTGAATGTAAGAATCCGAGCCGTAGGGATACGATGATCCAGCCATGGGACACATTGATGGCTTGCTTCGAATGTAAGAATTCGAGCCGTAGGGACACGATGATCCAGCCATGAGACACAATGATGGCTTGCTTCGAATGTAAGAATCCGAGCCGTAGGGACACGATGATCCAGCCATGGGACACAATGATAGCTTGCTTAGAATGTAAGAATCTGAGCCGTAGGGATACGATGATCCAGCCATGGGACACAATGATGGCTTGCTTCGAATGTAAGAATCCGAGCCGTAGCGGATACGATGATCCGAGCCACCTCAACCAGTAACAAGGTGTGAAAGCAAAGTTTGGAAAGTTGTTATTCTATTTGAAAAATGCACTTGGGGTAAAGTCTGAATGTCAATGAATGAATCCCCTTGTCTTTGGGATCTGTTATCCCAGTTTCAAAATAAATCAATGTGTGTCTGGGATCAACTTGCCCCAGTTTTTCAAGTAAATCAACGTGCGCTTGGGGTCAGTTACCCCAGCTCATAATTAAACACAACAGGAATCTCTCTATCAAGGATGTCAAATAATCGTTCGAAAGCTCAAGACAAGTGTGAAGGGTGCTCTATTGCTGCTTGTGATGTTAGAATGCAATGATATGCTGCTATATGTATGCATGTTGCTAACTTATAATGCAGTGATATGTTGCTATTGATATGCATGTTACTAACTTGTGATTATATGTATACATTTTTTATTTTTTTATTTTTTTTTATTTTTTTTTATTTTTTTTTATTTTTTATTTTTATGTAATGTATGAAACGCACAATGGCGATGCATGAGATGTATGGTAATGCGTGAAATGCATGACAATGCATGAGATGCATGGTAATATATGAAATGCATGGCAATGCATGAGATGTGTGGTAATGTGTGAAATATAGGGTAATGCATGAAATGTATGATAATACATGAAATGTAGGAAATGCACACAATGGATGATAATGCATGAAATGTAGATAATGCATGAAATGCATGGTAATGCATGAAATGTATGGTAATGCGTGGAATGCATGGCAATGCATGAAATTTAGGTGATGCATAAATTACATGGCAATGCATGAGATGTATGGTAATGCATGAAATGCATGACAATATATGAAATTTAGGTAATGCATGAAATGTATGACAATGCATGAAATTTGGGGTAATGCATGACAATGCATGAATCTTTTCTCCCAATGCGCTTGTGATCAATGACCTCATCTTTGGTCTCCACATGAAGCTCGCCATATTTAAATGGATCTGTAACTGACCTTGGCTTAATCTTCTTTATTCATCCAGTCATGAAAGTGATCGACTCAGCTCAAATGAAAATCACAAAATCTGCCCCAGTTGAATGGACCTACAGCTGATCTTGACTTTGATTTCATATTCCAATCTGATAAGAAGGTGCTTGAATGGGACCTACTGAGACTCAACTCGAAATTTGCCCCAGTTAAATTCATCTGCCACTGATCTTGACTCTATTGTTGGATTCTCTTTTGAACTTGACATAACATTTGCCCCAGTTTGATTGCTCTTTCTCCACAAGGATCTTCTTTATAGAAATTTTTGGTGATTCTGAAACTCTTTGACTATCCATCCTCTTTTAATGCTCTAAAGAATAAGAAGAGTTCCTTTTTTTTTTTTTTTTTGTGATTTTAAGGAACGAGGAATGATTATGCAACTATGATGTCAACTTGCTAAATCAAAAGGCCATCTGCACAAAATAAATGTTTTACCATGTTTCAATGCTATTATAGGGAAAAATTCATACCAGTATTCAAAAGTCGTATAACATTGATTTCCCAGCCTAGATGACTGTCCTTCTCTTCAACTGCCCCAGTTTCATCAACTCATGCTTTGATCTCAAGATGGTCTTTAAGACTTGGGACGAAATGTAGGCTTAGGGATGTAGGATTTCAGAATAAAAGGGAAACTAAGGCTCAACAATACCACCCCAAATAATGTTTTATGCCCCCAGTTCGAGTTGAGGCGCTTTTGCAAGATGTTGAACGAACTTGTTATTTAAACAAGCTGCCTATGTACCTTTTCAGGATCAGGTCATTACGTAGTTTAGACTCAACATTGAGTCTGACAAATCATTCAAGACAATAATGTATACCAATTTGGTTAGGACTTTCATTTGAACCGTAATGTAGGCTAAGGATATGGGTTAAAGAAGAAAGGAGTTACATAAGGCTCAAAATCATCAATTTCATCAAGGGTAATTTGGTCAAAGATCACATATGTAGTAAGTCCCTTATTCTCTTTCTTCTTCCTCCTGTTTTTCTTTTTCTTTTCTTTCCCTTTTAATCTTATTTTCCTTCTTTTACTGCAACTTTCACTTTTCCTTTTATAAAGGAATCTTATCTTCATCTTCATTTGAACTTCAATTGTAACCAATCTTTTAAAAACTGCCCCAGTGTGGGGTGTGATCCTTCAACAGGTTAATCAAGGAATGAATTTTTCAGGCTTAAAAGGGTTGTCAAGGGATTTATTCTTTTACTTTCTTTTGAATAGCAGAAAAATGGCCTGCCATCATTTTGGTAATGACTATTGTCTCAAATGATTTGCCAAACGCTAAGGGACCCAAATCCAGGTTGGATTTCTAGTAATCTGACTTTTAAGAAAAAGCTGGTTTAACATTCAGGCTCAATTTGGTTAACAAATGGTAAATCATTGTTTGGGTTCTTTTTAAGGATAACTGGTCGGCCAAAGAGGGTCATCCATCATTTGATCAAAACATGAGTGATTAATTGATAGGAAATTATCAGAACAACAAAGCCACTTTGTTGAATTCCTTGGAAAGTAAACAAAAAAACTTCTTCATAACGTCTGAATTCAAAGATTGTTTCATCCTTTAACATGAACACTGGCAATATTACTTTCCCTATTCCGGCATGAAATATAAGCAAACAAAATTTGGCAACTGGACTCATGATGCAAGTGAGATAATGAAATGCATAATTCATTTTATTGAATATAGAAACTATTCCGGGACACAGGCGTCCATGGATTACAAAAAGCAAATAACAATGGAAAACAAAAGGACATCAACTGAAAAGGATTAGATAGTCAAAAGTTCGCTACTCCATCACTTTAGCCTCGGTGGATAACGACTGAAACCATTGATTTGGGAACCTCTCTGATATGTTAACCACTTCCATCCTCGTGTTTGGGCAAAGGATTCCCCTGGATTCCCGGTTGCTTGTCGTCGAATGCTAACCATCCAGCATCTCTTAATGATTGCACCTTATGCTTGAAGGCCCAACATCGGTCAATAGTATGACCGGGAGAGTTAGCATGGTACTCACAACGAACCCCAGGATCATACCACTGTGGAGGAGGGTTCGCAACGGGCGTCCCAGGGATTGCAGATACCATCCCCCTTTCCCGCAACTGAGGAAATAATTCGGTATATGTCATGGGAATGGGGTCCACCCTTCGAAAGTTTCTAGTCACATTCCTATCTTGTGCTTGCTGATTCGGTGGACCAGAGTGAACAATCTGGGGCCTTGTGCCTGTATGCACCGTTTGATTTACCATGGGCTCAAAACTAAAGTTTCTCTTGGGCCATTCGTTCCCACCTCTGGTGTATTGATTCTTCCAATTAAACAGCCCCTGTATCATTTGTGCCTCTTCCTCCTTCTTCCTATTAGTCCACCTTTTGCCTAAACCAGTTTCCGAGCCACTATCCTTGACTAGGCCTGCCTTGATATCGCCTTCAATTCTTCCTCCCGCAGCCACAATATCCATAAAATCATGGGGACTTGCTCCCCGAAGGTGCGTACGGTAGGGGTCTTTTAATGTGCTCACGAACAAGGAGATGACCTCTCGGTCACTCACCGGGGGGTCCACTTGGATCGACATATCCCTCCACCTATAAGCATATTCTCTGAATTTTTCGGTGGATTTCTTCTCCATCTCTTGTAGATTCATTTGATCAGGCGCCATTTCCGTCACATGGCGGTAGTGAGTAACAAAAGCGTTGGCTAAATCCTTCCAAGTGCGGACCCGAGCCTTATCTTGCTGAATGTACCAACGGATGGCAGACCCGGTCAAACTACTTTGAAAGCAATGCATCATTAGTTTTTCATTGTCTGAGTACACGGCCATTGCTTGGCAGTACATCACTAAATGTGTTCGAGGGCACCGGGTCCCGTCAAACTTTTCAAAGTCTGGCATTTTGAACTTTGGCGGCAGGGTAACTTTAGGCACCAAGCAAAGGTCATTTGGATTAACTGAATCGAAAGTATTAGAACCTTCCATTGCTTTTAAGCGCTCTTCTAATACGTCACAGCGACGCTCAGCCTTAGATTTGCTGATCCCCATATCAGAAGGTACTAATGGAGGAGTTCCTACTACTAGGAACCCCTGTGCTGGCATAGCAGGGATGAAAGGAGGCATATTTGGCGGTGGACCCCCCATGACACCAGGCGGTGGAATTGATGTTTGTCCATGATCTGGGGTGAACCCTGGGGGATGAGCGGGGTCCATATCTACTTCGGGATCAACATGCACTGCCTTTCCCTTGTTCATCAGTAACTCCAGAACCTTACTTATCTTGTCATTTATCTCTTCTTGTCCTTGTTCTAGACCTAGGATTCTATTTTCCAATTGTTCACTCATTTCTCTCGCTCTTCGCCTGGTATTGTACTGATGCGTGGTGGTCTCAATTATTGCTTTATATTACTCAAACGACCTCTTTGAACTGAAAACCAACAATTTCCTCTTTAGAATCATGAATGCACAATTATGTACTGCATAAGTGAATGTGTTTTGATGCATGATTAGGGTATGCAATAGGTGTTTATGCATGGATGCAACTAGTGCGCTTATATATACAAACAAAGATATGAGTGTGCATGCAACCTATCGTGCATGACTATGTAAGAAATGAAGTGCATGCATACGATATAACCTAAATGAAAACTTAGCCAGGATTCTAGAAAATTCCACTAATGAAACATTTCAAAGATTAAAGTGACCATTGATGGGTGACGATTTCAATTCAATTTCTTCGCTCAACCATTCCTTTCTTTGATGATGGTCAATGTACCTTAGACCCCACGAAGGGTCAAATTATGGTCTGAGTTTGGGGTTGACCCAGGCTAGTCAACCCGTGGATTTATTCAATGTGGACTTGTGGACTTTAGTGTGCACTTGGACCTCAAGTATTTTAAAATATGGGTTTCGACCTATTTCATGATGGGCTAAGGCCCTAGTTGAAAAGGAATTGGACTTGGATTACTTGAAAAAATGTTGGCCCGAATTTTTAGGTGATAGGGCTGAAGCCCATTTTTGGAAATCTGGGTTTGACCCTCTTTGGAAATCATGTCTGGGCCAAGTTTTTACTTAGGAAAATATCGGGCCTAGGTTTGTTTTTAAAGAATTGGGCCCGATTTATTTGAAAAGGGTTGGGTCGACCCATATTTCATGATGGGCTGAGGCCCTAGTTGAAAAGGAATTGGGCTTAAATTACTTGAAAAAATGTTGGCCCGAATTTTTAGGCAATGGGGTTGAAGCCCTCTTTTGAAATCTGGGTTTGACCCTTTTTGAAAATAAGGCATGGGCCAAGTTTTTGCTTAGAAACAGGTCAGGCCCAAGTTTGCTTTTAAAGAATTGGACCCAAGTTATTTGAAAAGAGTTGGGCAGACCCATATTTTAAAATGCTTGGGCCAAGTGCTTCATTTTTTGAAAGGATGGGTCATGGTCTCATTATTGGGCTTTTTCAGAATACCGGCTAAGTAGTATGTAAGTCTAAAATGGATGCAGAATGCATGGTATAATACAAGGTATCTCACAACATATATACAATATACTATACGTGGAGTAGGATGTGGCTCCTGTCCCAACCCAGGGTAGGTATATATATACATGGTTCTTCATGGCTCTATCCTAGTTAAGGAAGACTATAGACAAGTATGTGTGGGTAGGCTCTAAATCCTATATACAAAGGTTCCCAATCTAACCTCCATCCTCACCCAAAAGGGGTTTGGACGAAGTTTAAATTGAGCGGAGTGGTTCGCGGGTCCCCACAAGCCCTGCCACGTAGGGACAAACGCTATTACACCCCTATCTAATCTTAGCAGGTAAAGCCCGGGTATAGAGCGTGAAAGTGTGTGAATTTAAATTTAACCTAATCCCGCTATCCCCACATTTATTCACATACTATAAACAATATAGAAACAAGATATCTTCCATTAATATATATATATATATATATATATATTCAAAAGATAAGGAAACACAATATATGCAATTAATATGTTTATTCACAAAAAATTTGGAAACAAAAGAATAAGGAAACAAAATATTTACAATTAGTATACAAAATATCGGTAATTAATATGCTTTTTCAAAATATCTACAATTAATATGCTTATTCAGAATATTTGGAAATAAAATATCTACAATTAGTATTCAAAAAAAAATTAGGAAACAAGATATTTTCACTTAATTAAGGTTATTTACAAATTATGGAAGTAAAATATCTACAATTCATCAAAGTTACTTACAAATTACAATATTCACAAAATAAGGAGTAATTAAAAGATTTATTAAATTAGAACATGGGATAATTTCTAATTAATTAATGGCTCGACTCTCTAAGTCCCCAGTGGAGTCGCCAAGCTGTCGCGACGTCCCGGGAGCGCGTGTGCCCTGGGCGGCGAAATTAAAATCAATTTATTAATTTCAAGGAAAATATTGAATGTTGGAGTCGCCACTAACCTTTTAGTGTGGTTAGAACACATGGTTACTACCCCGTTAGGGGTAGAGTGGGTCTATGTTACCAGAGTTAGGCTCGGGAGTTCGGTTACCCGAGGGGAAGGTACAAGCACCCCCTACGCGCCCGTTCTTACGAACGGTACCTAATTAATTTGAAATTATCCCTAAGTTAATCTAATAAGTCTTTTGATTATTCCTTTTTATGAATTTATAAATACACGTAAAAAAATAAATAAATAAATACAATATATACATATACATTCCCTCAGAGCTTAAGGTACGTGAAGCCCGAAGGCTAATACCCCCCGCAATTAAATCATAGGGATATACACACATGAAAATAAATAATAATAAAAATAAATACCCTAATATGCAACACAAAATATAAATATACCAAAGAAACAAAAATACTAAACATATTTAATATTAGTAATAATAAAACAGAAATAATAGTAACAACACTGAAAACAATATAATAACCTTGTACTAATAATATTATATTAATAATACAATGCAATACTATAATTGTAGTATATAATATCATAATAACATCATACTAATATATGTAGTAAAACTTCATAACAATATAATAATAATAGTAAATAATACATAATAAAATATCATAACAATAAACTACATAATAAACTACTATAAAAATGAACTAATATAATAATGTATAATACTAAATATACCATAATAAAAATACCATAATGTACTAAAATACTAAAAATAATATAATATATAGTACTGAGTATAAACATAATAATAATAATACTGAAATACCATAATATCATATATATATACATATATTAATATACTAAGGATACTATAATACATCTCATCACATGTAAACATAATAGCAATACTATAATACTATCATTATATATATATCAAAATACTAAAAAAAAAAAAAAATGCCATATATGCTTAGATCCTAAAAATTCTAAAAATACCATAAACAGTATGAATTAATCAAAACCCTAAGATATATACGTAATTAACATAGCAATGGGGAAGAACCCAAGGTATACGGTAGTAATGCAGCAATACTAATAATCCAAAAGATACCATATTAACAAAATCATAATAATAGTTCAAAACATACCATATTAACATGAAGTAACCGAAGCCCTAATATATTATAATAATAATAATACACTACTTGTACCAATAATACTACTATGAAAATAACACAACCAATATGTATATATGTATATATATCATAGCACATAATTACCAATGATAAATGCTACTAGAATAAAAAGGTGTATACATCATAATATTAATAACAATATAGGCCCTATATAACTTTAATTTGATCATAAACAATAATATTCAATAATAGGGAAGAAATCAAACCCTAAAAAGGAAATCAATGTGTAATAATATGGAAACAATAAATACATATATATGATAATATAGAAATAGTCAAACTATGGAAATCAATACGTGATAAAATGGAAACTCTGCAAATCCAAATAAGGAAACCCTAAAAATGAATATGAAATTTAATACATACCCTAAATACAACAAAAGTATAAACTTGAAGGTTAAAACAAATTTTAATTGTAACACTTCTACAACAATAATATTGTTCATTAAATAATATGCACCACCAAAATACCAACAAGAACATCAACTAACAAATTTTACGAACCCTACAACAACGGGAACAAATCAATTAATATTCACAATAAAAATATATATATATATATATAGACATGGGTATTAAATATGAAAACAATTAAAAATATGGACATGGGTATATATATATATATAAATACTTACAACCCTAAACAAATTTAGACCTAAAATAATCGACATCATAAAGTAAATAAAAATCTTGAAATAAAAACAAATTGATGTTAAATATATATATATATATATATATATATATATATATATATATATAATCTGAATTAATATTATAGCCAAAGGTGGAAAAATCCTGCAAAAAACATATTAATGTTAGATATACAAATATACAAAGCTCAATTTAAATGTACAAGAAAAATAAAAAAATAAGAAATAAATAAACTTCATGTGTATACATGCATGTGTTGTGACAGTGTGTGCTTGTGGTCGTGGACTATATGCAGTGGGGCTTACAGAGAGGGCCGCAGAGGGCTGCTGAAGTGGTGGCTGTGTTGCTGTGGATGGCCTGGAGTGGGGCTGTTGCTGTGGAGGCTGCTGCTGGTGTGATCTGCTGCACGGAGATGGCCGCGGCTGCTACTGCTTGGCCGTAGTGGTGCTGGAGAGGTAGCGGGGTGCTGGTCGTGGAGGAGCTGCAGTAGAGGAAGGTGGCTTCGGGTGGTGTAGCCAGAGACTGGCAGGGAGCAACTATGCTGGAGAGTCTTCGAGGCTGCTGCTGCTGGTTCGTAAGGATGGCTGGGCTGGGTTGAGAGTATGAGAGAGATGGAAGGATGAGGGTTGGAGACGCTGGGGTTGGCCGGAAGAAGAAGAAGAAGAAGAAGAAGAAGAAGAAGAATGCGGCAGATTTTTTCCTTTTACTGTGCGCGGCCCCCTTTTTTTTTTTTTTTTCCGTCTATGCGCTGCCCTTGTGCCCCTTTGTGTGCAGCAGCCCCTCCCTCTTATAAAAAAAGTTTGGGAAAACCCTAAAACAACTTCCCTTTTTTGATTTTCTTTTTCTTTTTTTTTTATTCTTTTATTCTTATGGTAATAATGAAAAAGGAAATAATAATAATTATCATAATAATATAAGTATCCATAAGATAATAATAATAAAAATAATACTACTATTAATAGTAAATAATAATAAATAATTATGGTAAGAATAAAAATAATAAAGATATTATCAGTAAAATAATAATAATAATACTAATAAAAATAGAGTAATAATACAAAAAGTAATAATAATAATAATAATAATAATGATATATCAAAAACAAAAAAATAAATGAAAAATAAAAATAAGTATAGTAAAGTAAAAGATAATAAAAGTACTAGTAATAAAAAATGAAAAATAATAATAATAAGGATAAAAAATGCTAGCAAAATAATAGTAAAGTACTAATAATGTAGGAAAATAATAATAATAAAATAATAATAATAATAATAAAATAATAATAATAATTATAATAATAATAATAATAAAATAATAATAATAATTATAATAATAATAATAAAATAAGAGGGGACCCAGTGTTTTATTTGGCTAGGGTAAAAATAGGGTGTCTACAGTCACCAAAGTCACAAGTCACCTTTAACACTTAAACCAACCCGACTAAGCATTTGACCACTTCTATTGCTAGTCAAGTTAGTCATTATGTATGTTAAACCTCTCAAAATGTTTAGGTTTTAATTACAAGCAACATTGTTTATGCACTTTCCATCTAAATGAAATGCTAGTAAGGGATTGCTTGTGTGACCAAGAATAAGATTGCAAAAAAAAAAAACCTTCTTATGCTTAAGTTAATAAAGGAAACAATCGCGAGAGAAAAAGGTGAAAACCCTACATCCTTTGGGAATGAGTTATTTCTTTCTTTAAATAAAGGGAGTGAGCTACATAGCAGGCAAGTAGTATGCAATTATCGTAAGGTGGTTACTCGAGATGGAAGAATTGATATACTATTGTTGTCGTGAACTTAGATTTAAGTAACTGGTGCAAGTGGTTTGTCATATTAGATGTTAGTATGCCTACTTTCCTTGAATGAGGGTTTAGTGATCCCTTTCTCTTTGTTTTCACAGAACTTTACCCAACCAAGACATCCTAACTCTTGCCCAAAAAATTGAGGTGTATTAAAATAAAACATTATTTTATAAAAGCATGTCGATCTATTTGAAGAAATATAAATATTAAATGCAAATGTAAGATAAAGATATGCTTTGAAGAATTTGACTTTTAATTTGCAAATTTGAAAGACAATTGTGTTAGACAAATTACCAGAAATGCAAACAACAATAACATGTTTTATACAATACATGTGAGCATGCAATGCAAAAATAGAATGGCATAATTAATTTACTAAATTCTACCAACAATCAAAAATATACACAAGAAACATAATTTATGAAGGTTGATTTCACACTAATTATAGTTATTATTGAAGATAATTCAAGTAATGCAAAGTCGTAAGATTTTTTTTTGGGTCAAAGATGAACAAGAAAATTAGTTTAAAAGCTAGATGTATTGAAATTGGCAATGGTAAAAAGAAAGGGAAACTTACCAAAGAAACACTAAATGAAAATAAATAGAAGAGGCTAATTACGTGCTTAAATTGCGTAATTAGGTGTTTTAACTCATGCATTAAGGCTTACAAATTTAATTAAATGCTTAATTATTCTCAATATTTTAACAATGTGTTCTATTTATAATATTTGGGTTTTATTGAATAATTTATAAATTTTTGGTATTTTTTATTGCATGGGCAACTATTGGAAGCTAAAACTAATATTACTTCGTAATCTAAGTGTAACTTTCTCGTCCGAGCTTCGATCGAGGTGATTCAAAATGCTATGAAAATCTAAGAGAGTGCTCTACAATATTTGTGTTTTGAGCTTCAAGAGATACAGGCTGTAGGAAGGTCAAAATTGAACTTGAAGTTGCTGTACCTGCACAAGACAAGGAAGTATATGGGCCTAATATATTACATGTGAGCCATGAAATAAAAGCAAATTAAATGAATGGACTGCTTCAACGTGGGTTTCTAGAATAAAAACACATGAAGGGGGGGTCATGCACTGCAAGAAAAAGAAAGCAAGGAAGGTCATGGGCTTTGCAGGGCTAAAAGGAGGGAGAAAAGATGGGGCTAGTTAGGGGGGTTTTTAGTTAGGGTTCTTTGAGGAGGGTTTTAACCAAGGGTTTTGGGGGGTAGCTGGAGGTGTCTCCTGGGTATCCACCCCACTGAAAAGAGGGAACACAGCAGCAAGCTGCTGTGTGGAGCAGCTCCAACCCAATGGCCCTCTCTCTCTCTCTCTCTCTCTCTCTCTCTCTCTCTCTCTCTCTCTCTCTCTTGTTAATTAGTTATTATTATTTGTTTTCAATTTGTCATTCAACACATGTTTTAACACTTAGTTTTGATTAATCATACATTGAATACTCTCCCTTGGAGTTAATGTTGAACTTTAAATTCTTGTTTAAGTTAGTTTGTGCATTGATTTATTTTGCTGTTAAAGAATCCTTTAATCTACTCTATCTCTCTCACTTTGTGCTATTTTAATATATTTTTTTTTACTCTTGTTGTGGTCACTTAGAGTGGTTGCTTTTATTCTCTCTCTTAGTTTTGAATCTTAAATATTTGTTGGAATGAAATGTTGTTGGGTTTTTATTTTATTTTATTATTAAAGTCAGTTTATTTTTATTTTTAATTAAAGTCATTAAATCTAGTTTAAGTGATGCTTTGTGTTGAGTTTGCTTCCTGCATTTATTTAAAATTAGTGTTGGATTTAAATATTTGTTCAAGTAGTATGTTAGGTTAGTTTATTATTGAAGGACTTTTGTCTAGGTTAGCTTAGTTAATTTAGGTTGATTTTGTTATGGTTTGTTAAGATGGTTGAATGGATTGTACTAGGTTAGTTTAGATAATTTATTTGTTTAATTGTATGTTAGTTATTCTCCTGTTTATACACGTTATGTTCTTGTTTTAGGTTTTAATTTGTTTCAATTTCACCACGAAATTTCAAAACCCCCAAAATTTCGAATCTGAACCATGTTCAGTACATTGTTTTCTTATTTTCTTTTCCTATTTTGCGCTAGTATAAAGCTAATTTGCATTCCCCGTGGATGCTGTAACGACCCGACCCTTTATACCGACCCAGTTGTCACGCACTCATACATAATACCTGTACCTGTACCTGTTCCAGATACATGGACAACCCGCCCTAAACAGGGACATACGGGTGTAACTCATACATAATAGTAATGTAAATGTTGCGGAAAAACATTAAACATTCATTGAGATTTCTACTAGACTTATACTAAAGCTTACTAACTCCTTGCAGGTTGACCATCTAATATACCCATACTAATTTTAAACATGTATGGTTGCACTACCAACATCGGTATCTACCCTTAGGAGTTTATTTCAATCCCCGAACTGGAGTATTTTTCAAACCCTTTTACTGAAGTTTCTTTCAACCTCTTTTACTGAAGTTTCTTTCAACTTCTTTTGGTCACAAGCTATGGTTCTAGTATCATATATACAATTTGTAGCCAAATATAATAATCTATGCAATTCCAGTATTTTATCAAATTCAAATAACACATTGGGTTCAACCGGTGTCTTTCCACTCAATTTACCTCTTTTTGTTTACTGATTCAGTTCGGTGTTTCACCAGCCTCCGTTTTTCACATTCTCAATATAACAAATTTGAAACTTCGTTCTCATATCTATATCAATAGTATAGAAAATTCATACATTTCCATTTCAACATACTCAGTATAACAAATTGGAACTTCGTTCCCATAATCTATATCAGTATTATAGAAAATTCATACATTTCCATTTCAACATATATAACACAAGTTTAATCCAAAACCCACTAAATGATAAAAATCCAATAAATATCATTTAAATGGTTAAGTAAAGGATTCAAGCATCTCCTACTATAGTATAAATACACAAATAATTTTGTAAAGTTTGGAGATCATATGCCACAATCCTCGTTTTTACCAAAAATCATAAAATCGTAAAACCAACATTTCTACTTGGTAGAGTTTAGCAGAAAAGCAATTAAATCATACATATAAGTATAAACTAGCTTTTTAGCGGTTTAGTTTTCAAAAAATGTTGTTGTAATCAATTTCCCCTTACCTTAAACTCGAAACGAACTACATTCGGAAACGATCCAAACCGACAACTCGGGATCTTGAAAACCTAAAACCACAGAACATAATATTACTATAATTTCGACTATTATCCAAATATCCAAACATAATTAAGATAAGATCCTCACCTCAATTTTTTGGGAAAACCCGAAAATCTCCTAAACTACGATCTGGTCCGTTAAAATTGTAGAGTTTCCTCTTCTGATCCACACAGTACCCTCCATTTTTGGAAACAGATGACGAACAACAAAGAATCTTAGAGAGAGAGAGAGAGAGAGAGAGAGAGAGAGAGAGAGAAAGAGAGTTTGGAAGCAAACTTAGCTTCTAAGCAACTAAAATGGATATTTATAGGGCCTTTGACCAAGTCCAACTCGTCGACGAATCCATCACACATCTCGTTGACGAGGTCATCCCTTCGTCACCGAGTCCAAGTTCCGGATATTTCTCTTATCCACTCTATATTTGCTCGTCGATGAGGTTTTGAATTTTGTCGATGAGGATCTGAAGGACTTCGTCGACGAACGTGACCCTTCGTCAACAAACCCAACTTATATAGGTTTGGGTCTGTTGGCCTAATAAGGCTTACAATTCTTATTTTAATGATAACAAATCAAATGATATATTTTATATGTTTCAAGTAAAAGTGTTCAGGAAAATTATAGAGCTCAAGTGTATAAGAAAGTTCATGGATTACAAAGAGCATGAAGAATGAAGTCATATTGTGAAAAGCTCAAAGGAAAGAATGCAACTACAAAGATGGTGGAAGAACAAGTTTTGAAGACTAGATTATACTTTTAAGGATATTCTCAAATATAAGTACTTCAAAGTAAATCTTAAGTATAAAGAAATTTGAAGCTCATAAAAATTCAAAAATATGTTTATATATATATACTCTAAAGAATATTTCTTAAATCCATAAAAAGAAAGGGTTTAAGAAAAGAAATTTTTTTTTGAAATAATGAAGTTTTTAAACATATTCATTTCAAAATATTTGGAAAATCAAAAATATTTTTTTAAACATATATACTCTAAAAAGTTTTTTTTAATAAATAAAAAGGACTTAAAAAGAGAAGATTTTTTAAACCATGTTTTTAAACATTATTTCAAAATATTTGAAAATAAATTTTAGGAATCCTTGGGAGTAATGGATGATTTCAAAAAAACTCTATAAATAGTTCTAATCTCAAACATTTTAAAGAAGAGAAAAGAAAGTACAAAGAAAGAGAGAAAGAACTTTGATGAAATATTCAAAAGAATTTTGAAATTGAGAAATCTTCTAAAGTTTCCAGATCAAGTGCTTTTCAACAACTTTTTTGATCCAGAGATATTCAAAGGCTTTTAGATCAAAGTAAGTTTTTTTAAAGGTTTTAGATCAACTAATCTTCAAGTATTCAAAATTTTGTTTTCAAAGGATCTGAAATTCTTTTAAAATAAACTCTCTGATCTAAAGTCAATTTACATTCTGAAATTAAGTTTTCCAACGATCAAAATTTTTTTATCTACTTTGGAAAATTATTTGATAATCCATACCAAGTAATTGAGCTTGAAATTTCTTATATTTAAATTACTTTGAGGTATAAAATGAGCTGATTGGTGTATTAATTCACTCTACTGTGAGAGTTCACTTTTGAACACATATTCCTTCGTTATCTTTCTTAAACGATTCTGAGTTGTTAAATCGTTGAACCAAATAAAGGGGTTGTTATTTGGAGAGGCGGGCTCTAGCCTAATTGAAGGAGTGCATTGTAAGTTGGTATTGTTCCACCAGGTAAAGGAACTGAGATAGTGAAATCCTTTGGTGTTTTTGTCAAAGGCGAGGACGTAGACTGTGTTGAAGCCGAACCTCGTAAAAACTCTTGTCTCCTTCTCTCTACTTTAATTTACATACTTTATTCGCTTTTATGAGTGCAGGTTGCAGGATTTAAATTAAGTTCTTGATCAATAGAAAGTACGTTTTGATTAATCTTTTGCTGAAACCCAAAAGGGGAGTACGTTGATTAATTTGCGGAAATCTTAATCAAGTAAAGTGAATAATAAAAGGTTACAGGGAAAGCAACGGAAGCCTAAATGTTATTGATTGATTGATTACATTGATTGAATTATTATTTTAAATTCCAGTTTTCTTAAGTGTTGTCATATATTGTATTTTGATGGCTTATTAAAATTAGAAAACTTAAAAATCAAATAAAATTAAAAGATTTCCAATTAACCCCCCCTCTTGGGAAGCTATTCTTCATTTCGGGGTCTTTACAATCTCCCCTCATAATAATTTCGTCCTCGAAATTTACCAACAATTGTTAACATAATCTTTTCTTATTATTCAGCTTTACCAAAAGAGTCGACTGTCACCTACCAAGTGACTTTGGTCCAAATTCATTACATATCTTCACATATGGCGGAGGAATACCGTGGTTACACAAAGGATACATCGGAAGATTACATATATATATATAAGACTCTCCCAATGATCACATCATTCATTCTATACCACCGACACTACTATATACCTACGTACTATCAAGTAACTGCAGGTACTTCTGGCGTATTTCAGATTCTAGTTCCCATGATGCTTCTTCCATTGCATGGCTACGCCATAATACCTTCACAAGAAGTATTTCCTTAGTCCGTAACTGCTGCACTTTCCGATCCAATATTTGCACTGGTACTTCCTCATATGATAAGGCATCACTAATCTCTAGAGGTTCGTAACTCAGTACGTGTGATGGATCTAGTACATACTTTCTCAGTACAGACATGTAAAATACATCATGGACTCTAGATAACACTAGAGGTAAAGCCACTCGATAAGCAACCGAACCTATCCTTTCAAGGATTTCAAAAGGCCCGATATATCGAGAACTTAGCTTTCCCTTCTTCCCGAATCTCATCACCCCTTTCATCGGAGTGATTCTCAAGAATACCATATCTCCTATCCCAAATTCCAACTCTCGTCGACAAGTATCAGCATAACTCTTTTGTCGACTTTGAGCTGCTTTGATTCTTTTCCTGATTAATTCGACCTTTGCAGAGGTTTGCTGGATAAGTTTTGGACCCAGTATCTGCTAGTCACCTACCTGATCCTAGTATAACAGAGATCGACACCGACGATCATACAAAGCCTCATAAGGTGCCATCACTATGCTTGCCTGGTAACTGTTGTTATAAGCAAGCTCAACAAGCAGTAGATATCGTATCCAGCTATCACCAAAATCTAATACACAAGCCCGCAACATATCCTCCAACGTCTGTATAGTCCTTTCCAACTGTCCATCCGTCTACGGGTGAAAAGATGTACTAAATGTCAATCGTGATCCCAAAGCATTCTGTAAACTCTTCCAAAAACGAGATGTAAAACGTGGATCTCGATCTAAAACAATAGAAATAGGGACACCATGGAGTCGTACCACCTCCTACACATAAAGTTTTGCCAGTCTCTTCAGAGAGTAGCTGACTCTAATTGGAATGAAATGTGCAATCTTCGTCAACCGATCTACTATAACCCATATGGCATCTTGCCCATGCACCGCCGGAGGTAAACCTGTCACAAAATCCATCGAGATGTGTTCCCACTTCCACTTAGGGACGTCAAGTGGCTAAAGTGGTCCTGTCAGCCTTTGATGTTCCGCTTTGACCCGCTGACATGTCAAGCACTGCTCTACAAATCGGGCGATCTCTTTTTTCATGTTGGTCCACCAGAAAGATTCAATTAAATCCTAGTACATTTTCGTACTACCAGGATATACAGTATAAAGTGAATGATGTGCCTCCTCTAGAATGACCCATTTTATCACAGCATCATTCGATACACAAACCCTGCCGCGAAATCTCAATATCCCATCACCAGAGATACTGAAATACGGCTTTAACCCCTTTTGAACTCCTTCTATAACCTCAACCAACTCGAGATCCTCCTTCTGCGCTACACAGATCCTCTCCTACAAAGTTGGCTGTACCACCAAGCTAGCAAGGATGACCTGATGGTTTCCTTCTATCACCTCCAAATTCAACCTTTCAAGGTCCATACAGATTTGATGCTGAACCTCCACTTCCGAAACAGACGCATCCATAGACTTTCGATTTAGAGCATCGACTACCACATTAGCTTTTCCTAAATGATAGCTAATAACACAATTGTAGTCTTTAATCAACTCAAGCCACCTGCGCTGTCTTATATTAAGCTCCTTTTGGGTGAAAAAGTATTTAAGACTTTTATGGTCAGTAAAAATCTCACACCTTTCACCATATAAGTAGTGCCTCCAAATTTTTAGTGCAAACACTACCGCTGCTAACTCCACATCATGCATCGAGTAGTTCTTCTCGTATTCTTTGAGTTGACGAGACGCGTGAGCAACTACTTTGCCCTGCTGCATTAGAACACAGCCAAGACCTTTTTTTGAAGTATCACTATAAATAACGAAGCCACCATCAATGGATGGAAGAGTCAGAACTAGAGCAGTGACCAGTCGCCGTTTCAGCTCCTGGAAACTCAGCACGCACTCATTCGTCCAATCATACCTCATGTTCTTCTGCATAAGTTTCGTCAAAGGACCTGCTAAACTAGAGAACCCTTCCACAAACCGATGGTAGTAACCTACAAGACCCAGAAAACTTTTGATCTCCTGAACATTATTCAGTCTTGTCCAGTCCACTACTGCTTCAATCTTGCATAGCTCCACTGATATACCTTCTTTAGACACCATGTGCCCCAGAAATGCAATCTGTTCAAGCTAGAACTCACACTTCTTCAGTTTAGCATACAACCTCTTATCTCTAAGCATTTGCAATACCAGTCTCAAATGAACTTCATGCTCTGCAGCATTCCTAGAATACACTAGGATATCATCGAATAAATACTACAATGAACCGGTCTGGATATTCATGGAAGACCCTGTTCATCAAATCTATAAATGCTGCAGGTGTATTAGTCGAACCAAAAGGCATAACCATAAATTCAAAATGGCTATACCGGGTTCAAAATGCAGTTTTCGAGACGTCCTCCGCTTTCACCTTCAACTGGTGATACCCAAACCGTAGGTCAATCTTAGAGAAGACCTATGTGCCCTGAAGTTGGTCAAACAAATCGTCGATCTTGAGTAGCATATATTTATTCTTTATCGTTACCTTATTCCGTTCTTGATAGTCGATGCACATCCTCATTGACACATCCTTCTTCTTCACAAATAACACCGGTGCTCCCTAAGGAGAAACACTAGGTCGAATGTACCCCTTGTCGAGCAACTTTTGAAGTTGCTCTTTCAATTCTCTTAATTTGGCTGGAGCTATACGATACGGATCTTTCGATATTGGTGCCGTACCTGGAGCTAACTCAATATAAAATTTCACTTCACGGTCCAAAGGTAACCCTAGCAAGTCCTTTGGAAACACGTCAAGGAACTCGCGCACTATGGCAATCATCTCTAATTCTTGTTCTTCTGCTGGTGTGTCTTTCACAAATGCAGGATATCCTTGGAACCCTTTAAGAAGTAGCCTTCTAACTTGCATATCATAAAGGATCAGTGGTGTAGAACGCACACACAACCTAAGGAATTGAAATCCCTACTTTCTTGACAGTTTGAACAACACCTCCCTTCTATGGCAATCAATACTAGCATAACTGGCAGACAACTAGTCCATCCCAAAGATGACATCAAAGCCAAACATGTCGTACACCATAAGGTCAACTAGTAGTATCCCCCCCTGTATTTTAATTGAAAAGTCACGTACTATATTGCTACACCGGACCGCAGACCCGGATGGTATAGCTACTACCAATTCATAACCTAACCGTTGCACCTCTAATCCACACAATTTAACAAAACCTCGAAAAATAAAAGAATGTGTTGCCCTGGAATCAAATAATACAACAGCTTCATGAGAAAGCATGTAAATGGTACTTGTGACTATGTCACCAGCGTTATCAGCGTCACCAGGAGTCATAGAATACACCCTAGCCTGGGTCATACCCCCTGCTGACCGCCACACTGTGTTGGAGTATTCCCTTTGTATGGCTGCTGCGAGGCTCCACTATTCCTCTACATCTGACAATCTCTCATCTGATGTCCTTGCTTACCACACCGCATACAAGCCCCTGTAGACAACCAACAGTGCCAATGGTGTTTCTTACCACACAAAGAGCAATGTTGAACACGTGCGATATTCTGGGACGTACCACCACTGTTCTTCTTCCACTTACCCTGTCCTGCCCCAAACGAAGAATTAGGAGGCGCTAGCCTCTTCTTTGTAACTTGAACCTCTGTATCCTCTAGCAAACACTCCTCTGCTACCGTGGCTTTATCAACCAACGTAGCAAAGTCCTGCAACTGCAAAATTGCTGTCTACTTATGAATCTCACTCCTCAGACCCCTCTAAAACTTCCAAGCCTTCTTCGCTTCATCAGGAATCACAAATGGAGCAAATCGATACAACTCCTAGAATTTGGCAGTGTACTGCTGCACTACCAGTGATTGTTGCGTCAAATTCATGAATTCCTCCATCTTCGCGTTTCTAACCATGGCCGAAAAATAACGTTCAAAGAAGAGCTCTTTGAATCGGGCCCACATCAATGCTATTGGTATTGGTCGGTGCTCTTCCATCTGCTTTACAGACACCCACCATCTCTCAGCCTCCCCTGCCAACTTGAATGTGGCGAAGGTGACTTTCTGCCTCTCAATGCAGTTTAACACATCTAGGATCTTCTCGATCTCCTGGATCCAATTCTCATCACGAACTGGATCTGCAGTGCCCACAAAAGCTGAGGGCTTCAACCTGGTGAACTGCTCGATGAAGCAACCCAACTCAGTTGTAGGACGATCCTGCCCCCTATTCGTCTGCACCACCTCAGCCATAAGTTGTTGTGCGAAGTCACGCAGCACACTAGTGGAATCATTACTAGCCTCAGGGCCGACACCCTCACTACTACTGCCTCCCACGTTGGCAGTGATATCTTTGGATTCCATCCTGAAAACAATTACAAGAATCCATTAGAAAGTAATATCCTAACCATCAACTACTACTATCATAATATAAGCTCAATCCTCTAAGTTCATATCCTTGACATTGACGTACTCCATAAATTTGACATCCTCATTCTAACTCAAGTTCCACCCTTCCACTTGGAAACAAAACCGTCAATGGATTGTCATGATTTTCTTAAACCTTTCGATTGATCCAGAAAAATATAAAAGTCTATTAATGGATTTACGTCCCCAGGTATACAAAGCAAAACTCAAGGTTTTATCCATGTCCTATACTCTGGTATATTCTAGACTATCACAACTAGCAATTCCTAAGTTTTGCACATACTCCTAACCAGGCAACATAAATCAAATCATACTTCCGACTGGCTAAGGCTCTGATACCAATTGTAATGACCCGACCTTTATACGGACCCAAGTGTCACGCACTCATACATAATGCCTATACTTGTTCCAGATACATAGACAACCCGCCCTAAACAGGGACATACGGGTGTAACTCATACATAATAGTAATGCAAATATTGCGGAAAAACATTAAACATTCATTGGGATTTCTACTAGACTTATACCAAAGCTTACTAACTCCTCGCAGGTTGACCATCTAATATACCCATATTGATTTTAAACATGTATGGTTGCACTGCAAGCATCGGTACCTAGCCCTAGGAGTTTATTTCAACCCCCGAATAGGACTATTTTTCAACCCCTTTTACTAAAGTTTCTTTCAACCTCTTTTACTGAAGTATCATTCAACATCTTTTGGTCACAAGCTATGGTTCCAGTATCATATATACAATTTATAGCCAAATATAGTAATCTGTGCAATTCCAGTATTTTCACAAATTCAAATAATCACATTGGGTTCAATCAGTGCCTTTCCACTCAGTTTACCTCTTTTTGTTTACCGATTCAGCTCGGTGTTTCACCGGCCTCTGTTTTTCACATTCTCAGTATAACAAATTTGAAACTTCGTTCCCATATCTATATCAATAGTATATAAAATATATATATTTTCATTTCAACATACTCAGTATAACAAATTGGAACTCCATTCCCATAATCTATGTCAGTAGTATAGAAAATTCATACATTTCCATTTCAACATATATCACACAAGTTTAATCCAAAACCCTCTAAATGATAAAGATCCAGTAAACATCATTTAAATGGTCAAGTAAAGGATTCAAGCATCTCCTACTATAGTATAAATACACATAAATGATTTTGTAAAGTTTGGAGATCATACGCTGAAATCCTCATTTTTACCAAAAAACCATAAAATCTTAAAACTGGCATTTCTACTCAGTAGAATTTAGCAGATAAGTAGTTAAATCATACATATAAGTATAAACTAGCTTTTTTAGCGGTTTAGTTTTCCAAAAATGTTGTTGTAATCAATTTCCCCTTACCATAAAATCAAAACGAACTACGTTCGGAAACAATCCAAACCGACAACCCGGGATCTTGAAAACCTAAAACCACAGAACATAACCTTACTATAATTTTGACTATTATCCAAATATCCAATCAGAATTAAGATCATATCCTTATCTCGATTTTTATGGAAAACCCAAAAATCTCCAAAACTATGATCTAGTTCGTTAAAATTGTAGAGTTTCCTCTTCTGATCCATGCAGTACCCTCTGTTTTTGGAAATGGACGATGAATGGCAAAGAATCTTAGAGAGAGAGAGAGAGAGAGAGAGAGTTTGGAAGCAAACTTTGCTTCTAAACGACTAAAATGGATATTTATAGGGCCTTTGACCAAGTCCAACTCATTGACGAGGCAGCGTCTTCGTCAACGAATCCACCACACAACTCGTTGACAAGGCCATCCCTTCGTCGTCAAGTCCAAGTTCCAGATATTTCTTTGATTCACTCGGTATTTGCTCGTCGATGAGGTTCTAAATTTCATTGACGAGGATTTGAAGGACTTTGTCGACGAATGTGACCCTTCGTCGACGAACCCAACTTATATAGGTTTGGGTCTTTACAGAGATGATCTGGCCTATTTGGACCAATTATTACACGACGTAGCTCCTATACTTGGGATAGCCCTAGTTCTACTCATTTTAAAAAGTGAATCAAGTTTTTGGCACCGTTGTCGGGGAGTGCTAGATTTAGTTTCAATATAGTGTTTCTCCATTTATTTTGATTTTTCTCATAATTTGAAAACACAAAAAAATAATAATATTTTCAAAAAAATAAAAAACAAAGAAAAAAAATTTTGATCATGCTTGTCTGCTGCTATGTTGGTAATTGTTTGCTATTTGGATTGATGTTTGATGCCTTGGGTTAGAAACATTTCACATAGGCTATACAAATTATCACCTAATACAAGTAGTAGGTTTCCTGTTTCTGTTGTAAGTGAGGATACTGAAATTGATTTGAGTGATCTTTTTAAGGAAAATTTTAAGAAAACTATGGCTGAACATCCACCTACACCTCCACCTACACCACACACTTTAAACGACTTTTTGCAGCCTACACGCACCACTACACCATCCTGTATTGCTTTGCCAAATAATGCACTGAATTTCACCATTAGGCATGGTATGTTGTTAGTAATACCTCAGTTCCATGGAATGGATTCTGAGAGTCCTTGTCAGCATCTGACCGATTTTGAGTTGGCATGTACTACCTTCATTACTAGAGCAGGAACTGATGAATACATTAAGCTTCGTTTATTTCCTTTTTCCTTGAAGGATAGAACAAAGATATGGGTTAATTCTCTAAGATCTAATTCTATTTCTGATTAGACCGACATGCAGCGTGAATTCTTACATAAATATTTTCCTTTTTCAGAGAACCTAGTTAGTACAGGAGCAAATCAGTCAGTTTATGCAGAGAGGTAATGAGACCTTCCAAGCTTGTTGGGAAAGGTTCAAAAAGCTGATAAATATTTGTCTATATCACGGGTTTGAGTCTTGGAGGCTGGTAAATTATTTCTACACTGCCCTCACTTCTGATTATAAGCAGTTGTTCAGACTATGTGTAATGGGGAGTTCTTCAACAAGGAACCAGATGAGGCACTAGCATTCTTTGATTACTTAGTTGAAAGTGCATAACAGTGGAATACACGATTTGATCAGGCACTAATGGTAGTGCAACCTCTTAGGGCAATTGGTGGTTGAGGTAGATATGAGGTAAATAAGGAAACTAATATCTAGGCTCGTATTGCTGCATTGGCTAGGAGGGTAAAGGTTATGGACTTAGAGAAGGTGAAAGCGGCGAAATTGGTTGAGGTGTGTTTTCTATGTGCCAACTCTAGCCATAAGGCCCATGATTGTTCGATTCTAATGGTAGTAAGGAGAGTAGGTATGATTAAATTCAGTCAGCAAATTGGGTTAATAAAACTCCCAGTCAACCTTTCTCAAATACTTACAATCCAGGATGGAGGAACACTTGAATTTTTCATGGAGGAATGATCAGGCTGGTCAATCTTCTTTACAGTTTCAGCAGCCTCCCCAGTCTTGTGCACCACCGCCTCAGCACCCGTATCAGCCACATCCGATTTCTCAGCACTACTCACCTCCAGGATTTTTATCTAATGTCACACCCGTTCCACCAAAAAGGTCTCTTGAGGATACTTTTCAGCATTTCATGCAAATTCAGGCCACAACTAACAATAAACTACGAGGCTCCATTAATAAGATCAGTACACAGTTGAGTACCTTAGAGAAGGGGAAATTTTCAGCACAACCTCAGCTTAATCCTTAGGTATATCTATAACGACCTACTACTTATTATTATTTTTCCTTAATATATATAAAACACATAGTCAATCTGCCTATAATACTGCTAAAGACACCTTAGGCCCAACGGAGCATTGAGATCTGTACACAATACATTCTTAAGCAGTGGTAAACATGAAACTGTAAACAACTATATACAATACCAGAAATCTAAGGAAAAATCCCAAAATATACATCACAAAATACCCAGTGTCATCATCAAAAATTTTGGGATCTACCCCAAACAACTGATCCCACAGAAACACCTACCCTTCCGGAAAAGGCAGCGTAAGAAGTCCTCTACCTGTGAGCCTGATCCGCTTGCCCAGCTGGATCACCTAAAAAATGGTAAGTCACTCGGATGAGATAACGCTCAGTAAGAGGAAATATGCTATTACTAGTGTGTGACGGCTGAGTTGCACATTTAATTTACAGATATAATATTGATACTATAAAACAGGTAGGCTAGAATATCGTACATATCACATTTATTATAGTTTAAAATACGAGTGTGTATCTGAGTTTTCTAATCACACATACTTCTAATATTATAATAATACTACTGTTGCATGGTATATATGTATATATATATATATATAAGAACATCTGTGATAATACCCTGGGATCTGAATGTCATGATTTAACCCCTTATGACAAGGTTGTGTAGCCCGTAGGCGGGACTTACTCTGGTTGGCCTACCAGGCAAGTCAATCCATATCTCTATCAACCATCTAGCCCACTGCAGTCTCTCTGGGCATACTCCTACTCTTTCTTTTCTAATCAGCCACCTCAACCCAGCTTTCTGGGGAGACTACAATTTCTCCTAATGCAGTTAGACATAATCCACATACTATCTGAGATATGTGGTTGCACTCTAATCTGAAATAGCAACGGTACCGTGCTCTGCTGTCTAAATCTGACTGAATATCTCCACAGGGTCTCATACTATTTAGTAATGATATATATATATATATATATATATATATATATATATATATATATTATCTTACCATTTTTATCATGATATAGAAATAACCATAACATTTTTACTACTCTTACATAATCTGAATTTATGATTGTATAACTAAATAAACTAAATAACTAAGTGTTATGGATTTAAAGTCATGGCATACTTAATAATACTTTAAATCATATTTCTGAAAACTGATATCAATATTTTCCTGCTAATAATTTGTAAAACATGATTTTTGCAAAATTGCATAAATACTACTAAACTGTAATAAACTCATGTCGCACAATAGAGTAATTAAATATCATGCTTTAAAATTTGCGTCTCCTGATATAATAATAATAATAAAATTCTAGAAAACTGAATAATAATACTGATACATACAAATTTTTTTGATAAATTTTCTAAAATTCCTAGCATAGCATATTTTCTTTACTAGATTACTGAAAAAGCCCCTACTGCGTCTAGTCCTACACCCGTAGAGTTCCCCACTCAACGCCTTGAAAATAACATCTCCCAAAACAAAACTTCAATATTTCTCCATGTTCTACATTTCTTATAACTATGGAAAAGTCAAATATTGAATAGAAAGTCTTACCTTGAAATTGGGGATGAATTCCAAGGCAGCCCCACCAATGATCCACTCTAGTAGACTTGAAGAGAACTTTCCTAGGAGTGTCGTGGTGGCCTCGGATCGTTGAACCGGTAAGAATCCAGCTCGAAATCTTAGAAAGAAGGGGGAAGGGATGAACATGTGAGAGAGAGAGAGAGAGAGAGGAGGGTTTGCGCATGAAAATTCTACAGAAAAATCGAGTTTAGGCTATTTATACATTGGCCTTCATAGACGAGACACATCACTTCATCGACGAGGTTAAGAAGGAAGTTCATCGACGAATACTTACTCCTCGTCGACGAAATTCAAAATTGAAAATATAGCCTCTCGGTATCTTCTCGTCGACGAGATACATGTCCCCGTCAATGAACCCCTCAAGTGTGCTCGTCGACGAACTCCCTGTGTTTCTTTTTTCCTCTTCTCCTCCTATTATTAAATTACGATAATTATTCGAGTCTCTACAATATCAACGGTAACAAAAGCTAGTGCATAATATTTCATGGGATTCTATTGAGACGACAAAGGCCATCATTACTTTGAGAAGTGGGAAGGAAGTCCCCCAACCCAAGATATCTATTGAGAGGCAAACAGTTGGTCCAACACCGGAAGTAGCAGTTGAGGCAGATGAGGCCCAAGAGAAATCAGAGGAAGTCTAGAATTGAAGAAGTCAGTCGATGTGGAGGCCAAGACTAGTAAGGAGTACTGATCTGTGAGACCCTATCCTCACAGGTTGGCAGTTGATCAGAAGAACAAATATCATATTGAGATTCAGGAGATCTTCAAGCAGGTGAAGATCAATATCCCACTTCTGGATGCCATTTAGCAGGTTCCTTCGTATGCAAACTTTTTAAAGGACTTGTGCACAGTGAAGAGGAAATTGAATGTAAAGAAGAAGGCTTTCTTGATAGAGCATGTTAGTGCATTGACATTGAGGTAAACTCCTCAAAAACTCAAGGATCCTAGTTCTCCCACCATCTCCATTATGATCAGTGAATCTCGCGTTGGAAGAGCTTTACTTGACTTGGGGAGTAATGTGAACTTGTTACCATTCTTGATATATGAGCAGTTGGGGTTAGGTGAGCTAAAGAAGACCTCTATTGTGTTACAGTTAGCTGACAGATCAATGAAGGTAGCATAGGGTTTTATTGAGGATGTATTGGTTCAAGTCGACAAATTCTACTACCCAGTGGACTTTGTGGTTTTGGATATGCAGCAGCCTATCTCTACCATTTCTCAGGCACCTGTCATACTTGGACGCCCATTCCTTGCTACCTCCGATGCGTTGATTAATTGCCGAAGTGGAGTATTGAAGCTCACATTTAGGAATATGACATTGGAGATGAATGTGTTCAATGCTTGCAAGATGCCTAGTGGTTGTGATGACTCTGAGGTACATGCAATTGATGTGATAGATGATTTTGATATTTCAAAGTTGTTATCAGTGTTTGATTCTGATAGTGCATTTGAGAATGAATCTCCCGAGCAGCCTGATGTTTTTGATGAGATAGTTCCTTTTTCTAGAGAGTTGACAGAATCAAAGGGGCAGTGCATAGGGATAGATGGTTCCCCTCAGTTGTTAGATGCGGGTTATATGAGTAGTTGGTGTAAGCCAACTTTTGAAGCTCTTGACTTACCAGAAGTCATGAAGTCATCGAAAGAAGAAGTCCCTACACTTGAGTTGAAGCCACTACTTGAGGACTTGAAATATGTTTTCCTGGGCCCAGCTGAGGGCACATTCCCTATGGTAATTTCTTCTTATCTTACTTTGAAGTAGGAAATTGAGTTATTGCAGGTATTGAGACGGCATCGAGGAGCAATAGGCTGGACTATTGCAGATATCAAGGGTTTGATCCTACAATTTGTACTCACAACATCTTTCTGAAAGGATATGCAAGACCAGTTTGTGATGCATGGCGGAGATTAAATCCAACCATAAAATAAGTGGTAAAGAAGGAAGTTCTAAAATTATTAGCTGCTAACATCATCTATCTCATCTCCGATAGCAAGTGGGTAAGCCCGACACAGGTAGTACCAAAAGAATCTGGTTTGACTATCATTAAGAATTCTAGTGGAGAGCTAATCCAATCTAGCAAAGTAACGAGTTGGAGAATGTGCATTGATTATCGTAAATTAAATTCAGTTAGCCGAAAAGATCACTTCCCGTTACCCTTCTTAGATCAGATACTTGAAAAAGTAGCTGATAATGCTTTCTATTATTTTCTAGATGGTTTTTCTGGGTATTATCAATTGTTGTAGCACCAGAGGATCAAGAGAAGATCACTTTCACTTGCCCCTTTGGTACTTACGTTTTTTGCCGGATGCCATTCGGATTATGTAATGCACTCGCTACTTTCTAGCGCTACATGATGAGTATTTTCTCTAACATGTTAGATGAGATGTGTGAAATTTTCATGGATTATTTTTCTGTGTTTGGTAAGTCTTTTGATATCTGTTTGAAAAATTTGACTGTCATTTTAAAAATATGTGAAGAAAAGAACTTGTTGTTGAATTGGGAAAAGTGTCAGTTTATGGTAAGTAGTCGTTTGGTACTTGACCAATTAGTTTCTGAGCGTGGTATAGAGGTTGACAGAGCCAAGGTAGAGTTGATTTCCTAGTTACCTATCCCTAAGACAGTGAGAGATATCCATTCTTTCCTTGGCCATGCCGGCTTCTATAGGCGTTTCATTCAGAATTTCAGTAGTATTGCTAAACCACTGTGTTCTTTATTGCAAATTGAGACTGAATTTTTATGGACTGATGCATGCCAACAAGATTTTGAGACACTGAAAAAAATATTTGACCATGGCACCCATTATGCAACCCCCTTGGTGGGACTTAAGATTTGAGATTTTGACCAATGCTAGTGATTTCGCTCTTAGGGTCGTTCTTGATCAAAAAGTTGATAACAAGCCTTCTATCGTCTATTATGCAAGTCGTACCTTGAATGATGCTTAGGAAAATTATACCGCCACTGAGAAGGAGTTGTTGGTTATTGTGTTTGCCTTGGAAAAATTTCGTTCGTAAGTCATTAGATCTCCTGTCATTATTTTTACTGATCACTCTGCTTTGAAATATTTGTTGGCAAAGAAAGATGCTAAGCCCAGGTTGATCAGATGGATTCTACTTCTTCAGGAGTTTGACATAACCATTTGAGATAAAAAGGGAGTAGAAAATGTTGTAGTTGACCATCTTTCTCGTTTGTAGCTACGTGATATATCTGTATCTTTTTCTCCCTTAAATGATGATTTTCCTAATGAGCATCTTTTTGCAGTGTTGCGCTCTCCTTGGTTTGCTGATATTACCTTGTCACCGAACGAATTCCAAACCATTAGGTAACTCAGAATAAACGTAAGTTCCTTGCAGAGGTACGACACTACTATTTTGACAACCTATTTTTATTTAAATATTGTTCTAACCAATTGGTTCGCAGATATGTGCCTGATGATGAATTTACTTCTATGATGCATTATTGTCATTGTGGAGCGTGTAGAGGTCATTTTGCTGCAAAGAAAACTGTTTCAAAATTTTTTCAAAGTGGACTCTACTGGCCTACTATGTTTAAAGATATTGAGAATTTTTGTAAAACTTGTAAGACTTGTCAGAAATTAGGGAAAATCACAACAAAGAATAAAATGCCTATGTCTCCCATTTTGACTCTTGAAATTTTTGACTGTCGGGGAATTGACTTTATGGGGCCATTCCAAAACTCTTTTGGGCATTCTTACATTCTAGTTGTTGTGGACTATGTTTCAAAATGGGTGGAAGCTATACCTTGTAGGACAAATGACCACAGGGTTGTCATCCGTTTTCTCAAGGAGTTATTTGCACATTCTGACATGCCCAAGACAATCATTAGTGATGGAAGGTTGCACTTTTGTAACAAACCTTTTGAAAAACTCATGTAAAATTATGGAGTGACCCATAAGGTCTCTGCTCCACACCACCCTCAGACTAATGGTCAAACTAAGTTGGCCAATAAAGAGACCAAAGTCGTACTTGAGAAAACGGTGCATCCTAATCGAAAAGACTGGTCAGAAAAACTTGTTGATGCACTCTCAGACAACCGAATTGCTATCAAGACAAACTTAGGGATGTCTTCCTACAGGTTAGTTTATGGTAAGACATGTCATTTACCTATTGAGATTCAGCATCGTGCTTTATGGGCTACAAAATAGATTAACTTTCACTTGATGATGTCAAAGGTTTATGGAAATTGCAGGTATGTGAGCTTGAAGAATCTAGGAGGGAAGCTTACGACAATGCTTGCTTAGTAAATGAGTGGATGAAGTTGTTGCATGACAGAAAAATCAAAGACAAAAACTTTTCCCTACTCACCAAGTGCTTTTCTATGACTCCAGATTGCATCTGTTTCCTGAGATACTGAAGTCCCGATGGGGTGGCCTGTACATCGTTGAAAAAGTTCATTCTCATGGCGCAGTAGAAATTGTAGATCCAAAGAATGGTAACAGTTTCATAGTTAATGGATAGCGTCTCAAGCCTTTCATCACTCCATTCGATCCACATGAGGAGGTCTTACTTCTGCAAGACCCCAGGGGAGTCCTCTAACCTTTCTCTCTTACTATTTTTCTTTTTCTTTTCGTTTTATTTGTTCTTATTTGCATCTTTCTTTTCTTTTTCTACTGTGTTTGTTGGTTGTGATTCTCTATTGTTCTGTTTTTTTTTTTTTATTGGTTTTTTTCCCCTATGCATATTTTTCCATCTCCCCTATGCTTTCACATTGAGGACAATGTCTCATTTTAGTTGGGGGGGGGGGGGAGGAGAGAGAATTCGCATGTGCAATTGTGTGCTTCCATGTGATAGAATTTCAATGTGAAAATTGCATGTGATGTTTGCATGTTGGTTAGGTCCACATTTGGGAAATACTATTATTGAACTCAGAGCATGCTGGATTCCTTATTTGTGAACGTTACATGCCTTTTTTTTTTTTTTAATTTAGGATACAGAACATGTAGGATGTAATGCAATCAAATTTTAAATTAAAAGAGATTTTTATCCATTTCACTTAGTTTCAACCAAGGGAAGGATGTTAAGAGTCTTGCTACACACATTACACAGGTTAGAAAACTTAGAACGATTACCTTAGACCATTTTTGGTTGATATGTACTTCAATTGTTTGGGACTCTAATGAATCATATCCTAATAGCTTAGAAAAGAAAAGAAAAGAAAAAAGCTTGAAGCAAATGAAAATAAGAAACAAGCCAGGGATTAATTGCAAGAAAGAAAAAAGAAAAAAAATAAAAATAAAAACAAAAAAATTGAAGTGATTGTGTATTAGAAAGGGCTACCAATTACTGGGGTCCTAACTAAACAAAAAGTGGGTAACTTGTAGTAGCGTGACCTACTACTGGGTTCCTAACTAATTAAGAAAGTGGGTGTCTTTTAAAATGTAATAGTGTGAAAGCCGCAAATACAATGGTTTTGAATTAGAGTAAGATCGTGCGATTGTCTTAGACTAACTATTGTGTTTGAAACCATTAATGTTCGCTGGTGCCCAATCTTGGAATTCCGATCCTTTCTTGTGCACGTGAGCTTTGTTACATTCCATTATCTTGGTTGTTTTACTAAATGGTATATAAATCCTTCAGTTGAGACGTGACTTGGGTTCATCTGTGTCCTGTGTTCCTAAACTCATTAAGCATATTTCATGGTATGTAATTTTCATAAGTATTGGAATTTTAGTGGCTTCTCCCCTGGTTTGATTGTATTCACATTATTTGCTAGGGACTAGCAAAACGTTACTTGGGAGGTGTGATTACGCGCTTAAATTGCGTAATTAGGTGTTTTAACTAATGCATTAAGGCTTACATTTTTAATTAAATGCTTAATTATTCTCAATATTTTAACATTGTATTCTATTTATAATATTTGAATTTTATTGAGTAATTCATAATTTTTTTATATTTTTTATTGTAGGGCAACTATTGGAAGCTAAAACTGATACTACTTCGTAATATGGGTGTACATTTCGCATACAAGCTCCGATCGAGGCGATTCAAAATGCTATGGAAAGCCAAGAGAGTTCTCTACAATTTTTGTGTTTTGAGCTTTGAGATATATAGGCTGTAGGAAGGTCAAAATTAAACTTGAAGTTATTGTACCTGCACAAGACAAGGAAGTATGTGGGCCTAATATATTACATGTGAGTCATGAAATAAAGCAAATTAAATGAATGGGCTGCTTCGATGTGGATTGTTAGAATAAAAACACATGAAGGGAGCCATGCACTGCAAGAAAAAGAAAGAAAGAAGGGCCATGGGCTTTGAAGGGCTAAAAAGGAGAAAAGGTGGGGCTAGTTAAGGGTTTTTTAACTAGGGTTCTTTGAGGAGGGTTTTAACCAAGGGTTTTGGGGGGTAGCTGGAGGCGTTTCCTGGGTATCTGCGCCACTAAAAAGAGGGAACACAGCAGCAAGCTGCTATGCGAAGTGGCTCCAACCCGATGGCTCTCTCTCTCTCTCTCTCTCTCGTGTTAATTAGTTATTATTATTTGTTTTCAGTTTGTCATTCAACACATGTTTTAACACTTAGTTTTGATTATTCATACATTGAATACTCTTCCTTGAAGTTAATTTTGAAATTTAAATTCTTGTTTAAGTTAGTTTGTGCATTGATTTATTTTGTTGTTAAAGAATCCTTTAGTCTACTCTGTCTCTCTCTCTCTTTGTGCTATTTTAATATTTGTTTGACTCTTGTTGGGGTCACTTAGAGTGGTTTCTTTTATTCTGTTTCTTAGAATCTTAAATATTTGTTGGAATGAAATGTTCTTGGTTTTTATTTTATTTTATTATTAAAGTTAGTTTATTTTTATTTTTATTTAAAGTCATTAAATCTAGTTTAAGTCATGCTTTGTGTTGAGTTTGCTTGCTGCATTTATTTAAAATTAGTGTTGGATTTAAATATTTGTTCAAGTAGCATATTAGGTTAGTTTATTATTGAAGGACTTTTGTCTAGGTTAGCTTAGTTAATTTAAGTTGATTTTGTTATAGTTTGTTAAGATGGTTGAATGGATTGTACTAAGTTAGCTTAGTTAATTTATTTGTTTAATTGTATGTATGTTATTCTCCTATTTATGCACGTTATGTTCTTGTTTTAAGTTTTAATTTGTCCTATTTAGGTTAATTATTTCACGACGTAGCTTCTATACTTGGGATAGCCCTAGTGCTACTCAATTTTAGAAGTGAATTAGAGGTTTTGGATATGCCTTTAAGAAAGTTAACAATGTCCTTACCTGCCTTAGACCACATTCCCTCTTGATACATAAATATTGAATAAATGATAATTGGCGAAAAAGGATTCATATAGCCAACCCCACTTAGTGGGACTAAGGCTTGGTTTTGTTGTTGTTGTTGTTATAAGTCTTAGCTAAAGAGTTCAAATTTTTTACCTTATATATATCCTTTGCCTGTAGAATCAACGTATTTGAGGTATTCAAGGAGTGGAGAATGTAACATAAATTCATATTTAGGCCTTGAATATTCATAAGAACACCTTCTAATAGCCAAGCTTTTAAGTGTATTTATCTCAACTCTTTGAGTACCTAAACTACCCTTGGCTATTATGCAAAATCTTGTCCAAAAAAGTTCACATGTTTATTGTGCATTGCAAATTTTGGATTGTCAATAGGATTGTGTAAGTTAATTATGCCCTTCTATTTCTATATTTCATACTTACAAGTATTGTATAAAACAATTTATTGTTGTTTACATATTTTAGTTCTCTTTTAACATATTCGTCTTTCAAATTTTAAAATAAGAAGTCAAAATTTTCAATGCATGCATGTAATAACTATCTTGCGCCAACTCAAAAGTATAAGTCCGATCTTAATAATAGTTGTTATGTCAAGTAATAGCAAGAAAGAAGTCTGTGGTCGAGTCTCTATGTGTTGGAAGTACCTATTTCTCTTTGCCTCAACCCCTAATCTTGACTTGCTTGATGATTATTGGCACTCATATTCTAATAGGAAAAATATGATGCGTGTTCAACTTAGTTTCGTGAAGTTTGTCAACCAAGTGTTGAGTCTATGTAATTCATTGCATGTGAATCAATTTATGCTCAGTTTTGCTCCAATAACCATCAGTTTTGGAGAAGTCTCACACAACACTCCATCATTGGTCATGGGTGCACATGACAAAGGTATACCTACTGCTACTACAACATAATATTTTTTGAAAAATAAAGATATTTTTGTTAACTAAAAAATGAATGACACGTCGAGAGAGAGAGAGAGGAGAGAATACGGGGAGTATTTTTTTCTTTCTAAAATAAACTTTTACTCAAAAACTACCACCTTTGTAGATGATCAATTTTATATTGGACATGGTTGGCTTGACTTTCAAGTTGCAAATGGCCTAAAGAGTGGAGACACTCACATTTTAGGTCATTAAGAAAGGAGCCATGCCCATTATTAATTATCGACATATGAAAAGTTAGTTTTAATTAAGGTAGCTGTGAGCCATCTAGTGCATTTCTTTAATAAGGAGGATTAACTTCTCAACATAATTGAATTGGTAATAGGAGCATAGCTAGTGGCAATTTGTTAGTCTTGAGAGAGGTTTCTCGTGATCATTTTGTCTTTAGACATTTATTTTGACAATTGGAAGGCAAGGAACAAATTATAATGAGTATGGTTGATAAAGTGGAATTTATTTTGAGGCTATTTTCCTTCCAATATATCTTGGTTCACCTTGTTGCTACCAACAAAAACATTGCAAGGGCTCACCACGTAGAGAAAGGACCACTATGAATAAAAGAAATAAGGTTGTGCCTTTTCATCCTGTTGAAGTAGGAACATGCTTTATAATAATAAGACAATGCAATCATTCCACTTGGGAAGATGTTCTTCAACACTAATAAATGAACATTAAATGATCATAATAAACTCTTTTGACATAACTAAAGTAGGAATAACTCACTCTAGGTGGAAAAAACATCTATTATGCCACTTCAAATTGATGAACGGGAAATCAACTCTATACATAAAGTGATCATAAGAAACTTTTCTTGACATAATTAAATTAGCAATATGATGTGGAGAATCATGGGATTTGTAAAACAGACTCATTCTTGGTGGGAAAACAAGATTATTCCGAGTGGGAGAATGGAGTAGTTACACCATAGTCTTGAGATAGGGACATCAATTGTGAACACAAAATGACCATAAGAAACCTCTCTTTGGTAGCAGGAGAAAAAGAATCTTGACATTTGAGACAACAAACTCATCAGTGGGGGAATGGAGCGGGAACATCATACTCTTGAGATGAATAAATTAATCCTAAACATAAAATGACCATAAGAAACCTCTTTCAACATAATTGAGCTATTTTTCTTAGAAATGTAAGATATTTCTTCTACACTTTGGACTTCTTTTTTTTTTTTTTTTTAATTAAGGGATAAAAATAGAATAATAAGAATAATCTATATTCTCAACAAAGTGACAACCATTGACAAAAAGCCACCTTTGAAACTAGACTAGAACAATTATCCTTTATTAACTGAATCATTTGATTGGTCAGCTAGCATCAAAACTTATTCATGTAGTCATAGGAAAACTAATAGTTAATAATTGTGCTTCTTTTGTTATTTTTTGGTTAATTGTGGTTAATCACTTGGTGCTACAACTTTTAAGGAAAAATATAGAGGAGTTGAGAGACTAGTTAAAAGAGTGCATTCATAGTAAATCTAACTTATTTAAAAATGGTGGTTTGGGTATCATGAAAGTATGTGTCACATTTAAGACATTCTTTTTCTTATAGGCTTTCTAATGATGAAATTATATGTATGTATTTCTATCATATGTTTACTGGGGTTAGTGGAACTTATCAATAGGTAAGATTGGGTTATGCTGGATAGGAAGAAAAATACTACGAATATAAATTTTATGCAGACACTCTTGAGGATATTGGACATACTAGGAAAGGAATAGTATGCTTCACTTTTTACTAATATCACATTGCAGATCCTTGGGGTGCATATCAATTGATATGCTAATAAAGCTATTAATCAATTAGACTCCCATAATGACAAAATCAAATCCACAAAATGTTTGATTGTCTTTTTGAGAACTATCATATGGTGTAATAAAGTGGTCATCCCACTTGAGAAGATGTTTTTCAAGACTAACAAATGATATGTCACTATGTCAATGTAAAGTGTTAGCTTTGGTGTATTCCCAAGAGGGGGTGAATTGGAAATTTAAAACTTTTCTAGGTCAAATTAAAATCACAATCAGTATTTCCTAACTTAGGGTTCTTCTAAGCATTAACCAATTCAACAGAAATCAAACTAAGCAAGAATGTAAAGCGATTGAAGCAATCTCAGTTTTTCTAAACCATTCACCATAATTAAAATGACAACATTCAAGTGCGTAAATTTAAGTGTGGAAATTAAATATTACACAAGAAATGTTATCTGGGTTCGGCCAATACAGCCTACGTCCCTACCTTGGCTAACAAATATAAGGATTCCACTAAGACTCACTTAACGGGTGGAGTGGCACCTAATACAACCAGGTCAATTAGCACAGGGCTAACCTCAACCTTTACAAATTCTCCTTGCAAGACGGAGAAGGCCCTACCGATCCTTACGGGTTAGATCACCCCCTCAAGTTGCGCCTAGAATACAATCGAAGTACAATACAAACCGTGTATAATATAATTCTTCTCCGATAAGTAGATATGTACCAATACAAATCAATCAATGCACATCAATAATATAGGATTTATAAGCTCAGTTATGTGAATATTTGTGCAAACAACACTCAACAAGATATGATCACTAGAATGTTCACGAGTGTTCTAAATAAGCTATATCTTTGAAACAAGTTATGTCAAATCTTAATGACAAATCAGGGTTTCAAAGATGCTAAGCAGATATTTAAACTATCTCAAAAGATTTCCTTCAATGAAATGAACACAAGAGTAGTTTTGAAAATATTGTAGCTTGTAGAAAAAATATTTTGCACAACAAAATTAAAGCTATAGGAATCTTGCAATGACTATGCAAAGATCCTTAATCTTGTTAGCCTATCCCAATACAAGATTTATAATATTCAAATTTGTGGGATTGACTTTAACTAAACTCCCCCAAAATCAATATCAATAAACAATCAAGGCAATGGGAGTATTAGTAATATTTAACAAGCACTAGCACAATCAATATGCTCTCACACTACTAAAATGTATCAAGGGAATGAGAATATGAGAGTATTTGAGCAAAATAAAATTTTTAAATAAAGAGGATTTTGGCTAATGATTTTTTTCTAATCTCTGCTTAATCCTTACAAATGAACTCATATTCATAGACAAAGGAAAAAATCTAACCTTTAGGACATGTGGGGTATTATTAGGATTTTTAAAAACGTTTTAGCAAAGTTAACCTCATTTAAAAAATTTAACTGTGGTAAAAAAATTGTCCAACCCGAGAGCACCAGTCGACCGAACTTAAGGTTTGATTAACCAAGTGACATATTTCGGTCTACCATGCAAAAAATGAACTGAGAGTTCGGTCGACCGGACTAAGGGTCTCACGGGCAATTTTTCCAATTCCTCGTAGTTTGGTCGACCAGATGATTTTGAACTCGCTAGTTTGGTTGACCAGGTAGTTGGATTCTCCCATGTGGGGGTTCGGTCGACCAAAGCGTTGCCCGTATAAATCTGGTCGGTCGACCGAGGAGTCAAACATTGGCCTGTGCGGGAGTTCGGTCGACCAAGTTGTGTGAACTTGGCAAGGTACGATCAACCGAGTTATGGTCAAACAGTTGACCTTTGACCAGTTTGGTCGACCGAATGCTTTTATACATTCCAATTCGGTCAACCGAACATGTATTTTAAATGTATTTCGATTCTAATCCCCTTATACATTAACCCTATTCATATAATGATTAATGTTAAGACTATAGGGCATATTTTTTATCAAGTATGGGGAGTCATAAGGTCAGTCTAGGTCTTTTTTAGGACATAAAAAAAATTTGGCATCGGTCAACCGAAGTCTTGTCTAAAATCATTTGATTTTTAAGTGATGTGTAGGGACCTAGAGTTGTTCTAAAGCCTTTGAACTTGTAGTTCCTACATGCATGATATGCATTAAATATTACAAACCTTTTTCTCCTAATTACTATTACAGACCCGAATTGAATAATAATGAAATACAAAAAATAATCTTTTGGGTCTTCATTCTTTACTTTAAGTGCCATCAGTCTATCTGCTAATATAAACCTGTGCATGAACTTGATAGCCATCAATTACCAGTATTTGTTATCATCAAAACTAGGTATGACCCATAGGGTCAACATAAAGTAAGTTATCATTTGTGTAATGTAAGAAATTGGCCACAAGAGACGAAGAATCTTGAGACTTGGAAAACAAACTCATTCTAGGTGTGAGAATGGAGTGGAAACACCATACTTTGGAAACGAATAAATTAATTCTAAACACAAAATAACCACAAGAAATCTCCCTCAACATCATTGAATTGATAACAGGAGACGAAGAATCTTGAGACTTAAAAAACGAACTCATTCCAAATGGGAGAATGGAGTGGGAACACCATACTATGGAGATTGATCAAATTTAAACATGAAATGATCATAAGAAACCTTTCTTAACATAATTGAATTGACAGCAGAAGATGAAAAATCTTAATACTTAAAAAATAAGCTCATTCCATATAGGTGAATGGAGTAGGAATAGCATGCTCAAGAGATGAATTAATCAAATATGAACATGAAGGGTCCATAATTGACTCACTCTAAAAATGAGCAGTTCGGAAGTTATCCCAAGTATAAGAGTTCAGTTGTTTAATAATTAACCCAAGGGTCAGATAGTCTCCTCAGGGAATGCAGTTTAATTCCAAACTTTACGTAAATCCAAAAGAAAACAAGAAAATAAAGGTTTATTGAACACAGTTCAAATTCGATTTCTTGGATTGTTGAGATTTTTGCAATATAATTTAAACCCTAACTAAAAATTAAACATGCATAAAAATACTGATTAAACGCCAGACTCAAGACTAGAAATATGAAAGAAAATAAACCCTTCAAACATTCAATTAAATAAAACAGCTATGCTAAGCAATAAACAAAGTCCAACTAAATAAGAATACTAGATTTTATTTCGAGACCAAGAAAGACTTAATTTAACAAGATTACTAAAGGGAAAAGGAAAATAAATACTACTTTAATAATGAAATTATCCAAAGGACAATATTTAAATGCAGGCAAAGATTCTAAAAAGAGAAAAACAAACTCAAATAAGATTCAATCCCTTCAACAACTTAAACAAAAAGAAAACAAATTGAACTTAATAATAAAGTAACCCCAAAGAGATAGTTGCAAACAAGAACACTAAATAAGAAATTAAACTGGGCTTAATAAAATAATAATCTAACCACGATGGAGTTCTAGTAACGATTTCTAAAATGTACAATCTAAAGAGAGAGAAAAGAGAGAGTTATTATTGCAATTATTCAAATTCTAACAATACTTCAAAATCTATAGAAAAATAATCATGAAAAAAATTAAAAAGGAAGATATAAGATATATAGAAGATGATAGTCATAGGGTCTTCTTGGTTCCCCCACTCTTTTCCCGAACAGCAGCCCTCCTCTCTGGTTGTCACATTGCTCTCCCCCCAAGCACACTCATGTGTGGCGCTAGTTCCAAGGAGGAAAAAGAAAACCCTAAAAACTTTTCTGAAAAAAAAAAAAAAAAAACTCCCCCCTTTACATTAAATTTCGGTTGCCCCCAAAAGTGAGGCTCCAGCGCCCAGCGCATACATGATGCGACACCTCTCACGTGGTCACATCAAAGGCTTTTGAAGCCCAGCTACCAACGCCCTCGCGCACGGCCTCAACTTGTCCACATCACAACCCATTTTCAACAACACACACGCATATGCCAAGCCTATTCAGCCTAGCTCTTCAACGCAGCCCGACATGCATACCCTTAGCGAGCACCAGCTGGATGTCAATGCCTATCCGGACATGTCACCACGCATGCTCACAGCCAGCATAGCCTCACTCGCATGGCCTAATGGTCTGCTCACTTGCATACATGGCACGTTCACTTATCAATTGGTCTCATTAAAAAAAATTTTCTTCAACTTTAAGTTTCGAAAGAATTTCTTACAATAATGAAATACGAAAAATCCGTAAATTATCAAATAAAAACCCAAATATTATAAATTGAGCTCAATGTTAAAATATTGAACATAATTAGGTATTTAATAAAAATTATAATCTTTAATGCATGAATTTAAATGCCTAATTATGCATATTTGATGCGTAATCACACCCCCCGACTAACGTTTTGCTAATCTTTATCAAATAACGTGAATGAAATCCAGGGCAGTGCCTACAAGCACTAATTCCCCTGAATGTTAAATGAATGCACATGCAACACAATCATACCATTTTACATACAAAAATATCACCAGATTACACACAAGCTCATTCATACGCAACTCCAAAGTAAGTCACTCATGCAAGTTTCATCATTATATAGTCATTAAGAACAATATACTCACATATAGTTAACCAGCAATTACAATTCAGAGTTAATGTAGCCATTTAAATTTGAGTATAAATAGGAGAAATCTCGAGACATGTGTAATGTGTATGACTCGTTACACCCAGGGTAACCATGGACACCTACAGAATGGTCATTTTGACTCTACCTAACTGGTATACCCTCAAAAACACTCAAAAAAAGATAGGCTCACTCGTCATATGTGAGGAGGAGTGTTGTATTCAAACATCCCACATATTGTAAGGAACAAACGCTAAATTTATAGAGTGGACTAGTTTGAAAAGGATCCAGCCTATTTGTGAGGTGTCGGGTCCTTCACCATAGCATCTTCTCACCTACTCGCCATATCCAACCATGACCACCCTAGATGAACTTATCCATGAACCAAGCATGAATACATCTAAGGCATTAGGCAGTTGAAGAGTCTTCATATATGGAGAACATGTGTTGTGTCTCTGACTTTTATTGTATTTGTGTGGAGCAGATATTAATCTTTCACTTCATTCTTGTGCCTTTTTGTTTCTCTTTTTCTTTCGTCTGCTCATTCTTCAATTTCTGTCTTTTCATCGTCAGTTAGGACAATCAGTACACTTCTTTTATTGTCTTCATACCACCCATGTGAATTAAGTTCGAACAGGAGTCTATGAACTAAGTCTATTTCTAAGGGTGGCTCATCCTTCATATCTTGAGTAGACTACAAGACTTAGGTTTTTATCTCCCTACTGGATGTCACCTCTAGTCTAGCAAGTCAAAAATCGAGACTAGTGTACAAAGAATATCCAAAAAAAAGGGGGGAAAGTTGAGTTTCATGAACTCTGAGCTGACGTTAAAAACTCAAAAGAACGATAAATGGCTCAACAGTACCTAACAAGGTGTCAAAGTCGCCACGGGAGCTCTCTCAGTGCTCACAAGGAACTCTAAGTGCTACACGTCATGTGAATGTATATTTTTAACCTTATAAGATACCATGTAAATACTAGAGTTTATATATCCAGATTAACACGAATGAACTACCAGTCAACCTTCATGGAGTTACAATTCCTTGATTAGCCATATAAAGAGAAACTACACATAAATACCCAAGTGTGTAACTCCTAGGTTATATGCAAGTATGTAAAGGGTATAATTCAATGTTAATCATAGCCCAAGCATCCATATTCAATCAAATTTATTTTAATGTGTTTTCTCAAACCCCCCCCCCCCAAAAAAAAAAAAAAAAAAAACTAAAGTGAAACATTGTCTTCAATGTGAAAGCATAAGGGAGACGAGAGAGATGATAAGGAGGGAAGCAGAGCGTACTTGGGTGGAGAAGTGAGGGAAAAGAAAAACTAAAACTAAGGAAAATTGTACCTTAATTAAAGTAGGAAAAAACAAAATGAAAGGAAAGGGAAAAAACATCAAAATTTGTTTGGCGGAGGCTCTAGAGGAATTTCAAATGGTGGATGCAGTTTTATAAATTGAATTAGTGGGTCTCCAAATTTAAGCTGCCACAATGAATCAATCTTATTATGTAGAGACCCGAACCCGTAAATAAGGAAATAAATAAGAAAAGGGTAAAAAGGGGATTATAGTAGGGTTCATCAACGAACGCAGTATGTTCGTCGACAAAGTCCCATCAATTTTTCATCACCAAAATTTAGAGCGTCATCGACAAAGAAATACCAAGCAAGCCAAAGAAAATATCCGGATAGGGTTCGTTGACGAAGGTAAGGCTTCGTCCACGAACTGAGTTGGTGGCTCGTTAACGAAGGCACCGCCTAGTCAACGAATTTGACTCGGTCAAAGGCTTTATAAATATTATTGGTTTCTTAAGGGTTAAGAAAACCCAAAAGCTCTCTCTCTCTCTCTCTCTCTCTCTCTCTACGATTCTTCGCTATTCGTCGTCCATTTCGACGATTGAAAGGTGCCTGCGTAGATCAGAAGGAGAAACTCTACCATTATAGTTAATCAGACCGTCGTTTTGATGATTTTCGAGATTTTCCCTAAAATTGAGGTAAGGATCTAAATTTGTTTTCATTTTGGTAGATCTATAGTAGATTGAATAATACTAAAGTATTGTTCTTCAGTTTGAGGATCCCATGTCGTAGTTTGGATCAATAAGCTTGTGTTCCAGTTTTCGGGATAAAGATAAGGGGATTTGTATACATCAGTATTTTTAGAAGAAAAAAAAAAACCACAGAATATGTAGCTTATATTCATATATACTTAATGACTACTTATTTGCAAAGTTTTACCGGGTAAAAATGTTGATTCTTACGGTTTTCACAATTTTACGGTTTATGCAAAAATGAGATTTTTGGCATATGATCTCCAAATTTCTTAAATTACTTTATTTGCACAAAAACTAAAGTAGGAGATGCTCGAAAACTCTTAATAGTAGCAGAAATGATATTATACGAACTAGTTTATATGAAATGTATATATATGATCAAATAAGTGTGACGTATGATATGAACTGAATCTATACTAATTTGAGATGTATGTATATGAACTATGGGGGTTCCAAGTGATTATCAGAAAATATAGAAAATAAGTGCCAGTTAGATACCGTGCAAGTATGAGAAAAGGGTAAAATTGAGAGGTTACGAGTCGATTTTTACCACAGTATGAATGAAAGTATGCATGAATGAGATTGTAAAAATACTGGAATTGCACAAATTATTGTATTTTAATGTAAATTGTATATATGATATTGGGACCACAGCTTGGGAATGTGCAATCTATGTAACCTTTTTCAAATAAGAATATAATTGTACAGTCACACACTGATGTAATATCTTCCTCCTTACTGAGAAGTGACTCACCCCAATTTTACAACCTTATTTTTAGGAGTTACAGGAAATCGGTGCTAGTCGTCTAGAGAGACTGTGGAACATAGGGTCATGTTAGTTAGCATAAGTTTTTGGATGAGTACTGAGTTGTTAGCCTGGTTGGTTTTGGGAATGTAATATAGTTTATGTTTTACGTACGGTTGAATATATGTAAGGAACATTTAGATACTCTGGTATGTCTATTAGAATCCATATGAATGTTTATGTTTTCTGCAATATATGTGAGTATAGATCTTTATGAAATACTCGTATGTCCCTATTTAGGGCGGATAGTTATGTATGTTATCAGAATTTGTACATGATATGTATGTATAGTAGCACTCTAGAGTCATATTAAGGGCTAGGGCATTACATATTACTTGCACAAAGTTAACCTCAAATGGATTAATGTTCTTCAAAATACCAGACAATACATGTGCAGATTGAATTTCTTGTTTTGAAAAGAAAGGATCTTTTTTCAGTCTATTTTCCAGGAAATTGACTTCTTTAAGAATTGGTTTTTGAAGAAAATTTATCAGAATAGTTACCTTTAGTTCTTCAGAAGCATTTACATTAAAATTTTTACCTAATTCCTTGAAAGTTTAATTCTCACCATTCTGCTCAACTTCATCATCTGATGCACTATTTACCTTACCGTTGCAGAGATTTGCTTTGAAATTGCAATCCTTGACATGTACTATAGCAGGTAATGATGGTTCCATGGTTGTCACTTGCACTTGAGTATCTGGTTGGGATAACGGCTCCTTCAATTCCAGGCTCACTTCCTATGATTCTTCTTTAGCTTCATCTATCTCAGTTGCAACTTCAGGTGTCAGGACAACTATTTGTCTATTGATGGGTTTCTCAGGTCGAGAAACTTCTTCTTCACTTCTCAGAGTACTAACGACCTTCCCGTCTTAAGAGAATCCTCTAAGACATCATGTACCTGTTGATGTTGTTGTCGGTATACTTGAGGATCAGATTGAGGTTGTGCTGGAAATTCCCCTTATTCTAGGGTACTCAATAGCGTGCTCATCTCATTAATGGTACCCTGCAATTCATTTATGGTCTGAGTATTAATCTGCATAAATTCCTAAAGTATGTAGCTCTGATAGATCTGCTATGGCTGATATTGATGTGAAGGAGCATCTGGATAATATGTTGGCTGCAAAGGTGGTGCATAAAACTGAGGAGGCTACTGAAACTGTGAAGAGTATGGACCAGATTGATAATTCTCCTATGAGAAATTCAGGTGATTCCTCCATTCCAGATTATAGGTGTTTGAGAATGGCTGATTTGGAGTTTTGTTAACCCAATTTGCTGATTGTATCTAATCAGAACTACTCTCCTTTTATAATTCTTCTACCCTCCTTTCCAGTGCAGCAATAAGATCCTAGAGATTAATCTCCTCTTTGACCTCATATTTACCTCCACCACCGATTGCGCTGAGAACTCGTACTGCCATTGGTGCCTAGTCATATTGTGTATTTCAGTGTTTGGCATTTTCAGTTAAGTAGTCAAAGAATGATAGTGCCTGTTCCGGTTCATTTTTGAAGAATTTTCCATTGCACGTATTTTGGACAAACTATTTACATTCAAAAGTAAGACCTGCATAGAAATAATTGGCTAACCTCCAAGATTCAAACCTATGATGTGGACAGATATATATCAGATCCTTAAACCTCTTCCAATAAGTCTAGAAGGTCTCATCACCCTTTTGCATAAATTGACTGATTTGCTCCTGCAGGTACTGGGTTTTCTGAAAAGAAAAGAATTTGTATAAGAACTCACGCTGCATATCTATCCAACTAGTAATAGAGTTAGGCTTCAACAAGTTAAACCAAATCTTCACCTTATCCTTCAAAGAAAAAGGAAATAAGCGGAGCTTGATATACTCATAAGTTCCAATAAAGATGGTGCAGGCCAACTCAAAGTCTGTCAAATGCTGATACAGACTCTCAGAATCTACCCCGTGGAGTTGGGGTATCACTGACAACACCCCAATATTAATCGTGAAATTCAGTTCGTCATGTGGTAAAGCAATGCAAGAAGGTGTGCTGGTGCGTGTAGGTTGCAAAAAATCCAGAAGTGTGCGTGGTGCAGGTGCAGCCATATATATATATATATATATATATTTCTTGAAAACCTTTTTTTTTTCATGAAGAAAAGTAAAATAAAAGGGAAAAACACTAGTTTGAAACTAAATCTGGAATTCCCAGACAACAGCGCCAAAAACTTGATGCACTCTAAAAATGAGCAGCTTGAAAGCTATCCCAAGTATAGGAGTTAAGTCGTGTAAAAATTAGCCCAAGGGCTAGATCCTCTTCTCAAGGAATGCAATTTAATTCCAAACTTTGCGTAAATCCAAAAGAAAACAAGAAAAAAAAAAAAGGTTTACTAAACACAGTTTAGATTCGGTTTCTTGGCTTGTTAAGATTTTTGCAATATAATTTAAACCCTAACTAAAAATTAAACATACATAAAAATATTGATTAAACGCCAGACTCAAGACCATAAATATGAAAGAAAGTAAACCTTGTAAACATTCAATTAAATAAAACAACTTTGCTAAGCAATAAACAAAGTCCAACTAAATAAGAATACTAGATTTTATTTCGAGACCGAGCAAGACTTAAATCTAACAAGATGTTGACTTTTTGAGTCCTATCTCATTTTTTATGATGACAAATACAAGGTATTTAATGTTTGTTGAGTTTGTGTGCACGACCACATTGGCGAAATCATATGGCAGCACACAATGGTTTGAAGAAAAAGAAGACCCAAAGTGTCAAATTTCTTTGTAATTCATATTCAATTTATTGTGTTTGTAATAATTAATTATCGGTCTGTAATAATCTGCATATCATGCATGTAGGAACCTATAAGCTCAAGATCATAGGGTGACCGTAGGGATGGTTGAATGACGCCAGGCTTTTGGGACTAACTCAAAAAGGATTTAGAAAAACCCTAGGTCCTTGCACTAGCACTTAAGAAAGTCCCCAAAATCACATATGCTATCAGGAGAATTTATTGAATTGAAATAGGACTTAAAGGGCTAATATAGTGAGGTTTCGGGTGACTGAACCTTGGTGTTCAAAACACCTCGGTTGACCAAACCGTTGAATGAGTCAATGTGTTGACCAGACTTTGGGCGACCGAACCAAAAAGGACTTCACTGTCCTCAGTCAACTGAATATGTACCATGTCCTTTTCCAACAACTCGAGCACCCTAATTTCACATTCAAAATACACTCGAGTGACTAATGTTCAAGTTTGGCAGACCAAACTTGAGACTAGGTGACCGAACCTCAAGCATTTGGAAAATCACCTTGGTTAAGCATACCGACCCTTTCCTCGGGCACCTGAATATGAAAAATAACTTTTTCACTTGTGTCTATTTAGGCTACCGAACCTAAGGTCTGAGTGACCGAAACTCTTGAGTTGCTCAATTTTTACCACAGGTAATTGAGATTAATTAAGGGTAAATTGATTTTAAAATTCATTAAACAAATTTAAGAATACCCTCTGTGTCCTAATGGTCATGTTTTTGTTGAAAGTTATACATATATATATATATATATATATATATATATATACCTTCATTTGCAAAAATTTAAAAAAAATATATTAGAGATTATATTAAATTTCTTTTTCTCTCTAAAATTCCTTGAGCATACAAGTGTATATACTCCACCCTTTTTCATTCCTTTGAAAAATCAACCTTGGTGAGAGTATCTTGAGTTATTCCATATAGTTCCTACGTGCTTATACTCTCATATAAGTGTATTGATTTTTGATTTTAGTGAGAGTAAGCCTAGAGGTCTTCTCCAGTGCTTTAATTCATAAATTCATTTGTGGGGAAACCTTCTTAAGCTTGTGAGTCTTTGCATTCTCATTGCAAGACTCAAAAGCTTGTCTTGTGTTGTGAAGAAAAATATTTTTGACAAACTTGATTTTACAAATATCTTTTATGCTGAATATTTTCGAAAAACCTTTTTTTAGATATTTGATCATTCTATTGAAAATATTTGAAACCCAATTTGTGATCGAGATATATTTATATATATTGTTTCAAATATCGATTGATAATACACTCTTGCACTTGATTGCTTAGTGACATTAACTTGAGTGTTATTACACACATATTTGCACTGAGCTTATAGTTCTTATATTGTTGATGTGAATTAATTATTGCTTGTACGTATTGGTACATATCTTCTTGTGTAGACGCATTTTATTTGTATGCCAAATTTGAGCTGATTAATTGTATTCCAGGCGTGGGCGTGAAGAGGGAGACATGGCCTGGTAAAAGTCTCGGATTGACTTTAACCCGATTAGGAAAGCTAGGTGCACCATCCTTGTAAGGTGTAGTTGTAGGTTGAGGTCAACCCTGTTAATTGACCTAGTTGTAATGGTGCTGCTCCACCCGTTAAGTGAGCTGTAGTGGAAACCCTCTTGCTTGTGAGCTCGAGGCGAAGACGTAGGCAGTATTAGCCGAACCCCGATAACATTTCTTATGTCGGCTTTTATTTTCTGCAATTTATATTTCAGAACTTGAATGTTTATGACTGGGTTTATAATCACATAGACAGACCCTAGGTTGTGTTATATTGCCATTGGATGTTAAACCTAGGAAAAAAAAATTTTAATACCCAATTCCCCCCCCCCCCCTCCTCTTGGGAAAGCACCAATTCCAACACAAAATTATTGAAAGGAAAAGAAATACTAACTTTAATAATGAAATTATCCAAAAGACAATATTTAAATGCAGGAAAAGATTCTAAAAAGAGAAAAATAAACTGAAATAAGATTCAATCCCTTCAACAACTTAAACAAAAAGAAAACAAATTGAACTTAATAATAAAGTAACCCAAAAGAGACAGTTAAATGCAAACAAGAACTTTAAATAAGAAATTAAACTAAGCTTCATAAAATAATAATCCAACCACGATGGAGTTCCAATAACGATTTCTAAAACAATCTAAAGAGAGAGAAAAGAGAGAGTTACTGTTGCAATTATTCAAATTCTAACAATACTTCAAAAACTAGAGAAAAATAATCATGAAACAAATTAAAAAGGAAGAGATGAGAGAGAGAGAAAGCGAGAGAGAGAGAGAGAGAGAGAGAGAGAAGATGATAGCCATGAGGTCTTCTTGGTTCCCCCCATCTTTTCCCGAACAGCAACCCTCCTCTTTGGTTCTCACACTGCTTTCCCCCCAATCACCCTCCTGTGCAGCACTGGTTCCAAGGACGAAAAAGAAAACCCTAAAAAATTTTCTAAAAAAAAAAATCCCTCCCTCTTTACATTAAATTTTGGCTGCCCCCAAAAGTGAGCCTCCAGCGCCTAGCGCATGGATGATGCGGCACCTCTCATATGGTCACATCAAAGGCTTTTGAAGCCCAGCTACCAGTGCCCTCACGCACGGCCTCAACTGGTCCACATCACAACCCATTTTCAACAACACACACACATGCCAAGCCTTTTCAGCCTAGCTCTTCAACTCAGCTCGAAATGCATACCCTTAGCGAGCACCAGCCGAATGTCAACGCTTATTCGGACATGTCACCACGCACGCACACAGTCAGCATAGACTCACATGCATGGCCTCATGGCCTGCTCACTTGCACACATGGCATGTTCACTTATCAATTGGCCTCATAAAAAAAAATTTCTTCTACTTTAATTTCTGAAAGAATTTCCTCCAATAATGAAATACCAAAAATCTATAAATTATTGAATAAAAACCCAAATATTATAAATTGAGCTCAATGTTCAAATATTGAACATAATTAGGCATTTAATTAAAATTATAATCTTTAATGCATGAATTTAAATGACTAATTACGCAAATTTGATGTCTAATCAATAATAAACCTCTTTAATTTTGATATTTTTGAAATGACCATAGTAAGATTTGAAAGTAGAACAGTGATCCCACGAGGGGGGTGAATTGGATTATTTAAAAAAATTAAGTTCTTTTTAAATTCTTTTACTTACTTATTTAGTACTCACAACAAAACTTAAGTAAATTAATCAATTATCAATCAAAACCAAAACACACAACAATTTGCTGAAAATTAAACAATCCAATCAACCACGCAATATCAATAACCAAAATAACCAAGAAGTTGCAACTCTTTGAATTGCTTTAAGCTTTTGTAATTAGCCTTGTAATTTGTATGCAAGCCCTACTTTGGATTGAATTTTATTGCATTTCTCTTAATTAATATTTCCGAAAATTAACCAACGTACTCCCTTGTAGGTTTCCGCAAACGGTTAATTGAAACGTACTTTCTATAGATTAGGAGTCTTCTTTGAGTTCAGTGTTTAAGCCCTGCAACCTGCACTTAGCATACAAGAGAATATATATAGTGCATAAATTAAAAAGAGTAGGGTTGAGAAGAACACCAAGTTTTATGAGGTTTGGCTTATCCCCAGCCTACGTCCTCGCCTTTGGTCAATTCCACCAAAGGATTCCACTATGTATGCTCCTTTCCAAGCGGAGCAAGCCTTTTACAATAATCCCTCTTTTTCAATAAGAGAAACCTCTCTAAGAGATCAACTCACGCTTGGTACAACGATCCAAATCAGCTTTGAACTGTCAAAATACAACAAGAAGGCTACAAGAATCTGAGTACAATGAAACTCTCAAAACAATTTGTACAAGTTAGAGTACAGAATATACTTCACTTAAATAATAATATAGAAAGTATGAAGCTCAAGTACAGAGATCACCAAGGGTTCTTTTAGTGATTGAGAAAACTCAGTGTTAGAACCGTAGCTTGATGATTCAGCAGCAATTTTAGAAGTTATCTCCCAGATGGAGTGTGAGCAATAGAAAACTTTGAGAGGTTTTGAAAGCTTGAATGCAAGAATGCTGTGTGATTGCTTGGTGATTAATTTCTTAGGATTAAGGGAGTATTTATAGGCTTTTTAGGATTAGTTTCCTTGTTCTCCAAGTTACTTGGAGTGTCTACCAAGTTTTTATTATATCCATATTTGAAAAACTAATTTTTAAAATTTTCCGTTGAAGTTTAAAAATTTGAAATCCCATGGAGTTAGTCGGCTAAACAGGTGACTAGGTAGTGTATTTCACAAGGTTAGTCGGCTGGATAGGAAGCTGAGACCCTTCTGTTTGCCAGAAAATAAATTCAATAAATTGTCAATCGGCTGACTGAATCACGTACAAAAATGTCAATCGGCTGGACATTGTCAGTCGGCTAAGTAAGACCAGTTCATTGTGTCAGTCGGTTGGGCAGTTTATTTAACTGTTGTATTCCTATCAGACGACTAAGTAAACCTAGTGTAATTTGGTTAGTCGGCTAACCAGTCCATTCTTTTTCCAAAAACTTCCAATTTTAATTTCTAAACCCTTGTAATTTAAAAGACTCAAATGTAATTTTGCAAAATCATTTTCCAAGGTTTTCAAAAACTGGTCTCTAAGTCTTTGCACCCTAATGCGCTTCATATTTCTAAATTATATTCGATTTGAAGTACTTACAAACGACTTTACTGAATATGACTTTTTAAGTACTAAGTCTTCAAGTCTCTTGAGGTTCATCTTGACTTCAAATCCCACTTAGCCTTTAAGATTTTCATTTGTCTTTTATTGCTTCAATACTCTGAGAAGCTTTCACTTGATTGACTTTGATTTCTAGCTTGCTTCCATGACAAACATGAGTGTAGTTTTATGTAATCTTGAAATAAAGTCACTCAACAACACAAGTTAAAATATCCTTCATTTGTTATCATCAAAACAAGATTGAAAAACCTAGTTATGTCAACAATCTCTCCCTTTTTGGTAATGACAGACGAGGAGTAAAGATAAGGGTTCCTTTAAAAAACAAACAAACTCCCCCTTACTATAAGCATTCTTTAACATATGACATCAAATATGTATAGCATGTGGAAATGTTCAATATGCTCAAAGTCAAAGATTAGATATTCAATATGCAAATAATGGACTCAATCATAGCTCATCGTAGCTTATCATAAGGCTCATTGTTCAACATGTTCATCATAAATATTCCATATATTTAATCATAGCTCATCATAGCTTATCATAAGGCTCATTGTTAAACATGTTCATCATAAATATTCCATATATTTAATATAAGATCTATGCTTTTCATAATCTCTCCCCCTTTGGACATTATTCAAAAAACAAAGGGAAAGAAATAGGTCATAAGAAATAAGCAAAGCAACCAAGCTAAGTGTTTTGTCATACAACGTGCCAAAATACAATAAAAAAGTTACAAGTTTTAGATTTTTAAGAAACAACATCAGTTTTCATCATCAGAATGATGTTCTTCTTCTGTTGCATTCCTTTCTTCTTCTTTTGAGTCTTCATCTTCTTTTTCTTCAGAACGTGTTTTCCTTATCATCATCATCACTTCCATTTTTGGAGTCCTCATCATCACTTCCATCATCACTGGCAGGAGCGGAACTGATATTCGTAGGATCAGTGGTACGAGAGGAACTAACTAAGTGTTTCTTAATGCGACTCACATATTCATTAAGTGAGGAGTAATTAACTTGAAGGGAAGAAAAGTTGGTTTGAAGGGATTAGAGCCCTGTTTGCATGGTTTGGCTGAAGGTGGTGAATTGCTGGTAAAATGGATTAAACCATGTAGGAGGAACGTAATAGGGGGTCGACGTACTTGACCTCCACTTCCCTTTAGAATCCATCCATCTTCATATTTTTCATAACCCATTAATTTGAGAGTTGTGGAATTGAAAATGTCATAATGGGTGTGTTTCACAAAGAAATCAAAAGAGGAGGATACTTGGAGTTTTGTAAAAAGCATGTTTAGGATTCCTCTATAAGGAAGGGTGACTCGTCGTGCTTCTACACATGATATCATCCATTTAAGCATAAGACTCGGTAAGTCTAGTTTCTTGCCCTTGAGCAAGAACTAGAGGACAAAGCAGTCTACATAGGAGATATATGTGTGTGATCCAGCTTGAGGGAGTATATTATATGTGATGATTTTTTGTAAAATTTGACCTTGAAGATTCAAATGTTTGTATAGCAGAGGATTGTCAAAAGAAACAGGCTCGGTATCCAATATCAAGGGAAGGAATTCTTCTGGAGTTAAGTCCTGTTCTAGAATCCAAGAAGTACCAAAAGTAGGACATTCAAAATCTCCATTGGTGATTTTAAAAATTTTTGCAAGGGATTCGGAAGTTTAAGAGATAAATTTTCCCATCACTTTGGTAGAAAGTCCGTTTTCTTCCTTAACAAGATTTGCGTAGAAAACTTTAACAAATTTTGGGAAATGTCCCTTAGCTTGATAGAGAACAAAAATTTTCCAACCTAGGGCCTCAAATAAGGAAAGTATATGTGGGAAATCATATGTGAACAATGAAACATCAAGGACTTTACCTAGGATCATATCTGCCATGCTTAGATGATTTCGATAAAAGCTTTTGGCATGTGGGGCTATGAGCCATTGCTCGATCAAAGAATCTTCAGTGGGTTGAGATGAGGTGGAGGGTTTCTTACTTCTTATAGACTTGAGAATCGGCATTGTGGAACTTTTTTATGGAAAAATAAAGGTGGTTTTGATAAGGTCGTGTTAGATTTTGGAAATGGAAAACAAGATTTTGGTGATTTTTGGAAGAGGAGGAACTGAGGAAAGGGAGAGAAAGAGAGCACAGGTGAGACCAAACCCTAGGTTAGTTGGCTGACCACTCGAATGACTCGATTTTTTATAAACGAGTCTAGGTTTTTTCATTAGTCAGTCGGTTGACTACAGGGTTAGTTGGCTGACTAGTCTCTGTTTCAGAAACAATAGTTTAGTCAGTCAGTTGGGTCTTGGGTCAGGCGGCTGACTGCAAGGCTTTTCTCATGCATTTGTTCAGTCAGTCAGTTGGGCCTGTGATCAGTCGGCTGACTGTTAATCTTTATTAAATTTTGACTTTTACTCAATTTATCTACTCTATAATGGACCAAGCTCTCTTCTAATGTTTATAAATTTATCTTCTGAGAGAGGTTTAGTGAATATATTAGCCCATTGATCATTTGTATTTATAAATTCAAAAGTTATGTCTTCTTTTTGAACATGATCTCGTAGAAAATGATGTCTTATGTTAATGTGTTTGGTTCTTGAGTGTGAAATAGGATTTTTAGATATGTTTATCGCACTTGCGTTATCACACTTAATTGGTATTGTTTGATAATATAGATTGAAATCTTTTAACTGTTGTTTCATGTATAGTATTTGCACACAACAACTCCCAGCTGCTACATATTCAATTTCAAGGGTTGACAAGGCCACAAAGTTTTGTTTCTTTGGAAACCAAGATGACTCACTCGAAAAATGAGCAGTTCGAAAGCTATCCCAAGTATAAGAGTTTCATCGTGTAATAAATAGCCTAAGGGCTAGATCGTCTCCTCGGGGAATGTGGTTAAATTTCAAATTTTACGTATTTCCAATCGAAAATAAAAGTCACTGAACACAGTTCAGATTCGGATTTTCTCGGATGTTTGAGATTTCTTTTTTTGCAATAAAACTTGAAGTGAAACAAAATACAACTACGAATAAGACATGCATGAAATCAAATATCAAGAACGACATGGTCAATTGCAATTAATATTTTAACTAAACACTGATTCTAGAGTTAACTTAACCCAACCAATAACTGAACATAAATTAACCCAAATCTAACAATAAATTCGAAAACAAATAATTGGGTACTCCAAAAACTATTCAACTTCTAAAGAAATAATTAGAACAGGAAGAACGAAACAACTGTAATAATAAAGATATTCCGAATTATCCAATAATAAACTTGAATAATGAAATAGCAATTTGACTTAAATAATAACCACTCAATGAGAAATTTCAAATATAAACTTTTAAATAAACTAAGAGTAGTAGTATTAAAATAAAGATTTAAATTGCAAAGAGAGAAAGAGAGAGAAATAAAAAAAGGAGAGAGAGAATAAGAAGAGTTAGTCATGTTGGAGTGCTTCCACAAGCAGCAACAAATGTTGTGCTCATGGGTTGGCAGCGATGACACATAGCAGGGAAGCAGCGGCTTTGGACTGGGTTCTCGGGTCCTTCAGGAACCACAACAGCAGCAGTAATGGTAACAACCAGTAGCTCGGTAGTGGAGGTGGCTCTCGGCTCAGCTACAGCAGGGGAACAATAGGGCTCTCAGGTCTTTGTGGCAGCAGTAGCAACCACCATGGAACAGCAAGAAGATGCGGCTATGGGCAGGAGATTCACGGTAGCAGGGGAGAGGTGGCTCTCGGTTTTCTGCACACAGTAGGAAGGAGAAGAAGAGAAAAGGAGAAAGAGGAAAGGAAGGAGAGAAGGGGAGAGAGGGAGAAGGAAGAAGAGGAGGGTTAGGGAAAAAGAGAAGGAAGGATAGATGGAGCAAGGATAGAAGAGGGGTGCGGCCTCTAGAGTTAGAAGAAAAAAAGAAGAAAATATATGGGGAGAGGAGAAGTTGCCCTACAGCACGGGTTGGAGAGGACCCAGCTGCGTGGCTGGGTTAAATCACCCCTTTTTTTATTATAATATTTTTTTATTTTTTTTCTTTGTTTCTTGTTTCCTTTTTCTTACTTTCCGCAAACAAGGCCAAAATCGACCATCCTAGAGCCCGTATCTCTCAAAGCTTGAAACATGAAGGTCATAGATAATCTTCTCATCTTTCTCCAAAATTTTGAATCGTCTCGATCGGAGCTTGAATGGAAGGATTATGCGCGAATTACGAATTGATGTCGGTTTTAGCTCCCGACAATTTTCCTACGATAAACATATGCCAGAAATTCATAAATTACTCAATAAAACCCAGATATTATAAATAAGACACAACGTTAAAATATTGAGAGTAATTAGGTATTTAATTGAAAATCAACGCCTCAATGCACGAATTAAAATGCCTAATTATGCAATTTAAGCGTGTAATCATTCCCCCCGATTAACTTTTTGCTAGTCTCTAGCAAATAACATAAATGAATTCCAGGGCGGTATCCACAAGTACTAACTCCATCAAACATGAATGAATGCACATACAACACAATCATACCATTTCACATACAGGGATATAACCAAATTTCACACAAGCTCATCATATACAATGCACACAACTCTTTAGTAAGTCATTCATGCGAGTTTCATAATTATATAGCAATTAAGAACAGTATACTCTCATGAAGTTACCCAGCAATACAATTCAAAGTTAATGCGGTCATATAAATTCGAGTATAAACAGGTGAAATCTCGAGGAATGTGTGATGTGTGTTCTTTATTCGGATCATTCTTCAATTTTTGTCTTTTTTTGGTCAATTAGGACAATCATTACACTTCTTTTATTATCTTCATACCACCAATGGGAATTAAGCTCAAACAGTAGTCCAGGAACTAAGTTTATCTCTAGGAGTGGCTCAGCCTTCACATCTTGAGTAGGCTACAAGACCTAGGTTTCTATCTCCCCACTTGATGTCACCTCTAGGCTAGCAAGTCAAAAAAAGAGACTAGTGTACAAAGAATCATCCAGAAGAAAAGAGAACTGAGTTTCATGAACTCTAATTTAATAGTAATACTCAAAAGGACGATAAATAGCTCAAGAATATCTCACAAGGTGTCATAGTCGTCATGGGTGTTCTCTTAGTGTTCACAAGGTCCCCAAGTGCAATGAATCACGTGAACATGTATTTTCAGCCTCATGAGATACCATGTAAATACAAGAGTTTATATAGCCAAATTAACACGAGTGTACTACCAATCAATTCTTCATGGAGTTACAAAATCATATAAAGAGAAACTATGCATAAATGACTTAAGTGTGTAATTCTTAGGTTATATACAAGTATGTGAAGGGTATAAGTCAGTGTTCATCATGACATAATTGTGTAATTCCTCAATACTCTTTCTTTCTTTCTTCTTTTTTTTTAAAAAATTAATATATAAAACTCAACAAGTAGACGTGCACAATGTCACATGCAAATGCTCACCCCCCCCCCCAAACTAAAGTGGAACACTGTCCTCAATGTGAAAGCATAGGGGAAATAGAAAAACTGTGCACGGGTGAACAAACTAATAGAAAATCACTACTAACTAATGCAACAGAAAAAGAAAAGAAAGATGCAAATAAAAACAAATAAAACAAAAATAAAAAAAAATAAAAAAGAAAAGCAGTAAAATAGAAAGTTCAGAGGACTCCCCTAGGGTCTTGCTTCTGCAAGACCTCTTCATTTGGATCGAATGGAGTCATTAAGGGTTTTAGACGCCGTCCATTGACTGTGAAGTGGCTGCCACTCTTTGGATATACAATCTCTACCGCACCATGAGAATGAACTTTTCAACGATGTAGGGGCCACCTTATAGGGACTTCAATTTCCCAGGAAACACATGCAATCTGGAGTCATAGAGAAGCACTTACTGAGAAGGGAAAAGTTGTTTGTCTTTGATTTTCCTGTCAAGTAGCAACTTCATCTGCTCCTTGGCCAATCGAAAATTATCATAAGCTTGCCTCCTAGACTTTTCAAGCTCACATACCTGCAATTTCCTTCAACCTTTGGCATCATCAAGTGAAAAGTTAATCTGTTTTATAGCTCATAAAGCATGATGCTGAATTTCAACAGGTAAATGACATGCCTTACCATAAACTAACCTGTAGGGAGACATTTCTAAGTTTGTCTTGAAAGCAGTTCGGTAGGCCTAGAGTGCATCAACAAGTTTTTTAAACCAGTCTTTTCGATTAGGATGCATGGTTTTCTTAAGTATGACTTTGATCTCTTTGTTAGCCAACTCAGCTTGACCATTAGTTTGAGGGTGGTATGGAGCAGAGATCTTATGGGTCACACCATACTTTTGCATGAGTTTTTCAAAAGGCTTGTTACAAAAATGCAACCCTCCATCACTAATGATCACCTTGGGCATGCCAAAACATGCAAATAACTCCTTAAGAAAGTGGATGACAACCATGTGGTCATTAGTTCTACAAGGTATAGCCTTCACCCATTTTGAAACATAGTTCACAACAAATAAAATGTAAGAATGCCCAAAAGAGTTTGGAAATGGTCCCATAAAGTCAATGCCCCGATAGTCAAAATTTTCAAGAGTCAATATAGGAGACATGGGCATTTTATTCTTCATTGTAATTTTTCCTAATTTCTGACAAACCTCACAGGTTTTACAAAAATTCTCAACATCTTTGAACATAATAGGCTAGTAGAGTCCACTTTGCAAAATTTTTGAAATGGTTTTCTTTGCGGCAAAGTGACCTCCACATGCTCCACAATGACAAAAATGCATCACAGAAGTGAATTGATCATCAGGCACACATCTGCGAACCAACTAGTTAGAGCAGTATTTAAATAAATATGGATTGTCAAAATAATAATGTCGTACCTCCGTAAGGAACTTACGCTTATCTCGAGTAAACCAATGTTCTGGCATTCGGTCGGTGACAAGGTAATTCACAATATCAGCAAACCATGGAACGCATGACACTGCAAAAAGATACTCATCAGGAAAATCATCATTTAAGGGAAAGGGAGATACAGACACATTAGGTAGCTGCAAATGAGAGAGATGGTCAGCTACAATATTTTCCACGCCATTTTTATCTCGAATAGTGATGCCAAATTCCTGGAGAAGTAGAATCCATCTGATCAACCTGGGTTTAGCATCCTTCTTGGCTAATAAATATTTTAGAGCAGAGTAATCAGTAAAAATAATAACAGGTGATCTAAGGACATAAGAACAAAATTTTTCTAAAGTCAATACAATAGCTAACAATTCCTTCTCAGTGGTGGTATAATTTTTCCAAGCATCATTCAAAGTTCGACTCGTATAATAAATGACAGACGGCTTGTTATCAATTCTTGGACCCGGAACGGCCCCAAGGGCGTAGTCACTAGCATTAGTCATGATTTCAAATGACAAGTCCCACTGAGGAGGTTGTATGATGGGCGCAATAGTCAAATGTTTTTTTAGCGTTTCAAAAGCTTGTTGACATTCATCAGTCCACAAGAATTCAGTCTTAGTCTACAATAACGTACATAATGGTTTAGCAATACTACTAAAGCCCTGAATGAAACGCCTATAGAAGCTGGCATGACCAAGGAAAGAATGGATATCCCTAATTGTATTAGGGACAGGAAACTAGGAAATCGGCTCTACCTTGGCCCTGTCAACCTCTATACCACGCTCAAAAACCAAATGACCAAGTACTAAACCACTACTTACCATAAATTGACATTTTTCCTAATTCAAAAGCAAATTCTTTTCCTCACATCTTTTCAAAATAGCAGTCAAATTTTTCAAATAAATATCAAAGGACTTACCAAACACAGAAAAATCATCTATAAAAATTTCACACATATCATCTAACATATCAGAGAAAATACTCATCATGCAGCGCTAGAAAGTAGCAAGTGCATTACATAGACCAAATGACATTCTACGAAAGGCGAAAGTACCGAAGGGACAAGTGAAAGTAGTCTTCTCTTGATCCTCAGGTGCTATAGAAATTTGATAATAATAAGAAAATCCATCCAAGAAATAATAAAAGGAATTACCAGCTACTTTTTCGAGTATCTGATCTAGGAAAGGTAACAAGAAGTGATCTTTTTTTGCTAACCGAATTCAATTTACGATAATCAATGCACATTCTCCAACCCGTTACTTTCCTAAATGGGATCAATTCTCCATTAGCATTTTCAATGATAGTCAAACCAAATTTTTTTGGAACTAATTGTGTCAGGCTTACCCATTTGCTGTCGGAGATCGGATATATGATGTCAGCAGCTAATAATTTCAACACTTCATTCTTTACCACCTCCTTCATGGTTGGATTTAGCCTCCATTGTGCATCTTGAACTAGTTTAGCATCTCCTTCAAGGAAGATGTTGTGAGTGCAAATCGTGGGTTCGATACCCTTGATGTCTGCAATGGTCCATCATATCGCTCCGCGATGCTTCCTTAGTACCTGCAATAACTCAATTTCTTGTTTAAGAGTAAGGTGAGAAGAAATTACTATAGGGAATGTGCCTTCTGTTGGACCCAAGAAAACATATTTTAGCTCTTCAGGCAATGGTTTTAGCTCAAGTGTCGGAATTTCTTCTTTTGATGACTTTATAATTTCGAGCAAGTAAATAGCCTCAAACATTGGCTTACGCCAACTACTCCTGTAACTTGCATCCAACAGGTGAGGGGAACCATCTATCTTTGGAAGCTGCCCATCTGATTCTAGCAATTTTTCATCAAATACCTTAAGCTGTTCAGAAGAGTCATTTTCAAACGCGTCATCAACATCAAGTATTGACAGTAACTCTGAAATATCCAAATTATCTATTACATCAACTGCATGTGTTTCTGCATCATCGCACCCACTTGACATCTTATGAGCATTGAACACGTTCATTTCCAATGTCATGTTCCCAAACGTGAGCTTAAGTACTCCGATTTGACAACTAATCAAGGCATTAGAGGTAGCAAGGAATGGTCGCCCAAGAATAACTAAGGCCTAATATATGGTGGAGACAGGCTGCAGTATGTCCCAAACAACGAAGTCCACGGGGTAGTAAAATTTGTCAACTTGAACCAATACATCCTCAACAACGCCTCATGGAGCTTTTATAGATTTATCTGCCAACTATAGCATTATAGTAGGTTGCTTCAACTCAACTAAACCCAGCTATTCATATATCGAAAATGGGAGTGTTGACCTTATAGGTCACGCCCGGTTTTGATAATGACAAATACTTCGGTATTTAATAAATATCTAATTCATGTGTAGGTCCATATTAGCAGATCATTAATGGCATGTGAAAAGCTTAAAGCTTGAAGACCAGTTTGTATTTTCAGTTGTAATATATTTAGTGGTCTATTTGGTCTATAGTAGTAATTAGGACTTTTGGTTTGTAATAAGCACACACAACACATGCATGGTTTATCTTGTAAGCTCAAACCAAATCATAATGCAAAATGACCTTAGCATGACCTTAGGGTGTACCCTCTAGTCAACCGACACCGAACTTTTTTGGTATCTTCAAATTGGACCCCAAGTGATCCTAGGGCACACATTTACACATATATTTGTTAGGCACTTCATTAAGGTTTGTATGCTTCAAAATGGAACCGATATGCACACTTGGTGCACTTTTGGTTAACCGACCTTGGTAGTTCATTCTGCCTCGGTCGACCGAACCCAGGTCCTGGTCAACCGTTGACCAAGGTCCCAGTTGACCGAACCAGGTAGTTCAAAAAGCCCTGGTCGACCGAAACCCTCCCTGGTCAAAATTTTGACCATCTAGTCGACCGAGAACTTTTGTTCTCCAACTACCTGGTCAACCGAAGGGTCCTCGAAAAAATTTCCAATGGTCTGGTCAACCGAACCAGGCAGTTCAAAATGGTCCGGTCGATTGAACCTCAGAAATTTGGGAAATCGCCCTCTCTTGGTCGACCGAACCCTTAGTTCAAAATTCCCCTGGTCGACCGAACCATATGAGTCCTGGTTGACCAAAACTAATTTGGTCGACCAAACCTCTCGGGTTGCCATAATTTTTATCGCAAATAAATAATTTTTAAATAGGGTTAAAATGGTTTAAGTGTCATTAAACTTTTTCAATAATTCCTAATAGGTCCCCAACGGTCAAATATTTTGGTATGTCTATAGATACTCCTTCATTTGGGATAATTAAGCATCGATTAGAAAATACACTCAAAAATTCTCTCTCAAGCTAAATACATCCTACTTCTCATACTCATATAGAATCCACTCAAACTTACCTTCTCTATCCTTCTGTATCATTTGTAAATGCATTGAGTGATATTGTTTAGAGGTTTGCTCTCATTGTTTAAAGTGCTTTGAATCGATTTTTTCTTACGAGAGCATAACCTAAGTATTTTTACGAGGCTTTTCTAATAAGCCTACCCTAAGAAGGCTTGAGGTGAACTTCCGAGTATTGCATTCCTATTGCAATATCTTTGGAAGTTTGTATTTGTTTTTTATTTGCAAAAATGTTTTCAAACTTACTCAAATATCTTATGGAATCTTTATTGAACTATTTGAGAAAAGATATTTGTGTTTGTTACATAAATCTTTGTGGCTATATTTATTCAAGTATATATCTTTTGCTAAATACAAAGATTATTCATTTTGCAATCCAAGCATATACATATTCATAAGATTGAGATATTCTATTGATTGATATTCTTGAGGTTTGCTCGATATTCTATGTGAATACATTTGATTGAAATATTTTGAAATACACAAATTACTTGTTTGACACTCTCACGTACATATTGCACTGATAGAAAATATATTTGAGAGTTGAACCGTTTAGACCACACCGAACTTACATTATTAAATCATCTGTGGTGTTTGTGATTGTACGCATTTGTGGTACAAATTTTCTTTACGTGAAAGCACCCATACATTGTACCTTTTGATTATATATCTGAGAGATTTCAGGCATAGCCTGAGGGGGCGGTAATCCAGCCCGGTAAGGATTAGTTAAGGTTGAGGTCAGCCTTGTGATAATTTGACCTGGTTTGTATAGGTGTCACTCCACCCGTTTAAGTGACCAAGTTATTGTGATAATCCTTGTGCTGGTTAGTGAAGGCGGGGACGTAGGCAGTTGGCCGAACCTCAATAACGTATATGTGTGTTACCCTATTCATTACTGCTTTCTAGTGCATGTGTAATTGATTAAACTGCATTAATTAACTTCTGATATTACTTGCACTAGTTTGACTATAAGGTTGTGAACATACTGCTGTTAGGAGGAACACTTAGGGGATAGAAATTTAAAAATACCAATTCACCCCCCCTCTTGGGATCACGGTAATTCTAACGAGGAGCAAGTTCACATTACTCCCCAAATCAAGTAAAGCTATCTCGATACAAGATTCACCAATTATTATTGAAATAGTGGGAGAATCAGGGTCTCTAAGTTTTTGCAAAGTCTGACGTAGTATCAACGCACTAACTTGCTCAGTCAAGAAGGTTTTTTTCTTCACTTTCAATTTCCTTTTCACTGTGCATAGATCTTTCAGAAATTTTGCATATGCAAGGATTTGTTGTATGTCCTCTAGAAGTAGAATGTTGATCTTCACCTATTTGAATATTTCTTGAATCTCAGTGTGATACTTATTCTTCTGACCAGATGTCAACCGTTGAGGATAAGGTACCACAGGTTGATACTCCTTAACAATCTCATCCTCCTTATTATCTAACTTCTTTGAACTTAAGCTTGCTTCATTTGATTTTTCCTTTCCTTTATCTGTCTCAGCTGTCACTTCAGCTGTTGGAGTAACTGTTTGTCGATCAGTAGGCATTTTAGGATGGGAAACTTCCTTTCTGCTTCTCAACGTAATAACTGCCTTAGCTGACTCAAAAGCATCCCCTGAAACATTGTGCACCGGTTGCTATTGCTGTTGATATACCTGGGAATTAGGCTGGGGCTGTGTAGGAAATTTCCCTTTTTTTCAGGGTATTCAGCTGTGTACTTATCTTATTCATGGTATCTCTCAATTCTCCAGTGGTCGTGGCATGAAGCTGCATGAATTGTTGGAATATGTTCACCATCTGCGTCATGCTATCATTAGGAGATTCCTTTGCTGGAATAGGAGCTAGAGTTGGTTGGAATCCCAATGGTGCATAGCTCTAAGAAATCTATTACGGCTAATACTGTTGTTAAGGAGCTACAACTAGGTGATATATCGGTTGCGGAGGCGGTGCATAAGATTGAGGAACTTCCTTATATCGTGAGGTTAATGGATTGGGCTGATCATTCCTCCATGAGAGGTTCGGATGATTCCTCCATCCTGGATTATAAGTGTTCAAGAATGGCTGATTCTAAGTTTTGTTGACCCAATTTTCCGATGGCACCTGATCAGATCTACTCTCCTGCCATGCTGGTAGTAAATGAAAATCCTGAAGTCTATGGTCTAAGGTCTCAGAGATAAAGCAATCCTCAACTTTCACTTTTTATGATTCCATAACCTCTAGTTTTTTAGACAACGCAGCAACAAGAGCCCATAAACTAGGTTTCTTTTTGACCTCGTATCTGCCTCAACCACTGATCGCTCTGAGAGGTTGTGCTACTATTGGTACCCATTCATGATGTGTGTTCCATTATTAGGCACTCTTAGCTAAATAATTGAAGAATGATAGAGCCTCATCTGGTTCCTTGCTGAAGAACTCCCCGTTGCACATAGTGTGGACAAACTATTTACAGACAAGGGTTAGAGCAATATAAAAATAATTCACTAACCTCCAAGATTCGAATTCGTGATGTGGACATATGTTCATCAGGTCCTTGAATTTCTCCCAGCAAGCCTGGAATGTCTTGTCACCTTTTTTGCATGAACTGACTGATTTGCTCCTATAGGTACTGAGTTCTCTGGAAAGGAAAGAACTTATGTAAAAACTCATGCTGCATTTCAGCCCAACTAGTAATAGAGTTAGTTCGTAGGGAATTAAACCAAAATTTTGTCTTATCTTTCAAAGAAAAGGGAAACAAGCGAAGTTTGATATACTCATCGGTTTGAGCCCTATTAATGAAAGTGATGCAGACCAACTCAAAATCTATCAAGTGTTGGTATGGACTCTTAGAATCCATCTCGTGAAATTGGGGTATCACAGATAACATACCATGCTTAATATTGAAGTTCGGTGCATCTTGTGGTAACACAATGCAAGATGGTATGGAAGTGCATGTCGGATGTAGAAAATCCTGAAGTATACATGGTGCAAGTGCAGCCATAACTTCCTCAAAGAATTCTTCAATTTCAAAATTACTCGTAAAACTAACAGAAGAACGGAAAGATTTTATGCTTTGTGTGTCACTACTGGTACTAAGTGAAATTTTAGACAATCTATTCGAATTATCTCGGACCCAGGGCATCAAACATTAATGCAAATAGCAGAAACTCACCAACACAACACCAAACAAGCATGTTCAAAATTTATTTATTTATTTTTCAAAATTTTCAATTTTATTTTATTTATATTTTTATTTAATGAAAAATCTAAAATAATTGGAACAACACAAATGGCACTCCCTGACAACGGCACCAAAAACTTGACTCAATTGGAAAATGAGCAGCTCGAAAGCTATCCCAAGTATAAGAGTTACGTCGTATAATAAATAACCCAAGGGCTAGATCATCTCCTCAGGGAATGCAGTTAAATTCCAAATTTTACTTATTTCCAATAGAAAATAAAAGTCACTGAACACATTCCAGATTCGGGTTTTCTCGGATGTTTGAGATTTTTTTTTGCTTTTTTTTTTTTTTTTGCAGTAAAACTTAAAGTGAAACAAAATATAACTACGAATAAGACATGCATGAAATCAACAATCAAGAACGGCACAGTCAACTGCTATTAATATTTTAACTAAACACTAATTTTAGAGTTAACTTAACCCAAGCAATAACTGAACATAATTTAACCCAAATTTAACAATAAATTCGAACACAAAATCTGGGTACTCCAAATACTATTCAACTTCTAAAGAAATAATTAGAAAAGAAGAACGAACCAACCATAATAATAAAGATACTCTGAATTATACAATAATAACCTTGAATAATAAAATAGCAATTTGACTTAAATAATAACCACTCAATGAGAAACTCCAAATATAAACTTTTAAATAAACTAAGAGTAGTAGTATTAAAACAAAGATTTAAATTGCAAAGAGCGAAAGAGAGAGAAATAAAGGAAGGGGAGAGAGAATAAGAAGAGCTGGTCATGTTGGAGTGCTTCGATGGGCAGCAAAAGATGTTGTGCTCGTGGGTTGGCAGCGGTGACACACAGCAGGGAAGCACCGGCTTTAGACTGGGTTCTCAGGTCCTTCAGCTACCGCAGCAGCAGCGACAATGGTAGCAGCCAGCAGCTTGGCAGTGGAAGTGCCTTTCAGCTCAGCTACAGTAGGGGAACAACAGGGCTCTCGGGTTGTTGTGGCAGCAGCAACAACCACCGTGGAACAACTAGAAAATGCAGCTATGGGCAGGAGATTCACGGTAGCAGGGGAGAGGTGGCTCTTGGTTTGTTGCACACAGTAGGAAGGAGAAGAAGAGAAAGGGAGAAAGAGGAAGGGAAGGAAAGAAGGGGAGAGAAGGAGAAGGAAGAAGAGGAGGAATGAGAGGAGGGTTAGGAAAAGAGAGAAGGAGGGATAGATGGAGCAAGGAGAGAAGAGGGGTGCGGCCTCTGGAGTTAGAAGAAAAAAAGAAGAAAATATATGGGGAGAGGGGAAGCTACCCTACAATGCATGGGTTGGAGAGGACCCGACTGCATGGCCAGGTCAAATCACCCATTTTTTATTATTATTTTTTTACTTTTTTTTATTTTTTTCTTTGCTTCTTGTTTCCTTCTTCTTACTTTCCGCGAACAAGGCTTAAATTGACCATCCTAGAACTCGTATCTCTCAAAGCTCGAAACATGAAAGTCGTAGATAATCTTTTCACCTTTCTCCATAATTTCAAATCATCTCAATCGGAGTTCAGATGGAAGAATTATGGGCGAGTTATGAACTAATGCCGATTTTAGCTCTCGATAATTTTCCTACAATAAAAATATACCAAAAATTCATAAATTGCTCAATAAAACCGAGAGATTATAAATAAGACACAACGTTAAAATATTGAGAGTAATTAGGTATAATATTAAAAATATGCGCTTCAATGCACGAATTAAAACGTCTAATTATGCAGTTTAAACGCATAATCTCAAGATACTAATGATCTTCCTAAGAAGTGACGTGTGCCACTTGTACTCTTTCTATCAATTTTGCATCCAACATAATCCGCATCTGAATAGTTTATCATTTCAAAATCAGTGTCCTTTGGATACCACAAGCCTAGATCAAGGGTTCCTATCAAGTATCTTAGAATTCTTTTGACTGCAACTTGATGAGATTCCTTAGGTGCTGATTGAAATCTAGCGTACATGCATACACTAAACATGATATCGGATCTACTAGCTGTTAAATTTAGTAAACTACCTATTATTCCTCGATAATGTTTTGTATTTACTGGTTTTCCCTTTTCATCTTTAACAAGGCTTGTTAAGGTACTTATAGGGGTTCCTATGAGTTTACTTTCTTCCATATCAAATCTTTTTAAGCATATCTTTAATATATTTAGTTTAATTTCTAAATGTTCCATTTTTGGCTTGTTTGATTTGTATCCCTAGGAAATAATTTAACTCTCTCATCATACTCATTTCAAACTCTTTTTGCATATATGTGGAAAAATTTTTACATAGTTCTTCATTTGTAGCACCAAATATGATATCATTAACATAGATTTGAATTATTAACATATCTTTGTTTTTGGTCTTTATAAAAAGTGTGTTGTCTACCATTCCTCTTGAAAAATCATTTTTGAGTAAAAATTTACTTAGTCTCTCATACCAAGCTCTAGGAGCTTGTTTTAAACCATATGAGGCTTTATTTAATCTAAATACGTGATCGGGATGTTTTAGATCTTCACAACCTGGTGATTGTTTTACATAAACCTCTTCATTTATATACCAATTTAAGAAAGCACTTTTTACATCCATTTGATATAGCTTGAATTCCTTATGTGCATAGGCTAGGAGCATTTTAATTGCTTCCATTCTTGTTACGGGGGCAAAGGTTTCATTATAGTCAATACCTTCTTCTTGATTGTATCCTTGAGCTATTAGCCTAGCCTTGTTTCTAACCACTATCCCATTTTCATCTTTCTTATTTCTAAAGACCCATTTAGTTCCCATGATTGAATGATCTTTAGGTTTGGGAACTAATTTCCATACTTGACTTCTTTCAAATTGATTAAGCTCTTCTTGCTAGCCATAATCCATGAATCATTATTTAATGCTTCTTCTACACTTTTTAGTTCATCCTAAGATAGGAAGGCATAATGGTTGCATATTCTTTAGTGATGATCTAGTGGTTATTCCTCTTGAAGGTTCTCCAATAATTTGATCTTGAGGATGGTTTCTTATGTATTTCCATTCTTTTGGTAATTCTTGATTTTCTATGGGTTTTTCTTTTGAAGTTTCTTCATTGTTTTCTTCTTTTTCTTCCTCAATTTCAAGATTTTCAACTTTTTGTGAGATATCCTCATTTTCATCATTCTTGATTTCATTTACAAAGGGATTTGATTCATCAAAAGTTACATACATTGATTCAACAATAGTAAGTGTTCTTTTATTATAGATCCTATAGGCTTTACTATTTGTAGAATATCCTAAGAAAATTCCTTCATCTGATTTGGCATCAAATTTCCCTAAGTTATCTTTATTGTTTAGAACAAAGCATTTACACCCAAATACATGGAAGTAAGCTATGTTAGGCCTTCTCCATCTCCATAATTCATAAGGTGTCTTCTTTACATTTGATCTAATAAAAACCCTATTTATTACATAACAAGCTGTATTTACAACTTCAACCCAAAAATGCTTAGGTAAATTGTTTTCTTTTAACATAGTTCTAACCATTTCTTGAACGGTTCTATTTTTCCTTTCCATAACTCCATTTTGTTGTGGAGTTCTAATTGCTAAGAAATTATGGTTTATGCCATGATCATTACAAAATTTTCTGACATCATTATTTTTAAATTCTCTACCTTGATCACTTCTAAAGTTAGTGACTTTATACCCTTTCTCATTTTGAAGTTTCTTTCAAAGAGTTATCAACATATCACAAGTTTCATTTTTGTTGGCTAAAAACAATACCCATGTATATCTAGAATAGTCATCAACAATTACAAAAGCATATTGTTTTCCACCTAAACTTTGAGTTCTAGTAGGTCCAAACAAGTCTAAGTGCATGACTTCTAAGGGTCTACTAGTTGATATATGTTTCTTCTTTTTAAAACTTGTCTTGACTTGTTTTCCTAGTTGGCAAGCATCACAAATTTTATCTTTGATAAACTTAGTATTTGGTAAGTCTTTCACTAAATTTTTCTTTGATAGTTTAGATAGAATGCCCATGTTAGTATGACCTAATCTTCTATGCCAAAGTCATCTATTTTCATTTAGGGCAATTAAGTAAGTTACATCTTGAGATATTAAATTATCAAGTTTTATGCAATACACATTATTTGTTTTATGTGCTATGAATAGAATTTCATTATTCTTAGGGTCTTGTATTATACACTTGTCTTTCTTAAAGATAATTTCAAACTCTTTATCACTAAATTGACTAATACTCAAGAGATTATGTTTTACACCATCTACTAACAACACATCATCAATAGTTAAAGAGGGTTTTTTTTTTATACCTATTTTACCAATTCCAACAATTTTATCTTTGGCATTGTCACCGAAGGTTACGTATCCCCCATCTTTTTGAGTTAATGTGATGAACTTGGTTCTATCTCCGGTCATGTTTCTTGAACACCCACTGTCCAAGTACCCCATTTCCTTTGATGGCGTTGTCCTAAAGCATACATACAATAAAAGATTTAAGATGTTACTTTTGGAATCCAAACTTTCTCAATTTTCTTTAAATTATATCTAGTTCCATTGTTTCTTCCCATTCATTTTTAACTTTAACATACTTCTTTTTAAGAGGCTAGTTAAACACGATATGTCCTTTGTTCTTGCACATGTAGCAAGTGGTATGTTCATGTACATTAGTTAAAGAAGTACTAGCATAGTGTTTAGCTTCTTTCACAAAGTACTCCATGAACAACTTCTTCTTTCTTTTATTTGTTATTCCATTATAACCGATTCCTTCTTTATTTCCATGCATTCTTAGTTGTCCAATCATTTTCTCAAAGTTTTCTTTTCCTTTTGTGAAGTTGTAGATACTTTTCACTTTTTCCTCAAGTGTCTTCTTAAAATCAATTATTTCTAATTTCTTCTTACTTTGATCATCTACTTGTATTTTTACAATTTCTTGTGACATATCATTTATTTTATCTTTTAGATTTTCAATTTGGGATTCTTTCTCTTTTTCAATAGATTTAGAGGATTCAAGTTGTTTCATTAGATTTTCATTTTGTTCTTTCAAAGTTATATTTCTTTTAGAAACTTTGATAAATCGTTTATGTAGAGAAAACAACTCGGCTTGAAGTTCTTTGTAAGAGGGCATGCTATCACAAGATTCATCACACGATTCACTACTAGATTCTTCTGATGAGGAGTAGTAAGAATTTACCTCTTCATCATGTGCCATGAAGCACATGTTAGCCATCTCTTGCCCGCTTGACTCGTTTTCCGTTTTGCTTGAACTTGTGTCATCCTACGTTGCCTTCATGGCTATTTTCTTTTTCTTCTTCCCCTTCTTGAGTTAAGGGCAGTCTGGCTTGATATGACCTGGCTTTTTGCAATGATAACACGTAGGTAGTTCATTTTTATTTTTGTTTTCTTTCTTACTTGTTTCTCCTTTTTTAGATTTTGTTTTAGTAAATTTTCTAGGGAACCTTTTGTGTCTTCTATAGAACTTGCCAAGTCTTTTGGTAATGAATGCTAATTCATCTTGGTCTAGATCACTTGATTCACTATCGTCATTACTTGAGCTTTCGTTAGCTGTTTTTAAAGCAATAGATTTCTTGTGCTTAGGTTCAGGATTTCTTTCCTTTAAGGTCATTTCATAAGTAAGTAGTGAACCTATAAGTTCATCTAGTGATGTGGTTTTAAGGTTCCTACCTTCCGTTATTGCTGTGACCTTTGGTTCCCATATGGGTGGAAGACCTCTAAGTATTTTTCGAATCATCTCATAGGTACTGTAGGTTTTTCCTAAGGCATTGAGAGAATTGATTATATGAGTGAACCTTGTATAAATACTAGTAATAGATTCACCTGAGTTCATTTTGAAAACTTCATATTCACTAGTTAGCATATCAATCCTATTATCTCTAACATCGATTGTTCCTTCACAGGTTACCTCTAGCTTATCCCAAATTTCTTTGGCTATTTTGCAGGCTATGACTCTATTGAATTCATTAATATCTAGAACACAATATAAAGCATTTATAACTCTTGAATTAACTTGCAGCATTTTGTGATCTAAGTCAGTCATGTCCTTTTTTTCCTTAGGAACTTGTTTTCCATCAACTAGTTGAAGGGTATTAGGTCACCATCCGTGATAACCTCCCAAACTTTCCAATCCATAGTTTGAAAATATATTCTCATACGATGTTTCCAAAAAGTATAGTTCATTCCACAAAAGAATGGTGGTCGTGTTGAGGATTGACCCTCTTCGAAGGGAGCTATTCCTATGTGTGCCATTTTGATCTTTATATAGCTTATTGTTAAGATTTACTATAACTAGGCTTTGATACCAATTGAAAGTAGAATAGTGATCCCGAAGGGGGGGGGGTGGATTGGATTATTTAAAAAAATTAAGTTCTTTTTAAATTCTTTTACTTGTTTAGTACTCACAATAAAACTTAAGTAAATTAATCAATTATCAATCAAAACCAAAACACACAACAATTTGCTGAAAACTTAAACAATCCAATCAACCACACAATACCAACAACCAAAATAACCAAGAAGTTGCAACTCTTTGAATTGCTTTTAGCTTTTGTAATTAGCCCTGTAATTTATGTGCAAGCCCTGCTTTGGATTGATAATTATTGTGTTTCACTTAATTAAGATTTCCGCAAATTAACCAACTTACTCCCTTGTGGGTTTCCGCAAACGGTCAATTGAAACGTACTTTCTATGAATTACGAGTCTTCTTTGAGTTTAGTGTTTAAGCCCAACAACTTGCACTTAGCATACACAAGAATATACACAATGCAAAAATTAAAAAGAGTAAGGTTGAGAAGAACACCAAGTTTTACAAGGTTCAGTTTATCCCCAGCCTACATCCTCGCCTTTGGTCAATTCCATTAAAGGATTCCACTATGTATGCTCATTTTTGGGCAGAGCAAGCCTTTTACAATAATCCCTATTTTTCAGGAAGAGAAACCTCTCCAAGCGATCAATCCACACTTGGTACAACGATCCAAATCATCTTTGAACCGTCAAAATACAACGAGAAGGCTATAGGAATCTGAGTATAATGAAACTCTCAAAATAGAGCAAATTTGTACAAGTTAGAGCATAGAATATACTTCACTCAAATAATAATATAGAGAGTATGAAGTTCAAGTATAGAGATCCCCAAGGGTTCTTTTAGTGATTAAGAAAACTCAGTGTTAGAACCATAGGTTGATGATTCAGCAGCAATTTTAGAAGTTATCTCCCAGATGGAGTGTGAGCAATAGAGAACTTTGAGAGAGATTGAAGGCTTGAATGCAAGAATGTTATGTGACTGCTTGGTGATTAATTTCTTGGGACTAAATGAGTATTTATAGGCTTTTTAAGATTAGTTTCCTTGTTCCTCAAGTTACTTGGAGTGTCTACCAAGTTTTTATAATGTTTATACTTGAAAAACTAATTTTTAAAATTTTCCGTTGAAGTTTAAAAATTTGAAATCTCGTGGAATCAGTAGGCTGGACAAGCGACTAGGTAGTGTATTTCACAGGGTTAGTCGGCTAGACAGGCGGCTGAGACCCTTCTGTTTGCCAAAAAACAAATTCAGTAAATTGTTAATTGGCTGACTGAATCACGTACAAAAATGTCAGTCGGTTGGACATTGTCAGTCGGCTGAGTAAGATCTATTCATTTTGTCAGTCGGCTGGGCAATTTATTTAACCATTGTATTCCTGTCAATCGATTGAGTAAACCCAGTGTAATTTGGTCAGTCGGCTGACCAGTTCATTCTTTTTTCCAAAAACTTTCAATTTTGATTTGTAAACCCTTGTAATTTAAAAGACTCAAATGTATTCAAAAATTGGTCTCTAAATCTTTGCACCCTAATGAGCTTCATATTTCTAAATTATATTCGATTTGAAGTACTTACAAACGAATTCATTGAATATGACTTTTTAAGTACTAAGTCTTCAAGTCTCTTGAGGTTCATCGTAACTTCAAGTCCCACTTAGTCTTTAAGTTTTTCATTTGTCTTTTTTTGCTTCAATACTCTAAGAAGCTTTTACTTGATTAACTTTGATTTCCAGCTTGCTTCCATGACAAATATGAGTGTAGTTTTATGTAATCTCGAAATAAAGTCACTCAACAACACACGTTAAAATATCCTTTATTTGTTATTATCAAAACAGGATTGAAAAACCTAGTTAGGCCAACATGATTGTTAGTCGTTGTAGCCTGGGAGTATATACAATATGCCCCACAACTGATATATAATAGAGTTAGAGGGGGGGGGTGTGAATGACTATTTTAGCGTATTTAAAAATTCTCTACAAAATAAAACTCTTAGCAATATTTCAAGTAATTATATCACAATATAAGTAAAAGTAAATCATGCACAAGACTTAAAATAAAAAGTAGGGAGAGAAAAGTTTAACACCAAGTTTTTAACGTGGTTTGGCACTTAACCTACGTTCACGCCTTAGTACCAAGCCAAGGATTCCACAATCCACTATAATCACTCCTTCCCTGGTTGAGCAAGTCTTACAAACTTGGGAACAAATCCCTACTACTCTCAAAGAGCCTTTACTGATTCGGTTCACAAAGAACCTTACAACTTGGTTCACAAAGAACCTTTCATAAGAGGATGAAAAATTACAAAGAATGCTCCTTATAATGAGCAAATATGATTTACAACTCAAATTTCACACTATTCTCTCAAGAATTGAATCAAACACAATAAGTGAGCAAGACAGAATGAGCACATGTAAGGAAGAACTAATATGCAATGTGTTAGGCTTTGTATAAAATGATGTTTTTCACTAAGAATGATCAAAGACCTTCAAAACCATGCTAAACAAGTTTAGGAACTTGTATAAATAGCCCAAAGACTCAACTAGTTGTTAACTAGTCGTTGGGAGCAATTCCCAAACAAAAATAGTCGTTTTCTGCCTATTGGGACACTAGACTCGAGGCCTTTAGTCGACCATTCCCCCAATGGTCGACCATTGCCCTGCACTGGTCGACCATTCACCTGGTCCGTGAGGAAAAATGGCTACTGGAATTGCTGGTCAACCATTCCCCTACTTTGGTTGACTATTCCCCAAATATGGTCAACCATTACCTTAAATCAGAAAAAGTCACCAACATAAAAGTCATGGAATTTTGTCTTAACTTTCTAGGGACACAAAGATCATCCTTTTTGGACTTTTCTAACAAAAGTTATGCCCAAAATACCAAAAAGTGTTTAGGACTCGAGGCTGCACTACATTAGACGATGATTGCCTGTTTTTCCTTGCTAATGAGTCTTTTAAAGACTTAAGACATACTTGGAAAAAAGTATATAAAAGCTATTAAGTTTATTAAAGATTAAAACTTGTCAAAGTGAGTTTTCCCTTGATTATAAGATATCTTGAATTATGAAAACATATTTGAAAGATCGTTTAGATATCTTATATGCTTAATATGTTCTTTATAATTTCTTTTTTTTTTTTTTGACTTTCTTAACACTTTAGGACATAAAGCTCATTTAGACACAAATGGGACCAAGTTTGAAAATGTTTATAAAACCATGATGTTTGAAAACTTATCCCTTTGAAAACATGCTTGAGTTTAGGATTGTTTTGACAAACTCTTCAAAGTCATGAATGTTGAGTTTGTGATTTTAGTGCAACTCATGTGTCCTAATATGCATGTACATTACTCAACTCTTACTTAGAAATCATGCAGAAACAAAACGCAAGAGTTACAAAAAGTTTCTACCATACACACAACCCTTATTACAAATAATTCTATAATTAAGCTTTCGGTTGTGCTTGCATCCTTCCGAGTATGTGTCCATTTGATCTTTCCTTCTTGACATCTACTCGGTTCGATCTTTGCCTTCAATCCAGTACTTTATGAATGTGTCACTTGTACCTGTACTAAGCATAATCTGCAAAGATGGAAGACATTAGGAACAACAAGTAGGTTTAATATCATCAAAACACAATAAGTCATGATAGTATGACCATCAAGGCTAACATTCTCCCCCTTTTTGATGATGTCTAACCTATTAAGAGTCTACTTAATCTTTGCATTTGTATTTATACTTACTATGACTTGATATGCAAAGATAAGCTAACCTAGAATCATTAATGAGTTGTTATCATCAAAATAAGACAATTAAGCTTACGTGTAGCCTCTAAGGCTAACAAAGATGACTTGCACCTTACCATGCCATGGGTGGATGTGATGTTTGATTGTTTATCATGCAATTATCACACTAGGACAAGATAGTGACTAGGCTGGAACTAATTCCTTTCCTCTTTTATTAATTAATTATTGTTATATATGTTGAGGTTATCTCACATCGGTTGTGGAAGGGGCTGGTGGTCAATTATTAAGTGTGAGAAAAAGTCTCACCCCTTGAGCTAACTTTTGGGGTTAAGAAGGCCTAAGACCACCTAACACTGGTATCTGAGCCATGGTTCAACATTCTCCCCGGGATGCAGAGTATGTGTGGCTGTTGATTTGGAACCCGATGTGTGAGGGGGAGATTGTTGGGGCTATTCCACATTTGTTGGGGTTATTCCACAATGGGGGCTGGTGATCAATTATTAAGTATAAGGGGAAACCTCATCCCATGAACTATCTTTTGGGGTTACGAAGGCCCAAGACCACATAACACGAGTATCAGAGCCATGATTCAACATTCTTCCCGGGATGTCGGGTACGTGGGGCCACTGATTTGGAACCCGATATGTGAGAGATTGTTGGAGTTATCCCATAATGATTGTGGAAAGGGCTGATGGTCAGTTATCAAACCAGTAACATTTACATGAAACAAGTATTAAGGATGCATGTCATTCACGTATGACTAAGCTGACCCAAACTTGTGAAAAACATATTAATTAAATAAAGTGTACAAAGGAGCAAAGGAGGTGGAATTTATTTATAACAAACTTCTAAAAGTTGATTTTAAGGTGACTGTACAAGTGCATAATCTATGCATGGTGTGATAATTGAGTCTCACAATAATGGCCTTCCCAAAAGTTGATTACGTTTTTGTCATGACTTTTGAAAAGTTGATAACGTTGTAATATAATTATGTTAATATTTAACCACTTATTATACAATTATATTTTTTTAATAAAGAATATTATTTTTGTATGAAACTCCAACTAATAATAGTAGACATTCACCGGTATTTATGGGGAAGCAAAGCTGAGGAGTTAATCAGCAGGTGTGGAACAACTGCAGCCTCATGCTCTTTCATGAACTTGTGTCGCTCTCTCTCTCTCTCTCTCTCTCTCTCTTTAGTCTTATCTGCTGCATTTTCTGCAAATTTGTGTATATATATAATCCCATGGGAAGAAAAGCACATGGAATAGAGCAGACAAGTGAGGCGTCTTCCCCAGAGAGAGAGAGAGAGAGAGAGAGTAGGCAAGTGAGGTAAGAGAGACAAAGAAAGGGCTTTTTACTGCAATACTTATCTATGGAGGTCGGAAGGAACTTGATTTCTTCGTCTCAGTCATTTCCTCCGAGAATTCATCGAAATTATCCTCTTTCTGGTAAAAGGGTAACCTTTATTATTATTTTTTTCCTTTCTTTGTTTGTTCTGTTTTTTGATATTTTTTTTTTGGTTTTTGATATTTTTTTACATGTTAAATGATAAATATCTGTACGTTTAGCTGGAAAATGAAATGGGTGTGCTCGTTGGGTGCTTTAGTGAAGTATGAGCAGTAGTTTGGGAGGAATAGAAGCATTAAAGTGTATCTTATGGTAGTGTTTGGGAGCATGAATTTTGGGTGCTGGATTTCGATTTGTATAGCTCGGGAAGGAACCAATACAATTTTATATTGTTTTTTGTCCAAATCTCTACAAATCTAAGCCCAAGATCCAAAATCCATGCTTCCGAAGGCAGGGTAAGAGTTTTTATAAGGAAAACTGGGATTTAAGGTGTATGTTGTAATATCTTTTGGAGTTCAATTAAGGGCTAATTATCCTTTATAGGTTGAATATGTATTTCAGAGGAGTGGTTCCATGTGCTAAGATTTTTTTGAGGTTTGTTTTTGATGAGATTAGTTTCAGTTCACGTATTGGCTTTGTTAAATCTCCATACTGCCTAAAGAAGCACCCTTAAAATGTTGTAATCAAGGTTCTTATAGTTTCATTTCTTGTATTTAGCTTGTTAAATCTCCATATTGCATAAAGAAACACCCAAAAGCAAAAATTAAAAATAAAATTAAGTTCTTATTTTTATTTTTTATTAGGGGCGGACCTTGGGTAAATGGTTAGGTTATTCTTTTGTGATTTGTTGTTCACAGGTTCGAGTCCAAGGAAACAATCTCTCTACAAAGACTACATACACTGTGACGACCATCCCCCTATCCTTGCAAAGTGGGGAGCCTTGTGGCCTTAGGATGCCTTTATTTTATTTTATTTTTTATTATTTTGGGGTTCAATATAAGGGTATAGACTAGAAAAAGCGCGTCCATTGGCCACAAGGTTCCCCACTTGGCGAGGATTGGGGGAGGGTCATCATGGTGTACACAGCCTTACCCTTACTTTTGTACTGAAGTTGTTTCCTTGGACTCGAACTCGTGACCAACCAGTCACAAAGGAGTAACCTTTCCATTGATCCAATGTCTGCCCTCATAGGAGTATAGACTAGACTAATTATATTTTGCACATGTTCAAATGAGACACTCTTGCATAAGAAGAGTTATAGACCAATCAAAATTTGACAAACTGGAAAGATGCAAGCTAATATTATAAATAGTGACATATTTTAAAATAAAAGGGTTGTTGCCATGGTTTTAAACAGCGGTAGTGGGTAGCAACCGTAGCATAGCATATAGTAACAAATGTAGTGGGAAGCAAGAGAGGAGGATCTTGCATAGCATGAAGCGGATGTAATGGTTGTGAATTTTTTCAAAGCACGCATGGCCTTCTTTATATTGATATATTTGCATGATTTAATCCCCTGTAACCCTGTAAAAAAAAGATTTTAAACTTATTTCAGATCCCATAGTTCATTTAGTAAGGGCAATAAATTTTACGTCGTTTTTGAATTGCATTTGGTAGAAAAATTATAGATATATATTTACTTTCATTTATCACATATGTGATAAATGAATTAACGAAACAAAATACATTAGTTTTTAGTATGATATGCGCCTTTAATCTACTAGACACATAAAATGTACAATAAATTAAACAAGTTCTATAAATTTATTAGTACTACGATTATAAGAAATTCTGACCTTTACAATAGCACAAAATGATGGCTTCTATTGACAAGTTTTGGAACAAAGAAAAATAATCTGGATAGATGTTTTTATATGTTCCCCCCAACATGATTGACTTAACAATGGAGCTTTGTACCCATATGCCTCCCTTCAACTTAATGCTCCCATTTAATTTACCAAAGCCTTTGCTTACAGTTCAACCATTGCCTTTCCTAAGGTTAGCTGTTCATGGATTTTTATTGCATCTAATCATAGGCTATTATGTGCCTTGCAAGTCTTAGTGCTTTGTTGCTATTAGGTTTAGTGCTAGTGCTTTGCACCATGTGACACTAGTTATTGCCTCTTGCTCAACCAATCAACTAGAAGTACACTGCAGTTTCATCCAAATGAACAAATTCTCAACCATCAAATGCAAAGTTAAACTGAAATAGTAAACAAGCATAAAGTAGGCAAAAGTCATGTAGTAAACTGTAAAGTAGCACCATTCATCATTAACAACTTAGTAGGAAACAAGTGCTTAGCAAGGGAGCAAGTAAGCTAAACATGTTTACAAAAATTAGTGAGTTTTACAATGACTAAGGAGCACTCCTCCTCCCGTAGAGAGCTTCGTATGCTATTTTGGATCAACCCTAGGAAACATCAAACTAATTGAGGAGTTGGACTCCATTTTACACTAAGTCATTATCCTTCTGAAAGAACAAAACCTACATTACTATTTACATGATGGTTACCCATCCCATGTATGCAAAACAAGTGGTCACAAGCAAGTATAATGCCTTGAGTAAGCTTGGCTCGTGACATTCTTCTCTAGTTATGCGGTCAATACTCTCATAGAATTTGACACTAGGTACTTTCCAACTATTTTGAGGAATAGTTCCATGTCTTTTGATGACATCCAACTGATTTCTTCTCGTTTCCACTTTAGTAAGTACTTATACCGCTTCTTTGTTGATGATTTGAGCTTTTTGTTTGCAACGATGACTTCAACTTCTTTTCTATTATGTGGCAATGTCTTTAGTAGTGCTTTGGTTGGATCTTCAGTGTTGGCTATGAATAGATTGAGCTAGATGATATGAAACATTGGATGCACCTTCATCCGAGCTAGAGGGTCAACCTTGTAAGAGGTTTGGACTTTGGCCAAGATGGGGATTGGTTCTTCATATTTATGAGCTAGTCTCCTATCTTAACTTTGTAGTGAATCGATTTATTCTGGTTGAAGCTTAACAAGCACCAAATCACTCGCATTAAAGTGCAACGGTCTTCTTCTTTGATATGCTTACTTCATTTGCTTAGAAGTTTTCTCTAGGTAAGCCCGAGTAGTCTTTGTGTTCTTTCTCCATTATTTGGTGAAGATGTATGATCTCAAACTCTTTCCTCTATTTGGCTTGTCCACTTTATGAGGTAATAGTGGCCGTGGCCTATTACAAACTCAAAAGGAATCTTGTTGGTTGTTGAGCTCTTATGGGAGTTGAAACTAAATTGAGCCACATTGAGTAGTTGCATCTGGTTCTTCTAATTGGTAGTGACAAAATGGTGTGAATACTCTTCAAGTATCCTGTTGAATCTCTCCATCTGTCCATCTATTTGTGGGTCGTCGCTCGAAGATATGTCTAGCTATGAACTGAGGATTTTGAAAAGTTCTATTCACAAGTTCCTTGTGAATCTTGTATCTCAGTCATTGGCGATGTCTCGGGGAACACCCCAATACTTCACCACATGTTTGAAAAACAAGTGGCTATCTCCTTTGTTGAATGGTGCTGTGGTGCTGGTATGGAAGTACCATACTTTGAAACTTGTCTATAACCATGAGTGTATACCATGCGTTCTTGATTTTGGGCAAGTTGATGATAAAAGTCTAGTGAGACACTCCCCCACAATCTTGTTGGTACTTGAAGAGGCTCCAACAACCCTTTAATCTTCTTTTGCTTGACCTTGTCTTGTTGGAAGGTGAGACAAGTTCTAGTATACTCAACCATCTTATGAGGCATGTGTGGCCAGTAGTACATCTACTCAAAAATGCCAAAGTGCAATGCCATCTTGGGTGGTATGCCTGCATGGTGTTGTGACACTTTGAATAGTGTCTTCCTTAGGTCACTGACTTGGGCACTAAGAGCTGGTTACCATGTGTCAACAACAACAATTCATCCTCAATCTAGGATTGTGTGCTTTGCCATCTTCCACCAGCTTTATGAAGTTTTGGGCAATTCGATCTTTGACAAGGTTGTCCTTAATGTGTTCTCACAAGAATCCTTACAAGAGCTGCTTCTCAGGCAAAGAAAGCAACCTTTGTGGGGTCTTTTGTTCTCCACTTGGACTTCCAGGGGAAGTTGCTGCTGGTTGTTGCCAGAGGAGCGAGATTTCTGTAGTAGGATCTGACCATAAATCTATAATTTTTATCCAGGATCCACTTAGAATTATTAGTGGTGTTTGAAAATTGGATTTTGCACAAGCTACCATAAAGTGTTGTAAGATGATCAATTTCCCAATCAAAGACATTTCTAACCAAAGGAATGCTCCAGGAAATCCCATGATCTTTAATTTGAAGGTGATTGCTGATTTGGGCATCTTTGTCTCGTGCCAAATGGAAAATGGAAGGGAATTTTGTGCTAAGGGGAGAATGGCTGGACTATACATTGTGCCAAAAGAAAGCATTATCTCCATTTCCCATTTAGAAACTGCTAAGGGAGAACAAGTTATCTTAACCCTATTGATGAATTTCCAAACTCCAACGCCATATGCTCCTCGGCGTCCTCACACATCTTTAATGGCCCAATCATTATGTAGAAGACCATATTTTGAAGCAATGATGTCCCACTGTCCTTCCAAAAAATGATCCTTCTCCTTCATGAATCTCGAGAGCCATTTTCCTAGGAGGGCTTTGTTGAAAATAGAAAGAGATTTAAGCCCTAAGCCTTATATTGAATGTTTGCTACTTATGTTAATTCACAATGCCTATGTTGCTTTCTAGAGTTTGATTGCTTGTATATGGGATATTATTTGTTTTCATCAGTTATGCACACTTCCAAGTCTTTGTGCTAATTCAGATGTTCTCTTGTTAGTATTGTCTTTCCTTGTACATTTTGCTGCTATGTTTTAGCTTTATTTGACTTACTGTTGTGGAGATTATTATATTATTATTATTGTTATTAATATTATTACTATTATTATTATTTAAAAAAATAGTTACATATAATTTTGCAGTTTTGATGCTTCATGAGCAAGTTGCTCCTGCTGTTACTTCTATGCCTACTGGTGTAGCTCAACATTTTCCTGCCTCAGTTCTTTTACAAGAGCATCGTGATGAGTATAGATCTATCATGTACATGAGGAAGGAAGAGAGACCATCACAGGTTGGAGTATTGTAGTATTGTGGTATATTATTACAGCTCATACTTGGGAAATTCAGTCTTAAAGTACATTTAGTTATGCCAATTTCCCCCTATATTTCACTAACTCCCTTTTGAGTAAATCTGTTATGTGAAAACTTTACTACACATGTGCAAACATAAAAACCTTATCCAAAGTTAAAGGGGTTCTATGTTTTTCAGATACTGCAATCTATTATTTTTGTTCAACCCCACTGCTGTTTCCTTTTATCAATTCCTCTACTATTTAGCTGTCTTCAAGTGTAATGCTGATGACACGTCTGACACATGTATCATTGATCAGAGTTATACCTCACATTTTTTTTCTATTGTTTCTTGTGTTTCTCTATAGTAACTCCTTTCAAATGTTTCTTCAATTATGAGTTTCCCCTTCCACTGTAGGCTTCATTAGATAGAGGACGGATGGAGATGAGGATTTCAGTCCTTGAGAATAAAACTGATGATTCTGACGAATGCATGAAGGATCTGGGACGCCGGTTGCTTCACTGGCCTGTATTATCATATTTGTAAGAGGAATAAATTTTTTTTCTCCAGCCACATGCATCAGTTTATTGTTTGAGTCTGTTTTAAAATGAGGTTCAAATTTGTTTACACCTGTTTCTGTTTTATTACAATTTTATCATAACTTTGATTCTTATGAAATTTTCATGTCGTATCTCTCCTCACAGATTGCCATCTTTACAGCCACATGAAAATTCATCTACATACTTGACTATGCAATATCCTACAGTTAATACAGAGAAATTTTTGGATTCTGAACCACGAGATGTGGTCAGCTTTGCTGAGAAAGCTTTGTTAGCCTCAAAACAAGCAGCCTCATTAGAACAGGTATTCGAAGAATTGGGGGCTGATGTTTGTGAATCTGTCTCTCCTAGGTTAGTTTTATGTTAACCACTAATCATTCCATGTTATCATGTTCTATTTTTTATTTTTATTTTTATTATATATACACTGTTGTCTAGAACATTTCTTCAGTTTGGGGCGCACAAGTTCACCTGATTTTCCGTTTGAGGAGAAGAAAACAGTGAGGTCAACACGGCGTCTTGAGAGGAAATCTAAGAAAAGGGGGGTACCAAAACCAAGAGTTATGGTCTTAAAGACTTCCAGTTCTAGGAGGGCAGATTTAAAAAAAAAGCTAAATGAAAGATTTGACCATGATGATCCCCTTCGGTTGTTTCTGTGGGGTCCTGAAACAAAACAACTTTTGACCATTAAAGAAGAATCCAAACTGATTGTTCAGATACAAGTATGTATTTTACTTGCAAGTTCCATCTATTTTCCAAATAGGTGATTTTTGGTTTGTAAGGAGACTTCATGTACTTGTTATTAATTCATATAACAGAATTTAATGAGACTGGAAGAGGTAAAGAGTAGGCTTCAATCTCAATTTGACCGGGAACCAACACTGATTGAATGGGCTGGGGCTGTTGGGATTAGCTGTCCTGTCTTGCAGTCTCAAGTGCGTTCTGGTAACAACAGCCGGGAAAAGTTGATCAATGCAAATTTACGTTTGGTGGTTCACATTGCTAAACAATATCAGGGGCGTGGCCTCGGCCTTCAGGATTTATTGCAGGTACCTAAAAACATTCGATGTCAGTGTTTTTTAATTTTATTTACTTGTATGCCTTTTCTTTTCTAGGTGACCAGGGAGGGAGATGGCATCTATAATGCTTCGTTTATGTATGGTGGGACATCCATTTTAGTGTCATGTTGATGCACCTTGTTGAAGGGCCTCAAATGTAAATGGATTTTTGAGACCTTGTCAGAAAAGCAGAAAAAAGGCTTTTTTGAGGGTTGCCTGCTGGTTTATACACAAGATAATTATTGTAGAATTGCTTGGTATGCGTTGCAGGTATCCACCTAATTGCTTGAGCTTTTAGGTTGACTTGCTCTACAAAACATTATCAAAGCTCTGGCCCAGGAGGTCTTAGCTTCAAGTTGTTATCTGTGTTTCCCCTGTTATTTCTATTGTATTGAATTTTGTTCTTTTTGTGTTTTTTGCGTCCATTCAAATTAGACCTATTTGCCTCTTCATGTGCAAGATGGGGTTGCATGTGTGGGTAGGGGCAGAGGGGTGTGTGTGTGGTTAAGTGTTGAATACCTTGATATTTGTTGGTTGACTTGCTGGCTGATAGCTTAAGTTTTTGGTGAAATGGATCTTTGACAATTACACAGGGCCTTTGAAGCTTGATAATTTATTTAACACATGAATGCACAAAGCACGGGCATGAAAACCCAAAAAGTGCTGCTATGGGGAAAATTTTTAATTCTTGGTTTAATTCCATTGAATGTGTCACATGCACATCTTTGCTGTTCTACACCCATTTTGTAGTTATGTTGGATAACATTTACTTGTCTTACCATATATTTTGTTGAGAATGAGATTCCAACTTTCCTTGTCTTCCCATATTTATTTATTTTTTCCAATGGCTGACATACGTTAACTACAAACGGGCTGAATTTTACCTTGTGTGGATTGATGAAAGGAAGTGATGATTTGAGGATTTCTTTTTCCCTGCTTCAATTTTTTTTTCTTTTTTTTTTGTGTGGATCCATTGGAGTCCCGCTATACCTGGCTATGCAATGGGGGAGTACACCATTTCCAATCCCACACCCCTTACAACTTGAAGACCTCAAACATGTGAGGTCCAAGCTCGACTATTGGGATGTTCCCTAAGACACTCCCCATGACTTCGTGCTTCATTTTTGATTCATTGGCAGCCTATTGCAGGAGGGAAGTATGGGTCTTATGAAGAGTGTTGAGAAGTTCAAGCCTCAAGCTGGTTGCCGATTTCCTACGTATGCATACTGGTGGATAAGGCAAGCTGTAAGGAAGGCCATACTTCAACATTCTAGGATGATACGTTTGCCGGTAATGACCCTCTCAGCTTCTTTAATGAAAAAGTTTCATTTTGAACAAATTTTGGAACTTCAGTGGCAAAGGTATTGCACCTAGTTGAAAGGTCTTAGAGCCAAGTCAGAAGTACTCTCTGGATGTGGAGGCAAGGCTGTAGCCATAATGCCCTCTGAATATTGCATGACATCTTTGTGCACTGGGTGCTGCAATTTCTATAATGTCCTTTTTTTTTTTTTTAATTTTCTTAATGATTTAAGATAGATTCTTCACTTTGAAAAATTTCTAATATTTATACCATATTTCACATAGATTCAGAAGTTTTTTAGTTATTAACAATTTAAAAACTCAAAGCATTATTGATGTTATTTTCAATTATAAGTTTTTTAATGACTCCATCTGACCATGTTGAATAAATCCAAGCTCTAAGAGTTGTGTCAAAAAAAATAATAATATATGCTTTGCAGGAAAATGTATACGGCCTCTTAGGCAAGGTAAAGGAGGCAGAGAGATCTTACATTCAGGAAGGACATCATAATCCAACTAGTGAGGAAATTGCAGCACGTGCTGGGATCACAGTTGAGAAGTTGCAAAGATTGCTATTTTATACAAGAAGGCCTCTTTCAATGCAACAGCTTGTGTGGGCAGACCAAGATACCACTTTTCAGGTAATTCCTTATTTTCATTTGATTTCCCTTTTCTATTTTTCTGATCCTAGAGTAGGACATTCAATTGCCCTACCTGATCTCAAGCCTTGGATTTGGATTTATGTGGGTTTGGACAAAACATAGTATAAAATTGTATTAACTTTCTTCCAAACCCACACAAAACCAAATCCATAACTTGAAATTCATGCTCCCAAATACTACCTTAAAGATAAGGTGCCCATGAGCGTGAGAATGCATCTTGGCAATAGGTAAACGAGAATGAGGCAAGTTGCACCCCACCATTATTTGCATGTCTTGTTTCACATAACATGAATCACCAAATTGTTACTCGTAGTTTTACTCTCTGAGATGAAATTATGAGATGCTTTGGGCTCTTTCGCTCATAATAGTTGGGCTTAGTAGTGTCTATGAGCCAATAATTTAACTACTTTATTATTATAATAATTTAGTAATTTCAGTAATGATTGTTTCAAAAATTATTGGTAATTATTTTTTTTAAATTTTAATTCGAGTGTCACAATTTTGGATGGAAGTTGACTGATTAGAGCATACTCTTTGGTAATGTTTGGTTTGCAGCATGGTCTTAAATTTCCACGAAATTGTCAAAATTTATGATTTCCGTCACCCTTGAAATCGAAATGGCAGTGGATTTCCATCTTGCATAATTTCCATCGAAATCTCAAGGGATCATCCGAAATTTATCGAAATCTCGAAATTTTAGTTAAACTTGTCGAAATTTTAACTATACAATGAAATTTCGTCGAAATTCAAATGAGAGATTAAGGAGTGAAGTGAAATTTCTCTTTTAATATATTTTATCAAAATAAAAGATTATTACAAGTTCTTTTAAAATTATATGAAAAAATAAGCTTACAGTAATATTTTATTTAACCATTCATGTCTAAATTATCATTATTTGTATAATAAATGATATTTAAATGATTTATGAATTTCATTTGTATTAACTGAATATGTTTAATGTACATTATCTCACAAATATGTTTGATACACACAATATTTTACTACTTTTCTACCTCATTATGTTTGTTAACCATTTCTAAAGTTTCACAAAGAATTTCATACTTTACTACTAAATTCCGTTATTTTTTCAAATTGAAATCAAAATTGTCATCGAAATAGAATTTTCCGTCGAAATGTCCATACTTTTGGAGCTTCAAAATTTGAGTCGAAATCGAAATTTAAGACCTTGGTTTGCAGAATGCTTATTCTTAGAAATAGAGGTAGTTACAATAGAAAATTTGATACTTTATATTAAAAAATATCTTATCATAAAGTGAATTACATTGTAAAACTTTTTATGAATTCATAACAAGGAATAGATGAGGAATAACTATACCCAAATTTTACTGCAGTTTCATGTTCTATGTTGGATGGAATGATAATGAATAGATAAGAAATAACTAATACTCCTAATCACAAATTTCTCATTGTATTACGTTTTATTCCTAAGAATAGTTATTTTGTCACCAAATGTAACTTTGTATGTTAAAAAAAAAAAATACAATGCCCAAAAACATACGAGGCTATTAAAATTTGATTCGATATATAGCTACATAATATATATATATATATATATATATATATATAAATTTTTGGAAAGATCTACTAATGAAAAGAATAATTATGAAGAATGGAGGATAAGAAATCCTGTAGGACAACTGAAAAGTAACAAAGAAGCACAGTTACATTAAAGCTGCCTTCCAATCTCTTTGGACACCAGACAGTGACAAACACTTAAAAATCCCAAAAGAATGTGCTCAAAAAGAGGCGTTAAAAATGACTTCCTCCCAAAGTAGAGGAGGGGTCTTTTTATCTCTGAAAATTCTGGCATTCCTTTCAATATACATCACCCACAGCACTGAAAAAAACTGTGCTGACCCAAAAATTCTTCCCTGTTTTTTCTTTCCAAAGCGCAAAACTTTACCATGAAAAAATTAAATATAGATTCTGTAGTCACTCACTCTTCTCCAAAAAACAAAAACAGATTATTTCATGTGTTTCTCGCCACCTTACAATGAAGAAATAGATGGCTAGAACTCCCATTTGAACCGTTGCACAACATACAAATATCTGGACTAAGTGCTTTGTTGGGTCTCCTGATCTGTAACACATCATTCATATTAATCTTGTTTAGTGTGGGAGTCTAAACGAATGCCTGGACTTTAATTGGAAACTTTGCTTTCCACAACTTTATTTAACAAGAAAGGTTTATGGTTTGTGGATTTACTAAGATTTGAGAAAAAAGGCTTTGAAGAACAGGATCCCAAAGCATCTCAATCCAAAGCCTTGTGTCCTCCCTCAAATTTGGCAGGAAAGAATCCAACACGCTCAGCAAACGAGTTAACTCATCAACCTCTCTCTTATTGAGACTCTTGTAAAAAAATGGAAATCCCAGGAAAAGAGCACCCACCCCCCTTCCAATTGAAATAAAAATCTGAAATTGGTGCCTAATGGACAGAGGAAAGTCTAAACAAGTGCTGCACCAACAGATCCAATGAAGAGTCACCAACCCAAGTATCCTCCCAGAAGCGAATTTTGCCCCCATTCCCCACTTTGAAACGAGTAAAAGGAAAGAAAAGACAAGCTACCTGTGAAACAAACTTCCAAGCACTTGAATGAGTAGCATTGCCACTTCCTTTTGAATCCGAACCATTCCTGTGCAACCTGTATTTACTCTATTACTTTGTGCATAAGGAATTAGGTTCTAAAGGAAACCTTCATAACTGTTTTCTAGTTAAACAAATATTTTTAGAAACCACATTTCCAAGACCCAACTAACTAGGCGATTGCTTTTATTCTCCCCACTACCAGCCCATAAAAAAAAAACCTTAAAAGACCTTTTTCCAATTTCCTTCACCTTGGGAGGTAATTCAAAACAAGAAAGGTAATAAATGGGAATGCTGTCTAGGGAAGCATTAATAAGCACAATTCTACCTCCTAATGAGAGACCAGCGTTCTTCCAACCTTCCAATCTATTGCCCACTTTCTCTTATCACAAAATCCCAAGAAGCATCATATAGAGGATTTCCACCATTAGGAAGACCAAGATAAGAAAATGGCCAAGAAAGGGATACACAACTTGCTAAATATCGAAGATTCTCCAAATCTTTGGTACATAAACCAATACCCATTAGGCCACTCTTAGACATGTTGATTTTAAGCTCAAAATTCTATAAAAAATTCGCTGCATCATTCTCAATTGGCCCATGCTTAGATTCTTTTGTCATCAAAATATCATTTTTCTTTCCCCTAATTAGCCCATGGTGCTTCTATCTCTAGTAATTCCTTGGGAGCACCATGGGTAAACTCTATACTTGTTTTTTTCTCAATGTTTTTTCAAGGCCATGTTTGGTTATCCCTTGATAAGCTTTAAGAAAATTGGCGAAGAGGAGTGTCCGTACACCCCTAGCATTGGCGAGACCCAGGGGAAGAACTTATGTTTTATACATGCTCTATGTGCTTGAGTGGTTTATTTTTTTCATTTTTAATTTTTTTTTTTTGCATTTTAATGAATTTATTTGAATTCTCTAACTTGATTTATAAATTGGTAATTACTCTAATTTCGCGTTACAATTATTTTTAAAAAAATTTACAGTGAGTTCAATTTGACTTTATTTCTTATATATGTCATGAATTTGCCAAATAGGGCCTTGCTAAAATGGTGTTGAGATTTGTAAGGGCCCTTTTGGTTAAGGTTTGGATTCAATTTTCTGTATCTGATGATGCGGGATTCAAATAATACACAAAATTCGTCTTTGGTTGGACATTTTTTCAAAAAATTGTTTTTGGAAACATATATAGAAGCACCCTAGAAAATACTAGTCTTTAGGAAACAATTTTAAGGTGTTTTTTCGTGTTTTAGATACAATTTTCTTGGTGTAATGAAAACATGGGTGTGGGGTAAAATCAGTTTTTTGATAATGATACTAATAATGATAATAATGATGCTAATAATGATTATTATTATTATTTAACAAATTTTCCCTTGGATCAACCTTAATAAAAGTAGTTCCACTATTTTCATTTGCATGAACAATTTTTGAAAAAAGTTAACCAAATGTGTTTTTGATTATAAAAAATGCATGACACAATTCCTTCTATTTTCAAAAGCAATATGGAAACTCGTTTTTTAATCCATAAGCAAACGAGCCTGTATATTTTGACCTATATAAGATATCGAGGTATTGAATCTTTATTGTATTTTCTTTAGCATAACTTTTACGATAAATTAGGGGGTCAAGGTTTCAAATGCAGTTTTTTGTATCTGAAAATTCTGGATACAAAAAATATGCAAAATTTGTATTTGATTAAGTGTTTAAGGTAACTATTTTTTGGAATGGTATCCAAACACACCCCAAAAAATACAGTTTTTTATGAAATAATGTTAAGTTGTTTTCCATGTTTTTGGATTTAGTTTTCCGGATGCAATGAGGACAAAGAGTATGTGATATAACCCATTTTAAAAATAATCATAGTAATGATGATAATAATAAATTAATAATACTAATAATGATTATTTGTAATATTTTTTTATTACTATTTTGTTAATTAATTGTCACTTGGGTCAAACTTAACCAAATGTTGTTCCACACTTTTCATGTTTGAGAACAATTTCGAGTTGAGCTAATCAAATGCTTTTTTGAGTACAAAAAATACATGATATAATCCCTTGTTTTCATTTTCAAAAACAACAATATAGAAACTCGATTTTGAATCCTTAACCAAATAGGTTGCTAGTTTCCATTTTGCTATTTTTTTGGCAGCTCTAGAGAAATCCAATCTTGAGTATTTGGTATATATTGATTGACAAGATTTGAGGACTGATTGACGGAATGTATCAATTGTCAATTGTAAACTTTTTTGTGTGAGATTTTTTTTTTTTTTTTTCATTTGAAATTTATGAGAGATAATTAGAATTTTTTGTGAAAAAATGGATGTTTGGCAGTATTTTGTCTTTGATTAGTAATATTTTTACATATGCTATAGGGTCTTGGTTTGGTCTTACCATGAAATTTTTAGAAGAAAGTAAAAGAGAGAGAAGAAGAAAGTAAAAGAGAGAGAACTATACAAGAGGAAGTGAATATCACTTGGTGTACTTAGCGTACAACTTTGAGATGTATATATAGCTATACAAGAGAGTGAGTTTATCCTAACATTTCGATGTGGGATTAAAAAACTATACACTATGTTCAATACTCCCCCTCAAGTTGAAACGAAGATGTTGACAAGTCGAAGCTTGGAGATAGCAATCTGTAACAAACCTAGGCCAACAGACTTGGTGAAGACATCAATAACCTGGCCTTTGGAGGAGATAAAATGGGGAAAGATAATCCCTTAATGAACTTTTTTCCTGATGAAGTGAATATCCACCTCAATATGCTTGGTCCTCTCATGTAGAACTGAATCAGAAGAAAGAGATCTAGCAGACTTCTTGTCAAAAAGTTTGTCACAGGAAAGCCAATCTCAAATAGGAGAGAGTGTAGCCACAGGATCTCATAGGTACCTTGTGCCATAGCACGGTACTCAGCCTCAGCAGAAGAACGTGAAACCACTGTGTGCTTTTTACTCTTCCAAGAAAGAAGATGATCACCCTTGAAAGTACAAATACCTGAGGTAGATCGTCTATCAGTCTTGGACCCAGTATAGTCAGCATTAGTAAACACGGAAAGACCTAGTTGTATTCCAGATGAATAGAATAATCCCAGTCCAGGTGAGGTCTTCACATACCATAAGATGTGATAGACGACATCAAGATGTGAAGTTCGAGGAGAATGCATGAACTGACTTACTAGGCTCACTACATAGGCCAAATCAGGCCGAGTGTTGGTCAAATAGATGAGGTGACCAACAAGTCTTTGATAAACCGAAGGGTCTATCAATAGATCACCAGATTCTGCAGAAAGGGAGATAGGATCCACGGGCGTAGAAGCAAGCCGACATCCCAACATACTGGTGTCCATAAGGAGATCTAGGTCATATTTCCGCTGAGAGAGGGAAATGCCCTTGCAGGAGCGTGCTATCTCAATGCCCAAGAAATACTTGAGGGGTCTCAGATCCTTGATGTCTAAGGTGTCCTCCAAGTCCTTTCTAATTTGAGCAATTCCAGACAAGTCATTACTTATAACAATAATATCATCCACATAGATAGAGATAATGGTGCAAGGACCATGGGAGAGACACCTAATAAAGCAAGTGTGGTCTGATTGGAACTGAATAAATTCCATAGAGAAAACCACATCACTGAATCTTCTAAACCATGCACTAGGTGATTGCTTAAGCCCATATAAGGACTTGCACAATTTACACACCTTTCCAGAATACTCCACTTGAGTAGAAAAACTGGGAGGGGGATTCATGTAAATAATATTAGTAAGATCACCATTCAAGAAGGCGTTCTTGACATCAAGTTGATATAAAGGCCAAGTGAAAGAAGCCGCCAAAGAGATCAGGAGGCGAACAATAGTAAGCTTCGCCGCAGGAGCAAATGTAGCATGAAAATCCTTACTGGGAATCTGTGTAAAACCCTTGGCCACCAAGTGGGCTTTATACCTGTCAACAGTACCATCTGCAAGGTGCTTAACTGTGAAAACCCATTTACAGCCCATCGTGCGTGCATCTGAAGGAAGGGGAACAATATCCCAAGTATGCTGCTAATGTAGAGCTTCCATCTCAGTACGCATGGCTGCAACCCATTTGGGGTCTTGGAGGGCCTCATGAACTGAGCGAGGTACGATAATAGCATCAACCTGTCCCAAAAAGGCTTGATAATTTGAGGAAATATCCTGATAAGAAAGATATTGGGAGATAGGGTGGTCAGTAGAATAGGCCAAAGAAAGTCTATCAGGAGCTCGACGGATTCGAGAAGGATACCGTGAGGAGGGAGCAAAGGGATCAGGGACTATAAGAGACATACCTGAGCTTGGTGAAGATGCTCGCAGAGGCTCCAAAGGGCGCGGTCGGCGAGTGTAAACCCGTGGAATGAGAGAGATATGGTCCTGCCCAGTGGGGGCAGAGGTAGGAGGCTCAGAGGAGGAAGACAACATCGGAGAAGAGGGCATTAGTATAGATGGGAGAAAGATAGGCTCAGGTCGAGGAAGTGGAGATGGCACTGGCTGAGATATAGAAGGAGAGGAGTTAGTGTAGAAGGGGGTAGATTCATGGAACGTGACATCGAGAGAGTGATAAGTGTGCCGACCAATAGGATCATAACAGCGATATCCCTTAGACGTAGAGAATTACCCTAGAAAAATGCATTAGATGGCCTTATCATCAAGCTTGGTCCAAGAAAGACTCCGGTCATGAACAAAGTAGGTGCATCCAAACACTCTAGGAAGAAGGGAGAAAAGGGACTTGTTAGGATGCAGAAGATGAAGTGGAGTAAAATTCTCCAATGCACGACTTGAGGTACGATTGAGAAGATTGGCTGCAGTGAGAACGATGTGAGGTCAATAAGACTTGGGGACTTGCATTCCCTAAAGAAGACAATGGACAATAGACATGATGTGGCGATTTTTTTGTTCAACCATACCATTCTATTCAGGAGTGTAGGGACAAGTCAGCTATTGGAGAATACCCTATTGACACAAGTCAGCACGAAACTCATTACTAAGGTACTCACGACCATTGTCAGACCTCAAGATACGAACCACAGTATTGTATTGAGTCTTTATCATTCGCAGGAGAGCCTAAAAATGAGTGAAAACTTCAGATTTATTTTTCATGAGGTAGACCTAGGAACAACGGGAGTAATCGCCAATAAAGATGACATAATATCGATGTTGAGTGAGTGAGGAGACAGGGGAGGGACCCTAGACATCACTATGAACAATATCAAAAGCTGCAAGAGAATGGTGCATACGAGATGGATAAGATGAATGAACATGCTTAGATAATTCGCAAGTAGCACACTGAAATTAAAATTCTTGCAAGCTTTATTAAATTCTGGAAGCAACCAACACAAATATTTAAAATTTGGGGCATGCCACAAATCCAAGGTTTTTAAAGAGAAAACAGCGGAAACATCAGAAGGCAATATAGATGCCTGAAAGCTAGAAGAGGATGCAGGATAGGAAGGCGGATTGCCAAAGTAGTGGAGCCCATCCCTTTCAAAGCCCCTGCCAAAAATCTTCCTTGAACTTAGGTCCTGCAAGTAATAAGAGTTGGGTAAGAAAACCACAGCACAGTTATATTGTTTGGCAATACGGCTAACTGATAACAAGTTATAGGAAAATTGTGGAAAATAATAAATAGGGAATAAAGATGGAGTTGAGGATAAATAAGCAGTGTCTAGGGTATGAATAGAACGAGAGGTACCATTGGCAATGTGGACAGTACGAACCAACGAAGGGACAGGGGGTGTAATGAGAGATGCCTCATCAGTCAAATGGTTTTTTGCCCCTGAGTTCAGCATCCAAACGGGTGTGCCACCGAGCGTGCTAGATTTACTTAAAAGGGCAGTAGGGTTACGTACAACAAAGGTGGCTGTAGAGGAGGATGCAGTTGGTGCTACAGAGGCAATGAGGCTAACTTGAGACTGAAGCTGAGTAAGTTGAGCCTAGAGCTGAGAGAAATATGGAGCAGCAGCAGGTGTAGAAGTAAGAGAAGCCGGAGGTGCAGGAAGAGATTCTGAAACAGCTCCAATGTTAGAAGGTCCCTGACCTTTGCCATGACCACGACCATGAGAGGCCTGTTTGGAGTAAAGCTCCTGCAGCTCAGGGTGGAGAATGAAGCAACGCTCAATGGTGTGATTATTTTGTTGGTAGTGTTGGTAGAATCGAGTCTTGCAGTCACAAACTTAGCACCAGTAGGGGCTGCAAGGGCAACTTGCTCCAGCACATTGGAAGAAGCAAATCTAGGGAGAAGATGTCGTCGTCGATCATTACCATCAATCATTGCAAATGCCTCTTACAAAGAGGGGACCGGGGATGTGTTCAAAATCTAAGTCCGGAGTGTCTAGGAAAGGGGCCGAAAAAAGGTAGCCAGAGTCGCTGAAAAAGCTGCTAGAGTCGTCGGGAAAGTCACCGGAGTCGTTGGGAAAGTCGTCGGAAAGTTGTCGAAAGTCACCAGAAGAAGCCGCTGAAATGTATCGGGAAAATAGTAGACTGAGTTTTTTGATGTATAAGGTCCACTCAACCTACTACCAATAAAGCTTTCTGATGCACAAGCTCTACATACGTGGCGAGTGCAGAACATATGGCTCAATTGAGAACTCGGACCTTAAACAAGGAACCCAACCTTGCTCTGATACCAAGAAGAAAGTAAAAGAGAGAGAAGTATACAAGAGGAGGTGAATATCACTTGGTGTACTTAGCTTACAATTTTGAGATGTATATATAGCTATACAAGAGAGTGAGGTTATCCTAACATTCCGATGTGGGACTAAAAAACTATACACTATGTTCAATACTTTTCATTGTTTCAAAGGATCTATTGATATTTAAATTTATAGTTAGAATTTTGGCCTTTTAGTGCTTACTCCTTGTGTTTATTCCTTTTGTTTCAAATCACTTTGGAACCATTTTCCCGTAATTGCATACCCTTGCGTTACGGTCCCACATCGGATGTGTATTAGGGAGATCTTGGACTTATAAGGAGGGTTTGGGTTCCAATTAAACGAGGTACCTTTTGTAGGACAAACCTGTGACTGTGAGACCAGTGGGCCAAAGCAGACAATGCCTCACCGGAGTGGGATCTAGGACTGTTACATTTGATATTAGAGCCTCCCTGGGAGTACTATCATGTTAATGGATCCATCCTTCGGATATTATTATGTGAGATGATTCTACAAAAAAGGTGTAAGCGACTTTGATGGGGATGTTAGAGATCGGACGAGAAGGCCTATCACGGTCTCACATCAGATGTGTGCTAGGGAAATCACGTTGACGAGGATGTCAGAGATTGGATGGGAGAGCCTATCATGGTCCCACATCGGATGTGTATTTGGGAGATCTTGGGCTTATAAGAAGGGTTTGGGTTCCAACTAAATGAGGCACCTTTTATAGGACAAGCCCGTGAGACTAGTGGGTCAAAGCGGACAATACCTCATTGGAGTTGGGCCCAGGACTGTTACACCTTGCATTTATGATGGAATTAAGCTGGAATTATGGTATGTGTTTGGTAAGAAAGCAATAACTTTAGCACTTGTTTTCCTTGCTCTTTTATCTAAGTATAGTCTCAGTTTCATTCATGCTGTTGTCCATGACCCATAAAATCAGTTCATTATTGTTGAGAGATTGAAATATTACCAACTAGAATTCATTGTTTTTATTTGATAAAGATGTGTGTGACTGAAATTTTGGGTGTGGTATCTTAGTTGTTGTATTTAGACTCTCTTTCTCTCTCTCTCTCTCTCAAATTTTATACTTTGTATGGTTCTATGATCATCTAATGCTTCATCTTATTAATTTAATTTCTACAAATCTGACTTGTCAAGTTTCTTATTTTTTTATAGGCTTCAAACTTCTAAAATATTGCCATGTTTTCCCCTTTCCCCCAGGGAAGTGTTGGTTCTGTAATTTTGTTTATCTGTTTTTTCACTGAACCTTGCAAGTTAAAAATTGATGCTTGTAGCTGATCTTTATTTTGTTATGGTGTCCCAAGAACAAGGAAATTAATTAGGTACATTATCCTCACCCTACTAAAATTGTAGCTGCTGTGGCTATTGCGGCTAGAATTGTTGGTGTGGCTACTACCCTTAATATAAGGAGAACCAAACCAAAATTTCTTTAGTAGCTGCTATGAGTAATTTACTTACAAAGATACTAACAATATTTAATTATCTTATTATTATATTTTACTTCTAAGAGAACTATCAACAATAAATACATCATAATGCAACTAAGACGAATGCCAACCGTGCTTCCCCTAGGCATATGTTCCTCATAGGCTTTAATGGGAAATAAATGTATGATTTTGTTGTCTACATCACTCTGAATAAACTGTCTATGTTTCAACCTTATGCTTCTCTACAACACACACACACACACACACACATTTGTTGTCTACATCACTCTGAATAAACTGTCTATGCTTCAACCTTATGCTTCTCTACAACACACACACACACACACACACACCACACACACACACACACACAAACAAAAATAGTGTTGCTCACATACAAATCCCAAACTTATCCTTATTTTTAGAGCTGAATGTGGGCTTCCCTTATTTTATAGTCATACTGACAATTCGATTAGTTTGAATTTTTAATTCTGTGTGCCTTAAGGGAGCTGCTGCATATTGTTAGTAAAGTAGTTTTTATACTAATTTCTTGTTCACCCTCTGTTGAATTGTTGCACGATATTTGAGTGCAGCTTTGCCAAGATATATGAACTTTAGCATATGCATATGAAATTTAATACCAAATGCCTTTAAGATGGAGGTAGCTACGAGGTCTTAATTGTTAAGTGTACAATCCTTTACACTCCCTCCATAATTTTGGAGTTACTTCCCTGCTTAATTAAGCTCTTTGGTTACACTTCAAGGGAACCCTTCATATCCTTGTATAGGTATTGTTTTTTCCCATCAATTATTATTGACCCACAAGATTTGAGTTTCTTGCCTGTACCAATGGAACTGAAATGAACTAAAGGATGCTAATGATTTCTAAATAGGAGGGAGATCTGGTGATACAATCCCTATCATTCTTTGTTTTTTTTGTTTTGTTTTGTTTTTAAGGATTTGTTCTAATTCAAAGTTGTAATCAATAAGTGGTAAAAACATGAGGCATTTTACATTAGAAAAATTATAAAAAAAAAGAATAAGAGTTGGGACGTATAAATAGTGTTTGGCTCATGAAAATATGATGGAAATAGAAGCAAATCTTAGGCTTCTACTCCTATTTCATCATTTGGGCTTTTTAAATGAGGGCATAATTATATTCTAAGAACAATGTTAATGTTTCACTTAATGGATTGGTGATTTGGTCTTGCATGTATAGAATTTACTATTTCTTACCTACCCTATTTGCATAAAACACTAAAATAACATTCAATATCTCATATATTCGAACATCATGTTTGGTTTGTGGAATGGGTGTGTGGAATGAAATGAGATAGAAATTGAATGAAATGAAAAATTGAATGGTAAAGATGACAAAATCAAGGGATAAATTCAATTTTATTTCTTTAGGTTCCATTCCACTCCTATATGCCAAACATGTCATAAGTTTCCTACTCAATCCCTCTCCTTGTCCCTTCTAAAGACATGTATTTAAATACTTAATTTCTGGCCAAGCTGTTGTTTGAGGTAAAGGTTACCATGGGAGTTGACGACTCATTGCTAGCATGCATTCGCAATAATTGTGTTACACAAACTTATTTTCATGAATTGAATATTTAATTTTTAAAAATAAAATTCTATTTTATACAAGAAGGCCTTTTCAATGCAATAGCCTGTATGGGCAGACCAAGATACCTGTTTTCAGTTAGTTCCTTATTTTCATTTGATTTCCCCCCCTCCTATTATCCATTTTTTTAGACATGAAATAAATTAAAGACAAAATTAGAATGAAAGTTATGGCAGATGCCTGTGATTCATTCACACCCACCCACTACCCTGGTTTTTGGCTACTGCTTCTGCAGTTGATGCATGGTTTTCTATATTGTCACTAGATGTGCTTTGTTGGCCCTTGTTTTAGCTGAGATCATCTCCCACTTTTCAAGTTAGCGGAGCAAAGTTAACAGAGGCAGAACTAGACAAATATTGCTATAGAATGCATTTTTTTTTTGGCTGCTGCTGCTTGCTGTTATGATTATGGCTCATAGCAGTCTCTTGTTGCTTTCAGGAAATCACAGCAGACAACAAGGTTGAGATCCCAGGTGTGAGTGTGGCCAAGGAGTTGATGAGGCAGCATGTGAGGAACCTCCTTGGCGTTCTCCCTACTAGAGAGAGGCAGATCATCAGACTGAGGTATGGCATTTTAGATGGCAAACAGAAAACCTTGTCTGAAGTTGGGGGTATGCTCGGGTTTTCAAAAGAAAGGATCCGACAGTTGGAGAACAGAGCAATGGACAAGCTTAGGAAATGCCTTGGCAGCCATGGACTTGGGGCATATACAGATTTGCTTATTTAGACCTAGTAGAGTAAGACATGGTTTAGCTGTTTAGCTAGGAGAGAAAATAAGCTCATAAGCGTTTGTGGCTTTACAATGTGAATCTGTACATGTGCATTATCTTGAAAGATGCAACTTCAATTGACATGAATTTGTGAACACTGAGCTTGAATGATGATGGGGAGATTTTCTCCTAATGAAAGAAGATAACCTTAATGAGGACGTTGTGATGATTGATATGAAGACAATTGCCATTATGTTGATATCAATTACTGTTGGGGTTTGTTCCACATCAGTTGTGGAAGAGATTTGGTGGTTAGTTATTAAGTGTGAGGGAAAACCTTATCCCATGAGCTAGCTTTTGGGGTTGAGAAGTCCAAAACCGCTCAACATTGCTATGGATGCTCACCCATAAGCTTCTGTTCAAGGGGGAGCGGTTGGAAATCACAAGTGAGGAGAAGATTGTTGAGAATTACACTCATGAATTTGTCACACATTGAAAAAAGTTAGTGGATGATGGTGCTTATATACATGGTTGGGTCCAATATCTAATAAGTTTAAGCTTTTGAGTCAAGTTGGTGTTCACTCATGCATATCAAACACACCTATGGACTCCTCTGATGTTAATGAATACATCAAATAGCGTTCTAATTTGTCTCTGGTCATAAAGATGCACCATTTGTAGTAGATGACAACGGCTGTATGGCCAGAATCTTCTGCTGGCGTTTGTTGTTTTTGGATTTTATCCGGCTGCTGATGGACAAAATGGCCATTGAGTCATTGACAGTGTTTCAAAGGCCCAACAAAGATAACATCAAGCTGCACAACAAATTGTCAAATAATTTGCTACAGGATACCAAAAGTAGGCAGTGCAATGATACTTGATGACATCAAGTAAATACAATATTTATCCAAATAAAGGTTTGAGAAAAATTTCTTGGGCTAAGACACTGGTTATGGGATCGTTTTAAAGAACACCTTTTCAAATCTTTCCAGTCAACTGTGAAATCACAAGGATGAGATTGGTTTAGTGGTAGAGCATATGTATTTCTGACAAGTACTAATTCCCATTGTCAGGAAAAAAAACTTGCCATGTCATTAAAAAAATCCAACATAATGTTTCAATCATCAAAACTGCTAGGCAGAGCAGAATTGGTTCCCAGTGAAACCAAGGCATCATCCCCTTGTCAATTGTTCTGGCTGTCAAAGTACAATCAAATTCCGGGAAATTACATTACTAGCAGCTGCATCTCCTTTAGAGATTTGTCCATTCTTGCCAGTGATGAGCGGTTGCATTAAAAGCGCGAGAATTTTCCACCGACATTTTGGTTTTTGAAAATTAAGCATTTTCTGTGGCAGTCATTGTTACCTCCAGACTGAAAAGAACATTGCGACACAAATCACGGCTGATCAAAACTTTTTCTTTAAAGGAGAACAGATAAACTCACAGAAATGTTGTCTTTACCCCTATATTAACTGTTCAGTTATGGTACTCGCTATGATAATTTAAAAGTTGCTGTGAGAGTTCATATGGCCAAGTCATGGATATCTGATCCGTTCCTATTCAAAAAATCACGTGGAAACTGACATCAGAAACCATCTCAATCTAAGATCTTGCTGCATGGAGACTGCCCACAAGTGCAGAATATACTATATCATCAGGTGTTAGGCCTGTGTCTGTCATCTCATCTTACAATTTAGAAGCTTCATCTGATCTTCCGTCCTTAGATAAGCCTGAAATCATTGCTGTGTAATTGACTATGTTCCTAGCTAAACCCTTCCTAGGCATTTCATTGAAAAGCTTCATTGCAACATCCACTTTTCCAGCTACACATTCTCCATGTATTAGGGATGTGTATGTATCAAACCCTTTTCTTCCATCTCATCTCTTAGCTTATGAGCTTCCTTAATCATCCCTTTTTTGCAATAAACATATATTAAAGCATTGAAAGTAACAGTGCTGGGCCTATCTCCCTTCGTTTCCATCTCTTGAAGCACCCGCTTTGCTTCAACAAAGTTATCCTCTTTGCAGTGTATGTCAATCAAAGTTGTAAAACTAAATTTGCTTGGAGCCACATCTCTTTCTACTAAGAACAATAATTTCTTTGTCTTAAAATTTTATAATAATAGAAACAACAATTATCTAGTTTACTTGTAAGTTTTATTGAGTACGCCTTATATGCTTTAGAATGCTGATTTAATTTGCACAATGCACTAGCAATAGTGTTATAAGCAAACACATCAATCTCAAATCCCTTTTTCTCCCTAAAGCCCTTGAGTTTCATCTATCGTCCCTCTTTTGCAATACCCATCCATTAAAATAGTAAATATGATGTGATTTACATCAATTCCTTTGCTTTGCATTTCATCTACGAAGATTTTTGCTGCCTCCATCTTCCGTGCCTTGCACAGGCCATTAATCAAAGCCCCATAGGCGTGGGCATTTAGAACAAGGTCTCTCTCAATCAATTCATCAAACAACGCATATGCTTTCATCATTTTTCCTAATCTACAATTCAAGCTAGTAACTACAGTGTATACAAGGAGATTTGGTTCTATACCTTTCTCATGCACCCCCTCAAAGAGCGTCCCTACTTCCTCAATCTTCCCATTGCTCGAGTACCCTTTAATAAGGATTGTATATGTTGACATTTTGTAATCCACTGCATCTTCCTCCATCAACCTCAAGATCTCATCGACTTCCTTAAAATCCAAAGCTCTGATATATGCATCAATCAATGTATTATATGTAAAAAAGTTGGATTTTACACCCCTAGCAACTATTTCATCCATCAATACCTTCGCTCTTTTGATCTATCCTTTCCTACACAATCCATCAATCACAAGTCATTGAATAAATCGAAACTCGAACACCTGCATCAACCATTCTATGTAAGATCCCCAACAATGGTTTCCCCTCACCGGATTTCTTAAGAGCAAGTAAGTAAACAACACAAGACCTCTCATCAATCTCAATCCCTTTTCTCACCATACGCTCAAAAACCCCAGAAACCTCTTCCAACAATTTAATATCTGCATAAACCTCGAAGAGCATATCAAACAACTTGGTGGTGATCTTAGGCTCATTGCAGAAATCCTCCACAAAAGTGTCTATATCCGAAACTGGGAATCTAATATATCATCAATAGCAAGATAATTCAAGAGATTCTTGGCCTTGACCAATTTTTGAGCTCTGTATAGCTTGCAATATAGGGTTATATAGGTGCCAATGTCGGGTTGGTGGGAGGTGAGGCTCTGGTTTGCCAGCAAAAATTTGTGGAAGTCCAAGCAAGATTGGATTAGTAGACATGGGTTTGTCTGAACAAGTTGAGTGACGCGGGCATTGAGGTTGGAGAGCAAAGATGGTGTGGCTTGGAGGGGCTTGAAGCCTGAGGTGATTTAAGGTTTTGAAGATCTTTTCTATTGCTTCTTGATTGGGTTCGGGAAGGATAGCTCTTCTTGGGGTTTTGAAAACTTTATGGGTCGACATTGGTGGAGCGGTGAGAGAGACGACACTCCTGCTCCGCAGTCAACCCCTCCTGCAAAAATGGAAGAGCGAAATCTCAAACACACCACCTTCGCCTCCATTAAGTAAATTTATTCAACCAAAACAAAATTGTAAATGTGATATATATTATAAAAGATGCGAGAAAATAAATAGAGATGAGATAGAAATTTAAGTGGTTCAGCTATGCTTACCTCACGGGTGAATGAGATAAAAAATTTCACTATCTAGAGAGGAATTATAAGATGATTCGAAACCTGCCTTGCAGAAAATATCGGAACCGATGTTGTATAAAATATCTTCGGCCTTGTACAAGATATATTTTTTTAAAATTTTTTTTTATCTCTCATCTTCTTTATATATACTTACTTTAAGCATGTAAATGTGTATACAAATATGCAATGTGTATATATAAATGAGAGGGAGAGGGTGCCCTTTTATAGGGCAATAAGGATAACAAAATATTTATTAGGGTGAAAAAACGATGGGTTGACAACCATTAAACCCTTATGATTTTCATAACACTTCCCCTTTGATTTCTCCCATATATTAACTTTTCCCGCTAAGATCTTTAAGATGTCTCACTTGATCGGATCTGTTGAACATCTATATCACCATTCTTTTGGAGTTCATGTGCATAGAAGAATTTTGGAGAGATATGCTTTATTCTGTCACCCTTTATATATCCTCCTCTTAATTGAGCTATACATGCAACGTTGTCTTCATATAAAATTGTTGGAATATCTTTAATTGATTGAAGACTACAATTTGCTTGGATATGAGAAATCATTAATCTAAGCCTCATGCATTCTCTACTAAATTCATGGATAGCTAGTATTTCAAAATGATTGGAGGATATTACTGTAATCGTCTGCTTTACTAATTTTCAAGATACAACAATTTTTTCGTAAAAAAATGCTTGTCCAATTTGAGATTTAGCATTATAAGGATCAGATAGATATCCATCATCTGCATATCCTACTAGTTGAGATTTGGAATCAAATAAGTATAATAGACCAAAATCAGATGTACCTCTCAAATAGCATAGAATGTGTTAAATCCCATTCCAATGTCGTTGAGGAGCAGAGCTATATCTTGCTAGTATATTTAAAGCAAATACAATGTCGGGTCTTGTACAATTGGTCAGATATATTGAAGAGCCGATAACACTTAAATATGGTACTTCAGGATCAAGTAATTCCTCCCTTGCATCATGAGGTCAAAATGGATTCTTCTTAACATCAAGTGATCATATCATCATTGGAGATCCCAAAGGATGAACTTTGTCCATATAGAATTACCTTAATATCTTTTTGGTATATTTAGATTGATGAACAAGAATTCCGCCATTTACATGTTCAATGTGTAGGTCAAAATAATATTTTGTCTTTCCTAAATCTTTCATCTTAAATTTTGCCATTAAATAATTAGTAGTTTTAGTAAGCTCTTTAGGAGTCCCAATTAAATTCAAATGATCAACATAAATAACAATTATAGCAAATTTGAATTCTGATCTTTTAATAAAAAAGACATGGACAAATTAGATCATTTATGAATAATTTTATACAAGATACTCACTTAATTGATTGTATCACATGCGTCCATATTGCTTTAATCCATATAAAGAACATTGGAGTTTAATTGAATAAAATTTTTTGGATTTTGTTTAAGGCAATTTAAATCCTTCAAGGATTTTCATATAAATTTCATTATCCAATGATCCATATAAGTATGTTGTTACTACACCCATAAGACGTATGCTTAGTAAAAAAATTAGCCCAATTAAGAAAAAAGAATCTGAAAGTGATTCTGTCATGCCCCGAACCGTTAAGTGTGGCCCAAGGTGTGATGTGATCCAATCACTTGTGTCTGATACCAAAACCTCAATCATGTAGCAGAAAAATAAATAAGCATCCTTAATAATATACCATAGTTTTATATAAACATAAAAAAAAAAAAAAATTTCCCCAACATCCAGTATCCATATATATACATCTCAGAAAATCAAAAACATAAACCCAAAAACACCAAGATTTGTACCTTCTCACAAAAATGTTATGCCAATAAACCCAGCCCCTAGCTCGCTAAGTTCGATCACGCGGAGGTCCTGAAAAAGATGAATTGTATAATGGGGGAGACACATCTCAGTAAGTTGGAATAGATTAATGCCAATGTGTGTCTATCATGAGTTTAGTGTATACAAAATATCATCAGTTGTTAATTAACCACAATTATAAAACCATTCTCAAACCATACCCACTCACACACACAATTATTTATAAGCGAAAGTTTTCGAGGATAGGGAAGATTACACGCTCATACATGTAGCTCCCCTCTACTCTAATACATTATGCAACATGGTATGGTTACAACTGATACCTATTAGGGCACTCGCCTTTCTTAGCAAACCCTCAGGCGGAGAGTTTACTTCGTCCCAAATACATATAATACTACTATATTTAATACATTTAATACTTTGTTACTTTACTCTGTATGTTGTTATCTCTATAAAACTCAACTCTTCATAATCTTTATTTTCATCTGCTCTGTTCTCCTATCACATACTCAGTTTTCACATTTCACATCCTCTGTCTTCACATGTTCTGTATCCACATACACTGTTCTGTATTTACATGCACTGTTCTATTATACTCTAGTTAAATCTACAAATATAAATTTAGAACTCATTGCCAGATGGATAAAAAACTAACATGCTTCCCTCCATGACGGGTTGTGCGGCCCGTAGGCTGGACTTAACCCTGGTCGGCCCATTAGAGTTAAATCAATTCCCAACTCTTCAGTCTGCTAGTCCGATTGACTTCCCATGCTGGTCTAGACTCCAGGAGGAACTCTACCCTTCACAACTCAATCGACTATTCAATACCAACACTCTCTCTAAGACGTGTAGCTGCACTAAGCTTTCCATAACTCTCGCAACAGTACCATAAGTACTATGGTCCATCAGAGTTCTCAAACCATACATTACAATTTAACATTAATAATATTCTGCTTTGATTAAACAATTCTAAATACAATATAATCCCAACGCATTTCAATATTTCAACATATTATACATATTTCATTACTCAACACAGTATTTTCATTTTTCCTCATGCCACACAATTTGAATAATACACATATATAACTACTGAAATAATAAGTCAATTCATGTTCATTATCTACTTTATTGAAAATATAGGTTAAATTATCTCCACAATTTATCTAATACTCAAAATAAGTGTTAATAAGAAAAACGAAGATAATTAACTTTACTCACCTTGACGAATTTTAGAAAATGTAAAATAATTCCAACCAATCATTTCAACTAGTCAAATTATCTAGAGAATCCATTACTTAAATCCTGTAACCATTTTCTTTACTTTAATCAGTTCATTCTTTAAAATAATAGCTATTAACTCAACCCTAAGATCAAAACCCTCAGTTTAAATGGTTGGCTTTCAAAACTTGCGTTATAATCATATATATATAATTTCTATTTTAACCAATAAAATTTACAAAACAACTGGCTTAATCTATTCCTCTTACCCGTTCCTCAAAGTTCTGCCCAAAACAAACGGAAAAACGAAACTCTGTTCAACCTAACTTAATCAGTTCAACCTCAGAATGCCCAATATTCTAACATTTTCAAGTTCACACAGTTAAATAACTAATTATTCTTAAAAATAACTCCCTTACCCTAGTTTTGAGGTGGTGCCCACGAATCCCAAATCACGATTCCGCTCTGATTAACTTGGAGAGAATCGCCCCTAGAACCTCGTGGTAACTTCTAATCATTAAATTGGGCTGCAACTTGGCCAAAATCAAAGAGAGAAGGTAAAGAGGCCGCAGCCCGAGAGAGAGAAAGAGAGAGAGAGAGAGAGAGTGAAGAGAGGAATTTTTTGCGGATTACAATGATCCAAGGCCTATTTATAGGCTAGTACTCGTCGATGAGTATAAAAGGTTCGTCGACTAGAACAAGAGGTTCGTCGACGAATCCTTAAGTATGAGATTTCCTGCTCTTGAGATCTCCTCATTGACGAGCATATGACACTCATCGGCGAGTCCCTACTGTGCTGCTCTTTCAAATTTTATTTCTTCTTCTTTTATTTATTTTTATTTTATTTTCTGGGTTCGAGTTACAACAAATTTCATCCATTACGGAAGAATATGTCTCCTTATAATCAATTTCGGGTTTTTGTGAGAAATTTTGTGCCACAAACTTTGCTTTATATCGAGTAATTTCATTATTTTCATTTCGCTTACGCATAAATACCCATTTGTATCCAATAGGCTAGACATCTTCTAGTGTCTAGACTACATGTCCAAAAACTTCTCTTTTTGATAGAGAGTTTAATTATGATGTGATAGTCTCTTTTCATTTTGACCAATCAATTCTATATCGACATTCATTAAAAGATTTAGGTTCAGGATCCTCATTACTTCTGGTAATGTTGGTAGCTTCTACATATGCAAATGTGTTGTTGACAACAACTTTATTTCTATCCCACATTTCTACTATGTAATGAATTGAGATCTCATTATTATTTCTAGATACTTGTCCTTTTTTAAGGGATGTCTCTTCAAGAGTTTTCTCTTCAGGAGATTCCTTTTCAAGAGGTTCCATAATAGGGATTTCATTTTCAGGAGAATCGAGTTTGTGAATGTCGAATGGAATATCCACCTCTATAACATTTTTTAGAGTGTTTTCATATTTCAATTTTCTCCTTCTGGGAGTTTTATATTTTGCATCAACAAACCTTCCAGGCTTAACTTGCGGTTTAGGTTCATTAGCTGACTATTGTCCTTTACGGACATCAATACATGTTGGAATATTTGCAGTAAGTATATAAGATTTTAATATGACCTTCGTATCTACAAAAGAATCTGGTAATTGATTTGTAACCTCTTGCAAATGTATAATCTTCTCAACTTCAGATTCACTTTGATTTGTGCAAGAATCTAAATATGATAAATTCATGACATTCCATGTGATTTCATGTTATGCTTTAAGCATTTATTTTGCTCCCCCTAATGTAAGGAATATTGCTTCATCAAAATGACAATCTTGAAACCGTGCTTTAAGAAAATCACCTGTTAAAGGTTCAAGATATCTAATAATAGAAGGGGAATCAAAACCAACATAGATACCAAAATTACGTTGAAGACCCATTTTAGTTCTTTGAGGAGGGGCAAGAGAAACATATATATCACAACCAAAAGTTCTTAAATAAGAAATATTAGGTTATTGCCTAGAAACTAATAGCATGGGTGAAAGATTATTATAAGTAGTTGGCCTTATACGAACTAAACATACGACATGAAAAATAGCATATGCCAAAAAAGATAAAGGCAACTTGGTTCTCATAATCATAGGTCTAGTAATGAGTTGAAGTCTCTTAATAAAAGATTCAGTTAAACCATTTTGTGTATGGGTATGAGTAACAAGATGTTCAACATCTATTCTAAGTGGCATGCACTAGTTATCAAAAGTTTGGGATATAAATTCACTAACATTACCCAAACAAATTGATTTAATTGAATAATCGGGAAAATGAGCTCATAATCTAATCAATTGAGAAAGAAGTCTAGAAAATGTAATATTATGATTAGAAAGTAGAGAACATGTGATCATCTAGTAAATACATAAATTAAAATCATGAAACACCTAAATGGTCCAGATGGTGGATGTATTGGTCCACATATATTACCATGAATTCTCTATAAGAAATTAGGATATTCAAGACTTACTTTTGAAGCAGATGATTTGATAACTATTTTCTCTTGAGTGCAAGCAATATTCATGAAATCATTCAATAAAAGAATCTTCTGGTTCTTTAGTAGATAACCATGTGAATTCTCAATGACTCTTCACATCATTACATCGTCAGGATGTCAAAGACGATCATGCCAAAGTGTAAATAACTTTGAGTCATTACACTTATAGTGCAAGACATTATATGATTTAACTGCTTTAATATTTGTATAATACAATCCAGAAGATAAAGTTCACAATTTTTCTAAAATTTGTTTCTTCCCTAAAACAATAAAAGTAATATAAAGAAATTCTATACTGTCTTCATTTGTAGCTTCAAGGTGATATTTATTGAGTCTTAAATCTTTATAGCTTAACAAATTTCTTTTGGATCTACTGGAATATAAAACTTCATCAATTTGTAATAAAATACCATTGAGCAACTTTATATTAGCTCTTCCGAAGCCTTTAATCAAATTTGAAGAATCAAATATTGTATTAACATTTGTTGAAGATATATTCAAGTAATGGAAATATTTCCTATCTTGAAGAATTGTGTGTTATAGTACTGCCAGTTAAACAAATTTCTTCCAAAGATATCTTAGAATCGATCAAAGTTTGAAGTCAATTCACACAACAACACATATTTTAAAAACCCATTATTATAATTAATCATAGCAACGATTAATATGATAATTTATTTAATAAAATCAAAATACAATATTGCTAACTTTATATCTTAAAATATTATATCATTATTTTCATCTTGATTTACAAGGAAATCAGCAACATCAAGATAAACAGAGTTGGATGGTCCAACATTAAGATTTATTGGATTAACATTATCATCAAAATTTATTTCAACTTCTTTACTGTTTTTCTTTTCTTTATAGAGAGGCTTGGTATAGATCTACCAAGTGCATGGGCGTACGACAGATATGCGATCAATGACCTTTTCTTCCGCATCTGTAATATTCAGTTTCATTGTAACGACTTGCCTATTTTACAAAAAAAAATTTCCTCACATACATAAATATCATTCTTAATAATAACCCTGATACCAATATAGCAAAATCAACCCGAACCAATGGGTGTCGGGGATGCACCTATTATGCACAGCGGACACCTAAGCAGCGAAAAATATAGATTACATTCACAACAAACAGTACTAGAGTTTTACTACAATCCATAACATTTCTGTAAATATAAATATACAACCTCCAAAAGACCAAAAGGGACTAGGATCATAATCCAAAAAACACCCTCTGACCCTAACTCAGTAACTCACCCTCCTACTAGGGTACTATGAACTGCCTTTACTGATGCAGACCTCGATTCGCCTGTCTATCTGGATTTCCTGAAATGTTATGTGAGTTGGGGTGAGACACCTCTCAATAAGGGAAATAAACTAATATCAGTTGTGTGGTGGTATGAGTATATTCGTACCATAATAGTTAAACAATACATAACATATGTCTGGATAAAAACTGGTAATATAATACTGGATATAACATACATAATCATGATCATGTTAAATCATAGTGAATTTTAATTATTATAAAATCATCTGCTATAACTGATAGTACTGAAATATTACCTAGAATGGGTAGCTAACTGATGTCATGTATTACCCCCCATGATTGAGTTGTGCAGCCCAAAGGCAGGACTTGACAATGGTTGGTCGACCACTGCCTAGTCAAATGTGTATGTAAGTACAATGGATCCGCCCCACCTTGGTCCGGACTGCCAGGGGACATCTACAACACTACATTGAAACCACATCGACTGTCCATCTCCCACATTCTCTACTGACAAGTGTAGTAGCACTAATCTGAACTGAACTGAATAGCTATGGTATCGAGCCCTAAATACTGATCTAAACTAAACCATCCGGGTTCTGATAACATATAATATGTTTATATATACTGATTTAACATGAAACTAGATTGATAGCATTTTACTGAATTCTAACATATCATATATAATCACGGCCTTGCGCCGAATAACATACATAATTACGGCCTTACGCCGGCTATCAATCACGACCTTGTACCGAGCATATATAACATACTGAACTGAAATTTGTATTGTTTATCATAAAATTCTAAAACCACAATTTCCTGTATTATTTATGGTTTTCCTGAAAAAATTGTTGTAAACATGCTTTTACTAGAAATCTGACATAACGTAATATTCGTAAAATGATACTCATGCCATACAGTTTTAAATAGTATTCAAACTGAATACCTAAGCTGAATATATTTCTGATTAAATATTTTAAAATTATTTTCCTGTTCAACAGTAGTATTCTCAAATATTCTGATATAACATATGTAATTACTGTAAATACATGTTGTTTTAAAATAATAAATCTTCATAAAAATAAACTGACTTAATTTATTCACTTACCTGGCTACTGAGAAACCCACAAATCTAACTAAATTTGCACTTGTGGTGTTCCTAACTCAACACACTGAAATTCACATTTTTTCCCAGCAAAACTTTAGAATTATTTCATCTCCTTAGTCCAGAAATATCGAATACCTTATAAAACTTACAATAATTAACTTACCCAAATTTTGGGATGGTACCCAAGTTGGCCTGACCAATGATCTACTCCTGCAAATATGAAGAGAAACTTCTCAGGAGCAGTGTAGTAGCTTCAGATCGTTGAACCGACGTGAAATGAGGCCAGATTTCTAGAGAGAAGGTAGAGAAAATGGGTTTTTAGGGAGCGAAAGGGAAATTTTGCATGTTTCTCTCGCAGAAAGTGATTTTTGGCCTTTTATAGAGTGTCTGTCCACGTGGCCTCGTCGATGAGCCACGTTACCTCGTCGATGAGTCCAAAAAGGAGCTTTGTTGACGAACGCTTACCCCTCGTCAACGAAATTCAGGGCCTGGAAAACAGTCTCTCGGTAAGTTCTCGTCGATGAGACGCATGTCCACGTCGACAAGTCCAAGAAGCATTTCTTTTGACGAACGCAGTGCGTTCGTTGACGAGATCCTGCTGAATTTCTCCTTTAAATTTTCCTTTCTTTCCTCTCCTTTATTAATTAATTGTTATAATTCACCAGGACTCCACATTCTCCCCTCCTTATAAAAATTTTGTCCTCGAAATTTACTATCTGTATTCAGGGGCGGCTCTGCCTTTAGGCCATTGAGGCACCCGCCTAGGGCCCCCAAATTTTTGGGACCCCTCAATTTTTTTTTAATATATAATATACTTTTTAGGCCCCAAAATTTTTTTAATTAAATAATATTAATTTTATTTATTATGCTCTATTCCCATAATTGACTTCCCAACTAACATATAAATGAAATTATATTTTAAAATATAAAATAAATACAATTTAATTCTTTTTTTTTTCAAGTCTTACACTTCCCAACTAACAACTTTATTGTATTTCAAATTATCTATTACTCCCATCTCTCTCTCTTAGTCTCTCTAAAAATTTTTTTTCATCTCTCACACTCTCTCACTCTCATCTCTTGGTCTCTCTATGATTTTTGCTCCAACTATTGTGTTCATCATCTTCAGGCCTCCGATTCTCTATAATTTTATTCAACTCTAATTTTGATTTCAATTTTGTATATTATTTTCACTCTAAATTTTTTTTTTTTTTTTCTATTTTTTCTTAGATTTTGGAAGCTTTGAGGTTAGAACGCTGTATCCGGTAAGAATCCGATATCTCTAAAGTCTCGCTCACCGATCGATTTGTAATAATAATAATAATCAGATTATATTATTTCAATCTACTATTTCTATAGATTTATTAAATTTATTTTTATTTGTTTACATAATTTGTCAATTTATAGTGTTAATTTTGAAATTTAACTATGTCAACGAAAAAATATGAATCCGAATATGAAAAATGAAGAAAATAAAATAAAATAAAAGAATTAGTGTCATCTCAAAAGGGAGCTCTTGATAAATTTATTTTTAATTCTAAGCAAAATATAAATGAACCTGCTCTAGTCCCCTTACGAAACTATGTCACAAGAAAGATTAAATGGATTGGCTATGTTATCAATAGAAAAAGAAATACTTAAAAATCTTGAATATAAAACTTTAATTAGTGATTTTGCATCTCAAAAAGTTAGAAAAATTAATTTTAAATAAAAATAAAAATTAAAAAAAATATTAAGGGTCCTTGATTAAATCATACGCCTAGGGCCCCATATTGTGAAGAGCCGGCCCTGTCTGTATTGACACCATTCTTTAAAGAAAAATGGACTACTTATTTTAGTACTTACCCTCACTTGTGGTGGAGGAATACCGTGGTTACATTTAGGGTCCTAGGAGATTACAAATATATAAACTAAAATTCTCCTAAAATCAAAATACTACCTACTACCAAAAGATTATTACATGTATTGATTTACCTGCAAAAGGGACATTACATACTTATTTGCATCTTTTCCTAATTACTATTGAACCCCCTTAAATAAATGCGGGTATTTTTGTCGTATATGCTCCTCGAGCTCCCATGAAATTTCCTCTACCGTATGATTTCCCCACAAGACTTTTATTAAAGGAATCGTCTTATTGGGCAATTCCTGATCTTTTCTGTCCAGAATCTACACTGGTACCTCCTCACACGCCAAAGTATCCCTGAACTCTAACACACCATAACTGATCACATGAGAGGGGTCTGAGACGTATTTCCTCAACATGGAAATATTAAATACATTGTGTATTATGGAAAAAATGGGCGGTAAGGCTAGCATGTAAGCAACCGACCCCACTCTCTCAAGGATCTTAAACGGGCCAATAAACCTAGGGTTAAACTTACCATTCCTTCCAAATCTCATAACTCCTTTTAATGGAGCTATTTTTAGAAACACATGATCTCTTATATCAAATTCCAATTTCCTGCAGCGAGTATCAACGTAACTCTTCCGCCGACTCTGAGCTGTACTGATTCTATCTCTGATGAGCCAAATTTTATCACATGTCTGCTGCACTAGCTTTGACTCCACAACTCGCCACTCACCCATCTCGTCCCAGTATAATAGGGAACGACATCTCCTACCATATAGCGCCTCGTAAGGTGCCATGTCGATGTTGGTCTGATAGCTGTTATCGTACACAAACTCCATCAATGGCATATACTGGGTCCAACTACCCCCAAACTCTAGCACGTAAGCCCGTAGCATATCTTCAAGAATCTAGATCATCCTCTCAGTTTGCCTATCTGTCTGAGGATGAAAGGCAGTGTTGAAAGATAACTGAGACCCCAGAGCCTCCTACAAGCTCTTCTCAAATCGTGATGTGAAACATGGGTCTCGGTCTTATACTATAGACACTGGCACACCATGAGAATGGACTATCTCCTTGACATAAATCTCTGCTAGTCTGTCCATGGAGTGGTTGATTTTAATGGAAAGAAAATGGACAATCTTCATTAGACGATCCACGATAATCCAAATTGCATTTTGACCATGCAATGCCGATGGCAGCCTCGTAATAAAATCCATAGTTATGTGATTCCACTTCCACTCCCGAATGAAAAGTGGCTGCAACTGACCCACCAGTTTCTGGTGTTCAACCTTAACCGGTTGGCATGTCAAGCACTGAGCTACAAACACAGCAATCTCCCTTAAAAAAATTCTCGAAGGTTCCTATACATTTTCGTACTGCCAAGATAAACCGTATATAGAGATCTGTGAGCCTCCTCTAAAATCGTTCTCTTGATATCAGTATCTGCAGGCACACATAATTTGGTGCGAAACCTCAGAATTCCGTCATCCGAAATATTGAACTCCTCTCCCTAACCACCCCGTACTCTAGCTATTACCTCTGCTAATTCTGGGTCCTCTTTCTGAGCAGTTTTAATCCTTTCCTATAATGTAGGCTGCACCACTAAGTTGGTAGTAAATGCCTAAGGATCACTCTCTATCAACTCTATACCAAGTCTCGCCAGATCCATCCGGATTGGATGCTAAACCTCCATGGCCACCAGTATTGGTCCCACTAATTTCCTTCTTAAAGCATCAGCTACCACGTTTGCTTTCCCTGGGTGGTAACTGATAGTGTATTCATAATCTTTAATGAGCTCCAATCACCTCATCTATTTCATGTTCAGCTCCTTTTGAGTGAAAAAGTACTTCAAACTTTTGTGATCGGAGAATATCTCGCATCTCTCACCGTACAAGTAATGCCTCCAAATCTTTAACGCGTGTACCACTGCAACCAATTTCAGATCGTGGGTAGAGTAGTTCTTTTCATACTCTTTTAACTGCCGGGAGGCATAAGCTACAACCCTACCATGCTACATCAATACACAACCTAGCCCTTTCAAAGACGCGTTACTGTAAATTACATAACCATCACCCCTCGATGGAATTGTCAGTACTGGTGTAGTGACGAGCCGCTGCTTTAATTCCTGGAAGCTCTGCTCGCATTCATTATCCCATACAAATCTGGAATTCTTCCTGGTCAATCGTGTCAAAGGCCCTAATAGTTCCAAGAATCCGTCTACAAACCAACGGTAATATCCTGCCAGTCCCAAGAAACTCTTGATCTCCTGAACGTTCCTCGACCTTTCCCAATTTACCACTACCTCAATCTTGCTAGATTCACTGAAATTCCATCCCCTAATATAACATGCCCCAGAAACACAACTTTCTTTAGTCAGAATTCACATTTTCTAAACTTGACATACAATTTCTTTTCCCTGAGCATCTGAAGTACCAGCCGTAGATGCGTCTCATGCTCCTCAAATATCCTCGAGTAAACCAATATGTCATCAATGAAAACTAAAATGAACTGGTTTAAATAATGGTGAAAAATTCTATTCATTAAATCCATGAATACAGTAGGAGCATTCGTCAGACCAAAAGGCATAACGAGGAATTCATAATGCCCATACCTAATCCTGAAGGTTGTCTTCGAGATGTATTTTGCTTTAACTTTCACCTGGTGGTAACTTGATCTAAGGTCAATCTTGGAATAGATTCGTGTACCTTGATGCTGATCAAATAAATCGTCTATACTGGGTAGAGGATACCTGTTCTTGATTGTCACCTTATTAATTTCCCTGTAATCTATGGACATCCTCATGGACCCATCTTTCTTCTTTACAAATAACATTGGAGCTCCCTATAGTGATACACTGGGCCTAATAAAACCCTTATCCAGCAAGTCTTGCAACTAATTCTTTAGTTCTTCCAACTTTGCTAAAGCCATTCTATAAGGAGCTTTAGAAATTGGAGTCATCCCCAAAAATAGATCAATAGAAAAATCTACCTCGCGATCAGAAGGCAACCCGGATTGCTCGTCTGGGAAGACATATGAAAACTCCTTCACCACTGGCGTATTAGGAAGCTTTAATTCATTTTCTGATATTTCCTTTACAAAGGCCATAAACCCTTGACAACCGTCTAGGAGTAATCTCCTCGCATATATGACTGGTACTAACTGAGGCGGGGATTGCACTTGTGACCCCATGAACCTGAATTCTGGTCCTCCCGGAGGTCTGAATATCACTTCTTTCAAACGATAGTCTATACTGGCGTAGTTAACTGCCAGCCAGTCCATACTAAATATTACATCGAACCCATGCATGTCCAACACTATCAAGTCAGCTGGCAAGACTTTCTCCTTAATATCAACTGGACAACCTCGGAGCACTCTACTACACCTCACTACTGACCCTGTTGGTGTAGTTACTAACAGTTCGATGTCTAACAATTGTGTTTCTGCCCCACATAATTTAAATGAAGTATGTTAATCATACCTGTCACCACATCGTTGGCTGTCTTAGCACCACCTGGCCTTAGGGTGTAAATTCTCGCCAGAGCCGTATTTCTCTTCTGACCTCCACGGGACGCTTGATAACCTCCCCGAGCAGGTCTGGGAGCGAGAGCAACTCTAGTATGAGTTTGACAGTCTCTTATTATATGCCCTGGCTCCCCGCATTGGTAGCAGACGCCTCGCCTGGCACGACACTCTTTCGAGTGTTTCTTTCCACAAATCTGACAGGCTGGGTATGACTACGTACCATGAATCCCACGGCTCCCCGACACCTACTTTCGATCCTTATAGTAGCCACCCTTCTTCCACGAACCTCGACTGGATCCTTACTGGAAACCTGAAGGTGTAGATCTCTTTTTCTGTTTTTGTTCCTTAACATCCATCCGCTCTCCGGCTTCTGCCACAGCTGCTCTATTTACCAGCTTGACAAAGTCCTACAGTTTTAGTATTGCCACATGTTTATATAATTCTCGCCTCAGGCCTCTTTCAAACTTTCTTTGCTTTCTTCATCTTGACCGGGATAATGTACAGGGCAAAGCGAGATAATTCAATGAACCTTGCTGCGTACTGCTGCACTATTGTTGTCCCTGCTTCAGATTCAGGAACTCATTTACCTTGGCTTCTTTAGACGAGGTTGGAAAGTATCTGTTGAAAAATATTTCTTTGAATTGGTCCCATGTCATCTTTATAGGCACTGACCTCTACCATTTCAGGAGTTTCACTACCATCCACCATCTCTTAGCCTCTTCTGTCAGTTTATACGTGGAAAATAGAACCCTAAGCTCCTTTATACATTGCAACACTGCCAACACCTTTTCAATCTCCTGCATCCAATTCTTAGCAACTATAGGATCAGTTCCTCTCGAGAAAGCCGGAGGATTCATCTTTGTAAACTTCTCAATTGTACATCCGTGGCCTGCAGATAGACCTCCTTGCTCCATGGAGTTTCTGGCAATTTTAGCCATGACTTACTGAGCCATGTTGCGTAATACTACGTCTGAGTCGCCACTAGCTGCACCCGAGGGTCCAACACCCTCACTACCACTTGCATGCGCGCTACCACCTCCTGGGTCCATTTTGAAAAGACAGTAAACTTGGCTTTAAGACCCTATTACCATAACATGTCCAACACATTTCATCTAACTAGTATATCATATCCATAATTAATTTGTCATCTCTATTCTTAATTCAAGGTTCAATCTTACAACCTAGACACCCAACTAGACAATAGTTTGCTACGACTTTTCTGAAATCGTCACCCAAGGAAAGACACACAAACCATCATGGAAGTCCTGCATCTAGAATACAAAAAAAAAAAAAAAAAACCTCAAATTCCTTTGTTCTATACTCTGGTAATGTTTCCACTGCATTTTAGAGTCTACAAAACCTAACAACCTAGGCTCTAATACCAAACTATATTGACTTGCTTATTTTACCAAAATTTTTTTCCCCTCACATACATAAATATCATTCTTAATAATAACCCTCATACCAATATAGTAAAATCAACCCGAATCCGTGGGTGCCAGAGTTGCACCTGTTATACACAGTGGACACCTAAGCAGCGGAAAATATAGATTACATTCACAACAAACAGTACCAGAGTTTTACTACAATCCATAATATTTCTGTAAATATAAATATACAACCTCCAAAAGACCAAAAGGGACTAGGATCATAATCCAAAAAAAACCCTCTAACCCTAGCTCAGTAACTCACCCTCCTATCGGGGTAGTATGAACTGCCTCTACTGATGTAGAGCTCGGTCCGCCTGTCTATCTAGATTCCTTGAAATGTTATATGAGCTGGGGTGAGAAACCTCTCAGTAAGGGAAATAAACTAATATCAGTAGTGTGGCGGTATGAGTATATTCGTACCATAATAGTTAAACAATATATAACACATGTCTGGATAAAAACTGGTGATATAATATTGGATAAAAAATACACAATCATGACCATGTTAAATTATACTGAATTTCAGTTATTATAAAGTCATATGTTATAACCAATAGTACTGAAATATTACCCAGGATGGATAGCTAGCTGATGTCATGTATTACCCTCTATGACTGGATTGTGCAACTCGAAGGTGGGACTTGACAATGGTTGACCGACCACTACCAAGTCAAATGTGTGTAAGTACGATGGACCCACCCCACCCTGGTCCGGGCTACTAGGGGGATGTCTACAACACTACACTGAAGTCACATCGACTATCCGTCTCCCACACTCTCTACTGGCAAGTGTGGTAGCACTAATCTGAACTGAACTAAATAGCTACAGTATCAAGCCCTGAATACCGATCTAAACTAAACCATGCGGGTTCTGATAACATATAGCATGTTTACATATACTGATTTAACATGAAACTAGATTGATAGCATTTTACTGAATTCTGACATATCATATATAATCACGGCCTTGCGCTAAATAACATACATAATCACGATCTTACGCCGGCTATCAATCATGACCTTGTGCCGAGCATATTATAACATACTGAACTAAAATTTGTACTGTTTATCATAAAATTCTGAAACCATAATTTCCAGTACTATTTATGGTTTTTTTTGAAAAAATTGTTGTAAACATGCTTTTACTAGAAATCTGACATAACGTAATATTTGTTAAATGATACTCATGCCATATAGTTTTAAATAGTATTAAAACTGAATACCTAAGCTGAATATATTTCTAATTAAATATTTTAAAATTATTTTCTTGTTCAACAGCAGTATTCCCAAATATTCTGATATAACATACATAATTACTGTAAATACATGTTGTTTTAAAATAATAAATTTTCATAAAAATAAACTGACTTAATTTATCCCCTTACTTGGCTACTGAAAAACCCACAAATCTAACTAAATCTGCACATGTGGTGTTCCTAGCACAACACCCTAAAATTCACATTTTTCCCTAGCAAAACTTTAGAATTATTTCATCTCCTCAGTCCAGAAATACTAAATACCTTATAAAACTTAAAATAATTAACTTACCCAAATTTTGGGATGGTGCCCAAGTTGGCCTAACCAACGATCTACTCCTGCAAATATGAAGAGAAACTTCTTAGGAGTAGTATGGCGGAATCAGATCGTCGAACCGGTGTGAAATGAGGCTAGATTTATAGAGAGAAGGTAGAGAAAACGGGTTTTTAGAGAGAGAAAGGTAAATTCTGCATGTTTCTTTCCAAAAAGTGATTTTTGGCCTTTTATAGAGTGCTTGTCCACGTGGCCTCGTCGACAAGCCACGTCACCTTGTTGACGAGTCCAAAAAGGAGTTTCTTCAACGAACGCTTACCCCTCGTGGATAGAATTCAGAACCTGGGAAACAATCTCTCGGTAAGTCCACGTCGATGAGCCCAAGAAGCTTGTTTGTTGATGAACGCGCTGCATTCGTCGATGAGACCCTGCTGAATTCCCCCTTTAAAATTTCCTTTCTTTCCTCTCTTTATTATTTAATTGTTATAATTCACCGAGTCTCTACATTCATGATGTCTGGGTCGCTGATTTTGATCATTAACATGCTTCTGGGGGCCATCCCTCTTCTGGGGGTCATTCCTCTTCCGGGGGATTGTAACCTCACATTGATGCTAGTGATAATTTCGACCACAGCCATGACCATACCTGCGGCCCTGTCCTCGACCACGATATGTGTTTATATTCACTTCAGCGAATGGTGTCGAACCAGTTGTGTTGGCCTAACAAGGCTTACGACTCTTATTTTGATGATAACAAATCAAAGGAATTTAATGTGTTTCCAAGTTGAAATGTTTTAGGGACCAAATGTTAGAAAGCTCAATGGAAATGTACAAAGAAGTTATTCAAGCAAAAAGGATGTTAAAGCTCAAAGATTGGCAAAAAGCATGAAAGCTTAAAGTTTGAAAGATTATGGAAGTTCAAAGTATGTTTAAAGCTCAAAAAAAGGTCTCAAAGCAAGGACATGCATGAAAACTCCAAGTGCTGAAGAATTTAGAGTCTTAAGGAAGTCTTTATGTAAGTACTTCAAGTAAAGCTTAATATAAAATGGATTGAAGCTCTTTAGGATAAATTAAAATCTTAAGAAACCATTTTTCAAAGACCTTAAAGTTAAAAATAATGAAGGTCTCAAATGAAAAGAGTTTTCAAAGTCAAAACCTTAAAAAACAATGTTTTTGAAAGCCCAGGCGCCTGCCCAAAACTCCCAGGCGACTACTTATATTTGGTTTTTTAAGAACTGACAGATAGAAAGGTGCTAGGCGCCTGATGGGTGTCTAACAGGTGTCTGCCTTGTCATTTGAGGCGCCTTCCTGTGTTTTGATAGGCGACTACCAGTATTCTGACTTTCAGAAATAACTATGACAGGCGCCTGACTAGTTGTGCCAGGCGATTGCCACTCGAGGGAATTTTAAAAACTGCCAATGGGAAAATTTTTAAAATTAGTTTCTTGGGCTCCAATCTTTTTTTAAACTTGACCAACACTCCAAGTAAACTTGGGAAGTAAGGAATTAACTTTTTGAACTTTATAAATAACCCTCAAGACAAGGATTTTAATTACCAAGAAATATTTCCAGTAAACTAATACTCTTAAGTGTTTTCAACTCTCAAAGGCTTTCTTGAATACATCTTGCTGCTTACTCAACTGAGTTCTTATTGACCATCTTACACGAAATTGTGCTTTAAAGTCTGGATCTTTTGATCAAAGGAAGATTAATCCAGTGATAGAATTTCATTGAGCTTCAATTTATTTACATTGAATTTACATTGAAGTATATTGTGCTAATTATTGTACTAACCTACTCTATCTAAGAGTGTCTCTTGTACACAAGTTCTCTTCTACTTCTTTCTTGTTTCTTGACGATTCCAAGTTGTTGGATCGTTGATCGAGTGTGGGTTATCGCTTGGAGAGGTGTTGCTCTAGCCTACTTAATGAGTGTTTAAGTATGGGGTATCACTTGTAAAAGGTTTGTTCCGCCCGAAAAGGAACGGTATAGTGGAATCCTTTGGTAGTATTGGCCAAATGCGAGAACGTAGGCTGGGGATAAGCCAAACCTCGTAAAAAACATGGTGTCACTCTTTTTCCCTATTTTCTTTAATTTCCTGCAAATATTAACTGTGTGGTTGTATTTTAATTTCTGATCATATATACTATGTGGATTAGACATTAAATAAACTAAAGCTTAATTTGTTTTTGGGAATTTGCGGAAACCGAAAGGAAGTACGTTAGTTGATCAATACAAATTGTGGAAACCGTAAGGGAGTGCGTTGATTGGTTCAACACCCAAGACTTATTAACTGAAAGTTTATTGAAGGTCTAAGTTTTTGGAAAGAGTGTTGGATTACATATTGAGCATCATATTGAGAAATTAAATCCATCAATGCAGGGCTTAAATCAATCATATACACAAATCTACAAACAAAGCTAAAAATTACTAAAGTGCTGCATATTGTATTTTGTGATTGATTACTTTGAGTTATTAAAATACTGAATCTTGAAAGCATTGCTGGAATCAATCTAACTTGTGTATCTTGTTTTGATCATTTTGGTTGAATTGAATTGTTGGAAGAATATCTGAAAATCTACAAAGTATTCAAGTTACCATTCTTACACTTATTTATAAAGGTTTATAACTTAATTAATTTTCCGCTGAACTTGTGATTATAAACCAATTTTGTTTGTGTTGTGTTGAAGTATTGGTTTGTGGATTGATTGTCCAAATAAGGTTTGGTTGTGTGATTGCTAGATTAACAAAAGGTTAAGAATTCGCAAAAGGAAATTAAAAGAAATTTTAATAATCCAATTTACCCCCTCTTGGGACAACTCCTAACTTTCAAGTTGATCGAGTTTGGCGATTTTTCATCAAAAACTCATTATTTTGATCGGTGACAAGAAGACATGATATAACTGCAAAAAATTTAGTAAATTTCCTCCCTTTATATTGATGTTGTAGGAACACATTAGTGGGATGGAAAGTAGTAAAAGTTTTTTCTAGCATGTCTTCATCGGTAATATTTTCACCACATATTTTTAGTTTCGAGCTAATCTTATGCAGATTTGAGTTATATTCGCTAACTGTTTTAAAGTCTTGCAACCTCAGGTGCAACCATTCATATTGAGATTTTGGTAAAATCACAGTTTTTTGGTGGTCAAATCTATCCTATAAATATTTCCATAGGATAAGTGGGTCTTTAACAGTGAGGGATTTAGTCTTTAATTCTTCATCTAAATGATGACGAAGGAAGTTCATAGCTTTTGCACAATTTTGGAGGGATGCAGTTTCTCAAGTTCATTGCATTTAGATGGATATAACATCAAGAATACATGATAAATAATTATTGTCTTTGATATCAAGGGGAACAAATTCAACTTTGATTAGGTTTGATATCTAAATAAATTAACAATAATAAGGCAAATGTGAAAACTGAAATAAAACTGAGATAATCATATAATCTTATTTTCACCCTTCCGGGGTATTTATGTTAGAAAAGGTGTAGTCCCAAGAGGGGGGAGGGGGTGAATTGGGTATTTAAAAACTTTATGCTAATGCTTCAACAATTATAACCACAATTTAAGCACATGATCTAAGTGAGCAAATACAATCAATATTCACAACAAATATGAACAAATGTAAATGTGCTAATTTAAAGATATTAGGGAAGAGAGAATAACTCCGTATTTTTACAAGGTTTGGCAATCCTTGCATACGTCCTTGCCTCAAGTAATACACTTGAGGATTCCACTATGTGCTCCTTCAATAGGTGGAGAAAGCCTCTCTCTTTTAGTAGGCGAAGAAGCCTTTACAATCCCTCTTTTAATAGACGGAGTTACCTCTCTCCTTTACTAGGCGGAGTCGCTTCTCTCCTTTACTTAGGCGAAGTAGCCTCTCTCCTTCAATAGGCAGAGATGCCTCTTTTCTTCACTAGGTAGAGTCGCCTCTCTCCTTCAATCGGCGGAGATGCCTTTACAATGTGAAATCAAAGAAGTAGATGTACAAAAAATGCTCTGAACTTGAGCAAATAAGTACAATAAATATAGCAAGCTAATACACTCAAATAATTATAAATGAAACTCAAGGAGTAACTAGAAGGTCTCTCTTCAATCAATGAATTTCATGAATGATTTTGAGCAAGAGAGTAAGTGTGCACATGAAAAATGAACTATAAAAGCAAAGTGCTTGAAAATGATTTTCAATCAAGATAAAAAAACTTTGAAGTGCGTAATGGATGTATATCTCTCTTTGCTTCTTGCTAAAACAAGTTAGAAACCTTATATTTATAGGCAAGATGGTCTACTAGCCGTTTTATGGTCATTGGACTTTGAAAGTAATTAATTATTTTGAAAACTAGTCGTTTTCTAGCCATTGCGGCTTTTGCTGCTTGGGTCGGTCGATCAAATTGGGGACTCGGTCGCCCGAATAGCCTGGAGATTTCAGCCGCGATTTTCCTAAAATACCTTTTAGTATTTATGACATAACTTTTGATAGAGAACTCCAAATAGGACGATCTTAGTATCAACAGAAAGCTAAGAACAAATCCCACAACTTTTGTGTTGAAGATTATTGAAGATGCGAAGTTATTGATAGAGAAAATCACACATCAATGCGATAGTAGAAAAAATAAGAAGATTTGGAGAATCTTGTTTTGGGGTTTTTAATTTCAAAAATGATTTTAACATTTTTAAATATTTTTTTGTAAATTTATAAAATGATTTTAAATGAAATATAGATTACCTAGGATCCAACTAAGGTCACCTATGAGTTTTTTCACATAATCAATGATAGTGTACTCACATAGGTTCTATTTGCAAAATACATGACATAATCTCTTTTAATTCTTCAAGCTTGGACTTCATGTGCTTCATAATCATATCCATAGTCTTCATGTTTGGTCTTAATAATATCCATGTTCATAGCTAAATAACATCATCTTGTATACTTTATGACTTTCCAATTTCCATATATTATTGTGTTTAATACCTTAATACCTTTGAACACACTTAGTAGCACAATTAGATGCATTTGTTTGTCATTATCAAAACGGGATGAAACCTAGAAAAGCCAACAATCTCCCCCTTTTGATGATGACAAACAAGGAGCAAAATGAGGTAACCTTTACAAGGCTCCTCCTCACAATATGCATAAACATAAGAATAAGCAATGTGAAGCATGTTAGACATATTAGGATTAAGACTTAGAATTCTTCAAGTTATAGTCGTTTAATCTCAATTTTGTTTAGCTTTCCAAAATGTATTTTGCTTATAATTCTCCTAAAAATTTAACCATAAAAAATTTAACCATATACTCATAATTCTCCCCCTTTTAATTTAGAATTCAAAAGTATTTTTCTTGCTCATGGTTCTTCCAAATTTAATCATATAATCATTTTGCTCATAATTCTCCCCCTTTTGATATTAGCAAAAAGTGTCATCTAATCATAATATCTTCAAAAATTATAGTATGACTTTAGAAGAATTTTCAACTATCTCTTGTAAGCTTAGACTTTTGAACTTCATGAAATAAATTTAAATTGCATAATATTTCCAATACCAAATGTCATGAATGCTTTTAATTCTCCATCTTGCGGCTAGAAGTTTCCTTCTTTTGATATTATCAACAGATAAGATTTCCATTTTTGTTCCAAGTTTTTTTCTTGCCATAAAATTTCCATTTTGTTCTATGCTCAACCAGCTTTTGATTTCGAAGCACAAGATTTTCAATGTTGCTTTATGCTCACTTAGCTTTTGATTTCAAAATATAAGATTTTCAATTTTTTTTTTCTATGCTCATCCAACTTTTGATTTTAAAGCATAAGATTTTCAATTTTTGTTCTATGCTCTCTTAGCTTTCAAGTTCTCCCCTTTTTTTATCTAAGTCCAACCATTTTGCATTTTGCTCTACATTCTCCCTCCTTTTGATTTAAGATTATTTTTGTTCAAAAATTTTCCTTTTTGATCTAAAAAAGTAAGATTTAACATTTAACTACATTATCTTCCAAAGATGATAATATTGTTCTAACATAATTTTCAATCATGCTTTGGAGTAATGAGGTAATTTTAAATGCATTTTCATTTAATAAATTATTCTTAGCATTCATCAAGCCATAAGTATGATCCATCCAGCATAACCATGGATATAGAATATAACACTTAATACCAAGCTATACATATAACGTTTCATAAATCCTTAATAACATGCCATATAAATTTATAAAAGTTCAAGTCATATATGATGTTTATAATTTCATAAGAAGCTCAATACCAATATAAAACAAACCATATATGATGTTTATAAAAGAAAAGTACATAATATATTCTATTAAATTTCTTCCCCCTAAGATTAAGTTCTCATTTTTTTTTTTTGGCATTTTGCTTTACTTTCTCCCCCTTTTTGAACTAAGATCATTCATTCAGCATTTTTGTTCAAAATTCTCCCCTTTTAATCTAAAAAATATGATCTCCATTTTTCAAAACTCTGTATAAGAACTCCATTTAGAATAACTCCATTTGGCTTTTAATTCTCCCCCTTTTTATATCATTAAAAGGAGTCTAATGCTCCCAACTCATTTGTTTTCTTTGCCTAGTTTCTGCAAATTTAGTATTATTCCTTTAGAATTTGAGTGTTCGCATGAGAAGAGTAAGATTTATTTTTCAGTGCGGAGGTTAGGATTTTAAAACCCGAATAGCATCCATTTGATAAAACTTGAAATTCTTCTGGGATGCAAACATATGTAAATGGCTTTTCAATTTAGCTACTGGTGTGCAAGTTTTTTTGAAATTGATAACTTCTTTTTGGTTGAAACCTAGTGCAACCAACCTAACTTAGTTGCAGACAACAATGCCATTTTTATTATTCTTTTTGTTTCCATTTAGTTCCTATAATCATGTAATCAATAGGCCTAGGAACTAACGTCTCATTTCGTCTTTAATTGCACCAAAAGTATTGTTGTGTTCTAAGGGCGCAAAACAATTATCTTTGTTTTAAAGTGAAGAGCGAGGAGTTACCCTATGCAAAGATTTACCAAGTGTTTGATAAAGGGTTGAGAGCTGTTTAGGTAGTTCAAGTCATATATGATGTTTATAATTTCATAAGAAGCTCAATACCAATATAAAACAAACCATATATGATGTTTATAAAAGAAAAATACATAATATATTCTATTAAATTTCTTCCCCCTAAGATTAAGTTCTCATTTTTTTTTTGGCATTTTGCTTTACTTTCTCTCCCTTTTTGAACTAAGATCATTCATTCAGCATTTTTGTTCAAAATTTTCCCTTTTAATCTAAAAAATATGATCTCCATTTTTCAAAACTACGTATAAGAACTCCATTTAGCATAACTCCATTTGGCTTTTAATTCTCCCCCTTTTTATATCATTAAAAGGAGTCTAATGCTCCCAACTCATTTGTTTTCTTTGCCTAGTTTCTGCAAATTTAGTATTATTCCTTTAGAATTTGAGTGTTCACATGAGTAGAGTAAGATTTTTCAGTGCGGAGGTTAGATTTTAAACCCGAATAGCATCCATTTGATAAAACTTGAAATTCTTCTGGGATGCAAACATATGTAAATGGCTTTTCAATTTAGCTACTAGTGTGCAAGTTTTTTTGAAATTGATAACTTCTTTTTGGTTGAAACCTAGTGCAACCAACCTAACTTAGTTGCAGACAACAATGCCATTTTTATTATTCTTTTTGTTTCCATTTAGTTCCTATAATCATGTAATCAATAGGCCTAGGAACTAACGTCTCATTTCGTCTTTAATTGCACCAAAAGTATTGTTGTGTTCTAAGGGCGCAAAACAATTATTTGTGTTTTAAAGTGAAGAGCGAGGAGTTACCCTATGCAAAGATTTACCAAGTGTTTGATAAAGGGTTGAGAGCTGTTTAGGTAGTTCAAGTCATATATGATGTTTATAATTTCATAAGAAGCTCAATACCAATATAAAACAAACCATATATGATGTTTATAAAAGAAAAATACACAATATATTCTATTAAATTTCTTCCCCGAAAGATTAAGTTCTCATTTTTTTTTTTTTTGGCATTTTGCTTTACTTTCTCCCCCTTTTTGAACTAAGATCATTCATTCAGCATTTTTGTTCAAAATTCTCCCCTTTTAATCTAAAAAATATGATCTCCATTTTTCAAAACTCCATATAAGAACTCCATTTAGCATAACTCCATTTGGCTTTTAATTCTCCCCCTTTTTATATCATTAAAAGGAGTCTAATTCTCCCAATTCATTTGTTTTCTTTGCCTAGTTTCTGCAAATTTAGTATTATTCCTTTAGAATTTGAGTGTTCGCATGAGAAGAGTAAGATTTATTTTTCAGTGCGGAGGTTAGGATTTTAAAACCCGAATAGCATCCATTTGATAAAACTTGAAATTCTTCTGGGATGCAAACATATGTAAATGGCTTTTCAATTTAGCTACTGGTGTGCAAGTTTCTTAGAAATTGATAACTTCTTTTTGGTTGAAACCTAGTGCAACCAACCTAACTTAGTTGCAGACAACAATGCCATTTTTATTATTCTTTTTGTTTCCATTTAGTTCCTATAATCATGTAATCAATAGGCCTAGGAACTAACGTCTCATTTCGTCTTTAATTGCACCAAAAGTATTGTTGTGTTCTAAGGGCGCGAAACAATTATTTGTGTTTTAAAGTGAAGAGCGAGGAGTTACCCTATGCAAAGATTTACCAAGTGTTTGATAAAGGGTTGAGAGCTGTTTAGGTAGTATGGACTTTTTAAAAAATAAGCATAATATTTGCATGCTTGTGAATTAAGCATAATAGGTATATTCTAACTATTTTGGCAATGAACATTGAGTATATGAGTTTTTCTTGATCAATGCTCTTGTAGAATCCTGATTTACCATTAATGGAAAGGTACCCTTCAAATATGTTCACAACTTTGAGCAAGGATATGAAACTATGAATAGATAATTCTTTATCGAATATGATCGTTGTTTGGTAAAGTGTTCCTATGGAAGAGAAAGCTTTTGTATTAACAATAATTCGATTTTTTTTTTTTTTACAGAATAAGCACAGAGGAAATATTTTATTTTGAATTATTAAAAACCTTGAATCCCTTTTTGGATGCTTCTAAATTGATCATAGTATGATGTCTTTTAATAAGCATTAGTAGATTAAGAATTGATGATAATCAGTGTTATGACTAGATTTGAGAAGGTTTTACTAGTAGAGTTTGACATGTTGAATTATAAGTGATGACTAATTTTTCATTTTTGAATGATTTTGAATTTTGATTAAGCATTAAAGTTCCAAGATGAGTTTAGGGTTGGATGATACACAGTACTTACGTTATTATGATTAACTCCCCTAAAGATCAATTATGTGCAATGGACAATATATGCTAAACTTTAGATATTCATATTTAAGCATACATAAAGCATTTAAAATTATCTAACTAAGAAAGACACCAATGTCTATTGGAAGTGGATTTTCTAGAGTACGCTTATGAGATTTTATTCAAGAGTAGATGGCCTATTTTATTTATCTCAGAAATACAAGGTTACAAAAAGAATATTCTATTATTATCCATAAATAGGTTGGTTAAGCCTTTAACCTTTACTTTGGACATTTTGGAGGAATGATATGGATATATATATGGAGACTGATGTCCCATTCAAGTAGATGTTGTTTCATTCCTTTCTAGTCTTAAGTTAGCATGCAATCTCATCCCTTGAGCTATAGCCAATACTTTCATATATCAATGATATATACAATTAAAAGATCGTATTGGATTTATCATTTGACTTTCTCATATTGGTATATACTAGGATTTGACATCTTAAGTGTTATCACTATCCAACCATTAGTCATCACTATCCCCTTTTACTTTAATTCCTATTAAATAATTAATCTTAAGATCTAAGGAAGCAATATTTTGAAAAATTATGTAATTCGTTTTGGTACCCATTCTTCCTCAGGTCCTAAGGGGTTTGTTTTCTTGACTACCCATGCTATCTTCCTATCTTTGCCTCTAGCCCCTCTGAAGGGGCAAGTGTATCGAATGTGGCCCTTCTTTTCAGAATATGAGCATGCTTTATTTGAGGGTTTTGACCTGTTAATCTTATATATATAAAAATAATTATGACCATAGGATTTATAAGATGAACTCGAATCCTTTTTGAAAAAATTATTATTTTTTTAACTCCTAAGGATTTATTTGAATTATCATTTTCACTTGTAAATTTGCGAATTATTCTAGAATAATCTTCCACCTTTCCCTCTAAACTAGTGATTTTCAAATCCTTTTCTTTTTCTAAGGCAGCATGGGATTCTTTTAAATCTTCTAATTGTTTTGTCAAACTTTTCTTTTCATTTTTCAAAGTTATGTTCCTTTTTGACATCTTTATTAGAATCTTATGAACCTTAAACAACCCCTTTTGTAGTTCCTCATAAGATGACATGCTTTCATAATTAGATTCATCTCATGATTCATCTTAAGATTTATCATGGAATTCATCACAGGAATCATTAAATGAGGTAGAAGGAGAGATGTGTACCTCTTCATCGTCTAATGCTATCAAGCAACAATTTGCTGCTTCTTGATCCCTTGAATCTGAATCATCCCAAATGGTAGCCTTCTTCTCTTCGATTCCTTCATATGTGTTTTCTAATTCTTCCCAAATTTCTTCAGCACTTTGACAAGCATGATCCTATTAAATTTATTAGTATCTAAAGCACAATACAATACGTTCATAGCACTAAAATTGATTTGTATTAATGTAATGTCGTTTTCATCCATTTCATTTTCTAGTTTGGGAAATTCTTTATTATTAACAATTTTCATAGGAACAATCACTTTCCAATCCCTCCAATCCATTGTTTGGATAAAAATGCTCATTCTTTGTTTCCAAAATGTGTAATTTACACCACAAAACATTGGAGACTTTGTAGATGATTGACCCCCATAAAAGGGGGATACACCAATATATGTCATGTGATCTTTATATAAAAATGATTAAGCTTATTGTAATCGAGCTCTAATACCAATTGTTAAAAAAAGTGTAGTCCCAATAGGGGGGAGGTGAATTGGGCATTTAAAAACTTTATGCTAATGCTTTAATAATAATAATCACAATTTAAGCACGTGGTCTAAGTGAGCTAATACAATCAATATTCACAAAAAAATATGAACAAATGTAAATGTGCTTAATTTAAAGAGATTAGGGAAGAGAGAATAAAATTTGTATTTTAACAAGATTCAGCAATCCTTGCCTACGTCCTTGCCTCAAGTAACCCACTTGAGGGTTCCACTCTATGCTCCTTCAATAGGTGGAGAAAACCTATCTCTTTCAGTAGGCGAAGAAGCCTAAAAACCTCTCCTTCAATAGGCAGAGTTACCTCTCTCCTTCACTAGGTGGAGTCGCCTCTCTCCTTTACTTAGGTAGAGTAGCATCTCTCCTTTAATAGGCGGAGATGTCTCTCTCCTTCACTAGGCAGAGTCGTCTCTCTCCTTTAATAGGCGGAGATGTCTCTCTCCTTCACTAGGCAGAGTCGTCTCTCTCCTTCAATAGGCGGATATGCCTTTACAATGTGAAATCAAAGAAGTAGATGTACAAAGAATGCTCTGAACTTGAGCGAATAAGCACAATAAATATAGCAAGCTAATACACTCTCAAATGATTATGAATGAAGTTTAAGGAGTAATCAGAAGGTCTCTCTTCAATCAATGAATTTCAAGAATGATTTTAAGCAAGAGAGTAAATGTGTACCTGAAAAATGAACTAGAAAAGCAAAGTGCTTGAAAATGATTTTCAATCAAAATAAAAAAACTTGGATGTGCATAATGGATGTATATCTCTCTTTCCTTCTTGCTAAAACAAGTTAGAAACCTTATATTTATAGGCAAGATGGTCTACTAGCCGTTTTATGGCTGTTGGAAATTAAAAGTAATTAATTATTTTGAAAACTAGCTGTTTTCTAGCCATTGCAGCTTTTTGCTACACTGTTCGGTCGACCAAATTGGGGACTCAGTTGCCCGAATGACTTGGAGATTTCAGCTGCGATTTTCTTGAAACACTTTTCAGTATTTGAGGCATAACTTTTGCTAAAAAAACTCCAAAAATGGTGATCTTGGTATCAACAGAAAACTAAGAAAAAATTCCACAACTTTTGTGTTGAAGGTTTTTGAAGATGGGAAAATATTGATAGAGAAAATCGCACATCAATGCAGCGGCAAAAAAAAAAAGAAGGGGACTTGGAGAATCTTGTTTTGGGGTTTTTCATTCCAAAAATGATTTTAACACTTTAAAATATTTTTGCAAATTTATAAAATTATTTTCAATGAAATATAGAGTGCCTAGGGTCTAACTAAGGTAACCTATGAGCTTATTCACATAATCAATGATAGTGTACTCAAATAGGTTCTATTTGTAAAATATATGATATAAGTTCTTTTAATTCTTCAAGCTTGGATTTTATATGCTTCATAATCATAGCCATAGTCTTCAAGCTTGGTCTTAATAAGCTCCATGTTTATAGCCAAATGACATTGTCTTGTACGCTTCATGGCTTTTCCAATTTGCATTTGTTATTGTGCTTAATAACTTAATGCCTGTGAACACACTTAGTAGCACAATTAGATGTCTTGGTTTGTCATTGTCAAAATAGGATGAAACCTAGAAAAGCCAACAACTTAAATTTGTTTCTTTTGGAACATTATATTATTTTTCTCAATTTGTACTCTTCAGGAGTCTGCTTCCAATTTACAATATTAAATTTAGTAATAATTTACCATTCCTTTTGGATGTTAAATATACTACCTCATCTAGAGGACAAACGTTTCACCTCTTCAGGAGGTCGAATGTAACATCTTTTCGAGAGATTAAAAACATACCCTCTTTTGGAGGTAAATATTTACTCTCTCTCTTGGAAATTAGATACATACTTATCTCTTCGGGAGATTAAATATATAGATGAGAGATTTAAATATATATAGTGTCTTCAGAAAGACTATCTTATCATCTCTTTTAGAGATTGGTATTCTATAAAATTTAAAAGACATATTCTCTTCTGGAGAATTTTATACTCTTGTGGAGTAAAAGTTACAAAAAATAAATTAAATAAGATTTAAAAAAAAAATATCCCAGATAGTTAGAGTCTCGTATTGATAATGTGTTATAAAAGATGCAGGAAAATAAATAGAGATGAGACAGAAATTTACGTGGTTTGGCTATGACTACTTCACAAGCGGATAAGATAAAAAACTTCACTATCGTGGGAGGAATTATAAGATGATTTGGAACTTGTAGTGTACAAAATATCAAAACCGACCTTATACAAAATATCTCCGGCCTTGTACAAGATTTCTCTCTTTTCTTTATCTCTCCTCTTCTTTCTATATGCCTACTTACTTCAAGTATGCAATGTGGATATACAAATGAGAGGGAGAGGGTGCCTTTTTATAGGGCAACAAGGATAGCAAAACATTTATTGGGGTGGAAAAACGAAGAGGTGACAACCATTAAACCCTTATGGTTTCATTACAATATGTATTTTTTATTTTTTAAAATTTGTGTGAAATTTTCAATGCAAAGTTTATTGAGAATTCATTTTTTATTTTTTAGTAATAAGATAAACTTGGATTATGGGAGATAGTATCTCTCATTTCATATCCCTTAGTACCCTCAAGATTCAAATTCGAGACTTGCAATATAAGTCCCAATTTTTAACCATTGAAATTTTTAAAGAGATCTATAGTTTAATTACTATATAACATAAAAAATAACAATCAATGTACTCTACATTGACCCCAAAAATAACAAGATCAATGGGGTACACTAACTAGAGGCAAAGATCATTACACCATAAATAAATATCATTAATAAAAATATAAACCCCCTCCCCCAAAAATCTAAATAATTGACCATTAATACCAAATTTATTAAGGGCACCTTATAATGACAATAAAAAAGGTGTTCTAGGAAGAAGTAAGACATCTCATGCTTACCTATTATGTTACTGTTGTAGTAACTCAATTCTTCAATATTCCCTAACTTAGGCATCAAAGTGATTCTCAAGAGTACGAGTCCTGTAAGTCTTTTTTTCTTAATTCTTAGCAGGTGGTCGAGGTCATAGTCAATCGAATTAATTCAATCAATTTTTGGCTGCAATAGTTGGTATCGTTTGTGGGAAGGTTGGAAGGATTGAACTAATTATGATCATGACCGCCTCTCATAATTTTGATTCATGTCATCCTTTTGGAGATCACTCACCTTTTTCAATTCAATCAATGCAAGATGATGTCTCTTCATGGGACAAATGGTACTAAGGGAAAATTTTCTAGTCTTTTAGAAAAGGATGGAAGAAATATTTGAAGTGTTTGTACAACAATGAAAGATTATTTAAAACAAAATCCAAGAATGCTTCCTTTGGATACATCACCAAAAGGTAAATCACCAATGTATCAAGAATCAACTTTGAAGATTTCAGTTTTGGTAAGGAAGAACCATAGTCTTGAGGATGCCAATAACGTTGACATTAATGAAAATGCTCGTAAGCATTTAAGGACAATTTTTTTTAAATGATTGATCATCTTGAAAAATTTATGTAGATTTGCAATCAATTTATATTAGATGAATTCAATGTAACTTTGTTATAATATTACGAGATATTCTCTTTTTGTTAGTATTTGAATGCAGACAAGTAATAGCTTCCCTCACCCTTTTTCTTACTCTAACATGTCAAAATATGCTCAGAAGAACATATATAATAGCCACTCAGAGGCTTCTGTCCGAATCCCCAACTGTCACAACTCTTACATTCAAAATTCAAATATTTTCTCTTAGCCTAGAAGTACTCGTTAACGAGAACAAGGTACTCATCGACGAGACAAAGAAGACCACTCGTCAACTAGTCTATCCACTCGTCGATGAGTCTTTAAACTCTGAGTTGTTTTGGCTCTCAGTATCTTCTCATCGATGAGCATAGGGTACTTGTCGACGAGTCTTTGCTGCTGCCCTGCACCAAGAACACATCCATATGTTTTTCTCCTTTTGTTTATAAACCCCCGCAGTATAAGAACCACACCATAAACAACAATACACAATATCCTTCCCTTACACATTTTATCACATATCAATTTATTTAGGTTTTGTCAAATATCAAATTGAATTCCAACAATTTGGTTGAGGTTTTCAAATATAGTTTCTTCTATCTGAAAAATGTGTGGATACAAATAATACACAAAATTCAAAATGTTTTCATAACACAATTTTTGGAGACATATATGGAAATACCCTTAGAAAATACTAATCTTCATAAAACGATTTAAAAGTATATTCCATGTTTTTTTTAATACATAACCAAATGCGCTCTAATATTTTTTGACATATATAAGATACTGAGGAATTGAATCTCAGTGGTATCTTTTGTTACTATAGGTTTTGCAATAAGTTAGGGGCCAAGGTTTCAAATATAGTTTTTTGTATCCAAAAAGGTTGGATGCAAAAAAAAAAAAACACACACACACACACACACACACACAAAAATTTTGCATTTAGTTAAGTTTTTTAGATAACTTTCTTCAGAATTATATTTAAAAAAAAAAAATCATCTCTCTAAAATGTAGGTTAAAAGGAAATGATTGAGGAATAAGATATAACCCATTTTTTAAAATAACCATAATAATAATGATAATAATAGTGCTAATATTGATTATTATTAATATTATTACTATTTTATTAATAAATTGTCACTTGAATCAACCTTAACCAAACTATTGTTCCACTATTTTAATGTCCAAAAAACAATTTCGAAATGAGCTAATCAAACGAGCTTTTAAGTATAAAAAGTACCAAGATATAATTCTTTATTTTCATTTTCAAAAAACAACAATAGAGTTCCAAAGATACAAAGAATATTTTACTATCTTATTATTATATTTTACTTCTAAAAGAACCTTCAACACTAACTGCATCATAATGCAACTGAGACACGTGAGACGGGAAGAAGAGTTCTGAAGAGTGTTAGGTGTGCTTTGTTTGTTTATTTCATTGTGATAAGAAACCATCCTCTTGATTGATATGAAATTTAGCATATGCATTTATGAACTTTAATAACAAATGCCTTCCAAGGAGGAGGGAGTTATGCGGTCCTAATTCTTAAGGGTACAGCCCCTTACTCTCCCTCCATAATTTAAGAGTTAATTCCCTCCTTAATTAAGCTCTTATGTTACTCTTTAAGGTAATCCTTCATCTCCTTATATAGCTATTGTGTTTTCCGTATAATTGACCTACAAGAGTTGGTTTTTCTTGCCCGTATCAGTAGAATTGAAATGAACTAAAGGATGCAGGCGATTTGGTGTTCCAATCTCCTTATTAGGTCAATGTCAAAATTACGAGCATAAGTGAGTCGAGCTTACTCGTAAGCTACTTAAACTTAACTCGTCTTCTAACTCAAATTGACTTGTGATGGGGATCAACATGCCTTACCCATTGTCATTGCATAAATGGTGACACGTGGACAACCTTCTGATGTCTACTCATTTGCCAACATGGTGACACATAGACGACTTCCTGATGTACATGTGAGATTATTTGAAGACTATTTAGATGTAAGACTTTATTATTATTATGATTTGTATTTGCTTGGATATTTTGGATTTGATATTTTGCTGGGATATGCTATTTCAAGACTAATTAAGTACATGAAGACCCCAGTTGATATGCCGAAACAAGTTTGAGTTCAAGTCTCATCTGGGCCCCACACGGTCTTCATGGGCCCCACATGGATTTGAATTCCCTTTCTCTTATGTTTTGTATTTAATTTGTAATGTTACAAGACACTTAAGTTTGCTTGCATGTGAGAGTGTTTAATGTGAGTGCTTAGTAACTTGTAAGAGTGTAGTTAATGTGTTAGTAAGTTGTGAGCATTAATTACTTTTGTGTCTCCCATGCTTATGGGGGAATTGTTAGTTGTTTATTTTCTTGTCCCCATGCTAGCTTAGATAGTTAATGTCTTGTCTTTCCCCCCCCCCCCCCCCCCCTCCTCCTAGGACCAATGTTAGCTTATATATTTTCCATTGTAAGAACTCAAAAGAAGCTAAGTATTGACATTGAATTGAAAATAATTTTCTTTGCTAAAGCTTGTATAGCTTTGTCCAACCATTTCGATCGTGTAGTGTGAGGTTTCGCATTCTCTTTGGAAATCAGGTAGTGAGAGACCACTATTCTATCCAACGCTATCATCATCCTCCTCACTCACTCTCACAGCCTCCCATCTAGCATCCACACGGCCACTTCCCCTCCATTACATTGCTGCGTTCGTCACTGAGTTTCAAAGCTTGCACAAAGAACTTATGATGTGATCTAATCTTGTGTTGGATAATGTCAAGTCACCCAAAGATTTTCCTTTGGTAAGGTTGTAATCTTCTTTAGTCATATTTGATTGTAAACTTTTGCTTTATATTGTATAAACCCTTTGCTTGAAACCCTAAAATTCCATATTTGATAAGCCCTTTGAATCCATAGATTGTAATATTGGTACTTGTTAGCTTTAATCAATTGCATGAATATTAGTTGCTAACATAGAACTTATATTCTTGAATTTTTAACAACTTTTTAGCATATAACTTGATTCATTTGTGAAAGAACCAATTGGGACTTATTTCTGGACAAGTCAGACACCTTTTCAAAATCTTTGAACATGTGAAATATTGCATAGCTTATGATGTTTATGTTGGTTACTTGAATTCTCAATTTAAAGTGTTTCGAGTGTATGTGCTTATGTGAGGGTTGAACCGTAGGATTAGGTCGATCCATCCCGTCCTTCATCAACTTGATTATACTCGAGTTCAAGTTGAGTTTGAGTTCAATAATAGTACATGAGTCAAGTTTCGAACCTAATTGAGCTTTTTAATTTTATTATTTTTAAATTATATATGTCAAATAGTATATATTTTATAAATACTAGTGTACAACACGTGCGTTGCATGTGGAATCGCATTTTATTTACACAATAATTCACCTAATTTAAATTTTTAAAAACTCAAAAATGAAAAATGGAATCTTGAAATAAGAATTATAAATGTAATTATGATTTGCAATACCACGAGCTCATTTATATAACTTAAATATGAAAGAACATATTAGTTGGACATTTAAGTCTACTTTTATAGTCAAATAACTAAATATTTATGCTTCAATTATTAAAAAAAAAACAGATTAGTTATGAATCATTATAATATCTTCCAAAATATTATGCTCTTCAACACCACTTCTTCCTTATTCTTTTTGAAATAATAATAATAACAATAATAATAATAATAAGTTTCCTCTTCATAAGCTTCTTTTTATTCATCATCGATCTTTGACTTTTATGTCTCTTTTCCTTATTTCACATGCACTCATCAACAATATAAAGGACTACGATTGCAATATTAATCTTTTTTAAAATGGCAAATATATAGAATAAACTTAGTTTGCCTGCTCACATAAACCCCAAGTTCATAAAAGATACGAATGTCATGAAATCTAAGTTTCTAGTTTGTACAGGTTTGGTAAACCTGCAAGGAGCTCAATTATCCTTTATAACATTAAATTCTATGGGCCTACATTTGCTTTGAGATCAGGACTTAGAATTTGTGAATTTAGACAAAACTCAGTATAAATGTGTGTTAAACTTCTTTCAAACATACTCATACAAACCCAATTCCAACCTCTGAAATTCATGCTCTAACACTACCTTACTAAAATTGTCTTAGATTGGATGACATCAAAGAAACATTTGGGTTGTTAACTCCTACAAGTACTAAAAATTGTCGAGTCCACAAATGTCGATGAATGTCAAATTCTTGCACTCATGTTGAGTTAGTAAATATGTTTACAAACTTGAAAACTTAGCACAATTGGGCCTCCACAATGTGAACTAAGCCTCACACAATACACAATTAAGGAATAGTTGAACATACTACCAAAAAGGTATACCAAAAGTCAAGTCTACCACGAGAAAAAAAATAATTTTAGTCCATATTTAAAAGTTGACATAAGAAATATAGTCAATTGTTTTTATAATTATTACAAAATAGTTGCAAGTATTTCTACCATGGTTAATAAAGTATACACATGCATACAATTTTCACTTTTAACTTTTACAAATACAATGTGCTCAGCACAATATGTCTACTTATAAACAAGGGGACAACCATATGTATTTTTCTAAATCTAGAAAGTAAAAACATGCATTTGTTAATGTTTAAGTACATTTGTACATTTAGAAGAACCATAGAGGAAAAATAAATGATGGAAGTAATGGCTACTAATGGAAAACTTAATGAAAAAGTTGTCAAGCCCATGTAATTTCTACTACATTTTTTTTTTTTTTTTTGTAAATAAAACTATGAATGGAATCATTTGGAAGTATTCACATTACAATCACACAAGCTTGCGTAGTCTTCAAATCGAGAGGCATCCATTACTTCATATCTTGTCATGATTCTGAAATATGCAATATATATATTGGTTGATGACACTTGAATTGAAAAATCATAGATAACGGCATTTATGTTAGTAGAGCTTGAAGTCTCGGAAATATTAAGAAGTTGGAATTGAATGTCTATTTGGTAGAAGATAGAAAGCAATCGAATTTCTTTGTAAAATCAATTAATTTTTACTTGATATAAGGGTTTCAAAATTAACTAATTTCTTACATGATTGTTTTTTTCCAACATTAAGAAGTCAATAAGAATATCACATTTTTTACACCACAACCACAAAATCACAAATAATTAACGCATGCCACACTAATTGTTGGATTTGTTCTATATCGAATTTAATATTTAATATTATATGTATATATACTTAATATTAATTTATAATCGAATCGAGTTTAATCAAACAGAGCACAAGTTTTTATGAATTTATAGTCAACTCGAGTTCGAGTTTAACTATTATGAAATCGATCGATCTTAAATTGAATTTTGAGTTTAACATTTTCAAGTCGAATTGAGTACGAGTATTTTACTATATTGACTTGACTCGACTTGAATTACATCCCTAGTCAAGATAAGATTTAATAACATTGATAAAGACTAAAATTAATTGTGTGATGAGGAATGAGTGTTTTCAAAACCTGCATTCTTATTTTTCTAAAATCTTAAATTTAATAATATGGGGGCTTGCACAAATTTTCTAACAAACAAACAAACAAACAAGTGCTAATATATTTTAGAGAAACTATAGTTTTGCCTTTTTTGTAAAAAGATTTGTTCCAATTCAAAATAGGAATGAAAAATTGGTTAAAACACAAAGGTAATTTACATTAGAATAGTTAAAAAAATAAAGCATATGAGTCAAATATATAAATAGTTTTTGGGTCATGAAAATGTGATCAACATAGAATCCAATTTTACACTTCTATTCCCATTTCATCATTTAGTTTCCATAAATGAGAGCATTATTAAATTTTAGGGCAAAAACCACTAATCTTTCTTGAAATTTAACAAAAAAATAATAATCTCCCTTAAAATTTCAGAAATTCCAAAAAACTCCCCTAGAATTTAAAAAATTCCAAAAATCTCCCTTAAAATTTGTTAAAAAGACAAACATTCCCTTATATTTTACAAAAAAAATAAAAATTTTAAAAGAGATTTCTTTTTAACAAACCTTAAGGAAGGGAAGGCCTGACATTTTTTGAAACCTTAAAGGTAAAGGAGGTCCGCCCCATTTTTAAAACCTAAAGAGAAGTCAATTTTCTTACCAAATCTTAGGAAATGTTAGTGCCTTTGTCCTAGATTCTAATAACAATGTTATGTTCCACTTGATGAAATGGTGAAAGTAGAAACTACTATCTCTTTCCCGTCCTATTTGATTAGGATACCAAAATAACATTATCTCATTCATTCTAATGTCATGTTTGGTTTGAAAAATAAAATAAAAAATTGAATGATGTAGATGAAAAAATGAAGTGATAAAATCAATTACATTCTACCCCACCATACCAAACATATCATAAGTTTCCTAATTAATCCCTCTCCTTGTCACTTCTAAAGACATGCATTTAAATATTTAATTTGTGGCCTGGTCATTTGAGGCAAAGGTTACCGTAGGTGTTGATGACCTTATTGCTAGCATGCATCCGCAGTAACCCAAATTTGTTTTTTGAGATACATGTAAAATTACTTTGTAGGCCTTTGTTTGAGCTGGGATCATCTGCCACTTCTTTCAAGTGGCACAGGCAGAAATAGACAAATATTGCTACAGAAAGCATTTTTTGTTGGCCGCTGCTGCTGTTGGTGTGTGTCATGGCTATGGCTCATAGCAGTTTGTTTTGCCTTTCAGGAGATCACAGCGGACACCAAGATTGAGATCCCAATTGTGAGCGTAGCCTAGCAGATGATGAGGCAGCATGTGCGGAACCTCCTCGGCACTCTCCCCACTAGAAAGGCAGATCATCAGACTGAGGTATGGCATTTTAGACGACAAACAGAAAATGTTGTCTGAAATTGAGGGCATGCTTGGGTTGTCTAAAGAAAGGATCCGGCCGTTGGAGAACCAAGCAATTGACAAGCTTAGGAAATGCCTTGGCAGCCGTGGACTTGGGGCATATACAGATTTGCTTGTTTAGACCTAGTAGAAGAAGATATGGTCCAGCTGTTCAGCCAGGATAGAAAATACGATCATAAGCATTTATGGCTATACAATGCAAATCCGTATATGTGCATTATCTTGAAAGATGCCGTGTCAATTTGACATGAATAAGTGAACACTTTGAGCTTGAATGATGATGGGAAGATTTTCTTCAAATGAAAAAACAACATAACCTTAATGAGGACGTTGCAATGATAGATATGAAGACAATTGTCATTATGTTAACATACAATTCATCAAATGTCATACTAATTTCACAAACCTAGCATAATCGAAAAACTATGCTTTATGAGTATGGCTGACCATGAAGATGGAGCAAAATCTCGGATGCACCGAATGTACCAGATGACAACACTATTACACTTGTATGCTTAGAATCTTCTGATGGTGTCTGGGGTGTTGATGGACAAGATGGCCATCGACAGTGTTTTAAAGCCCCAACAAAGATGACATGAACCTGCACAACAGTCAAATAATTTGAGCACTGGATAACTCAAGAAGTCAGGGCAATGGCACTCAATGACATCAAGTAAACACAATGGTTACCTAAATAATGGCTCAAGAAAAATTTCTTGGGCTGCCACTGGTTATGGGATTGTTTTCTTTTCAAATATTTTCAGTTGACTGCAAAATCGTAAGGATGACACCGGTTGAGTAGCAGAGCATATGTCTTCTGACAAGTACTAATTCCCATTTTTGGGAAAAACTTGCCATGTCTTCTAAAAACTCCATCACCAATATTTCAATTAACAAAACTGCTAGGCAAAGCAGATCCGGCACCAAGCGAAACCAAGACATCATATTCTTGTCAATTGTTCTGGCCCTGCCAAATTACAATCAAATTCTAGGGAATTACATTACTATCAGCTGCATCCCCTTTAAGAGGTTTGTCCATTCTCATCTATGATGAGCGGTTGCATTAAACGCATGAGAATTTACCCCCGATCATTTTGGTTTTCAAAAATTAGGGTTTTTCTGCAGCAGTCATTGTCACCCCAAGGCTCAAAAGAACATAGTGACACAAATTACAGCTGATCAAAGCTTTCCCTTTCAAAGGAGAACAGATATTGTCTTTACCCCAATAATAATTGTTCGGATATGGCACCCACTATAATAACTTAACATGGTGCGAGAGTTCATATGGCCAAGTCATGGATATCTGATCCATTCCAATCATAAAATCAAGTAGAAACTGACATCAGAAACCATCTCAATCTAAGATCTAGCTGCATGGAGACTGCCCACAAGGACAGAATATACTGTATCATCAGGCACTAGGCCTGCCTCTGTCATCTCATCATACAATTTAAAAGCTTCATTTGATCTTCCCTCCTTAGACAAGCCTGAAATCATTGCCGTGTAAGTAACTACATTCCTAACTAAACCCTTCCCAGGCATTTCATTGAAAAGCTTCATTGCAATATCCACTTTTCCACCTACACATTCTCCATGTATTAGCGATGTGTATGTATAAACATCTGGCCTCATTCCCTTTTCTTCCATTTCATCTCTTAGCTTATGAACTTCCTTCATCATCCCCTTTTTGCTATAACCATCTATTAAAGCATTGTAAGTAACAGCACTGGGTCTTTCTCCCTTCTTTTCCATCTCATGAAGCACTTGCTTTGCAGCAATAAAGTTTCCCTCTTTGCAGTATATGTTAACCAAAGTTGTAAAACTAAATGTGTTTGGAGCCACACCCCTTTCTACCATTGTGAACAATAAATTCTTTGCTTCGTCATGCTGGTTTAATTTACACAGCGCACTAGCAATAACATTATAAGCAAACACATCAATATCAAATCCCTTTTTCTCCATAACCACTTGAAGCCTACGAGCTTCATCTATCATCCCCCTTTTGCAATACCCATCCATTAAAGTATTAAATGTGATGTGATTTACATCAATTCCTTTGCTTTGCATTTCATCTACCAAGATTTCTGCTGCCTCCATCTTCCCTGCCTTGCACAGGCCATTAATTAAAGCCCCATAGGTTTGGGCATTTGGAGCAAGGCCTCTCTCAGTCAATTCATCAAACAACCCAAATGCTCTCTTCATCTTTCCTAATCTGAAATTCAAGCTAATAATTGCAGTGTACAGATAAAGATCTGGTTCTATACCTTTCTCATGCATCCCCTCAAAGAGCCTCTCTGCTTCCCCAATCTTCCCATTGCTTGAGTACCCTTTAATAAGGATTGCATATGTTGCCATATTGTAATCCACTGCATCTTTCTCCATCAATCTCAAGATCTCATCAACTTCCTTGAAATCCAGAGCTTTAATATATGCGTCAATCAATGTATTATATGTAAAAATGTTGGGTTTAACACCCCTACTAACCATTTCATCCATTAATTCCCTCGCTCTTTTGATCTCTCTACTCCTACACAATCCATCAATCACAATTGTCATGGAATAAACCGAAACTCGAACATCTGCATCAACCATTCTATGCAAGAACCCCAACAATGACTTCCCCTCACCAGATTTCTTCAGAGCAAGTAAGTAAACAATGCAAGACCTCTCATCAATCTCAATCCCTTTTCGCACCATATGCTCAAAAACCCCGGAAGCCTCTTCCAGCAATTTATTATCTGCATAAACCCTGAAGAGCATATCGAACAACTTGGCGGTAATCTTAGGCTCATTGCAAAAATCCTCCACGAAAGTGGCTATTTCCGAAACTGGGTATCTAAGATCATCATCAATAACAAGAGAATTCAAGAGATTCTTGGCCTCGGCCAATTTTCGAGCTCTGAATAATCTGCAATATAGGGCTATATAGGTGCCAATGTCAGGTTTGTGAGAGGCAAGGCTCTGGTCTCCCCGCAGAAAATTGTGGAAGTCCAAGCAAGATTGTATTGGGAGACGTGGGTTTGTCAGAACAAGTTGAGTGATGCGGGAATTGAGGTTGGAGACCAAAGATGGTGTGGCTTGGAGGGGCTTGATGCCCGAGGTGATTAAGGTTTTGATGATCTTTTCTGCTGATTCTTTATTGGATTCGGGAAGGAAAGCTTTTCTCAGGGTTTTGAAAACTTTCTGGGTCGACATTGGTGGAGGGGTGAGAGAAATGACACTCATGTTTAGCTCCGCAATCAACCCCTGCTCCTGCAAAAATGAAAGAGCAAAATCTCAAAACCCACCATCTCTGCCTCCATTAAGTAAATTTAATCAAATAAAACAAAATGTAAATGTGATATATATTTTTAATTTTTAAAATTTGCATGAAATTTTCAATGCAAAGTTTACTCAAGTTCATTATTATATTTTTAATCAGAAAAACACTAATTATACAATGAGATCGTATATCTCTCATTTTATATCCCTTACTACCCTCAAGATTTGAACTTGGGACTTGCAACATAAAGTCTCAGTTTTTAATCATTGGATTCTTTTTAAAGAGATTCACAGTTTAATTACATTAATTATAAAAAAATAAATAAATAATTTGATTTTTTATTTTTATTGAGAAAGAAATTAAGACCATGTTTAGTTGTGGAAAACATTCTCTACTTTCCAAATTTTAGTTTTCCAAAGAATTATGAAAATTTTAGCTTATTTTTAATATTTTCAAGATTCATATTATAAAGGTAGAAAATAAAGAGTGTGTTTAAATGTGCAAAATAATTTTTCATTTTTTATTTCTAGATATTAAAATAATCACAAGAGAGACATTTTGTTTTCCAAATTTTCAAAATTTATATAAGGTAACATTTAAAACACAAATTAAAGCCTACGATCAGAATTCTATACTCCCATGTGTAAAGTAAGAGTTAGAAATCTAGAAAAATAACAAAAAAGATATTTTCCAAAACTAAATTGGAAAATGAAAATGTTTTTTCACAAGTAAGCTATCTCCAAAATCTCTCACTTTTCTAGCCATTATCTTTTTTCTCCTAGCATCATTCCCATTTAACTTAAAAGCAATTATTCATGCTCCATCAAACAGTCAGTGCCAAAAAATGAAACTATTTTTCACAACTAAACGACCCTAAATCTCTCGCCTTTCTAAGCATCATCTTTTTTCTCCTAGCATCATTCCAATTTAACCTTAAAACAATTATTCATACTCCATCGAACGGTTAGTACCATCAACCAAATGAAAACTATAGTCAAATGGGTTTTCATACCATTTAGTCTAATTTGGATTGCCCTTATATACCATTAGGTGTCAGACATGGATAATGAAAGTGTCATTAAGAAAATTATAAGATGTTCTTATTCAACTTAATTAGAAGTTGTTCTAATTGAGACATCAATAGAGATAAATGTAATTATACTTACCACCAAATTAGAGTGAACCTAAGGAGCACACAGGAAAGGGACAAAGTGTATTTAAAAAGAAAATACGGGTCAGGTTGCCCCTTTCACTCTCCCTCACCTATCTAAAACATGTGGGTGGTAACAAGCTAGTTTGTTGGTTGCACCATCTCTCTCTGTCTCTCTCTCTCTCCCTCCCACCCCCCCCCCCCCCCCCCCCCCATGTCAATACATTTAGAGGTTAGTGACTTGTGCAACTAGAGAAAAGAGTATCGACAAATCTAGATGAATGCAAAGGTGCTATTTTCATATTTTGATATTGTTTGTACTTGAACATGGTCAGAACTTGGTTTTTGCATGTGCTTTTGTTTATTTCCATTATTTCTTTTTGCTTGCATAGATATTTTTATAGATAGGCGGAAATATTTATAGTAAATCCTTTATTAATCAACTATGTGGAACATTTTCACCTCCAGCTTGCACTATAATTTTTACGTCTTTAGAATGAAGTACTCCTTCCTTAAGGGGTTCTTCTTCAATATATTTTAACTACTTTTATGCTTCCTCATTAGTTTCGTATGGTTTCTTTTTCACCCTTTTCTCATCCTCAAAAGTCTCTTAAGAATATTCTTGCTTCTATTATTTATCTTCCCAAAAATAACAGGAGGCACTGCTAGGATGGCCAAACTCAGAAGTTAAGTGGCACCTAAAAAGATCAATCAAGAGAATGTTCCTCTGCATCATTCTAGGACTATTATGTTAAAATAATAATATTTTGGAAAATAATTCAAGGGGAACTCTCTAGTTCACGTGAGAATATAATAAGAGAAGAAAAAGAAAGAAGAGCACAAATTTTTCTAAGCATGAAATTGAGCAATCATTACTCAATTTCGATTTTTTAGGGGTGTGTTCTTCAATTTCTCCTTTTACTTCAAGGTTGAAGTCAAGCAACTGTCACTTGAATTCATTAATGATTTCCATGGCCGCCTATTTTCAGCAATATTTTGAAAAGTGTAATATTTTGAAAAATGTAACAACACAACAAAATCAAGCCTCAAGTCCCACTAGGTGGGGTCAACTATATGAATCCTTTTCCACCAATTTATGCGATCATGGACTATTTCTTTCAACAAATGCATGGCTATTAAATCCTTACTCACGATCTCATTTTAAGTTATTTTAGGTCTACCTCTACCCTTCTATTGCCCCTCATAGTTACTAAGAATAAAACATGGTCGATTATTTTGAAAAGCATAAGAATAAAATTATATTATTTTCACAAAAAAGAAAAAAAAAAACAAAGATTTCATGATTGAAGATAATTGATTCATTAAACTATAAAAAAAAAACCCACCAACTAGCATGCAAAGAATGACCATAATCTAAGATTCTCACTCTAGCAGAATACCCTAGACATGGATAACAAATGTAAATGTTACCTCACTAGAGCCCAATGCACAACTTTTTCCTCTTTGTTATAGTGTGTTACATTACACAAAAATGGGTTGCACATGCAAAATGTCAAAATTCAAGGATGAAAAAGTGAATGTTTTATTCGCTTGGTTCAAGAATTATTTTTTGGGCAAAAATAGAAGATTCGGGGTTTTAATGTGCTATTTCACGAGCCTCGCTATCTAAATGCAAACTTTTTCGTTTTTAATGAATGAAAGACAACAATTTCAAAGAAAACATGAAAGGAATGATAAAAGCAAGTGAGCAAAAGGTCAAGAAGAACCCAAAGTTTAGTCAAGGATTTTTTTTCCCTTCAAATTGCAAGTAAGGCCATTATTAACTTTCATAAATCAAGGAAGAAAAAAAACTAGAAATTGTAAAAGTTACTCTTCCAAAAAATAAACATTCTTGGCTATCTTGTTTCCCACTTTTTTCACAACTTGAAGAACTATTAAATTGATTTTAAATTATAAAGTAAAACTAGTAAGTAATAATAATAGTCTTCTAAAAACTAAACATTCTTAACTTTCTTGATTTATTAAATTGAGTTTAAATTTAACATTCATTTTCACATTTAATACATATCCTTCAAAGATAAATTATTTCTATAATTATTTGCCAACAATGTTCATGATAGGAATTTTAATGATTTATTTAATATCTTATTTAAAAAATAAAACATAGGTACAAACTTACTTGTTTCCTATGCCGCCAATATTAAAGAAAACACAACACCATATCTGCAATTCAAAATAAGTGAACTTTATTTAGTAAACATGTTCATTACACAATTCATAAGATGAAAAACAAAAAACCCACTTCAAATAAAACTTTAAATTAGTAGCACTGGATAATCACAAAATAGAAACAAGTACCTTAAAGAACATATTAAACAAAAATATAATCAAACAAAGAATGAAACATTTCATATTTGGGGTGAATACCACTAGCAATGCAATTGTTTTTCCCTTTTCACCACTATTGTACTACCCGAACTCCAAAATTCTGGAAGTAAATATAATAAAAAAAAAAAACTCAAGTGAACAGGTTATATTGAAACATGACTTAAATAACAAGATTCAAATCATACTTACATCTCAATAATTGTATGGTAACACTAATTGTTTACTCCAAATAAAATTTGATAGTTTGGTTTGTAAAATACAATTGAACGAGAATGGAGTGGAATGAAAAAGAAAAAATAAAAAATGAACAAAAATAGACAATTTTATTTCAATTCGTTTCTACTTACCAAACAGAAAGTAAATAGTTCCAACATGAGCTAACTTGTAGGCACTTCAAAATTTTACGCATGTCAATCATTTCAAGTAAGGATTTCACATAATAACATTGAACGGTGTTGTATTGGTACAATAAAAAACCATATACAAAAGAGATGAAGTGCTATTTTTTTTTTTGGCTAAGCAAAGTAACAATTGCTTAGCAGCTCGAAACTAGAACTACTTTCCTAGCGCTTTGAAAGAACTGCATCTCTCTCTTTTCGTCTCTAACAACGGAAATATGTTGGTGCTTCTAGAGGGTATATAGTCTAGGAACGATTTGAGTTTAAACGTTCACAAAGTTGGGCCCCCACATCAAGTGTAAAGCCAGCAATTTAACAAGGGTAGTTCGGGTGAGAACTTATAACCTGAAAACTGACATACACCTTTGGGAGGTAATAGAGAGAAAAGATTGCGAAGAAAATTTGTGAACAAAGTGATTTGCATTGCAAGTTAAAACCTTTCGCCGGACCCGAAAAGGGGCCGAACAGCAGTTGACTCGGAAATCTTCCAATCATAAAATAAATCAAGCAAGAAGGAAATTTAAGGGTGTGAAGATCACCTGAAGTGCCTTTTCTGCCATTCTTACAAAAAATTCTTGTTTTTCTTTCTTTCTCACGTCTGAACCTTAGTTTGTTGTTCCCTACGCGACCAGGAGAAATCGAGCGAGCACAAAAATAATAATAATAATAATAATAATAATAATAATAATAATAATAATAATAATAATAATTCTGAAAATCGCAAGATCTCAGTCCACTTCGCAGGCGATGAAGTGGTGCCGTGACTTCGTCAGCCGGAACGTAGAGTGTGAGCGGAGACGATCGGCCGTGGGCTGAACACTTAGCGGGGAACACTCAATGGTAGAGGGCGCCGCAGTGGAAAGATGGAAAGTTAAAGAGGAATAGTACAGGGTTTTATCAAGATGGTGCGGGAGCTGAAATTTTAATGGAAAGTTAGAGTAATTTAAAAGAAAAATATAAATTTTTAGTTATTTATTAATTGATAATTTAATTTTTTTAATTTTAAATTTACAAAAAAAAAAACAAAGAAAGAGTTATATAAAAGTTAAAAAGTTGTTTTTTTTTTCCTTTTAATTGATAGTATTAAATGAATATTTATAATTTTTTTTAAGATTTTAAAAAGTGTTGACTTTTTTGAGTCGATTTCTATTTTAATGCTGATAAAGTACAAGTATCTTATGTGTGGTTAAATATATGAATAAGTCTAAATTTCTACAAAAATAAGATCCAAGGACTTGGAAGCCTAAAGAAACTCCAAGATCATATGCATCTAGCGCATTCCATGAAAACACATGAGCAAGAAGATTGAAGATATTTAATTTTGTTGTAAATGCATTTTTTTTTTCATATTTGGTTTGTAATAATGTCTAACATGCATGATGTGAATTGATAGTTCAGAATGACCGTAAACAGACCCTAGGGACCAACATACTTCACAGAAAACCTTTTTCTTCACAATTAAATTCATACAAAAAGGTTTTTAAATGAATTTAGGATCAAAATTGGGGCAAGAATGACTTCAGTCGACCGACGTTGGATTTCTAGGCTTGATTAAGAAGCCTCGGTCGACCGAACCCTCTAGTTCAAAACTACTCAGTCGACCGAACTACCTTAAAGTTAACATGTTGGCTATAGTTTGGGCGAACGAAAGAATTTGAAATAATTGTCCACGGTCGACCAAACCTTGAAGCTAACCTTTCTTACCTACCTCGGCCGACTGAACTATCAGTTCAAAATACCCTCGGTTGACCGAACCTGTTCTATCGGCAAACTGAACCTAAGTTTGAGCGTCCGAACCCATGAAGGTTTGGAAAATCGCATTGCCTCGGCTAACCAGACTCACCTACGGCCACCCATGTAAGAACCTGGAAAATATAAAGAGATTTCTGCAGATTTCGTCGACAAAGCTATATTTCGTCGACGAAGGCAGTAGACTTTTCGTCGACGAAATTCAGAGGTTCGTCGATGAAGAGAAGCCGAGAGGTCTGGAAAATTCTAAATATCAGACTTCGTCGATAAGGCTGCCGACATCCGCGACGAAATTCTTGATTTTTCGTCGACGAAGGTACTTTTTGTCGACGAAAACCGGGCGGGTCAAAGGCTTAAAAGGGGATATTTGGTTTCTTCTTCACTAAGTCTCTCTCTCTCTCTCTAAACTCTCTCTACTCTCTCTCTCTAAATTTCCTTGCCGGTAGTTGATAGAATCAAAAATCTGAGGGTACCACGAGGATCGTGGAGGGATTCTCTACAACTTCTGTGGATCGGAATCTCGGTTCGAGCAATTTTGGGTTTCGGGCCAAAATCGAGGTAAGGCTCGGTTTTTATTTCTGATTCGGTATATGTGTAGTAGTATGGATCGTAAGCATGTTTAGTATTGTGGTTTGTAGATTTCGGAGTCTCGGTTCATAGTTTTGAGGGCTGTAGAGTTCGTGGTTTAGTTTTAGGTTGAGGTAAAGGGATTCTGTTTATATCAGTTTATCTTCGAAATTAGGATCGGTAGGCTTGTAGGCTACGATCGTATGTATGTTTTGACTACTTATTTGGGGAAATCTATCGAGTGAAAACACGGGATTTTTGGGTTATAGTTTTCGGGAAAATTGGGGATTTCGGGTATCATCTCTTATTTGATTGGAAAACCGTTTATGTTATTTAAATTGTATTATTGAGGTGACCGTAATCTATATTTGCATAAACTGTATACTTGAAATTGTAAACGATATGATTTGCCATAAACCAAATAAGTGTGGTATGTGTGTATATTTGTATGTTGTTCCAGATATTTGTGAAAAACAACTATGTGGCGGCTTATTACCGTACGCTGAAATGTATAGGGATATGAGTTTCAAAGTGATTCTAGGTTTTGTGAAAAACGGCTAGGGGTGGCTAACTACCATACGCCGTAACGGCTAGGGGCGGCTAACTACCGTACGCTGTAACAGCTAGGGGCGGCTAACTACCGTACGCTGTGCCCTGTAACGGTTAATTACCGTGGGCAAGAGTGGCCAGCTCTATATCTAGGGTGTGAAATATCACCAATATGATTCGGTTGGTCACCGAATGTAGCAACGGACCACAGTGGGCCTAGGTTGACGCAGCGTAGTTTGCACATGGTAACGTAATCGGGGTTAGACCAGGTGACCTTGTGTAGTTGCATGTGTAGCAATGGATTCACTATTGGGCCTGAGTCGAAAACCTTCATAGTTTAATGTGTTGGAATGTAACCGCTGTGAGACTAGGTGACTTGTGCAATTGTGAGTAGTGTGACGACACTGACCATATGTATGTATGTATGTATTTGAGTATCGTATGAACTGGAATGGTTTTGTGAAAATACTGGAACTGTATGGAATTGTATGGGAATGTATGGAACTTGTTTTGAAACTGTACGTATATGTTTCAAACTGTATCGTATGTATGTGTTATGAAGTATGAAAATGCCACACACTGATATAACCTGTTTTCTCCCTTACTAAGAGGTGTCTCACCCCGAATATATACAAATATTTTTCAGGTCCTTCGGGTAGTCGAAACTAGCATCCTAGCATCCGAAAGCGGGGGGTGTGTTTAGCTACTGTTAGTACTTGATATGTACGAATTTTGTAACCGGGTTGTCCTGATGGATTTTGTAGACACCCGTGGTATGTATGGTATTTGTAGGTATGTTTAACCCTGTATGGTATAGATTCTGGTATCGTACAATTTGATGTAAAGAAAGACCGTATTCCGCTGCGTATTTTGATGAGTATGGACATGTGTATGTATGTATATAGAGCATCCGTTCACCACACGGGGTCGGACCCTCTTTGTATGTGGTATCATTTAATGTTTTAATTGATACAGAGACAAGTTAGGTTACTTAAATTCACCCCTGGGTCCCATTTCAGGGTTTGGGCCGTGACAACCCAAACCCAATATAGACTTTGTGTCTGTTCGGGTGACCGGCCCTAAGGACTAGGCGACTGAACCTCTCGGGTTGACGTGTTTCTACCGTAGTAATTAGGGTTAATTTTTAATTAAACAAATTCTAAAATCCCTAATATGTCCCTAGTGGTCAAAATTCCCTCAGACTCTATAAATACCCCTCCATTACACATTTTTAAATAAGAGAATTAGAGAGAAAATCCTCCTAATATATTTTTGATTCTTGTTCATTTTAACTCTCCTACACTTTTTATTTGGAAAATTTCTTTTAGAGAGCATATATCTTTTGGTCATTCTTTCTTTGTTAGGTTTAATACTCTCACTCATATTGATTTGTTGAAAATCTTTTTAAGAGTATTGGCTCGAGGTTCCCCCATATATTTTATTTGATAAATATTTTTGGGCTGATCAGATTATAGCTTGTGAATCTTGCACATTTATTGCAAGACTTCAAAAGCTCACATTATTGATTGCAAAATATTTTTGAGCTTTTAACCCTAGCTTTCATTAACAATAGTTTTGAATATTATTTTTAGAAGAAAGCTTTTGGGTCTTCAAGATCTTTAAAAAACACTCATTGCATATTTCTTTTAAAATCAAGGATCATATTATTCTCTTTGTGAAAGCACAACCCTAAGTTCTCCTAGACTTTATTTGAAAAATATATTTGGAGAAAGATTTTATTGGGGTTTAATCTTCGAAGTGCATTATCTTGCATATTATTTTTCAAAGATTATAAAATCATTTGAACAAAATCACATTCTCACATTGAGTTTAATTTCCCATCATACATGAGGGCATTGTGCTTATTGTTGTACACATCTGCTCGTAGTAGAAGCATTTCCTTGTACACAAAATTATTTGATTATCTGTTATATTCCTGACAGGTTGTTGGAAGAGGGAGACTAACCCTATGAATAGTTTTGGATTTACTCAAACCCGATTAGGAGAACACCAGATTGGTTTAGACCCGATTAAGAGAACTAGGTGCACCAGTCTGTAAAGTGTTATAAACGGTGTCGCTCCATCCGTGAAGTGAGCAACTAATAGAATCCTCTTACTTGTGAGCTTGAAGCGGGGACATAGGTAGTATTGGCCGAACCCCGATATCATATTGTGTGTTCCTTTATTTTCCGCACTTTAAATTTCTGTACATGTATGTTATTATTTATTATCTTGATCATTTTACATACATGCTTTGAATAATTGAGAAATACTGAGCCTAATATAACTGTTTTATTTATCTGTTCGATTTATTGTGTTGGGTAATTGACATATGTTTAGAAAGATCCTAGGTTGCGGTATATTTCTGTTGGATTAGTTATACCTAAAAAATAATTTTTTCAATACCCAATTCACCCCCCTCTTGGGAATACATCAATTTCAACAAAAAATTTAACCAAATATTCTATCCAAATTTTTGTTATAAAAAATTTAAATTTGACAAATTTCATTTATTTTTATTTTATTTGCTCAGATTCTTTTACTTTTCTAAGTAAAATTAAATGGCCTAATAGTTGCAAATGCATCATGAATATTTTTTATTTTCCATGTATCTTAATATTAAATTGTTAGATTAAATTATATACAATATAATCAGTTGAGACCCATGGGTATAGACTTTAAATGAACAAAATAAAGTGAATAAAAAATTCAACTATGAAGTTTATCATGTTTATAAAATTATACAAAAAAGATGAGTCAACCATCACAAGCCTCCAAATCTTAATTTTGATTTTAAAAAATTTTTAAATAATTTAATTAACTCCTAATTTTCTTAGTTGTTATTGGCTAATCCTTTTACTCAAGCATTGCCAATAAATTAGTTTTTAATTAACAATAAGAAGTTAGATCTTGGCTACTTCCTATCTTTACTCTCTTTGTCGCAATGTTGCGACGACTCGGAAAAGGTCAACTCCCAAAATACGGGGTTGAATCTTTATGTCACCTCCACCAAATGGCGAGCTTGAAATTATATGAAGGAGTAATACAAATGGTAAGAAATGGATCAAAATGTATTTCAATGGAGTTACTAGTAACCTGTTTCTTTAGTAGGTGAGATTACAACACCTATTTAAAATGCTGCCAGTTCACTAGCCTTTAACCTATTCCTAGGTCTAAGGAAACTGATAATCTATAGTCTGCTTTATCGGGTTGGATTCAAGAGTATGGTTGTGTAAATGGAAGGTATTAGCATTCATTTACACCCGTTCAAAGGACAGTATCTAATTAGCCTAGGATTATCTTTGAAATTAACACATCAAGACTCATATTCTTCCCTTTTATTTCAATTATCAATCCATAATATATTGGGCAACCCTATGAAAAACAGAAGCTACCCTCACCTCGAGATCTCCAAAGACATGTAAAGACACAACCCTCAATGATCCTAATGAGGACTATTTACTTATCGAGTTTATTCCATGTTAGGGGGTTTCCTTTACCCGACCTTTAAAGATCAGAAGACCTTGCAAAATACAAAAAGCCCCACACCTCAAACTTCTCGAGGGCATACAAAAACACAACCCCTAAGCTCAAAGGGAGACTTATTATGAAAACTTTGTTTCAAAGACACATGTAATCCATAAGGCAGGTATTCTTTTCAAAGCATGTAAACCACAAGGCATGCAAGAGAAGTATAAACATAAATCAGAGGGGTCTAATAAAATCACTTTCATGCAAACCCAAAGTGATTCTATTTGACTCCTTGCTACTCATGTGATGGCTTGGAATTACATAACTCCTACTGTAACGACCCAAAAATTACACCATTTTTTTTTCATAAAATATAAATTATTCTGATACCCTTGTTAGACCTACTATAACATCTCAGGCCTTAGATGGGTACCGAGGTATCCCTGTACATAAATGGACACACCTATGCAGTGAAAAATATAAAGTCATACACCTATATTTATAATACCTGAATTCAGTGTTTTTAAAACCCTATATACATATTTACAGATCACCCCTGTAATGACCCGGGAATTTAAATAATTAGAAAATATGATAAATAAAATGGATTAATAGATAATGAAGGAAAAAGGAAAGAAATTAGAAGGAAAAGCAAGCCTCGTCGACGAATGTCTTGTATTCGTCGATGAGTGTCCTTCTAAGCTCGTCGACGAACTTGGTTTCTCGTCGACGAAGGAATCCCAAGAGAGAATTTTAGAATTTTGAATTTTGTCAACGAAGGTATCTTCTCATCGACGAAGTCTCTATAGCGCCTTGTCGACGAATTAACGTGTCTCATCAACGAAGCCCTGCCTATAAATAGAGAGTTCTTTATTTTTCAACACAACTCACGAACCTTCCTCACTCTCTCCCTCTAAAATACAAACTCCCAGCCTTCTCTCTTCGATTTCGAGCCAGATTTGACCTGGTTTGACGATCCAGAATAGCCAGGAGGTTTGTAGGATCATTCTTTTCAAGGCTGTAGGAGCTGATCGTTGGGTTGTGATGTTTAGGAAACATCCCAAAATCAGGGTAAGTTAGTTATTTTGGGATTTTCTTAAGGAATATTGTTATTTGGAGCCTAGGAAGTAGTGAATAAGTATTTTCCTTAAGATTGAAGTTAATTGAAATTTATCGTAATTAAGTTAGGATTTTTTGGATTCAGGGTCTAGGTGAATGCTACGGGTATCGGTTCGGGGATCCTACCAACGTAGTTTGAAAGTCTGGTAAGGGGGAAATTTATATATTAAATCAGTTTTTTCATGAATTAAAATGGATTATGTGTTATTTATGTATATATGTTTATATGTGGGTTTAAAATGCCAGCCATGAAATTATGTTTTTTAAGCCTAGGAATGTTTATATAGTTATGTATATGTGAAAGTAAACGAATGGAAGTGGAAAATAATTTTTCTAAGAAATTAATTAAGAAATGAAATGTATTTTCAATATATCAATGTTAACTATGGGTTGGCTTATTTTGTAAGAAATGTATATGAATTTTACCACTAAAACTATGTGGCATGAGATTCTGTGCAAATATATGTTAGATATATGAGATGCAGGTTAAGTAAGTAAAGTTTATGAATAAAATATGATATGGACAATGTTGCTTGTGTATGTTAAATGCAACCATGTAAATGTAAGACAGCTAAAAGACAGCCATGTTAGTAGATTCTAGCGCATTTCTATGTGGACTAATTGTAGCAGATTCTAGCGCATTTCTATATGGAAACTAACTGATGATGGCTAAAGACCAGCTGTAGTACAAAGTAATGAAATGAAATGTTATGCAAGGAAATGATGATGAAATGGCAAATGTGAACGATGTAAATGGGAAAGAGTCACTTAAAGTGAAACGAAATGTAAAGTTAAGTTATGAACATGAATGAATGTGTATGAATGTATAATGACAGAAAATAATGATGTATTATGATATTAGAAGTATGTATGTACATAGAACATGTTACGATTGGGCAAGGTGAACTCTTCGCCTGAGGGCTTGCTGAGAAAGGCGAGTGCACAAGTAGTTTCAGATGTGGCAGTAGTTGCATAACGTACTAGGGCAGAGGGAACCTATTTGTATGAGCGGATAAATTTCCCTATCCTTAGGGCCTTTGCCAGTAAACTATTATTGAATGCCTGAGTACGAGATTAATCTAATACTTGAGCGCTTACTGAGTAAGGTAAGTGCCCTGGTGTGCTTTAATTGTGACCTTAGGGTTACCTATGTATCAGAGCAGAGGGGTGCTACTTGTATGAGCAGGTAATCACCCCTATTCTTGAGTAATCTCGTGGGCTAAATTTCTGCATGTGTTTGATTAGGTTCAGAAAATGATTTCCGAGTTCTGTTAATGATTTGCAAATGTAATTAAAATGATATTTATATACCTCATGTTAGCCACACGTTATTTTTATATGTATATTTCTTCCCTTACTGAGATGTGTCTCACCCGAATATGAATTTTTCTTTTCAGGACATGCTCGAGGTCGGGCTTAGGAGTTCAAGGGTATTTTTAGCATTTTTGAGGACTATATAAGAAACAGGGTATATGTTGATACTATCTTGGAAATGGAAATGTTTATGTTTTATGTCTTTGTGTTTTGACGATGTTGAGAACGGAATGGTTGTGAACATACTAAAATGTTTTGGAGATATATGAATATATGGAAATGTAGGTGATGGTTGGATTTTATGGATTTATAGGTAGAAAATAGAAAACTCTGGTATTACGGTATTATGGTATATATTGTATGGAGATTATATTTATGTTTTCTACTACATATGTATATTATGGATTATGGATTATCAGGATATTGTCAGGTTTAACGCACCGGACCCGGGTTTATGGGTTTGGGGTGTTACAACCCCAGTACCATTTTTTTTAAAACATAATCCCCTGAATACACTTACCTTATATGCAGGGCAAAACAAAAGATCTCTCTATCTACGAGCCTAATTTGTTCGCCTAACTAGTTCACTTGAAAAATGTTAAATTACTGGGATGAGACGATGCTCAGTAAGTGGAAATATGCTATTACTAGTGTGTGGCGATCGAGTTGCATAAATACTATAATGACAATATCTGAAACTATATAAGCTGGCAAATCAATATAAAGTATAACTTACATTTATCATAGTTTAAACATAATTGTATCATCTGAGTTTTCTACTTTTCATACTTCTAATATCATACTATATTTGCTGAAAATTCTGTAAATTTGTATACATATACATAACTGAGATTTTTCCCTAGAAAACCGTATGTCATGATTTAACCCCTCATGACAGGGTTGTGCGGCCCATAGGCGAGACTTAATTCTGGTTGGCCTACCAGGTAAGTCGACAGTACTTTACCAATCCTCAGTTCAGCCAAACAGCATCCTCTCCTAAGCACGGAATTGGAAAACTACCTCGTCAAACCAAGCCCCCTCAACCTAGAGTACTGGGGAGACTACAAACTCTCCAGGCAACGGTTGACAGAATCAACATACTATCTGAGATATGTGGTTACACTCTAATATGAAAATAGCAACGGTATCATGCTCTACTAACTGAATTTGTCTGAAATAATTCATCAGGGATCTGATACTGTATATACTAGTACTATAATTACCCTACTGTTTTCATCATGTTTCTAAAATAACCATAACACTATAAATCTGATATGTAAATATTGTAGTATTTGAATAAAATAACTGTATATTTGACTGAGATAATCTGTAATGTCTGAGTGTTATGATTTTGGAAAACATGACATTCTGCAATTACTGTAAAATACTAGTCTTTAAAATATCTGTAATACTTGTTTGATAAATTTTTGTCTGATAAATATCTATCTATATATGTATTTACTATAAATCATAATATTCTAGAAAACTACATAAATTCTGTATTAGGCAAAATATCTACTCAGGCCACACAAATAATAAAACTCACATTTTGGAAAAACTGAATAATAAACTGATATATATATATATATATATACACACACACACACACACACACACATAATTTCCTAATAAACTTGTTAAAATTCCTAGCATAGCATATCTCCCTTACCTAACTGGCCGGGAGGCTCGCCTCCAGTTTAATCCTCACGCACACGGCGTACTCTCCTCAAAATTCTGAAATAATACCCACATTGTTAGCTTTACCGTGATCCCAAGAGGGGGGGTGAATTGGTATTTTTAAATTTTAAGCTTTAGGTTAATCACTTAATACCAGTATATTCACAACCCTATGATCAATCTAGTGCAAGTAATGTAAATGTATACCAGAACATAGATAAAGCAATTTAATCAAACATACATGCACCAGAAAGCAGCATAGTAAAGGTGACACACATAAATGTTATCGAGGTTCAGCCAATTGCCTACGTCCCCACCTTGGCTAACAAGTACAAGGATTACCACTATAACTTGCTCATTTAAATGGGTGGAGCGGCACCTATACAAAACCAGGTCAAATTATCACAGGGATGACCTCAACCTACACAATCCTTACCGAACTGGATTACCGCCCTCTCAGGCTACGCCTGGAATGCTCAAAATTACAATCAAATGGTACAATCAGAATGCTTTCATGTAAAGCGGATATGTACCCAAATAAGCTCAATCACATACACCATAATATGATTTAATATGTAAGCTCCATGTGATCTTATATTTTAACTCTCAAGTATGTTTACTATCACTGTAATGAGCGTGAGAGAGTATCAACAAACAATCTTTGCATCTCAAGATATTCAAGTGTTCACACAAAGATGCCAATCACACTTCATATATTTTAATCAACAAGTTCTCTCAATATGTATGTATGTATGTATGTATATATATATATATATATATATATATATATATATATATATTTATTTATATTTATATATAAGTATATGAAGCTTTGTATAAGTTTGGTTTGCAAAAAGGTTTAAATCTTTGTATCCAATAAAAGATATAACTCAATGAATGTTTGTCACAAATATTTTTATCACACAAACAAATATCTACTCAAAGATTTATCAAAACAAAGCACACTAGATATTTGAAAGTATTTTGAAAATATTTTGCAACCAAAAACAAATACAATCTTCTTAAGATGTTGCAATGAAAGTGCAATTCTCAAAAGATCAAATAAAGTCTTCTTAGGATGAACTTATTAGAAAAGTTCCCTAAGAATCCTTTTTGGTTTGGCTCTCAAGAAAATCGTGTCAATCAAACAAATCAAGGAGAGCAAACCTTTCCAAGCAAAACACTCAATCGACTTACAGCGTGTTTAGACAATAGTTGCAGGTAAGTATGAGTGGACGGATATTCAAAGTCGCAAGATAAAAAGCTCTGGATAAATTTTCTTAATCGTATATTTTCAATCCGCGTGTAATTTCTCTAAATAATAGGTATATATAGGGATACTGTAAATGATGCTCGCTATGGACACAATTGGAATTATTAGAAAAGAATAATATCGTTTATAGTAATTAATATAGTTAAATATGGAAACTTTTCAAAATAACCTGAGAGCACCGGTCGACTAGAAACATTTTCGGTCGACCCAAGTTCATATGGTTCGGTCAACCAGGCCAAAAATGAACTTTAGAGTCGGTCAACCAGATCAGTATGTCCGAGGTGATTTTTCCAAATTATTGAGATACGGTCGACCAGGGTAAAAATAAACTAAGGTCTCAGTCGATCGAAAAGAAGTGATTTTTCGATTCTCCGAGGTTCGATCGACTAGGACTAGAATGAACTAGATTGGTCGGTAGACCAGACCGTTGGATCCCACACATGGGGATTCGGTCGACCAAGTTGGTGTAGTATAAAAATCTATCGGTCGACTGGGAGGTCAAAATGTGGACTCCCAGGTGGTTTGGTCGACCGGGGTCAAATGAGCTACAAAGGCTCGGTCGACCGGACAGTGGTTAACTTGTTGACCCGGACCGGTTTTGATCGACTAGGAGAAAATGACCTATGTAGGTCGGTCGACCGAAAGTACATAACTTGTACATTTCTGTCATTTTTTAAGTATGCAATCACTCAAATCAAATGATCAATCATATGTATGCATGAGTGAGTGTCCTAGGGTCATTTAAAAGCCTTTTTCAAGACATCGAAAAAATCTGGTGTCGGTCGATTGAAGGGCATTCCCTAAGGTCTTTCTATGGTCATTATGATTTTCAGGAGATATTCGGTTTGAACTTACAAATCAGATCATGCATGTGATGTGTGTGATTGTTACAAGTAAAAGCCCTAGTTACTATTACAAACCCTTTGCATAAATATTAAATACAATACACATAGCACTTGAGTCTTCAACTTCACTTTCTCTTTGTGCCTTATGATCTTCCAATTTGAGTTCCTGCACATTACCTCAAACACCCATTAGATATAATAAGTATTTGTCATTATCAAAATCGGGCGTGACCTATAAGGTCAACACACATGCATATTTCCAGTAAATCAACTATATTACTCCAAACGTACATACTCGTAAATTTCTGAAATATAATTTACTTGGATTTCTATAAACACTCACTAGGGTTCCCAACCCATATTTGTAGGGTCTCGAAACACCTTATTCCTGAAAATATAATACTCAAATTTTACTTCACAAAACTCTAGTATATTCGTAGATAATACTAAATCTAACCTCAAATGAACTGGGTAATACTGAAAATTCTCAAATAATACCCTAGTTTTGGGATGGTGCCCAAGTTGGCTTAACCAACAATCTACTCCAGCAGACTTGAAGAGAATCTTCCTAGGAGTAGAGTGGTGGCTTCCGATCGTCGAACCGACAAAAAACAGAGTCGTAATCGTAGTGAGAAGGAGAGAGGGTCGGTTTTTAAAGAGAGAGAGAGGAAGGGGGAGTTTATGCGTGACTTTTTGCTAAAAAAATCCGATTTTGGCTTACTTATAAACCCGAATTCGTCGACGAGTCCATAAAAGGAGTTCGTCATTGAACACAAACCCCTTGTCGATGAATTTCAAGCTCTGCAAAAACCCCTCTTGGTAACTTGTCATTAACGAGACACGTGTCTACGTCGACGATCCCTAGTAGAATACTCGTCGATGAAATTCTTGCATTCGTCGACGAGACCCTATAAGTCCTTTTTGAAATTTTCATTTCCTTCTTCTTTTATTATTTAATTACTAGAAATTCTCTAGGTCTTTACATTCTCCCCTCCTTATAAAATTTCGTCCTTGAAATCTACTATCTGTATTGATCACCCTCCATTAAGAAAAATAGGCTACCTTTAAGAATACCCAATCCCCCACATCAAATTCTAACTCCCTATGGTGAGTGTCTGTGTAGCTCTTCTGCCGACTCTGAGCTGTATTGATTCTTTCTTTAATTGGTTAGATTTTATCATATGCCTACTACACCATCTTTGGACCCAAAACTTGCCTATTGCCTACTTCATCCTAGAAAAGAGAAGAGCGACACCTCCTACCATAAAGTGTCTCATAAGGTGTCATGGCGATGCTAACCTGATAGTTGTTATTGTAAGCAAAGTCAACCAATGGCATAAAATGGGTCCAGCTACCCCCAAAATCTAGCATGCATGTACGAAGCATATCCTCTAATATCTAGATCATCCTCTCAGTATGACCATCTGTTTGAGGGTGAAAAGCAGTGCTGAATGCTAACTGTGTTCCCATTACCTCCTGAAAGCTTTTCCAAAATCTTGAAGTAAATCGAGGATCTTAGTTTGATACTATAGACACTGGCACACCATGGACATGAACTATTTACTGAACATATATTTCTGCCAGTCTATCCATGGAATAGCTGACTTTAATAGGGATGAAATGAGCTATTTTCGTTAGACGATCAATGATTACCCAAATAGTATTCAACTCTTGTCACATTGGTGGTAGCCCAATAACAAAATCCATAGATATGTGATCCCATTTCCACTCTGGAATAAAGAGTGGCTATAATTGCCCTGCGGGTCTTTGGTGCTCAGCCTTTATCTGCTAGCACGTTAAGCACTACTTTACAAATTCAGCAATATCCCTTTTCATGCCACTCTACTAGAAATACTCTCGCAGATCTTTATACACTTTTGTACTGCCATGATGAACTTTATATAGAGATCTATGAGTCTCCTCTAAAATCGTTCTCCTAATATTATCATCTATAGGCACACATAATCTGGTGCGAAACCTCAAAGCTCTATCATTAGAGATACTGAACTCCTCTCCCTGACCATCCTGTACTCTGGCTATTACCTCTGCTAATTTTGTGTCATCACTATGAGCGGCCTTAATCTTTTCATAATACCCCAAAAATAATCCATAAAATTATATTACATTGATCCAATTATGGTTGAAAAACTTGATTCATTTTATCCATGAAAATGCAAGGTGCATTGGTAGCCCTATTTGATAAACACTAGAAACTTATAGCGACCTTTTTGTGTTCTCAATTCTGTCTTTGGGATGTGAAATTCCCAAATCTTAATTGGTAAAAATTAGATTGCAAATCAATCTAAAAAAAATTTTGGGATTTTACCAATTCATCAAATAATCCACTAATTCCTGAAAGACGATACCAATTCTTAATGTAACATGATTCAACTTCCAATGATTAATGCACAACCTTGAGATCCCATTATGTTTCTTAGTGAGTAACACAGGTGCAACCTATGATGATACACTAGGTCGAACAAATTCTTTGTCGATAAATTCTTCTAATTGCTCCTTAGGTTACCTTAGTTCAATTAATGTCATTCTATATGAAGCAGTTGACATAGGCTCTGTTCCTAGCACTAAACCAATATTAAATTCAATCTCCTCTTGGAGGTAGCCTCGATAAATCATTTGGAAAGAATATCTAAAAATTCATCACCTATGGGTAAAGAAATTTAGGGATTTGTTAACTTGTATATTTCTTTCATTGTTGTTACAACCCTATACATGTGCCCAAATTCTACACTTTCACAAGCTCTCAAGATGCCAAATATGAGAGCTTGTTGGTTGGAAGGAAACCATCAGTCCATTTGGATCTCCAAGTTCTACTTTCTTTTTAAAAACACACAACTAGGTGAATGATCAATAGATCACCACCAATGGTCAGCCTCATCTTTAAATATAGAACTTGTAATGATGACTCATACTCATCAAGGATCACACTTGCTAGGACATCTCATAACAGGGTGTGTAATCATTTGGTTGTCAGATCAGATGTATAAAAGGCACTTCCAAACTCTCATCATAGCTTGTGATTTGTTTGAGTAAAAATTATATGAGCTTCTAACCATTCCCTGTAATTCTAATCATTGAATTCCTTTTCAATGCCAAAATAATGTTACATGCTTACACTTTTTAATTAGGGTAAAATATCATTTTCCTACCAAATTGGTTTCTAAATTTATTTATTTTTTATTTTATTATTTTTTTCTCCCTTCAAATAGTTTTTAAGACTCAACTTCTAACCTATGTTGGCAAACGTTGAATATCAAAATATAGTTGGAAAAATATCCTCAATGAAAAACATGAATTGCAATTATGGCAAGTCTAAGCCCTGGTATACTGACTTCAAGTCAACCATGATCTTGCTCCAGTGACTAAACAAATATGAAATAAACACGTGTCTTGGTTTTTGGTATAAAATACAATACTAATGAAGTTGTTTAGTCATCTATGATCAGTGAACAGACATTATCTGGCAGCATGAATCTTTTGTGAAATGGACCAGGAAGGAAAGGGTGACATTTATTTGTACTAGAGAGTTGCTAATGGTAGAAGAATTAGATTCTGAAGATGGCTTCAAAAGCTACAATCAATTGTAGATCACCACAGAAGATTTCAAATTAAGCTATATACAAATTAAATCCCAACCGAATTGATGCTCAAGCAGTTAAATTGGCATCCCATTGCCAAGTAGGATTCGCACAGAATAAAGTGAAAAGATAAAACTCCAAGTCCTAGCATGTATGGTTTTCCTTCTGGATAGCAGATTGCTAAAGGTCCAAGTATCATTATGATTTTTCTTTTAGGTAAGTTACTAAATACGATTTTGTTAGGTGTTATTTGGTTCACAGAATCCTTCGGAATACTTGGCAATGTGATGCCCATGACATCTTATTCTCATGTTTGTTTCCAGATTATGGTGATAACATCACTTCCTAGGAAATAAAGAATTTCCCCAAAACATAGGAGTCCAATTGTTGCCCACTTAGTATCTTACGTTCCTATGAGCTTGTTAATTTTAGGACTAAATTGCCTCCACTTTTTGGCCGACTTATGGAAATAGGAAAATATGTGGTCGATGCACATTCTCATCGACCCATCTTTCTTTTCCACAAACAATACCGATGCTTCTCAGGGTTACACGCTAGGCCTAATAAACCCTTATCCAATAGTTCTTGCAACTGTTCCTTCAACTCTTTTAGCACTGCCAATGCCATTTTGTATGGCGTTTTAAATATCGGCGTTGTCCCCAAAACTAAATTAATAGTAACCTCTACCTCACGATTAGGAGGTGGTCTTGAAAAATTCTTAGGGAATATATAAGAAAAATCTCTCACTACCGAGATATCTTCTAATCTCAACTCCCATTCTGGTGACCCCCTCGGGGGTGCTTGATTACCTCCTCGGTACTGATGTTGTGGAGGTGGATAGTTCAATGTCGCGCGGCAGTCCCGCACCATATATCCAACCCCACCACACCGATAACAAACAGTTGGTCCTTCCCTGGACTTGCCCTAATGCCTCTGATGACATATGGAACAGATAGAACACTGCGAACTTCCCTAATGGCCTTGAGATCCCGTATTCGGTCACTAGCCCTAGAAATCACCAAGTTACCTCCATGAGCCCTAACTAGTGTTGGTCTGAAACCCCTGAGGCAAGGGTCTCTTCTTCTGGTTTGTGGCTCTTTCATCCTCCTGAATATTGGCCTCAACTACCATGGCCTTGTGCACCAGTGATTAGTACATAATATTGCATATTTATGAACATTTATACGTCATCTTAGTGCACAGAAATAAGTAAATCATCTACGTAACATGCATATAAAACTTATTGTGTGATTTTTGTGATTTGTAGGTAAATTGCAATAAATAATTGATTAGCCTTTGGGTGGAGTATGGAATGGCTGCAAAGACTTTAAGGATTCAAAGTACTAATTTATGAAGTGAGGAAGGATGTTTGGAAGAATTGAATAACATCCAATAGTGCTTTAATTCGGGTCAATTGAAGTAATGTAGCAGTTTTGCGCAGATTTGGTAAATTGATCATAACTTTTGACTCAATTCTCCAATTTATGCAAACTTGGTTGCATTTCAAAGAAGACTTCAAGACCTACAAATTTGCATTTCACGAGAAAGTCCAAATTACAATGTTTAGCCACCAAACTTGAGTTAAAAGAAAGGTGACGAGATTAAACAATAAATTTCAACAACACAAGGAGTGCAACTACCATTTTGGTTGGTGAAGAAGTGCAACTACCATTTTGGTAGGTGAAGGTGTTTGTGTTAGGTTTTGGAGTGGAAGTAGTAGTTTTTCAACCTATAAATAAGAGGCTTGTGTTAGCCTTAGGGGGGAGCTACCTCATTTTTCTTGTATTCTCTCTCTCATTTCCTTGTAAACATTCGGAAGTTTTTAATTTAAGTATTTCTTCTTTTCATTCTAATGGCCAACTAAATTTCAAGTTAGGCTAAGGGTGGAGTCCTACATCCCATTATTGGTAATTCTCATCTCAGTCTTCATGTATTTTATGATTAAGATTGATTAATGTTCAATGATCTTTTTCTAAAAACTTTTGGTTTTGTAAACTTCTTGATTGATTGTAGACAAGTTAAATCTTGCCACAACCAATGCTTTTTGTTCTTACATTCTAAAAGTTTGCTAAAATATTTTCATTTGACATTATTTAACAATTTTTGTCAAACCTGAAATGGCTCCAAGTGATAGATGTATACCTTAGACAATGTTCCTCAACCATCTTTGCCAATCTCCACCACCTCTTCTCTTCTCTTAGCAATTTAAAGGTGGCAAACCGCACCTTCTGCTCCTCTGTGCACTCCCACACACCCAGCAGTTCCTCTATTTCCTGAACCCAATCTTCAGATGTGACCGGGTTTGCTCCTCCTATAGAAACCGATGGATTCATCCAGGTAAACTGCTGAAAAGTATAGCCCCGACCAACCAGTGGTTGATCCTGCTCTCTAGAGTCCCTCGGGTTCTCCTTCCTAGCCTGTCGTGCTATACTTTACAGCACTATCAAAGCATCGACATCAGCCTCACTAGAAGTATCCACGTGATTATCCTCTCCGGCTGCGATGCCATTAGCCCTAGAATCCATCCCGAAGATAGGATAGAAACCAATTTAGAAACTCCTAATTTATCATAATTGAAGCAAGTATGAAATGAACAAACTACTAATTCGTATGAATTCTTAGTTTAAAGATTCATTCCTCTAGTTCTATCACAAAACCGACCAGATATCAGTCTCCAACATAACACTGACTCCACACACATACTCGACCACCCTAACATCCCAACCTAAATTTCCGAGCTCTAGTCTCTCAACCCAGAAACGAAACCATTAATGTATTTACCATGGTTTTTCTAAAATCGTCATTCTAGGAAAAGCACAAAAAACCATCAAGGATCTCCGCCTCCAAGCTTCCAGACCAAAACCCAACCTAAACTACCCATTCCTATCCTTAACTTATCTCAACCTATACTTTGGTAATTTATCAACTGCAAATTCTACAGAACCTAGCGAACCTAAGCTCTGATGCCACCTGTAATGCCCCGAACCGCCATGTGGGGCCCGAGGTGCTACTTTAGTGACGTCTGTGTACCTAATACCATATAATAATATAATTGCAATGGAATTAAATAATATATTCTCCAAACACATTACCAGAGCTCTTATTACTATTATACATAAATGTCTCCAAATATCCATATTACAACTCAAAATACTCAACCAAAAAGGAAACTCAGTCTAAACACATTACATGTATTAACTATACAACAAGCTCGACCCCTCTAGTTAGCTAAACATGATCCCTGGGGTTTCCTGAAATGATAGTTTGTAAAGAAGGGGCGAGGCACAACTCAGTAAAGGAAAGACTAATTTAATGTCATTGTGTGGCTAGCATGTATTTAGTGTACAAAAAATAACCAGTTCACTAAGTAGATAACCCCATTTATGAAATCATTCTTATTTTACACTCACATACACAATTAGCTGAGGATAAGGAAGATTACCTGCCCATACAAATAGCTTCACTTTGCTCTAATACCATTACTGCTATTAGGGCACTCACCCTTTCTCGGTAAGCCCTCGAAGTTATCTTATTAATTATCCATATTCACATAAATTAACAGATGTGCATATAAGACACTCCTTGTGACAAACACGTCATTTACTTCCGCCATGGCATGGGTTGTGCGGCCTGAAGGCTGAACTAAGCCTGGGTGATCAGCCCAAACAAAGTGTTAGCTTTACCGTGATCCCAAGAGGAGGTGTGAATTGCTACTTTTAAAATTTATGCCCTAGGTTATCCTAACAACAGTATATTCACAACCCTATGATCAATCTAGTGCAAGTAAAGTAAAACAATTATAATATGTACCAGAATTTAACAATGCAATTTGATTAACCACACATGCACCAGAAAGCAGTAAAGATGAGTGATACGCAGAAATATTATTGAGGTTTGGCAAATTGCCTACGTCCCCGCCTTGGCTAACAAGCATAAGGATTACCACTATACTTGCTCACTTAAACGGGTGGAGCGGAACCTAAACAAACTAGGTCAATTAGCACAGGGCTGACCTCAACCTTTACAACCAATGCTTACCGGACTGGATTACCGCCCCCTCAGGCCACGCTTGGAAATACAAAAGTATTCTCTCAATCACATGGTACAATGATTATGCTTTCATGTAAAGCAGATATGTACTCAATACACGCAGTTACATACACATCAAAGATATAGATATAGTGTAAGCTCAGTGATGCAAATAGTTGTGCTATCAACACTCAATATGGTATAATCAGTAATATGCTTAAGAGTATTCAATACAAGCAATATCTTGGAATCTAAGCAAAGTACTTTAGTAGCAAATCAATATTCCAAAGATATGAATCGGATAATCAAACTAGTTCAAAAGGATTTTCCTTAATGAAATAAGCACAATTTGAAAATGTTTTGCTTGTTTGAAAAATCTTTGCACAACCAAAATCCAAGCTATTGGACACTTGCAATAATAATGCAAATATCCTAAGTTCACTTAGTTTATCCTAGCACAAGATTTATAATAAAAATATGTGGGATAAACTTAAGCTAAAACTTTCCAAGAAAAATATTACAATCAATTAATCAAATGAGAGTTTCTAGCAATCTTAGCAATCATAAGCACTCTAAAAATGTTTTCACAATCTCAGAATATATCAAGGAATTGAAGATTTGAGAGTATTTGGCCAAAGAATGTATTTTGAAAAGAGAGAATTTTGGCTAATGAAAATTGATAATTATTCTCTAATTTTTGCAAATGACCCTATATTTATAGGCAGGAGTAAAATTATAACCATTTGGGACTTGTTGGGAATTATTAAAAAAGTTTCAAATAGTTGAAACACCATTAACCCAACTTAATCGGTTTTTACTGCAGTTAAATTAATTTTAACCCGCCGAGGTTTGGGTGGCTGAATCATGGTTCAGTCACCCGAACAGACACAATAATAAAACCCATTTAAATTAGTTCGGTAATCCAGATTTAAGTTCGGTGGCCTGAATCAAAGTCAGTAGCATTGCTTCGTAACTTCAGGTGCTCGGTCATATGTTTGGTGGCCCGAACTCGTGTGTTCAGTTGCCCGGGGCTCAATTTGAACTAAATAGTTTGGTCACCCGAGTTGGTGGAATGTCCCTTTCAAAGGGTTCGGGTGCTCGAGGACAGTGTTCACAATATTATTCAGTCACCCGAGAGCCTAAGTCAACCGTTGACTTCTCAACAGTTTGGACGCCCAAAGAGTTTCGAACTCCAGGGGTTTGATCGCCTGAGCTCTCTCAATTTACCTTATAATGTTCAATTTAAACAAAAATTTAACACTCCTATATATATTATATGATATGTGTGTGAGTGTTGGGACCTAGAGTCATGCTATGGTCTTAGAATTCTAGGAAGAGCCCATCCAAGCTCCTCCATCCATAAATTTCCAAAGAAGACCCTCATCCTTTAGAGGACTAATGGCGTTGGAACCAAAAAATAACCAAGAACTTCCACATGAGAGGGATGGAAATGGAGGCCCAATTCATTCTCCCAGGAATGCTCTACCCCAATATGGAGAAGCGAACCCCTTATTCGCTCAAGTTAATCTAGGGGTGACAACAACCAACCCTTTCGCCAAGGTCAAGTTGGGCAACTGCCTTTCTTTGGAAATCAACGCAATATGCAAGACCAAGAAGGAATGGGGGCACAACAATTTCAAAATTTTCAAAACTTTCAAAATGCCCCAAATTATCAAAATGTCCCTATTGTTCCCGTCATTCAACATGCAAGAACATTAGGAGATTATTTCAACCCTCCAAGGTCTAGTGAGCCCTCTTGTATTCATTTACCAATGCAAGCTCGCCACTTTGTGTTGAGACCTGAAATGATTAAGATGGTGCCCACATTTCATGGGATGGATTCAGAGTCCCGTTATTTACATCTGAAGGAATTTGAAGAGGTTTGTTCAACTCTTACTAACCCCGTTGTCCCTGAAGATATGGTTAAACTTAAGCTTTTCCATTTTTCTTTAAAGGATAAAGCTAAGTCATGGTTATATTCCCTTAAACCTCATTCTATTACATCTTAAGAAGAAATGCAAAGAGACTTCTTGAAGAAGTTTTTTCCCACACAAAAAACCATTAATTTGACCAAACAAATTCAAAATTTTTCTGAAAAATCGAATGAAGAATTTCATCAAGTGTGGGAACGGTTCAAGGAGCTTCTACAAACCATTCCACATCATGGTCTAGATACTTGGCAAATTATGAACTCTTTCATGCAAGGACTTTCACCTAAGAATCGCTAGTATATAAACTTGATGTGCAATGGTGAGTTTTTAAACAAATCACCTGAGGATGCATTAGATTACTTTGATGTTTTGGCAGAATGAGCCCAAACTTGGGGCACTCCTCAATCCGTTGGAACATCAAGGCACCCTGGTATTCAAAGTGGAGGAGGGATGTACCAACTTAAAGAAAAGGACGATGTGTTAGTTAAGATTGCAAACCTTACAAGGCAAATGGAGGCTTTGCAAATGAAAAAGGTAAATGAGGTTACCACTGGACCTAGATTGGAAAATATTTGTGCAATTTGTGAGACCCACGAACACTCCACTAGTGAGTGTCCCACCATTCCCTCTCTGAAGGAAGTGATTAGTGGTCAGACAAGTGTAAATTCTTTGAATCAACTCAAAAGGCCCTTCAACAATCCATACTTTGGAACTTACAACAAAGGGTGGTCAAATCACCCTAACTTTAGTTAGAGGAATCAAGAGGTGGCTAATCCTTCATTTCTTGCTCAAAGTTTCAATCACCATGCGCCACCAAATTTTCAAGGGCAAGGAGCCCAATTCCATCAAATTCAAGGTTCTCAAGGGTGTGCTTAAAATCATCCTCAAGCATATGCCCCTCCAGGGCAACAAAATGCTCCACCATACCAACCCCCTCATAAAAGAAGTCTGGAAGATCAATTGCAACAATTCATAGCCCACACGAGTCAATCAATTTCTCAAATCACTCAATCTATTGGGGACATGAAAGCTCAAATTACTAAGTTGAACACTGCTGTTGGGGTACTTCAACAAGAAAAAGGTAAATTTCCTTCCCAACCCCAAGCTAATCCAGTGGATCAACATAGTATTGCGAGTACTAGTGACTCTAAGGTGACTATGGAGCATGCTAAATCCATTACCCCTAGAAGTGGTAAGAAAGTTGAAAGAAAAATTCGACAAAAAGAGATTTCAAAAAGAAATGATGAAGGCTCTTCAAGCAATGTTTTCAAAGAGCCTATTCATGAATCTAAGAGTAATGAGGTGATGCAAGAGCTCCAAGAGATTGAGGGTGAGAAAGTTGTTGCAAAAGATCCAATAGTCATTTCGTACCCACAGAGACTCAAGGCTCCTCAAAAGGGAAGGTGTAATGCTGAAATGCTTGAATTGTTCCAACTTGTGAAGGTGAATACACCTTTGCTTGATTCCATAAAGCAAGTGCTTGCATATGCTAAATTTTTAAAGGTTTTATGCACTGTGAAGCGAAAGCATAATGTGCATAGCAAAGTCCTTTTGGCTGAACAAGTGAGCTCAATCTTGAATGCAACTACACCTCCCAAATACACAGACCCTGGGAGCCCGACCATTTCCATAGTGATAGGGAAATTCAAATTCGAGCATGCCTTGCTTGATTTGGGGGCGAGTGTGAATCTGCTCCCCTACTCTGTGTAAGAACAACTTGGGTTAGGAGAGTTGAAGCCAACAAAGATGACCTTAGAATTGTCAGATAGAAGTATTAGGATCCCTAAAGGAGTCATGGAGGATGTTTTAGTACAAGTGGATCAATTCTTTTACCCTGTTGATTTTGAGGTATTGGATACTCAAGAAGTGGTGACCAAAAATTCCCACATCCCCATTATCCTTGGTAGACCATTCCTTGCTAGGAGCAATGCTAACATCCAATGTAGGAATGGTTTAATGAAAATCTCATTTGGGAACATGACTTCTAAACATAACATTTTTAATGTCATGAAGCAAGTTGGGGATGATGGTGATGTGTTTGAAGCTAATAGCATTGATGTTATTTTGCAAGAAAACTTGGATGCCTTCTCTTGTGATGACCCTCTTGAAGCATGCTTGGTGAATGTTGTAGAGGATGACTGTGTTGAGAACCTCGAAGCGGAGCACTTCCGCTCTCTTCTCAATATAGTTGAGGTCTTTGAAGTTCATGGTTGGACTCCTAAATTTGAGGAGTTAACTTCTTTTGAGACTAAAATTTTACCATCTCATGTCCAACCACCCAAGCCTGAGCTAAAACCATTGCCATCACATTTAAAATATTCTTTTCTGGGTAAGGGAGAGACTTACCATGTGATGATCTCCTCTACCTTAGAGGAAGCCCAAGAGGCCAAATTGTTAGACTTGTTAAGATTCCATAGGAGCGCTATAGGGTGGAGCATAGCTAATATAAAAGGTATTAGTCCCTTGGTTTGCACACATAGGATTTACTTTAAGGAAGATGCCAAACCTTCTCTCTAACCACAGCGTAGATTGAACCCTATTATGACGGAGGTAGTTAGGAAGGAAGTCCTAAAGCTTTTGGATGCGGGTATCATTTACCCCATCGCTGATAGCAAGTGGCTTAGTCCCACTCAAGTGGTACCGAAGAAGTTGAGAGTGACTGTGATTGTCGATGAGAATGATGAGTCAATTCCAACTCGTATTCAAACGGGTTGGCTTGTGTGCATTGATTATAGAAAATTGAACTCTTACACTAGGAAGGATCATTTCCCACTTCTGTTTTTGGACCAGGTCCTAGAGAGAGTGGCTGATCACTCTTTCTACTATTTTTTGGATGGGTATTTTGGTTACAATCAGATCGAGATTGCCTTAGAGGACCAAGAAAAAACTACATTCACTTGTCCTTTTGGCACATTTGCTTACAGAAGAATGCCCTTTGGATTGTGTAATGCACCGGGAACTTTTCAATGGGGCATGATGGGTATCTTCAGTGACATGGTTGAGGAAATTGTGGAAGTCTTCATGGATGACTTCTCTTTATTTGGTGACTCATTTGAGGGATTCCTGGGAAATTTAGGTTGTGTCCTCACTAGATGTGAGGAGAAAAATCTTGTCTTAAATTAGGAAAAATGTCACTTTATGGTGACATAAGGTATTGTGTCGGGCCACATTGTTTCTGCTAAGGGGATAGAAGTAGACAAGTCCAAGGTAGAAATTATTTCAAATTTTCCTACACCAACTTGCATCAAGGACGTGCAGTCCTTTCTTGGACATGCAGGTTTTTATAGAAGGTTTATAAAAGATTTCAGTGCCATTGCACGTCCTTTATGCAACCTTCTTACTAAGGATGTTCCATTCGAGTGGACAAATGCATGTGAAGCGGCATTTTGAAAACTGAAAAAAATGTTAATTTCTCTACCTATAATGCAACCACCAGATTGGAACATGCCTTTTGAACTTATGTGCGATGCAAGTGATTATGCCATTGGAGCGGTGCTAGGGTAGAGGAGAGATAATAAACCTTGTGTGGTGTACTATGCTAGTAGAACTCTTAATGCTGCACAAATGAATTACACCACCACAGAAAAGGAGTTACTAGCAATAGTTTTTGCATTGGACAAGTTTTGGTCATATCTCATTGGTTCACCTATTGTTGTTTTTATAGATCATCCTGCGCTCAAGTATCTGCTCTCTAAGCAGGATGCTAAGCCAAGGCTCATCTGGTGGATCTTGCTCCTTCAAGAATTTGATTTAATTATTAAAGACAAGAAAGGAGTTGAAAATGTTGTGGCTGATCACTTGTCCTGACTGGTATTTGATAACCCTCTACAGCACATCCCTATTAGAGATAGTTTCTTGGATGAACAACTATTCCTTGTGGCGAACCTACCTTGGTACGCCGACATTGTTAACTATCTCATGCCTGGGCAACTTCCATCACATTAGAATGCCCAAGATAGGAAAAAATTTCTGGTTGAGGTCAAACATGTCTTTTATGATGATCCATACTTGTTTAAATATTGTCCAAACCAGATTTTGAGAAGATGTGTGCCAAATGAAGAGACTCAAAGTGTCATCTCGTTCTGTCATAGTGGAGCCTGTGGTGGGCATTTCTCTTCAAGAAAAACCACCGCAAAAATTTTATAAAGTGGTTTTTACTGGCCTACTCTTTTTAAAGACGTTCATGAATTTTGCAAATGGTGTGATAGATGTCAAAGGTTAGGAGGGATCACATATAGAAATATGATGCCCTTAAACCCTATTTTGATTATTGAAAATTTTGATTGTTGGGGCATCGATTTTATGGGTCCTTTCCCCTCATCCTTTGGCTATCTGTACATTCTTTTAGCGGTGGACTATGTATCCAAATGGGTAGAGGCTATTCCAATGAGAACTAACGATCACAAAGTGGTGATCAAGTTTTCAAAAGAAAATGTTTTATCTCGTTTTGGGATTCCTAAAGCAATCATTAGTGATGGTGGCTTACATTTTTGTAATAGATCTTTTGAAACTTTAATGAAAAAATATGGTATCGCCCATAAAGTTTCAACAGCCTATCACCCGCAAACTTAATGGGCAAGCAGAATTGGCTAATAGGGAGATTAAAATTATCCTTGAAAAAATGGTAAACCCGAACCGTAAAGACTGGTCTTTGAGATTGGTTGGTGCGCTTTGGGCATACCGCACTGCTTTCAAAACCATTTTGGGTATGTCTCCTTATAGGCTAGTTTATGGTAAGGCTTGACATTTACCTGTGGAAATGGAACATAGAGCCTACTAGGCCATTAAAACTTTGAATTCCAATCTTGGAATAGTTAGTGACCATTGTTGTTTGCAGTTAAATGAACTTGAAGAATTAAGAAGAGATGCTTATGAGAACTCTAGAATTTATAAAGAGAAGGTAAAGGGTTTTCATGATGAACATATTATGAGGAGACAATTTGAACCTAACCAAAAGGTCTTACTGTACAATTCTAGGCTTCACTTGTTTCCAGGTAAGCTAAGATCCCGTTGGACAGGTCCTTACATAGTAAGGGTGGTTTACCCTCATGGCACTGTGGATATTGAAAATCCCAAAGATGGTAATGTTTTCAAGGTAAATGGGCAACGTCTAAAACCATTTTTGGAAGATTTCCCTTGTGTTAACACTAGAGAGGAATTGGTGGATCCTGTTTACCAGGACTTCCCCTCAACTTAGACTACATTTAGTCTCGTAGTCTTGTATATATTTCACTTTCTTTATTTTATTTTTATGTTCTTGTATCTTTATTTTTTTTTCTTATTTTTCTTTTAATCATTCTTGTTCTCCTGTGTTCTTTTTAACCCCTTTTCGCAGGCTTGCATCATGCCATCACTTTGGACAATAAGGACAATGTACATTTCAAGTTGGGGGGAGAGGTTTACACAAAGTGGTACTTGGTCTATTTTTTCAAAAAAAAAAAAGAAGAAAAAAAAAAAAAAAAAAAGAAAAGAAAAGAAGAAAAGACCCTTGGACCAAATCTCTATCATGCCTCCCCCCTCAAGTTGAAAAGTAGGAGGTCTTGCCCTTTCCTTGCACCATGGCCTTGAGCCGTTTATGTTCTTGCTGGAAATGCTCCCAACTTTCCTCCAGCCCTGCTACCCTAGGCCCAAGATCGTTGGAGAAATTTTCCACCAGCCTCCTCAGCTCATTGACCTCTCGCTTCAGCTCTTTATTTTCTTGTCGCAAGTCTTTTACTTTTTGTAGGTCTTCTCGGAATTTCTGCTGTAGAAAGGCAATCTCATTTTGGAGGCGGTTCACAATAGTGTTTCGATTCTACAGACGTTGGGTCAAATGAGATATCGAAGTGACCACCTGAGCACTCAGAGAAATCGCATGGGAAGCTGCACTTGTATCAGACATTGTGGCCATTACCATTTCAGTTTTCATCACATCACCTTGGAGCTGAGGTGAAAAATAAGATAGACGAGGGATATATCTTAGTAGCTCATTAGGACTGGTCGTCACATTTGGTGCCGCACTCAGATCCGGAATTGGGTTGGATGATGATCCTGCCATATGGATGATTGAGAGTCTTTAAAAGAAGTTAGGAAATTTTGGAGTGCAAGATCAAACTAATGTCTTGAGTGCCTAACCCTTATGCATTCACTTCCATTTATAAGCACCTTTACATCTCATTTTCTAGACTTTTTTTTTTGAAAGGGCAGATAATCTGTCTTCTTATCCTACTATCTGTGTTGGTTGCAGGTAGATCATTCAGGTTTGGAAGGCCAGAGAAAAACCCCATCAAATAAAGGCATTCTTTCCTAGTTTCTCAAATCTGTTGTCAAGATAAGATTACCGGCGTGCGCAGCCCAGACATTTACTTTGATTTTGGTGTTTTATCTATTTTCTAACCCATTAATTAAAAATATGTCGTAGACTCATTCTCAAGGTGATACCTTCTCCTTACTCTCCCTAATCTGTTCTTCGTATTTCATCTATATACATTGAGGGCAATGCATAATTTAAGTTGGGGGGTGTGGAGATATCAGTCATTTAAAAAAAAAAAAATTGTATTTTTGAAAAAGAGTGAGAAAGAGAGAAGACTTTTTGATGAGTGAATTTAAACTCTATTTGATTTCTAGTATGCTCTTATGTGATTCATAGACTTAGTGTAATACTTTGTTTTGAGACATACTTAATCATCAATTTGACATCTCACTCGTGCACATCTACAAGCCATTTGAAACATATTTGAGTTATTAATGCTTGTGAATGAAATCCTTACAAATCGAGTGGAGACTTAAACCTTCTTGTCATATTTGTGCCTATCTTTCAATTGGGGGTAATTTTAATTCAATACATAAATTTTCCACTGTTAGTGACATATATTTAAGCCTTATTATTATTCAATACTGAATTGTGGCAATTTATAGAACATGATCTTAGGCCCTTTTGAAAATTCGAGCCTTAATTCTTCTAACTTTCAATATCATTTGTACCCTGTTTTTGAGCCGTTAGTGTTTTCCCCATTCTTGGCCAGCTTAGGGAAATCTTTTGTGGGTAAATATTATTCAAGGGTTGGCAATGTTGGCAGTGGCTTGTAAACGTTGAAGGAACATAGGACTGGGTAAGAGCTCATTCTAAAAAAAAAACAAAAAAAAAAAAACAAAAAAAACAAAAAAAGAAAGAAAGAAAGAAAGAAAGAAAAAACTCAGGGCATACCCTTTATTATTAGCATGTTGGTGTCATATTTAATGCCCCATTTGTAGCCCTCTCGAGCAATAACTTCTTAAAGATTGTGGTTTACAACCTTGTATGGTGTGTTTTCTTCAATCCCATTTTATGTTTGGGTGTTTAACTATGTGTTTGGATAGGTTAGAATTTGTGATGGTGATGGGTAGTGTCCTAAGCCGCATTGAAAGCCATCACAATTTTTATTCCCTTTTCTTCTTACCCGAATACATTACAACCAATGAAAGTCCTTTTTGATTCTATAAATTGCCGTGTGTTTCAATGTTGAATAATTTTAATGAACCATGTGCCACTAACATGCCACTTTTCAATATTATAATTCATTACTCAGTTTTTGAGACTTGTTTCCATTTGTGCCGTTTTTCTATTCATGTAAATTATACTTGAAATTGCTAGTCAAATACTCTTGTTCACATGAGTTCTTGGGGTGGATGTTTACCCTATTTTCAATGAGAGATTTTATTTTTGAGAGACACCATGGTAAGGTCTTGAAGTCAAAACTCAAAAATAAAATGATCTAAATTCATCTGCATTTGGATAACTTGGATTATTTTCAATGGCTAAATTCACTTACACATTGAGAGTTGGATTGATGTATTTGAGTTTTTCTCTAAAACTTTGTGTTACTTATAAGTAAATTAATTAATTGAGCATTCTATTTATTGGACTAGTTTAAAATTCATAAGTTGATAAAGGAGTTCTTGTTTTAAGTTTTATTTTTTGTTTTAAGGTAGTAGTAGTTTATTTTATTTTATTTTGTTCTTTTATTTTTATTTTTATTTTTACTATAGTCATTGCTATTTTCTTTTGTTAGCATGAATGATGTTTGTGGGTATCATCTCTGCAAGCCCTCACGAGACTTAACTCGTCCACTAGGGGGAACCTAGGGGTTTAAAGGCTTGTTGCATGCGCTAAATGCAATCGTGTTTTCCTACGAAAGTGGCTTTATTTTCCAATTTTATACCTTATTTGAAGTTTTCTTTAAAATTATTGCTACAGACTAGCAATGTGCAAGTTGGGGGGGTGTGATTAGTACATAATATTGCATATTTATGAACATTTATACGTCATCTTAGTGCACAGAAATAAGTAAATCATCTACGTAACATGCATATAAAACTTCAAGCCCCACAAATTTGCATTTCAAGAGAAAGTCCAAATTACAATGTTTAGCCATCCAAACTTGAGTTAGAAGAAAGGTGACGAGATTAAACAATAAATTTCAACAACACAAGGAGTGCAACTACCATTTTGGTTGGTGAAGAAGTGCAACTACCATTTTGGTAGGTGAAGGTATTTGTGCTAGGTTTTGGAGTGGAAGTAGTAGTTTTTCAACCTATAAATAAGAGGCTTGTGTTAGCCTTAGGGGGGAGCTACCTCATTTTTCTTGTATTCTCTCTCTCATTTCCTTGTAAACATTCGGAAGTTTTTAATTTAAGTATTTCTTCTTTTCATTCTAATGGCCAACTAAATTTCAAGTTAGGCTAAGGGTGGAGTCCTACATCCCATTATTGGTAATTCTCATCTCAGTCTTCAAGTATTTTATGATTAAGATTGATTAATGTTCAATGATCTTTTTCTAAAAACTTTTGGTTTTGTAAACTTCTTGATTGATTGTAGACAAGTTAAATCTTGCCACAACCAATGTTTTTTGTTCTTACATTCTAAAAGTTTGCTAAAATATTTTCATTTGACATTATTCAACAATTTTTGTCAAACCTTTGCATTTCAAGCGATATATTTTCCGATCAAGTTCAATAGGTATATTGATGTTGGTTGAGTTATAAAGATGAGATTTGATTACCAATGATGAGATTAGGATGAAATCTAAAGCCTAACCCTTTAATTAAATTGTTATAATCAAGTGACAATTGTATTCATTAAAATCAATCCCCACACCTCTCACTCTGAATTAATTTGTGACGTATGAACTCTTAAACTTACCAATTGAATCCCTATGGAAATGACCTTGGGACTCCAAGATTTACTATGCTTGACAATGGAATTTTCCTACGCTTGGGAATTGGACAATGATGAACAAAATAAAATGACAAGCAACCAGCTCAGAGAAACTCTGAGTCAACAACGCCACCACTTGTGCGTGTATTTCCTACCTCAGACCTCTCTCGAACATCCAAGCTTTCCTCGGCTCATCTAGAACCATATGAGGAATGAAACGAAATAGCTCCACAAACTTGGCCGCATACTGGTGTACAGTCATGGGTCCTTGGGTCAGATATAGGAACTTCTGAGCCTTCGCCTCTCAGGTGGTAGTAGGGAAGTATCTGTCAAAGAAAACCTCCCTGAAACGGCTCCAAGTGATAGATGTGTGCCTTGGATACTGTTCCTCAACCATCTTTGCGAATCTCCACCACCTCTTCTCTTCTCTTAGCAATTTAAAGGTGGCAAACCGCACCTTCTGCTCCTCTGTGCACTCCCACACACCCAGCAGTTCCTCTATTTCATGAACCCAATCTTCAGTTGTGACCGGGTTTGCTCCTTCTATAGAAAAGGATGGATTCATCCAAGTAAACTGTTGAAAAGTATAGCCCCGACCAACCAGTGGTTGATCCTACTCTCTAGAGTCCCTCCGGTTCTCCTTCCTAGCCTATCATGCTATACTTCACAGCACTATCAAAGCATCGACATAAGCCTCACTAGAAGTATCCACGTGATTATAATATTCAAAAATATCATACCATGTATCCTAGATTTGTAAAACCCTTATTGAGTGTTTGGTTTTCAAAATAATATTTGAACTCATAAATAAATAAATATATAACAATTTAATCAATTCATATTTAATAAAATCTCAACTTAACTTAATCCTCTTACTTGATTCCTGAAAAGCCTGATAAAACCCTGATCTATGCCCCTCAGCATTCAAAACCCCTAAAATCTTGAAATTCAAATTTTACCACATTATTCATCACAATCCTCAGAGTAACTTTTCCTAAAACACCCCTAGGTTTTGAATACCCTATATAGCCTATAAAAGCCTAAATTGTTAAACTTACCCGCGATTTAGGGTTGGTGCCCTGAATCTCTAATTTGAAAAACTGTTCCAGCTAGATTGTAGAGAATCTCCCCACGAATCTCCTGACAATTTTCATTCATTAATTGAGCTTAAGATTTAAGAAAAATTGAGGTAAGAGTGAGAATTAGCCTTACCCCAGGAGATATACCTACGTCGCTCCCACGATAAATCTGCTCTAGTAGATATGTTGGTGGCGGAAATAGGAACCCAGTGATATCTTCAGTTTTTCTATTAGCCAAATATTGGTCGAGAAAATGAGGCTTTGAGGAGGAGGATGGAGGAGTGCGAGGGCGTGAGAGAGAGAGTTACGCTCTTTGTAAATCCTAATTTCAGGTTTCCTGAACTTTCAAAAAACCTTTACATATATGTATATAACTTACTTATATTATAATATAATATAATATATTATATAATTTAATTAATAATAATACTAATTAAATTAATTAATTTAATTTTTTTAATAAATTTTAATTTTAATTTTTTAAAATCAGTACACCTTCCAAAAAATAATTATTTTTGGGGCATTACAAGTTTAGTTTCAATAAAGCATTATAATTAAGAACATGTCACAGTGATTTTAAAAACAAATCTAAGTTGAAAGTGTGGGCGAACATGATATGATAGAAATTTAGTTTTTTATGCTCCCCCTATCGATGTGAATTTGAGCTTAGATGCTTCTAAGTGCTTATACATATAAAAAATTACTTTGATTTAATAGGCCAAGCAGTATAAGCAGCCATTTAAAAACTTTTAACATATCTACACTGGATATTAACTGATTTATTTCAAGCATGGCAACCAGTATAGTCTCCCTAGAGCCTTCAAAATGCATCAGAGAATATATATTAAGATATACAATAATGTCCATAACCAGGAACAATCCATATATGTTCATAAATATTTTAGCACCGGATATGATGTTTAGGGTTTTTTGAAGAGCCTTAATATTTAAACTGCTAAAACATGATGCAAATGAGTCTTTTGTGCTCTCTCTCTCTACAACTAGAGCTCAGCTCTCCCTAAGTACATAATCATTGTGTATGGATGAAGTTTAATATTCAATTAGTTTTCACTCATCCTTTCAAAAATATTTTTTAACAATTATTTCAACATAATCATCTTTGTGCATGGTTTTAAGTTGGGAAAATTCCTATCGAAATTTTGGCAGCATGCCATCTGAAAATCGATCATTTTCCCATAAAACCTGTACCTGATAGATGGTTGGTCTCAATAAAATATTTATATAAGGCATGCAACGACCTATAATCCACTACTAGCACGCAATTCACACCCACTGCATTCGCCATGTAGGAGGTATTTTAAACTAAGCATGTGATCAGGTAGCAATTATCAATTAACAAAAAATAATCTATCCATCAAGGAAAATAAATAGTAGAGAATAGTGGATAGATTTGCATTCAGTACAATGTTGTTATTCATTGAGGCATATAAAATATGATCATGAGAGCATTTTAATTTAATAGTCATGAAGGATAAACGCTCCCCCTGTGTTATGCACTCAACTCATTTTAATGTCTTTTTCATTTTCTAGTTCTTTAGCCAAGATATATAAGATTTTCAATGATTTAAGCTTGGCTTTGAATGCATGGGCTTTAATGGACCAAAAAGTCACAATCAATATTCTTTCAATGTACAAAGCCTATAACTGCCTCTTTTCTTATGATCTTCAAAATGTGAGAGGCACAAGTTCAATTAGCATTAAACTTTAAGGTTCGTGCATAGGTTTCTTGAAAATTTAAATTTTTATATATGTTGAAACCTATACCAATCATATTAGCCATTTAACTTAATTCATGAGGATGAAGCTTGTTGACCTAGTTGGTCATATCCCATTTTGATAATGACAAATACACTTAGTACTAATGTTTGCACTAAGGTTTGCATGCAAGTTCACTCTACGCATGAAATTGAAAAGAATGCTATATCATGATGGCGTATGGTGATATTATAGAAGACTGAAGAATATTGTACCTTTTTTGTAATTGTGTTTTTATATCCTTCATTCTCGGATGTAATTAAGTATGGACTGTAACACTATATGGCCCGTAATAATCTGCATCATGCATGGTAGGACAATATGCTCAGAATAACCTTAAATAGACCTTAGGTTCTCACACTTAGTGCACAAAGCCCAATTATACTTCACATGTTATCAAGGGTTAAATTAAAATCAAAGAATGGACCTTAGGTTAAAATCATGAGACTTCGGGCGACCGAACCTGGCAAGTCAAATTGCCTCGGTCGACCAAACTATGGAATGGTAAAAAAGTTGACCTGGATTTGGGCGACCGAACTCAAAATGACTTGAGTGTCCATGGTTGACCGAACCTGTACCTTGTACTTTTGCATCGTCCCCGGGCGCCCGAACTTACAATTCATTTTACCCTCGAGCAACCGAACTTGACAATTCGGTAAACTGAACTATGGTTCAGACAACCAAACCTCAGACAGAATGGAAATTGCCTTTAGTCAGCAGACCGAACCTAAATTCAGGTGCCCGAACTTCAAAAATCACTTTTTCTATTGTGCCTGTTTGGGCGATCGAACCAAGGGACAGGCGCTCGAAACTCTTGGGTTGGCTATTTTTTTACCGCGATTAAGAGGGGTTAAACAGGGCTAATTTTTATAATCGATTTTAAAACAAATTTAATAATACCCTATATATCCCCAACGATCATAATTTTGGCCCTCCTTATATATATGAGTTCATTTGCAAAAATTGAGGCAAATTAGTGTACTTGATTAGCCAAAAATCCTTTATTTTTCAAAGATCATATCTTTAACGTACTAAGCTCATACACTCATTCTTTCATATTCCTTTGAGAAATCCAACTTCCTAAGAATGTTACTGAGTGATTCAAAGTTCTTAAACTCTCCTTGTTGTTGATTACTTTATTATTTTTCATAGAGAGTTTTTGCTAGGATTTTTCCCCCGATTTAAACAATAAATCTTTGTGTGGGAAAATCCTTGTAGCTAGTGAGTCTTTGCATCTTGGTTGCAAGACTCATCAAGCTTGCTTGTTTTGATTTGTAAAATACTTTTTCACAAGCTTACACCTTTCAAATATCTCTTGAGCTATTATTTTGTAAAAAATCTTGTTTGAGATATTTTGGAATATGCTTGTTGAAACACTTTGAAACTTGTGGTGATTGATTTACATTGATTATTTGTTTCAAAGTTTGCTTGGAAATACACTCTAGATCTTAACTGTATATTTACATTAGATTAAGTGTTTAGCACACATTATTAAGCACTGAGCATATTTACTATCATATGTGCTTGCATTATTATCTGGACTGTATTGACCTACTATCTGCTTGTTGAGAATCATATTTCTGTGTACGCAAAATTTATATTGAATATTTGTTGTATTCCAGGCATGGGCCTGAAGAGGGAGACTAGCCTTGTTGAATAGTCCATGATTGGCTTAGACCCGGTTAGGAAAGTTAGGTACACCATCCTAGTAAGCTGTAGTTGTAGGTTGAGGTCAACCACATTAATTGACCTGATTGTATTGGGTGCCGCTCCACCTATGAAGTGGGCTTATAGTGGAATCCTTGTGCGGGTGAGTCAAGGCCAGGACATAGGCACTTTGCCTGAACCTAGATAACATATCGTGTATGCCATTTACATTTACGCAATTTATTTACTGCACGTGTTATGTTTTATTGTGAATGATTAGATTTATAATTGCATAGACAGACCCTAGGTTGAGTAATATTGTTGTTAGACTGGTTGACCTAGGAAAGAACTTTTAAATATCCAATTCACCCCCCTATTGGGATTACACCAAAGCTAACAAGTTGTATCAGATCCTCATTACTTAGACTTAACTGTTAGTTAGTAAAAAGATCATGATGACTCGTGTTGGTGCATCCCCTTCATGTGAGGGAAGGTTAGTTACAAACCCTCAAGTGTTTTGTGGTAAAAATTTTGCTGTATGGGAATTTAGGATGATCATATTTGTTAAAGCCTTAAAATGGAGGTTCTGGAAAGTTTTTGATTAGGGAAATATTGTGCTTGTAAAAATCATTGATTGTGTTGATGTTCCTAAATCTGAATTTGAGCTGAATGATAAGGATAGGAACTTAATGCAAGTAAATTTTGATGTCATGAACACTTTGCTGCATGCTTTAGATTCTAATGTTCTCTATGAGTTTATGGCATGTAACAATGCTAAAAAGATATGGGAGGAACTTGAAAGGAGATTTGGAGCAACTACACAGGAAAAAGGTGATCACTCCTTGTGACTCAAACTCTACAGATCTTGAAGGAGGTAAAGGATGCTTCATAGCTCTAACCGACGATGAGGTAAACTCATATCTTCCTAAATTATTAGATAACCTTAGTAATGATTCATGTGATGGTTTGAATGATGCATGTGATACTGAATCATGTGATAGTTTTGATAGTGAGAGCATGCCTACTTATGAAGAATTGCAAATTGAATATGTTAGAATTCATAAGTCACTTGCTAAAGCTAATAAAAGATATAATGCTTTGAAAAACAAGTTTGAGGCATGTGTGAAATATATGAATCAAAAGTTCTTGTTCAAAGGGAAAATTATTTAAAAATCAAATAGTTAGTAAACAAGAATGAAAAATTAGAAAAAAGAATTGAATGTAGTAAATATCTCAATCTTCAAATGACAATAATAAAGATCTTCTTATTGCATAACTTGAATGTAAATCAAACAACATGACTAAAGAGTTTTGTTGACCTTATAGGTCACGCTCGATTTTGATTATGACAAATACTCATTATATCTAATGGGTATTTGCAGTTATATGCAGGAACTTAAATTGACAAATCATAATGCACAAAGAGAAAGTGAAGTTGAAGACCTAATTTCTATTTGTATTGTATTTCATATTTATTCAAAGGTCTACAATAGTAATTAGGGTCTTTGGTTTGTAATAAGCTCACACACATCACATGCATAATCTAATAGGTAAGCTCAAACCAACCGTACTCTAAAAATGACCTTAGAATGACCGTAGGGTTTTTTACCCTTCGGTTGATCGACACCAGACATTTTTTGATGTCTTCAGAAGGACCCAAAAATGACCCTAGGACACTCACTCTTGCTCATATATGTTAGGCACATTGAATAGGGTGTTTGTGAATCAAAATAGGACCGAAATGTATACTTTGTGCACTTTCGGTCGACCGACCTTAGCAGTTCATTCTATCCCGGTCGACCGAACCCAGGTCCAGGTCAACGATTGACCAAGGCCCCGATCGACTGAACCATTGTAGTTCGAATCCCCTGGTCAACTAAAACATCCTGAGGTCAACAATTTGACCGCCTGGTCGACCGAACCAAATTTGTACTGCGACTACCTGGTCAACCAAGGGTCCTCGGGAAGTCCCAATTGTCTGGTCGACCGAACCATTCAATTCAAAATGGCTTGGTCGACCGAACCTCGGAGAAATGGAAAATTACCCTTTGGACAGGCACTTTCGGTCGACCAAATCTCCAGTTCAAAAGTGTCCTGGTCAACCAAACCATATGAACTTCGGTCGACCGAAAAGGTTCTGGTCGACCGGACCTCTCGGGTTACTGTGAATTTTTACCATGGTTAACATTTTTAAACAGGGTTAAAATATTTAAAATATCATTAAACTTTCCTAATAATTCCTAATAGGTCCCTAACAGTCATAATTCATGGGGTGTCTATATATACCCCTTCATTTGGGAAAATTAGAAACTTGATTAGCATACAAAATCCAAATATTTTCTCTTAAGAAAAACTCTCACTACTGTTCCTAGTCTCTCTTAAACCACTTATACTTACCCTCTTCTATTGCCAAAAGTCTTTGTAAGTTGATTGAGTGATTGTATTGATAGGTTTGCTCTCCTTGTTTGATTGTTTGAATCAATTTTTTTTTAGAGCATTACCTAAGTGTTCTTAGAGGGCTTTTCTCATAAGTCTATCCTAAGAAGACTTTGCTAAGCTTCTGAGTATTACATTCGTATTGCAATATCTTAGGAAGCTTGTATTTGTTTTTGGCTTGCAAAAATATTTTCAAACCTACTCAAATATCTTGTGGAATCTATATTGATATATTTGTGAAAAGATATTTGTGTTTGTTATATTAATCTTTGTGGCAATATTTATTCAAGTATATATCATTTGCTGAATACAAAGATTGCATAACTTTTGCAAAACAAGCATATACACTATATTCGTGATTGACATATTCTGCTATTTGGAATATTTGAAACTTGAGTGATATCTTTGTTTGAGCACCTTGATTGAGAACATATTGAAACACAAATATTGCTTGTTGACACTCTTACGTACGCATTACATTGATAGAAAATACCTTTGAGAGTTGAACTATCTAGACCACACTGAGCTTACATATTAAATCATTTGTGGTGTATGTGATTGAATGCATTTGGGTACAAATTTTCTTTACGTGAAAGAACTTTTATATTGTACCATTTGATTGTAAATCTGAGTGATTTTAGGCGTGGCCTGAGGGGGCGGTAATCTAGCTCGGTAAGGATTGTTGTAAAGGTTGAGGTCAGCCCTGTGCTAATTGACTTGGTTTGTATAGGTGACGCTCCACTCGGTTAAGTGAGTAAGTGATAGTGGTAATCCTTGTGCTTGTTAGCCAAGGCGGGGACGTAGGCAATTGGCCGAACCTCGATAACATTTCTGTGTGTCACTCTTACTTTATTGTTTTTCTGGTGCATGTGTTGTTAATTAAACTGCTTCATTTAATTTTTGATATATTTATATTACTCGCATTATATTGACCATAGGGTTGTGAACATACTACTGTTAGGAGGAATACCTAGGGGTTAAATTTTAAAAATACCAATTCACCCCCCCTCTTGGGATCACAGTAAAGCTAACAAGTTTGTTAAACTACAAGATGTTTGCAAAGGTCTTAAGAACTTCAAAATGCAATATATGGAAAAGAAAGTTGTTAGCCTTACAAGGCTTTCAAGTCTTGTTTTGATGGTAACAAATGAAGGAAAGGTTTAATATGTTGTGTGTTCAAGTAATGATGTTTTTAGGAAATTTAAAAAGACAAAACCAACAAAGTTTCAAAAGATCACCAACAAGCTCAAAGGTGTATGATGTATCATGAAGTGAACAAAAAGGGAAGCTCAAAGACAGTTGAAGATGGAATGAACTCAAAGCTCAAAGATAACCATGAAGTTTTCAAAGAACAAGAATTGTTTATATTTTTTAGGAAAATCTTCATGTAAGTACTTCAAAGGTAAAAATGTCATTGTGAATGACATGAAGCTCATTAAGGGATATACATGGACTTAGAGACTCTATTTTAAAAACCCCGAAAAAATATTTTTCAAAAGTAAGAAAGTAAGGAAGCCAAACATCTTTGAAAAAGAGAGAAGAAAACAGATTTTTTACTATTCAGGTGACTAAGGTTTTATCCTTAGGCGACTGGGGATTTATTGAAACAAATCAGAACATGCAGTGTTGCTTCAGGTGCCTGACCCTGTATCTTCAGGCTCCTGAACCCACTTCAGGCGACTGAGGTTGCACCTCAGGTAATTGAAGTTCGGCAATGGCCAGATTTTTCAAACTTCTTGATTTCAAATTTAATTTTCTTGCACCCTAATCCTTTTAGAAACTTGGGGGGCACTCCAAGTAAACTTGGGCAGCACGAATGAGAGTGTTTCTAAGCCTATAAATACATGGTTTATGAAAATCAAACTCACCAAGAATTGAATAACCTCTCAAAACTCACTCTCTCTCTCTCTCAAAGCCCTCTTGTTATTGAATTGTTGACTGAAATGCAGTGAAATCAATAAGATATTTTTGAGTATATAAAGTCTTCTCTAAAGCATATGATTTAAGTTTTTGATCCTTATCAAGAGAAGTAAAGCGGTGATATTTACATTGAGCTTCTTGCTTCATTCCTTTGATATTTTTGAATTGAAGCATTTTAGTTTTTCAATTGTACTATTCAGCTCTATTTGAAAGCATTCTTTGTACACATCTATTTGATTTGTATCTTGTACATATTGACGTTCAAGGTTATTTGGATCATTGGCTAAGCGTGAGGATATTGCTTAGAGAAGCGAGCTCTAGCCTAATTAAAGGAGTGACCGGACGAGGGTACATCATTTGGAGAAGTGGGCTCTAAGGAGTGTGTAAATGGTGTTGTTCCGCCCGGCAAAGGAACCGATTTTAGTGAATCCCTTGGTGTTTTTCCAAAGGCGAGGACATAGGCTGGGGATAAGCCGAACCTCATAAAAATCCTGATCTCACTCTCTTTTTTCCTTGTTCTTTATTTTTAGCATATATAAATTGTGTGGATTGTTTAATTGGTAATCATATATATTACCTATATTTGGAAATCAAGTAAACTTAAAGTCTAATTTTGATTTAGGTTGCAGAAATCGAAAGGGAGTACGTTGGTTAAACCATATTTAGCGGAAACCATAAGGGAGTACGTTACTTGGTTAACACCTGAAGATAAATTAACTAAGAGTTTATTTGAATTCTGAATTTTGGGAAGAGTGTGAATGTTTTGTTGAAAATCATTTTGAGAAAGCTAATTCATTATCAAAGGGATTGCATTAACAACAATGCTGTAAACAAACAAAAGCTAAAATCTTGTATTTTATATATCTTGGTTTGAATATTGTGTTTGATTGGATAATTGGTTTGGTTGATTGATTGATTACTTGTTTGTTTAAGCAATAGTGTTGTGGATTAAAAAAAAAAAACTAAGTTCTTGTGTGATTGATAAATCAATCAAACAAGTCAAGAATTGAAATAAAAAGAAGTCTTAAAAGGAATTAAGAGAAAATTTTTAAAATCCAATTCACCCCCTCTCTTGGAACTACACCTTGGTTTTCAATTGGTATTAGAGTCAGGCTATAACAAATCTAAAAATAAAACCCCCACATGTTATAATTGCAACAAAGCTGGACATATAAAACCGGAATGTCCACTACTAAAGAAAGAGTCTAAGAAGAAAAACAAAATTGTTGACTTTTTGAGTCTAATCCCTATTTTGATAATGACAAACCACAGTATCCCACTTGTGTAATTGAGTGTGAACAGGTTTATATTTCTGTAAGCACAAGTGATGAATGCAAAATGGAAGTCGTAAAGAGCACTGAGAAGAACACCATTCGGCATATTCCATGGAGCATTGAGGAGCAGAAGACATGAAGACTTTATTTATTTTCTGAGTTGTAATAGTAATTAGAGTTGAATGTGCATGCATCTTACATGATTTAAAATTGAAGCTCTACTTGACCTTAGATTGACCATAGGACCTCCAAATAACATGAAAAACTCTTTTCATAAAATGCCTAACTTATACAAAAGTTTTTAAATGGTTTTAAAGTTAAAAGGAGGCAAAAACTAAATTTTTCAAAGGGGTTGGTCAACCGGCCAATCGACCAAATGTTAGAAATGAACAATTTTCTCACTCAATTAGATCTCATATCAAACCATGTTCAACATGAAAATTGTGGCATTTTCCCATAGCTTGAGTTTTATACCAAAAACGTCCAAATTGGAGTTACACATAAAAAGTTATGGCCAAAACATTGAAATGTGTCCGTAAGAGAAAAACTCCCTTTATGTTTCTTCTGTCTCATTGATGGAAATTTTTCTCAAACCAAACATCATTATCTTAAAATGTTTTCAACATGAAATTTGTGGAATTTTCTCCTATATTTCTATTAATTTCAAGAACATCTAATTTGGAGTTGTATAGAAAAAGTTATGGCCAAAACACTGAATAGTGTCTGTATAGAAAAGTAGAGGCCGGTCGACCGAACCTTCACTACGGTCAACTGAAACTCATTGATTTCAAGCCTTGGTCGACCAAACTTCTCGGGAAAGTGTCCCAACGGCCGAAAAATGGCTAGCTTTTAAAATAAAAATATATTTTTAGGTCCCAACGGCTATATAACGGCCACAAGGGATTTTTGCCTATAAATACAACCCCAAAACACTTGAAAATTGTTGGAGAATCCCTTTGTTAATTTAGTTTATCATTCTTTGATTCTCCCACACTTCTATACCCCATTTGTTCTTTAAATTCTCATTTTTCTCCTACTCTTCTTTTATTTGAAAATCATTTTGGGAGAAAATATTCTTGGGGGTTTTATGTGAAGAGGCTTAAGCATATATCATATACATATATATATTGCTTGATGGCCTTCTGCTTTCATTTGTGATAAAGATTAAAATGTCTCCTATTCTCTTCTTTTGAAAACCATTTTTGGGGAAAATATTTTTGGGGTTATATTTGAAGAGGCTTGAGCATATAATATTATCTATATATATATATATATATTGCTTGAAGGCCTTTCTGCTTTTCATGTTTTTAAAGATTAAATTTCTCCTATAATCTTTTATTTGGAAAAATATTTTTTGGAGAAATTTGTTGTGAATAATGTCTTGAAGGCTTGGGTTAATATTCTTGTTCATATATTTTGCTTGAATGCCTTCTTGAGATTAATTTTACTAAGGTCAATCATTTTGAAGAAAACCCTAATATTCTCTTACCCTTATCTTGACATACATTTGTTGGAGAATTTCTTTAGGTTATACAAGAGGGAGCCTTGAGCGTATATCAATTTAATATATACTTGCTTGAGAGGCTTCTCCTTCTATTTTATAAAGGTCAATCATTTTAGAAAAGAAAATCATTTTCCAAACTCTCAAGTTTTACTTGAAAAATATTTTGAGAGAAAACCCATATTCTACATGAGCTTCATTTCAAAATCATATGAGAATGCATATTAGATTTTAATGTTGTACATCTCTGCTTGTATTTCAAAAGTATATTTTATGTACAAAATGATTTTATTGTACCGATTTGGTTCAGCCCGTTAATTGAACTAAGGAGTCTCAGCCCCGCAAGTGAGACCGGTTCGGTTTAGCCCGGAATTGAACTGGGGAGTCTTAGCCCCGCAAGTGAGACTAGTTTGGCTCAGCCTAGTAATTGAGCTATGGTTTTCCTCGCCCCGTAAGGGGTGGATGTAAAAGGTTTTTGCTTCGCCCGTTTAAGTGAGCAAGTATAGTGGAATCCTTGGGAGTAAGCCAAAGGCGGGGATGTAGGCTGGTTTGGCTAAACCTCGATAACAAATCTGGTGTCTTTCTTTCTATATTATTTAAATTCTTGTACTTTAATTTCAGCATGTGTATGAATGTTTATTTAATGTCGAAATTATTTTCATGCACACATTTAATTCAAATAAGATACTGCACACGTGTATGTTTGCTTTTATTGTTAAACTCGCTTTACATACACGTATACATGTTGAATGGGATATGATGCTATGGTGAATCGGCGAATTGTTTAAATTAGCCAAAAAAATTTTAAAACCCAATTCACCCCCCCTCTTAGGATCACACCAATTCCAACAAAAAAGGTTATTAAAACCACTACTTAGGACAACATGAGTACAAGTAGTTCAGAATATGAATCAAGTGACCAAGAGGTTGTCTATACTTTTTTTATGGCATGGGATGATGAGAAAGACTCCTCATCCAAATCCTTAAATAATTCTTGTAGTGATTTATTCAAATGAATCCAATGATGAGTGTATGTCATCTTATGATGAATTACAAAAAGATTTATTCAAAGTACATAAGATGCTAATCAAAGTAACTAAACAAAACACATCATTGAAAAACAAGAACGATGGAATAATGAAGGAGCTAGAATCAATTAAGATTGCTGAAAATGATAAAGATTCAAAACTTAAGAAAATAGAAAATAAGTATGAAGCTGGAATAAAAGAATTATAAGCTAAAAATCTTGCTGAAAAAGAAAAATACTTGAAAATCAAGAAATTAGAAAGTAAGAATGAAAAGATGATAGAAAACCTTCGATCCCTATTCTCTATGGAATATGAGGAAGACATATATATTTATGAATTAGAGGATAAAATAAGAAAACTATCTCAAGAATTAGAGAAATCACTAAGGAAGGTTGATAACAAGAAAAATTTTGAGATAAATGATCTCAAAAATCAAATTAAAGATAAAGAAAAGATCATTTACAACTTCACAAAAGGAAAAGAAAACCTTGACAAAATGATAGGTTCACAAAGGATGACCTTAAACAAAGAAAATATTGGATTTAATAGAGTTGAAAATAAAAAGAAAAAGAATCTTTACATGGGTTATTTTTCGAAAGCATCCAAAGATTATGCTAGCACATCTTCTAATGCCTACACTAGCACCATATGCTATCAATGTAAGAAAAAAAGGGACATATAAAGTTTGAATGTCCATTTAAAAGAAAGGGTGTGAAGACTAAACAAATATGGAGAGTAAAAGAAACATCCCTTGATAAATCATCCGAACGCAAGAAAATATGGGTAACAAAAATGAAATACTAACTTCAATTAATATTAAATATTATGGAATATCATACAAATATAAAACAGAAAGTAGTAGGATACATGAAGGTTGGATGTTCAAATGAAAAAAGAAAAGAAAATTTGAGCTTATTACATAAGTTTTTACTAAAAGAAAGGTGTAAAAGAGAAACTTGAACCACTATACAATAAGGGAAGTAAGTTAGAAAGGTTTCAAAACAAGAACATAAGGAAATTTCAGAAATTAAAGAGCTTTGGCTGACTGAATTGATAAATTCAGGCAACTACATATACTACAGGTGCCTGAGCTCTAAATTTCAGGTGACCAAATAGCTACTGCCTATTGAATTTCATTCCAGAAAATCCTCAGGCAACTAAACTTATTCTTCAGATGCCTGAAGTCGCGAATTCCTTATATATTAAACGCGCGAAACCCTATTCTTTTCTAAACTTCAGGCTCCTGAACTGTATCCCATTACTCACCTAAAGTTTCAACACCAGATTCTCTTCAATCTCTTGCTTTAAAACCTTTGAATCAAAGTCTCTTAGCACGATCATACCTATTCTAGGGTTTGAAAGAAGGCACTAGTTTGCTTGAAAAGCTTCACGATGCCTGGAACAAAACAAATGACACATTGTGGTTTGTCTTCAGGAAGAGATGATACCAACATTGAGTAATGGTTGGCAACTCCTCATTCAAAGCATGTATATCGAATCGTCTTCAGTCTATAGATCCTATATTCGGTAAGGTTCTTGATCTTCAATTCTTCAACACTGAGTTTTCTGAAATCCTAGCATTATTCCACAACATAAGATGGAAAATTTTCATTGTATATCAAGCTAAAGGACTTTTTCCAAACCTTTTCATGATATTCTATGCTAATCTGGTTCAAGGGGAGAATATCTTATCAACTGAAGTCAAGGGCAAGAAAATAGCTCGCACTCCTCAAATGTTAGCTCCCATTCTCCACATTACTCTAGGAGAGTTTGAATGCCCTACATTTGCCTAATCTTGGATACGTCAACAAGATTTTACACCGGAAGAATTTTTACCGTTAATCATGGAGAATGAACCTACCTATTTTGGACATGCACCATTATATAAGCAACTCAACTTGAAAGCACAGATCCTTCAAAAGATCATCACCAATAACATTCTACAACAAGCTGGATCATATGACCATCTCTCATATATAGACTACTTTGTATTATGGTGTTTGTTAAAGGGGAAGAAACTTGATTTGGCTAGCCTTATTATGAAATGGATGTGGGCTAAGATGGATGCAACACGAGTCACTCTTCCATACAGGGGAGCTCTTAATATGATTTTTTTTGAATTAGAACATCATTACTTCATCATATTTATTTCATCAAAAGGACTAGGTATGACCTCTTTACCTCCACGACCCTCAAACAGATGGGATATGAAAAACGTAATCAAGAGTAGTTCTTAAAAGGAGGTAGACAACGAAGAGCGGCAACTGCACCTTCTCCTCCACCTCAGGCTCAGTCACAAGGATTCGCAACTAAAGCTCCTTCTTGGTTCATACCATTCTATAATAAATTCGCATTCTTCAGCCGTGATATACGTGATGGTCTTAAGTCTCTATAGGATAACTACTTTTCCTTATATCAGCGTCTTATGCACATTGAGCATATATGAGGTAGTTCTTCTCATGGTGATCCTATGGACACTAGCTCCATACCCCGTAGCGATGACTCATTGGCAAAAGCATCTAAAGAAGATAAAGAAGCAGATGAAGAAGAAGAAGCGGATGCTAGTAATGAAGAATCTGAAGATGATGGTGATGATGAGAATGAAGATGAAGAAGAAGAGAAAGAAGATGATGCAAGTGATGCCTCTAATGGTGCTGACGATGAAGGACATGATGATTAAGTTTCTTAGCTTTTAAGATGTAAACTTAAACACAACTCTTTTTGTGATGCATTGTATTGTTGTAGGTCACATCTTAGTGATGTGTTTTGGTTTGTACTAATTATGACTCTTTTACCTTGATGCATATCTATATGGTTCTTTGCTCTTTGTATTACAATTTTGTTTCCCTTTTTGCATGATGTCAAAGGGGGAGAGATGGTTTAGAGAGCAAAAATATATGAATGGTTTAGAGAAATGGAAAATGCTGAGCTGAATGTTGAAAATGCAATAATACTATGAATGTTGACTATATGAAATATATAAGTTATGAATGTTGACTATATGCAGTATATAAGCTATGCAAATGCTTTGATAAATATATTGATAAATATACAATATTATAATATGTTATGAGGATTTGTTGACTTTTGGACTACTTTATAAAAACATTACTTGAATCTATGCTTACGTAAGGGGGAACGTTTTAAAAGTTTTTTCTCAATTTTTGCTCCTTATTTGTCATCATAAAAAAGGGGGAGATTATTAGCCTAACAAGGCTTTCAAATCTTGTTTTGATGGTAACAAATGAAGGAAAGGTTTAATGTGCTGTGTGTTCAAGTAATGATGTTTTCAGGACACTTAAAAAGACAAAACCAACAAAGCTTCAAAAGATCACCAACAAGCTCAAAGGTGTATGATGTATCATGAAGTGATAAAAAATGGAAGCTCAAAGATAGTTGCATATGGAATGAACTCAAAGCCCAAAGATAACCATGAAGTTTTCAAAGAACAAGAAGTGTTTATATTTTTTAGGAAATCTTCATGTAAGTACTTCAAAGGTAAAAATGTCATTGTGAATGAAATGAAGCTCATTAGGGGATATAAATGGACTTAGAGACTCTATTTTAAAAACCCCAGAAAAATACTTTTCAAAAGTAAGAAAGCAAGGAAGCCAAACATCTTTGAAAAAGAGAGAAGAAAACATATTTTTTACTGTTCAAGCGACTGAGGTTTTATCCTCAGACGACTAGGGATTTATTGAAACAAATCAGAACAGGCAGTGTTGCTTCAAGCACCTGACCCTGTATCTTTAGGCTCCTGAACCCACTTCAGGCGACTGAGGTTGCACCTCAGGCAACCAAAGTTTGGCAACAACCATATTTTTCAAACTTCTTGATTTCAAATTTAATTTTCTTGTGCTATAATCTTTTTAGAAACTTGGGGGCACTCCAAGTAAACTTGGGCAGTACAAATGAGAGTGTTTCTAAGCCTATAAATACATGGTTTATGAAAATCAAACTCACCAAGAATTGAATAACCTCTCAAAGCTCACTCACTCTCTCTCTCTCTCTCTCAAAGCCCTCTTGCTATTAAATTGCTGATTGAATTGCTGCAAAATCACTAAGATATTTTTGAGTATATCAAGTCTTCTCTGAAGCATATGATTTGAGTTCTTTATCCTTATCAAGAGAAGTAAACCGGTGATATTTACATTGAGCTTCTTGCTTCATTCCTTTGATATTTTTGAATTGTAGTATATTAGTTTTTCAATTGTACTAATCAGTCCTATTTGAGAGCATTCTTTGTACACATCTATTTGATTTGTATCTTGTAGATATTGATGGTTCAAGGTTATTGGATCGTTGGCTAAGCGTGGGGATATCGCTTAGAGAGGCGGGCTCTAGCCTAATTAAAGGAGTGATCGGATGAAGGTACATTGTTTGGAGAGGCGAGCTCTAGCTTACTGAAGGAGTGTGTAAACGGTGTTGTTCCACCTAGAAAAGGAGCTGATTTTAGTGAATCCTTTGGTGGTTTTCCAAAGGAGAGGATGTAGGCTGGGGATAAGCCGAACCTCGTAAAAATCTTGATCTCACTCTCTCTTTCCCTTTCTCTTGATTTTCAGCACATATAAATTGCGTGGATGGTTTAATTAGTAATCATATATACTACATATGTTTGAAAATCAAGTAAACTTAAAGTCTAATTTTGATTTGGGTTGCAGAAACCGAAAGGGAGTACGTTGGTTAGACCATATTTTTCGGAAACCATAAGGGAGTACGTTACTTTATTAACACCCAAAGATAAATTAACTAAGAGTTTATTTGAATTTTGAATTTTGAGAAGAGTGTGAATGTTTTGTTGAAAATCATTTTGAGAAAGTTAATTCTTAATCAAAGGGATTGCATTAACAACAGAGCTACAAACAAACAAAAGCTGAAATCTTGTATTTTATATATCTTGGTTTCAATATTGTGTTTGATTGGATAATTGGTTTGGTTGATTGATTGATTACTTGTTTGTTTAAGCAATAGTGTCGTGGATTAAGGAAAAACTAAGTTCTTGTGTGATTGATAAATTGAACAAACAAGTCAAGAATTGAAATAAAAAGAAGTCTTAAAAGGAATTAAGAGAAAATTTTTAAAATCCAATCCACCCCCCTCTTGGAACTACACCTTGGTTTTCAAAAGTAGAAGACCAAGTTAAGATCATCTACACCTTTACTAGAGGAAAGGACAACTTTAATAAGTTGTTAGGCTCACAGAAAATGACTTTAGACAAGGAAGGTATTGGATATAATGGAGTTAGAAATAGAAAGAAGAAAAATATGTACATAGGGTACTTTCTGAGAGAGTCTGATCATTATGCTAGTACCTCCTCCGGTCCTTATACCCATACCTATTGTGATTTATGTAAAAAGAAGGGACACACCAAGTTTGATTGTCTACTTAAACGGAAAGGGGTCAAAATGAAACAAGTATGGAGAGTGAAAGAAAAACTCAGATCTATCTCTCCTTGACCTAATCCATCTCTCTTCGTCCCTAAAAATGTTCCAAGTGTCAATAGATTAGAATAGAGGGACTTCATAATCTTTAGGTCTTGTATCTGAATCATAGGAGGTCATTTTATATGAGAAAAGTTCAAAAAAGAGAAAAGTTTGACTAGGTTCGGTCGGCTGAACTTTTTCAGCTAAAACCATTCAGGCGACCGAACTTGAAGTTTGATCGGCATGTTAACCACATTCGGGCAGCTGATCGTTTCAATTCAAAACATGTTCAAGCCACCGAACATGGTTCGGGTAACCAAACTGATATTTGGGCAACCGAATCCTGATTTAGCCAACCAAACCGAAATGAACTATTTTGGTTCGGGCTATTGAGTGTTGGAACACAAAAATACTATTGAAATTCAACCGACCAACCCTGTGTTTAGTCAACCAAATAGATTCAGAGCCTTGAGAAATTATTATGGTTCAGGCGACCGAAGGCTTGTTTAGGCAACCAAACCGCTGTCTATATATATTTTTACCCGTGTGAACAGCCACATTTTTTCTTCGTTCTTAAGAGCTTCTTTGAAATTTCTCTCTTCTAGCCTTTCCATTTTCATTCCTAACCCAGTATTTATTAGAAAAACCCTCTCCTAATCATGTCTAGAGATCAAAGGCGCACGAAGTCAAGCATTACTCTTGAGCAATGGTTCCATACGCCTGAAAGAAGGATTAAGTATGAGAAGGTCTTCCGGCTCAAGGAGCCCATACTAGGTAAGGTTCTGGACATTCAGTTTATGTAGACCTACTTCAATAATGTGTTAGAAATGTTTAAATATCAGAGGTGGTATGATTTTATAAGCTTCCAACCCAGGGGAATCTACCCCATCCTTGTCAGGCTATTCTATGCCAATATTGGGCAAGAAGACCAGAGATGCTACTTTCGGGTGTTTGAGACGAACATTCGGTTTGATGATGCATATCTGGATAAGACGTTTAATATCAAGAGAGGTGATTTTTATTGTCTTGACTCCACCTCAACCTGGATCAATGAGCAAGATTTCACAGTGAGTACCTTCGTGAATTTGGTTATGTCTCATCCCGTTGTTGATCTCAGTCACACACCCATTTATAGGTCATTGACTCTGGAGGTGAAAGTGGTACACCACCTGATATCTTATAATTTTTTACCGAAGTTTGGGTCTAAGGATCATGTCTCGTACCTAGACTGCTTTGTGATTTGGTATTTGTTCACGAGGAAGAAGCTGGACCTCTTTAGACTGATCATAAGATGGATGTTTGTGAAGACAGTAGGGAAGAGGATTATACTACCATACGGAACCATCCTATCTAGGATGTTTGTGAGAGAGAGATTCATGAGGACTCCGTATGCAGTTCTAAAGAAGATTGAGAGCACATACACCTTCTCCTCCACTACCCTGAAGTTGATGGGGTATGAGCTCGCTAATAATATGTGGTTGTCTACCATAAATGAGAGAGGTCCAGGGCCTCAAAAGGTTCTATGGGAGTAGCCCCACGTGCCATCGAATGCCAAGATCATGGCTGCCATTACTGGTCTCACTGCATCTATTGATGAGCTTAAGACCTCCATCCAGGGTGAGATCAGGGAGCAGGCTTCCTCCTCCCAGGCCAGGCATGATGTGTTCTATGTTAAGTTCACAGAGTTCTAATCTGATGTGAGGGCGAACTTCCACATACTCGATGAGTGCCTGAGGGAGATGAATGATGAGGACATTGGTGAGGATCAGATGGAGGTGAGCAGTGATGAGGATGACGAGCATGATGATGGGGAGACATAAAGGTGGGCCTTTGAGATCAGCCGCTCTTTTATTTTATCTATCCTATCCTTTACATACATATATTTACATTTGGGGTCTAAAATAACTTAACAGCTTTTTATTTTGCTTTTCAGCTATACACTCTCACCACACACACACATAGATGCTATTATGTGTTAATTGTCTTTTGCTTATACTTATATATATATATATATATATATATATATATATATATATATTTGATGGTTTAATGGTTTGCATGTATTTTTATATATATGTATATATGTTTGCCTGATTTATGCCTCCTGAATGGCGGATGTAGTTGATGTGTATTGCCTGCTAGTAGAATTGTTAGGTTCTCGCATGCTCAAAATTGGATAATATACTGTTTGCGTGAATCCTTTTATACAGGTTCATATAGGAAATGTCTTGTTTACAGATGGCATCTTGCTAGATTTTTGTTTGACGTTTTCCTTAAATATTCAAATGTTTTCTAAAATGGATGTGCATGCTAAATTTGCTTTTGGATTCTAAAATTCCTTGCACTTGGCTCAATTTAAATTGAATCATCTGAAGCTTGTGCATATATTTAAATGCTTTGTAACTGGCTGGTGTTTATGGGAAAATTTGTATTTTTAAACGAAGTGCTACAAATTTTTTTCCAAATTCACTGCACACACATCCTACGGTCTTATAAAACTGAACATTTTCAACTTAGGTTGTGATTTTAGAACATCATCTCTTTGTGCACCATGAATATTTTTTTACGATCTGTTCTAGTTTTCTTCAACAACTTTGCTGGACTTAAATTCAACATCTTGTGGCAAATTGTATCCCCAAAACAATAATTGGTATCAAATTTATAAAGGGGGATTTCTTTTGAAGTTAAAATTACAAGAAATGAACTTAAATGAAAATCTTTTGTCATGATATGTGCTTATGAATGTTTAAAACACTTGTGTCTTTTACTCAAGTTATAAAATTAAAGAGAATACACAATCTAAGGGGGAGCCACTTCACTTGGAAATATATGGCTCTAAAATGTTTAATGTATCTCACTTCATGTGTCACTAAAATTTATATCTTGTGGGAATACATAAATCTCTAACAATTGGTATCAAACAATTGGTATCCTTCAGTCATTTTGTGCTGCATGATCATGTTATCTCTTTGACTTGATGATTTAAGTGGTTCAATACTGAACTTTTTAAGTTGTTGGATGTAAATTGTTGAACATTATTTTACTGAACTCAAACAGGTCACCTAGGTACAGATTTATTTTGGAAAATGCTCTGTTTTCAAACGACATGCTGTCGAATTTTTTTCAAAAATATTCCCAAATTATTTCTTGTATCTAAATGACTGTTACTCATTGTTTGCCCAAATTATTTATAATTCTTTATTCTTAGCCATTTTTTGTTGTTGCCAAAAGGGGGAGAAGAGGCAAAATTGCGTACGTTAGGTACATTAGTTAATTTAATTGAGCTTCAATTCTCTTTATGCATATAGTCAGGGGAAGTCTTTCTAGGTTGTACCCACTTTTGAATAGAGTATTTCTCATTATCAAAAAGGGGGAGATTGTTGACCTAGTTGGTCATATCTCGTTTGATAATGACAAATACACTTATTAATGATGTTTGTACTAAGGCTTGCATGTAGGTTCACTCTATGCATGGAATTGAAGAGAATGCAATATTATGATGGCGTATGGTGATATTATAAAAGACTGAAGAATATTGTACCTTATTTGTAATTGTGTTTTTATATTCTTTATTCTGGGTTGTAATTAATTAAACACTATATGACCTGTAATAATCTTCATCATGCATGGTAGGACAATATGCTCAGAATGACCTTAGATAGACCTTAGGTTCTCACACTTAGTGCAAAAAGCCCTATTATACTTCACATGTTATTAGGGGTTAAATTAACATCAAAGAATGGACCATAGGTTAAAATTATAAGGCTTCAGGTGACCGAACCTGGCAGGTGAAATTGCCTCGATCGACCAAACCGTGGACTGGTAAAAAAGTTGATTTGGATTCAGGCAACCGAACTCAAAATGACTTGAGTGTCCATGGTCGACTGAACCTGTACCTTGTACTTTTCCATCGTCCCGGGGTGCCCAAACTTACAGTTCATTTTACCCTCAGGTGATCGAACTTGACAATTCAGTAAGCTGAACTATGGTTCAGATGACCAAACCTCGGACATAATGGAAATCACCTTTGGTCAACAGACCAAACCTAAATTTAGGCACCCAAACTTCAAAAATCACTTTTTCTATTATGTCTGTTTGGGTGACCAAACCAAGGGACAGGCACTCGAAACTCTCGGGTTGGCTATTTTTTTACCACGATTAAGAGGGGTTAAACAGGGTTAATTTTTCTAATCAGTTTTAAAACAAATTTAATAGTACCCTATGTATCCCCAATGGTCATAATTTTAGCCCTCTCTATATATATGGTTTCATTTGCAAAAATTAAGACAGATTAGCATACTTGATTAGCCAAAAATCCTTTATTTTTCAAAGATCATATCTTTCACATACTAAGCCCATACACTCACTCTTTTATATTCCTTTGAGAAATCCAACTTTCTAAGAGTGTTATTGAGTGATTCAAAGTGTTTAAACTCTCCTTGTTGTTGATTGCTTTATTATTTTTCGTAGAGAGTTTTGGCTAGGATTTTTCCTTCGATTTAATCAATAGATCTTTGTGTGGGAAAATCCTTGTAGCTAGTGAGTCTTTGCATCTTGGTTGCAAGACTCATAAAGCTTGTGTGTTTTGATTTGCAAAATACTTTTTCACAAGCTTACACCTTTCAAATTTCTCTTGAGCTATTATTTTGTGAAAAATCTTATTTGAGATATTTTGGACTCTACTTGTTGAAACACTTTGAAACTTGTGGTTATTGATTTACATTGATTATTTGTTTCAAAGTTTGCCGGGAAATACACTCTAGATCTTGACTGTATATATTTACATTAGATTGAGTGTGTAGCACACATTATTAAGAACTGAGCATAGTTACTATCATCTGTGCTTACATTGTTATCTGGACTGCTTTGTGATACATATCTACTCGTTGAGAGGCATATTTCCATGTATGCAAAATTTATATTGAATATTTGTTGTATTCTAGGCGTGGGATTGAAGAAGGAGACTAGCCCTGTCGAATAGTCCCAGATTGGCTTAAACTCGGTTTGGAAAGTTAGGTGCACCATCTTGGTAGGGTATAGTTGTACGTTGAGGTCAGTTCCGTTAATTGACCTGATTGTATTAGGTGTCGCTCCACCCATGAAGTGAGCTTATAGAGGAATCCTTGTGCTGGTGAGCCAAGGCGGGGACGTAGGCACTTTGGCCGAACCTCAATAACATATCGTGTGTGCAATTTATATTTCCGCAATTTATTTACCATACGTGTATGTTTTATTGTAAATAATTGGATTTAAAATTGCATAGACAGACCCTAGGTTGAGTAATACTGTTGTTTGACTGGTTAACCTAGGAAAGAACTTTTAAATATCCAATTCACCGCCCCTCTTGGGATTACACCAAAACTAACAAAGCTCTAAATGATTTAATATAAAGTTTGAGAGCAAGTGAAAGGAGTTTGAATGAATACTCTTAAAGATTAAATTTCCTTTAAGTTCAGAAAAGCATTCATGAAGAAGCAGGACATCATTTGGAATGTTTTCGTGCTAGCGAATATGTCCTAACTATTTTGGCAAAGAACATTTATGAGTATATGAATTTTCTTGACCAATGCTTTTCAGAGAATGGAAAGTATCATATAGACATGATCATAATTATGAGCAAGGATACAATACAATGAAGGAAGAATCTTTACCAGATATGACTGTTGTATGGCAAAGAATTCCTATGATGGAGAAGGTGAACCAATGATTAGAGTATTTTTGCATTTGAAATGCAAAGCGAATATTTTGATTTAATGATTAAACTCGAATCCTCTAGTGGATGCCTCTAATTTTGTTATGAAGGATAACTTCTTAATAAGTACTTAGTGGAATGGACATTTATTTTCATCAGTGCTTATACCTAGAGTGATGACTGAATTTTGATTAATGAGATTAGGGTTAAGGATATATAGAATAGGATGGATCCCTAAACCTCCAATGTTTTCATATTTTCTTGAATTTCTAATGATCTTAGTATTCATATCTACTAAGAATTTTCATTTTAAGCATTAACAACTTCCTAATCCAACAATCATCACTACCTTTAAACCTAGGAACTAAGGAAGAATTAAATATTTAAGTAATATTAATTTAAATCCATTTTTCCTTAGGTCCTATGAGGTTTGCTTTAATGAGTATCCATTTCATTTATTTTTCTAAGCCTCTGGCACTTCTGAGTAAACAATTAAACCATACATGCCACATAGTTTTGCAAAATAAGCAAGTTTTGAATATACATAAAAGATTATGCTTATTTATTATGTTTTGCTCAATAAGACATGGCAATAAGATTTGTAAGATAAACCATTTTGAAAAGATTTATTTATTTTAGCTCCTAAGGTTTTATTTGAACTATACTTCTTATTTTTTGATTTGAAAATCATTTCAGATTAATTTTCAAATTTTCTTTCTAAGAAGACGATTTTCAACACTTTCACAATCTTCTTCTTCTCTAAGGTGGCATGATGTTTTCTTAGATCTTTTAATTGTTTTTTCAACCTTCTATTTTCATTTTTCAAAAATATTTTCCATTTAAACACCCTAGGTAGAAGCCTATTCATTTTCAATAAAGTGCATTCTAGTTCCTTGTTAAAGGGCATGCCAATATCATTAGATTTATTGCATGATTCAGTATAAGAATCATCACATGCTTCATTACACAAATAAGTAAATAAGGTAGGGTAAGATTCATATACCTCATCGTCTACTAATGCAACATGTTCATGATTAGCCACTCTGTGATCATTTAGGCTTAGAGCATTTGGAGTGGCAATCTCCTTTTCCTAGGTCTCTCCATATCTTTTTTCCAGCTCAACCCAAATCTCCTGTGCACTTCTACATGCCATAATCTCATGAAAAATAATAGTCTCTAAAGCATAGTATAATAAATCCATGGTATATGAATTCACATGCATTAACCTAATATCATTTTCATCCAGAGGCATACGAATTCCATTAATGATCACACGCCAGGCCATCCAATTCATTGATTTTATAAATATGCTCATTCTAATTTTCCAGGTGATGTAATCAATACCACAAAATATAGGAGGCCTAGAAGGTGATTGTCCCTCTCCGAATGGGGATACACCAATGTGAGCCATCTCGATCTTTAGCAAAAACGTTTAAGTCAATGTCACGAGACTCTGATACCAATTGTTTGAATTGGTGTATTCCCAAGAGGGAGGGGGGGTGAATTGGTATTTTAAAAATTTATCTCTAAGGTTAAACCATCCAACAACAGTATATACACAATATAGGGTCTGCCTATGCAATACCAAATGCGTAGATAAATATAACATGCGGAAATTTAAATCATGCACTATTCGCCGACTTATTGAAAAATAACATATATGTGCAGTAATTAAATCACGAAAACATAAAGTGCACACACGATATGTTATCGGGGTTCGGCCAACTGTGCCTACGTCCTCGCCTCAGCTTGCAAGCCTGAAGATTATCACTGTTGCTCACTTAACGAGTGGAGCAACACCGATTACAATCAGGTCAAATTTTTAGGGCTGACCTCAACCATTACAAACTCTCCTTGCAGGGTGGAGAAGGCCCTAGGTCAAATTCACAGGGCTGACCCCAACCTGATCCTTGCAGGCTAGATCAAACCCCTTCATGCCACGCCTGGAATACAACAATGAAATACAAATTTGTGTACAATTCAAATTTCTTCTATCACAAGTAGATTATGTACCGATACGAACATGCCATAATCATTGCACATCAATATGATAAGAACTATAAGCTCAATGCTAATGAAGTGTAATTACATTCAATCTAATGTCAATAGTCAATAGTCAATCATGCACAAGAGTGTATTCTCAAACAATCTCAATCTTACGTAAGGTTTCAAAGATATCCAAATAGTGTAGTTAAAATATCTTAATAATGATTTTCTCAAAAAATCTAGCGCAAGAGATATTTGTAATATAAGCTTGTCAAAATAGTTTTTTGCAAGAACACAATACAAGACAAGCTTAATAAGTCTTCCAATAATAGTGCAAAGACTCACTAGCTAAAAGTTTTCCCCACTCAATGAGTTTATTAATTAAGCTGAGGGAGAAAAACTTTGGCTAACAACTCTTAATCAAAAATCAACAAGCAATCAAACACAATGAGAGTTATAGCTTTGGAAAGTAATGTAGGAAAATTTAAAATACTCTCATTCAAATGGATTTTGCAAAAGAATGATCAAAGGAGGAGTATTTTGGCTTGGAGTATGAAGAAGGGTTCTAAAAAATTCTAAGAAAATATTTGCTAATTAAATCCCTAATCTTATCTTAAATTTTTCAAATGAGGACCCATATATAGAGATGAGAAAAATTATAGTTGTTGGGGAAACGCTAGGTATTTTGGAAAAAAATTAAATGAGTTTAATTAAAAATAATCCAGTTTAACCTTAGTAAAAATTGAGCAACCTGAGAGGTTCGGTTGACCATTTTTAGGGTTCGGTCGACTAGGTTACTTAGTTCGGTCGACTAGGGTGTTTTTGAACTGAAGTGTTGGTTGACTAGACTTGAGACGATTTTTAAACCTCCAAGGTTCGGTCACCTAGGCTAAGTTCGGTTGAACGAATTTGGATGTTCAGTCGACCAAGCCATTTTTCAAATTCATGTTTGGTCGACCAAGACGTTGGGATTTCCCCATGTGCCAATTCGATTGACCATGGCATTGATGTTCATTTTAGGGACGGTAGACCAAATGGTCAAACTTTTGACCCTAGGGAGGTTCAGTCGACCAAAGGTCTTAGTATGTTTTGGTTCGGTCGACCAAATGGTCAACTATTGACCTGGGGAGGTTTGGTCAACCAAAGTTGTTCTGTATGTTAGGGTTCGGTCGACCGAACACACTAACTTTGTGCATTCAATTTCTAACTCTCTTTTAAAGACACCCCTGTTTACATAATTGATACTTCTAAGTTATAGGGGGCTTATTCATACAATGATTTGGGACGTATGGTCAGCCTAAGGTATTTGAGAGTTAACCCCAAAAATCCAGAGTCGATCAACTGAAGGTCGACCGAAAGGTGATCCCTAAGGTCCTTCTATGGTCTTGAGCTTATAATCCCTATATGCATGATATGCGTTAATTATTACAGACCTTGAAATAATTATTACAGACCCAATGAATTGAATATAAAATACAACAATTAAAACACTTTGGGTCTTTATTTTTCCTTTAAGTTATCATGTGCCATCATATGATTTTTCTAATTGATCCTACACACAAACTCGGCAAACATTAAATATCTTGTATTTGTCATTATAAAAAAAAACTTGATAGGACTCAAAAAGTCAACAAATCTTTTACCCACAACGATCCTCAACAACAAATCACCCTACTCTTTGGTCTATCATCAAGAACTCAACTACAATTTTCTTAAAGTCTTTGGATGTGAATGTTGGCCGAATCTCTGATTATATTCCTCCCACAAACTAAATTTTCACTCCATGTCATGTCTCTTCTTAGGTTATAGCACAGCCCACAAAGGCTACAAGTGTCTTGACCTAAACACAAATTGAATGTATATTTCCCGTAATGTATTATTCAACGAAAATTCTTTTCCTATGTCCAAATCTTAGCCCAACACACATTATACCTCATCTCCCTCCCAGACAGCCTCGCTACCCATTTTTCCTTCTTCCATCTTAGGCCCACACCCAAGCATCTGTATATCAATCTCTCTCATCACCTATGACCCAACCCACTCTCCTTTCATATCCAGCGCAATCCTCTCACAAACCCCACCCTCCTCCTCTGCTCCTTCTACCACACCCTCTTCCCCCTTGTTTCAAATATTCCTAACCCTAGTCTTATCCCACCTCGTTCTCCTATCATCACTCGTTCCCACACAAAATCCTCTCATCCCCAAAATTTCATTGATGGAACCATGCTCTATCCTACTCACAATTGTCTCACTATCTCTACAGGTGTCTCGGATGATCCCTTAAGCATTTGGAAGGCTATCAAACACATAAAATGTAAAGGGGCTATGACTAAGGAATACGAAGCTTTCATTTGGAATCACACATGGACTTTTGTACCTCTTGTACCTCACATGAATGTGTTGGGATGCCGTTGGGTTTTTCGCACAAAAACCCTAGCTAATGGTTCTTTTGAGAGGCAGAAGGAACGTCTCGTTGCCAAAGGGTTTCATCAACAACCAGGTGTTGATTTCCATGACAACTTCAGCCCTGTAGTAAAACCCTCCACCATTCAGCTAATTTTATCCATTGTTGTCTCTCGTGGATGGTCTTTGTATCAAATTGACATTGAAAATGCCTTTTTACATGGTGTTCTAACTAAAGATGTCTATATGCAACAACCACAAGGTTTTGTGGATCCCTCTCGGCTTTCTCACATCTACAAGCTTGAAAAAGCTATCTATGGACTCAAGCAGGCTTCACGGGCGTAGTTTGCTCAGTTAAGTTCCTAGCTCCTTGATTATGGCTTTATTGCTTCTAATAAAACCCATCTCTGTTTATTCTTAATTGTAATGATTTTCATATGTATTTGCTCATATATGTGGATGATATAGTCATCATATCCTCCTAACAGTCAACCGTCACTGATCTCATTCATGATTTAGGACTTGTCTTTCCAATAATCGAACTTGGCTTTCTGTCTTTCTTTTTTGGTATTGAAGTTGATTACACTATTGATGGTTGCCTCCCTAAAGCTGTCCAAATTCAATACCCTTGATTTTGAGGATGTTACTTTTGTTGACCTAATTGGTCATATCTCGTTTTGATAATGACAAATACATTAGCATTGATGTTTGCCCTAAGCTTACATGCAGGTTCACTTTACGCATGAAGTCGAAAAGATCTCTATATCATGACGGCTGTTAGCTTTGGTGTAATCCCAAGAGGTGGGGTGAATTGGATTTTAAAAATTCCTTCCTAGGTCAATCAGTCTAGCAGCAGTATTACACAACTTAGGGACAGTCTAAATATATATGAAATTGCAGATATGAAATATTTACCAATATTTAAAGCATATAATGCAATTTCAGTATTTCTTAACTCAATGCAATTCTGTGTCTATTAGATACGCAGTATATTCAATAAGGAAATTAGATCAAGCACACAATAGAATATAATGCAGGAAATGTAAAAGTGACACTGAATATGATATTGGGGTTCGGCCAATCCTGCTTACGTCCCCACCTTGGCACACCTACATAAGGATTACTTTAACGCACCGGACCCGGGTTTAAGGGATAATATAATATATTATTATAATATGTAATTAGGTAAAGATCTTGAAGCTGGAAAGCTTCAGGATCCATTTCAACAAAGCTTCACGCCCCACCCCTTGTGAAAATTCCTACGCCCCAGCTTGCGCCATCTCCGTCTCCGTCTCTCTCTCTCTCTCTCTCTCTCTCTCTCTCTCTCTCTCTCTCTCTCTCTCTCTCTCTCTCTCAATTTCTCGATGGATTTGCAGCGGATTGGGAAACGGAAGGTGCCGTTGGATTTCTGGTTCTACTACCGACATTTCTACTAGACCGGATTTGTTGTGGGAGTAGCTTAGGCACTATTCCTGGGATAAGGTAATTTTTTCATAATTTCCCAATTTCTCTTTAAATGTGCCACTAAATCGACAATCGGGCACCACCACGTGGTCCTAGTCATGATTGTTGTCATTTTGGCATAGGTAAACTTCCAGTTGGGGTTTTTTAGCCCCACTCCAAAGCGAGAGTGAGATTTAAGAAATTTGGAAAATTGGTTATATTTGCGGGTATAACTATTTTTTTGGAAATTATGGCCCTAGGAAATATTTAAATAGTATTTTATTTAGGGTTAATTTAATAGAATTTGGGTTTTTGAACCAGAGTTTAGGTGAGTGTCACGGGCATCTGCGTGGGATTCCTGTCGATGTAGTTCAAGAATTTAGGTAAGGGGAAAAATATATATTAAACTAGAATTTTTATGAATTTAATGGAAAATGAATTGTGTTATATATACGTATATATGTTTCTTCCCTTACTGAGATGTATCTCACCCGAATATGAATGTTTCTTTTTTAGGACATCCTCAAGGTCGGGCTTAGAGAGCTCAAGGGTTTTTAGCCTTTTTAGGAACATAAAGAGAAAGGGTATATGTTTGATAATACTTGGGGATATATATATTTTATGTTTTAAGTTAGTTATGAAAGGAATGATTATGAAAATACTGGAATGTTTGGAGAGGTATGTATTTATGGTAATGCAGGTGTTGGATGGATAGTAAGGATGTTATATAGGGGTAGTAAACTCTGGTATTATTGATTATGGTTTTTATATTATATGGAGATTATGTTTATGTTTTCCGTTGTGTATATCATGGATTATGGATTATCAAGGATTTTATCAGGTATAACGCGCCGGACTCGGGTTAAAGGGTTCGGGGCATTACAATTACACTAAGGCTCATTTAACGAGTGGAGCGGCACCTAAGCAATTAGGTCAATTAGCACAGGGTTGACCTCAACCTTTACAAACAATCCTTACTAGGCTGGATTACTGCCCCCTCAGGCCATGCCTGGATTACAACAATATTTTCACAATATAACCAGTACAATGATTATACTTCTCAATCAAGCAGATATGTACCAAAATACAGCACAAACAAATATGCACTCACAGATGATATTGATTGAATGCTCAGGTGAGATCCAATATGTAAACTCTCTAAGATGTGTGAGTGTATATATATGTGAGAGTTTAACCTTTGATTCAAGATAAGAAATTCAACACACAAATAATCAAAGGAAGTTTAACACAATCAAAATCAAGTATCTCAAGGATATTCTAAATGTATAGCACAATATATATTTTGGATTGAAACTGGCAAAAATAATATTAAAGATAATATGCAAGCTTGTGTAAAATAATCAAAATCCACAAGTTTGATGAGTCTTGTAATCAAGATGCAAAGACTCACTAGCTATAAGGGTATTCCCGCTCAAAGATTTATTGTTTAAATCGGGGGAAAAACCCTAGCTAAGAACTCTCAATGAAAATAATCAATCAACAAGCAAGGAGAGTTTTAGCAATGTAAACCACTCAATAACACTCTTGGGAACTTGATCTATCAAGGGAATGACAAAATAGAGTGTATGGAACTAGTATGAGCTAAATGGGATTTGAAAATTTGAGAGAGTTTTTCCTTAATGATTTTGCTAATCACTACTAATACACACAAATGAACTTATATTTATAGATCAAGGTGAAATTATAACCATTTAGGACCTTCAGGGTATTATTAGAAAATTTCTAAAATTCTTAGGAAATATTAACCCAAATCAACCCATGTTTACCTCGGGCAAAATAAATTTAACTTGAGAAGGTTCGGGTGGCTGAACCATGGTTTGGTCGCCTGAATAGACTAAGCTTTGAAAAGCATTTTAAATGGCTTGGTAGCCCAAACAAAAGTCAAAAACATCTCCAAGGTTCGAGTGCTCGAGTTTGGAGTCGGTATCCCAAACACAAGAGTTCAGTCGCTTGGGGTACGATTTGAACTAAAATGCTCGGTAGCCCAAGTTGGTGATCTATCTTTTTTGAAAGGGTTCAGGCGCCCGAGGGAGATATGATCAAAATAGGTTTGGACGCCCAAATCCTGGTCAAACTGTTGACTTCTCAACAGTTTGGGCGCCCAAAGTGATTTGTTCACCTGGGGTTCAGTCACCCGAGCTCACTCATACTTTCCCTATTATGTTAATTCCAATCCTTTTTACACACCTAATTATGAATGATATTTATGCATGAGCGTTGGGTCCTAAGGTCTTACTAAGGTCGTGCAAAAACCTAGCATCGGTCAACCAAAGGGTGCCTTAAGGTCATTTGGTCCGTATGGTCAATCTACGATATTTCTGAGCATTAAACCCTATTATGCATGCAGATGCATTATTACAGACCATATAAGTTATTACAGACCAATTAAAAAGGAATGCAAATACAATAAAGAAGAGGTCTTCATTCTTTCAATTCTTCAGACACCATAAATGAAGCTCGATCTTCATAGTCCGTATAGCTTGCTTAAGTTCCTACCAACAGTGGATGCTAAAGATAGACTTGTTCAAGAAGCTCAGTGCGCAGATGAGAAAGATAGGTTTTCTAATCAAAACGGCATCAGACTCATAGAGTCAACAATGGCGTATGGTGACTCCAAGGAAGATTGAAGAATATTATGCTTAATTTGTTTTTGTATTTTTATTTTCTTTATTCTGGTTTGTAATTCAATATGATCTATAATAAATGCATCATACATGATAGGACTTTATGCTTAGGTTGCCCTAGATTGACCTTAGGTTCCTACACACTTAGTGCACAGGACCCCACTACACTCACATGTCATCAGGGGTGAATTTAAATTAAAGAACAGAACTTAGGCTTAAAATCATAAGGGCTTCAGGTAACTGAACCAGCGAAGTCAAATTGCCTCGATCGAATGAACCTTTGATTGGTTAAAACATTGACTTGACTTCCGGTGACCAAACTCAAATGAACCGAATTTCCACGGTCGACCGAACTCAAACCCTCACTTTTTCCAACAACTCGGGCGCCCGAACTTCACGTTCAAAAATACCCGTGGGCAACCGACTGTTCAAGTTCGGTAGACCGAACTTGAGACCAAGCGACCGAACCTCAGACAGAATGGAAAATCACTTTGGTTAGCAAACTGAACTCTTGAGCAAGCACCCAAACTTCAAAATTCACTTTTTTCTTTTGTGTCTATTCAGGTGATCGAACTTATGGCTCAGTAGACCGAAACTCTCGGGTTGGCCAAATTTTTACCACGGTTAATTGACGTTAAATAGGGTTAATTTTCTTAAACCATTTTTAACAATTTAAATAATTCCCTATATGTCCCCAACGGTTATAATTTTGGTCTTCTCTATATATATGGATTCATTTGCACAATTAAAAGAAGGATTAACATTATCATTAAGAGAAAATTTCTATGGAATTTTAATAGCTCATTTTTCATACACAAACCCAAATACACTCTTCCTTTGCTATTCCCTTAATAGATAAAGTTTCTAAAGAGTGCTCTTGAGTGATTTCATTTTGATTTCAGTTGCTTAAACTCCCTTTGCTTTAATTTGTTGATTTTTTTTTTATTGAGAGTTTTAGCTAAGGTTTTTCCCCTGATTTAACAAATAAATCTTTGTGTGGGGAAACCTTGTAGCTAGTGAGTCTTTGCATCATTGTTGCAAGACTCATCAAGCTTGTGTGTTTTTGATTGTGTCAAATCTTTTTCACAAGCTTACTGATTTTTCAAGCATCTCTTGAGCAAATATTTTGAGAAAATCATTCCTAAGATATTTTGAATACTCTTGCTGGAACTCTTTTAAACCTACTGTGATTGATTAATATTGATACTTTGTTTCAAAAATTGTTTAGAAATACACTCTAGGACTTGATTGCATATTTACACCAAATTGAGTGTTAGCACACTTTATTTGCATTGAGCATAAATTATATCATCTGTGTGTGCATGTTTCTTTGGACTATATTGTAGTACATATATGCTTGTATATAAGCGCTTAAATTGTACGCAAAATTTCATATCTGATTGTATACCCAACGTGCGTTTGGAAGAGGGAGACTTGCATTGTGAAAAGTCCCGGATTGGCTTTGATTCGGTTAGAAAAGCTAGGTGCACTATCCTGGTAAGGTATTATATATGGTGTCGCTCCACCCATGAAGTAAGCCTTAGTGGAATCCTTGTGCTTGTGAGCCAAGGCAAGGATATAGGCGGTATTGAACCCCGATATCATATTCGGTGTCACTTTTACATTTCCTACGTTATATTTTGTTTTGTGCTTGATTTAATTTCCCTACTAAATATACTGCATATCTGATTGACACTATATTGTATCTAGTTGAGAAATAACTGAAATTGTGGTGCTTATATTGAAAATTATTTAATATATCATATCTGCAATTTCATACATACTTAGACTGCCCCTAGGTTGTGTAATATTGCTATTAGATTAGTTAAACCTAGGAGGAAATTTTTTAATCTCCAATTCACCTTCCCTCTTGGGATTGCACCAAAGTTAACAATTGGTATCAGAGCCTTGTTACCTAGATTTAATTGTTAGTTTGTAAAAAGATCATGAAGGCTCGTGTTGGTGCATCCCCATTTTGTGAGGGAAGATTATTTACGAACCCTCCAGTTTTTTGTGGCGAAAATTTTGCTATATAGAAATTTAGAATGACTATATTTGTTAAAGCATTGAATTGGAGGTTCTAGAATGTCATTGTCCAGGGAGATAATATACTAGTAAAATTCATTGATTGTGTTGATGTTCCTAAGTTTGAAATTGAGTTGAAAGATAATGATAGGAACTTAAGGCAAATAAATTTTGATGCCATGAACACCTTACTGCATGCTTTAGATTCTAACATTCTCTGTGAAGTTATGGCATGTAATAGTGCTAAAGAGATATGGGAGGAACTTGAAAAGAAATATGGAGCAACTAAACAAGCAAAGGCTATCACTCCTTGTGACTCAAGCTCAAAGGATCTTGAAGGAGAAAAATGGTGCTATATAGCTTTAACCAATGATGAGGTAAATTCGTCGCCTTCTACTTTATCAAATAATCTTGGTAATGATTCATGTGATAATTCTAATGATGCATCTGAATCATGTGATAGTTACGCTAGTGAAAGCATGCCTACTTATGAAGAATTGCAAATTGAATATGTTAGAATTCATAAGTCACTTGTTAAAGCTAACAAAAGATATATTGCATTGAAAAACAAGTATGATGCATCTTTGAAAGAATGTGAGTCAAAAGTTCTTGTTGAAAGGGAAAATGATTTAAAAATCAAATAATTAGTAAACAAAAATGAAAAGTTGGAAAAGGAGTTGAATACATTAAGATCTCAAACTTCAAGTGATAATAATAAAAATCTTCTCATTGCAGAACTTGAATGTAAAACAAACGACATGACCAAAGAATTTGTGAAATTACATGAAGTTTGCAAAGGTCTAAAGAACTTAAAAATTGGAGATCTAGAAAAGAAAATAGAAGACCAAGCTAAGATCATACATACGTTCACTAGAGGCAAGGACAACTTTAATAAGTTGTTAGGCTCACAAAAGATGACCTTAGATAAATAAAGTATAGGATATAATGGAGTTAGAAATAGAAAAAAGAAGAATCTGTACATGGGGTACTTCATGAGAGAGTCCAAACATTATGCTAGTACCTCCTTCAGTCCTTATACTCATACCTACTGTGCATTATGTAAAAAGAAGGGGAGAAGGGGCACACAAAGTTTGATTGCCCATTTAAATAGAAAGGGGTGAAAATGAAGCAAGTGTGGAGAGTCAAAAAAAAAACCCGAATCCATCTCTCCTTGACCCCGAAAATGATCTAAGTGTCAAAAGGTTAGAATAGGTGTCTCCATAATCATTAGGTTAAGCATCTGAATCATAATGGGTCATGCTATATGAGAATAAGTCAAAAGGAGAAAAAGTTGACTAGGTTCGATCAGCTAAACATTTTTAGCTTAGACCATTCAGTCGACCACACATGAAAGTTGACCAGGCCATTGACCACATTTGGGCGCCTGAACATTTCAGTAAAAATTGGTTCGGACCACCGAACATGGTTTGGGTCACCAAATTGAACTTCAGGAAACCGAAGCTCTTCATCAATTCGGGCTACTGAGGGTTGGAATACAAAGATTCATCAGATGTTCAGCCAACCGACCTAGCATTTAGCCAACCGAACAGACTCAGCCTCTGGGGTAATTATTATGGTTCAGGCAACCAAAGATTTGTTTAGGTGACCGAACTGCAATATATATATATATATATATATAGCCGCATGAATAGGTTCATTTTTTCATCCTTCTTAAGAGCTTCTCAGTTTTCTTCCCTTCCTGTTGTTCCCTACACTTACTCCAAACCTAGTTTTTCTCATAAAACCACTTTTAGCCATGTCTAAGGATTGTGTACGAGCTAAATCTTGCATTGCTCTCGAGCAGTGGTTCATCTCGCCGAAGAGGAGGATTAAATACAAGGTCTTCAAGCTCAAGGAGCCTATCCTAGGTAAAGTTCTTGATGTAGAATTCATGCATACTCATTTTAATAATGTGCTAGACATGTTTTGGTATCAAGGATGGTATGAGTTCATTAGCTTTCAGCCCAGAGAGATGTATCCCATCCTTGTCAGACTTTTTTATGCCAACCTAGGATAGGATAACCAGGGTTGCTACTCCCAGGTCTTTAAGACCAATCTACATTTTGACAACGGTTATTTGGCCAAGATCCTCAATATCTAGAGAGGAGATTTTGACTGCCCTGACTTGGTCTCGACTTGGATTAACAAGCAGGATTTCACTATGAGTACTTTCGTAAATCTAGTTATGACAAATCTTGTGGTTGATCTTAGTCACACTCCCAACTATAGGTCTCTGACACTCGAGGCTAAAATTGTGCACCACTTGATCTCCTATAATGTTCTGCCGAAATCTGGATCTAGGGATCATGTTTCATACCTAGACTCCTTCATGATGTGGTGCCTTTTTATGAGGAAGAAGCAGGACTTACCTAGACTGATCCTGAAGTGGATGTTTGTGAAAATAGTGGGCAAGAGGATCATTCTACCATACGGGGGCATCCTAACTAGGGTTTTTGTCAGAGAGAGAGTCAATAGGACTCCGTATGCAGTGCTGGAGAAGATAAAGGGCACAAACACCTTCTCCTCCATAACCCTGAAATTGATGGGGTATGAGTTGACGGGAACATGTGGTTGTCAACCATTCCCAAGAGAGGACTAGCGCCACAGGAGGTTCCTTAATGGCAACCCCATATGCCATCTAATGTTGAGATTATGGTTTCCATCACTGGTCTCACTGCTTCCTTTGATGACTTTAAGATGTCTATCCAGAGCGAGATCAGGGAGTAGACCTCCTCATATCAGGCTAGGCATGCTAAGTTTTATGCCGAGTTCTCAAAGTTTTAGTATATTGTAAAGGCGAACTTCCACATCCTCGTTGAGCATTTGAGGGTGATGAATTAGGAGGATGATGGTGAGGAGCAGATGGACATGAGCGGCGACGAGGAAGCGCTTTATGATGGAGAGGCCTAGAGGATGCCTGAGGATCTGCTGCTCATACAGTTCAGCTCATATATTTCATCTTTTATGTATACATTTGGGTCTATAATAACTATACTGTTTTTATTGTATTTTTTTTGCATTACATTCTCACACACCACACTCACATATTGACGATTCTTTTTTGTTTTGTGTGGTTGACTTTAGTTTATATACATGATGGCTTGCATGCTTTTAAATTTCTATTATGTTTGCCTAATTGATGCCTCCTGCATGGCGGATGCAATTGATGAGTATTTCCTACTGGTAGAAATGTTAGGTTCTCGCATGCTCAAAATGGATGATATACTGTTTGCTTGAATCTTTTTAATGTAGGTTTTTATGGGCAATGTCCTATTTACCGATGGGATGCTGGATTTTTGTCTGATATTTCCCAAAATATTCAAACATTTGCCAAAAGATTGATGGATGTGCATGCAAAATCTATTGTAAATTTTAAATTACTTGCACTTAACTCAAATTAACTTGAAATATCTGAAGCTTGTGCATGTGTATAGATTCATTACTAATCATATAATTTATAGATCATTGGACTTGAATGGAATCTGATTGATGCAGAATTATCAATATTTATATAATATAACCAGTTTTGTAAGCAAGTCTATATGGGAAAAGTAATATTTTTAGACGAAATGTTGCCAAAATTTTCTAAAATTCATGGCACACATCATTTACTTTATAAAACTGCACACTATGATCTGAGTTTATGCTTCTAGAACAATCCTTTTTGTGCATCATGATTATTCTAAGAATGATTTGTTCTAGTTAACTACCATAATATTACTGGACTTAAATCCAAATTTTTTTTGGCAAACTTTATCCCCAAAACACTTGACTATTTCAAAAGGGATTTCTTTTAAAGAAAAAATTACATGAAATGATCTTAAATGACAATCTTTTGTCATGCTGTGTATTTATAAATTGTTAAAATACTTGTGTCATATGCTTAAGTTGTAAGAATAGAGAGAATGCATAATCTGAGGGGGAGCCACTTGAATTAGAAAAATACGATTCTAAAAAATTAAACGCCATCTCACATTATTTACTGCTATACTCTATGCCTTGTGAAAATATCTTTCATTCATTGTGTGCTGCACGAGTGCATTATCTTTTTGACTTGACTATTTAAGTTAATCCATACTAGACTGTTTGAGTTGATGTAAATTTCTGTATATTATTTGTTGAACTCAAACAGGTCACTTAGATACAATTCTTTTTCTTTTTTTTTTTGGAAAATGCTTCATTTTCAAATGACATGTTGTCAAAATTTTTTAAAATCTTCCCCAATTATATCATGTATCTAAATGATTATTACTCATTATTTGCTTTTTTTTTTCCTTCTATCTTGGTTCTTTTTGCTGTCGCTGAAAGAGTGAGAAGAGGCAAAATTGGGTACTTTTGTAATAATTGAGCTTTGAAATCTCTTTTGTCAGGGGGAGCCTTTCTTAACTGTACCCACTTTTTCATAAATTATTTTTCATCATAAAAAATGGAGAGATTGTTGACCTAATTGGTCATATCCCATTTTGATAACGACAAATACATTGGCGTTGATATTTGCCCTGAGCTTTCATGCAGGTTCACTTTACGTATGAAGTTGAAAAGATCTCTATACCATGATGGCGTATGGTAACTCCAAGGAAGATTGAAGAATATTATGCTTAATATTTTTTTGTATTTGTATATTCTTTATTCTGGTTTGTAATTCAAAATGGTCTGTAATAACTGCATCATGCATGATAGGAATTTATGCTCAGGTTGCCCTAGATTGACCTTAGGTTCCTATACACTTAGTGCACAGGACCCCACTACACTCACATATCATCAGGGGTGAATTTAAATTAAAGAATGGAACTTAGGCTTTAAATCATAAGGGCTTTAGGCAATTGAACCAGGCAAGTCAAATTGCCTCGGTCGACCGAACCGTTGAATGGTCAAAAAGTTGACCTGACTTCGGGCGACCGAACTCAAATGAACTGAGTGTCCACGATTAACCGAACTCAAATCCTAACTTTTTCCAACAACTCGGGCGCTCGAACTTCATGTTCAAAATACTCCCGGGCAACCGAATGTTTAAGTTTGGTAGACCAAACTTGAGACTAGGCGACCGAACCTTAGAAAAAATGGAAAATTGCCTTGGTCAGCAAACCGAACCCTTGAGTAGGCACCCGAACTTCAAAATTCACTTTTTCTATTGTATCTGTTCAGGTGACCGAACATATGGCTCGGTCGACCAAAACTCTTGGGTTGGCCAAATTTTTACTACGGTTAATTGGGGTTAAATAGGGTTAATTTTCTTAAACCATTTTAAATAATTTTAATAATTCTCTATGTGTCCCCAAAAGTCATAATTTTGGCATTCTCTATATATATGAGTTCATTTACACAATTAAAATAACGATTAGCATTATCATTAAGACAAAATTTATCTGAAATTTTGAGAGCTTATTTTTCATATACAAATCCAAGTATACTCTTCCTTTGCTATTCCCTTGATAGATCAAGTTTCTAAAGAGTGATCTTGAGTGATTTCATTTTGATTTCAGTTGCTTAAACTCTCTTTGCTTTAGTTGGCTGATTGTTTTTGATTGAGAGTTTTAGCTAAAAATTTTTTCCCAATTTAACAAATAAATCTTTGTGTGGGAAAACCTTTGAAGCTAGTGAGTCTTTGCATCATTGTTGCAAGACTCATCAAGCTTGTGTGTTTTTGAGTGTGTGTTTTAGCTAAGTTTTTTATTGTTGCAATACTTTATTTGCACTGAGCATAAATTCTATCATCTATGTGTGCATATTTATCTGGACTATATTGTAGTACATATATGCTTGTGTAGAAGCGCTTAAATTGTACGCAAAATTTCATATCTGATTGTATACTCGACGTGTGTTCGGAAGAGAGAGACTTGCCATGTGAAAAGTCCTGGATTGACTTTGATCCAATTAGGAAAGTTAGGTGCACCATCATGTAAGGTGTTGTATACGGTACTGTTCCACCCGTGAAGTGAACCTTAGTGGAATCCTTGTACTTGTGAGCCAAGGCGGGGATGTGGGCGGTATTGGCCGAACCCCAATATCATATTCAGTGTCATTTTTACATTCCTATATTATATTCTACTTTATACTTGATTTAATTTCCCTACTGAATATACTACATATCTGATTGACACTATATTGTATCTGGTTGAGAAATACTAAAATTGTGGTGCTTGTACTAAAAATTATTTAATATATCATATCTGCAATTTCATACATACTTAGACTGCCCTTAGGTTGTGTAATACTGCTGCTGGATTAGTTAAATTTAGGAGGAAAATTTTTATTCTCTAATTCACCCCCCTCTTTTGGGATTGCGCCAAAGTCAACAACTTTATATCGCAGCATTATGGGAGGCTTGCAATATTTCTTGGTTACAAGACCAAACATCTTTTACACAGTCAACGAGATTTGTCAATTCATGCATTCCCCCAAAGCACCTCATTGGAGTGTCGTGAAGTGCATACTCCGATATTTGAAAGCCACCATAAATGATTGTCTTTTTTTTGCATCCAAATCAAGTCTCACTCTCCAAGCTTACTCGGATGCCGATTGGCGTGGGGGGGGGGGTGTCCTGATGATCTTCGTTCCATCAGTGGTTTTTGCATCTACCTTGGCAAACACCTCATCTCTTGGAGCTCCAAAAGGCAACAAACTGTTGCTAGATCTTCAATGGAAGCTGAGTACAAATCAATAGCTTCCTCAGCAGCTGAGCTAATATGGTTACAAACAGTGTTGTGTGAACTTGGCACGAAGCTTTCTCAAGCTCCTACTTTATGGTGTGACAACCAAGGGGCAATGTACCTCTCAGCTAATCTTGTATATCGTTCAAGAACAAAACACATGTGTATTGATTATCATTTTGTTTGAGATAGGGTTGCTGCTAGCTTGCTTAAAGTCTCATTCACTAGCTCCAAAAATCAAATTGTCGATGTCTTAACAAAATCACTGGTTGCTGACAAATTTCTTCAGTTCGAACCGAGTCTCACTGTTGTAGATACACCGTTGGACTCGAAGGGGCATATTAAGTTATATACCCTAGCTACACACAAGGAGACCTTTTCACACACACTTGGTGTGCAGGAATCTGAAGCATTGTAAAATTTGTTGTTTCTCTTCTGTTATTCATAATCAATCTATAACAAACTTGTTCTTCTTTGATTCATTTTCTTTGTACATATATATATTTACACATTAATTCAATGAAATGATGAGAGCAAAATTCAGACCATTCAGCTTTCCAATAGGATAAATCTAAAATAATTTGAAATGAGGTAGTGAGCAATGATTTAATAGCTCTTAATTTAATAGAGGAAAACACTCTCAATCAGGGTGAATTAGTGAAATAGGATTCATGTAATCGACCCGTCTAATGGGACTTAAGACTTATGAGATGTCATTCTAGTGTTTATTTTTGCATGTAAATATAGTTGATTTTTTTTTTTATCAAAATTTTTATAATATAAATAAATAGAACCTTAACAAAAACAATTTCACTTTTTAAAATAAAATTTTAAATTCTGCGATTGAATTTAAATAATAAATTTTGGCGGATATCATCTTTATGAGAAGAGAATCCAAAGGGAAGTGGCTATTTTCTCATACTAAATCCTTGAAAAGTTAAGAAGGAATTGAGGTAATAGAAGAAGGGTTAATTGATTAATGAGTTAATGGGGAAGAAGTCACGTCAATCTGACAAGCTATATTGCATGGAGCATATATGTGGAGACAGTGGCACATGTCAAGTATGCAGTGGTACAGACCGCAACCATTATTTTACAGTATTCAATAAAATTAAAGGAATGGGTAAAGGCAACCTTTTATTAAACTAGGAAATCATTCATCCTACCTAGCTATTCAGAAAAAAATTTATTAACAAAATATAAATCAATACACGTGCAAGAGAAGGAAAATAAGCATAAAGAGATTTAAGAAGTGGGGTGTGAGTAATTTAAAAGAAGGAATGAGGGAGAGAAGTCACCTTCCATCTTACTCTTATCATTCCACCCTCTCTCTTCTCTCTCTCTCTCTATTCATATATCATCAGCAGCAAATTTTGAATTTTCAGATTGCAGTCATTCCATCCCCAGCTTCCCTCTTGTCTCCTTCCTCTTCTTCTGCCCCCTCCCTTCCTCTGCGCGCACGGGCAGAAACAGAGATACAAACCCATCTCAGTTTATCCATCCAGTGTCCTTTGTAGCTAAATCAAGGTACGGGCTCCTCTGTTTTCATTTCTAGAACACCCCATTTACAGTTATTTGTGTTTCTCTTTTTCTTTTTGCTAGGTTGTTCTTAATGAGCGTTTTGAGTGTGAAATCATTGGAGTGCTCTGTCTCTGTTTTTGGGTTTTTAATTGATATTTTAATTTGGCGATTAATTTTATTAGAAATGTCTCTACTACATATTTGTTGGAGGAGTGGCGAGTTTCACTACGGTTTGGATATGAGAATTTTAACATCGAAGTTAGAATATTTATAATTAAGGAACAGTGCCCATGTGTTTTCCAAAACATACCAAAATTCAGGTAAATTAAACTTTCAAGCTTGAAATTCGCACCGTTGAACATAGTTCCAGGCTCTTGATTCAAAAGATGCATGCATGAGATGGTTTAAATTTTACCTTTTGAAATAAATTTTGATGTAAATTGTGGGAGGGAAATACTAACTATTCAAAGTTATGAATGCCCAAAATGAGATATTAATAGGGTTGAATTGACCCCTAATAAGCGACAATTAAATAGTTAAAGTTATGAAGTTTCATATTTAGAAAGAAATATAAACAAATATAAAATGAATTTCAGATAGGTTTTGTTGTGTTGTTTAGGAACCAATTGGATTGGTGAAAGAAAAAACAAAATAAAAGAAAATCTCTGCTGATTTTCATAAAAAAAAATTCATTAAAAAATATAAAAAAAAAAAAACCAACACAACACACGTGCAAGAGATAAGAAAAAGAAAGATACAGTCATCTAGAAAGTGTGGGCAGGATGAAAGATGGGCAGTTCTCTAGCAAGCTAGCTAGCCACTTAGTTCTACCGCGTGTACACACCACAATTAATTCCAGGTGAAATATAATAACAGTAGCAGCAGCAACAGTATTCTCCATTATGGGCCTTTTCATTTATTAAATTTTTGAATTGATCCATTATGTATTTCACTTGCTCTGCTTTTTCTCACTTTGCCAGCTGGAGCATTGCAAAGGTTTACAACTTTATAGTACACGCACACAGAAAATAAAAAATAAAAAATATATATATGTAATATTTGCAGCCACTTCAATTCTGTGCGCTCCAGACTGAGGAGGAGGAGGAGCGAAAGGGGGGCAGAGGATCGGAGAAAATGGAGGAAAGAAACATGAAGGGTGGAGAAAAGTGCAGTGGGAGTGGGAGTCGGAGTAGTAGAGAAGAGCACGTGGAGGACACGTGCGTATCGTGCAGATCATCCCTATCCTTCGGCCGGAAGTGCAGTCACGTTGTGAAGAAGCAGCGTGCCAAGTTCTACATCCTCCGCCGCTGCGTCGCCATGCTCGTGTGTTGGCACGAGCGCCGTGACTCTTGAAAAAACTAATTAGTCAAGAGATAAGTAGTATTGATTGATGCTACTGCCCCTTTTTCAGTTGGTTTATTGCATTATACCTCTGTAAAATCAAGTTAGGATTTTGTACTTAAATTATTTGAGGTTATTTTCAGCAATTAATATTGCTCAATTTTACTTCTCTCTCTCTCTCTCTCTCTCTCTCTCTCTCTCTCTCTCTCTCTCTCTCTCTCTCTCTCTCTCTCCATATATACATATAACTCGATCCAAGTGCTAATTCTCGATCTGGGTCGACTTCCCTCGCTTTTAATTTTTTTTCCCAAGTATATGTTTAAGTTTGATTATTACTTTTTTAATCTCTTCCCATATCAATTTAGAGGCCAGGGGAGTTTTCTTTCTTCTTTCTTCTTCATGAACAGACTTACTAGGTCACTGCATGATTAGTCAAAAGGGCTGGTAAAAATTTCCAAGGAAACTAATTGCGATTTGGCGTCAATTTCAGGGTGGATTTTGTTATGTTTGTCATTATTTGGCCTTTTCGTTAAAAATAATTTTTTAAAATTTTAGTTGCAAAAGTGTTTAACTTTAAATTGACTAATCACTTTAAAGCCGTCGAATACGGCAATTTTATCGCCGACATTCACTTAAATTAAGATTTAATCCTAAACAAATCAACCCATGTAGGTGAGTTTATTACAACAATCGTCCGAAGTAAACTTAATTTGTCAGTTAATACAAATCATATATTATTTATTTCTGTTTGATAATTAACGAAGAACGTAGTGACGTTTGAATTCTCCTTAAATGAAGTCAAATATTTGCGTTATTAATTACTGCTCCCCAACTATAACTTCGCACCAGACGCTCCAACCACCCCTTCAACGCCCTCACGTTAAATTATTGTTTGGCTCGAGAGAAAGCCGACGGAAAACAAAAAAGCAAAGAAAGGAAAGGGAAGCTGTCTCTGTCTCTGTCTCTGGGCATTCAAATTCGCACAACCAGCGGACGCAGTAAATTTAAACAGGACGTCATCTGTCGACAGTACAAATGGAGGAATTGTTTAGTTTCCACAAAGACTGCATATGTAAATGGAGATTAATATATAGGTGCTCCCACAGATTCAAGGCGCGCATGATTTGTCAATTTCAGACAATCTAGTCGGCAGTCTCCGATGCTACCAAAACACGAGACCAACCTTTGGGTTTTTTGTGTTATTTAAAGTTCAGGTTTGCATGCATTGTCTCTGTCTTGCATCCTCAAACGCGTCCATCGTTTAAGTTAATGTTTCTTCGTGGGCAGCAAAAATTTAGCCGTCCAAATCACAAGCACCCTGTGGGCCTTTTCTCTCAAAAACTAGAAACCGCAAGCCAATGATTTTTGCCAAAGTGAAAAGTATAAGAGTGAAGTTTGTAAAAATTATAATTGGAGAGTCCATGTAATATTTGTATTGGGGATATTGAGATTAGTTTAAGAGTAGTTCAAGAAGGGAAAAATTACATTAAGTATTGCATAAATTTTCGTGTTATCCTTCTTTTAACTCTATTCAAGTTATTATATCCTTCAATCACATGCTAAGGGTGTTCAACTTTTATAATACCGAAATAGGTAATAATTTTCTAATATATTGATGTGAGTAGGCAGCGAAAAACCTCGTAAACTCAAAACAATTCGGAATAAGTAATTAGTGCAAGCACTCAACGATGAATATATGAAAACTGTTAATCAACCACGATGAGAATGAAAACAAGCAACAAGAACGCACGGCATAAGAAATTACATGGTTCGGCAATTTGCCTACGTCCATGGAAACAGGCAGCTAGACTTTCACAATCTCATGTGAATTAAGCTCACATCAAGCTTACGTCAAAAGTTACAAAATATTGATTAAATACTAACCCTATGCGTACAGAAGACTTAGACTAGATCTAAAACACTCTTGTAACAATCTCAGAGGAAAATCCTCTAAAATCTCCCAATCTACTGATCTTCCGATTCAAAATCAGCAATCTGCGTGGAATGAAACCATCGACGGTTATCTCTTGAGACTGAAACCTGCAACCAGCTTCCTCATTCTTTGCATCACTGTGCTTCCCCGGCACATGCGTTCCACTCAAATATGTGTGACGAGATCAACATGCACCATTTCATGTTATGCTTGAATTTTTATGATGGAATGAAATGAGGCATAGTCAAATCAAATTTATTCCTTGAGATTTTCAATTACTCTATTCAAATTTGTATTTCATTCCATTCTAACTTGTTTGGTTAACCAAATGACACAAGTTCTCATTCATGAAGAAAAACCTATAAAAATATCAATGTCAATAATTATATATGATTTTTTATTAAACTTTACGAAGCAGAAGACTAGAACGAGTAGATATTCACTCAAAAATAATTAACATTATAAATCATAAGTAATATTATAACTGTGTGTCGATATATATATTTTTTCGATTGCAAAATAGTACCTTCCAAATGGGAAAAAGTTGCATTAAATATTGGATAAATTTTAATATCACTCTTCTTTTAGTTCTAGGGTAAAATCCATCAATACTCACTGAGTTTTTCAAATATGATACTCTATCCCTTCAGTGTTTGGAAACTACTGAACAAAACTCTTCAAGTTTAATTTAATTAACAAAATGAACCTTTCATTAGTTAACTGATAGTCAACCGTTAAGTATATGTGAAAAAAATGAATTTTAGACTTAATAAATAATGTATTAAAATGACATCAATTTAAATTAAGTTGAGAAAATCGTTAGTATAATGTCTTAAAAATTGAATGAGCAAATCAAATTAAAATATTTTAAATTTTAAATAATCTATCAAACAGTGTTAAAAAACATCAATTAAAAATTCAAATTTCATACTTTATAAGTTAGAGTTATAAAATTAAATGTTCTTCTGTATAAAATATCAATGCTAAATTGATGAAAAAAATTCAAATTTATATTGATTGATTTAACATTTGTTTGAGCTAATTAAACATCTCTTCCTTATTTTATCCAAATTGTATGTTATTAAATTTGGCATTCAATTAGAGTTGAAAAATGAGCAGCAATTTAACAAAATAATTGATTCAAGCTAATTTTTAAATTATATTCAATTTTTAATATATATTTGCTTGCTTAATTTGCATAGGAATTCTCTATAACAAATATTTTGAAACATTATAGTTATTTAAATATTTTTCTGAATTATTAGTATTATTTATTTATTTCATATGTGTATGTCAACCAGTAGACTCAAACCAACTAGATCAATTAGACTAGTTAACTGGAGAACTGAGTGTTCAATTCTCAAAATATTATACTTAACTAACTACTTTTTTCAACTTAATTTATTAAATTAATATTATTTTCCTAATTTATCTTATCAAAAGGGTCAACTTGCCATTTTATTTAGGGTAAAATTTTATTTTTTTTCATGGTGCTTAATCGTTGACTATTAACTAGTAGAAGGTTCTTTTTATTATAAAATTAAATCTCAGGGGTTTTTTCAATAGTTAAAAAAACTCAAAAGAATAAATATCATATTTAGAAAAATGAGGGAGTGTTGTTGGATTTGAAAACATTCATGATCCAATGCAGAGAGAGAGAGAGAGAGAGAGAGAGAGAGAGAGAGAGAGAGAGAGAGAGAGAGAGAGAGAGAGAGAGAGAGAGATACAATTGCAAAGAGAGTTGCTGCACAAGAGGCAAGCAAAGTTACATAATTGAATACAATTAGAACTAATTAATAAACCTAACCCTAATATTGATACAATGACTACAGTGCCCATTAACTAAAATATTACTTAAATATATAGGATATTATCTAACACCCCCCCTCAAACTCACGATGGCGCACTGAGAAGCATCGAGAGTTTGCCGAGTAGAAACTAGACACGACTAATAGTGTGAGACTTTGTGAAGAAGTCAGCCAATTGCATGGTAAGGGAAATGAATGGGAGAGAGATGGTACCAAGGAGAAGATGACGGCATGTGAGATGACAATCAATTTCAATATGCTTAGTGTGTTCATGAAAGATAGAGTTGTGAGCAATCTGAATAGCACTGGTGTTGTCCCAATACATAGGAGTGGGTTTAGAAAGTAAGACACCTATGTCGGCAAGTAACCAACGCAACCAAACTATTTTTAGCAATAGTTGAAGCCATGGCATGATACTCAACCTCAGTAGAAGAACGAGAAACTATAGATTACTTCTTTCTTTTTCAGGAAATGAGAGAGTCACCAAGTAAAATACAGAAACCAGTCATGGACTTGCGGTTTGTAGGATCTAGCGCCCAATTAGCATGAAAATAAGTACAAAGTTCTAAAGTAGATGTAGAAGGGAGTGATATACTCTGATATAATGTCCCTCTGATATAACGTAAGATATGGAGAGCAGCAGCCCAATGGATCGTAGTGGGAGAGGAGACAAATTGACTCACAATATGAATCGCATATGTAATATCCGGTCGAGTGATGGAAAGATAAACCAAATTACCAACAATAGTACAGTATAGAGTTAGATCCACCAAAGGATCGAACCCCATCAAAAGAGGTATAATGAACATTAAGTTTAGGAAGAGTTTCTATAATTCGAGTATCAGTAAGATGTGCTTTTTGAATGACATCTGTTGCATATTTATATTGAGAGAGGAGATAGCCTTTAGGAGAATAGGCTACCTCAATGCCAAGAAAGTATCTCAAGGGTCCTAAATCTTTTATTTCAAAGTGGTGGTGCAGCTCTAATTTCAATTTTGCAATCTCATATGTATCATCTCTAGTTAAAATCATATCATCTACACAAAGGAGGATTACAATACACCTAGCAGATGTAGAACGAGTAAACAAGGCAAAATCATGATCACTTGAGCGGAAGTCAAAAGAACATAACACTTTAGAGAAATTCTCAAACCAAGCCCTGTGAGCTTGTTTAAGACCATATAAAACTTTTCTCAGTCCATAGACCTCCCTTGGATGATGAGGAACACTAGGGGGTGGAGACATATAAACTTCTTTTCCTTTATGAGATCCCCGTTTACGAAGACATTTCTTTACATCTAACTATGAGAGGTTCCACTGGTATGTTAATATAAGCTATTGCAATCACAGTACGTATAAATGTCATCTTAGCAACTGGTGTAAATGTCTCTTCATAACACTACAAAAAAAACTGATTTTTAGTGACTGAGGTATTAGTGAAGGATAAAATTTCGTCACTAAAAGTCCAATATTAGTGAGGGTTTTGAAAAATCGTCACTAATAGTTTAGGTATTAGTGACGAAATTTCATCCCTCACTGTTGGAATTGGTGTGATCCTAAGAGGGGGATGAATTGGGTTTTAAAAACTTTTTCGCTAATTAAACATTTACGCCGATTCACCAAAGATCATATCCCATTTTCACGTGTGTAAGTAAATTAATAAAACAATAAAAGTAGACATACACATGAAACATATCTCATTTAAAATAGAGGGGTACATGCAAATAATTAAAATGAAAGCATACACAAGTGAAAATTAAAGTGCGCGAATTTAAACGAGACAGAGAGAGAGTCACACATAGATTTGTTATCAAGATTTAGCCAAACTAGCATACATCCTCGCCTTGGGCATACCCCCCAAGGATTACACTATCATTACTCACTTAAACGGGGAGTAGAAGCCATTTACATCCTCTCCTTACCAAGCGAGGAAAACCCCAGCTCAATTACCTGGCTGAGCCCAACCAATCTCCCTTACGGGGCGAAGACTCCATAGTTCAATTTCCAGGCTTAATCAAACCGGTCTCATTTATGGGGCTAAGACTCTCTAGTTTAATTTATGGGCTGAACTCAACCGGTACATTAAAAACATTTTTGTACATATAAAAATGCTTCTATAACTAAGCTGAGATGTACAACATAAAAGCTTTATAACATGTACTCTAATATGATATAAGTTATGCTCAGTAGAGTAAGAGTATTTTTCAAATAACATTTTCAATATTTGAAAAATAATGTATATGATAAAACACATAAAGATTTAAACCATAATAAGATTTTCTCCAAACAATTTTTTTTTTTTTTTTCAAGAACAAACTGAAGAATCTAGGGTTTTGGTTTCAAATGATTTTGCACAACAAAAATTCCTATACAAATTACACTCTTGTAAAAATGATTTACAACTAAATGAAAGAGAGTTTTGAAAAGTAAAAGATTTACCCCAAGAAAAGAGTTTTGCAATAAAAACGTGTTTTGGGGGAACTTTGATTAGGATAAAATTAGGGAGAAAAGTTGGCTAATTAAACTAAATAAAAGGGTATTTATTTTTATGAAAAATATAACCATTGGGGACCTATTGGGAATTTTGGAAATGTTTTAATTGAGTTTTAACCTTAATTACCCAGGTAAAAAATTTGCAACTCGAGAGGTTTGGTCGCCAGGTCCTTAGGGACGGTCGCCTGAACAAAGACAAAGAGAAAAGGTACTTTTTTAATGTTCGAGTGCCCGAGGGAAGGTTCGGGTGGTTGGGCCAAGGCGATTTTCCAAATGCTTGAGTTTCAGTCACCCGGTAAACAGTTCGGTTTGCAAAACTTCACTATTCGGTTGCCGGGCCTATTTTGAACTTAAAGTTCTGTCGCTCGAGGAAAGTGAGAAAATTTATTTTGAGCATTCGGTCGATCGTGGACAATCAGTTCAAATTAGGTTCGGTCGCCCGGGCCATGGTCAACTGTTGACCTCCAGCCAATTCGGTTAACCGAGGCATTTTATATTGCCAAGGTTCAGTCACTCGAAACATCACAAAAAATGACCTTTATGTCCTGTTTCGTAATTTAGGCTTAAGGGAATTTTTATGATGTGTCCTAAGGTCAACCTATGGCTTTGAGTTAACCTAAAAAATACAACATCGGTCAACTGATCCTTAAGGTCACTTTACAGTCCTGTGACTCCCTATGGTCAATCTATGATCTTGTCTGAACAAATAACCATATCATGCAGATGTATGCATTATTATAAACCAACTGATAAAAATAAATGCAATTACAGAAGAAGTATTATGTCTTCTTATTCTCCCTTTCTCTTTGACATCATATCATAAAATACGCCAAATTTGAGCTTTAATTCCTGTCTTGACTTCCATGTTCTCTTGATCTTATGTGTGACCTGAATAATACTTGTTCACACACTAAAATACACATATAAGAAAAACTTGTATTTGTTAGCATCAAAACGGATATCAGACTAAAAAAGCCAACATTTACTATTACTGAACTTTAAGTGATGAAATTTCATCTTTCACTAATACCCCCGTCACTAAAAACCAGTTTCCCCCGCTTAAACTAGCCCGAGAAAATTTACTTCACAGCATTAGTGATTGTTTTGCACATTTGTCACTATTAGTGTCTTATTAGTGATGGTTTAGAGAACCGTCACTAATATTTGTTTTATTTAAAAAAAATTAGAAAAATTTATTTCACAATAGTTGTGACGGTTTTGAATTTTCGTCACTATTAGTCCCTTATTAGTGACGGTTTAGAGAACCGTCACTTAGTTCTTTTATTTTAAAAAAATTTTAAAAAATTATTTTATAGCATTAATGACGGTTTTGCAAATTCTTCATTATTAGTCTTTTGTTAGTGACGTTTTAGAGAACTGTCACTGTTAGTTCTTTTATTTTTTAAAAAATAAAAATAAAATTATTTCACATCATTAGTGATGGTTTTGCACATTCGTTACTATTAGTCCCTTATTAGTGACAGTTTAGAGAACTGTCACTACTAGTTCTTTTATTTAAAAAAAAATAAAAAAAAATTTATTTCACAACATTAGTGATGGTTTTGCAAATTCCTCATTATTAGTCCTTTATTAGTGACGTTTTAGAGAACCGTCACTACTAGTTCTTTTATTTAAAAAAATAGAAAAATTTTATTTCACAACATTAGCGACGGTTTTGCCCATTCATCACTATTAGCCCCTTATTTGTGACATTTTAGAAGACCATCACTACTAGTTCTTTTATTTAAAAATATTTTTTAAAAAAATTATTTCATAGCAGTAGTGACGGTTTTGAATTTTCATCACTATTAGTCCCTTATTAGTGACGATTTAGTGAACCGTCACTACTAGTTCTTTTATTTTTTTAAAAAAAATTTTAGGGTTTCCCCCAACCCTAGCCTCATTTCCCTCCTTTCCCTTCTCCTCTCCTGATCCTCCTATCTCCATCGCAGCTCTAGCTCCTCGCCCTTCGAAATGCAGCTCCAACGCCTTCGACGCCACCTATGACGGCCTTAACCACCACAACCTCCATCTCCACCGGAACCTCTCTCTCCAACCTCCACAGCTCCTTGCCCAAACCGCCCCTCATCTTTGATTTCTTCGAGATTTGCTCTGCCACCAACAACTTGCCATGTAAGTTTGTTTTGATCTTGAAATAGTGTGAATCTCAAGCAACACATTTTTTTTGTTTATGCACAAAAAGTATCATTTTTTTTTTATCTAATGTGAATCCCAAGCACCCACATACCCCTATTATCAATAAGTTTATGAAACATGAGGACCATCCATGCCATGCGAACCCAGCAAGCAGTAAAAAAAAAAATGTTGTTATATTCTCTAAAAAATTAAGGAACTGGATTATTTTTTCAAAAATTTGAAATTATTTGGTAAAATAAAACATTACTTATTGAAGAACTACATTTGTTCAAGATCAAATTTCTTCATTTGATCTGCTTCTTTGGCTAGAATTTTGACCATTGATAAGTGTTATTAAAAACTCTCTCTTTTCCCTATGGGACTCATTTTGAGTCTCAAGTTTTCTATGTTTTAGGTAGTATACCTGGAGGTAGGATTGTTAAAAAATATTCGAAAACCAATCCGATATGAAATTTCGACCCAAATTGAATCATAATTTCAATTAACCGATTTGTTGGTTCAATTTCAATTTAGATATTTTTAAAATATCAGATATCGGTTTGGTTTTTATTTGTGTTGGTCCCAAATTGACAATTACCTGAACCAAAAGTTCGATACTAATAATTATATATGATATATATATAATTAAATATACTTATAGTATTATTATATAAATAGTTAACTATATTAAGAAAATTATATATTATGAATTATCTTTCAATATCCCATAAAATACAACATAAAATCTAATGAAACCTGGAATATTGAAACACTATATAACAACATAATCTCCAATCTATTTTGCTAATACATAGTTATTGAAAACTTCATAACTATATCAAAACACTATTTAGGAAACCTATTTTCATAAAACTCATGAACCGTTGGATTTCAATTGTTTGGGATAATGGTTCAGTTTAGTTTCAGTTTTGGTTAAACATTTTTTTTTAGTGAGATGTTTTTAAACTTGCTAAATAAATATATTAACTTCTTATATATTGAGGTAGCATGAATTTTAAATTCTTAGCATTTAAAATTTAATTAAAATTTGAATGTTGGTTTAGTGGAGGAAAAATATTTGCAGTTACTTTGAAATTTTAAATTAGATCCAACAATTTTTTGATTTACTTTTAAATATTGGTCTAAAGACTATTTAACTAATCAACCATTTGAAACAGTTCAGCTTTGACTCTCTTTTTTTGATGAATCATAAGTTTGACTTGGGTAACATTTTGAGGGGTATTATTTGATTAAATGAACTATGTCTAACCTTGTGAAAATTCAATACAAATTAAATGAATCTCACCACACAACCATGCTTAGCCCTGTGACAAATCTATACAAATGAATCGGGCCGATCTTTAACATGTTCAGGCCAACTCTAAACATGTTCATTATACTAATATACATTAATGTTTAAGTTTTGATGTCTTAGTATTGATTTTGAAGGTTATTATTTTATTATAATTACCTAGCTAGTTATTTAATTTTAAGAGTCCATGCATGTTTAGAAGCATTGACTCCAAAAGCCTTGGGTGACTTAAAAGCATGCACATGACTTAGCATGTCAAATCTTATACTAGACTTGAAAGGGAAGCCGAAATTTATATTCTTATTATAAACCCCACAATTTTTCTTAATTTGAACAAAGAAAAAAAGAAAAAGCCAAAAACACTTCAATTCATTATTTAAAAATTTTCAACTAGTTAAAAATTACACATCAATAGCAAATATCCATTAATAATTCATAATTTAAAATTATTAAATAAGTAGACTCATGATTTAATAATAAGTTTATCACTTTATGAGTTTGAAATAAGTAAGTAGATACTATGGAAACATAGTATAAAAATTCACTTTGTATTTTCCTGTGAATTTTGTAGGATTTGGACGCATTCTCTACTACAGTTATCATTAATATTGCCTTCTCCTTTAGTCTTGCATCATTTGCTGTTTTTATTGCAAAGGTACTTTTGATTGCATTACCTAAAATCTCCTAGAGCTATTGCTGCTTGGGTTTAGCAGATTGTCCTCCCTTTTAGTTGGTATGTGAAATATGATAGCTCTTAAACTTATGATTTATACTATTGGAACAAGTTATCTGTTGTGCCAGGCACCCCACTTGTGCCAAATACCAATACTACAACTATTGCTATTGAATATATAAGAAACTAAAGCAATGTAGAAACTAATAATAAAACAGTAAAAACAACAAGACAAGAAATTAATGAGGTTCGGTATAGAATTACCTAGATCCTCGGGCGCCAATGATCAATCCACTATTTCTTGACAAAGTATAACTTTGAAGTGTGTTTTACAAATGAAGAGTTGAGCTCTTTATGTAGTTTCAACCTCAAGTCCAAAAAACACTTCTCTCCAATGTGGGACAAATAATACAAAAAATTCAAAACAACTTTTTATACTAATGTGGAACTATTCTACCAATGTGGGACAAAAAAAATAACAAATCTCCACCTTGACGATAAATTCAAAAAAAATTTCAGTCACCAACATTTTCTGAAGTTCCACATCATCGGCGCCTTAAAAAAATATTCAGACTTGTAGGATATTGATAAAGTCCAAACAATGTTTGAACTTGATTGTTGTCACAATCTCGGTCAACATATCTACGAGATTTTCAGTTGTAGCAATCTTCTGATGAAGTATCTTGCCTCCATCAATAATATCTCGCATAAAATGAAACCGAACGTCGATGTGCTTCGTTCATGCATGATAGACTTGGTTCTTTTCCAAATGAATAACACTCTGTTTATCACATAACACAACAATGTGCTTCTGAACAACTCTCAAATTTTCAAGTAAACCCTGCAACCAAATATCTTCCTTAGTAGCCTCTGAAGCTGTCATGTACTCTGCTTCTGTTGTAGACAAGACAATGGTAGACTGTAAGGTAGAGCTCCAACTCACTGGACCAATAGCAAATGTAAAAACATATCCAGTAGTTGATCGACATTTATCCAAATCACCTACAAAATTAGAATCCACATTTCTAACAACACGTTGATCAATAGTATTATTTTTCTCAAATACTATACCAACATCAATCGTGTAACGACCAAAAAAAATAAAAAAAAATAAAAAAAATTTATTATTATTAATTAATTAATTATTATTAAAAAAATTAATTAAATTAAGAAATTTGAGGATTTTGGATATATATATATATATATATATATATATAAGTATATATAAAAGTAAAGTCTGGATAAAGGAAAAAGAAAAAAGAAAAAGGGAAAAGGAAACTTTGGTATTAAGTTTCCTATAGAAAATAGGAAGTGGGAAGGCCCAAAAAAGGGGAGAGCCTTATGCGCAGACAGAAAGAGAAAAAGAAAGAAAGAAAAAAAAAATTCTCTTAGCTCATGTTCTCCACTCCTCTTCTTTCTACGATTTCGCGGCAGATTCTCGCCCAATTGAAAATCCGAGAATACCACCGAACTCCATTATCCGACACTAACATATCTACCGAAGTGGATTTGTCATAGGAGTAACGTAGGCATATCTCCTGGGGTAAGGTCAATTCTCATTTTTAGCTCAATTTTTCTAAAATTTTAAGCCAAATGGGCAATCGGACACCACCACGAGAATCTAGGAATGATTCTCTACAAGTTTGGCGAAGCAGATTTATCGTGGGGTCGTTGTAGAAATAGCCCCAAAGTTAGGATAAATGGGTTATTTAGAAATTAATTGGTATTTAATTATTATAAATTAGGAAAGATTAAAATAATATTTTATTAGGGTTGATTTGATTGAATCAGGGTTCGGGTGAGCGCTGCGGGTATAATTTTGGGAACCCTGCAGGCGTGATTCAGGAAATTAGGTAAGGGAGAATAAAATTATATTTGTATTTTACTAAGGTGAACCACTTATTTACGAGCATTTGAAATTCATTATTTATCTATATGATTTTCAGAATAGCCTGATTACTGGAAAAATGATGATTTTTGTTTAAGATTTATATTTGGGATAATTGCATATGATATTAAATTCATGTGACATGAGAATAATTTTTCCTAATAAATTGAATAAGAATTACTGTGGTATTTGGGTTTGCATGTGGGGATGTTTGGAATGATTATGGCATGATGAATGAATTGTTATGTTTGACTCATGTGTGGAAATGTATTGATTTGTTGGATACTGTGTGGGAAATGAATTGATCTATTGGATTCTTGTGTGGAAATGCATTAATGCGTCTGTGTGAACTAACTGGTTGGTTATTCGCATGCATCTCAATATAACGTTGGCATGAGGAGGTTGTTATATTACCTAGATATAAATCATGATATGATGTTGGCAAGTCGAGGAGCTTGTCATATTGTCATTTATATGGGGTAGGACATTGGCAGGTTGAGGAGTTTGTTCTACTGATGTACGACGGGTAGGCCATAGGGATTGGATACTGGTGAATAGTGGTGCCTGTGTGGGCCATGTGTTGCGGAAGCTGGAGTGGTGCCTGTGTGGGCCATGTTATATCCTGTGTGGATAATGGCGCCTGTGTGGGCTATGTTATGTACCCTGTGTGGGTATCGGTGCCTGTGTGGGCCACGTGTAGATAAGAAGTACGTAGGTACCTGTGTGGGCCACATACTGATATGTACGCAGTTACTTTGTGTGGCCCACGTACTGAGGACATAGGAAGACGAATTATAAGTTGCACGATTCCTGTGTGGATGTGTTGTGCATTCGAATTTAATTATAGCATAAAAATAATGGTATAGCATATTGTGAATGCATATGTGTGCATGGGACGAGGTAAACATACCACTGGGGGTTGCTGAGAAAGGCAAGTGCTCTGTTAGGTAGGTTCTTAGTATCAATGCAAAGGGATGCTACTTGTATGGGCGGGTAGACATCCCCATCCTTGGAAACCTCAGCCTTTAAAATAATAAAGATGTGTGTACTGGCGGCGAGGTAATACTTCACCTGAGGGCTTACTGAGTAAGGTCAGTGCTCTGGTAGGTAGTTTTTAGTACTAGAATAGAGGGAAGCTACTTGTATGGGCGGGTAATCTTCCCTATCCTTGGGGACTTTCGCCTGCATAAAAATTATGTACTTGTGCATATTGGATGTGTGTATGACATTAGATGTCGGGGATGTTATTAGTGGTACTTTTTTTTTTAGTTGTTATTGATATTATGTGAGAAGCAGTTTATTTTGATATGTAAATATTAAAACTCATTTGTCACATACTGTTATAATTTATTCCACCCTTACTGAAAAGTGTCTCACCCTAGTGGATTAACAATTTTTTAGGTTCTTTTGGAGACCGAGTTTGAAGGCCTAGGCTGGGATTGTATTTGGTGGTTTTTTTTTGGGGTATTGTGAGATGCTGGTATATATATACAGTTATATATTTGCAATGGGTTATGTTTTAAATGCTGGTTGTGGATATGAATATCTGGATGTTGTAGTGTTTGTTTTTGAGTTGTTATATAGAACTCTGGTATTTATTTGAGGTTATTTATTTATGTTCCTTTGCATGCATATTAATTATAGTATCAGATACAGGTGATTGGAACACGTGGCACCCGGACCCCACTTGGTAGGTTTCGGGGCATCACAAATCATATTCATAATATATCTCAAAATCCATTTCACAGCTTGCCAATGTCCTTTACCCGAATCATGCATATACCTGCTCACCATACTAACAACTTGTGAAATATCAGGTCTAGTACAAACCATTGCATACATCAAACTACCAACAACACTTGCATAAGGAACCTGTGACATATACTTACCCTCCTCATCTAACTTAGAAGATAAAGCTGCACTAAGTTTGAAATAAGGAGCAAGCGGAGTGCTTACTAGTTTTGACTGCTCAGACATGCTAAAACTCTATACTACCTTCTTCAAATACTGTATCTGTGACAAACTAACTCTTCCTCTCATTCTATCTCTGCGAATTTCCATGCCAAGTATCTTCTTTGCTTCACCAAGATCTTTCATCTCAAACTCTTGATTTAACTAACTTTTCAACTTGTTGATTTCTTCCCTATTCTTTGAGGCTATTAACATATCATCAATATACAATAGTAAATATGTAAAAGATCCATTTTGTAGTCCATGAAAATAAATACGATGATCATGTTTATATCTGATGTACTTCTAACCCATCATAAACTGATGAAATCGTTTATACCACTATCTTGGAGATTGTTTTAAACCATACAACGATTTACCTAGTTTGCATACCTAATTTTCTTTTCTAGCAACCTAAAATCCATTTGGCTAAGTCATATAGATTTCCTCTTCCATATCACCATATAAAAATGCAATTTTTACATCGAGCTGAACTAGTTCAAGATTAAATTGTGCTACCAAAGCCAACAAAATTCGAATGGAAGAATGTTTAACAATTGGAGAAAATACCTCATTATAATCAATGCCTTCCTTCTATGTGTAGCCCTTAGCTACCAATCTAACTTTGAAGTGAACATTATTTGCATCTGAAAATCCTTCTTTCTTTATATAAACCCATTTGCAACCAATTGCTTTCTTACCCTTGGGCAACTGGGCTAGCTTCCAAGTCCGATTCTAATGAAGAGACTGCATTTCTTCATCCATCGGTCTTTTCCACTTGTTTGATTCAGAGTTCCTCATTACTTCTTTGAAAGTGTAAGGAACATTATCATCCATAACTAGAAGTGCATAGGCCACCATATCAGTATACTGAGCAGGTTTTCGAATTTATCGTCTTGGCCTCTGAGAGACAATTGATTCTTGTTGCTATGAAGATTCTTTAATTGAAATTTTCTCTTCTTGTACACTATTCCCCATCGTAACTAGAGAGTTACCTTGTGTAGTATCATTTCTCACTGTGTTTCCCAAAATTGTCTTAACCTCCACCTGTTGTTGAGGTCTTCTCTTCAACTCGTGACTCCTTGCGTATTGTTTTCTTCATCATCGCAAGTTCATCAAAAGTCACATCCCTTCTTAAAATCATTTTTTTTCATGTCTATACACCAAAGATGGTATCCTTTGACTCTTGTACTTATCTCCAAGAATATTGCTTTCTTGGCTCTTGGATCCAACTTAGAATCTTTAATATGATAATAATCCATAGTACCAAATAGATGTAAAGAATCATAATCACTAGCAGGCTTTCCAGACCATACCTCATAGGGTGTTTTTCCCCTTATTGCAGATGATGGTAGACGATTGATGAGATGACATGCATATCTAGTAGCCTCAACCCAAAACCTTTTGTCTAACCTAGCATTAGACAACATACATCAAACTTTCTCTAGCAAAGTCCGATTAATGCGCTCTGCCACCCCATTCTGCTGTGGTGTATCTCGAACTATGAATTGTCGAGCAATACCTTCATCCTGACATACCTTTATAAATGGTTCACTCGTGTATTCACTTTCATTATCTGATCTGAGCCCTTTAATTTTTCTGCCAGTTTGAGTTTCAGCTAATTTTTTCCACTTAAGGAAAATATCACACACTTCATTTTTATTCTTCATAGAATACACCCAAACTTTTCTAGAAAAATCATCAACAAAAGTGACAAAATAATGCATACCACCCAACAAAATTGTTTTTGTGGGGCCCCATACATATGTATGGATGTAGTCTAAAATACCTCCAGTCTGATGGATTGTAGTGCCAAATTTCACTCTAGTCTGTTTTCCTAGAATGCAATGCTCACAAAATTCAAGTTTGCACACATTTGCACCCTTTAACAAACCTCACTTAGCTAATTGTTGCAAAGATTTTTCTCCTGCATGTGCGAATCGCATATGCCATAACTTGGTTGTATTTGAACCTGCATTTTTCTCAGAAACAATAGTTGCTGAGCAAATAACTGCACTATCTTGTAAATAATATAAGTTATTTTTCCTTATTCCTTTCATCACCACCAGCGCACCTGATTTAATCTTTAAGGTTCCATCTTTCAAAGTCATAGTGAACCCTTTAGATTCTAAGGCACCCAATGAAATCAGATTCTTCTTTAGGCTTGGAACATACCTAACATCAGTTAAGGTCTTAATAGTTTCATCTTGACATTTCAAATGTATTGATCCTACTCCAGTGGTTTTACAAGTATTATCATTTCCCATAAAAAAAACCCACCATCTGATTCTTCAAAATTAAAAAATCATTCCCTATTAGGACACATGTGATAGGAGCAACCAGAATCCAATATCCACTCACCAAAATAATGTGACGAAGATGTTCCAACAAGAGAAAAATCTAACTCACTTCCATCATCATTGGCTATATTGACAATAGAATGTGCTTTGCCCTTATTCTTCTGCTGTAATTTAGGGCAATCTTTCTTCCAACGCCCTCTCTCACGACAAAAGGCACATTCATATTTAGCAGGTCTCCCATGAGATTTACTCCTCCAATAAGATTTACTCTTCCTTCCAGGCATACGACTCTGAGAACGTTTCCTTATTGTTAGTGCTTCTACTGTTTTCTTATGGACCCTCTGATCTTTCTTTCTGCATTTAGTACTAATCAATGCAGTACAAACAATCTCATAAGTAACTTTATCTTTCCTATACAATAAAGTGGTGGTCAAATGTTCATACTCATCATAGAGAGAATTCAGTAACAATATGACTTTATCTTCATTTTCACTTTTTCATCCAAATTTAACAAATCGGCCAAAATTTTATTGAAAGCATTTATGTAGTCATTAATCAAAATACCTGGTTGATACTGGAAGTAAAACAATTTCTTTTTCAAATAGAGCCGATTTTCTAGACTCTTGGTCATAAATGTATCTTCCAATGTCTTCCACAATTTCTTTGCAAATGTCTCCCTCATAACATAATATTTCTGATTTTTAGCGACACACAAACGAATCGTACCACATGCCTGACGATTGATCTTTTCCCAATCTCTGTGACCCATATCTACTAGTTTTTCATCCAAAGCAATATCTAGTTCTTGCTGATACAAGATGTCTATCACGTCACATTGCCACATACCAAAAGTATTGGTACCATCAAATTTCTGCACCTCAAACCGAGCATTAGCTATCGTCTTCGATGATGATGTTGAAGCCGAAGGGGTTGGAGTTCGTGTGGATAGAGTTTTTTCTACTGATGCACTAGTTTCTACCATCTTCTATATATTCAATAGCAACCAACAAAGTAAAAGGCCCAGGATGAATAGTACGTACCAACTGTGTCTACTCTGTTTTATCCTATGAAATTCAACTTTGATCAGACCAACCTCCAGGGAACTACTGAGCCGCAATGGTCTTTGAGCATGTATTTCTAATTTTATTGCCTTGAATTTATCGCTTGTTTTTTTTTTTTTCTAAATTCTATCAAGATTTCATTCCTATAATTCCTTATTTGTTAAGAAAATAATCCACGGGAAGGACTGATTCACTTAGATAAGGTCTTTTTTAGGCATCAAACGTGGAATCAAGGATCCTAACAGAGGAACCCATCTGTAACGACACTATTCAACCTAACTCTAATATCAATTGTTGTGTCGGGCACCCCACTTGTGCCAAACACCAATACTACAACTATTACTATTGAATATATAAGAAACTAAAGTAATGCGGAAACTAATAATAAAACAATAAAAAAACAAGACAAGAAATTAATGAGGTTCGGTATAAAATTATTTACATCCTCGGGTGCCGACGATCAATCCACTACTTCTTGACAAAGTACAACTTTGAGGTGTGTTTTACAAATGAAGAGTTGAGCACTTTATATAACTTCAACCTCAAGTCTAAAAAACACTTCTCTCCAATGTGGGAAAAATAATACAAAAAATTCAAAACAACTTTTTATACTAAAGTGGTACAAAAAACAACATTATCTTCATTTTTAAGTGATTAAAAGAAAATGTGAACTTTCAAAATTGTAAACTGTTTCTTTGTAATTCTGATTCAAATAAACAATGAAGAAGTAAATTAGGGAAGCCCAAATGTTTCTTTTATGCAAACAGGGGACTAAATTTTAGAAATTCTAGAAACAATGGGGAAATGTGATAATGAGTTGGTGGAGTCTCATAAGGGAGGAATGGTGTTAACCCATTTTTGGTGAGAGGGTCATTTAGAGGTAGTTGGAAGTCTAGTTAAATGATTGAATTGTTTTGCCATTGGCAAACTATAGTTGATAAATTATCAAATTTGAAGCAACATGGAATCCAAGCATTAAACTACTTATAGTGGAGATAGCGGTCTCGCAGGTAAATAATTTTTTCTATTAACATAGATAAAGGTGAATATACATGGATTGTTGGACCAGATTTTGAAGAAAAATGTCAATATATTTTGTTGGTTGGCAAGTGGATACTTGATTGTTACTAACTAAGATATCTTTTGTTTTAGGGGTCGGGAGTCAACTTATAGAAAATTCCAAACAACCACACTGGGATTAGGGTCTTAAATTTTGATTTCGAGTGAAATTTTGAGGCTATAAAAGTACGAAAATTTTGATGGAAATTTCGATACTGATGTAAAATTTGATTTTGGTTTTAAAAAATAATGGAAATTACTAATAATGGATGGAATTCTTTTATGAAATTTTAAATATCATTTATTATAATAATACCAATAATTCAAGTATGAATGACCAAATAAATTATTTTAGGCAATATCTAACTTTAATTTTCTATGCAATTTCAAAAGTATGAAAGCTATCATTCATATCCGTCATGTAAGAATCTTTAGTTTCAATTAAAAATAGGATTAATTAAGAGAGAAATTTCAAGTTATGTTTTGATTCTCAAATTTAAGTTTCTAGGAAATTTTATTTTATAGTTGAAATTTTGCCAAATTTCTCTAAAAATTCAATTCAAAATTTCACTATTTTGAATGACAGAAATTCTATAAGATGGAAGTTGACTACCATTTCAATTTTGAGGGTGGTGGAAAGCAGAAATTTAAATGGAAATTTTGATAATATTGTGGAAACATAGGACCATGACTGGCATCTTTGTAGGTTTTTGCGATACCTCAGGCTCTCCAATTTTGATATTTAAATGTAATAGAAAGTGTGAGATCATGGTTGCTCCGATGCAAACTGAGATGGGTTTGGAGATTATGAAAAATTTACTACTAGATATTGTACATTTGTAGATTAGGCTAATAAGCTGTAGACATTTTCAAACAGTTGAAAGCAATGTGAAATAATATTAACATTACAGGATACAATTTAATTACCATGATAATTTGACATCTTGTGATTCTTGTCTAATCTAATCTAGCTATTAAAATATCATCTAATACAGATATTTAATAGTATAAGTCTACCAAAACTTCAAAAATTTTGTAGAAATTTTAGTAGTAGACAAGTATGAAATGAAGGTAGCCAAATATTGTAAATATTCAAATATGAAGAAGAGGCATAATAGAATTTAAAATCATTAAAGGAGTGGGAGCAGAAAACAAATGGCTCTAATATTGAGAAAGTTATATTACAAAATATTGTAACTCAACTTTTGATTGACTATAAAATTGAAACCTTAAAATTTTTTTAGCAATTCTTTACAATTAAACAAAGAATTCCAAGAGAAAATACAAACAAGATCATTGAAATAAGAAAGAAACCCACAATTGGAAGCTATGGATGCCAATCAATCTGCAGAGCACACACACACACACACACGCACACACACACACACACACATTTAATTAAAATAATCGAAAACAAAGTAAAGAAGTTAAACATTGTCAATCCATATAAGGTTAGAAGACTTTATGAAGCAATTGCAATTGTAACAATATAATGTAAAAAATGTAGACAAATGAAAAAAAAAAAAAAAATACAGCTTTGTGTTTTTTTTGTTTGATTAGCAAACATTGAAAACAGAAACACATATTTTATGCCTTTTATTTTTTATTTTATTAGCAGAGAGATTGGGTGTTTTATAAATAATTCAAAGCCTTTTAGCTATATTATCAAATCTGGTCAGAAACACAAAACAACGCACTATTACAAAATAATAATAATAATAATAATAATAATAATAATAATATAAATATATATAAAAAAACAAAGAGTGCAACTATACAATGTTTTCTCTCTCGCTTTAAAAAATGACTGCTATGGACTAAGCCCTGAGTAAGAAATCTTTCATTAAAAAACATGCAACATTATTTTGAGTCGACACAATTAGGCTCCACAAAAGCCCAACAAGGCTTATATATTATTTCTTCCTGACTAATGTGAAGTAGTGATATCAAAGTTGAGGTTAAAAGTTCTATAGAAGTATTTTTGTTTATATTATTATTATTATTTTAAATTGCAAGATTGGAATTTAGTGTTCGCTTTATGGATAGTCATCCATCACCCACTCACCCGTCGCCACTAAAAAAAATTTCCCTAGCCTTTAATTCCAAAAACCGCTTCATCCAAACCTCAACCCTTGTCTCAGCTCATGCCTTCACGCATTCCAAATCGTTCATCTTATTCTTCAGATAAGCAACAACCTCCATCTCACCTTCACGAGAACTCCTCGAAGGCCCCAAGAACCTCTCACATCCTTCCTCCTCTAGAACCTATCGCATATTACTTTACTATCCTCTCAAAAATGGACGATCACCTCAGTAGCGTCTTCGTACTTTTTCTTCAAGTATTCCAATTGAACTTCAAGCAAGCATTTACTGAGCGCTAACTCTCCATTCTGCTCTCCATTTATGAGTGATCTTCAAGTGAAGATCACACTTATGTAGGAGCATTAATAAAGCGCTCGCACTTAGTAAATGAAAGCTTGAAGATCAATTAGAAGACTTGATGAAAAAGTACAAATACGCTATAGAGACGATCATTCATTTGCAAGAGGATAACAGAGTAATGAGCGATAGGTTCTAGAGGAGGAAGGAGGGATGCGAGAGGTTATTGGGGTCTTCGAGGAGTTCTCGTGAAGGTGAGAAGGAGACTGTTGCTTATCTAAAGAATAAGATGAACGATTGGGAGTGTGCGAATGCAAGAGCCGAGACGAGGGTTGAGGCTTGGAAGAAGCGGTTTGTGGAATTAGAGGCCAGAGCAATTTTGTTTTAGTGGCGGCTGGCGAGTTGGTGACGGATTACTATCCATAATGCACCGAATGACTAAATCTTTTTTACGGATGATATTATGTTATATGAATTGTAGATTGAAATACTAGAATACATGCTTATGTTGAACGCCAATTGCATGACTGATGTAGTATATTGTGAATTGCATGATGGTAGTGGATTTAGATTCTTGTATGTTCTAATTGAATGGTATCTGCATGATGCATATTATTGTGATTTGTTTGCTTGAATCTATCAGGTTTTAGTGCATGAATTTTTTGGGAAATGTCCAATTTATAGACGACATGCTACCGAAATTTTGTTAATTTTTTCTCAAAATAAAACCATGTACAACGATAATTATGATAAAATGAATGTTAATTAAATATTTTTGAAAGGATGAGTGAAAGTTAAACAAATATTAAACTTCATCCTTACACAGTAAATACTGTCATTTCATGTGTTCATTGAAGCTTAGACCCGTTCAAGAATGGTTACTAATACATTCATGACTAATCATAGATGTGAGAGAAATGAATTGTTAAAATTCAATTGATTATTAGTCATACTATGTAGACTAATAATCAATTGAATATGTTAATTATTTGTTTCACTTACGATTAGTGATTTTTGTATTTCAACCATTATTGAATTATCCAATGTGGACAGTTTAGGAAGTTGTATTTACATTGTTGTCGTTGTTCATGCTTTGTTCATTGTCATTATATATTTTGAGCGCATCTCTATTTGTGTTATCTGGGTGCATAGTGGGGTGTTGTGACAATTTGTTAGTGATGGAAAACTAGCAGGTGATGTGCACTTCCCCCATTTCGTGTGCTTGGAGAGCCATGGGGAGATGCTACCAAAATTTATGATGACTACGAAGAAGGAATTTAAGCGATTGATTGCAATGTAAATGCGACATTCCTAAACGGGATAGGATTCATACCCTTTAGAAGGAAGATGGTTGATTTTAGGATTCACGATGCATGCGTCATAAACATTCTGAGAATGTAATCAACACCATTTACTTGAACATGTTGTAGGGTAATTAATGAACATGGATAAGAGTTGGATGGAGGCTTGGGGTAGGTTTTTTCTAGAATACGTGAAAGGGATACATGATTTTATAGAGTTCGCGCGTCCTCTTGCAGACAAAGCTTGTAGAATAAGTTGTCCGTGCTAAGAAATTCCAAAACCTAACATTCAAACACATTGATTTGGTTCATACACATTTATTAGACTTTGGAATGGAGAAAAGGTACACAACATGGGTGTTCCACGGTGAAGATGACGCAGTTTAGAGCGACGATGATGACGATGAAGATGAGGGGGCAAATATAGTAGGTGGTGATACACATTCGAAAAGGTTAATCGAAATCTTAGGTGACTTGCAAAGGGGGACTGTAGTGGACATGGACGATGTCAGTGTGTCACGTACTGGTGATGAATCTACTTCAGAAGGTACCATACCTTGTGATCCTAGTATGTTAAATTGACTTGGAAAACCATTTTCTAATCTCGCGAGGGATGCACGAGTGCCACTATATCAAATGTACAAAGTTCTCAAAATCAAAGTTCCTTGCTTCATGCAAGGACAATGCATGGGTTATCTTAGAGCGCATTCAACATGCATTTAGGTTTCATTGAGGCGGCTCAACCTAATGGTGAAACACTTCTAAAGTACTTTTATGAGACGAAGACATACATGCGTGAATTGGGTCTTGGTTACACTCCAATACATGCGTGTAGGTATGATTGTGCACTCTTTTATGGTGAACATGAAAATGCGAACGAGTGCCGACAATGCTGTGAATCGAGGTATAAAACAAATCAAAAGAAGGGTAAAAAGATCTGCCAAAAATTTTTGTGATATTGTCCATTAATACCGCCTTTGAAACGATTGTACATGTGCAAAAAGACTGTTGCAGATGTGAGATGACATAAAGAGAAATGTCTTCAAGATGAAAACACCCTTAGCCATCCATCGGACTCGGAAGCTTGGACCGAGTTTGATAAAATGCATTCATGGTTTGCTAGTGATCCTCGAAACATCATACCTAGCCTTGCTTCAGATGGGTTCAATCCTTTCAGTAACATGAACAACCCGTATAGCATGTGACTAGTTATGATGATGTCATACAATATACCACCATGGTGATGTATGAAAGAACCCTTTATTTATATGTCTTTGCTTATTCTTGGACTGAAGGTACCTGGTAATGATATTGATGTTTACTTGTGTCCATTAATTGATGAGTTGAAAGAACTATGGGAAAAAAGAGTGGAGACATTCGATGTGGAAATGGGGACAACATTTTGGATGCATGCTGCACTGTTGTGGAAAATTAATGATTTCCTTACTTACAGTAACCTATTGGGTTCGAGCACAAAAGGTTACTTAACATGTCCAGTGTGTAATAAGGATGCTGGGTCTTTATCCTTGAAGCATGGACGCAAGTTATGTTTTATGTGTCATCATCGTTTTCTATGACTTGGATGTCCTTGGAGAACTCGTGGTGTTAGAAGCTTTAATAGAAAACCTGAACAAAGGTTGTAGCCAAACCGACTAAGTGGGGAAGATATACTAAACCAGCTCAAGTTGATCAAAGATTTGAAATTTGGGAAACCACTGAGTAGTAGAAAAAGGAAATGTGCTGAGTGAGGTTGAATTGGACAAAGAGAAGCATCGTCTTTGAGTTGCCATACTGGAAATGTCTTCCACTATGCCACAACTTGGATGTCATGCACATTGAGAAGAACATTTGTGAAAATGTCATTTGTATATTGCTGAATATAAATGGGAAGACAAAGGACACCGCAAATGCTCGCTAGGATATGGAATATATGGGTATATGGCATAAATTGCATCTGATTCATGATAGGGATAAACTTCTCATGTCATCAACTTGTTACACATTTTCAAAGGATGAAAAGAATAAATTATTTGAATGGTTGAAATCAGTGAAGTTCCCTGATGGCTATGCATCGAACATAGCTCGATGCATAAGCACGAAGGAAGGGAAGATGCTAGGAATGAAAAATCATGACTGTCACATCTTTTTGCAACGGGTTCTACCTGTTTTCCTTCATGGACACTTAACTAAAGGTGTTTGCTCAGTGCTAATTGAGTTGGGGATCTTCTTCCGATAGTTTTGCTCCAAAAAATTGAGTGTAAACGTACTTGCACGGTTAGAAGAGGACATTGTGATCATACTATGCAAGCTGGAGAAAATATTTCCACCAACATTCTTTGATGTGATGGTCCACCTAGCCGTCCATTTACCAAGGGAGGCCATATTTGAAGGACCGGTGCAATATCGTTGGATGTATCCTATTGAGAGGTGAATTATAAAGTCTTTCTACAATGTTCATGTGATTTCGTCACTTTCTTTGTATGTAGACGTCACTAATGCTATGTAAAATACATAGGTTCTTGTCCACTTTGAAGGAGTATGTGTGCAATAAGGCACGAACAGAAGGTTCAATCATTGAGGCATACATTGATAGTGAACGTCTTGCATTTTGATAAATGTATCTACATGATATTAAGACAAGGTTCACTCGTGAGGAGCAAAATGTAGATGTTCATGCTATTCAAGCCGAAGATGAAGAACCAACGAGCTCTATATTTGAAGGAAATGTTTGGCCATTTGGTGCACGAGTTTACGATTTCATTGATATGGACGACCTACGAAAGGCGCATTTTTACGTCCTCAATAATTGTGATGAAATTGTTCCATATATCGAGTAAGTGGTCCCAAAATCCTTATTTTGCATTGTATTTACATATGCATATATATACTTAGTTGACATTAACATGTAATATTCTTGCATATAGAAAATATAAAACTGAACTTCTGGCCCAAAATGAAAGGAATGTTGACGAAAGACATAAGAAGAAAATTTTCAATGGGTTTGGGAGCCGTGTAAATAACAAATTTTATGTGATTTCTAAGCAATGTACATTTTCAATATAGACGGTTTACTCATCTAAACTCATTTGTAATTAATAGATGAAAGTCATGTATTATAATAAAGAACCAACGACAAGTAAAGATTTGTACACGTTGATGTGTGGTCCCGATCAATGAGTTAACCACTACAGCAGTTGCATTATCAATGTGTTACGATTTCATAGGAAGTCCCTCGAACTACATAGAAGAATGCAAAATTGTGGGGTTGCGGTGCTAGGCACAGAAGGAGATCAATAAATTAACTACTTTGGTATCTTGGATGACATTCTAGAGTTTCACTATGGAGCTAACAGACTTGTCCACATGTTCAAGTGTACCCAGTAGGACATTAGAAATAGAAAGAGTGCAATAAACATGGATGCCTACTTTACCAATGTTAATTTTAGCAAAACATGGTATCAAAATGATCCTTTTGTGCTAGCAACGCAGGCAAAACAAGTGTTTTACCTTAATGACACAAAATTGAAGGGTGAATGGCATGTGGCATAAAAAAGATTAGTCATCTGTTAGTGCAGCCATTTGTATGATATTCAAGAAGTCGCAGATGGGAGGAAGAGTGTCAGCAATGCTGCTTTCAAAGAAGATTAGCCATTTGTTAGTGTAGCAACGCAATCTGCTTTCAATATTGTTGAGGAAGGAGTCAATCCTATACCATTGAATAGGGTTGGTGCCACAGCAAAACACGTAGGGACTGCTTAGATTATAATTGAACCTTCTGTAAACATTGACTTCAGCAACCATGATAAAACTGATGGGGAAAACTATGGTCGAGTATTATAATAAAGAGGAAGACACTCTAGAATGTGAGGATGAAACCGGTATTGAGGACGTACCGTAAGCATGATGCTATAGGTGATGTGTATCTATTATAATAACTACTTCTCCATATTGATATGGCTAATTAAAAGTCATTACATCTTTTTCATAGACTATATGCGAACAAAATGCTAAGAACCGCAGCAAACTAGAGACGCCTCATTGCTGTGGGTCGAGGTTAATTATTCATCAATCATCGAAAGGTAATTGCTATAAAACTATCTGACCATCACCTGACTAGTGTTATTTATGTTTAAACCGCCAAATTAATATTAATGATGTTTTATATGATAATGTAGCATGATCCCGAGATTGGCGCAGATGAGTCAATTATGAATCTTTATTAGAAAACATACCAAAAGCGATCAGAAGAGTGGTGCTAGGTTACGCAGAGCAAACATGTAAGTTAAATATATTATTTAGCTCATTATTTTATTCAAAAAATTGAAGTTGTATTCTTATTTATTCATTTTTATCGTTTTCATTGCTGAAAATAGGCAAAGATTCTCGAACTTGGTGCTACACCCGTTTCAGAGAGGGTAGTCAGCCAATGATGGATTACCATATCTCCACTCAGGTGCTTGGGGATCGAGGGGGGGCTGGGTGAAAGGTCTTGGGAGTGGATACATCACCCCAAAAACATCATCTTCAGTGGCCAGAGTGGCGTCTTGTGTTAAGCTTGACCGAGCACGTAGGGAAGTCGAGTCTCTAAAGGAGGAGATGGTTCTCCGGATGCAGATGATGGAAATGGTAGGGAAGTCGAGTCTTAAAAGGAGGAGATGGTTCTCCATATGCAGATGATGGAAATGGAGAACCATCAATTGAAAGAGAAGCTCTCCAACTTTGAGGCCCTGATGGTAGCCATGATGAACATGCAAGAGCAGCTCGAACAAAGATTAAACCAATCTTGTCCAGATGATGCAGGTGGCTCCTCCTTGAAACAATAAGGTGCTTCTTCTTGTACATTGTCATGTTAGGATCTTAGTTAAACTAATCTCACAATATTATTTCTGCTTTGTTTTAGAAACTAGTGGAGCCAGTAAAGATTGAACGTTGGGCTGTTATGAATTTCTCAACTTGATGTGATATCAGTGGTCTTGTGAGAGATTTAATCAAATATGAAGAAATGAAAGGAATTGTAAGTTTTATTATTATGTTTTCTGCAATATAAGATACGATGGTATTAAGTTATATGAATTGTAGATTGAACTACTAGAATACATGCTTGTGCTGAACGCCAACTGCATGATTGATGCAGTATATTGGGAATTACATGTTGGTAGTGGATTTAGGTTGTTGCATGCTTGAAATGATTTATTTGTTGAAAACAATATACTATTTCAGGCACAGGTTTTATGGGAAAATTTTCAATTTAAAAACGACATGCTGTTGAAATTTTGTTAAAATTTTTCTAAATAAAACCATATACACAAATAATTATGATAACATGAATGTTAAAATATTTTTGAAAGGATGAGTGAAAGTTAAACGAATATTAAACTTCATCCTTTATATGAACATCATTGCAAATTACTATCCATAATGCACCAAATGAATAAATCTTTTTGATGGATGGTATTATGTTATATGAATTGTAGATTGAACTACAAGAATACTTGCTTGTGTTGAACGCCAACTGCATGACTGATGCATTATATTGTGAATTGCATACTGGTAGTGGATTTAGGTTATTGCATGCTTGAAATGATTTATTTTCTAAAAACAATATACTGTTTCAGGTACACGTTTTATGGGAAAATATCTAATTTATGGATGGCATGCTGCCGAAATTTCATTAAAATTTTCCCAAATAAAACTATGTACAAAGATAATTATGATAACATGAATGTTAAAATATTTTTGAAAGGATGAGTGAAAGTTAAAACGAATATTAAACTTCATTATTTATGTGAACATCATTGCAAATTACTATCTATAATGCACCGAATGAATAAATCTTTTTGATGGATGGTATTATGTTATATGAATTGTAGATTGAACTACTGGAATACATGCTTGTGTTGAACGCCAACTATTTACTTCCAACTTATCTCCTCCTTCATTAGCAAAGCCTTAAAATCGTTCTTAAAAGAAAATCCCCTGCTAACTAAATCCTTCGAGATATTTACCCAAGTCTTTTGCATGATCAATATCCTCAAGTCTCCTTTTGGGTATTAAACTTTCAAATGTACACATCCCCAAAGGAATCCTTATTCCATCTTTTCAAAGCCAACTTTAAAGATGCCAACCTCTTCATAAACCTAAAGCTTTCCGACCCTCACATAAACAATTATTCTAAAATCCGTATATAAAGGACAAAAAAAAGAAAGACAATAAACACAAATGTCCTAAGGAATCCATGTAAACCATGAAGATCACATTCTATTTTTTCATACAACTATATTCTGATATAGATTGTTTGTAAGATGCATGAACACATTATATTATTTAATGCTTATTATATGAAGCGCTCGTGCACTCATAAAATTCATTACTAGTTGGTTTATTGTGAACTGTTTATTGTAAATACCTAAGTTTGGAGCATATCTCTATGGAAAATGTCCTATTTACAAAACGAAATGCTGCAAAATTTTTTCTAAACTAATAAAACTTAGCTATTTAAAATTGTATCATTTTTTTTAATTATATCCGAATGCCCGATTATTTTGCTATCAAATCATTGATACTTATAGAACATATACATATACGTTCAAAAATTGTATACTAACATTTTTTTTATAATTATTAATTTGTAGGGTTTGCGGTTGTCACAACATCAGCACGATGCCATACACCACAGTCGAATGCAACTTTCGATGATTTTTTAAATATTTTTTTATCTGAACAGATGGAATTTCTTTATTTTGATTTGAATTTGTATAATGTATTCGTATTTGAATTTTGAAAGTTTTTTTGTTATCGGAACATTTGGAATTTCTGTATTTTAGTTGAATTTCTATAATGTATTTGTATTTGAATTAGAATTAGAATTTTCAATAATTTATGAATTTTTTTTAATTATGGTTTAATGTTATGTATGCGAAAATGTAATTACAGATTTTTACAAGAATTAATGATTAAAAAAATAACAATAATTTTAAATTATTAGTGATGGTTTCAGAACCGTGACTAATAAACTTCATTTTTAAGTATTAGTGACGAATTTCAAAGCTGTCACTACTATCAGGATAGTAGTGACGAATTTCAAAACCGTCACTAATAGTAGAATAGTAGTGACGATTTTGAGTGAAGTCAACATAGAATTTATAGTGATAGTATAAGTGTTTTAGTGACGGTTATAATCCGTTACTAATACTCTATTAGTAGTGATGAATTTTAAAATCCGTTACTAATAATTATTAATAACTGCAATTATGACAACTATTTCAAAACCATCACTAATACTTGGAAAATCATCACTAATACTATTAGTGATAATTTTGTGATTATTAGTGACGGTTTTGATCATTCACTAATAACCTTATTTTTTGTAGTGTAATCAAAATCAACTTTTTAAGTAAGCCCTTTTGCAACCAAACGGGCCTTATATCTTTCAACAGAACCGTCGGACTTAGTTTTGATCTTGTTAACCCAGAGACATCCCACTATTGTTTTACCAAGAGGAAGATGTACTAACTCCCACGTGTTGGTCTTATACAAAGTAGAAAGTTCTTCATTCATAGCCTGTTTCCAAAGAGGGTCAAAAGTTGCCTTCTTATAGGAAGCAGACTCACAATGGGAATGAAAAGAAACTAAAAAAGTAGCAAAAATAGAAGAATAACAAGAATGAGATGTAAAAAATATGAATCATGATGAGAAGGGGGCTTACGAAATCACGTTGGATAATGAGAAGATGCATGGTCCACATGATCGAAAGATGAAGAGGAGTCAGCCAAGGAGGATGGGGGATTTGTTCTTCTAGGAGAAAATGAAGGACAAGTAAAAGAAATGGGAGCAACTAAGGAAGACTTTGAATCAATATCATAAGTAAAAGGATCAATATTTACAAGGTCATACTCATTTAAGATGCCATAACTTGTCGGAACAGAGAAGAATGGAATGTGTGCAAGAAAGATGACGTGATGAGAAACATAAAGTTTTTGTTTTTTCGGATCATAACAACGAAATCATTTTTTTCCATCACCATAACCAAGAAATACACACATAGAGGATTGTGCAGACATCTTAGAACGCTCAGTATGAGGATGAAGGACAAAGCATGTGCAACCAAATACTCTCAAATGAAAATACTCTAGAGCCTTGCTATACAATTTCTCATAAGGAGAGACTCCTAAAGTAAGAGCAGTAGGAATTCTGTTAATCAAATATAAGGCAATAAGAATTGCTTCTCCCCAAAAAATCTTTGGGAACATTACTAGAAAGGAGAAGGGATCGAGTTGTCTCAATAATCTGCCTATGTTTTCTTCTAGCCACACCATTTTGCTCAGGAGTGTCTATGCACCATGATTAATTTATGGTACCATCAGATGTGAGTATGGTAAAAGACTCAGCAGAATTATAACAACGAAATCATTTTTGTCCATCACCATAACCAAGAAATACACACATAGAGGATTGTGCAGACATCTTAGAACGCTCAGTATAAGGATGAAGGACAAAGCATGTGCAACCAAATACTCTCAAATGAAAATACTCTAGAGCCTTGCTATACAATTTCTCATAAGGAGAGACTCCTAAAGTAAGAGCAGTAGGAATTCTGTTAATCAAATATGAGGCAATAAGAATTGCTTCTCCCCAAAAAATCTTTGGGAACATTACTAGAAAGGAGAAGGGATCGAGTTGTCTTAATAATTTGCCTATGTTTTCTTCTAGCCACACCATTTTGCTTAGGAGTGTCTATGCACCATGATTAATTTATGGTACCATCAGATGTGAGTATGGTAAAAGACTCAGCAGAATTATATCCCCTCCCCCCCCCAAATCGCACCTTAAACACTTAATGATAGCTGAATGTCGTGTTTGAACCAAAGCATGAAACATTTTATAGATTCGAAAGAAATCAGAACGTTTCTTCATAAGATATATATATAAAAAAAAATGAGTATAAACATCAATGAAAGCAACATAATATCATGACCCCCCCTTTGAGGTAATAAGAGCTGGTCCCCAAACATCAGAATGAATTGGATCAAATGGTGTAAGAGATATTGATGTACTTTTATTAAACGGAAAAATAGAGAATTTTGCAAGCTTACAACCACTACAGATAAAAAGGTCATGAGAAGATAAATTTCCTAATACTCCTATGGAATCCAAAATCTCAATCGAGAACTAGAAACATGTCCAAGGCGTGAATGTCATAAATAAAAATTAGAAGAATTTGAACACAAACGAAATAAAGACAAATCAACACTAGAACCAGCAAATTCTAGTGTGAGAGATTGTTCGTGTGATTTTCAACACAAGTCTTGTACTATTTTCTACTAATGAAATCTAAAGCAAGCACCAAAAAAATAAGGTTATTAGTGACGGTTTAAAACCATCACTAATAATAAGAAAAATTGTCACTAATAGTATTAGTCACGGTTCGATCAGTATTTGTGATGGTTTTAAATTAGTCACCATATCTACGACGAAAAATACTTATTAGTGACGAATTATACAAACCGTCACTAATAGTGGAGTATTAGTGACAAAAGAAATCGTCACTAATAGTCTACGACCGTCACTATAAATTATACATATTCTCGGCTCAAATTTGTCACTAAAGCCCAAGTAATAATTACGGTTTTAATAATCATCACTAATATGACGCTACTAGTGACGGTCAATAAACCATCACTAATGTTACGCTTTTAGTGACAATTATTAAAACCGTCACTAATAATATACTAATAGTAATGGTTATAAAACTGTTACTAAGGTTTGGCCTTTAGTGACAAATTTGAGCCTAGAATATGTTGATTCTATAGTGACGACATTAGTCTTTTAGTGACGGTTTAAAAACTGTCACTAATACTTCATCCTGCTATTATTAGTAATGGTTTTTCAAACTGTTACTAATACTTTGAAATAATTTGTTTTTTTTTTTAAATTCCTATAAAAACATGTAATTACATTTTAGCATACATAAAATTAAGCCATAATTACTAAAACATTCATAAATTATTAAAATTAAAATACAAATTGTTCAAAACTTAAAATACATACAAATAAAAATTCAAATTAAAATATACAAATTAGTTCTGTTCAGATAACAAGAAATACAGGAAAAGTCAAAAGATGCGAGCATTCGACCCGACTGCAGTGTCTAGCATCATCGTAGTGTTCTGACAGCCACAAACCCTACAAAATAATAATTGTACAAGAAATTAACTAGTATACAATGTTTGAACTTATATGTATATACTATAATTAAAAACGATTTGATAGCAAAATTATCGGACATTCAGACATAGTGTAAAAAAATTATATAACTATAACTAACTAAGTTTGATCAGTCAGAATTCACCCCACTCGGTTTGGACCTCGTATGGTTGAATTGTAAGTTACGTGCTTAAAATAAGTTTACTAAGTTTGTTTGTATTCTAACTTTGCTTTTAAGTGAGAAAAAAGCTCCCTAGGAGAAGTTTTTAGGCACCGTTAACTCTGGCACATCCAGGTCAATATGATGGATGTGTCGGGACTGACCCCATTTAGTTTGGACCTTATATGCCCAAATTGGACACCTGGGTGCTTAAACTGAACTAAGTTTACTATGCTTGTATTCTGTTAGCCCTAGTGGCTAAGGGTTCTCATTCTAGTTTGTTTTGATGACAACAACCCATTAGTGGCTCTTAAGTATGCTAACATTTTTCCTTAAGTTCAGTTCAGATATACAGGACAATTCCAAGGCAAGCATAAGGATCAAACATATATCGAATAAGTAAAGAGCAAATGACCATCAACAAAGTTCCACACATGGCACATTCGAAGCTCAATGACCCAAACAAAGTATATATACATATATATATATATATATATATATATATATATCTTTGTTGGGTTGTGTGTGAGAGGTAGGATGTATGTTACAACTCTTGTGAGTATAGTGTGGTCAAGAGTATCTTGCAAGACACGAGCAAATTACATATGCATATAGTTCATAATAGGTTAGAACATTAATTATGAGTTCACACATGCATATCAAGTCACCTAACTGCATAAGATGTCAAAGTGGCTTTCAAACTTATTTGATCAAACCAAGACATCTTATCATTGGTAAAAATTAATTTTGGGTAAGATGAGACTTTAACTTGAACAAAAACCATTTTTGGACTTGTCCACACCCATTTAAGTAAAAAAGGACTTGTCGACGAATACAGGGGATTTGTCAATGAACTCATGAATGGACTTGTCAATGTTCACATGGGAATCGTCAACGATGAGATCTCGAGACCACCTAAAATATCAAAGTAGTCTTGTCGACAAATATAGGGGATTCAATAACGAATGTACAGAGGTGGATCATCAACGTACATAGGGGAATCGTCGACAAGGAGAAATTGAGACCTATCTAAATTCAGCAGAGAAGCCTCGTCGATGAGCACAAGGGTTTCGTCGATGGATGCATGTGTAAGACTCATCGACGTGGTCATGGAATCGTCGACGAGTGTCAGGTGGCAGAACGCATTTAATGCACAGTAACATCTAGTTTTCAAATTTTCTTTTCTCCATTAATGTCCAACAGCTCTCCAACAAGCTGCTCATCCCTTTTCCCTTTAATATGAGTCTTATGCATTCATTTGCAGTTTAGTTAAGCATTTTGGTTGTTGAGCACATTAATAGAGCATTCATTCTAGGGATTAATTTTAGTCCTAAAAATCTTTTATTCTTTACTCTTGTCTTACGCATCATTTACAAAGAGAGTATTGTGAGGTTTTGATTTGTATTATCAAGCTTAAGAAGGAGTACTTTGAAGTTGCATCTAGTTACTTTGATTTGTTGTATTGTGGGGTTCTTTGTGAGCCTTTGTAAGGTTACTCTTGGTGAGCATCGTGTTGTAGCACTTAGTGAGCTGCTGGGGTGTGTACCCATGATTGTAAAGGCTTCTTCGTGTTGAAGGAGGATTGCTTAGTGGATTTTAGGAATCCTTGAGTTGGTCTCAAGGCGTGGATGTAGGTGTAACGACCCGAAAAATAACGATATTTAAATACGAAAGAGAGAGGGAAATGGAAACAAAAACAGAAGGAGGCATTAGGCTTCGTCGACGAACATAGGGAGTTCGTTGACGAGTGCATAAGGGAATTCATCGGCGATGCTACGCCTCGTCGACTAGAAAATATCGAAAAAAGTTTTGGGGTAGCTTGAATTTTGTCGACGAGGGAGTATGGTTCGTTAACAAAATTACTGAAAGATTCATCGATGAAATGATGTGTCTCGTCGACGAAGGCCGCAATATAAATAGTGAAAACTCGGATTTTTATCTCATTTCCGAATTCCTCTCTCTCTCTCTCTCTCTCTCTCTCTATGTCCCTCTCTCACTTCTCCCTTCGTTTCTGGGCTTGTTTCTCGCCAAATCGAAGATCTGAGGCTACCACGATGCTCCTAGCGAGGTTCTTTGCAAGTCTGCCAAAGCTTATCATTGGAAAAGTTGGGTTGGATTTTGTCCCAATCTCAGGGTAAGACATTTCATTCAGTATTTGTCTTTCCCCCAGTTATAGGAAATGTTGTAGGTAAGAAAATACTGATGTTTTGTTTTGGGGGATTTTGTTTTCAGGATGTTGAGCGAAGAACCATGTAGGTCTAGAGCCAAAATTTTATAGGGGCTTTTCAAAGTTAAGGTAAGGGAAATATGCTATGTTAAGAGTTTTCATAATGCTATCAGAGATTTTATAGACACATATATACCAGTTTATTATACAGTATTTACAGAATATGAGTTTAAATGCTTGGGTGGCCTGAGTAGATTTTCATGGGATGAAGAAATTTATACAACTTTTATAATGTATCATACTATACTGAATACACCGATATAGACAGTATATACAGTTTATATAGTTTTTCCCAATATATGGAGTTATACAGAATATACAGATATAGTTATATATTCACAGAGATTATACAGAGAAATTTACATGCATATTCAACTTTTATACGAATAGTTTCATGAAACAAATATATATATATATATATATACATATACATGTATACAGTTTTACTCATATCAGTATATATATTATAGTTTATACAGAACAGTATATACAAAGTTATAACATGCCATGTTTCCTATTACCATAACATACAGAGTATACAGATAGAGTATATAGACAGAGATACAAACAGATATATAGAGGTGGCATCAAGATGCGCTACAGATACAATATACAGAGATTGCAGTATTTTCAGTACAGAAAGATAGCGTTATGGTTATTTTGGAAACATGATGAAAATAGTAAAAGAGTATATATGTATATATGTATATAGTATCAGATCCCTATGGAAAGATTACAGACAGATACAGTACAAATATAGATTATAGAGCACGATACCGTTGCTATATGCAGATAGAGTGCAACCACATATCTCAAATAGTGTGTGGGTACCGTCAGCCGTGCTCGGAGAGATTGCAGCTCCCCAGTTCACTAGGTGGAGGGGGCCAGTTTGACGAGGTAGTATCCAGTCCCGAGCCTAGGAGTGGATGCAGTTTGGCCAGGCTGAGGTATAGTGGAGGGCCAACCAGATGAAGTCCCACCTACGGGCCGCACAACCCTGTCATGAAGGGTCAAATCATGACGTACAAAGTCCCAGGGAATAATTACAGTTATGTATATGTTGAGTATAGTATGATATTATCAGTATGAAAAGTAGAAAATACAGACGATACAGTATATTTTAAATTGGGAAAGAAAGATATGCTTTACAGATTATTTGTTGCATTACAGTTCAGTTATTATTTTAAAAGTATCTTTAACTTAGTTGCCACACACTAGTAATAGCATATTTCCACTTACTGAGCATCGTTTCACCCTATTATTTTAACATTTTTCAGGTGAGCCAGTTAGGCGAGCAGATCAGGCTCGCGGATAGAGAATAGTTTGATTACCCTGATTATAGGGTGAGTTTTTGTCAGAGTTGTGTATGTTTTTGAGTAAATGATGTTGGAGGGGTATTTTTGTATAGCTATAGTCTGCATATACTAGATTCTAGTATTGTATAGTGTATATGTGAATGGTTGTATGATATGTGTTCCCGCTGCTTAGGTATGGATGTAGATACACAGATATATATATATATATATATATGAAAAAAAAATGGTATGAATTTTTAGGGTGTTACAGTAGGCTTGGTGCCGAACCATGTTAACATTGTTGTGTTGAGCTTTTCGCTCCCTTCACTATTTATTTGCTGTGAATCTTTTTATTTGTTATTTATTGTGATATACTTCACTTGTTTCTAGCCTAAAATTATATTGTAGAAAAAGTTATATATCTGCGAAAGATGTCTATTCACGCGCCTCTAGATGCACACCCAGGCCGAGATATGGTATCAGAGTGCCAATCACTTGACATTCGAAGTAACATCCATGCAAAAAGATCAAATGGCAGATATGTTTGCCCAAGGACAATCCGTTGACTGTCCACCCAAGTTCTATAGAATCAACTATCCAGTATGGAAAGAACAAATGTCAATCTTCATCCAAGCATATGACTACAAAATGTGGAAAGTAATCACTGAAGGAGATTATGTATTTAAGGATGACGAAGGTGAGATCATACCAATTGGGAAACTCCCAGAAGCTTATGCAAAGCTGGCACAACTAAACTTTAAAATGAAAAACTTTCTCTATTGTGCTGTAAGCGATGAAAAATACAATCAAATTTGCAAATTCAATGCCGCGAAGGAAATATAGGAGAAGCTCCAGGTAACATATGAAGGTACGTCTCAAGTTAAAAAGTCAAAAATAGATATGTTGATGAAAGAATATGACAAAAATGGAAGAAGGTGAGCCAATTACGTCTATGTTTACACGCTTACAAATGGATTGAAAGCACTTGGTAGGGAATACTCTACGGAAGACAATGTGTAGAAGGTGCTTCGCTTATTACCAGAATCATGGCAGGCAAAGTCTACTACAATTGAAAAAGCAAAGGACCTATCCAAGGTCACTCTTGATGAGTTGAGTGGGTCTCTCATGACCAATGAGATCAAGAAGAAGAACGCTTCAGCTAAACTAGATAAGCCCAAAAAGACAATGGGCATGGCTCTAAATACGGGAAGCAAGAAGGAAATTATTAAAGAAGAAGAAGAGTGTGACAATGAGGAAGAGATTGCTCTTATCACTAGGAGAATCAGAAACTTACTGCTAAACAAGAAGGGTAAGCAAAAGAGTAAGGTAGTGTTGGAATTGGTGTGATCCCAAGAGGGGGGGGGGGTGAATTGGGTTCCAAAATATTTTTCGTTAATTTAAACAATTACGACGATTTACCACATATCATATCCCAGTCAATATAAAATGTGTGTATGTAAAATGATTAAGCTATTGGTTCATGCATACACAAGTATCTCATTCAATGTAAATGTGTGCATGCAACTAAATATAATAGTAAATAAATAGGCATACACATACTGAATTTAAAGTATAGTAATTTAAATGAGATAGGGAGAGAATGACACACAGATTTGTTAACAAGGTTCAGCCAATATTGCCTATGTTCTCGCATTGGGCATACCCCCAATGATTCCACTAAACCTGCTCACTTAACTTGGCGGAGCAGAAGCCTTTTACATCCTCTCCTCATGGGTGAGGAAATCCCCAACTCAATTAGTAGGCTGAGTCGAACTAGTCTCACTTGCGGGACTGAGACTCACCAGTTCAATTCCAAGCTGAACCGAACCGGTCTCATTTACGGGGCTGAGACTCCCCAGTTCAATTAATGGGCTGAACCCAACCATTACATTAAAACCATTTTTGTACATGAAAATGCTTCTAAAAATACAAGAAGAAATTTACACATTAAAGCTCTAAGTTGTATGCACTCTCTTATGATATGATTTGAACTCAGTAGAAAAAGGGTGCGTATCTAAATAATATTTGCACAAATGAAATGTATATGAGAAATGAGTATTATTGTTCTCCTCTAAATATTTTTGCAAGTATATAATATTTGGAGAAATTAGGAATTTTAGGCTCAAAATAATTTGTGCAATAAATAATTTTTCTCCCAAAAATATTTATCAATGAAATAATCGAGAGAAAAGCAAACAATACTCTCAAAGATTGATTTTCAAAAAATAAGTAACAAGTGAGAGTATCTGCATGTAAATACAAATACAAAGCCCAAAATAAAATACTCTCTTTGAAAAAGATTTTGAGATAAAACAAGTGAAGGAGAGTTGGAGAGATTTGTTTAAAATATTTTGCCCCAAAAGAATGATTTAAGCAACAAAAACCTTTTTGGGGGAACTTTAATTAACAATAAATTAGAGAGAGTGTTTGGGTTAATCAAAGTTGCTAAACTGAGTTATGGAGGGGATATTTATAGACTTTCAACAAATCTGACCGTTAAGGGATAGGCTGGGTATTATTAAAAAAGTTTAATTAATTTTTAATCCCAATTACCCCAGTTAAAAAGTTGCAACTTGAGAGATTTGGTCGCCTGAACACTCATAAAGATAAAAAGGCATTTTGAAGTTTGGGTGCACAAGTGCAGGTTTGGTAGCCCGAACAAAGGTTAGAAACTTTCATTCATAGGTTCGGGTGCCCAGTGCTAAGTTCGGTTAACCGAATTGACCAATTTGGTTGCTCGAGCCCAATTTGAATGTGTCGTTTGATTGCCTGAGTAGTTGAAAAGTGCCCTGACACAGGTTCGGGTGCTGGGGGACGATACGTTCAAAACGAGTTTGAAATTAGGATAGCTTCTCAAGAGGGGGGGGGGGTGAATTGGATTTTTAAAATTATTTCAATTTTAATACTTTTTTTTTTTTGTATCAACAATCACAACAAGTAAATACAAAATCAATTCAACCACAACCAATCAACAAGATAATCAAAATCTTGATCTTTGTATCACTAGCCTTGAAATAAATTGTAAAGCACGCTGAATTTATGTAAGCCCTGTGTTATTCCAAACTCACACTTCTTCTTTGTGTTTAGTTTTTAAACAAACTTTCAGATTAATAAGTTTAGGATGATCAACCAACGTAGTCCCTTTCGGTTTCCACAATCATTATTGATCAAGCCAAAACGAATTATCCTCTAATCTATTTAACAACCATACACTCAGAATTTAACAATTTAAAGCATACACGCAGGCTGTAAGTATTGCTAAAAAATAAAGAGTAAGGAAGGAGAGAGAGACACAAGGTTTTACGAGGTTCAGCTTATACCTAGCCTACGTCCACGCCTTTGGCAAACCACCAAAGGATTCACTAGTTCAATTCCGTTGATGGGTGGAACAATACCGATTACAATCACTCCTTTTTTTAGGCTAGAGCCCGCCTCTCCAAATGATATTCCCTTATTTGGTCTAACGATTCTACAACCATGAATCGTCTATAAACAAGAACCAAGATAGAGAAAAGTTTGTGTACAAGATATGCTCTCACAACAGAGTAAGTTAGTACAACATTCAGCACAAGAATACTTCAAAGTAAATCAAATATAAAAGGATTGAAGCTCAATATTGAATTTAGATCACCAAATATCTTCCAAGTATTGAGAGATTCAGACTTTGATGGCTTTTCTTCAAAATTTGAATCAGCAGTAACATAGTAGTTGAAGTAGGATGAACACAAGAGAGTTTGAGAGCATTTTGAGAACTTTGATTGCTGGAAAATTTCTTGGTATGAAAATCTTTGAAGTTTGGGGCTATTTATAGATGCCTAAAAGTAATTCCTTGCCCCCCAAGTTTCCTTGGAGTAATCCCCATATTTTTCAAACTAATAGTGCCCAAGAAATCCATTTAAAAAATCTTCCTGTTGGAATTTTTTAAACAAACATTCGAGTGGCAATCGCTTGCCACGACCTGATAGTCGCCTGCTATAGTGGAATTTTAAAACACAAAACACTGGCAGTCGCCTACCAGAACCCAGGCAGTCGCTTGGCTTGACCTCCTTGGTGCTTGGCTGTGCTCAGGCAGTTGTCTGGCACCCTACTGCCTCTTTGAAAATATTCATTTAATTTGGGCAGTTGCCTAGCAAGAGTAGGCAGTCGCCTGGCCCTTCTGTTAAAAAAAAAAAAAAACTTTATTTTTTAAACCCTTCTTTTCTTTTATTTGAAAATTATACATTAGGGTTTTACTTAAAGTTTTATTTCTAAGTTTCTTTTGATTTTATGAGAGCTTCAATTCAGTTTATATTTGGAGTTTACTTGAAGTACTTACATACAAACATCCTTAAAGACATATTCTTTTGATCTTCAAGTAAGTCCTTGTTCTTCTATCATCTTTGAGCTTCTAATCATCCTTCTTTCTTGATCTTTTTGGATAGTATTTTCTCCATAAACTTTATCATCATTTTGAGCTTTGAACTCTCTCGAATTCACCATCTTTAAGCTTTTCCTTCTTCTTGAAAATCTTTCACTTGAAATAAACTATATTAAACATATCATGATTTGTTATCATCAAAATAAGATTTATAAGTCTTGTTAGGCCAACAATCTCCCCCTTTTTGATGATGTCAAATTGAGAGCAAAAATAATAATAGGAAATAATGCTCATAGCTCCCCCTTTCAACAAGCATGATATACCAAAAATATTTATACAAACCATGTTACTTGCAAAATGAATTCATACCCATATATATTCATATTCTTACAAGAAATGAATTCATACAAGGTATTTCATACATATTCATAGCCTTATAAGCCCATAGCATATTTCATATTTGCACTTCCTTCTCTCAAACACTCTCCCCCTTTGGACATCAATCAAAAAGGAAAAGAGGGTGATACAAAAACAACGTAGTGAAGTGTTGTAGAGCAAAGTACTTGTAGATCTTACAAACACAAAAGAAATACTAGCCGGTGACGTACTCAGAAATACTAATACATAGACAAAAGTGTTAAATAGCACATAAATGAAATACATCAATCAGAAGCTTCCATAGACCCACTTTCATCTTCTTCTTTTTCTTGTTCACCAGATTGTTCAGCAGATTCATCATCGCTAAATGAAGTAAAGCTGATATCCATATGAGATTTGCCTTTGGAAGAGCTAGCCAGATGTTTCTCAATCTTGTCAACACACTGAATAAGGCTTGAACAATGAGTTTCCATAGTAGCAACCTTCTCCCTAAGTGTACCAAGTCTGGATTGCATTCCAACACTGAATGTCATATAGTGATTAAAAAATGGAACAAACCAAGAAGGAGTTTATGGGATAAGCTGTACTGAAGGGGCTAGCATGGAAGACTAAGGTGGTGGTGTAGATGAGATGTGACGATGTCCCTTGTGAAACCACCCTTGAGGAGAGTGCTTATATCCCATACGCTTAAGAATGGTATCAGAAAAGATATCATAATGGGTTTTGCTAATGAAGTTAAATGATGGTGTGAGAACATTGAAATGGGCAAATATCATATTTAACTTCCCAGCATATGGTAGAATGACACGAGGGGCATCAACTTTCATAATGATCCATTTGAGAAGTAAACTTGGAAGATCCAGCTTTTTTCCTTTAAGAATACACCACATAACAAAACAATCTAAGAAGGAAATATGATCATGAGAATCGGAACGTGGTAGGATATTTTATGTAATAAGTTTGTGTAGGATTAAAGTTTGGAGATTGACCTATTTGTAAAGAGGTGGATGCCCAAAGGAGATAGGTGTATCAGTTATGACTAGGGGTAAAAATTCCTCTGGAGTAAATCCTTGAGACATTATCCATTGTTTCTCTGCAATGTGAACCTTAAAATCTCCTAGCTTGACTCGAAGAATTTTTCCCAAAGATGTGGGAGTAAGATGAATATTTTGCCCTAGAAGATTTGTTTTCATCCCATTTTCAAACCTCTTCATGTTAGCATAGAAAATTCGAACCACATTTGGATAGTATTCTTTTGCTTGATACGTAATAAACCGTTCCCACCCAATTTCCTTAAAAAGGTCCATGATTTCAGGAAAATCAGAATTGAAGAATGTAACATCAAGGATTTTATCTAGAACGGGTTTAGCTGAAGTGATTTGATTCCTATAGAGTTGCTTAGCATGAGAAGTTACTAACCACTTCTCTACTTCATCATTGTTGATCCTTGTGGAGGAGGAGGAGCCCTTGTTACCAACCGACTTGATCCGTGGCATGTTTGTTTTGAAGAGGAAGGCTGATAAACCCTAGGCTTTATTTGCGATTTGATGTGGAGGGTAGGTTTGATTCACAGTTTCAGGTTGATTTGGAAGAGGAATTTGTGTGGAAAAGAGTAGGAAAGAGGATTTTCGGATAGTGAGGAGAAGTAGCAGGCGCCTGATGGAAGTTAAAAAGACATAAAATAGGGTTTTAAATCCTACCCACCACGAGGCAGTCGCCTGCTAGGATAAGGCAGACACTTGTCAAACAAAGAAATTGAAAGTCAGTAGCCTGGCAGTTGCCTGGCACCTAGGTGGCAGTCGCCTACCAAGCAGAAAATTTGTTTAGTTTGCTTCTTGCATATGCATCATCCCTAATTCTCTTCTAATGAATATGAATCGCTCTTCAGAGAATGGTTTTGTGAATATGTCTGCTAATTGGTCATTTGTATTCACAAATTCTAGCATTATATCTTCGTTTTGCACATGATCTCTCAAGAAGTGATGTCTTATATCAATATGTTTTGTTCCTGAGTGAGATACCGGATTTTTTGAAATATTTATGGTACTTGTGTTGTCACATTTTATTGGAATAGTTTGATATTGAATTTTGATATCTTTTAGTTGTTGTTTCATATACAATGTTTGGGCACAACAACTTCCTGCTGCTATGTATTCTGCTTCTTCTGTGGATAATGCCATAGAGTTTTGTTTTTTTGAAGACCAGGAGACTAAAGAGTGTCCTAGAAAATGACAAGTTCCACTTGTGCTTTTTCTGTCTGTCTAGCATCCAGCAAAGTCTGCATCGGAATAGCTAATCATTTCAAATTCAGTCCCTTTGGATACCATAAGCCTAGTTCAAGTGTGCCTAGTAGATATCTAAAGATTCTTTTAATTACTGCTTGGTGTGATTCCATAGGAGCTGATTGGAACCTAGCACACATACATATGCTAAACATAATATCTGTTCTACTTGTTGTTAGGTAAAGTAAGCTTCCTATCATGCCTTGGAAATGCTTGGTATATACTTGTTTCCCTTTTTCATCTTTGTCAAGACTAGTTGAGGTGCTCATAGGAGTTCCTATAGATTTACTTTCTTCCATATCAAACTTCTTTAACATGTCTTTAATATATTTAGTTTGATTTATGAAAGTTCCATTTTTTGCTTGTTTGATTTGTAACCCTAGAAAGTAATTTAACTCTCCCATCATGCTCATCTCAAACTCTTTTTGCATAGACTTAGCAAATTCATTGCACAAATCCTCATAAGTTGCTCCAAAAATATTATCGTCAACATAAATTTGTACTATAAGCATGTCTTTGTTTTTGGTTTTAATAAATAAAGTGCTATCTATCTTTCCTCTTGAAAAATTGTTTTGAATTAGGAACTTGTTTCAATCCATATAAAGCTTTTGTTAGCTTAAATACATGATCTGGATTTTTTGAATTTTCAAAACTTGGAGGTTATTTTACATATACTTCTTCATTTATATATCTATTTAAGAAAGCACTTTTTACGTCCATTTGGTATAATTTGAAGTCCTTATAGGCTGCATAAGCTAAGAACATCGTAATTGCTTCCATTCTTGCTATGAGGGCAAAGGTTTCATCGTAATCAATACCTTCTTCTTGATTATAACCTTGTGCTACTAGCCTAACTTTATTTCTTATAACTATCCCATTTTCATCCTTTTTATTTCTAAACACCCATTTAGTTCCTATGATTGATTTGCCTTTGGGTTTAGTTATAAGTTCCCACACTTGACTTCTTTCAAATTGATTTAGCTCCTCCTACATAGCTATAATCCAAGAGTCGTCTTTTAGGGCTTCTTTAATATTCTTGGGTTCAGCTTGAGACAAAAAAGCATAATGGTTGCAAATATTTTTCAATGAGGCTTGAGTGGTTATTCCTTTTGAAGTTTCTCCAAGAATTTGTTCTTTTGGATGACTTTTAGCATATCTCCATTCTTTAGGTAGTTCTAGATTTTCTACAATGTTTTCATTTGGAGTTTCATTATTATTTTCTTCTTTTATTTCAAGATCTTCTTCTTTTTGTGGAATATCTTCTTTTTCACCAATCTTAATTTTATTTTCATAATTGATTAAGCCCTGTGTTATTCCAAACTCACACTTCATCTTTGTGTTTAGTTTTTAAACAAACTTTCAGATTAATAATTTTAGGATGATCAACCAGTGTAGTTCCTTTCGGTTTCCACAATCAATGTTGATCAAACCAAAACGAATTATCCTCTAGTCTATTTAACAACCATACACTCAGAATTTAACAATTTAAAGCATACATGCAGGTTGTAGGTATTGCTGAAAAATAAAGAGTAAGGAAGAAGAGAGAGACACAAGGTTTTATGAGGTTTGACTTATACCCGGCCTATGTCCTCTCATTTGGCAAACCACCAAAGGATTCACTAGTTCAGTTCCGTTGATGGGTGGAACAATACCAATTACAATAACTCCTTCCTTTAGACTAGAGCCCACCTCTCCTAAAGATATTCCCTCGTTCGGTCTAATGATTCTACAACCTTGAATCATCTATAAACAAAAACCAAGATAGAGAAAAGTTTGTGTACAAGATACACTGTCACAGCAAAGTAAGTTAGTACAACATTTAGCACAAGAATACTTCAAAGTAAATCAAATATAAAAGGATTGAAGCTTAATACTGAATTTAGATCACCAAAATATTCCAAGTATTGAGAGATTCAGACTTTGAAGGCTTTTCTTCGGAGTTTGAATCAGTAGTAACTTAGTAGTTGAAGTAGGATGAACACAAAGACTTTGAGAGCTTTTTGAGAACTTTGACTGCTGGAAAATTTCTTGGTGTGAAAATCTTTGAAGTTTGGGGCTATTTATAGATGTTTAAAAGTAAGTCCTTGGCCCCCCAAGTTTCCTTGGAGTAATCCCCAAATGTTTCAAAATAATAGTGCCCAAGAAATCCTTTTAAAACATGTTCCCGTTGAAATTTTTTAAAAAAACGTTCGAGGGGCAGTCGCCTACCACGACTTGGCAATCCCTTGCAATAATAGAATTTTAAAAAGAAGAACACTGGCAGTTGCCTGCCAGAACCCAGGTAGTAGCCTAGCATGGCCTCCCAGGCACCTGGTTGTGCTCAGGCAATCGCCTGGCACCCTACCGCCTCTTTGAAAATATTCATTTAATTTGGGTAATCGCTTGGCAAGAGTAGGCAGTCACCTGACCCTTCTGTTTTAAAGAAAAGAAATTTATTTTTTAAACCCTTCTTTTCTTTGATTTGAAAATCATACTTTAGGGTTTTACTTAAAGCTTTATTTCTAAGCTTCTTTTGATTTTTTGAGAACTTCAATTCAGTTTATATTTGGAGTTTACTTGAAGTACTTACATATAAACATCCTTAAAAACATATGCTTTTGATCTTCAAGTAAGTCCTTGTTCTTCTTTCATCTTTGAGCTTATAATCATCCTTCTTTCTTGATCTTTTTGGATAGTATTTTCTCCATAAACTTTATCATCCTTTTGAGCTTTGAACTCTCTCTAAGCTTGGCACCATCTTTAAGCTTTGCCTTCTTCCTAAAAATCTTTCACTTGAAATAAACCATATTAAACATATCATGATTTTTTATCATCAAAATAAGAATTTTAAGCCTTGTTAGGCCAACAGAGTTCGGGTGCTTGAACGCAAAGTCAACATGTTGACTAGTTCGATCGCCCGAGCCATTTTACACAACCTAGGTTTGGTCGCCCAAATCCTCTCAATATTTTCAATTAAGTTTAATTTTAGCTTTGATTTGAATCCCCTGATATGAAAAGTGATGTTGGGGAGTTTTTGCACTCAAGTGTGGGAACCTAGGGTCTATCGAAGGCCAAAAGCCTCGCGTTGGTTGACCGAAGGGTCCCTAAGGTCATTCAACAGTCATCTGAGCATTCAAAACATATCATGCAAGATGTATGCATTATTACAAACCAAAGATAAAAAAAAATGCAATACAAATACAACATAAATGTCTCCTTCTTTCTTTTTACTCTTCTGACTTCAGGGAATGTGTTTGATCGTATAGGCTTTAAGTCTTGCAAGCTTCCATCGCCATTTTCTTATGCGTGTGTTGAATAAATGGACCTGTTCACATGCTGAATACACACATAAGAAACATGTGCACTATCAGCATCAAAATAGGGATCAGACTCAAAAGGCCAACAGGTAGATTCAAGAATTAAGTGCTACAATTGTAAGAAGCTTAGTCATCTGATGGCTAAATGTCCCCTATTCAAAAACAAAGGCAGCAACCGGTAAGCAGATAAGAAGAAATACAAAGCTATGAATGCAATTGAATGGGACGAGCTCGATGGACTTTCCACCAACAGAGAAAATGAAGAAGAAGTTGCAAATTTTTGCTTCATAGCGGATGAACGAGATGAGGTAATTTCCGATGATGAATACACTTCCTCATTTGATGAGCTAGAAAAAACTTGTAGAAAACTTTATAATGAATTAATTGCTACCAAGAGGAGAAATAACCTCTTGAAGAAACCAATTCAAAATGCAAAAGAAAAGAAGTATGTCTTTGTTCTACTTTAAAGGAAGAAAATGAATCTTTGAATGCAAAAATTGAAGAGCTAAATAAAAGTTCTCAATTAGATCACGAGTTTTTCCAAAAGAGAATTGAAAATCTAAAAAACCAAATAAATGAAAGTGTTGAGGAAAACTTGTCTTTGAAAAGGAAAATTGAGGACCAAAGTATGACTATTTACAAGTTTACAAATGGAAAGGAGGATTTAGATAAATTACTTAGGGCTCAAAGATTTAGGATTTTCAAAGAAGGCTTGGGCTATGGTTTTTCATCATCCAAATCGAATGGTGTTACAAATCTATGTGTCAAAAGGAACTCACTTCCAAATAAAAATCTAGTAGCACCCAAACCAAACCCTTTGCATGCTGATAAAACTTGCCTATATTGTAAAAGAAAGGGTCATGTATGCTTCACTTGTCCTTTTAAAGGAAACTAAGGAAAAGGAAAGGAAATATGTATGGGTGATCAAGAATGCTAACCCCATAGGACCCAAGGAAAATTGGGTACCAAAACAAATCACCTAATTCTCTTTGCAGGTTTGCTTGAAGACCTCTTTGATGAAAAACAAATGGATCCTTGTTAACGGTGCTCAAGACACATGATGGGGGATGCCAGTAAATTTATCTCACTCATCTACAAGAAAGAAGGGCTCGTGCCATTCTGAGACAACACCAAGGGAAGAATCATAGGTAAAGGTAAAATAGGTAATTCCTCTCTCTCTATTGATAATGTTGCTCTTGTAGATACACTTAAGCACAACTTGTTGAGTATTGGTCAGCTTTGTGACAAAGGACTAAATGCTTTATTTCAATCCTCACAATGCTCAATAACTGACTTACATGGAAATACTATATTGGTAGGCAAACAAGAATATAACGTATACACCATTGAGATTGATGATATTAATTCTTGTGATGTTAGGTGTTTGACTGTAACAAGTGAATCTAGTTGGCTATGGAAAAGGAGGTTAGGACACACTAGTATGGACCTCTTGCATAAACTATCTTCCAAAGAACTAGTAAATGGCTTACCTAAAGATAACTATATTAAAGATAAATTTTATGATGCTTGCCAATATGGAAAACAAAATAAATCATCTTTTAAAACTATGAAAGTGATTTCCACAACAAGACCATTAGAGTTAATTCACCTTGATCTGTTTGGGCTAAATGATGTTGCAAGCATAGCTGGAAAGATAGTATGCATTTATTATTGTTGATAACTTTTCTAGATTTTCATAGGTTATCTTTTTAGCAAACAAAAGTGACACGTGCAGTGCTTTCATTCACTTCTGTGGAAAAGTACAAAATGAAAAGGGTATGCCCATTGTTCACATTAGGAGTGATAGAGGAAGAGAATTTAAAAACCAAGAGTTAGAAGATTTTTGTAATGAAAATGGTTATTCACACAATTTCTCCGCACCTATAACTCCACAGCAAAATGGAGTAGTAGAAAGGAAAAATCGAACACTCCAAGAAATGGCTAGGACAATGCTCAATAAACAAAAACTTCCAAAATATTTTTTGGTAGAAGCCATTAGTATAGCCTACTACGTTAGCAATTGTGTCATTATCAGATCCAAAATAGGAAAAACCTCATATGAGATTTGGAAGGGTAGACAACCAAACATCTCACACTTCAAGGTTTTTGGATGCAAATGTCTTATTCTAAATGATAGAGATCACCTAGCAAAATTTGATTCAAAATTTGATGAAGGGATCTTTCTAGGGTATGCAATGAACAGTAAAGCCTATAGAGTATTTAATAAAAGGACTCAAACTATTCAAGAATCAAAACATATTGTTTTTTTATGAAACTAACTCAAATGCACCCAAAGAAATAGTTGACTTAGATGATCAAGTGACTACAATGAGAATTGAGAGGGAACTTAAGCAACTTGAGATTAACGATGACTGAAATGAAAATGGCCAAGAAATAAAAAATGATCATCAAGTGTCATCACCTAAGGAAGATTGTGCAAGACTAGAAGAAGAAAATCAGGAACTCCCTAGAGCATGGAAATTCATTAGAAACCATCCAATTGATCAAATCATAGAGAATCCATCCTAAGGAGTCAGTACCAGATCACACTTGAAGAGTAGATGCAATCATATAGCCTTCGTGTCCCAATTAGAGCCTAAGAATTTTGAGGAGGCTGAAAATGATGAAAATTGGATAAATGCCATGCAAGAAGAAATTGACCAATTCAAAAGAAGCAAAGTATGGGAATTGGTTCCTAAACCCAAGAACACAATAATAATAGGCACTAAATGAGTGTTTAGGAATAAGAAAGATGAAGATGGTAACATTATAAGAAACAAAACTAGATTAGTTGCACAAGGGTATAACCAATAAGAAGGAATTGACTATGATGAAACTTATGCCCCAGTAGCAAGACTTGAAGCCATTAGGATGTTAATTGCCTCTGCTTGCTATAAAGGATTCAAGTTATTTCAAATGGATGTAAAGAGTGTTTTTCTAAATGGGTACATTAATGAAGAAGTATATGTTAAACAACCCCCAAGAGCATGGTATGAATGATTAAGCAAGTTTTGGGAGCCATTCACACCCTGAATATGTATTTAAACTCTTAAAAGCTCTTTATGTACTTAAGCAGGCACCAAGAGCATGGTATGAATAATTAAGCAAGTTTCTCTTAGAAGATGGCTTCACAAGAGGAAAATTTGATACTACCTCGTTCTTGAAACATAAGGAAAATGATGTGCTAGTTATATAGATTTACGTAGATGATATCATTTTCGGTGCCACTAATGAGAATACATGTAAAGAATTTGCCCAAACTATGCAAGAAACATTTGACATGAGTATGATGGACGAATTAACTTTCTTCCTTGGGTTGCAAATAAAACAAATGAAGAATGGAATTTTCATTTAACAAGCTAAATACGTCAAGGATATGCCTAAGAAATTTGGGCTTGAAATTGGAAAATCAAAAGCAACCCCTATGAGCATAACAATGAAACTTGATAGTGATGAAAAAGGGAAGAATGTTGACCAAAAACTATATAGAGGGATGATTGGTAGCCTACTATACCTCACTTCTGTAGACCTGACATTATGTTTAGCAATTGCTTTTATGCTAGGTTCCAATCCTATCCCAAAGAGTCACATCTCAATGTTGTCAAGAGAATATTTAGGTACCTAGCAGGATCACATGACTTGGGGCTCTTTTACCCGTAAGAATGCTCCTTTTGACCTCACCTTCTATTTAGTTGCTGACTATGGGGGATGCAAAACTGACATGAAAAGCATCAGTGGTACATGTCACTTTCTAGGAAACTCACTTGTCTCATGGTTTTGCAAGAAGCAAACTTCAGTTGCTCTCTTAACCATCGAGACTGAATACATAGCCGCAGGTAGTTGTTGTGCTCAAGCTTTATATATGAAGTAACAACTTGAGGACATTAGAATTTTGATTAAGGGTACACCAATTTATTATGACAACTCTAGTACCATCAATATCTAGAAAAACCCGTGCTTGCACTCTAGGACTAACCATCTTGAGATATGACACCACTTTATTTGAGATCATGTACAAAAGGGAGACGTTGAATTAGCATACATGAATACTGAAGATCAACTGGCTGATATTTAACAAAACCCCTAAACGAAGAAAGATTCAATAAAATCAGGAATGAATTAGGTATGTGCACTCCAGAGGACTTATCTTAAACTGTGTCATGAATATACTCTAAGATTCACAAGCAACAAAGGTTTCTCCAAGACATTGCTTGCTATCTAAACAAATGGGAGAATCTATATATTTTCTTTCAAAATAGGACTTTGCCAACAAAGGAGTAGAAGAAAGTAACTTTGCTATTTGTTTTTGCAAGGATGAGTGAAAATCTTATTAATGCAAATCATTGTGTTCATTAGTGGCTGAATTAAACATTAAGGCAGCAGTGTTAACTGCAATCATAGACGAGCCAGAGGCTCTCGTTGACAAAACTAAATGGCCACTCGTCGATGATGTGAAAGAGTAACTCATCGACGAATGACGATATTCATCAACAAATTTTGTCGGGGCTCTTAAAATTCCTCCCACTGAGCAATCCCAAAAGGTTGCCACAGAAATTGACTGGCGCTTTGTATCTTCAGAAGCCGCTTATCGCTACCACAACAATATCTCCAAGTGAGATATCATTCATGGTAAGATCGTCCCATCCGAATTTATTGAAGAAAATTTTCCCACATTGCTAGCCAAATTCCACGCCATTGGGTGGGACACTTTGTTCTCGCTAAAAGAATATGTCTATACTGAATTAGTTCAAGAATTTTACGTTAATTTTGGTCCCTTTGCTCGCGGTTGCACAACATACTCCATTGTGAGAGTAAAAACCATTCGCTTAACGGACCAACTATTTTTAGATGTCCTTTCTTGTAATTTTTTCCCTATCTAAAGCCTTCCTAAGGCGATATGGCCTACAAGCTATGATTGGTTTGATCCTCATGAGGCCTTGAAACTAATAACTGGCAACCCTGGAATTCTTGAAGTAGCCAGACCCAAATCGAAAGACCTCACGGTTGAGTTTTGAGTCTTACACCACATGATCTCTTATAACCTCTCGCCATGAAAGGGCGAGTGTGATCAGGTAACCCTAGGAGACATACTGGCCATGTTCTACTTGTGGAATGGAAGGGGAATATATTTGCCATCCATCATTATTCAGCATATGGAAGATAACTTGAAATGGCAATGAGGTTGTCTACCGTATGGTCGATTGCTCACCAAACTCTTTGATCACTTTGCTTTTACTGGCGCCGGCACACCTAGCGTGGCCCCCATTGAGGACGATCTATGCATAGAAGCCACTCTTCATCATATGCATTTTGAGAATAATGAGAACAAAAATACTTGGGTGAAAGCAAATGAATTGGGCAGGGTTCGGGTAGATGAGGTCAAAGCCACAATACATGAGGTTGAGGGAGCCGCAAAACCACAGCTTGATCCAGTCATTGAGCGCTTGGATGGGATACAGTTCACTATGACACAAATGGATCAACTCAATCGTGCTCGCTTTGACTTCCTTGATGCAGTCATGGCATAGATGAATCATCAAAATTGTGCCTGCTTTGATTCCCTAGATGCTACTCTAGCCTCCATCCTAGCTAAATTAGATTGCCCATAGTAGGAGCTTTTGGTTAGGGACCCCCCCACTATTTCTTTTTGATAATGGAAAAGGAAAAGAAAATGGTGGTAGAAAAAGTGTTTTGTATCTTTCTGAATGGAGGCTTGAAATATGGAAGTTCTTTCTTTTGTTGTGGATTTCACTGACTGTTTGCAACAATTTTGGTGTCTTGATGCAAATCATCTTGTACTTTGTATTTTTTTTTAACCTTGTAGTGAAGAACAATCATGCTCCTCTAATGCTTGTAAGGAAATACTTAACCTAAATTGCATATACGAAATGTTGTGAACTACTGATCTGCTTGTGTTGAATGAACTAATCATATTAAACTGTTTGTGTTGAACGGAATATGGTGATATATTGAGTATACTAAACTGCTTATGTTGAATGAACTAATCATATTGAATTGTTTGTGTTGAATGGAATATGGTGATAGGGGCGAATTTTAGCCTTAGTGGCTAAGGGTTCTCATTCCAGTTTGTTTTGATGACAACAACCCATTAGTAGCTCTTAAGTATGCTAATATTTTTCCTCAAGTTCAGTTCAGATATATAGGATAGTTCTAAGGCAAGCATAAGGGTCATAAATATATCGAACAAGGAAATAGCGAATGGCCATCAACAAAGTTCCACACATGGCACATCCGAAGCTCAATCACCCAAACAAAGCGCACGCGCGCGCACACACACACACACACACACACACACACACACACACATATATATATATATATATATATATATATAACTCTACATTAATTGTTTCTTTGTTGGGTTGTGTGTGAGAGGTAGGATGTATGTTACAACTCTTGTGAATATGGTGTGATCAAGAGTATCTTACAAGAGACGAGCAAATTACGTATGCATATAGTTTATAATAGGTTAGAACATTAATTATGATTTCACACATGCATATCAAGTAACCTAAGTGCACAAGATGTCAAAATGGCTTTCAAATGTATTTTATCAAACCAAGACATCTTATAATTGGTAAAAATTAATTTTGGACAAGATGGGACTTTAATGTGAACAAAAACCATTTTTGAACTTGTCCACACCCATTTAAGTAAAAAGGGACTCGTCGACGTTCACAGGGGAATCATTGACAATAAGATACTGAGACCACCTAAAATCTCAAAGCAACCTCGTTGACGAATACAGGGGATTTGGCGACGAATGTACAGTGGTGGCTTGTCAACGTACACAGGGAAATCGTTGATAAAGAGAAACCGAGACCTATCTGAATTCAGTAGAGAAGACTTGTCAATGAACACAGGGGTTTTGTCGACAAATGCATGTGTAAGACTCGTCAAAAAGGTCATGGAATCGTCGACGAGTGTGGGGCGACAGAACGCATTTAATGCGTAGTAATGACTAGTTTTCACATTGTCTTTTCTCCATTAATGCCCAACGACTCTCCAGCAAGCTGCTCGTCCCTTTGCCCTTTAATATGAGTCTTGTGCATTCATTTTCAGTTTAGTTAAGCATTTTGGTTGTTGAGCACATTAATGTAGCATTCATTGTAGGGATTTATTTCAGCCCTAAAACTCTCTTGCTCTTTACTCTTTTCTTACACATCATTTACAAAGAGGATAGTGTGAGGTTTTGATTTGTATTATCAAGCTCAAGAAGGAGTACTTTGAAGTTGCATTTTGTTACTTTGATTTTTTGTATTGAGGAGTTCTTTGCGAGCATTTGTAAGATGACTCTTGGTAGCATCATGTTGTAGAACTAAAGTGCATTCCCTGAGGAGACGATTTGACCCTTGGACTAATTATTACATGACTGAACTCCTATACTTGGGATAGCTTCCGAGCTGCTCATTTTTGTGTGTGTTGACCTTATAGGTCATACTCGGTTTCGATAATGACAAATACTCAGGTATTTAATGTCTATCAAGTCTGTGTGCAGGTCCATATGAGTAGATCACTTGATGGCATATGAAGATTCCAAGTCTAAAAACCAAGAATATTTCTTTTTTATTGTAATCAATATTATTACTCTATTCGGGTCTGTAATAGTAACATAGGAAAAATGTCTGTAATAATCCCTGCATATCATGCATGTAAGTTCTAATAAGCTCAAAAAGACCTTAGAAAGACCTTAGGTCCTGACACTTTAAATAGCACATGAAATCAAGACATTTGCTCAAAAACCATGAGGTTTCAGGCGACCGAACCTGGCAAAGCTTACTTGCCTCAGTCAACCGAACCATGGAATGTCAGCATCTTTGACCTAACTTTGGGTGACTGAATTGGAATGAGCGTATCTTCCTCGGTCAACCGAACTCGTTTATGACTTTTCCCCAACTATTTCGGCGCCCTAACCTTCATGTGTAAAATACCCTTGGGCGACCGAAGGTTGTTGTTTGGGCTGCCAAAAATATGTATAGGCAACCAAACCTCGAGCGATTGGAAAATCGCCTGGTTCAGCCAACCGAACCTTGACTCGGGCACCCGAATTTTGAAAAATAACTTTTTTCATTGAGCCTGTTTAGGCGATCAAACGTCAAGTTAGCCACCCGAAACTCTCGGGTTGTTTTATTTTTAACCAAGGTAATTAGGGCTAAAAAGGGGGTAATTTCTTTAAACTCATTTAAAAAAAATTTAAAAATTCCCTTTGAGTCCCCAACGGTCATAATTTGCCCCTTCTCTCTATATATATGCTTTCATTTGTCAAAATTAGGGGTAATTAACATTGTGATTAAGAAAAATTCTCTCTCAAATTTCCCAAGCCTATTTTTCTCATACTACTTCCATACACTCTCATACTCCAAATTTCTTGATTAACCAAGCTTTTTGAGAGTGACTAGAGTGTCTATACTCAATCCAATATTACTCAAACACTCTTATTGCATTTCTTGTTGATTGATTTTGTTGAGTGAGTGTTTGAGCTAAAGTTTGGTGTGTTCTAATTATTACTGGTACATATCTGCTTGCTTAAGAAGCATTATATTTGTACGCACCTTGTATTGTTAAATCTGTTGCATTCCAAGTGTGGCCTAAGGGGGCGGTAATCCATCTCGGAAGGTTTGTTTGTAAAGGTTGAGGTCAACCCTATGCTAATTGACCTGGTTGTAGTTAGGTGCCACTCCACTTGTTAAGTGAGCCTATAGTGTAATCCTTGTGCTGGTGAGCCAAGGTGGGGACGTAGGTAGTTTGTCGAACCTCAATAACATTTCTGGTATTTTCTATATTTATTGTTTTATCGTTCATGCTTAGTTTAATTTCTGCTGAATACTTATATTGATTTATCTTACACGCACTAGATTAACCTTAGGCTTGTGTAATACTGCTATTAGTGGATTGACCTAGGGGATCAAATTTTAAAATACTAATTCACCCCCCCCCCCTTTTGGGATTATAGTAAAACTAGAAATTGGTATCATACACAAGTTGCTTAGACTTAATAGTTAATTTGCAAAAGATCTAGATGACTCATAGCACTGTAACCCCTTTCCCTGAGGGACCCTCTTCCACATGCCCTCCGGTTTTCAGTGATGTTAATTACACCTTCTAGAAATAAAGGACGTGCATCTACCTTCAGAATATTGCCTGGAAGGTGTGGAGGCTTATCTCTAAGGGAAATTATGTTCCTATGAAAACTGAAGGTACAAATAGAGTTCCTAAGACTGAAGAGGAATATAATGATGATGATATGAAAGCTGTTAGCTTAAATGTCACCACCATGAATAATCTGTATTGTGGTGATGTTAATGAATTTAATAGAGTTATGACATGTTCTTATACTAAATAAATCTAGGACAAGTTAGAGGTCACATATGAGGGTACTAGAGATGTGAAAGATAGCAGGATTGATATGTTGACCAGTGAGTACGAAGCATTTAAGATAACACAGGTGAGTCCATTCAGAGCATATACACTAGATTCACACACATCATAAATTCACTACATGCATTAGGAAAGACCTATCCTACATATGAGATGATTAGGAAAGTCCTTAGAGGCTTACCTCCTGTTTGGGAAGCTAAGGCTATGGCCATATCTGAGGGTAGAGACCTTAAGGCCATGTCACTATATGAACTAATAGGTTCACTTATCACCTATGAATTAGCTATTAATGAGAGGCTTAATTAGCAAGACAGGCTGAGAAAAGTAATTATACTAAGAACATCTACTAATTCATCTAGTGAGTACAACAAACCTGATTCTTGAGATGATATGGCCATGCTAACTACAAAATTCAGCAAGTTCTTCAGGAAGAACAGTAAGCCATACAGAAAGTCTAGGAATTCTGTATCCGAGAAGGAAGAGTCTAGTAGAAGAAAAGAAAAATTGAATGCTCCCACATGCTACAATTGCAATAAGGTTGGGCACATCAAACCTGACTGTCCTTTGCTGAAGAAGGAGCCTAAGAAAAAGAAGAAATCCATGAAAGCAGACACTTCATGGGATAAACTAAGTAGTAGTGACTCAGATTCAGACTGCAGTGATTCAGAGGTTGCTAACCTGTGCTTGATGGCACATGGTGATGAGGTATTGTCTTCTTGTTCTTTATCTTCATATTATTCTTCTGACGATGATTGTAATTCTGATAGCATGCCTACTTTTAGAGAATTACAGTATGAATATATTCGTGTGTCTAAATTTTTAAGCAAAATGACCAAGGATAATGATGCTTTGAAAAAGAAATGCGAAAATTGGCCAAAAATATTTGAAATTTCTAAGAACACTCATGCTCCGATTCTTAAAGAAAATGATTTAAAATTTTCCAAGCTTGAGAGAAAACTGGAGGATAGCTCCAAAATTGTTTTTAAATTTACAGAGGGCCAACGAAATTTTGCAAAAAACTCCATGGGGCCCAAGGAAACTCTCTTAGTAAAGAGAGTCTTGGTTTTAATGGTGTTAAAAATGTGAGATGACCTAGTCTTTGTTTGGAACACTTTACACCAAAATCAAAATCTCAAATCCCACCTAAAGATCCTCGATATCGACTTATATGTTTTAAATGCAAGCAAATTGGTCATATTCAGTTTGATTTTCTACTAAGAAATAAACATGTGAAATTTAGAAAGGTATGGAGATTTAAAGGTGATCCAGACACTAACCCTTGTGGACCCAACAAAATATGGGGACCAACGTCAGTTACTTAGTCTTTCTTATAGGTGTGCTTGAGATTGTCCTTCTCCAAGGACAAGTGTTACCTGGATAGCAGGTGCTCATGGCACATGACCAGCAACAAAGCCAAATTTGCATCCATCACTCTTAAGGATGGAGGATACGTAACATTCGGAGACAATCCAAAGGGACGCATCATCAACGTAGGTAAGGTTGGTAAGGAACCTTCTCTTGTCATTGATGATGTTTTACAGGTTGATGTCTTGAAGCACAATTTGTTTAGCATTAGTCAAATTTGTGATAAAGGCTATAGGGTATCATTTGAAAATGATAAATTCATAATTGAAAGTAAATCAAATAATAAAATCCTTTTCATTGCAGATCACTACGAAAATGTATATACTACTACTTTTGATAATCTAGCTTCGCAACAAGTAATTTGTTTTTCTGCAATAAATGAAGCTAGTTGGTTATGGCATAGGCGCTTAGGACATACTAGCATGAAGTTGTTGTCAAAACTAGTAAGAAAGGACTTAGTAAAAGGCATACCTAAAATACCATTTGTGAAAGATAAAATCTGTGATGCATGTCAAATGGGTAAGCAAACTAAATCAAACTTTAAGAAAATGAAAATCATATCTACCACTAGACCACTTGAAATGCTACACTTAGACTTATTTGGGCCTAATTCAATGCAAAGTCTAGGTGAAAAATCATATGCTTTTGTTATTGTTAATGATTATTCTAAGTTCACATGGGTGCTGTTTGTTTCACATAAAGATGAATCATGTGAACAGTTTACTAAACTATGTAGGAGAATTCATAATGAAAAAGGCTATAAGATAACTCACATAAGAAGTGATAAAGGCACTGAATTCAAAAATGATGGCATAGAAAATTATTGTCACCTAGGTTTCTATCTCCCTACTAGGTGTCACCTCTAGGCTAGCAAATCAAAAACAGAGACTAGTGTACAAGGAATCATCCAGAAAAAGAGAATTGAGTTCTGTGAACTCTAATTTGATATTGACGCTTAAAAGGACGATAAATAGCTCAAGGATATCTCACAAGGTGTCATAGTCGCCACGGGTGTTCTCTCAATGCTCACAGGAAACCCTAAGTGCAATGAATCACGTGAATGTGCTTATTCAGCCTCGTGAGATGCCGTGTAAATACAGGAAATTATATAACCAAATTAACACGAATGTACTACCAATCAATTTTTCATGGAGTCATAAAATCATATAAAGAGAAACTATGCATGATTGAATCAAGTGTGTAATTCGTAAGTTATACGCAAGTATGCGAAGGGTATACAAAGTGTTAAGCATGACATAGTGCAATGTAATTCCTCAGTGCTCCTCCTTTCTTTCTCTCTTTCTTTGGTTTTTTTTTTTTATTTTTTTTTATTTTTTGTTTTTAAAACCCAGTACGTGTACGTGCACAATGTCACATGCGAATGCTCATCCCCCCCCCCCAACTAAAGTGGAACATTGTTCTTAATGTGAAATCATAGGGGAAATAGAAAATACTGTGCACGGGAAAAGTAAGGCGTACCTGAGTGGCGAAATAATGGAAAACAAAGATCGAACTACGAGAAAATAGACCTGAAAACTAACTAAAAATAAAATAAGAGAAAATAAAAGGAAAATAAGGGAAAGAAAAACATCACAATTGTCTTGGTGGAGGCTCTGGAGGAATTTCGTCTGGTGGCCGCAGGTCTATAAATTGCATCGGCGGTTCTCCAAATTTGAGCCGCCACAATCGATCAGTCATCATACCTGCACGAAAATCAATCTCAAATGAATTAATGCGTGTCAAAATACCAAACAATTTGTGTGCAGGTCGACCCTCGTGTGTGGATAAGAAAGGGTCTTTATTCAACATTGTTTCCAGGAAATGTGCTTCTTTACGAACTAACGTGTGATGGGAAGTTATTGGAGCAATTACCTGTAGTTCTTCAAAAGCATTAACATTAAAAGTTTTACCTGGTTCTTTGAAAATTATATGCTCACCAAACTGGTCACCCTCTTTATCGGGTGGACATATCATCATACCACTGCAAGAGTTTGCTTCCACATTAGGCTCCTTAACATCTGATTCAGGCAGGAGTAACGGTTTCACGGTTTCTGAGCTTGGAGTATAAGGTACCACAGGTTGGTACTCCATATGAGTATCAGTCTCCTCATCAACTAACTGCTCTGCTTGTGGCCCCGTTTTCTCTGATTTTTCTTTTACCTCTTCTGGTTCAGCCATGACTTCTAGTGCTGGGACAACTAGTTGTTCGATGATGAGCATCTCAGGTTGGGGAAATTCTTTCTCGCTTCTCGAAGTAGTGGTGGCCTCTACTGCCTTAAAGAGATCATCGTGCATTTGTTGTTGTGGTTGCTGGTACTCTTGAGGACTAGACTAAGGTTCTGCGAGCAATTCTTCATTTTCTAAGATATCCAACTGCGTGCCTATCGCATTAATGGTGTCTCGCAATTCATTATTATGATCGACTTGAGTTTGCATGAATTGTTGGAGCATGTTTGCCATCTGTGTTATGCTATCCTCGAAAAGGTCTGATGACGTACAGCTCGGAGAGATCTGTTGTGACTGATATTGAGGCGGAGGGTTGTTTGGGCAGTTTGGTGGCTCGTATACATCTCCACCACCGATTGTGCTGATAGGGTGTGCAGTTATGTGTGCCTGAGTGCATCGTGTGTTGCACTGTGGAACATTGTCAGCTAAGTAATCAAAGAAGGATAATACCTGATCTGGATCCTCGCTGACGGGCTCTTGATTAGACATAGTCTGGACAAAACACTTGCAATCAGGGGTAAGAGCAGTATAAAAATAATCAGCGAACCTCCATGAGTCAAACCCGTGATGTGGACAAGTGCGTAGTAGATCCTTGAATCGCTCCCAACAAACTCGAAATGTCTCGTCATCCTGTTGCACAAAATTAAGAATCTGTTCCTGCAAAAATTGAGTTTTCTGTGAGGGACAAAACGCATGCAGGAATTCACGCTCCATATCAACCCAATTAATGATAGAGTGAGGTCTCAATGAATGAAACCAAATCAGTGCCCTATCCTGCAAAGTAGCAAGAAATAAATTTAGTCGAATAGATTCATCAGTTTTAGCATGAGAGAAAAATATGTTGCAGGTTAACTCAAACTCTGCTAGGTGCTGATAAGGGCACTCTGATTCCGTCCCGTAAAACTCGGGTAGCAATGATGTCCTTCCGTGCTGCATCATGAAATTAAGCTTGTCATAAGGCAAAACAGTGGAAGAGGATGCAGTGGCATATTCAAGCTGCAAAAAGTCCATTATCGTCCGCGGTGCATGTGCAGCCATTTTTCAAAACTCGATTTTTTTTTTCCTTTTTCTTAAAACTAATAAAAATGACGGGAAAAACACAAAATTGAGACTAAGAACGACATTCCCCGGCAACGGCGCCAAAAACTTGACTCACTTGAAAAATGAGCAGCTCGAAAGCTATCATAAGTATAGGAGTTACATCGTGTAATATTAAGCCCAAGGGCTAGATCGTCTCCTCAGGGAATGCGTTTTAATCTCAATTTCACGTTCGTCCAATGGAAAATAAAAATGCACTGAACTCAGTTCAGATTTGGATTTTTTTCAGAGTTGTTCAATTTTACTTTTGATGAATTAGATGACACGTAATTTAAAAATCCTAAAACTAACATGTACTAAATAAAAGAAACAAGAATAGAAATCCTAGTTTACTTAAAGAAACATTGATACACACGTTAATAAAAACTGGAAACCTAAAACATGGAACTAAAACATGCAAGAATGGAAACTCTAATCTACCTAAGGAAACATTGAAACACGCACTAATTAAAAATGGAAACTACAAATAAGGAATTAAAACACGCGAGAAAGGAAACTTAATCAAACACACACACACACTAACAATCAAACCTTTAATACGGATCAATAATTCAAACTGAGAACTCGAACAAAAATGCAAACACATCAAAAATCTAAACTTTGAATAATACCGAAAGATAAAAATAAGAACTTTAACAAACTGAAAAATATGAACTTTGACGAAATTGACCCTAACTAAACCGACCGATAAATAAATAAAAGGAACTAAATTAAATTCTTCAAATCTAATGGTAACATTAATTAAGAGAAACATAAACAAATAAAAATTAAACTTCACTAAAACAAATTAAAATTAATTAATACTTATTCAAACAAGTTTTTCAAAAATTCTAATAAATAACTAAATCAAAGGAAAAGAAATATTCAATTGCAATTTTAAAAATAAAAGAAAGAAAAGAAAATAAGAGAGAGAGAGAGAGAGAAAAAAAAAAACAGAGCATGGCTGCTGTGGAGTGCTTCGGGTCTGCTGTTCTTGGAGAGGGTTCTCGGCTGCTGGCAGAGGCTGGACTGGATAGCCGTGGCAACTGGTTGTTGTGGAGGCTCTCGGCTGAAGAGCAGGCTGCTATGCTGGTGTTTGCCGGGTTGTAGCAGAGGGGCTTGGCAGCAGATTGCTGCTGCTGCTGGTGTGGATTCGGGTTGGATGTGCTGGAAATTGGCCGAGACTGTTGTGGCACTGCCGTGTGGAGTTGCTGCAGCGTGGAGTTTGGGGTTGGTGCTGTGATTGAGAGGCAGAGGGGCTGAGCAAGATGGAAAAATGAAGAGAAAAATAGGGAGAGAAACAGGGGAAGAGAAGGAGAGATTGAGGGAGAGAAAGTAATGGGAAGAGAAGAAGAGATTGAAAAAAAATAAAGCCAACTAAAGAAGAAGATGAAGAAGAAGAGGAAGAAGAAGAGGAAAGCTTGGTGCGCAGGGCACCCGCTGGGAAAGAGGGGAAGAGAAGAATAAATAGAGATTGGGGAAGAAAGCCCTAGACCCGGATTAGAGATTTGACCCATTTAGAGGACCCGAATTATTATATTTTTTTGTTCTATGTTCATTGCAAATTCTGCTCTTCTAGAGCCTGTATCTCATAAAACTCAAAACACAAAAGTTGTAGATGATCCTTTCCTCTTTCTCCAAAAATTTGAATTGTCTCAATCAGAATTCGAACAGAAAAGTTATACACGAAATACGAACAGGTATCGGTTTTGATTCCCGGAAATTTTCCTGCGACAAAAAATTACCAAAACTTCATAAATAGTGCAACAAAGTTCAAGAATGATGATTTTGGCACTTTATTAAAATATTGTACAATTTTGGACGTTTAATTAAAAATATAAACTGTAAAGCTCGGGTTAAACGTCCAATTATGCAGTTTCGGTGCGTAATCACATAGACCTAATATTTCCTATTTTCATGTCTTTGGTTGTAAATACTTTGTGCTTAGAAATAATGAGCATCTAGTGAAATTTGATTCTAAATCTGATGAAGGTATTTTCATAAGCTATTCACTTAATATTAAAGCACATAGAGTGTTTAACAATAGAACTTTAACTATCATTGAATCTATATAAGTTGTATTTGATGAATCTAATCCATTTTCTAAGAAAGATGATGAAGATGATATTGATGTTAGAAAATGCTTAGACGAGCTATCTATTGAAAACAATGTGAATGAAAATTCAGAAATAAATGATAAATCTTCTGAAGATAATAAAAATGAGAGTGAGGTTCTAGAATTGCCTAGGGATTGGAAATTCATTAGGAACCACCCTTTAGATCAAAACATAGGTGAACCTTCACATGGTGTAGCAACCTGATCCTCTTTAAGAAACCTAGTTAGCCATTTTGCTTTCTTAGCCATTTTGCTTTCTTATCCCAAGAAGAACCCAAAAATATTAAGGAAACCATAGAAGATGAGTCCTAGGTGATGTTTATGTAAGAAGAGCTTAATCAATTTGAAAGAAGCAAAGTGTGGACCCTAGTTCCTAGGCCTAATGATCATACAATTATTGGAACAAAATGGGTATATAGAAATAAAAAAGATGAAAATGGGGTGGTAACTAAGAACAAGGCTAGACTAGTTGCGCAGGGTTATAATTAGGAAGAAAAGATAGATTTTGATGAAACTTATGCTCCTGTAGCTAGAATGGAAGCCATTTGTATGCCACTTGCCTATGCTGCTTTTAAGAACTTTAAGTTGTATCAAATGGATGTGAAAAGCGCATTTCTTAATGACTACATTAATGAAGAAGTGTATGTAGAACAACCACCAGATTTTGAAAATCATAAATATCCTAATCTTGTATACCGGTTGTCCAAAGCCTTGTACGGATTGAAACAAGCTCTAGATCTTGGTATGAGAGGCTTAGTGGTTTTCTATTAGAAAATGGGTTTACCAGTGGCAAAATAAACACCACACTTTTCATCAAATCTAAAAATGATGATATGCTCCTTATGCAAATTTATGTAGATGATATTATTTTTGGAGCAACTAATGATGATTTGTGTAATGAGTTTGCCAAATGCATGCAAAGTGAATTTGAAATGACCATGATGGGTGAACTTAGTTTCTTTCTAGGGCTGCAAATTAAACAAGCTAAATATGGAACATTTATTTGCCTATCTAAATATGTTAGGGACTTGCTAAAGGGATTTAATATGGAAGATGGTAAAATTGTTGGCACTCCTATGAGTTCTTCCATCAAACTTGATAAAGATGAGCAAAGAATCCCCATTGATGTGAAACTATATCATGGCATGATAGGTAGTCTTCTATACCTCACAGCCAGTCGACCTGATATCATGTTTAGTGTATACATGTGTGCTAGGTTTTAGGCCACTCCTAAGGAGTCTCATCTATTAACAGTTAAACAAATCCTAAGGTATCTAGTTGGAACTATTGAGTTAGGATTATGGTATCCTAAGCATACTAAATTTGAGATTATTAGTTATAATGATGCTGACTTTGTCGATAGTAAGGTTGATAGGAAGAGTACTAGCAGCACTTGTCATCTCTGGTTTCCTGGTTCTCCAAGAAATAGAACTCAGTTACCTTATCCACAGCCGAAGTAGAATATATTGTGGCTGGGAGTTGTTGCGCTCAAACGCTTTATATGAAACAACAACTTATGGATTTTGGATTGCACTACGATACAATTCCAATTAAATGTGATAATACTAGTGCAATTAACATTTTTAGAAATCCTATCTCACATTCACGAACCAAACATATTGAGATTAGACATCATTTTCTTCGTGATCATATGCAGAAAGGGGAAGTGGCACTTGAGTTTGTGTGCACAAATGAGCAGTGGGTTGATGTTTTCACTAAAACACTTCTAGAAGATAGGTTCATACATACTAGACGTGAGTTAGGTCTAATGCATTGTAGAGATGCCTCCTAGATATTTGATAGATTGCACAAACTTAGGGGGAGCTTCCTAACAATTTTAAGTCTAGCAATTGATTTATACTTTATGAATTTGGTTGTCTAGATATGCATGATCTTCATATCTTTGCATGTTTGATAGGTATATTTATATTGTACGTCTTGATCATACTAGACTGTTTGAGTTAAGTAGTTGTGGATAAACTGTTAATTTAAAACTCAAATCAGGTAATTTCTATACAGGTATTTTTAGGAAAACGTTTCATTTTCAAATGGCATACTGCCAAAATTTCTAAAAACTTTCCCAAACCTATCTTGTATTTAAATGAATCATACTCCATGCCCATGACTACGTCTTTTATATGTATCATAGCCCTTTTTGCTGTAGCCAAAAGGGGGAGAAGAGGCAAATTTGGGTATTTGAAAAATGTTTGCACTGTTAAATCTTTTAACATTATGCATATTATCAGAGGGAGCCTTTCAAGGCTATACCCACTTTTGCATAATGTATTTGTCATCATCAAAAAGGGAGAGAATGTTGACCTTATAGGTTGTACCCGAATGTGATAATGACAAATACTTAAGTATTTAATGTCTATCAAGTCTATGTGTAGGTCCATATGAGCATATCACTTGATAGCATATGAACATTCCAAGTCTAAAGACCCAGAAGATTTCTTTCATATTGAAGATTTCTTTTTTATTGTAATCTATATTATTGCTCTATTCAGGTCTGTAATAGTAACACAGGAAAAAGGTATGTAATAATCCTTGCATATCATGCATGTAAGTTTTAATAAGCTCAAAAAGACCTTAGAAAGACCTTAGGTCCCTACACTTTAAATAGCACATGAAATTAGGACCTTTACCCAAACACCATGAGTTTTCGAGCAACCGAACTTGACAAATCTTATTTGCCTCGATCGACCGAACGGTGGAAAGTCAGCATCTTTGACCTAACTTTGGGCGACCGAACTGGAATGAGCGTATCTTACTCGGTCAACCAAACTCGTTTATGACTTATCCCAAACTGTTCCGGCGCTCTAACCTTCATGTGTAAAATACCCTTGGGCGACCGAAGGTTGTTGTTTGGGCTACCAAAAATATGTACAGGCAACCGAACCTCGAGCGATTAGAAAATTGCCTAGTTCAGCCAATCGAACCTTGACTCGGGCACCCGATTTTTGAAAAACAACTTTTTTCATTGAGTCTGTTCGAGCGACCAAACCTCAAGTCAGCCACCCGAAACTCTCGGGTTGTTTTATTTTTAACCAAGGTAATGAGGAGTAAAAAGGGGGTCATTTCTTTAAACTCATTTAAAAAAAATTTAAAAATTCCATTTGAGTCCCCAACAGTCATAATTTGCCCCTTCTCTTTATATATATGCTTTCATTTGTCAAAATTAGGGGTAATTAACATTGTGATTAAGAAAAATTCTCTCGCAAATTTCCCAAGCCTATTTTTCAGATACTACTTCCATACACTCTCTTACTCCAAATTTCTTGATTGACCAAGCTTTGTGAGAGTGACTAGAGTGTTTATACTCAATCCAGTAGTACTTAAACACTCTTATTCCATTTCTTGTTGATTGATTTTGTTGAGTGAATGTTTGAGCTAAAGTTCTCCACCGATTTAATTTAATAAATTTGGTTTGTGGAGAACTTTGTGGCTTGTAGGTTTTGCATCAATATTGCAAGATACCTTAATCTATAATTTTTGTGTGTGCAAAATTATTATTTTTACAAGCTTATATTCAAACATTTCTTGTGCTAGTTATATTGAGAAAACATTGTTGAGATTGTTTGATTAATCTTGCTAGCATCTTTGAAACCCTAAATTGATATTGAGATTCTCCATACTTTGTTTCAAAGAGAAGCTTGTTTATACACCCTTGTGCTTATTTGAGAATACACATCATACTGAGTGTTGATTGCACACATTCACACCATTGAGCTTATTGTTTTTACTTGTTTGGTGTGTTCTGATTATTATTAGTACATATTTGCTTGATTGAGAAGCTTTATATTTGTATGCACCTTGTATTGTGAAATCTATTGTATTCCAAGCGTGGCCTGAGGGGGCCGTATTCTAGCCCGGAGGGTTTGTTTGTAAAGGTTGAGGTCAGCCCTGTGCTAATTGACCTGATTGTATTTAGGTGCCGCTCCACCCATTAAATAAGACTATAGTGTAATCCTTGTGCTGGTGAGCCAAGGCGGGAACGTAGGGAGTTTTTTGAACCTCGATAACATTTATGGTGTTGTCTATATTTAATAATTTATTGTGCATGGTTAGTTAAATTACTAGTGTAGTTTAATTTCCGCCGAATACTTATATTGATTTATCGTACACGCACTAGATTGACCTTAGGCTTGTGTAATACTACTGTTAGTGGATTGACCTAGGGGATCAAATTTTAAAATACCAATTCACCCCTTCTTGGGGTTACAGTAAAACAAACAGAGTGAGTCAAATTTTTTGCCCCGTTGTAGGGAATGAGCAGCTCGGAAGCTATCCTAAGTATAGGAGTTCAGTCGTGTAATAATTAGCCCAAGGGCCAGATCGTCTCATCAAGGAATACAGTTTAGTTCCAAATTTTGTGTAATTCTAAAAGAAAATAAGAAAATAAAAATTTACTGAACACAGTTTAGATTCAGTTTCCTGGGATTTTTGGGATGTTGTAAGAAAATTTAAACAAAGCAAAGATTAAACATGCATAAAAATAACTAAATAACTACCAGACTCAAGAGCAATATAAAGAAGTAAATAAACCCTGCAAACATTCAACTGCATAAAATGAACTATGCTAAACAATAATGAAAATCCAACTAAAACATACCAGATTTAATGGAGCTAAAACAAAATTAAAATCTAACAAATTACTGAATACTAAAAAAAAAAAAAAACTATCTTTACTAATAAAACACTAAGAAAATTAATTGAGCCCTAAAACATAATTTAAATAAGAGAGATGCAAATTAAGTTGAGTAATTCCCCCAAAAAAACTTAAGACAATAATTAATTCAAACAAGAAAAAAAAAACTAATTAAAAATATAGACTTTAAAAACCTTCAATAAAGAGACTTAAAAATAAAAGCCAATGTAAAAAAGGAGTTTGAAATAAAAGAGATTAAATAGACTGACTTTTTAATAATAAAAAAAATAAATCCAAACAATTATTCAAGATTCAAATAAAAAAAGAGAGAAGAGAGAGAGAGAGAGAGAGAGAGAGAGAGAGAGAGAGAGAGAGAGAAGACTGCGACTGTTCTCGGGTTCTCTGGTGTGGGATAAAGCTGGCAGTGGTAGCTGCATAGTAGGGCAAAGTAGTAGCAGCAGCAAGACAGAGCCCTCGGGTCCCCCCTTTCCTGCACACAGCAGCAAGAGCAAGCAACAAACAGCAATAACCCAAGAAGCAGCAACAGCAGTTCGGTTTCGTGGGTTATTCAGCACCGTAGGCAGCAACAGTCGGGTAGTACAGGAGAGAAAGATGACAAGAGAAGAGAAAAAAGAAAAAGAGATGGAAGAAAATAGAAGATGAGAGGAGAAAGAAGAAAGGGTTGAGCGATTGAGGGAGACCGAGAGAGTTGAGAGTCGAGGGAGACAAGAAGGAGAGTGAAGAGAGAGAGAGGACTGAGGCACTAGAAAAACAAAAGAGAAGAGAGGGAGGGAAGGGGAAAGGGACGAGAATGAGGGAGAGACAGAGAGAAGGTCGAGAGGGAGAGAAATTTGAGAGGGACGCATTGGAAACCTAGCAAAAAAAAAACTCCTTGCCAAGCAGCCCATTAAAGCATGCACGGTTCCTTCATGTGGACAGCCCACGTCTTCCCGCATAGCTACCCGGCTACATGCATAGCAGGCTTTTCATGCACGATTGCTTCTTTAGCATGTATTCATAGGCTTCAAAGCCCCTCTCATGGTCACCTAAAGCCATTTAAAGTTTTCCAAAATTCCCCATTCATATACAGGTGCACCCTTCATGTGTGTGGTCTGACTTCCAAAAATTATCCTTTAAATATTCAGGAAAACCCCAAATGCTCACACACATAGCAGCACTTCATGCTCAGAACTCGCATACAATCTAATCTCGGGTTTAATTTCCAGAATTTTTCGTACAATAATAAAATGCAAAAATATATAAATTATTTGAAATAAGATTAAATATTACAAATTGGGCACAATGCTAAAATATTGAACATACTTAGGCATTTTATTAAAATATAATCTTGAATGTACAATTTTGAACGCCTAATTATGCAACTTTAAAGCGTAATCAAGCATTGTGTTGTAGCACTTAGTGAGCAGCTGGGGTGTGTACCCGAGATTGTAAAGGCTTCTCCATCTTGAAGGAGGATTGCTTAGTGCATTTTTGGAATCCTTGAGTTGGTCTCAAGGCATGGATGTAGGCTTGGTGTCAAACCCCGTTAACATCGTTGTGTTAAGCTTTTCTCTTCTTTGGCTATTTATTTACTATGAATCTTTTTATTTGTTATCTATTGTGATATATTTCACTTTATTTTAGCCCAAAGTTATTTTTTAGAAAAAATTATATATTCGCGAAAGACGTATTTCACCCTCCTCTAGACGCACAACCAAGCCGACATATTCTAACTTTGCTTCTAAGTGGGGGAAAAAGCTCCCCGGGAAGAGTTTTTGGACACCGTCAACTCCGGAACCTCCAGGTCAATGTGATGAATATGTTATGACTGACCCAACTCGGTTTAGACCTCGTATGCACTGGTGTTTAAGATGAAGTAAGTTTATTAAGTTTGCCTCTAAGCGTATAATTTTCAATCAAGGAGGAGTTTTTAGGCACCATCAGCTCCAACACATCTAGCTCAATGTGACGGACGTGTTAAGACTGACCCAACTTGGTTCAGACCTCGTATGCTCAAATTTTAAGTTAAGTGCTTAAAATGAACTAAGTTTAGTAAGTTTGTTTGTATTCTAATTTTGCTTCTAAGTGAGGAAAAAGCTCCCGAGGTGGAGTTTTTAGGCTCCGTCAGCTCTAGCACATCTAGGTCAATGTGACAGATGTAGAAATCCAAACCTAGAAAATAAAGAAATAAATAAGAAAAGAAGAAAAAGAAATTTTAAAAATGGAATTTCAGTAGGCCTCATCGACGAATCCCCTGTTTTCGTCGACAAAGGCCTTTCTGTGGTTTGTCAACGAAGTTCAGGGCATCATCGACAAAGAAATCCTAAATGGCTAAAGTTTAAGGCTTAGAGTTCATCGAAAAAGGAACAGTTCGTCAATGAAGGTGTCATTTCGTCAACGAAAGTGATCGGGTCAACGACTTATAAATAGGATTTTGGTTGCTTACTCATTAAGAAACTCAAATTCTCTCTCTCTCTCTCTCTCTCTTTATGATTTCTCGCCATTCGTTGAAAGATTTGATGATCAAAAGTTATCACGAGGATCTAGGGGAGATTCTCTACAAGTCTAGCAAAGCGAATTGTTGATCCAAGCCTTTTAGGCATTACTCCAAAATCAGGGTAAGTAAGATATTTTAAGGCTTTACAGTTGTTTTGGAGTATAGGAGGATTAGGAAATGCTAAATGAGGAATATTCTGGAGTTTGTGTTTATTTATCTAGGGGAAATGTGATTTCAGGATTTTGAGCTACAAACGCTGTGGGGCATGGATTTTCAGGTTTTTAGTGGGCTTTCTTATAAGTCAGGTGAAGGGATTATATTATGTCAGCTTTTTGTGAAATATGGTCTGATTGAAATGCAATATATGTTTTAGGGAAAATTATTGTGGTTGGTTGGTCATCACCTATTCTTCATTAAATTTGTATTTTGAGTTAAATAAAACCCTAGTGATGTTCAAACTCTACTTTCAGAAAAATTGTGTGGCATGGGAACGGTTTTAAATGGCATATGTGAACAAAGTGTTTTAATTGGTTTTTACACTATATATGATATAACGGTTGGGGCGGAGTTTTGATATCATTGCCGGGGGCTGAGTTTGATATAACGGCCGGGAGTCAGGTTTTATTGAATGACAATTTTATATATGAAATGAGTTATAATATAGTTTTTATTATGTAAATTTCCATATATGATTCTAGAACGTTGTGGATTTGTGATATGTGATATTGTGAGCATGGTACTGTGGCTATATGTGGTAGTGAGTGCAATCACATGGGTATGGAGGTGTGATAAGTTGATTTGAGACGTGGACCGTAGTACTACTCCAAGGTTTTTATCGAGAGGCCCCATCCATGGTATATCAAGTGACCATAGGTGCACAATCGTACTTCAATTATAATTTTGACTCAGTTACAGAATCGCCGACTACGAGTTGAGTCCAGCGTTCGGGCCGCACAACCCGTCATGGGGGGAAGCATGTCGTATGAGTATGTGATAGCGTGACAATGCTAGTTTAACAGTTCAAGTTGCGTCTTTTATGCATATATGGGCAGATTTACAATAAATGGGCTATATTGAGCCGATCAATATTACTAGTAAATTATGTATCTTCTGATAAACAATATAGTACAGTTTTCTTTGAAATGCCATATATATATATATATATATATATTAAAATGCCATATATATATATATATATATTTAAATGATGGAATTATATTTCACACGAGAACCCATGCTAGTCACACACTGGTGCTAATATAATTCGTCTTACTGAGGAGTGTCTCACCCCATTATACAAATGATTTTTCAGGTCCTTCAGGGAACCGTTCCTAACTTGCCTCAGGGCTGTAATTAGATTTTTGGGAGAAGTTAACAATGTTGGTGAGATACCAGTTATCTTATTTTACTGCTTTGAGGATTGTAATATGTAAACGGATCGTGGTATGTATATATTTGGGGAATAATTAGAACTCTGCTAAAGAATGTTGATGTTTTAATAGTCTTCTTTTGTATGATTTTATTTCCAGTAATGACAGGTGCACCCGAGATTTCGTGCTTAGGGCGGGTTGCATTCCTGTATATCTGTGTATGTATGGCATCGAAGAATTTTATTTATTTTTCTCGCACTTCGAGTCCACGTGGCGGGTCAGGGTGCAACAAATGGTATCAGAGCACTAGGTTGCTAGGTTCTGCAGACTAGGTTGGATGATTTTACCAGAGTATAGGCTTAAGTAGGATGAGGATAGAAATGGGTAGAATAAGAATTTCTAGTTTTTCTTTGTAAGTCTGAAGGCATAAATTCCTTAACGGACTTCTATGTTTTTTTCTGGATCAATCGATAGGTTCAGAAAATCACGACAATCCATTGACGGTTTTGTTTTCAAGCAGAGGGGCATGAACTTGTAAATTAGAATGGGAATATAAGATTGGCAGAGTATGCCATTAATTAGGGGGAAAGGATTTAGGTCGATAGTGGAATCTATTTAAGTGAGCATATTATGTTATAATCGCACTAGACATGTTATAATATAGGAATTCTAACTCGTTTGGTTCTTTCTTTAGGATGGATCTTAGGGACATTAATTCTGTTTTCGGAGGAAGTAGCAGCGAGGGAGTTGCCCATGATGGTGGCAATGATTCTATAGTGGCATTTTGCTGAGGTTACGCGGAGTTCTCAAGGGTAGGATCATCCCACTGCTGAGCTGGGAGATTCTATTGAGAAGTTCACTCACCTAAAGCCTCCTACCTTTGTGAGAAGTACCCACCCGATCCTTGCAAAGATTTGGATTTGAGAGATCGAGAAGATCTTGGTCTTACTACGATGCACTGATGAGCAGAAGGTGCTATATGCTACGTTTAAGTTGATCGGGTAGGTCGAGAGATGGTGGGAAGCAGTGAAGCTACTAGAGGAGAAGAGACAGGTACCGGTGGCAATGACATGGACTCATTTCATAGAGGTATTATTTGAACAATATTTTCTAACTACTGTCAAGAAAGCGAAGGCAGAGGAGTTCCTAAACTTGACTCAGGGACAGCTAATAGTTCAGAAATGTCTTCAACCGGTTAATGCCTCAGATGTATTCACAACAAGTTTGTGAGTAAATTGATCTAGGGTGGTCTCAGTTGGATATGGCGAGTAGGTGAGAAAATGCTAGGGTGAAGGACCCGACACCTCATAGATAGGCTGGATCCTTTCCAGACTAGTCCACTCCATATACTTAGCGTTGTTCCTTTTAATATGTGGGATGTTTGATCGCGACACTCCTCCTCACATATGATGAGTGAACCCATTTTCTTTGAGTGTTTTTTTTAGGGTATACCAGTTAGGCCGAGTCAAAGCGACCGTTCTGTAGGTGTCCACTGGCATCCTAGGTGTACTGAGTCACACACATCACACACACCTCGAGAATTTACCTATTTATACTCGAACTTATATGATTGCATTAACTCTGAATGTGCCACTGACTAATTTCATGAGAGTATACTACTCTTAAATGACATATAAATGATGAAACTTGCATGAGTGACGTGCTTTGGAGTCGTGTGCATTGAATATGAACGAGCTTGTGTGAAATTCAGTATGTTCTTGTATGTGAAGTGGTATAGTTATATCGCATGCGCATTGATTTCATGATTATTGGAGTATGTAGTTGTAGATACCACCCTGAGATTCATTCACGTCATTTGCTAGAGACTAGCAAAACGTTAGTTGGGGGGTGTGATTACGCACCGAAACTGCATAATTGGACATTTAACCCGAGCTTTACAGTTTATATTTTTAATTAAATGTCCAAATTTATTCAATATTTTAATAAAGTGTAAAAATCATCATTCTTGAATTTTATTGCACTATTTATGAGAATTTGGTAATTTTTTGTCGCAGGAAAATTCCCGGGAATCAAAACCGACACCTGTTTGTATTTTATACATAACTTTTCGTCTGAACTCCGATCGAAATGATTCAAATTTTTGAAGAAATAGGAAAGGATTATCTACAACTTTTATGTTTTGAGTTTTGTGAGATACTGGCTCCAGAAGAACAGAATTTGCAATGAACAGAGAATAAAAAAATATAATAATTCGGGTCCTCTAAATGGGTCGGGTCTCCTATCCGGGTCTAGGGCTTTCTTCCCCAATCTCTATTTATTCTTCTCTTCTCCTCTTTCCCAGGTGTGCCCTGAGCACCAAGCTCTCCTCTAATCTTCCTCTTCTTCTTCTTTTTCTTTAGTTGGCTTTGTTTTTTTTCATCTTGCTCTCTTCTCTTCCCTTTACTTTCTCTCCCTCAAACTCTCATTCTCTTCCCCTGTTTTTTCTTTCTCTCTTACAGCTCTCTGTATTTTCTATTCTCCATCTTCCCTCTGCAACTCCCTTCGGCCAGCACACCAGCAGCAACTCTGCTGCAACCCGTGACACACCCACACAGGAAGCCTCCTCCTCAGCCCTCTGCACAGCCAGCAACTCCACCGCACAGCAGCCTCAACCTCCTTGTTCCTGCTGCTATACCAGCAGCACAGCAGCTCCCCTGCTGCTATACCAGCAACACAGCAGCCCTTAAGGTCCCTGCAGGAGCCAACACCAGCTCTGCAGCATTCTCCACCAGTCCACGGCACAGCAGAGTTCTCAGAGCTATCTCTCTCTCACTCTCATCTTTTCTTTTCTTTGTTGTTTTTTTTTAAGTTGCAATGAATGATGTGTTTTTTTTATTTGTTTAAGTTTATTTGAGACTTGGGATTTGAGTATTTGTTAAGGGACTTAATTTTTTTTGTGAAGTGTAATTTTTTGTTTACTCTTATTGTTCTTAACTAAAGTTAGTATTAGATCTAAGGCATTTAAATTAGTCCTGTTTTATTTATCTTCGCTTACTTTAGATTTTGATTTTGTTTCTTAAAAAAATAAATAAATAAATAAATAAAATACGAAAAGAAAAAAAAAGGAAGTTTTTTGTTTTTAACAAAATTAGAATAGTCATCTTTTCAAGATTTAATTTTTATTTTTCGAAACTTGATTTAGTTTAGGGTCGGTTTTTATTAAAGTCTGTGTTTTTATCGTGTCTTGATTTCGTTTAATTCATTAATAATTTAGTTTTAATTCAACGTTCTTCTTGTTAAAGGTTTGTTTTTTTTTTTTTGTGTATTCATATCTAGTTAAGTTTCCTTTGCGTGTTTTAAATTTATATTCAAAGTTTCCTTCTTTAATTGACACGTGCTTTAATGTTTCCTTAGGTAGATTAGAGTTTATATTCTAGCGTGTTTTAATTCCTTATTTGTAGTTTCTATTTTTAATTAGTGCGTGTCCCAATGTTTCCTTAAGTAGACGTAGGGTTTCTATTCTTGTTTTCTTTTATTTAGTGCATGTTAGTTTTAGGGTTTTTAAATTACGTGTCATTTAATTCGGAAAACGTAAAATTGAACAACTCTTGAAAAACCCGAATCTGAACTGAGTTCAGTACCTTTTTAATTTCGATTGGAAGAACGTAAAATCTGAGATTAAACGCATTCCCTGAGGAGACGATCTAGCCCTTGGGCTTAATATTACACGACAGAACTCCTATACTTGGGATAGCTTCCGAGCTGCTCATTTTTCGAGTAAGTCAGGGAGTTCTCATATGTTTTTTCAGAGGACTTACCAGAATTGCCTCCTGATCGCGAGGTGGAGTTTTCCATTTAGTTGATTCCAAGGATAGCGTCTATTTCTAAGGCTCCATACATAATGGCTCTAGCGAAACTAAAGGAGTTAAAGGAGCAGCTGCAGGAACTTTTGGATAAGGGATTTATCAGACTGAGTGTATCACCTTGGGGAGCACCGGTGTTATTTGTAAAGAAGAAGGATCGGTCGATGAGGATGTGCATCGACTATAGAGAGATTAGTAAAGTGACAGTAAAGAATAAATATCCGTTACCCCTCTATTTGACCAATTATAGGGCACACAAGTCTTCTCCAAGATCAATCTACGATCCAAGTATCATCAGGTGAGAGTTAAATTAGAGGATGTACCGAAGACAGCTTTCAGTACCAGGTATAGCCACTATTAGTTTTTGGTTATGCCGTTTGGGTTGACGAATACTCCTGCGGCATTCATAGACCTGATGAACATGGTATTCCAAAAGAACCTAGATCAATTTGTAGTGGTATTCATCAATGACATCTTGGTTTATTCAAGGAGTCCTGAGGAACTTGCAAGTCACTTGGGATTAGTACTCCAAGTACTCAGAAAAAAGAAATTGTTTGCGACGTTCAAGAAATGCGAATTCTAATTAGAGCAAGTGGCATTTCTAGGACATGTGGTGTCCAAGGAAGGCGTTTCAGTGGACTCGAGTAAGATAGAAGTGGTAGTTGATTAGGCGAGACCAAAGAATGTGCACGAGGTTAGAAGTTTCTTAGGTTTGATAGGATATTACCACCTGTTTGTAGTGAGTTTTTCTAAACTATCAAGTCTATTGACATGACTCATAAGGAAGAATATGAAGTTTGAGTGGTCTGATGAGTATAAGCGAAGTTTTCAGGAACTGAAGCAGCGTTTAGTTACTACTCCAGTGTTGACTATTCCATTAGGGGAAGGTGGATTTGTTATCTACTGTGATGCATCTAAGAAAAGATTTAAGTGTGTCTTAATGCAGCAAGGAAAATTTATTGCATATGCTTCTTGCCAACTCAAGGAGTACGAGAAGAATTACCCGACGCATGACATGGAATTGGTAGCAGTAGTCCATGCATTAAAGATCTGGAGGCACTACATATACGGTGAAAGGTGCGAGATCTTTACCGACTAGAAGAGTCTTAAGTACTTTTTCACTCAGAAAGAGTTAAACATGAGGTAGCAAAGATGGTTGGAATTAATAAAGGACTACGACTATACCATTAGTTACCACCTAGGAAAAGTTAATGTGGTAGCTGATGCTTTGAGTTGGAAGTCAGTGTCAACGTCAATATCAGTAGTTGGAATTCGGCATCAGATCAGAATGGACTTGAAAAGATTAGGTGTGAAATTAGTGGAAGGAAATCACCAGGCGTTCATTGCTAGCCTGGTAGTGTAACCGACCTTACGAAAAAGGATCAGGACAGCTCAGATGAAAGATGTAGAGCTGGCAGAGATTGTGAGTGGAATATAGGATGGGTTGGATGTATATTTCAATGTCTCAGACGAGAGGGTGTTGAGATTTCACACCAAGATATATGTGCCGAATGATGCTAAGATTAAATGAACCATCCTGGAAGAGGCACATCGCTCTCTATGTACAGTTCATCTAGGGAGCACAAAGATGTACAGGGGTTTGCAGGAATCTTTCTGGTGGTCTAATATGAAAAAAGAGATCACCCGTTTTGTTAAACAGTTCCTAACGTGTCAGTAGGTGAAGGCTAAGCACCAGAGGCCAGCATGACTGTTGCAACCACTTCTTATTCCTAAGTGGAAGTGGGAGCACATTTCCATGAATTTTTTCACGAGACTGCCACTGACACTTTAGGGACAGAATGCTATTTGGGTAGTTGTTGACAAAGTGATGAAGACTGCTCATTTCATTTCGGTTAAAGTAAGTTTTTCTATGAATAAGCTGGCAGAACTTTACGTGCAAGACTACAGGAAGCTTTAGGATCTCAACTCACTTTCAGTACTACTTTTCACCTACAAACCGATGGTCAGTCAAAGCGGACTATTCAAATCTTAGAAGATATGTTGTGGGTGTGTGTACTAGATTTCGAGGTGTTGACCTTATAGGTCAGGCCCAGTTTTGATTAGAATAAATACTCATTATATCTAATGGGTGTTTGAGATTATGTGCATGAACCTCGATTGTCAAGATCAAGATGCACATAGAAAGAGTGGAGAGTCAAGACCCAAATCATTCTATGTTATAATATATAATTTATTCATGTAATTGGTCTGTAATAGTAATTATGACTTTTACTTGTAATAATCACACACCCCACGTGCATGGTCTAATAGGTAAGCTCAAACTAAAACATAATTGAAACAGGACCTAAAAATGATCCTAGGACACTTACCATTGCACTTGTATGTGTTAGGCACTTGAATAGGGTGAATGTGGAATGAAATAGGACCGAAATGCACAAAATGTACACCTTCGGTCGACCGACCTGTGCAGTTCATTCTACACCCGATCGACCGAACTCGGTCTGGGTTAACCGGTTGACCACTGCCTGGTCAACCGAGCTTCTGAAGCTTATTTGACCCTGGTTGACTAAACCACCTTGAAGTCAACATTTTGACTTCCTAGTTGACCGAGCCTCTTTTGTATTACCCCAACCCGGTAGACCGAGTTCCCACGTGTGAGAACCCAACGGTTTGGTCGGTCGACTAGTCTAGTTCATTCAAGGCCAAGTCAATCGAACCGTGCTAATTTTGAAAAATCGCCTCAAACATACCAGTCCAGTCGACTGACTCTGAAGTTCAAATTTGGCCTGGTTGACTGAACCCTAAGAACTTGGGTCAACCGAACCTGTCTTGGTCAACCGATGCTTTTGGGTTACCCTGAATTTTTACCGTGGTTAACTATTTTTTAACATGGTTAAAATTGCTAAATGTCATTAAACCTTTTCTAATAATCTCAACCTTGTTCCCAATGGTCATAATTCATAGGGTGCCTATATATACCCCTTCATTTGGGAAAATTAAAAATAAGATTAGCAAACCAAATTAAAAATTCTCTCTCAAGCCAAAAATTTTCTACTAATTTTCTTACTCTAATCACTCATACTTTCCCTCTTCAATTGCTTAAATCCTTCGTAAGTTGATCAAGTTTTTGTTTTAATAGGTTTGCTTTCCTTGTCTTAATTGATTGATTCCATTTTCTTGAGAGTAAAACCTTGAGTATTCTTAGGAGACTTTATTAATAAGTCTTGCCTAAGAAGACCTTGTTCGATCTTCTGAGATTGTATATTCGTTGCAACATCTTGAGAAGCTCATATTTTATTTTGGTTGCAAAATCTTTTTAAAATCATTTACAAATATCTTTTGTGTTTTATCTTGAAAATTATTTGAAGTGATATTTGTTTGTGATTCAAAAATCTTTGTGGCAATGTTCATAGAGCTTTATCTTTTGTTGAAGACAAAGATTAAATTTCCTTTTGCAAACTAAATCTATACGTTGCTTAAGCTTTTTACGATTGAGAAAAATTGTTGAATGAAATATATGAAGGTTGATTGATATCTTTGTTTGAGCACTTATATTGAATACATTTAGTGATACAAAGATCATATTGTTATCCTTTTTGCAAACCAAACTCATTCATTACTTAAGCTTTATACATTGAGAAAAACTGCTGATTGAGATATATGAAGTTTAGCTAACATCTTTGTTTGAGCACTTTGATTGAAAACATCTTGTGATACAAAGATCATATAGGTTTGCACTCTCACGCACTAATTAGAGTAAGAGTAAATATATTTGAGAGTTGATATATTGAACCACATTGAGCATACATATTAAATAATTTGGTGGTGTTTGTGATTGCGCGTAACTGGTTACATATCTGCTTTACATGAAAGCATAATCGCTATACCATTTCATTGTGAGCAAATACTGTTGTATTTCTAGGCACGGGTCTGAAAAGGGAGACTAGCCCTTTTAAAATAGTCCCGGATTGGTTTAGACCCGGTTATAAAAGTTAGGTACACCATCCAGTTAAGGTGTAGGTTGAGGTCAGCCCTACTAATTGACCTGGTTGTAAACGTTGAGGTCAGCCCTGTGCTAATTGACCTGGATGTAATTGGTGCTGCTCCACCTGTTAAGTGAGCCTTTAGTGGAATCCTCGGGCTTGCGAGCTAGAGGCGGGGACGTAGGCACAGTTGGCCGAACCCCGATAACATATCGTGTGCCTTGTTTACATTTCTACACTTTATATTTATCGCACATGTATGTTATGGTGTGAATGATGCGCTTGATTTAAATTTGCGCACATTATATTATTGGTGCATTTGGATTTGCATAGAAAGACCCTAGGTTTTATTATATGGGTATTTCATTTAACCTAGGATATAAATTTTAAAATTCCAATTCACACCCCTCTTGGGAATACACCAATTCTAACAATTGGTATCAGAGCCTCATTGCACTAGACTTAAATGTTTTTACAAAAAGATCGCAATGGCTTAATTTGGTGTATCCCCATTCGGAGAGGGTCAGTCACCTTTCAGTCCTCTTACATTTTTTGGTGTCAACTACACCACGTGGAAAATTAGAATGAGCGTTATTATAAAATTAATGAACTGGAGGGCCTGGTAGGTGATTGTAAATGGAATTTGTATGCCTATAGAAAATGATATTAATTCGATGCATGCAAATTCATATGCCATGGATTTATTATATTGTGCTTTAGACTCTCATATTTTTCATGAGTTTATGGCATGTAGAAATGCGAGGGAGATCTGGGTTGAGCTGGAAAAGAGATATGGGGAAACCCAGGAAAAGGAAACCATCACTCCAGAGATGCCATGTTCAGATGACTAGGGAGTGGTAAGTGATAGGGATAGTGCATCAACAGAACATGAGGTATATGATTCTCACTCTAACCTATTTGAGGATTCATGTGTTGAATGATGTGTTGCTACTTGTGTTGAATTATCTATTGAATATTGTGATATTCTTGTTATTGATGCACGTAATGATTCTTGTGAAAAATATTGCAATATATTGTATAATAAATCATATAATATTCCTTGTGAAAACACTGTTGTGGTTGCATACAATGATTCATGTAAAAATTATTGTGTTAATTCTTCTGATGAATCATGTGCTAAATTGATAAATGAAAGCATGCCTTCGTCTGAAAAACTGGAAAATGCTTTATTGAAAATGAATAAGTTTCTAGTTAGGGTGAACAAGAAGAAAGTATCTTTCAAAAATGAAAATAGAAGGATAGCTCAACAATTAGAAAAATTGAAGGAATATCATGCTATCCTTGAGAAGAAAAAGATTAAGAAGGTCTTGAAAATCATCTACTTAGAAAGAAAAATTGCCAATCATTCTGAAATGATTTTCAAATCTAAGAAGTACTATTCGAATAAACCCTTGGGAGCTGAAAGAAAGAAATCTTTTGAAAAGGGTTCATATTCTAAATCCCATAATCATGCTTCTTTGTGCAGACATAAAATCAAAAGGCATACTTTGTCATGCACATGCACAACTTGCTTACACTGCAAAAGAAAGGGGCACATTAAACCTAATTGTTTATCTAGAAGTGCTGGAGGCTTGGAAAGAGAAATGAATTGGTTAGTCATGATAGAGAATCTCGTAGGACTCAAGGAAAAGTACATCCAAAGTGAAATCATCTCCTAATTGATCCTTTGTTAGTTTCTAAGTTTAGAGGTTGTAGTAACTGCAAGACTAGGAAGTAGTCTACGCTCAATTTGTCAAATCTATGTACGTGCTTCAATTGTGTAATATTTCTTTACCAAGACTCCCTAAGAATCATGCTAATGTGAAAATATGTGTAGCATATAAATTTTGAACCTAAGGGAGAGCTTCGATCAAAATGAAGCCAAATCAGAGTAATTTACCATGCTTGGTCGACCGAGCATTAATTGAATAAAATCTCCCGGTCAACTGACCCCCTTGACTTTGACCATACGGTCAATCAATGCTCTGTGAGCTTCTCAACTCCGGTCGACTGAACCTGTTGGTTTTCCCTTGGTCAACCGAACATAGGAACAATATGCCACCCTAGTCGACCGCCCATCTCAGTACAAATCCTTTCTGGTCAACCGAACAGTGTCGGTTCGTGAAGAATTTGAACCGTCGGTCGACCGAATATCCTCCTGGTCAACTGAACCTCGATCTATATAGACCTTCCTGACATTCAAAGCTCATTTTTATCAGAAAATTTCAAAGCATTCTTCACTGTTCCTCCAAATATTAGCCTATATCCTTAGACCAGTGCCTAACCTCTTTCATCCTACACCCATGGCCCATCAAAATGAGAATATTGAAGCCTACGATCTGGCACAAGCTGAGGACTACTATTTTTTGACGAATCGCTCCAAGATACAATAAGTGAGGGAGTTTCATTCTAAGGAAGCAATACTGGGTAAGATTCTTGACTTGGAGTTTATGAATTAGTATTTTGGAAATAGCATGAACATGTTTGAGTATCAAGGCTGGAAAACCTTTATATCTTATCAGCCTAGTGGCCACTATCCAACATATGTTAGGTTATTTTACACGAATCTAGGAAATGATGAAAATGGATATTTCTCCAAAGTATTAAAGACAGACATCCGTTTTGATGCACAATATCTTTCCGATGTCTTTTATATAGATCGTGGAACTTTGAGTGCCCAGACTCAATAACTTCCTGGATCCACGAACAGGAATTTACGGTTGCCACATTTGCAAACCTAACCATGACCGATCCATGTGCAGCTAGTCAGAATCATCCCCCACACTATAGGCAGTTTGCTTTAGAGGCCAAAGTCATGCACAACTTGATCACATACAATATCCTGCCGAAGGCAAGTTCTAGAGTGCATGTTTCTTTCTTGGACTGCTTCATTATGTGGTGTTTGTTTGCTCACAAAAAGCTAGATCTACCAAGCTTAATAATACAATGGATGATGGCCAAAATGATCAGCCATAGAATTATTATGTGATACGGAGGAATTTTGAATAAGCTGTTTCGATCCATAGGAGTCACACACACAAATGTGGCTGCACTGAAGAGAAGGCGGTCTGCTGATATTTTTTCTGTTGTCACCTTGAGACTTATGGGGTATGAGTTGGTTGACAACATTTGGTTTCCATCTAGGGGTGTTGCAGCATAGGAGGAGGCCCCACAGGAGCTTCCACCACAGCCCGCGCAGCCGTCGAATGTGGATCTGATGGCTGCCATCACTAGCCTCTCTGATTCCTTTGGGCAGTTTAGGGGATCAGTTCAGTCAGATCTCAGAGACCTTGTGTCATCATCTACTATACTCCATGATGAGTTTCGACAATCCTCCATGTCCACTGCTAGTCGGTTCACAGATTTAGAGAGGACCATGACAGTTAGCTTCAGTGAGGCAAATGATCGAATTCAAGAGATGCAGGACGAGAGAGATCAGATGGCTATGGACTTTAATTTTGACGCAGGTGATGGTGCTGATGATGGCATTGATGGAGGAGATATCTAGGCCCAGGAGAGTAGTCTGCATATTAGAACTTGTGGCTTTGATTCATTTTATTTTATATCATCTGATCTGTACCTATATAAAACAGTTTTTATTTTTGTTTTGTTTTATCATGGCAATTACACTCACCACACGCACAAGCAGATACTATCCTGTGATGTTTTTTCTTTTGATTATGATCATATATATTTGGTAAAATTCAAGATTGCATAAGTTTTTGTGCGTGGATAACTACACTACTGAAATGCATGCTTAGTATAGAATGCCTCCTGCATGGCGAATGCAGTTGATGAGAATTGTCTGCTGGTAGATTTAGGCTCTCGCATGCCTTAAACTCTTAAGATACTGTTGTTTGAGAATTTATTTTGTGCAGGTTAATTTTGGGAAATGTCCTATCTACAGCCGGCATACTGCCGAATTTTTTGTAGAAATTTTCCCAAAAGGCTGAAATGATTGAATATTTCGTGCGCAAATATTCACACTTGGCTTCTTTGCTTCAAACCTCTAAATTCCTTGGAGCTGAATGTGCGTGTATACTTAAAGTGCTTAGACATTAGCAGGTTCTTATTGATTGATCATATTTTCAAACAAAATGCTGCCAAAATTTTTTTTTAATGCATATTTTCTTAAATCTTGAGTTGTGTTTCCAAAATAGTATTTGAATTATACTCAAGTTAATTTATGAAGAAAATGCATATTCTTAGGGGGAGTCACTTAATATTAAATTCATCAGCCCCCGAGAAATAAACATGTATTGTTCCTTCATTCTATACATCATTTGAAAAAATATGTTAACTATGTGGTACTCTAACAAGTCGTATCCTTCCTCTACCACGTAGTTGTAACACTTGGGATTAGGCCAACATGCTTTTATTATGTTTATTTTGGCCACCATAAATGATTATAAAAAAATAAACTTTAAAATCTTTTTGAAAGGATGAGTGAAAACCAAATAAAAATTTAAAATCTCATCTTCACATAATGATAAGATATTTAAGGAGCTTTCGAGTAAAATTTACAAGTCTAACTACACTATAATTGTTGGTATTTCTTATTGGATTAGACTTTGTAAATTGATTATTACTTGTGATGTACAACTCCTTTGTCCACTTCATGATGATATTGAAATTTATATTTGATTGTTGGACCATACTGGATTGTTTGAGTAGTTGTGGATAAACTGCTATGGTATATAAACTCAAACAAGTTACTATTTATGCAGGATTTATTTTGAAAAGTCCGATTTACAAATGGTACTCTGTCGAAATTTTTCAAAATCTTTCCAAAATTTCTAATGTATAAATGTAACACTTACCCATTGCCTAGAGTGTTAACTTCTATGGCCCTTTTTGTTGTTGCCAAAAGGGGGAGATGGAGAGGGGCAAAAATAATTGGGTAATGTAATTTGTTAAAAATAATTGGATGCATATTGATAGGGGGAGCCTTCTTAGGCTTATACCCATATTTTTGCTGGTTGTATTTGTCATCATCAAAAAGGGGGAGAATGTTGACCTTATAGGTCACGCCCTATTTTGATTATGATAAATACTCATTATATCTAATGGGGGTTTGAGATTATATGTAGGAACCTCAATTGTTAAGATGAAGATGCATATAGAAAGAGTGAAGAGTCAAGACCCAAATCATTCTATGTTGTAATATATAATTTATTCATGTAATTGTTCTGTAATAATGATTAGGAATTTTACTTGTAATAATCACGCACCCCACTTGCATGGTTTAATAGGTAAGCTCAGACTAAAATATAATTGAAATAAGACCTAGAAAAGACCCCAAGACACTCACCATTGCACTTGTATGCATTAGACACTTGAATAAGGTGAATGTGGAATGAAACATGACCAAAATGCACAAAATGTGCTCCTTTAGCCGATCGACCTGTGCAGTTCACTCTGCACCCGATCGACCGAACCCAGACTGGGTCAATCGGTTGACCACTGTCCGGTCGACTGAGCTTCTGAAGCTCATTTGACCCTAGTCAACCGAACCACCTTGAAGTCAACATTTTGACTTCCTGGTTGATCGAGCCTCTTTTGTATTACACTAACCTGGTCAACCGAGTTCCCACGTGTGGGAACCCAACGGTCTGGTTGACTGACCAGTCTAGTTCATTCTAGGCCTGGTCGACTGAACCACGCTAATTTTGAAAAATTGCCTCAAACATACCACTCCGATTGACTGACCCTAAAGTTCAAATTTGGTCCGATCGACCGAACCCCAAGAACTTGAGTTGACCGAACCCGTCCTAGTCGATCGGTGCTCTAAGGTTGCCCTGAATTTTTACTGTGGTTAACTTTTTTTTAACAGGGTTAAAATTGTTAAATGTCATTAAATTTTTTCTAATAATCCCAACCTTGTCCCCAACAGTCATAATTCATAGGGTGCCTATATATACCCCTTCAATTAGGAAAATTAAAAACAAAATTAGCAAACCAAATTAAAAATTCCCTCTCAAGCAAAAAATTTTCTACTACTCATTTTCTTACTCCAATCACTCATACTTACCCTCTTCAATTGCTTAAATCCTCTGTAAGTTGATTGAGTATTTTTTTTAATAGGTTTGCTCTCCTTGTCTTAATTGATTAATTCCATTTTCTTGAGAGCAAAACCTTGAGTATTCTTAGGAGACTTTACTAATATGTCTTGCCTAAGAAGACCTCGTTCGATCTTCTAAGATTGTATATTCGTTGCAATATCTTGAGAAGCTCGTATTTTATTTTGATTACAAAATATTTTTAAGATCATTTACAAATATCTATTGTGTTTTATCTTGAAAATTATTTGAAGTGATATTTTTTTGTGATTCAAAAATCTTTGTGGCAATATTCATAGAGCTTTATCTTTTGCTGAAGACAAAGATTAAATTTCCTTTTGCAAACCAAATCTATACGTTGCTTAAGCTTTTTACGATTGATAAAATTTATTGAACGAAATATATGAAGGTTGATTGATATCTTTGTTTGAGCACTTATATTGAATACATTTAGTGATACAAAGATCATATTGCTATCCTTTTTGCAAACCAAACTCATTCATTACTTGAGCTTTATACATTGAGAAAAACTACTGATTGAGATATATGAAGTTTGGCTAACATCTTTGTTTGAGCACTTTGATTGAAAACATCTTGTGATACAAAGATCATATAGGTTTGCACTCTCACGCACTAATTACGTCGATAGTAAATATATTTGAGAGTTGATATATTGAACCACATTGAGCTTCATATTAAATCATTCGGTGGTATTTGTGATTGCGCGTAACTGGGTACATATCTGCTTTACATGAAAGCATAATCACTGTACCATTTCATTGTGAGCAAATACTATTGTATTTCTAGGCACGGGCCTGAAGAGGGAGACTAGCCCTTTTGAAATAGTTTCAGAATGGCTTAGACACGATTAGGAAAGCTAGGTACACCATCCTGTTAAGGTGTAGGTTGAGGTCAACCCACTAATTGACCTGGTTGCAAAGGTTAAGGTCAGCCCTATGCTAATTAACCTGGTCGTAATCGGTGCTGCTCCACCCATTAAGTGAGTGGAATCCTCAGGCTTGCGAGCTAGAGGCGGGGATGTAGGCACGGTTGGTCGAACTCCAACAATATATTGTGTGCCTTGTTTACATTTCTACACTTTATATTTACCGCACATATATGTTATGGTGTGAATGATGCTCTTGATTTAAATTTGTGCACATTATATTATTAATGCATTTGGATTTGCATAGAAAGACCCTAGGCTGTGTTATACGGGTATTTCACTTAACCTAGGAGACAAATTTTAAAATTCCAATTCACCCCCCCCCCCCCCCAATCTTAGGAATACACCAATTCTAACACAACGCTAGTTGGATTAAATACCTATTGTTAGTTGAGTTTGCATACAATAACAGCTATCAAGCTAGTATCAGGATAGCACCATAGGACGCACTGTATGGTTGCAAGTGCCAATCTCCATTGTATTGGGAAGAGGTTGGTGAGCGATAGATTTTAGGGCCGGAGTTTGTTTAGCAGACTGTTGAGAAGATCCAATTTATTAGAGAGAGAATTAAGATAGCATAGAGTCGGCAGAAGAGTTATGCGAATACTCACCGACAAAAGCTGGAGTTCGAGACAGGTGATGCCATATTTTTTAGGATTACTCCGATGAAAAGGGTAATGAGATTTGGGAAAAAAAAAGGGAAGCTAAGAACTAGATATCTCGGCCAATCGACATTTTGGAGAGTTGGTCTGGTCGTATACAAAATAGCATTACCCCCAGCACTATCTAGGGTTCACAAAGTGTTCCACGTGTCCATGCTGAGGAAGTACATTCTGGATCCTTCACATGTGATCAGTTACGAGTCTTTGGAGCTCGAGGGCACATTGGCATATGAGGAGATACCAATTCAAATTCTAGACTATAGGGAACATGAGCTTCGTATTAAGAGGATTCAGCTGGTAAAGGTACTTTAGCGTAATCATGCAGTGGAAGAGGCATCATGGGAATTAGAAGCAGAAATACATTAGAAGTATCCACAGCTATTTGGAGAAGCTCAGCATTAAACTGGTAAGTAGAGCTGTAGGTAAATGTTGTTTTTGTATATAGGTGTCTTAGAGTAGGATGCTAGGTTTTGTTAGTGTTTATGGTTATCGTTTATGGATGGTCTCTAGGAGAATTTTTGTATGGATATTGTAATCTCCCGAGACAGTATATATAACCAGGTTATTCCTCCGCCATAAGTTAGGGTAGTTAATAGATTGGGGACGGGGCTGCTATGTGGGTGGCCGTCGACTCTACCAAGAGTCAGATCAGCAGATCAGTGATCATTCAATGGATGTGATGGAAATTAATTAGCAAACTTCAAGGATGAAATTTTTATAAGGGGGGATATTGTTGAAACCTGAACCCGGAAAATAAAGAAATAAATAAGAAAAGAAGAAAAGGAAATTTAAAAAATGGAATTTTAGTAGGCTTCGTTGATGAATCCCCTGTTTTCGTCGATGAAGGCCCTTCTGTGGTTCGTCAATGAAGTTCAGGGCGTCGTCAACAAAGAAATCCTGAACGACTGAAATTTTAGGCTTAAAGTTCATCAACGAAGGCCTTCTTTTGTCGATGAACGTTCTTCTGCAGTTCATCGATGATGGTGTCATTTCATCGACAAAGGTGGCCGGGTCAACAACTTATAAATAGGATTTTTGGTTGCTTACTCATTAAGAAACTCAAATTTTTTTTCTCTCTCTCTCTCTAACCCATACCCTCACTTTCTCTCTCTATGATTTATGGCCGTTCATTTCCAGATTCGACGATCAGAAGTTATCACAATGATTTAGGGAAGATTCTCTACAAGTTTAGCAGAGCGGATTGTTGGTCTGAACTTTTTAGACATTACTCCAAAATCAAGGTAAGTAAGATATTTTAAGGCTTTATAGTTGTTTTGGAGTATAGGTAGCTTAGGAAATGCTAAATGTGGAATATTCTGGGGCTTGTGTTGATTTATCTAGGGGAAATGTGATTTAAGGATTTTGAGCTGCAAATGCCGTAGGGCGTGGATTTTGGGGTTTTCAATGGACTTTCATGTAAGTTAGGTAAAGGGATTATATTATGTCAGCTTTTTGTGAAATATGGACTGATTAAAATGCAGTATATGTTTTGGGAAAAATTATTGTGGTTGGTTGATCATCACCTATACTCTATTTAATATGTTTTTTGAGTTAAATAAAACTCTGGTGATTTTCAGACCCTGTTTTCAGTAATTTATATATTTCCCAGTTAGGTTATTTTATTTATGGTTAACAAATGAAAATTGTGGCATGGGAACAATTTTAAATGACATATGTGAGCAAAGTGTTTTAATTGGTTTTTACACCATATATGATATAACGATCGGGGGCTAAGTTTTGATATAATGGCCGGGGGTTGAGTTTGATATGATGGCAGGGGGCCGAGTTTTATTGAATGACAGTTTTATATATGAAATGAGTTATAATACAATTTTTATTATGTAAATTGCCATATATGATTCTAGGACCCTGTGGATTTACGATATGTGATATCGTGAGCATGGTACCGTAACTATATGTGGTAGTGAGTGCTATAACACGGGCATGGAGGTGCGATAAGTCGATTTTAGACCTAGACCGCAATACTACTCTGAGGTTTTGTCGGAGGGCCCTATCCGTGGTATACCGGGTGACCATAGGTAGGCCCAATCGTACTTTAGTGATAGTTTTGACTCAGCTGCGAAACCATCGACTCCAATTTCAATCCAGCTTTTGAGCCACACAAACCATCATGGGGGGAAGTGTAAGAACCCGAACCTTGATATATGGATTAATTATATAAAATAAGGGTAAATTGGTAATTGAGCCGAGTCCATTGTAGAAGCCATAGTTCATTGACAAGGCCTAAGTGCTGCTCATCAACGAAATTCAGAGGCTCGTCAATAAGGAGAAGCCAAGGGATTTCGAGAAACCGGTAATATCAGGTTCGTTGATGAGGTCCTCGTCTCGTTAACGAGGGCGGTCGTGTCAAAGGGGTTATAAATATCAGATCCCTTACTTCCAAGTTAAGTAATCTAAAAAATCCTCTCTCGCTTTCTCTAGAAATTATAGACCACTCTCTCTCTCTCTCTCTCTCTCTCTCTCTCTCTCTCTCTCTCTCTCTCTCTCTCTCTATATATATATATATATATATATATATATTTCTTCACCATTCGTCGCCTAATTAGTAAATCTGACATTACCGTGTAGATCAGGGTAGGATGTTCTTCGCGAATAGCGAATCAGAATCTCATTTTGAGCATTTTAAGGTTTTGACCCAAAATCGAGGTAAGGGTCGGTTTTCAATTCTATTTCAGAATACGGGTAGCAATAAGAATTTTAAGGAAGTATTTATCTTGGTTGTTTAGGTTTTGGTGTCTCGGTTCGTAGTTTTGGGGACTGTAGAGTTCATGGTTCAATTTTGGGTTTAGGTAAGGAGATTCTGTTTATATCAGTTTATTTTTTAAATCGAGATTGTTAAACCTGTAGGTTACGATTGTATGTATATTTTGACTACTATTTGGTTAAGTCTGTCGGGTAAAAATGCAAAATTTTCAAGTGACAGTTTTCAGGAAAATCGAGGATATCGGGTATCATCTCTACTTTGTTTGGAAAAATGAATGTTGTATTTAAAATGTATTATTAAGGTGACTGTATCCATGTTTGTATAAAATTGTATGCTTGAATTGGAAAACTATATGATTTACGGTATACCAAATAAGTGTGGAATGTATGGTTGTATGTAATTGTTCCAGGTATTTTGTAAAATAGCTAGTGGCAGCTAATTACCGTACGCTGATGAGTATAGAAACGTGAGTTCCAAAATGATTCCAGGTTTTGTGAAATCAGCAGTGGCGGCTAATTACCGTACACAGAAACAGATATGTGGTAGCTAATTACCATACGCTACGCCATGTATCGGTTCATTATCGTGGGCGAGAGTGTCTGACTCTATATCCGAGGGTGTGAAATATCGCCAGTGTGTTCCGGCTGGCCACCGATGGGTGTGAGCTACACCATATTGGCGACATACCGCTAAGAGGCTTCAGTTATCATAGGGTTTCGGTTGCTTAAGTGTGACAACACTGACCGTATGTTTGGGTATCGTATGTACTGGAATGGATTTGTGAAAATACTAGAACTATATGGAACTGTATGGAAATGTTTCGAAACTGTATTGTATTAAATGGTGTTATGTTTTATGTAAATAACACTAGTATGCCACCCACTGATATAACATGTTTTCTTCCTGACTGAGAGGTGTCTTACCCCGAATGTATATACAAATGTTTTCAGGTCCTTCCGGTAGCCGAACTAGCATCCTAGCATCCGGAAGCGAGGGTGTCGTTTAGCTACAATTAGTGTCTGATTAGGTACGAGTTTTGTAACCGGGTTGTCGTGATGGTTTTTGTAGACACCCGGAGTATGTTTTGTAATTATGGGAACATATATCCTAGTGTTGTATAGACTCTAGTATGGTATGTTATATGGATAGATGGAACAATTTCCGCTATGTATTTGATGAGTATGGTTGTTGTTGGCCTAACAAGGTCTTTCAATTAGTTTTTGTGATAACAAACAAAGGACAATTTAAACTTGGAAAGGTTGCATTTTTGTGTTTTAGGAAATATGGATCAAGTATGGATCAAGTGAAGATAAAGTATGGATCAAGTGTGGGTCACCAAGAAAGATAAACTAACAAATGATCCAAAGAGAAACTAAGACATTTGCAGATAAAGCTAGCTCAAGCAAATATCCAAAGAACTTCAAAAGCAAAGAATGAGAATGATCTCAAGCATGGCATACAAAGTCTTAGGAAACATATTGTAAGTATTTCAAAGCTAAATATCATTTGAAATATGTTTTAAAGCTTTTCCAAGAGATTATGAGGACCTAAACATCTATTTAGGATTAATGAAACAAGTTTTGTAAAAATCAGTATAAGAGAGTAAATCATTTTTAATGGAAAATATTTTTAAAATAGCTTTTTTTCTGTTCAGATGATTGAACTCACTGTTCAGATGTCCGAAGAATAAGCTCAGATGTCTGAAGATTTTCTAGGACAAAACTAAAACAGGCAATAGCTGTTCAGACGTCTGAACTTGACACTTCAGACATCTAAACCCACTCTTCAATCATCTGACCCTGTGTCCAATTCATTTTTTAAAGGGTTTCAGGAACTTTAGATGACTAAACTTGACTCTTCAATCATCTGAACACTGTTCAACAGGCAAATTTTTTAAAATCTAATATTTTAAATTATAGCTGTTTGAGCTCCAAACTTTCTAACAACTTGGGAAACTCTCTAAGGAAACTTTTGCAACAAGGAAACTTGTTTGAAAGCCTATAAATACATGGTTTTTGTAAATCAAAATACACCAAGCATTGAAAATCTCTCATAAGCTCTCTTGCTCTCAAAGCCTCATCTTGATCATCTCTTGCAATCTGAAAGTGCTGTGATTCTGAGATTCTAGCTCATCAATTCCTAAAGTTAGATTACTGATTTCTAATATGGAGAAAAGGAATTTGGTGAAATCCTTGTTAAGCTTCAAAAGTGTATTTCTTTCTTGATATTTATCTTTTGAAGTACATAGTTTCAGTTTGTACTAACCCCCTCTTTGTGTGAGCATCTCTTGTACACCAGCTTCTTGTTATTTCTCTTGTAGATTTTGGACGATTCTAGGTTGTTGGATTGTTGACCAAACGAGGGTATATTGTTTGGAGAAGGCGGGCTCTAGCCTTAGCAAAGGAGTGATTGTAAACAGGTGTTGTTCCGCCCGGTAAAGGAACTACTATAGTGGAACCCTTTGGTATTTTGCCAAGGGCGAGGACATAGGTTGTGTTGAAGCCGAACCTCGTAAAAACCTTGTGTCTTTCTTTCTTCTTTACTTCCTATTTTTTGTACAAGCCGTTGTTGTGTGATTTAAAGTGCAGGTTGCAAGTTGTAAAGTTAGAAATAAAGAAAGACTTGATATTTAGAAAGTATGTTTTGATTGACCGTTTGCAGAAACCCAAAAGGGAGTTCGTTGGTTAATCTATGGAAATCTTGATCAAGAGAAGTGCATACGAAGAGGTTATCTAAAGAAGGTTGTGAACATCTATAGGGAAATTGATAAAAGTACTAAGATTCTTGCTTGAGTGGTTGAATTGTTTAAGTTTAATTGATTGGCTTCTAAATTTTAAATTTCAGTATTTTTAAGTGTGATTATTAGTTATTTATTGTGTTTTTCTTAGTGCCATAAGCAAAGCTCAAAAATATTAAAATTAAAAAGAATCCAAATCAACCCCCCTCTTGGGAAGCTATTCCTAATTTCAATTGGTATCAGAGTTAAGTTATAGAAATTCCTAACAAGAAACTATAAAAAGATCAAATGAAAAATATTGGAGTAGCACCTTTCGGTGAAGGCCAATCCTCAACCCGTCCACCAATCTTTTGTGGACACAATTATACCTTTTGGAAAAAGAGAATGTAAATATATCTCCAACACATGGATTGGAAAGCATGGGATGGTGTTATGGATGGAAACCTTATTCCCACTAAGATAGTTGATGGAAAACACATTCCAAAAGAAAAGAAAGATATGACCGACTTAGATTATAAAATGCTTCAAATAAATACAAGTGCTATAAATGCGTTATACTGTACATTAGATGCTAATGAATTTAACAGAGTTATGGCCTGCAAAACAGCTAAGGAAATTTGGGACAAATTAAAAGTAACATATGAAGGAACAGTTGATGTTAGCGACAATAGGATACACATGTTAACAAGTGAATATGAAGCATTCAAGATGAATTCTGATGAAACAATATGAAGTATGTACACCATATTTACCAACATAATAAATTCCGTAAGTGCCTTAGGGAAAACTTATACTACCTACAAAATGATCAGAAAAATTCTAAGAGGTCTTCCCTCCATATGGGAACCAAAGGCTACAGCTATCACAGAAGGTAGAAACCTCAAGACCACGTCTTTAGATGAACTTATAGCCTCACTTCTTACCTATGAAATAGCCTTAAAAGAAAGAAACCTTGAACCAAAGCATAAAAGATCCATTGCACTAAAAGCATCTAGTCACAGCACTAGTGAAGAGGAAAGTGAAACAAGTGACTTAGATCAAGATGAATTAGCATTCTTTACTAAAAGACTAGACAAATTCTACAGAAGGAATAAAAGGTTTTCTAGAAAGTTCAATAAAAAGAAACCCGAAAAAGGAGAGACAAGTAGGAAAGAAAATAAAGGTAAGAATGAACCACCAATATGCTATCATTGCAAGAAACCAGGGCATATCAAACCAGACTGTCCGTTGCTTAAGAAAGACAAGAAGAAAAAGAAGGAAGCTATGAAGGCTACTTAGGATGACTCTAGCTCCAGTGAAACAGAAAACGAAACAAGTGGACAAGAGATGGCAAATATGTGCTTCATGGTGAATGACGAAGAGGTAAATTCTCACTACTCTTCAACCGAATCTCAAAAATGAGTCTTGTGATGAGTCGTGTGATAGTTTGCCTTCTTATAAGGAATTACATGCTGAGTTATTCTCACTACATAAAAGATTCATAAAAATTTCTAAGAGAAATATAATTTTGAAATATCAAAATAAAGAACTAGTGAAGCAACTTGAATCATTCAAAGCTATTGAAGAAGAAGAAAATTCTCATATTAAGAAGTTGAAGAAGAAATAAATATAGCAACACAAGAGTTAGGTAAAACTCATAAAGATAAATTTGAATAAAAAGGATCTGGAAATAAATGAACTCAAAAAGGCAGTTGAGGATAAAGAAAAGATTATCCATAACTTTACCAAAGGTAAAGAAAATTTTGAAAAGATGATTGGACAGCAAAGGCTTCATGGGAACAAAGAAGGAATAGGCTGCAACGGTAAAGCAAATAAAAGGAATAAAAAGTTATACATGGGATACTTTGTTAAGGAAGCTAAGTACTATGCTAGCACTTCATCAAACAACAAATATGAACACACCACTTGCTATACGTGCAAGACTAAAGGTCATGTAATGTTTAATTTCCCATTAAAAAGAAAGTATGTTAAAGTTCAAGGAGAATGGAAAGCCAATAGTGGAACTAATAACAAAACAAAGAAAGTCAAAAGAATTTGGGTTCCAAAAACTAACACCTAGTATCCTTCATTGTAGGTTTGCTTTACGACAACAACGTCAACAGATAAATGGTACTTGGATAGTGGGTGCTCAAGGCACATGATCGGTGACAAGACCACCAAGTTCACTACATTAAAACAAAAGGATGGGGGATATGCCACCTTCAGAGACAATGCCAAAGGTAAAATCATTGTCATCGAAAAAATTGGTAAAGAACCTTCACTCACTATAGATAATGTGTTATTAGTAGAATGACTAAAACATAATCTTTTAAGTATTAGTCAACTAAGTGACAAAGGGTTCGAAATAATTTTTATGAAAGAAAAATATGTTATCCAAAATCCTAAAAACAAAGAAACTCTATTTATAGCTCATAGAATAAATAATGTCTATTGCATAAATCTTGAGAAATTAGAAAATCAAAACATAACTTGTTTGACAACAATGAATGAAGTAAGTTGGTTATGGTATATGAAAGTAGGGCATGCAAGCATGGACCTACTGTCCAAATTATCTAAGAAAAATCTTGTAAAAGGACTACCAAATAAAAAATTCATTAAAGACAAGATGTGTGACGCAAGCCAAAAAGGAAAACAAGTAAAAACAAGCTTCAAAAAGAAAATATATATATCCACCAAAAGACCCCTAGAACTCTTGCAACTAGACTTATTTGGTCCAACAAGAACCTTTAGTTTATGAGGAAAACAATATGTTTTTGTAATAGTAGATGATTATTCAAGATTTACTTGGGTAATATTTCTAGCAAACAAAGATGAAGCTTGTAATCTATTAATAACCTTATGCAAGAAATTACAAAATGAGAAGGGCTATAATATAACAAGCTTTAGAAGTGACCAAGGAAGAGAGTTTAAAAACAAGGAAGTTGATAAATTTTATAATGAACATGGAATAACTCATAATTTTTCAGCACCTAGAACTCCACAACAAAATGGAGTTGTAGAAAGGAAAAATAGAACTCTACAAGAAATGGCAAGAACAATGCTTAATGAAAATAATCTACCTAAATACTTTTGGCCAGAAGCTATAACTACAGCAAACTACATTGTAAATAGGGTATCAATAAGATCAAAAATAGAGAAAACACCATATGAACTTTGAAAAGGTAGAAAACCTAATATTTCCTACTTTCATGTATTCAGATGCAAATGTTTTATCCTTAACACTAAAGATGATTTAGGAAATTTTGATGCAAAGTCGGATGAAGGTATCTTCCTAGGTTACTCTACAAATAGTAAAGCTTATAAGGTTTATAATAAAATAACTTTTACCATTATGGAATCAATACACATAACTTTTGATGAATCAAATAATCACGACATTAAAGATAAGAATGATGAAAAAGAAGATACTCCACAAAAAGAAGAAGACCTTGAAATAAAAGAAGAAAATAATAATGATGCTCCAAATGAAAACCTTACATAAAATCTGAAACTTCCTAAAGAATGGAAATATGATAAAAATCACCCAAAAGAACAAATTCTTGGTGAAACATCAAAAGGAAAAACTACTAGAGCCTCACTAAAAAATATTTGCAACCATTATGTCTTTTTATCCCAAGATGAACCCAAAAACATTGAAGAAGCCTTAAATGATGATTCTTGGATTATAACTATGCAGGAGGAACTAAATCAATTCGAAAGGAGTCAAGTGTGGGAACTTATACCTAAACCCAAAGATAAATCAGTCATAGGAACTAAATGGGTGTTTAGAAATAAAAAGGATGAAAATGGAGCAGTTGTAAGAAATAAAGTTAGGCTAGTAGCACAAGGGTATAATCAAGAAGAAGGAATTGATTACGATGAGACCTTTGCCCCTATGGCAAGAATGGAAGCAATTAGGATGCTTCTAGCTTATGCAACCCATAAGGATTTTAAGTTATATCAAATGGATGTAAAAAGTGCATTCTTAAATGGATATATAAATGAATAAGTGTATGTCAAACAACCTTCAGGTTTTGAAAATTCTAAAAATCCAAACCATGTATTCAAATTGACAAAAACTCTTTATGGTTTGAAACAAGCTCCAAGAAATTGGTATGAGAGGTTAAGTAAATTTCTACTCAAAAATGAATTCACAAGAGGAATGGTTGACTGTACTTTATTCATTAAATCCAAAAACAAAGATATGCTAATAGTTCAAATATATGTGGACGATATTATATTTGGAGCTACAAATGAAGATCTATGTAAGGACTTTGCCACATGTATGCAAAAAGAATTTGAAATGAGTATGATGAGGGAATTAAATTATTTTCTACGATTACAAATTAAACAAGTTAGAAATGGAACATTCATAAATCAAACTAAGTACATCAAGGATATGCTAAAAAAGTTTGATACGGAACAAAGTAAACCCATAGGAACTCGTATGAGTACTTCCACAAGCCTTGATAGAGATGAAAAAGGAAAACAAGTAGACATAACACACTATAGAGGAATTATTGGTAGTTTACTATATTTAACTGCTAGTAGGCCTGATATTATGTTTAGTGTGTGTATGTGTGCTAAATTTCAATTAGCACCCAAGGAATCCCACCTAACAGCCGTTAAGAGAATTCTTAGGTACTTGGAAGGATCACTTGACCTAGGTTTATGGTATCCAAAGGACACTGATTTTAATATGATAAGTTACTCCGATGCTGATTATGCCGGATGTAAGATTGATAGAAAAAGTACAAGTGGCACATGTCACTTTCTAGGACAATCCTTAGTATCATGGTTCTCAAAGAAATAAAATTCTATAGCCTTATCAACCGCCGAAGCTGAATATGTGGCAGCCGAAAGTTGTTGTGCACAAATCTTATACATGAAACAACAATTAAAAGACTTCAATCTAGAGTATAAAACAATACCAATAAAGTGTGATAACACAAGTGCCATAAATATATCTAAAACCCCAATTTCACACTCAAGAACTAAACATATAGACATAAGACATCATTTTTTGAGAGATCATGTTCAAAAAGTGGATATAATTCTTGAATTTATAAATACAAGTGATCAATAGGTTGACATATTTACAAAACCCCTAAGTGAAGAAAGATTTATACATATTAGGAGAAAACTTGGGCTAATCCATAGCAGAGAAGCACATTAAAAAAAAAAAATTCAGCATTCCTCTACACTTTGGTTGTCTGAACTTCACGTCCCAGATGACTGAACACTATAGCAAACAGGTTCAGATGACTGAACCTGGAACTTCAGACGTCTAGGAGGCTACTGCCTCTTCAAATTCTGGACTTTAAAATCTTAAGACGACTGAAGTTAATCTTCAGACATCTGAAGTCGCGGGGTTTAAATATAACTAAAGGACTAAACCCTAATTTTAGACTTCTAAAATTGGTTGCTCCACTCATCCGAACACCTTCCTCTCCATTGTTTCTTATTTTCACTTCAATCCAAAGCTTCTATCCTTCAAAGATTCTATCCACGAAAACTAGGGCATCTCATTCTCATACCCCTCATGCCTCGAATCAAGCAAACTACCAACAAAGGTTCTTCATTGGGGAAAGATGCTCAAAACCTTGACAAGTGGCTTGTGGCTCCTCGAGCTCAAATTCGTTATCGTACTTCACTCGGTACAGTAGATCCTATCTTAGGTAAAATTCTGGATGTTTCATTCTTCAATACTACTTTCCAGATATCCTTCCATTATTTCATGTCATTGGTTGGTTTGATTTCATCACCCAACAACCCAAAGGATGTTTTCCCCATCTTGTAAAAATTTTCTATGCTAATATGACAAATGAAAATGGGATTATTTCTTCGGAAGTTAAAGGAAAGAAAATTTTGCTGAACTCTGAAATATTGTCTCCCATTTTTAAAATTACTCAAGGTGATTTTAACTGCCCCATGTTTACTCAATCCTAGATTCTAGAACAAGGATTCACTCCTAAAGCTTTTCTTCCAATGATCATGGAAAATGAACCTATCTATTTTGGGCATCCTCCGTTATACAAACAATTAAGCTTAAAAGGCCAGATTCTACACAAACTCATTTCAAACAATATCCTACCTAAACAAGGCTCTTTTGATCATCTTTCCTATATTGAACGTTTTGTTCTTTGGTGTCTTCTTAAAGGAAAGAAACTAGACTTGGCTAGTTTAATCATTAGATGGATGTGGACCAAACTGGAATCTTCTCGAGTTGTTCTTCCTTATGGAGGAATTCTTACTCTTCTCTTTAACCATCTTCATGTTACTAATAGTTCTGAATTCTTCATAAAAAGAACTCAATATGATCTTTTCAATGAGACTTCCCTAAAGAAAATAGGCTATGACAAGGGGAGTTCAGGATGGTACTTGAAGTCAGGAAGGACTCAACATGCAACACCAGCCTCAGCAGCAGCCTCAGGTTCAGCCTCAGCCTCAACCTCAGCACCAGTATCAACAGCAGCACAATCTTCTTCTACACAGGACCTTGGTTCATCTCATGACACACCTTCATGGTTCTTATCCTTCCAAAAAGATTTCTCCAGTTTTTCATCTGAAGTTCGCACTAGGCTTCAGAATATTAAAGAAAAAGTCACATCACTTGATAAGCGCATATAGAAAGATATCAGGCTAGATCTTCTAAGGGAGGTGATCCCATGGACATTTCCTCTGCTCCTCCAAGTGTAGATGATAATTTTGATAATGACTCTACAGAAAATGAAGGAGATTCTGGAGGAGAAGGAAACCAGGAAGATGAAGCCAATACTAAAGAAGAAGGATACCAAGAAGAAGAAGTAGAAGGAGATGATTTTGAAGAAGAAGGATAAGATAGAATTTCCTAACCTAGGTTGTCATAACACTTTTTGCATGCACTGAAGCATTAGGACTTATGTTGATTCCAAATGTACCTCAGATGTTTTGTAATCATAGCACTATGAAACTTTTTGTAAGGGTACACATGAAACTTCTATGTATTGATATTTTGAGTTGATCTATAGATGCTTTTTTGTACTAACTACATCTTGTTATGAGAAATTTTTTTTGATAAATTTTCATAATCTAATTACTCTTTTTGACTAATGACAAAGGGGGAGAGAGTAAAGTGGTCTCAGTAAAGATAAATGACATAATGGTTTTAGATAAATGATTGAATGGTTTTAGCTGACATGGATATATGATATCAGTAATAACTTACTATGCAACTCATCGATCGGATAAATAAATAATATTTGATAGATGATGAATGAGCATATGATGAACTTATCTACATGGCTTTCTTATTAATGCTTATAGTAAAGGGGAGCACTTCATCTACATGGCTATTTACATATCTTACTAATGCTCATAGTAAGGGGGAGTACTTCATTTCCCATAATACGTTTATCTTTACTCCTTGTTTGTCATCATCAAAAAGGGGGAGATTGTTGGCCTAACAAGGTCTTTCAATCAGTTTTGGTGATAACAAACAAAGGACAATTTAAACTTGGAAAGGTAGAGTTTTTGTGTTTCGGGAAATATGGATCAAGTATGGATCAAGTGAAGATCAAGTATGGATCAAGTGTGGGTCATCAAGGAAGATAAACTAACAAATGATCCAAAGAGAAACTAAGACATTTGCAGATAAAGCTAACTCAAGCAAATATCCAAAGAACTTCAAAAGCAAAGAATGAGAATGATCTAAAGCATGGCATAGTCTTAGGAAACATATTGTAAGTATTTCAAGACTAAATATCGTTTGAAATATGTTTTGAAGCTTTTCCAAGAGATTATGAGGACCTAAAGACCTATTTAGGATTATTGAAACAAGTTTTGTAAAAATCAGAATAAGAGAGAAAATCATTTTTAATGGAAAATATTTTAAAACAGCTTTTTTTCTGTTCAGATGACTGAACTCACTATTCAGATGTCTGAATAATAAGCTCAGATGTCTGAAGATTTTCTGGGACAAAACTAAAACAGGCAGTAGCTATTCAAACGTCTGAATTTGTCACTTCAGACATCTGAACCCACTCTTCAGTTATCTGAACACTGTTCAACAGGAAATTTTTTTACAATCTAATATCTAAAATTATAGCTATTTGAGCTCCAAGCTTTCTAACAACTTGGGAAACTCTCTAAGGAAACTTTTGCAACAAGGAAACTTGTTTGAAAGCCTATAAATACATGGTTTTTGTAAATCAAAATACACCAAGCATTGAAAATCTCTCATAAGCTCTCTTGCTCTCAAAGCCTCATCTTGATCATCTCTTGCAATCTGAAAGTGCTATGATTCTGAGATTCTAGCTCATCAATTCCTAAAGTTAGATTACTGATTTCTAATATGGAGAAAATGAATTTGGTGAAATCCTTGTTAAGCTTCAAAAGTGTATTTCTTTCTGATATTTATCTTTTGAAGTACATAGTTTCAATTTGTACTAACCTCCTCTTTGTGTGAGCATCTCTTGTACACCAGCTTCTTGTTATTTCTCTTGTAGATTTTGGATGATTCTAGGTTGTTGGATCGTTGACCAAACGAGGGTATATTGTTTGGAGAAGGCGGGCTTTAGCCTTAGCAAAGGAGTGATTGTAAACAGGTGTTGTTCTGCCCGATAAAGGAACTACTATAGTGGAACCCTTTGGTATTTTGCCAAGGGCGAGGACATAAGCTGTGTTGAAGCTGAACCTCGTAAAAACCTTGTTTCTTTCTTTCTTCTTTACTTCTTATTTTCTGTACAAGCTGTTGTTGTGTGATTTAAAGTGTAGGTTATAGGTTCTAAACTTAGAAATAAAGAAAGACTCTTGAAATTTAGAAAGTACGTTTTGATTGACTGTTTGTGGAAACCTAAAAGGGAGTTCGTTGGTTAATCTGCGAAAATCTTGATGAAGAGAAGTGCATACGAAGAGGTTATCTAAAGAAGGTTGTGAACATCTACAGGGAAATTGATAAAAGTACTAAGATTCTTGCTTGAGTGGTTGAATTGTTTAAGTTTAATTGATTGGCTTGTGAATTTTAAATTTCAGTATTTTTAAGTGTGATTATTAGTTATTTATTGTGTTTTTCTTGGTGTCATAAGAAAAGCTCAAAAATATTAAAATTAAAAAGAATCCAATTCACACCCCCCCCCTCTTGGGAAGCTATTCCTAATTTCATATGTGTATGTATATGCTTTTGTAGGGCTTCCATATACCCCGCGGGGTCGGACCCTCTTTCAGAATTGTATCATGTATGTTTAATTGATACAGAGATAGGTTAAGTTACTATTTTCACACCTACAACCCATTTGCGGGTTCGGGGTGTGACAACTTGGTATCAGAGGTAACCAGGTTGTTAGGTCTTGTAGACTTGGTTAGGCATATTTATGTGTACATAGCAGAGTATAGGATGTAGGGAATGGGTAGAATAGGTCAAGGATTGTGTTGTTGCTAGACAGGGACTCATTGGCGGTGTTCTGTGTTCTTCCTGGAATGACGATTTCAAGAAGATCAGGACAAACCATTGATGGATTCGTGTCCGTGTAATAGGATAGACCTGGACCCCTTAGAGTGGTAGTTGACATGATTAGTGCTAATGATTATGTTAACTATGTAAGATATAGGAATTCTAACCGGTTCCTATTCTATTTTCATAATGGAGCCCAAGGATAACAACTTGGATAGTGGCTCTGAGGGGACTGCGAGTGATGAGTATCCTTCTATGCCACGAGGTTTGACGAGGTAGGTTATACGAGAAATTGGGCGAAGTGTTAAGAGACATGGGAGCTCTCCTATCGATGTGGGGTGTACCATCGAGATGTTCACATGTATGCACCCTCTAACATTTGCAGAGGACTGGGTCGAGAAGACCGAGAGGATTTTGGAAGTCCTCCACTGTACAGATAGGTAGTGAGTCCTTTACGCTACTTTCTAGCTATTTAGAGAGGTCGGGTGTTGGTGGACTGTGGTGAGTTTGCTTGTAAAGCAGAGAGCAGGTCCATCGAGTATGACGTGGGGCCGCTTCAAGGAGGTATTCTTCGAGAGATACTTCCCGGCTTCCACTCACGATGCGAAGGCCGACAAGTTCTAGAGCCTAATGTAGGGTACCTTGATGGTGTAGAGATATACAACTAGATATATCAAGTTATCTCGATTTACGCCACGCTTGGTCCCAAACGAGTACGAGAAGGCTTAGAAGGTTTGAGAGGGCCTAAGGAAAGACATTCGCTGACTTATGGGGATGCTACAGATCTGCGAGTTCTCTATTTTGGTAGATAAAGCCACCATAGTTGAGACCAACCTCCAAGGAGACGAGGTGTTGTAGGAACAGAGGAAGAGGCTAGTATCTTTTGGTTCTCACACTGGTTTTCGGCAGGGATAGTGAAAGAAGAAGAAGAACTACAGTTCAAGTTATTGGCAGAACACTGAGCGGCAAATTCTCAGGCGGATCTATCCTCCGCACCGTGCACTAAGTTGCATAAATGGCACGATGATGAATGTCAGTCGTTTTGGGGTAATTACTACAACTATGGCAAGTCGGGCCACATGTCACGAAGTTGTTAGGTACCAAGGAGAGATACGCCTGCACAAAGCTAGAACCGTAGAAGTAATCATATGCCTCGGGGTATCTACCAGGCAACCACGGCTCTGGCAAGAGTATATTCACTTACTCCAGAAAATGCGGAACACGCTGGGAATGTGGTGACAGGTACCATGTTACTGCTTTCGAATAGAGTTGTCATTTTATTTGATTTGGGAGAAACCTATTCGTTTATATCTGCTAGTTTTGTGAAGTTGTGTGGGGTTGAAACCCAAATGATGGATGAGAGGTTGTCTATGGCTACGCCAACTAGGAGTGTAATGATCTATAGTAAGATGTTAGGAAACTGCCCAATGGTAACTTAGGGAAGGCTGCTACCAGTGAATCTTGTAGTATACGACATGTCTGGTTTCGACGTCATATTGGGGATGGATTGGCTATTCTCTAGTTATGCGGTGATTGATTGCCGTAGAAAGGTAGTAGTGTTCAGACCTCCTAGGAAGCAAGAGTATAAGTTCGTGGGATCGTGCGTGCATTCGACACCACAGATTCTGTCGGCATTACAGGCGAGGAGGCTACTTTTGGACGGATGTCAGGGGTACCTAGCCTGCGTGAAGGAACGACCGCGGAAGGAGTTGAGGCTCGAGGATATTCGAGTGGTCAACGAGTTTTCAGATGTGTTTCCGGAACATTTACCCAGTTTACCTCCAAATCATAAGGTGGATTTTGCAATAAAGTTGCTACCTAATAAGGCACCAATCTCTAAAGCTCCATGTCAGATGGCTTTAGCGAAACTTTGAGAGTTGAAGGAGCAGTTGCAAGAACTATTGGACCAAGGTTTTATCTGACCTAGTGTATCACCCTGGGGAGTTCCAGTTTTTTTTTTGTGAAGAAGAAGGATGGGTCGATGCGTATGTCCATTGATTACCATGAGATTAACAAGGTGTCTGTGAAGAACCATTACCCGTTGCCTCGTATTGATGATCTCTTTGACCAGTTGTAGGGAATGTAGGTCTTTTTGAAGATCAACCTACGGTCAAGGTATCATTAGGTGAGGGTTCGATTTGAGGATGTTGTGAAGACTGCTTTCCGAATTAGATATGGCCACTACGAGTTCTTAGTCATGCCTTTTGGGCTAACGAATGCTCCAGCTGTGTTCATGGATCTGATGAACAAGGTTTTCTATGAGTACCTGGACCAGTTCATAGTGGTATTTATCGATGATATTCCGGTATACTCAAGAAGTCCGGAAGAGCATGAGAACCATTTGAGGTTAGTGCTACAGATTCTGCGGGAGAGGAAGTTGTATGCCAAGCTGAAGAAATGTGAGTTCTAGTTGAATTAGGTTGCATTCTTAGGCCACGTGGTGTCTAAGGGTGGTATCTCAGTTGATCCTAGCAAGATTGAAGTTGTGGTTGACAAGACGAGACCGAAGAGTGTGCAGGAGGTTCGGAGTTTTCTAGGACTGGCGGGTTATTGTCGTCGGTTTGTGGAAGGATTCTCTACGTTGTCTAGGCTTCTAACACGATTGACCAAGAAGGGTGTAAGGTTTGAGTGGACCGAGGATTGCGAGGAGTGTTTCCAGGAGTTGAAACGGTGATTGGTTACTGCTCCGACCTTGACTATTCCTTCGGGGAAAGATGGTTTTGTAATCTATAACGACGCATCTCTGAAAGGCTTGGGATGTGTGCTTATGCAATAGGGTAAGGTAATTGCTTATACTTCTCGACAACTTAAGGAATATGAGAAGAATTACCCTATGCATGATCTGGAATTGTCCGCTATAGTTTATGCACTGAAGATCTGGCGAAACTACCTATACAGTGTTCGGTGTGAGATTTTCACTGACCACAAAAGCCTCAGGTACTTTTTCACGCAAAAGGAGTTGAATATGAGGTGAAGGCGGTGGCTGGAGTTGATCAAGGACTACGATTGCACGATCAGTTATCACATGGGGAAAGCTAATGTGGTAGCTGACGCATTGAGTCGGAAGTCAGAGCATGCAGCTGTGTCTACAGTTATAACTTAGCATCATATCATACGGGATCTGGAAAGCCTTGGCGTGGAGTTGGTGTTTGGAGATCATCAAGCTTTCATTGCTAACTTGGTGGTCCAGCTGACTTTGTTTGGGTGTATTAAAGCCGCGCAGGCTAGGGATGCAGAGTTGGTTGAGAATGTGGAGAAAGTACAATAGGGATTGGCTGCAAATTTTAACATCTCTAAGAGAGGTGTGTTGAGGTTTGGGACCAGGTTGTGTGTTCCAAACGACGACGAAATCAAAAGGACGGTTCTGGAGAAGGCGCATCGTTCCTTGTATACGGTACATCCGGGTAGCACGAATATGTATTGGGATTTGCGCAAGTCCTTTTGGTGGAGTGGTAAGAAGAGGGATATTTCTCGATTCGTGGAGTAGTTTCTAACGTGTCAGCAAGTGAAAGCTGAGCATTAGAGGCCACAGGGCCATTACAGCCCTTAGTTATTCCGATGTGGAAATAGAAGCACATTTTCATGCACTTTGTTACCGGATTACTGCCAGCACTTCACAGACAGAATGCTATCTGGGTAATCGTGGACAGGTTGACGAAATCTACTCACTTTGTACTGATGAAGGTTAGCTACCCTTTGAGTAGGCTAGCAGACTTGTATGTGCATAATATAGTAAGAATGCATGGGGTACCGGTGTCCATTGTTTCAAATCAAGACCCGAGGTTTACTTCTCGATTCTGGAAGAGCTTGTAGGAAGCAATGGGGACAAAGCTTACTTTCAGTACAGCGTTCCACCCCTAGATTGGTGGACAGTCGAAGAGGACAATACAGATCTTAGAGGATATGTTACAAGCTTGCGTATTGGACTTCAGTGGTAGTTGGATTCAGTTTCTACCACTAGTGGAGTTTACCTATAACAACAGCTTCCAGGCTAGTATCGTAATGGCACCATTCGAGGCTTTGTATGGTCGGAGGTGTCAATCTCCTTTGTATTGGGATGAGGTTGGTGAACATTAGGTGTTAGGACTTGAACTTGTACAGCAGGCATCTAAGAAGGTGGGTTTGATCCAAGATAGGATTAAATTGACTCAAAGTCGGCAGAAGAGCTACACAGATGTTCGCCGCCGTGAATTAGAGTTTGAAGTGGGGGGTAAAGTATTTCTGAGAATCAGTCTGATGAAAGGAGTGATGAGATTTAGGAAGAAGGGCAAACTGAGCCCGAGGTATATCGGACCATTCGAGATTCTAGAACGAGTGGGTTCGATAGCTTACTAGATTGCACTACCTCCAGCGCTTTCGGGGATCCATGATGTATTTCACATATCCATGTTGAGAAGGTAAGTGTCGGATCCATCTTATGTTATTAGTTATGAGTCCTTGGAACTTGGGGATGCTTTGGCATGTGAAGAAGTACCAATTCAAATTTTGGACCAAAAATTTCAAAAGCTACGTACCAAGGAAATACCGTTAGTAAAGGTATTGTGGCGAAATCACGAGGTTGAGAAAGTTTCTTAGGAATTGGAAGCAGAGATACACCGGAAGTATCCGCAGTTGTTTTAAGTAGTAGTTAGATAGCAGGGTTGGTATGGGCATGTATGTATGTATGTATGTAGTACTCTATCATCATATTAGTATTGTGTGGTTAGTCTCTGGGAGAGTCCTGTATTATTGTGAGCTTTCGAGGCCATGTATATATGTAACCATGGTATTCCTCCACCATAAGTGAGGGAATGTATGTATGTATGCATGTATTGTGACGGGGCAGCGTATAAATGGTCACCGGTTCTTCTTAGAGTGTGTATGTATTTAGTAGTATAAATGAGTTCGTAATGAGGGATGGCAAATTTTGAGGACGAAATTTTTGTAAGGAGGGGAGGTTGTAAGAACCTAAGTCGTGATATAGGGATTAATTATATAAAATAAAGGTAAATTGGTAATTGAGCAGAGTTCATCGACGAGGTCTAAGTGCTACTTGTCGATGAAATTCAGAGGCTCGTCATCAAGGAGAAACCGAGGGTTTTCGAGAAATCAGTAATATCAGGTTCGTCGACAAGGTCCTCGTCTTGTCGACGAGCTATCTATATGTCCTCATCGACGAGGACGCTATTCGTCGACGAGGGCGGCTAAGTCAAAGGGGTTATAAATATCAGATCCCTTACTTCTAATCTAAGTAATCTCAAAAATTCTCTCCCTCTCTCTCTAGAACTTATATACCACTCTCTCCCTCTCTAGATTTCTTTGTCGTTCGTCACCTGATTCGTAAAGTTGACGTTACCATGTAGATTAGGGTAGGATTCTCTTCACGAATAGTGGATCAGAATCTCGTTTCAAGCATTTTTGGGTTTCGACCCAAAATCGAGGTAAGGCTCAATTTTCAATTATGTTTCAGAATACGGGTAGTAGTAAGAATTCTGAGGAAATATTGTTCTTGGTTGTTTAGGCTTTGGTGTCTCGGTTTTTTGTTTTTGGGGTCGTAGAGTTCATGGTTTGATTTCGGATTTAGGTAAGGGGATTCTGTTTATATCAGTTTATTTTTGAAATCGAGATCGGTAAACCTATAGGTTACAATCGTATGTATGTTTTGACTACTTATTTAGGAAAATCTATCGGGTATAAATGCAGAATTTTTGGGTGACAGTTTTTGGGAAAATCGGGGATATCGGGTATCATCTCTACTTTGTTTGGAAAATTGTATGTTGTATGTAAACTATATTATTGAGGTGACCGTATCCATGTTTGTATAAAATTGTATGCTTGAATTGGAAAATGATATGATTTACGGTATACCAAATAAGTGTGGAATGTATGGTTGTATGTAATTGTTCCAGGTATTTTGTAAAATAGCTAGTGGTGGCTAATTACTGTACGCTGATGAGTAGAGAAACATGAGTTCCAAAATGAATCTAGGTTTTGTGAAATCAGCTAGTGGCGGCTAATTACCGTACGCTGAAATAGCTATGTGGCATCTAATTACCATATGTTGCACCATGTATCGGTTCATTACCGTGGACGAGAGTGTCTAGCTCTATATCCGAGGGCATGAAATATTGCCAGTGTGTTCCGGCTGGTCACCGATGGGTGTGAGCTACACCGTATTGGTGACGTACCGCTATGAGGCTTCGGTTATCACAGGGTTTCGGTTGCTTGAGTGTGATGACACTGACTGTATGTTTGGGTATCGTATGTACTAGAATGGATTTGTGAAAATACTGGAACTATATGGAATTGTATGGAAATGTTTTGAAATTGTATTGTATTGAATGGTGTTATGTTTTATGTAAATAACACTAGTATGCCACACACTGATATAACTTGTTTTCTTCCTTACTAAGAGGTGTTTCACCCCAAATGTATATACAAATGTTTTCAGGTCTTTCGGGTAGCCGAACTAGTATCCTAGCATCCGGAAGCGAGGGTATTGTTTAGCTATAGTTAGTGCCTGATAAGGTATGAGTTTTGTAACCAGGTTGTCGTGATGGTTTTTGTAGACACCCGGAGTATGTTTTGTAATTATGGGATCTTATAGCCTAGTGTTGTATAAACTCTAGTATGGTATGTTATATGGATAGATGGAACAGTTTCCGCTGTGTATTTGATGAGTATGGATGTGTATGTGTATGTGTATGTTTTTGTAGGGCTTTCGTATACCCCACGAGGTCGGACCCTCTTTCAGCATTGTATCATGTATGTTTAATTGATACAGAGACAGGTTAGGTTACTTTTTTCACACATGGGACCCATCTGCGGGTTCAGGGCGTGACAGGAAGGATGTCGTATGAGTATGTGATAGTGTGATTACACTACTTTGGCAGTCCAGGTTGCGTCTGTTGGCCTAACATGGCTTTTTAATCGTTTTTTTATGATAACAAATAAAGGATGATTTAATATGTGGTTGTTAAGTGGTGATGTTTTAGGAAAGACAAAGCTCAAAAGAAAATCAATGGAAAGGTCAAGATAACTAAAGACTCAAAAAGATACATTCATTTGTAGAGTGATCCAAAAGAAGCTCAAGCAACACCAACATGAGTAATGTGCAAGTGGAAACTTAAAACCAACTCAAGCTCAAGTCAAAAGGGACATAAAGCAAAATACATTGGAAAGGCTTGATAATTAGAGTTTTAGACTTTAAGACCATTGTTGCAAGTACTTCATGTTTAAATATCTTATGAAATATTTTGAAGCTCTTCTAGGGTTATTCATTGACTTAGAGACCTTATTTAAAATCCCAAAAAATGTTTTATAAAAAATCAAAACAAGAGAGCAAAAATCTTTTTGAAAACTAAAACTAAAAAAAAAAAAACAGAAAATGGTCTGCCTAGATGAATGAGGTTGACTGCCAGAAGACAGAAGGGTTACCTTAGAAGACTAAAGAATTAGTTTAGTCTGCTGAAGATTTTTTTGCTGAAACACAGAAGAGGCAGTACACTCTCAGAAGAGTGAACCCTCAATTCAGTCATCTGACCTTGTGTCCAGACTAAAATTTTCAGAGTTTTAAGGTACTTTAGAAGACCGAACCTGACACTTTAGTCTATTGAATACTATTAACATCTAATTTTTTAAAATGTTTTAAAATCCAAATAAAGGTTTCTTGTGCCCCAAATTTTCTAAAAACTTGGAAGATACTCCAAGTAATCTTGGGTAACATGAAATTACTTTTAGAAATTTATAAATACATGGTTTTGCAAATCAAACTACACCAAGAATTGAAAAATCTGTTCATAAGCTGAAAGTCATCTTGCTATCTCGCTGCTCTCTCTTGCTTAACTCTTTGCACAACTGAATTGCTAAAAATCTAAAGTGTTGAAACATCATACTCTAAGTTCCAATTGCTGATTCTCATTTGGAGAAGGAACTTGGTGAATTTATTCTTAAGCTTCATTCTATTTCCTTTGATATTTAGATATTGAAATATATTAGTGCTTTTGAATTGTACTAATCAGCTCTGTGTGAGAGAGTCTTTGTACACCATCTTGTTTCTTATCTCTTTTAATTCTTTGACAATTTTAGGTTGTTGGATCGTTGTACCCAGTGAAGGGTATCTCTCGGAGAGGTATTGCTCTAACCTAATGAAGGAGTGATTGAGCGTGGGGTATCACTTGTAAATGGTTTGCTCCACCCGGAAAAGAGTACTTTAGTGGAATCCTTTGGTGGTATTGGCCAAAAGCGTGACATAGGCTGGGGATAAGCCGAACCTTATAAAAATCTTGATGTCTCTCTTTCCCTACTATTTATTTTCAGCATCTATATACATTGTGTTGTATGTATGCAAAGTGCAGGTAGCTGAGAAAAAAAAATGAGATTAAAAAGAAAACTCTTAATAAAAGAAAGTACGTTTTGATTAAACTTTTGTGCAAAACCTAAAAAGGGAGTATGTTGTTTAATCGTTTGCGTAAATATTTATTAAGAGAAGTGCAAACAAGCTTTCATTCAATACAGGGCTTGAAACAAACTCATACATTCACAGGGTTGCAAAAGCTGAAAGTGCGAAAGAGCTACATACTTTATCTTGGTTTGATATCTTTGTTTGTTTACTTTAATTTGTTGATTGGTTATTTGGTTGATTAGGTTTTTCATTACTTGTGTTGTGTTTTAGTTTGTGGATTGATTAAGTAAATAAGACTTTGCTGTGTGATTGTTAAATCAGCAAAAGGTTAAGAATTCATAAAAGGTATTAAAAGAAATTTTAATAACCCAACTCACCCCCCCTCTTGGAACTACACCTCAACTTTTAGCGTCTTTTATGCATATATGGGCAGATTTACTATAGGTCTTTAATAATATGTAAGGGATTTGGGCGACCGAATTTGTGCGTTCAAAACGCCTTGGTTAACCGAATGTAAGAAAAGTCAAAATGTTGACTGAAGGTTAGGCGACCAAACTGAAATGAACTGAATGTTCTCGGTTGACCGAACTTTTATTACTGACTTTTCCACCTTCCTTGGGCACCCGAACTCCATGTTTATTTTGACCTCGGATGATAGAACTGAGATGTTCAACAGACCAAACTTAGGATCAGGTGACCGAACCTCGAGTAGGTTGGAAAATCCACTTATTCAGCCACCTGAGCCTGTCCTTGAGCACCTGAACATGGACATGTTCCTTTTTCTCATGTGTCTATTCAGGCAACCGAACCTATGGCTCGGTCGCCTGAAACTCTCGAGTAGGCTTATTTTTACCGCAGATAATTAAGGGTAAATCAAGGTTATTTTTGCTAAATATGTTAAAAATAATTTTAATTATTACCCTTATGTCCCAATGCTCAAAATTTTATGAGTGGCTATATGTATGGGTTCATTTGCAAAAATTAAGCCAAGATTAGGGAGTTTGATTAAGAATTTTTTTCATGAATTTTTTAGAACCCTTTCTTCATACACAACCCATATACTCATCCATTTGAGGAAAAGTATCTTGAGGGATCCTACACTACTTTAACTCTCATTGTTGTGCTGATTGTTGATTTTTTTTTTTAAGGGGAATTAAGCCAAAGATTTTCCCCATAGATTTAGTTCGTAAATTTATTTTGTGGGGAAAATCTTGCTAGCTTGTGAGTCTTGACATTTTGATTGCAAGACTTTTAAGCTTGTCTTATGTTGTGAAGCAAATGTTTTCTAACAAGCTTGTTTTACAAATATCTCTTGTGCTTAATATTTTTCGAAAATCATTTTTGAGATATTTGATCATTCTATTAGAAATCTTTGAAACCCTAGTTGTGATTGATATATATCTATATATTATTTCAAAGATAGTTTGATAATTCACTCTCACACGTTTATTGCATATTGACATTATTATGAGAGTAGTTTCACTTGACTAATCTCACCTGAGCATAAATACTATTATCCGTGAGTGCATTGAGTATTTCTTGTGTGTATCGGTACAAATCTACTTGTATTAGAAGCATATTTATTTGTACACAAAATTTGTGCTTACTGATTGTATTCCAGGTGTGGTCTGAGGGGGTATTGATCTAACCCGTAAGGATTAGTTGTTAGGGCCTTCTCCACTCCAAGGAGAGTGTGTGAAGGTTGAGGTCAATCCTGGTGATTTGACCAGGTTGTAAACAGTGTCGCTCCACCTATTAAGTGAGCAACAGTGGTAATCCTCGGGCACGCAAGCTGAGGCGGGGACATAGGCAATATTGGCCGAACCTCGATAACATTTCTTGTGTCTGCTTTTAATTTTCACAATTTATATTTCAGCACTTGAATGTTTATGATTTATTATTGTGAATGATTGGGTTTATAATTGCATAGATAGACCTTACGTTGTGTTATACTACTACTGTACGTTAAACCTAGGAGAAAATTTTATAATACTCAATTCACCCCCCTCTTGGGAATATACCAATTCCAACAATATAGTACAGGTTTTTTTTTAAATGTCACATATATATATATATATATATATATATTTAAATGATAGAATTATATTTCGCATAAGAACCCATACTAGTCACACACTGATGTTAATATAATTCATCTTACTGAGAAGTGTCTCACCTCATTATACAAATGATTTTTCAAGTTGTTGACTCTATGAGTCCAATCCGGTTTTTGATAATGACAAATCACTTGATATTTGATCTGTGCATTGAGTTTGTGAACAGGACTTACACTGAGCATGCACGAAAAGATAACGAGTCAGGACGACTTAAAGTAAAGATTATACATTTCAGAAAGCACCATGGAACTCAAAGAGTATGAGAATCAAGATGCAAGCGCCAAAGGTCAAGAAAGTTTTGGGAATGGGTATTTAGAACTCATGTACTTACATTTTCGTATGATTTATCTTGAGGCTCAATACAACTTAGAATGATTTAGGATTCATGCATTTCATGTAGATCATTAGAGTACATACATAGGCTTAGAAATGTTTTTAAAATCATGGAAAACTTGTTTTATAAAAGACCCAAGCAAAGAATCAAAGTATAATTTTAAACTGGAAATGAATATGTGTAAAAAGGGGGACTTCGGTAGCTTGAAGTTATCCTCAGGCGCCTAAAGAATTTCTTCGGTAGCCTGAAGATTAAGTTCGGTAGCCTGAAGAATTAAAAGGGAAAGACAGAACCTGGCAAAGGTACCTTGGTCGCCTGACCTTGGAACCTCAGGCGCCTGAAGTTACCACTTCAGGAGCCTGAAGTCGAGTTCGGTTGCCTGAACTCGCGGGAAAGCCTCAATAAGTTCTTTATTAAAAAGACACGTGAGGTATCTTATTGATCCAACGGCTGAGATCAATCCTAAGGGTAATATACTATATATTATGAATATCTAAACCCTAGAACAAAAGTTAGACACACAAGAAAGAGAAGAACACACCTTGTTGCAAGATTGTTGATTATCTACTCTTAGTGCTATTCGATTGCATATACATCAATCTCAAATCTTCAAGCTTGGGCAAATCAAATCAGTTTTTCAAAGGGAACTTGTTTACTCTACTGTACTTCAATCTAGTATTGAGGTTTGATCTTTTAAGTTATTAGTCTTATGAACTTTACATCTCATTCATTGCTTGTTCTTGACTAGTATTGAAAAGTATTGATCTTGAGTGTGCCTATTCGTACAAAAATTAATTTTCTAAGAGATCATTACTTAAGAAAGTTTATCTAACTTGGTAGATTAAATTTTGATTCAAGAGAATATAAATATACATATATTTTCTCAAAGAGCTTATTATTGAAAAACCTAGTTTTGATTAAAAAGGTGATCTTGAAAGTACCCATACATATACAAAGCTATTTTAAACAAGATCATCGTTTGACTTATGGTGTGTGATTGATTGAAAGGTTTGATTCAAGTGTGTGGTTTCTAAAAGGATCTATCTTTAGATACATTAAAGCTTGATTTTATATCCTTGGTACGTAGAACTATAATTTTAATTGAGGGATATTTTCTGCAAATTAATATACTCAGTTTTGTGATTGAGTACATGAAATAAAACTTTGTGATTTTGATTGAGTGTATATTCAAGACAAAGTTTTTGCTAACTAGTTCACTTCAATTAGATAAGTGTGCAATTTTGCAAAGTGAACCAAGAACCCTAGTTTATTCCAAAACAGTTTGAATTTATCTTTACTTGAAAGTTTTGGTTAAAAGAGATTTGTGTGCTGAGGCATATCATATATAAAACGATTTTATCGTTTTCATTCATTCACGAGCTTCAAGTTATATCATATGTCAATGTTTTAGGAATTTGAATTGTACTCACCAGCTTTTGTTAGAAGCATTGTTTTTTAGTGTATTTTCCAGATTCTATTGTATACACGGTTCGGTGTGTGAATCGGTGTGAGAGGAGAGAGTTGTATCTCTTGTAAGCAGCGGAGTAGGAGGAAGTTGTGCCTCTTGTAAGCAGTGTATTGTAAGGGAAGCTCCGTCCCACTTTAAGGAGCAGGGTTTTAGTGAATCCTTGAATGGTTGCGCAAGGCGAGGACGTAGGCCAAGTAGGCTGAACCTCGTAAAACTGGGTTTGTCTTCTCTCTTCCCTCCACTATTTATTTTCAGCATCGCATTTAATTTCCTTCTTGCTTGTGTATGTTGAATAACTTTATACGCACTTAATTGAGTAAAAAGGAATTCATTGATAAAATAACTTTAATTTAGACATAAGTTCCTATCATTAATTAGTTAAACTTAGAAATAGGGATTGATTGGTAAATAGTTTTCAAAGAATTTTTAAAATACCCAATTCACTCCCCCCCCCCCCCCCTCTCTTGGGATTACACCTTAATCAACACAAGTCTTTTAGGGAACTGTTCGTAGCTTGCCTCGAGGCAGGAATTAGATTTTTGGGAGAAGTTATCAGTGTTGGTGAGATACCAATGATCATATTTTATTGCTTTGAGAATTGTAATATGTAGACAGATAGTGGTATGTATATATTTGGGGAATAATTAGAACTTTGGTAAAGCATGTTGATGTTTTAGTAGTCTTCCATTGTATGGTTTTATTTCTAGTAATGGCAGGTGCACCCGGGATTCCCTAGTTAGGGCGGGTTGCATTCTTGCATATCTGTGTATGTGTGATATCAAAGGATGTTATTTATTTTTCTAGCACTCCAAGCCAATGTGGCGGGTCGGGGCGCTACAACAGATGTGTCAAGACTGACCTCATTTAGTTTTGATCTCATATGCCCGAATTGGACACCGGGGTGCTTAAAATGAACTAAGATTATTGTGTTTGTATTCTAACTTTCCTTATAAGTGGGGAAAAAGCTGTTGGGGATGACTTTTTGGGTATCATTAGCTCCACCACGTCCAGGTAAATGTGATAGATGTGTGGGAACTAACCCTACTTAGTTTAGACCTCGTATGCCTGAATTGGACACTTAGGTGCTTAAAATGAAGTAAGTTCACTAAGTTTGCCTCTAAGTGTATAATTTTTAATCAGGGTAGAGTTTTTAGGCACTGTTAGCTCGCTCCCAGGGAGGATTTTTTAAGCACTATCAGCTCTGGCATGTCCAAGTCAATGTGATGGATGTGTCGAGATTGACCTCATTCAGTTTGGACCTTGTATGCCCGAATTGGACACTTGGGTGCTTAAAATGAACTAAGTTTACTATGTTTGTATTCTAACTTTACTTCTAAGTGGCAAAAAAGCTCCCGATGAGGAGTTTTTGGGCATCGTTAGCTCCGGCATGTCCAGGTCAATATGACGAACATGTTGGGACGGACCCCACTCAGTTTGGACCTCGTATGCCCAAATTGGACACTTGGGTGCTTAAAATGAAGTAAGTTTACTAAATTTGTCTTTAAGCGTATGATTTTTATTCAGGGAGGAGTTTTTAGATACCGTTAGCTCCAACATGTCTAGCTCAATATGATGAACGTGTCGGGACTGACCCACTTAGTTTAGACCTCATATGCTTGAATTGGACACCTAAGTGCTTAAAATAAACTAAGTTTACTAAGTTTGTTTGTATTTTAACTTTACTTTTAAGTGGTAAAAAAGACCTTGAAGAGGAGTTTTTAGATATCGTCAGCTCTGGCACGTCTAAGTCAATGTGATAGATGTGTTAGGACTAGCCCCATTCAGTTTGGACCTTGTATGCCCAAATTGGACACTTAGGTGCTTAAAATGAACTAAGTTTACTATATTTGTATTCTAACTTTGCTTCTAAGTGAGGAAAAAGCTCCTGGAGAAGAGTTTTTGGGAATCGTCAGTTATGACATGTTTAGGTAAATGTGATAGACGTTTCGAGACTGACCCCCACTCGATTTGAACCTCATATGCCCAAGTTGGACACTTGGGTGCTTAAAATGAAGTAAGTTTACTAAGTTTGCCTCTAAATGTATAATTTTCAATCGGGAAGGATTTTTTAGGCACTATTAGCTCCGACACGTCCAACTTAATGTGATAGATATGTCGCGACTGACCTCACTCGATTTGGACGTTGTATGCCTAAATTGGATACTTGAGTGCTTAAAATGAACTAAGTTTACTAAGTTTGTTTGTATTCCAACTTTAAGCTCTCGGGGAGGCCTTTTTAGGCACCGTTAGCTTTGGCACGTCTAAGTCAATGTAATGGATGTGTCAGAACTGACCCCATTCAGTTTGGACCTCGTATACCCGAATTGGACACCTAGGTGCTTAAAATAAATTAAGTTCACTATGTTTGTATTCTAACTTTGCTTCTAAGTGGGGAGAAAGCTCTCAAGGAGGAGTTTTTGGGCACTATAAGCTCTGGCATGTCCAAGTCAATGTGACGAATGTGTCGAGACTGACCCCACTTAGTTTGGACCTCATATGCCCGAATTGGTTACTATTTGGTGACGGTTTAGCAAATTTGTCGCTAATAATTGGCTATTAGTAACGGTTCTAATAAACCGTTACTAATATTGTTGACTTTTTCACAGTTAACATGAATTATTAGTAATGACTTATAGAACCATTACTAATATGATACATTTAATGTTAATAAATATGAAAAAAGTCCTCACATGTTTCACATATAAAAAGTAGACACAAGGACATGCATGTGGAGGAGCAGGTTCCTATACAATTTCTAATAAAAAATCCTATTAGTGAGAGTTTAGCAAATTCGTTGGTAATAATTGGCTATTAGTAATGGCTCTAATAAACTATCACTAATATTGTTAACTTTTTCACAGTTAACATGCATTATTAGTAACGGTTTATAGAACTGTCACTAATATGATACTATTAGTGACGATTAATTAACCATCACTAATAAGTGCATTTTAGTGATGCTTTTAATTCGTCACTAATACCCTAAGAAACGTTGCTAATATTTTTCCGGGATAGTTTTTGTGCGAAAATGGGTTTCCCACGATGGTTTGAGCAGGAAAATTTGATTTTAATGACGAACGTATTAGTGATGGTTTTAATTTTGTCACTAAAATTACCTTATTAGTGACAGTTTTTAGAAACTGTCACTAATACTTATACTAGTAGTGATGGTTTCTAAAAACCGTCACTAATAAGACACTTTTAGTAACGAAATTAAAGTCATCACTAATACTTTCGTCATAAAAACCAATTTTTTTTTATAGTGAAGTTGATTGGAAGTGGATGTAGATCACAATTGACCGAACTACTATAAATTTGTATGTGTTTCTATTACTTGTAATTTGATTTATCTTGCTTCTAACGTTTTAATCAAATGCTTGCATGATCTCATCTGTGACAGATTAAGTGTTTGAATAATCTTGAGATTCAATCTAGTAATGTTCGGGTGTAATAATACATACATACAAACATATATATATATATATATATATATATATAATGAAATAGAATAAGAACAAAATATATAATAAAAAATTAAATACAAATTAGGTTAAAAACCAATTGATACAGTTTTTGTCATTTCAATTCATTCAATGTTTTTTTTTTAATAATAATTCAAGAATTCCACAATTGACTGAACTACTATAAATTTGTATGTGTTTCTATTACTCCTAATTTGATTAACCATACTTCTAATGTTTTAATCAAATGCTTGCATGATCTCATTTATGACAGATTAAGTGTTTGAATAATCTTAAGGTTCAATCTAATAAAGGTGGATTTGTAACCGTTTTCTCTTTATGAGTATTATTTTTTGGTTTATCACTAAGTCATGAATTAACACATGGCAATAGAATCTTGTATCTCAATCAATGGTCAATTGTGAACCAATCAATGACCATCATTGATCTTTTCATTCTCAAGTTAAAGTTTTCATGCATATGATTTATAACAGACATCACTAGTTGTTTGGTTTTCAAGGGTTTTGTTTCCCTTATATCACATCATCTTGTATATTAGGACTTTATATAGCATAACGACTACCACACAGCACATCACCCCATTAGTCACATAGATATTATCATTGACATGCATTAACATCCATTATATTCACTCGTTTATAAATGACTTAACTTATAGAGCATGAAATTTGACACTTTTGAATTTGTATTGTACGAATTTGAAAAGAAATATAGTGCAATAATTGCACAAGCTTTTTTTTTTTTTTTTTTCTAAATTCACATAAATATAAATCTAAATTCAAAATTTACGTTCTCAAATACTACCTATACTTCATCCAATATCATCCCAAATTAAAGATTCATTTCATTACTCATAATATATATCCTCAATAATCTAAATATAATTTAAACAAATTAATACAAATAAGCAAAGCATAATTGACCACCTTCTCCCTTCCATTTTTAGCTAAGGAAACAAGGCATATAAATTATTTGACATTTACAATTTATTAATTGGTCACAACCTTAATTTAATGTTTCCCTTCAAATTGTTTTGGGTGTAATAATACATACATACAAACATATATATATAAAATAAAAAATTAAATACAAATTACGTAAAAAACCAATTGATGCAGTTTTTGTCATTTCAATTCATTCAATGTTTTTTTTTTATAATAATCCAAGGACTCCACAATTATTGCGCTACTTTGGATGTTATAGTGTGACACCAAATTCAGGATTTGAAAATGATCTATCTATTGACGCATTTCTAATAATTCATTAGGATAAATTTTCAAATAAAAAATCGAATTCATAACCTTAAATCATCAAAATTACTATTTGAACTAATGTTGATTATCTTTTTCATTACTTTTTTGAAAACAAAGCCAGCCCATGACTAGGATTTTGACACTGATAGGAAGCATGAGGTGACAGGAAGTGGTGGTTGGGGTGGCAGCCGCCCAGCCCATCCCTACTACTCTTCATTTCTTTAATTAATTTTGCATTTGTTTCCTTAAACAATATATATATTTTCAATGTGACAAATGTGTTAAAACTGATCCCATTTAGTTTTAACCTCATAAGCTTGAATTGGACACCTGAGTGCTTAAAATGAACTAAGTTAACTATGTTTGTATTCTAACTTTCCTTCTAAGTTGGGAAAAAGCTCCTGGGGAGGATTTTTTAGGAACCGTCAGCTCTGCCACATCCAGGTCAATGTGATGGACATGTCAGAACTAACCCCACTCATTTTAAACCTCATATGCCTGAATTGGACACTTGGGTTCTTAAAATGAAGTTTACTAAGTTTGCCTCTAAACGTATAATTTTTAATGGGGGTGGAGTTTTTAAGCACCGTTAGCTCCAACACATCTAGCTCGATGTGACGGATGTATCAGGACTAACTCCATTCGGTCTAGATCTTGTATGCCTGAATTGGATACCTAAGTGCTTAAAATAAACTAAGATTACTAAGTTTGTTTGTACTCTAACTTTACTTCTAAGTGAGAAAAAAGCTCTCAGGGAGGACTTTTTAGGCATCATCAGCTCTAGCACGTCCAGGTCAATGTAATGGATGTGTCGAGATTGACCCCATTCAGTTTGGACCTTGTATGCCCGAATTGGACACCTAGGTGCTTAAAATGAACTAAGTTTACCATGTTTGTATTCTAACTTTACTTCTAAGTGGGGAAAAAGCTCCCGAGGAGGAGTTTTCGAGCAACGTTAGCTCCGACATGTCCAAGTCATTGTGACAGATGTGATGGGACTGACCCCACTCAATTTGGACCTCGTATGTCCGAATTGGACACTTGAGTGCTTAAAATGAAGTAAGTTTACTAAATTTTCCTTTAAACGTATACTTTTTATTCAATGAAGAGTTTTTAGGAACCATTACCTTGCTCAATGTGAAGGACGTGTCGAGACTGACCCACTCGGTTTAGACCTCATATGCATGAATTGGACACGTGAGTGCTTAAAATGAAATACGTTTACTAAGTTTGTTTGTATTCTAACTTTGCCTCTAAGTGGAGAAAAAGCTCCCGAGGAGGAGTTTTTAGATATCGTCAGTTTTAGCACATCTAAGTCAATGTGACGGATATGTCGGGACTGACCCCATTCAATTTAGACCTCGTATGCCCAAATTGGACATCTGGGTACTTAAAATGAACTAAGTTTACTATGTTTGTATTCTAACTTTGCTTCTAAGTGAGGGAAAAATCTCCTAAGGAAGAGCTTTTGGGAACCGTCAGCTCCGGCACGTCCAGGTCAATACGATGGACCTGTCGGGACTGGCCTCACTCAGTTTGGACCTCGTATGCCTGAGTTGGACACTTGGGGTGCTTAAAATGAAGTAAGTTTACTAAGTTTGCCTTTAAACGTATAATTTTTAATCGAGAAGGAGTTTTTAGGCACCGTTAGCTCCAACATGTCCAACTCAATGTGATGGACATGTTGGGACTGACCTCACTCGGTTTGGACCTTGTATGCCTAAATTGGACACCTGAGTGCTTAAAACGAATTAAGTTTACTAAATTTTTTTATATTCTAACTTTAAGCTCCCGGGGAGGATTTTTTACGCACCGTCAGCTTTGGCACGTCTAGGTCAATGTGACGAATGTGTCGGGATTGACCCCATTCAGTTTGGACCTCGTATACCCAAATTGGACACTCGGGTGCTTAAAATAAACCAAGTTCACTTTATTTGTATTCTAATTTTGCTTCTAAATGAGGAAAAAGCTTTTAGGGAGGAGTTTTTGGGCACCGTTTGCTCCGGCATGTTTAGGTCAATGTGACAAATGTGTCGGAACTGATCCCACTTAGTTTGGACCTCATATGCCCGAATTGGTTACTATTTAGTGATGGTTTAGCAAATTTGTCACTAATAATTGGCTATTAATAACGATTCTAATAAACCGTCACTAATATTGTTGAATTTTTCACAGTGAACACGCATTATTAGTAATGGCTTATAGAACCATTACTAATATGAAACATTTAATGTTAATAAATATGGAAAAAAGCGTCATATGTTTCACATATAAAAAGCAGACACAAGGACATGCATGTGGAGGGGTAGGTTCCTGTACAATTTCTAATAAAAAACACTATTAGTGACAGTTTAGCAAATTCGTTGCTAATAATTGGCTATTAGTAAAGGTTCTAATAAACTGTCACTAATATTGTTGACTTTTTCACAGTCAACATACATTATTAGTAACGGCTTATAGAACCATTACTAATATGAAACATTTAATTCTAATAAATATGGAAAAAATCATCACATGTTTCACATATAAAAAGTAGACACAAGGATATGCATGTGGAGGGGTAGGTTCTTGTACAATTTTTAATAAAAAACACTATTAGTGACGGTTTAGAAAATCTGTTGCTAATAATTGACTATTAGTAAAGGTTCTAATAAACCGTCACTAATATTGTTGACTTTTTCACAGTCAACATGCATTATTAGTAATAATTTATAGAACCATTACTAATATGATACTATTAGTGATGATTAATTAACTGTCACTAATAAGTGTCATTTAGTGATGCTTTTAATTCGTCACTAATACCCTAAGAAACGTCGCTAATATTTTCTCAGGATTGTTTGCGTGCAAAAAATGGTTTCCCGCGATGGTTTAACCGGAAAATTTTGGTTTTAGTAACAAAAATAATAGTGACGGTTTTAATTTCATCACTAAAATTGCCTTATTAGTGATAGTTTTCTAAATTGTCACCAATACTTATACTAGTAGTGACGATTTCTAAAAACTCTCACTAATAAGATACTTTTAGTAATGAAATAAAAATCATCACTAATACTTTCGTTACTAAAAACCAGTTTTTTTATAGTGAAGTTGATTTGGAAGTAGATGTAGATCACAATTGACTGAACTACTATAAATTTGTATGTGTTTCTATTACTCCTAATTTGATTAATCATACTTCTAATGTTTTAATCAAATGCTTGCATGAACTCATTTATGACAGATTAAGTGTTTGAATAATCTTAAGATTCAATCTAATAAAGGTGGATTTGTAACCATTTTCCCTTTATGAGTATTAATTTTTGGTTTATCACTAAGTCATGAATTAACATATGAATCTTGTCTCTCAATCAATCGTCAATTGTGAACCAATCAATGACCATCATTGATCTTTTCATTCGCAAGTTAAAGTTTTCATGTATATGATTTATAGCAGACATCACTAGTTGTTTGGTTTTCGAGATTTTTGTTTCCCTTCTATCACATCATCTTGTATATTAGGACTTTATATAACATAACGACTACCACACAACACATCACCCTATTAGTCACACAGATATTATCATTGACATGCATTAACATCCATTATATTCACTCGTTTATGAATGACTTGACTTATAGAGCATAAAATTTGACACTTGAATTTGTATTGTACGAATTTGAAAAGAAATATAGTGCAATAATTGCACAAGTTTTTTTTTTTTTTTTTCTAAATTCACATAAATATAAATCTAAATTCAAAATTTACGTTCTCAAATACTACCTATACTTCATCCAATATCATCCCAAATTAAAGATTCATTTCATTACTCATAATATATATCCTCAATAATCTAAATATAATTTAAACAAATTAATATAAATAAGCAAAGCATAATTGACCACCTTCTCCCTTCCATTTTTAGCTAAGGAAACAAGGCATATAAATTATTTGACATTTACAATTTATTAATTGGTCACAACCTTAATTTAATGTTTCCCTTCAAATTGTTTTGGGTGTAATAATACATACATACAAACATATATATATAAAATAAAAAATTAAATACAAATTACGTAAAAAACCAATTGATACAGTTTTTGTCATTTCAATTCATTCAATGTTTTTTTTTTTTATAATAATCCAAGGACTCCACAATTATTGCGCTACTTTGGATGTTTTAGTGTGACACCAAATTCAGGATTTGAAAATGATCTATCTATTGACGCATTTCTAATAATTCATTAGGATAAATTTTCAAATAAAAAATCGAATTCATAACCTTAAATCATCAAAATTACTATTTGAACTAATGTTGATTATCTTTTTCATTACTTTTTTGAAAACAAAGCCAGCCCATGCCTAGGATTTTGACACTGATAGGAAGCATGAGGTGACAGGAAGTGGTGGTTGGGGTGGCAGCCGCCCAGCCCATCCCTACTACTCTTCATTTCTTTAATTAATTTTGCATTTGTTTCCTTAAACAATATATATATTTTCAATGTGACAAATGTGTTAAGACTGATCCCATTTAGTTTTAACCTCATAAGCTCGAATTGGACACCTGAGTGCTTAAAATGAACTAAGTTAACTATGTTTGTATTCTAACTTTCCTTCTAAGTTGGGAAAAAGCTCCTGGGGAGGATTTTTTAGGAACCGTCAGCTCTGCCACACCCAGGTCAATGTGACGGACATGTCAGAACTAACCCCACTCATTTTAAACCTCGTATGCCTGAATTGGACACTTGGGTGCTTAAAATGAAGTTTACTAAGTTTGCCTCTAAACGTATAATTTTTAATGGGGGTGGAGTTTTTAAGCACCATTAGCTCCAACACATCTAGCTCGATGTGACGGATGTATCAGGACTAACTCCATTCGGTCTAGATCTTGTATGCCTGAATTGGATACCTAAGTGCTTAAAATAAACTAAGATTACTAAGTTTGTTTGTACTCTAACTTTACTTCTAAGTGAGAAAAAAGCTCTCAGGGAGGAGTTTTTAGGCACCATCAGCTCTAGCACGTCCAGGTCAATGTAATGGATGTGTCGAGATTGACCCCATTCAGTTTGGACCTTGTATGCCCGAATTGGACACCTGGGTGCTTAAAATGAACTAAGTTTACCATGTTTGTATTCTAACTTTACTTCTAAGTGGGGAAAAAGCTCCCGAGGAGGAGTTTTCGAGCATCGTTAGCTCCAACATGTCCAAGTCATTGTGACAGATGTGTCGGGACTGACCCCACTCAATTTGGACCTCGTATGTCCGAATTGGACACTTGAGTGCTTAAAATGAAGTAAGTTTACTAAATTTTCCTTTAAACATATACTTTTTATTCAATGAAGAGTTTTTAGGCACCATTAGCTTGCTCAATGTGAAGGACGTGTCGAGACTGACCCACTCGGTTTAGACCTCATATGCCTGAATTGGACACGTGAGTGCTTAAAATGAAATACGTTTACTAAGTTTGTTTGTATTCTAACTTTGCCTCTAAGTGGAGAAAAAGCTCCCGAGGAGGAGTTTTTAGATATCGTCAGTTTTAGCACATCTAAGTCAATGTGATGGATGTGTCGGGACTGACCCCATTCAATTTAGACCTCGTATGCCCAAATTGGACATCTGGGTACTTAAAATGAACTAAGTTTACTATGTTTGTATTCTAACTTTACTTCTAAGTGAGGGAAAAATCTCCTAAGGAAGAGTTTTTGGGAACCGTCAGCTCCGGCACGTCCAGGTCAATGCGATGGACCTGTCGGGACTGGCCTCACTCAGTTTGGACCTCGTATGCCTGAGTTGGACACTTGGGGTGCTTAAAATGAAGTAAGTTTACTAAGTTTGCCTCTAAACGTATAATTTTTAATCGAGAAGGAGTTTTTAGGCACCGTTAGCTCCAACACGTCCAACTCAATGTGACGGACATGTTGGGACTGACCTCACTCGGTTTGGACCTTGTATGCCTAAATTGGACACTTGAGTGCTTAAAATGAATTAAGTTTACTAAATTTTTTTATATTCTAACTTTAAGCTCCCGGGGAAGATTTTTTACACACCGTCAGCTTTGGCACGTCTAGGTCAATGTGACGAATGTGTCGGGATTGACCCCATTCAGTTTGGACCTCGTATACCCAAATTGGACACTCGGGTGCTTAAAATAAACCAAGTTCACTTTATTTGTATTCTAATTTTGCTTCTAAATGAGGAAAAAGCTCTTGGGGAGGAGTTTTTGGGCACCGTTTGCTCCGGCATGTTTAGGTCAATGTGACAAATGTGTCGGAACTGATCCCACTTAGTTTGAACCTCATATGCCCGAATTGGTTACTATTTGGTGATGGTTTAGCAAATTTGTCACTAATAATTGGCTATTAATAACGATTCTAATAAACCATCACTAATATTGTTGACTTTTTCACAGTGAACACGCATTATTAGTAACGGCTTATAGAACCATTACTAATATGAAACATTTAATGTTAATAAATATGGAAAAAAGCGTCACATGTTTCACATATAAAAAGCAGACACAAGGACATGCATGTGGAGGGGTAGGTTCCTGTACAATTTCTAATAAAAAACACTATTAGTGACAGTTTAGCAAATTCGTTGCTAATAATTGGCTATTAGTAAAGGTTCTAATAAACTGTCACTAATATTGTTGACTTTTTCACAGTCAACATACATTATTAGTAACGGCTTATAGAACCATTACTAATATGAAACATTTAATTCTAATAAATATGGAAAAAATCATCACATGTTTCACATATAAAAAGCAGACACAAGGATATGCATGTGGAGGGGTAGGTTCTTGTACAATTTTTAATAAAAAACACTATTAGTGACAGTTTAGCAAATTCGTTGCTAATAATTGACTATTAGTAAAGGTTCTAATAAACCGTCACTAATATTGTTGACTTTTTCACAGTCAACATGCACTATTAGTAATAATTTATAGAACCATTACTAATATGATACTATTAGTGATGATTAATTAACTGTCACTAATAAGTGTCATTTAGTGATGCTTTTAATTCGTCACTAATACCCTAAGAAACGTCGCTAATATTTTCTCAGGATTGTTTGCGTGCAAAAAATGGTTTCCCGCGATGGTTTAACCGGAAAATTTTGGTTTTAGTAACAAAAATAATAGTGACGGTTTTAATTTCATCACTAAAATTGCCTTACTAGTGATAGTTTTCTAAATCGTCACCAATACTTATACTAGTAGTGACGGTTTCTAAAAACTCTCACTAATAAGATACTTTTAGTAATGAAATTAAAATCATCACTGATACTTTCGTTACTAAAAACCAGTTTTTTTATAGTGAAGTTGATTTGGAAGTGGATGTAGATCACAATTGACCGAACTACTATAAATTTGTATGTGTTTCTATTACTCCTAATTTGATTAATCATACTTCTAATGTTTTAATCAAATGCTTGCATGATCTCATTTATGACAAATTAAGTGTTTGAATAATCTTAAGATTCAATCTAATAAAGGTGGATTTGTAACCGTTTTCCCTTTATGAGTATTAATTTTTGGTTTATCACTAAGTCATGAATTAACATATGAATCTTGTCTCTCAATCAATCGTCAATTGTGAGCCAATCAATGACCATCATTGATCTTTTCATTCCCAAGTTAAAGTTTTCATGTATATGATTTATAGCAGACATCACTAGTTGTTTGGTTTTCGAGATTTTTGTTTCCCTTCTATCACATCATCTTGTATATTAGGACTTTATATAACATAACGACTACCACACAACACATCACCCTATTAGTCACACAGATATTATCATTGACATGCATTAACATCCATTATATTCACTCGTTTATGAATGACTTGACTTATAGAGCATAAAATTTGACACTTTTGAATTTGTATTGTACGAATTTGAAAAGAAATATAGTGCAATAATTGCACAAGTTTTTTTTTTTTCTTTTTTTTCTAAATTCACATAAATATAAATCTAAATTTAAAATTGACGTTCTCAAATACTACCTATACTTCATCCAATATCATCCCAAATTAAAGATTCATTTCATTACTCATAATATATATCCTCAATAATCTAAATATAATTAAAACAAATTAATATAAATAAGCAAAGCATAATTGACCACCTTCTCGGTTCCATTTTTAACTAAGGAAACAAGACATATAAATTATTTGACATTTACAATTTATTAATTGGTCACAACCTTAATTTAATGTTTCCCTTCAAATTGTTTTGGGTGTAATACTACATACATACAAACATATATATATATATATATATATATATATAATGAAATAAAATAAGAAAAAAATGTATAGTTTTTGATACAGTTAAATACAAATTACGTTAAAAACCAATTGATACAGTTTTTGCCATTTCAATTCATTCAATGTTTTTTTTTTAATAATAATTCAAGAATTTCATCATTATCGTGCTACTTTAGACACTATGGTGTGACACTAAATTCAGAATTTGAAAATGATTTATTCATTGATGCATCCCTGATAATTCATTGACATAAATTTTCAAAAAAAAAAATCGAATTCCTAACCTTAAATCATCAAAATTACTATTTTAACTAATGTTGATTATCTTTTTCATCACTTTTTTGAAAACAAAGCCAGCCCATGCCTAGGATTTTGACACTGATAGATAGGAAAGATGAGGTGACAGGGAGTGGTGGTTGGGGTGGCAGCCGCCCATCCCTACTACTCTTTAATTAATTTTGCATTTGTTTCCTTAAACAATATATATTTTTTCTGACGCCGCAACAACAATACGTGGTTGATTGAGTATCATACATGCATGCAAATTGCATTAGTGATAAAGCTAAAATCACGTCAAATCACATCATATGCCCTAATAATAGTTCTGAGCCCATCATATCGCACAAGTAGATATCAACTAATTAAAGGTCAAGTGAACTCCGTACCACTCCTCCCTTTGCACCTTTCGCTCCCATGTGTGGATGAAACGTGAGAGGATCCATTCTTATATTTCTTAAGATATTTTTCAGTACGTTTAGAAATGTAATGTCCATAATAATTGGAATAATTACTTGACTTTTTTTTTATTAGTAGAAATATAATAGTTAAAATATAAAAATTGTCGACATAAGAATGTTTAGATAAATCAGAGTAGTATAATATTAAAAAATAAATTCAGGAATGAACATATTCGCGATAAGTTAGTTCTGATTTCTATATAAGATATGACAAGAGTATGACGACTTAGATAGTATGGACACTTGCAACTTAGGCCACTTAGTGCACCACTGTGAAAGAGTTAGTTACTGTGAAAGATAGTAGAAGAGTAGGGGTAGGTCTAAAATAATTTTGAAGGAAATATTAAGTAAGGATTTAATATCTTTGAATATGTCAAAAGAAATGGTCCATGATCGCATAAATTGGTGGAAAAAAAATTCTTATAACCGACCCCACCTATTGTGATTTAAGGGTTTTTTTTTTTAGAAAGAATCGGAAGCCACCCACTTAGCAGTCTCGTTCCAAATTTATTGATAACTCTCACTTATGGCGAAAGTGAGACTTAAAGCTTGGTATTGTTGTTGTGTTGTTATAGAAACTTAAGTATGTGAATTCAATATGGATTGTATCACTCGGCGCATTTTTTCAAAATCTGATAGTGATTATTTAGTCAAAATAGTATTCTTAATTAAGAAAGAAGTTGTTTAGGTCAGGTAAATTATTTGTCACTTACTCACTTACTCGCCGAGCTGTTTGCACCGAGCTGTTTCGTCGAGCTATTTGTGCTGAGTTGTTTCGTCCGAGCTCTTTGAAGAATTGCTCGGGCCGAGCTGTTTTGTCGAGCTATTTGTGCCGAGCTGTTTCATCCAAGCTTTTTGAAGAATTGCTCGGGCCCAGCTGTTTTGCCGAGCTGTTTGTGCCAAGCTGTTTCGTCCGAGCCCATTAAAGAATTGCTCGGGCCGAACTGTTTTTGTCGAGCTCTTTGAAGAGTTGCTCGGGCCGAGCTGTTTCTTCCGAGTTCTTTGAAGAATCGCCCAGGCCAAGCTGTTTTGTCCTAGCTCTTCGAGGAATTGCTTAGGCCGAGCTGTTTTGCCAAGCTATTTGTGCCGAGCTGTTTCGTCCGAGCTCTTTGAAGAATCGCTCGGGCCGAGCTGTTTCGTTCGAGTTCTTTGAAGAATTGCTTTGGCCGAGCTGTCCGACCTTTTCCCTGGAGTGAAGCTTGGACGACCTGTCCCATGGAGGGAAATTGGCTGAGCTCTCCGACTCCATGAAGGAAATTAGTCCGACCTGTCCCATGGAGGGAAATTGGCTGAGTTGCCCGACTCCATAAAGGAAATTAGTCTGACCTGTCCCATGGAGGGAAATTGGCTAAGTTGCCCAACTCCATAAATTGAACTAGTCCGACCTGTCCTATGGAGGAAAATTGGCTGAGCTATCCGACCTGCTCGGCTATTTGGCCTTACAAGTCATGCTCGTTATTTGGGCCTTTGCGTCTATTAAGCCATGCTCCTTTGCTAGGCAGTTCTGGCCTTACGAGTCGTGCTCGTCAGTTTAGGCCATCCTCCTGATGAGTCGTGCTCATCTATTGGGTTGTTCTGGCTTCACAAGTCGTGCTCGTCAGTTTGGCCTATCCGCCAGATGAGTCGTGCTCATCTGTTCGTTGTTGCACCTTTCCGAGGCGTCATTGCACGCTTCTGTCCTACGAGAGATATATAAAAGCAGGTTTTAAATGCATTCTACCTTGGGAAGTGGGTTGGAGGAAAGTTCTCATTTATGGTCATCCGTCTACCGTTGTGTTCGAGGCGATGTGGTCTTTTCGAGGTAGCGTTTGTCCTTAGGAAGCCGCGTCCGTGCATTTGTTAAAGATTTTCTATGTTCTTTTCCTCCCTCGAGACGCAATCCTTTTTGTAAATGGAAACTCTTGAGATTCCCGTCACAGGGATTCGTGCCCTCCTCTTTTTATAAAGGCCAGTGGATTCTTTCATTCCACACTCGTCTTCATTCTGAGAGGACTCCTTCTTTCTCTTCTCTTCTTCATTCCACAAGTCCCCCATTTGGTGCTAGGTACGCTTTCCCTCTCTATAGAATTTTTTTTTTGTTGCTCTTCATGTTCTTCGTTGTTCTTGCGATAGCTTTGTATGTTTGATCTTTTCTTGTAAGATGGCCTAGCTGTTTGTGTGTGAAATTTTACTGTCTTGATCTATCTTGGCATCTTTTCCTCTTTGTTTTTGCTGGTGCTTGCTCGTTTGATCCTTAGGTCTAGGTATTGTTTCGTTCAGGCTTTGTTTTCCCTATGAAGTCTTCCTCACAGCCTTTAAAGGTTCCTACTATAGTTTGGAGCGCTCGTTGTGACCTCACCTCGTCCGACCTGCAGAATGTTCGTTATTTTTTTGCTATACCATCGAATATTACTGTTAGGTTACCATCTGCTTCTGAGTCAGCTCTTGATTAAAACTCCGAGGAGCTCTACCTCTATACCGATTATCTAGATTTGGGTCTTAGGCTTCCTTTTCCCTCTTTTGTCTCTAACGTATTACGTTTTTACCGCATAGCACCTTCTCAACTCATCCAAAACTCTTATCTTTCGCTCACCTGTTTTGCCATGCTTCTGCTCCGCTTGGGCCATCAGCCTACAGTACCTCTTTTTAAAAGTTGTTTCCAAATGCGATCTCAGTCTGTGGAGAATGAGCTATATTATTTCAACTCTCCTACAGGCTATAAACTTTTCTCACTAGGCAGTTCTTCCATCCATAACTGGAAGACTCGTTACTTCTTTGCCTCGGGAGAGTTGAATTACACTGGCTTTTTTGTCTAGTCTTCTCCTCTTGATGGTAACGTTGTCTATCTTTTCTCCACCTTCTTTTGCAGGGCTTACTAGTAGGTTATCCGTCTAACTCATCTTTTCTCCTTTCACCCCTTTTTCCTTTGTAGTTCGGGTGCGCCATCTCCTCCCCAGACTTTCCCCCGAAGAGCAGGCCATCCTGAAAGAACTTCGTGTCCTCGGTGAACAGGGTATTATCCCTCATGAGGAGTTGCTCCAAGAGCGTGTCCTCGTGCAGTGGGGGATCAGCCCCGTTTCCTCAAGTCATTCCTCCTCCTGATTATGTATATGTGTATGTTCAGATATTGTCTCTACTGTTGGTGTTCTTACTCTTCTCTTTTATCCTTGTAGATATGGACTTCACCAGGTATGAATCTCTTATGGGAGAAGCTAGGAAGCAAAGGGTGAGTAGGAGTAGGAAGAAGAGAAGGGAGATCGAAGGAGAATCCTCTCAAAGGGATGCACCTACGGTAGGTGATTCCGGCGCCCTTACTGATGAGGTCCATGCTGCTCCTCCTCTGACCCCGCAGGCTTAAATTGAAGCGATTTTTCATAAGTTGACCCGTTCTGCCTCGGCTCTCCATTAGGCTGTGCACGCTGAGGATTTTGTGCTGGCTCAGTGCACCCTTCCTGATGCTCTCTCAGTGATGATTCGCCATACCTCGTACCAGGTATCTACTTAACTGGCTTTATTCTTCTGGACTTATACATAGTCTTGCTAACTGTTCCTACTTTGTATTCTTCCACAATTGGCGACGATGGCTCTAGCCCAGGAGGAGAAGGTTGCGGAGATGTATCGGCAGACACTCGATGCCCGGAAGAAGTACGTTCTTGCTCAGAACGAACTGCATGAAGCCGAGGTCCGCGAGCGGGCTCTGCAAGCAGAGGTCGATCACCTTCGTAGGGAGGAACTGCCTGCCAGAGAAGCTGCTACTGCTTCCCGAACTGCAGTAAAGGAGTATAAAGACTCCAACCAGTTCGTTATTGATACCTCCAAAGCTTATCGAGTGGGATTCAGGAGGTGCCGGGATCAAGTAAAGACCAAACATCCTGAGCTTCCTCTTGATGGTGTGAGCTCTCATGGTTATGGCAATAAGAGCCCTGAGTCTGTGGAAGATCTGAAGGAGGATGAAGAAGGGGAGGAGGAGGAAGTTGGAGAAGGGAGTAAAGCCAACTAGTTTGTAGGAAACAGACTTGTATTTTGAATTTTTCAAACTTTATTGATGTAGTGCAACTTTTGTAATGGACACTTTTATTATAACGTTGCAAAAAGCGGTTTTTAAGAATAGTATTTTTTTAGCATTCCCGAGTTCCATGTGTTCTTAATTTCTTTCCCCCCTACATCTTCCAACTTGTACGTCCCTGGTTTTATCTCTATTGTGACCCTGTATGGGCCCTCCCAGTTGGGCTTTAACTTGTGCAACCCTAACTCATATGGGTTGTTTCGCGTCTTCCTTAGGACTAAGTCTCCTGCCTGGAAATTCCGTATTTTGACGCGATTGTTGTAGTACTTTGCTACCCTCTGCCGGTACACTGCAACTTTTAAACTCGCCTGATCCTGTCTCTCTTCCAGCAGGTCTATTTCTGATCTGAGTTCCTCATTGTTGGTCTGCTCGTTGAAGTACTGTCTTCGCCAAAAGGGTATCCCTACCTCTGCTGGGATGACTGCCTCTGTGCCAAAAACAAGCATGAAAGGGGTTTCACCTGTTGCTGCTCTCTTGGTGGTGTGGTACGCCCATATAAGGGAAGAGAGTTCCTCTACCCATCTACCTTGCATGGATTCAAGTCGCGTCCTCAGTCCATGCAGTATTGTTCTATTCATGTTCTCTACCTGTCCATTGCTCTGGGGGTGCGCCACTGACGCGAAGAGGAGTTTAATAGATAGGTCCGAACATAACTTTTTGAAGCGGTCGTTATCGAACTGCTTCCCATGGTCTGTAACTATCGCCCAGGGGATGCCGTAATGGCAAACCACTGATGTCCACATGAAGCGTGTAATGTTCCGCTCTGTTATGGTGGCTAGGGGTTCAGCCTCTACCCACTTAGTGAAATAATCTATTGCTACCAATAAAAACTTTCTTTGACCTGTCGCTTGCGGTAGAGGTCCAAGAATGTCTATTCCCCACTGTGCAAAGTGGCAGAGACTGGTTAAAGGGGAGAGTAAATTGGATGGTACGTGTGGTACAGCTGCACATCGTTAACATCTGTCGCATTTCTTGATGAGCTCGATCGCGTCTTTCTTCATTGTAGGCCAGCAAAACCCCTGCCACATGGCTTTGTGGGCTAGGGCCCTACTGGCAAGGTGGTTTCCACACACTCCTTCATGGATTTCTCTTAGTACGTATGTCCCTTCCTCATCATTTAGACAACGAAGGTAGGGCAGTGTTAGGGATCGTCTGTACAGCTCCCGGCCTATCAACGTATACCTTGCCGCTTTCCTTCTCACTTTCCGAGCTTCCTTGTTGTCTTCTGGTAAGGATCCATCCTGGAGAAATAGGAACAAAGGCGCCCTCCAATCATTCTTGTTGATTTCGGACTCTACTGAGTTAAATTTTTCTTTCTCGTATGATGGTTTCCCTATTCGCTCTAGATAAATAGCGTCTCTCCACTCCACCCCGGTCGCTGAGGCCAATTTTGCGAGTGTGTCGGCCTTTTTGTTTTTTGCCCTCGGTACGTGTTTTATATCGAACCGAACAAATGCTTTCTCGTATTCTTAGGCCTTAACAATATATTTCTTCATTCTTGGATCCCTAGCTTCAAATTCTCCTTTCAGCTGCTCTACCACCAACTGAGAATCACTCAATACCTTGATCTGTGCCACCCCTAATACTTCTGCCAAGCGCAGGCCTGCTAGCAAAGCTTCATACTCCGCATTGTTGTTGGTTGCTGTGAACTCAAGCTTCAATGCGAAAAGAGTTTCAATGCCATCAGGGGCCGAAAGGATGAATCCAGCTCCCCCTCCAGTAGCGTTAGATGACCCATCAACATGTAGTGTCCATATGTCTGGCTTAGCGGATGAGTCGGAGAACCTTTGTGCTGTAAAATCAGCGAGCACTTGGGCCTTGACCGCGGGCCTTGGTTAATATTGTATGTCGAACTCACTTAACTCGATTGACCATTTCGTCATCCTTCCCGAACTCTCCGACCGCTATAGAATTTGTCTCATCGAGAGGTTTGTTAACACTATTACCTTGTGGGCCTGAAAGTAAGTCCTCAATTTTTGCGCTGCACAAACGATGGAGAACGCGGCTTTCTCGGCTTTGCAGTAGTTCTTTTCAACTCCGCTGAGCACCTTGCTGGTGTAGTAGATGGGTTGATGCTTCCTGCCTTCTTCCCGAACCAGGACAGAGCTGATGGCACTTTCTGTGGATGCTATATAAAGGTAAAGGTCTTCCCCATTATTTGCTTTCGTTAAGAGTGGAGGGGATCCGAGGTACTATTTGAGCAATTCAAAGGCTTTGGCCTGCTCCTCCCCCCATTCGAGTCCTCCCTTCTTCCGTAGTGCCTTGAAGAAAGGTAAGCCTTTGTCCCCTAAGCAAGAGACAAACCTGCTGAGGGACGCTATCCTCCCTGTCAAAACTTGGATCTCCTTTTTTGTCCGTGGGGCCTCCATCTCCAGTAGCGCTCTTATTTTATCTGGGTTTGCTTTTATACCTCTACGAGACACCATGAAGCCTAGGAATTTTCTTGCAGAAACTCCGAACACACACTTCGATGGGTTCAGCTTCATGTGGTACTGTCGAAGGAGTTTGAATATTTCCCTCAAGTCTTTGCAATGTTGCTCCACTACCAAGCTTTTCACCAGCATGTCGTCCACGTATGCCTCCATTGTTTTTCCAAGCTGGTCTTTAAAAATCCTGTTCACCAATCTCTGATATGTGGCTCCTGCATTTTTTAGCTCGAAAGGCATCACCCGATAACAATACAGACCCATTTCGGTGATGAAAGACGTTTTTTCTTCATCTGCTCGACTCATGGGGATTTAATTGTATCTTGAGTAGGCATCCATGAAGCTGAGGAGCTCGTGCCCTGAGGTTGAATCTACTAGCTGGTCGATTCGGGGAAGAGGGAAGCTGTCTTTTGGGCACACCTTATTCAAGTCAGTGAAGTCTATGCAAGTGCGCCATTTTTCGTTAGGCTTTCTTACTAGAACCACGTTACTCAACCACTCCGGGTAGTCTACCTCCCTGACGAAGTTGGCTTGTACCAGCTTCGTCACTTCTTCATCGATTATTCTGATCCGCTCCATTGCAAAGCTCCTCTTTTTCTGCTTCACAGGTCTATGGTTGGGATCGACCTGGAGCCTGTGCTCTATGACTGCAGGGTTGATGCCAGGCATGTCTGCAGCCGACCATACGAACAAATCAGTGAATTTGTTCAATAATTCGATCAGCTCTACTTTCAAGGTTTCGAGCAATTGATCCCCGATCTGTATACTCCTCTCTTGGTGGCCCTTCAATGGTATGTGTTTGATATCTTCATCTACCGTACTAATCTGGGGATACTCTCCCCTTACTTCTAGATCTTCCATCGTTAGAGCTTCCCTAGCCTCCATCTTCCCTTTTGGGGCCATTACATAGCAACTTCGAGCAGCGGCCTGATCTCCCTTTACAAACCCTATCCCTTGTGATGTAGGGAATTTGATTTTAAGATGGTATGTTGACGTTACAGCCTGAACTGCATTAAGGAAAGGGCGACCCAAAATGACATTGTATACCGAAGGTCTGTCGACCACCAGGAATTCTGTCAACGTTGTTACCTGCTGCGAGGTCGTCCCTATTGTTACTGGTAACGTGATTGTACCCAAGGGGTGAACAGTGTCTCCCCCAAATCCTACCAAGGGGGTCGAGACCTGCTTGAGTCGTTCCTTGCCGATCTTCATTCCAACCAGGACCGACCAGAACATGATGTTGGATGAGCTACCGTTGTCTATCAATATGCGTCTGACCATGTAATTGGCCACAAGTAGGGAGAGCACTAAAGCGTCATCATGTGGTTGCTGCACTCCTTCTTCGTCTCTACTGTCAAAGATTATGACGTCATCTTTTCTGTTTTGTTTGCTACTGGCTTCCCCCTTTTCCATCGTCAGCACCTGTTTAGCATATCTTTTGCATGCACTCTCGCTATCTCCTCCACTAGCGGATCCTCCGAAGATCACCGCAATTTCCCCAATGACCTGCTATTCCTTCTCTTTTGCGCCATGCCTTCTCTGCTCGAGTGGTTCCCTTTGTGGATTTTCTTTCTTTATAAATCTTGACAGATGTCCCCTTCTAATTAGGACTTCGATTTCTTTCTTCAATTGAATGCATTCTTCTGTGTCGTGGCTGTGATCCCTATGGAATGCGCAGAACTTGCACATGTTCCGCTTATGCAGAGGCGTTCGTATAGGTTCAGGCCACGAGATGTAGTCTTTCCTTTTGATCTACATTAGTAACTTTGAGCGCGGTACATTTAGGGGTGTGTAGGTGGAGAACTTGTTGTGTTGTCCTTTCATCTTTTGACCCGCGTGCAGCGCACTAGTCTCGCGTCTTTTTGCAGATCTATGGGGATCTCCACTTTCCCTGCTACTGTTTTTCCTTTTCCGCTCGAGGCGTCTTCCTCTCGTATTCATCATCTCCTCCAAATTGATGTACTTCTGCGCTTGGACCATTAGTTCCCCCATGTCTACCGGTGACTTTTTCCCCAACGAGTATAAGAAGCTTCCAGGCTGGATAGCCGTTGTCAGGGTTGCTAGTGCAATCCCTATGTCTAAGTTGCGAATCTCTAGAGTTGCCGTGTTGAAGCGATGCATAAAATCTTTTAGAATCTCCTGCTCTCCTTGCGCTATACTCATGAGATGGCAAGTTGTTTTAGCAACCCTCCTGCTGCTAAGGAAGTGGCTAGTGAAGAGTTGTTCCATGTCTGAGAAGGAACCGATGGATCCGGGTCACAGTGTGCGGTACCAATCTCTGGTAGTACCCTTAAGGGTCATTCCAAAAGCTCGACACATGATTGCGTCTGGAATTCCTTGCAACTACATCAACATTTTAAAATTATCTAGGTGATCAATTGGGTCTGATAAGCTTTCGTACTGGTCAAAAGTAGGCATCTTGAATCTACTTGGCAATGGAGCCTCCATGATTTCCTTATTGAATGGGGGCTTCGAAGGCCTCATGGATGCTTCCCCATAGTAGGGTTTGGTTCTGCCCTCTTTCATCATCTTCTCTATATGATCTATCTTTTTGATTCTTTCTTCAAGCTCCGTGGATCTTTGTTGATTGACGTCCACGCTATTTGCATCTTCTACCTTCTTGTTGGGTTGGGTTTTCTCCACTGGTTTGTTAGCTTGCTTGTCTGCGCTAAGATTCTTCTGCGGTTGGGGGAGGACGTGCCCTTCTTGACTCTTTTGTTGCAAGAGTTGGTTAAGCATGTCCTTCATTTCCTTCTGGAAAGTGAGGAACTTTTCCCTACTAACACCTGATGACTCTACTGGCGTGGATTGGATGGATTGGGATGGTTCTTTTGTAGCAGGGAACGAGGTAGAATTGCGCGAGGTCGGCATTGCTAGGATGTTCAAAGTTAAGAGCAAGATAGTATCGCCTCCTAAAAGTAGGTTCCTACAGACGGCGCCAACTGTTGCGGGATGAAAATAATAGGGATGCTCCTTCGACTCCCGTTGACCTGAAAGAGGAAGAGAAGAAAGGCTTGGAGGACCCGGGGTGTACTCCGGGAGATCTCTCCGATGCCTAAGTAAGAGGAACGCTTTTAGGAAGGCTAAACGCAATAGTAGAATAGTGTTTTGTCACTTACCTTTGCCTTTTCTCCAACTCCCTTCTTATAGGGGCTTGAGTTGACCGTCGGTTGGCTCAGATTTATTGCACGGGGGCGTAAATCGCTCTCCAGCAATAAATGTGTGTGTCTATCACTCGGTTATTAAAGGTGTCGGCATGGATCTCTCCTCCTTTTTATTAGGTCGGAGCTAATCACTCGTCAGAATGTCAGACCCGGAGAAAGTGCGAGATAAGCGTTGACCTGCCCTCATTAGTGTGATTTATTATGGGCATATCAATATATTAGATATTTAATGTTATGAAATGGTCTTAATTTATGATTATATTTTTTATATATTATAAAAATCCTCTACTATTAAGATTTATTATTTTGAATTTATACTTGTAATCATAAAATTAATATAAGAATTATATTCTATTATGTGGCAAACTTGACGATTTTTTAATTCGATGTTAGGATCAAGTTTTTATGGTTGTTACTTTTCAATTTAGTAAGTATATTTCTAGTTGAGATAAGACATTAAAATTTAATTAAGGATGGATATAGAATAGACATATTATCCTATTAGATAACTTGATTGCCTAGTAGATTAATCAGCTGCCCTCAAGGATTTTGAATCTTATTGTATATAAAGATATATATATATATATATATTATGAAATTATGTCCTAAATTACGTGTGCGCACACAAGTAAATATAAAAATTAGAGAAAATTAAAAGAGAGAAGAAGAACACGAATTCACTTGATTTGTCAATTTGTCTACATCCATAGAATCCCTGCACAATTTTCACTATCAAATGAAAAAAATAATAATAATTTAGGGTTTCAACCCTCAACTGCGATGACTATATATAGTACCATATGAAAACTCCAAAATACTCCCTGCGCTCCCGTAGTGGACCCCTTGAGCAATCTCATTTGCAACCATTTACAAATATATACCCTCTGAATATGAGTCACAACTCAACATAATGTTTACTAGCACGACTTTTATTGTTGTTTTAAAAAAATTATGAACTATTTGTCTTCAGTAATCAAGATTTCAAACTAAGATAAACTAAAGCAAATGGACATATTTAAGACAAGTAATCATAAAACAGAATATTAAAAGGAAATGTAATTTTAATATAAAATAAATTACTTTAAAATATATATATAAATGAAAAATAAATTGCAAAATATATAGCAAAATACAACTTTCATAGAACTAAGCCACAATTATTTATATAATCAATACTTAATATCACTGCAAATAAAGTTTCATTTTTCTCGTTTGAGATGACAAAATACTGAGTACAATATAATGAACTATTAAGGAATCAACTACCAACAATCGTTTTTCTTTTTCTGTAATCATTCATTCTCTTATCTATGCATAAAAAGATTTAATTCTAAATATTCAGTAACGCTAGTGAAACTTTCAAGGAAGTAATCACTAGCATTACTATGATTCTAATTGAATTGTCATATTTGGTTTGGACAATGAGACCAATTAACACTAAAATTTACTTATTAATGATTCTCACAACATTGAAGAGAGCATCTAGCATGCCTTTGTTTTTGTTTTTTGTTTTTTTTTTAAAGAGAATATTCTGCCAACAAAATCGACATACTGTGGGACAACTTAAAAGTTAAGGAAGAAGACCATGAAGAGGACCCCCTAGGTGTGGTTCAGGTGATAGTGTGGGCTGTGGGAGTGTCTCTCACGAGATTAGATGTTCAAACCCTCCCGGTCTCGTTTCCGCCCTTAGACTCATGAATTTACCTTCGCTTCGAAGTTATGGGGTCAACTTCAAGGGGCGCAGGATTAATCACGTGGATCGTAAAACGGACACGTGGATACCTGATGTGTAATCCAAAAAAATAAGACCAAGAAGACGAAAACAAAAAAAGGAAAAAGAAACACAAAGAGGGAGGCTGTCATTTCCGGCCTTTTAGGTCAGCATTGAAAGGGCCAGCACTACCGTGAGCTTCCCACATGTGCCACACCTCAGACTCACATTTCAACCGTTGTCAGTCATGCACGTGTCGCCACTTAACTGGGTCCCACGCGCATTCGGGTTTTCCTTCCCCTTCACTTTCATAGTCAGCCTCTATGCAATTATTTAGTAGCGATATTACGCTGAAGATGACGTGGCAAATTTAAAAAACACTGCAAATGTTGGCTCTTTGCAGGTGCACCATCGTGAAGAAGACGGCCATCCCCGGTTGGTGGCGAGCTGCAGGAACAACAACAAAAAGAACCAGTAGAAGAAGATAAGAACACATCAGACCGATCGTGACGCGAGAAAGAAGTCGACCAAGTTGCGCGTCAGTAAGATATAAAGAACAAAGATAGCGAAATTAATAAGGGAGAGAAGAAATCAACTTTATCTATCAGAATCTAAATAAACCTGGCGACATCGTCTCGGTCAGGACTGATCAGGAGTACGTAACTAATTAATAAAAATCGAATTGGGGTTGTGGGAGATGTCGGGGGCGCGGGGAGCTCAGCCGCCGGAGTCGCGGACGGCTACGGAGTACGAGTCAGTGGAAGGGGGAGAGAACAAGACGAAGGTGGACGTACGGTCGTCGAAAGACGTTGGGGGCTTAGAGGTGGACAAGCTCCAAGACAAGGTGGAAGATGCCGCTGGCGAAGGGGGAGAACAAACAGGACCCGGGCGCTATGGGCACTGGTTAGATAGCCTTAATTAATTTGGTGCCTGGAGTTTCACGTCTTCGTCTGTATTTACCTACTGTACTCCGTGTATCCACAATGTAAAAAATAATAATGCGTTGGAGACGTGCTACATACCCAGGTTATTATTAAAATTAGAGAGTATGTTAGTAAAATTACCTGCTATTTGTTTTCCAGCATTTATGCATAAGGCAATCATTTTTGAAAATCGGGATACAAAAAAAAAAAAAATCTAATGTTTATGTGGTTAGGGTTGCAAAGTCTTCACCCGAGCTCCATTAACTTTTGAATTAAAAAATTGTTGATGTTGGATTTTGTGTGAGGTGCAAACGAAAATGAAATAGCGATCCTTCAATAAAAAGAGTTAGGTTGACTTCTTTTGTTTTATTTTTTGAAAATACAGAAAAAATTAAAAAATTTAAATAGATATGTGAAAATCAAAATTTGAATTTGAGAGTGCATTTATGTGTAGGATGTCAGCTTGACGTGTCAGAGCTGACAATACCAAAAAACTTCTTCCCGATTAAAAGTTATGCGCTTAGAGACAAATTTAGTAAACTTAATTGATTTTAAGCATTTAAGTGTCCAATTCGAGCATATAAGATCCAAACTAACTGGGGTCAGTCTTGATACGTCTATCACATTGAGTTGGATGTGCCAGAGTTGCCGGTGCCTAAAAACTCTTTCTCAGGAGTTTTTTTTGCACACTTAGAAGTAAAGTTATGATGCAAATAAACTTAGTAAATGAGTGGATTTTAGCACTCCAATGTCTAAATCGAGCATATGAGGTCCAAACCAAGTGGGGTCAGTCTCGACACATCCATCACATTGAGCTAGACGTGCCAGAGCTGACGGTGCCTACAAACTCCTTTCCAAGAGCTTTTTGCGCACTTAGGAAGAAAGTTAGAATACAACTAAACTTACCAAACTTAGTGGATTTTAGCACTCAAGTGTCCAAGTTGGTCATACGAGGTGCAAACCGAGTGAGGTCAGTCTCGACATATCCGTCACATTGAACTGGACGTGCGGGAGCAGACGGTGCCCAAGAACTCCTTCCTGGGAGTTTTTGCGCGCTTAGGAAGAAAGTTAGAATACAAACAAACTTAACAAACTTAGTGAATTTTAACACTCGGGTGTCCAAGTTGGGCATACGAGGTCCAAACTGAGTGAGGTCAATTCCGCTTGATCAAACTTAGCTATTTAAAATTTTATTATTTTTTATTTAACTATGTTCAATCATTTTTCTATTAAATTATTTTTAATTATAGTGTGTACATATATATTCAAAAATTCTATACAAATTTTTTGTATAATTATTACTTTGTAGGGTTCGCGGACAGTCACAAGAAGATAAGGGCAATGCCAAGCACTACAATCGGATGCAGCTTTTTTTTTTTTTTTAATATTTTTTGTTATATGAATAGATCATGTATTCATGTTTCTGAACAATTTGTATTTGAATTGTGAACAATTTGTATTTGAATTTGTATTTGACCAATATTGTGTATGTTGAAATGTAATTTCAGGTTTTTACATGAATTAATTAATGATTTCAAAAAAAAAATAACCATTTTATATTTTCAGTGACGGTTCTGGCTAGTATTAGTAACAGTTTTCAAACCGTCACTAAAAGCACCATGTTAGACTAATAGTAACAGATATGCGAACCATCACTAAAAGTGTAACGACCTGCTATTTAACTAGGGTTTTTTTTTTTTTTTTATATATACTGTAACATTTATAATGCTCTGATACCAAATTGGATTAAACTCAACCATCAACCTAAGCAGCGAGAAGCAGAAATCAAATAAACATAACCATATATAATTATATACAATACCAGAGTGTTAAAATGTTTCCCAAAATATACATGTATGACTGATTTCCAAAATACCCTCAACTGGCTAGGGTTATAAAAAAATACTCCAAAAAATACTCACTTCTACTATCAGGGCAATACTGAGGCCCCTCTATCTGCGAGCCTAGTCTGCTTGCCTACCTGGATCACTTGAAAAATGTTAAAGTAATGGAATGCGCCAATGCTCAGTAAGACAAAATATGCTATTGCTAGTGTGTGACAAATGAGTTACAATACTATGTCAATATGTTGCAATATAATCATGTATAATTGAATTTGTAATTACAATACAAGTAATATAAACCACCATCCTTTCTAGGTTGCTTAACATATCTATACTTTAGGTTTCTACTCAAAATACTTCTAATGTACATAAATATATTCTCTGTCTCTGTAAATCTATATATATAATAATAATAATAATAACTGAAAACTTCCCTGTGGCTAACTATATGTCATTATTTAACCCCTCACGACAAGGTTGTGTGGCCCGTAGGCGAGATCTACCCTGACTAGCTGACCAGGATAAACCACTATACTCCCTCAGTCAGATCGGCCACTCCTCAACCCATATCTGATGGGAAGCCTATCCACGTCTGGGCACGATCGACCTACTACCACGTATTATCTGAATAGGTGGTTGCACTCTGAACTGAATATCTGAAGCTACGGTACCGTGCTCTGCTGTATGGTCCAACAAAGTGTGATACTATATAATATATTTCTATATACAACTATTTGATTTACCATGATTCTGAAATAACTATACTAAACCATGACACTGAAATGAACTGTAACTGTGTCAACTATATTTCTAAACTGAACTGTAATCTGTAAGTCATGGTACTGAAAACTATATAATCATGGTACTGAAAACAGTATAGTCATGGTATTCTGTAATTACAATAAAACATATCCTCTGGCTGTATATTCTATAAAACATACCCTGAAAATACAGTAAAACATACTTCTGTACTATATTTATATTCTCAAGCCACACAATAATTTAATACATAATATTCATAATTAATAAACTATATAAAGTCTTGCTGTGAATAATAACCTGGTAAAAATATACATTTCATATTGGAAATCATTCTAGAACTACCTAGCATAGCATATTCCCTTACCTGATTTCTGCTAAAATCCCCCTACTGAGACATGTCCTATACCCGCGGGATTTTCCACTCAACACCCTGAAAACCATATATCTCAGAACAAAATGTCATTATTTCTACATCTACAGCATTTCCTACAACTGCTGGAAAGTCAAATTCCGAATAAAAGACCTTATCTTGGATTTGGGATGAATTTCAACTTCGTCCCACCGACAATCCACTCCGGCAGACTTGCAGAGAACTCCGCTAGAAGCGTCGTGGTGGCCTCAAATCGTCGATCCGGTGACTGTCAGAGCCGAAATCGAAGAAAGAAGAGGAAGGAATTGTAGAGGAAAGGAGAGAGAGAGAGAGAGAGAGAGAGAGAGAGAGAGAGAGAGAGAGAGAGAGAGAGAGAGAGAGAGAGTGCGGCCGAATTTCTACGATTAAAATCAGTTTAGGGCTATTTATACTGAGGGATTCGTCAACGAGTCACGTCACCTCTTCGACGAATCCTGTAGAAAGTTCGTCGACGAACCTACACCCTCGTCGACAAATTTCAGACTTCCAAAAATCCTCTTTCGGCATCCTCTTGTCGACGAAACTTGCCCTCGTTGACGAGATCCTCTTGTACCCTCGTCGACGAATCCCCTATGTTCGTCGATGAGGCCATGAAAAAATCCCCTAAGTTATTATATTCAAAATCCGCGTTCGTCGACGAAGTCGACTGCCTCCTTCTATTAATGTTTCCATTTCTCTCCCTCTTTATTATTTAAATACTATTATTCTTCGGATCGTTACAAAAAGCTCAATTATTAGCAACAATTTGAAAATCGTCACTAATTGTAACAATAGTAAGTATTAGTGATGACTCTCAAATCGTCACTAATACAACCATTTTTAGTGACGAATTTCAAACTGTCACTAATAATTGGACTTTTGGGAATGATTTTCAACTGAGAAAATGTAAAATTTATAGTGATGGTCTTAACCTTTTAGTGGTGGAACAAAACCGTCACCAATACATCATTATTATTGACAATTTTAAAATTCGTCACTAATAAATATTTGTCACCGCCGTTTTAGTGACAAATTTGAAACCTTCACAAATAACCTTATTTTTTTTGTAGTGAGTTTAAATTTATAAAATCTTTTCAACCAATATTCACTATTAATGATAGCTTTTCCATCTTTTTCATCGACTATATTAAGAACAATCACAGTCCATGGCATGGCTAGACATATAGATCATTCTACTCTGGAGTTTAAGAGATGGGTGCTGGTTCAATAGGGCGAGGTGTTTGGTCTGACTCATTAACTTTTGAATTAAAAAATTGTTGATGTTGGATTTTGTGTGAGGTGCAAACGAAAATGAAATAGAGATCTTTTAATAAAGAGTTAAGTTGACTTCTTATTTTTTTGAAAATACAAAAAAAATTAAAAGATATGTGAAAATCAAATTTTGAATTTGAGAGCACATTTGTGTGTAGGATGTTAGCTCTGACATTGAGTTCGAAGTGCCAGAGCTGACAATTCCCAAAAACTCATTCCCGATTGAAAATTATGCGCTCAAAGGCAAATTTAGTAAATTTAGTTTATTTTAAGCACTCGGGTGTCACTACAAAAAATTCAAGGTATTAGTGAAAGATCAAATCCATCACTAATACTTATAAATTTGTCACTAATTATTAGTGACGAATTTATAAGTAATTAGTGACGAATTTATAAGTATTAGTGATGATTTTAAATTAGTTGTTATATCTACTGTTACTACTAACTATTAGTGACGAATTTTAAATTCGTCACTAATAATGGAGTATTAGTGACAGATTATAACCGTCACTAAAACCCTAATATCGTCACTATAAATTCTATATTGGCTCAGCTCAAATTCGTCACTAATAGTAGAATATTAGTGACGAATTATAAATTCGTCACTAATAATACAGTATTAGTGAAAGATTCAAATTCGTCACTAATAGTAGGATATTAGTGACGAATTACAGATTCGTCACTAATGTGCAATATTAGTGAAAGATTCAAATTTGTCACTAATATCCTACTATTAGTGACGAATTTGTATCATTCACTAATACTACACTATTAGTGACGAATTTGTATCATTCACTAATACTATACTATTAGTGAAGAAATCTATAATTCGTCACAAATACCCTACTATTAGTGAGAAATTTGAATCCTTCACTAATATTGTACTTTTAGTGATGAATTTATAATTTGTCATTAATACCCTATTATTAGTGACAAATTTGAATCCTTCACTAATAATTAAGAAATTAAAAAAAAATTTAATACTAATTTTTTTGAATCATCAATTCCTGTAAAAATCTGTAATTACATTTTCGCATACATAACTTGAAACCATAATTACTACAAAATTCATAAATTATTTAAAATTTTGAATTCCAATACAAATTCAATTAAAATAAAAAAAAAATAACATCTATTCAGATAAGAAAAAAAATTCAAAAAATTAAAAATTCAAATACAAATACATTATACAAATTCAAATTAAAATATAGAAATTCCATTTGTTCAAATAATAATAAAAATTACAAAGAAGTAATCAAAAGTTGCATTCGATGACTGTTGTGCATGCATGACATCATGCTGATATTATGACAGCCGCGAACCCTACAAATTAAAAATCATAAAAATAAAAATTAGTATACAAATAGAGAACAGAATGGAGAGTTGGCGCTCAGTATAATCAGGAAGAACAATGTTAGCTTTGGTGTATTCCCAAGAGGAGGGTGAATTGAGTATTTAAAATTTATTCCTAGGTTTAGCTAATTCAACAGTAGTATTTCACAACCTAAGGTCTTTCTATATACACAAACCCAATAAGACTGGTACAGTGATTATGCTTTCATGAAAAGCAAATATGTACCCAATATAAGCAATCACATGCACATCAGCAGTATAGGTAATGTAAGCTCAGTGATGTAAATATATGTGCAAATAACACTCAATAAGATATGATCACAATAATGTTCAAGAGTGTTCTAAACAAGTTGTTTCTTTGAAACAAGTTAATATCAAATCTCAATGTTCAATCAGAGTTTCAAAAATGCTTAATCAAATACTCAAACTAACTCAAAATATTTTCCTTCAATATAATGAGCTCAAGAGTAGTTTGAAAAATATTATAGCATGTAGAAAATATTTTTGCACAACAAAATCAAAGTTAAGGGAATCTTGCAATGACAATGCAAAGATCCCTAAGCTTGGTAGTTTATCCTAACACAAGATTTATAATATTGAAATATGTGGGATAAACTTAACTAAACTCCCCCAAAATCAATCAATCAAACAAGAATAATGAGAGTATTAGTAATGCCTAATATACACTAGTTCAACCAATATGCTCTCACAATACTAAAATGTATCAAGAGAATGAAGATATGAGAGTATTTGGGTAAGAATAGGATTTTGAAATAAAGAGGATTTTTATTAATGATTTTCTACTAATCACTCCCTAATCCACACAAATGAACCCACATATACAAGCCAAGACCAAAATATAACCGTTTAGGACCTATAGGGAATTCTTAGAAAAGTTTTAAAATACTTAGGAAATATTAAACTTGTTTAACCCTTATTTACCTCAGTTAAAAATAAAATAACCCGAGAAGATTAAGGTGGCTGAACCGAGGTTTGGTTGCCCAACCAGACTCATATTTAGAAACCCTTAAAAATAGTTCAGCAACCCGAGTTTTAGTATGGTAGTCCGAACAAAAGTCAGTAGCATTTTTTTCGTAGGTTCAGGTGCCCGGTCCTAGGTTCAATAGCCCGAACGCATGTGTTCGGTTGCTTAGGGCCTATTTTGAACTGAACTACTCGGTAGCCCAAGTTGGTGAAAAGGTCACATTTAGGGGTTCGTTCGCTCGAGAGAGATAGTCTTTCTTGGTTCGATAGCTCGAACCCAGGTCAAACTGTTAACTTCCTAACAATTCGGGCACCCAAGGTGAAATGAATCCCAGGCGTTCGGTCGCCCGAGCTCTCTCATTTTATGCTTATCTTGTTCAGTCTATTTCAAATTGATCCTCTATTTGACAAGATATTGTGGGGATATATTAGTGCATATGTGTAGGGACCTAAAGTCTCATTTAAAAATAGCTCAAACAAAACTAAGCCTAATGCTAATATGAATCGAGAGAAAAAGAAAATAAATAAAATTTCATAATAACACCCAAACACTATATAAAAATTAAAACTTTAAATAAAACAATACCAATAACAACGATTCAATTAATAAAAGTAAATAAAAAAAAACAACTAAAAGAGAAGATAAGAAAGAAGAGAGAGAGAGAGAGAGAGAGAGAGAGAGAGAGAGAGAGAGAGAGAGAGAGAGAGAGAGAGAGAGAGAGAGAAGGAGGAAGCAGAAGCTGGTCATGGTTCAGGTTGCAGGTGGCTATGGCTCAGGTGGAAGGTGGAGGAGCAGCCAGTAGCAGGGGGAGAAACAGCCAGCAGCTTCATTGCAACAATAGAGGAGGCTTGGCTTGACTGGTTGGTGGTCTGGAGTAGCCGTGGATGGCGGTACAATAGCGGACGAAGAAGAAGAAGGGGTAGCAAAGGGGTTCAGCAGCAACCGAGAGAGAGAGCTGGAGGAAGAGGGAGAAGAGAAGGAGATAGAAGGGAAAGAGAAGGAGAAAACAAGGAGAACTGAGAAGAGAGAAGGGAAGGAGGAAGAAGGAGCCAAGAAGGAGAACTAAGGGAAAGGAGAAGAGGAAGGTTGGTCGGGGGGGCTGTTCATGGAATGAGAGGGAAAAAAAATTATAAGGGAAGGGGGGAAGCTGGCCTACAACGCACGGGTTGGAGAGGAGGTCTGGACCCGACTGCATGGCCGGATCACATCAGATTCTTATATATATATTTTTTCTTTCCTTCTTTTTGTTTCCCGGTGAACAAGTCCAAGTTTGACCATCTTAGAGCCAGTATCACTCGAAGCTTAAAACATGGAAACTCTAGATAATCTTCTCATCTTTCTCTAAAATTTTGAATCGTCTTGATCGAAGTTTAAAGGGAAAAATTATGCGCAAATTACGAACTGGTGCCGATTTTAGCTTTTGATAATTTTCCTATGATAAAAAAAATGCCAAAAATTCATAAATTACTCAATAAAATCCAAATACTACAAATAGGACGTCGTACTAAAATATTGCGAGTAATTAGGTATTTAATTAAAAATATAAGCTCCAATGCATGAATTAAAGCCCCTAATTACGTAGTTTAAGCGTGTAATTATCATTAATTTTGAAGAATTAAATGATGGAAGACCACATCTTCATGCCTAAACACATGCCTATCATATGAATAATTCCACATAATAATCTCCCTATTTAACAAATCATAACCAATGAAATCCTTACAATAGACTCATACTATCTCTTTTTCTAACACCAAGAGATTGAGAATATTTTGTTGGTGTGTATTCAGTGGTATTTTCTCAGAACAAGACATGATTTCAAATTAATATGTGCAAATTGAGTGGGATCAGTCCCAACACGTTCGTCACATTGAGTTGGACATGCCAAAACTGACAGTGCCTGAAAACTCCTCCTAGGAGCTTTTCGCGTACTTATCCAACTTAAACATATGAAGTCCAAACCATGTGGGGTTAGTTCCGACATGTCCATGACATTGAGCTGGATGAGCCGGAGCTAACAATGCCAAAAAATCCCTCCTCAATTGAAAATTATGCACTTAGAGGCAAACTTAGTAAACTTAGTTGATTTTAAGCACTCAGCTGTCCAATTCGAGTATATGAGGTCCAAACTAAATGGAGTTAGTCCCAACACGTCCGTCACATAAACCTCAACGTGTCAGACCTGACGGTGCCCAATAACTCCTCCTCGGGAGCTTTTTTCCTATGTAAAAATAAAGTTAGAATACAAACAAACTTAGTGGATTTTAGCACACTTAGTTGTCCAAGTCAGGCATGCGAGGTCCAAACCGAGTGGGGTGAATTTCGATTGATCAAACTTAGTGACTATGTCCGAATATCCGATCATTTTGCTATCAAATTATTTTTACTTATAATATGTATACATATATGTTCAAAAATTGTATACTAATTTTTTGTATAATTATTACTTTGTAGGGTTTGCGACTATCACTATATCAGGATGATGCCAGACATTATAGTCGGATGCAACTTTTGACTTTTTATGTATTTTTTATTTTCTAAACAGAATGATTTTTTTTTTTTTTTGTATTTGAATTTGAATTTGTATTTGAATTTTGAAACATTTTTATTTTAATTTATGAATTTTTTAGTAATTCTGGTTTAATATTATGTATGTCAAAATGTAATTACAGGTTTTTATAGGAATTAATGAATGAATTCAAAAAAAAATTATTTTAAAGTATTAGTGATAGTTTTAAAATCGTCACTAATAGTACCCTTACACAGTAGTAGTGATAGAAAAAAATTGTCACTAATACTCATTATTAGTGACGATTTTTAAAATTCGTCACTAAAAAGTATTAGTCACCATCGTTTTAGCGACCAATTTGAAATCGTCGCTAACAATGACTAAATCGTCATTAATAAGTATTAGTGAAGGTTTTGGATTATTAGTGACAATTTTAAACCATCGCTAATAACCTTTTTTTATAGTGATTCTCAGCAAATTTCATAGTCACAACACCATTGGGAGCAAAATTTATTAGCATTACAAGGCTTAACATCCTGTTTTGATGCTAACAAACAAATGGAACTTAACATATTTGGTTGAATAATGATATTTCAGGATTCAAGTTCTTGAAGCTCAAGAATATGTATACAAGGATGATCAAAAGAAGCTTAAAGTATGGATTTCAAGATGATATTTTAAAGCTTGAAGAATATGAGAGAAAGTTTAAAAGTATATCAAAGTTTGAAAAAAAACAAGAGAGACAAAAGAAAGTAAAGCAAGAGAGTTCAAAGAAAAGACAAGCATGAAGACTCAAGCGCCAAGAATGTCCAAATATCTTAGAAGTCTTTATGTAAGTACTTTAATGTTTAAATATCATTTGAAATACTTTGAAGCTCTTTAGGGAATCTTTAGGGGATATTTATGTACTTAGAAACTTATTTTAAAATCTCAGAAAATGTTTTATGAAATATCAAAGTAAGAGAGCAAAATTAATTTTGAAAACTAAAAATGAAAAACCAAAAAAATGAACTAGTCAGTCGACATACCAGTTTGCACAGGGCTTCCTCAACCGACTAACAAAATACCATAATGAATAAATTATCCAGCCGACTGACCATTTTTGAATTGTGTTCAGTCAGCCGACTGACTATTTATTGAAATAATTTTTGGACAGACAGAACGCTGTCAGCCGCCTGTCCAGCCGACTGACTTACACAAAATTTGACCCAGTTGAGTAAGACAGCCGACTGACTCCATGGAGATTTTGAAATTCGAACTTAATGGGAAGATTTTCAAATTTAATTCTAGAATTTCAAATCTTTTGCAAAGCTGACCAACTCCAAGTCAACTTGGTACATAAGGAAACTCTTTCTCAAGAAAACTCTATAAATACCTCTTTAGACTCATGAATCAAATTGAGAGAAAAAAAGTTAGACAAGCATTCTACGTTCATACTCTCCAAAAGTCCATACTTGCTCATATCCTTACTGGGAGAACTTTATGAAATTGCTGGTTGATCAAAAGTCTTGGTTCTGATTTGCAGCTAAGTTTTCTCTATCTATAAAAAAGAATCTTGGTGAATCCTATACTTGAGTTTTATATTATTTCATCTTGATATTTAAAATTTGAAGAATATAGTGGTGAAATTGTACTAATCTACTCTTTGAGAGAGTGTTCTTGTACGCAGCATTTATCTTGTATTCTTACAGTATTTGTGACGATTCCAAGTTGTTAGATCGTTACCCAAGCATAGGGTGTCGCTTGGAGAGGATTTGCTCTAACCTAGTGAAGGAGTGTTTGAGCGTGGAATTCGCCTGTAATGATTTTTTGTTTTTCCCGGAAAGGTGCAGGTATAGTGAAATCCTTAGATGGTTTGCCTAAGGCGAGGACGTAGGCTGGGGATAAGCCGAACCTCGTAAAAACTGCGGTTTCACTCTCTTTCTCTTATTCTCTTTAAATTCCAACAAAAATATAAACTGTGTTGATGTTGTAACTCTCTTAATCTTTAAAAACAACGTGTATTGGAAATTAAATAAACCAAAGCTTAATTTGTTCTTGGGCTTGTGGAAACCAAAAGGGAGTACATTGGTTAATCAATACTTTGCGAAAACCGTAAGGGAGTACGTTGATTGGTTAACAGCCCAAAACCCATTAACTGAAGGTTTATTTGGATTCTGATTTTGGATAGAGTGATTGGATGTTATTTTGATTATCAATTGAAAGGTCAATTATATTCTCTACAGGGCTTATATATTCATATACACAGGGCTACAAACAATCAAGCTGAATATTGTCAAAAGAATTGCAAAGCATATATTGATTGGTTACTTATATTGTGGTTGTTTGGTTTGAGTAGTTAATTTATTGTTTATATGTGTTGTGGTTGTGGATTGAATAAAAAATTTAAGTTTTTATGTGATTGCTAAAAGAAATCAAGAAATCTTTGAAAGAATTATAATAGGTTAAGAATTCATAAAAGAATTTAAAAGAAATTTTAATAACCCAATTCATCCCCCCCTCCCCCCTCTTGGGGCTACACCTTAGTTTTCAAAATTGAAAAGCAAAACTCAAAATGTTTCCCAAGAACCTAGTAGGGTAGCAAGCAACCAAAGCCCTATAGTTTCATCATCAAAATGAATGCCCATACCAAGTAACTGATTCATAACTCCTTGAAATTCATTCAGATGATTGTCCACAGATGTTCCTTCTTTGTATTTTAGTTGCATCATCCTTTGAAGGAAGAGTAACTTATTATTGTCAGTCTTTAAAGCATATAAGTTTTCAAGTTTGTTCCACATAGTACATGCATATGTCCCTTGATCAATGTGATTGTAAACATTTTCCTTAATGAAATTCTGAATAAAACCACACACATGTCGTTGCTCAAAACTCTCATTCCTCATCAGTTTTAGATTCAGCCTTTTAAGTAGTAAAAATAGGAAGATGTAAAGCCTTCACAAATAGAAAGTCTTTCATTTTATTCTACCACAGTTGATAATTTGTGTCATTCAAAAGAATCATTATACTTGCGCTAACATCTATAATTACACAAGAACACCAAACCTGACTTTGATACCATAGAGTTGGAAAGAAACAAGACTTATCGAAAAATCGCGGAAGCACAGCCTGAAGATCTTTCTCCCAACTAAGAAAGTTAATTCTTATGATATGACAATAGTACAAAAATATATACTTTCAGTAGCACAAAATCAGCTAAAAAATAGTTACAAATTTCAATCACATGTGACACACAATTTTACATGCAAATCCACTTCAAATCAAATGGTAAAAAACACGGGACTTAAGAGTCCACTCAAAAACTTCACTATGACAAAAGTGTGTGTATAAGATCTCAACTTTTAGCTATTGCAATGAGTCCATAACTCTATTTTTAGTTAACAACAAGATATCTTAAAAATAAAAGAGAGAAAGTTGATAATTTCACAAAAAATATGGTTACTGTTCAAAACCAATATTTGACGCCACAGTATTTGGATGACCAATTCGACCATTCAAAATCAACGTCTATGAGTCCTCTATCTACTAACAAATAATCATCTCGATTGGACCACGAATGAACCTCTAATTGTCGGTTGATCAAAAGTGCACACTATTGCAAAAACTTAGATTTTCTCAATGTGGTCACTGTTCAAAAGTCGATATTTGATGCTACAGTGCTTAGATGACCAATTTGACCATTCAAAATTAGTTTCTATGAGTCATCTATCTATTGACAAAACATCCGCTCAATTGGACCACGGATGACCCTTCAATCGTTGGTTGATCAAAATTGCACACTATTGTAAAAACCTAGATTTTCTCAATGTGGTCATTATTCAAAAGTCGATATCTGACACTACAATTCTTGGATGGCCAATTTGACCATTCAAAATTAGTATCTATGAGTCCTCTTTCTATTGACAAAAAATCCGCTCGATTGGACCATGGATGACCCTACAATCGTCGGTTGATCAAAACTGCACACTATTGCAAAAATTTAGATTTTTTCTTCTGTTTTTCCCTCTTTCTGCCACACACTTTCTCTCACTTTTCAGACAAAATTCTATACTACCAACTCTAATTTTGTTTACTTAATTGATGTGTGAAAAGACCTCTAAAAAGCGTAATAAAGAGCCCAAAGAAAATAGATTAAAAGATTGAATGAACTTTTTCATCCAAACCCAACACAAACAGGCAACCAATTATGTGGAATTTGTAATCAGCATTGGGAAAGACCAAAGACAAAAGAAGCCTAGCCATAGGCTAGCCGATCACCAGTCTTGGTTCATAAGAAGTAGGCAAATAAGGTAAGACATGCTGGCCTGGGCTCTGCTCCACGTGCTTGCCGTGCTTTCGGGGACACGACCCCCTTTTCCCTGCGCTGGAGTGCAGTTCACGTCATTGATTCGGGTCGGGTCGACCCATTAACGAAATTAGAAAGTCCTTTGAATAATTATGAGGTGCCAACTCGGGGGGAGGACTAAGGAGGAGTGGGGTCCAGTGGCCACTACAGCATTAACCACGTGTTAATGCTGCTGATCAATTAACAAATATCTTTTCTTGCTTTTTATTTTATAGTCATGCGCTGGATGGCGGGCTTTCCTTTCCAAACCTACCGCCAAGAATTTCCACAATTCCTGCCCTCCCACGTGATTTAAAAAGATAGTCGTTTTTATATGATATCTTCAATAGTATACGTTGCATTATTATTATTATTATTATTATTATGTAATCTAAACCTAGTGAATTTCCAACAGATGAAAAAGAAAAAAAAAAAATTTAGGTACTAGTTCTTATAGTTCATTCTTTGATGCTTTTAGAAGTTTGATATTCAGATTTTCATATTAAATTAAGCATGGCTCGTTAAAATTATATTGTACATCATCCAACACACAAAAATTCAAATCAAAATTCCATATTCATTACATCTATCCTAAATAATATTTTAAACTTGTTGAATTTCTTTTAAATTCACGCAAATCAAATCAAAGGGTTAAAATTCATGATACTGGATAAAATTTTAGAATACAATTAATTTTTGAATTAAAGTAATGTTGAGAATTCCACTTGTGAGCTTGTCCCACATTGAAAAATTAGAGTGGATGATGGGTGCTTATATACATGGTTGGACCCAAAACTCAATAGGTTTAAGCTTTTGGGTCAAGATAGTGTTCACTCATGTATATCAAGCCCACCCATAGGCTTCTCGAGTCTTAACAAAGTGGTATCAAAGCCAAGTTGACAGATTATCAGGTTGGCAGTTTGAGTTATGGAAGCAAATACGAGTAGAATGATTAATCTCAATGGTTCAAATTATCACATATGGAAAGAAAAAATGGAGGATCTTCTTTATGTGAAAGATTACTACCTACCGATATTTAGTGCTGAAAATAAAAAAAATAAAAAAAAAGTCTAATGTGGAATGGGCCTTGTTAGATCGACAGGTGTGTGAGTATATTAGGTAATATAGATGATAATGTTCTGAACCATATTAGTAGAGAAACAAATGCACGTTCTCTATGGAGTAAACTTGAACAGTTATATGCTAGAAAGACTAGAAATAATGAATTGTTTCTGATTAAACAAATGATGGCTTTGAGGTACCAAGACAAGACTCCTTTATCTTATCACCTGAATACATTCCAATGAATTATTAATCAATTGGCTGGAATGGATAATAAGTTTGATGATGAGATACAAGGGTTATGGTTGCTTGGTTCATTACCAGACTCGTGTGAGATGCTCAGAACTTCATTGTCTAACTCCACTCCAGAAGGTGTAATCACAATAAATATAGCCAAGAGTTGTTTGCTAAATGAAGAGATGAGAAGAAAAACACAGGGATCCTCTTCACAGTAAGAGATCTTGATTACAAAAAAGAGGACGAGAAGTAAGAGCAAAGGTCCGAAGAATAGAGATAACATGTAGTGACCCGAAGAATAATAGTATTTAAATAACAAAGAGAGAGAGAGATGGAAACAGAACAGAAGGAGAGTAATTTTAAGAAATTACCAGGCTTCGTCGACGAATACAGGGTTTCGTCGATGAAGGTCTTTAGGACCTCATCAACGAAGGTCTTCAGGACCTCATCAACGAAGACAAGATTTCGTCGACAAGAAAATATCGAGTGAAGGCTTCGAGCTATTCCGAATTTCGTTGACGATGGGTAAGGTTTGTCGATGAATTTACTGAAGGACTCGTCGAAGAATCTGACCCTATAAATAGTGAAAACTCGAATTTTTATCACAATTCCGTGCTTCTCTCTCTCTCTCTCTCTCTCTCTCTCTCTCTCTCTCTCTCTCTCTCTCTCTCTCTCTCTCTCCTACGGTCTCTCTCTCTTCTCTCTTCAATTTCGGCCCCGCCAGTTGCCGGATTGATGATTCGAAGCCACCACGACACTCCTGGCGAAGTTCTCTACAAGTCTGCCGGAGCGGATCGTTGGTGAAACGAAGTTGGATTTCATCCCAAATTCAGAGTAAGGTCTTTTAGTCCATTTTTGGCCTTATGACAGTTATAGGAAATGACGTAGGCGAAGAAATACTGATATTTTGTTCTGACAAATGTTGTTTTTAGGGTGTTGTGTAGGAGGCCCTGCAGGTGTTAGACCAGTATACCATAGGAGCTTTTCAGTAGTCAGGTAAGGGAAATATGCTATGCTAGGTAATTTTAAAATATTATACAGTTTATTAAATTATGAATATTATGTATTAAAGTATGATGTGGCTTGAGAATATAAATATAGTACGGAGATATGTTTTACGAATTTCAGTACCATGATTATACGAATCTTAGTACCATGATTATACGAATTACAGTACTATGATTATGCAGTTTTTAGTGTTATGATTATACAATTCTCAGTACCATGACGTACGGATTACAGTTACAGTTTATTCAGTATCATGGTCATTACAGTTATTTCAAAATCATGGTAAATCAGATAGTTGTATATAGAGATATATTATATAGTATCAAACCCTGTTGGATCATACAGTTACAGAGCACGGTACCACTGCTACAAATATTTCAGTTATGAGTGCAACCGCCTATTTAGATAATACGTGGTAGTAGGTCGATCACTTAGGCCCTTGACGTGGACAGGCTCCCCATCAGATATGGGTTGAGGTGGGCAGATCAGACCAAGGGAGTATAGTGATTTACCCTGATCGGCCAACCAGTGTAGATCCCGTCTATGGGCCGCACAACCCTGTCATGAGGGGTTAAATCATGACACACAGTTACCCACAAGGAAAGTTTTCAGTTACTATTATGTATATACAGATTTATAGTAACAGGGAATATACTTATGTACATTAGAAGTATTTTGAATAGTAACGTACAATATTGTTATGTTAAGCAATATGGAAAGGGGAGTGGATTTTATTACTTGTATTGTACTTACATATCCAGTTATACATTATTATATAGAAACATATTTTCATAATATTGTAACTCATTTGCCATACACTAGTAATAGCATATTTCGTCTTACTGATCGTTGACTCATCCCAGTATTGAATCATTTTTCATGCGATCCAAGTAGGCGAGCAGATCAGGCTCGCAAATAGAGGGGCTTCATTATTGCCCTATCAGTAGAAAGTGAGTATATTTTGGGAGTGTTCTTGTATAGCCCTCACCAGTTGAGGATATTTTGGGAATAGTGACATGTGTATATATATATATATATATATATATATATATATATTTTCATATGGTTATGTCTATGTGATTTCTGCTTCTCGCTGCTTAGGCTGATGATTGAGTTTAATCCTGTATGGTATCAGAGCATGTTAAATATCATAGTATAAAATATAAAAAAAACCCAATTAATTAATCAGGTCGTTACATAACAGCAGAAACAAGTCCAACAAGTTTGCAAATGTTTAGTGTCATCATTGCGAGAAAAAGGGACACATCAAGAAATATTGCAGACAATTGAAGGAAGAAAATAAGAATGAGAAAGGGAAGGGAATGAAGAATGGAGATGACAAAGATGGTGATGATAGAGTTACAACTACCACTCCTGCAGAATTCCTCATTGTTTATGATGAGGAGATGATAACTGTTGCATATCATGAGACAAGCTGGGTGATTGACTGTGGTGCCTCCATTCATGCTACATCTCGGAAGGATCTCTTTACATCCTATAAATTTGGTGACTTTGAAACAGTAAAAATAGGCAATGATGGCTTGGTTAAAGTCATTGGAATTGGGGATGTGTATTCGAAGACAAATAATGACACGAGTTTAGTTCTTAGAGATGTGAAGCATATTCCTAACATTCGTTTGAATTTGATTTCTGCAAGTAAACTTGATGACGAAGGGTATTGCAACACTTTCAGTGATGGCCAGTGGAAGCTCACTAGGGGTGCTATGGTTGTGGCTCGAGGCATGAAGCACTTTGCATTGTACATTCTGCAAGCAAAGATCTCCAATGACATAGTTAATGCGATGGAGGATAATGGTACAACAGAGTTGTGGCACAAGAGATTGACTCACATGAGTGAGAAAGGATTAGCTTTATTAGGGAAGAAAAGTCTACTATGTGGACTAAAAAGTACACTTCTAAAAAGGTGTACTCATTGTTTGTCAAGGAAGCAAAGTAGAGTTTCCTTCAAGAATTTCCCTCATTTGAGAAAGTCAGAGATACTGGATTTGGTACATTCGGATGTGTGTAGCCCTATGAAGACGAGAACACTTGGTGGCTCCAGATACTTTGTGACCATCATAGATGATCATTCAAGGAAGTTGTGGGTATATATCTTGAAGTCAAAAGACCAAGTGTCAGCTGAGTTTAAGAAATTTCAAGCCCTAGTTGAGAGACATACTGGGAAGAAACTAAGGTGCATCCGAACTGATAACAGTGGAGAGTATTCTGGTCCATTTGATGAGTATTGCAGACAGTAGGGTATTCGGCATCAAAAGACTCCTCTGAAAACTCCTCAATTGAATGGCATAGAAGAAAGGACAAACAGAACACTAGTTGAGAGAGTGAGATGTTTGCTTTCACAAACCCGGTTGCCAAAATCCTTTTGAGGGGAGGCATTGAGCACTGTTGTTCATGTGTTGAACCTTACACCCTTTGTTCCTCTACAGTTTGACGTGTCAAGCTGAGTTTGGACAAGTAAGGATGTTTCCTATAATCACCTGCGTGTTTTTGGGTGCAAAGCATTTGTGCGTATTCCAAAAGATAAAAGGTCCAAACTTGATGAGAAAACATGATAGTGTATATTCCTTGGCTACAGTCAAAACGAATTGGATACAAGCTTTATGATCCAGTTGAGAAAAAAAATGTAAGAAGCAGAGATGTCATGTTTGTAGAAGATTAGACGATTCAGGATATTGAGAAGGCAGAGAAATCTTTGTCTCGACAGGGTGACAGTTTAACTGATGTGGATCCAGTTCCTTTGAAGAATTTTCCATCGTAGGTTGAGAATGATGTTTAGGATGACCACCAGGGTAGAGGTGATGTGGATGTTCCCTTACAAGTTCAAGAAGATGTTGAGACTGATGAGCAGTTGACAATGCCAGAGATTCCACCAGAGATTCCATCCAAGAGGTCAGCCAGAGACCAACATCCTTCCACTCAGTATTCAGTAGAACAGTATGTGTTATTGACTGACGGGGGAGAGTCCCAGTGTTTTGCAGAAGCCATGGAAGATGAACACAAGACAAAGTGGGTTGAGGCCATACAAGATGAGATGCAGTCATTGCATAATAACCACACCTTTGAGTTAGTGAAGCTACCTAAAGGAAAAAGAGCTTTGGAGAACAAGTGGATTTACAAGAAGAAGCCAAATGAGTTCTTTTCACGGCCACGATACAAAGCTAGATTGGTTGTAAAAGGGTTTGGTCAAAGACAAGGTATTGATTTTGATGAGATCTTCTCTCCAATTGTAAAGATGTCATTGATCTGTACAGTACTCGGCTTAGCAGCTAGTCTTAACTTGGAAGTTGAGTAGATGGATGTGAAACTGCCTTCTTTCATGGTGATTTAGAGGAAGAGATTTAAATGAAGCAGCCAAAGGGTTTCAGAGTGAAAGGGAAAGAGGATTATGTGTGCAAGGTGAAGAAAAGCCTATATGGTTTAAAACAAGCACTGAGACAGTGGTATAAGAATTTTGAGTTTGTTATAGGGGAGCAAGGCTACAAGAAGACAACTTCAAATTATTGTGTATTTGTTCAGAAATTCTCTGATGATGATTTTATTTTCTTACTACTTTATGTGGATGACATGTTGCTTGTTGGTAGGAATGCTTCAAGGATTGATTAGTTGAAGAAGCAATTGAGTAAGTCATTTGTTATGAAGGATTTGAGGCCAGCAAAGAAAATTCTTGGCATAAGAATCTGTTGTGACAGGAGTGCCAAGAAGTTATATTTGTCACAGGAGGAGTACATTGAGAAAGTGCTTCAGAGGTTCAATATGGACAAAGCTAAAGTTGTTGACTCTATGAGTCCAATCCAGTTTTGATAATGACAAATCATTTGGTATTTAATCTGTGCATTGAGTTTGTGAATAGGACCTATATTAAGCATGCATGGAAAGACAATGAGTCATGGAAGCCTTCAAGTAAAGCTAACAAATCTTGACAAAATCCATGGAACTCAAAAAGTACGAGAATCAAGATGCAAGCGGCAAAGTACAAGAACATCTTGGGAATGAATGCTTAGAACTAAAGTACCTACATTGTCATATGATTTGATTTGAGGCTCAACATAACTTAAAATGATTTTAGGATTCATGCATTTCATGTACATCATTAGGGAACTTCCATGGACTTAGAAATGTTTTTAAAATTATGAAAAATTTGTTTTATAAAAGACCCAAGAAAAGAAGCAAAACAGATTTTTAAACTAGAAATGAATAATTGAGAAAAAAGGGATTTCGATAGCCTGAACTCAACCTCAGTCGCCTGAAAAATTTCTTCGGTTTCCTTAAGATTAAGTTCGGTAGCCAGAAGAATTCAATGGGAAACACAGAACCTGGCAAAGGTACTTCTATCGCTTGACCCTGGAACCTCAGGCGCCTGAAGTCGTTACTTCAGGAGCTTGAACCCCACTTCGGTTGCCTGAAGTCGCGGGAAAGTCTAAAAATCATATTTTTATTAAAAGGACTCGCGAGCTATTTTATGGATCCAACGGCTGAGATCAATCCTAAGGGTAAGATACTATATATTCTGAATATCTAAACCCTAGACAATATGTTAGACACACAAGAAAGAGAAGAACACACATTGTTGAAAGAACGTTGAAAATCTACTCCTAGTGCTATACGATTGCCTACACTTCAATCTCAAATCTTCGAGCTTGGGCAAATCAATTCAAATTCTCAAAGGGAACTTGTTTACTCAACTGTACTTCAATCTAGTATTGAGGTTTGATCTTTCAAGTTACTATTCTTAAGAACTTCTTATCTCATCCCATTACGTGCTCTTGACTATCATTAGAAAAGTTTTGATCTTGAGTGAACATATTCGTATAAAAATTGATTTTTGAAAAGATCATTACTTGAGAAAGTTTATTTAACTTGGTTGATTGATTTTTTATTCAAGAGTATATAAATATACATATATATCATTCATTGAGCTTATTATTGAAAAACCTATTTTGATTAAAAGGTTGATCTTGAAAGTGCCTATACATATACATAGTTATTCTAAACAAGATCATTACTTGATTTAAGTTGTGATTAATTAAAAGGTTTGTTTTAAGTGTGTGTTTCCTAAAGGATCTATATTTTAGATATATTTTAACGCTTGATTAAATATCCTTGGTACTTATAACTATATATTTTTGAGGGATATTTTCTTAAAAGCAATATACTCAGTTTGTGATTGAATACTTGAAAGAAAAACTTTGTGATTTTTGATTGATTTAATATTCAAGACAAAGTTTTTGTTAACAAGTTCACTTCAAATATATTTGTGCATTTTTTCAAAGTGAACCAAGAACCCTAGTATACTCCAAAACATTTTAAATATATCTTTACTTAGGAGTTTTGGGTGAATAGGGATTTGTGTGTTGAAGCATATCATACATTAAAACGATTGTATCGTTTTCATACATTCATGAGCTTCAAGTTATATCATATGTTAATGTATTAGGAAATTGATTTGTACTCACACGCTTTTGTTAGAAGCATTTTTGAGTGTTATTTTTTAGATTCTATTGTATACACGGTTCGGTGTGTGAACCGGTGTGTGAGGAGAGAGCTGTATCTCTTGTAAGTAGCGGAGTAGGAGGGAGTTGTGCCTCTTGTAAGCAGTGGATTGTAAGGGAAGTTTCGTCCCAATTTAAGGAGTAGGGATTTTAGTGGAATCCTTGAGTGAGTTGCTCAAGGCGAGGACGTAGGCCGGGTTGGCTAAACCTCGTAAAATCGCTGTTGCATTCTCTCTTCCCTTATCCTTTTTATTTTCCGCATTGTATTTTAATTTCCTGCTTGCTTGTGTATGTTGAATAACTTTTCACGCACTTAATTGAGAAAAAAGGATTTCATTGATAAAATAACTTTAATTCAGACATAAGTCCCTACCATTAATTAGTTAAACATAGAAATAGGGATTGATTGGTAAATAGGTTTCAAAGAATTTTTAAAATACCCAATTCACCCCCCCCCCTCTTGGGATTATACCTTAATCAACAATTGGTATTTGAGCGGACGTACATAGACGTAATTGTTAATTTGTAAAAAGATCCTGATGGATTATTTTGGTGTATCCCCAAATGGTGTGGAACAAATCTCTGCAAGACCTCCAATGTTTTATGGTGAAAATTTCACCAAGTGGAAAATGAGAATGACTATTTTTGTAAAATTCATAGATTGGAGAACTTGGAGAGTAATTGATCAAGGAAACCTAGTTCCTATGAAAATTATTGACAATGTTGAAATCCCTAAATCTGAATATGAGCTAAATGAGAATGACATGAAATTAATGCAAATAAATTTCGGTGCTATGAACATTCTATTGCTTGGTTTAGATACTAATGTGTTTCATGAAATCAAGTCATGTCAAAGTGCTAAGGAGATATGGGAAGAACTTGATAGGAGATTTGGAGAGACCAAAGGAAATAAGTCCTCTACTTGGGAAGATCCATACTCAAATGATAAGGTAGTAGAAAACTATGGCCTAGTTGCATTGGTTGATGAAGAGGTACACTCTACTCATTCTACTTCTTATTCAAATTCTCAAAATGATTCATGCAATGACTATGATACATCTTGTGAGAGTTTTGGCAATGAATATTATGATGAATTTGATAATGATAACATGCCGTCTTATGAGGAATTACAAAAGGAATTTGTTAAGGCTTATAAAATGTTAACAAAGATGCCCAAAAAGAAAATAATGTTGGAAAGTGAAAATAAAGACTTAGCAAAACAGTTAGAGGATTTTCGAGAGTCGCATACTTCTTGGGAAAAAGAAAAGACTGAAAAGGATTTAAAAATTAAGAGATTAGTAACCAAGAATGAGGCATTACAAAAGGATTTAGAATCAAAAAGTTGTGTTGAGAAAGAAAAGGACTTGAAAATCTTGAAATTAGAAAACAAGAATGATATGATGGAAAAAGAGCTAAAAGAGTTAAGATCTAAGATTTCGAGTGATAATGCAAAAGATCTTAAAATCTTTGAACTTGAATGCAAAGCAAACAAAGTGACTAATGAATTGGTAAAATTACAAGCTGTTTGCAAAGGCTTAAAGAATCCAAAAATTCAAGACCTAGAAAGAAAGATAAAGGATCAAGCTAAGATCATCCACACATTTACTAAAGGAAAAGAAAATTTTGATGAACTCTTAGGTTCCCAAAAGATGACCTTAGACAAAGAAGGTATAGGTTACAATGGAATTGAAAATAGGAGAAGAAAGAACCTATACATGGGGTATTTTGTTAAAGCGTCAAAATTCTATGCTAGTACCTCCTACGGTCTGTATTCTCACACCACCTGTGTATTATGTAAAAATAAAGGACACATTAAATTTGATTGTCCATTTAAAAGGAAAGGTGTGAAGCTCAAACAGGTTTGGAAAGTCAAACAAAAATGATTATCGAACAAACCCCAAACACTCCTCTTTTAGATTTTAGGATTGAGAATTTAGTGAAATCAGTCACATAAACAAAAGAGGGTAGTGATAACTAATAGGCTTGGGAAGAGTATATGCTTAAAATGTAAAATCTTAGTATGTGCATTTACTACACTATCATTATACTAAGAATCCTCAAAGAAAGTTAAGTTAATATGATTCTTGTGAGCAATATATCTAATCTAACTACCTAATGCTTATATATCATAATGATGGCGTAAAATGTTAAAACATTGAATAGCATGCAAATCTTGATGTATTCAAAGTGAAAGTTAAGAGATTAATTGTTAAAATATCAAGAACCTAATATCCTTGCAATGAGCTAGTAACAAAAATCATATCATTGAAGAACTAATCCTCTTCCAAATGAGGTAGAGCATTGTCATTTAAAGAATAATTCTTAGTGCTTAACACGTATTTAAATATTAAAATCTTAAGTTAAGTAGATCATGTCCAACGCATAAGACTGAGCCTTAGGAATAAATCATATATTAAAAATCATCTAATCCTAAACTCACTCTTGGAGCCTTAAAGGATTAAAATTAGTCATCACTCTAGCCACAAGCACTAATAATCATAAATTCTATATCTTTCAAGTGCTTAGTAAAAGATATCCCATTATAATCAAATCTGGGGCATTCTCTAAGGGAATAAAATTGTTTACAAAGACATTCTTAATGAATATTCCCATTGTGCTTAAAAAGTAAAAATCCCTAAGTTTGATATGTGATTAAGTAACATCCTCCACAAGAAATTTTACCATACCATGATCATATCCGGTAAAGATTCATCCATTATAGGGAAGTACCCTTACTTAATATTAAAGACATACTTATAAGGTACTGTCCAATAATTGGATAATCAGAAATACCTAAGGAGCAGCATTCCAAAATTAATATTATTCAAAATTGCTCTTTGGCCTATGTAGTTGGATATATTCACTTCCACGAAAATATTTTGAATATTGTTCACACAAAATGAATATTCTTCCAAATTTAATGATAATTAAATTGTTAAGAGTATCTGCAAAATCTCACTTCACAAGCTCTCAAACTTCAAGTCAAATCTACTAAAAGAGTTTGAATGTGTCAAATGACTAAGCTATATGCTATAGGTTTCAATCTATATGATAATCCAAATGATTAGGAAACCTGTGCATTGAGATGCATAAGAAAAGAAGTAGCATAGGCTTATGACTCTGAAGTAAAATGGGTTATGACTTTTTGGTTCTCTAAGCTAAAGCAGGTAAAGTTAAGTATAAATCATTGAAAATCTTAGAACACTCGGCTAAATTGTTGAAGAATGATTATAAGGAAAGACATAAGAATATGACAAGTGCATAATTGAAGGGGAGCAAATTAGCTTGAAGTACTATGGCTCTGAAACCTAAGCATAATCACATTGAGTATTATACTTTGTGTTTACCTCTGGTATCAAATCATGAAAGGTATGTGTAAATTCTTGTGTGCATATTTGATACAACATGTTAATCAAAATGATTTTTTTATACTGAACTAAATTGGTTGCATGCTTGAAAATACTTAGGGGAGCTGAGCTCCATTCCTAGAGAAAAAGCGTAAAGAACTCATATGCATCATAGTATCACTCTAGTTAGTCTAAAAGATTTCACAATGATTTCTTATATGACTTTGAACTAGTAGTGACATAAATCTTTGATAAGTATAAGCATTTCATTTCATCTACGCAAGTATTAAAATTCATAGGGAGAGCATCTCGAAATGATTTCCTATCTTATTATGATTGCCAATGTGTATTGTGCTTAGATGTGTAGTGAACTTTCTGTTGCATGCACTCAATTTTGATGATTCTATTGAATATGCAAAATGAGAAATATATTACTTTGCTAAAAATGGCTTAAGTTAACCACATGACCTGGTTTTGAAATGCATTGATATAATGAGGATCTATATGGTTAGTCTTTCTGGTTATAATTATTTTCGAAATGCACTTAAAGCAAATAACTATAGCACAATTTGATTTGAAGATCCAAAAGGATGAGAGATATATACCAGAGTAAATCTTTGATGAGAACTAAAGTGAGAGAGATATTTTATTACATAATCCATAATGTGTTTGAGCTTAAGGAAGTAAATCATAGGAGAACTTTTCTGAGGTAAAATAAGTGTGGTTGCCTAGAATTATATTAGATGACATAATTCAAGGGGAGCAACGTCACTTATGATGTGATAACTTGGTATCAAATTAATCAACTTTTGGTGTCGCATTAATCAACATTTGGTATCAACATTAGTTCACATTTGATATCTCATCAATCAATAATTGCTATCCTCACATAATCGCTAAAACTTATGCAAGGGGGATGGTTGATGTAAAAAAAAAAAAGGGGAGAAGTAAAAGTTTTCCAAATCTGATGGTTGAACAAGATTAAAACTTTAAAATTTCAAAGGGGAGAAGAACATAAGGGTATGTCCATTCATGTCTTATTATTATGCATCTTTTTGTTGATATCAAAAGGGGGAGAAAAATAGGGAGCAAAAATAATAACACACGAAAATCAAAAGCAAAGAAGAATGAACAAAAAAAACTGTTATTGATGTTATGCAAAGGGTGAGATATACAAAGGGGGAAAAATAGTTGTTTGATGTCATAGTTGAAACATCATGAGCATATTCATTATGAGCATATTGTCATTCATTGAATATTTGATGCATTAATTGAGGGGGAGCCTTGTTAGGTGTAACCCATTATATATTTTTGCTCGTACATTTGTCATCATCAAAAAGGGGGAGATTGTTGACTCTATGAGTCCAATCTGGTTTTAATAATAACAAATCACTTGGTATTTAATATGTGCATTGAGTTTGTGAATAGGACCTATATTAAGCATGCATGGAAAGACAACGAGTCATGGAAGCCTTCAAGTAAAGCTAACAAATCTTGGCAAGATCCATGGAACTCAAAAAGTATGAGAATCAAGATGCAAGCGGCAAAGTTCAAGAACATCTTGGGAATGGGCATTTAGAACTCATGTACCTACATTGTCATATGATTTAATTTGAGACTCAACATAACTTAAAATGATTTTAGGATTCATGCATTTCATGTACATCATTAGGGAACTTCCATGGACTTAGAAATGTTTTCAAAATTATGGAAAATTTGATTTATAAAAGACCCAAAAAAATAAGCAAAGCAGATTTTTAAACTGGAAATGAATAATTGAGAAAAAGAGGACTTCGGTAGCCTGAACTCAACCTCAGTCACCTAAAGAATTTCTTCGGTTTCCTGAAGATTATGTTCGGTAGCCTGAAGAATTCAATGGGAAACACAGAACCTGGCAAAGGTACTTCTGTCGCCTGACCTTGGAACCTCAGGCGCCTGAAGTTGTTACTTCAGGAGCCTGAACCCCACTTCGGTTGCCTGAAGTCGCGGGAAAGTCTAAAAATCATATTTTTATTAAAAGGACTCGCGAGCTATTTTATGGATCCAACAACTGAGATCAATCCTAAGGGTAAGATACTATATATTCTGAATATCTAAACCCTAGACAATATGTTAGACACACAAGAAAGAGAAGAACACACATTGTTGAAAGAACGTTGAAAATCTACTCCTAGTGCTATACGATTGCCTACACTTTAATCTCAAATCTTTGAGCTTGGGCAAATCAACTCAAGTTCTCAAAGGGAACTTGTTTACTCAACTGTACTTCAATCTAGTATTGAGGTTTGATCTTTCAAGTTACTATTCTTAAGAACTTCTCATCTTATCCCATTACGTGCTCTTGACTATCATTAAAAAAGTTTTGATCTTGAGTGAGCATATTCGTATAAAAATTGATTTTTGAAAAGATCATTACTTGAGAAAGTTTATTTAACTTGGTTGATTGATTTTTGATTCAAGGGTATATAAATATACATATATATCATTCATTGAGCTTATTATTGAAAAACCTATTTTGATTAAAAGGTTGATTTTGAAAGTGCCTATACATATACATAGTTATTCTAAACAAGATTATTACTTGATTTAAGTTGTGTGATTGATTGAAAGGTTTGTTTTAAGTGTGTGTTTTCTAAAGGATCTATATTTTAGATATATTTTAACGCTTGATTAAATATCCTTGGTACTTATAACTATATATTTTTGAGGGATAATTTCTGAAAAGCAATATACTCAGTTTGTGATTGAATACTTGAAAGAAAAACTTTGTGATTTTTGATTGATTTAATATTCAAGACAAATTTTTTGTTAACAAGTTCACTTCAAATATATTTGTGCATTTTTGCAAAGTGAACCAAGAACCCTAGTATACTCCAAAACATTTTAAATATATCTTTACTTGGGAGTTTTGGTTAAATAGGGATTTGTGTGTTGAAGCATATCATACATTAAAATGATTGTATCGTTTTCATACATTCATGAGCTTCAAGTTATATCATATGTTAATGTATTAGGAAATTGATTTGTACTCACACGCTTTTGTTAGAAGCATTTTTGAGTGTTATTTTTCAGATTCTATTGTATACATAATTCGGTGTGTGAACCGGTGTGTGAGGAGAGAATTGTATCTCTTGTAAGTAGCAGAGTAGGAGGGAGTTGTGCCTCTTGTAAGTAGCGGATTATAAGGGAAGCTCCGTTCCAATTTAAGGAGCATAGATTTTAGTGGAATCCTTGAGGTTGCTCAAGGTGAGGACGTAGGCCGGGTTGGCTGAACCTCGTAAAATCGCGGTTGCATTCTCTCTTCCCTTATCCTTTTTATTTTCCGCATCGTATTTTATTTTCTGCTTGCTTGTGTATTGGGAAAAAAGGATTTCATTGATAAAATAACTTTAATTCAAACATAAGTCCCTACCATTAATTGGTTAAACATAGAAATAGGGATTGATTGGTAAATAGGTTTCAAAGAATTTTTAAAATACCCAATTCACCCCACCCCTCTCTTGGGATTACACCTTAATCAACAAAAGTGATTAGCTCTTCTCTTGCTACCCATTTCAAACTAAGTATAAAGCAATGTCCTTCTAAAGATAAGGAAAATGAAGACATGAAAAGAGTTCCTTACGCCTTAGCAGTAGGAAGTTTGATGTATGCAATGGTTTGCACAAGACAGATATAGCCTATGCAATTGGTGTAGTTAGCCAATTCTTGTCAAATCTGGGAAGAGAGCACTAGAATGCAATGAAGTGAATCATGAGGTATTTTCAAAGCACTTCTAGTTTGAGACTTGGTTTGGGAAGCGGACAACTATTGTTAGTTGGCTACACAGATGCACATATGGTTGGGGATGTGGATACTCGTAGGTCTACTTCAGGCTATTTGATAGCTTTTACAAATTGGGCTATAGGTTGGCAATCGAAACTTCAAAAGTGCATTACTCTTTCTACGACAGAGATAGAGTTTATTGCAACAACGGAAGCAACTAAAGAGTTCCTATGGGCAAAGAAGTTTTTGAGAGAACTTGGTTTCGAGCAGCAGATGTATGTGTTGTTTTGTGATAGCCAGAATGTTATTCATTTTGCTAAGAATTCCAGTTTCCATGCAAGATCGAAGCACATTAATGTACGATACCATTGGATCAGAGATGCATCGAACGATAAGTTATTAGAACTTGAGAAGGTTCACACTAATGATAATGGTTCTGATATGTCAACGGTTTATAACTCTGGGTGAGCGACATCGTGAAAGTTGAGATGGGAAGTTAACTCTCCTAATCTGCTAATTGTTGGAGGATCAAGTGTGTGGCTAAGGCCAATAAGGATCATCTAGGCTATGGATGGATCCGAATAGGGTTAAGACGTGAGAGGTAAGATTAGTTCGAAAGCACGTGGAATGTAATCTGACGCACGTCAGACGCTAGTGGTAAGGCCCACTTGAGCAATTGTTGAAGAATTATCCCATAAGGGAGACGGTTTCCGTTGAAGGGGGAGCAGCTAGAACTTACAAGTGAGAGAGAGATTGTTGAGAATTCCACTTGTGAACTTATCCCGCATTAGAAAATTAGAGTAGATGATGGGTGCCTATATACATGGTTAGGCCCAAGACCTAATAGGCTTAAATTTTTAGGCCAAGTTGGTGTTTACCCATGTGTATCACCCACCCATAAGCTCCTCGGGTCTTAACAAGTAGTACATGAAAAACATGGATTTCAAGTCTTATAACATGAAATCCATTCAATGAAATGTACTAGCATGGATTTCAGGAGGGATCATTTGGAACTACTTTTAAAAATATACTTCCCTAAAAATACTACTTATCTTTAAAAATACCTATATAAAAGTAATTTGTAATTACTTATTAAAACTATTTTACTCAAAAAAACATGTTCTTTAACTTATTATAATTTGAAAAAAATACTTTTCAAAACAACTATTAAATGTAAACTAAATGATATTTATTTTGAAGAGGAAAGGAAATGAAAGTAAGAAAAAAAATATAGTACATTTTCTCTTTGTATTAATTGCTATTAAAAATAAAATAAGTTCTAATATGATTTTTGTGACAAATTTAATATTAAGAATCTATAAAATCAAAATTTTGTTTATTTATTTGAAATATATTCTTCTTTCTTCTCATTTGACTTAACCACCAAAACAATTTTTTTTTAATGTAAAAAAGTTTACATTTCATTCTCTGAACAGGTAAGAATAATTTCAGGGTAATTTCAGAATTTCTCCAAAAAGAATGCACCATCTCCCTAAGAGTTCTGCTCACCCGTCTGTTTAATTTGATTAACCTTACATGATATGTTTTTAATGTTATATATTTGTACTATAATAAATGAAAAAAAAAATTAATTAGCCTCACATGATATGCTTTTAATATTATATATTTCTATAATAATAAATAAAAATTCAAAAAAATGCCAGGCCAGATTGTGATACTGGTGCCTGCTGGAATTTAACAGCTGAAAATCTGATCAGGATAAACATCTGAAATATAACTTCAAAAGCAGGTGCAGTTCACAGCCTTTCCACTAATAATATCTTTTCAACCATAGCGAGCACTGCCCTAAACTTGAAACTAAGCCATACACCGGCCAAAAACACAGGTTTGGTAATGATCACATGGAAGGCATTGACCCCCAATGTATCAGAGGAATCAGGAAGTACACAGAATGGAAGGAGAGACACAAATGTTAAGCATTGGAAATAAAAACTAACTATAGAGATCATCGTCATCAGCACCACCAGCTGCGGCAAAAGCGTCGGATGCAGGTGCTGCTGCACTAGTCTCGGGAAATCGGAACTCGGTTCCAAACCCTCTAGACTGCTGCAAGGTCTGAGCAAATGCCTGGTATTTACGGATATCAGCGTCGCTCACACTCCTCCGAGCGTACTTCATGGATTCTTCAAAATGAGCAGCCTTGATTTCCGCCACTTCATCCTCGACATCCTCCTCCATTGCCTCCGGGTTGTCCCGTCTCCTCCTCTCCCTCTCAATATCCTGCAAAAATTAAAAACCATTCTTAATGTTCTTCCCACTGCATGAAAAAAATACTACACAGGCCTCATAATTTCAGCAGCAGTGTAATCAAAACTCAAAATGATAATCCTTTTGTAAAATCAATTTTCAATTAAGCAGGCTGTTCTGTCATTACTTATTTCCATTTTTTTTTTCCCCACAGCACAGCCATCTTTCATTTGAAAACCCTTCCTTCATATGATGGCATGGAGCAGTACTTCACTTTTCAAACCACAAACTCCCAGATCGGCACCCTAATTACAGACACATAATGCAGCATAGGAAAATTGCCGCACTACCATATTCGGTCAGGGGAGAGAAGGCAGCCTGGTTTCGGATCTGAGTGTCAGATATAATTTGATTCATTTTTTTTTTTTTTTCTTCCAAAAAAAAAAAAAATGAAATAAAGAAACAGAAGGGGCATATCATATTTTGCATAAATTGTATATTTTGCCGGGCGTGACGTTATTGTGCTGTGCTCCATATCAAGGGATATAATGGTGTCCAAATAGTAGTTCCGACTCGCATTAAGCATGAGGGATCCTCATAGATCCAAGACAAGCTCCTCATAGGGCCACATCTACTTCAGACAAACTCATATTTCTCATAAAGCAGACGCATGCAAGTCTACTCAACAAGGAACTCAAAAGAAAAACATAAAACCACATTTGGGAAGGCAATGCTTACTTTCTCAATGTTCTCTCTTATTGCATATTTGCATCCCCGCTGGCAAATTTCTGTAATATCAGCACCACTGAAACCTTGAGTGTACTTCGCGAGGGCTCTCAAATCCACATCTTTAGAAACAGGAGATTTTCTGAGGCAGGCCTTGAATATCTGATGGCGAGAGTCCTCATCAGGTAGAGGGATATAAATCAACTGATCAAGACGACCTGGCCGTAAGAGTGCAGGATCAATGATATCTGGTCTATTAGTGGCCCCAATAATGAAAACAGTTTTCTTTGCAGACATTCCATCCATTTCTGTAAGCAGCTGGTTTAAAACCCTATCAGCAGCACCACCAGCATCTCCAACACTGCTTCCTCTCTGCAAAGGGTAAAATAATTGTATTAAGCAAACAGAATATAATCCAGGAGCAACAAATCAGAATGATATGAGACAATTCCTGTGTCCAGGATTGCCATATTCTGATAGTATGATACATGCAACCCAAATGAAATATGCTTTGCATAACACCAAATTTATCAGCATCTCATTCATAAGGGGAAAAAAGAAATTGACCAGAGTTCATATGAAATAGAACTTAATAAACCTGAGTTGCAATTGAGTCGAGCTCATCAAAGAAAAGGACACATGGAGCTGATTGGCGAGCCTTGTCAAAAATTTCTCGTACATTAGCTTCACTCTCTCCAAACCACATAGTAAGCAATTCAGGACCCTTGACACTGATGAAGTTTGCCTGGCATTCATTGGCAATAGCCTTGGCCAGCAAAGTTTTCCCACATCCTGGGGGACCATAGAAGAGAACTCCCTTTGAGGGAGACATACCAAACTTCTCAAATTTCTCAGGATGCTCCACAGGATATTGAACCGTCTACAGAAGAAAATATATAGCAAAACAAAATTGTAAGATACAACCACGGACAAAAGAGGGAGGAAAGGGTGGTGGTAGTGGTGGTGAGGGAGTTGGGAGTGTGTATTGAGAAGTGCACTGATGATGTAGTTCAACATCTTTAATTACCTCTTGAAGCTCCCTCTTGACATTTTCAAGACCACCAATATCCTCCCAGCTGACATTGGGCACTTCAACAACCTAGTTCATCAGAATAACAGAAATAAGGGACCCAGTCAACCAAAACACTATCAAAGCAGAAAATAAAAAAGAAAAAAAAAAAAAAGGCTTTTGGCTCATTAAGATATATATCTGAAGTTTCTACTCACAGTCTCACGCAAAGCAGATGGATTGCTTGTTCCAAGAGCAGTCTTAAAGTGCTCATCAGTAACAGCCATAGAGTTGAGAATCTCTGCATCTATGGACTCATCTTCCAAGTCTATCACATCCATCTTCTCTCTGATACATTGAAGTGCAGCTTCAGTGCACAGAGCTGCCAAATCTGCACCAACATAACCATGCGTGTCCTTGGCAATTCTTTCTAAATCAACCTGTAGCAACACACGGCGGAAAAGAACACAATTATATTGACACATTCTTGCAATAAATTAATCAAATAAAGCATGATTAATGATGGAAACTAGGTCTTACATCTTCAGAGAGCTTCATGTTCTTTGTATGGATACGGAGAACCTCAAGACGCCCAACTTCATCTGGAACACCAATATCAATTTCCCTATCAAATCTTCCAAATCTTCTCAGAGCAGGGTCAATGCTGTTAGGACGATTTGTAGCACCAATAACAATAACATGGGCACGAGATTTAAGCCCATCCATAAGAGTTAAGAGCTGGGAAACTATCCGCCTCTCCACCTCTCCATGTGTCTTCTCTCGCTTAGGAGCTATAGAGTCAATCTCATCAATAAAGATAATGGAAGGAGCATTTTTCTCTGCTTCCTCAAATGCTTTCCTGAGGTTGCTCTCACTCTCTCCAGCCAATTTTGACATGATCTCTGGCCCATTAATACAGAAGAAGAAAGCTCCAGTTTCATTAGCAACAGCCCGGGCAATTAAGGTCTTTCCAGACCCAGGAGGTCCATACAGCAGAATCCCTTTTGGTGGTTTTACCCCAATTGATTTAAAAAGCTGTGGATGCCTAAGTGGCAGCTCAACTAACTCCCGAATCTGAGCCATCTGTTTTCGAACACCACCAACATCATCATAACCAACCTCATCTAATCTATCTTCATCCTCCCTCCTCACAGGCTCACCCTCACAGAAGATCTCAGTGTCTGGTGCAACCACACAGTACTCAGGGGGATCAGTCTCGATAACCTTGAATTCCACACTTCTCATTCCTCCTCTCACAAGGAAGAGATCACCTTTTCTCACTGGTCGGTATGCCTCCAGAAAATAAGCTGCACAAAAATATTTGGAATCAGATCTTGTACATGCCAAAAACAACAACAGCAACAACAGTAGCTTTATCCAGGATTAGCAATGGTGGTGATGGTGGTGGTTTTTCTTAAAAGAGAGGAAAATGGAAACACATAAATTTGACAATTAACAGTTCTATAGCAAGAGCCAGCTAAAGCTTAAAAATCATATAGAGATGAAAAACTATATCATATGGAAAGGCAGTAGGGGATGCCATAAGTGTTCTCATGCTGCCTGTGAACCCTTTATATTCAAAGCAGGCAATCATTGTTCAAGGCAAAAAATAGAAAGTTCCCACATACAACTAGGAATTATCAAATTCAGCTCAAGGCTTCACAACTCAGATCACAATACTACTCCATACCAAAGACTTTAAGGTAGTGAGTAGTAAATTATTAGAGCTCTTCACAAGCTGCCCAAGCTCAGGCTGCGCAGCAGCTCTTTTAAGGTATATTTTAATATTTTAAAAGCCAAACACTCTCTTCCTGTGTGCGCATGTCACTCTTCAATATAAGATTTTCCTTCATCATACCAGAAAAACCCTGCAAATCAGGGTTGAAGCAAGTCATTCTCTTCCAAACCCTAGTTTAACATACTAATTCAACCCTAATTTCAACTCTAACCCACAAATGAGGGTTGAAGCAAGTCATTTTCTTCAAAACCCTAGTTCAACATACTAATTCAACCCTAATCCCAACTCTAATTGTTTTTCAAGTATTAAAAAAATTGAGTCATAAGCAATCTGCCAGATAGATCCAAAAGAAATAAAAATGAAGAAGCTTATATTCAAAAAAAGAACCTGTTAAATCAAAAAACCCATTTAAGTCTTCCCATTATTAGATCATAATTACCCTGACACAAATTTTATGTCATCAGATAGCTGATGACATGTGAAGTTCTTATCCTAGGTGCCATTATCATTTAAGACAACATTTGTGCCTCTCTTAGGCAATTAGGTTGGTATCCATCTAGTGCTTCTAAACCTTATTCTAATCCATCTTTAAGAGGCAAATTGAACGATTATTGGTTATTCAACAATTTTGAAATGAAATCTAATCAATCAAATTATTCCCTGGAGCTACAGTCAATGTACTCCTAGTCTCATAATATACAATGATAAAATATCAGAAATAAATGAATGGTCAAGAATTAAATGATGAACAGCAATGTAAAGTAAGAGAAGTATATTGAAATTGCAGAAAGTTACGTTTCAAGTATGCATCAAAGAGATTCCCAGTAACCCCTTCAACTGTGTCATCCACTGGAAGTATGTGCACACGCTGTCCATATTTTACATCAGCACACTGATGTACAGAGACCACATCTCCAAGCCTAACCCTCAGATTTGACCTGACAACTTTGTTCATTCTAATCTTTGGTTCATCACATGTATCATCAGCAAGGGCAATGCAGATTGTGTCCTTCCTCTTCTTTCCCTGAACACCAATTACAATCAAAACAGATGTTATATAGCTGTTTCCTATCGATTTTAATTACCACAAATCTCACTTTCTTACCCAAAACAAACGTTCATATTACTAGAATCCAGGAAAGATTGAATGCCCACCACTTTGTTAACCATTAGAACTCACAAACAATAATAATAGAAAAACAATAAAAGCCACATTGAATAAAAACATGGGAGTACCACACTACCACTGTAAAGCTTCATCTCTAAATGTTACCTAATCAAATAGAAATAGTCAAACAGATGTTACAAATTTAAGAACTCTAAAACCAGAAGAAACCAGACCCACGCACACACAATACATAAGCCAGATATAGAGGGCACAATGAAAACCCCATTCATAAGTTCACATATTGAATAACTTCAAAATACTACAAAAATCTGGACGTGCTCCACTTCTACAGATCACTTTTGTTTAAAACATAATGGTAATTTATAAATCCGACACCAATGTAAGACCAACAGAGCAAAAGAGAAACAAGGAGAGCCTCATCCACATACACAATAAATGCAACTAAATTCATAACCATATCAAACTCAGAATGAATTCCACCAATAAAATTTTCAAATAAGCACCATTCAGATCTAAGCAACCATCGTCCTGCACTATTAAAATTAAAAGACAAGATACTCGCAAACAACAAACTTTAGGAGGGGAAAAACCAAGAAAAAAACTGCTTTCAAAAACTAAGACAGACCCAACTTCAGTCAAACCACAAATCGTATAATTTTTTTGAAAAAGATACCAAAAACCCTACCATCCGTATACCCCAAAGCACCCACCGAACCCAAAACATTACAAATTTTAACATGATTCAGAAAAGCCCTCTCAATGAGAAAATTATACAAACCCACTTAAACAAGAGATTAATCGAAGTCAAACCTTGATCAAGATCGTATCACCGCGAAAGAGCTGGAGCTTCTCCATGGTATCCGGGTGGAGCGAGACCACAGAGTTGTCATCGTTGATCGCCTCATCGACGACAAGCCGATTCGCAGCCTTCTTGCGCTCCAGAATCGCAGTACTGAAATCCCTCTTCGTTCCCTTGCTGAAAACCATTCAAGAATCACAAAATACCGAAATCAAAACCAAAATACGCAAAACATGAACATAATTCAAAGGAAAGAGTGGGATCTGAAGGAAGATGGCTTACGAGTCCGATGATTCAGGTTGGTTACTCATCGCGGGGGAGATTTGAGTCGCAGAGACGAAAAGAGAAAAAAATATCAGGAGACGAAGCCGAACAAGAACGTCAAGTATAGGGGATCAAAGATTGGTGAAGACTGGGGTTTTTATAATGGTGTGTTGAGGCACAGCTCCGTTTCTTGTTGGTAAAGAAAAGGTCGGTTTACTTTGCTTTTTAGCTTTACATATGTTCTAGCACTTTCCATTTTTTTGTTTTGGAAATTTGAAATTACAAGGATGACTTCATTTCTTTTAAATTTTATAATTTGTGATTTTAACAATATCAAAATTCTAATAAATCTTTATAAAAATAAATAGATTACACATTCATTTAGATTATTATAAAATTAAATAGTATTAAGTACGAAAAATACAAGTGACATAACTTTTCATAGAATCTTAAGAAAATTTCTTGTATCGCATGTAGTGAACTCAGACCTTTCGTGTCCCTCTCGTAATGTCACTCTCACCGCTCCTTAAACATCAGAATGAATGTAGTTCAATACTCCCTCTGTCTTGTGTGTGGTCGTCATGAACTGAACCTGGTTCTACTTCCAAGCACGCAATACTTGTAGGACTTCAGCTTACATGATTTTACACTACATATATATATATATATATATACCACATAAGAGTACTGTCGGACTTAGATTCTATGGTTGTAGCTCCACCTACAACAGTGGTACCCAGTAGTATGTAAATATTAGTCGACACTCTTTTCCCCTTTATCAGGGTCATAACTCCCTTGCTCACCTTCATTACCCCACTTTCGGACTTGTAACTGAAATCGTTACAATCCAAGGTGCCTAACGAAACCAGATTCTTCCTCAACTCTAGTGTATGCCTCACATCACACAACGTCCTCACCACACCATCGTACATCCTGATTCTAATATTCCCCATCCCGATAATTTTGCACGCAACATCATTTCCCATCATAACAGAACTATAACTAACCAGTCTGTACTTAGTAAACCAGTCCTTATTAGGCGTCATATGATACAAACATAGAGAATCCAATATCCAAGAATCTGAGAACTCATCCGATCCCGATGAAACCGAGAGCATATCACCGTTACCGCTCCCAAAGTTTCCTTCTTCAACTATATTCGCCATTGTTGATGAACCTTCCTTGTTTTTAGCACCTCCCTTCCTCCTCTCCAAACACTCGGGGTTTTATGTGCCCTTTTTTGATGCACTTAAAATGTTGCATGTCCTTCTTCTTCCTAGACTTGGACCAAGCCCTATGGCCACTCGATCCACTCCGGAAATCGCTTCTCCCACAATCCTGATTTCCCTTTGCCACGAGCCTTTTCGCATGTGAACCTTTGTCACTAGTCTTCTTCCTTTGGTGGAACCCCAGCAACGCACTCGTGATATCCTCCAACTCTAGGGTTTCTTTTCCCTAAGTTAGCATCATAACTAGGTTTTCATATGTCGAAAATGTCGGCAGGGAATTTAGTGGCATCAATGCCTCATCCTATCCTCGAACTTCACATCAACGCGCTTCAAATCGCCAATGATTTGATTGAAAGTGTTAATGTGCTAAGAAAGGTCTGAACCCTCCTCTATCTTAAGCCAATAAAGTTTTTGTTTAAGATACAACTTCTTTGTAAGTGACTTGGACATGCACCGACTTTCGAACTTCAACATTCCTTATCCATGACGTTGTGCATAACATCATTGGCCAGACAATGCCAGATAGTGGAAACTGCCTTTGCTTCAAGCTCCTTCCAACTTGCTTCGTTCATGTCGTCCGGCTTCTTTTCATATAACGCCTTCACCATCCCTTATTGCACTAGTAAGTCATTCAGTTTTCGTTACCAAAGCTCGAAATTACCGGTTCCTTCGAACTTAACCGAAGAGACCCCAACCATTGTAGAACCAATAGCTTTTATACCACTTGTTGATGTTCGTTCAACTTGAACACGCGTAGCAAAAACACACAATCAAACACAAAACAATCAACAACCACTAATGCAATCACTCAACGATGAAATATACTTAAGAAGCAATCAAACAATAATAAGAATAAAAAAAAATACAACTAGAATGTACAAGATTTACGTAGTTCAGCAATAGCCTACATCCACAAAAGCAACACTTCGGTTTTCACCATGAACAATGTCAAAACTACAATCTTTGGGTTACTATATTTTTTAAGTATGAACTTAATGCGTACAGAAGTATTTTAGTATATCTAAACTACATCTATATCGATCACTAGAGGAAATCCCTCCATTTAGCCCAATCTACAAGCCCCCAATTTGAAAACACGTAATTTGCACCGACGGTAACCGTTAAAGGTTTGGTGCTGAGAAAAAGACCTCCTATGTACTGCTTGAAACCGTCAACGGTTAGAGACCAATTCTTTGGCAATTTTACCTCAAACCTATAGAATCCTCTCATGCAATTGTCCCTCACTTTAGGTAGCTCTCTCTGATATATGTGATCCGGTCTAAATATGAGCCACATCCCCAAAAAACCTCTTGAGTTTCCATAAAGCTACTGATGACTCCCTAAAATGCATGATTTTAGGCCCTCATTTACCTTTGTTTTGTCTTCTTTTATTATGTATATGCCCTTTTTTTGCATATTTCAGAGTTATGCAAGGTTTGTTCATGTTTCAGGAAAAATAGGTTAAAATCGAGGAGTTAAGCAATACGAGAAGACAAGAGAGTATTTGGGATACTTAAAGCTCAAATCAACTATATAGCCAAACTACTAATGCCTCAGCACACATAAAAGAGAAAAATACTCTGTTCGACCATGTGATCCTCAAGGGTGACCAAGTCGAGATACTGAAGCTTATTAAGCCTAGAAATACCAAAAGTCTTGACCAAGTGCTCGACTAGGAAGACCTTGGGGGGCCACGAAGTCAAGTTCCTGAGCTAAACTAAAAATTGAAATACTGAGAGTCTCAACCAAGTGCTTGACTAGCAATACCTTGAGGGGCAACCAAGTCTAGATCTCAACCAGCAGTATGACCAACAAAAACAAGGGTGTGACCTAGTCTCCAGCTATGATCTTATGTGCGAGATTTTGTGCCAAATTTTCCTATTTCGAAATTAAAACCTTGTAAACCCTAATGGATATAAATATTAGCTACGAATATGTTTTAAGGGTTCCTCTTTGGCAAATTTTAGGTCAGTGACAGACCTAGAACACCATTGAGAGCTAATGTACATTAGTTGGATTAGATTTCAATATCAGTTCTAGATTGTGCATAAGGTGTTCGACGGCCTGTGACAATAGGTGGCGCTCTCGTATTTTTCGAGTAGATTAGATGGTCATTCCATTGCAGGGACAGTTGTTTGTGAGAGACAAATGAATACTAAGGGATGATTTTTACATGCTTTCAATTTACTGCTTTCATTTATATGCTTTCTTTTAATTGCTTTCATTACTGCTCTCAATTTACTGTTTTGATTCTAATGAAAGATTGCAGATAAGGATAAGCATTACTACAATCTCTACCAGATAAAAGTAGTTGACTAAGGAACCGCAGAGATATTCATGATCGTTGAGATAGGGTATACTCTGGTCCTTGACCGTGCTCTAGACAGTTGGTGCACCCTTGCTACCTTATACCCTAAAATGACCCTTTCTCGCTTGGCCTGAGATTCTAGGGTTAGTACTTTTATGGATAGCTGGTGGAGTGTGGTCAGAGGCAAGGCGTCCAGCGTCTGATTCAAGTCGAAGCATCACTTTGTAGGAGTAGGGTACTTTAGATTTTACATGCTTTCCATTAGTTGTTAGAAACACCACAAAAATCCCACCCTTACACTTCTTTTTATACAAAGCTTTAATGAACTAATCTAGAAAAAGGTTGATAATTGCACTCTAATCCACGTGGATCGATACCTGACTTCCCCACTTTCTACTGAACTTGGGATTAAGTTAGGTTTTATAAATATTATTTATAGTAGTTAAGGACCCAAGCCTTGGTGAGCCTACTGAATTTTTGCGCTGTTGTTGGGGATTAAGTCACGGTTATTAGCCAATTTCTATTTTAGCATGTTATAGCTTTGTTTTTCTCTTTACTCTCATTTTCTTTTATCTTTATTAATTTTTGTTTTCTTTATTTCGATACTCTGAAGTATTGATTCTGTGTGCTTCAAGTGTGTATGCTAAGTTTGAGCTCTCTAGATCTCGACTTAGTTCCGATAGACCCCGAGATTAAGAGATCTCGTAGGTCCCTTGGGAAACCCACTTTGAATCATGAGTTTGTAGAGTCGTCTGAACCTAAAGTAATGGCCGAACGTCCAACGATTCCCATTGTTCAAATATCGGAACCTCAAACTCCCTGCCAACTTGTGGTAGGGGAGCAACCACTTAGGCCTCTTAGGGACTACTTTGTACCTAGTGCATACACCTCACCGTCTTGCATCCGATATCCGGATGTCAAGGAAGCTCAATTTGAGATCAAAACTTCTTTCATCTCGATCCTTCCCACTTTTTATGGAAATTCAAATGAAAATCCTTATGAGCATCTAGATGAGTTCCTCGGGATTTGTTCCACCATCCACATCCACAACTTTGGTGATGATGCTTTCCGCCTTATGCTTTTGTTGTTCTCTCTGAAGGATAAGGCACAATATTGCTTGACGTCCTTAGAGCCGAACAAAGTGACCAATTGGGCCACCATGCAACACAAGTTCTTGAAAAAGTACTTCTCAATTGGGAAGACTGATCAGTTTATGAGAGCTATCACTAATTTCTCACAAATGGATGTGGATGTATTTTTTAAGACTTGGGAGCGCTTTAGGGACTTGCTACGTCAATGCTCACACCATCAGGTCCCTAAGTGGCAATTGGTTCTGACCTTTTATGAAGGGTTAGCTGAACATGATAGGGCGATGGTAGATGCATCATGTGGAGGTACTCTCCTCGCCAAACATGAGAATGAGGCTTGGGTGCTCTTCGAGAACCTTGTTGAGAATTCTCAGCAGCATAATGTTGCTCCTCATAGACCCTCCGAATCGTCCACTTTCAAATCTAAAGGAGTTTATGAGTTGGGCACAGGCCATGACCTAGCACCCACTATAGAGACTCGAAGAATTATAACAATTAATTAATAAAAGAAATGAGAGAAAAGGAATTTTAAAAATTGGTTTCTGTAGGGTCTCGTCAACGAGTGTAGAGTGCTCGTCGACGAGAAGGCCTCTTGGGCTCATCGACGGGTATGTGTGTCTCGTCGACGATAAATTATCGAGAGGACTATTTCCAGGGCCTAAAACTTGTCGACAAGGAGTAGGTGTTCGTCGATGAACTCCCTTTATAAACTTGTCGACGAGGTGACATGGCTAGTCAATGAGGCCACGTGGACAAGCACTCTATAAAAAGCCAAAAATTGTTTTTCTGCAAAAGAATTTCATGCAGGACCATTTCTCTCTCTAAAAAAATTCGCCTTCTCCTCTTTCTCTCTAGAAATCCGGCCTTGTTACATGCCGGTTCGATGATCGGAAGCCACCACGTTACCCCTGGGAAAATTCTCTACAAATGTGCTGGAGTAATTTGTTGGTTAGGCCAATTTGGGCACCATCACAAAATATGAGTAAGTTAGTTATTTTAAACTTTATAAGTTATTTGGTGTTGTTAGATTAGAGAAAATGCTTTAGATAGTATTATACTAAAGTTTGATTGGGAAAAATGCAATTTCAGGGTGTTGAACTGGGGAACACAAGGGTGTAAATTTGGAGTATTTTGTAGGCTTCTCAGTAAGTCAGGTAAGGGGATAAATTAAGTCAGCCTTTTCATGAAATTATTTATTTTTATACAGCATTTATTTTCAGGATAATATGTATGATATAGAATTATGTTTGGGAATACTACTGTTGAACAGGGAAATTATTTTAATATGTTTTATACGGAAATGTGATTTCAGAATTAATTATGAGTTTATAAGGTTACGTACATTTGTGTGGCATGAGTATAATATTTTCATGAAAATTATGCTATGTTGAAATATTATGAGTTTTCCCAGATAAGTTTGTAACGACAGTTTTCAGGAAAATCCTAAAATAGTACGGGAACTATATTTTAAAGATTATGATAAATAATGTAAGAATTTATGATTATTACGTTATGACATATGCCGGCATAAATGTCATGATTTTTACTTTATGAATTATACCAGAGTGAATGTCGTGAATCTTACATTATGAATTATGCCGGCGTAAATGTCGTGATTTTACATTATGAAATATGTCGGCCAAAATGCCGTGATTTTACGTTGTGAATTATGCCGAAGCTGATGTCGTGATTATGTATGATATATAAGAAATTATGAAATATATTATGTCAAATATTATTTTGAATTATGAAACAGTTATGTTTAAATATGAAATGTATTATATATTATTAGAACCCGAATAGCTTAGTTCAGTTTTATGAAACACGGTACTGTAGCTATATATTTATGATTATGAATATGTTAGTGCTACCACACATATTTTGTAGAATGTGGGCGATGGAAGTCGATGTGGCTTTATGGGAGTGTCATAGTTCCCCTAGTAGACCGGTAAAGGAGGAATAGGCCCATCGTACTTACAAACTTATATTTGATTTAGCATGGTCAATCAGCCATAGCTATGTCTCGCATTCGAGCCACACAACCCTGTCATGTGGGGGGTAAAACATGACGATAGCTAACTAACTATCTATCCTGGGTGATAAGTTACGTATGATATGGTTATATAAGATGATTTCTCAGTATAGAAATTTAGTATGATACGCTATGTTATGATAAACCATGTTTTTATGCAATATGATACAACTGTTATAGCAGTTATGAATTATGTATTGTATGTATACCACGAAAAATACTCATGTTGCCACACATTTATATTAATTTGTCTCCTTTACTGAGAGGTGTCTCACCCCAGCATTACAAACATTTCAGGAAATCTAGGTAGGAGGGCGGATAGAGCCCCACAACAATAGAAGTGGTTTGAGCTACCATGTCTATAGGGTAAGTGGATGAGCTAGGGTCAGATGGATTTTTGGGTGGAGACCCTAGGAGTACTTTTTGGTTTTTTTGGTGGATGACTGTATGTATATGTATAAGACAGATTTAGTAGAACTCTAGTATGGTTTCTGGTGTTTGTGGCATGTACATGATTTTATGTTTTCCGTTGCTTAGGTATCAGAGTTTTATAACATATATATCCCTAGTACCCATAAGTCAAGGTTGATTACGACTATGACATCTTAGCAGGATTAATACTTATGTTATGATGTGGATATATATATATATATATATATGAAAAAATAAGTAGGTCGTTGCAATTTGGTATCGAAGCCTAGGTTGTTAGGTTCTGTAGACTCTAGAATACAGCGAAAACAATATCAGAGTATAGAAGTAAGGATTCGAGTTTCTGTTCTATAGTTTAGAGGCATAACCTCCGTGGTGGTTTCTGTGTCTTTCTTGGGGTGACGACTTCAGGAAAGTCATAGTAAACTATTGTCGAGTTGTGTTTCTAAAGTGTAGGACTAAATCTTGAATTAAGATAAGGATGTCAAGATAAAGAGATAATATGAGTTTTGGTTAGATATGTAAGTTATAAGGATGAGGTCCTAAGTTATGTTTATTAACTTTTCAAGATGGACCCGGGTAGTGGTAGTGCTCATGCTAGTAGTAGTGAGGGTGCAGGGCCCTTAGGTGCAGGTGGAGCTAATTCAAATGCGATATTATACAGTGTGACTCAACAAGTCATGGCTGACATCGCACAGAGCTCCAAAAAGCAGGGAGGCCCGTCTACAGGCCATAGGTACACGATAAAGAAATTTACCAAGATGAATCCTCTAGTGTTTTTAGGAGGAACAGATATTAAAGTTGCTGAAAACTGGATGTAGGAGATAGAGAAAGTTTTGTCAATGCTGCAGTCCACAGAAGAGCATAGGGTTTTATTTTCCATCTATAAACTGACAGAAGAGGCTGAAAGATGGTGGAATACAGTGAAATTATTGGAGGAACAAAGGGCGGTGCCTATAGCCATGACTTGGTGCCAGTTTAAAGAATTGTTCTTCGATAGATACTTTCTGACCACTATCAGGAAGGCTAAAGTGGAGGAGTTCTTGAATCTGAAGCAAGGACAGTAGTCAGTCCAGTAGTATGCGGTGAGGTTTATAGAATTGTCCCACTTTGCCCCATACATCATACCCAATAAAGCAAAGAAGGCAAGGCAGTTTGAAAGGGGTCTGAGGTGAGAAATTTATAAGCAGGTAGCAGTGTTGAAAGTGAAAGACATTGGTGAGTTGGTAGACAGAGGAGCTATGGCTGAGGCCAGTGAGCAGATGGGTGCAGAGGAGGAGGGATAGAAGAAGAGGTCCACGCCTTCATGCTATCAGCAGGGATCTAATCGGAGCCAGGATCCAGTGGAGGAGAGTTAGCTATGGTAGGGGACAGAGGCAGGAGATGAGAGGTCATGAGACTCAGGGTATGCAGGTGTACCCATCTTGTCAGACGTGTGGAAAAAGACACTTAGGAAAGTGTCGAGTAGGGAGAGGAGTTTGCTATCACTGTGGTGTACTAGGACATTTAATACGAGATTTCTCTACACCACCTGGTACTGATCCTGCTCCTCAACCGCACCAAGGAGGTTATCAGGTGCCTCGTGGAGGCCAACATAGGAATGTAGCCCCGTCGAGGGTTTATGCTTTGACTCTGGGAGATGCGGAGGCCGCAGATGATGTCATGACAAGTACCTTTACTATTTTATCATATCAAGCTATTGTTTTATTTGATACAGGTGTCACCCACTCTTTTATGTCTACGAGGTATGTTGAATTGGTTGGTGTTGAGACACAATTATTAGATGTTGAACTATCAGTAGCAACACCGACAGGGTTGGTGGTGAGGCATCGTAGGGTGCTTAGGGGTTACCCAATAGAAACTTAGGGGAGAGTATCACCAGCTGACCTAATTGTGCTAAATTTACATGGATTTGATGTAATACTGGGTATGGATTGGATGGCTACTAACCATGCTAGTATCGATTGTCATCTAAAAGAGATGATTTTCAGACCACCAAGAAAGCCAGAATTCAGATTTGTGGGATCGTGGGTGCAATTTCTACCTTAGTTAGTGTCAGCCATGCGGGCAAGAAGACTACTTTTGGATGGATGTCAGGGGTTTATGACTTATGTAAAGGAGGTGATAAAAAAATGAATTGAAGCTTGTTAGTACACCAGTGGTTAAGGAGTTTTCAGACATATTTTTAGAAGAATTACCTGGGTTGCCTCCTGGCCATGAGATAGATTTTACTATTGACTTACTTCCAAGGACAACATTGATTTTTAAAGCTCTTTACCGAATGGCTCCAACAAAATTGGAAGAACTAAAGGATTGGTTGTAGGATTTATTGAATAAAGGATTTGTTAGACCCAGTGCGTCGCCCTAGGGAGTTCCAGTTTTATTTGTGAAGAAAAAGAACGGGTATATGAGGATGTCCATAGATTATAGGTAAATAAACAAAGTAACAATTAAGAATAGGTATCCTTTACCCCGTATAGATGACTTATTTTATCAGTTTCAGGGTGCACAGGTCTATTCCAAGATCAACCTCAGGTCAAGTTATCACCAAGTGAAAGTTAAAATTGAAGATATTTCAAAGACAACTTTCAGGATCAGACATGGGCATTATGAATTTCTAGTTATGCCTTTTGGTCTAATGAATGCTTCTGCTGTATTCATGGATTTGATGAATAGAATATTTCACCAGTATTTAGACCAGTTCATTGTGGTTTTCATTGATGACATACTGGTCTATTTGAGGAGTTTTGAGAAGCATGAGATGTGCCTAAAGTTAGTACTTCAGATGTTCAGGGAAAAGAAATTATATGCCAAGTTTAGAAAATGTGAATTCTAGTTAGAGAAAGTTGTGTTTTTGGGGTATGTTTTATCAGGGGATGGAGCTTCTGTACATCCCAGTAAAATAGAGGCAGTGGTGAATTGGGTCAGGCCGAAAAACATACAAGAAGTTAGGAGATTCTTAGGACTGATGGGATATTACCGTTGGTTCGTAGAAGGATTCTCAACATTATCAAGACTTCTAACATGACTAACCAAAAAGAATGTCAAGTTTGAATGGAATGACAGTTGTAAGCAAAGCTTCCAGGAATTAAAGCAGAGGCTTGTCACAACACCAATATTGAATATTCCATTAGGAAGTGATGGTTACGTGATCTACTGTAACACGTCTATGAGGAGGCTCGGATGTGTATTGATGCAGCAGCGCAGAGTAGTAGCATATGCCTCCAGACAATTGAAATAAAATAAAAAGAATTATCCCACTCATGATCTAGAACTGGCTGCAATGGTTCATGCATTGAAGATTTGGAGGCATTATATGTACGGAGAGAGATGTGAAATATTTTCAAATCATAAAAGTTTAAAGTACTTCTTCATTCAGAAGGAGTTGAACATGCGGCAAAGAAGATGGCTGGAACTCATCAAGGATTATTACTATACTATCAGCTACCATCTAGGTAAATCTAATTTGGTGGCTGATGCTATGAACCAAAAATCTAGAGAAACAACACAATTAGCAGCAGTAATTCAGCGCCCGATCCAAATGGACTTAGAGAGGGTTGGCGTGGAATTAGAAAAGAGTGATCACCAGGCATTTATTTCCAACCTGGTGGTGTAGCCTACGTTATATGAAAAGACTCAAACAGCTTAGAAGAATGATGTTGAGTTGATAGAGAAGGTGCAGGACGGACAGGGAGAGGAGTTCAGTATTTCAGATGATGGAGCTCTGAGGTTCTATACCAAATTATGTGTGCCTGTAAATGAGAATACCAGAAGAAAGATATTTAAGGAGGCTCACAGGTCCCTGTACACCATACACCCAGGTAGCACTAAAATGTATAGGGATCTATGAGAGTATTTTTGGTGGAGCGGTATGAAGAGAGAGATTATTGAGTTTATGCAATAGTGTTTGATGTGCCAACAGGTTAAGGCTGAGTACCAAAGGCCGGTGAGCCAGTTACAGCCACTTTACATCCTGGAGTGGAAATGGGATCACATTTCTATGGACTTTGTGACAAGTTTACCACCGATATGACAGGAGCAAAATGCTATTTGGGTGGTCGTAGATCGATTGATGAAGACCACTCACTTTATTCCTATTAAAATCAACTACTCCATGGACAGACTAGTAGAAATTTATATTCAAGAGATAGTGCGATCACATGGCGTGCCATTGTCTATAGTATCATACCGAGACCCACATTTCACGTCATAGTTTTGGAAGAGCTTGCAGGAGGCTCTGGGGTCTTAGTAGTCATTCAGTACGACATTTCATCCTTATACGGATGGGCAGTCAAAGAGGATGATTCAGATATTAGAGAATATGCTACAGGCATATGTGTTGGATTTTGTAGGTAGTTAGACCCAGTATCTACTACTGGTAAAGTTCGCATACAATAATAGCTATCAGATCAGCATTGGCATGACACCTTACAAGACTTTATATGGTAGGAGATGTCGTTCTCCTCTATACTAGTATGAGGTTGGTGAGAGGCGAGTTATGAGACTAGAAATAGTGTAGCAGGCTTACGATAAAGTTTGGCTTATTAGAGAAAGAATTAGTGCAGCTCAGAGGTGGCAGAAAAGCTATGCAGATAATCGCCGCAAAAAATTAGAATTCAAGGTAGGAGACCATATATTTCTAAAAATAGCGCCACTGAAAGGTACTATGAGGTTTGAAAGGAAGGGTAAACTGAGCCCTAGGTTTATTGGCTCTTTCGAGATACTTGAGAGAGTGGGGTCAGTGGCCTACCGGCTAGCCTTACCACCAGTTTTATCCAAAATACATGACATGTTTCATATTTCTATGATGAAGAAATACATCCCAGATTCCTCCCACGTGGTCAGTTATGCAGGGATAAAACTCAGTGAATCACTGGTCTATGAGGAGATACCAGTGCAAATTTTAGACAAGAAAGAATAGGAATTGCATAATAAGAGGATTCCATTAGTGAAAGTCTTGTGGAGGAATCATGCAGTGGAAGAAGTTTCATGGGAGCTTGAGGAAGAAATACGATAGAAATGCCCACACTTATATAGTGAGGACCAGCGGTAATCAAGGAAGATGCAGGTAAGTATGCTAAGTTTATCTTGTGTAGGTTAGTTAAGTACATGTAATAATTTTCTGTTAGTAAGTAGTATTTTGGTTTTGGGAGATTTTTTTTTTTCTTTTACAAGTATGTAATCTCCTAGAACTCTGAATGTAACTATGGTATTCCTCCACCACAAGTGAGGGTAAGTAATAAAATAAGTAGCCCATTTTTCTCAAAGGAAGGTATTCAATACAGATAGTTAATTTTGAGGATGAAATTTTATAAGGAGTGGAGAATGTAGAGACCCGAAGAATTATAACAGTTAAATAATAAAATAAAGGAGAGAAAAGGAATTTTAAAAAGGGGTTTCAGCAGGGTCTCGTCGACGAGTGCAAAGTGCTCGTCGATGAGAAGGCCTCTTGGGCTTGTCAACGGGTACGCATGTCTCGTTAACAAGAAATTACCGAGGGGACTGTTTTCAGGGCTTGAAACTCGTCAACGAGGAGAAGGTGTTCACCAACGAACTCCCTTCATAGACTCGTTGACGAGGTAACATGGCTCGTCGACGAGGCCACGTGGACAAGTACTCTATAAAAAGCAAAAAATCATTTTTTTTGCGAAAAAATTTCATGTAGGGCCGTTTCTCTCTCTAAAAAAAATTCATCTTCTCCTCCTTCTCTCCAAAATCCCATGCTTATTACACGCTAGTTCGATGATCAGAAGCTGCCACGTTACTCCTAGGAAGATTCTCTACAAATCTGCTGGAGTAATTTGTTAGTTATTCCAGTTTGGGCACCATCCTAAAATCTGGGTAAGTTAGTTATTTTAGGTTTTATAAGTTATTTGGTGTTGTTGAACTAGGGAAAATGCTTTATATAGTAATATAGTGAAGTTTGGTTGGGGAAAATGCAATTTCAGGGTGTTGAGCTGGGGAACACACGGGTGTAAATTTGGCGTATTTTGTGGGCTTCTCAGTAAGTGAGGTAAACGGATAAATTAAGTCAGCCTTTTCATAAAATAATTTATTATTATACAACATTTATTTCCAAGAAAATATGTATGATATAGAATTATGTTTGGCAATACTGTTGTTGAGTAGGGAAATTATTTTATTACATTTTATACGAAAATATGATTTCAAAATTAATTATGAGTTTATAAGGTTATGTACATTTTTGTGGCATGAGTACAATATTTTCATAAAAATTATACTATATTGAAACATTATGAGTTTTCCCAGATAAGTATCTTATGGCAGTTTTCAGGAAAATCCTAAAACAGTACGAGAACTATATTTTAAAGATCATGATAAATAATGTAAGAATTTAGGATTATTACGTTATGAAATATGCTGGTGTAAACGCCGTGATTTTTACGTTATGAATTATACCAGCGTGAATGTCATGAATTTTATGTTATGAATAATGTTGGCGTAAATTTCGTGATTTTACGTTATGAAATATGCTGGCCAAAATGTCATGATTTTACGTTATGAATTATGTTGGCGCCGATGTCGTGATTATGTACGATACACAAGAAATCATGAAATATGTTTATGTCAAATATTATTCTAAATTATGAAATAGTTATGTTTAAATATGAAATGAATTATATGTTATTAGAACCCAGATAGCTTAGTTCAGTTTTATAAAGCACGGTACTGAAGCTATATGTTTATGATTATGAATATGTTGGTGCTACCACACATCTTATGTAGAGTGTGGGAGATGGCAGTCGATGTGGTTTTATGGGAGTGTCATAGTTCCTTTGGTAGACCGACATTGGTGGAACAGGCCCATCTTACTTACAAACTTATGTTTGATTTAGCATGGTCAGCCAACCATTGCTAGGTCTTGCCTTCGGGCCACACAACCTTATCATGTGGGGGGTAAGACATGACGATAGCTAACTAACTATCTATCCCAGGTAATAAGTTGTGTATGATATGGTTATATAAGATGATTTCTTAGTATAGAAATTTAATATGATATGCTATGTTATGATAAACCATGTTTTCATGCAATATGATACAACTGTTATACCAGTTATGAATTATGTACTATTTATATGTATACCATGAAAAGTACTCATGTTGTCACATACTGATATTAATTTGTCTTCCTTACTGAGAGGTGTCTCACTCGAGCATTACAAATATTTCAAGAAATCTAGGTAGGAGGGCGGATAGAGCCCCGCTTAGGTATCAAAGTTTTATGCCAGATATATCCCTGGTACCCATGGGTCCAGGTTGATTACAACTATGAAATCTTAGCAAGATTAATACGTATGTTATGATGTGGAATATATATATATATATATATGTAAAAATAAGCAGGTCGTTATACCCACCGTGCACACTATAGTTCAAAAGTTAGATCGGCTCTTGTTCTTAGGACAGCAACTGCAACCTGTGGAATGTGCAAAGGTTTGTCTCATCTGCTTAGACCCCTCACATACATGTTATAATTGCCCATATGCGCCTTCCTAGCCTGAGCTTGTGTAAGAAGAAGTTAATTCTACCCATAATTGGTATGATAGGCCGCCAAATGACCCCTACCCCAATACGTACAATTTTGGGTGGTGGCAACATCCCGACTTCTCCTGGAGGCCACATGCTCCGAGTTTCCAAGCCCAAAGACCTCAAATATCACCCAATTCTCCACCCCCTCGCCCATATCAGAACTTTCAAAATCCTCCTGTTATCGCCCCAAGACCATCATCTTTTTAGCAACCATTTCCTCCTCATTTTATGTATGATCCCTTCCAGAAGATGGTGTTTAAAACCCTCAAGGGCATAGAGGCTAATTTCCATGTAAACTGGAAACCACTCAACTCTCATTCCAAATTTATTGCCAAGTTAAAAGCCACCATGGGGCAACTAACTACTTCTTTGAGTAGGAGAGATGAGGGTAAGTTGCCGAGTCAGCCTCTTATAAACCCTAAGGGTTAGTATGGGCTAGAATGTGCACCAGACACTGGATCTACATTGCATCATGAGTAGACCCAGGCAATGACCACTCTTTAGAGTGGTAAGATGGTACCCAATACAGCTGAGGAGAAGTTGAGCATGGGTAAGGGTCAAAAGAAAATGAGGGTAGAATCTAATGTTGAACCTTGTATCACCTCCTCCTCTAGATCAGTGGGCAACCTTGAGATTTTCACTCCCACTGCTGAAGGAATACTACCCCATTATGTTCCCCCAGTGCCATACCCTGTAGCCCTTCAGACACATTTTAAATCTATGAAGCAAACCAATACTAAATCCATCATAAACATATTAAGGCAAGTAAAAATCAACCTTCCTCTCTTAGATATCATCAAGTAGGTGTCTACTTATGCTAAGTTCCTCAAACACCTATGCACCCAAAAGTGCAAATCTTAGGTGCACTTGAACAAAAGAATTAGATTGACCGAGAATGTGAGCTTAATCATTTCAGGTTCTACTCTCCCTAAACTTATGGACCCCAGCGCTACCACCATCTCATGTCTAATTGGAAATTATACAATCGATAGGGCCCTTTTAGATTTGGGAGCGAGTGTGAACCTGCTTCCTTACTCAGTTTACAAAAAATTCGGTTTGGGAGAACTGAAACCCACCTTGGTCACCTTGAGGTTAGCTGACGGATCAGTAAGAAATCCCTTGGATGTTGTCAAGGATGTCCTAGTAAAGGCCGATAGGTTCTTTTACCCCATTGATTTCATTATTTTAGACATGAAGCCTACCGACCCAACTAAGAAATAGATTCCGGTCCTTCTAGGTCGCCCATTCATAGCCACAATTAATGTATGCATCCAGTGTAGGACCAATGTTATGGATATATCCTTCGGCGACATGTAGAGCCAACTGAATGTATTTCGTGCCCCCCCCCCCCACCCAGCACCCATCATATGACGTCTCATATGAAGATGTAGACATTATTGATGAGGGTGTTGGGAAGGATGCCCTTTTCAACTCTTTTGAAAAATCCCCTTGAGGATAGGCCTCTAGTTGATCGGTCTTCTACTTCAGGTTTAGAGGACTCGTGCATAGTGACCCGAAGAATAATAGTATTTAAATAATAATGAGGGAGAGAAATGGAAACAGAAACAGAAGGAGGCAGTAGGCTTCGTCGACGAAGGTCTTCAGGATCTCCTCGACGAAGTACTGTCTTGTCAACGAGAAAATATCGAGTGACAGATTTAGGCTACTCTGAATTTCGACGACGAAGGGTAAGATACCTCGACGAATTTACTAAAGGACTCGTCGACAAGCTGACGTGTCTCGTCAACGAATCTGACCCTATAAATAGTGCAAACTCAAATTTTTATAACATTTCAGTGCTCTCTCTCTCTCTCTCTCTCTCTCTCTCTCTCTCTCTCTCTCTTTCTCTCTCTCTCTCTCTCTCTTCCTTCCTTCTCCTATGGTCTCTCTCCTTTCTCTCTTCGATTTTAGCCCCACCAGTCGTCGAATCGACAATCCGAAGCTACCATGTCGCTCCTGGCGAAGTTCTCTGTAAGTCTGCCGGAGCAAATCATTGGTGAAACGAAGTTGGATTTCATCCCAAATTCAGGGTAAGGCCTTTTAGTCAATTTTTGGTCTTCTAACAGTTATAGGAAATGATATAGGCCAAGAAATATTGATATTCTGTTCTGGAAAATGTTGTTCCAGGGTGTTGTGTAGGAGGCCCTATGGGTGTTAGGCCAGTATACCATATGGGCTTTTCAGTAGTCAGGTAAGGAAAATATGCTATGATAGGTAATTTTAAAATATTATACAGTTTATTAGATTATGAATATTATGTATTAAAGAATGGTGTGGCTTGAGAATATGAATATAGTACAGAGATATGTTATACGAATCTCAGTATCATGATTTTACGAATTTCAGTACCATGATTATACGAATTCTAGTAACCATGATTATACGAATCTTAGTACCATGATTATACGAATTTCAGTACTATGATTATGCAATTTTCAGTGTTATGATTATACAGTTCTCAGTACCATGACATATGGATTACATTTACAGTTTATTCAGTATCATGGTTATTACAATTATTTCAGAATCATGGTAAATCAGGTAATTGTATATACATAGATGTATTATATAGTATCAGACCCTGTTGGACCATATAGTTACAAAGTACGGTACCGTTGCTACGGATATTTATGTTATGAGTGCAACCACCTATTTAGATAATACGTGGTAGTAGGTCGATCACCTAGGCCCTTGACGTGGACAGGCTCCCCATCAGATATGGGTTGAGGTGGGTAGATCAGACCGATGGAGTATAGTGATTTACCTTGGTCGGCCAGCCAGTGTAGATCCCGCCTACGGGCCGCACAACCCTGTCATGAGGGGTTAAATCATGACACACAGTTATCCATAGAGAAAGTTTTCAGTTACTATTACGTATATACAAATTTAAAGAAACAGGGAATATACTTATGTACACTAGAAGTATTTTGAATAGTAACCTACAATACTGTTATGTTAAGCAATATGGAAAGGGTGGTGGATTTTATTACTTGTACTGTATTTACATATTCAGTTATACATGATTATATAGAAACAGATTTTCAAAATATTGTAACTTATTTGCCACACACTAGTAATAGCATATTTCGCCTTACTGAGCGTTGGCTCATCCTAGTGTTAAATCATTTTTCAGGTGATCCAGGTAGGTGAGCAGACTAGGCTCGCAGATAGAGGGGCTTCAGTATTGCCCTGGCAGTGAAGTGAGTATTATGGGAATATTTTTGTATAACCCTAGCTAGTTGAGGGTGTTTTAGGAAAACAGATATATATGTATATTTTGAGGATACATTATAGCACTCTGGTATTGTATATAATTATATATGGATATGTTTATTTGATTTTTGCTTCTCGCTGCTTAGGCTAATGATTGGGTTTACCCCCAGTATGGTATCAGAGCATGTTAAATGTCATAGTATGAAAAAAAAAAAAAACATGGAAATTAAGCAGGTCATTACAGTTTGGTATCAGACCCTAGGTTGCTAGGTTCTGTAGACTTTAGAGTGCAACAGAAGTAATACCAGAGTATAGGAAAAGGATTTGGGGTTTGTTTTGTGTCTAGGTACAGGATTACCGTGGTGGTTTCTTTGTTTTTCTTGAGGTGACGATTTCATAAAAACCATAGTAAACTATTGTAGGATCGTATGTCTAGGTGACAGAACTAGATATTGAGTTAAGGTTAGAGAAGGTAATTAATTTTGAGTTGGTACAGGATAGGTCCGTATAGGAGACAAAGTGCTTAAGTGTGTTTCTTGTTTTCAGGATGGACCTAGGAAGTGGTGGCACGAATGCTAGGGACGATAGGCCAGGACCTTCCAACATAAGTGGAAGAGATACATATGTTATACTGCATAGTGTCACTCAGTAGGTGATGGCTGAGATGGTCTGGAGCTCTGGGGAGCGTGGCTGTTCGATTGGGCAGTTTACAAAGATGAAGCCCCCATCCTTCGCTGGAGGGGATGACCCGATTGTAGCTGAGAATTGAGTCCAAGACATTGAAGAGACGTTGGTTGTACTTCCTTGCACCGATGAGCAGAAGATGGTGTTTGCGGTGTTCAAACTGATAGGGGAGGCGAAGCGCTGGTGGAGAGCAGCGTGTCTAATAGAGGAGCAGAGGCCGGTTCCATTTCTAGTGACATGGGACCGATTCAAGGATCTGTTCTTCGAGCGGTATTTCCCTGCTATCATTCGAAGTGCGAAAATAGCAGAATTTATACATTTGGTACAGGGGCAAATGATCATATCCTAGTACGTGGCTCGGTTTGTTGAGCTGTCACGTTTTGTTCCACATCTAGCACCTGATGAAAAGAAAAAGGCAAGGAAGTTTGAAGAGGGACTGAGGCAAAATATGTTTGAGCTAGTGATTGGTTTCAGGCCTCAGACATTCACAGAGGTTGTAGACAGAGCTGCAATTATTAAGAGTGGCATTCATAGGGGTGTAGCAGCTCAGTGTCAGAGGAAGAGACTTGCGCCTCAAGGTTTTCAGGCTGGCACCAGTAGGGGTCCATGGAGAGGAGGTCGCGATAGGGGAGACCAGAGGCAGATGGCAAGACCTCGTGGGAACCAGGGTGCGCTGACTTACCCGGTGTGTTAGACATGCAGGAGACATCATTTGGGGGAGTGTCGGGTAGGTAGAGGTGTTATCATTGTGGGAGACCCAGTCACGTGGTACGTGAATGCCCAAGTCAGCCAGACTAGGTCCGAACTCCCAAGCCCTATCGGGGAGGACATCAGGCTGAGGGAGGATACCAGGCACCTCGTGGTGGCTAGCAAAGGAATGTGGCCCCAACGCGAGTATGCGCTCTGATGCCGGGTGATGCAGAGGCTGCTATGGATGTGGTGACAAGTACATTTACTGTTTTTCATATCCAGTTATTTTTCTTATTGACTCGGGTGCTACTCATTCTTTTATTTCTGCATCTTATGTTAAATTATCTGAGAGTGAGACCTAGTCATTAGATATAGCGCTGTCGGTAGCTACACCATCAAGATCAGTGATCAGATGTCAGAGGGTACTTAGAGGCTATCCAATAGAAATTCAAGGGAAAGTACTACCAGAAGATCTGATTGTGTTTGATATATGTGGGTTCGATATAATACTGGGTATGGACTGGTTAGCTGTCAATCATGCTAGCATTGATTGTCGTCAGAAAGAAGTAATTTTCAGACCTCGTAGAGAGTAGGAATTCAGATTCGTTGGTTCACGGGTATGTGCTCCAACGCAGTTAGTATCCGCTATGCAGGCAGACAGATTACTCTTGGATGGAGGTCAGGGATTTATAGCATTTGTGAAAGAAGCATCTGAAAATGAATTGAAGATTGACAGCACCCAAGTGGTACAAGAATTTCTAGATGTTTTTCTAGAGAAGTTACCTGGGTTACCTCCGGTGTACGAGGTAGATTTTCCTATAGATTTACCTCTAGGGACCGCTCTAATTTCTAAGGTTCCTTATCGTATGGCTCCAGCCGAATTGGGAGAATTAAAGGAACAGTTGAAAGATTTGCTAAACAAGGGGTTTATACGATCCAGTGTATCGCTATGGGAAGCTCCAGTGTTGTTCGTAAAGAAGAAAGATGGGTCCATGAGGATGTGTATTGATTACAAGGAAATAAATAAAGTTACTAATAAGAATAAATATCCTCTACACCATATAGACGATTTGTTTGATCAGCTCTAAGGTACAGGGGTATATTCCAAGATTGACCTCAGATCCGAGTATCATTAAGTGAGAGTAAAATCGGAGAATGTCGCGAAGACAGCCTTCAGGACCAGGTATGGGCACTACGAGTTCCTCGTTATGCCATTTGGTCTAATGAATGCCCCAGCCGTGTTCATGGACTTAATGAATAAATTTTTTCACCAGTATTTAGATTAGTTTGTAGTAGTTTTTATTGATGATATATTGGTGTACTCGAGGAGTTTTAAGGAGCATGAGGTGCATTTGAGGCAGGTGTTACAGACACTCAGAGAGGAGAAGCTCTATGCCAAGTTTAGCAAGTGTGAGTTCTGGCTTGAGAATGTTGCATTTTTACGCCATATGATCTCAGGGGATGGTATTTCAGTAGATCCCAGCAAGATTGATGCAGTGGTAAATTGGGCTAGGCTGAGAAATATGCAGGAAGTCAGGAGTTTCTTAGGACTGACAGGTTATTACCGTCATTTTGTAGATGGGTTTTTGGTTTTATCGGGACCTCTTACGTGGTTGACTAGGAAAAATGTTAGATTTGTGTGAGATGAAGAATGTGAGTAGAGCTTCCAGGAGTTAAAGCAGCGGCTCGTCACTGCACCAGTTCTGACGATTCCATTGGGAGGTGATGGTTATGTTATTTACAGTGACGCGTCTTTGAAAGGGCTTGGTTGTGTGCTGATGCAACATGGTAGGGTGATAGCATATGCGTCCAGGTAGTTGAAAGAATATAAGAAGAACTACTGTACTCACGATCTAGAATTGGATGCGGTTGTACATGCACTGAAGATCTGGAGGCATTACCTTTATGGTAAGAGGTGTGAGATATTTTCTGATCATAAGAGCCTAAAATACTTCTTTACACAGAAAGAGTTGAACATGCGGTAGAGGAGGTGGTTGGAACTCATTAAGGATTACGACTGCACCATCAGTTACCACCACCCAGGTAAAGCAAATTTGGTGGCTGATGCTTTGAATCGTAAATCAGGAGACACAACATAGCTAGCAGTGGTAGTTCAGCATTCGATTTAGAGGGACTTAGAAAGACTCGATATGGAATTAGTGGAAGATGATCCCCAGGCACTTATTTCCAGTTTGGTTGTACAGCCCACATTATATGAAAAGATTAAAGTTGCTTAGAGAGATGATCCAGAGTTAGTGGAGGCGTTTGCCAGAATACAGGATGGTTAGGGAGAGGAATTCGGCATTTCTGACAATGGGGCTTTGAGATTTTGCACCAGATTGTGTGTGCCTGTAGATGAAAGTATTAGGAAGACGATTCTAGAGAAGGCACACAGATCTCTGTACATTGTTCATCCTGGCAGTAAGAAAATGTATAAGGATCTGCGGGAGTATTTCTGGTGGAGTGGCATGAAAAGGGAAATAGCAGAATTTGTGCGGTAATGTTTGATCTGCCAGCAGGTTAAGACTGAGCACCAAAGACTGGCTGGTCAATTGCAGCCACTTTTCATTCCAAAATGGAAGTGGGACCATGTATCCATGGATTTTGTTACGGGGCTACCGCCGGCATCGCATGGTCAGAATGCCATCTGGGTAATAGTCGATAGGTTGACGAAGATAGCGTTTTCTGCCCATTAAAGTCAGCTACCCTATGAACCAGTTAGCAAAGATATATATATAGGAGATTGTTCGACCCCATGGAGTACCAATATCCATAGTCACGGACCGTGATCTATGTTTCACATCGCGGTTCTGAAGGAGTTTACAGGAGGCACTAGGGACTCAGCTAGCATTCAGCACAGCTTTCCATCCTCAGTTCGATGGTCAGACTGAGAGAACAATTTAGGTATTAGAAGATATGTTTTGTGCCTATGTGCCAGACTTCGAAGGTAGCTGGATTTAGTTTTTTCTACTAGTTGAATTTGCTTATAATAACAATTATCAGACTAGCATCGGCATGACACCCTACGAGGCATTATATGGTAGGAGCTGTCGATCTCCTATTTTCTGGGCTGAAGTAGGTGAAAGGCGAGTTTTGGGTCCAGAGATAATTCAGCAAGCGTGTGATAAAACCCAACTTATTTGAGATAGAATCAGTGCAGGACAGCAGCAGAAAAGCTACGTGGATACTCGCCGCCGAGAACTGGAATTTGAAGTGAGTGATCATGTATTTCTGAGAATAACTCCACTGAAAGGGATCTTAAGACTTGGGAAGAAGGGTAAGTTGAGCCCTAGGTTTATTGGCTCATTTGAGATACTTGAGAAGATTGGGTCAGTAGCCTATCGGCTAGCTTTACCGCCATCTTTATGTCGAGTTCATGACATATTTCATGTTTCTATGTTAATAAAATATATCCCAGATCCTTCCCATATCATCAGTCATATGGAATTGGAAGTCAGTGAGACTTTAGCGTATGAAGAAGCTCTAGTATAGATTCTACATAGGAAAGAACAAGAATTGCGCAACAAGAAGATACCACTAGTAAAAGTTCTATGGAGAAACCACGTGATTGAAGAAGTCTCATGGGAGCTTGAAGATGAAATCAGACGTAAATATCCCCATTTATTTGATGAATTATAGTATTGATGTATATGCTAAGATGGTAATTTTATTTTGTTGAGTCCAGTGTAATTGTAATGTAGAGCATAGGTTAGGTAGTATTTTGGTTTTGGGGGAAATTTTCTTTTATGATTGTAATCTCCCAGAATTACCCATGTAACCATGGTATTCCTCCGTCATAAGTGAGGGCAGGTAATAAAATAAGTAGACCATTTGCCTTATGGGATGATAGAAGGAAATATAGATAGTAAATTTCGAGGACGAAATTTTATAAGGAGGGGAGAATGTAGTGACTTGAAGAATAATAGTATTTAAATAATAATGAGGGAGAGAAATGGAAATAGAAACAGAACGAGGTCCCATCTCGTCGATGAGAAAATTCTGAGCGACGAATTTGGGCTACTCTGAATTTTTTCGACGAAGGGTAAGATTCGTCGACGAATTTACTGAAGGACTTGTCAACAAGGTGACATGTCTCATCGGCGAATCTGGCCCTATAAATAGTGCAAGAACGAATTTTTATCACATTTTAGTGCTCTCTCTCTCTCTCTCTCTCTCTCTCTCTCTTCCTTCTCTCTCCTACGGTCTCACTCCCTTCTCTCTTTGATTTCGGCCCCGTCAGTCGCCGAATCGATGATCCGAAGCCACCACGACGCTCCTGGTAAAGCGAAGTTGAATTTCATCCCAAATTCAGGGCAAGACCTTTTAGTCAATTTTTGGTCTTCTAACAGTTATAGGAAATGATATAGGATAAGAAATATTGATATTTTGTTCTAGAAAATGTTGTTCCACGGTGTTGTGCAGGAGGCCCCGTGGGTGTTAGGCTAGTATACCATAGGGGCTTTTCAGTAGTCAGGTAAGGGAAATATGCTATGCTAGATAATTTTAAAATATTATACATTTTATTAGAGTATGAATATTATGTATTAAAGTATGTTGTGGCTTGAGAATATGAATATAATACGGAATTAGGTTATACAAATCTCAGTATCATGATTTTAAGAATTTCAATACCATGATTATACGAATTCTAGTACCATGATTATATAAATCTCAGTACCATGATTATACGAATTTCAGTACTATGATTATGCAATTTTCAGTGTTATGATTATACAATTCTCAATACCATGACGTATGGATTACAGTTACAGTTTATTCAGTATCATGGTTATTACAGTTATTTTAGAATCATGGTAAATCAGGTAATTGTATATACATAGATGTATTATATAGTATCAGACTCTGTTGGACCATACAGTTACAAAGCACGGTACCATTGCTATGGATATTTATGTTATGAGTGCAAACACCTATTTAGATAATACGTGGTAGTAGGTCGATCACCTAGGCCCTTGACGTGGACAGGCTCCCCATCAGATATGGGTTGAGGTGGGAAGATCAGACCGATGGAGTATAGTGATTTACCCTGGTCGGCCAGCCAATGTAGATTCCGCTTACGGGCCGCACAACCCTATCATGAGGGGTTAAATCATGACACACAGTTATCCACAGAGAAAGTTTTCAGTTACTATTACGTATATACAAATTTAAAGAAACAGGGAATATACTTATGTATACTAGAAGTATTTTGAATAGTAACCTACAATGCTTTTATGTTAAGCAACATGGAAAGGGTGGTGGATTTTATTACTTGTATTGTATTTACATATTCAGTTATACATGATTATATAGAAACAAATTTTCATAATATTGTAACTCATTTTCCACACACTAGTAATAGCATATTTCGCCTTACTGAGTGTTGGCTCATTCCAGTGTTGAATTATTTTTCAGGTGATCCAGGTAGGCGAGCAGACCAGGCTTGCAGATAGAGGGACTCAGTATTGCCCTGGTAGTGAAGTGAGTATTGTGGGAATATTTTTGTATAACCCTAGCCAGTTGAGGGTGTTTTGGGAAAACATATATATATATATATATATATATATTTTGAGGATACATTCTAGCACTCTGGTATTGTATATAATTATATATGGATATGTTTATTTGATTTCTGCTTCTCGCTGCTTAGGCTAATGATTGAGTTTACCCCCAGTATGGTATCAGAGCATGTTAAATGTCATAGTATGAAAAAAAAACATGGAAATTAAGCAGGTCGTTACACCGTGTGTGCGTGTCTCTACTATTGGTGAGTCAGCCCCTAACCTAGAAAAAACACATTGGAAAGCTAGGTTCAAAAATCATCCTACTCTCTCTAACGTTCCAACATGTCTTCCCATCAAGGCCCCACTATTACTTGAGTTGAAGCCCCTACCTACTTCCAAAAATCCACGAGATAAGGTGCAAGCTATAGAAGTTGACATTATTAATAAATGTGTTGACGAAGTGGCTCCCTCAATTTTGTGGTGGGACCCTCTAGAGGATATACTTCAGCCTGATAGCCTCTCCATATCTGGCTTGGAGAACCCATATGAGAAAATATTTGCTATTGATGCCATGGTCTCCAGCTTAAAGGAAAGACTATAGGTAAGCAAATAGTGGTTTAAGGAGGTAATGGTGGAAGACACCCTTCCTTTCAAACCTGGGTGTGTTTGACTTAAGCATTCATTGTGTCCGGCTGAAGATGGTGAACTTAGCGCTTCTGGGAAGCAACCCAATTGTATTTCTTATCGTTCTTTCTCCTTCGAGTCTGTAGGTTGTACATTGTAGAGTATATAGTGTTTAGGGTCCTTAAAGTAGGTCATAGGTAAGTTGGGGGTGCTACTGACTTTGATTAGGCCAGGGCTAGTTCTTGGGATTTTCTTTTGATGTGCTCTCTGCGTATATGCTGTCTTCTTTCTTTTTATTTCATTTCTTTTCTCTTATTTATATTTTATTTTGTCTTGCACATCACCATGCTTTTGGAAGGGTTGTACCTGTTCTCTTGATGATCTATATACATTGTACTGCCTATGAATATAAATGAAAATACATGGTGTTTTTGGTATCTCCATGTCTTTTGTGTTTCAGTGTATTATTGCATGCGATTCCTGGATTTTATGTTTCTTACTTATGTAGGTACTCTGGTTGTATTTTATTGCACCATGTTGTGTTTCCTCTCCCATGATTCCCAGGTTCTTTCTTTCCACATTTCAGTGAGAACACTGAAGTTTTAAGTTGGGGGTCGGGGTAGGAAACCACTATATGACACATTTCAAAGCACAAAAATGGCACCTTTTTAAAAATATTTTTGTGAACACTGGGTATTTCATGCCATGTTAACATCTATTATACTCTTTACATACTCTTATATTACCTAGACGTTACATGCATAGGCTTATCAGTGATATGACCTTATTATGCCCACTAACAAAGTAATGAGTTATTTGTGCATAGTTTCACATAACATAGCCTATGTACGAATATAACACTTTATGTGGGTTCACTAGTGATGCATTTGTGTTAATGTGGTTATGTAAACTCTTGTAATCACATGGTACGTCATGACGCTAAAAATGCACTTACATGGGATTTGTAACACTTAGGGTTCCTTGAGAGCACTGAGAGAACAATCGTGGAGACTATGACACCTTATGAGGCACTGTTGAGCCCTTCGTTCATTTCTTGAGTTGTTGACATCAAACTTTGAGTTTATGGAACTCAACTTTCTCTTTCTTTGTGGATTTTCTTTACCTGCTAGTCTCGATTCTTGCATTTTCTAGCCTAGAGGAGATGTCTAGTGGGAAGATGTAAACCTAGGTCTTGTAGCCTACTCAAGATGTGAAAATTAAGTCATCCCTAGAAACAGACTTAGTTCATGGACCCCTTTTCAAGCTTAAAGTCCTATTGGTGATATGAAGACATAAAAAGTTGTGAAAAATGTCCTAGCTAAGAATGAAAGAAAAATGATAAAAAGAATGAGTAGAAGAAAAAGAAAAAGAAATGAAAAATATGTAGAATACCTGCTCTATATACAAAAAAGGTCAAGCTAGGGACACAACACATGATTCTACAAGACTCTTCAGTTGTTCGGTGCATGAGTTGTATTCACGCCTGGTCTACGAATAGGTCAATCTATGGTGGTCTTGATTGGATGTGGAGAGCAGGTGAGAAGATGTTAGGGTGAAGGACCCAACACCTCATGTTTGGGTGGATCCCATTTTGATGAGACTAGTTTACTGCATGCTTAACGTCAATTCTTCAAAATATGTCGGATGTTTGATCATGACATTCTTCCTCACATAAAAGAGTGAACTTATCTTTCTTGAGTATTTTTTAGGGTATACCAGTGAGGCTAAGTCAAGATAACCGTTCTGTAGGTGTCTAAGGGTATCCTGAGTGTGGCAGATCATGCACTTTACACATGCCTTATGATGTAACCTATCTATGCTTGAATTTACATGATAATATTAGCTTTGAATTGCAACTGCTGGGTGATTCTTTATAAGTGTATTGTTTTTTATGGCTAGGTATTGTAGAGAGTTGCTTGAGTAAATTGCTACGGAGTGTGTGTATAATGGAGTCATGTATGAAAAGGCCTACATGTAACTAGGTTTTATTCTTGTATGTAAAATGGTATGATTGTGTTGCATGCAATATTATCTGATGTTCACTGAGTTGATGTTTGTGGGTATCACCTTGGAAACCCTCATGAGACTGCGACTCATCAACTAGGATCAACTTAAGATTTTAAAGCCTTGTTGCATACGGTAAATGCAACCATGTTTCCCACGAAAGAGGAGGTAGATAGAATTTCATTAGTTTTCCTAGTTTTTTCTTTGCTCAAGGACTAGTAAAGTGTAAGTTGGGGGTTGTGATGAGTCCCTAAAATGCATGATTTTAGGCCCTTATTTACCTTTGTTTTGTGTTCTTTTATTATGTATATGCCCTTCATTATCATATTTTGGAGTTATGCAAGGTTTGTTCGTGTTTTAGGAAAAATAGGTTAAAATCGAGGAGTTCAGCAATACGAGAAGCCAAGGGAGTATTTGGGTTACTTAAAGCTCAAATCAACTGTCTAGCCAAACTTCTAATGCCTCAATAGACATAAAAGAAAAAAAATACTCTGTTCAACCACGTGATCCTCAAGGGCGACCATGTCGAGATACTGAAGCTTATTAAGCCTAGAAATACCGAGAGTGTCGACCAAGTGCTCGACCAGGAAGACCTTGAGGGGCGACTAAGTCGAGTTCCTCAGAGAAACTATAGATTGAAATATTGAGAGTCTTGATTAAGTGCTCGACCAGTAAGACCTCGAGGGGCGACTAGGTCTAGACCTCAACCAGCATCTCGACCAGCAAAAATAAGGGTGCAACCTGGTCTCTTGGGATGATCTTCTGCACAATATTTTGTGCTAAACTTTCCAATTTCGAAATTCAATCCTTGTAAACCCTAATGGGTATAAATATTAGCTTCAAATATGTTCTAAGGGGTCCACTTTGGCTTATTTTAGGTTAGAGATAGACCTAGAAAGCCATGGAGAGCCAATGTACATTAGTTGGATTAGATTTCATTATCAGTTCTGGATTGTGCAAGAGGTGTTCGACAGCCTGTGACAACCGGTGGTGCTCTCATATTTTCCAAGTAGATCAGATGGCCAATCTGTTGCAGGGACACTTGTTTGTGAGAGACAACTCAAATACCAAGGGATGATTTTTACATACTTTTAATTTACTGCTTTCATTTATCTGCTTTCTTTTAATCGCTTTCATTACTGCTCTCGATTTATTGCTTTGATTCTAATGAAAGATAGCACTACTACAGTCTCTACCAGATAAAAGTAGTTTGCTATGGAACTACGGAGGTGTTCGTGATCGTTGAGACAAGGTATACTCTGGTTCCCGACTGTGCTCTGGACGGTTGGTGCACCTTTGCTACCTTGCCCTTAAATTTTCCTCTCTAGCTTGGCCTGAGATTCTCGAGTTAGTACTTTTATGGATAGCTGGTGGAGTGTAGTCAGAGGCAAGGTGTCTAGCGTCTGATTCAAGTCCAAGCATCACTTTGTAGGAGTAGGGTACTTTAGATTTTACATGCTTTCCATTAGTTGTTAGAAACACCACAAAAATCCCACCTTTGCACTTCTTTTTATACAAATATTTAATAAACTAATCTGGAAAAAGATTTATATGACCGTACCTATATTTGTATTAAACTGTATTCTCGAATTGAAAACGATATGATTTGTTGTATACCAAATAAGTGTAGAATGAACTGTTGTATGTAAAATGTTCCAGGTGTGTGAAAACAATCGTGACGGCTAATTACCATAAAGTGAGAGGTATAGTAACATGAGTTCCAAAATTGTTCCAGGTTTTGTGAAATTGCCACGTCTCGGCTAATTAACGTGGGCAAACACCATGTCTCGGCTAAATATCGTGGGCGAGAGTATCCGGCTCTATATTCGAGGGTTTGAAATATCGCTTGTTTGTTTCGGTTGGTTATCAATGGGTGTGAGTGGACATCATAATAGAAATGATATCTCTATGGGGCTTCGACTAATGCCAAGTTATTGGGTGCTCCGTGTAATGCGGCCGGTTTCGGCTGAAGAGTGTGACGACACTAACCATATGTTTTGTATTGTATGTACTAAAACTGGATTATGAAAATACTGGAACTATATCATGTTATGTTTTATGTCGAAATAACATTTGTATGTCACACACTGATATAACTTGTTTCTTTCTTACTAAGAGGTGTCTCACCTCGATTATACAAATGCTTTTCAAGTCCTTCGAGTAGCCATCACTAGTGTTCTAACATAATGAGAGTGTGGTTGTCGGTTAGCTGCGTATAGTACTTGTGTAAGAATGGATTTTGTAACCGGGTTCCCTTAATTTTGTGGTGGGACCCTCTAGAGGATATACTTCAGCCTAATAGCCTCTCTATATCTGGCTTGGAGAGCTCTTATAAGAAAATTTTGCTATTGATGCCATGATCTCTAGCTTAAAGGGAAGACTATAGGTAAGCAAATAGTGGTTTAAGGAGGTAATGGTGGAAGATAACCTTCCTTTCAAACCTAGGTGAGTTCGACTTGAGCATTCATTGTGTCCAGCTAAAGATGGTAAACTTAGTACTTTTGGGAGGCAACCCAATTGTATTTCTTATTGTTCTTTCTCCTTTGAGTTCGTAGGTTCTACATTGTAGAGTATATAGTGTTTAGGGTCCTTAGAGTAGGTCATAGGTAAGTTGGGGGTGCTACTGACTCAGATTGGGCCAGGGCTAGTTCTTAGGATTTTCTTTTGATGCGCTCTGTGTATATACTGTCTTCTTTCTTTTTTATTTTGTTTATTTTCTTTTATTTATATTTTATTTTGTCTTGCACATCACCATGCTTTTGGAAATGTTGTACCTATTCTCTTGACGATCTATATACATTGTACTACCTATGAATATAAATGAAAACACATGGTGTTTTTGGTATCTCCATGTCTTTTGTGTTTCAGTGTATTATTGCATGTGATGTCTGGATTTTATTTTTCTTACTTACGCAAGTACTCTGGTTGATTTTATTACACCATGTCGTGTTTCCTCTCCTATGATTCCAAGGTTCTTTCTTTCCACACTTTAGCGAGGACACTGAAGTTCTAAGTTCAGGGTAATGGGTAGGAAACCACTACATGACACATTTCAAAGCACAAAAATGACACCTTTTTAAAAATGTTTTCATGAATAGTGGGTATTTTATGCCATGTTAACATCTATTATACTCTTTACATACTCTTATACTACCTAGATGTTACATGCATAGGCTTATCAGTTATATAATCTTATTATGCTCACTAACGAAGTAATGAGTTATTTGTGCGTAGTTTCACATAACATAGCCTATGTACGAATATAATACTTTATGTGGGTTCACTAGTGATGCGTTTGTGTTAATGTGATTATGTAAACTTTTTTATTCACATGGTATGTCACAAGGCTAAAAACGCACTTACACATGATTTGTAGCAATTATTGTTCCTTGAGAGCACTGAGAGAACAACCGTGGAGACTATGACACCTTGTGAGGCACTATTAAGCCATTCGTTCATTTCTTGAGTTGTTGACATCAAACTTTGAGTTTATGAAACTCAACTTTCCATTTCTTTCTGGATTTTCTTTACCCACTAGTCTCGGTTCTTGCATTTGCTAGCCTAGAGGTGATGTTTAGTGGAAAGATATATACCTAGGTCTTATAGCCTACTCAAGATGTGAAAATTGAGCCACCCCTAGAAATAGACTTAGTTCATGGACCCCTTTTCAATCTTAAAGTCCTATTGGTGATATAAAGACATAAAAAGTTGTGAAAAATGTCCTAGCTAAGCATGAAAGAAAAATGGTATTAAGAATGAGGAGGACAAAAAAGAAAAAGAAATGAAAAATATGTAGAATACTTGCTTTATATATGAAAAGGTCAAGCTAGGGACACAACACATGATTCTAAAAGACTCTTCAGCTGTTCGATGCATGAGTTGTATTCACACCTGGTCTATGAATAGGTCAATCTAGGGTGGTCTTGATTGGATATGGAAAGTAGGTGAGAAGATGTTAGGATGAAGGACCCGACACCTCATGTTTGGCTGGATCCCATTCAGATGAGACTAGTATACTCCATGCTTATCGTCAATTCTTTAAAATATGTTGGATGTTTGATCATGACATTCTCCTCATATATAAGAGTAAACCTATCTTTATTGATTATTTTTGAAGGTATACCAATGAGGCTGAGTCAAAACAACCATTTTGTAGGTGTCTAAGGGTATCCCGAGTGTGGCAGATCATGCACTTTACACATGCCTTGTGATGTAACCTATATATGCTTGATATTAGCTCTGAATTGCAATTTCTGGGTGATTCTCTATAAGTGTATTGTTTTTTATGGCTAGGTATTGTAGGGACTTGCATGAGTAAATTGCTACGGAGTGTGTGTATAATGGAGTCATGTATGAAAAGGCCTACATGTAACAAGGTTATATTCTTGTATGTAAAATGGTATGACTGTGTTACATGTAATATTATCCAATGTTCACTGAGTTGGTGTTTGTGGGTATTGCTTTAAAAAGCCTCACGAGACTACAATTCATCCACTAGGATCAACCTAGGGGTTTAAAGCCTTGTTGCATACAGTAAATGCAACCGTGTTTCCCACGAAAGAGGAGGTAGATAGGATTTCTTTAATTTTCTTAGTTTTTTCTTTGCTCGAGGACTAGCAAAGTGTATGTTGGGGGTTGTGATGAGTCCCTAAAATGCATGATTTTTGGCCCTCATTTACCTTTGTTTTGTCTTCTTGTAGTATGTATATGCCCTTCGTTATTGTACTTCGGAGTTATACAAGGTTTGTTCGTGTTTCAGGAAAAATAGGCTAAAACCGAGGAGTTAAGCAATACAAGAAGCCAAGGGAGTATTTGGGATACTTAAAGCTCAAATCAGCTATCTAGCCAAACTCCTAATGCCTCAACACACATAAAAGAGAAAAAGACTCTGTTTGACCATGTGATCCTCAAGGGTGACCAAGTCGAGATACTAAAGCTTATTAAGCCCATAAATACTAAGAGTATCTACTAAGTGCTCAACTAGAAAGACCTTGAGAGGCAACCAGTTTGAGTTCCTGAGCTGAACTTAAGATTGAAATATTGAGAGTCTCGACCAAGTGCTCAACCAATAAGACCTTGAAGGGTGACCAGGTCTAGATCTTAACCAGCATCTCAACCAGTAGCTCGACCAGCAAAAATAGGGGCACAATCTGGTCTCCAGGGACGATCTTCTGCGTGATATTTTGTGCTAAACTTTCCTATTTTAAAATTCAAACCTTGTAAACCCTAATGGGTATAAATATTAGCTACGAATATGTTCTAGGGGTTCCTCTTTGGCTAATTTTAGGTTAGTGATAGACCTAGAACACTATTGAGAGCCAATGTACATTAGTTGGATTAGATTTCAATATCAATTCTGGATTGTACAAGAGGTGTTTGACGGCCTGTGACAACCAACAACGCTCTCGTATTTTTTGAGTGGATTAGATGGTCATTTTGTTGCAAGGACAATTGTTTGTGAGAGACAACTCGAATACCAAGGGATGATTTTTACATGCTTTCAATTTACTGTTTTCATTTATATGCTTTCTTTTAATCTCTTTCATTACTGCTCTTGATTTACTGTTTTGATTCTAATGAAAGAATGCAGATAAGGATAAGCACTAGTACAGTCTCTACCAGATAAAAGTAGTTGGCTACAGAACCACGAAGGTGTTCGTGATCATTTAGACAGGGTATACTCTAATTCTCGACCATGCTCCAGACGGTTGGTGCACCCTTGCTACTTTGTGCCCTTGAATGACCCTCTCATGCTTGCTTGAGATTCTCGGGTTAGTAGTTTTATGGATAGCTGGTGGAGTGTAATCAAAGGCAAGGTGTCCAGCGTCTGATTCAAGTTGAACCATCGCTTTGTAGGAGTAGGGTACTTTAGATTTTACATGATTTCCATTAGTTTTTAGAAACACCACAAAAATCCCACCTTTACACTTCTTTTTATACAAAGCTTTAATAAACTAATCTAGAAAAAGGTTGATAACTGCACTCTAATCCCCGTGGATCAATACCCGACTTTCCCACTTTCTACTGAACTTAGGATTAAGTTAAATTTTATAAATATTATTTTTGATAGTTAAGGATCCAAGCCTTGGCGAGCCTACCAGCTACAATCAACATTGACCTTGCACCGATTTCTTGGAGGCTTGATCTATTTAATTAGATGAGGTCCTAAATGTCGATGCTACAAGTTAAGTGCATTAAAAGCATGGCATAGTCATTTTCCAAAGAAAAAATCTCCTTGATTTGAGAATAAGTAGATACTATTTTTTCCTTTAATTACTATTGAATTGTGATAATGAAGAGTAATGCACTGCAAATTGATTAGTTAGGAGAGATTTTCTCATAACCTTTTAGATTATTAGGGTTCATAATTCACAAAGAAGGAGGATCATCTCCTCCACTATCACATCCAACATAAAAATTAGAGTTCATTAGTTCACTTGTAAATCCAGGCAATTAAAAAGTAACATTTTGTGGTAAATGAGCCATCGAAAAAATTTTTGCTTTTGAAGACGAGGAAGTATCCAAATACATAGAAAACTGAAAAAACATCAATAAAGAAAATATTCTGTAGTCCCTTACAAGCTTAATTAACAAGTAACATCCATATGTACCAAGCTACTGATATCATTTATCCTTATTATTAACTATTATTTGTGGCTCTTATACTTGGACAGCACAGCAGCAGTACAAATTTGTCGACGAAGCTCTATGTTCGTTGACGAGGGAATTGCAGAGGCTCATCAATGAAGACTTTGAAGTTCATCAACGAGTAATTACCAAGAGCAATTGTTTCCAGATTTCATGATTTCGCCAACGAAGCCCTATGTTCGTTGACGAGATGGCTTCATGGTCTCGTTAACGAAGCCCTGTGTTCATCGACGAGAGGCACTTGGGCTGTGAGCAGTTTTTTAGAATTTTTGAATTTTGAACATTGGATGGTTGGGCAAGCAAGGAGAAACCTCCGAGAAACTATTATATATGTTATTCTGGGCTTATATGGGATGAGAGATGATCATTAGAGAATTGTATTGTGTACAATTTGAATTTTCCTAGTGAAAATCTGTGTGTCATTGCTTTCGTGGATGTAGGCTTTGTCGAACCACGTTAAATCTTTGTGTTGTTGATTCTGGTTGTGTATTTTTATTCACTTGTTGTTTTATTTCTGCTGTGCTTCTTCATTATTGTATCTGATCCATTTTTCACAACAAATTGGTATTTAAGCCAAGTTGTTATGGCATCAGGATCTTCTTCTGCAAGGTTTGACATCGTTAAATTTGATGGAACCATAAACTTTGGTTTATGGCATAGGAGAGTGAAGGACATTCCTGTGCAACAAGGAATGGCTAAGGCTCTGCTTGATACTCAACCAGAAGGAATGGATGAGATAACATGGGTAGATTTGAAAGCAAAGGTAGCGTCTACAATACGCTTGTGTTTGGCCGATGAAGTTCTCTATCGAGTGATGGAGGAGGATTCTCCAATGGCTATCTGGCGAAAGTTAGAAAGTCGGTACATGTCTAAATCCCTCAATAACAAACTTTTTCTTAAGCAACATTTATATTGGCTTAAGATGGTAGAAGGATCTAGTCTAGATCAACACATAAATGCGTTTAATCAAATCATAAGTGATCTTATGAGAGTTGATGTGAAGTTTGATGAGGATGATAAGGCTTTGATGCTGTTAAATTCCTTGCCCTTAACTCATACCTATGAAAATCTTGTGACCACTCTTACGTGGGGAAAAGAAACTCATGATTTAGAAGAGGTAACAAGTGCCTTGTTGAATTTTCATCAAAGATTAAAGATTTGTGATGAAGGAGAAGGACTTATGATAAAAGGTAGTAATGAGCGAGGCAAAGGAAAGTTTAAGAATGGGTCTAATTAGAAATCCTGAAATCAATCCAAGAAGAAAAAGAAAATTCGGTGTTATTAATGCAGTAAAAAGGGGCATGTGAAACCGGAGTGTCCAGATTGGAAAAAGGGAAATGCTAATAAGCATGAAGGGATTTCAAAATCTGTGAATGTTGTTCAAGAAGAAGATTCAGTAGATGGTGATGTTCTATCAGTTTCATCGGAGTTAGATAATCTAATGAACTCTTGGATACTTGACTCAACATGTTCTTATCACATGACTCCAAATAAGGAGTGGTTCAGCACTTACAGGTTAGTAAATTCTAGATCAGTTCTTATGGGTAATGATGCTTCTTGTAAGATCGTTAGCATAGGAAGTGTAAAGATAAAAATGTTTGATGGTGCTGTAAGAACATTGTGTAATGTAAGACATATACCTGAGTTGAGAAAGAGTCCAATATCACTTGGCACTTTGGATTGTAATGGCTTTAATTACAAATCCAAAGGTGGAGTCTTAACAATATTTAAAGGTAATCTTACTGTAATGAAAGTACAGAAACTAAATGGAAATATCTACTTGCAAGGAACTACTATTGTAGGTGGAGTTGCAGCGGTGAATGCTGAATCAGATGAGACTGTTTCATGGCATATGCATCTTGGACATATAGGAGAACATGACATGAAAGAACTACACAAAAAAATTTTCTTGAAAGGTTTGAAATCATGTCAGTCAGAATTTTGTAGATTTTGTGTTCTTAGAAAACACAATAAAGCAAATTCAGTTCAGCTACTCACAAGATGAAAGGAATTCTTGACTATGTACAATCAAATGTTTGGGGCCCAGTTAGAGTTGCATCAAAGGGTGGACATATGTACTACGTGAGTTTCATTGATGACTACTCACAGAAGGTTTGGGTTTACTTCATGCGTCACAAATTTAGTACGTTTGTCAAGTTTAAGATTTGGAAGGCTGAAGTGGAAAACCTAACAAGGAGGAGAATCAAATATTTAAGGTCGGATAATGGGACTCAGTATGCTAATTCTCGGTTTACAGAATTTTGTATGGAGCAGGGCATCAAGAGACATTATACAATTCGCCGGACACCTCAGCAAAATAGTGTGGCAGAATGGATGAACCAGACTCTTGCTGATAGGGCTCGGTGTCTTAGATTGAATGCAGGGCTACCAAAGAATTTCTGGGCCAAGGTAGTTAGTATGGCTTGTTTTCTGGTAAACCGATCACCAAGGGCATAACTAGCAGGTAAAGTGGCGGAAGAGGTTTGGACAGGAAATGTAGTAGACTACTCCAAATTGAAGGTATTCGGGTGTCCAGCCTATGTCCACGTGTCTAGTGAGGAGAGGTCTAAGCTTGATCCAAAGTCTCATCGTTGCATCTTCTTGGGGTATCCAGAGGATGCGAAGGAGTATAAGCTGTGGGACCCGGCGGCAAACAAGGTGGTGATCAGTAGAGATGTAGTCTTTGATGAGAAATCTATGGTGAATCGTACTCAAGAGTTTGATGATCAGAAATAGGAGCCAGAAAGCTGGGGTAGTGATGAACATGTTGTGCAGGTGGAGTTGGAAGTTCAGAGCAATGAAAATGATCATGGTCCGGTGGTTGTAGGGAGCTCTAGCTTAGAAAACCAGCAAGTCGACGATATTCCCATATGGAGATTCAGACACACTATTAGGCCTCCATCAAGGTATGGTTTTGATGAATTAGTATCTTATACTTTTCTTACTTGTTGCAAAGATCCAACTATTTTTCAAGAGGTAGTGCATGGTCAGGAGAAAGATAGGTGGATGGGAGCAATGATTGAGGAGATGGAATCTTTGCATAGGAACCAAACTTAGGACTTGTTGGAACTTCCAAATGGAAAGAGACCGATAGGATGCAAATGAATGTATAGGAAGAATGAGGCAATTTCAGAAAAGGAAGGAGAAAAATTCAAAGCACGGTTGGTGGAAAAAGGATAGTTACAGAAAAAGGAAATAGATTATGATGAGATCTTTTCTCCAGTGGTACAATACACTTCTATTAGAATTGTGTTAGGGTTGGTAGCTCATTACGATCTTCATTTAGAACAAATGGATGTGAAGACGGCATTTCTCCATGGTGACTTGGAGGAACAAATCTACATAGTACAACCGGAGGGATTTATTGAAACAGGAAAATAAAATTTTGTTTGCGGATTAAAGAAGTCTATTTATGAGCTGAAACAATCTCCAAGGTAATGGTATAAACAATTTGATTCCTACATAATCAAGATTGGCTACAAACGGTGTGAGTATAATTGCTGCGTTTATTGAATAAACTTGAGGATGGTTCTCTTATTTTCTTGTTATTGTATGTCGATGACATATTGATAGTTGCAAAGGGTTTAACATAGGTGAATCCGTTGAAGGATCTGTTGCATAAGGAATTTGACATGAAGGATCTTGGTTTAGCCAAGAAAATACTTGGGATGGAGATTCGTCGTGACAAAACTGCAGGGAAATTATGGTTATCTCAGGGTGGCTATGTGTAGAAGGTGTTGGAAAGGTTTAGCATGATTGATGCAAGATCGGTTCACTTTAAGTTGTCTATTGCAGATTGCCCAAGTTCGAATAAGGAAATTCATGACATATTAAAGGTCCCCTATGCTAGTGTTGTGGGGAGTTTAATGTATGTCATGGTATGTATAAGGCCACATTTGGCGCATGCGGTAAGCGCGGTGAGCAAGTTTCTCTCTAATCTAGGAAGGCGGCATTGGGAAGTCGTTAAATGGATATTTAGATACTTGCGGGGTACATCGGAATATGGCATCATGTTCGGCAAGGAACAGAGTTGTCCTACAGTTATGGGGTTTGTTGATACAGATTATGCTAGAGATATTGATGACAGAAGGTCTACAACACGATATGTGTTTACCCTTCTAGGAGGATCGGTATGTTGGAGATCCATGGTACAATCTCTGGTTGCATTATCCATGACTAAGGTGGAATATATGGCAGTCGCCGAAACTGCAAAGGAAGCCTTATGGCTTACTGGTTTAGTTAGAGAGCTGGGAATACAACAAAATGGTGTGGTGTTGCATTGTGATAATCAGAGTGCTATTTACTTGGCAAAGAATCAGGTATATCATGTTAGAACTAAGCATATTGATGTGAGATTTCACAGGGTTCGGGAATTGATTTCTTCGGGTGAACTTGTGTTAGAAAAAGTTCATACTTCTGATAATGCAGTAGATATTATAACCAAATCAGTTGCTTCAGAGAAGTTCAAGCATTGCTTGGACTTGCTTCGTGCCTCTAAGTGATTGAAGGGAGACAAGACCAAACCTAACGTTTTTAAGTTCAAGGTGGAGCTGTTCATATTTTTGGTGTACAATCACCAAGGTGGAGAATGTTATTTGTGGCTTTTATACTTAGACAGCACAGCAGCAGCACAGACTCGTCGATGAAGCCCTGTGTTCGTCGACGAGGGAACTACAGAGGCTCGTCGATGAAGACTCCGAAGTTCATCGATGAGTAATTATCGAGAGCAGGTGTTTTCAAATTTCATGGTCTCATCGATGAAGCCCTATGTTCATCAACAAGATGGCCTCATGGTCTCGTCGACGAAGCTGCGAGCAGTTTTTCAGAATTTTTGAATTTTGAATGTTAGGTGGTTGGGAAAGCAGGGGGAAACCTCCGATAAACTGTTATATATGTTATTCTGGGCATATATGGGATGAGAGATGATCATTAAAGAAGTGTATTGTGTACAATTTGAATTTTCTTAGTGAAAATCTGTGTGTCATTGCTTCTGTGGATGTAGGCTTTGCCGAACCACGTTAAATCTTTGTGTTGTTGATTCTGGTTGTGTATTTTTATTCACTTGTTGTTTCATTTCCATTGTGTATCTTCATTATTGTATCCAATCCATTTTTCACAACATTAACAAACAATGATAGAGGAAGAGAAATGATTTTTTTGGCTACATTATGGGGGTAATTATCAACAAGCTTCCTCAAATCCCCTTTCCTTCTTGTTATGAAAGTACTAAACAAAAATCCCTCATCCACAATATTAATGTCAACTATAGGTCCATAATGAGCTTATTAACAACCTAATGATCATACCAAATAGAACCAACATTCTTATTCTCAATTATGTAACTATATGCATTTTTCATCAACTAAGACTTCTCATAATAGGATTTCAAGCATAGGACACGTAAGTAGGGATATGATAATGGAACACATTGCTATTTTTCAAATATTTATTCTTGACAAGTTGCACCCAATGCTAATGTGAATTTGAAATAATTTCCTTAACTAAGACATCATTGCTATGTTGTTTCTTTTGGCTTGACAAATGCCTAGTCCTCTTGTATTTTTTGGTCTAGAAATAGTATCCCAATTGATTAGATAAACATATTTTGGATACTTGAAGATGGCTAAATAAAAAAACATACCATTCAATCTATAGAATCAAAAATTGATTAAGGAAGCCACGAAATTTGCATGATGTAGAAAGGAATTATAGTCAAGTTTCATTAAGTTAAAAGCCACCTTACTCACAAGATTCAACAAATTTGACTTTAGGAATCCAATTTGTTAGAGATTCTTTTCAACACGAAATTATAAGCCTCCCTTCTACTTTTATCAAAAGCAATTAAAGAACTAAGATACTTTCCTAAGTTATCCATCGTTCAAATATTGGTAAAAAATTTGATTTCCTCTCTAGTACTTCTCAATAGAACTAGAGAATCTCAATAGATTTGAGGGTATTGACCTTCATAGATGTTATAGAACTCCTGCACTATTGAGAAATGGTTCTTACATAAGTCATCTTTCTCAAGATTAAACACATGTCATTTTAATTTATTATTTTCTACAAAGTTGTTCAATTATTATCTCATTTCATGCAACTGCATTAGATCTAGGTTCAATAATCTTTCTTGTTCTCCCTCTTTCCACTCCTTACCCCTATTTTCCAATATTATTGTCTCATTTTTTTAGGGTACTATCTAGACAATGGTCACTAAATCCTGTTTTTCACACCAAATTTCCAATTCCTACTTTGGGAAGTATTTACTAGAAATATATATTAAAAGGGGTGCTCCTTTATTATGATAATATGTGAAATTAGAATAACTTTCCCAAGAGGGAGGGGGGTGAATTGGATTACTTAAAAAATTATCCTCTTTTTAACTTTTTGCTTGTCTAAATGCAATAACAAGAAAGTAACTTAATCAGCTTATAATGATAAACAAATCACACCACAAGGTACTTGAAAAATTAAACACACAGTCCAATCAACCAAAGTATGAAAGTCAAACAATCATTCAAGATTTCTTTATGCCTTTTTTCAGCTGCCCTGTAGTTGTTTGCAAGCCTGCTTTGAATGAAATTTGTATCGTACTTCTCTTGCTCAAGATTTTTGAAAATTAACCAACGTACTCCCTCTTGGGTTTCCGCAAACAGTTAGTTAAAACGTACTTTCTAAAAATCAAGAGTCTTCTTTAAATATGGATTTTTAAGCCCTGTAACGCGCACTTAGCATTCACAAGAATATATTGTGCAAAAAATAAAGAGTAAGGAAGAGAAGGAGACACAAAGATTTTACGAGGTTCGGCTTCAACGCAGCTTATGTCCTCACCTTTGGCAAACCACAAAAGGATTCCACTATCGTAGTTCGTTTATCAGGCAGAACAACACCTTTTACAACCACTCCTTCAAGTAGGCTAGAGCCCGCCTCTCCAAACGATGTACTCTCATTCGGTCAATGATCCAAAAAACCTGGAATTGTCCAATAACTACATGAGAAACAACAAGAGGATGTGTACAAAGAGTGCTCACACACAGAGCAAGTTAGTACAATTCAAATCTATACACTCTAGAATTTAAATATCAAGAATGAAATACAATTCGAAGCCCAAAATTAGAATTCACCAAGTTCCCTTTTCTCCAAATGAGAAATCAAGGATTGATGACCAACACTTTCAGAATGCCAGCACTTTTATATTACAAGTAGTTGAGCAAGTTGGAACATAATATGCAAGAGAGCTTAAAGTAGATTTTTTAATTCTTGGTGAGTTTTGATTTGTAAAACCATGTATTTATAGGCTTTCAAGCGTGTTTTCGTGTTACTCAAGTTTACTTAGAGTATTTCCCAAGTTTTTAGAAAATTTGGAGCACAAGCAACTGATATTTAAAATTTGAAATATTTAAAAAAAATTTCTCGTTAACAGTGTTCACACGACTGAACCTTTAGAGTTAGTCTTCTGAAGTTCTTTGACCTTTGAAAATTTTGAACTGAATACAGGGTCAGAAAACCGAGGTTAGGATTCAGGCGACTGAGGTGTTGGGTTCAGACGACTGAAGTTAGAATTTAGTATTTTGAGGTGCTTCTGCCAGTTTCTGTGTTTCACTAATAATTCTTTAGACGACTGAACTTATTCTTCAGACGTTTGAAGTAATTCTTCAAATGACCAAACTTAAACTTTAGTTTTCTAAAGTTGCCACTTCAGGCTTTTGAGCAAAAACTTCAGTCTTCTAAGAAGTTTTGTTTTCTGATTTTTTATTTCCAATTCAAAATATGTTTTGCTCTCTTTCTTTATTCTTTTATAAAACATTTTTTGGGGTTTTTATATAGGTCTCTAAGTTATATAATTTTCCTAAAGAGCTTCAAATGATATTTCAATAGATATTTAACTTTGAAGTACTTACATTGTTCATCCTAAAACCTTATACTCTAAGCTTGAAATCATCCACTTTATGCTTTGATCAGTTTAGTGCTACTTTGAGCTTCTCTTGGATCACTTGTTAATTAATGTAGCTTGATGGTCCATAATAATCCTTGTTTTCTTGTCAAACCTGAAATACCATTACTCAACCATTCCAAGTTAGAATATCCTTTGTTTGTTATCACCAAAACTGATTGAAAAACCCAGTTAGGCCAACAATTTCTCCCTTTTTTATAATGACAAATAAGGAGCAAAGATAAGGGTTTCTTTGAAAAATACTCCCCCTTACTATAAGCATCATTTTCCTATAAGAAGAAAAATTTAAGTAAGCAGCAAATATCATATCATCCAATTGCCACACTTTATTCAATATAATATTCAATATTTCACTTTTAACTCATAAAGTACGTTTTCTTACTTGCATCTTTACAAGTTATGTGTTATATGCCATATTTCACTTTAGCATGTTATTTCACTTTAGCATATTATTTCACTTTGGCATATCATATCATTTTTTATTTATCTTTGCTAACTGTATTTTCTCCCCCTTTGTCATTATTCAAAAAGAAAACAAGTACTAGGAAAGAGATTCATATTATAATAGCAAAGAGTGTTTACGTAAAGAGAATTTACATTCAAAAAGTGTTCAAAAACCAACATCTCAAAACATTCAAATAGTAGCATACAAAACAAATAACTTAGATCCTTCTTCTTCCTACATTTTCAGCTAGTTATCTACACTAGTTTCTTCTTCTTCTTCCTCCTTCTTCTTCTTCAGATCCTTCTTCTTGTCCTTCTCCTTCTTCTTCTTCTTGTCCTCCTTCTTCCTCAGTTACTTCTTCTTCTTCTTCTTCTCCTCCTCCTTCTTCTTCTTCAAAGCCTTCTTCTTTGTCCTCAGTGTCTACATTAGAGCTATCAACTTCACTGCGAGGAGCTGAGCTGATGTCCATGGGATCACCACCCCTAGAAGATTTAGCCTAATATTCCTCAATCCGAGTTATGCATTGATCAAGTGAGGTAACTTTCTCCTTGATATTTTGAAGCCCAGATCAAACTTCATATTAGAAGGTGGAGAAGTCTTACTTAAAGGATAAAAACCATGAGGGTGTATCTTGTGAAGATCCTTGATCATGTGTAGGAGGAGAAGGGGTTGCTGCTGAGGCTGAGGCTGAGGCTACTGGAACACGCTGAGATCTACCCATTTTAAAGTACCAACCCGTATTTCCTTTGTCGTGCCCCATTTGTTTTAGGGTGGTAACATTGAAAAGGTCATATTGGGTTCATTTAGGAAAGAATTCAAAAGCACTGGAGATATGAAGGTGAGCAAAAAGAATAGTGAGAACACCACCGTAGGGGAGAACAACTTTGGTGGATTCTATTTTGGCCCACATCCATTTAATAATCAAGATAGCTAAATCTAATTTTTTACCTTTGAGAAGACACCAAAGAACAAAGCACTCCATATATGAAAGATGGTCAAATGAACCTTGTTTGGGGAGAATATTGTAGGCAACAATTTTATGTAAAATTTGGGCTTTCAAACTGAGTTGTTTATATAAAGGAGGATGCCCAAAGTAGACAAGTTCACTATCCATCATTAACAAGAGAAAGGTTTCGGGAGTAAATCATTGTTCTAAAATCTAGGATTAAGTTGGAGTAGGACATTCAAATTCTCTTGGAGTAATTTTGAAGATAGGAAATAAAATTTCAGAGTTCAAAAGAATTTTCTTCCCTTTAACTTCATATGAGAAGATGTCATTTTCATAAGTCAAATTTGCATAGAATATTTTAATAAGATGTGGGAAGATGCCTTTAGGTTGCTGAACAACAAAATCATATCATCCTATGTTTTTAAATAGTCGAAGAATTTCTGGAAATTCAGCAATGAGGAAGGAGACAGCTAACACCTCACCCAGAATAGGATCTGTGGAGTCGAGAGAAGCACGATAACGAAGTTTGGCTTGTGGTGGAACAAGCCATTTTTCAATATTTTGTTCATCCCTTCTTGAAGAAGAACCGCAATTAGTTGTTTGTTTGGTGCGAGGCAAGTTCGAAAAGACGAAGGAACTTGATTGAAGGAACCCTAGGTTTCATGAGATTGGCCTTGGAGGGGTGGATGAAGCTTCAGATTAAATGATTTCTGGGTGAGAGTGGAGAGAAATAGAGGGAGATGAGTTTGGAAGAGTGAAAAAACGAACTTCAGATGTCTGAAATGAGGGTTTTCAAAAGAGTTGTTATATTTAAACCCCGCGACTTCAAAAGACTATGGATTATCTTTAGTTGTCTAAAGATTTTCAGGCCCGAAATTTGAAAAGTCAGTAGCCTCCCAGACGTATGAAGTTCCAGGTTCAGTCTTCTAAACCTGCATTCTATAGTGTTGAGTCGTCTGAAGATTTAGGTTCAGACGACCGAAGTTCAAAAAAATTTTATAATTTCTTTTCTAACACAATTCTCTACTATGTGTTAATCCAAGTTCTCTCCTTATGGTTATAAATCTTTCTTCATTAAGGGGTTTTGTAAATATATCTGCTCATTGATCACTTGTATTGATAAATTCAAGTATGATATCCTCTTTTTGAACATGATCTCTTAGAAAGTGATGTCTTATATCAACGTACTTAGTTCTTGAGTGTGAAATAGGATTTTTGGAAATATTTATTGCACTTGTGTTGTCACACTTAATCAGTATTGTTTGGTATTCAAGATTGAAGTCTTTTAGTTGTTGTTTCATATAAAGTGTTTGTGCACAACAACTTTCGACAGCTATGTATTCGGCTTCGGCTGTGGATAATGCTACGAAATTTTGCTTCTTTGAAAACCAAGATACTAGTGAACGTCCTAGAAAGTGACAAGTGCTACTAGTACTTTTTCTATCTATTTTACATCTAGCATAATCCGCATCCGAATAGTTAATCATTTCAAAATTAATCTCTTTGGGATACCACAATCCTAAATCAGAAGTGCCTACTAAATACCTTAGTATTCTTTTAACCGCGACTTGATGAGACTCCTTAGGTGCTAATTGAAATCTAGGGCATATGCATACAATAAACATAATATCGGATCTACTAGCTGTCAAATACAAGAGGCTTTCTATCATTCCTCGATAATGTTTTGTGTCTATGGATTTTCCCTTTTCATCTTTATCAAGTCTTGTTGAGGTGCTCATAGGAGTTCCTATGGGTTTACTTCCTTCCATGTCAAACTTTTTCAACATATCTTTAATGTACTTTGTTTGATTTATAAAAGTTCCACTTTTGGCTTGTTTGATTTGTAACACTAGGAAATAATTCAACTCTCCCATCATACTCATTTCGAATTCTTTTTGCATACAATTTGAAAATTCATTACATAATTCTTCATTGGTAGCTCCAAAAATGATATTGTCTACATATATTTGTACTATTAGCATGTGTTTGTTTTTATTCTTTATAAATAAGGTGTTGTCAACTTTTCCACTTGAAAAATTATTTCTAAGTAGAAATTTGCTTAATCTTTCATACCAAGCTCTAGGAGCTTGTTTTAAACCATACAAAGCCTTTGTTAACTTGAATATATGATTTGGATTTTTTATGTCTTCAAAACCTGGAGGTTGTTTAACATAAACTTCTTTATTTATATATCCGTTTAAGAACGCACTTTTTACATCCATTTGGTATAGTTTAAAGTCCCTATGGGCTGTATATGCTAGGAGCATTCTAATTGCTTCCATTCTAGCTACAGGGACAAAAGTTTCATCATAATCAATACCTTCTTCTTGGTTATATCCTTGTGCTACTAGCCTAGTTTTATTTCTTACAACTACCCCATTTTCATCTTTCTTGTTTCTAAACACCCATTTGGTTCCTATGATTAAATGTTCTTTGAGTTTAGGTACTAGTTGCCATACTTGACTTCTTTCAAACTAATTTAGTTCTTTCTGCATGGCCATAATCTAAGAATCATCTTTTAAGGCTTCTTCAATATTCTTGGGTTCATCTTGAGATAAAAAGGCATAGTGGTTGCATATATTTTTAAATGATGCTCTAGTGGTTACTCCTTTTGATGATTCTCCATGAATTTGATCTTTTGGATGACATTTAACATATCTCCATTCTTTTGGTAGTTCTTGGTTTTCTATGGAGTTTTCATTTGAGGTTTCATCATTGTTTTCTTCTTTTATTTCAAGGTTATCTTCTTTTTGTGAGATATTTTCTCTTTCATCATTCTTTATTTCTTTGATATAGTGATTTGATTCATCAAAAGTTATATGTATGGATTCAACAATAGTAAGAGTTCTTTTATTATAAATCCTATAGGCTTTGCTATTTATGGAATATCCTAAGAAGATACTTTCATCAGATTTTGCATCAAACTTACCTAAATCCTCTTTAGTATTGAGAATAAAGCATTTGCACCCAAATACATGGAAGTAGGTTATGTTAGGTCTTCTACCTTTCCATAGTTCATAAGGTGTTTTATCTAGACTTGATCTATTAGATACCCTATTTATAATATAACAAGTTGTATTTACGATTTCTGTCCAAAAGTATTTAGCTAAATTATTTTAATTTATCATGGTTCTTACCATTTCTTGGAGGGTTCTATTTTTTCTTTCAACAACACCATTTTGTTGTGGAGTCCTAGGTGCTGAAAAGTTATGGTTTATTCCATGATCATCACAAAATTTATCAACATCTTTGTTTTTGAACTCTCTACCTTGATCACTCCTAAAGTTAGTTCAATTATAGCCTTTTTCATTTTGTAGTTTCTTGCATAGAGTGATTAGCATGTTACAAGCTTCATCTTTATTTGCTAAGAACAATACTCAAGTGAATCTTGAATAATCATCTACAATAACAAAGGCATATTGTTTGCCTCCTAAGCTAAGGGTTCTAGTAGGATCAAATAAGTCTAGGTGCAAGAGTTCTAAGGGTCTACTAGTTGATATATACTTTTTCTTTTTGAAACTTGTTTTGACTTGCTTTCCTTTTTGGCATGCATCACAAATCTTGTCTTTTATAAATTTTGTATTTGGTAATCCTTTTACTATTTTTTTATTGGATAGTTTAGATAATAGGTCCATGCTTGCATGTCCTAGTTTCCTATGCCAAAGCCAACTCGTTTCATTCATGGCAACTAAACAAGTCACATTTTGATTTACTAAGTTCTCAAGGTTTATACAATATACATTATTTACCCTATAAGCTGTGAATAAGGTTTCGTTGTTCTTAGGGTTTTGAATAACATATTTGTCTTTCTTAAAAATTATTTCAAAACCTTTGTCACTTAATTGACTAATCCTTAAAAGATTATGTTTTAATCCTTCTACTAACAACACATCATTAATTGTAAGAGAGAGTTCTTTACCTATTTTACCAATGTCAACAATTTTACCTTTGGCATTGTCACCGAAGGTCATGTATCCCCTATCTTTTTGTTTTAGTGTGGTGAACTTGATCCTATCACTGGTCATGTGTCTTGAACACCCGCTATCCAAGTACCACTTTTCCCTTGAAGATATTGTCCTAAAGCACACCTATAATGAAGGATTCATAGTATTAGTTTTTGGAACCCAAATTTTCTTAACTTTCTTTGAATTGTTTTTAGTTCCATTATTTACTTTCCATTCTCCTTTATTTTAACATATTTTCTTTTGAGTGGGCAATTAAACATCACATGTCCTTTATTCTTGCACATGTAGCAAGTAGTGTGTTCATGTTTATTGTTTGAAGAAGTACTAGCATAGTGCTTTGCTTCTTTTACAAAATATTTCATGTATGACTTCTTACTTCCTTTATTTGTTTTTCCATTATATCCTATCCCTTCTCTATTTCCATGTAATCTTTGTTGTCCAATCATTTTTTCAAAATTTTCTTTTCCTTTGGTAAAGTTATAAATTGTTTTCTCTTTATCCTCTATTGATTTCCTAAGTTTGATTATTTCTAAATCCTTCTTATTTAAATCATCTACTCATATTTTGCCTATTTCTTGAGTCATCTCTTTTATTTCCTCTTCTAACTTTTCAATACAAGATTCTTTCTCCTTTTCAATGGATTTAGAAGTTTCAAGTTGTTTTACTAGTTTTTCATTTTTCTCTTTCAAAGTTATGTTTCTTTTAGAGACTTTGATAAATCTCTTATGTAAAGAAAATAACTCAACTTGTAGTTCTTTATAGGAGGGCATGCTATCACAAGATTCATCACAAGACTCATTACTAGATTCCGTTGAGGAGTAGTAAGAATTTACCTCTTCATCATTTTCCATGAAACACATATTTTCTATGTAACGCCCCAACCTGGGTCTGCCAGGGAGCACTGCGTCTCTCCTCCTCCACCTGGACCAGATAATAGGGGGCGGGCCTTATCAGACTAATGACTGGCCCCACAAACCAACACGTGTCCTTTTCAGTGTGTTTTGTCCTCACACACTTCCTGAGAAAACTTCCCAAGTAGTCACCCATCCCAAGATTGCTCCAAGCCAAGCACGCTTAACTATGGAGTTCTTATGGGAAAGCTCCCGAAAAGAAAGGTACACCTTGTTGATATGGGTAGTAACATCTAATCCTTTTTAAGTTTTTCATCCATGGGGTATCACATTCTCCCCCACTTATAGAATGCAACGTCCTCGTTGCAAACCCACATTTCTAAACCTAGGCTATGTGAATCTCATCACACTTTCGACTGGGTGTTGTCTCTGATACCATTTGTAATGCCCCAACCTAAGTTTGCCAGGGAGCACTGCATCTCTCCTCCTCCACCTAGACCCAAACAACTGGGGGCGGGCCTTATCGGACTAATGACTGGCCCCATAAACCAACACGTGTCCTTTTCAGTATGTTTTATCCTCACTCACACACTTCCTGAGAAAACTTCTCAGGTGGTCACCCATCCCAAGAATGCTCCAAGCCAAGCACGCTTAACTATAGAGTTCTTATGGGAAGGCTCCCGAAAAGAAAGGTGCACCTTGTTGATATGGGTAGTAACATCTAATCTTTTAAGTCTTTCATCCATAGGGTATCACACATTTTTGTAACGCCCCAACCTGGGTCTACCAGGGAGCACTGCGTCTCTCCTCCTCCACCTGGACCAGACAACCGGGGGCGGACCTTATCGGACTAATGACTAGCCCCACAAGCCAACACATGTCATTTTTAGTGTGTTTTGTCCTCACTCACACACTTCTTGAGAAAACTTCCCAAGTGGTCACCCATCCCAAGATTGCTCCAAGCCAAGCACGCTTAACTAAGGAGTTCTTATGGAAAAACTCCCGAAAAGAAAGGTGCACCTTGTTGATATGGGCAGTGACATATAATCTTTTAAGTCTTGTATCCATGGGGTATTACACATTCTCCGCCACTTATAGAACACATGTTCTCGTTGCGAACCCACATTTCCAAACCCAAGCAATGTGAATCTCATCACACTTCCGGCTGGGTATTGGCTATGATACCATTTGTAACGTCCCAACTTGGGTCTGCCAGGGAGCACTGCATCTCTCCTCCTCCACTTGGACCAAGCAATAGGGGGCAGGCCTTATCGGACTAATGACTGGCCCCACAAACCAACACGTGTTCTTTTCAGTGTATTTTTTCCTCACGCTTAACTATGGAGTTCTTATGAGAAATCTCCCGAAAAGAAATGTGCACCTTGTTGATATAGGTAGTAACATCTAATCATTTTAAGTCTTTTATCCATGGAGTATCACATTCTCCCCCACTTATAGAACACAACATCCTCGTTGCGAACCCACATTTCCAAACCCAGACGATGTGAATCTCATCACACCTTCAGTTGGGTGTTGGCTCTGATACCATTTGTAACGCCCCAACCTGAGTCTGTCAGGGAGCACTATGTCTCTCCTCCTCCACCTGGCCCAGACAACAGGGGGCGGGCCTTATCAAACTAATGACTTGCCCCACAAACCAACACGTGTTCTTTTCAGTGTGTTTTTTCCTCACTCAAGCACTTCCTGAGAAAACTTCCTAGGTGGTCACCCATCCCAAGATTGCTTCAAATCAAGCACACTTAACTATGAAGTTCTTATGGGAAAACTCCCGAAAAGAAAGGTGCACTTTGTTGATATGGGTAGTAAGATCTAATCCTTTTTAAGTCTTTCATCCATGGGGTATCACATGCTATCTCTTGTCCACTTGACTCGTTCTCTGTTTCACATGAGCTTGAATCATCCCAAGTAGCTTTCATGGTTTCCTTCTTCTTCTTTTTGTCCTTCTTGAGCAAAGGGCATTTAGGCTTGATGTGTCCTAGTTTTTTGCAATGATAACATATAGGAGGGTCATTTTACTTTTGTTTTTTTTCTTACTTGTTTCCCCTTTTTCAGATTTCTTTTTACTAATTTTTCTAGGGAACCTTTTATTTCTCGTATAGAACTTGCCAAGTATTTTAGTGATGAAAGCTAATTCTTCTTGGTCCAGGTCACTTGATTCACTTTCATCTTCACTTAAGCTTTTACTATATGCTTTTAAGGCGATGGACTTCTTATGCTTAGGTTCAGGATTTCTTTCTTTTAATGTCATTTCATAGGTGAGTAGTGAACCTATAAGTTCATCTAGTGAGGTGGTTTTAAGATTCCTACCCTCCGTAATTGAATTGGCCTTTAGTTCCCATATGGAGGGAAGGCCACTTAATATTTTCCTAATCATTTCATAGGTAGTGTAGGTCTTTCCTAAGGCACTTAAAGAATTTATTATATGAGTAAATCTGGTATACATACTAGAGATTGTTTCATCTGAATTCATTTTGAACACTCACTTGTTAACATATCTACCCTATTATCTCTAACATCTACCGTTCCTTCCTACGTTACTTCTAATTTGTCTCAAATTTCTTTGGCCATTTTGCAAGTCATGACCCTATTGAATTTATTAGCATCTAAAGCATAATATAAGACATTTATAGCGTTTGAATTTATTTGAAGCATTTTATAATCTATATCAATCATATTCTTTTTCTCTTTAGAAATTCGTTTTCCATCTACTATCGTCCACAAAAGATTGGTGGATTGGTTGAGGATTGGCCCTCTCCGAAGGGAGCTACTCCTATATGTGTCATTTGATCTTTTTATAGCTTCTTGTTAGGATTTACTATAACTTGGCTCTGATACCAATTGAAATTAGAATAGCTTTCCCAAGAGGGGGGGGGGAGTGAATTGGATATTTTAAAAATTTATCCTCTTTTTAACTTTTTGCTCGTCTAAGTGCAATAACAAGAAAGTAACTTAATCAGCTTATAATGATAAACAAATCACACCACAAGGTACTTGAAAAATTAAACATACAATCCAATCAACCAAAGAATGAAAGTCAAACAATCATTCAAGATTTCTTTATGCCTTTTTTCAGCTGCCCTGTAGTTGTTTGCAAGCCTGCTTTAAATGAAATTTGTATTGCACTTCTCTTACTAAAGATTTCCGCAAATTAACCAACGTACTCCCTTTTGGGTTTCCGCAAACAATTAATTAAAACGTACTTTCTAAAAATCAAGAGTCTTCTTTAAATATGGATTTTTAAGCCCTGGAACCTGCACTTAGCATTCACAAGAATATATTGTGCAAAAAATAAAGAGTAAGGAAGAGAAGGAGACACAGAGATTTTACAAGGTTTGGCTTCAACACAGCTTACGTCCTCGCCTTTGGCAAACCACCAAAGGATTCTACTATCGAAGTTCCTTTACTAGGCAGAACAACACCTTTTACAACCACTCCTTCAAGTAGGCTAGAGTCCGCCTCTCCAAACAATGTACTCTTGTTCGGTTAACGATCCAACAAGTCTGGAATCGTTCAATAACTAAATGAGAAACAACAAGAGGATGTGTACAAAGAGTGCTCACACACAAAGCAAGTTAGTACAATTCAAATCTATATACTCCAGAATTTAAATATCAAGAATGAAATACAATTCAAAGCAAAAATTAGAATTCACCAAGTTCCCTTTTCTCCAGATGAGAAATCAATGGGTAGAACTCAAGGATTGGTGATCAACACTTTCCGAATACCAGTACTTTCATATTACAAGTAGTTGAGCAAGTTGGAACTTTGTATACAAGAGAGCTTAAAGCAGATTTTTTAATTCTTGGTGAGTTTTGATTTGTAAAACCATGTATTTATAGGCTTTTAAGAGTGTTTTCATGTTGCCCAAGTTTCCTTAGAGTGTTTCCCAAGTTTTTAGAAAATTTGGAGCACAAGCAACTGATATTTAAAATTTGAAATATTTATAAAATTTGTTCGTTAACAGTGTTCAGACGACTGAACCTTCAGAGTTAGTCTTCTGAAGTTCTTTAACCTTTGAAAATTTTGAACTAGATACAGGGTCAAATGACCGAGGTTAGGGTTCAAGTGACTGAGGTGTTCAGACGACTGAAGTTAGAATTCAATCTTATGAGGTGCTTCTACCAGTTTCTGTGTTTCGCCAATAATTCTTCAGACGACTGAACTTATTCTTCAGATGTCTGAAGTAATTCTTCAGACGACCAAACTTAAAGTTCAGTCTTCTAAAGTTGCCACTTCAAGCTTTTGAGCAGAAACTTCAGTCTTCTAAGAAGTTTTGTTTTCTGATTTTTTATTTCCAATTGAAAATATGTTTTGCTCTCTTTCTGTATTCTTTTATAAAACGTTTTCCGGGGTTTTTAAATAGGTCTCTAAGTCATATATTTCCCTAAAGAGCTTCAAATGATATTTCAATAGATATTTAACTTTGAAGTACTTACATTGCTCATCCTAAAACCTTATACTCTAAGCTTGAAATCATCCACTTTATGCTTTGATCAGTTTAGTGCTGTTTTGAGCTTCTTTTGGATCACTTGTTAATTAATGTAGCTTGATGGTCCATAATAAACCTTGTTTTTTTGTCAAACCTGAAACACCATTACTCAACCATTCCAAATTAGAATATCCTTTGTTTGTTATCACCAAAACTGATTGAAAAATCCAGTTAGGCCAACAATGTGCATCCTTTATAACCACAAAATATCATACTTTGGACAACAAAAAAAACAGTCATGTTTTTTTTTTTCATAAAAATAAACATTTATTGATTGTAAAAAAGAAAAGAACAAAAAATAAAAAAACAAAAAAAAAAAAAAAACTTGTGCATATTATAGAAATATTACTCTTATATATATATATATATATATATATATATATATATATATATATTTCTTTATCTTTCAATTTTTTAAATACTTCTTTGGTTATTTTCCTGAGGACATTTTATAAAATTGAATTGAAATACCTTGTGTGCTTGTGTCATTCAAATGAATTTGTTTTGATGATTTCTAAAACACCAAAGTTGCATTTTAACTTGTGATATTATTTGTTTTAATAGTTCACATTACACGGGTGAATAGTGTTTTCAAAGATTCCATATGGGTGCATCTAAAGAAACAATAAGTGAACTTATTTAGCTCAAGTGAGTTTCTACTCATTATCTGCAGAAATATAAACAGTGCACACACGATATGTTATTGGGGTTTGGCCAATTGCGCCTACGTCCCTGCCTCTAACTCACAAGTTCGAGGATTCCATTAATGCTCACTTAATGAGTGGAGCAGCACCGATTATAATCAGGTCAATTAACGGAGCTGACCTCAACCTACAACCGTATCTTACCAAGATGGTGCACCTAACTTTCCTAATCAAGTCTAAGTCAATCTGAAACTATTCAACAGGACTAGTCTCCCTCTTCAAGCCCACGCCTGGAATACAATAGATATAAAAATGTGGTGTACAAATAAATATTTCTTAACTAAGCATACTGTGTATCGATTTAGCACAAGCACTAATCAATGCACCTCAAACAGATATGAATTATAAGCTTAGTGCAATATGTGTGCAATAACACTCAATCTAATATCAATGTTCAATTAAGCACAAGAGTATTCAAACAAACTATTCTTTGAAAGCAAAGTATATAAAATCTCAATGTCAGATTAGTGTTTCAAAGATGCTAGCAATAATATTCAAACAAAGTCAAAAGTATTTTCTCAAATGTAGCAAGCACAAGAGTTGTTTGAAATCAAACTTGCAAAATATTTTGCACACAAAAAATAATGCTTAAGGAATCTTACAATGTCAATGCAAAGACCCTAAAGTCAATAAGTTTTCTCACACAAGATTTATTTATTCAAATCAGTGGGAAATACTCTAGCCTAACTCTCAAGATAAAAATCAATCAACACAAATTTCAAATGAGAGTTAAGGGCTATTTAAAATGGAGCACAAATAATTTAAATACTCTCTCTAGGCTTGAATAATCAAGGAATATGAAGTAGGAGAGTATTTGGGAGTAGTATGAACAATATAGGTTTTGAAAATTTTCAGAGGATTTTTTCCCTAATCACAATACTAATCCCCCCTTAATTTGACAAATGAATGTGTATATATAAAGAAGGGTTAAAATATAGTCATTGGGGACACAAGGGTAATTATTAACTTTGTTTTGAAAATGTTTAGGAAAATTAACCCCATTTAATCTCTTTTAACCGCAGTGAAAAATTGTGCAACCCAAGAGTTTTGGGTGTCTGACCGGAAGTTCTGTTGCATAAACAAACACAACAGACAAATGTCATTTTTGAACGTTCTGGTGCCTAAATATGGGTTCGCTCTCCTGAACCAAAGGCAATTTCAAAAGGCTGTGGTTCAGTCGCCCAGTTTTGAGTTCACCAGCCCGAGGCAAATTTAAATGTGAAGTTTGGGCTGCCGAGTTGGTGGAAAAAGTCATAATCAAGGTTCAGTCGCCCGTGGATACTACAATCAGTTAGGTTCAGTCACCCAAAGCCTAAGTCAACTTTCTGACTTTTCCATGATTCGGTCGACCGAGGCAAATATACTTGCCAAGTTCGGTCGCCCGAAACCTCAAGGATTTTGGGCAAAGGTCCTATATTCATTTCAATTATTTTCCCTGATTAATATAAGTGATTATGGAGACTGTCTTATGTGTTTGCGCAAGGAATTAAGGTTTTTCTAAGGTCTTTAAGTTAGTCTCAAAAACCTGGCATCGGTCGATCGAAGGGTGATACACCTAAGGTCACTCTATGGTCTTGAGCTTATAGTCCTATATGCATAATATGTTGATTATTATAGACCCATTTGAAATGAAATTATTACAGACCCAATAATATTACAACAAATAATAAATGTATCGGGGTCTTCATATTTCTTCAAGTTGTTGTATGCTATCAATGTGATCAAGCTTAATATGATCTTATACACATTCCCCCTCACTATGTTTTCGAAAATTACTACAGAATCACCTTAAAGTTTAATTTTGTTGACAAAATGAATCTTCCATTAATCAACTATTAAATATATAAAAATAATAATTTTACCTATAATAAAATGATATTTTAAAATAGCATCAATTTAATAAATTAAATTGATTATAAAATTGGTTAGTAGAATATCTTAAAAGATGACTAAGCGAATTGCAAATCTAACTGATTCTCAAATTTAATTGGTCCAAACAGTCCAATTGCTTTGGATCAACCAATTGACACCACCATAACAAAAATTCTATAATTATTTTTAAAAATTCAAAAAATATACACAAATAAAAATTATTAGAAAAAATACCTAATAATTTTATTGCTACAAAATAACAGCCAAAAATTACCATCCATTAATGCCACAAGCCTATGTCGAAGGTTTACATGTGGCATTAATAAGACACGTGGCTAGCTCAAAATCTCTAGCCAATCGCACAGAGACAACTTAAAAAATTCAAATCTGTCGCAAGTCGATTGATCGCCTTGAGGGGCTAATCGACGTCTGCAAGAGAGGCGCAACGGCTAGTTATAAAGGGAGGATCGGTCGACTGCCAAGTGAAAATTAAAGCTTTTTATCTTATTTTTCTTGAGTTTTTGCATCTTGATTTACGTCAAAGTTTCTATTTTCAGTCTTTGTTTTTTGTTTGTTATATGGAAATTTCCTGTGGTTTCATGGAAGTCTACGAACAACAAAAAAGATTGAGCCTCAGAGACCCAGATCTTCCACGAGACGACCTTCAAATAAAACTGCACTTAGATCTGCACATAGGGAAACTAATTTATTAATCAAAAATGGGAAGGAAACCTAACCTTAAACCTATTGTAGATTCCAACCAGCCGGTGGAATTGGTCATTTTCCAGGAAAATGGCAGAAGCTGCTGGGGACAAAACATCCATCAAGGATGTTGTAACAAAAACCATTTGAAATATCACTCCTAATGAGCATTAATTGCTTATTTAGTTCATTCCAAGTTAGACATTACCAAAATATATTAGTTAATAAGAGAAAGTCAATACTTAGTCATCACTCCCCAAATCAAACCTTCGAGGGAGAGCAATCAACTCCAACCCTATAAAGAGGAGGAGAGATCCACGCCGGCGCCTTAAACGATCAGAGTGATACGTGCCGGTACTTTATGACCTAGTAGTGATTCACATCTCCGCGCAATAAAGACAATCCAACTTAAGGATCAACTCTAACCCTTATAAGAAGGGACAGTGGAAGAGGTCAAGGCAAGTCATTCGACACCCATTCTTACTTGTTACATTTAGTCTCTCTAAAGCATTTCCCTTATTTAGGCATCGAAACGATCCCCCAGAGTACACCCCGGGTCTTCCAAGTCATTCTTCCTTTCCTTTTTCAGGTCAACGGAAGTCGAAAGAGCAATCTCGTTGATTTTATTGCGCAACAGTTGGCGCCGTCTATGAGAATTTGCTTCTGAGAGATGACCATCTTGCTCTCGACCTCCGACATTCAACTAAATTAAAAATTTTAATTTAAATAATAAAAATATTATTTTTATCATAAAATAATTTGATGCGCATATCTTATAAATACATATATATTGATAACAATATTATTATTAATTAAAAATAATAATTTATATTATTTGATTCAATAAAGCATATTTGAATGTTGGTTAATAATATTTAAAATATTATTAATAAAAATATAAGCATATTTTTAATTTAAATATATTTAAAAATAATTATATAGCATCCTAATGTACTACAAATACAATTGCTGCCAATGAGAAAGAAAACCCATAGTGAAGGATTTCTTGGAATATTGGAAAAGTATTTTAATCTTACGTAATTATTCCTTCCACACTTCTAGAAGAAAAATAAATTCCAGACGTTAAAGTTGACTCCAAGAATTTGACAAACCTGCTTTTGCTTGCTTATGTGGGAATTAGCTCAAATGCTTTTACTCTTGTATAAGTGAGTGAATGTTAGTAGCCAATTTAGTTGTGAAAAATATTTTTAATTTTTAGTAGTTAATTTAGTTGTGAAAAATATTTTTTAATTTTAAAAAAATTTAAAATTAAAAATTTTCAAGACTCGTATAAAGAAGATAAAAAATTAAGAGTTTATTTTAATGTGAAAATTATTTTTTTAATTTTTTATTTCCATATTTCAAATTAATCGTAAAAAATTAATTAATTTTTTAATTTTTTAAAATTAATATAAGGTAATGTTAAAATAAAATGAAGTCCAAGAGTTAAATTCTGTGTTCACATACAAAAACTAAGAATTAAGAATCTAGAAAGATAATGAAAAGTTTGTTTTCTATTGTTCTATATAAATTTGAAAAACTAGAAAATAAGGTTGTATTTCTATAATTATTTAAAAATAAAATTAAAAAATAAAATTATTTTCAAAAGAAAATTATATGTCAAAACAATGTATTAATGTTTATTTATTTCATATAGGCGTTGTAAAAATAAAAAATAAATTAATTTTTAATATTTAAAAAAAACTAAAATAAAGAATGTAATTTATTTTTTTTCAAAATTAAAAAGGCCCTAGAATTTTGCAATATTGTTTGGGTAATGTAGTTGCAATTAGTACAAATGACCATCTCAATTCCTATTACTAGTTAATTGGCAAAGAAAAAGCATAATAACTTCTCTTGAGATTGTTTGGGTAGTACAAACTGCAATCAATTCAAATGGTCCTCTCTTTGCATTCTAATTGGCAAAAAGCATTCATCTCTACAAATTTGTCCAAAAAAATATGGACTACTCTTAAAAGCAATTTAAAATTTTCATAGTTAGGATAGGTAAAATTTTGATTATGCATAAAAATTGGCAGTTTGCTCTTTTCTACTTCTAAATCTCTAATACAGTTACGATTAAAGAATGGTGCTTAAGGATGCATTCTTGGAGTTTCCTTCGCAATCGTCTGTTTGGTTGTCAAGTTTGATGATAATTTCAAACCCAAGAATAGACAATCAAGCTAAAGCTTATCTAACACACCTTTTTGTTTCAAAAAATGGAATCTTTGTTTTATTTTAGTTTTGTGAACGTAAAATAAAGGAAAACCTTTTAAAAGAGTTTTAGGATCGAGAGTATAATTGTGAATATGGAAGGTAATCATTTAATTCCTTTTTAATGTAGTTTAAATTAAGGATTAACACCCTACAACATCTATTCTATGAATGGTAACCACTCTTACCTTTGTGTATGTATGTGTCTCCTTCAAAAAATTCTTTTTTTTTTTCTTTTTTGTAAAAAAGAACAGGGTGTTTTAAATTCATACGAATGAGGACTAGTAGGGGCCAGTCAACCACTTGCAAAGGCTAGACCACTTGGAACAAGTTTCTCATCATTTTTTTATTTTTACAGCAAAGTTTCATTACCCGAGCCCCTTTCAAAAAAGCTTTCATAAGATCCATATAAAGGACTTAACCTCATCAATACCTTACTATTTTAGTGTCTTCTCAAAATGAACAAATGTTCACATAAACTCAAAAGAAAAGAGAAGAAGAATTCGACTTTTTTGGTTGTTATGGTTGAATCTACCAATGTAGATTGCCTACTTTTACTAAAGGGAGGAATCAACTCATTAGTAGTTTGTCAAAAATATTTTCAAATTTTAGTTAGGAAACATTTTGATTTTTGGTTAAAAAATCTCTATTTTCTTGAAAATATTGTTTTTTTTAAGAAAAACTCTGAAGCCATAGCCTTTAAACTAAACTAAAGTTAGAAAAAAAAATATTTCTCCACCCTCAAGCTACTTCATAGGTGATTACTTTGAAAAATGTTTTTTTTTTCTTTCTATTTTTAAGTAGGAGAACCACAAGCCACCTTGAAATCTTGTTAAAAAATAAACTTGAAAAGTTCTAGAAAATTCCGAAAGCCACATCATGAGCATTCATTCCAGGATTTTTGAATTTATTTTGAAAACACCTAGAAAAATGAATTTTTGATTTTTTTTCATGGAAAAACTATAAAATCACATCAGAATATCAACAACCAAACTCGATCATATACTTTGGTGAGACTCTTGACTCATCAACATTACTGAAATGTTAGAAAATCTAGAAAAAATGGCCAAACTTTGCCCTTTAAATTGAGCAATCAACTATACCTCAAAGGCCAATTGACCATCAACAAAGTTCAAAGGTCGATCAATTGGTTTGCTTGTCTTCTTGTTTTCTTCTTCCAATTTTTGCATGAAATTCGATGGTTCTAATGCACAAACATTACCTTCTTCTATCCTAGATAACATGTTGACTTGAAATTGGAACATGCATACGTAAGAATATGGAGAAATGAATGATTAAAATTTTCTTTTATCAAATTTGTAATTTTTGAACTATAGAATACCAAAACTAGATGTGGTTTGGCATGGTATATGTATACCCTTCTTACTACATAAAGAATTCACAAAAGCGTACAAAGACATTGAATATTTACATAATATAAACCCATTTCATAACAAAATGCATGATTTTATGTAAAGCAATGATGAAACTTGAAAATAAATCAAAGTAGGATAATAGGACTGGCCTAAAAATGTGTAGCAATGTATTTCAAGTGGGAGATTCATTCTTTAAGTGCATACACCCAAAAGACCCCAAGGACAAGAAGAGATTGATATAATCTCTTCAAAATGTATCCTAGAATGGTACTCCTTTAACACCCCAAAGGACTTGAACTCTCCATATTTCTGCCTTATCCCTCACTTGGACACACAAAAAATGGTCCATGCATGCATGGTGAAGGGAAATGGAAGTAAGATTTTGGATGTCAAATTCAAAATCTCAACCACTATTGCTACCAATTGCCAACCAATAATGACCTTGGTCATTGCCTGACACGTGGCAATGACTAAGACATTTGGCACACCCAAATTCACTGACAAATCAAATAAAAATAATTCAAATTTCAAATTTTGACTAAACTGGTTGACTGCCCATGGAGGTCAATCGATCACTATCAAGTGGTGCTAAAATCTCTTCATGTGTGCGTGAAGAAATGGGGAAGGAAAAGGAGCTGGTTGACTACCATCAAGTAGTCGATCGATCATCTTGTGCAACACTTCTTCACTCTTTGATTTTTGCTTAATTTTTCCTTATATTCAACTAAGTTATCAACAATTGAACCAAACTCCATGAAGAAATATAAAGTTTTAGTTTTCCATTTGTCCCCTGTCATTAATTGTGTTGGAACTTAGCTGAAGTTATCAAGCCATTCATAAATTCTTCTCATCTCTTTCATTGTCATATATTTTGAAATTTGCACCATTGATAACAAATTGCTAAACATATTCAAGTATTTCAAGCTTTGATTTGAAAATGTGTTGGAAAAGGTTAATAATCACCGAGAATTAGGTATAAACAAGGGTTAAACAATACACTATTGATTTTTTAAAAAATCACTTCACTATCCTTTTTGAAATGGATGACAAAGAACTTGGTCACCAAAGATAACTTTTGATAATAACACCTTTTCCTTTAAAACTAATTCTATTAGAAAAATCCTAAGAATGGCTTCAAAATTTGCCCCAATATTAGATAATTCATGTTTTATAAAAAGACTATTCAACTCGAATCTTGACTGACCTTAAGACATTGTATTTCAAGTTATAGTAACAAGTTTTACTCTCATGAGAAAACTAAATTTGTGACTATTTAGACTGAACCTATCATTTCATTTGTTAGGCTAACTATATACCCTTTTTGAGGGATCAAGTCTGACCATTTTCTTTTCTTTCTCCTTTCTAACTTCTCTTTTCTTTTTTCTTACTCTTTTCTATATCTTTTTTCCTTTTTCCCCTTTTATTTCCTCCCTCCTTTCTTCTTCTTATTCTTCTTCTTAGAACTCCAAGAGATGGTATTTCCACATCTATTGGTACTACAACATTCATTCGATATACCAAGGAATATAGAGTTGCCCCTATTGAAGTCCTAACAGACATTTGATATGCATGTAATGCAAATGGCAACATTTTATGAGAATCTTTATAAGTGACTATCATCTTCTCCAATATCTTCTTAACATTTTATGAGAATCTTTATAAGCATGTTCGTACTTATAGAAGTTTGAATTTAGGAGAGCAATCTTGGATCAAACAGGAAGACCTTTCCTCCCATGGAAGGTAAGGTACAGCTTGACTGCACCAATATGGATATTAATAAATCCCTAGTTGTGAAACTTTCAGGGAAGATTTGGGGGGAACTCCAGGGTGAAAAATTGTTCTTCTTTAGTTTCCAAAAGATGGTAAGAATCAAAGGGTGATGCCTTATTGATCTCTTTGACACCTCTTGGCATAATCGTTTTGTCAGTGATTTTCTTTAGGGGATTTAGAGGATACTTGGTTTTGTTATAGACATATTTTGGGTTTGTGATTTGGGGACTTTTGGTTTAGGGGACAATGCCATTTTCTTGTACATAATTTACTTCATACATATTATCAGGACAGTCTAAGCTAAAAGTATATTAAGATTTGGGAGAAGAGCTAAAGGATGGAGATGGAGTGAACATGTCTTTTAGAAGGCATGGTTTCTTAATTGACAAGTTCAAAACCTCTTCTCACAACCTATGAGTGAAAAAATCTCTTGCCTATCTTGTAAAGCAAAAAAGCACAGATCAATCAAAGTATTCTTGTTCCCTATTAATCACCAGAGAATTCACCTTTGCCCAACCAAAACATAACCTTCCATGACATTTCAATAGGTCAAGGGCTTCTTAGGTCTTATTCTCCGACGACTTCAAATAAAAAAGAATGATTGGAATGAAATATTCAGTCTGGCTTTGTCATCATTGTTCTGATCTAGAGGATCCATATAGGATGTGGCAACCATATAGCTACTGAGTAAGAATAATAACCTCTACTATAGGTAAAGAGATCCATCACTCAAAGAGTGATGGAGGCTCCAAAGGAGTCTTTAAGTTATCATGGCTCAGATACCAATTGGGCACTTAGTGTAGGGTCAATCATAAGATTGATTAGAATAAGGAAAAATGGAGCAAGAAACACACTAAGGGATATTTCATTAATCAAACACACTGAATAGCATCACCATTCTTTATATTTTTATAAATTGGATCATGGAGAATGACCAATTTGGGGATCTGATGCAGTAGCTCTATTAAGCTTCATCTGGAATTCTTAATCAAGGCTACATTATTTGGGTCAAACCTTCCTAACAAAGATCTTCTCATTGGGTTCAACATCATCCAACACTTAAACAAAAGGCAAGCCATAAGGGAATGAATCCAGAGCGTTATTTAATGACCCAAAATGAGTTGACCCAATCATAAGAATACGGACTTATAGAGCTAACAAAGTCACAATGGGCTTCTAAAGCTTTTTGTGTTAACAAAATGCTTGAACAAGCTCGAGGAAAAACCAGGCTCTTCATCAATTATTAGCCTCTCAACCATTTTCTTGCTGATAATGAAAACCCATTACCAAATCAAGCCAGCTTATTTTCACAATTCACTACAAAAAAACTGATTTCTAGTGGCGATTTGAAAACTATCACTAAAAGTGCTTATTAGTGACAGTTTTATATAATTGTCACTAATAAAACAGGTATTAGTGACGGTTTTCAAAACCATCACTAATAAGGAACTTTTAGTGACGGATATTAAACCGTCACTAATAATTCTATCACTAAACTATCGCAGGAAGCCACTTTTGGCGCTAAAATTTCCCAGGAAAATATTAGCGACGGTTTCTATACTATTAGTGACGGTTTTCGAGCGTCACTAAAAGTAAATTGTTAGTCACAGTTTTTTTAACCGTCTTTAATAGTAAATTATTAGTCACGGTTCACAAAACCGTCACTACTAGGCCATTATTAGTGACGGTCCAGGAAACCCATCACTACTAGTTTTGTATTAGTGACAGGTCATAAAACCGTCACTAAAACATTAGCCTTGATCGGGGTAAAAGTCAAGAATAATAGTTGTAGTATTAGTGACGGTTTGCGAAACCATCACTAATAGTCATGTATTAGTTACGATTCATGTAACCGTCACTAATAATGTAGTGTTGACCTGGGAAAGTCAATAATATTAGTGACGGTTTAGCACAACCGTCACTAATAGTCTATTACTTGCGATGGTTTTTCTCAACGGTCACTAATATTTTTGAATTCAAAAAAAAGAAAAATTTAGGAAAAATCACAAATTAATTCAAAAAGTTATGAAATTTTGTGGGAAGGTAGAGGGTACATTTTGGAGGTCGTGGGTAGTCTATTTTTTGGTTTTGCACTCCAAGAAAGGCTTGAAAAATGTTGGGGAAAGCTACGGTGCACGGATTGGTTTGGATTTTTTTGTGGTTTCTTCTATTATCTGTAGTGAAGTTTTGCAATGATTGGACTGATTTTTAAATGCAATAAAGGTGGTAAGATCTTTTGAAACTGTTCATCACAGTAAAATGGAATTTGATGACCAAAAAAGAAATAGCGCGTTTAAGGTTCGGATTCTTTTTTAAGTTAAATGCTTGAAGAGAAAGATTGTTACTAATAGTCTTATATTAGCTAGTACTGATTATTCTCATAAACCATCACTAATAATGCATTTTTGGACAGGAAAAATGGTCAAGACTGATTCACAAGCAGGTGGATCTAATGTAGCAACGAAAATGGCCAATCAAGTGCAATTAGCGAAACGCAAACATAAAAATGACCTCGCCTTGGCAAAATACCTGGAAACTGACCTAGCTTATGAGTTGGGCCAAACACCTAGCCCTATTGAACCAACACCCATCTCTCAAACTCCAGAGTAGAATGATCTATATGGCCATGGACTGGGATTAATGTTCTTAACGTTGTAGACAAAAAGATGGAATAGCTATCATTGATAGTGAATATTGATTGAAAAGATTGATTCTCTAAATTTAAACCTTTTCAATTTCATACATTTTGAAATGACCGTGTACATACCATGGTCAGCTAGTCGTTTACTGCCGTATAATTTGTAGCTAGCGGTGGACAAATAAAACCAGTTGCTGAGATTGTCCAGGAATCTAAACAGGAAAGAAATAATTAATTAATGTTTTGGGCAACCTAACTAGTGTGCTTCACACCACAAATTAGAATCTAGATGAGTTGAAGATAAAATACAACAAGAAAAGCATGTGCTTAAGTAGAATGCTTAAAGAGAAAGACCGTCACGTATTAATGGTTTTTTGGATTTTCTATCAATATATTGTTGCAATTATACATAAATGAGTAAATAAATAAAAACCAAAATTATACAAACAAATTAGTAATGGAATAATTAATAATAATACTAATAGTAGTACTTATATAAAATAATTATAATAATATCGCAATTTTTTTTAAAAAATCGTTATTAAATAGGCCCAACAAGTATAATTGTACAAATAAAAAAAATATTTTTATATTAATATATATAATTAATAAAAAAAACCTTTAATTATTTTACAAAATATCATTTTAATAAAATATTGATGTTATCATTTACTTATTATAGAAAAAAAACAAAAGGAGTAAAATAGTCAAATGGAAAATTTAGCCAGAATATTAGTGACGGTTTTTAGACACCGTCACTAATAGTTGTTGTATTAATTAAAAATATATAACTAATTATACTAAATATTAGTGACGGTTTAACACGTATTAGTGACGGTTTACGACCATCACTAATAGTTTGAAATATTTTAGGCCTAACTCGTGCTGATTTTCCCCACTTCTCCCCCCAAAACCCTCGAAAACGCTCCTCCCCTCCGTTCGTGCTTCAGCCTCCTCCTCTCCACTTGTCATCACCATCACGTTTGCCACCGGCTCCAGAGTGGGTCCCCCCAATCTCCCTCCTTTTCCCCCAATCTCCCTCTCCTTTCCCTCCAATCCTCCCTCCTTTCCTTCCTTCATTGCCCACAACACCTGATCCTCCCTCCTTTCCTCAATCTCCCTCCTTTCCCTCCAATATCCTCCTCCTTTCTGTCCTTCACTCCCCAATGACACCCTCTCGCCACAGCCTCGTCATTCTAATCTCGCCGACTCACAGCCTCATGCCAACTCGCAGGCCCTTGCACTTGTGGTCAAATCTTTAGGGTTCTTCAAACCCTAGCTACTTCATCGTTCTCCTCTTGTTGACTCGCCAGTACGTCACACTGACTCAAGTCCTCAAAAAACCCTCTCCTTCGCTGTTCTTACGCGGTATATCACATTTCTCATTTCCCATTTCTAATTTTCCCCACTTGTAGGCAATGTCTGAAATCTAAATTCATAAATAATATATTCGTATTTTTTTTATATTGAATTTTGTTGTTGCTTTCTGCTTTTTCGCCCATTTTCTTTCCATTAGAAGTTGGTTCGAGTCTCGTTTGCTTTAAGTCTCATTTTCAATTAGAATATGGGCATAGCACAGACTTGATAGGCTTTAATCATACCCATCTTCTTGAAATGTCTATCGGGATTCTTATTTTGAATTAAACATTGACATATACTCATCTGTGCTTTTTTTAGAATTTTACAACACAAACAAAGATTTGATTATGAATTTACTCCTTGATGCTTGTAGTTGGCTTAGTCACATATCTAATTTACTACTTTATTTTTATGTGAAAATATAGTGCTAAATTTATATGAGTAAAAGGACTAGAAGATCGAAAATGGTTAAAATATTTAATACTAGTATAAAATGGCATAGGGTGAATTTTTCCATGTTTATGGAGTGAATTTAAGTGTAGTTGCCATTTGTTCAGTTATATATAACTGAGGTAAAGCCCCTTGTGTTCAATCCATGTGCTAGGAGTGAATTTGAGTGTATTGACATTTGTTTATTACATGCTTGTGAGGTAGTGCTCATTGCGTGTTTAGATTACTACAAGTATAGATTAGCCTTATGTGCCATGTATGCAAGTATTCTTCATGTGCCCTTTTCTTGAGTTTGTAATAGAAGTAAACAAAGTGGAGAAGTTTTATGAGACATGAAATTTAATTAATGTTCATTGAAACTTGTATATATTTTTTATTATTTTTTATTTTGCACCATTAAAGACACATATTATCTTTTGTGTCAGAATTTGATCATATTCTTTTACATTTTCCTAATGTTTTCTTATCTTGGTTTGCCTACACTAGAATCTCTAATGCATAGCCAAAAATCTCCCTCTACTAAAATGATAAAAAATCCATGGATAGTGTAACAAAAACATGAATTTGTGTAAGTTTGAAAAAGCATTAAGTTGAAAAGTTAAAATTAAAGGAGTGTATGCAAAACAATCATACCAATAAATGCAAACATACACGGGTGGAAAAGTTAAAACACAATTCAACTAACCTTGAACCTTTGACAACATACATGGGCCCCTGTTTTGTACTTCATTTCCCCACCTCATCAATAAAATCGTATCCTCTTCCAAACACAAAACCCTAGCCTCTAATTCCACAAATCGCTTCTTCCAAGCCTCAGCCTCGGCTCTCCCCTCCGCGCACTCCAAATCCTTCATATTATTCTTTAGATGAGCAACAGCCTCCTTCTCACCCTCACGATAACTCCTCGAAGGTCCCAATGACCTTACACATCCCTCCTTTCTCCTTTTTTCCCTATCGCACGTTACTCTGTTATCTTCTCACAAACAAATGATCATCTTTTTAGCGTCTTTGTAATTTCTTTTAAAGTCTTCTAGTTGATCTTCAAGCAAGCATTTACTGAGCGCCAGCTCTCCATTTTGCTCTCCATTCGTGAGTGATCTTTTGGTGAATATCGCACTTATATTGGAGCATTGATCAAGAGCTGGCGCTCAGTAAATGCTTGCTTGAAGATCAATTGGAAGACTTGAAGAAAAAGTACAAAGACGCTAACAAGACGATCATTCGTTTTTGAGAGGATAACATAGTAACGAGTGATAGGAAAAAGAAAAGGAAGGAGGGAAGCGAGAGGATATTTGGGCCTTCGAGGAGTTCTTGTGAGGGTGAGAAGGAGGTTGTTGCTTATTTGAAGAATAAGATGAAGGATTTGGAGTGCACGAAGGGGAGAGCCAAGGCTGAGGTTGAGGCTTGGAAGAAGAGGTTTGTAGAATTAAAGGCTAGGGTTTTGTTGTAAGAACCCGAACCGTGACAAGTGAGTTTGAATATTTAAAGAGAGGGCCATTTTGGTAAAAGAGCAGGCCTCGTCGACGAAGCCAAATTTCTTCGACAAAGTCTTTGTCCTTCTCATTGAAAAAACTAAGAAACTTGTCAACGAGGAGAAGCCGAGGAGTTTCAGAAAAATTGGAGATCCTAGACTCATCGATGAGGCCATCAATTCGTCGACAAAGGCAATGGAAGATTTTTCAACGAGTGCACCATTTCGTCGACGAAGTTGCCCGAGTCAAAGGGCTATAAATAGGAATATTCTTTACTTCCTCACTAAGAAACTTCAAACATATCTCTCTCTTTCTCTAGAAATTTCCCCACTCTCTCTCTTTAGATTCCTTCACCGATCGTTGATGGAATCAGGAATCTGAAGTTACCACAAGGATCTTGGAAGGATTCTCTACAATTTCTACGGATCGGAATCTTGTTTCGAAGATTTTCAGGTTTCAGCATAAAAAATCAAGGTAAGGCTCGGTTTTCAATTCTGATATGGTAGTTTTGTAGTTAAAAATCTTGTGCGTATATTCTGTACTGTGATTTGTAGGTTCTGGAACTCAGTTCGGTGTTTAGGGGCCTTGGAGTTCAAGATTTTCTTTTTCGGGGAAAAGGTAAGGGGAACTATGTTTTTATCGGTTATTTTTGAAATCGGACTCGGTGGAACTTTGGTTCACGGTCTTGTGTGTGTTTTGACTACTCATTTGGGGGGATCTAATAGGGAAAACTATGGGTTTTTCATTATTACAGTTTTGGGAAAAGGGAGCGACGGGCTGCATTCCTGGTTTTTTTGAAAACCGGGCGTATATGTTGATTTATATTGGATTATTGGGATGGTCATGCCTTGACTTGTTTAAACTGTATTTGTTTGGAAAACCATGATTTATATTACCAAATGGGTATGGTTTTTTTGGTTATATGAGCATGCATGTATGTGTGATATGTTGAAATGCTAGTAAGAACGCAGTTTTGGAATTGTTCCAGGTACTGAGAGTGTCCAGCTCTATATCCAAGGGCATGTGTTTATCGCCTTCCATGTAGGCAAGAGTGTTTGGCTCTATATCTGAGGGCGTGAGCTTATTTTGGCAGATCAGGCCGAAGGGTGTGGATCCACCAGTTAGCGTCGGTACAATGCCATGGGAGTCAGGGACTAGCCATATGTCGGTGGCGCTGTTCTTTGCGGGTTAGATACGGGCCAACGCCGAATTGTCGCGAACCAGCTTCGGGTTTAAGGATGTGATGACACTGGGATTGCTGATCATGTGTTGAGTGTGCGTGTATGCACTGTGTGAACTAGTACTGGATTGCATTTAACTATGTGTATGTTGTATCATGATAACACTCAAATGCCACACACCGATATAACCTGTGTTCTTCCTTACTGAGAGGTGTCTCACCCCTATTGTACGTACATTTTTATAGGTCCTTCGAGTAACCGGAACTAGCGTCCTAGTGTAGGGAGTGTAGTGGCCGGTGTACTGCGGTTAGTGCTTGGGTAAGTGCTAAGATTGTATTTTGATGGGTTGCCATTTTGAGATGTATTTGGGCACCCGTTTGTACATTGTTGATAGAGCTGTGTTTTGCTCTTGTAATAGACTTTGGTATGGTACTGTATATGTTTATATAGAATGACCTTTTTCCACTGTGTATATGATTGTGTTGGATGTGTTTAGGGTGCCCGCAAACCCCATGGGGTCGGACCCTCATCCATTGTACAATATCTTTGTATGTTTTATCAGATACAGGGACAGATTAAATTACATTTTCACCCTTGGGTCCCATTTCGAGGATTGAGGCATGACAGCTTGGTATCAGAGCCAACACCTAGCCAAAAGTGTGATGAGATTCACATCGCCTGGGTTTGGAAATGTGGGTTCGCAACGAGGATGTTGCGTTCTATAAGTGGGGGAGAATGTGATACCGCATGGATGAAAGGCTTAAAAGATTAGATGTTACTACCCATATTAACAAGGTGACTATGAAGAATCTCTATCCTTTACCTCATATAAATGATATCTTTGACCAGTTGCAGGGTACGCAGGTTTTTTCGAAGATCGACTTGCGGTCAGGATATCATCAGGTGAGGGTTAGAGCGGAGGATGTAGCGAAGATTGCTTTCCGAACTAGATATGGTCACTATAAGTTTTTGGTCATGCCTTTTGGGTTGACGAATGCTCTGGCGGTGTTCATAGATCTGATGAACAGGGTTTTCCATGAGTACCTAGATCGGTTTGTAGTGGTATTCATTGACGACATTCTGGTATACTCAAGGAGTACGGAAGAGCACGTGGAACATTTGAGGTTAGTGTTACAAATTCTGTGGGATAAGAAGTTGTATGCTAAACTGAAGAAATGTGAATTCTGGTTGAGTCAGATTGTGTTTTTAGGCCATGTGGTTGCTGGGGATGGTATATCGGTTGATCCTAACAAGATTGAAGTTGTGGTCGACTGGGTGAGGTCAAAAAATGTGCAGGAGGTTCGAATTTTTCTAGGACTGGCGGGTTATTATCGTCGATTCGTAGAAGGTTTCTCTAAACTATCTGAGCCTCTAACTCGATTAACCAGGAAGGGAGTACAGTTTGAATGGACTAGTGATTGCGAGCAGTGTTTTCAAGAGTTGAACCACCGACTGATTACTACTCCAGTATTAACCATTCCTTCGGGGGATGGTGGGTTTGTGACTTATACCGACACGTCTCTGAAGGGTTTGGGATGTGTGTTTATGCAGCAGGGTAAGGTAGTGACTTATGCCTCTCGGTAATTTAAAGAGTATGAGAAGAATTACCCTACGCATGATCTGGAATTGGCTGCCGTGGTATATGCACTAAAGATCTGGCGACACTATTTGTACGGGGTGCAGTGTGAGATCTTCACTGACCATAAAAGCCTCAAGTATTTCTTTACGTAGAAGGAGTTGAACATAAGGCAAAGGCAGTGGCTTGAATTGGTTAAGGACTACGATTGCACGATCAGTTATCACCCGGGGAAGGCTAATGTGGTGGCTGATGCGTTGAGTCAGAAGTCAAGGCCTACGGCTGTATCTATGGTTGTGACTCAGTATCATGTCAGGCGGGATCTGGAAAGCCTTGGCATGGAGTTGGTGGTTGGTGATCATCAGGCTTATCTTGCTGGTTTGGTGGTCCAACCAACCTTATTTGCGCATATAAAAGCTGCGCAAGCTAATGATGCAGAGTTGGCAGAGGTTATGGAAAAGGTACAGCAGGGACTGGCTACAGAGTTTAACATCTCTGAGGGAGGTGTGTTGAGGTTTGGGACCCGACTGTGTGTTCCGAACGATGATGAGATCAGAATGACGATTCTAGAGGAGGCGCATCGTTCTTTGTTTACGGTACATCTTGGTAGTACAAAGATGTATCAGGACTTGCGCGAAACCTTCTAGTGGTCTGGTATGAAGAGGCAGATTGCTCAGTTCATGGAGCAGTGTCTGACGTGTTAATAGGTGAAAGTTGAACATCAGAGGCTGGTAGGGGTTGCAGCCTTTGCCTATTCTGGTGTGGAAATGGGAGCATATTTCTATGGATTTTGTGACCAGTTTGCCACCAGCGCTTCACGGGCAGAATGCTATTTGAGTGATTGTGGATAGATTGACGAAATCTGCCCATTTTATACCAATGGAAGTTGGCTATCCTTTAAGTAGGCTAGCAGATTTGTATGTGCATGAGATTGTGAGAATGCACGGGGTACCGGTGTCCATTGTATTAGATCGAGATTCGAGGTTTACTTCTCTATTCTGGATGAGTTTACAGGAGGCACTGGGAACGAAGCTTACTTTCAGTACATCGTTCCACCCCCAAACTAATAGACAGTCGGAGAGGATGATACAGATTTTGGAAGATATGTTGCGAGCTTGTGTGTTAGATTTCAGTGGTAACTGGATACAGCTTATGCCACTTGTAGAGTTCTTTTATAACAACAGCTTCCAGTCTAGTATCGGGATGGCACCGTTCGAGGCTTTGTATGGTCGGAGGTGTCGATCTCCTTTGTGTTGGATTGAGGTTGGTGAACGTCAGGTGTTAGGACCTGAATTGGTGCAGCAGGCGTCTAAGAAGGTGGGTTTGATTCGGGAGAGGATTAGATCAGCTCAGAGTTGGCAGAAGAGTTATGCAGATGTTCACCGCCGTGGAATAGAGTTCGAAGTGGGAGGTAAGGTATTTTTGCGTATTGCTTCGATGAAAGGGGTGATGAGATTTGGGAGGAAGGGCAAGTTGAGCCCGAGGTATATCAGACCATTTAAGGTACTTGAGCAAGTGGGTCCGGTAGCCTACAGAGTTGCATTACCTCCAGCACTTTCAAGGGTCCATGATGTGTTTCACGTATCCATGTTGAGGAGGTACGTGTTGGATCCTTCACATGTTATTAGTTATAATGAGTTGAGAATTGGGGATACTTTACCATATGAGGAGATACCTGTTCAGGTTCTGGACCATAAAGTTCAGAAGCTTCGTACTAAAGAGATACCTTTAGTGAAGGTATTGTGGTGGAACCACGAGGTTGAGGAGGCTTCTTGGGAACTGGAAACAAAAATATGTCGGAAGTATCCATAGTTGTTTTGAAAACTTGTACATGATCCTACTGTGGGTTAGGATAGGTGGTTAGTCGTCGGGAGTGCGTGTGTATTGTGAACTCCTGAGACAACTGTATATGTAACCACGGTATTCCTCCGCCATAAAGTGAGGGTATGTATGTGTATGTGTAGGATGGGGCTACACCGTACTGGTCGCCAATTTTTCTCTAGAGTGGTATATATGTGTTCGATTGTATGTATGAGTCTGCGAATGAGAAATGGCAAATTTCAAGGATGAAATTTTTGTAAGGAGGGGAGATTGTAAGAACCCGAACCGTGATAAGTGGATTTGAATATTTAAAGATAGGGGCATTTTGGTAAAAGAGCAGGCCTCGTCGACGAAGCTAGATTTCGTCGACGAAGTCTTTGTCCTTCTAGTCAACGAGGCCATCGATTCGTCGATGAAGGCAATGGAAGATTCGCCGACGAGTGCACCATTTCGTCAATGAAGTTGCCCGGATCAAAGGGCTATAAATAGGAATATTCTTTACTTCCTCTCTGAGAAACTTCAAACATATCTCTCTCTCTCTCTCTCTCTAGAACTCTCCCTACTCTCTCTCTCTCTCTCTAGATTCCTTCGCCGATCATTGATGGAATCCAGAATCTGAAGTTACCATGAGGATCGTGGAAGGATTCTCTACAATTTCTACAAATCGGAATCTCGTTTCGGAGATTTTCGAGTTTTGGCGTAAAAAATTGAAGTAAGGCTCGGTTTTCAATTTTGATATGGTACTTTTGTAGTTAACAGTCTTGTGAGTATATGTTGTACTGTGATTTGTAGGTTTTGGAACTCGATTCACTGTTTAGGGGCCTTAGAGTTCGGGATTTGCTTTTCGGGGAAAAGGTAAGGGGAATTGTGTTTATATCGGTTATTTTTTAAATTGGACTCAGTGGAACTGTGGTTCACGGTCCTGTGTGTGTTTTGGCTACTCATTTGGGGGGATCTAATAGGGAAAACTATGGGTTTTTCATTATTATAGTTTTGGGAAAAGGGGGCGACGGGCTGCATCCCTAGTTTTGTTGAAAATCAGGCGTATATGTTGATTTATACTGGATTATTGGAATGGTCGTGCCTTGACTTGTTTAAACTGTATTTTTTTGGAAAACCATGATTTATATTGCCAAATGGGTGTGGTTTGTTTGGTTATATGAGCATGCATGAGCGTGTGTGATATGTTGAAATGCTAGTAGGAACGCGGTTCCGAAATTGTTCCAAGTACTGAGAGTGTCCGGCTCTATATCCGAGGGCGTGTGTTTATCACCTGCCATGTAGGCAAGAGTGTCCGGCTCTATATCTAAGGGCGTGAGCTTATTCCTACAGATCAGGCCGAAGGGTGTGGATCCACCAGTTAGCGCCGGTACGATGCCATGGGAGTCAGGGACTAGCCATGTGCCGATGACGCCGTGCTTCGCGGGTTGGCTATGAGCCAACGCCGGATTGTCACAGACCAGCTTCGGGCCGAAGGGTGTGACGACACTGGGATTGCTGATCATGTGTTGTGTGTGCGTGTATGCACTGTGTGAGCTAGTACTGGATTGCATTTAACTACGTGTATGTTGTATCATGATAACACTCAAATGCCACACACCGATATAACCTGTGTTCTTCCTTACAGAGAGGTATCTCACCCCTGCTGTACGTACATTTTTACATGTCCTTCGAGTAACCGGAACTAGCATCCTGGTGTAGGGAGCGTAGTGGCCGGTGTACTGCGGTTAGTGCTTGGGTAAGTGCTAAGACTGTATTTTGATTTGTTGCCATTTTGAGATGTATTTGGGCATCCGTTTGTACGTTGTTGATAGAGCTGTGTTTTGCTCTTGTAATAGACTCTAGTATGGTACTGTATATGTTTATATAGAATGACCTTTTTCCGCTATGTATATGATTGTATTGGATGTGTTTAGGGTGCCTGGGAACCCCATGGGTTCGGACCCTCATCCATTGTACAATATCCTTGGATGTTTTATCAGATACAGGGACAGGTTAAATTACATTTTCACCCTTGGGTCCCATTTCGGGGATCGGGGCGTGACATTTGTGCCTAGAAGAGGATACGACTTTGTTAATGAGGTGGGGAAATGAAGTACAAAATAGGGGCCCATGTATGTGTGCAAAGGTTCAATGTTAGTTGAATTGTGTTTTAACTTTTATCTTGGTAAAATTTTTTTAGAGTTTCTCTACGTTGCTTTGTTCCCGTTGGTTCCCCAATCCAATATTGCATGTATTGAATTTGACCCATTTATATTTTAACATCAACTATATTGGACTATACTGAATCGCTTAAATATTCTGAATTGCATATTTTTCTGGAACGCCAACTGCATGGCTGATACAGTGACTTGTGCATTGCATGTTGATAGTTCAGGTAATAAAAGTGTATGCTAATTGAACTGAATGCCACCTGCATGGCTGATGCAGTAACTTGTGTATTGCATGTTGGTAGATATTTTTAGGTTCCCACATGTTTAATCTAAATTACTTATTGTAAACAACCAGGTTTTCGGAGCATGTCTTTATGGGAAATGTTCTATTTACAGACGGCATGCTGTCGAAATTTCGTTAGAATTTTCCCAAAATAATCAAAAGTCCATAAATCATGCGCTAAAATGAGTATGCTATACTGCATGCTAAAATATTCTTGAAAGTGATGTTTGTAGTTCAATCAGGTTCTGAATTGTCTAATGTGGATAGTTTTCATGGAGTTCATTTAACAGTTTAGCATCATAAATTTATTATATGAACCTATAAGAGTTTTTTAACATATTGGGCCTTTGTGTAAGGATCCCACATAGGGTGTGCAGTACGGACATCTTGGTCGTATAAGGATAATTTTAGTTCCAAATAAATGAGGCGTCTTTTAGAACACCTAATTACAGAAAACATCAAATTAAGAATATGTGAATATGAAAAGGATTAATAAAAGCACCTCAAGAGCAGAACCATAAATTATTACTAGGAAAGGTAATTATGATGTACAACTACTGATGGAGTTAGTTATATGAATCATTTTCTATCAAGTCTGACGAACATTTATCTTTTCCTCATTTAGCTCACGAACTATTAGTGACGGTTTGTAAAACCTCATTCCAATTTTTTTCTAGGTCTACTTCTACCCTTCAATCGTTAAACGGTCAGTAATACTCTCACTTTGTAAAACCATAGAATTTGCGCTGAGGGGGGGGGGGGTTTTCCCGAATCTCCTGCCTCCCCCCTTATTTCCCTCAATCCTCCTGTCCTCCTCCCTCCTCTCTTTGCCTGCCCGCATGGGTGGGTTGCTCATGAAGGCAACTACATTTTTAACAGAGTCATTAGGAGACTATCTTCGTAGCAATGGATAGATGAAAACAATTCCTGATATTATCTGAGAAGCAAAATCGGATATATATCAGGTGACATATTGGCAAACCTTGCCAGTGTGGTTGACACCACAAATTAGAAACTGGAGGAGTTGATGATAAAATAGAATGAGCAACCCATGTCATTTTAAGTAGAATGCTTGAAGAGAAAGACCGTCACTAGTAGTCTGAAATTATCTGCTAGCTTCACGTTTATAAGTCGACACAAGATCCCCCAAAGGGGTGGATTATTAGTGTCGTTTTACAAACCGTCACTAATTTAGTGGATTATTAGTGATGATTTTTTAAAATTTTCCTTAATAATGCACATAAACGAAAGAACAATCTGTGTTTGATTAATTGAGTTTAGACGATGGGCTTCAATCTTTTGTTAGGTGTTTGGGTACTAGTGAGCTAGTTACCTTCTCTCCAACTTTCTGGCCTGGTTCTTCGTCGGTTCGATGATCGAAAGCTGCCATGTTACTTTTGGGAAGATTCTCTTCAAATCTGCAAGAGTAATTGGTTGGTTAGGCCAACCTGGGCACCATCCCAATTTCAGGATAAGTAGATTATTTGGGTATTTTCAATATTAGCAGGCTTATCTGAGTTGAGATTTTGTATTATATAAGAATATACTGGAGTTTTGTGAAGTGAAATCAAGGTATTATATTTTCAGAAATAGGGTGTTTTGGGACCCTGCAAGCAAGGGTTGAGGACCCTAGTGGGTGGTATTTCAGGAACCCAGGTAAAATGATATATGGATTATAGTTTAGGAATTTTGCATATGTGGATTTGGGGAAGTATGCATGTGATAATTATTTAGATGAATTCGGTTGTTTGATTGGGAAATTATATGTGTATTATCTTAGGATGTTGAAATTATAAATGTCGCACGTGTGAGATTGTAAATAGCAGCTAGTGTTCAGATAGTTAGGTAAAGGAAATATGCTATGCTAGGAAATTTAGTATGATTATCAGCAGAAATTATATGTTTTACCATATTATTATTACGCAAATTATAAAATATTTGTATAGCAGAAAATATAGATTTTAGAGCATGTGAATTTATTTATTTAAATCATGTGGCATGAGCTTATAGAAAATTAGCACAGTACTTTATCAGCTACAAATACCATGTTTCACAGTATATTAGTAGAAAATATCATGGGATATATACATGTTTTATAGAACGATGACGTTTCAGTATAGATACAGATAGAAATTATATTATATATTCAAAACCATGATCTATAGTATTTCGAAAATATCATGATTTACAATATATGTACAGAAACATATACTTTCAGTAAATTCAGAATAGCATGATTTCAGAATCATGACACCCAAAGACTCAGATATTTAGACAGATATTCAGTTATACAGATATTAAACATTCAGTCAATTATTCATATTTTCATATAATCAGATTAATTTTACACTGTTATGGTTATTTCAAAATCATGGTAAAACAGTAATATAGAAATATTAATTATTTATATAGTATCAGACCCTGATGGACCAGATTCAGTCAGCAGAGCATGGTACCGTAGCTATTTTCAGTTCAGAGTGCAACCACATAACTCTGATAGTATGTGAATTTTCAACAGTCGATAGTGTCTATGTTGTGGACAAGCTCCTCGTCAGTTAGGGTTGAGGAGGTCAATCTGACTTTCGGAGTTCAGTTGACTTATCCTGGTTAGCCAGCCAGGATAGGTCCCGCCTTTGGGTCACACAACCCTGTTATGAGGGGTTAAATCATGACTTTTAGTTATCCATCTAGGAAAATTTTCTCAGTTATTATATATATATATATATATATATATATATATATTCAATTTTACAGAAACCGTTGACTTACTTATAAATACTAGAAGTATTATGAATAGAATATTCATAAAATCAGTTTATGTTAAGCAACTTAGGTCTGAGCTATATTGCAATATTTATATGTGTTTTCTCAGACTCGGTTATTTATGGTATTTCTAAATCAGTTTTTACAAATATGTAAACTCACCTGCCACACACTAGTAATAGCTTATTTTGTCTTACTAAGCGTTGTCTCATCCCAGTGATTTAATGTTTTTCAGGTGATCCAATTAGGCGAGCAGATCAGGCTCGCTGATAGAGGGGACTACAGTACTGCCCTTTTTGTATGGTGAGTTTTTTTGGGAAATTATTTCTAAGTAGTCCCTAGGTCTAGATGAGGGTATTTTGGGAATAGTTGTGTATGCATATTTTGGGAAATATTTTGACACTATGGTATTGTATATATGTTGATATGGTTGTATGTATTTCTACTTCCCACTACATAGGTAGTTTAGGACCGTGATGATGGTATGATTTATAATAAAAAAGTATCAGGACAATGAAATTTCACAGTATATATATTTATAAGGGAAAACAAATGGCAACCAAATTTTGTTACCATCTATTTTATTGTGCTTATTTCCCGTTTCTTGTCATTAATTTAGTGCGTGTTAGGTTTATAAATTAAATTTCACGTTGTTTTAATTTCGTCACAAAATCTAAAAAACCCCAAGAACTCGAATCCAAAATGTGTTCAGTAAACCTTTCTTTTCTTAATTTCTTTTGGGATTTACACAAAATTTGGAATTAAACTACATTCCCTAAGGAGATGATCTGGCCCTTGAGCTAATTATTACATGACTAAACTCCTATACTTGGGATGGCTTCCGAGCTGCTCATTTCTCGAGTGAGTCAAGTTTTTGGCATCGTAGACTGGATGTTTTTCTTTCCCTTCTTTTCATTTTGTTTTACCTTATTTTATTTTTAATTAATTTTCAGGTGCATTTTTCCTTAGTTTCAGTTTTTCTTTTCCTTTATTTCTCCACCCAGGTACACTCTACTTCCCTCATTATCATCTTTTCCGTCTCCCCTATGCTTTCACATTGAGGACAATGTTTCACTTTAGTTGGGGGGGAATGAGAAATACATTGGAAAAACAAATTGAATATGGATGATTAAGCCATACACTAACTTATATCATTTACATACTTGCGTATAACCTAGGAGTTACACACTTAAGCTATATAGTGGGTTATTTATGTGTAATTTCTCTTTATATGGCTAATTTAGGAATTGTAACTCTATGTAGGTTGACTAGTAGTTCATTAGTGTTAATCTAGTTGAATAAACTCTTTTATTTACATGGTATCTCATGAGAATGAAAATACACGTTCACGTGACTTATAATAATTAGGGTTCCTTGTGAGCACTAAGAGAGCATCTGTGGCGACTTTGACACCTTGTGAGGTACTGTTGAGTCATTTATCGTTCTTTTGAGTTTTGACATCAACTCAAAGTTTATGAAACTCAACTTTCCTTTTTTTCTAGATATTCTTTGTACACTAATCTCGGTTTTTGACTTGCTAGCCTATAGGTAACATCTAGTGGGGAGATAGAAACATAGGTCATCTAGCCTACTCAAGATATGAAGGCTTAGCACACCCTAGAAATAGACTTAGTTCATGAACTACTATTCGAACTTAATTCACATGGGTGGTATGAAGACAACAAAAGAAGTGTAATGATTGTCCTAATTGACCTTGAAAAGATAGAACTTGAAGAATAAGCAGAAAAAAGAAAAAAAAAAAAGAATAGATATGCACAAGAATGAGGTGAAAAATAAATACCTGCTCCACACAACTACCACAAAAGTCAGGAACATGACACATATTCTCCATATATGAAGACTCTTTAACCGCCTAATGCCTTAGAAGTATTCATGCCTAGTTTGTGAATAAGTTAATCTAGGGTGATCTTAGTTGGATATGGCGAGTAGGTGAGAAGATGCTAGGATGAAGGACCCGACACCTCACAGATAGGCTGGATCCTTTTCAAACTAGTCCACTCCGTACATTTGGCATTGTTCCTTGCAATATGTGGGATATTTTATCATGACACTCCTCCTCACATATGATGAGTGAACTCATCCCTTTTTAGTGTTTTCGAGGGTATACTAGTTAAGCCAAATCAAAACGGTCGTTCTGTAGGTATCCACTAGTATCCTGGGTGTAACAAGTGATACACATTACACATACCTCAAGATTTCGCCTGTTTATACTCAAATTTATATGACTACATTACCTCTAATTGTATTGCTGGTTAACTTGATGTGAGTATATTATTTTTAATGGCTATATAATGATGAAACTTGCATAAATGACTTGCTTCAGAGTTGCATGAATTGTGTATGAATGAGCTGTATGTAATATGGTGATATTCTCGTATATGAAATGGTATGGTTGTGTCGCATGTGTATTCATTTAATATTTGTTAGAATTGGTATCTATGGGTATTGCCCTGGATCGCATTCACGTTATTTGCTAGATACTATCAAAATGTTAGTTGGGAGGTGTGATTACACGTCAAAATTGCGTAATTAGACGTTTAAAATCATGCATTAAAGATAATATTTTTAATTAAAGACCTAATTATGTCCCATATCATTGAGCTCAATTTATAATCTTTGAGTTTTTATTCGATAATTTATGGAATTTTGTACTTTATTATTGCAAGAAAGACTCAAGAAATTAAATTTGAAATTAACTGTACGTGGTCGTGTGAACGAACATGTCTGCGTCGAAGTGTGCGTGTTTGAGGATAATTTTTGAAAGTCGAGTCCTGTTCGTGATGACGTAGACTCGTCGTGATGTGTGGACAATTGAGACACCATGCATGCTAAGTTGAAGACCAAGAAGGCTGGCCTTGGAAGTTCTTGGGAGCCCGTGTGTGACATGCATGTGTTGGGCTTCAACCGTGGGCTGGCAATAGAAAGGGAGGCTAGGCCGTGAGTGAGATGGGCTACTGACCATGCGTGAGCTGAAGCAAGGACAAAGCAGTGGGCTGGGCTTGCGTGCATGCATGAAGAGTGAGCTGGGCTGCTGTGTGTGTGCGTTGAGAACCAAAGTGAAAAAAAAAAAAAAGGGCCAAGTCATGATGTGCCACGGTCATGCAAGAGAAGAGAGGAGAGGCTCGTGTGTGTGCGCGGTGGGGGCGTGAAGAGGCAGTAAGGTAGCAGAATTGAAGCTTTAAAAAAGAGAGGCAATTAGGGTTTTAGGGGGGTTTTAATAGGTAGGTAGGGTTTGGAAGATTTTTTTCTTTTGGCTTTGGCCTTGGAGGCCATGCGCAAAGGAGCAGCAGCAGCTTCTCTCCAACTCTCCACACGACTTGCATACTTCATCTCTTCTTCTTCTTCTTCTTCTTCTTCTTCTTCTTCTCTCTCTCTCTCTCTCTCTCTCTCTCTTTGAATTCAATAGTGTTAGAATTAATTTTTGTTAAGAATTTAGTTTATTTCAATTCTAAGTTTGGATTAAATTTTTGTTTAAGTTAGCTCTTTAATTTATGAATATTTGTATTAGATAAAGTTTTGTTCCATCTCTCTTCTTTGCTCTCTCTTTCATTTTCTCTCTCTTTCATTTTCTCTTTTCCTTTAAATAATTGTTTAAGTTAATCTTGCTTATTTAAGTTGTGTTTTAATTTAAGTCTTGGAATTTTTAATTTCTGTCTGGTTATTATTAAAGTTCGGTTTTTAGTTTACGTTTTGTTAAGTTCATGATTGTGTTAAAATTTTAATTTTGGTTGTTAGTGGTTGATTGAAGATTTTAAGGTTGAATGTTTCAATTACGTGATAAAGTTTTCGTTTTTTAGGCAATATCCGAAATTTCAAACGTAAGTTTTATTCCATGTCTGAATGGTTAGACGTAAGATTATTTTTCCGTAGTTAATTTCTTTGTCATCTATTTTATTGTGCTTGTTTTCCATTTCTTATTGTTAATTTAGTGCGTATTAGGTTTATAAATTAAATTTGACGTTGTTTTAATTTCGTCACAAAATCTCAAAAATCTCAAGAACCTAAATCTGAACTATGTTCAGTAAACTTTTGTTTTCTTAATTTCTTTTGGGATTTACGCAAAATTTGGAATTAAACTACATTCCCTAAGAAGACAATCTGACCCTTAGGCTAATTGTTACATGACTGAACTTTTATGTTTGGAATAACTTCCGAACTACTCAATTTTTGAGTGAGTCAATAGCTATGGGTACACAGTGAATAGTATAACAAGATGTTTCACTAGTTTGGCAAAGTAGTAGAGTGGTCGTCAAAGAGAAGGTGGTAGAGAAGGTAAATACTGTTAAAAAAATAGTTGGAGAGTAATTTTGGTGATTCGGATGTAGACTTGAGAGCTTGAAGATGGATGATGATAGATGTCACAAAGGAGAGGAGGCCAGATCATGGCTATTTGCAGTAGCACAGTTTGAACGCAAGGAGGAAAGCACTCAAATGGAGAAGCGATTACAGAATAAACATCCAAGGAAGATACAATGGTAACAAGGAGAAAGAGGAGAGCACAATGGACTCCCAGGGTGTGGTTCAGGTGATAGTGCGGGCTGCGAGAGTGCCTTTCACGAGGTCAAGTGTTCAAACCCTCCCGGGCTCGTTTCCGCTCCTGGACTCCTGAATTTACCCTCCCTTGGGAATTGTGGGATCAACTTCATGGGGCGCATGATTAGTCACGTAAACCGTAAACGGATACGTGAATACCCAGTGCGTGTTCCAAAAAAAAAAAGGAGAGCACAATGGTGCTAAACTAGGATATGCTTGGCTGTAATGTAATACCATGTTAGCTAAGCAAAAAAAGTTAAATAAATGAATGATTTTTATATTTCCTCTTGGCCTCGAAGGGCTCCATTTAGGTGAGCTAAATCTCATATGGATCACATGGACAAATTACATACGGGGTAGATTTTACACATGTTGTTGTTTGGGTGCACAAAAATTACTAAAAAATCAAAAATAGATCGAAACCAAACTGTTTAATATTTTGATTTGGTTTTTCAGTTTTGATTTTCCAATTTCAAAAAATCAATTTTCGATTTTGATTTTGATTGTACAGAAAAACCTAACTAAAAAATTCGAAAAACCGAATTATGTATTTATCTAAGTCCAATCTATAACCCTTAATTTATTAATTTTACTACCTACAATTACTTTAAAAAATTTTATTTATTATAATATTATATACAAATATTCAATTGTGGCAATAAAGGTGGAGGGATTAGAAGTTTAGAACCGTGTATGCACGAGGATGAGAGGTTTTCTCCCATGTATTACTGATGTGAAAAGATAAATAAAAAGTATGATAAATCAATAAATAAAATTTTGATGTTATGTATACTTGATATTTCACTTTTTAGAATTCTTAATTACATTAGAGTTTTTTTTTTTTATTTTAATATTATTTGATGCAGAAAGATAAATGGCCAAAAATATACTTCTTATTTTTCTTTTTATTTTCTCAAACAAAATCCTTTATCCATGCAGATTATAATAGAACAGAAAAAAATTAGAACACGGTTGAATAATCACGGCATCTACTTCATTTGAGACTTAGTTTTGCGTCCCGGGGAGAAATCTTCATTTTTATTTCGTACCTCGAGTATGATTAATGAAAACATGTTCAAAATATGATTGAAAATTCACAAATAATCAAAGGAGAAAAATTGTCTCATTTGCATCAGTTGGAAAAAAAATTGACAAGAACATTAGAATTGCATTTGCAGCAAATGGAGCCTCGTCAGAAATAAAACCATTTATTAGATACAAGTACCTTTAAAAAATGCAAACACATCTTTTTTTCATGAATTGCAAAGCAGTAGGTTGGAAACTATGTTCAGAATGCTTGCCCAAAAACAAGCCACTGTAGTACCCCTCGAGTGTCGGTTTAATTAGGGATAGAGTGAGCATTCAAACCCATTTTACAATACAACCTTTGTTAGCATTTTTACGCTGTGCAGATGGCCAAGTTGTATTCAGATGATAAAGCTACTCATCATCCCCGGTAACTCTGCATTGAAACATAGGAAACTTTTTAAGATTTACACACGAGTGACAAATATATCAGAAGCTGGGACCTAAATCTTGAGCTTCACGCCTACTTTTGTACAGACGGGGCTCAGAGATGCAGAGATCAGTGTCGTGCAAAGCCGAAATTCGGTGTTTGCACCAGCCCAATTCAACGCCCATCAGTCGCTGAACCTGGGAAAATGGTCCCACGAACTAGTTCCAACAACAAAGCTCATCTTCTTGGACTGACAAATCTAACAATCCCAACTTTCACATTGGTGATATGTCAAACACCACTGCCAATTTTAAAATCTGAAAATGAAGCAGTTTCTCGATCCTCAACAGTTGATGCCAATTCTTTCTTGTCTAGCCCAAAGAAAGAGCAATTCTGAAATGCATCCAGGCTGCTGGCTATCAGACGGTTCAAACCACTAAGGCTATCGCTTAAGATCATGTCATCACTGTGGTATCTAGAGCAAGGTATATCCAAATCTAACAACCCCAGAGAGTCCGGCTGCAGTGTTGGGAACAAGCAATTAGTCAACTATTCACGGAATCTAGCTAAAAATGGTAAAAAGATATAAGACTTGCATCCCTTGAGTTCACAATTTTATGATCAAATTTCATTCACAGCGTGCCAAAACAGAGTACGGATGGTCACACATTATTTCATGAGTTTCCAGACAGTCATGCCTCTTAGACAATAGAGGCAACCTTCCAAATGTAAATGCAAAATAAATAAATAAATAAAAAGGGTATCTGAGGCTAAAAAGATTATAGTGTGCTCATGTGGAGCGCGATCACGCATGAAATAGACGGAGAGACAGCATACCCAATATATATCTGTAAGCCCACTGAGATCCTTTGCAGCATTATCTAGGTTAAGAGGATCAGAATGGCATCCCTCCTTCAAACCTTCCCCAGCAGGATCATTTGCTGTCCTCTCTGCTTCAGGTAAGTCCTACATAATTAAAAAATAATAATAATCACAAATAAATCTCATATGGTTTATAATGTAACCATCACTCTTCTAGTCAGTAAGATTGGTTGTGCATAATCAAGATATACAGTAAAACCTTAATCTCAGTGCCTGAGCCCACAGAACTTGTTCTGGCAATCTGTTTGCAAGCCTCCAAAGAAGCAAACCTGGACAAACTTGGACCCTCCTTATGAATAACAGAATTCTTCTGGAATGAAAAAGCATCACATGTTTCTTCAGCATCCCAAATGGAAGATGCATGGGATACCAAAGCTGACTGGCAGCCTGTTTTTTCTTGCTGCCTGGATATATGAGCAGCTATAGCAGCATCAAATGAATCACAGCTGAATGGGAGCTGCTGAAGACACAGAGAACCTCCAGGAAGAGGTGGCTCAACACAGTTGGCATCCATTTCACGGGACACTTCTGAAAGTAGATCTCCAACGCTTATGTTGGTAAGGCTATCAGCCCACTCCCCAGCTGAGAGTGCAGGGGCATTGCTTTTTCGCATATCATCCTATACATGGAGGAAAGTTGCATCACAGAAGAAAATGTCACGACAAGGAAGTAAGTCAATGCAGCTAAATCTTTGAACATCCACATAATCTATTCATTAAATATATAAATAATCAAATAAACCAAGGCTCTGCCTGTTTCCATAGAACAATCTTTCTTGTGGTTAGTATTTTCACCCAATATATCAGATTTCTATCATTTTACAGTAAAAATAAAAATAAAATAAAATAAAATGAGGCAACTGAAATAAGTGATTTTCCCACTGTCCATGTAGACAGACACCTAACACCAACACTGGCAAGGTTGCTTCTAGCTTGCCACCACCTTGGCACGTGCAGGAGGAGTTGGTGATAGTATATAAAGCAGATGCTGGGCCAGCAGGATATCCAAAACGTGAGGCATTCACTCTAATAAATTTAACAAGGCAATCAGCTGTATTATGAAATGACTTACATGCAGAATCTGGCTTTAATTTTTTGGCAAAAGACACTGACCTCCTCAAGGTTTGACAAAGAGACATTGACCTCCCTTAAAGTTTCAAAAAATACCCTGAGGTTTTAGGAATTCCATAGACCCCCACTGAGGTTTGCCAAAAATACACCAACCTCCTCTTGTATTTTGGAAAAGACGAGTTTTAAGGGGGATAAGTGTCCCAAAAATCAAATATCAGGGGAAGCCTTTAGGAGGTTTGAAACCTTAGGGAAGGTCTATGAAAATTTTAAAACCTCAAGGAGGTTAGTGTCTTTTAGTAAAACCTCGGAGGAGGTTAGTGTCCTTTGCCCTTAATTTATCTGTCTGCTTTTCCTCTATTTCTGTGTCATTTAGGTTCTCTTTAGGGGTATTTTGATCAATGGATAATATTTTAAAGCTCATTCAAAATTTGAAGTCATTACATTTTAAGACTGTTTTGGTTGGTTTAGGGCTTAATTACTGCTGGGCAGGTTTACAGGCACTGAGATTAGTTCAAACGCTAAGATGGTTTCTTTGCTAAGGCAGACCTAGAATCACTTGAAAGGGTTGTTCCATGCTGTATTGGGCAGCTTTTAAATTATTTAATGCTATGTAGCCTGCTATAGCAGAATTCTCTCCTTTCTCCCAAGGATTGAGATGTGGTTTTTCTTGTCCTGAATCTTCCCTATCCTTTTTTAGCTTTTCTTCACTCTCATACATGATTCCCATCAGTTGGCATCAAAGCAGGTTGGTCCAACAGACCTGAGTACGGAATTAGGAGGCCATGCTGTAGGATTTTACAAGATGCCACCCTTGCAGACCAGCTGTTGAACCTGACCAGAATGCAGCACGTGATCAACACGTGATCACACTATGAGATGAAGGTGAACTGATGGTTTGACCCAGCACATACTACAAAACCCAGCCCCTTCTCACGACAGTGTAAGAACCGAGAACTATCCTGAACAGGATTTTTTAATCCTCTTCATAGAAAAATAGAGCCGCCACTGGTGCTAATTCCCTATCATGAATGAAAGGTATAGAGATGCTCGCTTTCAGGTGGATATACGAATTTACTAGGGACCTGAATGGTGAAGGATTTATAAATTGGTTATCAACCATCAACCACTGAGAAGATTTCTGACTTGAGGAATTAAATTGCTTGCAGTTATGTGGAATAGCATTATTTTGATGGGATCAACACAATATCATACGCTAAAATTACAACATGGTGACAAACGTTGCATTGTTTGTGCAGGTGAAATTTTACAGTAGCATTCAAAATATCTAAAATGCTTTAGAACCATTACCAATGCTTTAAATAGGCTAGCAACCGAAGTTGCAGCCCTAGGTAAAAGGCCCAAAAATTTTCCTACCAAACAAGAAAGTGGAATAGCTTCTGTCCTTCATACTTTTGAGTTTTGTGAAGGCTGAAATGATCAGATTTTAATGGTGAATTGAAGGGAACTGCCTGAAATTTGGTGGATTAAACAACAGATCTACAGGAAAAGATTTTTGAGGCTGAATTTGAATGACTGCCATACACTTGCTCTAATGACAGTAATCATACATTGGCATCGCTTGCATGATGCACCTTGGCTTTTATTTGACACATCAATCCTACTCATATATGTGCGTACGCATGTATGTATATATGTATAATGTATATGACGCGTTCTTCTTGGCTTTTGGTAATACAAATAATATTTCATGCATAGTATGTAATCAAAATATGTGTGCACAAAAATGTAGCTTCATTGGAGAAAAGCTGCAGATCTTTTTTTTGGTTTTCATCATCAATTTTTTTTTCTTTTGATTTTAGGGCATATATTGCTCACACTTATTAATACATTCCATCGGCCACATTTGAGTTTGCAGTAAACAGAGCAGATGAAGAGTGGCATTGACGACCGCACCAGAGGCAGAGCAAACTTCTCCATCTCTCCCTCTCTCTCTCTGAAGCTTTGACATTCACAACCCCATAATCCTCAGCACCTCACAACGTTAACCAACTGTCCCCCTTATAGAGCAATGATCTCGCAGGAGGCTGAACCCAAAACCAACATATTCTTGCACTGCTTTCATCCAGCCATCATGGACCCCCTGCTCCATCAGCCTCAGAGTCCCCACAGCTGCCGCGTCCTCCAGCGACCCTGTTTTCATGTACTTCTCTGTCAGCAACAAGGACAAGGCGGTTCATAACACATTTCTGCTGGCCTTGTCAGGTGATGGTGGACAAGCAGGTCACTGAAAGAAGTGCGGTGACCAGAAGCTTTCGCCTATTGTCAAAATGGTGCTGTTTGAGAAGCCTTGTGTGAGTGGGTTTTGCTTGTGGTTGGGTTTTGGTTTCGGGGCTTTGACTTTTCGTGAGTGGGGTCTGTCATTAATGAAACGTGTGATTCGCACTATCTTCATTTTACCTCCATCCAAGTGAACTTTGTTAACTTGAAAACCAGACAGCCACAAGCATATCTCATCCACCAATTGATGAACTTCCAAGTCTATTTCATTTATCTCCTCCACCAAAATGGGCAAAATCCCATTCTTATACTGCATCTATTTACCTATTCTATCAAACACCCTGTAGGCTGTCACAAATATCAAAAATGACATTAAACTCATTTTCTACAAGCCTACTGTGCCAACCGCAGCAAACCACTACTCTTTGCTGAACTGAAGCATTGAGGTTGAATCATTGAAAACCCTTTTGTTCCTCTCTTTCCATGCACGCCAGAAAATTGTGAGGAATGAGAGACAAAGCCTTCTGCTTTTCCTTTGCTGCCCAAATCCCTCACCAGGCCCAGAGCTCGCATCCCTTTGTCTGATAAGAGTCAAATCCAGATTCCAAAGATTTCTAGTCCAGGGGCAATGGAGAAGGGTATGGTCTACTGATTCAGCCTCAGCCATGCAAATGGCCATCTGTGGCCAATGGAACCCCCTTCTCTGCAAGTTGTCCCAGGTCAAGATGTTACCAAGAGCTGCTTCCCAGGTATTTTTTTAATTTAAAAAAATAATATTAAAAAAAAAAAAGGCAGGCTTAGTTGGGGCAGTTATCTTCCATAATTGAGACCAAGGGGAGTGAATGTTAGTTGATCCGCAAATAAAAAGTTTCTTGTAAAAGGATCTGACAATGAAGACCCCTTTCTTGTCCAAACACCAAACATGAAGGTTATGAGTGTTTTAAGGACTCTAGAAATCAGTGCAGGTGAAGTTCCCACTCTTCCACATTTCTATGGAAGGGGATATTCTAGAAAAACCCCTGTGATGATGCTTGACGGTGCTGACTAATGCAAGCATCTCTATGACAAGTATCACGAGCTAAGCTTGTTCAGGGCATTATGCTTGCCTGTGACCGCTTATCTCGTGTACTTAGGATGGGTTTCCATAATGTAAATACTAGTGTAGGGTTATTTTCTGCTAGTAGAGTCTTTGTAAGCCAAATAAGGCAGTATGACTCCTCGGTCACTTTGATGTTTCCTAGTGTCAGGATGATAATTACATAAAAACCTCTTTAGGGGAGGGTGAGTGTTCATCAGTCATTGTAAAACTCACTAGCAATTGTCAACGTGCTTAGCCTACTTACCTCCCTCGTTAAGTACAACATGTCAACGGAGGATTTGTTAATGAATTACGTTTGCTTCAATGTTTACTGCTTGTTTGCCATGGCTTTCATGAATTGATTATTGTTTCCGTTGCTATCTAAATGAATGTTAATGAAAGTGCTTCATGGATGAATGTTGGTAAACGATAGGCTGGCTAGTTAAGCAAGAGTGCTTTAGCTAGCGCCCTTCACAAGCTATGTTGTAGATGGCTGGAAATGAGACACTGAGGACCTCTGGATAAATCCACACATCAACCTTTCCTAACGTATTTCCACACCCATGCACCATATGGTCCTCTACCAGCCCAAGAGGTCCACCCATTGTGCTCAAGCCCATATTTCATTGCAATGATTTTCCGCCAAAGGTGATGATCTTCTCAATCATGAATATCCAAAACCATTTTCTAAGGACTTTATTGAAGATGTGAAGGGACTTTGAACCCAAGCCTCCTGAATTGATCAACTATTTCACCAGGCCCCATTTAACTAGGTGGAATTTGAATTCTGCCCCCAAGTTCCCCCAAAGGAAATTCCTTGGATCCCTTCCAATTTTTTGGCAATAGAAATTGGGAGTGGGAGGAGAGACATGAAGTAAACCAAAAGGTTTGTTAAGATTCTTTTAATGAGAATGAATCTCCGTCCTTTTGTCAAGAAGTTCCTTTCCATCCTACCAACTTTTTCTCAAACTTCTCGATGATGGTGTTCTAGACTCTCTTATCTTTAAATCTAGCTCCAAGACATAACCCGAGGCAACTGATCAGGAAGGATTCTAATTTGCACCCCCAAGAGACCCACAAGGAGAGATCCTCCTTACTGACACTGATCGAAATGATTTCACCTTTTTTTAGATTAACTTGCAAACTTGAAACGACCTCGAATGTTACTAAAATGCAACGCAGGTTTAGAATGTATAAAGGGTCATCCTCACAAAAAAATGATGGTGTCATCTGCAAATAAAAGGTGAGACCTCCAAAGATCTTCCATCACTGCCAACTCTAAGGCCTTTAAGGAGTCCTCTAACAGTGGATTTTTCCTACATGAGGCTCAGCACTTCCATCACCACAATGAATAAAAAGGGAGACAAGGGATTCCCTTGTCTCATACCTCTACAAGAACTAGAGATGCCCCTTGGGCATCCATTTATAAGCACTGAGAAGCTTGAAGTACTTATGCGATGGGCGATCCAACTACAATATCGCTCCCCAAAACCCATCTTTCTAAGAAGATGAAGAAAGTTCCGATTGACGTGATCAAAAGCCTTCTCCATATCAAGTTTACACACCACACCACTTCTTCTTCCTCTCTAATAGGTATCCACCACCTCATTTGGCCATAAGGGCTGCATCCATGATCTGTTTTCTGGCTACAAAGGCATGTTGGTGATTCCTGATAACTTCCGAATGGCTGTCTTGATCCTTTGAGCAAGAACTTTAGCAAGAATCTTATACATACTCCCCATCAGGCTGATTGGATGAAAGTCCTTGATCTTAAAAGCTCCAAATTTCTTTGGAATTAGAGTAAGGAATGTAGTGTTAATGTTGCACAAGAATGTACCTAATCTAAAGGAGTCCTCAAAAGTGTCAATAAGGTCCTATTTGAGTGTGTCCCAATTAGATTGGAAAAAGGATAAAAAGAAGCCATCAGCGTCGAGTGCTTTGTCACCATTGCAATCTCTGATGGCTTGGAGGATTTCAACTTTTTCAAAGGGTCTCTCTAGCCACTCGACAATAGAAGGGCTAAGTGATTTAAAATTAATTCCATCCACAACAGTTCTCCAGCTTTCAATTTTGAAATAAAGGGCTTTGTAAAACTCTCAAATGCCTCTTTTGATATCCCCTTTCTTTGCCAAGGTACTCTCTCCAATTCAATGCTTGTAATGGTGTTCAACCTATGGTGAGCATTCATAGTTTGATGGAAAATTTTAGTGCTCCAATCTCCTTCCTTGAGCCATAAGGCTCTAAATTTCTACCTCCAAGTGGTCTCCCTAAGGTTGATGATCTCTAACAACTCCTTCGAAAGTACCCTTCCTCTCCTTCATTACCAAGCCCTTGACCCATCTCCTATTCATCAAGATCCTTGATGTCATTAAGAATGGTAGTCTTTTTTGCTTGAATATTTCTGAAGGGGCTTTTATACCAGACCTTGAGCTTTTCTTTCAATCCCTTCAATTTTGATGCTAGTATTCCCCTCAACCTAAAACAAGGACCACCAATTCTTAATGAGGTCTTTGAAACTGTTGTGCTTTAGCCACATGTTCTCAAAGCAGAAAGGGATTGGTCCCCATTTGACACCTCTCGTGTCAATAAGAATAGGAAAATTATTTGATGTGGGTATGGGAAGGAGTCTCTGAGTGGCTCTATAGTAGTGAATGTCTCAATTTAGAGAGAGAAGGAATTTGTCTATCCTTGAGAAAGAGGGTGGTTCTCTATTATTGGACCAAGTAAACATTCCCCTCATGAGTGGAAGATCAATGAGGGCATTTGCATTAATGAAGTCCAAAAACTCTCTTATGCAACTCCTCTCCACTCTACCTCCACTTCTTTCATAGGGAAAAAATCTCATTTGATATCCCCACCGATAACCTGAGGCGTCCCAACGGCTTCTAATTTCCAAGAGCTCCGCCCAAAAAAGATGTCTAGAGGGTCATTCACCTAGGCCATGGACCCCAATGAGAGTCCAAAGAAAATTTTCATCCAAGTTTTTACACAAACACGGGACTGAAAAGGAGTTGATGGAATGATCCAACAAATCCAGCACATTGAGATTCCACATAACAAGGATGCCTCCAGCATTACTCACAGCACCTAGGGAAACCCATCCACAAGCCACCTGTCCCCAAAGATCTCTTACTAGAAGAACCATATTTTCCACTTTGGTTTCCTGCAAGCAAACAATGTCACTCCACCGGTCCTCAAGAAAAGACCTTATTACACTTTTTTAGATTTGTTGTTCAGCCCCCTCACATTCCAAGAGATGATTAACATTATTTAACCATACAACCCCAGTTGCTGCTTGCCTCCACCAAGTCTATACAAACTCCTAACTTGTCATAATTGACTGAGCACTGTTCTGGTCCAATTTCCTGCTGCTGCCCATGGGTTTTTTGAAGTTGGGTAGTGACTCCACTCCTCTTTTTTTCAATTTCCTTACACAATCTCAAAGAGCTATCTTCAAACCCGTCAAAGAATACCCCAATAGTTTTGCGGACCAATTTCACCTTCCATAACACCCAATCAAGGACCTACTCCTTAAATTGTGTGCTCTCTGGATCATAACCAAACAACACCATGAAGTTGGGGCTGTTTTGCACATTGACAGGGCTGGGGCTGCAATGCACAGTCTCACAAGAGGGGTGGGAGCTGGCATCAGGGATAAATCTACGACCGCAACCTATGTGTTCTCCTTTTGAGTAACTCAAGGTGCCTCGAGCTGAGAGGAAGGGTGGACCTGCGAGATGGAATTCCAAAGGTCAGCCACCAACCCACCGCAGCCTTGGCTGGTCCTTTGTGAAGGGTGAGGATCTAAAAGCATTGGCATTGGCATTGGCATTGGCATTGGCTAGTGGAGAAGGTTTAAGAGCTGGAGACCAAAGAGAAGATCCCCTTCGAACAAAGTGTTCAAACCCTTTTCAAGTCCTTCCTGAGATCAACAAAGGAGAAAAAAATATTGGACTTAGGCAGGCCTAAGTCCCAAAAAACCAACATCAGAGGAGCTCCTGCTCTTCATAACAATATTCACAAAGGATTGAGCGCCTCCAATCTTCAGCCCAGCGTCAGGTGGCCCTTGTCGCTGGTCGATTCTAGGGAGCGTTTGAAAGGGTACACCATAGTGGGGGCAGATGCAGTGGGGGCACAGGCGGTAAGGCATTAGAACTGCCAAAGTTGGAGAAGCTAAAGGATGGGCTGAAGACTTCTTGGTATCCAGGTTTGAGCTGCGGGAAAGGGAACTGAAAGTCAAAACCTTGGGCTTCCAGAAGGATGGATGGGGCAGGCATTGCCCTGTGACTGAGACATCATAAACTTTTCTACATCCCTTCAAACCAAATCCCTCTGGGAAGACTAGATATCTCCAACCACTGCTATTGGTCTCCATAAGGGATAAGAATCTGTCATGCTTATTTTAGGGTAAGCAAAGGGGTTTTGTCCCAAATCCTCAATCTGCAAAACCAAGAGGCAAAGGTTCCACCCACAGCCCAAAATTCTTCCCAAGCAAAAAGGAACCAAGTGAACTCCTCAAGGTCCAAGAAGATTGACTTGCAGTAGCCCCTTTGATACTGTCAATCTAACGATGTCAAAAAGCTCGCATTCTAAAACCGGGTCAAAAGATTTCCTTTCAATCCACATAGAACAATTTGCGGCTGCCATGGTGGAGGAAGAGGGAGCGAGAAAAGCACATGGGAAAAAAGGCAGATGGCTGCAAACAAGGAAGAGAGTGGAGAAGGAAAGTAAGTCAAGGTTGCGGCTAGGGAGGGGAGAAGGTTGAGAGAGGAGGAAAAGAAGAGAGGGATAAGAGTTATGGCGGGAAAATGAAGTAAGTTCGGAGAGGAGAAGAATCGAGTTCGAATTAAGCTTTCGAGGGAAGGAGCACCAAAGACAAGGGTAGGAAAGTGAGGACGAAGGAAACAGACGATGAGGGAAGAGCCAAAATCAAGGGGTGACGGAGAGAGAAGAGTTTATCTGAGGGAGAATACAAGCAAAGGAGGGCGGCGAGGAAAGCAGAAGCACTGAGAGGAGAAGTCGAGGTTGACGAGGAAAGGGTCAAGTATGACTTCATTTATGAAGGTCAACTTAGAAAGCAAATTGATGATAACACTCAAAAAGTATAATAAGTATGAGAAGAGAAGCAAGTGTGTAATCTTTTGATGTTGGTGACTGTATGAGCTATTTTGACAAGCAAAAGGTGTTTAGCAAGTGAATATGGCACGCTAATTGCAAGAAAAATTGGTCCTTGTGGGGTGCTAAAAAGGATCAATGACAACACATACAAGTTGAATCTTCCAAGTCACATAAACACCTATGATGCCTTCATTGCGCATCATTTGATTTCATAACATGGCTTTCTTTTCTTTTCTTTTCTTTTTTTCTCTTTGATAATAAAAAAGATAAATTAGATAGAAAGAAAATAAAGTACAATATGCAGGGACAAGTCCACCATATAAAAATACTCACCAAAGGAAAACAAAAAAAACAAAAAAACAAAAAACAAAGATTACACAAGGTCCCAAAAATTAGCCAAGAAACCCCCTTTCCAAAACCGTTCCATCATAGTTTACCCAACTCTTCAAATTCTCTAATTCCCTTTGATCCTTCACCTTTCAACTTTTGCCACCATCCAAATGCACTTCATTTCCTCCAATATCACTCAGCTTTAAATCCATTTCATCTAGAAGATTTTGAGCTTCCAACTCCTCCTTCGATTTACCTCCCTAGTGCAGGACAAATTCCATCCCTGTACTGAAACTTCTATTCACCAACCCATCATGATTAGAAATAGAAACTCCCTCCAAACCTTCCAATGGGGTGAACAGACATAAGGATAAATGCCCTATTTCATCACAGGAATCAGAGACGTACCCATACTGTTCTCGAATCTCGTCCAACAACAACCCCCTACCACAATCAAAATCACTAATATCATCACTTTATGAAACTGAACCCCCCCCCCCCCCCCCTTCCAAAAAAAAAAAACCTTCTTTATCACCTTACCTTTTATAATCTCATTACTATATTTGACATTCTTCTTAGTGTGAGAGACATCCACAATACTGAACTCTCCTTTAGAATCTCTCCTTAGTAACTTTGTCAATGACTCACCAGAAATTCCTCTCTTATCATCAGTATCATCTTCATTTCAGCACTTTCAATGAGCATAAACATTATTCAAATTTGTTAGTATAAAAACAACAATCATCATATTTCTCCCCCAACCCCACTTCTTCTTTTTACCCTTTTCCAATCCACCTTCTTATACGTCTTCAGAACTAGATAGAATTTTATCACCACAAACTTGATTCGAATCTAATTTGCTAGCAACCTGGGCCTCCCCCAACTCTTGGTAAGTTCAATTCATATTTTCTAATAACTAAGGGTTGAATAAAAATTCCATTACTAAAGGGTATAGCTTTCTCCTTTCCGATACTCGTATTTTGAGTGTAGGAATAACATTTTGGGCCTGTGCATTATCCAGAACCAACATGGCAATACTTGGGTCCCTAATTTCCGAATCATAAGTACCGCCGAGACCCTTACGCTGGAATCCCATATGAGGAGAGCCTCCCTTTGGATCCAAACTAAAGCTCAAAAATAAGTCTTTCCTAAACATTGAACTTCTTCAACTAATTGTCCCAATTTAATCAAAAAAGAAATACCTCCTTTTTCAATTACTTGGGCCAGGTCCCAAATGAGCAGCATGTAGCCCGGCCTAATTCTTTTCATGACATCCTCCCCAAACGCAACCCTAGTCACCTTTGTGATCTAATCTGCACCATCTGGAACCTAGCTTCCTTCCTACTCCAATCGACCGAATCCGACCAATTCACAAAGGCCCCAGTATCATTCAGCAGTGGCACATCTCCACATCGACAACACAGCTCTTGTTTCCCAACCTTCAAACCTAGCTTCTTAGATTGGACTTGTACATTGACCATCACCTTTGTGTTTTTTGCCTTCCAACACCACCTAACTACACAATTTTTGTTGTGAAAAGTTATTTGCATATGTAATCTCAGTATCCTTATGAAAAACCTTAGCTATCTCACAAAAGACACATGTAAAGCTTTGCCACCCAGCGCATTTTTCACGACGCATTTTTCACCCCCAGGAATGGAAACTAAGAAAATCTTCTCTTTTCACTCCAATCCTCTCCAAATAATTACCCACCTTTTTCCATCTAATCAACATCCAGATCTTTGTGATACTCTTTTGAACCGATCAAAAAAATCCCTTCGCATGAGACTGAACATGGACATCCCATCAACAAACCAAACTGCAGCCTCTTGGGAACCTAACCCGCCTATTACAAGAGACATTGTTCTTGACCATAAGCAAGGACGAGATTTCCCCCACCTCATCTAATTGCAGAGCAAAGGATTTGGATCGAACGATTCAACATCAGCTACTGTGAGAAATTCCATAGCTTCAAAGGCACGAGATGATGAGAAGGAGACTCTGAATGCACAAGGGGGGAGAGGAACATTATACAGGAGTCCTTCATCAATCTATTTAGGAAAAATCAGAAGTTAATCATTCTCCCAAAATAAGACAAGAATCATTTGACATTTGAATGAAAGAAATTCCTCTTGTAAAGATGGTCTCACCCAAGGGCAAGTTTTCTCTCAACTAGAGGGCTGATGCAAACAAACCATGCAATCACATGTCCAATTGGACCCTTTTTCTTTTTGCTGATTAATGTTCTTTTATTTCTCATTTATTTATTTATTTTCACTAGTATTTTGGTTATTTTGGTTAGTAGACATTTTTTTTACAATTCATTAGTTTTAAGCAAGTTGCATGAATTTTTAAGGCCATGCCGATCAGTTTTATGTTTTTGTTTCTGATAGACAGGTTTACAGTCCTTAGCTTAGTAGTTAGTTCTAAATGAAGGGCTAAGAGGGTTTCTTTGCTAGGAAGCCCTAAAATCATTTAAAAGTGTTGTTTCAGGTTGTATCAAGCAGCTTTTAGAAGATTTAATGTTATTGTCAGCCCACTACAGAAAACTTTTCCTCTCCATCCTGAGAATTTAGACGTGCTTTCTTGCTTGTCATTTTTTCGTTTCTTTTCTTCCCTCTGACTCTGATTTGCTTCACTAAATGAATGAAACTAATTAGATAGACAGTGCAGAAAACAGAACAGCAGAAACACTAGTTGATAAATTATTAAAGAAAAACACAAGAACTACCTATCTGCCACTGGTCAATAATTTAAAAAGAAATGATAGAAAGGTTAGAACAAATTTTTATAAAATAAATAAAAAAGGTTGTGAAGAAAAAAGGAAAGGTGCAGAATCTGAACAGCGAATCTTGAGGATCTAAAATTTGTAAGAGAGCTTATTTCAAGGTTTTAGCAGAAAAAACTGCTTTTTGCATGCTTAAACGGCATAGTAGCAGGCTTATAAGCTAAGTGACAAAGGGCACATACCGCATCTTCCATTTGTCTTGTGATACTCCTAACACCAGCTACTTTTGTCTGACAAGATATATTTTCTGCAGAATCAGAGCTATCCACACATACTTTGTTGGGATCCATACTAATGTTCCCAATCATCTCATCTGGGACACCAGTGGAAGGGGAGGCAGTAACTTTTTTTGCCACTATAGTTGCTTGATCCCTGCATGAATCCATAGGTTTCTCTAATCGATGATCAGTTGGTGGTGCAGATACTGGTATAGAATCCACAGTTGGCGCCTTACAATAATTTATGTTCATAGTATGCTCTCCCGGAGTGAAGCAAGATGCGAAAGTGGATTGCAAGTTAACATACCCAACATCAGTAATGGAAAACCAACCATACCTTCAAAGAAAATTATCAGTCAGTCATTGTTTCTAGTGATTGGTAACACAATATAAGCATTCCATGAAGTTGAAAATAAGCCAAGAGGAAACCTCAAGCGGAAAATTGGAGGGCTTCCAATCATCACATGAACATCTGCTGCACTCGCAATAGAGTCTTGAGTCCATCTTGGATAACCCACCAGGTTTTCCCTTTGAACACTGTAAGGAAAAAGCATAAGCTCCCCAGACGCTATGCTGGAATTGCCCCATTTGCGGCTGAGGTGGTCCAAAACTGATGATATCTTCTTTCGAACACTTAAAGTGAGTTCCAGGTGTGGATTATGCTTATCCTGTGAAAATATGAAGATGGAGATTCCCTCAAATCTTTGGACCATGGCACTAATGTTTTAACTCCTTCCACATCAAACATACCACATTTTCCATTTATGCTTAGTTGCTTACCATTTCCAAGGCCCTTCGAGTACCTTCATCAATTGGAAATAACTGGAGCTTAAGTTTCATGGATGTTTGCACATTGTTCCCAGTAAAAAGATTGTTTGAAAAAGGCAAAGAGAGCATAGCTTTTGCAACAGGGTCAAAACCCTTCTGTGCTGGAAATATGAATAGATAGAATCAGATAGCCTTGCCTTCAGTTCCTTTCAAATGTATCATCAGTCTTAAAAAAAATAAATAAATATATAAATCCCAAGGAAATGACTCACCCAGTGTACATTGGTCATGTTCCACTTCTTTATCAGTGGCTGTCCGTTCCAAATGTTCAGCAGCATCAGCAACCAAGGAAACCCCAGCAATTGCAGCTTTTTCCCATCTTTTATATGCAGCTGATGAGACAGGGCCTGCTAATCAACAAACGATGGATCAATCCAAAATTGATTCATGTTACAATAAATTAAACCTAACATTGCAGAAGTCTGCATCTTGTCAGTTAGCGAGTACTTGTTAAGTCAACAGTACATTTTGCATGGCTACTTATTTGAAGCACTTTTAGCAGTGAAAGCTGTTTTTACACAGTAAAATGGGGACTTAGTTGGGCAATATGAACAGGATAAATTAATAAACAAAACCGTTTTATTCTTCAGAGAGCAAATAGTTAAGCTGACAACCAGAGAGGGGAAAAAAAAAACACCACATGCAACTGCGAAATATTAGTAAATAAGAAACACTAATGAATTACGTTGACTTTTAATCAAATTAAACGAAAAAAACTAATAAACCCAACTGCTCAAGTTATTACACTCAAAACCAATTCTAACATTCCGCTCAATCTAGGGTCATATCCGCACACCAGATTATAAGCAGTCAAGTTTGTTCCTAATCAGCATGATCCTTATTCTTTTTGGCCCTTTACTGTCCACTGTAACTCCTTTCACTTGAATCATATGGCTCCTTACAGGCACCATCATTGACATCATTGAATCTACTAAATCACCCCAAACAACTTTCCCTCATTCTGTCTTATACCAATGCCACATGTACGGTGTACCTTCAATTGTTTTTTTGCATTCAATTATCCACCATCCTAATTTCATGGGCATAATATATGAAAAGGTTGTTCCTCAACAATTTCTACCATAAAATATAGTTCACCTTTGTCATTTCTAAAATGTCCAAATATTTTTTAACCATAAACAATAATGCATTTTTTGGGGATAAAACAAGAAATTTATTAAGACAAAACAACAATACGAGAAAGAGGTTACGCACTCCATTTGAAAAAAATAAAAATGACACAAACTTTAAAAAATATTCAAAAAAAAAAAATACAAACTCGAGTAAGAATTTCAAAAACCAGCAGCAGTGCAGCAATTTTTACAGTTGCCTTATAATTTTCTAATATTATATGTATTCAACAATAACACAACTTCACCAATGCAATTCATTTCATCCATTATACTCAAATTCTGTGGCAATATCCTAAATCTATAAGTCAATGGTTAATCCAAGACAACACACTTATAGCCATTTCCTGAGCCTCAATTTAACTATTTCTGCAAATAATAATCCTAGTTGTCTTTTTTTTCAATAGGTAAATACCCCCGCCCGCCCGTCCGCCTGCCCGCCCCAAGATAGATTGTTCCTTTTACAAAACTCACTACACAGTCTATTCACAGCCACTAGATATGCACCTTCCAACTCAATAAAACATGTGCGAGAGTCATTTTTTCCCTCTCTTGCAACCTTTCTAGAAATAGACAAAGTTGGAGACTCCATTTAGGAAGTAGTTTCTGTTAACCTCCCTAGCATGAAAAAAAACTGGTTTCTGAATGCTCTTAATTTTTGTTGTAAGCCTAAAATCAAACTCTACCAGGGTTTCATAGTATATTAGTACAAATGCATGACTAACAGCAGTGTCATGACCAGTGGTAAACTAAGTGGTTTTCCTCAGCTCAACTAGTATTCTCTCAGTTTATTAAACCTTGTAAAACTATTCAGCTCACAATACTACTTCCAAGACTTACCATAAATTTTTTCTTGAATCCTTTCATGTTTCATATCATAACTTTCTTTTTCACAGAATAAAATTATTAAGAGAGGAAAAGAAAAGTATAACAACCTAGAAAAAAACAAGAAAAATAAAACAAAACAAAAACTAACCATCCCTAATTAAGTAAAGCCCTCTTCAGCCATTCCCTTCATTATTCATAGAGCTCCGTAATCTTGCTAGTTCACACTGACATTTAGTTGCTTTTCTTTAAACCCAATCCAGACGAACTTCAGGATCAGCCAACCACATTCCCAAATCAACTAGAAATTTTTAGCACAAACATCCTGCGTAGTGGTGAGCATAATTTGGGGAAACCCGAATTAACCAACCGAAATTGGTCAGTTCGGTTCGGTTAAGAACACTAGATCGGTCGGTTCGGTTATGGTTTTACAAAGTTTGGTTAATCGGTTCAGTTAAGAGGAATGTTAATTCGGTTAACCGAAATAACCGATTTAATAATTAATTAAAATTTAAATATAAATTAGTATATATTAATTTGTTAATATGTTAATTAGTATATGCTAATTTGTTAATATGTTAATTAGTATATGTTAATTTGTTAATATGTTAATTAGTATTTGGTAAAAAATATATAATTATATTATGTTTTTATTAATTAATTTCAAATTAATTTGGTTAACCGAATTACCTGAAAAGGTAATTCAGTCGGGTTCGGTTCGGTGAGGTCCCTCTATTCGTTGAGTTCGGTTAATAGTTCTGATTAATCGAAAATTTCGGTTAATTCGGTTAATTAACCGAATTTGGCCAAACCGACCGTTTGCTCACCCCTAATCCTGCGCACTAATCTCCTCCACTGGGGTAGGTAATTCCCCATCCCTACATTGTTTACTCACAGCCAAGTCCACACCCAAACCCTCTCAAAGAAACATCCTCCAAACCTTCAAGCAGAGAAAAATGGGGCAATATGAAATATCATCAAGAGCATCAAAAGGAAAATACAATCCAAACATTTCGTGAATCTCATACAACAACAGACCACAATCACAAGAAAAATGAATATCATCAAAATATCCCCCATTTCTTTTTTCCTTCTGAAAAATGATTTTCTCCTTTATCTTAGACTTAGAACAATTCTGAGATTCCTCAGCATTAAAATTTCCAACATCATCTATTTTTTAAAATATTCCTCCCTACACATTTAAGTTCATAAAATTGTTAAGAAGCAAGCTTTTCCTACCTTTCCCCTCCTTCCTCGCTGATCAACACAAACACACCTTCAAATCGACTGCCTTTTTTCGATAGTTAAAGAAAATTATATTAATGGGAAAAGAATTTATAAGCGGGAGAATGAAAAACCTCAAATCTCCAAATAAAATCTGGAACAAACCAGAAAAAAAAAAACAACAAAAAACTTACAGAAAAAAAGAATAACTCAACAGGCCAGCACATTCCTCCAATCTCTTAACTATTTCCACCAAGAAAGCCAAAACAAACACACCACATGATACTAAGAACTGGATATTATCCCAGACCAACTCCCATACCTTTTCCCTCCGTCTTTGTTGCTCAACACAAAATATACCTTCAGATCCACTGCCTTTTTACAATCTTTTTAATCCTTTCTTTCCCCAATAATACCCACACCTCTTGAGGAAAAATCATTGCCAAAACTTTCCTTATTCAGGCCTCCATCTGATTGCAGCTCCTGCTCCAACTGAGAAGTCTTAACCATTTCATCACAAAAAAATTACTGGACAACATCACAACACAAGCATTTTTATCAGTATTATTACCTGATGTATCAGCCTTGAGATCATTAACAAGTTGTTTAGCCCCTGCTCCTGACGTTCCAACCATGGTCTTAAATTTCCACAAAATTGTTGAAATTTTCATCTAAATTTCCAATTTCCATCACCCTCGAAATTGAAATGGCAGTGGATTTCCGTTCTACATAATTTCCACCAAAATTTCAATGAATCATCTGAAATTTATCAGAATCTCAAAATTTTAGCACAAAATCTGTCAAAATTTTAACTATAGAATGAAATTTCCTCAAAATTCAAATAAGAGATTTAGGAGTGAAGTGAAATTTCTTTCTTAATTTTTTTTTATTGAAACAAAAATTATTACGAGGACTTTCAAAATTATATGAAAAATAAACTTACAACAACATTTTTTATCTAACCATTCACGTCTAAATTAACATTATTTGTATAATAAATAACATTTAACGATTTAGGAATTTAATTTGCATTAACTTAATATATTTAATGCACATTATCTTACAAACACGTTTGATACACAAATTATATTACAACTTTTCCACCTCATGCACAACATAGATGTATTTTAACTTGTAACATATTAGTCCTAAAACTTATATTATTACGTCTTTTAACCATTTCTAAAGTTTCACAAAAGAGTTTATTACTGATTTCCATTATTTTTTCAAATCGAAGTCAAAATTGACATCGAAATCAAAATTTTCGTCAAAATTCAGTACTTTTAGAGCTTTGAAATTTGAGTCAAAATTGAAATTTAATACCTTGCTTACGATAGAGTTAGTCATTTTATTCCAAACAGTATTTGCATCTACCTTACCCCCTACTGTCCAGTCAAACTCTTTGATAATTTTATCTTTGAATTTTACTATATTATATCCCTTCAAACTCCACCATCTAGCCCTCTTGTGTGAATTTACGTTACCATTTTCCCTTCCATTTTTTAATATCTATATCTAATACTAGAAGTCTATGTTGTGTAGTCAAACTTTCATCGGGGATAACTTTAAAGTCCTTACAAGGTAGATATTCCTAGTTAAAAAGAAATCTATTTGACTTTTATTATGTCCACTCTTGAAAGTTATTAGTGTTCTTCACTTTTTATAAAGCAAGTCTTCAATATAAACAAATCATAAGACATGGCAAAATCTAAATTGTATCACCAGCCTCATTTTTATCTCCATATCCATGACCTCCATGTATCCTCTCATAGCCTACATTATCCTTTCCAATGTGTCCATTCAAATCAGCTCCTATGAATGTCCTTTCAGACGTTGGTATCCCTTATAAAATACTACCCAAATCTTCCCAAAATTGTCATTTAAGATTTTCTACTAAGCCTATTTGGGAAGCATATGCACTAATGACATTCACTATCTCCAGGCCTAGAGTTATCCTAATTTTAATGTTCCTATCCCCTATAATTTCAACATTTACTACATTATCTTTTAGATCTTTGTCTACAATAATTTCCACCCCATTTTTATGTTTCTATTTTCCAATGTACCGAACTTTAAATCCTGATTTTTCAATTTCCCCAGCTTTCTCCCCAACACATTTTGTCTCTTGAAGAAAAATTAAGTTAATTTCCATTATTTCCATACTTTTGCCCATAAGTGTCCTTAATCTCCATATTCCAAGTTGCTAATCTAATCCTAGTTTCTTGTACTAACTTCTTAGCCTTCTCCCTTCTATACTGACTTGATCTATTCCTTTGACTCGTTCTATACTAACAAAGTTTTACGCTAGCTGTCAGCTACCTATTAACAAAACCCTGCTCCTTTATCCAGGCTTGGGACTGTTTGTGTGTACAAAGAAAATTTGTGTTACACAAGTGAAGTACCAACTTGAGATTTTCTTCTATTTTTTTCTCTGAATGAAAACTTATTTCACATAGACAATTTTCTAAAACACACCTTAAAACCAATGAAAACCATACAAACAACACAATGCATTTAAAAATCTAAAGCATACAATTTTGACATGTGAATCCAAGCTAGACTAAAATTCAAAAAACTTATGCCACAGTACTCAGAAATGATATATGCATGCTAAACCATGCGTATGCAGCAAATATTGGTAGCCGAATGCTGAATATTGTGTAGAGACCATGGCTTAACCATGAATGAATAATGAATATTGGTTTTGGTAGCGGCCTAATTGTCTGCACAAGCAATGTTTTGCAACAAAAGCATAGAAGGACAACAAGATATCCCACCCTCTTAAATGTCTTTGAGTTCCCATGACCCCTCCTCAAAAAAAATAAAAATAGAAAAATGGAGAAAAGTGAAAATTGTATCTCAATAATTGAGCAGAAAACTTTAGCAATCACCTGGTTTCCGTCGTCTTCTTCCTGTTTTCACGGCTGATGAGTCTCCTTTGTTGTTACGATTAATGCCTACATTCACATTGCGCCTCAATGAAGATCCTTTTCCAGGTCCTAATTTTTGAATGTTTTGACTATCAACAAGAACCAGTTTAACAGCACAAGGATCATGCCCTGTTGCCCTACTATGATTTGAGGCATTTGCTGCAACTGAGGGAGGACAGTTCTCCCCCGCAGAACGTCGTTTTCTTTTATTCTTCTTCCGGTCTTTCAAGAGTTGGTGCTCCTTCATGGCAGGATAAACTTATTAGTCCAGCACATGCAGAGTAACAGAATTTTATGCAAGTCACTAATTTTTTTTAAATGCAAGGTACTAATAAAGGAATAGACTGTCTTGACTAACCAAGGCCTCTATAAATATTTTAAACCTTCGGGGCTTCAAGTGAAGCTTTGAAGCTTTGCAGCTATACTTTTCCAACAAAGACCACCTGTAACACAAATCAAACAATTTTTTTTAAGGAATGGTAATCATGCCAGACGATGTTCCCCACAAACTAAAGTACTCTACTTCATCAATAAAATGTATGACACTAAATAGTCATTATTACTCTCGAATGAGAGAGAGAAGGGGGAAAAAGGAACAAAGTTATTGTGTTTACTTGACAAAACATTGGCAGGACAAATGGTGCATCATATGCACATAAACATACAAAACCCAAAAAGCACCAACCACAACATGCCAAATAATTTTAGAATCACTAAATAAGCTTCATTTACTACATTTTCCACTAATCAGGGATAAACAGAAGTATTGTAGACCAAATTATCAACAAAATACAAAATGATGCAGAAGATAGAACCAACGTTGACGACTTTAATTCTCAAGTCTAAATAAAACTAATACCTAGGACCTTCTGTAGGCTTACAATGCTTGGATAACAAGTTTGTCTAGAACAGCCCACCTATACTCTGAATTTTGGGTATTTGGACCTTAGTTATGTTAGGTTTACACTTGACCTTACCTTGTGTAACCAAACACCATTCCAAAGGGCTGCCCTAGTGCTCTCCAAATCCTTTCCAACCCCTAGGATGTCTACTGAAAACTAAGGTGTAGTCCCAAGCGGGGGGATGAATTGGTTTTATAAAAGTTTCTTTTAACCTTTTTACAAATTCACAACCTTTAGTAAATTCAGCAAACACACAAGAATTATCTAATTTTAATTCTGAATTTGATCAACCTAATAATTCAATATCAACACAATACAATGACAATCAACCAACCAAACAATCAATTAATCAACCAATGTATAAGCTGCAGCTCTTTGCAATATTCAGCATTTGCAAAAACTCAAAGTAGAGTTTGAATGAAAGCCCTGTATTGATTTTGATTGAAGCCCTGTTTAAAATTTTGTTTTCTTCCTTTTAACTAAGGTTTCCGCAAACAATTAATCAACGTCCTCTCTTCAAGGTTTCCGCAAAAGATTAATCAACGTACTCCCCTAAATTAAAAATCTTCTCAATCTCAGCTTTTAATTTCCTGCACTCAAATACACACTACACAATTTATGTATGCAGAAATTTAAGGAGAAGGGGTAGAGAGTGAGACTGAGATTTTTACAAGGTTCAGCTTATACCCAACCTACGTCCTCACCTTAGGCAAGACCACCTAAGGATTCCCCTATACCGTTCCTTTTCGGGCGGAACAAACCATTTACAATCTCCTTAAGGGTAGAGCTCCCTCTCCAAGCAATACCCCACGCTCGGTACAACGATCCAACCAACCTTGAATCGTCAAAGAACTACAAGAAAGAAGAACAAATTCTTGGTGTACAAATACACTCTCAAAACAGAGCTGATTAGTATAGGTTAGAGTACTAATATACTTCAAATCAAATATCAAATAGAGAATATGAAGCTCAAGAATGAATATCACCGAAGGTTCTTTCTTAGAATTGAGAAATGCAGTAGCAAATCAAAAACCGTAGGCTTTTGATTAGCAAAATATCAGTTGTATTCTTTAGCAAGAGTTTTAGCAAAAGGGAGCTTTAGAAGAGTTTTCAATATGAATGCTTGACTGCTGATTGTATTGCTTGATGTAAAAATCCTTGGGTTTAGGGAATATTTATAGATTTTTAGAAAGTAATTCCTTGTTTCCCACGTTACTTAGAGTGTTTCCCAAGTTTTTACAACGTTTAGAATTCAAAAACTTAATTTTAGAAATTTCTCATTGCTATTTAAAATTTAAAATTTCCGCAAGTTAGTCGGCTTGGTCAGTTGTAGTATGCCACCATATTTATTAAGTTGTCTTGCTTTACTCCCTACTTAGTGCCAGACGAGGAAAAGAAGGTGAGGAAATTTGAGGAGGACCTGAGTTAGGAATTATATGAGCAGGTTGTAGGCTTCCGGGCCCAAACCTTTTCAGAGAAAGTTGATAGAGCTACAGTGATTGAGAGTGGCCTACAGAGGAGAATTGTGGCACAGAATCAGAGGAAGAGGCCCACGCCTCCAGATTTTCAGGCAAGATCCAGCTAGAGGCCGTGGAGGAGGCAGGATAGTAGAAGAGTTCAGAGACAGGGGATGGGAGACCGAGTAGTACAGGGCAGGCAAATGCCCCCTCTCTGTCCCAGATGCTACAGAAGACACCCAAGAGAGTGTCGGGTCAAGGAGGTGATATGTTACCGGTGCTATCAACCTAGCCATATAGCGAGAGATTGCCGAGCACCGCCAACGATTGCGCATGCTCCTAGACCGTATAGAGGAGGTCACCAGTCACCCCAAGGCGGTGAGCACAGGACTACCGCCCTGGCATGGGTCCATGCTTTGACGCCAGGAGATGCTGAGGCGGTAGAAGATGTCGTGACAGGTACTATTTCAATACTATCATATAAAGCTCCTATCTTATTTGATTCAAAGGCGACTCATTCTTCTATCACCCAAAAATTTATTAAATTTCGTGGGATAGAAAATCAGCCGTTAGATATCAGTTTTTCTTTGTCTACGCCGACTGGGGCTGTAGTGTTGTGTAGAAAAGTACTCAAAAACTATTCAATCTGTATTCAGGGGAGGTCTTTCTTTACCAGCTAATTTGGTGATTTTAGAGATGCATGGGTTCGAGTTGATTCTGGGGATGGCTAGCTACTAACTACGCCAATATTGACTGTTATCAAAGAGAGGTAGTATTCAGACCTCCAGGACGACAGGAGTACAAATTTGTGGGGTCGTGTGCGCACCCCACCATAATTGTTATCCGCCATTCAGGCGAGGAGGTTGTTGCTAGAGGGTTGTCAGGGATATTTGGCTTTTGTGAAGGAGGTATCAGAAGGGGAGTTGAGATTAAGGGGTATCTCGGTAATGAGGGATTTTCTTGATGTAATCCCTGAGGATTTGTTGGAACTACCTCCTGATCGTGAAGTAGAATTTGCTAACGATCTAGTTCTGGGAACAGTGCCAATTTCTAAAGCACCATGCAGAATGACACCGTCGGAGTTAGAAGAGTTGGAAGAACAGCTACAGGAATTGTTAAATAAGGGGTTTATCAGGCCCAGCGTGACACCCTGGGAAGCGTCGATATTGTATGTAAAAAAAAAAAGATGGGTCGATGAGAATGTGCACCGACTACATATTTTCATATTTCCATAAGTCGGTCAAAATAGTGAGGAAAATTTAATCCTAAAATTAAGATGCCCATAAGAATATAAGATACTAAGTGGGCAACAATTGGACTCCTATGTTTTGTAGAAATTCTTTATTCCTTGGGAAGTGATGTTATCATCATAACTTGAAAACAAACATGAGAATAAGATGTCATGGGCATCACATTGCTAAGTATTCCAAAGGATCCTGTAAACCAAATAACACCTAACAGAATCATCTTTAGCAACTTACTTAGAAGAAAAAAATCATAATGATACTCGGACCTTTAGTAATCTGCTATCCAAAAGGAAAACCATACATGCTACGACCTGGAGCTTTATCTTTTTACTCTATCTTGTGCGAATCCTACTTGACAATGTGACACCAATTTAACCACTTAGACATCGGTTCGGTTGGGATTTGATTTGTATATAGCTTAATGTGAAATCTTCTGTTGTTGTCTACAATTGATTATGGCTTTTGAAGCCATCTTCCGAATCTAATCCTTCTACCATTAGCAACTCTCTAGTACAAATGAATATCACCTTTTCCATCCTGGTCCATTTCACACAAGATTTATGCTACCAGACAATGTCCAATCACTGACCATAGCTGACTAAACAACTTCATTAGTATTGTATTCTATAAAAAACCAAGACACGTATTTATTGCATATTTATCCAGTCACTAGAGCAAGATTATGGTTGACTTGAAGTCAGTATATTAGGACTTAGACTTGTCATAATTGTAATCCAAGTTTTTCATTGAGGATATTTCCAACTATGTTTTGATATTCAACGTGTGCCACCATAGGTTAGAAGTTGAGCCTTAAAAAAAAATTGTTTAAAGCAAGAAAAAAAATATCTAGAAACCAATTTGGTAGAAAAATGATACTTTACCCTGAATTAAAAGTGTAAGCATGTGCATTAATTTGGCATTGAAAAGGAATTGGAAGATTAGAATTACAGAGAATGTTTAAAAGCTCATATAATTTTTACTCAAATGAATTACAGAGCTATGATGAGAATTTTGAAGTGCCTTTTATACATTTGATCTGGCAAGCAAATGATTACCTATCCTGGTTTGAGATGTCCCAGCAGGTATGGTCCTTGATGAGTATGAGTCATCATTGTAAGTTCTCTGTTTAAAGATGAGGCTAACCATTGATGGTTATCTATTTATCATACAGTTAGTAGATTGTTTTCAAAAGAAAGTAGTACCTAGAGATCCAAATGGAGTGATGGTTTCCTTCCAACTAACAAGCTTTCATATTTGACATCCTGAGAGGTTGTGAAAGGATAGAATTTGGGCACATGTATGGGGTTGTAACAGCAATGAAAGAAATATACGAGTCAACGAATCCCAAACTTCTTTACCCATAGGTGATGAATTTTTAGATATTCTTCTCAGATGATTTATCGGGGCTACCTCCAAGAGGAGATTGATTTTAATATTGATTTGGTGCTAGAAACAGAGTCCATGTCAACTGCTTCATATAGAATGACATTAACTGAACTAAGGCAACCTAGGGTGCAACTAGAAGATTTTCTCGACAAGGAATTAATTCAACCTAGTATATCATCATAGATTGCACCTATGTTATTCACTAAGAAACATAATGGGACCTTGAGGATATGCATTAATCACTGGAAGTTGAATCACGCTACATTAAGAATTGGTATCGACTTCCAGGGATTGATGAATTATTTGATTAATTGGTAAAATCCCAAAATTTTTAAAGATTGATTTGCAATTAAATTATCACTAATTAAGATTTGGGAATTACACATCCCAAAGACAAAATTGAGTACACAGTAAGATCGCTATAAGTTTCTGGTGTTACCAATTGAGGTTATCAATGCACCTTACATTTTCTTAGATATAATGAATCAAATTATTCAACCATTTTTGGATCAATTCATTATAATTTTTATGGATGATTTCTAGGGTATTCAAAGACTCAAGAAGAGCATGAACACCATTTTTGATTAATTTTACAAACATTATGAGAGCATCAGTTATATGCTAAACAGAAAATGTGGGTTCTAGACAACTAATACAAAATTTTTGGGTTAAGTCATAATCAAATGATAGTTATCTATTGACTCTTCTAAGGTTACATCGGTGTTAGATCTTTGGAAGACTATAGATGAAAATTGAAATTGTTGAATGTTGGTGCTGAAGCAAGGTGTATTAGGACAAGATGTATCATCCAACAATTTAGGTTAGTTACCAATTCTAATAGAGTTGTTTAAAAGATTAACTCAAAACTTGTTAGGTTAACGATGGATTTTACTTGGGGTGGTATTTAACAAATTTCGATGACGAAATTTTTATAAGGGGAGAATGTAACAACCCCAAAAATAATATGCATGGAAATGTAAAAAAAAAAAAGGAAATAAATTAAATTAAATTATTAATTAAAAAATAAATTATTATTAATAATTTAATAATATAATATAATATAATAATATTATAACATATATATATATATAAAGGTTACCTGAAGGATCCTTCAGATTCTGTCCGTCTCTCACGCCTCTCTCTCTCCGTCCCAACTCTCCTCTCTCCTCCGTCCCTCCTTCTCTCTCTCCTCAATTTCTTCTCTGATACTCAGCCGATCGAAAAACAGAAAATACCACTAGGTTCCTATCTTGGCCACCAACATTTTAACCGGAGTGGATTTGTCGTAGGAGCGACGTAGGCACCACTCCTAGGGTAAAGTAACATCTCTCTCTCTCTCTCTCTCTCTCTCTCTCTCTCTCCTTAATTTCTCCTTAAATCTTTAGCCAAATCGACGATCAAACACCACCACGGGGTCCTAGCTCCGATCTTCGTCATTTTAACCGGAGTAGATTTTTAATTTGATTTCCTAGGCACCACTCCAAGGCTAGGGTATGATAGTAGAATTATATTCGTTATTTATTTTTAAAGTTTAATTAGTATTGGGAGTGTGTGGGCGTAGAAAATGTTAAAATAATTATATTTCTGGGATGTAGTTGATTGAATTGAAGACACGTGAATTTCAGGGTTTTGAACTTCGAACGCAATGGGGCGTGGATTTAGGGTTATTAGCAGGCCTCTCAGTAAGTCAGGTAAGGGTAATAAATTATAACAGTTATTTTGAGAACTACTGGTTGAATTAATACGTGAAAATGAGAATATGATATTTTGCTTGAAATTATTATGATACGAATATCGGATAAAATTGTGTGGCATATGATTTATACTGAATTGTGATGTTTTGGGATTTGAAATATGGGAAATGATGAAAAGTGGTAAATAAAATTGTTTTATTGAGAATGATGAATTATGTTATACCAACGTGTATTTTACTGGGAAGTGATGGAATATGAACTACAAATATAGAAATGTTTTCTATGATAAATGAGGAAATATGAAATGATGATATGTTTTATTGAAAAATGTTGAAATACGTGAAATGAAAAATATACTGAAATGTGAATACTAAGTTGTGAATATTGAAATGTGAACAATGAAATGTAAATATTGCAACGTGAATACTGCAATGTGAATAATAGAATGTGAATGCTGAATTATGAAAATGGAAATATGGAAATGAGAACACTGATGGACTGGAGTATTTCTAAAAGCACGGTACCATTGCTAGTGGGATGATAAGTGCAACCACACGGTCTCGTGGAGAGTGTGGTATGACAGTCGATTGAGCCAGTGAGAAGGGTAGTTTTGCCCCTGGGTCCGGATCAAGGAGAGGCAGGCCAATCGTACTACAAACGAATTGATGGATTTCTTATTTTGATCTAACCGGGTAGGCCAACCGCGGTTTAGATCCAACTTTCGGGCCGTACAACCCTAACCATGGGGGGAAGCATGGCGTGGTAAATATCCTTAGGGCAGCCATGAGTTACAGACGGCACATGGATGGGTTACAGTGGACACTCATGAACTAGATTGTGAAATGAAAATGAGAAGTGAAAGAGTGTGAGTTTAATAAGAAACTTAAATAAATTAAAATATCAGTTTCCTAAATAATTGCCTCCTAGAATCTTGAAGATATGATCCTAATAAAATAGCTTAAACAAAAAGAAACAAAAATAAATAAAATAAATTCAGAATAACAAAACAGCTCTTGGTTACATAATACATCCCCCAATTACAAAGAATTTAACGCACATTAAAAAAATATGAAGGCTGAAGAACCACAATCATTGGTTCATGACCAGGCTTGAAGCGGACCAATTGAATTTCCCAGCTTGAAAACAAAATTGAAGTGCTGGACTGAACAGCCCATGGAGGTACAGATGACAAAGTTATTTAGAAAGATGAAGTCCACTAGTAGGGGCTCTTCTTCTAATTTTGATGCATCCATAGTTTCCATATTCGAGGCTTTTAATTTTTCTTCTAAATACTTGAGACTGCAGTTGATTTCCATATTACAAACTTTCCATCAACATTTTTACAAATCTCCCAAAATTTATTGAAATTTTGAAATTGACAAAACTTGTCAAAATTTCAATTACAGGGGATTCAAAACCCAAATTAAAACTTCTCTCATAATTTAACTTTTTTTTTATTGAAACTAAATATTATTACAAGATGGATATGAATAGCTTTCAGACTTTTAAAAAAATATGAAAAATTAAAGTAAAATATTAACTATAATATTATAATTGATCATTTATGTTTAAATTATCTCTATTTGTAAAATAAATAATATTTAATATGGGCATTATATTACAAGTATAGCACCTTGCACCTTATACATCACATACATATTCTAGATGTATTTTATTATTTATAATATTTATTTCCACATCTTGCATTTTTATGTCTATCAACAGTTTCTAAAGTTTCATAAAATAATTAATGCTTTATAACTAAGTTCCCTCATTCTCTAAAATCGACATTCAAAATCAATGAAATTCCATAGTTTTGAAGCCTCAAAACTTTAGTCGAAATCAAAATCTAAGATCTTGTTCCCAACTAGGTCTTTTTAATCTGCTGTCTAGCAAATGCAGATCCAGGATTGGTCCAGTTTGGCTGGATCAGTTGAGTCTGACTTGATTGAACCAGTCAATCCAAACTCCAAAGCCCTTAAATCTTCAGTTCTGACTGACTTGATTGAACCAGTCAGTCCAAAGCCCTTAAATCTTCTTCTTCAAGTAAAACCAGTTAAATGTGGAGCAGGGCTTTTACACATTTTTTTCTTCAAACAGAAGGATTCTAAGGATCGCTAGGATTCTCTCCTTTGCAGATCTAGCCACTGGTGGCGGGAGAGGCTTCTGACAGGTTGCATGGAAGAACAATGACAGCACAGCTCCAGCAGAGATCCATGAATGTCCGTTGAGGCTTTAAGAAGTAACAATTTTTGTTCAAGCTGAAATTGTTGATAGTGGAGGATGATGACAGCAAAGATTTTTTACTGCGGTCAAAGAGATTCGACAGATGGGACACTTTTCTTTTGTTCAAAACAGATTTTCCCTTCCAGAATTCCTGGATTTGGTGGGTCTGCTCTGGTTATTGGAAGAGAGAGAGACGAGGGGAAGCTCAATATTTTCCCTTGTGGTTTGTTTTGGATAATAGGGGTATGAAGGGAGCTGGGATGTGCAGGTTTTTGGGTGATTCCTGCTGCTGTTAAGATGGTTTGAGTGAGGAGATGGTAGGTGGATGCAGCAATGAAAAACAATTTAAGTTCAAAGAGAGCCCTGTCAAACACCTTCATCCAGTGTTGATTTGAGTTGAAATCGGGAACCCTGTCTGCTCTGATACTGCTTGAGGCAGGTCCAACATCCGACAACTTCAGTACTCAGTTCAAGTCTGACTAAGACCGATACCTAAGAGGCCTTAGGCTTGCCATTCTTGGACAATAAAAAACTAATTTTAGAACATAAAGAAACTAAAATGATAGTTTCCTAAATAATAGTACCTAGGAATTTTGATTACAACATAATAATACCCTAAACCTTGAAGGTAGGATCCTGCAAAAAATATTTGAAATAAAAAGTTGAAAATAAGATAAGATTTAGAAAACTCAAATAGCTCTCACTTGCATGCCACATCACAAGCAGATGAAATTGAAGGAGAAATGTTATAAAATAAATGAATAAATTATATCATCTTTGTACATTTCACATCTCTAGGGTAGTCCTTTTTATCAATTAGTGCTCACTTTCAAAATTAAGTAATAAAATTTCCTTAATGAGTTTCCAAACTCCAATAGTTTCAACAATAAGTTTCCAAATTCCATCGCACCATCACAACATATACCATTCATCCCAGCAGCATGCAAAAAAATATTTTAAAAAAAAAAACACAAAAATAGAATTAACTACATTACCTATGAAAAAAAACAACAATGAAAATGAAAAGAGGAGTCTACCAATAGCAAATATTTTGAACCCCATTATTTTTTTTTATTTGAATTCCATTCTTAAAAGAATTCCTCATTGCCCAACAGATCTGTACAACTTCCTAAAAGTTTCCACTATTATGCTACACCAAAAAAAAGCCCTCCAAAATTCATATAGGCTGGATTTTACACACCATAAGAAGCGAACACACATAATGTTAAGTTCAGAAATTTTGATCACAAAATTAATTGGACATAAGAGAAAATAATCAAGAAGTTATATTACTAGGAAATCCCCCAAAAAATTCAAAAAGTAAATATAAAAAAATGAGATAACTACACTTATGTCCCTTGATTTGTTTAGTAATGTCAAGGACCAGGACCACTCCTAGTGTTTCACAAAACTTCCCTTCTAAAATGAAATATTACGCATATCTTTCATTTTGACAATAAAAGATGGGGAATGTAAACAGTAGAAACAACAAACCTCAAGGGAGGAGGTCCTTACAATTATTAGAAAAGTACAGGGAGGTTAATTTTTTCTAAAAATAGAAAGCACATAAATAAAACATACCAAAGAATTATCAATCTCCAATGCCATCTCACAATATTACGCATCAAGCTGATTCAAGCAGCACAACCATAATCCATAACAGCATAAAAAGTTTGTTAGCCATTACAGGACTGAAAGTGTGCAGCTTTTCAAGTTGATAAGCAGAAGTGCCCAATAATAAGGTTATAGCCAACACTTATTTGAGTGTTTTGCTTTTCTGGACAGATCTGGAACCCAGACAAAACTGATGGACCTTGTTCACATGTTTATCTTGTAAAATACTACTTCATCGAAGATGACACCAAGCAGAGATGCAAATTGTTTAGCCCTTTAAATCTCTAATCAGCATGTGGAATAGAAGGATACACATCAACATCATGCACTTGACCAAGGTTGGCAGAATCGGGATCCTAAGTGGGATCATTGGAAGGGTCTGTAGAATGATAGAATCAGATTGAGGATCACAAGATTCTACTTACAATGTAAAACAAATATTAAAAAGTTATTTATGTGGCACTTTATGACAAATCTTAAGACTAAAAGCTTGGCTAGTAACTAAGTACAATGGTGTCCCCAGGCAACAAAGCTGCCCACTTTGCATAGGTAGGACGAGGGTTGTCACAGTGTTATACAGCTTTACAACTGCTTTTATACAGAGAGGCTGTTTCCTTGGACTCCAACCCATGACCTCGGTCACAAAGGAGCAACCTTACCATTGACCTGAGGCCCAGTAAGAATATAAAATAATAATAATAATAATAATAATAATACACTTTAGGAATGCAGCTCAAGTCCTAGAACAAGATGTTGTCAAGTTAACAACTAAAATAAGGAGAGCAATCAAAGAGATAAGAATTCAATGAAGTTAGATAACTTAAATAGATTGCTGTAAGCAGTAACCAGCTTCTCTGCTATAGTAGTTAGACTGCCACTGCACAGCCTGTAATTAGAATAGAAATTGCTAATTTAGAATTCAGACTCATAACTCATCAAGGCATAATATATACATACATACATATATATATATATATATATATATATATATATATATATATATAGAATTCAAACAATAGAAAGAGGAAAAAGAAGAAGAGCAAGAAAAGAAGGAGAAGGAGAAAAACAGAGTTCACTGCTAAGTATAGTGCTAACAGCCTAACAGTGCCACAATGCTTAAAAAAAGAAAATTAGACTGTGTCATAAATAGCTCTCTGCTAGTCTCTGACAGTGTCAAAAGTTGGCTGTCTTTGTTTTAAAGAAAAAAATTAGGAGAGATTCAAGAGCATGATAAACTCAGCCTGTGATGCACTTAATGTCCTAATATTTTCACACACAGCCGGTCCCAAGCCGGTAAAGGAGGAGGGTTATGTTAGGTAGCTAACATCCAGCATAAAATTTGTCAGATCATTATGACATGAATCCTTATAGAATATTTGCTGAGGCGTCCTCTACGAGTGACGCATTGCACTTGTACCACCTCGGTGTAGTGAAAAGAGGGCGAGGGTGGGCTAGGTTGCCACCCAGCAGTGACATGCCATGTCGGCGCCTAGGTACAGTATCAAACATGAGAGGGTTCCAGCATCATTCTGGATATAGGTGGGTAAAGAAGTTAGTTCAAAAAACTAAGATTAGATTAGCAACTTGAAATATAAGGGCACTTACGGGTAGAAGCATGGAAATTGTAGACACAGTGACTAGAAGAAAAATTAATATAATCTACTTCAAAAATTTTAAGTGGATGGAGGAGAAAGCTAGAGAAATTGATAAATAAGGATTAAACTTTGGTACAATGGAAAAGAAAAACATAAGAATGGGGTAGAAATTATGTAAACAAGAACTTAAAAGATAGTGTTGTAGATGTAAATAGAGTAGGGGATTAAATTATAAAAATTAAGATAGTCTTAGGCAAAGCGATAATAAATATCATTAGTGCTTCTGCTCCTTAAGTAGGCTTACCAGAAAATCTTAAGAGACAATTTTAGGAAGATATGGATAACATTATACAAGGCATATCAAGAACTGAGAAAATATTCATAGGAGATCTGAATAGACACGTTGAAAGGGATAATAAAGGTTATGAGAGGAGACATGGAGGACATGGTTATGGAGACAAAAATGAATCTAGGGAGATGATCTTAGACTTCGCTATGTCATATGATTTTATTACAATGAATACTTGCTTTAAGAAGGGAGAAAAACACTTAATAACCTTTAATAATGGACAAAATAAAAGTCTAATAGATTTTCCCTAACTAGGAGGGTAGATCATTTATCATGCAAGGATTGTAAAGTTATTCTAGGTGAAAGCTTGAGCACACAACATAGAGTCCTAGTGTTAGATAAATGTATTAAAAAATGGAAGAAAAATGATAAAATAAACCAGTATAAGAAAACTAGGCGGTGGAACCTAAAGAGACAAAATATAATAAAATTGAAAGATAAAATTATCAAAGATGGTGATTAGACTATAGATGATGGGATAGATACAAATACTCTTTGGAGTACGATAGATAGCTCTATTAAAAAGATAGAAAAATATATTTTAGGTGAATCAAGGGGAAGTTTCACGAGTAACAAAGAAAATTGGTGGTGGGATAAAGATGTCCAAAAAGCCGTAAAGGCAAAAAAAAAAAATATGGTATAAAACGCGGCAAAAATGTAGAAATATGGATAACTTTGAAAAGTATAAGAAGGCGAGAAAAGATGCAAAAAAAAGGCCGCTAGTGAAGCTAAACATGGATCATTTAATAATTTGTATGATAGATTAAAAGACAAAAGAAGCAAAAAGAGATATATTTAAACTTGCTAGAGCTAGAGAAAGAAAAAGTAAAAACTTAGGTAATGTAAAATGTATAAAAAGTGAAGATGATATTGTCTTGGTTAAGGAAGAAGACATAAAAGAAAGATGGCGAAGTTGCTCTGGTAAGTTGTTTAATGAAAACCAAATAGAGGCTTACTCAGAATTGAAAAATGAGGAAAAGACTAAAAATATGATATTTATTCGCAAAATTAAAGGTCACGAATTTACATTTGCACTAAAAAAGATGAAAAATGGAAAAACAATAGGAGCAGATAACATCCCAATTGACGTTTGGAAATGCTTAGGAAATAATGGAATTATATGATTAACCAATTTATTTAACACATTATAAAAACTAAGAAAATGTCATATGAATGGAGGAAAAACACTTTAATACCTATATACAAAAATAAAAGTGATATTCAAAATTGTAATAACTATCGTTGAATTAAACTTATGAGTCATACAATGAAACTGTGGGAAAGGATAGTTGAACAAAGATTAAAGCTAGAAATGAAGGTGTCAGAAAATCAATTTGGTTTTATGCTTGGGAAATCTACTGCAGAAGCAATATATCTATTAAGAAGATTAATGGAAAAGTTTAGGGAAAAGAAGAGGAACTTGCATGTAGTATTTATTGACTTAGAGAGAGCATATGATAGCGTATCCAAGAAAGATTTATGGTGGGTTTTATGGGGGAAAAAAAGTGTATGTAGTGGTATATTGATGTCATTAAAAATATGTACAATGGAATAATGACTAGTGTTAGTACTATAGATAGAGAGACTAGAGAATTTTCAATCACCATAGGTGTACATCAAGGATCAGCTTTGAGCCCTTATCTTTTAGCTTTAGCAATGGATCAACCAACTAAGAGCATCCAAAATGAGGTTTCATGATATACGTTGTTTGCAGATGATATTGTATTGATTGATGAAACTAAGGCAGAGTAGAGGCTAAGTTAGAATTATAGCGAGAAGTTTTGGAATCTAGAGGCTTTAGGATAAGGAGAAATAAGACAAAATACATGAATTGTGATTTTAGTAATAGTAGGAAGAATATTGGAGACAAAATTAAACTTAATGAAGAAAAAATAAATAGCACTTGTAGATTTCGATACCTTGAATCAATAACAAAAGTTGAAGGAGAAATTGAAGAGAATGTAATGCATAGAGAGAAAGAAGGTTGGATAAAATAGAGAAGTTCTTCAAGTGTGCTTTGTGATCGTAGAATACCCTTAAAATTAAAAGGGGAGTTTTATAAGACAGCTATAAGATCAGCTATGCTATATGAATCAAAATGTTGGGCAGCAAAGAAACATAATATCCAAAAAGTAAAAGTTGTCGAGATGAAAATGCTTAGATGGATGAATGGTATAACACTGAATAATAAATTAAGAAATGAACATATTTGCGGTAAGTTAGGTGTAACTCCTATAGCAGATAAGATAAGGGATGGACAACTCAAATGGTTTGGGCACTTGCAACGTAAGTCACATAGTGCACCAGTGAGGAAGAGTGAGTTAGTTACTGTGAAGGGCAGTATAAAAGGTAGGGATAAACCTAAAATAACTTGGAATGAAATAGTGAGCAAGGATTTAATGGCCCTGAATTTGTCAAAAGAAGGTCCATGATCGCATCAATTGGCGGAAAAGGATTCATATAGCCGACCCTACTAGTGGGACTCGAGGCTTGGTTTTGTTGTTGTAGTGTAGATCCAAGAGCATGATAAGAATATGAAGAAATCAAGGTCTTTCTTAAAGCTCCTCAAGAAACAAGACTTAAAAGAAGATCAGAAGCTGTCTTCTATGTTCCCTTCAAGAAGCTAGACTCAAAGCTCTCTGTTTCGAAGCTTAACTCTGCAGGGCCTGCTGACTTGGTCTGTTCTTGGCTGCTGCTGATCAAACACGAAGAATTCTGGTTGTTGAACGCCAAAGAAAGAAGCTAAGCTGTGTGTCATGTATTGGGCCATATTATTAAAGCCCAAAAAGAGAAGAAACCCAATCCAGGCGACGAAGTAGAACCAGTACGATCCTACTTGCGAACCAATTTTATGACTCTATCAGTTCTATTTCAATTCTATCACAATTCTACTTAATCCCAATTTTTGTTGAGATTTGGATCATTTGGGTGAATCCAGATCACAGAATCATACGATTCTATGATCCAGATCACAATTTTGTTAACCATGCACCTGAACTGGTTAAATCAATTCCACTACAGATCAAGAGAAAAGCCATTCCCATGATGCAAGAAAGCCTTCTTCAGTCTTCAGCCAAGAAAGTGTCCTCTTTTCTCCCCCAAAAACTGTTTGCTATAAGTATTTTTCATTACAACTTTTCTTAATGCTTCAGAATTAGCTTAAATATATCACCACAGGTAAAGAGATCTAACATTCAGAAGTTGTTGCTGTAATGAATAAGATGATACTAATAAATATACCCTATGAATATAATAAAGGGATCTGAAGGAAACAAGTTGACTTTTGGTCAATGGTTACCATCGAAGCATTGCAGCATTAGTATCTTTTGAATTCTTCGCATCCAGACAAAATCCTGGACCCAACAGCTTGTTCATACGTCTCACAAGACGATAGTAATAATGTCTGACCTGCAAAGCACAAAAATCATAGATATTCAGAACATTTGAATTTGAAAGATGTTACATCGGACCAATATAAGCAAAATTTTTTGATTAGGTTACCTGATCCTTATTTTTGCTTTGGACGCGACAAGTGATCTTTTCAAAATTCTGTAATCAAGACATGATACATACATACATATATATATAAGATGCAAAATAAAGCAAAGAAGACCAATACAAAAGTAAAGTGTTGAAAAAACATGCCTTGCCAACTTGACGTAATGCAGTGAAGAAACTTTCCTCCTCTTGACGTGTCCAAGCAGCCCATTGTCGAGTTTGTTTTTTTGCTGCATTGACAATAAGCCAAAAAATAAAAGTAACAGCGCCACATCTTCAACAACCACTAAAGAACATAGTCTGAAAAGAATATATAAATACTGACTACAAAAGTCACAATCCTAATAACATACCAGGCTGCTGTGGAACAACATAATTTATGGCGGATGATGTTGCAGTAGGATCTCCATCCTTAATTGAAATATTCTCAGGTTGAAGGCAAGCCTCACAACCTAAGGAGACCTGTGATTCTGTCTGCATTTTAAAGACATCACAAAAAAACTAGATTCTCAAGCTTTTCAGCTTCCACTGCCACCTTACTCCCTCTGACCCTCAAACTGGTGAAAATTCGAAACTTCATAATCCTGTCCAAAAAGATTAAAAATAAAAATTAAAAAAGAGCGTGGATTAGGTGTTTTTTGATAAAATCAATTACTAATTTTTTTTATAAGAAATCAATTGCTAAAATTTGAACATAAATTCAGGCTCTGAATCAGTTACAGATTTAGAACTATATTAAACAACTGAAAACTGTGTTGGCCTAACAAGGCTTACGACTCTTATTTTGATGATAACAAATCAAGGTAATTTGATATGTTTCCAAGTTGAAATGTTTTAGGAATCAAACGTTAGAAAGCTCAAGTTCAAGCAAATGAAATCATACGAACAACTAGTTCAAAGCTTAGCTCAAAGGTTGTTAAAGTTCAAAGATTGACATATTCTATGAAAGCCTAAAGTTTGAAAGATTATGAAGCTCAAAGAAAGGACTCAAAGCAAGGACATGCATGAAGACTACAAGAGTTGAAGGATTTAGAATCTTAAGGAAGTTTTTATGTAAGTACTTCAAGTAAAAATCAATATAAAAAGTTTGAAACTCTTTAGGACAAATTAAAATCTTAAGAAACCATTTTTAAAGACCTTGAAATATGATTTCCAAAGTTATAAATAATGAAGGTCTCAAATGAAAAGAGTTTTCAAAGTCAAATCTTAAAAAACAAATGTTTTTTAAAGCTGAGGCACCTGCCCAAAACTCCCAAGCGACTGACTATATTTGTGTTTTTTTTTAAGAATTGGCAGACAGAAAGGTGCTAGGCACCTGATGATAGCTTGACAGGCGCCTGCCCTGTCATCTAAGGCGCCTGCCTGTGTTTTGACAGGCGACTGTCAGTGTTCTAACTTTTGAATTTAACTGAGACAGGCACCTGACTAGTCGTGCCAGGCGATTGCCACTCGATAGATTTTTAAAAATACTAACAGGAAAATTTTTACATTTGGTTTCTTGGGCTCCAATCTTTTTGTAAACTTGACCAACACTCCAAGTAAACTTGGGGAGCAAGAAATTAAGTTTTTAAACTCTATAAATAGCCCCCAAGACAAGGATTTTAATTACCAAGAAATATTTTCAGCAATTTAATACTTCCAAGTGCTCTCAATTCTCAAAAGCTTTCTTGCTCACATCTTGCTAGTATCTCAACTGAGTTCTAGCTGATCATCTCACACAAAATTGTGCTTTAAAGTCTGAATCTTTCAATCAAAGGAAGATTAATCTGGTGATAGAGTTTTATTGAGCTTCAATTTCTTTATATTGAATTTACATTGAAGTATATTGTGCTGATTGTTGTACTAACCTACTCTATCTGAGAGTGTATCTTGTACACAAGTTCTCTTCTTCTTGTTTCTTGTTTCTTAACGATTCAGGGCTATTGAATCGTTGTAACCAAGCATGGGGTATCCCTTGGAGAGGGATCTCTACCTGTAAAAGAGGGAATTGTATAAGGCTTGCTCCGCCCGGAAAGGAGTGCCTAGTGGAATCCTTTGGTGGTATTGGCCAAAGGTGAGGACGTAGGCTGGGGATAAGCCGAACCTCATAAAAATCTCGGTGTTCTTCTTTCCCTACTCTTTATTTTCAGCACATTTATATATTGTATTGTGTTTTATGCTAAGTGCAGGCTGCACAGAACAAAACTGAAATTAAAAGAAGAATCTTAATAAAAAGAAAGTACGTTTTGATTAACACTTTGCGGAAACGCAAAAGGGAGTACGTTGGTTAATCGTTTGCGGAAATCTTAGTTAAGAGAGAGCAAATAATTTCATTCAAATACAGGGCTTGCAATTACTCACAGGGCTGCTAAAGCAAAAATTTTCAAAAGCTGAAATTCCACAAGTGCTGCAAATTGTGGTTGATTGAGTATTTTTGATTGGTTATTTTGAGTTATTGATTGGTTGATTGATTGGTTAAGTTTTTATTAACTTGTGGTGTGTTTAGTATTGGTTTGTGAATTGATTGAATTAATAAAGATGTGTGTTTGATAAAACAAGTAATTCAAGACCTCAACCACAACCAGCAAAAGGAATAGTCAAGAGCTCCTCCACTGACTTGGACAAAAACATTTCACTAAGACCTCAAAAAAATCGTATTCCAAAAGCCCCTTGCAGATGAACAGTGTAGAAACATCTTCAAAACTATTCCCATGCATGAGACACTATGTGTCAAAGCTTTAGAAGGCCCCCCTACTCTGCAGCAGATAATGGGTGTTAACCCCACTAAGAGCCACCCCCCCCCCCCCCCCGGGGGAGGGTGTGGGGGGCCTTTATTTTATAAGGAACTTTAGCCTCCCATATAACCCGATAGAGAGGAGAAACAGTATAAGCCTTAATAATGTGAGAAAAGAAATATTTACACAAATAATACCCCAAAGAGTCCAAAAACCATCAGTTTGTAACTCTTAGGAGATGTCTGCAACCCTCCAACCAGCACAATCCTCCACCACCTCTATCATTTAAATCCCTCCTAAAATGAAAGTCCCAAGAAAAGGAATCCCTCTCAAGAATAAGAAATAAGGAAACCACATCATTGTAGCAAGAAGAAAGACAATAAAATCAAGCAAAGGAACAAAATAATGTATCACCCCAACCAAACATCTTCCCAAAACCTACTACGATTATTGTTACCCAATTCAAACTTTGTTAAAGGAAGAAAAGAAGGGTATACTAGCGAAATGAACCTCCAAGGACTCATTGAAGAACATCTTAAGTCCAATTTAGCATCCCATCCGTTATTTATATGCAAAATTTACTTTTCATAACTACATGCCAAAGAGAATTCACCTCCAAGAGAAACCGCCACAGCCATTAAGCCAAGAAGATAATGTTTTCAGACCCCAAATTACCAAGACCCAACCCTATTTTCACCTTTGTCCTACGCACCACCTCCCATTCAACCAACTAGTCTCTCCTCTCCCCTAACTCCGCCTATGATGAACTCAATGTCCTAAATCTTTTCAAACACAGTCAATCCCAAGCCTAGATAAAGGAGGATGGTTGTGTTAGGTAGCTGACTACCAGTGTAAACTTATTAGATCTCCATGATATGAATCCTAAATGATTATTGCTTGGGGTGTGCCATACGAGCAAAAGTGTTGAGCTTATACCACTTGGGAATAGCAAAAAATGGGTGAAGGCGTGCTAGGTCATCGCCTCAAAGCGACACACCGTGTTAGCGCCTAGGTATGATGTCAAATATGCGAGGTTCCTGCATCATTCTAGACATGGACAAGTAAAGCAGTTAGTTCAAGCGACTACAATTACATTAGCAAATTGGAATATAGGGTCACTTACAAGTAAAAGTATGGAGATGGTGGAGACAATGATTAGAAGAAAAATTATTTGTAATATGCCTTCAAAAACAAAGGGGATAGGGGAGCAAGCTATAGAAATTAAAAAATGTGGATTCAAACTTTGGTATATTGGAAAAGAAAAACATAAAAACAACGTAGGAACCATTGTAGACAAAGGCTTAAAAGATGTTGTTGCAAATGTTAAAAGAGCAAAGGATAGATTTATAAAAATTAAGATGGTCGTCGGTCAAGAGATAATAAATGTCATTAGTGCTTATGTTCCTCAAATAGGCTTAGTGTCAGGGAGTGACAATGTAATGCGGAAAAAGGGGAGAGAGATACTGCTATAATTGTATTCTCCAGGGATTTGGAACGAATATATGATTATCTGTGTTATCGTTTGTATGATTATTCTCTTGTAGTTGAATAATACAAGTAGTCCTTTTCATTGTGGTGTTTTGTTGCCTTGGATTGTGATGTCTCTGATTGTTATAGTCTTATTCGATGTATAAGAATATATTGCTCGTGTGATATCCTATTGTTCCTTGGTTCTCTTGAGTATTGAGACTCACCAGGTGCTCGTGATTGCAGGCTTGAACATGTGAGACTTGGCTGACTTGTCGAGGGAGAGCTCTCAACGAGTGCCACACGGCCCTTACTTGAGTCCCATTTTGGGGGTCCGTGACAGTTGGTATCAGAGCACAGTGTGTGCAAGCACCATGAATGGTAATATGAGAAACAAGTCAGGAAAAGTGGAGCACATTGAGGCGCTTGAGACGAAACTTGTAACCCTGGAGAGAACGTGTGGTGAACTCCAAGGGTTGGTGGCAACATTGATAAAAGAGAAAAGCATGCCAACGAAGCTTGAGGCCGCTGAAGAAAACCCTAGAGAAAATCTCTATGGGGTATCAAAAGTTGTAGAGAGACTTGAGGAACTTGAAAAATTCATTCCACGTGTGAAATTCCTGAAGAAACGGCCAAGAGAGCTTGAGGCCTTCCAGAAGAGTATCGAGCAGTTGGAAGCCTTTGAGAGTAGGCTGGAACATATTGAGGGCATATTGCCATCTCTTTCGTTCCAACGGTGAGAGCCAATAGAGCTTGAGGCCTCCCTACAGGAGCTAACGGATAATTTTGATTTCCTTGCAGAAGATGTTAAGGAGTCCATTACTTCTTAGAAGGAAGATTTGAAGGAGATGGGCAATATCCAAAGTGCGGTGGTCCAAGTCCAGAGGGATTTACAAGAGATCACTCTGAAAGTGAATGCAGTGGCACAGATAGCCCGAAGGCCGGTTGCAGATCCCATTGAAAGTTTTCGATTGAAGGTACCGAAACCTAAAAGTTTTGGGGATACGCGAGATGCCAAGGAGCTGGATAATTTCTTCTTTGATATGGAGCACTACTTCACATGCTCACGAGTGGATCTAGAAGTGGACCGGGTAAATCTGGCAACGGCATACCTGGTAGGGGATGCAAAAGTGTGGTGGAGAACTAAATAGAATGATATTCGGCACAACAGATGTGTTATCAACACATGGGAGGGGTTGAAACAGGCGTTGAAGACTTAATTCTATCCCAAAAATGTGGAGTACATAGCAAAGTGCAAAGTAATGGAATTACAACAGACCGGCTTAATAAGGAGCTATGTACGAGAATACCAAGCCTTGATGTTGGACATTATAGACATGACAATTCATTTTCTTCGGGGTTTGAAGACATGGCCAAGGAATGAATTGCGTCAGCAAGGTGCTAGTGATCTCTCTTCTGCTCTCGCTGCTATCGAACGGTTGGATGATTTTTCAGATAATTCTAGGAAGCGAAATTTCCCTACGTCCGCCAATAATGATTCCAGACCCAGTAAAGTGTATAAGCCCACAAATGGGGGAAGGGATAGGGAGACAAATAGTTCTTGGAAAGATAAAAGAGCGCCCATGGTTAAGGAGTGGAGGGGCGGACGAACGGGGGGTGGAGAGCATCGACCGATCTCTTGTTTTCTTTGCATAGGACCACATCGAGTGGCAGAGTGCCCCAAACGTAAGGCTTTGCATGCTATAAAGGCCCTTCGAGGGGAAACCGAAACCCCGACAGCAACCCCAGAAGAACAACCGAATATGGTGGGAGCATTGAGATTTTTGGGGGCATTAGAGCGTCAAGTAATTAACAACAAGTCTCAGGAGAAGGGACTAATGTACGTTGATCTACTTTTGAATGGAAAGAAAATCAAGGCCATGATTGATATAGGGGTCACCCATAATTTCATTGCTGATTCTGAAGCTCAACGGTTAGAATTGCAAGTAGATAAGGATGTGAGCAAGTTAAAAGCAGTGAATTCTCAAGCGTTAACCACGGTGGGGGTGGCACCTAAAGTGGCATGCCAAATGGGATCATGGTCTGGAACAATTGATTTCACTGTGGCACCCCTAGACGACTTTGATGTGGTATTGGGGATGGATTTTCTTAAAGTGACACGCTCAATGCCGATCCCAGCTGCGGATTGTCTTGTGATAATGGGAAGTGCACCTTGTGCGGTCCCCGCAGCCTACAACAATTTCGATGAGAGGAAGTTGCTTTCAGCCCTCCAATTCAAAAAGGGAGTAAAAAGGGAAGAATCTTCTTTCGTCGTTCTACCGATAGTCTCAGAAGATGCAGAGGTAGGGAAATGTCCACTTGAGATTAAGGAAGTTTTAGAAGAGTTCAAGGAGGTGATCCCGAAATAGCTACCGAGGGTTTTACCACCTCGACGACAAATTGACCACGAAATTGAACTTTTTCCAGGAGTAAAGCCGTCAGCACGTGCCCCTTATCGAATGGCGCCGCTGGAGTTAGCTGAACTTAGAAGGCAACTGAATGATCTTATTGCAGCAGGGTTCATCCGTCCTTCAAAAGCACCTTTTGGGGCCCCAGTGTTATTTCAGAAGAAACAAGATGGTAGTTTGCGCTTGTGTGTAGATTATCGGGCTCTTAATAAGGTGACGGTGCGCAACAAGTATCCCATTCCACTGATTGCTGAAATTTTTGACCAGTTAAGTACAGCTAGATATTTCACGAAACTGGACTTAAGGTCGGGATATCATCAAGTGCACATTGTTGAGGGGGATGAACCGAAGACCACTTGTGTCACCCGGTATAGAGCATTTGAATTCCTTGTCATGCCTTTTGGGCTAACAAATGCACCCGTTACCTTTTGTTCTCTAATGAATCAGGTTTTTCGGGACTACCTTGATCAGTTTGTGGTTGTTTACCTTGATGACATAATGGTTTTCAGCGCATCCTTAGAAGAACATAAAGATCATCTTCGGAAGGTTTTTCAAAAACTCAAAGAAAATCAATTATATGTAAAAGGGGAGAAGTGTGCTTTCGCTCAAAAGCGTATTAAATTCTTGGGGCATATCATTGAGGAGGGCCAGATACGGATGGATTCAGCTACAGTAAAAACTATTAAGGAGTGGCGAGCACCTACATCCGTTAGAGAACTGCGATCTTTCTTAGGTCTAGCCAACTACTATCGAAAGTTTATAGAGGGGTACTCCAGAAGAGTTGTATTGTTAACAAATTTATTGAGGAAGGGGGTACCATGAGGGTGGTCAGAAGAGTGCCAATCAGCATTCGTTGAATTAGAGGAAAAGATTGTAGGAGATCCTGTGCTAATCCTTCCTAATGTGACAAAACCGTTTGAAGTGCAAGTAGATGCCTCAGACTTTGCATTAGGGGGAGTTCTCTTGCAGGAAGGGCATCCAATTGCTTTTGAAAGTAGAAAATTATCGGGTGCCGAACGGAACTGTACAGCACAGGAAAAGGAGCTTTTCACAGTGGTACACTGTCTTCGGGTGTGGAGGCACTATCTCTTGAGGTCCAAATTTGTGGTAAAAATCGATAATATGGCAGTTACTCACTTTTTGTCACAACCTGGACTAACGTCAGAACAAGCCCGTTGGCAGGAGAAGTTAGCTGAATTTAATTTTGATTTTGAATAAAAAGTAGGGAAGACGAATGAAGTGGCCGATGCTTTAAGTAGAAAAACCGAATTGGCACCATTGAAACTCATCAGTCATCTATCAATTAGTAGGGTGGCGTTATCTTTGAAGAATCTTATCAGGGAACATTTAAGTACAGACCAACAGGGAAGACTCGAAAATTCTGGGTAGAAGATGGACTGATTATGACTAAAGGCAGGAGAGTCTATGTGCCCAAAGCTGGAAACTTGAGGAAAACCTTACTAAAAGAGTGTCATGATACGTTGTGGGCTGGTCATCCTGGACGGCGAAGAACTCAGGCATTGATTACACATGGGTACTGTTGGCCGAATATGCAAGATGATGTGATGAGTTATACCAAAACTTGCTTGATTTGTCAACAAGACAAGGTAGAAAGAAAGAAGACCTTAGGTTTATTGGAGCCATTGCTAGTTCCTGCCAGGCCATGGGAGAGTGCCTCTTTGGATTTCATTTCCTTGTTGCCAAAAGTAGAGGAGTATGACACAATTTTGGTGGTGATTGATCGGTTCTCAAAGTATGCTACTTTCGTACCAATCTCGAAGCCATGTTCAACAAAGAAGACAGCTCAGCTATTCTTCAAGCATGTGGTGAAATATTGGGGTGTTCCAGAAAGCCTAATCAGTGATAGGGATGTTAGATTCACAGGGGGATTTTGGGGTGAACTCTTTCGCTTGATGGGTTCAAACCTTAATTTGTCCACCAGCTATCACCCACAGACAGATGGTCAGACCGAACGTTTTAATGGAATGTTGGAAGAATACTTGCAACAGTTCGTTAACTCCAATCAGAAGAATTGGGTTACTTTACTGGACACAGCACAATTCTGTTTTAACTCCATGAAATCTTCTGCGACTAATAAAAGCTCTTTTGAGATCGTGACAGGTCAACAACCGACTCTCCCGCACACTCTGGATGGTCCATACAAAGGAAATTGCCCAAAAGCATACCAATTTACGAAAAATTGGTTGCAAAACATCGAAGTCATTCGAGCTCAATTAGAAAAAGCATCGAAGCACATGAAGAAATGGGCTGACAAAGGGAGACGACCACAACAATTTGAAGCTAGAGATCTGGTTCTTGTAACAGTGTCGCCGGAGACATTTCGCTTTCTTCGCAGCAAGGATAAAAGATTGTTACGCCATTACGAGGGTCCAATTAGAGTGATCGAGAAGGTGGGACATGCATCTTATCAGCTTGAGCAACCCGAGTGGATGAAAAGCCACAGACGTCCAGTCCATCCTGTGTTTCATGTAAGCAATTTAAAGTCATTCCACACAAATGAAGCAAATCCGCACCGACAAAAGCTAAGGAGATCAACAATTTCCAGAAGGCAGCCTGTCAACAAAGAAGTCCAGGAGATCATTGCAGACGGAATCGTCAATGCAGAAGGTCGTCAACAACAGCAACTTCTGGTTCAGTGGCTAGGGCTGGGGGAAGAAGAGAATAGTTGGGAAAAGGCAAAAAACCTTCAGCATGCCATACAGAAGATTGAAGATTTCAGAAATTTGAAGACAATGACATCAACTTCGACATCAGAAGAGTGAGACGGCCTTCTACAACACATCAACTCGGACGTCGATAAAATGAGTGGGGGAGGATGTTAGGGAGTGACAATGTAATGCGGAAAAAGGGGAGAGAGATACTGCTATAATTGTATTCTCCAGGGATTTAGAATGAATATATGATTATTTGTGTTATCGTTTGTATGATTATTCTCTTGTAGTTGAATAATACAAGTAGTCCTTTTCATTGTGGTGCTTTGTTGCCTTGGATTGTGATGTCTCTGATTGTTATAGTCTTATTCGATGTATAAGAATATATTGCTCGTGTGATATCCTATTGTTCCTTGGTTTTCTTGAGTATTGAGACTCACCGGGTGCTCGTGATTTCAGGCTTGAACACGTGAGACTTGGCTAACTTGTCGAGGGAGAGCTCTCAACGAGTGCCACACAGCCCTTACTTGAGTCCCATTTTGGGGGTCCGTGACCATGGTATTAAATAACGGCAATTACGTAACGGAAAAACAGGTCACTGATTCCGCTACAGGCCGCATTGGCGGCGAGCCAAAAATTCATATGAGTAACGGCCGTTACGGAGACATAACGGCTCGTAACGGCCGTTACACTAACGTTACGGAACGTAACGTCCGTTACTCCATGTCACGGCCGAAAGCCCCTTACAGCGTACCTCGTCTCCTCGAATCTGCTCCACTTTGTGCGTCTCTCCTTCGTCTAATATCGTCATTTGAATCCTCCAAAGTCCGAAGAACTGAAAAGCAGTTTCGAGCCTTCGAACCCTTACATCTGTCGTCTGCAAGCTGAGTTCAGTTCCCTCTTCACTTGAATTACTCTTCGATTCTTCGTCTCCTTCGTACCTACAGCTTCGATCTACTGATCTAAAGCTTCGAAATCCCTAAAACCCCCAAAATCTGCTTCGTAGAGCTTCGTCTTCCTTGGTCCGTCATTCATCTCCTTCGTCCAAGAACACAAAAATCAGCAAGCCTTCGATTCCTCCATTCGAAGCCTTCAATTCCTCCAAAATTTGGAGGCTTGCAGGTTGCAGCTGCAGCAGGCCAGCAGTTCTCTCGCAGCGCAGGCTCGCAACTTCCATGGGAGTGGGAGTCGGGAGTGGGTATTGGGTATTGGGTAAGTGGTAACTGGGGGTCGTGGGTGGTGGCCAGTGGGTATGTAATTTATTATTTCAATTTAGGCTTTATTGCTTAATAATTTATTCTGTTTTATTATTTTAATTCATGCTTTATTGCTTTATATAAATTATAAATTTCAGTTTATTTAATTAGTATATAAATTGTAAATTTCAGTTCATTTAATTAGTATATAAATTGTAAATTTCAGTTTTAAATTTAGTTTGTTTTATAATTTCAATTTATAGTTTATATAAATTATAAATTTCAGTTTATTTAATTACTAATTAGTATATAAATTGTAAATTTTGTTTTATAAATTCAGTTTATAAATATAATTAGTAAATAAATTTAGTTTATTTATTATTTAATTAGAATACAAATTAACAATTGTAAATTAATAATGATTGTATAAGTAGAATTTATTAATTAAAATAAAAAAAATAGTATAAAGTTTTTAAAATATAAAATTTATAGAGTTACTTAGACTCTTAGAGAGTTAGAACCTAGAACTTAGAACTTAGAAACTTAGAGTACAGACTTAGTAAAAAAAATATTAACTAATATTCTATATATATATTTTTTTTTAATACCTTAAGGTCCTTGACAATTAATAATTTAATATTAGATCTACAATTTATAATAAATTCTAATTTGTACACAATTAGTCAAGTCTCAACTCTTAAGTGACTCAAGTTCAAGTCTATTACCATTTAATTAATTAAATTGAAAGATTTACAATTCTATATTTATTTTGTTAAATTGTAAATTTTAAAGTAATGTAAATTATAAAAATATATATTTTTTTTTTGTAAACAGCGCACTAAAATTAATCTAAAAAACATAATGCCTATTAAAAAACATTTGTAGGTTGAATGAAGACCTTTAAAATTCATTAAAAATCATGTATTCATGGATTTCATGCTTATTTTTCGATTTTGGCATGGTTGTGCATGCGTGAAAAAAATTCACGACCGCTACACCCGCTTCCCGTTACGTAACACCCGCGTCTCCAACGTCCCACGACTGTTACGCGACGTTACCCGCGACCGCGATTTCGAACCATGTCCGTTAGCATAAACCCTAAAAGACAAGTTTGGGAAAATATGGATAGCAGTAAACAAGGGATATCAAGGACTAAGAAAATATTCATAGGAGTTTATTTGAATGGTCACATTGGAAAGGATAATAAAGGTCATGAGAGTATACAAGGAAGACACAGATATGGAGATAAAAATGAGTCTAGGGATATGACCATAGACTTCACCTAGTCATATGATCTTATTATATTGAATACTTCCTTAAAAAAGAGAGAAGAACACTTAATTACCTTCAAAAGTAGACAAAATAAAATTCAAATAGATTTTTTCTTGACTATGAGGGTAGATCACTTATTATGTAAGGATTGTAAAGTTATCCTAGGTGTAAGCTTAACAACACAACATAGAGTTTGTGTTAGATACATGTATTGAAAAATGGAAAAGAGATGGTAATATAAATCAGTTCAAGAGAACTAGGTGGCGGAAACGTAAAGGGAGAAAATATAATAATTTTTGAAGATAAAATCATCAAAGCTGGTGATGAGCAATATGGGATTGTATAGATGCAAACACTATTTGATGTAGAATAGCTAGCTCTATTAAAAAGGTCGCAAAGGAGGTTCTAGGTGAAAATAGGGGAAGATTCTTAGCTAGTAAAGAAAGTTGGTGGTGGGATCAAGATGTCCAAAAAATCGTAAAGACAAAAGAATTCAATATAAAACATGCAAAAAATGTAGAAACATGGAAAACTCTAAAACGTAGCAATAAGCAAGAAAAGATGCGAAAAAGACAATTAGTGAAGCTAAATATATATCATATGATAATTTACAAGCTAATTCAGCTACAAAATAAGGGGAAAGAGATATATTCTAGAGCTAGAAAAAGAAAGAGCATAAACGTAGGTGATGTAAAATGTATAAAAACAAATGAGGATGATATTGCCTAGGTTAAGGTAGAAGACATAAAAGAAATATGGTGAATTACTTTAATAAGCTATTTAATGAAAACCAAGTAGAATGCTTAAGCTTAGAATTGACAAATGAGGAAAAGGCTAAAATTATGAGATTTATTCCCAAAATTTGTATTAATAAGTTAAGTTTGCATCAAAAAAGATGGAAAATAGAAAAGCTACAGGCCCAGATGACATCACAAATTGAAATTTGAATAACATCTCAATTGAATTATATAGTTAACCCATATTATTTAACATAATTATAAAAACTAAGAAAAAGCCAAAGGAGTGATGGAAAAGCACTTTAGCACATATATACAAAAATAAAGGACATATTCAAAATTTTAATAACTATCGTAGATTTAAACTTATGAATCATATAATGAAACTATGCAAAAGGGTAGTTGAACAAAGATTAAGGTTATAAATGAAGGTCTCAAAAAATCAATTTGATTTTATGTTTGGGAGATCTACCACAAAAGTTATATATGTTTTAAGAAGATTAATGGAAAATTTTAGGAGAAAGAAGAGGGACTTGCACTTGCATATGATTTTTATTGACTTAGAGAAAGCTTATGATCAGGTACTTAGTTCTGCAGTGGGTATTAGAAGTTATAAAAGGGGAGTACGTAGCAGATATACACTTCATTAAGGTTATGTAAAATGGAGTAATGACTAGCGTTAAGACTATAGATGGAGATTCTAGGGAATTTCAAATCACGAGGATCTACTTTGAGCCCTTTAACTTTTTGCACTAGAAATGGATGAACTTACTAGGAGCATTAAAAAAGAGGTTTCATGGTGTAGGTTTTTTTTGCAAATGATATTGTATTGATCAATGAAAGGGGGGGTGGACTAAAATCTAAGTTAGAATTATAAAGAGAAGCTTTAGGATCTAGATGTTTTAAGATAAGTAGAAATAAGACAGAATATATGAAATGTGGTTTCGGTCATAGTAGGAGGAATATTGGAGAAAAGATTTAACTTGATGGTCAAGAAATTAATAGTACTAGTAGATTTCAATACCTTGGATATATTATGCAATCAAAAGGAGAAATTGAAAGAGATGTAATACATAGTGCTAAAGCAAGTCAAGTAAAATCTCGAACTACTTCGAGTGTGTTGGGTGATCATAGAATACCTTTAAAATTAAAAGGCAAGTTTGTTAGGATGGCTATAATACCAACTATGCTATTTGGGTCAAAATGTTGGGCAACAAAAAAACAACATATCCAAAAAGCAAAAGTTGTTAAAATGAGAATGCTAAGGTGGATGACTAATATAATGTCAAAAGATAAAAAGAAGGAATGAACATATCTATGGTGCGTTAGGCTTAGATCTTGTAGAAGATAGATAAAGGAGGGGTAGTTCACATGGTTCAGCCAATAGAAATGCAGGCCAAATGGTGGACCCCTAAGGAGTGAGCAACCTAGTTACTATTAGGGGCAATATAAAGGATAGGAGGAAACCTTAAATAACTTGGAAGCTAGCATCAATGTAAATCTTTTGTTTCTTTTATTTTCTTTTCTTTTTTTTTTCCTGTGAAGGAGGATGTCTTGTCCTCCTTTTCCTATTTTAACTATGTCCTTATTTTGGCATTAATGAGGTTCTTTTGTAATCTAAAAATAATAATAAAACTGAAATTGTCAAAGAAAATTGCTCATGATCGAGAAAATAGGCGAAAAAGGGTTCATATAACCAACCCCATCTAGTGGGTGTTGTTGTCGTTGTATCGCCTATCTTCCCTATACCTTACCAAATAAAATCTCTCCATAACCCTCTCAAGCTTTTGAGTTAACCCCCCCTCGCTCCCCTCCCCCCCCCCCCCCCAAAAAAGAGAAAATTAAGAAGAGATAAAAGAAATTGGGAGAAATGGTAGAAAGGTTGAATGCATGAGATTCTACCACAAGAGCAATGTTTCTCTCCAACCATCCGACCACTTAACTATGTTGGTCACCCCTAGGTCCCAAATAGCAAAAGAACATGGCTTCACTCCCAAAAGGACTCCTAATTAGGTCAAGGGCCGTTCTAAATCTCACCTGACTAGGGAAGTCAGCTCCAAATACCTAGCATAACTTAATTAACTAGCCCAACACTGCTCTTCCCCATTAACTCTTAAGACTAGAGACCCTCTAGAAAATCTGCAATATGATAAGGATGTTAAAATAATTAACATGGTCATCTAAGAAAAAAATGGTGTCAATAGAACTACAAATTAGACACTACTACTTTCTCCCTAACCACCTTAATTCCCCACACAACCCCCTATCCACAGTCCTAACAAGTAAAAACAAGGATAAAGAATCCCCTTGCCTACGCCCCTTAAATGATCTACACCATTATATAGGGCCTTCGGCTGCCCATTAATTATCACTAAAAAAATAAGCATTTAAGGCATCCCCGGGCCACAAGGCTCAAAAAAAAAAATAAATAAAACAAGCATTAGATAAAAATAAAATCCATATATTAGAAAATTCTTGATACCAATCGAAACCCAAATATTGGGATACCATTATCATTAATTAAAAAAAAAATGAAGACAGTTTCTTTCAATTACCAAGTTATTATCAATGGATAATGGTCCTTTTAGAAACATTATAGAAGGATTTTCACTACAATCATAATGCAGATAGATGGAAAACTTTCAATTTATTTCTATCAAACTATTTTCCTAATTTTTTTTATTTAGACATGGCTTAAGTGCATTAGTGAAAGGCAAATATAGATCAAACCACCCACTTCATGAGATAATGGAAGAGAGGGGGGATTCACAAAGAAGTAAGGGATGCCAGCTTTGTAAATATAAAAGGATTTTGACATGAATAAACAAATTAGTACCTCATGAGAGAGAGAATTTCAAACATAGATTGTGTTTCCATCATGCTCTACATAGATGGTATCACCATCATTCGCAGCATGAAAGGGGAGGGAGAGAGAAAGGGGCAGAGAAGAGAATCATTATAGGAGAAGATCCAAAGGGTAGTGGTGTACCCACCCCAACAGAATTTCATCCAAGTTAAACGGTTAAAGCTGAACTTTCTTGCTGATTTCTTCACAGCTCTTTCTTCCAACCTCATGTAATTTTTTTGTTTTGTTCTCCCAAATACATAAAAAATTTTCTCATCATCCAAAAAATTAAAATAGTTTATGTTTCCCAAATAAAAGGTTTAAAGATACTATTCACATGTGATCCTAAAAAGGTCTAGTGCACTAAGGAAAATCCAATAACAGCAACTCCAGGAAAATGCCAAGTTATACCAAATAACCCCACAAGCAAACATGAAATCTATAATCTATACAAGTAATGATGAATAAAAAGATCTAACCCTTCATACCAACCATCAAATGAGGGACCAAATCGAGAAAAGGAGACAAGGGAGGGAGGAACTACAAATCAAATTCACACTAGGGCTCATACCATCATTTTTTAGGTTTGAGCTATCATTATCACTCAATCAAGAGATGAAATCACAAATTATCAACAAAATTGTGGAAGAAGCTATGGGTCCACATGGCATGGGTGGAGTGGGGGAGATTAGAGAGGCATGTCTTTTACTTAAGTGAGATGATCTGAACCCCATGTTTTAAATGTATTTGATATTTGAACTCTAAACAGGTAGGGGAAACAATCTTCTTATTGCATCCAGAAAAGAAAGGCATTTTTACCTTCTTCGCTGTTTTGCTCAACATCAATTTCAACAATTATCTCTCGTGTGAAGAAAGAACCTAATAAATTCAAAATCCCCAATTCATGTGTAGCTAACAAACCCTAATTACATCATAAACTGCAAATGGAACCATCATTGATCCAATAAAATTAAAAAAAAAAAAATCACATAAAAATAAAATAAAGAAAGCAGCACCTTAAAAATTAATAAATAATTTACAATGGAAAAATTTATCACTAAACTACATACAGTACATGAATAAAAGCTTTGAATCACAAAATCATTCGTCACAAGGATAGGGCAATAAGGTTCACAACACTGGAAAGCGAAATTTTGATCAGTTGCCAAAATCCTAAAATCGAGAACTTGAGCTATCGGCAATTTAAATGGCCCCAAAGAAATTAAACCCAATAACACGCATTCAAATCGCAAAAAATAAAAATAAATAAATAAAACTTGCAGACAATGTGAGGAAATGATACAGTTATGATTACTATTTGAAGACATTTTTCATTCAATTCCTCTGGTCAAAATTTTAGTAACAGCTCCTTGATCTCAAGCTGAAAGTGACGAGCACATAAATGAAAACACACACACACACACACAAAAAAAAGGCACATACAGTAAGCCTAGATGGATCAATATTTATATAAACAAACAAAAAGCATTTGGGAAATCAAGGAACCCCATAGCCGTGAAGTGTAAGTACTAGGTGAAACATGGCTTATGTACATTGGAGGTGTACATCCAAAAGTATTTGTTCGAGATTTTCCCCGAAGTAAGAGGAATCAAGGGCATATTTGACGCCTACATTTTCAGAAATTTGCAGAAATGTAAAGTGCAGCGAGAAATCCAAAGGAACGCGCAAGTGGGTACCTGAAATTCTTCACGTCTTCCCCTTCCCAAACACAGGGGTCGAGTCACGGTCACAGAGAGCTAGGGCTTTTTTGTCCCAATACAGCAAGCTTCACAGTCCTTCCTCGGTTCCAAGTTCCTTCTATAGTCTTCTTTCTCCGACCTCTCTCTCGCTCGGTTTTTTGTTGTCTCTCTGCGTCTGGTGAGGAAATTTTGCAACTGGGATTCATCACAGATTGAGAACAACCATCCGCTTCCTCTTCCACGCCCCACCAAGAAGAATGAAGAAAATGAAAAACCTTCCTGGAACCTCCAAGCCCAAGCGTGTAATTCACAATTCCCCTTCCCTTCTATTTCACGCTTTTACCCCTCCTTTAGTACGGGTTTTTTGGAAAAGTTAGTAGGGCAGTTCGGTAATAAGATTCTTAAAACAGGCAGCGACAACATGAATACCAGACCTTCTTATTTGATTTGTGTAATTTTAAAAACAAATTTGTTAGGATCAGATTGTTAAATTTTAATTAGGATAATAGACAAAAAGAAGTAAATACAAAACTCTCAAAAAATATGAGTTATAATGTATATTTTCTCTTAATCTTCTTCACTTTCAAGTTACCTTAGGTAGTGACTTCTCAAATAAAAGTGATACTTGACATTTATGTGCTTACCCCTCTCATGGTGCATTGGAACTTGGGCCAGGTGTATAGCACTCTTAACCATCACAACCATCACAGTAAATTCTACTTCCATCCTGATCAACTTTTGTGCCTTGAATAGAGCAATTTAACCACTGGCCTTCCTTCACTACTTCTACTTGAGCCATGTATTCTACATCAATTGTTGACAAAGCTATTCTTGATCGCATAATTGCTTTCCAACTAATGATTTTTTCAAGAAAAGTGAAATACATAACATGTCAAGGACAACCACTTGTCTAAGTCACTTGTATAATTTGAATATAAATATCTAAGGACATCAACAACTGTCTTACCCTTGTCACAAACCAAGTCATAACTAGTAGTCCTTCTAAGATACCTAAATATCCACTTAATTGTTCATTGTGCTTCTTCCTAAGGCAATGCATATATTTTCTCACTACACTTATAGCCTATGTAATATCTGGTCAAGAGCAAATCATAACATATATAAGAGAACCAATGGTTATAACGTATGGAACTCTTTCCATATTCCTCTCCTCCTCCTCGATAGTAGGTGATAGAGCCATTGAAAGTTTAAAATGTGCAACTAAAGGAGTACTAACTAGTTTCGATTGACTTACCCTAAAACACTTGAGCACCTTCTCAAAATATTTGCTTTGTGATAGAAATAATTTCATAGCACTTATGTTTCTGATAATTTTCTTCCTTAAAATCTTCTTTGTTGCACTTAGATCTTTCATCTTAAACTCACCCTTAACTATGCCTTCAAGTTGTTGATCTTAGACATGTTTTTAAAAGGCGATCAACATGTCATCGACATATAATAACAATTAAATAAATGAGACAAATGAGAAATTATAATACACAACTATCATATTGACTTCTAATGAAGCCATTACCTCACATAATAATGTCAAAACCGCTTATACTATTGTCGAGGCAACTACTTCAAACATATAATGACTTATTCAACAAGCACACATGGTTTTCCCAGAGACAAAAAAAATCCCTCAGGTTGATATATTTATATGAAGATTGTTTTAACGTCTAATTGCTCCAGCTTGAAATCATAAGCAACAATCATAACAAGTAATACATTAATGGAAGTATGTTTTACAACTAGCAAAAATATTTCATGACAATAAATAATTGTAACCAATTGTGCTTTAAACCTCACATCTTCCACTCTATGAATTCCCTCTTTCTTCTTGAAAACCTATTTGCGTCCCACAATTTTTTGGTCTTTTGGTAGCTTAACCAATTCCCAAGTATGATTCTTGTCAAGCTACTCAAACTCTTAAGTCATAGCCACATTCCACTATGTTGATTCAGAACTAAACATGGCATCACGATATGTTCGTGGTTCTTCACCATCAATGCCACATGCCACACTTTAATGCAAAACCAACTAAATTAGCTTCACCAAACTACTACGTAGGTTTTATTTGTCGTTTCACTCAATCTTGTGCTAATCGTCAATCATTTACCTGCGCTTTTGTGGAACAACATCCTCCTAATCAAAATCATGTTCCTTTAAATTACTATGCTAATTTGGAGTGCTTGCCTAAACCCCATATTGGTTGGACTTGGATCATAGTTCAACTTGCAATTGTACTTGCTTCTTAACACTTTAGTCACGATCAAGACCCTTCCTTTTGGACAACATAGCAAGCTTATGGAAACTAACATCCATGTTGATAATATACTTAGATTTTTCATGTTGTTTGCGAGTGCATAGCGGAAACCACACAATTGATTTGAAACAAGCAATGCAATCACCCAATGATGAACTGTACGGAATAAGAAATCACTCAACAATAAGAATAAATGAAAGTAATAATAAAAAACATAAGATTTATGTGGTTCAGCAACTTGCCTACGTCCACAGGGTCAATAACTGAATGTTCACCATCAATGATGTCAAGCTTACAATTAGGGTTACAGACATTGACTAAATACGAACCCTAAATGTACAGAAACCTTAGATCCTATCTAAATCATCTCTGTAGCAATCCCCGAAGGAAAATCCTCCAATCCCCCCAATCTACTTATTTCCAAACTCAAATTTTGTAATGTGCACCGAATGAAACCGTCGACGGTTAGGCCAAACCATTGACGGTTTGCCTCCTGCAACCTTCTCTCTTTGTTCTTTACTTCACGATGCTTTCCCCGGTGCATGTGTTCCACTTAAAATATGAGCCACAAACCCAACATTTGATTATCATACACCATAACAAATAACTCCTAATCACATCTACATAGCCTAGGAATATGCATTTCGTTGCCTTCAACTCTAACTTCCCATTATTGACATAAGCATAGGCAATACATCCAAAAATTTTCAAATTTGAATAGTCAACAAGCATACCTAGCCACACCTCCATAGGAGTCTTATACTCAATACCTAATGATGGCAACAAATTAACCAAGTATGCAACTATCTTCACAACTTTATCTTGGAAATCCTTAGTCAAACCAACATTAAAAAGCATGCACTTAACCCTTTCAAGCAATGTTGTATTCATCTATTCTACCACTCCATTTTGCTATGGTGTTTTCTGAACTGTACGGTGCCTTACAATCCCATTTTATGAGTAGATGTGGTTGAATTTTTCATTGCGAAGTTCCATCTTATTGTTAATTGTGAAAGTCATAATGGATTACCAGACTGCTTCACAATTTTAGTCTTCCATTCCTTGAACCGACCAAAGACCTCATCCTTGCTATTTCAAGTGTATACCCAACTCATCTAGAGAAGTCATCAGTAAAAGTAAACATTTACCTATTGCCACCCTTTGATGCACTACGAGATGGACCTAAAAGATCAAAATGAATATAATTCACAAAATCTTTGGTTTGATGCATAGTTGTACTGAATCTTGTTTGCTTTTATTTCCAAAAAACACAAGACTCGCAAAAACCAACTTCCTTCTCTTTTTGCCCACACAGCAAACCTCACTTACTTAACAATATCAACCTATTCTCACTCATATGACCCAAATGCATGTACCATATCTTAGTGGTTTTAGATTCTTAATTTGATGACATGACAACAATAGTGCCTACTAGGAACTACCTTGTAACACATAAACTCCATTTTGCTTCACTCATAATTGTTATTTTAATAGGTTCCACCACTCTAGCTCTTTGGAATCCACAAACCATTCTAATTAATGGTCAAAATTTCTTTCAATATGCCCTTGAATTTATTCGAGGTTTGAGTAAAACTCATATTGGAGAAGAATTATGGTCCTTGGGCTTCTTTTATTGGAATTTTGTTTCTATTTATGTGTGTTTCTAATTTGTTAGGGGTTTTGTTATGACATGTAGAACTCCACCTTATATCCTAGTTTCATAGCCCATAGAATCCCAACCGCCCAAAGAAATTATAGTCTTCCTCAAATTTGGAACATGCCCAACATTTGTCACTATTCTTATAACCGCATTAAACATCTTGATCTACATAGTACCTATCCCAATGATGCTACACGCATGATTGTTTCGCATATGAATCTTACCTCCATATATTTTCTAATAAGTTGTAAACTAGTTCTCGGTTATACTCATGTGATAGGGACATTGTAACTTAAGAATCCATTTTCTGCTAGAATTACTAACTACTATAACAAAGGCATCTATTCCATTTGAGAAATTTGAATTGTCTTCTGCAACTATTGCTACTTCCCTTTGTTTACTAGCCTCAACTTTGTTTGACTTACCGAAATGCTTTGGGAAATCCCTTCAATAGTGCCCATTTTTGCCACACTCAAAAGCATTACCTCTTTTTCATTTTAGCAGTTGCTAATTTCAAACATGATCTATATGTTTTATTACTGCCCCTTTACTTTGACCTAGCAACCAATCCTTTGACATCCTATTCATCAACATCTCCACTCGCGATCCTCTGAAGTTCATCAAAACTCAATGACACCTTAACATTCTCCATACTTATGGTTTATTTACCATATAGTAGTGTTTGAACCAAGCACTCATAAGGTTGACGCAAGGAACAAGATAGTATTAGAGTTTGACCCTCATCATAATCTTAACATCATTGTTTGATTTGTGTTGATATAACTACTCTACAACTATATATTGTCTAATGTATTTTCATTTTAATTTTTTTAATTATGTTGTTGTCCAATGTTAACAAAATCAAACAATGAGCTTTCTCCAACATCTCTTCCTTATCCTCATCCTTCAATTCTTTTGGCAAGGCAACCTTTCCCTTTAGCACCTTCGAATCATTCTTCCCGTTCAACTTTTAAATACCAAGCTTGACATACAACATCTTGATTAAACCATTCAGTGTGGCAAAGCTTTGATACCAATTGTTAAGATTAGATCACTGAATTTAATTAAGAATAATAAACAAAATGAAGCAAACACAAAACACACAAAGAACATAGGATATAACGAGGTTCAACTTTGTTGTGAAACCTATGTCCATGAGTGGAAAAGAAGAAAAAATATCCACTATGAACTGCAAGAGATTACAAGAGCAGTTCACACTCACCCAAATCACTATTACACCAAGGTTCTTTAACCCACACCTATGCAGTTGTAACTTACAATATTTATAGAAGTCCTATGCCTAGCACTTGCTAGACATAAGCAATGTGGGACTTCCAAATATGCGCAAAAACATAAGACACCTCAACAAAATTCAATACAATTTTGTATTATGTTTTATCTTCCAATTTGTATTATGTTCTCAGACACATGGTATATTGGAGTAGATACCATTGCATTTTAAAAAAGAGAATAGTGATGGGTGACATAAATTAGAATAATTTATCACTTCTTAACATTAAACTTTGGCCTAATTTTATTTATTTTTTCCAATTTTAGGTCTCACTGCGGTCATTTAATTTTATTACAGATTTGAAGAAAAGAAAGGTGGATGCATGGCCATAAATTAGGGATGCTAGGAGGCTGCATACCTGAGGCACTTCAAGGGCAAAAGCTTACTTGGATACAAAGGATAGCAGCTATTATTGGAGTTGCAAAGGGCACTCAATTTCTGCACACAGGGGTTGTGCCTGGTGTATTTTCAAATAATCTGAAAATATCTGATGTTCTGTTGGATCATGATCTTCATACAAAAATTAGGAGTTATAACCTCCCCTGTTGCTAGCTGAAAATATCGACCAAAAGAAAGTATGCGAGCAAGGGAACAACATGAAGATAAGAATGATATATATGACTTGGGAGTAATATTATTAGAAATCATTGTGGGACGGCCATGGATGGACTCACGAAGGCTGTGTGAAGAGCATAAAAGGGTTGGAGATGCGTGGCATCATGGGTATACAAGCAGTATACGCTGGGCCGTGTACAAATCTGGGCTATATGAGATAAGAAGGCACCGAATTGGAGAAACCCATGTGTTGGGGAGTTAGAAGAAAGGGTAGATGGGCATGTGTGTGTGCATAAACGAAAAAAAAAGTAAGGTCGGGTCTTGATGTGATATGGCCATGCAAGGAAAGGGGGTGCGTTGGCTCGAGTAAAGGCTGGTAGGCCGATTAAAAGAAAAAAGATAGGGTTTTATGAGGACAGAAAATTAGAAGGCAGCAAGGAGGGCTGGCAGAGGAGAGAGCGGCCACAGCAGGAAGCCAAGCGTTATCGGGGAGGTCTTCTTTTGGAGAGACAAACACAAACAGTAGCGTGGGGGAGCGGCTAGCTGCACAGAAAAAAAATAATAATCCTTGGGGCAAAAAGGAAGGCTTTCTTGGTGGCTTTTGGAGGCTGGCACTAAAGAGGGTCTCGCACAGCAGTTCTTAGAGGGTTCTTCACAACAACGGGTAGCAGGCTTTGGCTGGGACTGTGTGTGATTTTTCTTCCATTCCCATGAGAAAAGACAATATGGTGAATTCGTTTATGTGAAATTTTATTTTCAGCATGAACTAATTTTCTTATTTTTAGGAAAACGATGTAATCTAGTTTTAAATTATGCTTGCTTTTTTTATGCTAATTTGTAGTAATTTTCTTCTATGTTTGTCTAATTTATTCTGAGCTTATTGCTTTTGATTAACTGGTCATTAATTAAATGATCTTGATCTCGTGATTTGCTACCGAAAGGGGAAATTATAGAATAGATAGAGGATATTTCAGCATAGGTAAATATAGAGATCGAAAGACTTGTATGAACCTATGTAGTATTAAAATCAAGGATCTTAAAGCATTCTTACTTTATTAATTTGCATACTTGTTGAATGATAATCAAGAATAGTGTCCAATTGACTATCGAAAGAGACTTTTGGATGAATTTGAGATTTGCTAACAAACAGAGAAAATGAAATCTTATTAGTTAGACGAGTAAAGTATAATGAGAAACTAGGTGAAATCGATTTCCTAGAAGTTTTCTTCCTCATTAATTTGATACTTGAGCAACCAGTTTTATTTACCTTTGAATAGTTTCTTTAAAAAGATTTTATTTCATTTGCACTCACAAAAATCTTAATTTCTTTTCTAAATAAAGTCAAGATTAGTGTAATTTTGGTACTTGGTAAAAGTAAGTGACCAATCCCTGAGGACGATACTTTTCTCATCATTTTACTATAAAACTACAATATTGTGCACTTGCAGTTTTGCACTGATCAAATAGGAATCTAAATTAACTAAATCTTAGAAGATAATTTTGTTGAAACTTTTCTAAAATAAAAGAAGAGATAAGATGATGCCATTGTTGTGTTATTCTGTGTTAAATATACGAACACTTTCTCCTCATATAGAGACAAAGAAATCAAATTATCTCTTAGAAGACATTTACTTTGAATAAGGCAGCTTTTACAAAAAGAGATATCTCTTAAATAACACTTACTAAAATTGATATCTTTTAAATAGTAAATAAATATCTGTTATGAAAGGAATATCTTGTAAAAGACAACAAGAGATTCTTAATCAAACAAGTTAGTAGCCTCATACATTTCTTTATTAAACTCTTGATACCAAGTGATAGCACATATAGAATAAGCTTGGGATTTTTAGAGGCTGCAAATCCAATTTTACTGTCTATATTCTTTATTTTTATGGAATTGAATCTAAATTTGAAGATCCCAATAATCCAAACAAATATTTCCCATATAAAAGAATATATTCAATTTGCAAATTTCATAAAATTGAAATTTCAAGGATAGTTCCATATAACAAAAAACAAACTAAATTCATTTGAAGTAGAAAACTTAGAAGAGTTCACTTTCTAGCTATTGCTCATAGTGAGCAAAGATCTACAATGACTATTGGTATGTATAGAATACTCATCAATTACCATATTTGAAATGCAATTCTTCAAATCCAATCAATTTGATGAATTTTCAACTTACTAGATCACAAAGGGTTAGTGGCCGCCTAACAAAAAAACTACCTTAGATGCTCATCAAATACCCCATTGTGTCATAGGGGCAAATATTATTTTCACAATTTTTGAAACAAAACAGTGGCGAAAAGTAAAATGTAAAAGATCCATTGATTGACAAGGCTTAAGGGACTACATAATTTCTCCAAATGCATTAGTTAGGTTACATAGTTATCCACTTATAGTAAAGACCCATTAACTAGAAAAAAAAAAAAGGTGCATAATGAATTCCACCATTATCTTTCATATCCCTAAAAGGTGCATGAAGGATTCCTCCATTATCTTCACATCCCTAAAATGTTGCATAAAGTTAAACATGTTTTATCCAATGTTGGCCTAACAAGGCTTAGAACCTTATTTTGATGATACCAAATTAATTGAACTTAACATATTTTGCTAAGACCAGTTTCAGGGCTCAAATGATTGGTTAAAGAGATTAAGCTCAAAAGTTCTTGCAAAAAAACCAAATTCTTAAAAAGATCAAGCTCAAGTCTTTTTAGAGATGCCCACATGAAGAATAATACTTAAAGACTTGGCCCATGATGAATCAAAAAACAATTGAAGAAAGGAAGCTCAAAAGAATGGAAGCCACTACATGAAGACTTAGTGTTTTAGAAAGTTCATAATATTAAGAGTCTCATGTAAGTACTTCATATTTTCAGTATAAATGTTTCAAGCTCTTTAGGAATGATTATAGACTTAGAGATCCATTTTTAAGACTTTAGAAAATACATTTTTAAAGTTTTAAACAAAAAATTCCAAGATTAAAAGCTAAAAGAGTTTTTAGAAATAAAGTCTTAAAAACAGTATTTTGCATGCTCAGGCACCTAACTGAGTATTCTTAGGCGATTGACCTTTTAAATGGTTTTTAAGAAATGCAAATAGAATCAAGACAGGTGCCTCACAAATCCTTCTCAGGCGACTAACTGGTTTCTGAGGCTGAGTCAAGTGACTGACTAAACACACTCAGGCAACTGACACAACACTGACTTTTGAAATACGCTGTATTTTTAAGTGACAGGTATCTGACACCTTTTTGACAGGCGACTGACTTTCGAAATATCTGAAATAAAGCAGCGTGGGAAAGTTTCCAAAAATGATTGCTTGGTCTCCAAACTTTGTATAAACTTGGGAAGTACTCCAAGTAACTTGGGCAACATGAAAATTACTTTTAGAACTCTATAAATACATCTTAATTGCAAACCGACAATCACTAACAATCAATTAAAATCGGCATTCAAGCTTACCTTCTCTCTTTCAAGTTCTTCTACTAAAATACACATTGCTGAAAGTCTTTACTGATTCTTGTTGATCAAATTCTCACAGATTCTGAGTTTTCTACTGAAATTTCAATCCAAGAAAGAATCCATGATGATATTGAGTTTTGGTTTAATTTGCTGAAAGAAGCATTAAGAAAGTTGCAAAGCATTCAAGTTCATTCATAAAGATTTAAATTAAATTGTGTCTTGACTGAACTTGTGATTTAAAATCAAACCTTACATGTGTTATCGCTGAAACTAAAAAGAGTTGAGAAAGAATTAATAAAAGAAGTCATAAAGAAATTTTTAAAACTCAATTCACCCCCACTCTTGGGAGTACACCTTACTTTTTAGCCAACACCTTTCCATTGTATTCATCAAACAAAATAAGTATATATATTCAAAGAAAATGGTCACAATTGTTAATTTTGAAGGTATTGGATAGTATCCAAAGGAAATTACTATAAGTAAACCCCAAAGCAATGGTCATTCAAAGAATTATGATTAAAAATAGTGACCAAAAATCAACTAGCTTAAAATCGCCAAATTAGCCAAATTGCATACAAAATAGTAAAGTGTTACAAGTATGCATTGTGTCAGACCTCTTAATTATAATTGTCTTAGTGTTGCTATATATCTTCTACTTAAATCCATTTGTAATATAGATAGGACTTTATTAATTGTTGATGTCACAGTGGTAAAGTTCCCATGACAAAAGGCACTCCTTATAGATTAAGCTAGCATATACCTACTGATGACTAGTGGCTTGCCTACGTAAAAGGTAGTCATTTATCTCACAAACTGTGGATATTTGGGACTATGATTCCTGTATCCAAGGTAATTTCATTGTAAACTAGTATTGTTTTCACCCCACCTAGAATGTATGGCGCTACAACCTCAAATCCTAAGTGGTTTCTCACAAACTACGGATATACGGGACTACGATTTCAATATCCATGATAGTTTTGCCATAAAATAGTATGGTTTAGACCTCACTTAGGAGGTATGGGGCTACAACCTTAAATCCTAAGTGGTTTCTAAAAAACTGTGGATATATTGGACTATGATTCTTATATTTGAGATAATTTTTCCATAAATTCGTATGGTTTACACCACCCCACTTAGAAGGTATGGGGTTGCGACCTCAAACCCTAAGTATCACAAATCGCAGATATATGGGATTGCCATTCCCTTATTCGAGGTAATTTTTCCATAAACTAGTGGTCTATTTACACTTCATTTAGGAAGTATGGGGTCGTGATCCTATAACGCCCTGATTTTAGAACCATTTTTTTTTTTACATAAAATATTATTACTTTGATAATACTCTGAAACCATGATATATAGTCAAAGTCAACCTAGACCCATAGGTATTGGGGATTTACCTGTTTATAAATACATATCACCTAAGCAGCGAAACCAAAATACACTTTACATATATATAATACCAAAGTCACCCTGTATCTACATATACATATATATATATATATATATATATATATATATCCCAAAAATCCATTATGAATCTGACCCAACTACTTATCTTGCAACTAGTAGTACTTATGAACTCCTCTATCACGGAGTTCGCTCCACTCGTCTGCTCGGATTTCCTGAAATATTTGTAATGTTAGGATAAGGGTAAGACACCTCTCAGTAAGGGAAATAGGCTAATATCAGTGTGTAGCAACATGAGTTTGTCATATTATAAACATATACTGCAAATAATTTAATTGTAGTATAACTTAAGTTGTAGCTGATAATACATGGAAATCTATACTTACAAACATAATCATAATAAATTTACATAACATTTAAATCGTCTGTTAAGTCTATATAATACTGAACTTACACCTTGGATGTTTGTGTATCATGACTCCATCCCTCATGATCCGGGTTGTGCGGCCCGAAGGCTGGACTTAAAGCTAGTTGGCCTACCAAGTTAAGTCAAACATAACATAACTATGCACGATTGCCTACCCAACCTGGCCTGCCCTGCCTGCTGCAACGACAACCTCGAAGGGTTAGTAACACAGTGGGTATCCTACTACACCTCCTACACTTCTGGGCTAATCGGCCACCGACCCACACTTCCTGAATAGTGTGGTTGCATTGTCAGCTATACCTAATCTGGTCCGCCCAACCTACTCACTGTCAAAACCATTGGGGTCAGCACTCAGTGGGTATACCTACTACACCGATCTGATTAGCTAGCTACAGTACTGTGCTCTTAACGTAAGTAACCATCCGAGATCTGATACTATATAATACATTTCACATAATATATACTGCTGTTCATAAATAACATTTTCATATTCCTAAAATAGAATCTGACTTTTGCATATTTCCAAATAAAACTGTCATTTCATAATTTTTGAATCATAACATCATAATAATACTGATCACAACATCTGTGTCAGCTATCATATCTTGGCATCTACGCCAGCTATCATATCTCGGCATCTGCGCCAGCTAACATATCATAATACATTGGAAGTATCTTTAATATCTGTACTGATTAACATCTTTCTAAAAATCTCTGTAATTACATGCTTATTCCATGAAATAAAAACATATTCTGATATACTATTAATACATTCAATTTATACTCATGCCACACGAGTGAGTAATTCTATATAATACTATTTGGTCTGGAAAACATAATTTGTTGATATAATATTACTAAATATAAAATCATGATTTACTCAGTTCAACATCATTATTTCCCAAAACTAATTATATCATACGAATAATTTCTGAAACATATACTATATAATGAATGTTAAATTTTTTGAAAAATCTGACTTAATCTATTCCCTTACCTGATTCCGGCAAAGCCCGCTAAAGCACTAAATCTATGCCCCTGTGGCGTTCGAAACTCAAATCTATGAAATTATATTTTTCCCAAATTAATAACTTAATCACCATAATATTTATCATTTAGTATTTCCTAGGCTCTAAATACTCCAAATAAACTATAAAACTAATATTTAACACCCTTACCTCAATTTTGGGATGGTGCCTTGAAACCCCAAACTGAAATTATGCTTCGCCAAGGTTATAGAAAATCTTCCCAGGAACCTCATAGTGGTTCCTGATTGTCAATATGGGCTTAAACGGAGCCGGAATCGAAGATAGAAGAGTGGAGGTCAAGGGTTTGTGAGGGAGAGAGAGAGAGAACATTTAATTTGAATTTAACAAATGAGCTCTCGGTTCTTTATATTCTTCAGCACTGCCAGCCGAAACCATCGACAGCTTTGTCTAGCTCTTAAGAAACAATCGCCGGTTTTCTATTAACCAGTCCAAATTTTACCATTTACCTATTACTGTCCCGTGGTAAATATCCAAAACCGTCACCGATTTTCTTTCCTCTCTAGAAAACCATCACCAATTTTCTCTTTCTCCAGCCAAAAAGTCATTTTTTCCAATTTCTTTTATTATAATATTTTTCGAGTCTCTACGGATCTGAAGTCCAAAGTGGTTTTCTACAAATAGTGTTGGTTTATCTCTATTACTTGAAAGAGGATTCCCTTTTCTTGGTTTAGTTTTTAATATTCTCAAAATATCCCTATAATTACACATAAGCATTTTTAAAAAGTTCTTATAACTACCTATGTAGTGACCTGAAGAATAATAGTATTTTAATAATAAGAGAGAAAGAAATGGAAACAAAAATAGAAGGAGAATAAATTCAGAAAATTACCAGGCTTTGTCGACGAATACAAGGTTTCGTTGAAGAAGGTTTTCAGGATCTCGTTGACAAGGTCCCGTCTCGTCGACGAGAAAATATCAAGCAAAGGTTTTGGGCTACTCTGAATTTCATCAACAAAGGGTAAGGTTCATCGACGAATCTACTGAAGGACTTGTTAACAAGGTGGCGTGTCTCGTCGCCGAATCTGGACCTATAAATAGTGAAAAACTCATATTTTTATCTAATTTCAGCTTTCTCTCTCTCTCCTCTCTCTCTAATATGGTCTCTCTTACTTCTCTCTTCGTTTCTAGGCCTGTTTCTCGTCGGATCGAAGATCTAAGGCTACCATGACGCTCTTAGCGAAATTCTTTGCAAGTCTGCTGGAGCTGATCGTTAGAAAAGTTGGTTTGGATTTCGTCCCAATCTCAGGGTAAGGCATTTTATTTAGTATTTGCCTTTCCCTCAGTTATAAGAAATGTTATAGGTAAGAAAATACTGATATTTTGTTCTAGGGGATTTTGTTTTCAGGATATTGAGTTAGGAACCCTGCGGGTATAGAGCCACAATTTTATAGGGGGCTTTTCAAAGTTAAGGTAAGAGAAATATGTTATGCTAGGAGTTTTAATAATGTTAACAGAGATTTCATAGACACACATATATACAGAATATGAGTTTAAATGCTTGTGTGGCCTGAGTAGATTTTCATGTGATGAAGAACTTATATAACTTTTATAATGTATCATACTATACTGAATACATAGATATAGACAGTATATACAGTTTATATAGTTTTTCTCAGTACATGGAGTTATACAGAATATACAGACATAGATATATTTTCATAGAGATTATACAGAAAAATATACATGCATATACAACTTTTATACGAATAGTTTCATAAAACAGATATATATATATATATATATATACATATACATGTATACAGTTTTACTCAGATCAGTATATATATTACAGCTTTATACAGAACAGTATATATAGTGTTTATAGCATGCCATGTTTCCTATTACCATAATATACAGAGTATATAGATAGATATACAGAGGTAGCATCAAGATGCTACAGATATAGTATATAGAGATTACAGTATTTACAATACAGAAAGATAGCGTTATGGTAATTTTGGAAACATGATGAAAACAGTAAAAGGGTATATATGTATATAGTATCAGATCCCTGTGAAAAGATTACAGACATATACAGTACAGATATAGAATACAGAGCACGGTGCCGTTGCTATATACAGATAGAGTGCAACCACATATCTCAGATAGTGTGTGGGTACCGTCAGCCGTGCTCGGAGAGTATGCAGCTCCCTAGTTCACTGGGTGGAGGGGGCCGGTTTGACAAGGTAGTAGCCAGTCCTGAGCCTAGGAGTGGATGTAGTTTGGCTGGGCTGAGGTAGTGTAGAGTATATTGACTTATTTGGAGGGCCGACCAGATGAAGTCCCGCCTATGGGCCGCACAACCCTATCATGAGGGGTCAAATCATGACGTACAGAATTCTAGGGATAAAGCACAGTTATGTATATATATATACAGTTTTACGGTATATGATGAGTATAGTATGATATTATTAGTATGAAAAGTAGAAAATACAAATGATACGTTTATATTTTAAATTGTGAAAAGAAAGATATGCTTTACAGGTTATTTATTGCATTGCAGTTCAATTGCTATTTAAAAGTATTCTTAACTTAGTTGTCACACACTAGTAATAGCATATTTCCACTTACTAAGTGTCGACTCACCCCATTACTTTAACATTTTTCAGGTAAGCCAGTTAGGCAAGCAGATTAGGCTCGCGGAAAGGAAGTTTACGAGATTACCCTGGTTATAGGGTGAGTTTTGATAGAGTTTTGTATTTTTGAGATAGATGATGCTGGAGAGATTTACTTTGTATGGTTGGTGCTTGTATATATTGGATTCTTGTATTATATAGTATATATTTGAATGGTTGTATGATTTGTGTTCCCGCTACTTAGGTATGGATGTGTAGATACATATATATATATATATATATATATATATATATATGAGAACAAAAATTGTAAGAATTTTGAGGACGTTACAACCTATATATATATATATATATATATTACTATCCCTACGCATAAAATTTTCAAAAATGTCCCTATAATCACCTACAAATATTTTAAAAATATTCCTAATTACCCATAATTTTCCTAAAATATATGTTTACAATATATTTATTATTTTTTTTAAAATTGTTTTATTATAAGTATCACATAAGAGTCGTGGAGCACGTGTATCATGCATGCTCGTGACTAGTCATCAATGATAGTCGTGAAATTAGGAATAGCTTTCCAAGAGGGGGGGGGGGTGAATTGGCTTTTAAAATTATCTTTTAATTCTTATTTAGAATTCTTAAACTTGTTTGATTTCTTTTAACCAATTCGTGACTTATTTGTTTAATTTGTTAAGCACTCAAGAACTTAGTTTCTTTATTTAATCCTTAACCATACAAACATCCAATCATTCAATCAAACCAATCAACTATAACTAGAAAGCAAACAACCAAGCCAATACACAGCACTTATGTAATATAAAAATTCAAAATAGTTGTTTGTTGATATTAGCCAAATTTGAACCAAGCCCTATAGTGAAAGAAAATTTAAGCTTGCTGATGTAAAGCCCTGTATAGATGAATCAAATCACTCTTTCCAAATATTTAGAACTCAAATAAACTCTTGGTAAATTTATCTTTGGGATGTTAACCAAGTAACGTACTCCCGTAAGGTTTCCACAAGATATGGTATAACCGACGTACTCTCTTTTGGTTTCCGCAACCCAAATCAAAATTAAACCTTAAGTTTGTTTGATTTCCAAATATACTTAGTTTATATGATTTTCAAATTTAAACCATCCATGCAATTTAAATATGCACTGAAAATAAAGAATAGGGAAAGAGAGAGTGAGACGGGGATTTTTACGAGGTTCGGCTTCAACACAGCCTACGTCCTCACCTTTGGCAAACCACCAAAGGATTCACTAAAACCTATTCCGTTGACGGGTGGAACAAACCTTTACAACACTCCTTTGTTAAGGCTAGAGCCAGCCCTCTTAGAAATCGTACTCACACCTCTTATAGCCAATACGGATCATATAGGCATCAAACCATTTGCACCACTGCCTCAGAGACTACTTCAACCCGTAAAGCGACTTCTTCAGTTTACAAGTTAAGTACTCCTATCCAGGTTGGCAAAACCCTTCTGGTTGTGTCATGTAGATCAGCTCCTCTTGATCATCATGGAGGAACATCGTCTTTATGTCGACCTACTTTAGATGCATATCGTGTTATTCCACCAGTCCCAACACTACCCTAATGGAAGTTTGCCTGACTACAGGGGAGAAGATCTCATCATAGTCTACTTCCTTCCTTTGTGAGTATCCCTTCTACCAAATGAGTCTTGTACTTCTCTCTTTCCTTTTCTAAAACTGTTTTTTTTTTTCTTCTATATGCCCACTTACATCCAATTGCCTGTTTCCCAGCTGGAAGTTCCACCCTTCACTTGGCTGTGCACGACCTCCTGAAATGTAGTAGGATCCCTGTTGCTAGTGACAAGGGTTTACGACACCAGATATTCAAAATCGTACTTAGGGAGTGGCTTGACAATGCATCTGTTTCTATCTACAGTTATACTACGCAGCGGTTGCTAGTCACCTGAGCTAGAACTCCCTGTGATTGGAACATTATTATCATCTCCACCCTGAGTTTCTAACTCTACCTGCACCGCCTATTGATCTCTCGAGCTAGAACCCTCTACATTTCTACCCTGCGTCCCCAGCTTCACCTGAACCACATACCCATTACTACTATAGTTTTCTAGCACTTGTTTCTCTTCTTCTTCTTAAGTACGTCTCAACATGGCTTTCTCATCAAAAACCACATCTTTGCTGATCGCCACTAGATCTCACAACTTGAACCCTTTCACACCATTCTACTACCCCAGAAAGATGCACTTTCTAGACTTTACTTCAAACTTTGATCTCTCATTAAAAGAAATGTGCACATAGGCTAGACACCCAAGTACTCTCAACCCGGAGTAGTCTACCTCGTTACCTGTCCACACCTCCTCAGCAACTTTCCCATTCTATGATGTCCTTGGTGATTTGTTAACCAAGAAAAAAACCATACTCACCACCTCGACCCAAAAATTCAATGCAAGTCTAGCATTCAACCTGAGACACAGAGCCTTTTCAATTAGGATTCAGTTCATCCTCTCCACCACACCATTTTGTTGTGGTGTTTGGCATACTGAAAAGTGTCTCCTTAGACCATGATTTTCACAAAACTCTCTGAAACCAGAATTTGTGTACTCAATATCGTTGTCAGACCTGAGGCACTTTATCTTTCTCCTGGTCTGGTTCTCCACCTCAGCTTTCCACAATTTAAATTTGGAAAATGAGTCAAAGTTGTGTCGTATGAAGTACACCCAGACCTTTTATGAGTAATCATTGATGAAACTCATGAAGTACACATGTCCCCTTCGTGATGCTACTTTTATCGAGCCCTAGAAATCCTATGAACATAATCTAGTAGTCCCTCTGTTTTGTGCGTGGTTGTCATGAACTAAACCTGTTTGTGCTTTCCAAGCACACAATACTTGTAAAACTCCAACTTACATGATTTTACACCCTTCAAAAGATTTCCCTTGTGAATTTCCTTCATCCCACACTCACCCATATACCCTAATTGCACATGCCACATGACTATACTGTCAGACTCAGACTCTACGGCTGCAGCTCCACCTACAACCGTGCTTCCTAGTAGTGTGTATATATATGTATATATTCCCAAGCACTCTCTTTCCTTTCATCATGGTTATAACTCCTTTGCTCACCTTCATTACCCCACCTTTGAACTTGTAACTGAATTCGTTACAATCCAAGGTGCCTAATGAAATCAGATTCTTCCTCAACTCTGGTATGTGCCTCACATCACATAACGTCCTCACCACACCATCATACATCTTGATTATGATATTCCCCATCCTGATCACTTTGCACGCAACATTGTTCCCCATTAGAATGGAACCAAAACTCACCAATTTGGACGTAGTGAACTAGTCCTTGTTAGGTGTCATATGACAAGAACACGCTACGTCCAAGATCCAAGAATCCTTGAACTCATCTGAACTAGATGAAATTGAGAGCATATCACCATCACTGCTCCCAAAGTATCATTTTTTTTTTACTATATTTGCTGTGTTTGATGACCCTTCTTTGTTTTCAGCATTCCCTTTCATCTTCTCCGGGTACTCGGGTTTTATATGCCCCTTTTTATCGCACTTAAAACACTACACATCCTTCATCTTCCTGTATTTGGACTGAGCCCCATGGTAGCTCGATCCAACCTGAGATGTGCCTCACCCACGATCCTGATTTCCATCCACCATGAGCCCTTCACCTTGAGTATTATCATTGTTGACCTTCTTCCTTTGATGGAAACTCAATAGGACACTCGTGATATCCTCCAACTCCAGGGTTTCTTTCCCCCAAGTCAGAGTCGTAACCAGGTTCTCATATGTTGGAGATGTAGGTAGGGAATTCATCAACATCAATGCTTTGTCTTCATCCTTGAACTTCACATCAACCCATTTTAGATTGCTAATGATCTGATTGAATACGTTGTGTTAGCCTAAGTGGCTACATGATCCTAATTGTCCTATTTTGATGATAATAACCCATTAGTGGTTCTTAATTGAACTAATCTTTGTATACTAAGTTGTGACAAATATAAGTGGCGAAATCACAAAGACACGGGTTTTGTGCAAATATCAAGCAAACATTCTCATAGGCAAAGATCAAGTGGACAATCAAATAGGCAAAAATCAAGAGGACACTTAATCGAAAGAGCTCAAGCACAACCATCAAAGTAAATATAAAGACATGTAATAAGGAGTGTTTGGGGTAGTATTTGCTGTAACTCTTGTAGTTATGTTTATTGAGTAAGAGTTTAGCAAATTACATATGCATACTAGTACATAAGAGTATATAGGATATCACCAAATCATAAGTTAAGCTGTAGTAATCAGAAAAAAAAAATTTAATTAATTAAAAAATATTATTATTGTATTAAATTAATTGAATTAATTAAATAGATAATATGATGGGCATATATTTATACACACACACACACACACACACACACACACACACACATATATATATATATATGTATGTATGTATGTATGTATGTATGTATGTAATATTAATATAATAATATAAGTATATATGTAAAGAAACCTTCCTGATTGTTCAAGAAGGTTAAATTTCTCTTTGATTTGAGAATCCCCCCAACGTATAAGCTCTCTCTCTCACCCTCTCTCCTCACTCCCACTTTCTCTCTCCTTGATTTCCTTGGCCAAATGTGCGCCAATCGAAAAATGAAAAATATCCTTGGGTTCCAAATTTGACCACCAACATTTTAACCGGAGTGGATTTGTCGCAAGAGCGTTGTAGGTACCACTCTTGGGATAAGGTAAGGGAAATAAATTATGTCAAGAATTTTATAATTTAATCGATTAAATTGTAATATGAGATTACAAGAATTATATACATGTTTTTTCGAATATTCTAGCATATGAAAATTGGATTTTGGAGTATTATCATTATTATGAGTTAATTAAATTGGTGTTTGTAAGCCTAGGGATTTTATAATAATTGTTATTTTAAAGTTGAATCGATTGAATTAAAGTATTTGATTTCTGGATTATTGTGGTAGATTTTCTAAATGATTTAACCAGTTAAAATTATTGGTTTGATTTATTATATGTATTTTGTAAAGAATTAAAGTGAGTAGGGTTGGTTATCTCAGTTTTTCCCTTTAAATACATATTTTGAATTAAATAAATGGTGGAGATAATTAAACTTGTATTTTCGGTAAAACAAAATATTGGGTATAAAATGATCTATTTTCCAGTAGTTTATATAATTATGAGAAACACTCAAGTCATGTGGCATGAGAAAGAATTTTATTGCTTGATTAAAGTTATGAGTTTATGGTTTGATATAATAATATATTGGAAATGTGTTGATAATATATTATTTTATGGAATGGTTGAAAAAAATGCATATATAGTAAATAATTATGGTGGCGTATAGACCACGAGTATTGTTAAATTGCAATGTATGGTTTAAGAACTCCGATGGACCATAGATCGCTCGGTACCGCAGTTACAATAATGAAGAGCTTAGTGCATCCACATAACACGGTGAGAGTGTTGGTATTGAATAGTCAATTGGGGTAATGAAGTGTAGAGTTCCTACCTGGAGTCTAGACCAGCTATGGGATGGCCATTCGTACTAGAAGACATACAATATAGTTGACTTAGTCTAGTGGTAGGCCGGTCAGGGCTAAGTCAAGCCTATGGGCTGCATAGCCCATCATTGGGGGAAGCATGTCATTTATCCATTCGAGGGTGAGCTCTTATATTCATATTTGTAGATTTAACCAGAGTATAATAGAGTAGAGCATATGAAAACAGAGCATATAAAAACAGAGTATAACAGAGTAAAGTATTCCAAAGATTACAGTTCATAGAGTATAGTTACAAAGTATTTACAGTACACAACTTAAAGTTTCAAAAGTATTAATAGCTTACAGTTTATAATATTTATATATGCGTGAGTTATAGTTTGTATGTGATAGTTATTTATAGCAAACTATTAAATGTAATTTATAATGTGGTAATGTAATTTATAATGTGGTATTACGTGTGGTTGGGGCGAAGTAAACTCATCGCTCAAGGGCTTGCCAAGTAAGGCAAGTGCCTTGATAGGTATCAGTTGTAGCCACACCCAAACTAAATGGGCAAGGTTACATAAGGTATCAGAGCAAAAGGGCGTTACATGTATGGGTATGTAATCTCCCCAATCCTCGGGAACTCTCACTTATAAAAGATGTTGCATGTGTGAATACAGTTTATAAGTGTCTTAACAGTTGTTGTTGATTAACAAATGGTTATATTTTGTATATGCTAAACTTATTGGCCACACACTGATGATAATTTATTTCATCCTTACTTAGAAGTGTCTCATCTCATCATACAACTTATTTTTCAGGAACGTCTCGTGATTGAGCTTAGCAAGCTCAAGGTAGGGTTGGTTAGCGAAGTGTAGTGTGGTGTTTGTAAGAACTTTAAAGTTTTTAAGTTTATATTGTTTTAAAATTTTGGTTATGTGATATAGACATATGGAAATTCCTTTTTGGTCATATAATATAGTACTCTGGTATTTTATTTGATGATGTTTAATCATATTTCGCTGCTTGGATGATATTTACGGTATTAGAGATCTGTGAATGTAACACATGACACCTTGGGCCCCACTTGGCGGGTTCGGGGCGTCACATCGATACTTATGAGTTTTCAAACTCAAAACAAGAGTTTTATAAAATTATAATTTACTCAAATGTATTTTTATATGGGACAAGTTTTAAATCATATTAGTGTTATAATTTTTTAAAAACTTGGTCCTGGTTGGGTTTAAAACCTCATTTATGCACCACTCTAATTTCATAAACACCCTTCAGTATTTGGAGTGTAACTTTTTATAAAAAAACTCCAAAAAGGGCGATCTTGGTATATATAGAAATCTAAGAAAAAATCCCATAAATTTTATGTTGAAGACTTTCACTGATTTGGGTAATCAGTCGACGGTTTGGGGTAAACAGTCAACGCTTTCGAGCATAATGTCGCCTAGATGAAACAGTCGACTAATTGGGGTAAACAATCGACTAATTAGGTTAAAAAATCAACGATTTGTGTCGGGATTCAAGCCCCAATAGCTATAAACGGCTAGTTTTCAACGTATCATCAATATTTTAAGCCAACAACCATAAAATAGCTAACAACCCAATTTGCCTATAAATACAAGTTCGAAGACTTGTTTAAAGATTGATCATAGTGATTAGCATATTTTGAATATCATTCCTAAGCACTTTGCATTTAGTTCATCATCTAAAGTGCTTAATATCTCTCTTGTTCTCTAATATTGTATGATTCATTAGTTGAGAGAATAATGTGAGGTTTGTATTGTATTAGATATCAACTCATTCAAGGAGCATTGTTTTGTATTTCATCTTCTTGTTGCAAAGGGTTCTTGGTAAACTGAGTTGCGAAGGTTCTTGGTGAACCAAATTGTAAGGATTCTTGGTGAACTTTGCGACTCTTGGTGAGCGAAAGGGATTTGTTCCTGCGTGAAGGCTCTTGGCGAGCATTAAGGGATTTGTTCTCGTATGAAGGCTCTTGGTGAGCATTAAGAGATTTGTTCCCTTGTGTTGTAAAGGCTTCTCCACCAGTGAAGGAGGTTGTAATAGTGGATTAAGAATCCTTGAGTGTGTCTTAAGGCATGGACGTAGGCAAGGGGCTGAACCACATTAATATCGTTTGTCAAGCTTCTCTTCCCTAAACTTTTTAAATTATATCTCCTGCATATTTTATATTCTATATATTGTGATATAATTGCTTGCATCTTGTCAAGTTTTATATTTTGTAGAGAAAAGTAAAAATACACAAAAGAGTCCATTCACCCCCCACTTTAGACTCTACTCCAGGGTCAACACATTGATGTGTTGATTTTGATCTTACCCCTTTGCCATTTTAAGCCCGTAAAGTCATTGCTTAAGATACAACTTGTTTGATAAAGACTTGGACATGTAAAGACTCTCTAGTTTTAGCCAAACAACCATCGACGATTCCTTCTCCATGACGTGGTACATCACGTCATCGACCAGACACAACTTTGGCTTTGTCGCGACATCCCGGGAGTGTGGGTGCCCCGGGCGGCGAAATTAAAAATCATTTTTAATTTTGAAAGAAAAATGGGAATATCGGAGTCGCCACTAACCTTTAGTGCAGTTAGAACACATGATTACTACCCCGTTAGGGGTAGAATCGGTCTACATTACCAAAGTTGGGGTCGGGAGTTCGGTTACGCGAGGGGAAGGTACAAGCACCCCCTACGCGCCCGTTCTTACGAACGGTACCTAATTAATTTGAAATTATCCCTAAGTTAATCTAATAAGTCTTTAAAATTACTCCTTTTTATGAATTTATAAATACATATGAAAAATAAATAAATAAATATAATAAATATAATATATATACATATATATTCCCTCAGAGCTTAAAGGTACGTGAAGCCCGAAGGCTAATACCCCCCGCAATAAAATTATAGGGATATACCCACACAAAAATACTTACTAAAATAATACCAAAATATTAGGAATAATGGATATCTCAATATAAAATATAAACATAGGATATAGTTGAAAATTCCAGAAATATGTGATAATAATAGCCCTAATATATTACAATGATAATACATTATCTGTAATAATAATACTACTACTATAATAACACATATATATCTCATAATATTAATAACACATAAATACCAATACAACATTATAATACCACTTTAATATTTATATATATATATATATATATATCGTAAAATGTAAATATTAATATTATACCATAATAATACTACTAGACTAATAATACACATATATCATAATTTTAATAACTATACAATATGATAATAATATATCCTAACAAATATAGGCAAAAGCCCTAATTATAAATAATCAAAACTTTGACATAACACTAACAAAACCCTGATATTAACAATAAAGGAAACATGACAATAAATCAAACCCTAAAAGTTAAATATAAACAAACATGGAAACAAATAAGACGAAAATTATGACATTTAGACAAACCTAAAAATAAATATACAATGATATGGAAATAATCAAACCCTAAAAAATTTCAACGTGCAATAAAATGGAAATAAATCAAAAATCCTAAAAAATATGTACTAATAATTTGAAAACATAACAAATCCTAAAGTTAAAATGTGATCATAATATGGAAACACTCATAACCCTAAAGTTAATAATCAATCTATATAGAGGCAATTAAACCATAAAAATATTAATAACATGGAAACCAATCAAAACCCTAAATATAATAGGCAACATGTATAATAATAATAATAGCTTGAAAATAATTAGAGCCTTACAATTAATGTCCAATAACAATGTGGAAACAAATTTAACCCTATAATACACATGCAATATATATAATAATGGAAACTATCACACAAGTAATATTATGGGAAGCAATTTAAACCCTAGAGTTAACAAATAAAACACGCGGCAATAATTATGGACATAATTTTAAAACCTTACCATTAACATATCATGAAAATATGAGAGATCAATCGAACCCTAAATGAAGCATATGATGAACAAAACCCTAAATATACCATTAAAACCCTAGATACAACATGTGATAATTTAAACCCTAAATACACAATATATACTAAAATAACATACCACAAGATAGTATACAACAATAACATAGATACAATTATTAATTAAATGCTACAACAAACAATGTACTAATATACACACATACATAGCATAGATATAAATATTACCTAAATATTACAACAAATAATATATTAATATACATGTATACATAGCCTATATACAAATGTTAACTAAATATTACAACAAATAGTATATTAATATACATATATATATATATATATATATATATATATATATACATAGCACTTATATTAATTAAATATTACAAAAAAATATCATATTAATATACACACACTAAATACCATAACAAATATTATATTAGCATACTCACATGCAAATAAAAGAAGAACAGAAAAAAAGAAAACAAAATTTAAAAACTTAAACTTTAAGAAAATAATACTAACACACACACACATGTATATATATATATATATATATATATATATATGCCTGCAAAAGTAAAGAACCTTCAGTATCTCAGAATATAATATACAAGAATGTACAATAAAATAAAATAAAATAAAAACATGTGTGTGCTGTGTGAGTGCATGTGTGTGCGTTCACTGTGTGTAGAGCTGTGGAGAGAGCTTTACCGCAGATTTACCGTGGACTGGCGGAGAGGAAGCAAGTGGCCGGAGGATGGGCAACGAGGCGGTGACAGAGAGTGGTGTTACTGATGGTGACGACGGCGGTTGCTGGGTTGCTGTGTGTGGCCGGAGGCTGGTGTGACGGTGGCGGCATTGGTGTCGAGAGTCAACGGCGCGGTTGTGCCGTGAAGCCGTATGACTGCTGCCCGGGAGCAGGAGCCGGCTGGGAAGCGGCTGGGAGCTTCGTCGCCGGAGCTAGGTTGCTGCGGGGACTGCCAGAGCAAGGTGGTCGTGGTATAGTGGAGTGGTGCTGTCGGAGTTGGGTGGGAGGTGGGCCGTGGGAGATGAGAATGATGGCAGCGAGGGGGGAAGATGACTAGGGGGCTGTGAATATGGGGGCGATGGTATCGTGAGGTGGTGCGGGTGGATGCCGGAATGGGAACTTGTGGAGAGGTGGCCGTGAACAGTGCTCACGGCTATTTGCAGGTTAGGCAGTGTGCAGGTTTTTTTTTTTTGAATGGCTGTGCGCTGTGGCCCCGGTTGTTGTCTTTTGGGAGAGAAGAAAAGGGTCATTTTATAAAAAATTTTTAGAAACCCTAACTCCTCTATTCTCCTTTTTTGGTTTATTGTATTTTTATTATATTTTTTCTTTTATACCTTTATGGAAATAATATATATGAGCATAATTACTAATATGGAAATAATAATAATAATAAGGTAAAAATAATAATAAAGTGAATATAGAAATAAAGATAATAATAGCAAGAGTAATAAAAATTAATAATAATAGCCAAATAATTATAATGTTAATAAAAAAAATAATAATAATAAATAAATAATAGTGATAATAATAAGTTACTTATAACAATATAGGAAAATAATAATAATATAATAATAGTAATAATAATAAATTACTTATATCAATATAAGAAAATAAATAATAATAATAAAATAATAGTAATAATAATAAATTACTTATATCAATATAGAAAAATAGTTAACAATAATAATAATAGTGAAAAATAAAAATAAAAATAATAATAATAATAATAATAATAATAATAGTGTAAATAACAACAATAGAAATCATAGTAATAATAATAATAATATAATAGTGATAATAATAATAATAAAAATAAGGTAATAATAATAATAATAATACAATGAGAAAGGACCCCTTGTTCCATTTGGTTAGGGCAAAAATAGGGTGTCTACAGCTGCCCCTCTTTGTAGACTTTGTTGCTTCAATGTAACGGTAGGAACTCTCCTACGTTTTTTATAGCAACAAGCTTGCAAAGAATAACGACACCTATTTTAGCCAATCCATTCAACTCCCAATGGCTTTTCAGGATAATCAAGAATTGTTTATTTCTGCCAACTAGGGATGATTACTCAAGTGTAAGATTCTGAGTGTTTAGGTGTAGAATCCTGAGTCTTTGAAAAATGGTTACTATATTGGCGAATGATCACTCAGGTGTAGGATCCCGAGTTGTAGTTCACGGAGGGTGACTCGCACCGGGTGTAGGAACCTAAGCCATAGTTCATGGGAGGTGACTCGCACCGGGTGTAAGAACCCGAGCTATAGTTCATGAGAGGTGACTCGCACCGGGTGTAGGAACCCGAGCTATAGTTCATGAGAGGTGACTCGCACCGGGTGTAGGAACCCGAGTTATAGTTCATGAGAGGTGACTCGCACCGGGTGTAGGAACCCGAGCTATAGTTCATGAGAGGTGACTCGCACCGGGTGTAGGAACCCGAGCTATAGTTCATGGGAGGTGGCTCGCACCGGGTGTAGGAACCCGAGCTATAGTTCATGAGAGGTGCCTCGCGCCGGGTGTAGGAACCCGAGCTATAATTCATGGGAGGTGACTCAAACCGGGTATAGGAACCCGATCTATAGTTCATGAGAGGTGACTCGCACCGGGTGTAGGAACTCGAGCTATAGTTCATGAGAGGTGACTCGCACCGGGTGTAGGAACCCAAGCTATAGTTCATGAGAGGTGACTCGCACCAGGTGTAGGAACCCGAGCTATAGTTCATGGGAGGTGACTTGCACCAGGTGTAGGAACCCAAGCCATAGTTCATGAGAGGTGACTCACACCGGGTGTAGGAACCCGAGCTATAGTTCATGGGAGGTGACTCGCACTGGGTGTAGGAACCCGAGCTATAGTTCATGAGAGGTGACTCGCACCGGGTGTAAGAACCCGAGCTATAGTTCATGGGAGGTGACTCGCACCGGTTGTAGGAACCCGCGCTATTGTTCATGGGAGGTGACTCGCACCAGGTGTAGGAACCTGAGCTATAGTTCATGAGAGGTGACTCGAACCGGGTGTAGGAACCCGAGCTATAGTTCATGAGAGGTGACTCGCACGGGGTGTAGGAACCGGAGCTATAGTTCATGGGAGGTGACTTGCACCGAGTGTAGGAACCCGAGCGATAGTTCATGAGAGGTGACTCACACTGGGTGTAGGAACTCGAGCGATAGTTCATGAGAGGTGACTCGCACCGGGTGTAGGAACCCGAGCTTTAGTTCATGGGAGGTGACTCGCACCGGGTGTAAGAACCCGAGCTATAGTTCATGAGAGGTGACTCCCACCGGGTGTAGGAACCCGAGCTATAGTTCATGGGAGGTGACTCGCATCGGGTGTAGGAACCCGAGCTATAGTTCATCAGAGGTGACTCGCATCGGGTGTAGGAACCCGAGCTATAGTTCATGAGAGGTGACTCCCACCGGGTGTAGGAACCTGAGCTATAGTTCATGAGAGGTGACTCGCACCGGGTGTAGGAACCCGAGCTATAGTTCATGGGAGGTGACTCGCACCGGGTGTAGGAACCCGAGCTATATTTTGTGAGAGGTGACTCGCACCGGGTGTAGGAACCCGAGCTATAGTTCCTGGGAGGTGACTCACACCGGGTGTAGGAACCCGATCTATAGTTCATGAGAGGTGAGTCGCACCGGGTGGAGGAACCCGAGCTATAGTTCATGAGAGGTGACTCGCACTGGGTGTAGGATCCCGAGCTGTAGTTCACGGAGGGTGACTCGCACCGGGTGTAGGAACCCGAGCCATAGTTCATGGGAGGTGACTCGCACTGGGTGTAGGAACCTGAGCTATAGTTCATGAGAGGTGACTTGCACCGAGTGTAGGAACCCGAGCTATAGTTCATGGGAGGTGACTGGCACCGGGTGTAGGAACCCGAGCTATAGTTTATGAGAGCCTGGTGTAGGAGCCCGAGCTATAGTTCATGATAGGTGACTGGCACCGGGTGTAGGAACCCGAGCTATAATTCATGGGAGGTGACTCGTACCGCGTGTAGGAACCCGAGCTATATTTCATAAGAGGTGACTCGCACCGGGTGTAAGAACTCGAGCTATAGTTCATGGGAGGTGACTCGTACCGGTTGTAGGAACCCGAGCTATAGTTCATGAGAGGTGACTCGCACCGGATGTAGGAACCCGAGCTATAGTTCATGAGAGGTGACTTGCACCTGATGTAGGAACCCGAGCTATAGTTCATGAGAGGTGACTCGCACCGAGTGTAGGAACCCGAGCTATAGTTCATAAGAGGTGACTCGCACCGGGTGTAGGAACCCGAGTTATAGTTCATGAGAGGTGACTCGCACTGGGTGTAGGAAACCGAGCTATAGTTCACGGAGGATGACTCGCACTAGGTGTAGGAACCGAAGCTATAGTTCATGGAAAGAGACTCGCATCGGGTGTAGGAACCTAAGCTATAGTTCACGGAGGATGACTCGCACCGGGTGTAGGAACCCGAGCTATAGTTTATGGAAAGAGACTCGCATCGGGTGTAGGAACCCGAGCTATAGTTCAAGGAGGATGACTTGTACCGGGTGTAGGAACCCGAGCTATAGTTCATGGAAAGAGACTCGCATCGGGTGTGGGAACCCGAGCTATAGTTCACGGAGGATGACTTGCACCGGGTGTAGGAACTCGAGCTATAGTTCATGGAAAGAGACTCACATCAGGTGTAGGAACCCGAGCTATAGTTCACGGAGGATGACTCGCACCGGGTGTAGGAACCCGAGCAATAGTTCATGGAAAGAGACTCGCATCGGGTGTAGGAACCCGAGCTATAGTTCACGGAGGATGACTCGCACCGGGTGTAGGAACCCGAGCTATAGTTCATGGAGGGTGACTCGCACCGGGTGTAGGAACCCGAGCTATAGTTCATGGAAAGAGACTCGCATCAGGGTGTAGGAACCCGAGCTATAGTTCATGGAGGGTGACTCGCACCGGGTGTAGGAACCCGAGCTATAGTTCAGATGTAGGATTTTGAAAGTTTACTGATTGCTCGAGTGTAGGATCTCGAGGACTTCTCGGATGTAGGATTCTAAGAGTCTGATGACTATTCGATGGGAATTTTGGACCGATGATTAATGATGACTCGGGTGTAGAATCTCGATTAGCAAGATGAATTTTCGAATTGATAATGAATACTTGGGTATAGGATACCGAGAGCCAGATGAATTGTCGATTTGATGATGATTGCTCAAATATAGGATCCCGAGAGCTAGGTGAATTTCCGATCGAAAATGAATACTTGGGTATAGGATCCCAAGAGCCATACGACCTAATTTGGTCCAAAAGGATGGCGCCCCAGCTTCAAGTGGATGCTAAAATTTGGACTAGGGCTGATTGCCCTAGTTTTGGGGCAGAAGACTTGACTAAGACTTGGGCCAGTTGCCCCAGTCGTAGGGTAGATGGATCGATTTGTACCTAAGCCAGTTGCACCAACCTCAGGGTAGATGGATCGATTGGTACCTGGGCCAGTTGCCCCAACCCCTTTTTCTTCTTCTTCCTTTTCTTTTTTTCTTTAGATGAAACATGGATTGCTTAGAGAAGGATGACGAGACAGGTGTGAATGAATGATGCCATGTGGGGATGCATGCATGCAAGGTGTTTGATATGACACCAGAACATGGAGATATGCAGGCATGTTGCATGGTATAATATGTATGCACTTTTCTGTGTAATGCATGAAATGCATGACGATGCATGAACTTTCTTTTTCCAATGTGCCTATAATCAACTGATCAATCTCTAATCTTGACTATGTTGCCTCTGACCTGGTTCCCTCGAAACTTGCCCCAGCTGAATGGATTCATAACTGATCTTGGCCCAATTTTCTTAATGGAGTTGGTCAACTTGGCTCAAATGAAACTCCATCACCAAATCTACCCAATTGAATGGATTTCTAACTGCTCTTGGCCCTGTTTTCCTGTTCATCCAATCTGATAAGAAGGTGCTTGAATAAGTCCCACTGAGACTCAAATCGAAACTTGCCCCAGATGAGTTTATCTGTCACTGATCTTGGCTTGGTTGTTAGATTCTTCTTGAATAAGCAGATCTCTAAAGCCTAATATGACATTTGCCCTAGTTAAATTGACTGATTCTATGTGCATCGTATTTCCTCAACGGGGACCTCCTCTATAAGAAGCACACTAGTGGTTCCGAAACTCTTTGACTATCCATCCCATTTTTATTTTTTATTTATTTTATTTTTTTTTTGAAATGAGGAATGATTATGCAATTATGACATCAACTTGTGAAATCAACCACCCAAAAATAGATGTTTTACTGTGTTCCAATGCTATTACAAGAAAAATTCATACCAGTATTCAAAAGCCATATGATATTGATGTTAATTTACCAAACTGAATGGCTGATCTTTTCTTCGACTGTCCCAGTTTTATCGATGGCCATCTCTCTTCTTTTGTTTCATCCTGCTGTGAAACCATTAGAAATTTCTCATATTTAAACGTTGCCTTTAGTTTAGTCAAGTTCAACTCATGTTTTGATCTCAAGATGGTCTCTAAGACTCGGGATGAAACGTAGGCTGAGGGATACAGGTTTTCAGAATAAAAGGGAAACTAAGGCTCAAAAATACCACCCCAAATAATGTTTTATGCCCCCAGTTCGAGTTGAGACATTTTGCAAGATGTTGACCAAACTTGTTATTTAAACAAGCTGCCTACGTACCTTTTCAGGATTAGGTCATTACGTAGTTCAGACTCATCATTGAGTCTGACAAATCATTAGAGACAACAATGTATACCAATCTGGTCAGGACTTCATTTGGACCATAATGTAGGCTGGGGGGTTATAGGTTAAAGAAGAAAAAGGTTAAATAAGGCTTAAAATCATCATTTTCATCAAGGGTAATTTGGTCAAGGATCACATGTGCTGTATGTCCCTTATTTTCTTTCTCTTTTCTTCTTTCTCTTTCCATTTGCTTTTACTGCTCCCTTTTGTTTTTCTCTTTCATGAAGGATTTTGTCATTTTTGTTTGGACTTCATTTGGGACTGATTTCTTTTAAACTGCCCCAGTGTGGGGTGTGATCTTTTAACGGGTTAATCAATAAATGAGTTTTTCAGGCTCAAAAGGGCTTGCAAGAGGTTTCTTCTTTGAATTTCTTTTGGGTAGCAGAAAAATGGCCTGCCATCATTTTGATAGCCCATTGTTGTCTCATATGACTTGCCAAACGCTAGGAGACCCAATCCAGGTTAACTTTTTGGTGAACTGGCTTTTAAGAAAATACTAATTTAACATTCAGGCTCAACTTGGTTAACAATTGGTAAATCAATATTTGGTTCTTTTTAGGGATAACTGGTCGGCCAAAGATGGCCATCTATCATTTGATCAAAACATGAATAGTGAATTGACTTGAAATTCTTGGCACATCACATATATTTTGCTGAATTCCTTCGAGATTCTTTATTTCTTCACAACATCTGTCTTCATAGGGTGAGGAAAATTGTTTTATCTTCTTCTGATTCCACCTCCCGTGTTTGGTTTTCAAAATTAACATCACTTTCTGGCTTATGAATATTGGTTTTATTATTTCCCTTATCTTTACACGAAACATCAGCAAACAAATTTTTGATCAACTGAACTCAGGACACAAATGTTATGAGAAAATGCATAATTCAATTTATTGATGAAAGGGAAATTGTCTGAGCCAATAGTGTCGACAGACTGCCAAAAGATAGGGAATTAAAATGACACCATTACATGAAATAAACTAGATAATCAAAAGCTTGGCCCTTGTATACTTTTGCTCCTGCGATCAAAGAGTAAATATATCCATTCAGGCCTCTTAAGAGAATTCCAGGATCCCTAACTGACATATTCTTTTGCCTGACCTCGGCTCCCAAATCTTCTTACAACATATTAACCATTTCTTTCCTCGTGATTGAGTAGAGGATCACTCTGGATCCCTGGCTGTTTATCCTCGAAGGCTATCCATCCAACATCTCTCAATGATTGCACTTTATACTTAAAGGTCCAACATTTTTCAATCGAATGGCCTATTGTCCCAGTGTGATATTCACATCGAGCATTTGAGTTGTACCACCTTGGGTAAGGGGGTTGTATCAACATTCCTGGTGTAGGCGCAACTAAATGCCTTTTGACCAATTGTGGGAATAACTCTGCATAGGTCATCAGGATAGGCTGAATTTCCTTTCTTTTCTTTTCCTTTGGAGGCATCCCTGGTATCTGTAAGTTACATTGCTCCAAAGTTTGTGAAGGACTGAAGGAATCCATGTGTTGTCCTGCACCCCTAGGTGCTACGTTACTTGCCCACCTTTCTTTCCTTTTTTCAACCCCTTTTGAAGAACTTTGTCTTGGCCTTGTATATTGCACTTCTTTTATTTTGAATGCTTCCTTAACCTGCTTTCTGGTGATCCTCAAGCAAGCCAAATTTTGAGAAATGCCTCTGATTTGGTTGTTAACACCTTGATCTTTGACAAAGTCATCACATGAACAAATTGTTTTTCCTTTTTCCACTCGAGGGTAACTCTGTGTTGTCATTTCTTCTTGATCATGAGAGTACCTACTTGCCTTCTTCTTCACATTTCGTAAAGTCTGCTTGTCTGAAGCTATATCATTGTTGTACTGAGCGATAAAGGCGCGAGTTAAATCCTCCCATGTGCATATCTTTACTCGGTTATACCATCTTAGGGCTTCCCCCGTCAAGCTATCTTGGAAATACTGGATAAGCATATCATCATCACCACAATGCACAGCCATCTTTTGTAAGTACATCCCCAAGTGAGCTAGTGGACATTCGGACCCACTAAACATCGTAAAATTTGGGACTTTGAGCTTTGGAGGTAAGATCAAATTCGGTATCAAACAAGAATTGAAAGCATCCGACGAACCAGGCATGTTTGCTTTTTGCATAGCTTGCAGCTGTTCTTCCCAGACTTCATTCTTATGATTCATTTCTTGATGAGATATCTGCTCTTTGCCCCTTTCTTCAGCTATTCTCTCTTCTTGAATATCAGGATAGAATAATGGCGGAACTTGGACATAGCTCGCCGATTGGGGTCTCAAGTCCTGAGTTGCTAGGATAAATGTGTGTAGGCTTAAACCTAGACCAGACAACGACTCCATCGATCGTGGTTTGAATGAAGGCTTGTTTTCAACTGCCTGCTTTGGATGTTGTGTAGTTTTGCTCCACGAGGGGGCTACCTTCTCCATCTGATCCTTAATCTTTTGCACATCTTGATGGACATCTTCATGATTCGGTGCGGGAGAGCTTATCTGACCTTCTAAATCCTTCCACAAAAGTCTAACCCTTTTCTAGGAACCTAAAAAGGATGTATAGGGACCGTTTTATTTCGCTCGCTTTTGAAATACTGGATCTTGATTTCACCACCTTGGTACACTAGTTTTACAGAAAAATGAGGATATGATTACCGACTCATTAGAGATGACTATGCATGCATGGTTATGAAATTAAACATGGAATGATTATGTTATGCAATGGGTGTTTATGCATGGGTGTACCTAGTGCATAAATACATACCAATAGGGATATTAACATGTATGCAACCTATCGTACATGGCTATGCATGAAATGAAGTGCATGAATGCCATGACTACTTTGCCAGAATTCTGAAAACATCCCGCTAATGAAAGATTTTCAAGATTAAGACGACCATTGATGGGCCACAATTTCAATTCAACTCTTCCCTTAACCATTCCTTTCTTTGATGATGGTCCATGTACCTTGGATTCTATGAAGGGTCAGATTATGATTTGAGGTTGGGGTTGACCCAGGTTAGTCAACCCATTGGATTTGTTCAATACGGGCTTGTGGACTTTAGTGTGCACTTGGGCCTCAAGTATATTAATATATGGGCTTCAATATATTTCATGATGGGATCAGGCCCTAGTTTTAAAAGGAATTGGGCTTAGATTGCTTAGAAAATATTGGCCCAGATTTTTGGGTAATAGGGCCGAAGTCCATTTTTGGAAATCTGGGTTTGACCCTTTTTGAAAATCAAGTCTGGGCCAAGGTTTTACTTAGGAAAAGGTCGGACCTATGCTTGTTATTTCTTAAAAAAAATTAGGCCCAGGTTATTTGAAAAGGGTTAGGCCGACCCATATTTTAAAAATACTTGGCCCAAGTGCTTTATTTTTATTTTTTGAAAGGATGGGTCATGGTCTCATTATTAGGCTTTTCCAGAATACTGGCTAAGTAGTATGTGAATCTAAAATGGATGCAAAATACACGGTATAATACAAGGTATCTCACAACATATATACAACATACGGTATAGGAAGAAGGATGTCCCAACCCAGGGTAGATATATATATATATATATATATATATATATATATATATATATATATATATATATATAGGGTTTTCCATGGGTCTATCCTAGTTAAGGAAAACTATATACAAACATGTGTGGGTAGGCTCTAACCCTATTGACAAAAGGTCCCTAATTTGGAATTTCATCCTCCCCCATAGGGGTCCGGATAAAACCCACACTGAGCAGAGTGGTTCGCGGGTCCCATCAAGCTTTGCCATGAAGGGACTGACGCTATTACACTCCTATTTAATCCTAACAAGGAAAGCTCGGGTATAGAGCATGAAAGTGTGTGAATTCAAATTTTAAACTAATCCCGCTATCCCTACATTTATTCACATGCTATTAAGAATATGGAAACAAGATATCTACGATTAATATATTTATTCAAAAGATATGGAAACATAATATCTGCAATTAATATGTTGATTCAAAAAATTTGGAAACAAAAATAAGGAAACAAAATATTTACGATTAGTATACAAAATATCGATAATTAATATGCTATTCAAAATATCTACAATTAATACGCTTATTCAGAATATTTAGAAACAAAATATGTACAATTAATATTCAGAAAAAAAAATTAGGAAACACAATATTTTTTAATTAAGGTTATTTACAAATTATGGAAGTAAAATATTTACAATTAATCAAAGTTATTTACAAATTACAATATTCACAAAATAAGGAGTAATTAAAAGATTTATTAAATTTGAACTTGGGATTATTTCGAATTAATCACTGGCTCGACTCTCTAATGTCCCCAGCGGAGTCGCCAAGTTGTCTCGACATCCCGGGAGCGCGTGTGCCCCGGGCGGCGAAATTAAAAATCAATTTTAATTTTGAAAGAAAAATGGGAATATCGGAGTCGCCACTAACCTTTAGTGCAGTTAGAACACATGATTACTACCCCGTTAGGAGTAGAATCGGTCTACATTACCAGAGTTGGGGTCAGGAGTTCGGTTACGTGAGGGGAAGGTACAAGCACCCCCTACGCGCCCGTTCTTACGAACGGTACCTAATTAATTTGAAATTATCCCTAAGTTAAACTAATAAGTCTTTAAAATTACTCATTTTTATGAATTTATAAATACACATGAAAAATAAATAAATAAATTTAATAAATATAATATATATACATATATATTCCCTCAGAGCTTAAAGGTACGTGAAGCCCGAAGGCTAATACCCCCGGGAGCGCGTGTGCCCCGGGCGGCGAAATTAAAAATCAATTTTAATTTTGAAAGAAAAATGGGAATATCGGAGTCGCCACTAACCTTTAGTGCAGTTAGAACACATGATTACTACCCCGTTAGGAGTAGAATCGGTCTACATTACCAGAGTTGGGGTCGGGAGTTCGGTTACGTGAGGGGAAGGTACAAGCACCCCCTACGCGCCCGTTCTACGAACGGTACCTAATTAATTTGAAATTATCCCTAAGTTAAACTAATAAGTCTTTAAAATTACTCATTTTTATGAATTTATAAATACACATGAAAAATAAATAAATAAATTTAATAAATATAATATATACACATATATATTCCCTCAGAGCTTAAAGGTACGTGAAGCCCGAAGGCTAATACCCCCCGCAATAAAATCATAGGGATATACCCACACAAAAATACTTACTAAAATAATACCAAAATATTAGGAATAATGGATATCTCAATATAAAATATAAACATAGGATATAGTTGAAAATTCTAGAAATATGTGATAATAATAGCCCTAATATATTACAATGATAATACATTATCTGTAATAATAATACTACTACGATAATAACACATATATATCTCATAATATTAATAACACATAAATACCAATACAATATTATAATACCACTTTAATATTTATATATATATAAATATATATATATATCGTAAAATGTAAATATTAATATTATACCATAATAATACTACTAGACTAATAATACACATATATCATAATTTTAATAACTATACAATATGATAATAATATATCCTAACAAATATAGGCAAAAGCCCTAATTATAAATAATCAAAACTTTGACATAACACTAACAAAACCCTGATATTAACAATAAAGGAAACATGACAATAAATCAAACCCTAAAAGTTAAATATAAACAACCATGGAAACAAATAAGACGAAAATTATGGCATTTAGACAAACTTAAAAATAAATATACAATGATATGGAAATAATCAAACCCTAAAAAATTTCAACGTGCAATAAAATGGAAATAAATCAAAAATCCTAAAAAATATGTACTAATAATTTGGAAACATAACAAATCCTAAAGTTAAAATGTGATCATAATATGGAAACACTCATAACCCTAAAGTTAATAATCAATCTATATAGAGGCAATTAAACCATAAAAATATTAATAACATGGAAACCAATCAAAACCCTAAATATAATAGGCAACATGTATAATAATAATAATAGCTTGAAAATAATTAGAGCCTTACAATTAATGTCCAATAACAATGTGGAAACAAATTTAACCCTATAATACACATGCAATATATATAATAATGGAAACTATCATACAAGTAATATTATGGGAAGCAATTTAAACCCTAGAGTTAACAAATAAAACACGCGGCAATAATTATGGACATAATTTTAAAACCTTACCATTAATATATCATGAAAATATGAGAGATCAATCGAACCCTAAATGAAGCATATGATGAACAAAACCCTAAATATACCATTAAAACCCTAGATACAACATGTAATAATTTAAACCCTAAATACACAATATATACTAAAATAACATACCACAAGATAGTATACAACAATAACATAGATACAATTATTAATTAAATGCTACAACAAACAATGTTCTAATATACACACATACATAGCATAGATATAAATATTACCTAAATATTACAACAAATAATATATTAATATACATGTATACATAGCCTATATACAAATGTTAACTAAATATTACAACAAATAGTATATTAATATACATATATATATACATAGTACTTATATTAATTAAATATTACAAAAAAATATCATATTAATATACACACACTAAATACCATAACAAATATTATATTAGTATACTCATATGCAAATAAAAGAAGAATAGAAAAAAAGAAAACAAAATTTAAAAACTTAAACTTTAAGAAATAATACTAATACACACACACACACACACACACACACACATGTATATATATATATATATATGCCTACAAAAGTAAAGAACCTTCAGTATCTTAGAATATAATATACAAGCATGTACAATAAAATAAAATAAAATAAAAACATGTGTGAGTGCGTGTGTGTGCGTTCACTGTGTGTAGAGCTGTGGAGAGAGCTTTACAGCAGATTTACCGTGGACTGGCGGAGAGGAAGCAAGTGGCCGGAGGATGGGCAATGAGGCGGTGACGGCGGAAACGACAAGTGGTGGGACTGACGGTGACGACGGTGGTTGCTGGGTTGCTGTGCATAGCCGGAGGCTGGTGTGACGGTGGTGGCAATGGTGTCGAGAGTCAACGGCGTGGTTGTGCCGTGAAGCCGTATGACTGCTGCCGGAATGGGAACGTGGGGGCGATGGTATCATGAGGTGGTGCGGGTGGATGCCGGAATGGGACTTGTGGAGAGGTGACCGTGAACAGTGCTCACGGCTGTTTGCGGGTTAGGCAGTGTGTAGGTTTTTTTTTTTGAATGGCTGTGCGCTGCGCCCCCGGCTGTTGTCTTTTGGGAGAGAAGAAAAGGGTCCTTTTATAAAAATATTTTAGAAACCCTAACTCCTCTCTTCTCCTTTTTTGGTTTATTGTATTTTTATTATATTTTTTCTTTTATACCTTTATGGAAATAATATATATAAGCATAATTACTAATATGGAAATAATAATAATAATAAGGTAAAAATAATAATAAAGTGAATATAGAAATAAAGATAATAATAAATGATAATAATAGCAAGAGTAATAAAAATTAATAATAATAGCCAAATAATAATAATGTTAATAATAATAATAATAATAATAATAATAATAATAATAATAAATAAATAAATAAATAAATAAATAAATAAATAGTAGTGATAATAATAAGTTACTTATAACAATATAGGAAAATAATAATACTATAATAATAACAATAATAATAAATTACTTATATCAATATAGGAAAATAAATAATAATAATAAAATAATAGTAATAATAATAAATTACTTATATCAATATAGAAAAATAGTTAACAATAATAATAATAGTGAAAAATAAAAATAAAAATAAAGATAATAATAATAGTTTAAATAAGAAGATTAGTAATCATTGTAGTAATAATAATAATAATAATAATAATAATAATATAATAGTGATAATAATAATAATAATAAAAATAAGGTAATAATAATAATAATAATACAATGAGAAAGGACCCCTTGTTCCATTTGGATAGGGAAAAAATAGGGTGTCTACAGGCTTCTAGTGTAGTAACCTAGAAAATTTATAGCAATTTAATAATAAAAGAAAATAGAAAAAAAAGGAAATTTCAAAAGAGACTCAGTAGGGTCTCGCATTCGTTGACGGGCAGTCTTCTTGGGCTCGTTGACGTGGACACGTGTCTCGTCGATGAGAACTTACTGAGAGGGCTGATTTCAGGGCCTGAAACTTGTTGACGATGGTTAGGTGTTCGTCGACGAACCCCCTTCTTGGACTCGTCAACGAAATGATGTGGCTCATCAATGAGGCCATGTGGACATGCACTCTATATAAGGCCAAAAATCACATATTTTTGCAAGGATTGCATGCCAGGTTCTCTCTCTCTCTCTCTCTCTCTCTCTCTCTCTCTCTAAAATTTGTTCTCCTCTCCTTCTCTCTACAATTTTGGCTTCATTCTTCGCCGATTCGATGATCGGAAGTTGCCACATTACTTCTGAGAAGATTCTCTTCAAGTCTACTGGAGTAGATTGTTGGTTAGGCCAACTTGGGCACCATACCAAAACCTGAGTAAGTAGATTATTTGGGTAATTTTAGTATTATTAGGTTTATCTGAGCCTAGATTTTGTATGGTATGAGGATATACTGGAGTTTTGTGAAGTAACATTGGGGTGTTGTATTTTTAGGATTAGGGTGTTTTTGGGACCCTGTAGGTATGGGTTGAGGACCCCAGCAAGAATCTTTCGAGAAGCCCAGGTAAATTATAGTTTAGAAATTCTGAATATGCGAAGTTGGGGAAAATATGAATGTGATAATTATTATAGTAAATTCAATTGTGTGACTGGGAATTATATGGGTGTTATTTCAGGGTGTTAAAAATTATGAACTCTGCATACGTGAGATTATAAAATAGTATCTAGAGCTAGATAGTCAGGTAAAGGGATTACATGTTATGCGAGCTTTATTAGACATTTTACTAGTATAACCTAGTATTCGATCAGAGCATGAAAATTATACAGTTTTACATAATATATTTATAGAGTTTTATTTAACTGTGTGGCATGAGAAATACTGGAATATTATAGAACATTTATATAGATTTACAAAAAACATGATTATGTAGTTTTTACAGAGTTATGAGACATAGTTTATGCAGTTTTATTTACAGGGCTACGACCATATAAAGTTTTACATATTTACAGTTACATGGTTAAATATGTTGTGTTTCAGAGCATGATTATATAGTGAATTACAGAACCTAACGATACATTATTTTATTTTATTTTTTTATAGAACCATGACTTTACAACACATTACAGAACCATGATTATATAGTAATTATACAATACCATTATTATACAGAACATAAAACCATGACACAGAAATACAGATTATACAGAGCATAGAGCCATGATATACATAATTACGGAGTTATAGAATATATAAATATATAGTTATTACAGCGCCATGGCTATATAGTTGATACAGAATCATGGTTATTACAAAAATACAGAATTATGGTACAACAGTTAGATTTATATAGAAATATTAACATACAGTATTAGACCTCGATGGAACATAACAGTTTATAGAGCACGGTATTGTTGCTATACATTATAGATAGTGCAACCATACGTCTCAGATAGAGTATGGTACAGCCAATTGTGCCCTCAGGTAGAGTTGTGAGCTCCCTGGCATCCAAATCAGGTGGAGCAGGCCTTTCATGCTATAGGCATCCAGATATGCATATAGTTAGACTAGCATTGGAGGGCCAACCAGTGTTTAGCCTTGCCTACGGGCTGCACAACCCAATCATGAGGGGGAGAGGTAAGTCATGACATATAGCTATCTAGGGGGAAATATACATATTTATATATATGAATATTAAACACAGGAAGCAAAGATTATTTATTATAGATATAAGTACTTTAAAATAGATAACTCCGCAAATTTCATATTCTAAATGACATAAGCATGTGTTATTATACAAATGATTTTCTTCTCATATATTGTATGCAGTATTAATTATATGATATGTTTCCAACTAACTCATATGTCACACACTGGTAATAACATGTTTCTCCTTACTAATAGGTGTCTCACCCCAACATTATTAAACATTTCAGGTAATTCAGAGAGGTGAGTAGGGCTGGCTCAGAGGTAAAGTTGGTTTAGTTTTTGGGGTGAATTTTGGGCTGGTCTGTGGAGCCCACAGTATTTTTGGGACTTTTGGTAAGTGTTATGTATATATGTGTATGGGTACAACTAGGTATATAGTACTTTGGTATTGTATTTTGGAATATGTTGGGTATGTATGTACTTCTGCTGCTTAGGTATTATATGAAATGCACAAGTTACCACTGTCCCGCTCTAGGCCGTGATGATGATAGCTCTTCTTATGCAAGGTATTAGGAATTATATTAATATAGAAAAAAATGGATGAAAAGTTCAGGTCATTACAATTTGGTATCAGAGCCTAGGTTATTAGGTTCTGTAGACTATAGAGTGCAGCGAAAACAATACTAGAGTGTAGGAATAGATTAGGAATTTAGTGAATCAATATTGGGGAATGAAGATAAGTATTTAGGGTTTCTTTTGGTGATCGAGAAGCAGAATTTCCGTTGTGGTTTCTGTGTCTTTCTCGGAGTGACGATTTTAAGAAAATCATAGTAAACTATGGTCAAGTTATGTTTCTCAATTACTGGACTGAATCTTAAATTAAGGGTAAGGACGATAGATTAATTGATGTTATGAGATTTTAAATTTTGATGAATATACTGGTTATATTGTATAGACAAGGTCCTTATACTATGTTTATCTTATTATAGGATGGAACTTGGGGGTTGTAGTGCTCATGCTAGTGGAGATGATGGTACTAGTCTTTCTAGTGCGAGCGGTGGTGATTCAGACGTAGTACTATGTAGCGTGACTCAATAGGTTATGGCTAAGATTGCACGTAGCTCTAGAAAGCAGGGAGAACCATCGATAGATTGAGGCTGTACTATTGAGAAGTTCAAGAAGATGAATCCTCTGGCATTCTCAGGAGGAGCCGATCCTTGAGTGGCTTAGAATTGGTTGTAGGAGATCGAGAAAATACTGATGATCCTCCATTGCACCGATGAGTAAAGGGTTCTTTATGCTACCTATAAACTAACAGGTGAGGCCGAAAGGTGGTGGACAGCTATGGGATTACTGGAGGAATAGAGACTGGTATAAGTAGCTATGACTTGGTGCCGATTTAAAGAAATCTTCTTTGATTGCTAATTTCCTGCCACCGTTAAGGAGGTGAAGGTAACATAATTTTTGGGATTGACTCAGGGAAATCTTATAGTCCAGTAGTACGCAGCGAAGTTTATCGAGCTTTCACACTTATCCCCAGATGAGGTGAAAAAGGCTAGGATGTTTAAGAGGGGTTTGAGACGGGATATTTATAAACAAGTGGTGGTTTTGAAGTTGCAGGACTTCTCTGAGCTTGTTGACAGGGCCACTATGGTGGAGGAAAGCGAGCAGAAAGATGCAGGAGCACCGAGCTAGAACGATGTGGGGACCTTGAGTCGGAGAAAAAGGCTTGCATCTTCGGGATTTTAGATGAGTTCTAGACATGGCCATTGGAGAGGAGATGGATTTGGCAGAGTTCAGAGACAAGAGAGAGGATATCACGGGTATCGGGGTGAGCCAGCATACCCTATTTGCCCTATTTGTGGTAGGAGGCATACATAAGCATGCTGATTGGGGATCAATGTTTGTTACAGTTGTTGAAGACCTGGACATATAGCACGGGATTTCCAGTGGTCATCGAATAGAACACCAACCCATAGACAGATCCAGAGATATAATCAGACACCTAGGGGTGGCAGCCAGTAGAGGAATGCGGTCTTGGCAAGGGTTTATGCTCTGATGCCAGGAGACGCCGAGATTGTTGCAGACGTCATGACAGGTATTCTTACCACTTTATCATATAAATTTGTTGTTTTTTTTGACACAGGTGCCACCAATCATTTGTATCATCGGGTTATACAAAATTATCTAGGATTGAGGCACAATCGTTAGATGTAGAATTGTTTGTTGCCATGCCAAATGGATCTATAGTGAGGTGTAGAAAGGTACTTAGGAATTTTCCAGTCTACATTTAGGAGAAAATACTACTAGATGATCTCATGATACTAGATAATGCAGGGATTTGATATAATATTGGGTATGGATTGGCTGGTAGCTAATCATGCCGACATAGATTGCTATAAAAAAGAAGTGATTTTCAAACCCCCAAGTGAGCAAGAATATAGATTTGTGGATACACATGTGCGTGCCTCGCCACAGCTAGTGTCAGCTATTCAGGTGAGGAGGTTACTTTTGGGTGGTTGTCAGGGATTTGTTGCCTATATAAAGGAGTTGCCAAAGGAGGAACTAAAATAGGCCAACATTTCAGTGGTTAGAGAATTTCCAGATGTCTTCCTAGAGGAGTTACCTGGCTTACCACTAGATCGGGAGATAGAATTTGCAATTGATCTGTTTCCAGAGATGGCACCAATATCTAAAGCGCCTCATAGAATGACTCTAGCTGAATTAACATAATTGAAAGACCAACTACAAGAGTTGTTAGATAAATGTTTTATCAAGCCCAGCATGTCACCTTAGGGGGCGCCAGTCTTGTTTGTGAAAAATAAGGATGGGGCCATAAGGATGTGTATTGATTACAAAGAGATAAATAAAGTGACGAGTTTCTCATTATGCCATTTGGTCTGACGAATGCGCCGACAGTGTTTATGGACCTGATGAATCGAGTGTTCCATCAGTAACTGGACTAGTTCATTGTGGTTTTAATAGATGATATATTGGTCTATTCAAAGAATTTTGAGGAACATGAACATCATCTGAGGCTGGTGTCACAGGCATTGAGGGAAAGGAAATTGTACGCGAAATTAAAGAAATGTGAATTTTGGTTGAGGTAGATCGTTTTTCTAGGGCATGTGATATCTAGGAATGGTATACCAGTTGGCAATAGAGGCAGTGGTAGATTGGACGAGGCTAAGAAATGTTCTAGAAATCAGTAGTTTTCTATGACTAGCAGGGTATTACCAGCACTTTGTGGATGGGTTTTCCAGACTGTCAGGTCCCTTGACAGGACTCACGAGAAAGAATGCAAGGTTTGAATGGATATAGTATATGATGGATAGGGGGAAGAGTTCAGTATTTTAGATGACAGAGCTTTGAGGTTCCATGCCAGACTATGCGTTCATGTAGATGTCGAGATTAGGAGGACGAACTTAGAGGAGGCTCATAGATCCCTTTACACTGTGCATCCGGGCAGCACGAAAATGTATCGGGATCTACGAGAATCCTTTTGGTGGAGTAGCATGAAGAGGGAGATTGCTGAATTCGTGAAATAGTGCTTGATGTGTCAGTAGATAAAGGCTGAGCACCAAAGATCGGCAGGGAAGATGCAGCCATTCTACATCCTTAAGTGGAAATGGGATCATGTTTTCATGGAATTTGTGATAGGGCTACCGCCAGGGCGACAGGGAAAAAACGCTATATGGGTGGTTATAGATCGGTTGACGAAGACCGCTCACTTTATCCCTATCAAAGTCAACTATTCTATGGACTGAATGGCAGAGTTATACATTTAGGAGATAATGTGCTCTCATGGTGTGCTAGAATCTATAGTTTCAGATCGAGACCCCTAATTTACTTCACGGTTTTGGAGGAGCTTTCAGGAGGCTATGGGGTAACAGTTAGCATTTAGCACCACCGCACAGATGGGCAGACAGAGAAGATGATCCAGATACTTGAGGATATGCTGCGAGTGTGCGTGCTAAATTTAAGGGGTAGTTGGACCCAGTATTTGCCGCTGGTTAAGTTTGTATACAATAACAGCTGTTAGGCCAATATTAGGATGAGACCATACGAGACTTTATATGGTAGGAGGTGCTGTTCTCCATTATATTGGGATGAAGTGGGAGAAAGGCGAGTATTGAGACCAGAGTTGGTGCAGCAGGCGTACGATAAAGTCCAGCTTATTAAAGACAGAATCAGTGCAGCTCAGAGTCAGCAGAAAAGTTACGCGGATAATCGCTGCCGGGAGTTAGAGTTTGATGTGAGAGATTAGGTATTTTTGAAGGTAGCTCCATTGAGAGGAGTTATGAGATTTGGGAAGAAGGGTAAGTTGAGCTCTAGGTATATTAGCCCATTTGAGATACTTGAGAGGGTGGGGTCACTTGCTTACAGGCTAGCTCTACCACCAGCTCTATTTAGAATTCACGACGTATTTCATGTCTCCATGTTAAGGAAATATATCCCAAACCCTTCCCACTTCCCACGTGATTAGTTATGCAGAGATAGAGCTTAGAGATTCACTAGCATGAGAGGAAGCACCATTGCATATCTTAGACAGGAAGAAATAGGAATTGCTTACCAAGAAAATTCAGTTGGTGAAAATCTTGTAGAAGAATCATGCCATAGAAAAAGCTTCATGGGAACTTAAGGAAGAGATCAGACAAAAATACCGACACATGTTTAGTGGGATACAGTAATAGTCAGTATTGTTCAGATAATGACAGTTTTATTTTATTCAGTGCAGAGTGATGAATGTATAGTTGATTTTAGGTTATAAGGTAGTTAGTGTTTTGGTTTTGGGAGAAAATTTTATTTTATGGCTATATTTGTAATCTCCTTGAATTGCTTGTGTAACAATGGTATTCCTCTGCCATAGTGAGGGTAATTAATAAAATAAGTAGCCCGTTTTTCTCAATGGACATTGTTCAATACAGATAGCAAATTTCAAGGACAAAATTTTATAAGGAGGGGAGAATGTAGTAACTCGAAAAATTTATAGCAATTTAATAATAAAATAAAAGAAAGAAAAAGGAAATTTCAAAAGGGACTCAGCAAGGTCTTGCGTTCGTCGACAAATAGTCTTCTTGGGCTCGTCGACGTGGACACGTGTCTCATTGACGAGAACTTACTGAGAGGGCTGATTTTAGGGCCTGAAACTCATCGACAAGGGTTAGGTGTTCATTGACGAACCCCCTTCTTGGACTCGTTGACGAGATGACATGGCTCATCAACGAGGCCACGTGGAGAAGCACTTTATATAAGGCCAAAAATAACATTTTTTGTGAGGATTGCATGCCAGGCTCTCTTTCTCTCTCTCTCATCTCTCGCCCCCTATCTTCCTGCTCTCTTTCTCGTTCTCCCTCTATCTCTCTCCTCTCTCTCTCTCTCTCACTACCTATTTCCCTCTCCCTCTCTCTCTCTCTCTCTCTCTCTCTATCTCTCTCCTCAACCGCTCCGCCTCCGATCTCTCTCTCATGTCACTCTCTTCGCCGCTCTCGTCTCTCTCGCCATCTCGAAGTCCTCCGTCTCTCTCTCATCGCTCTCAGGCCCCGCTCAACTCCTCTCTCCGACTCTCTCCGATGGCTCTCTCCTCTCTCCCTCTCTCCTCTCTCTCTCTCTCCTCCCGAATCTCCGCTCCACGCCTCTCTCTCTCTCTCAGCCCTCTCTCCCCTGTCATCTCGCCGCTAACTCTCTCTTGCATCCTCTCGCTCTCTCTCTCTTTTCTCATCGCAAACTCTTGCCGGCTTCAGCTCCCTAAATCCTCTCATCGCGGGAACCTCTCCCATCTCTCACGACCATCTGCCGGAACATCTCTCTCTCTCTTCTCATCTACCTCGTCTGCCGTCTCTCTCTCTCTCTCTCTTTTTCTAAAACTCGTTCTCCTTTCCTTCTCTTTGTGATTCCGGCTTCGTTCTTCGCCAATTCGATGATCGGAAGCCGCCATGTTACTCCTGGGAAGATTCTCTTCAAGTTTGCTGGAGTAGATTGTTGGTTAGACCAACTTGGGCGCCATCCCAAAACTAGGGTAAGTAGATTATTTGGGTATTTTTAGGATTACTAGGTTTATTTGAGCCTAGATTTTGTATGGTATGAGGATATATTGAAGTTTTGTGAAGTAACATTGGGGTGTTGTATTTTTAGGACTAGGGTGTTTTTAGGACCCTGTAGGTATGGATTAAGGACCCCAGCGGGAATCTTTCTAGGAGCTCAGGTAAATTATAGTTTAGAAATTCTAAATATGTGGAGTTGGGGAAAATATGAATGTGATAATTGTTATAGTAAATTCAGTTGTGTGACTTGAAATTATATTGGTGTTATTTCAGGTTGTTGAAAATTATGACTGCTGCATGTGTGAGATTATAAAATAGTATCTAGAGCTAGATAGTCAGGTAAGGGGAATACATGTTATGCCAGCTTTAATAGACATTTTACCAGCATAACGTAGTATTCGATCAAAGTATGAAAATTATACTGTTTTTCAGAATATATTTATAGAGTTTTATTTAACTGTGTGGCATGAGAAATATTGGAATATTATAGAACATTTATACAAATTTATAGAAACATGCTTATATAGTTTTTACAGAGTTATGAGACACAACTTATACAGTTTTATTTATAGGGCTACGACCTTATCAATTTTTACAGATTTATAGTTACATGATTAAATATGTTTTTTTTTAAAGCATGATTATATAGTGAATTAGAGAACCTGACGATACAGTATTTTTTTTTTATTTATAGAACCATGACTTTACAGCACATTACAGAACCATGATTATATAGTAATTATACAGTACCATGAATATACAGAACATAAAACCATGACATACAGAAATATAGATTATACAGAGCATAGAGCCACGATATACATAATTACAGAGTTACAGTATATACCGATATACAATTATTACAGCGTCATGACGATACAGTTGATATAAAATCATGGTTATTACAAAAATACAGAATCATGGTAAATCAGTTAGATTTATATAGAAATATTAATATACAGTATTAGACCTCGATGGAACACAATAGTTTACAGAGTATGGTCCCGTTGCGATACAATATAGATAGTGTAACCATACGTCTCAGATAGAGTATGGTACAGTCGATTGTGTCCTCAGGTAGAGTTGTGAGCTCCCTGGCATCTGAATCAGGTGGTGCGTGCCTTTCATGCTATAGGCATCCAGATATGCATATAGTTAGGCTAGCACTGGAGGGCCAACCAGTGTTTAGCCCCGCCTACGAGCCGCACAACCCAGTCATTAGGGGGCGGGGGTTGTAAGTCATGACATATAGCCATTTAGGGGGAAATATACAGATTTATGTATATAATAGTACACACAGGAAGCAAAGATTACTTATTATAGATAGAAGTACTTTCGAATAGATAACTCATAATATTTCATATTTTAAATGACATAGGCATGTGTATATAGATTTTTTTCTTGACGTATATTGTATACAATATTAATTATATGATATGTTGCCAACTAACTCATATGTCACACACTGGTAATAACATGTTTCTCCTTACTAAGAGGTGTCTTACCCCAACATTATTAAACAATTCAGGTAATACAGAGAGGCGAGCAGGGCCGGCTTAGAGGTAGAGGTGGTGTTGAGTCGACGTAGTTTTTGGGGTGAGTTTTGGGCTGGTCTGTGGAGCCCACAATATTTTTTTGACTTTTGGGAAGTGTTATGTATATGTGTGTATGGGTACAACTAGGTATATAGTACTTTGGTATTGTATTTTGGAATATGTGTGATATGTATGTACTTTTGTCGCTTAGGTGTTATATGAAATGCACAGGTTACCATGGTCTCACTCCGGGCCATGATGGTGATAGCTATGCTTATGCAAGGTATTAAGAATTATATTAATATAAAAATATGGATGAAAATTTCATGTTATTACATATAGCCCCTTCCAACTTGCATCATCTATGTGATCCGACTTCTGTTAGTAAAGTGCCTTCACAATACCTTATTGTACCAACACGTCATTCACCCTCCTTTGTCAAAGTCCGAAATTCCCCATTCCATCGAATTTACCAACATCAAACTTTGCCGAAGAGATCCTGGCCATGGCAAACCAATAGCTCTGACACCAATTGTTGGAGTTGAACATGCAGCAGAAGCACGCACAACTCAAACCAATCTAGAACACTAGTGAAATTAGGAATAGCTTCCTAAGAAAGGGGGGGGGGGGAGGTGATTGACTTTTAAAAATTTCTTTTTTGTTCTTTTTAAAGTCCTTAACTTCTTTTAATATTTGACCAATTCTTTAACTTGTTTATCTATTTTTTCAATCAAACAAGAACTTGGTTTCTTTTAAACAATCAATAAGACAGCTAATAAAACATTCAATCTTCAACCACACAAATAATTAAACCGGTTAAGCCAATCAACCACGATGCTCAAACCAACAACCAATTTGTTTGCCAAATATAAGTTCACTATAGCACTATTAGATTTATGGAAGCATTCAAGATTTAGCACTTTCTGAAATATTAACACAGTTCACTCAATCTCAAGCTTTATACCATTCAATCACAATATATTAATGGTATATGTAACTTTCAACTTTTGTATTGTGTTCAGCCCTGCAGTAAATGTGAGTTTGAACAAAACCTTGTATATATGAAATTGCTTCTTCAATGTGATATTCCAATTGCTCTTTACAAACTTCAGAATTCAAATAAAATCTTAAGTTAATTTATATTTGGGATGTTTAACTAAGTAACGTACTTCTGTATGGTTTCCGCAAAGTATGGTTTAAACAATGTACTCCCTTTCGGTTTCTGCAACCCCAAATCAAAATTAAACCTTAAGTTGGTTTGATTTCCAAATATACATAGTTTATATGATTTCTAATTTAAACCATCCACGCAATGGAAATATGTACTGAAATAATGAGTAAGGAAAAGAGAGAGTGAGTTTAGGATTTTTACGAGGTGCGGCTTCAACACAGCCTACGTCCTCGCCTTTGGCAAACCACCAAAGGATTCACTAAACCTATTCCATTGATGGGTGGGACAAAACCTTTACAAGCGATACCCCATGCTCAAACACTCCTTCACTAGGCTAGAGCTCGCCTCTCCAAACGACGTCTCCTCGTTCGGTCACTCCTTTAGGCTAGAGCCCACCTCTCTAAGCAATATCCCCTTGCTTAGCCAATGATCCAAACAATCCTTAGAACATCAAAGAACTAAAGAAACAAGATATAATATGCGTACAAATATACTCTCACAAAGAGGAAGTTAGTACAAGTTCAGCATTGTATACTTCAATGTAAAATATCAATATGAAATAGAATGAAGCTTAAGTGTAGAATTCACCAATATCCTTCTTAGATGAGGATTAGCAGTAGGAATTCATAGAAGGAAGGATTAGCACTTTAGAATATCTTAGTAAAAGAGATTTGCAATGAGTGAACAAGAGAGCTTTGGAAGAACAAGAGTGCTTTCAGCTTCTAAAACAGATTTTTCAATTCATAGATATATTTTGATTTGCAAAACCATGTATTTATACGCATTCAAAAGGGTTTCCTTGTTACCTAAGTTTACTTGGAGTATTTCCCAAGTTTTTAGAAAGTTTTGAGCCCAAGCAAATAATATTTAAAAAATAAAATTTTTGAAATTTCTGCCCGTTAATCGTGTTCAGATGACTGAAGTCTCAGGTTTAGTCATTTGAGGTGATTCTGCCTCTTTAACAAATTCAGCAAAAAATCTTCAGATGACTGAACCTAATCTTCATTCATCTAAATTTATTATTCAGACATCTAAAGTTACACTTCGGTCATCTGAAGTGGCTCTGTCTGCTGTTCAGTTAGCTGAAGTTCCTCCTGTGAATAGTGTTCAGTTGGCTGACAACTATGACCATGCTTTATTAGTTTACTCATAACTTTTTATGTATAACTCCAAATTATATGTTCTTGATTTCAAAGAAAGCTAAGAGATAATCCTATAAATTTCATGTTGAACACTTGTTAAAATAAGGAGGTTTTGATAGCGAAAAATGCACCTCAATGTAGATGTATAAAAGCTTACAGCATTTGGAAAAACCTCCTTTTGGTCATTTTCATTCCAAAAATAATTTTAACCTTTTTGAAATATCTTTTGACCTTATAAAAATATTTTCCAAGTATTTTAAAAGGTATCTAGGTCCAAGAAGTTAACTTAAGAGTTTCATAATATTTCAAACGATATTTAAACATTAAAGTACTTTCATAAAGACTTCTAAGACTTGACATTCTAAACACTCAGGTCTTCATGCTTGCTTTGACTCTTTTTTGGTCTTCAAGCTTTAATATTCTTTGGGCTTTATCACTTTGATTTTCTTTGGCTCTTTTGACTTTAACATTCCTTGGCTTTCAATAAATCATTCATGTCCTCATATTCTTCAAGTTTTAATATATCATCTTTAAATCCATGTTTTGATCCTTAAATCCATGCTTTGACTCTTTTAAGCTTCATTTGATCCTTGTGAGAACTTTGACCTTAATTTCTCATATATGAGCCCTGAGACAACATTACTCACACAAATATGTTAAATTCCACTTGTTTCTTAGCATCAAAACAAGATAATAAGATTTTAAGCCTTGTAAGGCCAACAACTAGGATTGATCCGAAACAATTGATACAAACACACAATAATGAATATAAGAATCAATCAAGCACGAATCACAATCACTCATGCAGTAATTGAAGAACAATAGACAAATAACACAAGATTTATGTGGTTCTGCAATTTTGCCTACGTCCACGAGAGTGACTGAATTTCATTATATGAGTATTCAAGCTTGAAATTAGGGTTACAATAAGATGTATTTATACCAACCCTGTAGCGACCTGCTTATTTTCATATATATATATATATATATATATATATATATATATATATATATAACATTAATAATCCTAAAAATTCATAATCCACTTGGACCTCAGGGTACCAGGGGTAACCTGTCATTCATTCCATTACCTAAGTAGTAGGAAACGTGATATCATATACAAATCAAAATACCATTCAACACAATACTAGAGTTACTACATCCATCGTAAGAATATACAAAATCCCAAGTACACAAAAGAGTCCTAGGGTCACTTCCCATAAAATCCATCTGACCCTATCAAAATACTTACCCTTTAGATAGGGTAGATCAGTTGAGTACTATCACTGCAGAGCTTTATCTGCTCTCCTATCTGAGGCTCCTAAAATGGTTATATGATTTGGGGTGAGACACCTCTCAGTAAGGGAAAATAAACTAATACTAGTGTGTGGCAAAAACATGAGTAATTTGGTGTTATACATATAACAGTACATAAACATATTTGGTAAAACCATCCATATCATATCTGAGAAAACATATATAATCACAAAATGGTAGAACATACTGAATTTCCATAAACATAATTCCTCTCATATAATAATAATATAAAACATCCTGGAAGGTTAGCTGGCTAGTGTCATGTCTTACCCCCACATGACTAGGTTGTGCGGCTCGAAGGCGGGACCTGACAATGGCTGGCTGACCACTGCTGAATCAAAAGAAAAAGTCTGTAAGTACGATGGGTCTGCCACTACTAGTCGGTACACCAGGGGTGCCAACACTTCAATGAACCACATCGACTGCCATCCTCCCGCTGCCTCGTATGGCTAGCGGTAGCACTAACATCTTATGATCGTGATCATATAGCTACGGTACTGTGCTTGTAAAAGCCTAAATCAAGCCAACCAGGTTCTGATAACATATAACATATATTCAAATAGGGATACATGGCTATTTCATAATAATAATTGCCAAGTTAATATCATCATATCATTTTGCATATATAACGTGAAAATCATCGGTCCTTACGCCGACATTTTATATTTTATCATTCACGGCCCGTACGCCGTATTACATATCAAATAAAATTCTCGGCCCATACGCCGACATATCATATAGAAAACTTGGTCCATACACCGGCATATCATGTAAAGAAAACCCTCGGCTCGTATGGCGGTATATCATATAAAACTCTCGGCCCGTACGCTGATATATCATATAAAATCTCTATATCATTTCAACATTTTCTAAAAACAGTAAACCATACTTATTTTGTAAACATAGTATTCCCATAGTAAATTTTACTCATGCCACACAAGATAGGTATTATTCATATTCAAATCATGCCATTATTTACGACAGTATTTTCCAAACATAATACTACAATATACTTTAATTTCCTAAAATTAAATGTTGTAGCAGTTGTTACTTGAATAAATTCAAAGAGATAAGATATTAAATAAAAGAAAACTAAAAAATTGTAAATTCAATTAATGTTTTATAAATAAATCACATAATAAAATTAAAAAAATGTTATATTTATCTTAAATTAGGTAATTAAGTATTTTAGTTATGAAATCATAAAATATCTTTATGTTAGCCCAAATTTTGAATCATAAAATACTATAGTTCCAACAATATTATATAATTTAATTTGACAAATTGAATTTTAAGTTACACATAAATAAGAAAAAAATATTCATGATGTTATTGTAGCTGTTAGGTCATTTAATTTTAACTAGTCAATACGTCACATGTGTTGCGTGTGATTCCATATGAATAATATTGTGTAAATATTAATTTTTAATAATTGTAGATGTATTTTTAAATTTGGATTAATAATATACCAACATAATTTCATTAACAAATATTGAAGTGTAAATATTCAAAGTTATTTATAAGGTAACACTTTGTTTTAAATTTGAAAGATATGAACTTCAGCATGAGATAATATTATGACATCATGTGAATATAGGGACATTAAAAATATTTAAAAGTATAAGAAATGAGATGACACAAATACTCTAATTAAAATGATGAGAAATATTAAAAATTTAAATTTATATAAAAATTATGAAAACATTAATAAATTGGTTTTTCATTATTTTTAACTTTATAAAAATCTCAATAATGACTTCTTCCCACAAAAATATTAATAACTTTATTTCAATTTCCACACTGTGATTTCCTGCCTAAAATCTTAGTTACTTTATTTTATTTTACTTAACGATCAATTAATAAGTTTTTAAAATCTTTAAATTTTTTTTTTATTTAGAGGGTACTTCTAGGTCTACAATTTTCTAAAATTTACTTTTAGAAATTATTTTATTATTTATCTAAATGATGTTTATACACTTCAAACTGACTTTAGAAGACATAAGAGGAATTTACTTTTAAAAAAAAAATTTATAGTACAATTGTATTTATTTTAGTTTTTTTTTTAATGAAATTGATTCTTTAGGTCCAAATCTTGACAGATTCAAATTAAAAATTTAAATGCAGATTTTTATAATCTTATGGAATTTAATTTTGTTTAGAAATACATGTCTTGCTTCTAAAATATAATAATATTTTTGTCCACAAAATGATACACTTTTTTTTTTGTGGCTAAATAGAGTTTTTTTTTTTAGGTTCAAAGTTTAATATATCTAAAATACATTTTATAAATGTAATTTTATCTAATTTTGATGAATTTATTTTTTAAGAAATGTTTTGTATTGCTTTTAAAATATCGAGATATTTTTACCACTAAATAATTTATTTTATTCATACTTTTATTAATTTATTATTATATTGTGTTTGTATGTGTGTGTGTGATGTTAGTTTATTTTATTTTTTCTAGTTAAATTGAAGTTCTGTATTTTAGTTCAAACATTAACTTTTTGACATTCAAATATAATTTTATACAATTTTGTTTGAATTATTTTCTAAATATATTATTAAAATTTATTTCTTTTTAGAATATTTGGTCTTACATTCAAAATATGAAAATAAATAAAATAATTTACTCTGTCCCTATTTCTATATATAGTGTAGAAATTTAATTTTTTTTTATAGTAATGTTGGTCTTATAGAATTTTATTTTTAAAAATAAGAATACTTTGTCCATAAATTAATTTGAAATTGTATTTTTTAACCTTTCTTTCAAAAGTTTTGTCCACGAATATATGGTATGGATATATATATCGATATACATATAGATTATAAAAGTAAAAAGAAATTGACAAAGTAAAACAAAAATGGATGGAATTAGTCATAACAAAAATTTGGATTAGATTTTTGGTTTAAGTTTTAAAATCTTAAAAAAGCAAAACTATAATTATGTTATCTACACGACTTTATTATTAATTCATGAAAGTTGGTCTTGTACTATTAATTAAAAGAACAATTATAAATATGTTACCTACTATATATATTAAACTACTCCTAAAAGACTAAAGGCAAATTCATGGTAGTTCTTAAAGTGAGAAAAATTGAAATTCCAAGTCTACCCTTTGTTATGCATTCATGAAGTTTGTAATTCCACATATATTCCAAAAATCAAAATTGAATGCCCAACCCTTTGTATCTTATCTCGCCATCCTTACAATTGAAGACTATTCAACTTCTCATGTTGATTCTTACTTTCAATTGTGGGCAACCCTCCTGAAGTAGTCTTCTCGCTTGAATAGCTGACACCAAATGTGGGAGGGGTATGCACACAAGACCCCATAAATCTGAATTCCTACTCTCAAAGAGGCCTAAATATCACCTCTTTTTGATAACAATTAATACTGACATAGTTAGTTGCTAGCCAGTTCATACCCAAATTCATATTAAACCCCCGCATATCTAATACCACAAGATCAACCGGTAATATTCTTCCCTAAATGCCCACTGAATACCCTTTAAGCACCCTTCGTCACCTCACTACTGATCCTATCGGTGTAGCTACAAACAACTTGGTGTCTAATAGCTGAGTTTCTACCTCACATAATTTGACGTACCTCATAGACACGAAAGAATGTGTGGCCCCTAAGTCAAATAAAACAATAGCTTTAATTGAAAGCATATTAATGGTACCCGTCACCATATTGCCCATAGCCTCAGCGTCTCCCGGGGTCATCGTATAGATCCTCGTCGGAGTTATGTTCCTCTGCTGGCCTCCTCGGTTTGCCTGGTTATTTCCTCAAAATGGTTTAGGAGCTGATAAATTAGTTGGCTGTGCTTGGCAGTTTCTCGCAATGTGTTCGGGCCGTCCACATTGATAGAAAATATTCTCTCCCACACGGCATTCTCCCATATGCCTCCTGCCACATCTAGGGTAGATAGGACACGTCTGCTCACTCTGATATCCACAGTTTCCCGTAACTTGCCTTTGACCTCCGCCATACTGGTATCCCCTCCATGGGCCTCAGCTAGTACCTGCTTGAAACCCAAGAGGTGTGGGCCTCTTTTTCTGGCTCTGTATCCCAATACCCCTCTGCCTGCTCGCCTCTGCTACAGCGACTTTGTCAACCAACTCTAAAAAGTCCTGCTCCTTTAGATTTGCCACCTATTCATAGATTTCTTTTCTCAGACCTCTTTTAAACTTCCTTGCCTACTTAGCCTCGTTTGGGACAATATATAGGGCAAAACGCAACAACTCAATAAACTTTGCTGTGTATTACTAGACCGTCAGATGCCTCTTCATCAAATTCAAGAATTCCTTTACCTTAGCTTCTCTAACGGTGGTAGAGAAATATCAGTCGAAGAACACCTCCTTGAATCGGCTCCAAGTCATGGTTACTGGTATGGGTCTCTGTTCCTCTAACAACTTCATGGATGCCCATCACATTTCAGCCTCACCCATCAACTTATATGTGGCATAGAGGACCCTTTGATCATCAGTGCAGTGCAGCACCGTCATTGTTTTCTTAATTTCCTGCATCTAGTTTTTGACAACTACAGGGTTGGCTCCCCCCAAGAACACCGAAGGATTCATGTTGGTGAACTGCTGGATCGTACAACTCTGATAAGCAAGTGGGCAGACATGTTCTCTGGTATTTCGGGTGATTTCTGCCATAACTTGCTGTGCTACACTACACAGCACCTGGTCAGAGTTGCTGCCACCTATACTGGAAGGCCCTGCATCACTACTACCACCGACGTGTGCATTGCTATTTCTGGGGTCCATCCTACAATAACACGAGAATAGTCTAAGAATCCTAACTTCATAATACAATTCTTAATTTAATCTAACTAAGAACATATCTTCATACTACCAATCCACTAATTTAAGGCTCAATCTTACCATTTGGAAACAAAACTGACAATAGTTTACCATGACTTTCCTGAAATTGTCATCCTAGAAAAATCACAGAAACCACCCCAAAGTTCTTGTCTCCAAATTGCGAGATAAAACCCTAAATTCTCATATTTATCTCTCACATTGACTTTACCAAAATCTCAGTCCATCCTCTACCAATCCTTATCAAAATTCATTCCTATACTCTGATATTGTTTTCTGCTATGCACTAAAGTCTACGGAAACTAACAACCTAGACTCTGATACCAAACTTGTAACGCCCTGAAAATAATCATCATTTTTTTATATACTATTACTCTGATACCCCTAATACTAATCACTATAACATCTTGGACCCAAAGTGGTACTGAGGATACCTGTTATAATACATACCAACTATGCAGTAGAAAAACATAAAAACATTTTAACCTTATTTACAATACCAGAGTTTCAGTATTTTTCAAAATATACATATACATCTCCCAAAAGAAACCCAATGTCCTAGAGGCGTACCCAAAAATACAACTCCCAACTCAAAAACTTACCCTGTACTTAGGGTAGTACTAAAGTCCCCTCTATCTTGGAGCTCGCTCCGCACATCTATTTGGATCATCTGAAATGTTTGGAATTCTGGGGTGAGACACCTCTCAGTAAGACAGAATAAGTTACCACCAGTATGAGGCAAATGAGTTTTACTCGAATAACATAATTATTAAATCAACTATAACTGTGATAACATTTCAATGTAAAACATGTCATAATTCACACCTATGCCTTTTAAAATAAGCTTTCTATTTGAAAATACTTTTAACTATAATAGATCACTCATGTTCTCTGTAAAATCATATATATTTATTTATATAACTGTGAAAGCTTCCCTAGATAGATAAATGTATGCATGAATTAACCCCGCATGCTCGGATTGTGCGGCTTGTGGGCAGGACTTAAGTCTAGTTGGCCTACCAGGTTAAGTCAAATAGTAAACCTTTGTAGTACGATTGGCCTCCTCAACCTGGACTTGACTGCCAGGGAGCCTTCATCTCTCCTTTAGGCAAGATCGACTGTCAATTCCACACTTTATTCGAGATGTGTGGTTGCACTATCTATACTGTATAACTATGGTACCGTATTCTGTGATCTGCTCTAGTCCATCAGGGTTCTGATGCTATATAATACTATGTATGTATATTACTATTTTACCATGATTCTGTATAAACTGAAATAACCATGATTCTGTATAATAACTGTAAATCATAGTTCTGTAATAACTATATATCATGGTTCTATAATAACTGTAAATCATGGTTCTATAAAATCTATATATAGTCATGGTTCTGTAAAAGCTGTAAATCATGGTTATGTAAAATCTGTGTATAATCATGGTTCTGTAAAAGCTGTAAATCATGGTTCTATAAAATTTGTATATAATCATCGTTTTGTAAAAGCTCTAAAAATTTCTGTACTAAATCTCTATACTATATCTGCTATATCTCATGCCACATAATTTTAATGAAACTATTATACTATAATCTATATGAATAAAACTGTATTTTCCAGCTATATAAAAATAATGCATATCATTTGGAAAACTTTCCTCTAACCCAAATTTATGAATTTTCACAAATATACAACATATGTAAAATCCAAATTTCATACTCTAAATTTATATTCTGTAATATATAGTAAATCATATGCTAAAATCCCATAAACACATGTTATACTTTAATTGATAAAATTCCTGAATTAATCTGGCTTAACTAATTCCCCTTACCTGATTATCGAGAGGCCTGCTAAAATTCTATAATCACGCCCGTGACATTTAGAACTCAACAACTTTGAAATTATGTATTCCCTAGAATAATATCACATTCACATTTTTTCAAACCCACATACTCCATTTAATCAATGAAACATCAAACAATCAACTACTTATTACTCTTACCTCATTCCCTAAGGAAACGCTCGTGGGGACCCTAAACCCATTCCTACGACATTCGCACCAAAACCCTAAAATTTACATTTTTCCCAGTTCAATCAACTTTAACCCCACAATTATAATCATTTAAATATCTCTAAACCCATATTCTTCATTTAATAAATCAAATACCAACATTTAACACCCTTACCTCAACTTTGGAGTGGTGTCTGGGATCCTTAAAATATAATTCTGCTCCAGTCAAATTGACAAGAATCAACACCAGGCCTTAAATACAGAGTCTGATCATCGATGGAGCGGGTTTAGAGTGAAAAAATGAGGAGAGAGAGAGAGAGAGAGAGAGAGAGAGAGAGAGAGAGAGAGAGAGAGAGAGAGAGAGAGAGAGAGAGTTTTTGTAATTCTAAAAGAAAATGACATGTAGCCCATATATACTATTCCGCCCCAAAGAAAAACCATCAACGGTTTTGCTGACCTTATAGGTCATATCCCATTTTGATTATGACACATACTCTGGTATTTAATCGTTAATGAGTTTGTGTGTAGGACCAATTAGAAGTATCATATGGTGCACGCACATAGGCTTAAAGAAGATAAAGACTCAAAATGTTTATTCATTATAATTTAATTGAGTTGTTATTCGGGTCTATAATAATTAAAGCTCAATGCTCTGTAATAATTAATACCTTACCTGCATGGTAGGATAGATAAGCTCAAGACCATAGTTGGACCTTAGGGATCACCCTTCGAAGGCAAGTATTTGCCATCATAAAAAAGGGGAAGATTGTTGACCTTATAAGTCATATCCCGTTTTGATTATGACAAATACTTTGGTATTTAATGATTGATGAGTTTGTGTGCAGGACCAATCGGAAGTATCATATGGTGCACGCATATGAGCTTAAAGAAGATAAAGACAAAGAATGTTTATTCATTGTAATTTAATTAAGTTGTTATTCGGGTCTGTAATTAAAGCTCAAAGGTCTGTAATAATTAATGTCTTACCTGCATGGTAGGATAGATAAGCTCAAGACCATAGATGAACCTTAGGGATCATCCTTCGGTTGACCGACGCTAGATTTTTAGGGGTATATACTCAAAGGTTTTAGATCGATCATAGGACCCACAAAATTGCATGAAAATGGCCCCCATAATCTTAGTGTTAATTATCGTGTGAATAGGGGTAACTTTACAAGAAGAAAACAACCAAAATGCACAAAAAGAGCATGTTTGGTCGATCGAACTTTTACATGAAGAATTCTTCGGTCAACATTACCTCCACCAAGTCAACATGTTGACCTCTCGGTTGTCCAACTAGATATATATAGGTGAGCCCTAGTTGACCGAGCCTCCCTGGGTCAACAAGTTGACCACTCGGTCAACCGACCAAGTTTATATGGGCAACGCCATGGTCGACCGAACCCCCACGTGGGAAATGCCGACCGCCCGGTCGACCAAACCTCCTAGTTCAAATTGACCCGATTGACCGAACCGCGCAGAATTGAAAAATCGCTCTTGAACCTTGCAAATCCGGTCAACCAGCCTTTCAGTTCAAATTTCTCCTAGTTGACCGAACCTAAACCTTAAGTTCAGTCGATTAGTCCTCTCGGGTTGGCGAATTTTACCGAGGTTAAAACGTTTTTATTTTTACTAACCTCAGTTAAAATTTTCCTAAAATGACTAATATGCCCTAAACGGCAATAATTTTGGGGAATTCTATATATACCACCTTATTTGCAAAAATTAGTCAAGGATTACCAATCTTAATTAGCAAAAATCCTCTGAAATTCAAAAGATCATACTTCCATTTTTAAGCCTCCTACACATTCTTACTCAATTTTATTGCCTAAATTTCTTTGTAAGTGTGCTTGAGTGTTCTTCTCAAAGGCATAAGCTCTCTTTTGTTCTTGATTGGTTGGGATTATTTTATTAGATAGCAAAACTTCAAGTTTCCTTAGGAGACTTTGTTAATAAGTCTTCTTTAGGAATACTTCGTTGGGATTTTGGGTTTTGCATTGTCATTGCAATACTCAAGAAGTTCATATTGGATTTTGTTTGCTAAAAATATTTTACACATCATTTTCAAAAATATCTCTTGTGGTTGTCTTTGAGAAATACATTTTGAGATATTTGTTAAAGTGTTGAAAAATCTTTGTTACAATATCGTTTATTTGATATCATCATTTTGACACAAAGATTAAATAATTTTTACAAATCATTTTTAAATATCTCTTGTGGTTTATATTGAGAAAAACATTTGTTGAGATATTTGAAGCATACTTGTGATCTTTGTTGCTGTGCTATGATTGAGAATATTATTTTAACACAAAGATTCTGTCACTTACACTCTCACATACTGATTACATTATTAACATAAAACTTTAAGGGTAGATACTAAGACCACATTGAGCTTATCTTATCAAATCCTATCTTTCGGTAGTGCATTGATTATACTGTGCATATTGTAGTACATACTTGCTTAGTGTAAGAAGCATTTCCGTGTACGTAAATTTTTATGTAGTTGTTGTATTCCAAGCGTGGGCCTGAAGAGGGAGACTAGCCCTATTGAATAGTCTCGGATTGACTTAAACCTGGTTAGGAAAGTTAGGTGCACAATTTTGATAAGGTGTAGGTTGAGGTTAGCCCCGCCAATTGACTTGGTTGTAACCGGTGCCGCTCCACCTATTAAGTGAGCATTAGTGGAATCCTCGGGCTTGCGAGCTAGAGGTGGGGACATAGGCAGTATTGGCCAAACCTCGATAAAATATCTGGTGTTGATTTCATTTTCTGTAATTTACTTTTTGCACCTATATGTTTATGTTAATTATTTGAATATTTGTTTGGAATTATGAATACATAGAAAGACCCTACGTTTGTGAAATATTGCCTGCTGGATTAGCTAAACCTAGGAAAGATTTTTAAATTTCCAATTCACCCCCTCTTGGGAATACACCAAAGCCAACAGGTTTTCTTAGGCTCCCCAAAAACCGTTGCTGGTTTTTTCTTTAACCAAATCGGTTTTCATTATTTACCCTTAACCTAGCCGCAGTAAAAATATAACCGTCGATGGTTTTCTTAGCACTCCAGAAAATCGTCGCCAGTTTTGCCCTCTCCATACCATTTTCCTCTTTTCTTCTATTTTTCTTATCATTTCTATTTTTTGGGTCTCTACAATCATGCAGAGCACACGCATTTACAGAACCTTAAAAGCCAACCATGATCAAAAGAGGGATACTCCTCTTTGAATTTGTAGACACCCATCACCTTCGTAGGACCCTGATTAGATCCCTCTTGGATCTTAGATCAAACCACAAATGGAGAGGCTAGAAGACCTCAAGGGTCTTCGCTGAGAATAGAAAATGAGAGATCTAGGGTTAGGGTTTTGATCACTTGTGGAAACAAGACAGTGGAGCTTATGGTTTCAAAGCGTGCTTAGAGAAGGAGAGTGAGATAGAAGAGAGGGTTAGGGTTTTTTGAGAAGGCTCGTAGGTATAGAGAGAGAAGGAGAGTGAGAGAGAAGAGAGGGTTAGGGTTTTAGAGCAAAGAAGAAGGAGAGTGAGAGAGAATAGAGGGTTAGGGTTTCAAAGAAGGCTCACAGGTATAGAGAAAGAAAGAGAGTGAGGAAGTTGAGGGAATTCTGGAGTAGAGAGAGAAAGAAAGTGAGAGAGAAGATAGGGTTCTGGAGAGGAGAGAGAAGAGAGCATGCAAAAATAATCAAAATCACATTTTATTTGTCCCATTCTAAAACCACGTGTCACCACCGATGGGTGACGCGCGGCAGGTTCTCCTCCGCATAAATGACATGTCACGTGGTTAGTCCTAGGCCGTTCGATCTGTGCTTTCTCAGGACGGCCTAAATCTTGCCACGACTAACCTGTGTCCCTTAGACTAGTTCACCCGATTGTTAACACGTGTTTGAAGGTGACGTCATCGTGACCTAACCCCATCCTTTCATTAAATAGTTATATATATACCAGGCCACGTGTTTTCACCAGGAAATGACATGTGGCCTAGTTGACTGACCCATACTCCCTCCCATTGAATCAGTTGACCCAGTTGATCTATGTTTTCTATTTATTTTAATTATTCTATAATTTATTTGATTTTAAAATTAATAAAAATAGTAGAAAAATTATAAAAAATCACAGAAAAATCAGAAAAATTCTGGAAAAATATTTTTAGGTTAGGAAAAATATTTTTGATTTATTTTAACTCAAAAAAAAAAAGAGAAAACCTCCCAAGAATTTTTTTAGAAAATATAAAAAATGCTAAGAAAATTATAAAAATCTCCAGGTATTTGTCTTAAAAAATATTTTCTCGATTTTAAAAAAGGGTGTGTACCTATGCTTTCAAAAAAGGCAATGGGCATTTCAAGCCTCACATGTGTTAGCTATGAGAGTGGTTTTTATAACGAGATCCCTACTTCTGGTGATCTTATTAGGCAATTCCTAAATCACACATCGTTTTAATTATATTCTATTAAAAATATGTGTATTTTTTTGTTTGTACATAGTTGTTTATTTAAAAGGGGTAAAATAAAAGGTTATTGAAATTCAGTTTGGGATAATTTGTTGGAATTGGTGTATTCTTAAGAGGGGGGATGAATTAGGTATTTAAAATGTCTCTCCTACTTTCAACTAATCCAGTAGGCAGTATTTCACAAACCTAGGGTCTTTCTATGTATTCACAATCCCAAACAAATATTCAAATAATAAACATAAACATAAAAGTGCAGAACGTAAATTGCGGAAAATAAAATCAACACTAGATATGTTATCTAGGTTCGACCAATACTGCCAACATCCCCGCCTCTAACTCCCAAGCCCAAGGATTCCACTAATGCTCACTTAATGGGTGGAGTGGCACCGGTTACAATTAGGTCAATTAACGGAGCTAACCTCAACCTTCAACCGCGCCTTACCAGGATGGTGTACCTAACTTTCCTAACCGAGTTTTAGCCAATCCGAGACTATTTACCAGGGTTAGTCTCCCTCTTGAGGTCCACGCTTGGAATACAACAAACAATATAATTTTGCGTACACGAAAATATGCTTCTTACACTAAGCAGATCTGTACCAATATGCTCAACCAAATAATGCACTCACATATGATAGGATATTAAGCTCAAGTGAGATTTTGTTAACCACTGTGTTAACTCTCAACACAAGATATATCAATGTGCGTATGTGAGAGTGAGATTTTTGATCTTAAGTTAAATTGCTTCTTGTGTGATTAATTAAACAGCCTCTATAACCCTAAATAAATATCACAAAAATATTTCTCAAATATAAAGCACAGTAGATAATAGGGTTTTAAGCTTGCTAAATATATTTTCGTCAAAACATAAATCAAGCTTATGAATCTTGCAATGAGGATGCAAGATCTTAAGCCAAGCAAGGATTTTTCCCAATCAAATATTTATGAGTGAAATATTATGGAAAAAATCTTAAGCAGCTCTCTAAAAATCAATACATAAGCAAATATAAATGAGAGAGAGTTTGAGCTTGTATAAAGATTATGTAAAAACAATCTCACTCAAAATAAATGGCTAGATGAGTATAGGAGAAGAGATTTTGGCAATGAGTGTAAAAAATATGGAAGTACAAATGATTTTGGCCAAAAATATTTTCAGAGGAATTTGGCTAATCTCAAAACCCTAATCTTGTGTTAATTTTGCAAATGAGGGTCTATATATAGAATTTGGAAAAATTATAGCCGTTGGGGATACGCTGGGTATTTTAGAAAAAGATTAAGTAAGTTTAATTAAAATTAATCCAATTTAAACTCGATAAATATTGGGCAACCCGAGAGGGTCAATCGACCGTGGTGCCCACTTCGGTCGACTAGGGATAATTTGAACTACAAGTTTGGTTGACCAGACTTGAGGCAATTTCTGATCTCCGAGGTTCAGTCGACCAAGGTATTTTGAACTTGAAGGTTTGGTCGACTAGAGCGTTGGGACATCCCCTGAGGTGGTTCGGTCGACTAAAGCATTGTAGCTCATATCTAGTCAGTCGACCGAAGAGTCAACTTGTTGACCCCAGGGAGGTTTGGTCGACCGAAGATCTATGCGTGTTCTGGTTCGGTCGACCGAACATACAAAAACTATGCATTTAAGTTCTGATTTCTATATAAAGTCACCCCTTCTCACATAATTCTCATTTTTAAGTTATAAGAGACTTTTCATGTGATATTTTGGGGGTCCTAAAGTCAATCTATGGTCTTTGAGAGATAACCCCAAAAATCTAGCATCAATCGACCGAAGGGTGCCATAAGGTCATTCGGATCCCTATGGTCATCACTGAGCTTTTATCCATATCATGCATGCAATGTATTATTACAGACCAAATTAAAAATTAAATGCAATACAATGTAATTTAAATGTCTTCTTTTGTCTTGCTCTTAAGTTCCATGGAATGCGTCAGATTGATGTAAGCTTTAAATTCTAGTTGGCTTCCATTTTATGGTATCTTATGTTTGTGCTAAAATGAAAACCTGTTCACGCACTAAAGGCACACATAAGACACTGGTGGTTTGTCAGCATCAAAATAGAGATCGGACTCAAAAGGTCAACATAATTCTTAGTTAATTAGGTACCGTTCGTAGAACGGGTATGTAGGGGGTGCTAGTACCTTCCTGATGTGAATCCGCCAAAATAACGAGATCCAAAAATGAAAAGGAACTCAAGATCATTCTATGTTCAGAATTGAATGATAGACCTTGACCCGTTGTTTACGACAAACAAGAACCTTGGTATATATAACCTCAACCCATTGTTTATTGCAATAAAAGAACCTCGGTATACAGAAGACGCCACAAACGGTGGTGGAAAAATCATTTGATAAGCCATTGGTGAACGCCATGGGAAATCCCGATAAGTTTGTATAGTTCTTCAAAAAACCGTAGAGAAAATACTCTCACAATTTACTGAATAATGATCTACCTCCTTTCATTGCTTAGACGCCTATTTAAAGGCTGGCCATTACAAGGAAAATTCCTAAAATAGTTATCCTAATTAGGGCTAAAATTTGGTAAAGAAATAACCCTTGCTTGCCTAAAAGAAAAAAAGACAATCAGCCCTTTAACTGGCCGATCACATGCCTAAAATAGATAAAGGAAAGTGGGAAGCTTTAAATGGCTTTGTTTATCAGCTATACACGACCATAAAAGTAAAAACAAATAAAAGGTAAATAAATGGCATGCAAGCGTTACAATTAAACCCAAAAAAGAGTATTCTTAAACATGTCAATTTAAGCTTAGCCTTGGCTAGATTCTTCTAGAACTTGAATCATGTTGATGAATCTTTGTTGTTCACATGGCTCATGCTCAATGGGCCTCCACGAATTTGCTTGAGTCAATGCCTCTTGAATCAGTCCGTTGAGTACAACTTTAAACTTCCTTGCTCGTGCTCGCATAACCGGCCCAATTGGGACTTAAACTAGTTCCTTTGAAATTGTGCTATGATTTGCATCATTCCCCTCCTCTTGAAAAGGCTTTGCCCTCAAATCATCACCTATATCAAAAGGACTCTGATCAGTAACATTAAAAGTAGCACTTACATTGTACTCACTGGCTGAATCTAGCTTGTAAGCATTGTCATTGATGCGCTTTAGGACTTGGAAAGGTCCATCTCCTTTTGGAAGCAATTTGGAACGTCTTTGAGCCAGAAATCTCTCTTTTCTCATATGCATCCAAACCTAATCTTCAAGGTTCAAAAAGCAATTTATGACGCCCCTTATTGGCTTGTTTTTCATATTGCTCCATTCTTCGCTCAATGTTGAGTCGTGCTTTCTTATGAATCTGCTTGACAAAGTCAGTTTTCTTTTTGCCATCTAAATTAACATGCTTAGTCAAAGGTAAAGAAGATAAATCCAATGGAGTTAAAGGATTAAATCCATACAGAATTTCAAATGGTGAAAATTCCTTTTGGAAGCAATTTGGAATGTCTTTGAGCCAGAAATCTCTCTTTTCTCATATGCATCCAAACCTAATCTTTGAGGTTCAAAAAGCAATTTATGACGCCCCTTATTGGCTTGTTTTGCATATTGCTCCATTCTTCGCTCAATGTTGAGTCGTGCTTTCTTATGAATCTGCTTGACAAAGTCAGTTTTCTTTTTGCCATCTAAATTAACATGCTTAGTCAAAGGTAAAGGAGATAAATCCAATGGAGTTAAAGGATTAAATCCATACAAAATTTCAAATGGTGAAAATTTAGTAGCAGAATGAACATATCTGTTATAAGCAAACTCAACATGTGGTAAACATTCTTCCCATGTTTTGATATTCTTTTTAAAGATTGCCCTCAATAAAGTAGACAAGAACTTTGCATCTCTATTCGAAACAATTGTTCTAGGCATGCCATGTAATCTCACAATCTCTCTAAAGAACAAATCAACAACATGCGAGGTATCATCCATTTTGTGACATGGAATAAAGTGTGCAATCTTAGAAAATCTATCCACAACCACAAAAATTGAATCTCTCCCAAGTTTAGTCCTAGGCAATCCTAACACAAAGTCCATTGAAATATCAAACCAAGGCTCACTAGGAATTGGTAAAGGAGAATACAAATTGTTGGACCTCACTCTGGATTTAGCTTGCCTACATGTGACACATCTACCACAAATTCTCTCAACATCTCTTTCCATGTGAGGCCAATAGAAGTATTTCTGCAAAATAGCTAAAGACTTTGCAACTCTAAAATGTCCCATTAATCCCCCACCATGAGATTCCTGCACTAATGACTCCCTCAAGGAACAATTAGGGACACATAACTTATTCTCTCGAAATAGGAATCCATCAAGCCTAAAGAACTTACAACAAGCGGTTTTCTCACAAGCCCAGTATGCCTCACAAAATTCATGGTCATCAGTGTATAAGTTTTTAATGTTCTCAAAACGAAGCAATTTTACATCAAGTGTGGAGAGTAATGCATACTTGCGAGAAAGTGCATCGGCGACCACATTCTCCTTACCTTGCTTATACCGGATGACATATGGAAACGACTCAATAAACTCCACCCAATGCGCATGCCTTTTGTTTAGCTTGTGTTGGCCCTTCAAGTGTTTCAAGGACTCATGATCAGCGTGAATCACGAATTCCTTAGGCCATAGGTAGTGTTGCCACGTCTCTAAAGCTCAAACCAATGCATACAACTCCTTATCATAAGTTGGGTATTTTAAGGTTGCCACACTTAGTTTCTCGATTAAGTAAGCAATTGGTCTTCCTTCCTGCATAAGAACTATGCCTATGCCAATACCTAAAGCATCGCATTCAATCTCAAACGTTTTCGAAAAGTTAGGTAAAGACAATAAGGGGGCGTTGGTCAGCTTCTCTTTGATTAATTGGAACACCTTCTCTTGTTCTTCTCCCCATCTAAATCCAACGTTCTTCTTGATTACTTCGATAAGTTGTGAGGCTATGCTACTAAAGTCCTTCGTGAACCGCCGGTAAAAACTAACAAGTCCATGGAAACTACGAACATTACCTACACTTGTGGGACTCGACCACTCTTGGATTGAACGTACCTTCTTTTCATCAACCTGTATACCTTGTGCACTAAAAAAAAAACCCAGAAATACAAGCTTATTGATGTAAAAAGTACACTTCTTCACATTAGCAAACAACTTTTCTTTCCTAAGCACATCTAAAACGGATTTCAAATGTACTACATGATCGTCCACGTTTTTGCTATAAATGAGTATATCAACCCATTGTTTATTGCAATAAAAGAACCTCAATATAAGGAAGACGCCACAAATAGTGGTGGAAAAACCGTTTGATAAGTCATTGGTGAACGCCACGGGAAATCCCGATAAGTTTGTATAGTTCTTCAAAGAACCATAGAGAAAATACTCTCACAATTTACTGAATAATGATCTACCTCCTTTCAATGTTTAGACACCTCTTTAAAGGCTGGCCATTACAAGGAAAATTCCTAAAATAGTTATCCTAATGAGGGCTAAAATCCGGTAAAGAAATAACTCTTACTTGCCTAAAAGAAAAAAGACAATCAACCCTTTAATTGGTTGATCACATGCCTAAAATAGAAAAAGGAAAGTGGGAAGCTTTAAATGGATGTGTTTAATAGACATACACGCCCATAAAAGTCAAAACAAATAAAGGGAAAATAAATGGCATGCAAGCCTTACAATTAAACCCAAAAAGGAGTATTCTTAAACATGTCAATTTAAGCTTAGCCTTGGCTGGATTCTTCTAGAACTTGAATCATGTTGATGAATCTTTTTTGTTCGCATGGCTCATGCTCAATGGGCCTCCACAAATTTGCTTGAGTCAATGCCTTTTGAATCAGTCCGTTGAGTACAACTTTAAACTTTCTTACTCGTGCTCGCGTAACTGGCCCAATTGGGACTTAAACTAGTTCCTTTGAAGTTGTGCTATGATTTGCATCATTACCCTCCTCTTGAAAAGGATTTGCTCTCAAATCATCATCTAGATCAAAAGGACTCAGATCAGTAACATTAAAAGTAGCACTTACATTGTACTCACGAAGTAAATCTAGCATGTAAGCATTGTCATTGATGCGTTCTAGAACTTGGAAAGGTCCATCTCCTTTTGGAAGTAATTTGGAACATCTTTGCGCCGGAAATATCTCTTTTCTCATATGCATCCAAACCTAATATCCGAGGTTCAAAAAGCAGCTTGTAACGCTCCTTATTGGGTTGTTTTGCATACTGCTCCCTTCTTCGCTCAATGTTGAGTCGTGCTTTCTCATAAATCTGCTTGACAAAGTCATTTTCTTTTTGCCATCTAAATTAACATGCTCAGTCAAAGGTTATTGAGATAAATCCAATGAAGTTAAAGGATTAAATCCATACACAATTTCAAATGGTGAAAATTTAGTAGCAGAATGAACATATCTGTTATAAGCAAACTCAACATGTAGTAAACATTCTTCCCATGTTTTGATGTTCCTTTTAATGATTGTCATCAATAAAGTAGACAAGAACTTAGCATCTCTATCTAAAACAATTGTTCTAGGCATGCCATGTAATCTCACAATCTCTCTAAAGAACAAATCAACAACATGCGAGGCATCATCCATTTTGTGACATGGAATAAAGTGTGCCATCTTAGAAAATCTATCCATAACCACAAAAATTTAATCTCTCCCAAGTGTAGTCCTAGGCAATCCTAACACAAAGTCCATTGAAATATCAATCCCAATCTCACTAGGAATTGGTAAAGGAGTACACAAACTGTTGGACCTCACTCTGGATTTAGCTTGCCTACATGTGACACATCTACCACAAATTCTCTCAACATCTCTTTTCATGTGAGGCCAATAGAAGTGTTCCTGCAAAACAGCTAAAGTCTTTGCAACTCCAAAATGTCCCATTGATCCTCCACCATGAGATTCCTGCACTAATAACTCCCTCAAGGAACAATTAGGGACGCATAACTTATTCTCTTGAAATAGGAATCCATTAAGCCTAAAGAACTTACCACAAGTAGTTTTCTCACAAGCCCAGTATGCCTCACAAAATTCATGGTCATTAGCGTATAAGTTTTAATGTGCTCAAATCCAAGCAATTTTGCATTAAGTGTGGAGAGTAATGCATACCTGCGAGAAAGTGCATTGGTGACCACATTCTCCTTACCTTGCTTGTACCAGATGACGTATGGAAACATCTCAATGAACTCCACCCAACGCGCATGCCTTTTGTTTAGATTGTGTTGGCCCTTTAAGTGTTTCAAGGACTTATGATCGATGTGAATCATGAATTCCTTAGGCCATAGGTAGTGTTGCCACGTCTTTAAAGCTCGAACCAATGCATACAACTCCTTATCATAAGTTGGGTATTTTAAGGCCGCCACACTTAGTTTATCGATGAAGTAAGCAATTGGTCATCCTTCCTGCATAAGAACTATGCCTATGCCAATACCTGAAGCATCACATTCAATCTCAAACAATTTCGAAAAGTTAGGTAAAGACAATAAGGGGGCATTGGTCAGCTTCTCTTTGATTAATTGGAATGCCTTCTCTTGTTCTTCTCCCCATCTAAATCCAATGTTCTTCTTGATCACTTCGATAAGTGGTGTGGCTATGCTACTAGAGTCCTTCACGAACCACCACTAAAAACTAGAAAGTCCATGGAAACTACGAACATTACCTACACTTGTGGGACTCGGCCACTCTTGGATTGCACGTACCTTCTTTTCATCAACCTGTGTACCTTGTGCACTAACAACAAATCCTAGAAATACAAGCTTATTGGTGTAAAAAGTACACTTCTTCAGATTAGCAAACAACTTTTCTTTCCTAAGCACATCTAAAATGGATTTCAAATGTACTACATGATCATCCACGTTTTTGCTATAAATAAGTATATCATCAAAGTAAACAACAACAAATCTACCTATAAATGCATGCAAAACATGATTCATAAGTCTCATAAAGGTTCTTGGACCATTAGTCAATCCAAAGGGCATAACTAACCATTCATACAAACCATACTTTGTTTTAAAGGCAGTTTTCCATTCATCTCCTTCTTTTATTCTAATCTGATGATAATCACTCTTTAAATCAATCTTAAAAAATACACAAGAACCATTTAGCTCGTCTAACATATCATTTAAGCGAGGAAGGATGACGATACTTTACGGTTATGTTGTTGATGGCCCAGCAATCAACGCACATTCTCCATGTCCCATCTTTCTTAGGTACAAGTAAAATCAGAACGGCACATGGATTCATGCTCTCCCTCACGTGCCCTTTCTCCAAAAACTCACTTACCAGTCGTTGAAGCTCCTTTGTCTCCTCGAGATTGCTCCTATAGGCTGTTCGGTTTGGAATTGTCGCACTAAGAACAAAATCAATTTGATGTTCAATACCTTGGATTGGAGGTAACCCATTTGGTGTTTCCTCAGGAAAGACATCCTCATACTCCTGCAAAAGAGAAACAACAGAACTAGGCAAACCAAGGTCAAGTTCGTTAGTGTTTAGACACGCCTTTTTGTACAAAAGTACAATCATCGGCTAATTTAAAAACATTGCTCGCTTAATTTCACTCACTTTTGCATAGAAATTATTTTGTTTTCTCTCTGATTTTCTCTCAATGGCCGTCTCTCATTTTTCTTAGCCTCTCTTTGATTTTCACTCTTTTTCTTTTGTTCACTCTCTTTCTTTTGATCACTCTCTTTTGCAATCTCGCTTGATCCTCATATACTTGCTGCCGTGTCAATGGTACAAGAGTGATTGATCGTTGATTAAGTAAAAAAGAGTATTTTTTTTGTAAAGCCATCATGCTTCACATGTCTATCAAACTGCCATGGACGCCCTAGCAATAAGTGTCCCACTTGCATCGGTACTGCATCACACAACACTTCATCTTCATGTTTACCAATTCGAAATGCAACTAACACCTACTTGTTCACCCTTATCTCAATACTATCATTTAACCATTGCAACTTGAACAACCTAGGGTGCTTCAACACGAGTAGTCCCAATTTTTCCATCATAATTTTGCTTACAACATTAGTACAACTACCACCATCAATAATCACACTACATACCTTGTCTTGGACGTAGCACCTAGTGTGAAAGATGTTCTCCCACTGTGCTTCATCAACTCCTTTTACTTGTAAGCTCAAAGCTCTCCTCGCCACCAATGTCAATGCATCAGGGGCTAAATATTCCTCCTCGGAAACGTCCTCCAATGATGGCATGTCGTCGGTGTTGAAATCTTCATTGTCGGTCACAATTTCACCATTGTCTTGCAACACCATGACTTGATTTTTTAGACATTGACTTGCTATGTGTCCCTTGCCTTGACATTTAAAACATTTAATGTCACGATTCCTAGAGGTAGAAGTGTCGGTTTTACCTTGAGGAACATGGCGGGTGTTCGTGGAGTTGGGCTCGGATTTGGATGTTCGTGACTTGTCCATCTTCTTGGTATAACCCAATTCCCAAGAGGTAGAACTAGAGTTATGGGCTACACGTGACCCACCCCCCTTCTTGAGTTGTTGCTCCACTTTGATGGCCATGTGCACCATATTTTCCAACTCCACATATTGCTGCATCTCTACCATATCTTGGATTTCCCGGTTTAATCCAAATAAAAACCTAGCTATTGTAGCCTCTCAATCTTCCTCTACATTAGCCCGGATCATAGCAATCTCCATCTCCTTGTAGTAATGCTCTATGCTTCAGCTTCCCTGTCTAAGACCTTGTAGCTTTTTGTACAACTCTCGGTAGTAGTAACTTGGAATGAACCACTTTATCATCACTATTTTCATCTCTTCCTATGTCTTTATTGGTCGTTCTTTATTCTGCCTCCAATTTCTAACAAGTTGATCTCACCAAGTAATAACATAGTCAGAAAATTCAATCACAACTAATTTTACCTTCTTTGTTTCAGAATAGTTGTGGCAGTCAAATATGAAATCCATCTTCTTCTCCCACTCAAGGTGTTAACTTTGGTGCAATCCCAAGAGGGGGGGGGGGGGGGAGGGAGTGAATTGGAGATTTAGAAAATTTCCTCCCAAGCTAAACTAATCTAGCAAAAATATAATGCAACCTTGGAGCAGTCCAAGTATATATGAAATTGTAGATACAATATATTAAACAAGTACATGCACCACAATTTTAGTATTTCTCAACCAGATACAAATTAGTGTCAATTAGATATGCAGTATATTCAGAAGGGAAATTAAATCAAGCACAAAGCAGAATATAATGCAGGAAATGTAAGAGTGACACCAAATATGATATCAGGGTTCGGCCTATCCTGCCTACATCCTCGCCTTGGCTCACCAACACAAGGATTACAATATGGGCTCACTTAACAGGTAGAGCGGCACCTAAAACAACCAGGTCAATTAGCACAGGGCTAACCTCAACTTTTGTAAATAATTCTTCTCAGGCTGGATTATCGCCCCTTCAGGCCACGCTTGGAATACAACAGTATTTCTCAATAGTAAACTGGGTACAATGATTATACTTCTCAATCAAGCAGATATGTACCAAATGTAATCAATCAACCACGCATCAACAGTATAGGAAATTATAAGCTCAGTGATGTGATTTTGAGCAAGCAAACACTCAGTAAAGTATAATCACAAATATGCTTAAGAGTGTTCTAACAAGCTATTTCTTTGAAACAAAGTATAACAAATCTTAATAATAGATTAGGGTTTCAAAAATGCTAATCAAACATTCAAACCAATTCAAAATATTTTCTTCAATGAAATAAGCACAAGAATTGTTTGAAAATTTATAGCTTGTAAAATATTTTGCACAACAAAAATATAGCTATAGGAATCTTACAATAAAAAATGCAAAGATCCTCAAGCTATTGAGTTTTTCCCAACACTAGATTTATCAAATTAAATATGTGAGTAAACTCTTTGCTTAACTCTCAAAAATAAATAACAATCAATAACCAACGTATTGAGAGTTTTAAGCAATCTATAACAAAGTTATAGCACAGTAAGAACTCTCATGATGCTAGGATTGATCAAATGAATGGTTGTATGAGAGGATTTGAAGAAGAATGGGCAAAATAAGCTTTTTGAGTTTGAGAGGATTTTTGCTAATGATTTCACTAATCTTCTTGCGAATTTGCACAAATAAGACCCTATATATAGAAGTTGCCCAAATTATGACCGTTAAGGACTCATAGGCATTATTATAATTGTTTAAAAGCCAATTATAAAAAATAACCCTGTTTAACTAATTTTAACCCCCGTAAAAAATAAACAACCCAAGAGTTTTCGGGTGGCTGAACCACTGTTCGGTCGCCCGAACAGACTCAGTTCAGAAAGTTATTTTTCAAGGTTTGGGTGCCCGAGTCAAGGTTCGGTTCGCTAGACCGAGGCAATTTCATTTTGTCAACGTTTTGGTTACCTGGTCTATCATTCGGTTAACCGAACTCAAGTGTTCGGTCACCTAGGGCCATTTTAAAAGTGAATGTTCGGTTGGCTAAGTTGGTGAAGCGGGTCACCTCAATGGTTCAGTCGCTCGTGGATGGTGTGTTCATTTCAATTCGATTTGCCAAACTCAGGTTAACTTTTTGATTGGTCCACGATTCGGGCGCCTGGGGTGTTTTGAACACAACGGGTTCGATTGCCCAACCTCTCAAAGTTTTGCCCTTTTTGTCCATTTTTCCCTTCAATTAATTCCCCCGATATTATAAGTGATTTTGGGGACATCTTATGTGCTTGTGCTGGGACCTAAGGTCTTTCTAGGGTCATTTTGAAATGGTCCTAAAAATCTGGTATTAGTCGACCGAAGGGTAATCCCTAAGGTCTTGAGCTTACAATTACCTACATACATGACATGCAGAGATTATTACAGACCTTTTCTTGTATTTACTATTACTGACCAATTAAAAATGAATACAAATACAATAGAAAAAATAGGTTTTCATTCTTTCAATGATTCAAACGCTATAAATGAAGGTTAATCTTCATAGTTCGTATGGCTTGCTTAAGTTCCTACCAACAGTGCGTGTTAAGGAAAAAACCTGTTCAAGAAGCTTAGTGCACAGGTGAGAAACATTGGTTTTGTCATAATCAAAACAAGATCAGACTCATAGAATCAACACAAGGTATGCTTTAGGGTCGGATCTACCTTGAAATAACGAAATTTTCATCTTAATACTACCTAAGTTGTTATCTTCCCGGTTCCTAGTTTCTCTAAACTGCCCTCCATGTCTCCTACTACTACCAACAGAATCTCGGTCATCTTCTTCATCAAAACCAACCCCGTAAGGCTCTTCATCTTCAATTCTCACTTCCCTCAGTTGAAATCTTTCCCTTCTACACACATTAGGGTTGTTTTGTGGCTTCTTCTCACGTGTATTCTCCATCTGATCTATCCGTTCTTGAACCTGCTCCAGTTCCAACTTCATCACACGCCTCATCTCACTCATCGTGGCCTCCTTAAACACTTTCAGATCAGCTAGTTTTGTAGCATCTTTGGCAACACTCTTAGCACTGTCGTGAGACATAATTGCTGTAGAGGAAAGTTAGAATGTAAAGGACCTCACAATTCTCTCCTTTATGTGTTTACACTTAAGAATGTAAATCACTCTACACTCGTGTTTCACTCAAAAAAAAAAAAAAAACGTGGCTTTTAACCCTCTAATGTTCTCACCTCTCTTGCCTTTTTCCACTCGATAATTCTCTTCTAGTTCTTTTGAAACTAAACAATACTTCAAAATTTCCAGCAACAATTCACCAAGAACTCATCAAGGAATTTCTAGTTTTAAAAGCAATAATACAAGGAACATGACTGATTAGATTCTTGAAAGCACAAAATAGCAAAACTTCCATGAAAAAAGAAATATTTGATTTTGGGGTGAGGTGATTTTCGGCCTTATTGGAACCCAAAATGAATGAAAACAAACATTTTTCCCCCTTTTTTCCTTCTTTATTTTTTTTCTTGATTAGCAATTGGCTCTTGATAATAATAGAATAATATTTCAAAATAAACAAAATAAAAGCATAATGGGGTAAAGGAAATTCAACGAAACTAGGGCATGTGAACTAAATTTGGAAACTACAAGAACACAAAATAAAGAAACAAAAGAAATGTTTTTTTAAGAGATAGGTGCACCTGAACTAGAACTTGTGCTCTGATACCTAATGATGCGAATCCACCAAAATAACGAGATCCGACAATGAAAAGGAACCCAAGATCGTTCTACATTCAGAATTGAATGATAGACCTCGACCCGTTATTTATGACAAACAAGAACCTTGGTATATATGACCTCAACTCGTTGTTTATTGCGAAACAAGAACCTTGGTATAAGGAAGACGCCACAAACGGTGGTGGAAAAAAATCGTTTGATAAGTCGTTGGTGAACGCCATGGGAAATCTCAATAAGTTCGTATAGTTTTTCAAAGAACCATAGAGAAAATACACTCACAATTTACTGAATAATGAACTACCTCCTTTCATTGCTTAGACGCCTATTTAAAGGCTGGCCATTACAAGGAAAATTCCTAAAACAGTTATCCTAATTAGGGATAAAATCTGGTAAAGAAATAACTCTTACTTGCCTAAAAGAAAAAATACAATCAGTCCTTTAATTGGCTGATCACATGCCTAAAATAGAAAATAGAAAGTGGGAAGCTTTAAATGGCATTGTTTATTAGCCATACATGCCCATAAAAGTCAAAACAAATAAGCAGCTCCCACGGCCCCCCTCCATAGCCTCCCTTTCACCCTCTTGGGAAAACTCTCTCATCTCTCTCGTTAGCCTCCCTCCTCCACAGTGCCGACCATCAACCCAGCCAACAACCACTACCTTACAGCTTTACTTCCGGCCACTTATTCCCAGCCCCCCATAACTCCAGGCTGCCACACCACCATTGTCGTCACTCCAGCCACCCACAATACACAAATTAGCCACAACCAGAAGCTCACGGCTATCCCACCAGATCTACGCTAGCACAGCTACCCGAGGACCTCCGGCGACAGCAGCAGCAGTAGTTGCCACCATCATTGTTGTCGTCTCCATCCTGTAGCAATTGAGCCCTCCACGAACAGGGCACCAGCAGATTCCACCACCGGTGATAGCCACAGTAGAGCTCTCTGCTGCAAGAACAGGCCCCGACCACCATCAACCTTCTCCAGCCTTTACCACACCCACACCAAACTGAACCAGCATCGGCTGTTGCATCCTGAGCCCCAAACTCCAGCCACCCTGCATCGCTAGCTCTGGCGGCAACCCGTGACACACAAGGGGTAGCACAGAACAACGATCTATGCCAAAAACCGCGAGTCGTCACCGTCGAGGACAAATCACGGAAACTACAAGCCGTCACTGCTCAGGGAGTTGCCAAAAAATGCAGGTCATTCTATTTTCCATTTAGAAAAGTTTGGCTTTAATCTCAATATTTTGCAATACAGTGTCGTCCCCCACTTATGGCCGCACCGTCGGCGGGGAATGCCGTCCAGGCTAGTCCCAAGGTGTAGTCATATATGCAAATTGTGAGTAAAAAAGTGGAGATGTCCGCGTTCAAAATTCCTATGAGATTGCCCGTTAATATCAATGGGGAATTGGGATTTAATGGTTAAGGCTGAGGAAGAATTTTGTTTTGCATTAGTAATGAAATTTTTGAGGAATCGGCCATCTATTGATTAAATTCGGTTTTTGATTGTGAAAACGTGGGGTTCGACAAAAATTCCAACGATCAGTGTTATGGATGATTATCACGTGTTAATTCACATGAAAAACAAACGTGACTTTCTGCATGGTTGGGCAAGGGAAGGTAGAATTATGGAAGGCAATTCTTTTCGGATATTCAAGTGGACAAAGGATTTTGACACCAAAAAAGAATCCCCATTGGCTCCACATTGGATTTTCTTACTGGGGTTACCAATGCATCTTTACCGAATGGATTTTCTCCAAATAATAGCGACTCATTTTGTTCATTATCTTGGAACTAATAATGCAACAATTAATCGTACGAGAGCATTGGGGGCACGTATTTGCATGGAAGTTGACCTAACAATGAAGCCGATAAAGGGATTTCCTCTTGTTTTATCTTCGAAACAATGTATTTGGAAAGAGGCCAAATATGAAAAGATGAGTTTTTTCTGTTCTAAATGTTGCAAGAAAGGACATACCTTGATTGTTTGTAGGGTGGGAGAGAAGCGAGGGGAGGAGGAAAAATATAAAGAAAAAAAGATATGGAAACCAAAGACTAATGACGGTGTAATAGAAACCAATTCCGACGTGGATAAAGGAGCAAAGAAGGTGGTGCAAGAAGCAGGATCCAGTAATGTGCATATGACGAAGCAGATTAATAATAGGGGCCTTGAAATAGCGGAAACTCCTGTAGTTCAAGAAAATGGGGATCATGCAAGGCAAAACTCTGATATACCATAGAGAGCATTAGAAAATAATAGGAATGAAGATTCAATAGATAGGAATGAAGGGGAGTGTGAAGAAGTCAGATGTGATGATGATCCTCGAGTTTCAAACGATGAACCTCTATCTCAAGAGGAAGTGGATCACGTGGATAGTTCTAAACTGACTGAAGGTCGGGACCAAGGTTTGCAACAGGAGGATTTGGCTTGGGGTTATTCGTCTGAGAGGGAGGGGAAATATCAGTTCTAAAGGGCAAAGAAAAAAATGTATGAGTTTGATACAGGGCAGGGATGGATTTCCGTAAAAAAATCAGTGAGGAAATCTCAGAGGGTTCTCATCCGACCGCATAAATTAAATTTATGACGAATACAATTCTTTTCTAGAATATTAGGGGGTTGGGCTGGTCTAGAGGTAGGTTAAAGATGCTAATTAAAAAGTTTAATGTTGGGTTGTTTGCTATTTCAGAATCGTTCGCGGCTGAGGAGCGGATGGTAATGCTGGGTAATTTTTTGAATTACCACCATTTTATATCTAATGAAAATCAGGGCGGTAAATTGTGGCTATTTTGGAAGGATATAGATGCCTTTTAGGTGATTTCAATCACGACAGAAGATTTCTGGGTGGTTTTTTAAGGTTTGACAAAGAATTTTGGTGAGTTTTGTCTATGCCAAATGTTCTTATGTTGAAAGAAGAGAGTTATGGCGGCAACTGGAGGAGTGCCAATCAGATTTTCCTTGGTTTGTCATGGGTGATTTTAATGTGATTCGAACGGATACTGAAAGAATTGGTGGAAATCCAAGACCACTGTTACCTATGATGGAGTTTAATGACTGCTTACATCATTGTGGTCTCTTTGATTTATCAAACACAGGCTCACGAATGTCGTGGTGCAATGGCCATGAAGGGGTGGCTCGTACTTGGGCTAAGCTTGATCGTGTTCTTATTAATAATGGTTTTTTCAACCTATATGGTTTGGCTCAATTCAAATATCTAAGTCGAAAATCATCAGACCATAGCCCTATGGTGGTGTATACAAATACGTCTTTCTCCCGGTATGACCCTACCCTATTTCGGTTCTTAAATATATGAAGCTCTCATGATATGTTTTTGTCGTACATTAAAGATGCTTGGATCAGGAATGACTTGGCCTTAGGTCTTCTGAAACTTGCTATTCGCCTTAAGAGAACTAAAGTTGCATTACGTGCATGGAATAAAAATGTCTTTGGGAGAGTGGAAGAAAATTTAAAAGCTCTTGAGGAAAGGATGAAATATCTAGAAAATCAACTACAAGCAGGTTTTTCTGAGGACGTCAAAGCTGATTACTTGACTACTAAGGTGGAGATTCAGGTGTGGGAGAAGAGGGAAGCATCTCGCTTAGGACAAATTGCGAAAAAAAAAAAATGGTTGACTGAGGGGGATCAAAACTCTAAATTCTTTCATTCAGTTATCAATCAAAAGCGGAATAAGAGTCGTATAGAGCATATGGTTCTGAACGATGGGAGGATATTGGAGGGGGCAGAAGCAATTCATAATGAGGCAATTGTTTTTTTCTAGAATTTTCTTTCAGAGTCTTCAGTAGTTGAACCATGCAATCTCTCCGAGTTAATTCAAAGGCAAATTTCAGATGTTGATAATAATTTACTTTGCACTAATCCGACAGAAGAAGAAGTTAAAAGAGCGGTGTTCTCTATTCCCAAAGAAAGTAGTCTGGGACCGGATGGATTTGGATTTGAATTTTATAAATCTTGCTAGGACATTATAAAAAAAGATCTCTTGGATGCGGCAATGGATTTTTTTTAGGGCACTACTCTTTCCAAGTTTTTTTCCTCTTCATTTATTGTTTTAATTCCGAAGGTGGATAATCTTTCTAGCTTTGATAAATTCCGGCCTATTAGTTTATGCTCTGTGGCTTATAAAATTTTTTCCAAGATTCTTGTTTTTAGACTAATTGAGGTTGTTGATAAGTTGGTCTCGCATGAACAAGGCGCTTTTATTCCTGGGCGAAGTATTTTTGAAAATATTACATTGGCTCAAGAAATGGTTTAGTCTTTGCACAAAAAAATAGCTGGCGGCAATGTAATGATAAAACTAGATATGGCTAAGGCTTACGATAGAGTGAATTGAAATTTTCTTCTGGAGGTACTCAAGGCTTTTGGTTTTTCTGAAAGGTTTTGCAAGCTCATAAAAAAATTGTGTGGAGTCTCCATGGTTTTTTGTTTTGATGAACGGAACCTTTAAGGGGTTTTTTCAATCTACGAGAGGCTTGTGGCAAGGGGATCCACTATCTCCTTATTTATTCATCATAATGGAGGAGGTTTTGACAAGGTTGCTTAGGAAAAACTATGAGACTGGTCGGATTGGTAAATTTAATCATCCGATTGGGACCCCATTGGTTTTGCATTTGTTATGTGCAGATGATATTCTTATTTTTGCGAATGGTGGGAAGAGATTTATGAGAAATTTAGTTTACGCTCTGGAAAGGTATGAGAAGTGGTCGGGTCAAAAAATCAGTAAGACTAAGTCAGCGTTATTCCTCTCAAAATACATCACTCCCGCTAGGAAGCGTGGTTTATTGAGAATCACGGGTTTCATGGAAGGTAAATTCCCTATTTCATATTTGGGTGCGCCTTTAGTGTCTATAAAATTGTCTTCCAAGACATTGGAGCCTCTTGTGGAGAAGATTAGAAAGAAAATCGCAGGGTAGAAATCTAAGTTGCTCTCGCAAGGTGGAAGATTGATTTTATTAAGACATGTGTTGTCTAGCATGCCTATTCATTTGATGTCTGTTATTAAGATTTCGCATGTCACATATTCTCGCATTAACTCTCTTCTTTCAAATTTTTTATGGGGAGAGGTGAAAGATAAAAGGAAGATTCCTTGATGCTCTTGGGGGAAAATTTGTAAACCTACCTCAGAAGGGGGTCTGGGCCTGAGAGATCTTAAGGAAGTTCAGAAATCTCTTCTTATGAAATTTGCCTTCAGATTGCTCACTTCTAACAATCTGTGGGCAGATTTTTCAGAGCTAAATATTACAGAAATGATCATTTACTAATATGGAAGGAGAGACCAAATGACTCTCGGTTTTGGAAATCAATTATGGCCACCATTCGAGAAGTTATGGATAATGTTAAAATTTTGGAGAGAGGTGGGAACTCTTCTTTTTAGTTCGACAGGTGGCTATCATCAGGTCTGTTATCTGTGAGCACTGAGGATATTTTGAACAAGAAACTATGTATTAAGGATTGCTGGTTAAATAATAATTGGAACTCTGATTTAGTACGGGAATTGGTTGGTGCTGATAAAACAAGGGAAATTTTGCAACAGGTGCCAGCGGGTAAAAGTGGGCAGGATATTTTTGTCTGGAAGCCTGCCCCGGATGGTACTTTTTCTACAAAAATGGCTTGGGAGGCAGTGAGGAGCAGAAGTGATAATTTTTTGTGGAATGAAGGGTTTTGGCATCCTTTATTGCCCAGAAGAATCTCAATGTGTTTATGGAGAGTCTGGTTTAGATGCTTGGCTGTAAATGATAGAATTTAAACCAAATGAATATCGATGGCTTCGGCTTGTGATTGCTGCATGCAGAGAAGTCAGGAAAACATTGATCATATTCTTTCTTCAGGAGAGGTGGCTTCAGAGGTTTGGCCTCGAGCTAGTGTAGCTTTGGGGATTCATTTCCAACGATCTCTTCCTTGGAAAAGTAAAATGGCAAATTGGTTCCACTATGCAAAAAAAATCGTCTATTAAAGGTATTTTAATCGGACTGATTCCATGTTTGATTACGTGGTACCTCTGGAATCGAAGATGTAAAGCGAGAATGGAAGGAGTTTATCAAAGTGCAGATCAGATGTGGAGAAGTGTTCAATTCTGGGTTAGTTTTATTGCTGAGAGCATCATTTCTTTTCAAAAATTGAAGAAGTCGGACATTAAGATTTTGAATGAGTTTCAAATTAAGCATCAGGGAGTTTGCGATAGGCTTGAAAAAATTATTTCATGAGTTAAACCTCCAGTAGAGTGGATAAAACTTAATTGTGATGGGAGTTGTAGGGGCAATTCGAGTACTTCAGGAGGTGGAGGAATTATTTGGGATTGCCATGGCATGGTAAAAACGGCTTTTTCAAGTTATTTTGGCAATGATACGAATAATAGTGTGAAATTAAAAGCAATCAGGGAAGAAATTCGTTTGTATAAATGTTTGCATTATGTTAATGTGATTATTGAAAGTGGCTCACGAATTATAGTTGATTGGCTTCGGAAAGGTAAATGTACTTTGTGGTATCTTTGGGAATTTTGTAGGAACTCGTGGCAGAGTTAGAAGGAGTGAATGTCATGATGATGCATCAATATAGGGAAGGCAATAGTGCGGCTGATTTTCTTGCTAAAGAAGGAGAAATGAGAAACAATGTAATCTACGAAGAATAACACCTTCTACCACATTATCTGAAAGGTATCCTTCAGATGGATAGGTGAGGTTTTGTTTCCATTTGTCGTTAGTTCATCTCTAGAGTTTCGTTTGGTGTATTTCGTTTTGTTTTTGGTTGTTTTTATGTTTTTATCTACTTTGTTAGTTATGTTTAATTTTATTTGTCCTAGTTTGGTTGGTTCGTTTTAACTTGTAACCATGGTATTTCTCCGCCAAAAGTGAGGGTTTATTAATAAATAAATGGAGGTGCCGCCCTCTTTTGCCAAAAAAAAAAAAAAAAGTCAAAACAAATAAAAGGAAAATAAATGGCATGCAAGCCTTACAATCAGACCTAAAAAGGAGTATTCTTAAACATGCCAATTTAAGCTTAGCCTTGGCTAGATTCTTCTAGAACTTGAATCATGTTGATGAATCTTTGTTGTTCATATGGGTCATGCTCAATGGGTCTCCACGAATTTGCTTGAGTCCATGCCTCTTGAATCAATCCGTTGAGTACAACTTTAAACTTCCTTACTCATGCTCGCGTAACCGGCCCAATTTGGACTTGAACTAGTTCCTTTGAAGTTGTGCTATGATTTGTATCACTTCCCCTCACATAACCAAACTCCCAATCTCGATTTAGGTTCACGTAGACCAATACTAGTCTTAATTGAGTAGTAATCAGGTGTTCTAACTACACCAAGAAAAAAGGTTAGTGGGGCACCTCGCGCTCAGGACGTCGCAACAGGGGGGATGCCATTCTTACTGCAACGTATCTCATTAACCGAACCCCTTCTCATGTTTTAGGTGGTTTGTCTCTTTATGAAAGATTGCATAGTGTCAAACCTACATATAGCCATCTGCGAGTCTTTGGATGCTTATACTCTAATTCTACTCACCCGCAAAACCCATCTAAGTTCAATCCCAAATCAACAAGATTCGCAAGCAAGCCCACCAGATGATGACGTCATTATCCAAATGGTATTCTAACAAAATAGCTCACAATTTCTTTCTTCTTATCTTTTTAAGAATCTCAATGTTGATTTTAAAATGTAAAGCTCTTGAGCCAAATTGGTTGCAAATTACATATTTTAAATTTGGAAGCAAATCAATTTCCATATTCATATTCTCATATAAGATTTAGACCCAAAATGACTACATTGGACTCAAAGATGGTTCAAAATGAAATTTCGAAAATTGGTAAACCAAAAATCAAAATTTAATTTTTTTTTACTTGCAATTACCAATTTCAAAATCATTGCTAACAAAGATTTATTTTGTACTTGATATTGGATCCAAACTCTTGCCTTCCAATTGTTTGATGAAACAATTGAATCAAACTTTGACTAGTGCTCGGAATTGATTGGAGGTTCTTCAATGCATTGGATCAATTGAATCCATGAAGTTTCTAAAATAAATAGGATAGAGTAAAGAAAACTAGTGCTTCTGAAAGCAAGTAGGTGAGACTTTGCTATGCATTTATTGTTTGTTAAGAACTAGTAAAGTTGAATTTATTTTTGGGTTCATAAATTTAATTTGGAAGGTGGATGATTTTGGAGCAAATTTTATGAATGAATAAGAGAGAAAGAGAGAACAACCAATCAGAGAGGGGGTTCATTGAGAGAGGGATTTATGAAAATAGTTAAGAAAGAGATTTAGGTGAGGATAAGAGAGAGATGTTGCATATTTAAGGTTGGGGTGTGACTTACGTACTTTAATAGGGGTTATATTGAATTGCAAAGCACGAGAGAGTTGCCGTGAGAGAGAGATTTAACTAAAAATCAACCAAAAAATTAAGTGTAACATAAAAAAAAATTTTATGGCTTAAATTGTACTAATTAATAATATGCTCCAATAGCAATTTAGGATAGAAGAATTCAACCAATCAAAAATTGGTTTCAATGTCATTTATTATCCATTACTAATTATTGTTGGTCCTTTCATCTCTACAACATGGTGAGCTTGTCAATTTTTAAAGACCGATAGGGGTGCAAAAATGCGAGAGTGCTACAAAATCAAACAAGCAGATTTCACTTTTTTATTTTCTTACTAAAGAACAAATCGTGAGATAAAAAGAATGAAAAGCTTATTCAAGATTACATTTATTTCACAATTATAAAATTGCAGGGTTCATGGAAAGCCTACTAAGAGTGAGGAGTGTCGGAAAACAAGTGTATGTATTAAAATAATTAAATACAACTCCCCCTTTTTTTTGGTTCAATACACTGTCACTGTAAGGATTTATGTATCATGCACTATTCATTATTATATTTGATGTTCTCAATTTGAATTTGCTTGTAATCAAATTTATTATTTTGAGAGAAATATAAGTAAATTGACTCAATTTAATATGATATAAATATTCTTTATTATTTTTAATTGGGTGTTGAACTAGGCATGGACAATTTAAATCTAATTTGCCATGTGCATTGCACATGCCTCTCCATAGTAATATATAGAGGTGTATAAAATGTACCAAAAAACTTAAAACTACACGAAAACCCAAACAAAATTAGCCTTAGCTCAATTTTTAGTTCCAGTTGCGATTTTTAAATATTTCTCAAATCGATTTTAGTTTTTTTTTTTTGTAAAATTGAATTGAAAAAACAATATATATATATATATATATATATTAAAAACTTATTAAATTTTGATTAATTTTAAATGCTACTTAAGAATACATTGTAAGTCATAAATTAGCTATTGCTTCCTGGGAAATTACAGAAATTTATAGGCTAACACATGTCTAGTACTGATAAATGGAGTTTTTTCTCGTTTTATTATTAAAAATAAATAAAATATCAAATAAAACTCTGATTGGGAAAATTTTTCCTAAAGTAATGCTCTTGTAATCTCGCAGCTTGATGCTGCGAGATTTAAATTGATGGGCCGCTGTGAAGACGACACGTGGCAAGGAGAGAACCAAATCTTGCAGCTTAGAGCTGCGAGATTTAAAGAGAGTACCCAACGGGAAGTTGACGCATGGCACATAAGGGGAGAAAATCTCGCAGGTAGGAGCTGCGAGCCTTAAAGGGAGAAGCCAGTGTCACCTTCTCGAGTCATGCAGGGAACTTACCTGGATGCTGCCGAAGGTTAGTTAGATACAGGTTGCTGCAAGGGGGAGAAGGCTGGAATGCGACGGCGATGGAAAAGGATACGAGCAGCATGGGCAACGGCGCCGGCAAGGATGGTGAGCGACGATGGCGGCAAGGGGTGTTGGCGACGGTGGCGGCGAGGACTGGTTCTGCTTCAAGAGGTGTTGCAGGGTAAGGATAGGGAGGTTGCTTGAGGTGGTGATGCGTGGTGGTTGTGTCGATTTTCTGGTGCGATCCGGAGTTGATAATGACGACGATGACGATGACGATGACGATGGTTGCCAAAGTTGTTTGCAGTTGTGTGGTGTCATGGTCGGATCTGTTGGTTCATCGGGTGAGGTGGTGAAGTTGCCGCAGGGGAGGCTGGGCGAGTGGAGCAGGGGGTTGTGGTAGTGCTGGTGATCGCGGCAACGGAGCAGAGAGCGGCAGCGGCGGCTATTGTTGCTACGAGTTGCCGAGAGGAGTGGGTTGTCGTTGGAGTTGCAGAGGCTTGAACTGACGGCGTTGGTGACGACGAGGCTCAGCTCCTTTAAATCTCGCAGCTTGGTGCTCCGAGATTTGCTCCGCTCCGCCACGTGTCACCTTCCTGCTGGCTATTCGGTTTAAATCTCGCAGCACCAAGCTGCGAGATTTTCTTCCCTCCGTGCCACGCGTCACCTTCCCAGCGGCCCATCAGTTTAAATCTCACAGCATCAAGTTACGAGATTACGTGAGCATTAGTTTGAGAAATTTTTTCCCAATCAGAGTATTATTTGGTATTTTATTTATTTTTAATAATAAAACGAGAAAAAACTCCTGGTAAATGGGAGTGTATAAAAATTACCAAAAAATCAAAAACTGGACCAAAATCACAAGTAGTTTGACTTTTCGGTATTCAGACTCGGTTTCAGTCTTGGAAAATGTAAATTTTTGGTTTCGATTTTAGTTTCCAAAATATAACCGAATCAAAAAACTGAAACAACCAATTTAAATTTAAATTACATATAAATTAATATAATTGCTTAATTAGTATATTAATACATGATTCGTCCATTTAATATTTAGAAATCAAAATGCCTAATAGATTCTTAACAATTCTTATGAAGAGTAATTATTGAACAATTAAGAAAATCGGTCAAAAACCGAAAAAAAAAAACCATAACCAAATCGCAATGTTCAATTTTAATTTTCGATTTGGCCCATAACCGAACTGTAATAAACTAATTACGCCCCTACAATCAATCAAGCAAACGAGGGAAGAGGGCTTTTATAGAAAGTGAGGAACTAGGGGAAGACTCCCATATTTTGATATAGGAAATGGGAATTGAGAAGTTAAAGAGTGGGAGAGAGAGCAAGCGGAAGCCTGAGAAATGCATAGGAGACGTCCCAGATAAAAAATGCAAGGCAAAGTTAGCCCCAACATTGCCCATAAGCGCCATTGCCCAGACCAACCTCCCTACCGTTCCCCTCCCCACTTGTGAAACTGCCTGCTTGCAGGCCTAGCTGGATTACTTGTTGTAAGCCTTATTAAGGGATTTAGTCAAAGTTAACAAAATTTTGATTTTAAATAAAGAATTAAAAACTGGGTTTGGTTTTGGTTAAAAGCCTAGGCGAACCGTTTAACTGCATTAACCATAAATGTGAAAAATCATTCTTGATTAATATATAACAGATGGAACAAAGCAATGACATTGACCAACTCCCAACATGTGAGTTATCGTCCTAGAAATGATATCATCTCCCCATGTAAAAGTGATATTCAGCAAACTATGTTGCCAACAAGAGGACTAGAACCTAAGACTTTTTTGCAATCTGGCTCTTGTATCATGTTAGAATACCATTTTGCCTAAAAGATTAAATTTAGATTGTACGACAATAATGCATATAAAGTCTCAGCAATCCCATCTTAAGGAAAAAAAAAAAAAAAACACAAAACCTTCTTTATGAAGGCAGTCACATTTACACGATTCAAAACCAAAGCTAAGAGAGCTTAACCTGAACCACTCAAGTTGTTTAAAAACAAAGGGCTTGACCTCTGGACAATTGAAAACCTGTCATCATATATATGTATCACTAAAATGTGTCTCCATGCTTTTGTTATTGCTTCCACTATCCATGATTCATCACAAGGGAGTAATCTTGCTGTAAAGAAATTATGCCAAGTAATTTGTATGGCAAAAGCAGCGCAGAGAGCACATTTCCTTCCTAAACCGATAATAGCACAAAAATGCAGAACATAGCTAGCAGGTTCCCCCAGGAGAAACAGACACTGCTTGGGATGAGCACCTGCGGTGTAATATACAATGATCTCCTTCCATTGCGTACTCAATAATCTAAGCAGCTTTAGCCTGTACATAGGGGCTCCAGGATCAATAACATGCAGATCACAATCTGATTGTACTTCAAATGGGTTCTCTTTAAGCCATCCTTCTTGACTAACTTTGCCATTCTCTTCAAAAGAGTTCTCTTCATTTGGCACTCAATGATTTAGATAGCATTAATCTGTACATAGGGGCTCCACGATCCACAACATGTTGCTCCCAATCTGACAGTACTTCAAATGGGTTCTCTTTAAGCCATCCTTCTTGATCAGCTCTGGCATTCTCCTGGTTCGCCAGTAGAGAGAGTTTGCTCTTGCCATAATTCAAAAATTGCTCTTTCATTCTCACAGCAACTGCTTCTATGTCAGATTGCAGAAAGACCTATGTTTCAAGAATGTTAGTAGACAAGGCAAGCCACCTAAAGCTGTTTCCATCATTCCAGAGAAAACAAGGAATGGCTTAACGTGAAATTGATGCAGAACTCTCCATGGTGTGATGTGATGTGTAGTGACATTACTAAAATGGGACTCCAAACCCCATCTGCATTCGGATTCATGTTGTAAATCAAAATGGTAACCTACTTTCGGGATTAACCTCATTCAACTTTTTATTTACATTTGTTATCTAGCTTTCCCACCGCATCTCCGAAAACTTTGTTAAAGTGTTTTGAAACAAATATTATGATGAAGCTCGACTGTTCAAAAGTACAGTACAGAGAAATGAAGTGCCAAAGAAGATTGAATTGGCACATTACCTTTCCATCAAGTGCAAGCAGATCTGCAACTGCCTCAACCAATGATCTTTGTACCATCCTCCATCTGTGTTCTGGTTCGTTGAAATCAGGGTTTGGACACTAATTGGAAAAGAATATTGGTTAAATCAATGAGACAGTCACATGACTATAAGTCTAGCAGGTGGAAAAAATAATGAAACTACAAGAAAGCAATGCAATAAACAATTGGAATCAACTTATAAAAAAAATTGGATTTTAATTGACTTTATAAAAATCAAAATCACTACAATACTGCAAACCATTAATTAAAATGACAGCAACTATGTAAAACATTTGTAGCTCCCACATAAATAAAGAGCCTGTGAATAGCTACAAAATGGGAGTTTGATGAAAAAGAGAATAGGATACTCAAGCAGGAATCAATCGCAATGAGAAAGCAGAATTACTTAGATTGGTAAACATCCTAGACCTCCTATTACAAGACCTAATCCCAAAAAGACTCGAAGAAAAGTATTAGTTCAAGGAAATCTCCTATAAGTAAAACAACTTCCATTGCTAACAAGAAAAGTAAATGTGAAATCAATCAAAACTTAACATGAGAAAAGCAAAATCAATCAAAACTTAACAAGACACTTAACCCTCAATTGTTGTAATTCTGCAAACCAATCATGAAAATGACAGCAACTATGTAAACATATGTAGCACCCACATAAACAAAGAGCTGTGAACAGATACAAAATGGGAGTTTGATGAAAAAGAGAATACGATATACAAATGCCAACCAATCCCGATGAGAAGGCAGAATTAATTGAATTGGTGTTTCTTAGACCTCCTATTATAAGACCCAATCCCAGAAAGACTCAAATAAAAGTATTATTTCAAGGAACCCCCTCTATTGGAACTTCTATTGGCTAACAAGAAAAGTAAATGTGAAATCAATCAGAACTTAACATGGCAAGCAAAATCAATCAAAATTTAACAATAAACTTTCCCCTAACTTCAACACAACCATATTTTAGCTTCTTAAAAGAAGCAGGATGTACCTGCTGCTTTTAGAATAATGAGATTATCAAACTGATTTTAACAAATAAGATTATGAAAATGTTGCAATGAAGAACATTATATAAAAATGAACTGCATTTATAGATTCAACCATGAATATAGCACTTTCTATGTACTATATTCTCTATATTTTTAATAATACAAAGAACTATTAAAATGAAGTTTTGGTAAAGGTGCAACTGTAACAAGTGCAATGTCCATTCCACTTGCACTTCCTACATCATTGACATTTTCTCTCCTCTTATTCTTCATTGAATGGTTGGGATGGACTCCTCTCTTCTTTCTCAACTAAAATAGAAAAGGCTATGTCACATCAAGATGTTGATTGCACTCTGTGCAACCATAATACCTTGTATAGGTAAAACCTACAAACCCAGTTCAGCCACCACTCTAAACACTCCCCTGATAGAGTGTGAGTATCACCCAGTCCTAGCTTGGTATAGCACTGATAAAGGGGGTTTCTAAACAAAGCTTCTATAGACACTTCTTCAAGCCGATTTTAAGACATGAAAAAGTAACCACAATCATCTTCATCACAGCATCCCTCACAAAAGTTACAATTTTCCTTGATATGCTTTGTCCTCCCTTGACATACTATGTAAATACCACATAAATTGTATGGAGAGTATCACAATGATCTGTCATAGGAAACTCAATCGAACAAAAAAGACCAAGCCGCATTATATTACTGACAATGTGAGCCATAGCATAATACTCAGTTTCAGCAGATTTGGAAACCATAGACCATTTCTTACAACACCATGGGTAAAGATAACCACTTATAGAAGTATCATACCTGATAATAGAAATATTTAATAGAACCAATGTTTTAAAAGGCTCAATTGAGGCTTGCCTCAAGGCAAGGCATGCCTAAAACGCCTTGAGGCTTAATCTAAAATAACAAATCCTAAAAAGGCTAACGCTTTACCTGCTTAGTTTTTGTTGAAATGTGGAAAAGAAAACTGAATATTCCACTAACTTATGAAAAAGATTGTGTTCCCTTTAAATAGATGATAATTCTCATCTAATTACTAGGGATATTTACAACCTACTGAAAATAGAATATCCAATTTAAAATGGAAAGCAGTAAAATAGGAAAGATTATCTAAAGAATTGGGTAACATGCTACCCAAATCCCCTAGGATCGTGGAACCAAAAATAGTTAACAAATCAACTGATTTGTTAGCTGTGAATATGTTAAAGATCAGCCTCTAATAAAGGCTGACAGATATCTAATAATTCTACACTCCCCCTCAAGTTGGGCTGTAAATATTGATTAGGCCCAGCTTGGAACTCAGATCAACAAAATTCTTTCTTGGCAGAGCCTTGGTAAGGATATCGGCTGTTTGGAGACATGTAGGCACATACAACATCTTGATTATTCCTTCCTCTATTTTTTATTTTATGAAATGTCGATCAATCTCCACGTTTTTGTTCTATCATGATGCACTGGGCTCTTTGCAATGCTGATAGCTGACTGATTGTCACATAACATCTTCATGGGTTCTTCACTGAAATCTTTAATTCCTTTGGAAGCCTTCTTAGCCATTTTCATTCACATATGCCGTGTGCCATTGCCCTGAATTAAGCTTCTGCACTGCTTATTAACACAATTGATTGCTTCTTACTTCGCCATGTAACTAGGTTTCCCCACACATATGTGCAGTACCCAGAAGTTGACCTTCGATCATGTATTGATCCTGCCCAATCTACATCACTGAATACTTCAATATCTCTTCTTTGATTCTTCTCAAAAATTTATCTGGTGTTAGCTTCAGATATTGTAGGATTCTATAAATTGCCTCCATATGTTCTTCATTGGGATTGTTCATGAATTCACTCACCATACTGACAGAGAAGCCAATACTAGGTTGGGTGTGAGACAAATATATAAGTTTTCCAACTAGTCTTTGAAATCTGCCGTTATCCATTGGTGCACTGTCTTCCTTGGCTCCTAGTTTGGTTGTTGAATCCATAGGAGTATCTACTGGCTTGCATCCGAGCATCCCAGTCTCTTTCAAAAGATCTAGAACATATTTCCTTTGGGAGACAAAGATTCCCTTCCTTGACCGTGCCACTTCCATGCCTAGGAAGTATTTGAGATTCCCAAGGTCCTTGATTTTGAATTCTTTAGCTAGAAGACTTTTGAGACTACTCATTTCCTCCTCATAATCTCCTGTTAGAATGATGTCGTCCACATATACAATGAGAATAGAATTTTTTTCCTTCAGGAGAGTATTTAACAAATAGTGTATGATCTGATTGACATTGACAATAGCCATATCTCCTGACTACCTTTGTGAATCTCTTGAACTAGGCTCTTGGGGATTGCTTGAGCCTATATAAAGATCTTCTAAGTTTGCATACTTTGTTGTGTGTAGCTTGTGTCTCGAATCCAGGAGGAATTTCCATGTAGACTTCTTTAGCTAGGTCTCCATTGAGGAAGACATTCTAGACATCTAGTTGGTGAAGAGGCCAGTCTAAATTTGCTGCCAAGGATAAGAGGACCTGCACTGTATTTAACTTGGCTGCAGGGGCAAATGTCTCTTCGTAGTTGAATCCATATGATTGAGTGAATCCCTTTGCTACCAATAGAGCTTTGAACCGATTAACACTTCCATCTTCATTGTATTTCACAGTGAATATCCATTTGCAACCTATTGGACGTTTTCTAGTTGGTAATTTTGTGATCTCCCACGTTCCATTCTTTTCTAGTGCACTAATTTCTTCCCACACAGCAGACTTCCATTCAGGTGTACCCAGAGCCTCTTGTATGTTATTAGGAACCTGGATTTTGTCGAGGTTGGCAACAAAAGATCTAAAATTCGATGACAGCCCCTAATATGACACAGAAGTGTATATTGGGTGTTTTGTGCATGATCTCACACCTTTTCTCATAGCAATAAAACAATCACTATCATCATTAGTTAATTCATTATGGGAAGTCTCGAGATTAGAGTTACCTGGTGGATTTTCACTTGATCTAGGGCTCGGATCAGACTCTTGGATTTGCTTAAGGGATGCTTGTTGTTCTATCTCCTTTTGGTTCCTTCTCCTCCGTTAATAGGTAATCAACTCATCATTTTTTGTTGGTTGAATAGTGTCCAGATGCTGATGTTTCATAGGAGATTCTAAGAAGGGACGTGAAGGAGAAATTGGGTCAATAGTTGGAATATATTCAGAAATTTGTGATAGGTGAGAAAGGCCAAAATCAGAAAAAGGATGAGATAACTCTTCAATATCCTAAAGCTGGAATTCCTGTGTAATCTCCCCCTGAGTTTCAGATTTGGGGCAATATGGTTGTTGCTTAAAAAAGGTGACATCCATGGAGTGATAATATCTTTTAGTAGCTGGTGAATAACATTTAGAACCCTTTTGGTTTGGAGAGTACTCAATAAAAATGCACTTAAGGGCTCTAGGATCAAGTTTACCCCAGTGTTGACTATGAACATGAACAAATGCTAAGCACCCGAATACTTTGAAGGGAATAGTGGAGATGAGTCGAGTATTGGGAAAGGATTGAAGTAGAGTTTGATAGGGAGTTTGGAATTTGAGAACACAAGAGGGCATCCTATTTATGAGGTAGGCTGCAGTGAGAATGACTTCACCCCAAAAGTGTTTCGGTACATGTGTAGAGAACATGAGGGAGTAGGCAACATCTAGTAGGTGCCAATTTTTTTCTATCGGCAATTCCATTTTGCTGAGGAGTGTCGACATAGGAACTTTGGTGTATTATACCTTGACTCAAGAGATAATGATCAAGAATGGATTTGAAATATTCTTTGGCATTATCAGTTTTCACAATCTGCATTTTTTCTTGGAATTATGTTTGGATCATGGTGTTAAAATTTTTGAAAATCTAGCTTGCCTTTGACTTTTCTTTTATAAGGAATATCCAGGTATGTCTAGTGTGATCAACTATAAAAGATATAAACCAATGAGATCCAGTAATATTCTTGATCTTAGATGGCCCCCACACATCACTATGAATCATTGAAAAGGGTTGGGATGTTTTGTAGGGTCGATTGGGATAAGAGTTGCAAACAATGTTTTGAAAATTGACACATCTCACACTGAAAATCATTTGGATTTTTATTATTGAATAATGAAGGAAAGGGTTTCTCAAGATACAAGAAATTTGGATGTCCTAACCTATAGTGCCACAACATAATTGCACTATCATTATTAAAACGAATGATAGAAAAATAACTTTGACTTCTAGACACTAAACAATCATATTTGTGAGTTGTTCCTTAAGGAGGATCATTAACCTCAAGAAGATAGAGCCCCGAACACACCTTAGCACTGCCAATCATCTTCCCCGAATCCAAGACTTGAAATTCACACATATTTGGGAAAATTTTAGTAACACAATTGAGATCCCGAGTGAGTTTACAAATAGACAGTAAATTGCAATCCAAATTTGGCACTAATAGAACTGAGTTGAGTGTTAGTTTCTCTTAAATTTTAACAGAACCTGTACTAGCCATCTTTGAGAGTGAACCATCTGCTATCCCAACTGTTAAATTTTCATAATAAGGACTATAAGTAGAAAAAAAATTTCCATCTCCACTCATATGGTCCAATGCTCCTAAGTCTATAATCCATTGAACAAGCTTCTCCATTTTAACATTAAGATCACTCAAAAAATTACCTTTGTATGCCAAAGAACCAGTACCAACCACAGTACTAGGGGCTGCTGAAGATTGGCTGAACATTTTCTGCAATAATTCTAATTGCTCCTTGCTGAAGAGATTGGGCTCAGGTAGGGGAGGCAAAACGGGTTTGCGGGCCGGGTCTGGGTGGGTTGTTAACGGGTTGGGTCATAAATTGGTCGATGTTAAACGAGTTACATCCATATAAACCTTGACCCGCCCGTTTAATAAACGGGCGGGTCACAGGTTACCCATTTTAAAAAATTATATATTTTAATTTTAAAATTTATTTTTTAAAGAAAATTACTCTTATTTTATTTATAAAATCTTTAAAAAAATTGCAAAATGCACCAAAAAAAAAAAAAAAACAAATGCAAGTCAGCAGATGGAGATTGCCATTCTAGAGACAGACTGAGGTCAGAGAAAGCTGAGAGAGGGACTGAGGGAGATTGAGTTTTGAGATGAGAGCGAAGCCGAGACTTGAGAGGGAGGGGGAGACTGAGGGTGAGAATAATTCGTGAGATCGTGAGACTGGTGAAAGGGAGACTATGGATGTGAGATCGTGAGAGGGACTAAGGGTGAGGGAGACTAAGAGTGAGAGGGAGGGGGACCAGCGAGAGGAGAGCAGCGGCGACCAATGAGACCCAAGGGCCGAAAGGATTTGTGGACTGCGGCAACAGCGTGCTAGTGCTCAGCTGCCAGAAGAGGAACTAAGGAAAAATCAAAGATTGAAGATGAAATCTTGGCCTGGGGGTGCAGGCGGTGTGCTGCGTGCAGTATGTAGAGCAGCAGGGGGTAGTGGGATGGATGTGTCCATGCAGGTAAGAAATTAGGGTTTTGGTTAAATGTGTATATATATAGATTAATAAATGGGTCGCCCCCCGAGTGACCCGACCCGAACCTGGATTGACCCATTTATAAACGAGCGGGTCACGGGTTGACCCTAAACAGGTTGGCTTTCATAAATCCAAACTATTTTAACTAGGCGGATCACGGGTGACCCATCGGGTCTGGACCTGTTTTGCCACTCCTAGGCTTGGGTGGTGTTGGTTTTCATCTACCGAGACAAAATTTCCCCATCCTTCTCTGTCGTTGGCAAAGCGGGAAGGTTTCCAATCTGCGGGTTTACTGTGGATTTTCCATCAAGTGTCCTTGGTGTGACCAGGACGTCCACAATGGTCACACCATGGCCTCCCTTTCTTCGGTCTACTGTCACTGCCATTGCCTGAGACCATGGCTTCCTAATTGGTGGTGACGTTTGAGACTGAAGCGATGGAGTCGTGTCTCCTGGCAGCCATACCATATTTAGTTATATGGGAAGATTAGGGTACAGAGGATGCTCTGATATCATGTTGAAATGTGGAAAAGAAAACTGAATATTCCACTAACTTATGAAGAAGATTACATTTCCTTTAAATAGATGATAATTCTCATATAATTACTAGGGATATTTACAACCTACTAAAAATAGAAAATCCTATTTAAAATGGAAAGCGGTAAAGTAGGAAAAACTATCTACAAAATTGAGTAACATGCTACCCAAATCCCTTAGGATCATGGAACCAAAAATAGCTAACAAATCAACTGATTTGTTAGTTGTAAATCTCCTAAAGATCAGCCTCCGACAAATATCTAATAATTCTACAGATTTACACATTTGTACCAAGCTCTTAAATTTTGATTTCGACTAAAATTTCAAAGCTCCAAAAGTACGGAAATTTTGATGGAAATTTCCATTTTGATTTCAATTTCAATTTCAATTTGAAGAAAATGATGGAAAGTTTAATTTTTCATATAATTTCAAAATCCCTTGTTATTATCTTTTGTTTCAATAAAAATAAGAAAAATTAAAATAGAAATTCCACTTAGCGTCTAAAATTCCAAGGAAATTTCCTTCTATGGTTAAATTTCAACAAGTTGGACTAAAGTTTTGAGATTTCCATAAATTCCGGATGATTCTTTGAATTTCAACGGAGATTAGCCGCGACTTTGACCTCGATGGTAAGTGGAAAATTTGACAATTTTGTGAAATTTTAAGACCATGATTTGGACAAAAGGCACACTTTTGTGCCTTTCTAGTTGAGGCTTACACATATTACATGTGTGATTCTCAAGTTAGATTTGGCTAGAAAATTTTAGCTCTATGTTCATACAAAAAAGAATGTCATAAGACAAGTCAATTTCTATAACTCTTGAATCTCCAACTTCCCGAAATAATTAAGAGTTGCATCTTAGATCTAGTAAGTAATTTGAACTTTGTAATGTTATTGCTATTTGTTTCCATGATTTACGTAATGGATTCAAGTTCTCAACTTTTGAATGGCAAATAAGTAGTTTGCTAATTATATTTGATTTTTTAAAAAAACATTATATTCATGATTTTCTTAATTTTTTCTTTATTTGTAAAACATATGCAATTTATTTGCATAGTTTATCTAAAAATAAAATTCTCAAAAGGCTTATGCCCTAATGCCTTAAGGCCCATGCCTCACCTCTTAAGGGTGAAAAAGCTTCGCCTTACACCTTCACCTTATAAAACATTAAATAGAACCAGCCCAATCTGCATCCAAGTATCTTATGAATTCAAAATTCTTAGAACACCTGTACATCAAACCTTCTACCAACAGAACTCTTGAGATATTGAAGACTCCTAACTGGATATCTCAGTAAGCCTTCTCGATATTCTATATAAGCAGACTAACAATACCCACAGTAAAGGAAATACAGTGACTATAAAGTATATCAGCTTTCAAACCAACTTCCCAAACTTTTGCTTATATACATAGTATAGTAGCCAACGGCACAAGGAAAAAATGGTACCTGGAGCCTGGGAACAAGGCAAAGGAGTGTGCTCACAAAGATGAGGAAGACATTTATTCAAATGTGTGTAAAATACTCGATGAAATGGATTCTTGATTTGTAAACACATTAGCACATATTTGAATCTTAGAATACCAGAACATAAATTAATACCATGCAGCACAATTTTCAAATAAAACAGCAACAAAAAACAAAAAAGAATATAAAAGTGGAGGATGGAGAGAGCAGCACAGCATACAGAAGAAGAAGAAAAGGAGGAGGAAGACTAACAGCAGCAAAGAAGAAATTTTCTGGGAAAAAAGTAGCAGAATTTTTTAAAAAAAAGAGAGAAAAATTAAATAAATAATAAAAGGGGCTCACAACAGCTCTAACTGAGAGCAGCAGAGCTGCTTTGGCCAATCAAGAAGTAGAAGAAGAAAAGAATGAAAGTTGGCCTTCAATCCATGCTTGAGATTTAGACTTGGGAATCTAGTTGGCCTTCGATTGCAGCTCTGCCTGTCTCGTGAAATGCTGAGAAAGAAGGGAAATTTTTTTTTTTCAAAAGAATGTTGACTCGCTGAGGGTAGAGAGATATTAGCTGCAAGATAAAATAAGACATTATCCTGCATTGCTCACCCTTTTCCTTATAATCACACACAAATCAGATGGCTGAGATAGAAAGAGGGAAACGAAAATGAAAAGTACAAGGTAAACACACATGAGGTGAGCCTTACAGCAACCCTTGAAGGTCACCTCACCTCGACCCCTATGAGGTAAAAGCCTCATTGCCCCAGTGCCCTTGTACGTTGACTACTGTTAGATTACTACTTTATCTAAAAGCTTAAGCTATTAGGTTTAGGGCCAACAATGTGTATCAGGCCTTAACACTCCTCCACGCATGCAGTCTGACAGCACGTGGAGAGACAATAAACAACACCAATTATAAGAATAATATAAATCTTCACAAACATATGGTAATAACACTAAGTAACTGCTAACAACGTTCTTTATGGGATGCAAAAGCGATGGCTCAAAAAATCCCCTCATTCACACGTTGAACTCTTTTATAATAACAAAATAACACTTGAGGAGATCTTAAACTTGAGGCATCCGTATTTGATAGGGGAGGAATGCCCAGATCTTTAAGGGCCAGTTTCTGTCTCTACAACTGTTAAGGAACAGAGTTGCTTTTCCTCCAGCATCCTTATGGGCAAATTCTGCTAATTGTTGCAAAGTAGCGTGATATACAAATTTCCAGCAAAACTGAAAAGTTTTTCTGGGCGTAGGATTGTGTCTTTGCTTTGTTCTTAGTTCTGTAATTTGTTTGCATTTTCTATCCTTCCCTAGAGGATGTTCTGCCCTCCTCCTATGTTCTTCCTCCCTTAATGATTATTTATCAGGGAAAAATTAACAAAACAGAAAAAAACAACAACAGATTAATCAGATACAGAACATGATTACATAGAAAAAATTGCCCTTTGGTCTTAAGGTGCAATTTTAATGGATTGAAGAGCTATCAAAGAGGATACAGCAACAGAAACCCAGGGATAAGTAACACCAGCAATGACATTATCCAGTAGACACATTAACAAAGATTTCATAACCATAGTTGTAAGAAGCTGACACCAAAAAATGATAACAGATATGATGCTTCTGTAGTCTACCACCTGTATCGAAACAAGAACCAACTCTCCTGGGTAACTGGAAACAATTGATCGGAATGTTGACGTTGCATTTGTACCAATGAAATATCTGAAATAGAAAGGTAAACAAATGTAAAGTAAAACAAGAACATTGCTAAGGTCATTAAAGCAGAGAAGTCCTTGAATTGGACATAAAATCATTAATATCAGTCTCCAATTCCAAAAAATGAAGGCAATCATTACTCAACATTAAACATTTTCAGAAGCAAAAATTAAAGAATACTCAGAATGGCATTACAGACTTGATGTACTATAAAAACAGAAGCTCTCAAGCTAAAAAATCTGAAGATTACAGAATACAATTTGAGGTTAAAAGAGTGAATTTGGGACTTCAGTTGCAGTTTCTTGCCTATGATTGAATGTTGGCATGGCTATGAGGGAATAACCACTTTCAGTACTTTATAAAACAGTTACAATCATTATTGATTTAAATCTACAAGGTGATCTGTTGACATTTATAGTGAAACAACATAGATTTTTTTTCTTTGATAGAAAAAGAAATATATTAAGAAAGAGGATAGAGAAAGTTACAAAGCTAGTGGAGAACAAAAGATCCTCAAAACCCATAAAATGAAATTTAAAAAAAATAAAACTAAAAAAATAAAACAAATCCTAATTAAGAAAACCACTCCTTAAACCCTTCCCTTCATAATTGACAGCTTTGAAGCCTTGCTAATTCCTGCTGAACTTTATTAGACTTACTTTTAGCTTCATCCAATCGAGAACTTCATTCCCTCCATGATCAGCCATCCTCAAACCCATTCTAACCCAAAAGATTTTGAACAGAAACATCCTGTTCACTGATCTTCTCCAAAGGAGTAGGTGGTATCCCCTCCATATGCTGGTTGCTCACAGCAACTTTCTCCTCACTAATCTTCACAGGAATGGGTAGTACCCCATCCTTACGCTGATTACTCAAAACCAAATTCTCACCCAGCTCCCCCTCCTAAAAAATTGGAACATCCTCTAAACCTTCAAGCCGAGAAGGGAGCACATATGACTTCCCCCAACACATCTGAAGAATCGGACTCATACTCCAGATTTTTGTTTATCTCATCTAACAATAAACCACTATCACATGCAAAATCACTTTCAAAATCAGTATCCTTTTCTGAGACGTCCTCCCATTTTTCCACCCTTAGAATTTGATTCAAACTCAGTGCAATTTTGAGATCTCTCAACATAAAAATTCCCAGCATCACCTATTTCTAAAAATTTGCCTCCCTGCAAGTGAATTCATAGAATTGTTTACAAACAGATTTTTCTTATCTTTCCACTCCTTCCTTGGTGATCGGTGCTTGTAAACCTTTGTAACCAAATCCAACTTACATTCATTTCCATTCTGTAATTTCCCAGAAATACTTACCTCTTGAACCAAACCATCAGTAAGAATTTCCTCAATCAATTTCCTATTCCACCCAAAAGATTTTCTCCTCAGCATCTTTGGAAAAATTCTCCCTTCTCAAACCAACAACCCCACTGTTAACATTTATCCCTTAAATCTTCTTGGGTTCCTCTACTTCTTAAACAGGCCTAAAAGAAACCCACTGGCCTTCATTATACTGCTGCTCAGGCTCTGGGCTTTAAAAACATTTTAAAATATGGCCCTGGTCATTAGAGTGGCCCATCTTAGAAAAGGAAGGCTGGAAGAGCCATCCTTTTTTTTTTCCAAAAAAAAAAAAAAAACTGCTGATGTCCGTCTCTTTAAAGCAATGGACCTGTTCAAGGGCTTGGTCCATCTTCAGTATTAAAGAGGCTCCTCCTTTCTCAAGTAATTGGCCCAAATCTAAACCAATCAATAAGCTCCCAGGCCTAATCTGCAATGTCTCATAGTCCCCGAGAGAAACCCTAGCCACCTCTACTATCTTTGCAACTCCATCCGAAACTCTAACCACCTTGACAATAGGAGTCGCCATCTTCGAACAAAAACTAATGGCTTCTGGAGCAGAGTCTTTCAATTGCAGCTCAACTCCACAATGAGAGCAGATATGTTCTTTCTCTGCAATGAATTCATTAAAGGCAAATTGGCGCTTTTACATATTTCACCTTCAACATTATTCACCACTGCCACAACCTAAGTCCACAATAGTTTATCTCACTGCGAATCTTCAACCACACCACCAGCCTCCTGATGGAAACCCCTAACCACTTCAGAGAATTCATTTTCAAAACTTCTCAACCCTATATCTTTAGATCCATGGGGAACAAAAACTGAATACCTCTTCCCTTTCCACCCCAATCCTAACTTCAGAAATTTCCCCACCTTTGTTAGACGAGCCGTCTACCAATATTGTACGCTACCCAATTACACCATATAAAATCCTCTTCCCAACCAATTAAGAACAGACAACTCAGGAAACCATTTTGTGGCATCTGAAGGAAACCTCACCCACCTGTTGGCATTTTTTTAATATAGCAAAAAAAGAATATCATGACTAGATTAAGCATGTACAACCAGGAGAATAAGGCATCTCCTTAACAAAGTCTGGAAAAATCCATAAAAAAAGAAACAAAGAAAAAACCAAGAAAACTAAAAAAATCAAATCAATCAGCTCAAACTAACAATCTAACACACAACGCCAATTGCACTGAATATCAGAAAAGCTCACCCCCTTAAATTCCCCTGCCCTGCCCCACACACCAAAGAGAAGCCAAATAATGAATCTTTTCCCAAACCAGAAAATGTGACAACTTCTTCCCTAAAAAGATACGTGCATAACACTCCATCCACTGCCCCCAAAATACAAGAAAGAAAGAACATTTCCAGAGCATGGCCCTTTCCTTTTCTTGCCAAAACCAACAAAAGAAACTGCCAAAAAGGTCCACTGCTCCTGAACTCACCAACATTCGCCCAGATAACCAAATAATTTATTCCATACCATCGAAGCATAATCACAATTTATAAACAGATGCAATGCAGATTATGAACAACTAAAACAAAGAAAACAGATATCTGGAGAGAGAGCCTTCAAAGACCTCCTAACTTGTAGCAAGTTATTGGTATTAAATATTAATTCTATCAAGCACAACCAACCAAACAAAAGGCTTAATTTTAGAGGGGACTTCGACCATCCAAATGGATTTATAAAGACAAAAATGGAAGTTGGATCTAGTCAGAAAATCACAAAAATATTTCCAAGAATAAACCCCCAAATTATCCAAAGACAAAAGACCAACTATCCTCCTCCAAAGAAAAACAACAGTTATTCAACAAGGCTAGTAAATAGGATAGCTACATCAACTCCCTTTCATTCAGCAACCTACAAAAATGAAAATCCCAGGAAGATAGAGGACCAGCTGGATCAACAAAGGAGGAAATGGAAAGATCCTGCTGCGATTCTGATTGTGTCTAAGCATGAACAAATACAGCATCTCCCCCACTTTGTCTAACCTCAGATCGGAGGTCTTTCATTTTATCTGAATCAAACGCTTGCACAAATCTACTGTCCATTTCTAATAATTCCATACCACAATACAATGTGAAGAGAAAAGGTTTCACAAGAGAGTATCCATTCGCAAGAGAGTTGCCTCTCTTTGGGTTTTTAGCACATGTTGTATTAAGGGTAACATTTTATCAGTGAAACAGTATAGATGATCTTGATATTTAGACATTTAGAAAGATGACACTGAATCATGAAGAGAGAATTTCTGATGCTGCCTCAAACCACTGTTCTCCATTATCTAGCAACATATTTTTACCCAAATCATTTTAGTTTTTTAGGGACCCACAAAAACATATAACAGTAGTAAGAAATTAACACCCACGAGGACCAGAACTTAACTACAATCTGCTGAGTATGATTGCTGCAATATTTCTCATCTTTTAAACAAACAAAACTTGAGAAAATGATTTCTATCAAGAACAAAGTACATTTTTGTAACTGAGACACCGTTTTTAGCATTGCCCAATGCTCAACAGAACAAGAATGGGAGTACTTCAAATGTTGCCATTCCTCACCCTTTAATCAATGACAACAGCATTCATTCCCACCAAAAACCAAAGAAGAAAAGCAAGAACTGATAATGGATGTATACAAGTACTAGTCAATACTCACTTAATTTAGGGTGGAAAAAAACAGGTTAAAGTAGAATATCAGTAACATTTTTTGAACAGAATGCACTTAAAAAAAAAAAAATGCCAACTGCACTTTATCAGATCAAATATTAAGAGAATTCTATCTATTCAAGCAAGATAATTCCTTATGAGGTGAGAATCTAAGAAGGAGAGTTTTTTGTGCATTGGTGCTTTGCATGCAATGAGGCTAAATCAAATACTAATCATTTGCTTCACTAAAAAAGACTTAAGGAGATTTGATGCTCGATTTGGCAGTTGTTTGACTTTGCTTGGGTGATGCCCATTACTAGAATAAGATTTCACACTGTCGAAGTGCAGGGAGCAGAAATCAGCGAGCTAAGAAGGTGTGGCCATGTTGAATTTTTCCACATAGCATTTGACATTGTGAATCTGGGGAGGAATAAATAGGAAAGAATTTGAAGAGAAAGGGATCCCAGTATAAAATAAGAAAGATATGTTTTCTCACACACTTCCTTTTGAAGCTCCAGAAATATTTTTTTTTTTTTTTGGGGGGGGGCTTGCTTCTTCACTTGAGCTTTTTTTATCTTGAGTTGTGAGCAGTTGTTTCTTTGCCTGGTCGGTAGCTCTTTCATGCCCTTAAATATACCAACACCTTACTCATCCCCCAAAAAAATAAAAAAATCCAGAGTGAATATATTTTTAGCAATAGTAGAAGACAGAAAACTTACACGTTGTTTATGCCAGACTGATGAACAGAGTCCAGGCAGTGTCTTACAAGCTGCAAATGTCATTCAATTGTCATGAAAAGTTTAAGCTTAAAAGTTAGGATTTGAAGCAAAGAAAGAAGGCCATAAAAGTAGCAAAACCTTTTCATTTATCTCTAATCCAAGAAAATTTAAATCTTTCCTCCTCGTAGCCATTCCCAGAATGAACAATCCATTACCTATTTTACATAACCCAATGTGTTAGAAACACTTGCATGAGTTTTTATTGCTTCTTTCGGCTAAAAAGAAAAGGGAAGTAGCAAACTTCACAGAACCAATCACTAAGTTCTAACATAGAAAACTAACCAAGGAAGACAACTAATATTACTTTCAAAGAATGCCAAACATTTGCATGCAGTACTCTGGAATGCAACTTCATCGTCATCCAGAAGTCAGAACAAAAACAACCTAATCAGAGCTAAACACGTGCAAGTAAATGACAAAGATACATTGTTAGAAGCAAACATGATAAAAATGTGATCACATAAATGTGTTACTGCCTGACAAAGATATGAAGTATCCAATGAAACCAAAAGGAATGACACAAATAAAAATTATAAGTCATCAGTACTAAGTCGGCTAGTTCAAAGAGATCCATTTCATTCAAGCCTGAATCAAGCAGGATCCACAAGAACCGACATATTTTCTTGGCATGTTCTTCGAAAATTGTTTATTTGGCTCTTAAAATATAAATTCATGGCATCTTCAATCGGAAGAATTACATAAAAATTATAATTGTTTTAGCCAATATAATTTTGGGTAAAATTGGGGTTCGTAGTTTGAATGAAACTTGATGAAGTATTTATCAGTCTCCGTATTTATTATTAAATTCTTTTGCCCTTATGAGATGGCACAGATATTTTAAAGTCAAGTGACTTCGTTGCTGAACCAAAGTATTTGTCTGTAAGCTAGTAGCTATCTCCATAAATTTGTTGGTAGTGTTATAACTGTTCAATCAAGACTACAAGAACACATTTTTTTTGGTAGATGATGAAGAGATCTTACCAATTATCACAGAATAAAACCTTATCTACCAATCAATCTAATCAAAATACAAAATGATATAAACTTGAGAAAATTTGCAAAGAAGGAAAAAAAACAGTTGTGCAAATCAATGCGCAGCAGAAAAGCAAATCACACAATGCAGTAACCAATGATGAACAATATGGAAGCACAATCACACAGATTATATAAAAGCAATAAAACAATGACACAAAGGATTATGTGGTTCGACAATGCCTACGTCCACGAGAACAAATGGCTGTGATTTTCACTATCTTGTGTCGAAGAATAATAGTTACAACATACAACATTGTATATATATTAACCTTCTTCAGCCCCCCGAAGGTTTTCCCCACCAAAACCCCAACCTATTCAACCTCCTAATTCAAAATTCGAAAAACAGCACTGAGTAACCAAGCAAAACCGTTGACGGTTTCAAACAAACCGTCAACAGTTTAATCTTGAAACCAAACTATTGATGTAACTTTGCAAAGTCGTCGACTGTTTCTTTTGAAGCTGAACAAAACCGTCTCCGGTTTCTTCTTGCAAACCAACTTCTTTGTTTTTCAACCATGTTTTCTTTGTACATCTGTTTCACTCAATATACGAGTCACATATTACAACAATCTCCACCTTGGCAATTATACACCCCTTAGGAGAAAATTGAAAACATAACCCGCAGCTCCACTTGGGACAATAGGTTGGGACGCCTCTCATCTAGCATCTGGAGACATTGAGCAAGTCCAAGCAATGCTTGAACTTATCCGTAGTAATAGGATTTGTCAATCATCTGCTGCATTCTCAGAAGTGTGAACTTTCTTAAGCACGAGTTTACCAGAAGAAACCAATTCCCAGATCCTATGAAACCTCACATCTATGTGCTTGGTCCTCGCATGATACACCTGGTTCTTCGCCAAATAAATGGCACTCTGACTATCACAACACAGCTGAACTCCACCTTGCTGGATACCCAACTCCTTGACCAATCCTGTAAGCCACAATGCTTCCTTGGCAGCTTCGGCGACTGTCATATACTCCAACTCAGTTGTTGATAGTGCAACTAGCGATTGTACCATGGACCTCCAACAAATAGGTCCTCCCACAATGGTGAACACATACCCTGTTGTAGACCTCCTATCATCCAAGTCCCTTGCATGGTCTGCATCCACATATCCCACAACTAACGGATTACTGTGTTGCCTACCGAACATGATGTCATAGTGTGTAGTACCTCGCAAGTATCTAAAAATCCACTTGACTGCATCCCAATGTTGTCTACCCAGATTTGAAAGAAACTTACTCACCACACTAACAGCTTATACAAGATCCAGTCTTGTACATAGCATAGCATACATTAAACACCCCACTGCACTAGCATATGGGACCTTTGACATGTCACGAATATCATCATCCGTCTTAGGGTACTGGGCGGTAGACAATCAAAAATGATTCGTCAATGGTGTACACATCGGTTTTATATTATCCATGCTAAACCTCTCCAACACCCTCTCAACATAACTACCCTGAGATAACCACAATCTCCCTGCAGCTCTGCCCCTTCGAATCTCCATCCCAAGAATCTTCTTGGCCACACCTAAATTTTTCATGTCAAACTCTTTACTTAACAGAGTTTTCAACTGATTAACCTCAGTCATACTTTTCGCAGCAATTAACATGTCATCCACATAAAGCAACAGAAAAATAAGTGAACTATCATCGAGACTCTTCACATACACGCAGCAATCATACTCACACCTCTTGTAGCCAATCCAGATCATGTAGGAGTCAAAAAGTTTGTACCACTCCCTCGGAGACTGCTTCAACCCGTAAAGTAATTTTTTCAGTTTACAAACCAAGTGCTCATGTCCAAGTTGACTAAACCCTTCTAGTTGTACCATGTAAATCAGCTCCTCCAAATCACCATGGAGAAATGTTGTCTTTACGTCCATCTACTCCAAATGCATATCGAAATGCACCACCAATCCCAACACTACCCTGATAGATATGTGTCTGACCACAGGGAAGAAGATCTCGTCATAATCAACTCCTTTCCAATGTTAGTAACCCTTTGCTACTAACCGAGGCTTGAATTTCTCTCCTTTTTCTGATACCGCTTCTTTCTTCCTATACACCCACTTGCATCCTATCGCCCTCTTTTTTTTTGGAAGCTCCACCAACTCCCACGCCTGGTTCTTATGCAATGATTTCATCTCCTCCATAATAGCACCCATCCATCTACTTTTCTCTTGGCTGTGCACCGCCTTTTGAAAAGTAGTAGGATCCTTGCTAGCAGTAATTAGTGCATAAGACACCAGATCATCAAATCTATACCTCGACGGTAGCCTGATAATGCGTCTGGGTCTGTGTATAGCAATATTATGATCCTTCTGGTTTCCCGAGTTAGAACTCCCTGCATTCTGAACATTGTCATCTCTATCCTGAGTCTCTAACTCCACCTGCACCACATGCTCATTACTGCTGCAGTTTTCTGGCACCTATTCATCTTCTTCTTCCTAGTCAGTATACTTCATCAAAAAACCATGTCTCTACTAATCACCAACTTGTTTGTCATTGGATCCCATAGCTTGAACTCTTTTACACTTTTCTGATACCCTAGAAAAATGCACCGTCTAGACTTTGCATCAAGGTTTGATCTCTTCTCCCTAGAAACGTGCACATAAGTTGGACTTCCAAACACTCTCAAACCAAAGTAGTCTACCACGCTACATGTCCATATCTCCCCTACAACTTTCCCATCTAGTGATGCCCTTGGTGATCAATTCATCAAGAAACATGTCATACTCACTACCTCTACCCAAAAGTTCTTTGCAAGCCATGCATTCAACTTGAGACACCGAGCTCTTTTAACTATAGTTCAGTTCATCCTTTCCGCTACACCATTTTATTGTGGTGTCTTGCCAACTGTGAAATGTCTCCTTATGCCATGCTGCTCGCATAACTCCATGAACTTTGAATTAGTGTACTCAATTCCATTGTCTGACCTGAGACATTTAATCTTCCTCCCGGTCTGATTTTCCACTTGAGCTTTCCACAATTTAAACTTGTCAAACATCTCTGACTTGTGCCGTATGAAGTACATCCAGACCTTCCGTGAGTAATCATCGATAAAACTCACAAAATACATATGTCTACCCTGTGATGGTACCCTCGCCGGCCCCCAAACATCTGAATGAATATAGTCAAGAATCTCCTCCGTCTTGTGTGTGGTTGTTTTGTACTATACCTTATTCTATTTCCCAAGAACACAATACCTACAAAAATTCAGCCTACATGTTTTGACACCCTTCAAAAGATTTCTCTTATGAAGCTCTTTCATCCCACGCTCACCCATATGCCTTAACTGCATATGTAACAAGATAGTATCATCTAACCCAGATTCTGCAGCTCCAGCTCCACCTACAACTGTAGTACCCAATAGTGCATAGATATTCCCTGCTAACTTCTGTCCCTTCATCACCGTTAAGATGTCTTTATACACCTTTGTTACCCCACTTTCATACTTGTAACTAAACCCATTACAATCTAAAGTTCCCATTGAAATCAAATTCTTCCGTAGATCCGATATATGCCTAACATCACATAATGTTCTCACAACACCATCAAACATTTTAATTCTAATGTTTCCCATTCCAACAATTTTTCTTGAAGCATCATTTCCCATCAGAACAAAACTAGAATTTACTGACCTATAGGTGCTAAACCAATCTTTATTTGGTGTCATATGATAGGAGCATGCCAAATTTAGGATCCAAGTATCTGTGAGGCGATCTAAACCCGATGAAACAAAAAGCATATCACCATCACCATTCTCTAAGTCTCCTTCCATTACATTCGCCGATTTTGAATAACCCTCTTGATTTTATGCATTCCCCTTTTTCCTCCCTAGACACTCCGGTTTTATGTGCCCTTTTTCCTGCACTTAAAAAGCTGTATGTCCTTCTTCATGGACTACATCTGAGACTTATTATTACTCGATCCGCTCCGGAACTTGCTTCTCCCGCGTTCCTGGTTACCCTTCACCACAAGCCATTCACCTTATGAAATCTCATCGCTGGCTTTCTTTATTTAATGAAAGCCTAACAGAGCGCTTGTGACCTCCTCCAAATTCAGGGTTTTCCCCACGTCAGAGTTGTAACTTGATTTTCATACGTATGAGACGCAGGTAAGGAATTCAGTAGCATCAATGTCTTGTCTTCCTCCTCGAACGTCATTGATAATCTGATTGAATACATTGATGTGTTGGTTCAAATCCGAACCTTCTGCCATCTTAAGCCAATACAATTTCCGCTTAAAATACAACTTGTTTGTCAAAGACACATATACCGGCTTTCCAGTTTCTGCCAATCAGCCGTCGGAGATTCCTCATCCATGACGTGATACAACATGTCATCAGCAAGACAAAGCTTGATAGTCGCCACAGCCTTTGCTCCCAACTCCTTCCAACTTGTTTCGTCCATGCCTTCTGGGTGACTTCCGTCTAATGCCTTCACCATACCCTACTGCACTAACAGATCCTTAACCCTCCTCTGCCATAGTCCCGAAATTTCCCGATCCATTGAACTTGACATCATTGAACTTTGCAGAAGAAATCCCAAAAGCCATTGTAACCAAATGCTCTGATACCAATTTGTTGTGCAAATCAATGCGCAACGGAAAACCGATTCACACAATGTAGCAACCAATGATGAACAATACATCACATGGATTATATGAAAGAAATAAAACAATGACACAAAGGATTACGTGTGTAGTAACCCGAACCTATAAATAATTTTATAAATATAAACAGCAGAAGTAAATAAAAACCTTGAATATTTTTATATGCCAGAGTACTAATTACTTTATGACAACAATATCTCCAATATTAAGATTAATATCCTCAAAAATTCCAAAACATTAAAAATATAACTAATTTAATATTTATCCTAAATAACTCTTTCTAATCCCACCTACGCTTTCGCTGCGCACTCTGATTTCTAGCATGCTCTTCAATTTTATCTATAATATGAAATAATTATTGGGGCGAGACAACGCTCAGTAAGTATAGGTTACATTATTATCAGTGTGTAGTTAAGATGAGCTTTACAGTGTAAATATTTAATTTAATAATTTAACTCTTAAAAACCACATTTGTAACAGTGAAACACATATATATATATATATAAATACACATACTTTTCCTTCAAATTATCATTTACGCCTATCAAATGGCTCTGATCACATAAATATATAAATATGTATAAAAAACTCATTTTGGCCTATGCATATCATGTTTACCCCCATGACCGAGTTGTGCGGTCCGAAGATTGGACTTAACTGGTTGGCCAGCCAACCAACCAGACTAAATCAAATATCATGTCTATAAGTGCGATTTTCCTATCACATCCTGGTCCGAAAGCAAGTTTGCATTCATACTCATACTTAGGAAAAATCCACTATCCTCCACCAACACTGACACAACATTATGGTTGCACTCATACTCATTTGTAGCTACGGTACCGAGCATCCACCACATTTGAGCTATCAGGATTCTTAAAACATACAATTATAATTTATGCAATAAAACACAGTATCATAATAATGCTGTAAATTATCCCAAAATAAATAAACTTAGAACATTTTAATAAAAAGCTGAAATAATCAAGCCCACTTACCTTTCAATCAACTCTTCTTTGAAACTTTCTATGAAAAATGAATTAAAAACTTTCCTATTTATAAAGAATTGAAAGAGGGGTATTTTTGTAATTTTAGGGATTTCTTAAAGATTAAGAAATAAAATAAATAAATAAATAAATATAAGGATAAAGGTGAGAGAGAAATGGACGGCGAGAGAGAGACGGATGGGGTAAGGGGCGGCTCTCTCAATCTGAAATTGAATTTCAAATTGAGATTGACTCTTCAATCTTATCATCATATATATATATATACATGGTCTTAAATTTCCACGAAATTGTCGAAATTTCCGTTGAAATTTCTTATTTCCGTCACCTTCGAAATCGAAATGGCAGTCAATTTCCGTCTTGCATAATTTCCGTTGAAATCTCAACAAATCATCTGAAATATATCGAAACCTCGAAATTTTAGCGAAATTTGTCAAAATTTTAACTATGCAATGAAATTTTGTAGAAATTCAAACGAGAGATTCAGAGTGAAGTGAAATTTCTCTTTTAATTTATATCATTTATTTTATTGAAACAAAAGGTTATCATAAGTGCTTTTAAAATTATATGAAAAAATAAACTTATAGTAATATTTTATTTAACCATTCATGTCTAAATTATCAATATTTGTATAATAAATAATTTTTAAATGATTTATGAATTTCATTTGCATTAACTGAATATGTTTAATGTACATTATCTTACAAGCATGTTTGATACACATACTATTTTACGACTTTTCCACATCATACAAAACATAGATGTATTTAATTTATAATATATTAGTCCTCAAACTAATATTATTATGTTTGTTGACCATTTCTAAAGTTTCACAAATAATTTCATGCTTTACTACTAGTTTCCGTTATTTTTTCAAATCGAAATCGAAATTGACATCGAAATCTAAATTTCCGTACTTTTGGGGTTTCGAAATTTGAGTTGAAATCGAAATTTAAGACCTTGTATATATAATATTATATTATATATTTAATTAATTAATTAATATTTTTAATTTAATTTAATTTAATTTAATTATTTATTTAATAATTTATTTATCTATTTATTTATTTATTTAATAATTTTAAATTTAAATTTACTTTTATTTAATAATGTTTTTTTTTAAATTTTTTACCCTAAATATGTATATATATTTTTGGGGTCGTTACAACGTGGCTCGGCAATGCCTGCATCCATAGGAGCAAACGGTTGTGATTTTCACTATCTTGTGTCGAAGAATAATAGTTACAACATACAACATTGTACGTATGTTAACCTTCTTCAACCCCCCAGAGGTTTTCCCCCTGAAATCCCAACCTATCCAACTTCCCAATACAAAATTCGAAAAACAGCGCTGGGTAACCAAGCAAAATCGTCGACTATTTCAGACAAATCGTTGACGGTTGAATCTTGAGACCAAACTGTCAATATAACTTTACAAAGTCGTCGACTATTTCTTCTGAACCTGAACAAAACTATTGATGGTTTCAGACAAACCTTCACCGGTTTCTTCCTACAAACCAGCTTCTCTGTTTTTCCACCATGTTTTCTTTGTACATGTGTTCCACTCAATATATGAGCCACATATTACAACAATAACAAACTCGGATTCTAACTTTTAGGTGACAATCAACACTACCAAAAAGCAAAACCACATGTACTTTTTGGCTTTACACCTATCTTTCAGCATACATGCACCTCAATACATCTAAAGTAAGCATGCCAAAAAGGCAAACACTGTCATGTGACTCCTTTAATTCTTATGCAATCTAAAACCTTTGAATTTATGTAGTTTGCTTATTTTACAGTCATGCGTTAAGGAGAAACCAATAATAGGCTTTTAACTTCTTTTAACTAAATGCACTTACAAAAAACTTAATGAGAAACTAAACAATAAGAATAGAACTGGAGATCACACCAAACAAACATGTCAATCCATCTAAACGTGGCAAAAGAAACTATTACAGTCATGTCATTCTTAGGTGGTCTAAGACCTTAAATTTATTAAATTTATCATTTTTCAGCAAATTATTAGTTTTCTTAAAAACTGAAACCACTAATTTAAAAAATGAGAGACTAGAAATACCACTTCCAATATCAACTACCAATGGTTGTGCAGGATCACAATAAGCAACATTCCAATCAATCTCAAATGGGAACGCCTGCAGAAAACAACAGCAACAATGTTATGAAATGCAGATGATATAACATTTCAGCAGTATTTTAAGATAACATAAAGCAAAGCTTGACTATATGCCAAATAATTGAGTTAAAATTAATTCAACGGCTCTTGCCAGATTCATAAAGTCACATGATTTCGTTTAGTAGATGCATGCTTATATATGCTATAACTTTCAAAATATATAAAGTCATTCAGTGTTCCTCAGTCCACACTATTTTATTGACTTTTATCACCATTCAAACGCTGCTCGTCTTGTTTTTTCTACCAGTAATTGCCAAGCCTCAAGAGAATGCGGGTGATGAGTTAATAGGAAAGATGTTCCATAACACTAATGCACATCCACAAACAAACACACAATCACAATTCACAACTTCAATATAGAAATAAAATTACTGAATCACTCTGGAAGCTAAATTACTTAAGAATGTTTGGGCCTCCCTGGAAACTAACAGTCGATTGTTTTGCTTGGTGTTTTCAACACAGATCAGTGGCACAATCTGTGGACACCAACATCTCACAGCAGTAAAATAGAAAGTTGTTAATGGTTATTTGGTAATTTAGCATTATTAGTATGAGCTAGAGTTATGCTAGTAAGTGTGAGTTAGTAAGGGTATTATGGCCATTGGCGTCATACTTGACATATATTATAAATAGAGGGAGAGACCTATTGTTGATGTAAGGTCTTCCATTTTGCCCAATCATTCAACATGGTATCAGAGCAAGACCCAGCCTAAACCCTACCACCACCACCAAACCAAACCCTAAACCCTGCCACCAAACCAAACCCCAAACCCAGCCATCCTATGCAAATCAGTCGGTGTAAAAGGATCAACCACACTCCTACAGCCTAGAAAAAAGTCCAGGGATTGCCAAAAAGCTTAGCCATCACCAAAAAATTCCCTGTTCATTGCTGCCCTTCTCAGAACCTTCAAACCCCTTCCATATTTCACTAAACCATATAACCACCAACAAATCCCTCCAATCTGTAGATATGCAAAACCCCATCACCAGAAACCTCCTTATGGATCACCACACGCTGGCCAGCTTCCAGCAATGTTGACCCCTTGCACTGGCGCATGAGACAATTTCCGGCCACGTTTTTCAGCATTTTTTTCTGCAGAATGGCTTATTACTTCCATAGACCATAATATCAAGTTATTCGGCATGTTTTTTTTTTTTTGGTTTCAAAAATCCAACCTTTTTCGACCATGCACTCGTGGCAATCCAGTGTTGTTCAGTATTAGTGAAGTTAAATGGTGAGTCTCTTGGAGCAGTGGCAGCATACATACATTGATTTGTAGGGCTGTGGCAGTGCTATGTCCAGCTGTTGATGACTCCGTTGCGATTGAATCAGTGTTTGACTTGCTTTTGGTTATTGGGGTTGGCCCAGAAGTTCATTTGTGGTTGTTTCAGTTGGTCCAAAAGTTCGCTCTTGGAATCCCAAGGGCATTTTGTTCACTGTGTATTTCTGATTTGCTGCTGTGTCAAGGTTGTGTGTGCATTGGGATGGTGTCCTCAAATCCCAAAAGTGTGTTTGTTCAGGTGAACAGCATGCTATAACTGTCTCTAAGAAAGGGTATTCAAGGCTCCTACAGTATCAAGCATCCCAACAAGCATCTCATCACATTGCATCTTTTGCTCAGAAAGGAAATCCTACAGTCTGTATGTCATCGGGTATCTCTCCCACTAGTCCTTCGATTTAGGGGTGTAATCGGTTTTATTCAGTTTGGTTTTGCCCAAAACCGAAAACTGAACTAAAATTACTCATTCTTTTATTTTACAAACCAAAACCGCACCGAAAACTGACTACTACCGGTTCGGTTCAATTATATATTGGTTTTTAAATATTATAAAAATTTTAATTTAAGAAAAGCCCAAGTAAGAGGGCATAATTCAAAATTTTATTGAGAAAGGCCCAATAGAGAGCATTGTATATTATGAAGAAGGCCCAACACAAAAGCCCTTCAATCCAAACCCAATTCAAGACTTTAATAAGAGCTAACCACAAAATAAATAAATAAATAAATTTCCTGGGCCCAGCCACTAGAGGTTATGTTCACACAACAAGGCTTGGTAGGTTGGATATATATATATATATATAAGGGGTGGAAGGGTTGTCCCTTCTTCCCTCAGCCAATGTGAGACAACCATTCTGTTTCAAAGCAAGCTTTCTATTTCCCTTCTTCCCAACATTCAAATTTCAAAGCAAGCCTTCTGTTTCACTCTTTGATTGTCCCACATCGGAAAGGAGTAAACTCAAGAACACTCTTCTTCTATATAAAAACTCTTCCCTCCCTTTTTCTTCCTCTTTATTTTCCATATGTCTCAGCAATCAAGCCGCTTGGACTAATATATACAATGATAATTAATATAAAATAATATGTGAAACATTAATAAAAATACACTAAAAATGTAGATTATTAAAAATAAATATATAATTTCTCAGTTTTCGATTTTTTCAGTTCGGTTTTACTATAAAACCAAGAGCAAAACAGAAAATTGGTTTTTTATAAAACTAAAATCAAAATCAAAAATGAAAATTGAGAAACCAAACCAAAATGTTAAACGGTTTGGTTTCAGTACAGTTTTTGGTTTTTCAGTAATTTTTGTACACCCCTACTTAGATTATCAACTATATTGTTACTAACCATATGACAAGTGTAACCAACTTCTTTTATGCCTTCCAACTTCCTAAACATCTACCTCAAGTTATCCCAGCTCATGGGTCCACTAGTCATTTTTTGATTAAACAAACAATAACCCAAATGAAGATATTAAAATCAAAAAAAAAAAAAAAAAAGGAAAGGAAATTCTTCACTAGACAGTTGGCCGACTCTTTAGGGCGGTCAACTAGCTTTCCCTCCACTTTTGATTGCTTGGTGCCATCCATAGGTGGTTGACCGACTCTCTTAGGCGGTTGACCAACCCAGCAAAAATTCAAATTTTGAGTGGTCCTCAAACGATTGGCTGGGAAATTTAGGCTTGCCACATACCGCAACGATGCCACATGTCAAGCAACAACACTGACAATTGGTGGTTGGTAGTTATTAGTAGTTAGTTTTGAATTTTTAAAATTCAAATTCAAAGAAGCCTTTCCCTCCTTTCCATTAGAGGTCTATAAAAGGACCTAATGGGGGAGAAAAAGGGACGTCTAAGTCGAAACAAGGTGAAGTTTTTGAGGTTTTTTGTAGGGGTCACAAGGGGACTTTTATTGAAAGAACAAAAGGAAAGAAAACCACACACCTCTTCCTATGTTTGGGGTGTGAGTTGAAGTGAGGGTGTCCTCCACTTGATCTATAGAGTTTTTTTCTTCAATAAGGTCAGTGGCTAACCCTCTACTTCATTCATTTCCACCTGTTTCATAAGTTTTGAAATGTTGAACAATATTGATGATTCTTTGAATCTTATGTTCAATGCTTCATGATTTCTACATTAATTCATGTCAAAAATGCATGTTAAAAGTAGTACAACATGTTTCTATCTTGATTGGATTAAAAGAAAAAAAAAAAAGGGCAAGTTTAAAGATAAAAAAAAAATGGCATTTTTTAGGATGTTTACTTGCAGGCGATTGACTAGTTTACCCAGGCAGTCGATCACCCCTCTTTCTTTTTGAAAAAGTAGTCGTTGGCTACCAAGTGGTCAATCAACCTCTACAAGTGGTCGACAGCCAGATCCTGAGAGTGCTATTTTCTACAGTTTGAGTGTTTTTGGATCTCTACACTCAATAGTGTACATTTGATTGAATTGTAATGTCATTTTATTAAAGGTTTTCATGATTTCTCCATTAAAAAAAAAAAACCAAATTTTCTTCCATAAATGAATTTCTGTGAAGTTTTCATAAAAGATTCCAAGATCTTAACAAATTTTTCAAAATATTTTTGGAGTCATACATCCATGATGCAGCGTTTGGATGTTCTCCAACCTTTCTAAACAAAATGTCAAGGCAGGTTTGTGGTTCTCCCTCCAAAAATCCACACTTTTCAAATTAGATTTTATGGTTTTCCTTCCAAAGAAACTAAAGCATCTGTTTAGAAAGTTTAACTTTTTAATAAACCATTCATGATGTGGCTATTGAATGGATTAAAAATCCACTTTTCTAAAAGATAAAATGAGAGTTTTCAAGTTGTGTTTTATTCAAGTTGTGTTTTATGGTTTTCCTCCATAAGAAACCAAAACATTCAAAATTCAAGAGTTTTCGTAAAATAATCCAAAAAATGTAATTCATTTTTTGAGAACTACAGATGCTTTGATTCCTCTTTTGAAGATATGTAGGTAATCTAATTTGTAGATCCAGCCATATCAAACAAAAAACCAGAAGTCTTTCTTTCTTCTCTTCTTCATTTTAAAATTTATGCATTTTCGTATGTTTTTTTAAATAGATATTAAGTAGTAGGATTTTCATGAGGTTAAGTCCTTCATATGGATCCTACGGAAGTATTTTCAAAGGGGTTTAAGGGGTGGAAATTTTCTAAAACGAATAAACAAAAAGGCAAAGAAAGTTGCAGAGAGGCAGTCGATTGGCCTTTGTCAGCGATCAACTAACTAATCCCGCAACTTGATTTTTCAAATAGTTTTTTTTATTTTTTCACTATTTCCTTCAAAAATTTGCTTTCAAAAAGGGAGATACTACACAAGGTGAGTGCAGTAACTATTCATAGAATGAGTGTTTTAGGATGCTAACTCTTTAAATCCCAACCAAAAAAGGATTTAAGGTATTAACTTCCCCACTCACAAAAGTACTCCCAAACCTAATTTGTTTTCAAAAAAGTTTTCATTTATTTTGCCTTTTCAAAACTAAAATAAAATGGCAACTTCGTTTTTTAAAATAAATAGACAAGTTAGGAAACCAATGGGTTGGTAGTCTATACTTGTTTGGTTTGTAAATGGTCACCAAAATATTGTAACCAAAATGGGTCTTCAAAATTTGATGTTGACAAAGGGGATAGGAACAATAAATCCTAGTCCCTACATCTCTCTTTCTTCTATTTTGTACATTCCTAAATCCACTTTTAAACGCATGCCAGTAAAGTTACAAAGTCACGAAATTGTTTTGTAACCTTCTTTCTAGATTCTATGGTTATTCAAGATTTGAAGACAAGGAAGGCAATTGGCATAGGAGATAAGGCTCATAGATTTTATTACTTTGAGTCGCTTTCTCCTCCCATTGCCTGCACAGCTGCTGCTACACCACCTCAAATCCATTGTCACCTTGGTCATCCGTCCATCGATAAATTGAAACAGCTAGTACCTACCTTGAGTTCTATGTCTAGTCTTTAGTGTGAGTCATGTTAGTTAAGAAAACATCATTGCTTTCCCACTGCTTCTTGGGTAAACAAATGGGTGGCTAGTCCTTTCATGCTCGTCCATTTTGATGTTTGGGTTCTTAGTCATGTCACATCGAAATTGAAGTTTCAGTAAATCACATTTGTCAATAACTAATCCAGGATGACTTTGTTGTATTTAATGAAAGATCGTTCTAATTTGTTTAATATCTTTTGTGCCTTCGAGATACTCAAAGTGATATGCTAAGGAGTACTTCAATACCCAATTTAAAACCTTTATGACTAATTCCAGTATGACCTGTCAGTCATCTTGTGTCCACACTCCACAACAACATGGAGTTACAGAACAGATAAACAAACATATTGTCAAAGTCACTCATACCTTATTGTATCAAATGAATGTCCTCAAAGTTTTTGGGAGTGATATCATGTTGCCCTCTCATCAATAAAATGCCATTCTTTATCCTTGGTGGTAAAATCTCATATTCAATTATCTTTCCTAAGGCCCCCTTATTCTCCCTTCCTCCTCGTATATTCAATTGTCTTTTGTCCATCAGTTAACTCCAAAACCATATAAGTTGGATCCTCATGCTATCAAATGTATTTTTCTGGGGTAATCCTATACTTAAAAGGAATATCAATGTTATAGCCCCACTTCACATCAATTATTTGTCTCTACTGATGTCACTTTTTTGAGTCTACACCACACTACTCTGATTCTTTGATTTCTATTGAACTTGATGAGTCCCTTCCCATGCCTTGCCTTTCGGATCCAAACCTAATATATGTGCAATCCTCCTACATCTTCATCCAGTTTGAGGTTCTTCTTGTCACTTAGATCATCCAAATTTGCAAGTATACACACTGCGATTCAAGGGAGGAGAGCCTCCTCTTGCTTCCACCTCTACGCCTTTAATTCCCTTGTCAGATGATCCTATTTCCCAAGATGTTGATCCTCCCATTGTTGTTCAAAAAGGTAAACGTAGTTGTACCCAACATCGAATCTCTAATTTTGTTTGTTGTAACTTCTTTTCACCCTCATATTACTATTTTGTTAGTACTTTGTCTTTTGTTGATCTTCCAAAATCTATTTTTGAATCCTTGTCCCATTCTGAGTGGAGGAATAACGATTGGAGAGATGCATGCGCTACAATATAGTGATACTTGGCAGTTGGTACCTCTATCTCCTAATAAGTCCATGGATGTTTGTTGCTAGGAGTATATTGTGAAGGTCAATCCAAATGGTACCCTGGCTCAATTGAAGGCCCACCTTTTTTTTAAGGGATATACTAAAGTGTAAGGTTTGGATGATTCAAGCAAAGTCTCTCAAGTCGCTAAACTTACTTCAATTCGTTTGTTCATCTCCTTAGCCATTACTTATCACTGGCCTCTACATCAGTTAGATGTGAATGGTGATCTTCAAGAGGAGGTCTATATGGAGCAATCACCTGGGTTTGTTGCTTAAGGGGATTCAGGGTTTGTGTCTTGGCTCAATAAATCACTATATGGTTTAAAACAGTCTCCTAGAGCATGATTTGGTTGATTATATGTTGTCATACTTGGACCAACCACCTGGGTTTGTTGCTTACGAGGACTCAGGCTTTGTGTCTCGACTCAAGAAATCACTTTATGGTTTAAAACAGTCTCCTAGAGCATGATTTGGTCGATTCAGTGTTGTCATACTTGAGTTTGTCCTCCGACAGTGTGCAGTAGATCACTTTGTATTTTATCATCATACTTCATCTGGCAAGATTTTTCTTATTGTGTATGTGGATGATATTGTGATTATTGGAGATGATGATCAAGGCATCCAGGATCAAAATCTTTTCCTACACACTAAACTTTAGACCAAGGATTTGAGACCATTGAAGCACTCCTTGTATAAAAGTATCGAGATCTCGTATAGGAATAATCTTGTCACAAAGAAAGTATGCTCTTGATCTTTTAGATGAGAGTGGGTTGTTGGTATCCAAACCTGTTGATAGACCCATGGATCCCAACGATAAGTTAGTGCCAGATATAGATGATTTGTTGCCTCACCCAGGACAATACCAAAAACTTGTTGGAAAGTTGAATTATCTCACAGCCACTCATCCAGACATATCTTTCGCAACAAGTATTGTGAGTCAGTTTCTCAATTCTCTGAGAACAAGTCACTTGAATGCAGTAGTTCGCCTTTTGAGATATCTCAAAAGTGTACCAAGGAGAGGTCTCTTACATCAAGATGGGGCTCCTACTCATATTCACGGGTACACAAATGCAGATTGGGTTGAATCGCCTTCCAGCTTCATCTCTACAACCAGGTACTACATCTTTGTTGGTGATAATTTGGCTTCTTGGATGAGTAAGAAATAAACCATGGTGACCAGGTCAAGTGTTGAATCAAAGTATAGGGTTATGGCTCACACTACATGTGAACATGTGTGGTTGAAGAACATCTTGGAAAACTAAGTTTTAAACATTCTCGGCCTACAGAGTTTATGTGTGATAATTGAGCAACTATTCATATTGCCTCTAAACCAGTCTTCAATGAGCAAACAAAGCACATCGAAGTTTGTTGTCACTTTGTTGAGGAGGAACTTATGCAAAAGCTCATTACAACCACTTATGTGAAGTCTGATTTTCACCTTGCTAATTTATTCACTAAAGCCTTGAGAGGTGCTTGTGTGAAATTCATTTGCAACAATCTAAGAGCATATGATATATATGCTCCAACTTTAAGAGGAGTGTTAATGGTTATTTAGTCATTTAGCTTATTAGTATGTGCTAGATTTATGTTAGTAAGTGTGAGTTAGTAAGGGTATTATGGTCATTGGCATTGTACTTGACATATATTTAAAATAGAGGTAGAGACCTATCATTGATTTAAAGTCTTCCATTTTACCCAATTATTAGACAAAAGCTGCTCTATATATTGAACTACAGAAACAATGTTATGTAAAACAAAAGTTAATAAATTTGAAAAAAAAAATCAATTAAAATCAAAATCAATCCAAATGTAATGCTCTCTCATTGGTTGCATTGTCAATAATGCTTATATACATATACATATATACATATATATATATATATAAATGTATATATGTATATGTATATATATATATATATACATATACATATATACATTCTCCAGGAATATTCACATTCTCCAGGAATAATCATCTTCACACTCATCCTGTGTAGATAGCTCAGTTATTAAACCACCCATGTGAAACTTGCATGTCATAGCCTACTAGCTGCTAAAGAACTTAAAATTGGAAATATTCACATTTTACTAGTAGTAAATTCTAAATAACTAAAAATATCCATAAGATAAATATATGTAAATGAAACAAAAGCATAGCCTAATTTCTTCAATGGAAAAATGCACCTTTTACTTAGCATCTCAAAAAATGTACTTTTAATTTAATTTTGGTGCTTTATAAGGGCCATTGTCTGGTACAAATAAAAGTTCGTATAAGTAAATCCCCAGGGCACAGGTTTCACTCTTGAGAGCAGCCACTAAATCAAAAATGTTTTATATTGTAATTGGGAGCATGGATTTGGAGCAGCCTTGGATTTAGAATTGTGTAGATAAAATGTATTGACTTTAGTTCAAATCCACACAAATCTACAACCAACGCCACGAATTTGCATTCCCAAGCACAGCATAAAGGTTAGGAATCTTAGGATCGTATCCAAACTACCCCTTTCCAGGACCCTGCTTGATAGGATCGCACTGTGGAATAACCTTATTTTTGGTGCTTTAGGAAGCAAAACAGGAGGGGGGGAAGAAAAGAAAAATTTTTACTTTTGAAATTAACTTTAGAATCATTATTTTGTAACTAATGTTACAATTATTCATAAACAAAACAGCAAAAAAAATCGCTCTTTAGTTGTTTCAGGGGAGTGGGGAAGCAAATCATTTTCTCCCTCCTTATATAACTACCATCACCAACTCTACTGCTGCCATGTCATCACCATCACCATGAACAGAACCCCATTGCTACACTGTCTAAATAAATGTCCTATCACCAGCACTGCCACCCTCTGAGCTCACACAATCTTAGCTATCAATTCTGCAGCCTCCACCACCACCACAGCCATCAAATGTTGAATGTTGCCACCTCCATTGTTCTTACAAAAACAATGAAAACTTTCCAACTGTCATCACTGCATCCACACTCAAAACATTACTAGCCACACTACTGCCACCCCACAACCAATATCACCATTGTCATCAGCATCAACAACCCATCTATACATGCTTTCTTGTTCTGAGTAAAGAGAATTTATTCTCACGGCATCTCTCAAACATGCTTGAACATTTAACCCTAGGAGAAAATAAGTAATTATTTATCTCAGAACTGAACTAAGAATCAAAAAACTTGAAAACACTAATCTTGCCATCCTGGCCTATTTTATGTGCCAGAAATCACTGTTGCCTGTTCTTGGTATACAAGTATACAGAAAATGGAAGATATCAAGATAATCTTTAGAGCATAAAAGGACCAGATGAAAAGATACAAGCACCAAATACACCTACACCATTTATGTTTGATCAAAAATAATGAAGATTAAGCTTTGAATAACTTATTTTAGGAAATTAAATGGTAGAAGGCATTAGTAATGGAGAGTGGAGACCATCACAATCAGGTGCATACATCAAAAAGAGATTCCAACATCAAAGTATCCAGTTGCAACTGCAGAAACTATAGATGAAATTTACAAAACATACTTTGTCTAAGGCCATCAGCCCAGGAAGTTTTCTTCCTTTGAGAAACTCCCACACCACTGAAGCATTTTCAACCATATCATAATCTGAGATAGACTCCGATTCCTTCAAAAATGCTTTGCATGCTATATTCCCAACGACTGTTATGTCACAACCACTTTGGCTTAGTTTATCAAGGATATATGCCAGCTTAGATGGCCCAGTTATATCCTGACTGGATAACCTGAATTTCACTGGACCAATCCATATAATTTTCTGTAAAGCATTGAAGAAAAATGTATCAAATAGGTTCAAGCAGCATGGCATGGGTGAAACAAAGGAAGATTCCAGAACAAAATGCCATGAACAACTATTAAACAGATAGTTTTAAATACAGACTCCAAAAACTAATTATTCAAAAACTAAAATAGTGTTAATTTATTGCTTAAATAACAACATGCAAAATTTTAAACTAATTTTAGTACGTAAATATGTGAATATGCCTCCAATGCAACAGAAGTTATATGGAAAAACAGAATGAAGAATGTTTGGGGCCTGACTTGTGTGGCAATAAATGGTACACAGATATATAGGTAAGACAGGAATCATCTTCACTAAGAGCATTTTGAGAAGCATAACTAAAACATGAATGGGAATGACTTAGTAGTACCTCTAAAAAAATTTTGCACTCCCATGCCACTTAGATGATGTTAGAAGAAAATATGCTAATTTAGTAATTATGTGGTTTGAGTAAGGCAATTTTTCCTTTCATGCCTTTTTTATTATTAATATATACGAGGGCAAACCTCGAGCTGTACATATGCTCCAGGAAACTGCCACCTGATTTTACCTCTTCTTTTCTTCTTCTCCACTTTTCTTCTACTCTTCTCTTCTCCTCTTCTTCTCCCCTCCACCTCTAACTTTACAACATGGTATCAGGGCATTGATTTCCTCTCAATATGATTTATCTGAGTTTCTTTGATACTCTGTTTTTTGGTTTTTTTTTTTTCCTTATCCTCCCCAAATCAGTCCTCAAAACTGATTTTTTTGGTTGGTTAGAGAGTTTTTTAGGGACACTCATCCTCTCAGTTAAGCAGTGTGGCATCCTTGGCAGGATGCTGTGTGTGTTCATGGTTGTTTGCTGATGTGAAGTCAGTAATACTCTGTTTCTGGTATACTGCCGTTTCCATTCCACTGGTTGGTTGTGGCATGATGACACTTTTTATGTAGCGTGTGTTAATGACTGATTGCTTGCAATCTTGTATCAGTTATTGGTTGGTTTCTATTGGACTCAATTTCCTGTTCTTGCCTGCACTAGCTTCTAGTCATTGTTAGCCATAATGCTTGTAGTTGCTTCCAGGTTGTTTATCAAGTGTCTGCAGTGCTGTTGTGGTCTGCCTTGTTCTTCAATGTCAAATAATTCCTCCTAGTACATTGTAACTGCAGTTCTATGGTCATAGCTGCCTCTTTGAAGTTCCAAAGTGCTGTAAAGTTCTGGATCTTTGAATTTCTGAAGTGGGGTTCTGTGCTAGAGTGTGCTGCCCGATTATGCATTGTTGCTGTGTTCATTCCCTATACTGGTGTGCGCTGAGATGCAGCATATTGGGGGTGGTTTCGATGGCCACTACAGAAACAGCATCAGCTGATACAGTTATTGTACAGATCACAGCCATCAAATTGGTTGTATGATCACACCTTTCAACGACCTGTCGTGACCTCAGGCACTGCGTGAATAGAATGCTCCAGCAAATTATGGATAACCAGAGAGAGTTGACCAATATTGTCGAAAACAAGTTTGATATCACATCCATTCTCATCGACAAATGTCAGAACCATATTCAAAGACTGCATGAGGAGCTAATGCAAATGATTGAGCACATGTCAGCATTCTCTCCAGCTTTCAAAAATAAAGAAGCAGAAATGCAGCACCTCAAAGCTCAGCTAAATTCCCTCAAGCAAAGCCAGGAGCAACAGCATAGACAGGCGAGGATTGACCCTCTTTTCTCTCCATCCACTTATATTAATGCAAAAGGGAAGTCCAAGTATCCTCAGTCTCAAATCACCAAAGGTGGCTCTCAATCTTCTTCACAAGCTCCTTCCCATGGTAGGCAATGTTTTGGAGGACAAGTACAAGGTCTGGATGACAATCATGGCAAAGGTAGTGTATTAGGGCAAGGAGTTCGTCATGGCAATTCCCACATTTGCACACAATGTGGCAAGGACAATACTACATTGATCATTGTTGAAGTCTCCATGGAACCTACTAGGGCCAATAAGCCTACTGTGAAGGGTGATTCTACTTTTGACACTTCAATTGCACCCAAACATTGCACTTGGGAAGTTGAGTACATCATCTACCATGTGCTAAGAGAAGTACAGCAATCTTGTTCAACTCCAAACTCAGTCTTCTACATCAAGTGCTACTGTGGCCCATTTAGGTATAGCCAAGCATCTTGCCTCTTTATCCTCCTCACTTTAGGTTGTCAACTCAGATGCCTCCTCCTATATGACAGGCAATCCAAATTTATGAATGAAGGAAAGCACAAACATCGTCGCCACCATGCAGTCGCCTCTTTAGCCTTCTCTGTTTCAACTCCTAGTTCCCAACAAGACTTGGAGTTGCCAATGGCTCACCGAAAAGGTGTCCAAACATGTACTTGGCACTCCTTAGTTGCTTGTCCTATTGCTCATTATGTTTCAACTCTTTCACCTTCCTAGCCCTTTGAATTACTTTCCCTTGTCTACTTCCTCTGTTTCTTCCCTTCCTCACATGTTGAATTTTCAATGTCTAGGTGGAAGCATGCAATGGGTGTAGAAATGGATGCCTTGACCTCTTGAAGGGTATGGGATTTGGTGGATCTTCCACCAAATAACGAGTTGGTTGGATGTCATTAGGTCTACAGTCTACACCATTGCCTCAAGAACGCCTTTTAAATCACTAGTCTACACTATCAAATATCTTCCTAACAGCTTAAGGCTCGATTGCTCACCAAAGGATAGATATATGGTATTGATTATCTTTAGATCTTCGCTCATGTTGTTCAACTAAACTATGTACGCGTATTGATCTCATCGAAAATTAATTATGATTGGCCCTTCTACTTGTTGTAAAGTTAAAGATGGAGGACAGAAGAAGAAAAGAAGGGAAGAAGAAAGCAAGAGAAAGAATGAGGAGGCAGTTTCCTGGGGACTTAGGTACAACTTCAGGTTTGCCCTCACAAATATAAATAATAATAAAAATATTAAGGGTGAAAATACCCCAACTCGCACAACCTAATTGTTGAAATAACTTGTTATGTTCTAACACTCCCCTTCAAGCTAGAGGTGTATAAATATCATCCAACCCTAGCTTATTACAACCATTAGACAAGGGGGGCTTTAAATAAAGGCTTTGTGAAAACATCACCTAACTGACCACAGAGTCACAAAAGTCCTCAGGACCTTCTAATTATAGCATCCCTTTCAAAATGACAATCAATTTCAATGTGCTTTGTCCTCTCATGGAGTATTGGATTGCTAGTGCTATAAATGGCATCTTGATTATCACAAACATATCCATTGACTTCATTGTCGAAAACCCCATATCAAGAGATTTTAGCCATAGCTCAGTATTATGCTTCACCACTAGATCTTGCTATAGTAGTATGTTTCTTGCTACGCCAAGTAACAAGAATACCTCCCACGAATGTATAAGCCAACCCAATCTACATCAATATATCCCATGAATTCACTATTTTTATTACATTTTTATATCAAACCTTTGCTCAAAGAGCCTTTGATGTCGCAAAATCCTACAAACAGCATCTCAATGTGGTGGTCAATTTTCCATAAACAAACTCACCACCCCTACTATAAAAGACATGCCAAGTCTAGTGACAGGCAAAAGGATGAACTTGACAACCAATTGCTTATATCAACGCTTGTCTTCGAATTCTAGTCCAACTTCCCCAGATAGCCTCAAGTTAGGATCCATAGGAGTATCAATTGGTTTAGCTCCTAACAAACTAATCGCATTTTAGTAAGTCCAAGGTATATTTTCACTAAGATAGACTCAATCCTTCCTACACTATACAATCTCACTACCTAATGCAAAGTACCCAAGTACTTGAATGGAAGTTTAGCTTGAAGACAATGCCTAACATCTGCAATGCCACTTTGTTCACCATTAGCGATGATATCATCAACATAAACTACTAGAAGTACCACATTGCCACATTGCCTCTATTTTGCATAAAAAGACTAAATGATAATAGTAGAACTAATGAAGCCAGATGTAGAGACCACCCCACTAAATTGTCAAACCAAGCTCAAGGAAATTGCTTAAGACCATAAATAGCCTTGTCCAACCTACATACCTTAGATCCCCCACTAAGCAACATACCCAGGAGGTTGTTCCATGTATACCTCTTCCAACAAATCTCCATATAAAAAGGCATTCTTCACATTCAACTAGCATAAGGACCAATCAAAAAATTAACTGCCAACGAGATCAACACACGAATAAAATTAGTCAAGCAACAAGAGATAAGGTCTCAAAATAATCAATACCATATGTTTGGGTGTATATTTGGCAACCAATCAAACCTTAAGTCATTCAATAGAGTTGTACGAAGATATATAATAGTCTAGACCCAACAACACCTAACCAACCCCTTAGTGGGAGGACGATTGACCAAGTCCCATGTCCCTCAAGTGGTCAAAGCATCCATTTCTACATCCATTGCATGCTTCCACCGAGGGTTGGCAAGCGCTTCAAAATGCAAGGAACAAAAATAGAAGAAATAGACAAGGCAAAAGAATACATAGGATTAGGAAGGTGAAGAATTGAAACATAACAAGCAATAGGATAAGTAACTAAGGACCGCATACATGTTCGAGTACCTTTCCGATGAGCAATGGGCAAATCCAAGTCACATTGGGATGGATCTCCAAAACTAGAAGTTGAAACAATGATGGGCAAAAGAGGCAGCCACATGGTGTTGATGATGCCTATGCTTTATTTTTCTCATTCATAAACCCTCAAATGTTTATCATTGTCTATATTTGATAAATTTGAAAGAGGAGGAAAAGATTTTTGGAGAGGGATAACAGAAGAAATTGGAGGATCGGCACATGAGAAGGAATCAAAAATCATTGATGGACTCGAAATAGATTCAACCAAGGACCCTAAACTAGAGAAATAAGGTGTCCCTTCAAAAAAGGTGACATCTGCACTAACACATTTTCTGCAAGTGTGGGGACCATAACATCTATAACCTTTCCGAGTTCTCGAGTACCCGGAAAAGACACATTTATCGGCATGAGAAGATAACTTGTCATATCCAGTATGTGGAACATGAACAAAACAACTGGAATCAAAGACACGGGACATGATAGAGAACATAGATGTTTCTAGATACAAGATAAAGAAGGGTATTTGTCTCCCCAGAACATTGGCGGGCATCCTATGAGCAAAAAACAAGTTGAAATAAAAGCATCAATCCAACAAGTTTTAGGAAGATGCATGTGAAGGAGGAGAGACCATGCTATGTTAAGTAAATGTCTATTTTTTCATTTAGCTACTCCATTTTTCTTAGGGGTATGTATACAAAATGTTTGACGAATAATCCCTTTGGCTAAGCAAAATGATTAAAGCTCATTTTGAACAAATTTATGTGCATAATCAAATCAAAAAAATTTGAATGATAATGCTAAAATGAGTTAATTTCTTGGTAGAATTGAGTAAATACATTCAAAACTTCATATCTATATTTTAAAAAAAAAAAAAATCAAAATCCAAGTTATACGCAAAAAAACATCCACAAAGGACACAGATATTGATGATTTGTCAAATTCTTGACTCAACACAGACCCCAAATATTTGAATGAATAAGAGAAAACAATGATTTACAATGAGACTCAATTCTAGACAGAAAAAAATGTCCTAACATGCTTTCCCAACCGACACACAGTGCACTCAAAATGAGAAACAAATTTGAACAAAGGAAATCTTGTTGTAGTTTTTGAACAGATCGATGACCCAAATAAGCATGCCGCTAATCAAGAGAAACAACATGAGTATAAATTGCAAAAGAGGTAAGACAAGAATTGGATTGACCACCACCACCACCATAGAAATAATACAAGTTGTCCTTAAGTCCTCCACCAATCCTCTTCTTCATTTGGAGATCCTAAATAAAACAATCAGAAAGAAAGAAGGTCACATAATAGTTATGAGATTTTGTTAGTTGCCCAATTGATAATGGGTTCAAGGGGAATTTAGGCACATATAATACGGAGGAAAGAGTTTTGGAAGGAAATGAGAGAATATTGCCACAACAAAAAATCGGTAACACTGAACCATCAGCAAGAATAACCTTAGAGTGTAAAGTAGTGGGTTTCAAGGACTTAAATAAATTAGGACTGCCTATCATATAGGAGGAGGCACCATAATCAATAACCCAAGATGAAGAGGATGAAGAGGCAAGAAGCCCGGTTGTATCTAAATGGGCCACATTAGCATTAGATGTAGAAGACTGAGTTTGGAGTTGTTGAACCATACAAAGTGGCTAGGTGCACTTGAACTTTGAACAATGGAGTTATTAGCCCAAGTTGGTTTCCCATGGAGATCCCAGCAATGATCAATAGTATGGCGTTGTTTGTCACAATGTGTGTAAATGCAAGAATTGTCATGATAGGATCCTCGTCAAACACACTACCTCTACCTTACAAACCCCATCCTTGTCCTCCAACACTTCCCTTACTACAATAGGAGGCAATGCTAAACATGGACGTTCACTATCAGAAGAAGGTGGTTGAGGAGGCGATTGAGAGCCATATCTAGTGATCTATTAAATTCTAGTGTATGCCTCATTCATGGATGGTATGGATTCAATGGCAAGAATCTAATCAAGAATGGGTTGAAGCTCTTAACTCAACCCAGACAAAAACTTAGCAGCCAAAAATTCTGCCCTTTGCCTCTTAATCATCTCAATGTCGGGACTAACTAGTGGATAAGATGTTTAGTTCCTCCCACATACCCTTCAAAGTGCTATAAAACTTACTAATGGACATACCTTCTTGATATTTGAAAACTTTTCATGTAGATCAAAAACCCGAGTTTGATTTATAACTTAAGAGAAGCATTCATGAAGATCATCCCATATAGCCTTGGTTGTTTTATGAAACATCACATTTGCAGCTGGCTCCACACTATTCCACAACCACACAAGCAATATATCATTCTCTTTCACTCAATCTTCATAACTTTGGAGTCTGGAGATGGAGGAGAATGCAACAAATACTTGGACTTCCCTTTCACATTAATATGCACGCACATCACCTGAGACCACAACCAGGTAGTTGGAGCATCCAAACAACTTCATTTATGTGATCCGTACATTAACAATATCAGCTGAAGCTCTCTCTCAGGAATGAATAAAGCAGAAACTACGGAGAATCAAGCAGTGCACACAAGCACAATGAGCACTTAGTAAACTACATGGTACAGCAGCTGCAAGAATTGTTGCGGGCAGCAACTATAAGAAAGTGCAAAACCACCAGCAACTGAAACAAGATCACACGCAAGCAAGCAATCACTACCACATAAAATTAAAACAACTTCATAATGCCAATACCAGCCAGAACATCATTGGCAGTATACCCAAAACAGAGCATCACTGCTTCACATCAGCAAACCACAACAAACAGACAGCATCCTGTCAAGGATGCTGCAAGCCAAACCACAATAAAAGAGGGTACCTAAGTGACTCTCAAACCAAATCAGATTTGAGAATTAATGAGGGGAATATAAGAGTAAAAATGGAAAAACACAGTATCTAAAGAAACAGCTGTGATAAATCAAGTTTAGAGGTGATTAATGCTCTGAAACCATGTTGTAAAGTTAGAGAAAGAGGAGAGAAGAAGAAAGCAAGAGAAAGAATGAAGTGGCAGTTTCTTGGAGGCTTATGTACAGTTCTAGGTCTGCCCTCTTATATATTAATAATAGAAGTCTTAAGGACAAAAATATCTCCACACACACAACCTAGTTGCTTAAGAAGAATGCTTTCTTGTATGGAGGTTTGCAGGAAGAGGTATACATGGAGCAACCTCTAGGGTATGTTGCTCAGGGGGAGAATGGTAAGATATGTAGGTTGCATAAGGCTATTTATGGTCTTCAGCAGTCTCTTCGAGATTGGTTTGACAAATTTAATATCATGGTCTCTAAATTTGGTTTAATCCGGTGCTGCTAAAAATCTAGGAGCCAGTGTGGTACTTCTAGTAGTTTATGTATCAATGCAGTGACCAAAGCAGCATTGCAAGTCAAGCAATGGCTTCAAACATTTCAAATCAACGACGTGGGTACTCTGCATTACTTTCTTGGTATTGAGATTGTAAGGTTCAAAAACAGGTTGGATCTATCTTAGGCAGAAATATACCTTGTACTTGCTAAGTGAGGCTCATATGTTGAGATTTGGGAGCTAAACCAGCCAATACTCCTACAAATTCCAATATGAAGTGTCTAGGGATGTTGGATTGAATTTTAAAGACAAAAGTCTATATAGGCAACTGGTGGCTAAGTTGATCTACTTGACTCTCAGTAGACCTAACAAATCCTTTGTTGTGTGGGTGGTGAGTCAGATTATGGAAAAGCCAAGACAAACAATGATGTTGTTTGTAGAATTCTACACTATCTCAAAGGCTCTCCTAGTAGAGGTTTGATACATAAATGTAATAGACAATGTTAGATCATGAGATACTCTTATGCAGATTGAGCTACCTCTATTGATGATAAAAGGTCTACTAGATAATGTGCACTAGTGAGAGGTAATATTGTTACATTGCATAGTGTCACGTGTGCTTGGGATGGGTGTCCATCATGTAAATGCTAGTGTAGGGTAATTTTCTAGTATCTGTTTCATTGTATGCCAAATAAGGCAACATGATTCCTCGGTCACTTTGATGTTTCCTAGTGCCAGGATGAATTTTGCATGTAAAGCTCTTTAGGGGAGGGTGAGTGTTCATCAATCTTGTAAAACTCACTAGCTATTTTCAACGTGTTTAGCCTACTTGCCTCCCTCACTAAACACACAATGTCAATGTAGGTGTTGTTAATGAATTGCGTTGCTTCAATGCTTACTACTTGCTTGTCACTACTTTCATGATTGCTTACTGTTTCCGCTACTATTTGATTGAATGCTAATGAAATGTTTCATAGATGAATGTTGGTAAACAATAAGCTGGCTAGTTAAGTAAGAGTGCTTTAGCCAGTGTCCCACGGCCCTTTCACAAAGGTGTGAAAATAGTCGGCCCGTGACACCTGGTATCAAAGCTTCGTATTGGGAATATAATTACCTTCATTGTGGGATTGGGATAGCTTTGATAAGTGACCATAGCACCAACCAATTCTGAGAGAATCAGCGTGCTGGAAACACAGGCTGAGACAACAGCCAACACTGTGGCCGCAGAGGTGGCCCTGATAAGGGAACTTGTTGTTGAAGTGATGGGATCACAAAAGCATCAAGCAAGTTTGTTAGGTGAGATGTCAGAGGACTTTTGCCATATAGTGGAAACTTTGCAATCATGGATAGCTTATCTAGATGCAAAAATGAATCTGATGGTTCTTGCTATGGGGAACCCCAACACTTCGGGAGTTAGCAAGACCAAGGTACCAAAACCCAAGACGTATGCGGGTGCCCGTGCTGCCAAGGAGTTGGAGAACTTTTTGTTTAATGTGGAGCAATACTTTCACGTTGTGAGGATGGCCTCAAAATAGGTGAAGGTGGATATTGCGACCATGTACTTGGTTGGTGACGCCAAACTTTGGTTGCATACCAAGTACCAAGTAATTGAAAATGGACGTTGTGTAGTGGATAGTTGGGCAGACTTGAAGAGAGAGCTCAAGGCCAAGTTCTTTCTTGAGAATGTTGAGTATAATACTAGGAAAAAGGTGAGAGACCTCAAGCATAGTGGGTCAATCAGGGAATACATGAAACAATTTTCTGCTTTGATGTTGGATATCATGGCCATGTTGAAGAAGGACAAGTTGTTCTATTTTCTTAAGGGATGAAACTGTGGGCAAGAACTGAACTTTATAGGCAAAGAGTTCAAGACTTGTCTATTGCACAAGTTGCCGCGGAACGTTTGACTGATTACGCTGGTGATAATACCGCTTCGTCCAAAAAGTTTGGCAGAGAGGGAAACAGTGGAAAGTCTTTCAAGAAAAGCAAACCCAAGAGTGGGGGAGCCGACTATAAAGCATCAACCTCAAAGGAAGCTTCATCGTCTTGTGGGTTCAACACACCCAATGGAAAGGGGAAGAGTAAAATTCCGTGCAACTTGTGTGGAGGCCCTTATTAAGTTATGGAGTGCCCACACAAGGGATCCCTCAATGCCTTACAAGCTTCCACTTCGAGACAAGTGGTGGAAAGCGAGGGGGAAGAGAATGATACTCCGAGGTTGGGTGCAATGCAGCAGGTGAACACATTGGAAAAGCAGACGAAAGCACCGAAAGTTACACGAGCAAAAGGACTAATGTTTGTGGACTTGAGGATCAATGGGAAGAGTACCCACGCTATGGTAGACACCGGGGCTACTCATAATTTTGTTTCGCAACTGGAAGCATGGAGACTCAACTTATCCTTGGAAAAGGATACAGTACGCATGAAAGCAGTTAATTCTATAGCCTATGCTAGGAGTAGCCAAGCAAGTGAATGTGAAGCTTGGACAGTGGGAAGGTCATGTGAATTTCACAGCAGTGTCATTGGATGACTTTCCAGTGATTTTGGGAATGGAATTCCTGAGGGGAACGAAGGCGGTGTTGATGGCTTCTATTGGTTCCCTATGTCTAATGGGAGATTACCTGTGCATGGTGCAAACCGTTGCAACGAAAGAAGATGATGAGAAGTCCCTTTCGGCCATGCAACTCAAGAAGGGATTGAGAAAGGGTGAGCAGACACATCTAGCCACGGTGGTGGTAGATGAAGTAGGCCAAGAGCTAGTGCCTACGAGTCTACGACCATCCAAGCGGTGTTAGATGAGTACAAGGAGGTGATGCCGAATAAGCTGCCTCACAACTTGCCTCCACGATGGACTGTGGAGCATGAGATCGAGTTGTTGCCAAGAATAAAACCACCTGCTAAAGGGTCATGTCGCATGGCGCCTCCAGAGTCAACAGAGTTGGGGAAACAGCTTGATGAGTTAGAAGTAGGATATGTTCACCCTTCCAAAGCACCGTTGAGAGCATCGGTGTTGTTTCAGAGGAAACATAAAGAGCATCTATGGGAGGTGTTCAACAAACTAAGGAGAAACAATCTCTATGTGAAGAAAGAGAAGTGTTCTTTCGCTCAATGGAGCAACAAATTCTTTGGTCATGTGGTTGAGCAAGGTCGTATCCGTAGGGATATGGAGAAGGTAAGGATGATTCAAGAATGGAAGATCCCCATGACGGTGAAGGAGTTGCGTTCCTTTCTTAGTCTTACTAACTATTACAGGAAGCTCATTGAGGGGTATTCGCGGAGAATGACTCCAATGACAAGACTACTGGAGCAAAGGTATTATTGGCCGCACATGCGTGATGATGTGGTTGATTATACCCAAACTTGTCTCACTTGCCAACAAGACAAGGGGGAGCGGAGGAAAATTGTAGGGCTGCGCGAGCCCCTATGAGTACCATCCAAGCTGTGGGAAATGGTCTCACTGGACTACGTCACCAACCTGCCCAGAGTGGGAGATGCAAGGTCTATAATTGTGGTTTTAGACAGGTTTTCGAAGTATGGTACATTCATAGCAGCACCAAAGTACTATTCGGCAAAGGAACAGCATAATTATTCGTTACGAATGTTGTGAGATATTGGGGTGTTCCCCAATATATTGTTTGTGACCGAGACTTAATATTCACTAAAAACTTCTTGATAGAACTTTTTAGGATCCTCGGTTCACATCTTGACATCTCTTCGAGTTTTCACCGACAGACAGACAGAAATACAGAGAGATGCAGAGGGCTACTGGAAGAGTACTTGCGCCATTTCATCAACGACAACCAAAAGAATTGGATTCAACTACTTGATGTGGCTCAATTCTGTTTCAATGCCCAAAGGAGCTCAACAACCAACAAGAGCCCTTTTGAGCTTGTTACAAGCCACCAGTCGTTGTTACCTCACACAGTGGGCGAGTTGTACAGAGCAAAGAGTCTCGGGGCATACATCTTCACCAAAGAATGGAGACAGAATGCAGAGATTGTCCGAACCTATCTAGAGAAAGCTTCTAAGCAGATAAAGAAGTGGGCAGATCAGGGGGGAAGACTACAGCACTTCAACCAGATGAAAGTGCATCATGTGTTTCATGTCAGCTGCCTTAAGCAATTCAACACTGACACCGATGATCTGAGCAAAAGTCAGTCAAACAGAGCAAAGTTGAAGACAGTGCAACCTGACAGACGTGAAGTTGAAGATATCCTTATAGACAAAGAGTTCATATCCTCAAGGAACAAGCGGCAGTTGAAGGGGAAAGGCCTTGGTGATGAAGAAATCAGCTAGATTTCTACGGAAGATATGCAACTGTTCATGGACAAAGTTGAAGTGTACCTAGCGCCAAAGTCTATAAGGACGTCGACCGCATAAGTGGAGGAGTGTCACAAGCTAAGCTTGTTCAGGGCATTATGCTTGCCTGTGACCGCTTGTCTCGTGTGCTTGGGATGGGTGTCCATAATGTAAATGCTAGTATAGGGTTATTTTCTAGTATTTGTTTCATTATATGCCAAATAAAGCAGTATGACTCGTCGGTCACTTTGATGTTTCCTAGTGCCAAGATGAATTTTGCAAGTAAAGCTCTTTAGAGGAGGGTGAGTGTTCATCAATCTTGTAAAACTCACTAGCTATTGTCAATGTGTTTAGCCTACTTGCCTCCCTCGCTAAACACACAATGTCAACGTAGGTGTTTGTTAATGAATTGCGTTGCTTCAATGTTTACTGCTTGTCTGCCACTGCTTTCATGATTGCTTACTGTTTCCGCTGCTATTTGATTGAATGCTAATGAAAGTGTTTCGTGGATGAATGATGGTAAACGATAGGCTGATTAGTTAAGCAAGAGTGCTTTAGCTAGCGCCGCACGGCCCTTTCACAAAGGTATGAAAATACTCGGCCGGTGACACATAGCAACAAACAAACTACTGTAAAAAGTTCTAGTTGAAGCAAAACAGCAAGCAGTGGCTCGTATTGTGAGTGATCTTATGTGCTTGTGGTTTCATGTCAGAGATGTGATTCATGGTTACGAAACGAAATGTTTTTTGATAATCAAACTGCAACTCATATTGCTAGCAACCCAATGTTTCATCAGAGGACAAAGTTATTTTTTTTTTCTTTTTTTTAATAGCAAAAGAAGAGATTTCATTAGAAAGAGAAGAATTTACAAAGAGGAGAATAAGACGTCTCCCATCAAAATTCTAGAAAAATCCAGAAAAAAAAGGAACTGAAAACACAAAAAAAATATATATGTTTTTTCAGAAATCAAAGCCAAAAATTCCTCCAATCTCACTGAATTTCTGAAAGGCTTGCTCCCTTAAAGCATCCAGAGCCAATGCACCATAAAGTGGCCAAGCAATGAATCTTCTCCCAAACCAAATGCCCATTTAACTTTTTCCCTGAAAAAATCCATGCATTGAGGTCCAACCATAAACCCCACTGCATTGCAAATATTCAACATTTCCACAAAGCAGCCCATTCTTTCCTTCTTCCAAAACCCTTGAAATAGATAGTCAGCATTCCATACACCATCACTAGACAAACCCAAGCTTCTCTTGACACACCAAATAATTTATTCCAGATGCTCCAAGCAAATCACAATGTAAGAACAAAGGAGGAGCCGACTCAGAACTCAAATAACAAAGCACACAAGCATCTGGAGGTAAGGCCTTCAAAGGTCTCCTGATTTGCAACGAATTGATTTTATTAATTCCAGCCAGCCAAATGAAAGCCTTAATCTTTGGAGGAGCTTTGGCCTTCAAAATACATGAGAATAGAGGAAAACAAGAGTTGGAAGTTGGAATGAATCAAAAACTAAAAAAAGATTTACAAGAATATACCCCAAATGATTCAAAGCCCAAGATCGAGTATCCCTAGCTGAAGAACGATGACAATTGTTCAATAACAACAAAGAGGAGAGTTCCGTCATCTCTCTATCGTTTAGAGATATTCTGAAATGAAAGTTCCAAGAAACCAGAGGGGAAAGGGTCAATCAAATCAACCAAAAACTTCCAAGACCCAACCCTCCCTCCATTGTAGAGCTACAGACCTCCTCCCACCCAATTAAATGATCCCGAAAACTCCCAACTCTTGAACATAAGAAATCTCTCATTATTTTCTTAATGTCATTAGCAACCCCTACTAGAATTTGAAAAACTGACAAACAATATAAAGGAATGCTAGATAAACAAGCCTGAATAAAGGTGATTCTGCCCCCAAGCACAAAAATGCCCCCTTCCAATCATCCAACCTCATGGCCACTCTTTCAACCTCCGAGTTCCAAAATTCCAAGGATCTAGGATTGCCCTCTAAAGGAACCCCAAAGTAAGTCAAAGACCACTCTAAAATACCACAACCCACATCAGAAGCCCACTCCCTAACACATTCAAGAGGCGCATTAATATTAGTTAGACCACTTTCCCCCAAATTTATTTTAAGCTCCTGCACCCTCTTAAAGACAAAAAGGATACCCAAAATACATTTGAAAGAAGGCCTATGATCCTCTAGAAACAAAATAGTATCATCTTCAAACTGAAGATGAGAAGCCACCACACTCTCTCTCACCACTTTCAAACCTTTTACCAACCCCCACTCCGCAGCCCTATCCACCATTCTACTCAACACATTAGCTACTAGGACAAGCAAAAAAGGGAAGAATGGGTCCCCTTGTCTAATGCCTCTTGAAGCCCTAAACTAAGACTTAAGTTCCCCATTCACAACAACCAAGAACCATACATTGGACAAACAACCCCTTAACCACTAACACCAACACTCGCCAAAAAATATAGTTTGAACATGAATCACCTCTTCTTCCTCCTTCTAATATCCTTCACCGCCTCATTAGCCAAAAAATTGGCATCCATTATTTGTCGACACCCCCCTCCCCCCACAAAAGCAATTTGAGTTGTAGAAAAAAATGGTCTTATCAAGTGCCGCATTCAGCTTATTAGCCAGAACTTTGGTGATAATCTTATAAACACTACAGATTAGACTAATAGGTCCAAAGTCCTCCATCTTAATGAACTTTGATTTCTTAGGCACGAGGTAATAAAAGTAGCGTTAATGCCCTTACTCAAAATCCCATTCCCATAAAATTCATCAAAGATTTTAACCAAGTCATCCTTAATAGTAACCCAGCAGTCTTGGAAAAAAGCTAGATTAAAACCATCCGGACCTAGAGCCTTATCCCTTTCCATCCCAAAAACTACCCCCCTCACCTCCTCCTCCTCAAAAAGGTCTTTCTAACCAAAATATTTGCTCTCTAGAGATGGGATCCCACTCTAAACCGTCAACCATTGGTCTACAAACCTCTTCTTTAGAATAAATATTATTAAAAAATATTAAAGATCTCAAAAACTATTATATCGAGATCGTTAATAATTCTCCCTCCTTGCACCTCCACCTCTCTAATCATATTTTTCCTCATCTTTCCATTAGCTAGCCTATGGAAGCAGCCAGTATTACAATATCCTTCCCTAATCCATTTGAATTTGGAATGCCGACTCTAGCTCCTCATTTCCTTAAAGAGATCCTTTTTGCTTCCTCACCCTCCAAAAGGTTATTCTCCTCTTCCTTTCTATCCAAAAATAAGCTCATCTACAATGCAGGCTTTCCAAATTCTAACATCCCCAAATACCTTTTTATTCCAAATTTTCAAATTCAAACAGTTGAACTTCCTTATAAACCTAAACCCTTCCCAACCCCTCCCTATGTCCTCTTACCATGAGCTCCTCACTAGGGGCTTAAAAGAAGCATGGCCCAGCCACATATGCTCAAACCTAAAAGGAGTGGGGCCCTCTGAAACCCTACTTGATTCCAGCATAATAGAGAACTGATCAAAAGTAGGTCTCAGGAGAATAGTTTGAGAAAGGTTAAGGAATTCATCCTCCAGTCACTAAAAAACAAAAATCCATGCAACCTACTAGCCACTGCTCTAGCACCCCCCCACATACCAAGTAAAAGTCATGTTTTACTCAAAGGAAGATCTCTCACGCCACACTCCCAATGAGCAAATCAAATCGCTGCATGCTAGTATTACATCTGCGCCCCCCCCCCCCCTCCTTTTTCTTTTCCCTTCTCCCCCACAAACCAAACCACATTAAGATCCCCTCCCACTACCACTACCCACCATGGTGAGGAAAACCAAAAATGTAGTAAAGCTCATCCTAAAAAGCACAATTAAGAGTTGGTCTAGGAGGACCGCACAAAGAGGATACCCACCATTGGCTCCTCCCTTTCACTTCGACAAGAACAAAAAGGGAAAAGAACCCATTAAATTATACATTTTGGAGATAGATCAAGAATCTCACATAAATACAACACCAACAGAGGCACCTCGAAAGGGTAAGAAGTCCCATTCCCTACACCGACCGTCCCAAATGCTACTAATAATCCCTTGGTCAATCATCTCCAATTTAGTTCCCTAAATCAATACGATGTCGGAGGACTATTTAGATGAAACTTCGTTGATCAAACTCCTTTTCCTCACACCCCCTAGACCACCACATTGCAACTAGTAGTCTTCATATCTTAACCCGCTTTCCACCCTTCCCAATCCCCTTACCCATAACAATTAATAGAGGTATCCAAATTTCTTAGTTCTTTCTAAACTTTCTTCTTCCTTCTCTCGTAGGTTCTAGGGCTCAAACCCAACCTCACCTCCTTCTCTATCGGGTCTACTAGTTTCACACCAAGGTCTTCTAAGAGCTTGTGCGAGTCTATCAAGTCTCTCTCACCTCCCTTAGAGCTAAAATCACAGCCCTCTCCCCTACAAGAATCCTCCCTCTAGCACAAAGCATTAGAGATAAGACGAAGCTGAGTAAGAAGGGGAAGGATACCAATATCAGCTCTAAAGGAACCCGAATCCCCCAAAGAAGTATCAATCTTCTCATCACTAACCCTGCCCCCCATTGCCTAAGGAAGAAATGTCCAAGTTATTGACTCAAAGGAGATTAAGCCCAGGGTTAGAAGGCAAAGACAGGCAATGGTGAATATTCTCCATTTGTAGTGAGGTGTTGCCATTTAATGCATTCTGCCCCGAACCATTCAGATCCTCATCTTCCTTTGCTCCTCCGAATAATTGGAATAACCCATTATCTTCAGCAAGTTCAAAACCAGCTCTCATCTGATCTACTGCTAGAGGAAAATCAGAATCCAAATGAAGGCTAGCCCTCTCCGAATGCTGCAGACTCGCTACAGGAATATCAGCTTTATTTGACCCATCCTCCTCAAGATCCCCACTGAAGCCTTCAAACATCTGAACCAGCCCTTCCTTTTCAAAATCAGCTCACAACTAATCCACCAAAATCTCCTTCTCTGATGCACCTGTACTGCCCATCACTTCTTCGGAATCATACATCAAGCCATCATCTGTTCCCCTTTCTAATATCGAGTACATCCTCTCTAATGGAGCTGCAGTTGATGGCACATCTTGGTTACAAAATTCTTGTTGCTCATAGAAGCCTCTTTGATATAACCTTCTGCCACTGATTTTTCTGGATCCATGCTGTCCTCTGAAATCTGCCCACCCACAGCATCCAAGTTAACTTGATCTGAGCTGCCCTTCTCTGCCTATGCCGCCAGCCTTAATTGCTGCATTTATGGATTTGGACCCTTTGCAGCATTTGGTCCCTTCCTTTTAATGACCCATACAGCCTTTGTTTTCTTCTGCCCAAATAAATCAGGCCTCTGAAATGCTGCCCCAGCTGCAGTCAACCCTGCCGGCCCGACAGAAGACCCCCCAGCATGAATGACGTGTTTCCTAGTGTCCCCAGCCTCACATGTTAAGGGAAAAGGAATTGTAATAGTTGTATGGCCTCCCTGAATCCTTTGTTGGTGGGTTATTCCATTCTAGCCTCCTTTCTCATTGCCAGCGCTCATCTGGTCACATATGCATAGGCAGAGTTTGTTGATAACCTCTGAAACACACTAGTTCTCTCCTTTTCCTCCTAAACTCTCTAAATTTTTGTAGACACGCAGTCAGAGCATCTCCATCTACCAGTGTTAGGTTTGGAAATATCTATGACGGTGCTGATAATTCCAACAGGGCAGCAATGAAGTCCCTCCACCCTTTTTTTTCTCAGTCCCCTTCTGCAATTCATAATAGTAGAGAATCTTGCTATCAGCCTTCTTCAAGCATATGAACCTCCCCCTTCCATTTTACGGAACCTTAACCGATGCACTTCTCTGCCTTTCGGTACATAACTCCACCATGGCCCTTCATTGGCTGCACTTACCACCCCCGTCAATTTCAAAACCCACACGAGTTCCTCCTTTTCCATAACGATGAAGAAGATAAACTTGCCTATGTATTCAGTGATGCGGAAATGAGAAGTATCCAGTTGCGTGATAACCTTCCTCTCAGTTTTAAGTGTGGCATGCTCACCCATTTCACTTCAATCACTGGCGAGCTGTGCGACATGGTGAGACGACAAAAGGGAGATGGTCAAAAGGTTTAGCACAGGGCCTTAATTCTTAACAAATTCTCGAAGCTTATTCTAAAACTATTGAGGTGGATGAATGCTTGGCCACCTCGATTTCTAGGTTGCATAGCAGGAAATGATCCAATTTCTGGAATACAAGGGCAGGTTGAAAGGTTTCTTAATTTTTGAGTTCAGTTATAGGATCGCCAAAGTGGTTAGTGCCGAAAGAAGTGACCCCCTTCAGTTGCGGGGTTGTGGTTTTGGCAATCAAGTGGAAGGTTTAGAAGGAGAACACTGGTTGGCTGGGACAACATAGTTGCCTAGTATAGCCAACAGATTGGAAGAAGAACAGATACTGATTTCAAAGACGGGGTTGACGTGGAGGAACGATTATTGTTGCAGGATATAAAGGGGAGATTGTGGGATAGAGTAGTTGAGTGTGTCACCATGCTTAAGGGGTCAAAGCTGCAGGGCGCTAAGAGGATGGAAGTGTCGTATCGCCTTCATCAGGTCTCATCTATCAGACCCAGTTCAAATATGGAGAGGACAAAGCATATTAAAGTCAACTATCATTTTGTGAGGGATGTTGTGTGCAAAAAGGTTGTGAGACTCCATTTGTGATAAGCCATGTTTTCACAAAAGTTTTATTTAAGCCTGCCTTGTCAAATGGTTGTGACAAATTGGGGTTAGGTGATATTTATAGACCTCTAGCTTTATGAAGATTGTTAGAAGAAGATATGCTATTTTAGTAATTATGTGGTCTGGGTGAGAGCATTTTTGTCTTTCATGCCTTTTTATTAGTAATACGTAACAGGATAGATCTAGAGCTGTACATATGTTTCAGGAAACTGCTGCCTGATTTTCCTCTTCTTTTCTTCACCTCTTCTCTTATTCTCTTCTTCTCTCCTCCATCTCTATCTTTATGACATATTACATTATCATATTCTCCTGTAATTTTAGTTTTTTCACTAAAAAGCTGCCCCCACATCTCATTTTCACAATGTTTTCTACTGCCTCTAAATTTTTTAAATAAAGAATAAATTCACTAAAGAAAGAAAGGGAAAGTGAAAGAGGAGGGCAAGGTTTCCTCCAAGTAAAATTAAAAACACGCCCCCAAAAAAAAATAAAAAATAAAAACCAAAAGGGCAGCCCTCCAATTCCTTTGCAAATCAGTAGGGAATAGCCCCTCCCAAACAGCCATGAAGCTAGGGGGGGGAAAATCCACCCATAGAAAATAGGATATTGATCTTTGAACATCCTAGCAGTCCCTCTCTGTCCACAAGGTCCAATGAATAGTTTTCAAAAAAATATATATGTTATTTTAGTAATTAGAATATGTGAGTGAGGTATCTTTGTCCTCAATATTTTTTATTCTTATTAATAAATAAGGGACAGACATGGAGCTGTACTTAATGCTCCAGGAGAACTGTGAACTGTTCTTTTTCTCCTTCTCCTCTTCAAGCACTGTATTTTCTTCTCCGATTCTTCAATTTATTTCAAATTTACAACATTGTATCGGAGCAGGATCTCTGAACCTGATTAATCAGAAGTAGTTACAGCCGTTCTCTTCCTTTCCTTTTCTCTCCCTTGTCATTTGACAATCCCTAACGAAGAGATTTTTTTTCTGTTTTGAGAGTTGTTTACAGTTTCTTATCCTTCTCCTTTCAGCCGTGAACCACTCTTATGGTGTTGTGTGGCTCATGGTAGTTCGCTCATGTAAAGGCAGCACCCTACTGTTTCATGACTGTTATGATGTTTGCGCTGACTGCTGGTCCACTGGTGATACTGTTTTAACGCTGTAATTTCTGTTTTCATGCCTGCCTACACTTCTAGCTGCTGCCAGGTTGGTTTTGGAGTATCTGCACTGCTGTTTAATTGTATGTGGTGCTTCATTGTGGTCTCCCAAGTTCTGCGTGTTATAAGTGTAGTCTCTGCTCTATGTGCTCAAAGCCAAATTTGACATGACATGTGAGAAACTAATTATTTCTTTGATTCCTTCTAGTGTATGGTAATTTCTGTTCTGTGGTAGTAGCTTCCTGTTGAAGTTCTGGAACTTAGGAGTGCTGTTCTGTGCCTGTTCTGAGAGCGCTGTTCTGTCTTATGTTTGCTGCCTATTTTGCAGAGTTGCGCTGTTATTCATTCCTGATACTGATGTGCACTGCTTGAGGTGTGTAGGGATGGTTTTGATGGCCCCAGTGGAGAGAGCTTCAGCTGATACTATTAACAAACAGATCACAGCCATCAAATTGGTTTGGATCCTCCAACTACCTATGATGATCTCAGGTAGTGCGAGTGTATATTAACGCTAAAGGGAAGTCCAAGTATTTGTTGCATTCTCCTCCAACTCCAAGGATTATGAAGATTGGATGAAAGAGAATGACATATGCTTGTCTGGTTGTGGAATAGCATGAAGCCACGAATTGCTGCGACCGTGATGTTTCATAGAACAACCAAGGTTGTATGGGAAGATCTTCTTGAAAGCTTCTCACAAAATAAAAATCAAACTCGTGCTTTTGACCTATATGAGAATTTTTTCAATGACCAGGAAGGTAGGTCAATTAGTGAGTACTATACCACTTTGAAGGGTATACAGCCAGTTAGCTCCAACATTGAGATGATTAAAAGGCAAAGGTCAGAGTTTTTGGCTTCCAAGTTCTTTTTTTTTTTTTTTTTTTTTCTTGGGTTTAGTCCTGAGCTTCAACCCATATATGATTAGATTTTTGCTAGTGAACCCATACGATCCATGAATGAAGCATATTCTAGAATTCAACGTATCACCAAAGATGGCTCTCAGTAAGCTTCTTCCCATGATAGCTCAGCCATGGTTAGCAGTTAGCACTACCTCCAACCATCGTAAGGGAAGTGTTGGAGGATGAGGATGCGCTTTGGAAAGTGGTCAGGGCAAAAGTAGTGTTTCAGGATGAGGAGTTCATCACAGCGATTCCTGCATTTGCACACATTGTGGTAAGGAAAACCGTGCTTTTGATTCTCGCTGAGATCTCAATGGCAAACCGATTTGGGCCCATGAGTCTCCTTCTAGGGATGATTAAGTATTGAAACTCCAAGTACACATGGCCAATCCACTAGGGATTCGAGTAAATCATCTACAGTGTCTTGAGAGAAAGATAACAATCTCATTAGCATGGTTCAACAACTCCAAACTCAATCGTCTATGTCAATTTCCATTGTGACCCATTCAAGTACAATTTGGTCTCTTGCCTCTTCATCCCCTTCACCCTAGGTTATTGATTATGGTGCTTCCTGCCATATGGCCGGTAGTCTTAATTTATTTAAGTCCTTGAAACCCACTACTTCAGTAACACTCTAAGGTTACTCTTGCTCATGGTTCACTTACTCTGGTTTCTATATGTGGTGTCTTTCATTTTGTTCCATGACTTTTTCCTCTACACTATATGTGCCTAAATTTCATTTGAACTTGTTATTAGTTAGTCAATTAACTAAATCTCATCACTGTTCTGTGACCTTCTCTCTTTCTCATTGTGTTATTTAGAATCTCAAGACTAAGACAAGGGTTGTTGGAGGGCTTGAGAAGGATGGCTTGTACCATCTTTATGGTGGTGATAGTAGATTTAGTTCTTTCATTTGATAGCAGGTAGTAGATCCAATTCTTGTCTTACCGCTGCCTCAATTTCTACTCACGGTGTTTCTCTTGATCAGTGACACACTCATTTGGGTCATCCATCTCTTTAAAAGCTATAAAAAAAAATTTCCCACGTTCAATTCTGTTTCTCGTTCAGAGTGTTCTGCGTATCAGTTAGGAAAGCAAGTTAGGAGATCTTTTCCACGTAAATCATTGTTTTCTCTTATTCATTCAGACATTTAGAGTCCACATAGAGTCAAGAATTTGACTTGACTGGTCATCAATATTTTGTGTCCTTTGTTGGATGATTTTTCGCATATGACCTGGATCTATTTGTTGAAAGACAAGTTTGAATTTGCGAATGTATTTACTAAATTCAAGAAACCAAAACTCAGTTTGGCATTGGTATTAATATTTTTCAGTCCGAGAATGCAATTGAATTTTTCCAAAATGAGGTTCAGTCTTTTTGCTTGTCCAATGAGATTATTCATCAAACATCATGTATGCATACCCCGCAATAAATGGAGTAGCTGAAAGGAAAAATATTGACACAGCAGAGTCTTTACTCCTTCATATACATGTCCTAATAGCCTTTTGAATCAATACTCTTCTTACAGCATGTTTTCTACTCAACAGGATGCCCTCCAGTGTTTTAGGAGGACAAAACCCTTCTCCATCATGTACCTAGAAACATCCACGTTCTCTATTAAGCCTCATGTCTATGGGTGCACATGTTTTGTTCATGTTTCACATAATGGTCAAGATAAGTTCTCTCCTTGTGCTATTAAACGTGTCTTTGTTTGGATACTCGAAACTAAAAAGGGCTACAAATGTTATGATCCCCGTATAAATTGACGGAAAAGGACTCATATAGCCAACCCACCAAGTGGGACTTAAGACTTGGTTTTGTTGTTGTTTTTGTATGTTATGATAACCGCAGCCACAGGAAATATGTTGCTGCAAATGTCACCATTTTTTAGGGGACACTTTACTTCTCTAGTGCAGGGTCCTCTTTGGATGAATCTATTTTGAGGTCATCAACTATTTATGACCCCCCACGTGTGTTGATCCTCCTATTCCTACTATTATCCCTCTCCAAGAATCTTCTACTCTTCCAAATCCAACAGCTACTGAACCAGAGAAACAATTGAGGGTTTATGAACAACAAAAGCAAGCACAAACATCCCCACCACCATGCAGCCACCTCTTCTTTCCACCACTATTTCAACTTTTGATCTTGGAGATTCATCCCAGCATGACTTGGATTTGCCCATTGCTCACTGGGAAGGTGCTCAAACATGTACTCAGCAGTCCTTAGTTGTTTATCCTATTGCTCATTATGTTTAAGTTATTCACCTTGTCCTATACGTTATTTTGCCTTGTCTATCTCCTCTATTTCTATCCCTTAAGTGGAAGCACGCAATGGATGTAGAAATGGATGCCTTGACCACTCGAAGGACATGGGACTTGGTGGATCTTCCTCTTGGTAAGGAGTTGGTTAGGCAACGTTGGGTATACGCCATCAAATATCTTCCTGATGGCTCTAATGAACAGCTTAAGGCTCAATTGATTGCCAAGGGGTACATCCAAACATATGGCAGTGATTATTTTGAGACCTTCTCTCTTGTTGCTCGACTAAATTATGTTCATTAATTGATCTCGTTAGCAATTACTTTTGATTGGCCCTTAACAATTGGATGTGAAGAATTTCATTTTATATGGAGATTTGCAGGAAGAGGTATACATGAGGCAACCTCCTAGGCATGTTGCTCCGGGGAAGATGGTAAAGTATGTAGGCTATATAGGGCCATCTGTGGTCTTAAGCAGTATCCTCCAACCTAGTTTAACAATTTTAATGTAGTGGCCTCAACATTCGGCTTCAGTGCCTACGTTAATCATTTGGTCTTTGTTCATAAAAAGGAGACAAGAGTGGTACTTCTTAGTGTTGATGATATTACCATTATTGGTGTTGAGACCAGAGCAGGATTGGAGATTTTAACCAATGGCTTCAAGCTAAATTTCAAATCAAAGACTTGGGTAATCTGGATTACTCTCTTAGTATTGAAATTGTATGATGTAGGAAAGGGTTGAATCTATCTCAGTGAAAAATATACCTTGGACTTACTAAGAGAGACTAGTTTGTTGGGAGCTAAACCAGTCAATATTCCCATAGATCCTAACATGAAGTTGTCTAGGGATGTCAGAGGGAACTATGAATACAAATGTCAATATAGGCTGTTGGTTGGCAAGTTAATCTACTTGACTATCACTAGACTTGACATATCTTTTGCAGGGGGGTGGTGAGTTGGTTTATGGAAAACCCCAAACAACTGCATTGGGATGTTGTTTCTAGGATTTTTCAGTATCTCAAAAGCTCTCCCAATGAAGGTTTTTATTATATAAATGTAATAAAAACTGTGAGATCATTGGATACTCTAATGTGGATTGGGCATTTGGGCTGGCTCCTTAGATGATCGAAGGTATACTACGGGACATTGTACGTTTGTGGGAGGTAATCTTATTACCTAGTGTAGCTATAAACAAGCTATTATAGCAAGATCTAGTGCTAAAGCAAAATACCAAGCTATGGCTTATACTATGAGTGAGCATATGTGATTGAAGTCTTACAAAGATGGGACTACCAACCTCCCCCCCCCCCCCCCCCAACAGAAACCTCACCACCTGCCAATGTAGGAAAGCTGCTCATTTATCACATTTGAATCCAGGGACATCACAAAAATATCTGGACAAGTCAATTTATTAGGTCTACTCAATTCGGATGAGTTATTAGTATTAGTCAAGTTAAGAACCAAAGTCCAGGTAAATACCTTAATCTTTAACAAACCTTCAGCATTTAAATTACATTCTCCTGGTGCAAAAGACAATATGTCAATGATTTCAATAAGCGCAAAAGAAAGGATTTAGAATAGAAAAACCAAAGCTAATCCCCGGTCAAATAAGAGTGCCATGCCTCGAATGAGAGACCAAAGAATCTAGAACTCTCGATGAGTAGCAATTTCATCAATTTCTCCTTCATAAAGCAGCGCTTATGCTACTGAAGTAAGATATCTAAGTGATAAACTTCCAAGACCTCACATGAGTAGCATAAGTGCTTCCTCTAACAGCCCACCCATTGCAATGAATATCATACTTACTCTTAATAACCTTTAACCAAAAGGAGTCTACTTCTAAGGGAAACATCCATATGCATTTTCCCACTAGAAAAACCTTCTAGGGACCAAATTATCAAGTCTCAAACCCCTTTTTGATTTAGGCGTCCTAACCATATTCCAACTCACTAGTTGATCCCTATTAGCATGACTTGTGCAAGACCATAAAAAATATCTCATAAGCCTTTATAAACTCTCCAATACACTAACAAGAAATCTACAAAAAAACCAAAAGAGAAAATCAAAAACAAAGCAAATGGGGATACTCACAAAAGACAAGCAGTATTGAGAATAATACAACCCCCTAAGGAAATATAAGTCCTCTTTCAACTCTCTAATATCCTATCCACTCTCTCATCCACTAGGTCCCAAAAGCACACAAAGGTAGGATTGCCCCCAAAGCCAAAGATGAAACAGTGCAGCCTACCAAAGATGTCAACTCCTCATATGCACATTGATCCAAATTAATCCCAACTACACCACTCCAATACATATAAATCTTTTACCCTGAAATTTTCTCAAATATTTTTAACAAAACAAGAATATTTCAAAATTTTACAACATTTCTCCAGAGAAACAATGGCATTGCCAGCGAACTGAAGATGGGATACCTCAACGGCATCCCAACCTATACTGAGTCCTTTAATCACACCTAAACACAAGAGCATGTAAGAGCATCCATAACAACACATCAACCATTACCTTACACAAAAAAGGAGGAAGTGTGTCCCCTTGCCTTAAACCCTTAGAAACATTAAACCAATCCTTAGGCCCCATTCATAATTACAATGGTGGAAGATGGGCAACCTTTCATCCATTTCCTCCAGATCAACCCAAAAACTTCTTCTCCAACACTCATCCAAAAAAGCCAGCACACCGTATCATGTAATTTTCTCAAAATCCAATTTAAAGATAATACCTCCATTACCCCCCCCCCCCCCTCCTCTTAATATCCTCAACCACCTCATTTGCTACCAATGCAGCATCTAAAATCAACCCATCCTTTATGAAAGCACTTTGCACCACTATCACCCATAGCACCCAAAACCACTTTGTACCACGATCACCATATCACCTAAAACCTCCCAAAGCCTCTAAGGTAACACCATAGTTAAAATTTTATAAATACAAGCAACAAACTAATAGGCCTGAAATCTTTCACCTTACTAAAGCGATCTTTCTTAGGGTATAAACAATAAGGTAGCATTTGGTTCAATGTTGGAATTAGAATCGGAAACAGAATTCACTAGAATTGGAAACGGAATGTCAGATTCCTCTCATTTTTGTTTGACACAAAATTGAAATTGAAATTGTGTTATAGTGTGGTATATATAGACATAGAAATCGGAAATGAGTCTAGTTAATATAAAAAATTTATTCAACTAAATAATAATATTATAAATATATACTTATTATATAATATTATTTTATTAAGCTATACAACAAATAATTTTTACAACAAAATCATTTGGATAATCATGTACTTGATTAAGTATTATATTTTAATATGTAATTTATTAAAATTTAAATAAAAATCTCATATACTATAAAACTATAAAATAATTTATTTTTTAATATAAAATAATAATAATCTCATATACTATAACACTATAGCATAACTTATTTTTTAATATAAAATAATATATAATAATAAAACAACCAACATAGCATGATATTTTATTACACAATAATATTTTATTCTTTTTTGTATGTTATATAATTAATAAAATTTACAATTATATATTTGTTTTAAAGATATTAATAATATTAATTTTATCTTATTTTAAGGTTATACAAAATAATATAATAAATAAATGATCATACCACATTTCCATCATAATATTCAATTAATTTAATACTATTTTATTACTTTTTATCTGTTATAATATTGTTATGTATAAAATAAATATTAATAAAAATGGTTAAATACTTTATATTATAATATATAATATATTATCATATATTTACATTTAATGATGTCATAATACTAATATTATTTTTTATATTTATGTAATATATATTTATTTATCATATATAATATTACATTATAATAAATATGTGCCTGAGTATTTAATATACAATAATATTATATCTTTTCCAATCTATAATATTATTAAATTTTATTATTATATATTTCTAATTAATGATAATAATAATAATAATAATAAATATTTTATTTAATTTTGTTTTATTTTTAAGATTATAAATAATAATATAATAAATCAAAATCATACCATATGTATATCGTAATATTTTAACATCTAATACTCTTCTATTAATTTTTATATATTATAATATTATTATATATAATATAAAATATTAATAATAATTTTTTAATATTTATATTACAATATATAATAATATTTTAAATAGTAATAATGATATCATATTATTAATATTATTTTTAAAATTTATGCAACATATATTATATTATATAAATTATCATATTATAATAAATACTATGCTTCCAAGAATCAAGATTTGATTCTGGGGTAAAAGCTAGGAATCAAAATGTAAGGAAAAGGGGGAATCCCATTCCTGCATGGAATGGGAATCGGAATAAGATTACCGCAAAAACAAACATTAGGAATGGGAATCAACCATTCCAATTCCAATTCCTAGAGTTAATTCCCAATTACCAAACACTACCGAAGAGTAGAATTCACACTCCTTCCTGTCGCAATGTCCCAGAGAAGGGTCCAGAATGGCAAGGGATAATAGATATTGAAATTTGAATTGAGTCGCCACTAATCTATTATTTACCATGGTGCAGTTAGAACACCTATTTACTACTCATTGATTGGTCTCTACATTATTCTTAGCCCAACAAACCAACAGTCTTAGTCTACTTTACTAGAATCAGGATCAGAAGTTTAGTTATGCAAGAGGAATATACTAGCACCCCCTATACACCCATTCTACGAACAGTATCAAATTAATTATAAATTATCCCTAAATTAAATTTTGACGGTCTTCAATTAGTTCCTTTAAAGTAAACAAATAAATAAATAAACAAATAAATAAATAAATAAAAGTAAACAAATAAATTAATTAATTAAAAAAGTAAATGAAAAATCACAGTGCAATTAGGAATATCTAATAAGACCTACAAATGAGGGGATATTATTAGATAAACCCCCTTCAGAACTAATACAGGTGAGGTATGAAATACCTCTTTACCCTTTTTGAAATCATCGAGACACACCCACACAAAAACAAGTAAAATCATCAAAAAGAATATTTGAAAACATTACCAGATTTTTCAAAATATTTTGTAAAAATTTTCTAAAACTTTCCCACATTTTTCTAAAAATTATGAGCTTTTTTTAAAAATATTTTTCTTTATTTTCTTGGCATATTTTTCCAATTTTTTTTAAATTTCAAGTCAAAATAACTCAAATATTTTTCCCAACTTCAAAAAAAGTATATATATATTTTTCCAAATTCTTCCTAATTTTTTTCTTTTTTTATCACTTTTCATGAATTTTATCCAATTAAAAATTAAATAAAGAAAATCTCATCAAACACAATAGAAAATCAAAATCGAAAAAGAAATCGTTTACTTATCACTTGGGTTTTCTTCAATTTGACAACAAAACTATAGGCTTCTTCATGAATTCCAATACTTGAAGCTGCTGCTGCAACAGAGCTGCTGTCCGAGGCACGAAACTGACGATGAAAAAACTCCTAATGAAAATACAACCATCCAAAATGAAGAAGGATGAGTGCTCCACATCTTGTCCAAATTTCAACTCAATCAGACAAGAAATCATCATTCATTCGTCTAAATCAAATTGACTGCGCAGGCACCCCCAATCCTGAAGCTGCTGCTACAATGAGACTGCTATCCAAGCCATGAAACTGACGTTGCAAAGCTCTAAATGATAATCCGACCGTCCAAAATAAAGAAGGATGAGTCCTGCACAACCTGTCAAAATTTCAGTTCAATCATACGAGAATTTACCATCTGATCGTTTAGATCAAGCTAGCATGCTTAGGCATCTCCAAGCCTGAAGCTGCTGCTGCAATGGGGCTGATGTCAAGGTCACGAAACCGACATTGCAAAGCTTCAAATGACAATTTGACCGTCCATAATGAAGAAGGATGAGTCGTGAACCAGTTGTCAAACTTTCAGCTCCATCAAACGATAAATCACCATCTGATCATCTAGGTCAAACTAACTGCGCAAGCACCTCCAATCCTAAATTTTCAGCAAAAATAACTTTTTTTCTCCCCCACTCTTTCTCAGCACGAAGCTCTCTATTTTTCTCCTCCTCTCTTCTTGTGTTTTGTCCCTTCACTCTCTTTGAGGCCTCTGTTTATAGGCTTGGGAGAGTTAATTTGAATTCAATTTGATTGATCAATCAAATTTGATTGGTCAATCAAATTTTACAACAAATTTCCAATTTTCTTTAATCAAAATTTCAATTCCAAAGCTAACTCTCAATCACCACTTAGTTTATTCTTGATTTTTCTTTGCAAGTTTGAATTGCTCAATCAAATTACCAATTTTCTTTAGTAAAAAATTTCAATTGCATAGCTAACTCCCAATCACCACTTATTTTTTATTTTTGCACATTTTTCGCATTGCATGTTTGAAAATGATTTGCAAATTAAAGGCTACTTGGCCCACTTCCATTCATTTTATTTTATTTTTTTCCATTGTAAAAATATATTTTCCTTTTCTCTGCATTTTTTTTTTTTTTGTATTTATAATTTTTTTGTATGAAATTAAAAAAAAAAAATTCCTTTGTTTTTGTAATTTAAGACCCCCGGACATATTGGGGTGTCTATAGCTGCCCCTCTTTATAGGTTTTGTTACCGATGATGATAAAAGACGTGCTTTTATTGTCTTTTAGAAACAAATCTATAAAAACAAAAGACAAATTTTGGACTGAGTTTTATATAACAAAAACCCCCGCAAAAGAAAATATATGAATTTAGAAAGATGTATGGATTCTGAGGCCAATTCACAGACTTACAGAGTAGGGTGTAAAATGTCCTAGTTGATGGGAAAGATTACTACCACAGGTCTGGAAATCATGCCATGAACCACGAGAGTAGCTCACAAATGTGGATGAAAACGACTGCTCAGATTTGAGAACTAATGTCACATGTCTCTAAAACAACCAAAATTACTTGGATGGGACTTCTCATATTCAGGAACTATAAAAGCCAAAACCCTCTGAAATAGTCAGAGCAATTTAAATGAGTTAGTGGTTAGAATAACTTGGATGACTACTAGGATATGGGAACTCTAATCGCGACAAACCTTCGAGATGGCCAGAGCATTTTGAAGTGTTAGTGATTAGGACAACTTGGATGGGACCATCCGAAAATGTAAACTTCGATGGGACCATTCCGAAAATGGTCAAATTGGATGGAACCATTCCGAAAATGGACAACTTGGATGGGACCATTCTGAAAATGGTCAATTTGGATGGGACTATTCAGAAAATAGTCAACTTGGATAGGGCCATTCCGAAAATGGTCAATTTCGATGAGACTATTCCGAAAATAGTCAACTTTGATGGGACCATTCCGAAAATGGTCAACTTGGACAGGACTATTTCGAAAATGGTCAACTTAGATAGAACCATTCCAAAAATAGTTAACTTGGATGGGACCATTTCGAAAATGGTCAACTTGGATAGGACCATTCCGAAAATGGTCAACTTGGGTGGGATCATTCCGAAGATGATCAACCTAGATGGGACCAATCCGAAAATGGACAACTTGGATGAGACCATTCCGAAAAATGTAAACTTAGAAGGGACCATTCCGAAAATAGTCAACTTAGATGGACCATTCCCAAAACGGTCAACTTGGATGAGACCTCCCAGATTCTAGAAGTATAAATGCCAAAACCCTCTAAGATGGTCAAAGAAACTTTGACGTGTTAATGGTTAATACAACTTTGAAGATGACTACTTAGATTTGAGAACTCTAGTCACCGCAAACCACCAAGATAGCCAGAGCATTTTGAATGTTAGTAGTCAGTACAACTTCAAGATGACTACTCGAATTTAGGAACTCTAATCACCGCAAACCTTCGAGATAGCCAAAGCATTTTGAATGTTAGTAGTCAGTACAACTTGAAAAAGCAAGAGAAGGCTATTACTTTAAGAAGTTGAAGAGAGCTTAATTTACAAGAGAAAGGGCAAAATTTCGAAATAGAGGAGCAGACCATGAGATCCGCAAAACCCACATCCAAGGCTGCAATACCCACCCCTGTCTCGAGCCAAACAGTGGAACACTCGAGAAATCCTCCCGTTTTTTCCTCTCATACTTTTCCTTATGTTCCTCCTATAACTTTTCCTCAAAGACTTCAGAAAAAAAAAAGCTAGATAAACAATTTTCTAAGTTCCTCGATGTTTTTAAAAAGTAAAACATTCCTTTTGCAGATGCCTTGGAATAAAGGCCTGGCTATGTGAAGTTCATGAAGGAGATTCTATTAAACAAGAGGATATTAGGAGAGTATGATGTTACCTGATTGAAATTGAATTGCATTTTGTCTTGTTTTGTGCTTAATTCTCGTGTTTGCTTGATTTATTTGAATTCCTTTGAACACTTTTGCACAATACCATGATCAATAAGTTTCTTTGTTGGCTTAGAGTGTATATATGTGAATTAGATATTTTATAAAGATCTCATTGAACTCTAGAACCATTTTGATAATCTCCTGAGGTGAAATCCTAGGCAGCACACCACTAGAGAAATGATATAGGCCATCTTTGGAACGTTTGAACTTTTCTAGCCTACCCTAATTATCTATCTCTAGTCAACCATTTGAGCCTTAAACACATTGGCCATTTTTCTTTCATTAACCCACATTAACCATACCTTTTAACCCATAAAAACTCATCCTACCTTTTCAAGAAAATTTGTTATTTGCTTAGTCATTGGAGAAGAGAAAAGGTTTGTTAAAAAGTTAAGAGAGCAAGAGCCAGTTTTGTTATTCTATTAAAAAAAAAGATTAATAGTAAAAATAATACAACCCGAATTACAAAAAAATAGGTTTCGGGGTTGTAGAATTGAAAAAAGAAAATATATATATATATATATATATATATATATATATATATATATATAGATGAATAAATTGCCCATAATTTGCTCTAGGAAGTAAATGTAATTTTTCTCTCTTCATTGGTGAAGCTTGTGTTGAATTTTCTTGCTTTGAATTCCATATCATTTTTTTTTTTTTTGCTTTTGTCATTACCCTAAGCCAAATATTACAAGATTTTATAAAGACCTTTTGATCTTTTGTGGTGTTTTTGAACAACATTTGTGGAGAGTTGATTTGATAAATAGGCATAAGAAGTTCGAGAAGCTCATTCTCCTAGAGATCAATCATAATTCAATCAAGTTTGCATAAATTGATCCGAGTTAATAGAGTAGCAAGTTGAGATTGGTTACTTATACATACACACTCAAAGGTTTCCACATAAACCTAAGCATGCTCTGGAATTAATCTAAAAACTTGTTAAAATGTTTAAAGTTTTCCTTGAATCAATTTCTTTATGCAATTCATGAGGCAATCATTGTGAGAAATCAACCTATTATATTTGCATAATTTTTATTTTCTCCTTTTCTTTTTGCTCGAGAGCTAACTAATCATAAGTTTGGGTGTATTTTGATATGTTCAATTTCTATACAAGTTTTGTCATACTTTTATTCTTATTTTTATGCTAGTTTGTGTTTAATTTTATTATTTATTAGAGTTTTGATTTATTTTGTTATTTTTTGTTTAGAATAAATAAATTGAAAGAGTCGTGAGATAAGGAGGAAACCTTTTTTTTTCAAATTCAAATTCCCTTCATCAACATTCCTTTTCAAACTCAAATTCCTCTCTCAAATTTCATGAAACACCCTTTAGTATTTGGAGCATAACTTTTGCTAGAGAACTCTAAAAAGGGCGATCTAGGTATCTATGGAAAGCTAAGAAAAAATCACACAACTTTTGTCTAGAAAATTTTCGAAGATGGGAAGATATCGATAGAGAAAATTGCACATTAAGGCGGCAGCAGAAAAGGAGGGAATTTGGAGAATTTGGTTTAGGGGAGATAAGAAGGGAGGACGACTAGAACTTTATAAAAAGTAGGGATTCCAAGCTGGGAACAAAAAAAAAGCAGGATTTTCTTCACCATTAGAGGAGAATTTCGAAGCCTAGAAAAACAAGAAAAAGACGGAGGCCAAATTGGAGTTGTTGATGATTGAGATTCTCGATCTACATACAATCTCCTTCGAAACTCTTTCATCTTCTCTTTGTACAATTTGCATTATGAATTCGAGAATTATTATGGTTTGTTTTGATTCAATTATGAGCTAATTTATATTTCTATGTCTACAATGTAACCTCTCCATGACAATTCCAAATCTTATTTTTATGTGATCATAATTTTATCATTCCTTTTGAGTATACATCATTGAGTTTAATGCTTTCAATTATCTGGCCAATAGTTGAGTGATTTGTTGCACATTTTAATTCGAGAGATGATGCATGTAGTTTAGCTTATGTCATGAATTGAACGAAAGACAGGAATGTGCCAATGTGATTTGTGCGCCTTTTATGTGAAATATTATTAATCTAAATGTACTCAAATGATTTTAAATTCGCATAAACATATCGCCGAGTTATTGTATGTTGGGTGATTCTAATTCCACTCGAGAGAAGGTCTTAGATAAGTTAGAATATTTTTCCGTCAAATAGGATGATAATTGATTGATTGCATGATTAGGATTTGGGATTGGATAGGTGATTTAGATGCCTTAGTGTTTTCTCCTTTGGTGAAATCTTCTTCTTTTTAAGTATTTAGTTGATTTAATTTTATTTGTTTTTATTTTATTTTTCAGATTCAAAATCCACCACTTTTCCTGATTTTCAAATAATTTAGAATTAGAACAATTTCAATAGTTAATAGGTAAATAGTCCTCAAGGGTTTGACATCCTTCTTTATCAATATATTACTTGTTACGATTTCGTGCACTTGCGAATATTCACAAGAAGTTTTTGGCGCCGTTGCCGGGGACTATTTATTTTCTATTACTTTTGATACCAACTAGTTCTAGGTTAATTTGATTTTTCTTTATCTTAGTACTAATTTTTAATTCTATTTTTTTTTTCTTTTTTTTTTTCAGGCTACTTGAGTTATGCATTAGACGTACTCGAAGTTTGGATTTAGTGCCTTTTGACCCTGAAATTGAACGCACCTTTCGTCAACTGAACAAAGAGAAGAAGAAGGATTCCACAACCGAGAACAAAGCAATGGAAGATCAACTTGGAAAGGATTTTGGGAGATTATGTTGTTCCCTTGGTCACCAGAGCTACCTCTAGCATTAGACGGTCTGCCATTCAAGCCAATAATTTTGAGATAAAGCCAACTATTTTTCAAACGGTGGCCTCAATGATGCAATTCAATGACATGCCACATGATGATCCAAATGGTCACATAGCTAACTTTCTAGAGTTATGTGATACTTTTAAACATAACGGAGTTTCTAATGATTCTATTAGATTGAGACTCTTTCCATTCTCTCTCAGAGACAAGGCAAAGGCATGGTTAAACTCACTTCCACCGTTAACTATAACTGCACGGTAAAGCGACTCGATATCAAATTGGACAAATGTGGTGATATCGTTTCACATCTTCACGGTTTTGGCTGGGGGAAAGAACTTTGCTAGAAACTTTTTAGCCAAATCGTCCCATGCAGTTATAGTTAACGGTGGAAGTGAGTTTAACCATGCCTTTGCCTTGTCTCTGAGAGAGAATGGAAAGAGTCTCAATCTAATAGAATCATTAGAAACTCCGTTATGTTTAAAAGTATCACATAACTCCAGAAAGTTAGCTATGTGATCATTTAAATCATCATGTGGCATGTCACTGAATTGCACCATTGAGGCCACCGTTTGAAGAATAGCTGGCTTTATCTCAAAATTATTGGCTTGAATGGCAGGCCATCTAATGCTAGAGGTAGCTCTGGTGACCAAGGGAACAACATAATCTCCCAAAATCCTGTTTCCAAGTTGATCTTCCATTGCTTTGTTCTCGGTTGTGGAATCCTTCTTCTTCTCTTTGTTCAGAAGACGAAAGGTGCGTTCAATTTCAGGGTCAAAAGGCACTAAATCCAAATTTCGAGTACGTCTCATGCATAACTCAAGTAGCCTGAAAATAAAAAGAAAAAAAAAAATAGAATTAAAAATTAATACTAAGATAAAGAAAAATCAAATTAACCTAGAACTAGTTGGTATCAAAAGTAATAGAAAATAAATAGTCCCCGGCAACGGCGCCAAAAACTTCTTGTGAAAATTCGCAAGTACACGAAATCGTAAAAGTAATATAGTGATAAAGAAGGATGTCGAACCCTCAAGGACTATTTACCTATTAACTATTGAAATTGTTCTAATTCTAAATTATTTGAAAATCAAGAAAAGTGGTGGATTTTGAATCTGAAAAATAAAATAAAAACAAATAAAATTAAATCAACTAAATACTTAAAAAGAAGAAGATTTCACCAAAGGAGAAAACACTAAGGCATTTGAATCACCTATCCAATCCCAAATCCTAATCATGCAATCAATCAATTATCATCCTATTTGACGGCAAAATATTCTAACTTATCTAAGACCTTCTCTCGAGTAGAATTAGAATCACCCAACATACAATAACCCGGCGATATGTCTATGCAAATTTAAAATCATTTGAGTACATTTAAATTAATAATATTTCACATAAAAGGCGCACAAATCACATTGGCACATTCTTGTCTTTCGTTCAATTCATGACATAAGCTAAACTACATGTATCATCTCTCGAATTAAAATGTGCAACAAATCACTCAACTATTGGCCAGATAACTGAAAGCATTAAACTCAATGATGCATACTCAAAAGGAATGATAAAATTATGATCACATAAAAATAAGATTTGGAATTGTCATGGAGAGGTTACATCGTAGGCATAGGAATATAAATTAGCTCATAATAAAATCAAAACAAACCATAATAATTCTAGAATTCGCAATGCAAATTGTACAATGAGAAGATGAAAGAGTTAAGAAGGAGATTGTATGTAGATCGAGAACCTCAATCGTCAACAACTCCAATTCGGCCTCCTTCTTCTTCTTCATTTTCCAAGCTTCAAATTCTGATGAAAATCCTCGTTTTTTTTTCAAGCTTCAAATCCCTACTTTTTATAAAAGCTCTGGTCGTCCTCCCTTCTTATCTCCCCAAAACAAGATTCTCCAAATCCCCTACTTTTCTGTCGCCGCCTTGATGTGTGATTTTCTGTAGCAAGATCTTCCCATCTTCGAAAATCTTCAACACGAAAGTTGTGGGATTTTTTCTTAGCTTTTCGTAGATACCCAGATCGCCCTTTTTAGAGTTATCTAGCAAAAGTTATGCCCCAAATATTGAAGGGTTTTTCCGAAAATTCAAGAGAGGAATTTGACTTTGAAAAGGACTCTTTACGAAGGGAATTTGAATTTGAAAAGGAAAGTTTCCTCCTTATTCCACGACTCTTTTAAGTTTTTTATTCCTAAACAAAAAATAAACAAAATAAATCAAAACTCTAATAAATAATAAAATTAAACACAAACTAGCATAAAAATAAGAGTAAAAGTATGACAAAACTTGTATAGAAATTAAACACATCAAAATACCCCCAAACATATGATTTGCTGGTTCACGAGCAAAAAGAAAAAGAGAAAATAAAAATTAAACAAATATAATAGGTTGATTTCTCACAATGATTGTCTCATGTATTGCTTAAAGAAATTGATTCAAGGAAAAGTCTAAACATTTTAACAAGTTTTTAGATTAATTCAAGAGCATGCTTAGGTTCACGTAGAAACCATTGAGTGTGTGTGAGTAACCAATCTCAATTTGCTACTCTATTAACTCAGATCAATTTATGCAAACTTGATTGAATTATGATTGATCTCTAGGAGAATGAGCTTCTCAAACTTCAAATGCCTATTTTTCAAATCAACTCTCCACCAATGTAGTTCAAAAACACCACAAAAGATCAAAAGGTCTTAATTAAAGCTTGTAATGTTTGGCTTAGGGTAATGTAAAAAGCAAAAAAAAAAAATGATACGGAATTCAAAGCAAGAAAATTCAACACAAGTTTCACCAATGAACAGAGGAAAAAATTACACTTCCTAGAGCAAATTATGAGCAATTTATTCATCTATATTTTTTTTCTTCTTCTTTTTTTTTTTTTCTTTTTTCAATTCTACAACCCCAAAACCATTTTTAGTAATTTGGGTCGTATTATTTGTACTATTAATATTTTTTTTTTAATAGAATAACAAAACTTGCTCTTGCTCTCTTAACTCTTTAACAAATTTTTTCTCTTCTCCAATGACTAAAAAAATATAAAATTTTCTTGAAAAGGTAGGATGAGTGTTTATGGGTTAAAATGTATGGTTAATGTGGGTTAATGAAAGAAAAATGGCCAATGTGTTTAAGGCTCAAAGGGGTGACTAGAGATAGATAATTAGGGTAGGCTAGAAAAGTTCAAACGTTCCAAAGATGGCCTATATCATTTCTCTAGTGGGGTGCTGCCTAGGATTTCGCTTCGAGAGATAATTAAATAGGTTCTAGAGTTCAGTGAGATCTTTATAAAATATCTAATTCACATATATACACTCTAAGAAAACAAAGAAACTTCTTGATCATGGTATTGTGCAAAACTATTCGAAGGAATTCAAATAAATCAAGTAAACACAAGAATTAAGCACAAAACAAGAAAAATTTAGCATTTTCCACAAATCTAATTCAATTTCAATCAAGTAACATCATACTCTCCTAATTTTCTCTTGTTTGATAAAATCTCCTCACGAACTTCACATAGCTAGGCATTTGTTCCAAGGCATCTGCAAAAAGAATGTTAATATGTAACTTTTTAAAAATATCAAGGAACTTAGAAAATTGTTTGTTTAGCTTATTTTTCTGAAGTCTTTAAAGAAAAGGTATAGGAGGAACATAAAAGGAAGTATGAGAAGAAGAAAGGGGAGGATTTCCCGAGTGTTCTACAATTTGGCTTGGGACAGGGGTGGGTACTGTAGCTTTGGATGTGGGTGTTGCGGATCTCATAGTCTGCTCCTCTTTTTTGCAGATCTAATAGCCTTCACTTGCTCTTTCAAGTTGTACTGACTACTAACATTCAAAATGCTCTGGCTATCTCAGAGGTTTGCGGCGATTAGAGTTCCCAAATCCGAGTAGTCATCTTCAAGTTGTACTAACTACTAACATTCAAAATGCTCTGGCTATCTTGGAGGTTTGCGGCAATTAGAGTTCCCAAATCTGAGCAGTCATCTTCAAAGTTGTATTAACCATTTACACTTCAAAGTTGCTTTGACCATCTTAGAGGGTTTTGGCATTTATAGTTCCCCAATCTGAGAGGTTTAATCCAAGTCTACCGTTTTCGGGATGTTCCCATCCAAATTGACCATTTTCGGAAGGGTTTGATCCAAGTTGTACTAACCACTAACACTTCAAAATGCTCTGGCAATCTTGGAGGTTTGTGGCTATTAGAGTTCCCAAATTCAAGTAGTCATCCAAGTTATACTAACCATAAACTCATTCAAATTGCTCTGACTATTTCAGAGGGCTTTGGCGTTTATAGTTCCCGAATCTGAAAAGTCCCATCTAAGTTGTTTTGGTTGTTTTAGAGACACGTGACATTAATTCCGAAACCTGAGCAGTCGTTTTCATCTACACTTGTGAGCTACTCTCATGGTTCATGGCATGATTTCCAAACCCCATGATAGTAATCTTTCCCATCAACTAGAACATTTTACACCTTGCTCTATAAGTCTGTGAATTGACCTCAGAATCCATATATCTTTCTAAATTCATATATTTTCTTTTGTGGGGGTTTTTGTTATATAAGACTCGGTCCAATATTTGTGTCTTTTGTCTTTATAGATTTGTACTAAAAGACAATAAGAGACATGTCTTTTATCATCTTCAGTAACAAAACCTATAAAGAGGGGCAGCTATAGATACCCTAATTTGTCCAAGGGTCTTAAATTACAAAAACAAAGGAAATTTTTTTTTTTATTTCATATAAAAAAAATATACAAATACAAAAAATAAAATAAAACAAATGCCTAGAAAAGGGAAATACATTTTTACATTGGAAAAAATAAAAAATAAAAACGAAAATGAATGGAAGTGGGCCAAGTAGTCTTCAATTTGCAAATCATTTTCAAACATGCAATGTGAAAAATGTGCAAGAATAAAAAATAAGTGATGATTGGGAGTTAGGTTTGCAATTGAAATTTGTTATTAAAGCAAATTGGTAATTTGATTTAGCAATTCAAACTTGTAAAGAAAAATCAAAAATAAACTAAGTGGTGATTGGGAGTTAGCTTTCAAATTAAAATTTTGATTAAAGCAAATTGGAAATTTGTTTTAAAATTTGATTGATCAATCAAATTGAATTCAAATCACCTCTCCGAAGCCTATAAATAGAGGCCTCAGAGAGAGTGAAGGGACACAACACAAGAAGTTAGGAGGAGAAAAAAAGAGAACTTCATGCTAAGAACGAGGGAGAAAAAAAGTTGTTTTTGCTGAAAATTTAGGAATGGAGGTAATTGCGCAATCAGTGTGACCTAGATGATCAGATAGTGATTTATTGTCCGATGGAGCTGAAAGTTTGACAAGTGGTTCACGACTCATCCTTCTTCATTCTGGACGGTCAGATTGTCATTTGGAGCTTTGCAATGTCGGTATCTAACTTGGACAGCAGCCCCATTGCAGCAGTAGCTTCAGGATTGGAGATCTCTGCACATATCAGCTTGATCTAGACGTTCGAATGGTAATTTCTCGTCTGATTGAACTGAAATTTTGACAGGTTGTGCATGATTCATCCTTCTTTATTCTGAACGGTCGGATTATCATTTAGAGTTTTGCAACGTCAGTTTCATGACTTGGACAACAACCTCATTGCAGCAGCCGCTTCAAGATTGGACGTGCCTGCACAGTCAATTTAATCTAGCCAATCGGATGATGATTTCTTGTTTGATTGAGCTGAAATTTTGACAAGCTGTGCTGGACTCATCCTTCTTCATTATGGACAGTCGGATTTTCATTTGGAGCTTTTTCATCATCGGTTTCATGCCTCGGACAGCAGCTCCATTGCAGCAGCAGCTTCAAGTATTGGAATCCACGAAGAAGCCTATGGTTTTGTGGTCAAATTGAAGAAAACTCAACTTATAAGTACACTATTTCTCTTTCAATTTTCTTTTTTTCTATTGTGTTTGATGATATTTTCTTTATTTAATTTTTAATTGGTTCTTTTAAAATTGGATAAAAATCATGAAAATCATTTTTTTTTTAAAAGGAAGAATTTGGAAAAAAAAAAAAAAAAAAAACTTTGAAGTCAGGAAAAATATTTGAGTTTTTTTACTTGAAATTTTAAAAAAATGGAAAATAAATACCAAAAAAATGAGGAAAAATATTTTTAAATAAATCTCAAAAATTTTAGAAAAATGTGGGAAAATTTTAGAAAATTTTTACAAAAGATTTTGAAAAATCTGGGAATGTTTTCAAATATACTTTTTGATGATTTTACTTATTTTTGTGCGGATGCGTCCCAATGATTTCAAAAAGGGTAAAGAGGTATTTCAGACCTGACCTGTATTAGCTCTAAGGGGGATTTATCTAACAAGATCCCCTCATTTGGAGGTCTTATTAGACATTCCTAATTGCACTGTGATTTTTCATTTACCTTTTTAATTTATTTATGTATTTGTTTACTTTTATTTATTTTATTTATTTATTTATTTATTTATTTATATGTTTACTTTTAAAGAGTTAATTAAATACCATCAAAATTCAATTTAGGGATAATTCATAACTAATTAGGAACCGTTCATAAAACGGGTGTGTAGGGGATACTAGTATCTTCCTTTCGCATAACTGAACTCCCGATCCAATTCTGGTAAAGCAAATTGAGACTACTGATTTCTTGGCCTAGGAATAGTCTAGACACCAATCAATGAGTAGTAAATAAGTGTTCTAACCGCAACAGGGTAAATAATAGATTAGTGGCGACTCCATTCAAATTTCAATATCTATTATCCCTTGCCATTCCAAACCCACCACCCCAAGCCTTCAAATGTTCTTTTCTTAAGTTTTATTCTTCTCCAATTTAGGGCTATATTTCCACTAGTTTCTTGTCCAACTGAACTACATTTTATTGCTTTAGTGCAAGGAAAAAAATATTCAATATGTAGCAGACACAGAATGCATGAAGCCATAGGCTTCTTTCCTATAAGGAGGAGGAAAAGAAAAGAAAACTACCTACTGAGGTTCCATTTCTAATGACATGATCTAGTATGGCACTATGGCATAATGGAAAAGACGACTAGATTTAATTTAATCCTTACGAAGGGGAGCATATAGTCACCATTCATTGCACGACCAAGAGATCACTGTTAAGCATTAGAAAAACCTCTGGAGCTAAGTTCAGCACGACAATATTGATGTTACGAAACGATATAACCAGCATATTGTATGTAAGATAACTAAGAAACGAAGAGGGGCAATTTTTTATTTAAATAATCTTTATGCAACAAACAGTATAATTATTACAATCCTTAACCTATATTCAGCAAACTGTCAGTCCTCCAAATATTAACATTGTAAAAATTATGCCGTTTGTACCCGTTTGCTCAATATAAGTAAGGATTGTAATAATTTTTATAACAAACAGCAATCCTTACCTTAAAGCAACAAAGAGCATATTGTCAGGAACATTTCTTTTTTTAATTCTTTTCCACGTCTTTTCAGACTGAGCTCTGAGCCAAACGTAAGTATTTCTTTTTTTGTGGACAATGTCAGTAGCATTCCGGTCTCTTGGAATCTTCAATTCAGGAGATCTCTAAATGAGAGGGAGATGATGGAGTTGTGTTCCTTGTTGTCCATATTGAACAACCACAAATTATCCTTGGGTAGGGATGTTCATTCTTGGTGTCTGTATCATTCAAGGTGTTTTCTCGTAAATCATTCTTTGAATTTTTGACCTAGTCAAACTCCCCCTTTCCAATTTTTCCGGTTATTTGGAAGATCAAAGTTCTCTAAAAAATTAAAGCGGTAACTTGGTTGGTTGTGCTTGAAAAAATTAATACCAATAACTCGCTGCAGATTAGGAGACCTTTGAAGGCTCTCTCTCCAGATGTTTGCATGCTCTGTTATAGGCAGCCCCCATCTCTTTTTGCATTGTGATTTTGCATGGAGGATTTGGAATAAATTGTTCAGTATTATGGAATAGAGTTAGGTATGCCCAGCTCGTGGAGGACTTGTTAGTCACTTCTTGGAAGAAGGAAGGATAGGCAGCTCTATGGAAGTGTAGCAAGTGTGCAGTTTAATGAGATTTATGGTTGGAACGCAACAAGCAGATTTTCTTTCTGGAAAGAAGCTGAATTCACCTTTGGTGTGGGAAAAGATTCAGTGTTTGAGTTCTTTATAGTGTGTTGGGTCTGGAATTTTCAGGGAAGCTAGCTTCCAGGATTTAAATAGAAATTGGAAGAAGTGGTTGGCTTGAATTTTGATTTTTGTTGTTTTATTTTCTTTCTGGTTTGTTCCAGATTCTTTTGGGAGATTTCTTATTCTTCCTCTTTGAAAATTTTTTCCCTACTAATGAAATTTTGTTTTGCTATCAAAAAAAAAAAACATAGTTGAGTAATTTCTAAATTAATAATGTGATTCAGATTAACTAACAAACTATTATTATGTCATATTCTAATACATGAAAAACATCACATCTTACCTTACATTTTAAAAGCAAGGATTCTATTTCATCCATTGAATTAGGCCCAAGATCAACTGGAGCCCAACCTACAATAGGAATGATCAAATAATTCAGAAAATTAACAGCATATGACAAAGTTACACAACATGAAATAAGAACAATGTCATCAACTGGAGCCCAAGTGTCATATCTTAATCACATAATCTTCATATTAGATTTTTCTCATATCATATAAAAGATGAATGACTAAAATGAAAATAATGGTATTAATTTATCCATGCCTCCATGCAACCATAGTTTATGCTTTAAATATATTTATAACATATGGTAGATTTTATGAAACATGAGATATATGATCATATTTTCTGTCAAATTTCAAAATATTATAGCTTATAAACAGAATAAAGAACCACAAGGATTGCAATAGATATTTTCTACCGTGGATAGCGTACACCAATTATTGGCTATCACTAGTTTATTTGTAGATCAGCACCTTACATGATGGTGCAAACTGCATATGCTCCATTTCATTTCACAGTTTGAGCAACTTTTTTTTTTTCTCAGCAAAGACAAAACAAATCGAAGGAGGTATTATGCTTCCTAGGGACCACACTCCTATGAAGTCTTTTAAAAGAATCATCACTAGTATACTTGGAAGTTTCTCACATGTCCTAACAACAATGACAACAAGCCTTAAGTCCCACTAGGTGGGGTTGGCTATATGAATTCTTTTTCTTCAATTCACCCAATCAAGAGCGTTTTCCTCTACTAGATTAACGGCTATTAAATCCTTCCTCACTACCTTATTTCAAGTTATTTTAGGCCCGCCCCCACTCCTTTTCATGCCAAAAGAAAATAACTAACTCACTCCTCATAGGTGCTCTACTAGGCCTACTTTTCTAATATCCAAACCATCTAAGTCACCCTTCCCTCATCTTGTCTTCAACCAGTGTTATGCCTAAATTATTGCGTATATGCTCATTCCTTAGTTTATGTTTTAATGTTATACCACTTATCCACCTTAACATTCGCATTTCGGCAACTATCATTTTTTGTACAAATTTTTTAGCTGCTCTACATTTTGAACCATAAAACATAGTCGGCCTTATAATCATCTTATAAAACTTTCCTTTTAATTTTAAAGGCATTCTACGATCACACAACATGCATGACGCACTCCTCCATTTTACCCAACCTGGTTTAATTCTATGTATAACATCTTCTTCAATCAACCCTTCTGCTTGCATAATAGAACCAAGATATTGGAATCTATTAGTGCTAATAATTTCTTGATTATCAAGTATAATCTTCTCCAATACTCCCTACACTACTAAAATTACATTTCATATATTCTATCATATTCCTACTTATCCTTAAACCTTTAGGCTCTAATGTGGTTATCCAAAGTTATAACTTAGATTCCACTGTGTTCCTACTTTCATCAATCAACACAATATCATCTGCAAACAACATACGCCAAGGAATCTCGTTTTGGATATTCCTAGTGAGTTCATCAATCACTAAAGTAAAAAGATAAGGACTTAAAGTAGAACCTTGATGTACACCTATTATGATTGGAAAACCTCTAGATTCCCCTCCTACAGTTGTAACTGTTAGGACCAAAGGAGCCCATGGATGGGCTTGATACACATGGGTGAATACCAACTTGACCCAAAAGCTTAAGCCTATTGGGTCTTGGGCCCAACCATGTATATAAGCACCCATCATCCACTCTAATTTTCCAATGTGGGACAAGCTCACAAGTGGAATTCTCAACAATCTCCCCCTCACTTGTGAGTTCCAACCGCTCCCCCTTGAACGGAAATCATCTCCCTTATGGGAGTAAGCCCAATTCCCCAACAGTTGCTCAAGTGGGCCTTACCACTGGTGCCTTACGTGCCTCGGATTGCATTCCACGTGCCTCCGAACCAATCCTACCACCCACGTCTTGACCCTATTCGGATCCATTCTAGGCCTACATGATCCTTATTGGCCTCAGTCACACACTTGATCCTCCAACTGTTAGCACGTCAAGAGAATTAGCTTCACGTCTCAACTTTTTATGATGTCGCTCACCCTGAGTTACGAACCATCGTCTTTGATACCACTTGTTAGGACCTTGTGAGCAATAAGCAAGCACCATAAAATTGAGAGACACCAGAAATTTAAGTGGTTCGGTCTAGATTGACCTACGTCCACGGAGCACACCACAATCCACTATACAACCGGAAACAATACAATCTGTCAGACACAGCTCTCCCTCTCTCTTCTCTCTTCCTCAATTTTATTTATTGTAATTTACTCCAGCTATCTATAAATAAAGAAGAGATGTTGAGAGTTGATGTACAGAGAAGAGGAGAGAGTGTAGAGGAGTGAGGAAGAGAGAAGAGAGAGAGAGTTGCGTCTGAGAGATTGTATTGTTTCCGGTTGTATAGTGGATTGTGGTGTGCTCCGTGGACGTAGGTCGATCTAGACCGAACCACGTAAATTTCTGGTGTCTCTCAATTTTCTGGTGCTTGTTTATTGCTCACAGGGTCCTAAGACTAACGCTAGTGACTACTCTATCATACATATCCTTAATGACCTCAATATATCAACTGCAAACCCCCTCTTTTCTAAGACCCACCAAAGAACTTCCTTAGATACTCTATCATATGCTTTCTTCTAGGTCAATAAAAATCATATAAAGTCCCTCTTCTTTTCCCTAAACTTTTCCATTAATCTTCTTAAAAGATAAATAGCTTTTGTTGTTGATCTCCTAAGCATAAAACCAAATTGATTCTCTAAAATCCTCATTTCTAGTCTTCTTTTTTGTTCAATTACCCTTTCCCATAATATGACTCATAATATTAATTCCTTGATAGTTATTACAATTTTGAGTATCGCAAGGCATTAACGTGTTTTTCCTCCATTCTTCTAGCATTTTCTTGGTTATTATAATAATGTTGAAAATATTAATTAACCAAATATTTCCTTTATCCCCTACACATTTCCAAACTTCAATTGGTATGTTATTTGATCCTATAGATTTCCCAATTTTAATCTTTTTAAAGTCATCTTAACTTCAAGGACTCTAATTTTGCAAATAAATCTCCTATTTTTAGTTTTCTCCTCATTTGTCAGTTAAGTTCAATCTTTCATTTTGGTTTTCATCAACCAAAATATCATAGTATCTTCTCCACCTCTCTTTTATGTCTTCTTCTCTAGTTAAGACACTATCATTCTCATCCTTTATACATTTTACATCACCTAAATCTTTGCATTTCCTTTCTTTAGCTCTAGCAAGTTTTTAAATATTTCTTTCTCCTTGTTTTGTATCCATCTAGTATATAAAGTATCATAAGCTCTATGTTTAGCTTCACTAATAGTCTTTTTTATTTTTTCTTGCCTCTTTATACTTTTCAAGATTTTCCATATTCTACAACTTTGCCATATTTTATACCAATTTCTTTTTATCTTAACGGCTTTTGGATTTCTTGATCCCACCGCCATCTTTCTTCACTACCCGAGTATCTTACTTTGGACTCACCTAAATCTCTTATGCTATCCTTTCGAAAGATTTAGCTATTTTATTCCAAACAGTATTTGCATCTACCTCACTCCCTACATTCCAATCACACTCTTTGATAATTTTATCTTTGAATTTTACTATATCATCTCCCTTTAAGCTCCACCATCTAGTCCTCTTGTGTTGATGTATGTTACTCTTTCTCTTCCATTTTTTAATATGTATATCTAATACTAAGACTCTATATTGTGTAGCCAAACTTTCACCAAGGATAACTTTACAGTCCTTACAAGATAGATGATCCGCATTCCTAGTTAAGAAGAAATCTATTTGGCTTCTATGATGCCCACTCTTGAAAGTTATTTAGTGTTCTTCTCTTATTATAAAGCAAGTATTCAATATAACCAAATCTTAAGACATGGCGAAATCCAACATTGTTTCACCAGCCTCATTTTTATCTCCATATCCATGGCCTCCATGTATCCTCTCAAAGCCTACATTATCCTTTTTAAAGTGTCTATTCAAATTAGCTCCTACGAATGTCTTTTCAAACATTAGTATCCCTTGTAAAATACTATCCAAATCTTCGTAAAATTATTTTTTAAGATTTTCCGCTAAGCCTATTTAAGGAGTAGTATACGCACTAATGACATTCACTATCTCCAAGCCTAGAGCTATCCGAATTTAATGATCTTATTCCGTATTCTGTTTACATCTATTACATTATCTTTTAGGTCTTTGTCTACGATAATTCCCACTCCATTTTTATGTTTCTGTTTTCTAGTGCACCAAAGTTTTAATCCTAATTTTTCAATTTCTCGAGCTTTCTCCCCTACCCATTGCGTCTCTTGAAGGCAAATTAAGTTAATTTTCCTTGTAAACATAATTTCTACTATTTCCATACTTTTGCCCATAAGAGTCCCTATATTCCAAGTTGCTAATCTAATCTTAGTTTCTTGAGCTAACTTCTTAGCCCTCTACTTTCTGACTAACTCAATCTATTCCCTTGACCTAGGTGGATTTGGTAAGAATTCCTAACATAAAGACCTAATGAAGTTTTATGATGGCTTTCAACTACCTAACACAACTCTGTTCCTTTCTCCGAGCTTGGGACCAACTATATGTACAAAGATAATTTGTGTTACATGGGTGAAACACAAGTTTTAGTATTTTTTTTTTTAATGCAAACTTATTTAACATAGACAATTTTCAAAAACACACCCTACAACTAGTGGAAACCACACAAAAAACACAATGCATTTAAAAATCTAAAGCATACAATTTTAATGTGTGAATCCAAGCTAGCCTAAATTCAAAAAACCGTGCCATAGTACTTTTTGAAAAATTTTGTACTGCGAGATTTCCAAATGGAAAACACAAAAATGCATATGTTAAGTCTACAAATCATAAACACAAAATCTACTTTACTAATCAACTATTGGAAAAAAAAATATTAATAATACTAAAAAATGAAATAACAAGAGAGGATAAGATCTCATCGGTGGCTGAAATTAAAGGGCAATGACAACTAATTGACTGAAAATGCTATCGTAAGTACCCTTTGGCACCAAATATTTGATGCTGCTAAAGAAAAATCAATCAAAGAATATTGAAACAATGAGGGATTGCAAGAATTCTTCAATCCAAATTCAATATTCAACTTCAAGATTTGCAATGGAGTTAAGTAGTGAATGGCGTCGACATAACCTCTCACTGGACTCACGCCCCCTCACACAACCACCTTGATCAAGCTAGATGTTCTTTTCTGGCACAATCATAAGATAGAATGTGCAATCTTGTGCATTTTCAATCGAAATTCCATTGACCCAATTCTTTGGAAGAACTCTGAATTCAGCATTTCTAGAGAGATGAAAATACAAAAGCGCAAAAAATTTTGAGGATTTGATTTCTTCACTTCCAAGAAAATAAAATTCAAGAAGTGGGAGTGTGCATATAACTCAAGATTTCATATTAGACAAGCCAGATGACAAAAAAAGATGAGAAAAGAGAGAGAAGCTCCGCAAGATGATGAAAAAGCTCGTACAAGAAACCATTGTGAGGAACACCACGATGACGGTGAGAGGGAAGAGCGGAAGGCGGAGGGCAAAGGCCAAGATGTCAAATTTCTTTGTTACTACAGTGAGTGATGACCAAACCTAAATGAAAACCTGTACAAGAACATCAGATGAAGCGTCAATCAAAATCACGAAACTGGAAATCACCATCAAAAATTATCAGCAAGATGGGTCTGATTTAATCTTTCTAACATCGGAAGATTGTGGGCCTTCAATCTGTGATTTAGTCAGCTGATCTTGGATGCCTTGAAGAACTCAAGACCGAGATTACGCATGTATGGATTCTGGAGATGGGCTCAGATGACGCTCAAAGAATGGAATGAACAACGGCACAGGGGGCAAGGTCCAAATGACGCACTGCCACTGCACTGAAACAAATTTGTTTCCCTTGCCAGAATTTTCTACTAAAAAATTTTAGAATTATTGTACGAAGAATGAATTGTTCACTGCATATTTATCAGCAACAGAAGAAGAAACAAGGATGCTGAAAGAAGCTTTGACCAGTAGTAAAGATGAGCTGCAGGCTTCAAGGAACATGTGTGTGAAGATGGCTGGGAGGATAAAGAGCTTAGATGAACAAATACTGGCTCTTGATCAGCAGCAAAACTCCTCAAAATCAAATCTTGATTGACAGCAAAACAAATACTGGCACTTCAACTGCTAGAGCAAATGCATCCTGCAATAAAGCTTAACCTATGATGCCAATTTGATGTAGGACAAAAATTAGAATTTAGCAATAGAGAGAGAATTGAGAGAATTAGGGTAGAAAATTAGAAGAAGAAGAAGAAGAAGCACCAGCAGGACAGAAGAAGAGAGACAGAATTAGAGGTAGGACAGAACAGAGGCGAGACAGGAAGAAGAATAAGGAAGAAGAAGAAAGAAGAAGATGAAAGGAGAAGAAGAGAAGAAGGAATCCTGTGGGAGAGAGATGATAGAATTTTCTAGTGCTTATTTTTGTCTTTAAACTTTTTTTGTTAGTTAAGTAATGAAAGGGGTGGAAAGCAAATAAAAAAAAATTTGAGTAACAACCTGTTAATTAAGTAGTTCCAGAGAATTTCTCACCTGTCCTAGGTTTGCCAATTTATCTGCCGCTTTGTATCCTTTGCAATATAAATGCTTAAGTTCAACTTTAGCGTTACCCCTTATCATCAAATTATAATAATGTTGAAAACTATTCAAAATTCTCAAAAGGGATTTCTTCAGGGCATGAAATGTCTTCAATAATTAATCTTTGTGCCTCCTTTGATGACCTTCTGAGAAGCAGGAGCCACAAAAAAATTGCATTTCTTTTTCCTGGGAAGTGCCTCGGTAGGCTATCCGTACAGGGATAAACTTGGGAAAAGAGTAATCATTGCCACTTGATGTCTAGTGCATTTTGAGCAAAAAAGATGAAGAAAGCCTACAGCAGTTGCCGCTTCATCGTTGTCAGGCAAGGGAATCATGAGTCAGATCTGGCAATGGTTTGGAGTAGGTAGCTTGGGTCAAGCACTACAATCCCCCTAATGGAAGATGAAGACTTCTGAGCAGGGTGCTAGAGAAGGTGTGGGATTTAGTTTCACTGCTTTTTTTCTTTTTGCACGTAGCGGGAAAGAAATAGAAATGCCTCCAAAGAGAAAGAGCTTTCTATTCACAAAAGAAATCAAAACTTTCACTCTTTTTTGGAGTTCTGGGATGCTTACACCAAATCCTTTTTCATTACTGCGTTTTTTTTTTTTTTTTCACCTGTAACTTCCACACAGCTGTTCCGGCTCATTTGCACCTGCGTTGAAACTCCTTTGCTGCGCTTCAATATCATACATTTATTTGACAAAAAACATTTCTCATTCAACCAGCAGTTTTTTTATACAGATTATTTGGCCACCAACAGGCCATTCTAAAGAGCAATACTTCCCCTGAAATATCTTATTGTCCAACCAAGCCATCAAAACTTAATGTAAACCATCCTGGCTTTGGAATATTCATTGGATGTATTCTAAGTACATTTTCCTATAACTGTATTCAGAATTTGTACATTAACAATTCATTTTGATAATAATCTCTATGCATTATTTGGCTCTCTACCATATGCTTTGTAGCATTTATCTCTTCTAAAAATAATGTCCTTTCCTGAACACCATATTTGCCAAATCTTAGCTGATCATGAAAAGTAAACAAATATTGATTTTCTCTATCTAATATAGTAATATCTAGAATGCACAGAGAAGAGTCTGGGTAAACTTGCATAGCATTTTCCATGAGTAATTTCAGTATAGGTAACCATATCCACATCCATTGAAATAATAATTAAGAAACTCTTGAAGTTCAAGCCAAACCCTTCAAGTTCGAGTTCAAGCCAAACCACATCTACATCCATTGATCATAATTGATTAAATGCTCTAAATTAGCTAATTCACACTGACATTTTGTTGCCTCACTCTTACAACCATCCAGCCAAACTTTGTTGCCTCCATAATCCCATCTTCTCCATTATTTAGTTTCTGCATCCTTTCTACTAACTTCCTTCACAGGAGATGCATGGAAGACAAAATATCATCCTGTTTATAATTATTATTATTATTCACCTGATTTTCTTTACCCAACCCCTCATCTCCAAAGATAACAATATCTTTTATGCCTTTGAACATAGAGACACGTAAGAAATATAACCTAATAAATCAGATGAATCTGACCTGTCCCCAAATTCTTCATGATTTTTTTCTAGATAAGAAAATTTTCATTTAATAAAAAGAGACCAACATACAATACAATACATGGAGGATAAAACATCCTCCAGCATCAACTAGAACTGTTGTATAAATCAAAGAATCAAAGAATAGAATACAGCACCTAGGGTTAGAGATGATGAGAAGAAGAGGGAAAGAAAGAGACACTCAGCAGTTCTGCTGGAGCTTGGAGCCTTACGTAAAGCTCCAGGTCCGGCCACTTACATTTTAATAATAAAAAAATAAAAAACTTGAAGGACAAAATTACCCCCACTCACACAACCTAATTACTAAAATAACATTTTCTTCTAACACTTCCCCTCAAGCTGGGAGTTTATAAATATCACCTAACCCCAGCTTGTTACAACCATTAGATAAGGCGGGCTTAAATAAAGGCTTTGTGAAAACATCACATAACTAATCCACATATTTCACAAACAGTCCTCACTACCTTCTTCAACACAGCATCCCTCACAAAATGACAGTAAACTTCAATGTGCTTTGTCCTCTTATGAAATACTGGATTGCTAGAGATATAAATGGCAGCTTGATTATCACAAAACATATCTGTCGGCTTCGTTACGAAGAATTCCATCTCTCTTATAAGAGATTTGAGTCACATAAGCTCACACATAGTATGAGCCACAACTTGATATTATGCTTCAGCACTAGATCTTGCTACAGTAATTTGTTTCTTCCTACACCGAGTACAAGATTACCTCCCACAAACATACAATATCCAGCAGTAGACCTTTGATCATCAATAGAGTCAGCTCAATTTGCATCAAAGTATCCCACGATCTAACAATTATTACATTTATATATCAACCCTTTTCTGGAAGATCCTTGAAGATACCGCAAAATCCTACAAACAGCATCTTAATGTAGTTGTTGGGATTTTCTATAAACTAACTCACCACCCCCACCACAAAAGATATGTTAGGTCTAGTGACAGGCAAGTAGATTAACTTGCCAACCAACTACCAATTTTGACATTTGTCTTCAAAAGTCTAGACAACTTCATGTTAGGAACCATAGGAGTATCGATTGGATTAGCTCCCAACAAACCAGTCTCTCTTAGCAAATCCAAGCTATATTTTTGCAAAGATAGATTCAACCCCTTCCTACACCGTACAATTTCAATTCCAAGAAAGTAAGGCAAAATACCCAAGTCCTTAATTTGAAATTTAGCTTTAAGCCATTGCTTAACATCTGCAATCCCGCTTTGGTCACTGCCAATATTAATGATATCAACATAAACTACAAGAAGTACCACTCATGTCTCCTTTTTATGAACAAAGACTGAATAATCAGAGTAGCATTGAACAAAGCCAAATGTGGAGACCACCACACTAAACTTGTCAAACCAGGCTCAAGGAGATTGCCCAAGAACATAAGACTTAGGAGAAACAAAAATTCAAATTTCCTCCCTTAAAGAACTTGCCAATCTAATACCCATGCCCTCTCTCTCTCTCTCACCCCCAAAAGGATCAATGGAAATAACTTCTCCCTCATTTGCTCCCTCTCTTTGATACAGAGGCATATTCATGAAATAGACTAAATACCAAGAATGGGAAGGATACCTTTAAAGAGCTTAGAAGACCTTGATACTCCTTTACATAAGTCAAATAAGGAGACCCAAGATACTACCAAAGCTTACAGCATTATGCAGTGTAGGATGAATTGAGTAGGATGGTTGATAGAGGTGTTGACAGTGGTTTAGTGAAAAGCACTAACTTTAGCAACACATGACACCATTCTCTTTCTTTCAAAGGATATTGTAGTTTCTCTAATATGCTAACCATTTTGCATCTATTTGAAAAAATGTCAGGGTTAAGAAAAAACTTCTCTAAGAGTGGTATTTTGGGAATAGGTATTGATTTAAGTTCTTTTGCTAGGTGAGCAAACCTATTACCTCTTTAGGTGCCACCCAAGTGGAATCCTACTATAAACTCTCTTTGGGGCCCAATCTGTGAGAGAGTTGCTTGGATGGGTGGAAGGAGCTTCCTTCACTTTAGGAGGTTGTATTACTCTTCTCGTATTGGTTGTCCCTTTTTAGAACTTCAATAATACTGGCTTAAAGACTAGAGAAGTTGACAAGGGATTTTTTTTTTGTGGTAGGAAATTAGATGAGCAAGATATAGATCACCTTGTAGGGTGGACGACAATGAGTAGTCTAAAAGAAAGGAAGGTTTGGTCCTAGTTAATTTGGTGTCTAGCATTTCGTTGGTGGGAAAATGGTTCGTTGGTGGGAAAATGGTTATGTTGTTTTCCCATATAACCAAATTCCCTTTGGCATAATAATTGTGTACTGCAAAATGGATGGCATGCTAAGGTTGGAATTAATATTACTTGTCCAAAATTCGTCTCTCAAATGTATCAATTTTTCTTCCATAATGTTCAGTATAAAGTTGGTAATGGGGAGGGAATCCATTTTTGGAAGGATCAATGTATAGGGGAGAAGCTTTTGGATCTTGAGTACCCTCAACCTTTTTGATTATCTACTCTTCATGAAACTCTTATTTTGGCTTTCCTCCTTTTGTAAGGGGTGGGCATTCTAGGGATTTGTATGATGTGAGGAAAATTAGTGAAAGAGAGAATAATAATAAGCTCGCTCTTTTGATTAATGTGCTTGATTCTTTTCATGTTCAGTTGGCCAGTGACAAAAGAGTTTGGAGCAATGTTACCTAGAATGTGCAACGTTCTGGTTCATCGTACAAGAATGGGATTGCAGTATGATACATGCTCTAAAATGTGGAATGTCAGGGGTATACTTAAATAGATATATTGGCAAAAAAAATGTATAATGGCACTTGTATGTTTTGGAAAGGACGTTAAGGTGTTTCTAAATGCAGAAGAGATTTTCTATTGTGGAATAGGTTCATATGATAGAAATAGAATTAATATGTGATGAATCCCCGCTTTTAACTAATAAAAAGTTATTACACGTGAAACTTTGGATCAATAGATTTAGCATTCTGCAACAAAAATTTACAATGTTTTGGAACATTCATACCGATACATGGTTCGCTAGGGTATTAGCATTTTTTGGTAGCTAGGGTTTGCAGTCTAGATTCTTCTAGGAATATTCTTAAGTCTTTCTCTTCTCATTTGAATCATGATCCTAATGTTTTTCCTTTCACCCTTTATCTTTAATTTGAAAAGCTAAATTTCCTTCAAAGATAACTACTAGTACTGTGATCCGTCAGAAAATTAATACTACTGACCAGCTTCAAAAGCGAGGGCTTAATGAGGCCCCGTTGACCACATTTGCTTTCACAATGTGGTTCATTGGAATAATTCCTTTTATATTTTTAGTTAAAACTGCGTTTGTCCCTGTTCTTTGGAGATTTTCTGCACTACTGTGTTTAGGGGGTTTGTTAGAAGAGGGATGGGAAGCTTTGCAGCAGTACACTGTCCTGTTATCATCTGGTGTATTTGGTTGGATGCCAACATCTTTAAAGGCATGGCAACTTCTAATTTAGTTTGGAGCAGAGTGGTGCTTCTTGTATCACTTTCATATTTTGCAAATGGCTTCTTTCAGCATCTCTCTCAAAGATTTACAGCAGGAGTCTTTGGCTTGGTTCATTAAGTTTGTCTTCTAATTATTTTCTGTTTCCTCTTGCTGTTTTCCTTTTGTAATGGGAGACTATCTTCTTCTCCTTGTTTCTATTTTTCCTTTATCTGCTTTTTATCTTTCCTTTATCTGCCATTCATTCTCTTTCTCCAATACAATTCTTTATCAAAAAAGACAAAATTCATTATATGGGATGATAGAGTCCCTTGCTTGACTGCAGCATTTGGGAAGTCTGCAGCTATCTTCCAATGGTGATCACCAATCTGAACATTCTCAGACAACCTCCCCAGATCCGGAGTCACCCTCCCCAGCTGTTCAAATATAAAATGATTCCCCAAATCCGCTAAGCTAAAACAGGAAGGCTCATTGACCTTGATAACTCCACATGATTCAAGCTCATCATTGTAACCATTAATTCCATCAACTGTTCCAGTACTAAACCCTCCCTGTGAATCGCTCAAACTATCAAAGCCCTCATCCTCCTTTCCAAACAAAACAGATGATAGAGAATTAGGCCCATTGTGCTCATCACCACTGCATTCCTTCTTAGTTCAATTCTCAATCAACTCCTCCACTGCTACCCTTGCCTCCAGGAACCCTTCATATACCAAGCTGAGATGCATAATAACATGGAAACCCCTCAGCAGAATTGACACAGCCTCTCAAAGGACTGGACGCTTGTCCTCCTTTGAAATTCCACCAGATTGATCTAAATTATTTGCTGCCAATCCTCAAAAGGTTTAAATTCTTCAATATCATAGTCGCATGGCCCTCCAGAACCATACCCCTTGCTCTCTAATCCACTCAACTACCTTCGGCATTCTAATCAGTCTCCATGAGCCTTACCCCCTTAAACTTGCCTGGAATCCCAGCTGAGGGCATATCCCATTTGGGCTTAGATTTTATAACCTAAATGTGAGACAGCAAACCCTTGTTGCATGTATCATAGGCTTTGTCAACCAAATTCCCCAGGCCCAAAACATTTACAGCCTGCAGCCCACTTTAAACATGCTCAAGATATCACCTTGCCTTGTCAACACTACTCGATACATTCAATTCCTTGCTAAAAGCCCCCAATGATGACCCAACATAACCAACTGTCCTCCCAATTTATCAAGAAAACGCAACCCATTAGAGTCCCATTCAAATTGACCTTAATCGATTAAAATTTGGCCAATATTCTCCCCTAGAATTGGGGCAAGAATAATTCCTTTCTTGAACCTCATTATTTAAATGCATGCCTGAACCCTATCCCTGAGAGTTCTGGCAAGGCCATTTGGAACTCTGAATATTCCAGCAAGGCTGATTTAAGAACCTCCATTGTTGAGACTGGATATCCCACTTTTCCACAATACCCACATATTTTGGCCTCTGAAACAATCAAAGAAACATTGACTTCCTCTCCATCCCAATCTCACCCCCCAACCAGATTATTCAAACCACAGTCCTCATACACCAAGCATTTCCACGCCGATTACCAATTTGAAGCATTCTTTACCTTGGCCCATGAGTTCCCAAGAATCTGCCTCCCTCATCACTTATATAGGAATTCCACCACCCTTATGCCTCTGTTCCATCCAGAATTGTCAGCACTGAACTTCTCCCACCTGTTGAGAATCAAGACCCTTTTCAGCAGAGAGAAAAAGATTTGATAGAAACCTCAATAGAATCAAGCCCCATCAGTGCTGAGATTTTTAACCCATGGATATTCTGACTTAGTTGTCCAAAACAACCTCAGCTGCTCCTGAACCCATCATAAGATTGCTAAAACATGGTGCAACAAGAAAAAAGATGAAAAGAGCCATGATGACTGTTATGCATAATTGCCTATCTGCTTTAATGGCCTGATTGAAAACATCCCAAATTAATCACAGCACTGTAAAAAAGAAAATGAAAAGATCTCAAGAGGAGATATATTAATCGTGATACCAGAGACCATGTCATGAATCACACCCCCACTCTTATTGGCTCTTATTATTTTCTCCAGAATAATTTTACCATTCATGACTTTCCCAAACACAGCACTTGAAAAATCAATTTCCATGAATGTATGTAATTCTTAACAAATCACAACCACTAAATTGAAAATGACAGCACACCACAGTGTCATCCCAAAAGAACTATGATGCAAAGACCAATACTAATACAGCACAATTTTGTTGCAACCAAAGAAATTAAAGCAGAGCGTCTTTCTATTCTCCTTCCCCATATTAGTTGACCCAATCAATGCATCCTTTTGACCTTTTGGTTGGTTATCCTTTGAATCTGAGATGTTCAACCTCTCCAGCCCTAATCCCTTCAAAGCCCTCCATAAACATACTCCATCTCTGCCCTTGCAGACCCCTTGGAACGAAAATTGAACATCCTTTTCCCCAAGATATCATATCCATTTCAGAAATTTTCCGGCACAAGTTGGTCTAATCACCATTAAGTACTCAAATTGAGCAAATCTTCTCCAATGTACAAAATACCCAACTGAATCCAAATCGAAGATAAACTCTGAAACACCAAATAGATGACGGGGACATTTTCAATAAACAATTTCAAATTAGATTCTTCTCACATATAATAACAAAATCTCTTCTCCAAGTTTCTCTAGCCCCAGATCAGAAGTAAATCCTTCGGAGTAAGATCCATTGATCTGGACTTGATTCCATGGAGGATTTATTTCCATCAAATTGAATTGTCAACCCTTGATGAGAAATCGATAGCATAGTCGATGTTGTCATAGGGCTTCCCTCTCATTTTCACCAATGAAAATCTCTGCAAATGGTGTTCCTCCTCCTCGCTGCTGATAGATCAACAATACTGCCCTCTACTACTAATGGATGATTCAATTATTCGACATCCAAAAAAAACACCCATAAAATTCACCCCTGTTGAACTGAAATGATAAAGTTAGATTCGTGAGTTTAGAATGCAAGCTTTTCAGTGTTGCAAGAGCATAAAAAACAATTATAAATCCCTTTGCCCTTCAAATAATCCCAAAATCCACAAAGCTCAGTTTGATTCAGGAAAAAAAAAAATGCTTTCTTGAGACGGATCTTTGTTGTTGCTGCCGCTGCCAATCAATGAATTTGGCAGAGAGGGAGAACAGGAGAAAAATGCTGCTGCTGCCTCTGTCAATCAAAAAACACTGCTTAATGAGATCAATCAATCACAAAATCACACAGATTAGATCTCAAAATCACTGGAGAAAGGATCAAAGAGAGAAGATAGATAGAGATTGGGATGGAAACTCGATTACCTGGCCAGCCGATGATGACCAGATTTGGCACACCTACGGGAGCATAGGGTGACACCATGTTTCTCCAAAAAAGGTGCCTTTAATTGACACCCCAGCATGTCAACCCCCCAGCATGATTCAATTCCCGCAATTGTATTGCTTCCAAATAGTTAAAATGCTTCCACTTTACAAACACAGAAAATCCTTGGATCAATACTTTTAGGGTACCAAACTTCTTCTTTATGCTAAGACTAAGAACCAACAGTTTTTGTAGGAGGGTTAGATAAAATAAGGGCTGTTAAAGACCTGGTAAATAGAGTTAGCACAGATATTTGATTTTTCACAAGAGTCAAATTTGGTGAGATTGACACTTATTTCTTTAGAAGTCTGGGGAACTATAGATTCAAGGAGTGGGCGTCTCTCCCCTCTCCAAGCACTTCAAGTAGTCAGATGGTGGCATGGGATACAAGGCTATCCATTTGTAATGACTGTATCTTTGGTTTTTTTTTTCTTTGTCTGTCCTACTTGATATTTGTAAGGAATGGTGGTTTACCTTTATCTATAGCCCTACACAACATGGTCAAAGGAATAGGTTTTTTGAAGAGTTCGCTAGTTTATTTGGGCTTTGCAATCCCTATTGGGTGACAAAGAGAGATTTCAGTTTTCAATGTTGTTACGACCTCTAAGGAGAAATTCATGGGGATCGAGGGTGACCAGTCGCATCATAAAATTCGACTTTTTCACTCGAGATTGTAGTCTTAGGGATGTTTTCTTGTATAATAGTAGTTTTACTTGGGTGGCATCTAGGGGCAGACAAGCCTCGACTCACATCTATGGATTATTTTTTACAAATGTGTGGGAAGATTTGTTCCCAAACATTGTGCAAGGGGTGTTTGTTAGGCCTACATCTAATCACAGCCTGACTCTTATGTATTGTGGTCCCATTTAGTGGGGACCAATCCCTTTTAAATTTGAGAGTATGTGGCTTTTGCACCCTTCCATTCATGATATTATTGGAATTTCATAGAAGGAATGCTATGTTCAGGTGTGGAATGGTTTTTTAATTTGATGAGAGAATTGAAATTTGCCAAAAATAAGATAAAGGTTTGGAATAAAGAAGTGTTTAGGGATATTAAGGAGAAGAAAAATAACATTTTGAAGGATGTCAATAGTATGGATAGATTGGAGGAGTGTGGCTTATTAGGGGATGAAGATAGAGTTAGAAAGGTTTGCCTTAGCAATGAATTGGAGGTGCTTTTGATGAGGGAAAAGAGAAGTTGGTGCCATAAATCAAGGGTTACTTAGGTTAAAGGGAGTTGTAATTGTAGGCTTTTTCCTAAGATGGCTAATGGAGGAGGAAAAGTCTCACTGAGGAGTTGGAGTTACATTTCGAGGAGGGTGGTGAGAGATCATAAACAAATCGAGGATGAGATCACTAACTTTTATAAAAGGGCGCTATAATGATGAGTGAAATAATAGGTTAATGGTGGAGGGGGTAGATTTGAAACCTATTGGGGAACAGGCAGCTAATTGGTTGGAAAGGCCATTTAATTTGGAGGAAGTTAGAAGGGCGGCATTTTAATATGGACAAAGATAAAGCACCAATCCCTGATGGCCTCAAAATGGCTTTCTCTCAACATAGTTGGGGAAGTGTTGAAAGAGCATGTCATGAATTTTTTTAAGGAATTCCACAAAAGTAGAGTGGTGTGCTAGAGCATTAATTATACTTTCATTGATCTTTTATTGAAAAAGGAAAGGTCCAAGAGAGGGAAGGATTTTAGGACTATTAGTCTATTACTAGAATCTCTAAGGTATTAATTGAAGTTCTTTCGAGAAGGATTAAAAAGGAGCTAGGGGATACGGTGTCTTTAGGCCCAATATGCTTTCATTGACAAACAAATTTTAGATGTTGGTTTGGTTGCCACTTGCCAATGAGGTGGTTGTGGAAGTGAGGAGGAGAGGTACGAAGGGTGTGGCCTTTAACTTGGATTTTGAAAATGCCTATGACATGGTTAATTGGGATTTTTTTGAGAAAGTGCTATAAAAAAAGGGTTTAGAATCTTTGGCATAAGTGCATAAGGGGATGCCTCAATTCAACTAAATTGTTTCTAATTGCTAATGGTCAGCCAAAGGATGTTCAATGTCTTGTGGGGGTTAAGACAATGGGATTCATTATCCCTTTTTTGTTTACCTCGGTAGTCTATGGTTTGGGTAGGATAATTTCAAGTTGAGGGTTATTAGTAGTTTTTCAATATGAAGGGAGGGGTCTCATCTTTAGTTTGTGGATGGCACCATTTTTTCATTGAGAATGATGCGATGAAATTTTGCAACGTTTTAACTTTGCTTAACAAGTATCGATTTGTGTAGTATGGAATTTGAGTCTCTAGCATGGCCTTTGTCATACCTCGGCCTTCATTTACAGGTAATCCTTTGTCAAAAGTGTTTTGGGATTCAATGATCAAGAGAGTGGGAAAAGGATTAGAGGGGCAAAAGAGGACCTGTCTCTTGTTAGCGGGCAAAATCACTCTAATTAGTGTTTCCCTTGCTAATAACCCTATTTATTTATATCTTTTTCAAAATACCTTCTAAGGTAGCTGGAAAGTTAAAGAAGATTAAGAGAGATTTCTTACGGTCAATCGGGGAAAATAAGTTAATAAGAGGGACCACCTAGTTATTTGAGAAGTAGTTAAAAGGCCTAAATATGGGGGTTATGAGGTTTAGTAATGTGGTTTCTAAGAAAATCTCCTCAACTGTGAAGTAGTTAGGAGGTTTTCATTAGAATCTAATTCTCAATGGCGCCAAGTTAAAAAAAGGTCGTACCCAGTGCACAAAGCTCCCACTTTGAGTGGGTCCTGGGAGAGGTGGATGTCGGCAAGCCTTACCCCCAATTTTTGGAGAGGCCGCTCCCAAGTCTCGAACTCGAGACCACCCGTACCAAGGTGGAGGCACTTGCCATCGCACCAAGGCACGACCTCTCCAAAAATGTGGGTAAGGCTAGAGCCGCAAGTAAAAAAAAAGGCCGTACCCAGTGCACAATGGCACCAAGTAATTAAGAGTAAATATGGAATGCACAGGAATGAGCGAGATTCTAGCTAGAGCCGCAATGTTACCTTGCAAGCCCTTAGAAGTTTGTTTCCTAGATAGCTTGTCTTGTCTTTCCTCTCACGCGTTTCAAAGCAAGAATTGGGGAAATTTGTTTCTGAGAGGATATTTAGGCTGGTGAGTCTTTGTTGGAGCTATAGATGCTGTGCTTGTTTAGATTTTCTTCAGTTCATAATGCACCAATTTCAGCTTTTTATTTCTTTGGAGGGGGGGGGGGGGGGGGGGAGGGGGGCTCTTTTTCTTGGGAGTTCCACCATTTTAGAAGTTTCAATGAAAGAAAGGTTGATGAGTTAACGTGCTTACTAATTACTGGGTGTGTTGGGTTCTTTCTTGCCAACTTCACACGGAGATACAAGGCTTTGGATTGGGGATGCTTTGGGTTCTTTCTCTTCAAAGTATTTCTTTTCTAAACTTACAAAATCCATAAATGCTAGCCCCTTCCCTTTAAACAAAGCTGCTTGGAAAGCAAAGGTTCCACTTAAAATCCAGGCTTTCATTTGGACTCTAATTCTGAACAAGATCAATACAATGATATATTACATATTAGGAGATCATACAAAGTTAAGTCTAGATATTTGCATGCTTTGCTGCGAGGAAAATGAGACTACAAGGCATATCTTCCTTCATAGCAAGATAGCGAGGTATATGTGGAATAACTTGTTTTTGTGTCTTGGTGAGGAATGGCTGGCCCAAAAAACTATTCATGATTTTCCGATGATGAAATTTTGTGGTTTTGGGAAGAAAGATAGAGGCAGGATCTTTCGGAACTGTGCAATATATACAATTCTATAGTTTCTTTGGCTCAAAAAGAATGCTAGAATCTTCAAATATGAGAAGAATTATCCAAACTTGGTCTGGGAGAACTTCGTCTGGAAGAAAGTTATTTTTTTTGCTTCTTTTTGGGCACATTGCATTAGGGTTTTAGGGGGGTCTCCCACCGTCCAATATCCAAAGGGATTGGAAGGCAGCTATGATGTAATCTTTGAGCCTGTTCTTTTGCATTCTTTACTGCATCTCTTTTGGAGAATTTCTTACCTTCCTTCCATTGTAATTATTTGTTATCATTAATAGACTGTTTTGTTGTCTAAAAACTAATCAATTATTTTGTCTTCCCCGATCCCCTTCTCTTGCTTCTCTTATCTTCTAGGTTTTGCCCTTCATTCCTATCATAATCTATCACAAGAAAATGCCCAATATGGCTTGTCCGCTTTAATCCAAAGGGGAACATCCTCCTAGATACATGCTTTATAATGAGTGTGAGGCACCAAAGATGGGTCAGTCACCCTCATCCAGTGAAAAAAGAATTAGTCAGGCTCAATTGATAATGTTTTTTATAGGAAAAAAAAAATTCATTAGATAAAGAAAGAATGTACAATCAGGAGACAAGACACCTCCTCAATAAAATCAGGGAATCCCCAGGAAAACCAAAAAAAAAAAGAAAAAAACACAAAAAGTAAAAGGCAGCAAAATAAAATCAACATGCCCTAAGAAGAGACTGCCAATTGCACTGAACGTCTAAAATGCATATCCCCTTGAAATTTCCATTGCCAACACACCATAAAAAAGCCATAAAAACAACCTTTTCCCACCAACCAATATGGTAACTTTTTCCCTGAAAATTTACGCAAGTTACATTCCTTTCACAAGCCTCAAAAACACTGCAAATAAAGCAAAATTCCATAATGCAATTCCTTCTTTCTTCCTCCCAAACCCCACAAAAAATATTGCTAAGAATTCCTCCACTGTTCTTGGACAAACCCAGCTTTCTTTAAAGTAACTGAATAACTTGTTCCAAACCTTCCATGCAAAATCGCAGTGCAAGAAAGATGTGAAACAGATTCTGAACAATCAAAACAACGTATACATATATCAAGAGAGAGAGCCTTTAATGGTCTCCTCATCTGCAACAAGTCATTAGTATTTATCCTATTAAGCACAACCAACCAAAGAAATGCTTTTATTTTAAGGGGGATTTTGACCTTCCAGATAACCTTGTGGAGTGGAAAGGAGAAATTGGTACCAACCAAGAATTCACAGAAAGATTTATAAGAATAAACACCCAAAGAATCCAACAACCAAGATCGACTATCATTTTCAAAAGATACCCTACAATTATTCAACATAACCAACAAAGAAGATAACTCAATAGTTCCCCTATCATTCAAGGCTCTCTTGAATTGAAAACCCCAAGAAGGTAAAGGACCGCTGGAGTCTACACTAAAAGAAGAAATGGGATGATTTTGCTCTCTGCTCAAGTGAAATAGGCTAGGAAAAGAGGTGGACAGAACAACATTCCCCATCCATAGGTCTTTCCGAAAACGAATATTACAGCCCTTACTAAAATCAAATTTTGCATGGGGAATAAAGAGAGGGTAAATCTAGGAGATAGCTTTCCACTGACTTTCTGAAGAAGTTCTAGAATCCATCTTAGCATCCCATCCATTCCCATCAAGTCCAAGTTTACTTTTGATAACTTTATACCACAGTGAAGAAACCTCAAGCAGGAACTGCCAAAGCCATTAAGCTATAAGAGTTGTGTTCTTAGATACCAAATTTCCAAGACCCACATCACCCTTTCTCTTAGTCCTACAAACCACCTCCCAACACACCAAATAAACCCTAGAAAACCCCTACCTGACCAATGAAAATCTCTTATAATTCTCTCAATCTTACTAGCAACTTCCATTGGAATTTTAAAGATAGAAGGAAAATACAACAAAATGCTAGAAAGTCAGGCTTGAATTAGGGTAATCCTCTCTCCCAAAGAAAAAGGGGCACCCTTCCACCCATCTAAATGCTTGGATACTATCTCCACCACTGGATCCCAAAAACTATGATCTAGTATTATCCCCAAAGGAACCCCTAGATAGGACAATGGCCAACCCAACTTCCAAGGCTAATTCCTTAACACACTCTACAAGCATGTTAATAGCTGCAATACCACTCTTTCCCATATTAATCTTAAGCACCGAAACCCTTTCAAAAATTTGAAGAAGCCCCAAAATATTTAGGAAAGAAGGCTTATGATCCTCGAGAAAATATCCTATCATCCGCAGCTGAAGGTATGACACCATGACCTCCTCCCTAACCCACTTTTAGGCCTTTTCACTAAACCTCTATCCACCGCCCTATCAATCATCCTACTCAAAACATTAGCGACTAACACAAACAAACATGGAGAAAGAGTATCCCCTTGTCTAATCCTCCTCACGGCACTAAACCAAGATTTAAGCTTGCCATTCACTATCTTCACAAAATTCACATTAGACATACAACCTTTCATCCACCTACATCATCTCTCTCCAAACCCCTTCCTCACAAAATTCTTACCATAAAGTTCCAACTCACTATATCATAAGCTTTTTCAAATCCAACATAGAGACAAGCCCCTTCTTCTTCCTCTTCCTAATATCCTCAATGGTTTCATTCGCAATCAGGATTGGATCCACCATCCGTCTTCCCCCCACACATGCACTATGGGCCTTAGAAATGGTCTTATTAAGCACCACACTTAACCTCTTAGCTAGCACGTTGGTAATTATTTTATAAACACTCAAAATAATACTGATTGGTCTATAATCAGAAATCTCGGTGGACCTACTTTTGCTAGGCACTAAAGTGATAAAAGTAGAATTAATACTCTTACTTAAAACCCCATTCTAGTAGAATTCACTGAAAACCTTCATCAGGTCATTCTTCACCACTGCCCAACAACCTTGATAAAAAGCTAAAATAAAACCATCCGGCCCAGGATCTTTATCCCTCTCCATCCCAAAAACTATAGCCCTAACTTCCTCTTGCTCAAAAGGTCTCTTTAAATAGGCTATCCTATCAACAGGCAAAGGGTCCACTCTAAGCCTTCCACCATTGATCTACTCTCATCCTCCTAAATATACAAATTATAATAAAAATCAGTGATCTCAATGGTAATTACACTAAAAATCCAAGATAATAACCCCCTTATCCACCTCCATTTCCTTAATCAAATTCCTCCTTATTTTTCCATTGGCTATTCTATGAAAAAAATTAGAATTACAGTCACCATCTCTAACCCATTTAAACTTCGTCTTCAGCCTCCAACTTCTCATTTCATTAAAGATTAGCTCTTCCATTTAGCCTCTTCTTCCCTTGAAAGGGTCACTCCTTCTTTTCTAACTCTTCTAAATCTCCTAGAATAATAGACTTTTTAAGCATAGTATCTCCAAACACCTCCCTATTCCACACTTTAAGGTTTTCTTTCAACCTCTTCAACTTCTTCATAAATCTATACCCCTCCCAACCCCTTTCCACATCCTCACTCCAAGAATCCCTAATCAAGATCTGAAAGAAGCAATGCTCTAACCACAAATTCTCAAACCTAAAATGGGTGGGGCCCCAAGGAACTTTCCTAGATTCCACTAAGATAGGAAAGTGATTAGAAGAGGCTCAATTAGTAACTATTATACATATGGAATATTTTAGTGATTTGTGACATGACTTAATTTTACTTCTAAGAATAAAACCTTTCACACTCATTTTATTAGCATGGAACTCGTCAAGGATGAAAAAAAATTGAAGTTTAATTGAGTTCCAACAAAAAATATGAAGTCAAAAGAGAATCTAAGCCATTATTTTCCAGTTTTTATAACATCACAAATGACATCCTACGTATAGGCCCTAGATATAATATGTCCTATTTGAATTCTTTACATTCATTTTGTGAAGAAGATGCCACAATAAACCTTGCATAAGGACAATAAACTGCTGTCACATATATAGGATATTAGGCCTTCACACTCCTCGCGAACCAATAAAACACAAGGGTCAGAAAAATTTCGAAGTGTATTAAGTCCCATTAAGTATATGGCATCATTGTGGGCTTTTGCAGCTGGTTGTTTTGAAAGATCATATTTTTCTTATCTTCAGCATGATTGAATTGCAGTTTTGTTTGATATTTTATCTATATCCTCTTTTTGGTTCTCATCTCTTGTAATGAGGATTTCTTATGCACTTTTTTGCATATTCTCTCTTCTGCTTTCTTTTTATATTAAAAAAATTAGTTCACATTAAAATAATGATCAAATGCGGCACATAAGATCGACAATAATGTAATATGTATGTGTGTTGATCCAAAAAAGAATCAGATTCCCCACTGAAATGATGAATAAGGCATGTTTTATTGTATAACTTGCAAAAGACACCAACGCGGTTACTGTAAACCTAAAAGTAAAGCAGAGTACCCTTCTTATTCTTTAATTGTGATTAACATAAATATAATTCAATTGATCAAATGAACAGTGGATTTACCATAAGAGAAACAGAATAGTAACAATAAACAAAGTGTTCACTATGATAGTAACACAAGCTAGTACTCAAAAACATGCCTTTGCATTGAACTCAAACATAGCCAGCATGCTTGTTGCGTTCACAATCCGGATCAATCATAAAACCCTACAAACCTACTTTACCTACGATTCTGATTCAATATAGAATCGCAAATTGGTAGGATTAAAATAGGATCGTAGTAGGATAGTTAGGACCAATGGGATCCATAAACAGTAAGACCATGGTAGGATCACAAGATCCCAAAATACATAATATTTTTAAATTTTTACCAAATTACTTGTGTTGTAGGCTTCATACTTACCTAGTATAACTTGTACAAGGAATGCACAACTTAGGAAGCAATTTGATTTATCTAATATTAACAAAATTATGGACTCAAAAATTTGTTTTTAGATTGATGATCATTAAGTGGTTCAAACTTCAAACATCAACATTTAGGTTGAGGATATTAGCAGATATTAATACATTAATGCATTTGATGAAAATAATGAAGGCAAAATTGATTCTGATGGAATTGATGAAGCCGCCCATGGTGATCTTGGTGATACTTAAGAACCAAAGAGTGGTTTGAATATTGATACACTAATGCTAACGGGCTATCTTGATAGTTTGGCCTTGGTGATTTGTTCAGTTTTTTATACATAATTAGATGTTCATGTGGTATATTTGTTGACTAATTTGTTACACAAATTATGTTTCCTTATCTTATTCTATAAGTGGATACCATTTTCACTATAAGTCAATTTGATTGAGTTAGGAAGGCAACAATTTGAACAGAATTTCCTTGATACATGAGGGCGGTATCACGTAAGCCACTTGCTATTTTCTTTTTAGTCTTGAACACTTACTATACAATTTTTAAAGTTCAAAATATTTAATTCATGAAAAATAACATATAAATGCATTTTTATATCAATATATCTCGTTATTAGAATCTTATGATCCTTGATCCAACCAGCAACCACATGTAGGATCTTGATTTTAAATATATTGATAGTCCTTGAATTTTAAATTTTGATCTCATACGATCACCTGAGCATAAAAAACTTTTCACTATAAACTGTCATTTCCCTATTAGCTTAATCAGTAAAAGAGAACATAGTGTGTCATTTTCGAAATAAATTGACCTCACCTTCCAAAATACAATGAGCAGGGAATACTTCCAACAGCTCTGTAAGTCGATGATTCATGCACCAAAAATCTTTTGGGTATAGAACTGGTATATTTCTATGTCTCGCAAACTGAATTATGTTTGAAGCCTCTTTAGATGCCCCCTGTTCCACCAAATCAAAGGGAACTGGCAGTCCTAAAGCATGCATTATTTGAAATGCCATCATTCCAACAAACACCAACCCATCGCATTTAGATACCAAAAAATGCAATGCAGCTGCTTTGTCTAGGAGTCTACCCCCTCCAATCTGCATTAAGAGCAAGATAAAAGGAACAATTGTTGGACTGTAGTTAATAAGAAGAGTAGAAAATTTTATCAGACACTGGTACTTTTAAAATGGCAGCAGAGGCATACAATTGCAACATATGGTTTTTTGTTGCTCTCTGCAACCTTCTTTAGTTGATATAGGCCTTCCTCAAAGTGAAATCCAGCTAGACAGGCATAGCAAAAGCGAGCAACACCAACAGTTGATGCAAGAATTCTATGAGATTGAGAAAAGCAGTCATTAACAAAGATATCAACTCCTGATGATAGTCTTTCAGCAAACTCCAAACAATTGGCGGGTTCCTCTTTGAACTCGGAAAGATTCTCAAGAAGAAGAACATCTGCTTCCTCAAGCTCTTTCATATTAGACATCATGGAAGAAGAATTGCATCTTGCTGCAACAACTTTGAGTTGGAGAACCAGTGACAGGAAATCTGATGTAGAGAGAGCATCAACCTTAAGAAGAAGCTCCTCAAGTTGTCAAAACATATTACAGCTTCCATTTAGAAGCTCAGTTTTCATGTAGAAGCTACAAACAGTCTCATGCTTTGATGATATTTTCTTTTCCATTATCATTTTCAACGTTAATAATGAATCCAACGTGTTGAAATAAATAGCAGCTACCAAGCTGAACTGAATGTATTTAGTTATTGGAAGAACCCTAAAGAGCTTAAATTAAAAGAAATAATTTTGTATTATGCACCTGCAACAGACTCTGCTACAAACAGTTCTGAGCTAATTCTTTTACTCCAGCCACCCAATAGAATTACTTTGGCTCCAGCTTCACATAAATACTTAATAGTAGAAAGTGCACTGGTGACTGATTTTGTTTTTGGGTCCAATTTGTCCCGAAGAAGGACAGCAGAATCAAATCTGACCATGACAATTCTTGCATAAAGCTCCTCCTTAGGAAATCTCCTAAGAGTTTGTACGTGTGGAAAGACACCAGATTCTCGTCCATTAAAATCATAAGCCTAAAGGAAAAAAACCCAATTTGGAGTGACATACACATTTGTACAGTCATCATATAAGCAAAGTAGGATACAGTTACTCTGATTAACTTGAAAAAGGCCTCTTAATACAAAATTCAAGGAAAATACAATAACTAACTGGTCAATAATAAAGAAGTTCCATTCAGATCACACACATAAAAAATGTTGCATCAGTCAAGTTTAAGAAGAGCTAAAAAGATCAACATCCAAATTGAGAGATTTATGATATAAATAAGAATACAATAATATTCCAAATAAAGAAGTCACAAAAGTTGAAATCCTCTCCTCTCAATTGGATCTTAGGCCAAATGTATGCTGCAATGTTCTCTACAAATGTATTACAAAAATCTTTGCAGGCAGATTGCAGAGTTTCCTCTGCTCTTTCATCAGCTTCAGTAATAGCATTTGTGATTTGTGTAAGGCAAGTCAATCCAGGACGACACTCTCGTAGCTCAGGAGCTCCTCCATAACTACCGCCTGAATCAAGGTTCTCGCAAGCTTGCTATTAAGGTGGATTTAAAGAAATCCTCCGATTATGTCAGCTGGAATGATTGAAATCCTTGAAGCTATTAATAACCCTGCAGTCTTTGTCTCCTAGATTTGAAATTCCATCACTTCACCCAATTTTTCCCTCTCAGTCAATGGTTTCCTTAGAGGGTTTCTTTAAGGCACTATGGGCATCAAGCAAGGGGACCCTTTATCCCCTTTACTTTTGTTATGGTCATGGAGGCCTTAACTAAGATCCTGGAGAATTACACAACAGCTGTAAAAAGCTTGGCCTTGTCAAACTCTGCTAAGCAGATGATTTATTGATCCTTTCTCATGGTGATTTATTGATCCCTTCTCATGGGGATTCTAAATCTACAGAAGGATCAAGCTCTCCTTAGATCTGTTCCATCTGATTTCAGGTCTCAAGGAAAATCCATCTAAGTCCTTGGTATTTCCATCTGTAATCTCTCCCAATGTAAAGCAAGAGATTCTGCATGTTCCTGGCTTCATTGAAGGTTACCTCCAGTTAAATATCTAGGGCTTCATTTGTTTACCAAAAAGATAAATAAGCACAGATGCACTCGGTGGATTAAATTTCAAACATAATTTATTGCTGGGTTAACAAATACCTGTCATATGCAGGGAGATTGCAACTCATTAAAACTGTTCTGGCCAGCATTCAGACCTATAGGGGTTTCTGCTATCTTACTCCTGGCCTCAGTCATTAATCTGTTGGAGAGAAAATTCAAAGCCTTTCTGTAGAAAGGTAATGACTCAAACAGAAAAGGCTGCAAGATCAGTAGTGATTATGCCTGTAAATCATCCTCTGGGGTTAGCTCAGTACTGCCTATGCAGTTAAGCGCCAATAGATATCTGTTTACTCCCTTCCTTTGAGTGAACTGGCTTTATGCTTATAAAATCAGAAATAGGTTCATTCGGGCCATCAAATTTCCACCTAATGCCACAGCTACTTGGAACCAAATCCTGAAAGTCAGCAGCCTTTCTTTTCCCAAATTCAAAATTCTTATGCACCATTTGGAAGCATAGATTTTCAGGGCTTGGATTTGGATTTGGATAAAATTCAATATAATTTTGTATTAAATTTTTCCAAATCCACACAAATCCAAATTCACCGCCTCTCGCAAACACAGGGTTAAATGGAATGAAAAAATCTTATTTTTTGTTTTTTATAACTGGCACCCCCTTGGATCCTTTTGATGGAGTACTTGGTCCCCACATCTGCAGAGACTTCTCCCTCCCCCTAGCACTAGAGTTTAGTGCATTATTAAGGAAGGAATCAAGTGTTGACCAAGAAAAATCTTCAGTTGCTGAAATTTGAAATTCAATTTGGTTTCTACCCAGGCCTTTCAGGATGAAAAAATGCAAAGGGATGACCCTTCATATGGTTCTCTCACTACTGATCTTGTCTGGGAGCTGGTCAGAGAAGGGAATCCTCCTGCCCAATTTGTAAGGCAGTTTGTTTTATGGATTACAGTCCTAAGTGTTCTTTTGTTCTGTGGCTTGCTGCTCGAACACACTCAGTGCTTTTGATAGAATCTCCAAATGGGGGCAACCTCTCTACTCATTGTCACTTGTGCCATAACCAAGCAGAGAGTAGAAATCATCTGTTCTTTGAATGTTCCATTACAGGTCAAGTTTCTACAGAGGCTGCATGGCCTCTTAAAATTTCCATTGGTTTGTCCAACTAGGAGGATGAAATTAAAAGGATTTCACTGCTTGGTAACAGTGCGTTTGCTGGTATCACAAAGCTAGGTTTCACTGCCAGCATCTACCAGTGGAGCTCCAGGAGCTCAGACATTGAATACTCTCCTATTAAGCCTGAGGCAATTCTTTATTGTACGATCGCTGATGTTTGTGCTAAAATCTTAGGAGCTAGGAAATTTGCTAAAAAATTCTAGTAATTGTCGTCTAGTTCTTGTTGTTTTTCTTATGCTCGTATTTGTATCCCTTTGAGATAATATATTTTTTCTTACCTTCTAAAATAATTAAACTTTGAATACAAACTACAGTTATTGGCATAAGAAATATTCACATGGTTTAAGAAAATAATTATCTAATAGTGTGGCAGTTGCCTCCAATAGTCTCGAGTGCATCAAATGACTGCCCATACAGCTGGAAAAAAATTCAGATATAAAAATTGCAAAAGAAAAAAGAAAAAAAAATACAGATAATATACTTGCAATATCTACCTTTTCATTTCTTAAAGATTTTAGGAATTTCCGTTTAATGAACATCCATGATTTATATCTGTAGATCAAAAGAAGTCGTTTGTACATTATGGTCAGCATCTAACAATGCTTATTCAGAGTTGGCAGCTGTTTATATCCATACATACAATAAATATTAAAGTTTAATATTTATATATAACATAAAAATAGCCAAATAAAAAGAAGAAATACGAATTATATCATAAACATAAATTGGTAGAGAAACCGCAGAGTCTACAGCATCCTCCTAATGACAAAACTGAAACTATTCTTTTCAATTAGGGAAGGAAAAACTTATATTATAAGTTGGGGATTTTAGAGTCTCATTATTGTTGAAAAATTCAGATAATATTATCTAAATAAATGAAATAAGAGGGAAAAATAGAGAGAGAGATGCATTTGAACTCCACCAGACAGTAAAATATGTCAAAAACCCTTCCAAGCTTAAAAGCACAAGTATCTATAACTCTTTTTTTGTGTCAATAACAAGACTGTTGTATATACTTGTTTCCTCTAAAGCACCGACATTTCAACAAGGGGAAGTATCAGCATGTTGGTGTGTGAAGTATTGGGTGTTTTCGACATGTGTCGGATGTGTCAAACACCAACACGTGTTGGATACGACACTACACCAACACGGCCCCGACATGCCTCTAATACTTCTCAAACGTGTCAGACTTTTTTTTTTTTTTTCTTGAGACGTGTTGGACATGGCCAATATGAAGTGCCCAACACTTCCATGACATATTGGGTATTATTATAAGGAAAATAATAAAAAAAAAAATTGGGGACATGCTGTAATATTATCATATTTAGAGAGATTTTTATAATTTGAAAAAGATGTATTGTCGTGGAAACAGCCTCTGGCAAAAATGCAAGGTAAGGCTGAGTACCATAGACCCATGGTGGTCCGTCGCTTCCCTGGACCCTGCATATGCAGGAGCTTTGCGCACCAGGCTGCCCTTTAAAAAAGAAGTATTGTCCAATTAGGCAAACTTGTAACTTGCATCGATCACATCACCAAAAAAAATTAGCATCATCAATCAAGAATCCAAAAATTAAATGGACAGTATGTATCAACATTAGCTGCAAATTCAATGATGCTTGACAACTTTTTTTTTCAAATCAACATATGTCGATTTAAAAAATGTGTTGTTAACACAGTAATTTTGAAAAATATATATGTTTTTTTATTGCTGTGTCCTTGTTGTGTCATGTCTTGAATTTTTAAAATTTGATGAGTCAATGTGTCCAAACATGTCCATGCCCATGTCCATGTTTGATAGTTTGTTTCCTAACCTCAATGAAAGAAAACAACTCCTTTAGTGTGACACATACATTGAAAGACTTAAATCACTCAACGGCCCCTAGAAAACATCCCAAAACATGACCACTACAGCCTTGAAAATTTTGCACAACCTTATAGAAAACTAAACAATAAAAACTAATATAAAAAAGTGACTTCATTATAAATATTTCAAGCCAACTTGGTTTTCAAGTTAACCTGCATACAAGAAATCTAGCGGTCTACGAAAATCTTCAAAAAGATGAAAATGGAACAACAACAACAACAACAACAACAAAACCAAGCTTTAGTCCCACTAAGTGGGGTCGGCTATATGAATCCTTTTTCGCCAATTTATACGATCATGGACCATTTCTTTTGATAGATTCAAGGATATTAAATCCTTACTCACTATCTCCTCCCAAGTTATTTTAGGTCTACCCCTACCCCTTCTACTACCCCCCACAGTAACTAAGTCACTCTTCCTCATAGGTGCACTATGTGGCCTACGTTGCATGTGTCCATACCATCTGAGTCATCCCTCCCTTATCTTATCTTCTATAAGAGCTACACCTAACTTACCACGAATATGTTCATTCCTTAATTTATCTTTCAATGTTATACCACTCATCCATCTAAGCATTCTCATCTCAGCAACTTTTACTTTTTGGATATTATGTTTCTTCGTCGCCCAACATTCTGATCCATATAGCATAGCTAGTCTTATAGCTGTCCTATAAAACTACCCTTTCAATTGTAAGGGTATTCTACGATCACATAGCACACTTGAAGCACTTCTCCATTTTACCCAACCCACTTTAACTCTATGCATTACATCATCTTCAATTTCCCCTTCAGCTTGCATAATAGATCCAAGGTATCGAAATCTACAAGTGCTATTTATTTCTTCATAATCAAGTTTAACTTTATCTCCAATATTCCTCCTATCATTACTAAAATTACATTTCATATATTCTATTTTATTTCTACTTATCCTAAAACCTCTAGATTCCAAAGCTTCTCTTCATAATTCTAACTCAGCCTCTACTCCGTCCCTAGTTTCGTCAATTAATACAATATCATCTGCAAACAACATACACCATGGAACCTCCTTTTGAATACTCTTAGTTAATTGGTCCATCACTAAAGCAAAAAGATAAGGACTCAAAGCAGATCCTTGATGTACACCTATGGTAATTGGAAATTCTCTAGTTTCTCCATCTATAGTCCTTACACTAGTCATTACTCCATCAGTATACCTACAACATACAACCTTTTTTTCTAAAACCCACCATAGAACTTCCCTAGGTATCCTATCATATGCTTTCTCAACGTCAATAAATATCATATTCATATGCAAGTCCCTCTTCTTTTCCCTAAACTTTTCCATTAATTTTCTTAAAAGATAAATAGCTTCTGTGGTAGATCTCTCAGGCATAAAACCAAATTGATTTTCTGAGATCTTCGTTTCTAACCTTAATTTTTGTTCAACTACCCTTTCCCATAGTTTCATCGAATGACTCATAAGTTTAATTCCACGATAGTTATTACAATTTTGAATATCTCCTTTAGTTTTGTATATAGGTATTAAAGTGCTTTTCCTCCATTCATCTGACATTTTCTTAATTTTTACAATTGTATTAAATAAATTAGTTAACCATATAATTTTGTTATCACCCAAGCATTTCCAAACTTCAATTGGGATGTCATCTGATCCCATAGCTTTCCCATTTTTCATTTTTTTAGTGCAAACTTAATTTCGTTAACTCTAATTTTGCGAATAAATCTTATATTTTTAGTCTTTTCCTCATTTGACAATTCTAAGTTTAAGCCTTCTATTTGGTTTTCTTAAACAACTTACTAAAGTAACATCGTCATCTTTCTTTAATATCTTCGTCCTTAACCAAGACAATATCATCCTCACTTTTTATACATTTTACATTTCCTAAGTCCTTGCTCTTCCTTTCTCTAACTTTAGCAAGTTTAAATATATCTTTTTCCCCTTCTTTTGTACCTAATCTATCATACAAACTATTAAATGATCTATATTTAGCTTCACTAACGACCCTTTTTGCATCTTTTTTTGCCTCCTTATATTTTTCAAAGTTATCTCTGTTTCTACATTTTTGCCACGTTTTATACCAAATTTTTTTTGTCTTAATGATTTTTTGTAAATCTTTATCCCACCACCAACTCTCTTTGCTATTCGAGAATCTTCCCCTTGATTCACCTAAAATCTCTTTTGCTATCTTTTTAATAGAGCTAGCTAATCTATTCCAAAGAGCTAGCTATTTTTCTTCTTCGCCTCTTCTTTTGCTTTTTCTTTTATTTATATTGCACACCTATTCTAATTTTGAACAACTATTTCCCAACTTTTGGTAATTTTCAAAAGCATATTTGAGTCATTGGATTGTTACCTTCCCATAAGACAAGGATTTTATCTTGAAGATAGAGTCCTATCATCCCCAAGATAAAGACACATCAAGATAGCTCCCCATGTGTCTATATATAGGACCCTTTTGTCTAGGGTTGGGAGACAGAAGAAGAAACTGCTGAAGTAGAGAGAAAGCCTGAAGCATTCGTATAAAAAATCTATTTGATTGTCATCACCTTTCTGGCTTGGATCTTTTCTAGTTTTTGAGGTTTTCCCTCGTCTCCAAAAGCGGGATGATGTTTAAGTTTTCAAGTTTATCATTTGCATGATGAATTAGAAGCGTGATTATGTTTATCTTAAGCTATTTATTTTCTTCTTGATAAAAGAAAAATTTATTAGAGAAGGAGAAGAAGAGTACAAGAACAGGAAGAAAAAAGAAAACAAGGAGAATAAGATATCATCCCAAAGCACAAGAAAAAGAAAATAAAGAAGAAACCCAAAGAAAAACAACTAATTACAAAACAGCTTTACTGGATCAAAGCATTCCAATCCTGTGGTAAATTTTCCAAAGGTAAACGTGGGGAGAAACCATTCACCAAAACCCACAATGATGCAAGAAACACCCCTCTACTCCAAAGTAAATTGAGAGAAGTGTCCCTGCTCTCAAAAACTCTGGTATTTCCCTCCATCCAAAGACACCAAAAAATAGCCATAAACGAGCAACACCAAAAAGCATTTCTGTCCTTCCCCTTCTCAAACCCCCTAAACTTCATAACATAAAGCACCTCCAAAGAGGAAGAACGGACTCAACTCCCTCCAAGAATATCAAACAACTTATTCCAAAGTGAGCAAGAGAAGCAGCGGATAAAGAACAAGTGCGAGCAATTCTCCCCCACTCTTAAAGCGAAGGGCACACACATCAGGAGATAAGGATTAAGGACTTATTTGGTCTTCATTTCATAAGCAAGTCATTAGTGTTAAGTTTTCCTAGGACTGCTGCCGAGATAAAGGTCTCAAAATTGGAAGGAACTTTAGCATTCCAACAAAAGAGTGAAAGGCAGAGGAATAGCACTGGGATAATGAATTAGATGAAAGAAAAAGAATTGCAAGAAAATTCCCCAAAAGGGTCAAAAATCCACACTCTTTTGTCCCTCCCAACAGGGGCCAAAAAGGATGAAGCGCATTAATTAAAGAGGGAAGGTCGTTGGTCTCTCTCTCTCATTAAGGTACCTTATGAAATGGAAATCCCAAGAGTACCCACCCCTTTGTGAGAAGAGGAAGGCAGAAATTGGGGTATCTTGAAAAGAAGATAAGCAAAATTGACAGGGCATGCAGGAGCCAAAGGAGCCTCGCCAATCCAATGATCCTCCTAAAAGCATATTCTCCCCCCATTACCAATACTACTACATAGGGCATTAAGGGGGGAAAAAAGAATGAAAAACCTAAGACACAAATTTCCAAGGACATGAATAAGAAATTAACCCTATCTTTAGCATCCCACCAATTTTGTACTCACAAACACCCAAGCTCCAAGGTGGCCTCTGATCCACTCTTCTACTCCCGAAAACAAGAAGCTCCTCATTACTTTCTCTAATCTCAAGCCACTTGCACAGGAAATTTAAAATGGGACAAGTTACAGGGGGTAGAAGAGAGACAAGCATGACTAGAGTAACATGACCACCCCTCTCTCCAAAAAAACAAAAAAGTGAAAAAAGCTCCTTTCCTCCCATCCAACCTCCTAACAACTCTCTCAAAAAACAGGATCCCAGACAGAATCAGTGGCAGAGTTGCCATCTAAGGGTGCACCTAAATAAGTAATGGACCAACTCAGAACACCGGACCCTGCTAACCGAGAAAAAGCAGTTGAGTTGATCCCAATACCCACAATGCCACTCTTGACACTTTTAGAGAAGTTAATACTAAGGCCTGGCACTTTCTCAAACACATGCAAAATGGTTAACAAATTAGATAAACTGCCCACATCTTCCAAAAGAGAAAGAATGGTGTCACCTGCAAATAGCAATATGAGTAAGTTCTCATGACCCACCATAATCCCTTCAACCAAACCCCTATCGACCCCTCTAGCAATCATTCTACTCAATGCACTAGCTGCAATAGTGAAAAGGAAAGGGGATAGAATTCTGAACCAAGATTCAGCCTCACCGTTCACCAAGACAGAAAAAAAATGCTGATGATAGGCACCCCCTAATCCATTTCCTCCATATCACTCCATAACCTTTTTCGTCCATCACTCTATCCAAGAAACTCTGACTCAATCCTAAGATTTTTCCAAATCCAACTTCAAAACCAAAACCCATTTTTCCTTTGAATAGCATCTTCCACAACCTCATTAGCCCAAAGCTGCATCTAAAATCTGCCTATTGCTGATGAATGCACTATGGCTTGAAACAGTGTCCACCAAGACATTAGCCAATAACTTTAGTAAGGATCTTATAAGCACTAGGCCCCAAACTAGAAAGCCTGAAATCCTTGACCACAGTAGCCCAATCTTTTCCGGCCACTAAGGCAATAAAAGTCAAATAAAATTAAAGCTCCTATCCTTCCAGGCCTTTTTCAGGTGATGTCTAATTCTCCCTTGTGTAAATTTTCCTCCCATCAATGAAATCTTCCTTTGCCATCAAAATAAAAAAAAATTAATGCTCCTACCCACAACCCCATCATGAAAAACTCTAAGAAGATCATCCTTCAAAATTTTCAAAGCATTATTGAGGTTTGTTCATTCTAAGGGTAATCATAATTTGCCATTCCCTATTATTTCATAATTAATGATCAAATTGTATAATAAATGCATGTTTTCTTGTTTCTGCATATGCATGTTGGTGTTTTGACTCTTCCCTTCATAAGGGATTTAACTACTACAAATTTGATCCCCTATTCAAAAGAGGCTAAGAGGATAACATGGAATTTTATCACTAGTCCAAGTCTATAGCCAAAACCTTTTGTGTGTTCTAGAATTATTTTCATTGTTTACATGTTTCTTATTCTATCACTTATTTAATTTATGATTTACTAGTGGAATGAGGATATAATGGTCATTTAGGAATGAAAGCAACGTTCTCTTCAGATTTCATTGTTTCTTATTCTATCATTTATTTAATTTATGATTTACTAGTGGAATGAGGATTTAATGGTCATTTAGGAATGAAAGCAACGTTCTCTTCAGATCATCTGAGATACTTCACTAATATTGTCAAATTATAATTTGTTACCACTTTACCTAAAAGCTAAAGTTGTTAGGTTGTGGGCTAACAATGCATAACAAGCTTTTGACACTCCCTCAGTCCCCCACATTTGCAGCCCAATAGCACACGGAGAGATAAACAAATGATAAGTAGCATGCATTGCAAGAAATACAATAATTTTTTAAACACCACACAATAATGCCAACAACAAGACTAGAACCCAAGACCTCCTAGGCCCTAGCAACTTGCTACTTTACCATATCAAGTTACCACTTTACGTAAAATCTTATGTTGTTAGGTTGTTGGCCAACAATGTCTATCAAGCTCATAGTGGTCAAAGACACAAGGTGCAATGAGGCACAAAGGGTGCCTGGAGGCTGGCTGGAGCCTAGGCATGAGGCAAAGGCATGCGCCTCATGCAGGTGAGGCGCACATTTATTAAAATTGTCTATTAAATATCCTACATAATGGATTCTTGATTGTAAATTCATTAAGACTAATATTTGAATTTTAAAATATCAATACTAAGACATAAAAATGAATACTCTTTGTCCAAATAAAACTGCAAAAAAAAAAAGGGAAAAAAACATCAATGAGGTGGCACAGAGCAGCAGAGAAGAAGAAGAAAAAAATTTCAAAAAAAAAAGGACAGAAAAAGAATAAAATTTTAAAAAGGGAGTCTGCAGCCTCAACTGAGAGCAGCGCAGCAGGCCAGAAAAAGAAGAAAAAAAAAAAAGGAAAGTCTGAGAACAGCTGAGTATATATGTCAGGAAAAAGTGGCAGCAATTACATGGAAACAGAAAAAAAATAAAGAAAAAAGAAAGAAAACAGATGGTTGAGATTAAAATAATTAAAGAGAAAAATAAAAAATAAAAACAAAGTATAATCTGAACATTCATGAGGCGCGCCTCAACCCCTGTGAAGCGCAAGCCTCATTGCCTCAGGCGTGCATTTGACTACTATGATCAAGCTTTAACATAACTCCCAGACCCTAGACTTCCTTTGGGATGTCTACCCAAGTTTTGAGTTTCAAATTAAGTTTTTTGCTTTCTTGTCCAAAAATTAATAAGATGGCAACACCATTAATTAAAATAGGATTTTATTGTTCAAGATCATGCTAATTGGATTATGGTCTTTATCAAGTTCTGTTTCCTCCTTATGCAGCTCCAGTTCTGAGTCATCACATGCAACTGCTGTATAAACACTATTGTAAATGTGTGTCGTAAATCATAATGTGATCTTGTAATTGTGAGTGAATGTAGCCCGGAAATCTCTAGTAAATTATGTGCTGAGTTTCTAGCTTCAACCTTTGTAAATTACTGGTCATTAAACTGCTTATCAAAGTATTTTCGCCACCTCACTTTTATGTCTTCTTCTTTAATTAGGACATTATCATTGTAATGCTTTAAACATCTTACCTTACCTAAGTCTTTGCACTTTCTTTCTCATGCTCTAGCAAGTTTATATATGTCCATTTCTCCTTCTTTTCTATCTAGCCTAGCATATAAATTAACATAAGCTTTATGTTTAGCTCACTAATGGGTTTTTTTCTTTTTGCATCTTTTCTTGCCTCTCTATACTTTTCAAGGTTTTCTATGTTCCTACAATTTTTGCCATGTTTTGTACCAAATTCTTTTGTCTTTATGGCTTTCTGGACATCTTGATCCTACCACCAACTTTCTCTACTACCTAATAATCATCCTCCAGATTCACCTAAAATCACTTTTGCTATCTTTTTAATGGAGTTAGCCATCCTATTTGATAGTTTGTCCGCGTCTCCCTTACCCCCTATCATCTAATCCCCCTCTTTGATCATTTTATCTTTAAATTTTACTATATTATCTCCCTTTAGGCTCCACCACCTAGTCCTCTTGCAATGATTTATTTTGTTCTCTCTTCTATTTCCTAGTACATATATCTAATACTAGAACTCTATGTCGTATGGTCAAGCTTTCACCTAGAATTACTTTACAGTCCATACAAGATAAACAATCCCCCCTCCAAGTTAAGAAAAAATCTATTTGACTACTATTTTGCCCACCCTTGAAGGTTATTAAGTGTTCTTCCCTTTTCTTAAAAGCATGAATATTCAATATAACCAAATCATAGGAAATGGAAAAATCTAAAATCAAATCACCAGGATCATTTTTATCTCCATATCCATGGCCTACATGTATCCACCCATAGTCTCTATTGTTCTTTTCCATGTGTCCATTCATATCAGCTTAAAATGTTTTTCCAGACCCTAATATCCCTTTGTATAACACAACACTATCCAAAAAACATTTTAAGCAAGCAGTACATGACTGTACCTGAGAATGAAGTGAGCTTTTCACAAAAGTATCCATTACCTCCCTACCACCTGCCATTCAGCAAATTTGAAACGTAAATGGAGTTACGGGAAAAATGATAAGATGTTTAAAGATTATTCTACTCATTTCGAAAACTAACAACCTTGCAAAGAGGATTGAATGCGTCCACATTGTCGGCCATATGAACGTGAATTTTGCTGAAGCAGCATCAGGGCATGGCTGGGGGAACAACAGTTGAAACCCCAGTGGTTTAGGAAGAGAGAACCTTGGAGTTGATTCGGAAGCAGACCCATATCCTTTCGTCTCTTTTACCGAACTGGAACTGAAAGTGCATCACAAACACCAAACAAAAGCAAAAGCAAATACTGATCTTTCAATGAGAGTAACAGCTGAAGTCAGTCCTTTGAACGAAGAACAGACCTTTAAACTTAGATAATTTTTTTATTATTATTATTACCATTGTATTGCTAATTTTTAAATATATTAAGAAAATAAAAATATATTTATCATTTATTATTATTAAAAAATGTAAAAATATTATGGTCCAAAAACGCAAAAAAAAAGTCAATAAGAAATAGATTGAATTGAACTTATATATTTAAAAATTATGAAGTTAAATAATTATATATTTTGAGTATTTTTTAAAATGATTATTTTTTATTAAATTATAATCGCCGTTAAAAAATATCTAAAGTTGGAAATCAATCAAAACTGCAAATAATGTCCATCAAATTGCTCTCTCGATGACAAGACTATTACTTCTTCTTTACATTTATTTTTATACTATTGTCACCATTAATCAACCTAAAATAACTACTCAATTATCAACGTTAAGCCCCGAGCACATAGTGCGGACAATTAGAGACCATAATTTGATAAAAGTGTTGAGGAAAAAAAGCATAGTTAACTGGTTTAGCAATCTACCTATTTCATTTTAGAATCAAAAGAATAAAATCGTCATTTATTTATTTTTCTACAAAAAAAAAAAGATGAAAAAATAATGGAAAATAATTTTGATATTTTTTTTTTTTTGTGTTTGAGTGTATAATTGTCAATCTGAAAGATGATTAAATAGTATTCCAAAATAAAGAAATAATTAATTATTACCTATCGGCACTTATCCAAATAATAGTTAGTGCAATTACATGTGCGCATGTGTCTCCGAAAAAAAAAAATAAGATAAATTAGTTAAAATATAAAAATTGAGAACGATAGGAGTGATCAAACTACCCTTAAGGTCCAACAAACCGTTCCACCCTTTTTAAGTGTCGATCGAATGACCCTTATAGGGTGATTGACTACATGTAGAAAATGTGATAATTTATTTTGGTTTTCAAAAATCACTATTGTCCTTCTAGACCATGAAGAAATATTTTACATAATCAATGAGCAGGAATTAACCTAACAAAGACTGCACTACTTTACTATTTATACTTTTTTATTTATTTATACAAAGAAAAGAAAAATAAAATACGTACACACACACAAAAAAATTGGAAAATAATTTATTATTATTTTTTAAAATCGGACTAGACCCATCTATTTTTCAAGAGATAGATTGCTTAGGTACCCATATTTGGGATTAAGTCAATAATAGTTCACATAAATATATATATACATATATATATATATATATATATATATATATTTTAAGCAAATTGCTTTCGTGAAATTTCAAAAACTTTAATTTAGAAAACAAAATTCAAGCTCCTTTTAGTAAAATTTTTTGGTATTTTGATTTCTAAATTTTGAAAAACACTTTTAAAATATCTAATTTTAAAAATTGCAAAAGTAACATAGTCAACACCATTAAAAACTCACTAGAAAGCACCCTTAAATATTCATTTGAAATTTTTTTTTTTAAATAAAATTCAAAATCCAATTTGGAAAACTAATTTTGGAAGAGTATTTGAAACTTCATTTTTCTAAATAAAAGAAATATTTTTTAAAAATTTTGATTTAAAAAAAATTGCAAAATGATAGCAAATCACAACACTCGACAAACTTAACACACACCGATCAACAAGTCTCGTGTGTTGCACGTGATTGTGTGTGAATAATGTTACATAAATATTTTTATAATTTTTAATAAATTTTACATATATTTTCATAATGAATTAGTAATATATTTCTATAATTTTACAATTAGTAAAATTGTAGAGGACTTGCAAAGAAAGTAAGGAAATTTAAACAGATACAATTTTATTGATAAACTTAAATACAAACTTACAATTTATACAAGTTTTTTTATACAAATGTGCAACTTTCTTAGCTTTGGGCACCACTTCACAACTTTTCTTCCAATGGAGTGAGTGAAGGAAGTGATGTCTTTCACTAGAAATGAGGAGTCTCATATAGACCCCAGACTTGATCATATAATAAAATTGAGTTTTTGAACAATTCTAGTGCATGGCCGAAATGAGAGAATGGAGATCAAAACTGGTCTCACCACAAACTTGATTTACTAATTTTAAAATATTGGAAAACAAATTGAAATGACAAAAAGAAGGATAAAAGCTCTGCGATGTCTTTCCTCATTTTGCAAACGAAGTCTTCTGCGTGCTTGAACTCAATAATTGCTTGGAATAATGTTGATGGATTGTCTTTGTTTGCTAGCGAGAAGTTTCAAGGAAATTGTTGACCTGATAGGTCACACCCAATTTTAATTATGACAACTACTTTTGGTACTAATGGTTGTACTAAGACTTGCAAACAGGTTCACTGTGCACGTGTATTCGAACTAAAAGACATATAATGATGGTGTGCCATGTTCGTGCCGAAAAATGAAGAATTATGTATTGTATTTTGTATTCATTTTGGGATGTAAATTTAATTATGGACTGTGCACTCTTATGACTTGTAATAATTTGCATCATGCATGATAGGTAGGTATGCTCAGATTGACCATAGTTGGACTTTAGGTACCTACACTAAGTACACAAATCTCCAACATCACTTATCATATCAGGGGAATCAAATTAAGGCTAAAATGAACTTAATGGAAATAGTTGAAAGGGTTCAAACAACCGAACCTAGATCGTGTAAAATGGCTTGGGCGACCTAATAAGTCAAAATGTTGACTTGGTGTTTGGGCACTCGAACCTGATTTGAATGTGTCTTCCCAGGGCACCCGAACTTATGTCCGAACACTTTTTAACTACCCGAGCGACCAAATAATCATGTTCAAATTGGGCCCGGGCGACCGAAGTGCTTAGTTCGGTTAACCGAACTATGAGCCGGACACTCGAACTAACAAACAAATGCTAGTGACTTTTGTTCGACCAACCGACTCACTCTTCAGACACCCAAACCACTAAAAGTTGATTTTTTGACTGTGTCTATTCAGGCACACGAACCTCAGGCCGAACACCTGAAACTCGTGAGTTAAAATAATTTTTACTGATTTTTTAAATGGGGTAAATTGGGTTAATATTCTTAATGGCTTTTGAAACAATTTAAATTATGCCCATTATGTCCCCAACGGTCAAAAAATCCTCTTTACCTATATATACCCATTCATTTGTCATAATTAGTAAGGATTAGCAAACTTGATTAGGGCAAAAATTATCTCAACATCCAAAACCCTATATTAGCCAAGTACTCTTCAAAACACTCACATACTCCTCACTCTTGATCTCTTTAAGCATTATGATTATCTCTAAGGCTATTGTGCTTAATCTCTCTAGCTAGAACTCTCATTTGTATTATTGCTTGTTTGATTTTCTTTGAGAGTTTAGCATTAAAGTTCTTCCACCAATTTCATTTGATAAATCTAGTGTGGAAAGACTTTGAGGGTTGTGGTTCTTGCATTGTTATTGCAAGATACCTAAACCTAGATTTTAGTGTGCAAAAATTCTTTTCAAAAAGTTAGTCTTTCAAACAACTCCATTATGCTTTGTATATTGAAATATCTTATTGAGTTTGTTTGATTCAACTTGTTTAGCATATTTGAAAGCCTAATTTGATTTTGTGTTATTCACATACTATGTTTCAAATCTTGCTTGGATATACATTCTAGATGTGGACTGAAAATCTATACTTGACTGAGTGTTCAGCACACATTAGAGTACTAAGCATATTTACATATCATTCGTGCTTGCAATATTGACTGAGTTGTATTGATGCACATATCTGCTTGTCTAGAAGCGTATTGCCGTGTACAAACTTAATACACATTGGTTGTATTCCAGGCGTGAGCCTGAAGAGGGAGACTAGTCCTGTGGAATAATCTCAGACTGGCTTAGACCCGGTTAGGAAAGTTAGGTGTGTCATCCTATTAAGACGTGTTGGTTGAGATTAGCCCCTTGAATTGATCTGGTTTGTATAGGTGTCGCTCCACTCGTTTAAGTGAGCATTATAGTGGTAATCCTTGTGCTGGTGTGGCCAAGGCGAGGACGTAGGCGCAGTTGGCCGAACCCCAATAACATATCGTGCGCGTTCTTTACATTTCCGCACTTTACCTTTACTACACGTATATGTTTATTTGTTAATTGCGTAGACTGACCCTAGGATGTATTGCACTGCTAATAAACTAGTTAGCCTAGGCGATAAATTTTAAATACCCAATTCACCCTCCCTCTTGGGGTTGCACTAAAGCTAACAGAAATTGTCTTCTTCCTTGTTTGCCAGTAAGGACCTTCTAGGAAACTGCCTTCTTGGAGGAAGATGTTAGTTGCCATGAAAATCAAAATCATGACTAACTTCTTCTTTTGTATTTGAAGAATAGTTTGACATTTCCTTCATAATTGCTTTAAACTATTCAGGGGTCTTAACCTGAGCAAGCTTTGCTTGGAACTGAGATTTCGTAAGTAAAAACTCAATTTGACCTGAGAATTCTGGAGATTTTGAGAAACTTGGGTTCTTCATAAACTAGTAGATGAAAAATTCTTTGGTAAAGTGGTCTATCTTCATGTTTGCCATCCAAAATAAAGAATCTGGTGTTTGTCGATGAGCTTGTTTGACAAATTTTATTGCATCATTAAAATCCATGTCAAGTTGAATTTTTTTATAAAAATAAATAAATTTGGAAATTTTGCCCATTCATCAAGTGGGGAAGATTGTCTACCCAACATCTAAACAAGGATTTTAAGTTTGCCGAAAAGATTTATTTTATGAGACCGAATTTATCCCACCATTCGTGAAATCATAATGAAACTTTGCCCGAGAAGTTTTTGTCAAAATAGATGAACTAGGAGAAAGAGAAATACTTATTTTGATACAATATTGCTTAAAACCAAGTATCTCGGTAATCTCAGTAATTAAAATGACTATAATTACAATTTTGTGAAAACGTTATTGTTTTTACTAGATTTCTCCATTCGATTGGAGAAATTACTTTGCTAATTTTTAGTTTTGAAAATGCAAATTTTGAAGGGTCATTTTTGTCGGCTTGCTAAAAAATTTCAACGGAATTGGTATCTACGAGGATGAATTTGTAAAACAATTGGGTCTTGGTAGGATCTTCATAGATACTATGAAATTTGTCAATAATGAATTTGTCCACAATTTTATTTGCATAAAGATTTGTCTCATTGAAGGATTCTTGTATTGCAAGGAAATTTTAGAAATGATACTTGTTAAGGTATGAGAAAGATTCAAAGGATTTTATTAAATTAAATTTTGTTTTAGATTCACGATTGCCTTTGAATATGAGGACAATGCTTCAGAAGGATTTGAAAGTTTTGTCTTGAAAGATGATTGAGGGGAGATAAAATTTGATGATATTGCCGATAAATCTCCTTTTAATGGAGAAAATAAGTTTGTCATGGATATTGCTGAAATGAATCATTTGTTAGGAGAAGATATTGACTTAGGGATATTTGTTAGAGATAAATTGCCTAAGATTGCCAATTTTGAAGGAGAACTTGCTGTGAATTTTGCCGTTAGAGCAACTTCAAGGGCTCCCAAATTTGCATATTTATTTTTGTCTTTCTTATGGGGAGAAGAGTCACTCATTGCTTTCCCCGCAAGAAAAATTCTAGTTAGAAAATCTGAAAGATAATTTGTATCTCCTTTAATAGGTTCAATATCAAAGTGAAAAACAGATAAAAGAGCTTGTCATCTTGCAAATATTTGTTTGTAGGCTAAATTATTTACATCTTTTTCTAAGACATATTTTACTCATTGACAATCTACTCTTAACAAAAATTTATGGTTGAGTAGATCATCTTGAAATTTTGAAACACACAAAACGATTGATAAGATTTCCTTTTTGATAGTAGAATATCTCTCTTGGGTGTCATTCCACCCCCCATAATGAAATCTTATTAATTGTTCTTTGCCTTCCTTTACTTGTTTTAAAATGCCTCCATATCCAAGATCAGAAACATTAATTTCAACAATTTTGTAAGCACTTGGATCTGAAATTGACATATAGGGTATTTTCTTGGCATTGCTTCTAATCTTTCTTACCACCTCCGTATGGTCTTCACTCCAAGGAGGATGATTTTTCTTCAATTTGTCATACAAGACTTTGGAATCTTTTCTAAGATTTTGGTAAAAGTCAAAGATGTAATTTAAACATCCTAAAAATCTTTGTAATTATTTTTTGTCTTTGATTTCATTTAAAAATTTGTTTGTGAAATCAATACTTCTATGAATTAGAATAATTGTTTCATTTTCAATATTGTGGCAAAGAAATCTAATCTTAGTTTGGAAAATAATTGTCTTTTTTTGTTGAAATAGTAAGACCATTAGTCTTAACAATATTGATAAATATCTTAAGATGTTTGAAATGTTGATCTATGTTCTCGAAGAAAATAAGAACATCATCAAAGTAGACAATAATAAATTGTGAGTATGGATTGAATATGTCATTCATAATACTTGGAAATTCACTTTGAGCGTTCTTTAATCCGAATGACATAACATTCCACTCGTATTGCCCAAATGGTACTGTGAAAGCAGTTTTATACCTACCTTTTTCAGCAATTTTAATTTACCAAAACCCTGATTTCATATTGAATTTTGAGAACATGTTTGCTTCATAAACTCTTTTGATAATATTAGATTTATTGGGTATTGGATATTTGATCCATTCCAATGCTTTGTTTAAGGGGTTTATAATTTATTACTAATCTTGGAGCACCTCTCTTAATTTCAAATGCTTTTTGGACATAATATGCTGTACAACTCCATGATGACTTTGACTTTCTGATTAGATTTTTGTTTAATAAATCTTGTATTTCCTTTTTGCAATATTCTAAAATTTATAGCGACCTTTGGATTGGCCTAACTTTTGTATGAATATTTTTGTCAGCAAAATCTTTTTCATATGGTAATTCTACTATATGTTTTTTCCTTTGCTAAAAAGCATTTGGTAATTCTAAACATATTTCTTTGTTTATTTGATCTTGTAATTTTGCAATTTTCCCTTTGATTTCTTTATTTTCTAATCCTTTCTTTATTTTGTCATATTGTAAATCTTCTTTGATAAAATTGAGCTGATTGTATTTTTCTTGGATAATTGAATTTATTGGTTTCTCACTGCTTATGATTTTGTTTTTCAAAAGAATTAATTGTCTTTCAATTAGTGGAAACTAAAATTTAAACAATATTTTTTTTGTCAGCATAATTTGTTAAGATTCCTTTATTAGTAATTTGAGAGGGGGTAAGTGTAGTGACTCGAAGAATAATAGTATTTTAAAAATAAAGAGGGAGAGAAATGGAAACATGAACAAAAGGAGGCTGTCGACTTTGTCGATGAACGCGACATCGAACTTTGGGAAAAATACCCCAATAAATTTATCAGGGCCTCGTTGACAAATACAGGGGATTCGTCGACGAGGGTACAGCAGGACCTCGTCGACGAGGGCAAGTTTCGTCGACGAGAAGATACCGAGAGAAGAATTTGGATTACTCTAAATTTCGTCGACGAAGGGTAAGGTTCGTCGACGAAATTACTTAAGAAGTCGTCAATGAGATGACGTGGCTCGTCGATGAATCTAGCAGTATAAAAAACCCTAAACTGATTTTTAACCACAGAAATGTGCCACAGTCTCTCTCTCTCTCTCTCTCTACCACTATGGCTCCTCCCTCTTCTCTCTTCGATTTTGGCCCCGTCAGTTGCCGGATCGACGATCTAAGGCCACCACGACACTCCTTGCAGAGTTCTCTGCAAGTCTGCCGGAGCAGATCGTCGGTGGAACGAAGTTGGAATTCATCCCAAATTTAGGATAAAGTCTTTTATTCAGTTTTTGGCCTTCTCGCAGTTGTAGGAAATGATATAGGTCAAAAAATATTCTAGAAAATGTGGTTTTCAGGGTGTTAAGTGGAGAACCCTACGGGTGTAGGACCTTGCGGGTGTAGTACCTGTTATAGTAGGGGGATTTTAGCGGAAATCAGGTAAGGAAATATGCTATGCTAGGTAGTTCTAAAATGATTTCCAGTATAAAATGTATATTTTTACCAGTTTATTATTTACAGCAGGATATTATACAGATTATTAATTATGAATATTATGTATTAAATCACTGTGTAGCTTGAGAATATAAATAGAGTACACAAGCATGTTTGACAGTATTTTCAGGGTATGTTATACAGAATATACGACCAGTAGATATGTTCAAAAGTAATTATAGAATACCATGATTATGTAGTTTTCAGTACCATTATTATACAGTTTCCAGTACCATGATTTATAGATTACAGTTCAATTCAGAAATACAATTGACCCGGTTACAGTTTATTTCATTGTCATAGTTTATACAGTTATTATAGAATCATGGTAAAACAGATAGTTGTATATAGAGATGTATTATATAGTATCAGACCCTGTTGGATCATATAGTTACAGAGTATGGTACCGTAACTACAGATATTTTAGTTATGAGTGCAACCACCTATTTAGATAATACGTGGTAGTAGGTCGATTGTGCCCTGACGTGGACAGGCTCCCCATCAGATATGGGTTGAGGAGTGGCCGATCTAACTGAAGGAGTATAGTGATTTACCCTAGTCGGCCAGCCAGTGTAGATCTCGCCTACGGGCCGCACAACCTTGTCATGAGGGGTTAAATCATGACACACAGTTATCCACAGGGAAGTTTTCAGTTAGTATTATGTATATACAAATTTACAGAGATAGAGAGTATACTTATGTACATTAGAAGTATTTTAAATAGGAACCTAAAATACTAATATGTTAAGCAACATGGAAATGGTTGTAGTTTCTATTACTTATACTGTATTTACAGATCCAGTTATACATGATTTTATAGAAATAAATTTTCATAATATTGTAACTCATCTGTTACACACTAGCAATAGCATATTTCATCTTACTGAGCGTTGGCTCATCCCAATTATTTTAACATTTTTTAGGTGATCCAAGTAAACGAGCAGATTAGGCTCACAGATAGAGTGGCCTCAGTACTACCCTGATATTAGAGTGAGTATTTTTGTATAGCCCTAGCCAGTTGAGGACATTTCTAGGGAACAGTTATATATGTATATTTTGGGAAATAATTTAGCACTATGGTATTGTATATAATTACATATGGTTATGTTTATTCGATTTCTGTTTCTCGCTGCTTAGTTTGATGACTAGGTTTAATCTAATATGGTATCAGAGCAATTTAAATGTTATAGTATAAAATTAAAAAAAAAAAAAAAAAAAAACCCATTTATATAGCAAGTCGTTACAGTAAGTGTTAAGCTGAAATGGAATGGAGAAAATATGGAAACGAAGAAAATGGAAACGCCTTGAAGAAGATGAGCTACAACGGAGGAGAATGAGCGTGACAAATTCATTCCATCAAAAAACACAATTATCACGTGTTCAAATAATCCATTAAAAACCATGTGCTCATTATCAATTAGAATGCAATAACTCATTTCCTTCTATATCTATCCTATGTATTTATAAATAAGAACATTTGTATTGTGTGAAGAGTGCAAGTGAAGTGAGTGAGCGAGGAGTGTGAGAGTGCTAAAGGTGAGAGAGAGAAAAGTGTGAAAAGAGTTGAGTTGAGTGTGTGTCTCTTTCTTTTGTTTTTCTCCAAGATTATAGTATATTTGGTGTGCTTCATGGACGTAGGTCAGATTAAACCGAACCACGGAAATTTGGTGTTCCTATTTTGTGTGATTATTGTTCCTAAATCCCTAACAAGTGGTATCAGAGCCAAGTTGGAGCAAAGTCGCCAAATCAAAGTAAAATTTCCAAATCGGAGCAGATTAGAGGTCCTAGGAGCTATATTGTGTTAATTACGTGTCTAAGGAAAATTCTATCTAGGAAAGTGGGACTTAATTGGTCCATTGTGACCCCCCACTTCCCTAGGAATTTACTTGGTGTAATTTAGCACAATCATCACTGGACTCCACTGCCACGTCAGCACTAGGCTCCACTGCCACGTCAATAGGCACATCAGCACTAGGCCCCACTGCCACGTCAGTGCCACATCATCATTGGGCCCCACTTTCCATGCTAGCACCACTTGCCATGTCAGTGCCACGTCATCACTGAGTCCCACCTGTCACGCTAATAGTTTGTTAATAGCGTTAATTAACGTCATCAGTAACAGTGTCAGAATATTCTGCTAAGTGGGAGTATATTTTCTTAAGCTTAACGGAAAGTTGACCAATTTTAACAGGAGGGTTTGATCAGATTTTCTTTGAATGACTTGAACCATTTTTAAGGTTTTTTGCCGTTCCGAATCCAACCGTACTGTCCATTTGAGTTGATTCCATCTCTAAATTGACGAATCGAGATGTCAAACGAAAATAGCTCAAAGATTGAGACGTTTAACGGCACCAACTTCGGTTTCTAGAAGATGCAGATTGAAGACTACTTGTTTGGTAAGAAGTTGCACTTACCATTGAAGGGAAATCCAGATTCCACGAAGGAGGATAAGTGGGAGTTGCTTTATCGAAAAGCTCTCAAAGCTATCAGGATGACGCTGGCAAAGTCTGTTGCCTTTAATATCAAGCACATGACAACCATCAAGTCTCTTATGGATGCACTCTCCAACATGTATGAGCAGCCATTAGCCGCTAATAAGGTACACTTAATGAATAAGTTATTTACCATGAACATGTCTGAAGGTGAAAGTTTTAATAGACATCTAAATAATTTCAACGAGCTGTCAGATCAACTTGCCTCAATTGAAATCAAGTTTGATTGTGAGATCCGTGCCTTACTGATTCTTAGTCAGTTGTTTGAGAGTAGGAAAGGTATTGTTACTGCGATTAGTAGTTCCGCAGGAAAATCAAAGCTGAATTTTGATGAAATCGTCAACATGATTTTGACGGAATAGATCAGGATGTCAAACACTGCTTCCACTTCAAGTTTAGCATTGAATGTGGAAAGTCGAGGGAGAGATTCATGGAAAGGAAGTGGACATGGCTGATCAAACAATCGCAGCAAATCTAAGTCCAGGTGATCCAAATCTAGAAATCCCAAAGGTTCTCAGGGCACAAAGAACATTGAGTGCTAGAAATGTGGAAAGTTTGGTCATTTTAGAAACCAGTGTTGTGACGCCCCAATTTTCGTACAATTTTTTTTATAAACAATAATAAATAATTTACACGTCATCGACAACATCCATAAATCGGCCACGTCAACAACCCTATTATCATTCATACAATTCGACCCGCATTGAGTACTAGGTAAAAAGTCATTTTATTTATACAACCTAACAGCGAAAGACAGTATATTTATATCATCCAAAATACAATATCTAGAGTATTGACATACACATTTACACAATACTATCTCATACCCAAAAATAATACAACCCTAGGGAATCACACCTCCCTAGTCCAAACTCGCCTTGTATATCAGGGTTCCAACTCCCTATGATCACGGAGCTCTATCACCTGGCCTATCCCTGTTCCCTGAAAAATTTAGATAAGTTGAGTGAGACACATCTTAGTAAGAAGGAATAAATTATTTTCAGTGTGTAGCCATATGAGTTCAATTATAACATGCTTTATTTTTTTCAAAACAACATTTCATCTGAGAAAATACACTAATATTCACATTCTCATAATCATATAGATATACAACACAAGCTTTTATAAGTTTTAAAACTATTTCTCAAGTTTATTCATTTCCAATACACATAATTACCCGCGAAGTTCCTGAGAATAGGGAAGATTGCTTGCCCATACAGGTAGCTTCCCTCTGCCCTAACACGTTATGCTGCTAAGAATGGCCACATCTGATACCTATCAAAGCACTCACCTTACTCAGTAATCCCTTAGGCGGAGAGTTTCACTTCGCCTCAATTATTTATTTTATAAAACACACACTCTTTCATTTCTCATAATCATTTCCCATTCTAACTCATTACATATCTACGTATACATAAATTCACATTTTTGTACTTTACATAACACAAATCACATAATTACAATTCTCAACACATTCACGATTTCCATACTGAGCATACCTCCCTAACGGCATCAGTAGGAATCTCACACACAATTTTCATATTGAACATACCTCCCCAACGGTATCAGTAGGAACCTCACAACACAATTTCCATACTGAGCATACCTCCCCAGTGGCATCAATAGGAACTTCATACCCACAATCTCCCTACAGAGCATACCTTCCTAACGGAATCAGTAGGAACTTCACACACACACAATCTCCATGCTGAGCAAACCTCCCCAACGGCAGCAGTAGGAATTTCACACACACACAATCTCCATACTGAGCATACCTCCCCAACGGCATCAGTAGGAACTTCACACACTCACAATCTCCATACTGAGCATACCTCCCCAATGACATCAGTAGGAAAGGAATATCACTCACCCGCAATTATTGTGCGGTATTGACATATCATCAATCATATTTTAGTAAATTACAATTCAGTTCAATATAAATATTCTCATCATTTTTTGTGCGCATTTCATCATCTCACAATAATATATATCTTATTTCACGTATTTCCACATTTCCCAAAATACTCATATCAGTAATTTGTACAAACTCATTTTTCATGCAAATAATCTCTACTCACGTATAAATATCACATTTCATTATTTTCCACTAATCACATTAATCATTTTCATTTCAATATTTTCTCAAAAAATACACATCCTTATATTTCACATTGCAAAACATCACAATTTAATATTACTCAAATGCCACACAATTTATCTAATATTTATATCATAATAACTTTCAAGCAAAATACAATATGCTCATTTTCATATATTAATTCTGTTAGAATTGGTGTATTCCCAAAAGGGGGGGTGAATTGGAATTTAAAACTTTTTCTCCTAGGTAAATCTATCCAACAATAGTATATACACAACCTAGGGTTAGTCTATGCAATTTCCAAATACGTAGATAAATATAACGTGGAAATTAAGTCATACGCATCATTCACCCATAACATACATGTGCGATAAATATACAATGCAGAAATATAAACAAACACACGATATGTTATCGGGGTTCGATCAACTGTGCCTACGTCCCCGCCTCTAGCTCGCAAGCCCGAGGATTCCACTAATAGCTCACTTAAGGGTGGAGCAACACCAATTACAACCAGGTCAATTAGCACAAGGCTGACCTCAACCTTAACCAGGTCAATTAGCGGTGCTGATCTCAACCTACACGCCTTAACAGGACGACGCACCTAGCTTTCCTAACCGGGTCTAAGCCAATCCGGGACTATTCTAGGGTTAGTCTCCCTCTTCAGGTTCGAGACTGGAAACACAACAGATGTGTATTACAATCAAATGGTATAGTGATTGTGCTTTCGTGTAAATCATATATGTGCCCAAATACGTGCAATTACATACACCATAAATGATATAATATGAAGCTTAATGTCGTCCAATAACTCGACTCTCAGATATATATATATATATATATATTTACTATCAATGTAATAAATGCATGAGAGTATCAATCAAGCAGTCTTTGTGTCACAAGATATTCAGGCAAGATGTTCATACAAAGATGCTAGCCAAACAATATATATGTATATTTCAATGAGCGGATTTTCTTAGTTGTGTGATGCTCAAGTACTGTATATGTTTGGTTTGCAAAAAGATATTCAATCTTTGTATTCAGCAAAGGATATGCGAGTTAATGAATATTGCAACAAAGATTTTATCACATGAACAAATATCTCTTCAAATATTTTTCCAAATAAAAGCACAATAGATATTTGAAAATGTTTGACAAGTTTTTGCAATCCAAAAACAAATATGAACTTGTCAAGATATTACAATGAATATGTAATACTCAGAAGTTTTATATAAGTCTTCTTAGGAGATACTTATCAACAAAGTCCCCTAAGAATACTTGGGTTTAACTTTCAAGAAAATCAAGTCAATCAATCAAGGCAAGGAGAGCAAACCTATGGAAACGAACACTCAATCCACTTACGAATGATATAGGCACTAATAGAAGGTAAGCATGAGTGAATGAGGCTCCAAAAATGAGTAGTATAGGCTTTTGGGTTTTCAGATAATTCTCCCCTAATCAAAGTAGCTAATCCCTCTTAATTTTCACAAATGATCTCATATATATAGACATGGGAGAAAATATGACCGTTAGGGACCTATTGGGTATTATAGGAAAAGTTTAATGACATTTAAAATATTTTAACCCTCTTTAAAAAATGTTTAACTGCGGTGAAAATCAAGGCAACCCGAGAGGTCCGATCGAGCAGAACAGTTTCGGTTGACCAGGTCTCACGTGGTTCGGTCTATCAGGGCATTTTTTAACTGAATGGTCAGTCAACTGAAAGTGTCTTTCCAAAGGCAATTTTCCATTTTACCGAGGTTCGGTCAACCGGGCCATTTTGAACTGGTTGGTTCGGTCTACTAAATCGTTGGAATTTTTCTCGAGTACCCTCGGTCGACCAGGTAGTTGGAGTACAAAAGTGGCTCGGTCGACCAGATGGTCAAAATGTTGACCCAGGGGGGTTTTGGTCGACCGGGGCTTTTTGAACTACCTAGTTCGGTTGACCGGGTCGAGGTCAAACTGTTGACCCGGACCTGGTTCGATCGACCGGGAGAATTTGAACTTCGTAGTTCGGTCGACTGAACATGCATTTTTTATGCATTTCGGTTCCGACTCCCTTATACATTTACCCTATTCAAATGACTATTCATGTATATGCATGTGTGAGTGTCCTAGGGCCATTTTTAGGTCCTTTTGAAGACATCAAAAAAATTCGGTGTCGATCGACCGAAGGGTATTCCCTAAGGTCTTTCTAGATGCTTTTTAGTTATTATTGATTTGAGCTTATGTATTAGATCATGCAGGTGATGCATGCAATTATTACAAATCAGATAACCTATTTACTATTACTGACCCTTTGAATAAATATGAAATACAATACAACAAAAATTGGATCTTCAATCTTTGATCTTCTCTTTGTGCATCATGATCTGTCACTTAGAATTCCTGTACATAAACTAGATAGTCATTCAATACATGAGTATTTGTCATAATCAAAACAGGGATATGACCTATAAGGTCAATAAATTCAAACAGTAATTCTAAAAAAACTACAATAATTTATTCCACTTACCTGACTTACCGAGAGTCTCATTAGGACCCAAATCCTACGCCTTTGGTGCCCGAAATTCAACTCCTACAATTTGCATTTTCCCCAGATTAATTAATTCATTTCCCCAAAATACTACCCATCTAACCTTTCCTAGGCTCCATAACATTTAAACCAATATTTGACACCCCCACTTAATTTTCTGAATTTTACCTGCGGGTCCCAAAATTACACCTGCAGCGCTCATCTGGACCCTAAATTCCAAAAATTTTACTTCAACTCTAGATGCTCAACATTTTAGCATTTCTAAATTAATCATAATTAATTAAAAATAAGTCCTTAATAACCCTTGTACCCCAAATTTGGGGTTTTTCCCATGACGACCCTATGAGAATTCCGTCCCACTAGACTTGTAGAGAATCATCCTCAGATTCTCGTGGTGGTGTTCATTTATCAATCGGGCTTATAATTTTCAATAAATTAAAGAAAAAAATAAAATTGACTTACCATAGGAGATATGTTTACGCCGCTTCTACCACCGATCTGCTCCGGTAGAAATGACGGCAGCGGAGAATGGAGCTCAACGGTATCTTCTGATTCTCGATCGAGCGAGAATTCACCACGTAACTGAGGAGAGAGGGAGAGAGAATGAGAGGAGAGAGAAAAAGAATTTCAGGGGGGGCATCCCCTGCGCAGGATGCCTCTGTATCCGAAACTATCTTGAAGCTTCAAAGAAGCTTCAGGTAGGATAGTTTATATATATATATATATATATATATATATATATATATATTAATATAATAATAATTATTATTATTATTATTAATTAATATTAATAAATATATATTTTATTAATAAAAATAAAAATAAATTTTAATTATTATTTTTTTCTTTTTCCTTTAAATTTAATTAATTAATTTTTTAATTTTATTTTTTATTTTTGGAGAATCACTCCACTAATCTTGTATAACCCTTTTTGGGGTTATTACAAGTGCAAAAGTCCAAAAAAGGAATATGAGACAAGACAGAAGCAAATGTTGCTTCAGAAGAAGGTGATAGGTTGATATGCTCCTTGGAGAGCAAGAAGGAGTCTTAGGTCTTAGACTCTGGAACCTCATTTCATGCCACTTGTAGTAAAGATTGCTTAGAGGAGTATATACCAGGTGACTTTAGTAAAGTATACCTTGTCAATGATCAACCTTGCAATATAACTGGCAAGGGAATTATGAAGATCAAGATAAACGAGTCAGTATGGAAGCTGAAGGATGTCAGATATATTCCAATCCTGAGAAAGAACTTGATCTCAGTTGGTCAACTGGAAGATGAGGGATACATCACAACATTCATTGGCGATGAATGGAAGATTTCAAATGGTGCATTGACGATTGCACAAGGTAAGAAAAGTGGAACGCTTTATGTGACTTCTAATGCATGTATGTCTATTTCAGTTGCTACAGGAAATGTCGGTAATAACATTTGGCATCAACGACTTGGTCACATTAGTGAGAAGGGACTCAAGGTGATGCACTCAAAGGGAAAGTTGAGTGATCTACGGTCAGTAGAGATTAATATGTGCAAGGATTGTATACTCGGGAAACAGAAGAGGGTTAGTTTCCAGACATTCACTAGTACCCCAAAGAAGTAGAGACTTGAACTAGTCCACTTAGGTGTATGGGGATCGACTACCGTCTCATCCCCAGGTGGAAGGAATTACTTTGTGATGTTTATTGACGATCATTCTTGGAAGGTATGAGTTTACTTCATGAAATAAAAATAGAATGCCTTTGATGCTTTTAAAATTTGGAAAGCAATGGTTGAAAATGAAACTGGTTTGAAAATCTAGAAGCTAAGAACCGATAACGATGGTGAGTCTGATGACACCGGGTTCAAGAAATTCTGCTATGAGCATGGTATCAGGATGGAAAGAACTGTTCCAGGTACGCCTTAGCACAACGGCGTAGCCGAGCGGATGAATCGAACATTAGCTGAAAAAGCCAGAAGCATGCCTATGCAGTCAGGCTTACCAAAGCAGCTTTGGGCAGAAGCAGTCAATACAGCAGCATACTTGATTAACAGGAGTCCATCAGTACCATTGGACAACAATCTAACAAAAGAGGTATGAAGCGGAAAAGAAGTGAGACTTTCACATTTGAAAGTTTTTGGTTGTGTAGCATATATGCATGTTAATGATCATGTTAGAAACAAGCTTGATGCAAAGTCCCAGAAATGCACCTTCGTTAGTTACGGTGAAGATGAGTATGGGTATCGCATTTGGGATGATGAAAACAAGAAGGTGATCAGAAGCAGAGATGTGATCTTTAATGAAAAGGTGATGTACAAAGGCATACACACAACAGAACCAGTTCAAAATGAAACAACCTCTTTAAACTTGGATGACATCCTAGAAGGTGTCAGAACACAACAGAAAAAAACTGAGAATCCTCGAGTAGAGGAGACACAACAGAAAAATACCAAGATTCCTCCAGTGGAGGAACCTGTGGAGCAGATTGTCACACCACCGTCTCCTACTCTAGCTCTGGAGTTTAAGAGATCTTCTCAGCAGCATGTACCAAATAATAGGTATATGAAATATTTACTTCTTATAGATGGAGGAGAACCTGAATGTAATGACCCAAATAATAAAAATGGTATTTAAATAGAGAGGAAGGGAAATAGAAACAAAAACAGAAGGAGGCAGCAGACTTCATCGACGAACGCTTTGCGTTTGTCAATGACATTGCATTTTGGGAGTAATAATTGAGAAAATTTATTAGGTCCTTGTCGACGAACACAGGGGATCATTGACGAGGATATAAAAGGGCCTCGTCAATGAAGCCAAGTTTTATAGACAAGAAGATACCAAGAGAAGATTTTTGGAAGTCTGAAATTCGTCGACGAGGGTACAGGTTCGTCGACGAACTTTCTACAGGGCTCATCGACGAGGTGACGTGTCTCGTCGATGAATCTGGCTCTATAAATAGCCTAAAACTCGGATTTAATTGCAGAAAATCAGAAATCTCTCACTCTTTCTCTCTCCCTACGGTTTCTCTCTCCTTTCTCTTCGATTTCGGCTCCATCGTTCGTCAGATCGACGATCTAAGGCCACCACGACGCTCCTGGGGAAGTTCTCTCCAAATCTGCTGGAGCGGATCGTTGGTGGAAGCTAGTCGAAATTCATCCCTGAGTTGAGGTAAGGCTTTTTATGCCAAATTTGATTTTACTGTAGTTATAGGAAATGATGTTCATGTGAAAATACTGAAGTTTAGTATTAGAAGTTTTCATTTTTAGGGTATTGATCAAGAAATCCTATGGGTCCGAGTCCAAGAATTTATAAGGGCTTTTTAGTTGTCAGGTAAGGGAATAAACTAAAACAGTTATTTTCCAAGGGTATTATTATTATTATTTATCGGTAAATTAATTTTTAGAAAAGCATGCATGATATTTGAATATTATTGAGAAAATGTATGTTATTGGGAAAAAACTGCTATTATACGGAAATGTGAGTTTAGAATGAAATGTACGGAATTATTCAACTTGTGTGGCATGAATGTTATTTTTCATGAAAAGTAATGATATGACAAATTTGACGAATAAAGCATGTTTTCAGGAGTTATGAAAAGATACAATATATTATGATGATTTTGATAAGTACATGATAATTGATTATTTTCAGAATGATATGAATGAAATGATTTCGGCTCGAGGCCGTATATGTGTATGAAATGATTTCGGTGCGAGGCCATATATATATATGAAATGATTTCAGCGTGAGACCGTATTTATGAAATGTTCGGCGCGTGGTTGTATTTATGAAATAATGTTCGGCGCGAGGCCATATTTATGAAATGATTTTCGGCGCAAGGTTCTATTTATGAAATTATGAAAAATGCTATAATATCATGTATTATATGTTATCAGAACACGGATGTTAGTTTAGTTCAGTTTCAGGAGCTCGGTACCGTAACTTATAGATAAGATATCTATGATCAAATTGGTGCTAACCACCCCACGAGGGGGTGGGAGATGGATAGTTAATGTGGCTTTCAGTGTAGAGTGTAGATGTCCACCTGGTAGTCCGGACCAGGGTGTGGCGGGCCCATCGTACTTATAGACATTTTTGACTTGGCAGTGGTCGACCAGCCATTGTCGGGTCCTGCCTTCAAGTTGCACAACCCATCATGGGGGTAATACATGACACCAACTAGCTATTCATCCTGGGTATGTTTTCAGTATTATCAACTATAACAGACGTTTTATGAGCGATATGATTTATTAGAAAATATGAAAGTATATGATTATTCAGTACGATATGATGAATGTTTACAGATATATAAAATGTAATGTATATGTATAATTGCATTAAATGTTCATGTTGCCACACAGCTGTATTTAGTTTATTTTCCCTTACTGAGAAGTGTCTCACCCTTGAATTTAATTAATTTTTCAGAAGACCCTAAGAGACCAGCGGGTCGTGGCCGCCGTTGAGTTTGTTAATTTACCCTACTATGAGGGCAAGATTTTGTACTAGGATTAGGATTATTTTGTTGTGAGAACCTAGTTGTATTTGGAATGTTATGGGAGATTGAACATATATATATATATATATATATATATATATGTTATTTTGGTGTAAGTAGACTCTGGTATTATGTTTTATGGTTGGATGGTTGTAATTTTATACTTACTGTTGCTTAGGTTTCCGCTATTTATGACTGATCTATCCCCATTGCCCATGGGTTGGGTTGATCATATATTTAAATATGCCTATTATTTGATAAGTTAAGCAGGTCATTACACCGAATGTTATGATGAAGCATGTCAGGCGGGAGATTTGGGCAAGTGGGAGCTTGCAATGAAAAATGAGATGAAGTCCCTCAACTTCAATAAAACGTGGGAACTAGCTAAGCTGCCCAAAGGTAAGAAAAATCTTCACAACAAGTGGGTATATAGGATCAAAGAGGAGCATGATGGATCCAAAAGATACAAAGCCTGATTGGTAGTCAAAGGCTTCGAGTAGAAGGAAGGAATTGACTACACTGACATTTTTGCACCGATTGTGAAGTTAACAACCATCATATTAGTCTTGAGCATTATTGCCTCAGAGGTTCTACATCTCGAGTAGTTGGATGCAAAGACAGCATTTCTTCACGGTGATCTTGATGAGGAGATTTACATGCACCAACCAAAAGGATTCTCAGTAAAAGGTAAAGAGGATCTTGTGTGTATATTGAAGAAAAGCTTGTATGGTCTCAAACAAGCTCCCATGCAATGGTACAGAAATTTTGACAACTTTATGCGTAGAAAAGATTTTCATAAGTGCAATGCCGACCACTATTGCTACTCCAAGAGGTATCATTCTAGCTATATCATACTATTGCTATATGCAGATGACATGTTAGTTGCAGGACCAAATATAGGAGAAATCGGGAAATTGAAGCAACAAATGTCAGTGGAGCTTGACATGAAGGACTAGGGTTCATCCAAGTAGATACTTGAGATGCGGATCTCCAGAGATAAGCAACAGGGAACGTTGCGATTATCTCAATCGGAGTATATTAGCCATGTTTTACATAGATTCAACATGAGCAACGCCAAGGCAGTAAATACGCCATTGGCTGGTCACTTTCGTCTCTCCAAGGATCAAGCTCCCTAGAGAGATGAAGAGAAGGACTTCATGACTAAGGTACCTTACGCCTCAGCCATTGGAAGTCTCATGTACATCCTGGTTGGTACCAGACCAGACATTAGTCAAGTAGTGGGAGCTATCAGCAGGTTTATGTCAAATCCAGGGAAGACTCACTTGGAAATAGTGAAGTGAATTTTGAGATATCTACGTGGCACTATTGATAAGTGTCTATGTTTTGGCAAAGGAGAATTGAAAATTCGAGGATATGTTGATGCTGATTTTGCAGGTGAAATTGATCATCGCAGAAGCAGTGACAGAAGTCGGTAAAGAGATGATTTGGCTTTAAAGTTTGTTAACAGAGCTCGGAATAAAGTAGGAAAGAAATGTTTTGCATAGCGACAGTCAAAGTGCGATACATTTGGCAAAGAACTCTACATTTCATTCCAAAACCAAACACATTGGATTATGTTATTATTTTGTCAGATCTCTATTAGAGGATGGAGTGTTGACACTAGAAAAAATCCAAGGTAGTAGGAATCCGGCAAATATGTTGACAAAGGTAGTGACTACAGAGAAGTTGAAGTGTTGCTCAACTTTAGCTGGTCTTCATACTTGAAGACAGATTCAAGCACATCATTATCTATATACCGATTAAGATAGTATCTTCATCTCCAAGTGGGAGATTGTTAAGCTGAAATGGAAATAGGAAAAATATGGAAATGAAGAAAATGGAAACGTCTTGAAGAGGATGAGCTGCAGCAGAGGAGAATGAGCGTGCCAAATTCATTCCATCAAAAAACACAATTATTGTAATGCCCCAAACCCATAAACTTGGGTCCGGTGCGTTATACCTGATAAAATCCTGATAATCCATAATCCATAACATATGCAACGGAAAACATAAACATAATCTCCACACATACAATATCGTAATACCAAAGTTTACTAATTCCTATCTAAATTCTATATAATTCATCCATCACATGCATTTTCATAAATTTACATAACTCCCAAACATTTCAGTATTTTCGTAACCGTTCCTTATTCAACAGACTTAAAACATAAAATATTTACATCCCACGGTATATCAAAAATATACCCTTTCCCTTTTACAATCCTCAAAAGACTATAAACCTTCGAGCTCCCTAAGCCTAACCTCGAGGATGTCCTGAAAAAGAAATAATCATATTTGGGTGAGATACATTTCAGTAAGTGAAGAAATATACATATTAAAACAACGTGTGACTAACATGAGGTATATGAATATCATTTTAAATACATTTTCAAATCATTAACGTAACAATAAAAACATTTTCTGAACCCAATCAATCACAAGCAAAGATTTAACCTACAAGATTACCCAAGGATAAGGGTGATTACTCGCCCATACAAGTAGCACCCCTCTGCTCTGATACATAAACAACTCGAAGGTCACTACTAAAGCATACCAAAACACTCACCTCACTCAGTAAGCCCTTAAGTATTAGATTGATTTCATACTCACACAGTTCAAAAAAGGTTTACCAACGAAGTCCCCAAGGATAGGGAAATCTACCCGCCCATACAGGTAGGCTCCCTCTGCCCTAGTACGTTATGCAACTACTGCCACATTTGAAGTTACTAGCGCACTCGCCTTTCTTAGCAAGTCCTCAGGCGAAGGGTATGGCCCGCCCAATCGTAACATGTTTTAGATACTTCTAGTATCATAATACATTATTCTTTCTATCGTTATACAACCATACACATCTGTTCATGTTCATAGCTTATACATTGCATTGCATTTCACTTTACGTAAACTTCAACATTACATCGTTCACATTTGTCATTTCATTACATTTGTCATTCCTTTGTCATTTCATTGCATTTTCTTTTCTTTCATTCGTACTACAACTGGTCTTTAGCCATCATCGGTTAGTTTACAACTCCTTTTAGCTGTCATCAGTTAGTCTACATAAAAGTGTGTTAAAATCTACTAACATGACTCTTTTCAGCTGTCTTACATTTACATGGTTGCATTTAACATACACAAACAACATGGTCCTTATCATATTTTATTCTCAATGCTTTACTTACTTAGCCTACATCTCATACATTTAACATATATTTGTACAAAATTTACATTTACTCATGCCACACAATTTAGCAGTAAAATTCATACATATTCCTGTAAAATAGGCCAACCCACATTTAATATTTATGTGCTGAAAATATATTTCATTTCTTACATAATTCCTCATAAATTACTTTTCACTTTCATTCGTTTACTTTCACATATACATAGTTATATAAGCAGTCCTAGGCTCAGAGAACATAATTTTACATGGTTGGCATTTTATGATTCACACCAAAACATACATATAATGTAACATAATTTATTACCTTTAATTTCATAAAATATGATTTAATATATAATTTTCCCTTACCTGACTTCCGAACTACGCTGGTAGGATCCTCGAACTAATACCCACTGCGTTCACTTGGACCCTGAACCAAAAATCCTATTTTAATTAAAATAAATTCCAACTAACTCAAAGCTTAAGAGAAACACTTATTTACTACTTCCTAGTCTCCAAATAACAATATTCGTTAAGAAAATCCCAAAATAATTCACTTACCCTGATTTTGGGATGTTTCCCAAACCTCTTAAACCAACGATCAGCTCCTATAGCCTTGTAGAGAAAGATCCTACAAACCTTGTGGTGGTTCCGGATCGTAAATCCGAGTCAAATCCAACCCGAAATCGAAAGGGAGAAGGCTAGAAAACCGTTTTAGAGAGAGAGAGAGGGAAGGAAGATCTCGAATTTTCTCGCTGAAAATGAAAGAATTTCAATTTATAGGTAGGGCTTTGTCGACGAGACATGTGGGTTCGTCGACGAGAGACTATAGATACTTCGTCGACGAGAAAATACTTTCGTCGACAAATTTCAGAGTTTCTAATATACTCTCTCAGAATTTCTTCATCGACGATGGGCTGAGTTCGTCGATGATCTTAGAAGGACACTCGTCGATGAAGATAGGACATTCATCGACAAGGCCTGTTTTTTCTTCTAAAGATCCTTCCTTTTTCCCTTATTACCCATTAATTCATTTCATTTATTGTATTTCCTAATTATTTTAATAATTTTAATTCTCCGGGTCATTACAATTATCACATGCTCAAATAATCTATTAAAAACCATGTGCGCATTATCCATTAGAATGCAATAACTCCTTTCCTTCTATATCTATCCTATGTATCTATAAATAAGAACATTTGTATTGTCTGAAGAGTGCAAGTGAAGTGAGTGAGTGAGGAGTGTGAGAGTGCTGAAGGTGAGAGAGAGAAAAGTGTGAAAAGATTTGAATTAAGTGTGTGTATCCTCCTCTTGTTTTTCTCCCAGATTATAGTATATTTAGTGTGCTCCATGGACGTAGGTCAGATTAGACCGAACCACGAAAATCTGGTGTTCTTATTTTGTGTGATTATTGTTCCTAGATCCCTAACAATAAGAAGATAAAGAAATGGTAATCCAAGAATTACTGGATGAGTAATTGTTTTTACCAAGATGAAGCTTGTTTTAAAATAAACTCCTTGATTGCAAACTTTTGCCGAAGGAACTTTATAATTTATTTTTTTGTTTGTTTGCCGCATACAAAGTTTCTGTTATTTTTTGGAAATATTTACTAGGAATTAATCCTTCCATTATGCAATAAAGGTCAGCCTGAGTATCAATAAGGGTTATGAACTTCTTTGAGAAATTTGATTTTATATGGATTTCAATTTCACAAACCCACTTTTAGGTGGTAATTTTATTCATAAAGTTTATGAAAGAATTTTGTTCTTTGTTAGAATTTGGGTTGTTGAACTTTGATTTTTTTCCTTCTGAATCTAATTAAGAGAGATATTGGAACTTATCTTGGTATTTATAAATTTGTTCTTGTAAATATTGAGTTATTTGCTTCAAAATTTTAATTTCTTCTTTTAATTGAATTATTTCTTTTTGCAAATCTTGAGTCGAAGTTTTTATTGGTTTTGATTTAAATTTTCCTAAAACTTATTCTTCAAAGCTTGGAATCCGTTGATAGAATAATTGATCACTAAGGTTTTCAATTTTATTTGAACTTTCAAGTTTGTCAATAATTACTTATTGTTCTCTTGATTGCTTTAATTTCTTTCAATAGATTCCTTTTTGAACTAGATCTTCAATTTTGTCTAGCATTTCAAGAAATAGTTGTGTGTCATGAATAAGGTCGGAGATACCGACCAGAAGGGAATCCGAACAGATCGAAGGGCTCAGATGAGGTGATTCGCTACAGGGGAGCTCGAACAGAAGGGGTCCGAGCTGATCGTCAGATTGAAGATACCGAGTAGGTTGAAGGGCTCGGACGAGGTGGTTCGTTACAGGGGAGCTCGAATAGAGGGCTTGAGGGGCTCGGACAAAACGGCGAGGTGCAGGGGAGCTCGGACCGAGGGTTCGGAGCTGAGGTTGGCAGAAGTGGGCGCAGGGGAGCTCGGACCGGGGGTTCAGAACTGAGGTTGGCAGAAGAGGCCGAACTAAGTGGGGAGCTTGGGCGGGTCGGCCACTCGCAGGTCAACTCTTCGCAGCTCGAGTAGTCATGGGCCGAGGCATGGATCATGTGGCGGCTGGGCTGGGTGTTGGGCCGAACTGCCAAATGTAGTAGAGCGCATGGGGTATTCTAGAATAGTAGTTAGAGTTTGTTATGTATAAAGCTAGGGGTTAGCGGGAATACAGGGGAGTAGAAAATTGGGAATCAATTTGTTCTTTTTGTTTCTGGAGAGTGGCTCTCTCGAACTAGCCAACCTGTTCTTTCTTATTTCCATTTCCTTTGTATGCATTGAAGTATTAAATTCAGTTCATCTCTGTAATTTCATTCTCTTGCGAGTAATTCATTCAATCAAGGACTTATCACTCACTTGAGTTCATTACAAATTGTGTTGAGTTCATTCCATTTCAAGTGGGTTCATTACATTGTGTAATCTTCTTTGTCAAGAACATTAATTTGTTTTTTGCAGAAACATAATTCTTTTCCACAGTATTATGATTCTACTGTAGAGGATTGATCGGAAATATATGAATTTATTGCTAAGAGATCTCCTTCTAAAATTTCTGAAGGAGAGTCAAATGAGGATTCTTGGAGATTGTCAAGAAGATTAAAGATTTTATTTTTGGTTTATTCTTCAATTTCTATTATTTTTTGTTTGAGTTTGCATTTGTTTGCTTAATGATCTTTGCTTCCACAAATGTACCATCTACCCTTTTTCGTGGTATAATTTTTGGTAGTTTTCTTTCTTTTCGATTTCATTTGTTTTTTAGGGCTCTTGTCACGTTCATCTTTCCTTTTGTAATTCTTATATCTTCTATAGACTCTCAGTTTTGAAGACTTAATTTTCTATCTTTTGTATCTCCTTTTAACCTTTGTTGGCATCCTATCGAATCCAAATTATTTACACCAATTGCCTAGTTATTTTGTTAATTTTTGTTTCTTTAATTGTTTTTTTAGTCTTAAGTCACTACACAATTTGATTTCTATTATATTAATGAAATTGATAATTTCACCATAGGTCCAATCTTCTAAATCAATTTGTTACTAACTATCACAATCTTTATCTTTTGCAATATTTTTCCTAACTCTTTGAGCAAATAAGGTTGGTAGTCCACTTATAAATTTGTCTTTCCAATATTTTGCATTGCAATCTATTTTCATAAATATTCTTGTTAGGAATGTATCTTTATACCACTTAAAGTATGATAATTTTTTACATCTAATATTTTGTAGAAGTTCAACTTGCCTTTCTTCATTAAAAGGAAGTCCTCCTGTAAAATGGTGGACAATTGTAAAGCATAGAGTTCCAATCCCATCACAGTGGGCTTGTCCTCTTTCATTAAAAACTCGATTGTCATTTGAATCTAATTTTAATGAGTTCATCATGTCTTGTTATTTTTTAGAAAGACTATTTTCCCACCAATGACATAATTGACCTTCAAATCCCATGACAAGTGCCCTAACAACATAAGGGATTGAATGTTTTTGTTTTAATACATAAATTCGGCTTACTATAAACATTTGCCTACATAATGTTAAAAATTTGATATTCTCATAATCCGTCAATATTCCAGTTATAAACAGCATTGCCACAATAAACTTGATAAGGTATTGCTTCTTCATATTGTAGGTTTGGAGCACTTGGTTTATGATAAAATGTTTTAGTTTGGGGTATTGGAGTGACCATATTATCATTTAATCTGTTTGTATAAGCAATATGATAAGCCGTTAAATTTTTAAAGTTTTCTTCGATTTTAGTAATATTGTCTAAAATTTCAATTTCAAATTTTTAGACTTGTCCTTTATTTGGATCCGAGTCTTATGAATCTAGATTGCTGCTTTGGCTAATTTGGTCATCTAGGGTTTGAATTCCTTTCGAAGTAGAGGGAATGTCTTTAAGTTTTTCATTAATTTATTTTGAAATTTCATCATCTTCATCGAAACATGCTTTTAGGTTAGTTGGATCAGGCCATTTGTAGTTGCCTATTTTGCTTAGATTTGCTAGGCCAGGTTTTTGCGTTTCTTTTGCCTTAAATATTGGATACGTAAGTAATTTTGTAATTTGGGGAGGTTTTATTTCCATTTTATTAAAACTTTCTTCTATTCTATCAAATTGTTCACCTAAAGTTGTAAGATATTCATTTGCAAAATTATTTTGTTTAATTATTATGTCGCATTGACCTTGAGTTGCCGGTTGGTGAGGATTTTCTATTTTTGCCTTAGCAAATGTTAATGCTTATACCTCATTGTGTTGAAATTGAATATTACCTTTTGGTGGATGATGTCCTACAACTGTGTTTGTTGCGGTTTTGTAGACCCTTCATTTTCTATCAATTGGGTCACAATTTTTCTTTTTAATTGCAAAACCAGTCAAAGAAATATATATTTCTCTATTGCTATTAATTTATAATTATATCTTAAATTTTTAATAAAATTTAAGAAAACAATTTTTTGAAAAATTATAAGAGAAAAGGATTGATGAATATAATAAGCAAAGATGGATAAGTGAAATTTTAGACAATAATACTGAAATAGAAGAAAACATTAAAAATTTAACGGTCAATCCTATTGCTTATACAAACAGATTAAATGATAATATGACCACTCCAATACCCCAAACTAAAATATTTTATCCTAAACCAAGTGCTCCAAACCTACAATATGAAGAGGTAATAGTACCCTATTGGGCTTATTTTGACAATGTTATTTATAGCTAGAATATTGATGGATTGTGAGAATATCAAATTTTAACATTATGTAGGCAAATGTTTATAGTAGGCTAAATTTATGTGTTAAAACAAACATACAATCCTAGATGCTATTAGGGCCCTTGTCATGGGATTTGAAGACCAATTATATCATTGGTGGGAAAATAGTCTTTCTAAAAACAACAAGAAGACATAATAAACTCCTTAAAATTAGGTTCAAATGACAATCCAGTTTTTAATAAAATAGGACAAGCCCAATGTGATCGGATTGGAACTCTCTGCTTTACAATTGTCCACCATTTTACACGAGAACTTCTTTTTACCGAAGAAAGTCAAGTTGAACTTCTACAAAATATTATATGTAAAAAATTATCATACTTTAAATGGTATAAAGATACATTCATAACAATAATATCTATGAAAACATATTGCAATGCAAAATATTGGAAAGATGAGAAATATATATATTTATTTGAAGATCCGACCAAGGCCCAATTGTTATACGGATTCATCCTCGTAGGATGTAGATACCAATTCCGTTGAAATTTTTTAGCAAGCAGACAAAAGTGATCCTTCAAAAGTTGCCTTTTCAAAACTAAAAATTAACAAAGTAATTTCTCCAACCGAATGGGGAAATCTGGCAAAAATAAGAAAATTTTCTTAAAATTGTAGTCTTGGTCATTTTAATTACTCGAATTGCCGTGATGCTTGGTTTAAAGCAATATTGTATCAAAATAAGTCTTTCTCTTTCTCCTGATTCATCTATTTTGACAAAAACTTCTCAGGCAAAGTTTCATCCTGGTTTCATGAATGGTGGGATAAATTCAGTCCCACGGAAGAAATCTTTCCAGCATACTTAAAATCTTTGTTTAGATTTTGGGTAGGCAATCTTTCTCCACTTGATGAATGGACAAATTTTCCATTTTTTTTTTTTTTCAAAATTTTCAACTTGAAATGGATTTTAATGATGCAATATAACTTTTCAAACAAGCTCATCGGCAAACACAATATTTTTATTTTGGACGACAAACCCAAATTAAATGATGGAGTGGCATGAAGACATACCACTTTACCATTGTCTTTCTTGGCTTGCTCTTCTTAAATTTTTAGCTTATAAAATGAAGAAAAAAAAACTTATAAAAGATATCATTATAAATTAATTTGTATACAAAAGTATCCTTATTTTTAAAAATAGAGTTTTATAAGACTAACATTTCTAAAATGAAATAAAATTTTAAACTATATATAGTAATATGGATAGTGTAAATTTTTTTATTCATGAAAATATCCTTATATTTTGAAAGTAAAACCAAACAATCTTAAAAGAAGTAATTTCTAAAATACATATGTATATATAAGGTAAATATAATCAAAATTAGATAAAATTAATTTAAAATATCTAAAAATCAATGTTTGAATTTAAAGAAAACACTTCCATTTAGTTAAAAAATAAAATAAACTAACATTATATATAGCTATGCTATATTATAATAAATTAATAAAAGTACGAATAAAGTAAATCATTTTTTAGCAAACATATCCTATTTAAAAGCAATATAAAACATTCCTAAAAATGTAAATTCAACAAAAGTTAAATAAAATTACATTTATAAAATCTATTTTAAATATATTAAAGTTTGAATATAAAAAATAAACACTATTTAACCCCCAAAAAAAGGCAATGTTGTAAACAAAAATATTATTATGTTAGGAAGTAAAACAAGTATTGCTAAAAAAATTTAAATTCAATAGCATTAGATAAATCAACAATATCTAAAAAAAAAATATTCTGAATAAATCAAGATTTGTACATAAAAAATCTATTTCATTAAAAACCTAAAATAAATGCAATGGTATTATAAATGTTAAATAAAATGCACATAAGTAAATTACTCTAATGTCTTCTAAAATTATTCTGAAGTGCCTAAAATCATTTAAATGAATCTAATTTCTAGAAGATAATTTTAAAAATGAAATTATAGACCTAGAAACACCCTTTAAATAATAAATTTTAAATTTATTTAAAATTTTTAAAACTCATTAAAAGCAAAAAAATTAAAATGATTCAGATTTTATTGATATTTTTATATGAAGAAGTCACATACTAAGATTTTTATAGAATAAAAAATAATAAAAATTTATTAATTTTTATCTACAAAATTATATAAATATTAAAATTTCAATATTCATATTTTTAATTAGAATAGTTGTGTTATGTATTCATTTACACGATGTATAATAGTATCTTATGTCCATGTTTGTATTTATGATTTTTAAATAAATTAAGAATTTTTGTAGAAAAAATTGAATGTTTATGTTTTAACATTTGTAAACTAAATTATGCAAATCAAAGGCAATCCATTAACATTATTTCAAGCAAGTACTGAGTTCAAGCATGCGAAAGACTTTTTTGCAAAATGACAAAAGACATCATAAAGTTTTTGTCATTCTTTTTGTCATTTCAATTTGTTTTCCAATCTTTTAAAATTTTTAAAGCAAGTTTGTGATGGGACCAATTTTAGTATCTGCCCTCTCCCATCGGCCATGCACCGAAATTATTCAAAAGCACAATTATATCATATGATCGGGGCCTATATAATACTCCTCATTCCTGGTGAAAGGCATCACTTCCTTCACTCACTATTTCCATCGGAAGAAAAGCTGTGAAGCGGTGTCTGAAGCTAAAAAAGTTGCAAATTTGAATAAAAAAACTTGTATAAATTGTAAGTTTGTAGTTAAGTTTATCAATAAAATTGTATATATTTAAATTAAAAAATAATTTAAAAAATTTTTGATTTTTTTTAAAAATTTGCTAAATGATAGCAAATCACAACACTCAACAAATTTAACACACTCCAATCCATAAGTCTTATGTGTGCAATAATGTAACATAAATATTTTTTTTTATAATTTTTAATAAATTTTACATATGTTTGCATAATGAATTAGCCATGTATTCTCATAATTTAGTTTACAAATATTAAAATGTGAATAGTCAAATTTATTTACAACAATTAATAATTTATTTTAAAAACTTAAAATACAAATATGGATATGAGATAGTATTATATACTATATAAATAAATTTTAAAAATTATAAGATGTGATATGACAAAAATACTCTACTTAAAAATATGAAAAATATTAAATTTTAATATTTATATAATTTTATAGATAAAAAATTAATAATCATGTTTTTACTATTTTTTATTCTATAAAAATCTTAGTATATGTTTCTTCCTATAAAAACATCAATAACTTTATTACAATTTCTAACTTATGATTCACTATCTAAAATCTTAATTATTATTATTTTTATCTATTTAATGTTGATGTATTTTGTATGACCCCAAAAGGGGGGGTGAATTGGGTTTTTAAAAATTATTCCTGTGTTCAATTCAAATCGAAATCAGTATTTCACGACCTATGCTCTTTCTAAATAGTTACCAATGTCATAGATAATAAGATATGCAAATATATTTAAATCAAGATATAGCAAATAAAATAAAGCATTCATGTGTAGAAATTAAAAAACATAGGGAAGAGAATGACACAGTATGTGTTATTGAGGTTTGACAACTGTGCCTACGTCCCCGCCTTTAGCTAATCAGCCCGAGGATTCTACTAATGCTCACTTACGAGTGGAGCTCTCCTCACTGAGCGAGAAATACCCCAACTCAAATTACATGGCAAAGCCCAACCTACAACTACACCTTATAGGACGACGCTCCTAGTTTTCCTAACCGGGTCTGAACCAATTTGGTACACACTTTACAGGATGGTGCAAATCCTAACCTTCCTAACCAGGTCTAAGTCAATACGATGCACTTTGTAAGACAGTGCAATCCTCTTTCGACGATCACACGTCGAGAATACAACAAACATGAAAAATTTACCTACAACCAGATTGCTTCTAAAAAGCAGATGTGTACAAATTGAAACTCAATGAATGCACTTACACAAGATATGAATTTAAGCTCCAGTGAGCATGTGTATTTTCTCAAAATAATTTTGCAATATTTGAAAATGATTTATATAATAAGCACTTCAAAGATTTAACCCTAATAAATATTTTTTCCTAAAAATATTTTTCAATAGAAGTGCAAGAGAACGTAGGGTTTTGCCTTCAAATAAATTTTGCCCAAATAAGCAAATATGATATTTGATAGAAAAACAAATATTCAATAAGTGATTTTCAAAGATCTATAATCCAAATAATATCTCCTAAGATATTTTTTTTTTCAAACAAAGTGTAGGGAATGTTGGAGATTTGTTTACAAAAAGATTTATGCAATAAATATAATGTAAGCTTTTGAATCTTGCAATGAATATGTAAAGACTCACAAACTATGAAGAGTTTTCCCAACAAATATTTATCAAATAAATAATATGGGAAAACCTTTAAGCAACTCTCAAAAGATTGATTTTCAAAGTAAAAAGAGAATGAAAGTATTATGCTTTAAATAATAAAAATAAATACCCAAATGAAAAGTTCCTTAAACTATCCTCAATGACAATGAATTTGCTAATGAGGGGAGTACACAAAAAAATAAATCAAAACTCTCTTTCAAGAATGATTTTTCAAATGAAAGTGGGAGAGAAAGTAAACAGTTTAAGCATAAAAATAGAGAGAATTTTTGGACTAAACTACTATCTAATTATGCTTAGGAATGGGCTATACATAGAGTTTTGAAATTTTTTTATCATTAGGGACACAGAAGGCAATTTTAAATTTGTTTGATTAAAAATAATGACCTTTTTAGCGCTTAAAAAATTGCCTGACCCGAGACGTTCGGTCGATCGGGCACTTTGCCGGTCGATTGACCTAAGCCAAATTTCAAACTTTTATGAGGCTCAATTGGCTGAGGAGAGGGCCTGTCGGTTGACATTGGGCGATTCCGAAGCCCTTTGTTGGTTCGGTCGACCAGACTCAAGACTGGTCTGTCGATCCAAGGTGACCAGTTGACTGAGGCTTATTTTGAAATATAGGGTCGGTCGGCCGAGACACAATAAACAGGCAAAAAAATGCAAGCCGGTCGAATGGGTGTTTTAAGGTAAAAACATGGTTAGTCGGCCGAGGTCGTCGGTCGGTCGAAGCAATTAATGCATGAGAGGGGCGGTTTGTAGAGACCCGAACCCATAAATAAGGAAAATAAATAAGAAAATGGGTAAAAAGGGAATTACAGCAGGGTTCGTCGACGAAGGTGAAGTCCCTTCAGTTTTTCATTTATTGTCATTTCATATGTAAGGAGAGAACCTATAAGCTCATCTAAGGAAGTGGTTTTCAAATTTCTTCCTTTGGTTATGGCAGTGGCTTTTGGTTCCCATACGGTTGGTACCCCTCTCAGAATTTTCCTTATCATTTCATAAGTAGTGTAGGTTTTTCCCAGTGCATTTAGGGAATTGATTATATGAGTGAACATTGTAAACATATTAGTTATGGATTCATCCGGGTTCATCCTAAAGGCTTCATATTCACTTGTAAGCATATCAACCCTATTATCCCTATCCCATATTTTCCAATTCATTTTTTTTTTGGATTACGCACCGGGTATCCACGTGTCCGTTTTATAGTCCACGTGATTAATCTTGCGTCCCTTGAAGTTGACCCCACAACTCCAAAGGGAGGGTAAATTCAGGAGTCTAGGGGCGGAAAAGAACCCGAGAGGGTTTGAAGACCTGACCTCGTGAAAGGCACTCCTGCAGCTCGCACTACCACCTGAACTACACCTTGGGGGTATATTTTCCAATTCATTGTTTGGAGATAGATTTGCATTCTCTTTTTCCAAAAGGTATAGTTCAAACTACAAAAGATTGGTGGTCTAGTTAAAGATTGTCCCTCTCCAAAGGGAGCTACGCCTAAGTTAGTCATATAGATCTTTTTATAACTACTTGTTAGGATTTGTTATAACCCCGCTCTAATACCAATTGAAATTAGGAATAACTTCCCAAGAGAGGGAGGTGAATTGACTTTTAAAAATTTCCTTTTAAAGCCCTTAACTTCTTTTAATATTTAACCAATTCTTTGACTTGTTTATCTATTTTGTCAATCAAACAAGAACTTGGTTTCTATTGACTCTACGAGTCCAATCTTGTTTTGATAATGACAAATCACTTGATATTTGATCTATGCATTGAGTTTGTGAACATGACTTACACTAAGCATGCACGGAAAGTCAAAAAATCTTGACAAGATCCATGGAACTCAAAAAGTACGGGAATCAAGATGCAAGCGGCAAAGTTCAAGAATATCTTGGAAAAGAGTATTTAGAACTCATGTACTTACATTTTCATATGATTTAATTTGAGGCTCATTATAACTTAGAATGGTTTTAAGATTCATGCATTTCATGTACATCATTAGGAAACTCTCATGGACCTTGAAATGTTTTCAAAATCATGAAAAATATATTTTATGAAAGACCCAAGAAAAGGAGTCAAGCAGATTTTTAGTTAGATATGAAAATTTGAGAAAATGGGGACTTCGGTCGCCTGAACTCAAACCTCAGTAGCCTAAAGAATTTCTTCGGTTGCTTGAAGATTAAGTTCAGTTGCTTGAACAATTAAATGAGGAAGACAGAACCTGACCGAGGCTCTTCGGTCGCTTGACCTTGGAACCTCAAGCGCCTGAAGTTGACACTTCAGGAGCCTGAAGTTGAGTTCGGTTGCCTGAACTCGCGGGAAAGTCTAAAAATCAGTTCTTTATTAAAAAGACATGCGAAATATCTTATTGATTCAATGGCTGAGATTAATTCTAAGGGTAATATACTATATATTTTGAATATCTAAACCCTAGAACGAATAGCTAAGACATACAACAAGAAAAACATACATCTCATTGCAAGACTTGAACCCTTGAGCTGATTTTCTGGACTTCAATCTTCTTCCATCTTCTTTGGGCAAATCTCTACTGAAATCAAAAGGGCATTCATTCATTTAACTAAACTTTAATCCAGTATTAAGGTTTGATCTTTCAAGTTATTACTTTTTAAGAACCTCTCATCTCTTTACGTGTTTATCATTAGAAAGAGATTTTGATCTTGAGCGTGCATTCACATATAAAAACTGATTTTTGAAAAGATCATGTCTTGAGAAAAACTTGTTAGCTTGGTTGATTGATTTGTGATTCAAGAAGTAAATAAACACACATATATATTGTTTATAGGGCTTCTTATTGAAAAACCTATGTTGATTAAAATATTGGAACTTGAAGGAAAACTTTGTGGTTTTTGTTGAGTTGTATTCAAGTCAAAGTTTTGTTAAATAGCTTACTTCAAATATACTTGTGCATCTTTACAAACTGAATCAAGAACCCTAGTTGACTCCAAAGCATTCCAAATATATTTTCACTTGGGAGTTTTGATTAAAAAAGGATTTTTGTGTTAAGGCATATCATACATAAAACGAGTTTATCGTTTTCATACATTCACGAGCTTCAAGTTATATCATATGTTAATGTGTTAGGAAATTGAATTGTACTCACAAGCTTTTGTTCAAAGCATTGTTTTAAGTGTTATTTTCAGATTTCATTGTAAACACGGTTTGGGTTGTGAACCGGGTGTGAGGAGGAAGTTGTACCTCTTGTGAGCAGCGGATAAGGAGGGAGCTGTACCTCTTGTAAGCAGCGGTTTGTAAGGGAAGCTTAGTCTCACTTTAAGGAGCAAGGTTTTTAATGAATCCTTGAGTGGTTGCTCAAGGCGAGGACGTAGGCCAAGTCGGCTGAACCTCGTAAAATCGCGTTTGTCTTCTCTCTTTCTTTTACTCTTTATTTTCTGCGTTATAGTTAAATTGAGTATATTGCATGCATAGATAGGATTGCCACACACATAAATAATTGAGCAATAAGAAGTAGTTGGCAAATTGATAAGAAGTGTGTAAAAGGAAACTAAGTGGCTTAATTTTTTTTATATCCAATTCACACCCCCCCCCCCCCCTCTTGAGATTACACCTTAATCAACAGTTTCTTTTAAACAATCAACAAGACAACTAATAAAACATTCAATCTTCAACCATACAAATAATTTAAACCAGTCAAACCAATCAACCACAATGCTCAAACCAACAACCAATTTGTTTGTCAAATATATGTTTACTGCAGCACTATAAGATTCAAGATTTAGATCTCTTGGAATATAAACGCTATTCAATTAATCTCAAGTTTTATACCATTCAATCAAAATCAATATAATATATGTAACTTTTAGCTTTTAATGCTTTCAGCCCTGTGGTAAATATAAGTTTGAACAAATCCCTGTATATATGAAATTTCTTCTTCAATATGATATTCAATATAAAATCCAATCACTCTTTCCAAATATTTAGAATTCAAATAAACTCTTGGTAAATTTATCTTTGAGTGTTTAACCAAGTACATACTCCCGTATGGTTTTCACAAAGTAAGGTTTAACCAACGTACTCCCTTTCGGTTTCCGGAATCCCAAATCAAAATTGAACCTTAAGTTTATTTAACTTCTAAATTACGTAGTTTGTATGTTTATCAATTAAACCATCCACGCAATTGTATATGTACTAAAAGTAAATAGTAAGGGAAAGAGAGAGTGAGATCGGGATTTTACGAGGTTCGGCTTGAACACAGCCTACGTCCTCGCCTTTGGCAAAACCACCAAAGGATTCACTAAACCTGTTCCGTTAACGGGTGGAATAAACCTTTACACACTCCTTTGTTAAGGCTAGAGCCCGCCTTCTCCAAGTGAGATCCCCTCACTCGGTCACTCCTTCAAATAGGCTAGAGCCCGCCTCTCCAAGCGATATACCCTCACTCGGTTACTCCTTAACTAGGATAGAGCCCACCTCTCTAAGCAATAGCCCCTTGCTTAGCCAACGATCCAAACACCTCGAACCGTCCAAGAGCTACACAAAAATATGAAGAAAATACTACATACAAAGCACCCTCAAAACAGAGTAGATTAGTACAATTTCAACTCTAGGTACTTCAATAATTTAAATACTACAAAGAAATAGAATTGAAGCTCAAGAGTAGAATTCACCAAGGTTTCCTTTATGCTTTGAAAAATTCAGTATGAGAACCTTTGGTAGATATTTCAGCAGCAATTTAGATGTTCTCTTTCCAACAAGAGTTTGAGCAATTCAGAACTTTGAAAAAGGTTGGGCGTTATGATGCAAGTATGCTTGTGTGATTTCTTGTTGTATAATTCTTGGGTTCAAAGAGGTATTTATAGGCATTCTAGGATTAGTTTCCTTGTTCCCCAAGTTACATTGAGTATTTCCAAAGTTTTTACAACGTTCATATTTTGAAAAACCAATTTTTGAAATTTGCCCGTCGGAGTTAAAAAAAATAAAACCCGTGGAGTCAGTCGGCTGGACAGGCGATTGGGTAGTTCAAAAAACACAGGGTCAGTCGGTTGGACAGGCAACTGACATCATTCTGTCTCCTAAAAATTATTTCAAGAAATTGTCAGTCGGCTGGTGAGACACAGTTCATTTTGAGTCAGTGGGCTAGGTAAGTTTTCCTTGGTTAAGTCAGTCGACTGGATAGACAAAAGATTGGTTTTTTCTTTTTGATTTTTTTATTTTAGCTTTACACTTATGATTTGATTTTTCATAAGATATTTCAGGGAATTAAAAATGAGTTCCTTAAGTTTATATTAGTCCTTTAAAGAGCTTCAACAATATTCCAAAGGATATTTAAATATTAAAGCACTTACATAAAAACTTCTAAGCTTTTTGCCATTCTTGAACACTTCAAGTCTTCATGTTTTTTTTCTTCAAGCTTTGAGATACTGAGATTTTCATTAAGTTTCTCTTTATCTTCAAGCTTTAGTCTTTTGATACTTGATTTATTTGAGAAGCTTTCTCTTGATGTGGCTTTGATTTATAACTTCTTTATCTTGTGTTGAGATATGTATTTCTGAAACAAAATCAGTCAACAACACATGTTAAACCATCTACATTTGTTATCATCAAAACAAGATTGAAAAACCTAGTTAGACCAACAATACGTACTCATGGACTGCTTATTTGCAAAGTTTTATTGGGTATAAATGTCGATTCTTACGATTTTTCACGATTTTGGAAAAAATGGGGTTTTGGGCATATGATCTCCAAATTTCTTAAACTACTTTATTTGCACTAAAACTAAAGTAGGAGATCCTTGAAACTCTTAATAGCAGCTGAAATGATATTTTACGAACCGGTTTATATGAAATGTATATATATGATCAAATAAGTGTGACGTATGATATGAATTGATTCTATACTGATATGAAATGCATGTATATGAACTATGGGGACTAAGGTTCCAAGTGGTTATCAGAGATTGCAGAAAACAGGTACCGGTTAGATACCGTGCCAGGTATGAGAAAAGGATAAAATCGAGAGGTTACGAGTTGGTTTTTTCCACAGTATGAATGAAAGTATGCATGAATGAGATTGTGAAAATACTAAAGTTGCACAGGTTATTATGTTTTAATGTAAATTGTATATATGATATTGGGACCGTAGCTTGTCTCAATAGTATATGAAGCCTTAAAAAGCTTATATTATGTAGGCTCAGTACCGTTGCCAAAACAGAGGTACAGTGCAACCACACATAGTTATTTTTCAGTGTGGGTCCCTAGTAGTAGGCTCGGTAATAAAGGCCACTGGTCAAAAGGGATCAGCGTGGTGATGGCCAAGTTGGACTGCAGTATGTTATGATGCCTGACGATGCCTGTACGTACATTGCTCAATTAGTGTTTTCTTATCACACAACCCTTGCCATGAGGAGTTACTGACATAGTTATGATAGTTTCTAGTTGGATGGTATTTTAAATATGCATATACATGATTTAAAAGCTTTACTGGGTAGAGTCACAGGTCTAAGTAACGGGCAGAGGGATCGTACAGTGCATGGGCCTATACCCTACCCTAACCTCGGGAACTCTCACTTGTAATGATGTTGGGTTTTACATTATCAGGGATTTATATATGTACTATATATACATTATAGTATTGAGAATATGCAATCTATGTAACTATTTTCAAACAAGAATATAACTGTACAGTCACACACCGATGTAATATCTTGCTCCTTACTGAGAAGTGTCTCACCCCAATCTTACAACCTTGTTTTCAGGACCTACGGGAAATCAATCATAGTCCTCTAGAGAGGTTGTGGAGCGTAGGGTCCTGTTAGTTAGCGTAAGTTTATGTATGAGTATTGGGTTGTTAGCCTGGTTGGTTTTTAGGAATGTAATATAGTTTATGTTTTACGTACGGTTGAATATATGTAAGGAACATTTAAATACTCTGGTATGTCTATTAGAATCCATATGACAATTTATGTTTTTCGCAATATATATGAGTACAGATCATTATGAAATACCAGTATGTCCTTGTTTAGGGCGGGGAGTTATGTATGTCTCAGGATTTGTACATGATATGTATGTATAGTAACACATTGTGGCCGTATTAAGAGTCGGGTCGTTACATGGTTGATCGACGCGTTTGCAAAAATGAATTTTAGCCCCATTTTTCAAGATAATTTCCAAAACCTTGTATGATTTTAACTTTTATGAAGAAGGGTTTTTGATTTTAAAGATTTGGTTCCCTAAGGTCTTTGTCTGATTTCTTACGGTCAGTCTATGGTTATCCTAAGCACTAAATCACATCATGCATGCAATGCATTATTACAACCCAAATATAAAAACAAAATGCATTACAAATAAAACACATGTTTTCTTATTTTTTTGTTGCTTTTCATTTCATGGAATACGTTAGATGATGTGAGCTTTAAGTCCTTATGGCTTTCATTTTCCTTTGTCTTATGTACGTGCCAAATAAAAAACCTGTTCAAACACTAAGTACACACATAAGACACTTATGCTTTGTCAACATCAAAACAGAAATCGGATTCAAAAAATCAACAAATGTAATTTTATCTTACTTCATTTGGATTTCTTGTTTTTAGGAATGTTTTGTAATGCTTTTAAATAGGATATGTTCGCTACAAAATGATTTATGAATATTTTCATAATTTAGTTTACAAATATTAAAACATAAACATTCAAATTTATCTACAAAAATTATTAATTTATTTAAAAATCATAAAATACAAACGTGGACATGAGATACTATTATATACTATATAAATAAAATTTAAAAAATATAAGATACGATTTGAAAAAAAATACTTTAATTAAAAATATGGAAAACATTTATTTTTAATATTTATATAATTTTATAGAAAAAAATTAATAATCGTATTTTAATTATTTTGTATTCTATAAAAATCTTAGCATATGACTTCTTCTTGTAAAAATATCAATAACTTTATTACAACTTCTAACTTATAATTCAAGACCTAAAATCTTAATTATTATTATTATACTTTTGGCAACCTATTACCAAAATACTTTATAGTCAAAATTAGTAGTTGTGGATTAAGGGATAGTTTGGACCACTTAGAGAAAATTATTATTTTTTGAAAAGAAGTATTTATATGAAAAAATATTTATCTAAAAGTAGTTTGAAATTACTTATTATAAATACCTTTTCAGATAAACACATTTTTTAGAAAAAATATTTTTTTAGAAAATACTTATTTTATTTAACGTAAGATTTCTTGGTCATAACATTTACCAAAATATCATCACTCCAATACAAAGATCATTAGAATTTGCTAATAAGTTCCCAAATGAGATTAAAAACAAAAATCAGTTACAAAGATTTTTAGGATGGTTAAATTATGTAGCAGAGTTTATTTCGAATATAAGAATTTTATTAAAACGTTTATTTAAGAGATTAAAAAAGAATCCACATGCGTGGACTGAAGAACACTTAAATAGTTATCAAGGCCAAAAATTTAGTCAAAAGTCTACCTTGCTAGGAAAGCATTTAGGGTCCCGGTGGTGGTCCCGATTAGGAAAACATAACCTGCAACAATAAGAAAAATTTAAGAAAGATAATGGATAAGCTAGTTCAAAATATCAGAAGAACCGGAAAGTTTTTGAAAGAAGGAAAAATAGAACAAATCGAATCTTCAAGCAAAAAATCAGACAAGAAAGAAATTCAAGTTTCATTAGAAAAAATAGAAAAGAGATTAACAAACTGGAATGGAAAAGATTTACCAAAACAAGATCCAAAAGAAATTTGGAAGATGTCTAGAGCAGAAGCTCAGGTAATTAAGCAAAAGGGTGCCTTAGAAGTTAATGAAGAGTACTTAGTCAAAATTGTTAACAAATCGGTTTCATTAGTTACGAATGAAGCCAGACAGCAGAAGAGACTTATAAGTATGGAAGATTTAGAAACCTTTAGGTCAAAATATGATAGGATCCATATTGGAATGGTCCAAATATGATTATTTCCTTTAACAAGAGCAGGTCTTAACAAGTCAGTCTATGTCTTACTTAGAGATGTCAGACATCATAAGTTTGACGATTCCCTGTTAGGAATGTTAGAGTCAAACATAGCTGAAGGTCCAATCTACTTTGAATGTTATCCAAATATAAGGGCAAATCTTTATGATGAATCAATATACAAATTATTAACATTAGATATTCAAACAAAGAATTATAACATGGATTCAAGATCTTCAAACTTAGAAATGGTTTATAGAGTTTATTACAAAGTAACAATTTCAATAGTTTTTCCAAATGCAATTAAACAAAGTCCAAAAGGTGAAACACTTTTATTACAAGCTAATAATGAAAGAACCTTGTTGGTATCTCAACCAAAGAAACTTCTTTGGAATGAGATTCAAACTGGGGGAGAATGGGAGTTTAACAATCTTAATGAAAACACTGACAAAAAACTTCAAAGTATTAAAAAGACGATTGCTACATGTATTAGTCAAGATCAATCTAGAAATGTTAAAATTAATTTTCAATCACCTCTATTAACAAGAAGTAGAAGCATAAGACAATCTTCAAAGTCAAACATGTCAGAAGACTTAGGAAGAAAAAGTATTTCAAGTGTTTATACAAGACCAAATAATTATTACAAATTAAAAGGAGTTGATTTTGAACCAAAAGTTCCTCAAGGATATTATTTTGAAGAATTAAATTAACCAACTATGTCTCAAGTTTTAGATGAAGAACAAAGAGAAGCCTTAAGTGGAGAAGGTCAAAGAAAAAATTGATTAACAATAACTGAGAAGTTTGAATTACAAATGGATATATTACGAGCAGATTATAAGCATAAGCTAAATAAGAAAAATAGAGATGAATTTTTTGAAACATATAATGAAGAAGAACGAGATAAGATAAAAGCTGGTTGGTTAGAAGAAATGCAAAGAACTAAAAGAAATATTTTATTCTTTACTTATGTTAAAAAGAAACAACAAGAAGTCAATGTTATTCATGATAACAAGTGGAAAATATTAAATAACAATTATGTGTCTTCGACACATCCACCAAAAGATTCGTTCAAAATTCAATACAAAGGATCAAAAGTTATTGCATCACCTTACAAAGAAACTAAAAATACAAATAATGAGTTCGATCAAATTATCAGTTAAATAATTATACCAATCAAATGTTGCAATCTTTGGCAAGTCAAAATACAAGAATGGAAAATCTTATAGAAGAATGATTAGAAAATAAAACCAAAAGTATTTACGAAAAAGGAGAATCAAGTAAAATTATTAAGCAACTATCGTTAATCAAACCTTTTTCAATACCAGACTTAGATTTCAAATTTGACAATAAAGAAGAGAAAATTATGGGAAAGATTGAAGAGATGTTTAAAAAATGTAATCTGAACGTCATAAATAAAGAAGAAACTATTCATAATTTAGAAAATAATTTTAAGGAAGAAAATTATGAAGTAAACAACAGGAAATCATTAGAAGAATAGAAGCCAAAGAACTTATTATAAAAAGCCAACCTTTCCAAGTTTATTATTTGAAGATGAACCTATAAAAGAAGAAAGAAGTTTTAGTGGAGGATCTCTTTATGAATGGAATCTGGATGGTTTTATAGAATATCAAGTTATTAAAATTGTCCAACAAATGACATTAATAGCAGCAGCGTATAAATACAGTGATAAGAAAACCTCAGACAATTCTAGATTTATTAGTTCAAGGATTTAATGGATCTTTAAGATCATGGTGGGATAATTATCTTACTCATTATGAGAAAGCAACATTTATGGAGCAATCAAGATTAAAGAAGAAAATGGTCAACAAACTCCAGTTAGTGATGTTGTTTTAGCATTACTATGGACAATATTAAAAGCTTTCGTAGGAGAACCAAATGAAGTAATTGAAAAGAATAGTGTTATTCTTGTCAATCTTACTTGTCCAAAATTATCAGATTTCTCTTGGTACAAAGATATCTTTTTAGCAAAAGTTCTAGATAGACCAGATGGAAGAAGTGGTTTTTTGAAAGAAAAGTTTATACGAGGATTACCAAAATTATTCGCTTAAAGGGTTCGAGATAGAATGAAAGATACTTTAGGCACAGATTATGAAAGAATCACTTATGGACAAATTATAAGTGTTATTAATCATGAAGGTCTAAAGCTTTGTAATGAATTAAAAATACAATCTCAAATGAAAAGTGAGTTTAAAAGAAATAAGGGAGAATTAGGAGATTTTTGTACCCAATACGGATATTAGAAAATTCAAGCTCCTTCAAAAGGACATAAGTATCATAAAAAATATTATAGAAAATTAGCTAAAAGAAACCATAAGAATTACGAGAAGGAATATTATAAAAAGAGAAAAAAGAAATATTCAAACCCCTCTAAACATTATAAAGGAAAGCAAAAACCTAGAGATAAAAAAGATGTGACTTGTTTCAAATGTGGAAAGAAAGGTCATTATTCAAAAGATTGTAAAGTTAAACAAGAAATAAAAGAATTAAATTGTGGAGAAGATCTTAAAAAGAAAATGATTTCTTTAATTAAAAGTAGTTCATCAGAATCTGAATCATTTGAATCTTCATCTGATTCAGAAGAAATTATTTTTAATATTCAAGAAACCTCAACAGACTATTCACAATCCTCATCAAAATAAGAAATTTGCAATGAAGAAGTTGGATTTTGTTACTGCGATAAATGTACAAATAAAATAAATGTTATTTCAAAAGAAAGTGAAGATATGCTTGAAATGATCGAGCATATAGAAGATCCAAAAATAAGAAGTAAATATATAACAAGATTAAAAGAAAGGTTAACAAAATCTAAATTACCAAAAATTGAAGAAGGTTATAACTTAGCAAAAATAATCAAAAGGTATAGTGAAAAGGAAGTAAAAGAAAATAAAAATAATCAACCCACAATACAAGACTTACAAAGAGAGGTAAATTTTACCAAAGATGAAATTAACAAAATTCAAACAGAAATGCAGTCACAGTTTAAAGTTAGATCCTTAGAAAAAGGAAAAGCAAAAATTGAAGTAGTTGAATCTGAAGATGAAGAAGATTATACGCAGGTAGATAAAGATAGAGAAATCTACTTGGGATACTTGTCAAAAGTCAATATACATAAATGGTATACAGAAGTTAAAATTGTTATCAATAAGACATTTGTATTAGTTGCCCATGCACTCTTAGACACTAGAGCTGATATGAATTGTATTCAAGAAGATTTAATACCAACAACATATTACGAAAAGACTAATACTCAATTATATGGTGCTAATAACTCAAAATTACGGATAGACTACAAAATTACAAATGTTCATATATGTAATAAAGAAATATGTCTCAAGACGACTTTTATGCTTGTCAAAAATATCGAACAAGAAATTATTTTAGGAACACCATTCTTTACGTTAATATACCCATTTCAAGTAGATGAAAAGGGAATTCATACATAAATAGGAGGTCAAGAGATTACGTTTGAATTTTCAGGAAAAATGCAGGAAAAAAAAGTCAATACTTTAAAAGACTTAGCAAACCAATGAGTTAATTTAATCAAACGAAAGAGAAAACATATTAAGCAATTATCAAAAGAAATATATCATAAAAAAATTGAAGAAAGAATTCTAACTCCTAAAGTCAAAAGCAAAATTGAACAATTTAAAGAAAAGCTAGAAAAGGAAGTTTGTTCAAATTTACCAAATGCTTTTTGGTCAAGAAAGAAACATATGGTACGATTACCATATGTAAAGGATTTTACTGAAGATAAAATACCTACAAAAGCAAGACCAATACAAATGAATCGTGAGTTGTTGGAATATTGTAAGAAAGAAATCAAAGATTTATTAGACAAAAAATTGATAAGAAAGAGTAAATCTCCTTGGAGTTGCTCTGCATTTTACGTACAAAATCAAGCTGAAATCGAGAGAGGAGCCCCTCGTCTCGTCATAAATTACAAGCCACTTAACAAAGCTCTACAATGGATTAGGTACCCAATACCTAATAAGAAAGATTTGTTCAATAGACTTTGTACGACAGTAATTTACTCAAAATTTGACATGAAGTCAGGATTTTGGCAAATACAAATAGCTAAAGAAGATAAATACAAGACAACCTTTACGGTTCCGTTTGGACATTACGAATGGAATGTAATGCCCTTCGAATTAAAAAATGCCCCGTCAGAATTTCAAAATATTATGAATGAAATTTTCAATCCTTATACAAAATTCACAATAGTATACATTGACGATGTCCTTATATACTTAGAATCCTTAGAGCAACATTTCAAACATTTGAACATATTTTATGAAGTCATTAAGAAAAATGGATTGGTTGTATCAAAACCAAAAATCAATCTATTCCAAGTTAACGTAAGATTTCTTGGTCATAACATTTATCAAAATACCATCACTCCAATACAAAGATCATTAGAATTTGCTAATAAGTTCCCAAATGAGATTAAAGACAAAAATCAGTTACAAAGATTTCTAGGATGTTTAAATTACGTAGCAGACTTTATTCCTAATATAAGAATTTTATTAGAACCTTTATTTAAGAGATTAAAAAAGGATCCACCTGCGTGGACTGAAGAACACACCCAAATAGTTATCAAGGTAAAAAATTTAGTCAAAAGTCTTCCTTGCCTTAGCCTACCCGATCCAAAAGCCTTTATGATTGTAGAAACCGACGCCTCTGATGTTGGATTTGGAGGTATCCTTAAGCAAAGAATTTAGTCAAAAGAAACCCTGGCTAGGTTTCACTAAGGCGTCTGGTCAGGTCCACAGACCAATTATTCAATGGTTAAAAAATAAATTTCATCCATTGTTTTATGCATACAAAAATTTCAAGATGATTTGTTTAACAAATAATTTTTATTAAGAATTGACTACAAAATTGCAAAAGATATTTTAGAAAAAGATGTTAAGAATTTAGTTTCAAAACAAATCTTTGCTCGGTGGCAAGCTATTCTTTCTGTTTTTGATTTTGAAATAGAATTTATCAAATGATCAACAAACTCAATACCAGATTTTTTAACAAGAGATTTTATTCAGGGAAAAGATGACTAGATGACAGAAAGCCAGCGACTATTACTTAAAAGAAGCCACCTCCTCAAAAGCCACCAAACCCTCAAAAGTTATTCCTTCTTACAATAGGTACTCGCCACTCATAAGGCCACCTGTAACTCAAGCTCCATCTTATAGAGAAATTATGGAAAGACAAATTCCTTCACCACAACAGTCACCCTCTCAAAAATTTTCAAAAAGGTTACTTTATTAAGAATTCCTTCGAAGATCTTTTTCCTATTGAACTTGAGTGGGAAGCACCTTCTCCCTTCGAAGTTATTAAAAGGAGATTCGTTCAAGATTGTCATTTTGGTACTCCTGACACCTTGAATGATAGATTTTTTTATGAATTAATTTTAGTATAAAAAAATTCTATTATCATAGATCACACCTATGATATTCAGGATGCTTCAAAAATAAATTTTTCAAAAATCAAAATTTTAAAGATCATTTCTCCTTTTGAGTGGGATCAACACCCACGAGTTTCAAAAAATTTTAAAGGAGTTTTCGTTCCTCAAAAGTATGATTATCAAGATTACATGAGAGCATGGTTCTTCGCCATGTATGTTAGGAACTATACTCATTCCTGGTTTGTTCACTTTGACCAGAAAATTATCAAAAGTTTTCCGAGATGGTTCTTCACCTGGTTCGGTTTCTTTGGACTAGATCCAGAAATCTTCCCAGAAGCCATTCAAAAGGATTTTGAATTATTTCAAAAGAATTTCAAGTTCCCACCTAGTTATTCAAAAGATTCTTCAAGCCTTTTATTTTTATGTTCAATTTTCATGATTACATGGATTTCTTGTTGGGACTATATTGTAGTTCCTCCAGAAGAAAGTTCATTCCTTTACTAAAAAACTTTACAAAGAATTTTCAAAGTTAGATGGTGGGACAAGTTCACCATGCCTGAAGGAAAAGTAAGGGCTTGGTTGGCTTAGTCTCTTACTCCAGAAGCTCCAACATCAAAAGATAAAAAGAAGGTTTACGAAGAAGATGACACTATGTCCACAGTATTATCCAGGAAGTCAAAATCCTCTACAAAAGAAAAATTACTCAAGATGACTGCACAACTTGAATCAGATGACTCTGATTCATCAAAAGATCAAGATTCGCCAAAGGCCGTTGATTTCAATTACCTTGGGTCAGACATTGATGCTTGGTATAGATTTATTGAAAAAGATAAAGAGAAAACTTCCTCGAAGAAGCCTGTTTCAAGAAAGTGACTTCTCGCCAAACTTATCAAAAGAAGACAAACCACTTTACTCATTTGTCAAAAGTTTCGGCCACTTTATCAAAAGACTTGTTCTAGCTATCCTTTTTATTCAAAAGTGTTTGAAGACTTTTTCGTCTACCCACCATTTGGGGTCAAGATTGTATATTTTATTATTTTCTGTTGAGTCTTTCCTTTGTGTCTAAGTTAAAGATGGTAAGTCCCCACACAAATGCAGCCATGTGCTGTCACCTTTGCAAGTGGTGGGTCCTTGCACAAATGCAGCCGTCCATGTGCTATCACCTTTATTTAAAATCTTTTATTTTTTATGTTGACTCACTTGTCCTGTAAGAATCCCGTGATGACTTTAGTGGTCGATGGGGCCCAAAGAACACCCGCACTAACTCACCCCGGATTCCAAATTGTTTGAAGTCCGAGCCATTAAGTCTATAAATAAGAAGTTCCATTTCAGTTGTAAGGCGCACCAAGTTGAGGGTTTAATTTCCTTAGGAAAGCTTGAGCTCCGAGCTCCACCCAACTCTCTCTTCTCCCTCTCCTCTCTCTAATCTTTCGTCCTTAGGTTTCTGTCTTGTAAAGAAATTATTCAAGTTAATCAAAAGTAAGCTTTAAATTTTATTCAAGCAATTTTGTTTTAATCTTATTTTATAAGTATGCTATGCAGTTGCATCCTTGAGCCGATCTTCTGCATCAGAAATTTCTGTCAAATATTTGTTTTATATTTTGTCAATTGAATGATTGTTTCGTTTGAAAATTATTAAATTGTTCTATATTTTATCTTTTGAAATAGACGATCAAGGGAAATTGGTATCAGAGCCAGTCTTATTCAAAATCTTTTCAATTTTTTCTAAAATTGCATGTTTTGGTTTCACTAAGCATTGGTCAGCCAATGAAAATCCGATGGTCACCCCGCCAAGCTAGGAAAGCATTTAGGGTGGTCCCGGTGGTGGTTCCGATTAGGAAAACATAACCTACTACAATAAGAAAAATTTAAAAGATAATGGATAAGCTAGTTTAAAATATCAGAAGAACCGGAAAGTTTTTGAAAGAAGGAAAAATAGAACAAATATTAAAACATAAACATTCAAATTTATCTACAAAAATTATTAATTTATTTAAAAATCATAAAATACAAACGTGGACATGAGATACTATTATATACTATATAAATAAAATTTAAAAAATATAAGATATGATTTGAAAAAAAATACTTTAATTAAAAATATGAAAAACATTTATTTTTAATATTTACATAATTTTATAGATAAAATTAATAATCATATTTTAATTATTTTGTATTCTATAAAAATCTTAGCATATGACTTCTTCTTGTAAAAATATCAATAACTTTATTACAACTTCTAACTTATAATTCACTACCTAAAATCTTAATTATTATTATTATACTTTTGGCAACCTATTACCAAAATACTTTATAGTCAAAATTAGTAGTTGTGGATTAAGGGATAGTTTGGACCACCTATAGAAAATTATTATTTTTTAAAAAGAAGTATTTATATGAAAAAATACTTATTTAAAAATAGTTTGAAATTACTTATTATAAATATCTTTTCAGATAAAATCATTTTTCAGAAAATTTTTTTTTAGAAAATACTTATTTTATTTAAAAAATAAATAATTTGAAAAAATATTATTTAAAATAAGTTATTATTGACATTGCTTCTTGATAGAAGTACTTACAAAAAATATTTTTTAAAAAAGTACTTATTTAAAAAATAGTTTAACTATCTTTAAATTGTTGTACAATAATTTTTTTTGTACTCTTGAAGAGTGAGTTTTGAAGTATAATAATGAAGTAAAATAACTATAATATTTTTAAATATTTTTTAATAGTTTAAAAATAATTATTTGATTAAAGACAAAAATAAGCATTTATTGAATAAAAAATTTAATTTATTTAATTTTTAAAAATTTAAGGAAGCTGTTATTTTCTTTTTCGATTTTTAATTTTTATTTATGATATTTATTTTCATAAGCTGTTGGCGCTTGACAGTACACATAAATTTTTGACACACAGCGGCCAAAACATTCGTCTGTGTATTTAAGGATATTTGATCCCGCGGCCGTAGCTGTTAAAGTTGATCCCGTCGCCGGAGCTTTCTGGCCGACGGTGAGAAAATCCCCGAACGAATCTAGTACGCATGGGTTTCAACTTCGTGGTTGGCGTTCTTGGAGTGTTGATTCTCGCTCATGCCGCCTATTCAACCATCCAACGTAATTTCATCATCTACGAACACCTTAGGGTTTGAAATCTTGAATTAGATTCTAGATTTTAGTTGGGATTCGGATATTGACTTTGATCGTATTGCAGATAGAGGTTTGTTGAAGATCATGGAAGAAGAGTTTTCAGGACTTCCAATGAATGCAAGTATTACAGTTTTTCTATTGATATTGGTCTGGTGTGTTGTGTGGGCTTGTCGTGTTTATGCATATGGGATTTTACGCAGGTGGTGGCTGAGTTGCTTCTGGGTTTAGCTTTTTGTATGTGGGCAGCGTTGACTGTGCCGGGGAAGTTTCTTTCGATACATCCTGACTCTGAGGAGAACAGGTACGTTTTTTCTCAGTTAATTTGTGAATTTCATTTTTCTTGTGAAGTAAAATAGATGTGGAAGAAATGAGAAGTCTCTATTAAGGAGGCAAAGTAAATTTGGGCCGAAGTGTGGTACAATTTGTTGTTTATGACTGCAGCATGCAGTTCACATTGATATGCCCTTAGTTCGGGATGCCTTGCCCACATAGGTTGTCGCATGTCATATCATTGATAACAAATTGCTGATTAACTTGCATATGAATGTGTAAATTATGAACTTTTACACTATGTGCTTTGCAACATTGTTCCTGTGAAAGGGTGATTTAGTTGATGTTAAGATTGTAGGAGTTGGAGGCACAGACCTAGAATAACTTAGGTTGAGTTAGCAACAAAGGATTTGGAAGCTCTCTTAACTGCTTGAGGATATTCGTGCTGAATGGCAAAAAAACATTCATATAGATTATAGATGATGCCACTTTGTGAGACTCGAGGCTTGGTTCTCATTGTGTGTGAACTCTGCAAAAAGGTTTTGGTGTAAGGATTGAAAATTTCAATTAGAAACTTCAATCACTCCTACCGAACTCATTTGCATCATGCCAATTTTCTACTGCCACAGCCTTTCTGTCACAGATTTGTTAGTGTGTGTGTGTGAGAGGGAGAGAGAGAGAGAGAGAGAGAGAGAGAGAGAGAGAGAGATAATTGATACTAAACTCAGTTGTTTATGTTTACAATATGGTATACTTGATGAATGACCAGAGGATGATTTATACTACTTATGTGTTCATGTTTACATGGTAAACTTGATGAATGACCAAAGAGATGATTTATACTGCTTTGGTGCTCATGTTTATGATATGCTAAACTTGATTTATCGGGCTTTGGATCAATAATGAGGTTTCTCCTTTATGACTGATTAGTCATGGGTTCGAGGCCAAGGAAACAACTTCTTTGCACAAAAGTAGGGGTAAGGTTCCATACATTGCGACGATCCTCTCCCTACCCTCGCAACGCATGGAGCCTTGTAGTCCAAGGACGCCCCCCTCCCCCCCCTTTTTTTTTAAAAAAAACTTGATGAATTACCAAGAAGTTATAAAGTTGATATATTTGTTAAACTTGATCAACCAGAGTGTGAATTAAATTTGATTTTAGTTTCTTTGTTTGTACCTACAATTGCCCATTGTAGCGAGATCGACTCAAATTTTCTATCCCCCAACATATAGTTTTTGTATACCCAAAGTTATCATTTTCCAAGTTGGGAGATGGTTTATGACATTTTTTAGGGTCTAAATTTAATCAAACAAACGTTTACACGAGTCTAAATTATGCCACACAAGAAGCTGGCCTATATTATTACTTAAATGGTTTACAAGACTCATGGTGAGATGCCTATCTCCACTCTAGGATTTAAAGCAAAATTGAGCACCATAGTACCAATTTCGAGTTGGACACCTTTATCAATAAGGGTAATAGGGTATTGACACTGTAAATGATCCCTCAAAGTTCACCGTCATGATAAAGAGTCCACGTGCTTGTCAATTATCCATTGGCGTATGCTTGTATGTAGTTATATTCACCCCATTTGATAGGTTTTCTTAGGGGGGAAATTATTAATATCTTTTTATTTATTTATTTATTGAACTTTACTAATTGAGATAAAAGCCTTCATACTTAGTCAAAATGTTCTTCCTAGAGTCTAACAAAATCTTTAGAAAAGCATACACTATTCTACTGACTAGGTATGCTTGCATTCGTCATTCTTTCCTACTATAGATATTCTTCGGTATGTATTTGTTTTAGTTTGTTTTTCCTTTTACTTTTGTAAAGTGAAGATTTCTCATCCTCTTTGTACACTCCTCTTCTCTTTTAATAATTTTTTTCTTTTTTCTAAATAAAAAAGGTTCGCCTGTCCATTTGTAGCTTACACTAAGATAGAAAATCTTGGAAGTTAGAAGAAGGTGACGTTGCAAGATATTTATTGTCAAAGGTGATTTTCCCTCCCTTTGAGAGCCATCTATTCTTCAAGAAGATGGACAATCCTTCGCAACATTCCGCCATTGGATCCTATGGTGAAAATGGCTTTTGCTTTACTGAGTGCAGGCGTGGCATAGGGCCCAACAAAGAAGAAAGTAAATATTAGGGTTAATATAGCCACCATTCCTAAGTTAAACAATTCAAGTGATAATAACCTTAAAATCGTTCATTGCCTCTAACTTATCTAATTTAAATGATTGGAACTTAATTGAACTGCTATATAACTATTTCTAGTTAACATATGCCAAAATGATAGGAATCCTAATCACTTTGATATTGGAAGTCTTAGGATCCTGGGAGGGATGGGAAGGGGTAAGGGATGAGAGATGGGATAACTTCCATCTAGGAAGCACTGATATTGACACCAGACACAAATAGGACATGATACCAACACAGTGAGGCTAGAGGCCGAGGTTAATGCTGTTCGGGCATGGATGAGCTATTAATCTGTGCTCATTGCCCAATACTGTAATGCTGCTTAGGAAAAGATGGCGAAGTGATTGGAGATCTAGAATCACATTGTGGATTCGAGATGTAATAGCTTTGGGGTGAAGATGACAATGGTCAATCATGAGGAGTCCGCTCAATAGCCACAAGATTCGTCTACCCTCGCCCAACTGCTAGTAGAATGAGATTAGGTTTCCGTTTTTTTTTTTTATGTTGTAATTCTCTGGCTAAGTCTCAAACATTGGCCGAATTCGAATAGTTTGATAAAATATTGGTCATACTTTTTTTTGTAACCTCATTTGACCGACTAAGTCGATTGGCCTTGCCTTATTAAACGGTTGGCTTAGGCGATGCTCATCATGCGTTTTGCTGGGACGATCATGGTGTAACCCTCCAGGTGAGTACTGAGATTGGGCAATTATGACTTCATTCCAAGAGAGCTACTCTATTTAATAACACTTATCATTTGTAAATTAGTAACCATAATGCTTATTTATTTATTTATTTTTAAATTTTCGGCCCAAAGTATGTGTTACCTTTATTGTCTTCCAAGGCCAAATGGTTTCATGATCGGTCAACTTATTTATAAACAATGCCCCCTCAAGGATGTTGGACTCAAAAGTATTTTGACTAATCAAAAGTGGGGATTTGTAGTTGATTACTTGATACTAGACTTAGGCTAGGCTAGGCTAAAGGATGTTCCTCGCCTGACTCGAGGAGATGGTAATTGACTTGCTGATGCCAATCAGACTTACTAATGCTGATTTTGCGACAATTTGGTAACAATTTGCCGAAGCAAGTTTTCATGCAATAGTTCACACCTCTCATGAGGTAACAATCACAATGAAGACAATTGTGAGCAATTTGAATTGTGAGATGAGATCTTGGATGGAGAACATGTGGAAAGACATGTTTGGTTGTTTAGAACTCACAACAGAAACACCCATGAAAACATCCACGACAGCTTGTCCGCAATCCTTCTATGGGAGTGGTTGAACCATCGCCTATAATTATTGTGATGGACTTAGCCAACTTACTCGTTTGTAGGTGGATGCTGGGGGGGCAAGTGTCATTTGGCCCACCATCTCGTCTTGGCTGAGCCATCACTTCTGATGATTTCAGCCAAGCTCAATAGCATTGGAGGCAAATAACTCTTGTTATAGAGAGCATCAACTATAAAGATCATGAGAATAGTCCAGAGGTCAATTATATAGAAAAGGATGAAGAGGCCAAGCTCCAAAATTATGAGAACTTCTCCTTAGTAGCCGAACATAATATGGAGAATGAGGATTTTGACTCGAAGAATGCAAAATCTTTTTTTCAATCAAACTCTAAATTTATGAATACTCTTTGGTGACCAATTACATTGAGGACAAAGATTTTGACTCGACTGGACATGAAGAGTACAAGAAGCCGTCTCTGGCCGAAGATTTAAAACTTGCCGATCACAAAGGCCAAAGCGATCTTGAGAATGAAAATTGTTAGATTGCTACTTTACCTAAAAACTTAAGTTATTAGGTTGTGGGCCAACAATGTATAGCAAGCTTTAATAGTCCCCCGCATGTGCAAGCTGACAACGCGTGGAGAGATAAAAACATGATAGGTGACTCCTATTACAGGGAATACAATAATTTTTTTAAACACGACACAAAATAAACACGAGCAATTAGACTAGAACCTAGGACCTCCAAGTAACTTGCTCTGATACTACTCTACCTAAAAGCTTAACCGTTGTGGGCCAACAATGCATATCAAACTTTAACAAAAATAATTTTAAGACTGATCTAGAAGTTGGCTATCGACAATGATCTTGAGTCAAGCGAGGAACATCTTTAGCCTGGCCTAAGTCTAGAGGCGGGTGATCAACTACTATTTTGCACTCTTGATTGGACAAATTGATAAGAATCCAACATGCTTGGGGGGCATTGTTTATAAATAAGTTGACCGATCATGAAACCATTCAACCTTGGAAACAACGAAGGTAACACATACTTTAGGTCGAAATTTTTTTAAAAAAGTATTATGGCTACTCATTTACAAATAATAAGAGCCATTAAATGGAGCAACTCTCTTGGAATGAAGTCATAATTGCCCAATATCAGTATTCGCTTGGAGGGTTTCATGATGATAGTCCAAGCGAAGCATTTGATGAGCATCACCTACGCTAACCTTGCCTGGGCATGAGACAGATTATTTTGAGGCAACGTGAATCATTCGCAGAAAGGTCATTGAAGATAAAGCACTCAGGGTGACGATCTAGTTAAGGTGGAGAATGATTTGAGGTGAAAACTGCTTTAACAAAGCTGATCGACTTAGTTGGCTAGATGAGGTTATGAAGAGAAGTATAACCAAGATTTAATTTTATTTAGTCTATTCGAAATTGTCCGACACTTGGGACTCGGGCAAAGAATTACAACATGAAAGAAAAATTCTCCCAACATTTGGGTGAGGGTAGATGGATCTTGTAGCCATTGAGTAGAGTCCTCATGATCAGCCATTGTCATCTTCGCCCCAAAACTATTGCGACTTGAAGCCTTGAGGTGATTTTGGATCACCAATCGCTTAGCCGTCATTGCCTGTGTAGCATTATAGTATTGGGCGATGGCATTAACCTTAGCCTCCAACCTTGCTAGATCCAGAAGGAATTCCAAATTGTATCTTAAAGATGCATCTTTGGTGAGATTTCACTCCTTTGGCTAGGATCTCATGGCAAGCATCATGCTCCCAAGGAACCTTACGAAGGAATGTTAGGAGTTTGCCGATCCACTTGCTAATCAAAGGAAATTTGGTGGACATTGCTTCAATACCAACAACCTTAGTGAGGAGGGATTCTACTCTTGCCTCATCAAACATAATTGAAACCCCATTGGAGAGCGATGAAGATAATCCTCATATTGCCTATACCAATGTTGCCTTTGGAGAAGTAGCCGGTGGTGGAGGAAGACCTTTTCCCTTTGAATGAGGGAATAAAAAAATGCTTATAGAGAATTCCTAGCTTACATGTTGGCGATCGTGAATGAATCTGGATAAAAGACTGAGAATAAAGGAAAATTGTTTCCCTACTAGGGAAGTGAGGAGTAGAGCTTCAGAATGGAAGCAGAAAAGAGACTAAAGCTATGAAAAGATAAAAGAAGAGGGAGTCTTAAATAAAGCACAGCCAAATGGAAAATCCTAGGAAATTAACCTTCGTATTGTGAAGAATTCATCATGCAATCATGCTAGATAGTAGGCAGTTAAAGGGAAGGGATGGCGGCCAAGGGACAATGCTCGTGTAAGCGATTAAGTGACAAAGATCGCCTTGTTACTTGAGAAATCACCTAGTCGTTCTAGTTATTAATTAAGTGGAAGGTCGCCCAAGTGAGACACGAATCTAACATCGCCTTGGTTGGGAGAGACTAAATTCAAGCTTTGGATGGTTAAAAGGAAATCGCCATAATGGGGTGTGGTATTCACCTAGGCGAATACCACCTCTTTAGGCTACTAAGGACTAAACATTTTTAGGCCTTTTTAAGCGCATGATGCATTGCCTCACAATGGATGACACTGAGAATTGACCAAGAATATTCCAAGTAAGGATTACTCGAGAAAGGAAAGACGCAATGATTTGTGAGGGCCAAAACATAGGTCGTGATTTATGACTGCTCATTTATAAGCATTATAACTAGCCAAATGGAGCAACGTGGGGGGCACTGTTTGTGCCATCTTTATGCCCCTCCTTGGGATATCCTTATAATCACCTTGCTATGACAATCACTTAGGCACGTGGCAAATAAGGTGGATAAGTTACTGCGACATCCATTTAAGAATTACAATTGCGTAGAGTTTAACTAACTCAAATATAGCCTTATCATACGGGAGGTCGCTTAGTCACTAGGCGTGGTGATAACTCATTGCCAAGCCCAAAGGAGTTATAAATAGAGGTTGCTCAGTCACCAAGAAACAAGACAAGCAATCATCGGGCTTGGCATGTGAGAGTCAACTATAATAATTGGACTATTAATGCTTAGAAACGGTCCCAATTTATAATTATGCATTTAATGATTTGAACTTATGATTTGTAGTCGTAGCTATGTTTTGGGCACTATTTGGGGTAAATTGTAACTCCAAGTCGCCATCACCCATCTCATCGTCATCAATCCATGTCACCATCAACACAAGATATCCCCTATTTTCCAATCACCCTCTTAAATCATTTTATCTTTAAATTTTAGTATACTTCCTCTTTTAGACTCCACCACCTAATTCTCTTGCATCGATTTATGTTTCTCTTTTTCTTCCACGTACAAATTTCTAATACTATGTTGTAAAGTCAAACTAGTTATTGTTAATGGTACTAGAAGAGGGAGGGATAGACCTAAAGTAATTTGGAATGAGGAGTAAGGAAGGATTTAACAGCTCTTAAGTTAGAAGAAAATGCGCTTGATCTAGTGAATATGGGAAAAAAGATTCCTATAGCTGATCCCATACCGGGACATAAGGCTTGTTATTGTTGGCATGTTGCATTTTAAAAAAACTGAGGACATGTATGGAATAGAAAAAAATTGTTGGAAAAAAGGCTGTTTTTTAAAGCTTTGAAAAGCTTCAAATCCGTAAATTTTAGAAATTGCCCAAAGCTAATGGCTAGCTTTTTAAAAAATGATTCTGTTTATCAAACATGTCATACCTTGCTTTTACTTTTTAAAAGAAGTTCAGCGGGAAAAAGGGGAACCAAACTGGCCCTCAGTTGAGCAAATTGGAGGATTACAATCCATGATAATCCAAAATTTTAACAAAACCACAACATTAACATAAAATATGCAAAGGTGTTTTGGACATGAGCCTGCACTTGGAATGAAGCTCAAGCTGCTTTCTCATCCCTTTCTCCAATGGGTAATTAAATGAGTAGTAGTTCCCTTAGAGGAGCAAGCCAAAAACACGCAAAAAACACAACCAAAAAAGCCTGCCATGCATTCACATATTCAATTCAAGCAATCAACTTATTATAAGTGAATGGCAAAGAGTTTGTACCCAGCTTACAATCAATAAAAATATTCCTATTTATGCTTCTTAACAATACAAACAAAAATTCCTCAATACTGTTCCCAATTATGTAAAAGAGAATTGATGGGGAAACAAGGGTTGCACTCTGCTAGTTTTTTGTGTTTACCATAGGCATGGACATAATTTAGGGCTTTGTTTCCTTATTAGTTTTTAGAAATGAAGGAAAAGCCTTATAGTTCATCCTGAAGAGAAGCATATATAAAGGGTCCATCAACATTTGATGTGGCATACATTAGAATTAAGAACCTTGATTGTCTTTTTGCCTAGTTTTCCCTTTTTCATTAATTTTCTCATTATTTTCCATTTAATTTCACTCTATTTTCCATTTAATTTTCTCATTATTGTCTATTTTCCATTTACTATGTTCTCCTAAGCCACTTGATCCTGTATCAATGGTATCAGAGCTTCAATTCGATCCTCACTACTGCGTCATCAAACCAATATCACTTGTGCCCTGGCCATCATCACGCATACCCTTTCCCTACCCAAGCATCACCACCATCACATTGATCTCCAACCATGATGGTCTGTACACTGTTCTTCCCATACCAGTTGAACCCTATTCATACAGCCTATAATCACGTGACCTATCAGCAATCGACTTCAGCTAACCATACCTTCTCATTCACCTCAACTGTAACCTGATACACCATCCAAACCCTAGCCTTTTCTCACATCTCATCCATTAACGAAACAAAACCCTAATCCATTTTCTCCCTTTCAGCCAATCCACAAGCTACAGAGCCCCCTTTGATTTGGATCAAAAAGTGCAGCTGTCAGTTATAGAGAGAAGGAAACTGCTGAAAAAAAGGAGAAATTTAGGGCCATTTAGTTGTGGAAAACATTTTCCATTTTTCCTAAAAATTATAAAAATTTCAAGTTATTTTTTAAATTTCCAGTATTTGTATTAAAGAGACACAAGATAAAGAGTTTGTTTAGTTGTGCAAAGTAATTTTTTATTTGTAGACTTCGAAATAATTACAAAAATCACCACTTGTTTTCCAATTTTCCCAAAAAATTATACAAAGATAGCATGTGGAATCATGGATTTTGGGGCTTGCATTTGAATTTTTTTGTGGATTTGGAAGAAACTCAATACATAAACCATACAAATCAAAGTCCAAGATCTAAATTACTTGCTCCCATACGCATAAGAGTTAGAAATCAAGAAAATTATATAAATATTGAAAATTGGAAAATAAGGTGGCGTTTTCATTATGATTTGCAAAATTAGGAATGGAAACTAAAACTATTTCCACAAGCAAATGATGCCAAAACCTTTTATTATTGTTCATTTATTTCATACAAATGCTGAAAATTAAATAAGTAGCTAACTTTTTTCTTTTTGTAATTCTTTTGGAAAACTAAAATAGAAAATGAAAATTGTTTTCCACAGCTAAACAGACCCTAGTGTTGCTGCAAAGAGAAGTGAAGAAAAAAATAATGGAGGGCCACTGCTGCTGCATGTGATATAAAGAACACATAGCTGGAGTGCTGGAGGCAGTTGATTCTTTTTCTTCTTCTTCTTCTTCTTATATATATATATATATTAATATTAAAAGGAAAGAATGGATGCTGCTGCCAATTGAAGGAGATACTAACACTGCAGTTCTCATTGTTGGGTAAGGTGGTCGACTCAGATCTTCACTTCTACAGACAGAGGCATCCCAGTTTTTTCTCTGAAATCTGATCAGCTTGGCACCCTTTCTTCCAATTGCAGGCCATTTCCAGTCAACTTTCTGGACCAAGTTGCTGCTGTGTTGGCTCTTTGATTGACAGCCATTGCTTCCCGCCCCTATTGTAGTCTTCTGCCCTTTTTTTCCCCTTTCCAATGTACAACTATCTTGAGAGTTGAGACTCTAAACCCTCCTTTTCCCTTTTAGCTCAATTCATTCCTCTAATTAAACAATAGCCCTAGCTCCAAAACCCAAACTCAGACACATAACCAACATCCTAGAACCAGACCCAACCTCCTTTATTCGTAATCCAGTTCCCTTTTATGAACCCAAGCCCAACCTCTTGTCTTGGCCCCAGTCAGGATCATCCTATGTTTGCAGTAACTAGAGTCCTTGGTCCCGGTCAGTTTCCAATGCAAAAAGAAAGAGCTAAAACTGTGGAAAAAATAGTAAAAAATATCTGAACTTTCTTTGTTCAGAAACTGTTATCTCATATTGCCAATTTATTGGTTTGTGTACTTTGCTATCTTCTTGGCGAGCTTATCTGCAACTTTGTATCATAGCTGTCAACTTGAGATTTGAATTGTGCATTGAAATCTCATTTTCAGGAATGTTGAACATAATTGAATCATAAGATTCAGTACAAATTTCCAAAATTGATTCAAAATAACATGCCTGCACTAAAATGTGAGTTACATACAAAATAGTAGAACAAATTTAAATTTTGACAATAAAAAAAATCATATTTCATGTGTTTGCTTTCCTTAAACAATAAAAAGGGAAGGAGTCAAGAAAAATTAATAAAAAAAAAATAAACTTTGAGGGAAGGAATCAAGAAAAAACAATAAAAAGTGAACTTTTGGTAAAAAATCATATTTCGTGCATATGCTTTCTCTAGTTAAAAAGCAAAAGAAGAAGAAGAAGAAGAAGAAGAAGGGAAAAGTTGATCAATAATTGAACGAACTACCCAAAAAAAAAGAACACACCCTTGAATCTGAAACAAAACAATGGAATGTGAATACCACCTTAGCGGATGAGTGTTCTGTCCTCCCTTCCCAATAGCGGAACATTATAATCCTCAAGAGTGAAGAATGGTAGCCAGTGAATTAATGGACTCTAATCAATTCATTAGATTCAGGGGGTTGAGTGATAGATTTGGTAAAAGTTAAGTTGTTTTTGATTCTTTAGTAAGATTTGAATTGATTTGGTATGGAATTGATATGAAGTGAATTGTGATCTCGACTCAGTGCTCAAATTCAATTTCAAGAAAAGGGTATGTCCTTGCTTGAGAAATTGGGCAATTATGCCTCCTCTTCAAGTTGGTAAATTTTGCAAAAGGTCCGTCTGATCATTTTGCATGCTTATGTTGACCTTTTCATTAGTTATTCCACAATATATGCACTTACATTTAGTTGACCATGGACATTATAGAGAATGTGCACACCTCCCTGATGATACTCATAATCTTGCTAATTGCATCTTACCCAATTCAAATGGATATTTCTTGGAAGAAAACTGATAATTTTCATACATTGCATGGTGTGCGGATGAAACTTGTAAAAATATCACTCATGTTTGGAGCGCAATAAATGCCATCTCTAACATTCCCTTTATGGGTCAAAATTACAACCTAAATCTCATTTGAATCCCTATAAGAGTGTTTGGGTAGGCAATACTATATTACTACACATAACATTCTTTGATTACTATCCAAAGGAGTAATTATTCGAGTTGCTTTGATGGAGCCTGCTGTGATGAAAAGGGAAGGGGAAGAAGAAGAGACAGGGATAGGGAAAAATGCACACTCTATTCAATTCATTAATCTCCAGCCTGCCTAAACCTAGTTACATCATGATTATTTATAGAAAAGTAAGAAATACAAAAATTATGGCTAAACCCTTGCAATTAAAATCCCTAAAGTATTGTTTGGGAGCATGGATTTTTAGGCCTTGGATTTGTATTTGTGCGGACTTGGAAGAAACACAATATGATTTTATACTACGTTTTGCCCAAACCCACACAAATCCAAATCCAAAGTCGACCTCCATTGTCCAAATATAGGCTATGTCTACGATTAAAAGCTCAAGTTTGATTGGGTGTGCGCCACGTTAAAAGAAAAATAAGTTGAAATATGGTACTAAGAAGTGTTCGGGAATATCAAGAGTAAAAAAAATAATATTATTTTTGAGTTTGCTAGGTTGGATAGGTTGGAGGAGTGCGAGCTATTGTGTGAGGAGGATAGAGCTTGGAGGGTCCACTTTTGTAATGTTTTGGAGGTGCTTTTGTTGGGGGAAGAGTGGAGTTGTCAACAAAAATTGAGGTTAAAATGGTTGAAGGAAGGGGATTGTAACTATGGCTTTTTTAAGTTTTACTCAAATGATTGTAAGCATAAATTGGTGTTGGAGGGACTTGATTGGAGTCCCATAGGGGTGGCTAATGCTAGTTGGTTAGAGCAGCTCTTTGAAGTAGAGGTAGTTAAGAGGGCAGTGTTTTAAGTGGATAAGGATAAAGCTCCCTCATGGCTTTATTGTGTCATTTTTTCTAGATAATTGAGAGGTGTTGCAAGAAGACATCATGAGTTTTTTGGGGAGTTTCATGGTAATGGGTTGGTGAGAAATAGTGATTGAACCTTATTACCCTTATTCTTTGGATGGAGAGGTTGAGGAGGGTGAAGGATTTTAGGCCTATAAGTTGATAAGTATTTACAAGGTTTTAACTAAGGTCTTGCTCAAGAGACTCAGAGAGGTTGTGTGGGATACTGTGGCTTCTATTAAAGATAGGCAAATTTTAGATGTAGTTATGGTGGCAAATGAGGTGGTTGAGGATGTGAGGAGTGGGGTGAGAAGGTTGTGGTTTTTAAATCTTATGACATGGTGCATTGGGGCTTCCTAGATAATGTGATGTGTAAGACGGGGTTCTGGGGTGGAGTGGAGGAATTGAATAAAAGGGTGACTTCATTCAACAAATATGTCAATGATTGTACATGGACATCCTAGGGATTTGTTTCGTAAGGTGCATATTTTTTTGGAATATTTTAGAAGATTTCAGGGTTAAAGATTAACTTGTCTAAAAATGAGTGGCTGGAATTGATTTGGATAATATTACCGAAGAGGGTTTGAAGACTCTAGTTGGTAGCAGTTCATTGGCTTGGCCTTTATTGCATTTAGTTCTTCCTTTAGGGGGTAAGAATATTTCTGATGCTTTTTGGGATTGAGTTGTTGAGAGAGTGGGGAGGAAACTAGAAGGCTCTTTTGAGATAGAGGGGAGGAGACCAGAAGGGTGGTCTGAGAGTTTATTTGTTGTTAGGGGATTGTATTACTCTTATATCTCTTTCTAACATCCCCATTTACTTTTTATCCCTTTTTAGAGTTCCTGAGAGTGTGGCAGGGGTTTTGGAGAGGATTTTGAGAGACTTTCATTGGACAGGAAGGAGAATGAGAGGGATCATCTAGTTATTGGGATGTTGTTTGGTAGCTTGTGTCCGAGGGGTGTCTGGTGCTTTGGATTCAGTTTTGGGAGGATATTTGGGTGGCAGAGGTTTTGTTGGAGCTGTTGGTGCCTATTCTTTTTAAAGTATCTATTGTTCATAATGTGTCAATTCAACTTTTTTCTCTTCAGAAATGGTGCTCTTTCATGAGCTTGCCTCTTTACTGAGTGTGTTGGACCCCTTTTTTTTTTCAACTAGAAAGGGGGATGCTCAGATTTTTCTAGAGTTTTCTTCAGGGTCCTTGTCTCCCAAGTTCTTTTTCATTCATCCTTTGAAACCTTCAGTCAAGTTGTTTTCAAGGCAAAGGTTTCTTTTAAGATTCAGGCTTTCATTTGGACTCGTAACTCTTAACAGGATTGACATGAATGGCCCTTTTTTTTTTCCAGATAATAAAAGAAAATCTATTAGATTGAGAAAGAGAAGTTACAATGTAATGGGACAAGAAATCTGCCCCAAGAAAATAAAACAGAAAATACAAAAAAGAAAGAAACAATAAAACAAATAAAACAATAAAGCAAAAAGTGCATTTAACTGAGAAAACCCCTTTTCAATCCATTTCCATCATAATTCACAAGCAGTTAAGATTTGCTAGCTCCCTCTGACCCTTCTTCACTTTGTACTTACCCCCAACAAGACACACTTCTGTTTCTCCAGCATCACACATTTTTAAATCCATTCTATTCAATATCTCTTGGGCTTCTAAAATTCTTCCTTGGAATCATCTCTGGTGTAGGAAAACTTCCATCATTGCACTGCAAGTTATTACCCAATCCATTGTTTTCAAAAATAGAAACCCTCTCCAATCCTTCTAGCAGGGCTGGATGAACATGTGATTGGTCCCCAAGATCATCGCAGAAAATCAGAAGCATTACCATATTGTTCTTGAATCTCATCCAACAACAAACCCCCATCACACTTAAAACTCACTTGAGTCATCACTATCATTATTAGAAAAATTTCGCCATTTCTTAACCTCCTTTCCTTTACAAACTCCTTTACTTCCTGTATGCTTCCTTTTATCTAGTACATATTCCACAATACTCAACTCCCTGCAGAATCTCTCCTAATACACTTTGGCTTTGTTTCACCAATTTGCTCCCTCTTCTCTTCATATAATTTCTTCATTTCTTCACCCATCAGAGCAGCCTGCCAATGAATGTAAACCTTAGGGCCCTTAGATTTTTCAGAATTAAAATCTGAAACATCAGATTTTGTACCCAATCCATCGTTTGTTTTTCTACTTCTCCTGGATATACCCTAAGGCCCTTAGCCTAATATCTGTATGTTGTATCGTGAGTCCAATGAGACTAATGTGCAGGTTTTTTTTTCCCCATTACTGGGTAACAAGACATCTTTGGATGCTCTTTTCTCATATTTGGGTAAAGCTTGGGTGGCTCTGCAAAATGTGCATGACATCTTGCTTGTGAGATTTGAAGTTTTTGGGAAGTAGAAGAGGGACAGCTTTATGGATTTGTGTAGTATATGCCATTTTCCGGACTCTGCCTTGAGAGAATGCAAAAATCTTCCAAGGCGACTGCTACTCTTTGCTTTGGGAGAGTTAATGTTCTTGCTTCTTTTTGGGCAATCTTTTGGGATTTTTGGTGCAATGCCTCTGTCCAATTTTTGAAGGGATTGGAAGGCAGCATTATTGTAGTTAGTTGATTTATGGAAGGTTTCTGATCCTTCATCTTTTCTACATTTATTTAGTCTTTAATGGATTTTTTTGTTATCTAAAGCAAATTTAAACATCCCATAAACTAAGAATTAAAATTCTAATTAAAATCCAATGGGCTTAGCTCAAGTCTGCTTCTTTGAATTAGGCCTCTAAATAGGCTCAAATGTCTCTAACCAAATAGTTGCCATTTGTCCTACACCAATTCCCACCTGCTGGTAGAAAATTTAGCCTTGGCTTTTGATCACAGAAGTATAAAAACTGCAAATGCCAGATGCCTGCTGAGACCACGAAACATGTCCTTGTGGCAGGGAAAGAAACAAGCAAGCTTATAGTGTTGGTGGCAATAGGAATGTTTGCAGAAAGTACTCTGATCAAGTCAGATGTATCAGCACTGTGAACCATTGTGTCAGTATAGTCTTTAAGCCATTCTTCTTTCATATCATCCACATGGTCTGTCTGGACCCCTACAAATAAGCAGAGAAGGGAAAAGGAAGGAGGCCCTGGCAAACCATCAAGAAATTGCATGCCCCCACTTTCATTCCTTATTGCGTCTTTTGACTTCATGGCCCAAATGCTTTTGCTCTCAACTTGCTACTCCTTACCAAGGCGTATTTGAGCCGCCCTATGGACATGTAGATGTCCCTCATGTACAATTCCCCCTTCCCATTCCCATTCCCATTCTTCTGTCTCTCATACCACCATCCACAAATTGTGCAAGTATCTTAGAGGACGAACATGTTGCATATATCGTGGTGTCATGGAAGGAGCCTCTACATTTGATTTCATGCGGGCTGTGGAAGTTGAGATTATTGCCTTAATGCATATATCTTGGGGTAGTACATCTATCGTTCCTTTATAGAGGCAAGCTTCCCCTCTCATGGTGGTTAAAATTGCAATCAGAGATCATTCAATCATACAATTCTGCCGTCCTACTTCATTATTAAAATGATCTTGATACTATGTATAATTGCGATTGGGGCAAAATTGTTAGGATTGTGGTGGGATCGTAAATTCCTGCAATTCATTACTTTTAATTTTTTACCAAATTACTTGCACTATAGGTTTGGTTTTTTTTTTTTCCCCGTATAATGTTAATTGTGGACTCAACATTTGTTTTAGATCAACATTCATTAAGTGGTTAAAACTTCAAACGTCAATATATAGGTTCAGGATATTAATTAATATCTAATTCACTAATGCATTTGATGATAATAATGATGATGGTGGTGATGATTTTAATGATGAGCTGGATGAAGTCTCCAATAATGATATTGGTGATACTAATGTACCAAATAGTGGTTTGAATGTTAACACAAATGTTTATGATCTAGCTTGATCTTTTGGATTTTTTTGTTTGCTTGCTTTTTTAAATAAAGTAATAAATAATGTATATTTTATGTTCATCTTGTATAGGTTTTTATTGCCTAATTTTGCTAAAATTATGTTTTCTTTCCCCCTTTGTCCTGCAAGTATGTGTTCCTTTTTCATTATAAACTGCTTTGATTTAGGAATGCAACAATTTAAATGCTTGATCTCATTGCTTGTTATTTTCCTTGTCTTGAACATTTACTAGTTGAATACTCACTAGACAATTTTTTAGATTTATAATATTTCATAAAATATTAGTAGAATGTTGCGATCCGTAATCTGATGCTACAATCCAAACCATCCAGCAAATTTCATGTAGGATCCAAATTTAACAAAATTTTCCCTACTCGGGATAAAAGATGGGGATTGCACTCAATCAACAGGATTTTATTGAATGGATTTTATTCTATATTTTTTAGTTTTTGGAGATTTGATATTGTTGGATTTCTTTATTTAATTTTTAGAATAGAATCCTATATAAATGCTGCCCATATTTGGGATAGCTTGTATTATTGAAATTGACAGCCCTAATTGTGTTTTTGCTTAGTTTTCCCTTTCCCTTTGCTCTTTCCTTTGTTTTCCATTAATTTCTCTTTCTTTTATTTTCTTTCTTTTTACCTCCACTATTTTCTATCAAGCCAACTGGTCCTGCATCAAGAATCCTTGAAATAATAGAGAAAGCTTCAACCAAATAGAACTCCATGAGTTTGTAGGGCTGTCCTTGCAGTGATTTTGACAGATTGGTTTACTAATATGCTCTTCCACACACACTCATGCCCCCAAAAGAAGCACCATAGGATATAGTGCCTTGGGGTTGGCTTTTTCCTTGGTGGGCAATGAGGCCATCCATGGGTCTAGAACTGCCCAAAAACTCATCTGTTGTTGAAAACTGGGACATCTTCAACATCAGGTGTCGTTCTAGACACAAGGAGTGAAAAGACACAAAAAAAATGTTTGGTGGGGGGGGGGGGGGGTTGGAATTTGGATCCGGTGGCAATTTTCTGGGTATTTTTTAAATTTATTTTTATTTTAAAATTTTATTATTATTTTTTTTGGTTTCCAATTTTGCTATAGGATTTCCAAAAATTTTCACCTTTCCTATGCAGGGCAACCCAAAATATAGGTTTTTACTTGCCCGTTTATTTGTTCAATGTCCGAAATACCCTTGTAAAGATCAATTCAATTGAAAAAACAAGCTTTTTAATGGATTTGTTTTCAACAATGGGCAACTTGAGTAGTGGACTTGCAATTTTGAATGTTCATGGGCTTGATGGGTTCCATGAAAATAGGATTGATAAAGTGAGGGCCAGAAGGAGGTGTCTACAATAAGTGGTAGAGTACAATGATAAGAATGGCAACCTAACTCCAAGGCCAAATTGTGCACATTAGACACCCTCTGTTAGAGCACCTCAATGTTACCTAGATTGTAGAATGTTCCGATTCCTAGAATGGGAATGGGATGGTGGTAGGGGAACCTAAGATGTTCCTATAATGGGAATTGGATGATGGTAGGGCATATACTCTGAAATGCAGTATTTTTATGAAAGAAATGGAACTTTAAAAAGAGATGGAAGAATATACAAGGAAGACAAGAAATCACAAAAAGAAAACTTGATAAAGTACAAAAAATAATACTAACACAGCCAACTAAAGATGCTGAAAATCAGAAACCAAAATCAGTAAATAACCAAAAGGGAATACTGCACTGATGCAAGAAATTTAATTTCCGTTAAGGGCAGAAGGAACTTGCCAAAACAATTCTCTTTAAGTTGGATCAGCAAAGACTTCTTCAATCTCCAGTGTCGAAGCCGAGAGGAAGGCCTAACACTGAGTGAGCTCCAGAAAGCATCTAGGGCAGCCAGGTGCCATTCAGTTTCACCCATGCCAGGAAAGATGGAGAATCGCCTACCTTTGAGATTTTCAGTAACCTTGAGTAGGCTGACATTCTCCCATCCAGAGCAAGGTCGAAAGACTTCCTTTCAATGAAGATGGCCTACTTGCCATCGTGTTGCCTGTTGGAGAGAAAGGAGCTGAAGGAGGCTATGAGACAAGGAGAGAAGTTCAAGGTTGTGCTCTGATTGCCAATGAGGTTGTTGATGCCAGCATGAAGGGTGGGAAAAGAGGAGTGGCGTGCAAGCTGGATATGGAGAAGGCTTTTGACCATGTTAACTGGAGCTTTCTGCTGTACATTCTCAAAAGAATTGGTTTTGGGGAATTGTGGTGCAGATGGATCTGTTAGTGTATCTCAACTTCATCTTTTTCAATTCTGGTAATGGCTGCCCTTCTAGTTTCTTCAGATTGTCTCGTGGTCTAAGACAAGGGGACCCCCTTTCCCTCTTATCTATCATGGTCATGGAAGTGCTGAGTCTTGTGATAACTAATGCAAATGAAGGTGGTCTTCTTAAGGGACTTAGCATTGGAAGGCCCAATGACTCTGGAAATCACCCACCTGTTTTTGCAGATGATACTATAATCTTTTGTGAGGATGAGTCGGAGAAAATTCTTAACTTAAGATGCATACTCGTTGGTTTTGAAGTGGATTGAGGCTTAAAAGTCATTTGGGCAGAAGTGAAATAATTCAAATGGGTACTTGTGATAGTGTTCTTTTACTTGCGTGTATCCTTGGCTGTAAGCTCAGAGCCTTCCCCATTTCCTATCTTGGTCTCCCTTAGGAACCAAGTTTAAGGATAAGGGCATTTGGGAAGCTACTTACCATGGACAATCTTCATAAAAAAGGTTTCTCTCGTCATTAGATGCTTTTTATGCTTGCAGCAGGAAGAATCAGTTGGTCACATCCTTCTGCATTGTTCATGGACAAAGAGATTATGGAACTTAGCCATCTCCATCGTAAATCAGAAGTTGGTCACTACCAGCTAGAGTGGAAGATGAGTGGGGGCTTGGAAAAAGACCAGATCAAATAAGGAAGGAAGATCTCTTCCCCTCACCCTCCTTACTATATTTTTTGGTGGTGTGGAGGGAAAGGAACAGAAGAGCCTTTGAAGGAACTACTTCTCTTATTCAGTCCGTCATGGACTAGTGGATCGCTATGATCTCTAGCTGGCATTATGGCCTGGTTGGAAGGGACCCCTTTGTAATCGTTGATTTTCTTGACACCTTTCAGTGAGGAATGCTTCTCTTTGTTGTTTCCCTTTGTACATAGGTGCCTGACATTACTTTTTAATATAATTTCTTTTTGCTGATAAAAAAAAAGAAGAGGTAATCTTGTGCCAAATCAAGTAGTGATCATGAAAAATGCTGCATTTTTCTCTACCGTACCCCAACCTTCCAACACACACCCCCCCCCCCCCAAAACCAAAAAAAACTATATTCTCCTCACTTTGTGTGCCACCAAAACCTTTCATCAACAAAAAGGCCTTCGAGAAGGCAAGGAATGCTTGCCCTCATTGAATTGAATTCTGTAAACTTTAGGCTCCGTTTGGAACTCATAAAATATTGAGGGAAGGAAAGGAAATGAAAGGAAAATATCAAGGAATCAACATTTTCATATTTGGTTATCGAGTAAAGTGAGAAAAAAAAAAAATATAACAAATCTATAAACAAAATTTTGATGTTGTACATTATTAATGTTCAGTTTTTCTTAATTTTTAATCATATTAAAAAAAACTTTCATTTTTGATAATATTTAATAGAGAAGGAAAATACAAGGGAAAATGAGTTTCTCTTTTATTTTCCTTTCCTTTTCTTTCCTCAAGCAAAATCCTTGATCCAAATGGACCCTTAAACTATTGGTAGTTTTGAAGTGGATGAATCTGAGGCTCACTAGTAGCAACAAATTATATGTACATTTTAGGAGTCATTTATAGAAGATCTTCTAATCTGCAAAAGATTGTTGGTGTTAACTCAGTTACGAATGGCCATCCACTCAAAAATCCTTATGGAATCTTAGGGTTTGTTTAGTTTTAAAAAATAATTTTCATTTTCTACTCTGTAATTACATAAAATGCCACCTTATCATGTGGTTTTCCAACATTTGTATAAGAAAGTTGTAAAACATTTTTTTTTTTTTTCATCCTTTTCAAAGTTTTCCACTTGTGTTTTAGAAGGCAATTGAGTATGGCAAAGGAAGGTGTAAGCCTCAAGGCATTGGGGCATAAGGTTTTTTGAGTTGAATTTAATTTAAATATATAAAAAAAACAAATTTTATATATTATGAATAATATTAAATAAATCATGAAACAAGCTATGAAAAATTCCAACACTTCAAATTCACCTTACTCCAGCTGTCTTTGCCCATGATTTGTAAAGCTACAGTCACGTGTCTATTCAAGGAAAGAGTTGCCTGTCCAGCCAGTAGAAATAGAATAAAACACACGTGGGTTGAGGAATTTTGAAGGGTTCCCCACACACGGTTCCTGAAAGTCATAATCCAGACTACAGTTTTCTTGCCAACTTGACTCTCTCCTGCTATTATATGCACATCATCTTAGTGAATTGATGCGAAATTGCAAAGGGTTCATTGAGATCTGTGGTAAGCCGTCGTCTCTCTCAGTTGTTTTTTCAAATCAAATACCATCTTATGTTGGGGATTGAAGAAGTTGGCTGAAGAAAAAGGAAGGCTGAGATAGTTCGTGGGGGAGCTGCTTGCATGCGGCCATCAAGAGTGAAAGTGGTGGGCGAGGCATCTCATTTCTTTAATTCTCTTCCCTTTTTGAGTCTCTCCTTTGGAATTTATGAACAAAAGGGGGCTTCAAGCACTAACGTAATTTTTTTTTTAATTATTTATTTTTGGTTTCTGTTGAGAAATTATGTTCCCATTATGTGTGGAAACAAAAAAGGTGTGCGCCTTTTGCACGATAGCAAGCATGCATTGAAAACGCTTTCTAAACCACTGATCCTCATAAAGTTGGAAAATTGAAAATTAAGGTGTTTTTTTTTTATAATTCTTTTGAAAAAACTAAAAATAGGAAGTCAAAATTGTTTTCCCACAACAAAATAAGGCCCTAGGATTTATTTATTTATTTATTTTTCTAAATTTATAATGCAAATAGTTTGCAAGAGGAGAGAAATTAAAGAAATAGGTCACACATAAAAAAGATCTAAAAACACAAAAAACGTGCATAGTTAAATCATCTACTTCCCCTCTTCAGGAAGTTTGATAACATGGCATGTTACAAATATGCTTATGCATGCAAGTTTAAGTGGCACTTGCATATTTTAGAGAAGATGGTGATATGTTTCTGGATCTGAAAAATATTTTATTTAAGTGAAGTAGATTAATCTTAATACTTAAGAAAAGCATAACACAATATTGTTCCTCATTTTATAATAAAACTAAATATGAAAAATATGGAATTAAAACTTTGGGTAATTTTTTAGGGGTTTGGTATCATTTTCAAGTAATATGAAAATATGAAATTTACAACTAGGAACAAAAAATAAAAATGGAAAACCGTGGTTAATATTTTTAAAACTAAAACAAATTAAAAGGTTGATTGAATCAATAATCATTTGTCTTTGAATCAAATAATAATTAAATTTTAATAAAATAATAAAATTAAAAAAGTAAAAAATTAAAAATATTGTAATTAAACAGAATTTTTATGATTGTTTTACTTTAGTGTTAAAAGAATAATCTTATCATACATTATAATTAATAAATATTTTATTTTAAAAACAGCCATTATTTTTTAAAAAAAGTTGTGCATATTTTTAATTTAATTGTATTTTAAACTATAGTTTTTTATTTTTATTTTAATAAAAATGAAGTATAAAAGAATGATTTATCTAGACATTAAAGTATTCTGGCAATGGCAAAACGATTAAAAATCATAAAATGTGATTTTCAGTAAACAAAAACAGTAAGAAAACAAACAGTACAAACAGAAAACTATCAATGCAAACACACTTGTCATAATTTATTCTTTTTCACTGTATATAAAAGTAAAAAAGAAAAGCAAAAAACAAAATGATATGAAAAAATCATTAAGTTCCTTATTGAAGATCTGCCATGTTTTAGAAAATTTAAACCAATTCATGGTTTTTGCTTGTCCAGTTTTTTCTCCCTTAGCATGTCTTGAAATTAATTTTCTTTTTTTATTTACCTTAGGCCTAAGGTGGCAATGCACTTAATCTATTATGTAAACATGAATATTTATCGACTCAGGACCAGATCATAATGGCATGTTTGGTGGATTCACCCCTTCACTCTGCCATCTCCACTGACAATCAGCTTCATATTCTCATTAAGACACTATCAACTAGGTATTCAAGTTAATCTATTTTTTTCCCCATGTGCATACTTGTGTGCTTGCGGGCGTGTTTTATATATGAGAAATGACTTGACTCGATTTGAAAATGAAAGTAAAGACTGGTGCTTCTGAAAGTTACAATGTTCCCATGCATGGTGCATTTTTCTGCCCCCTTATTTTACAATGATGGTTGATAGATTGCATCAGCATTGCTGTTTGTTGTGGGTGGCTTTTGGATTATTAATGCGAGGATTTGTATTCTCTGGATTGCAGGATTGTTTCTTTGCCAGCCAATCTTGACTTCATTACTTTCAACCATCGGGGCAAAGTATTTCCTTCAGAAATTAATATGAAGTTGAAGTATTAGGTTTCCATTTTTTATCATGAGAAAGGATCTTCCTAGGACCGATTGAGATAACAAGATGCATGAATTCTCCTACAAGCTTGCAAAAGCATGATGGCATTTTTGTGAATTTGGATACTGCTAATAACTTTGGACTGCTTATGGTTATGCTTGCTTATTCTTTCCTGGCATTTGTCTATTTGGTCGCACAAGAAAATCTGAATCAAGTAGTTTTTAATCTGAATTTTGTCTTATGTCGTTGAATGGAAATTTGCATCAGTTGCAATATGGAGAGAAGCTAAAGCCATTTCATCAGATGATGGTGGCGCAAGAGAACTTGCCCCCTGCCTAGTATGTTATTTCGCCCATGGTAAATGTGTATTGGGTGGGATGCCAGATTCAGCATTGGTCGTGAGTGACCCATGATGCAAAATTTATATTTCTATTCCATTTTATGAATTGGACGACTTATATTTCTATTCCACTCCATTTTATGTTTTACAATATAATTTTTCATTTTATTCCACTCTTGTCCTAACCTCTTTTAATAAGATGCTGCAAATGGAGAAAAAAAAAAAAAAACCAAATTCATTATAGCTGAGAGCCTCACAGTATTTTTTGAGTTACAATTTTACTTAAGAGCAAAGAAGAGCGGCATCATTTCGTACTGGGAACAAATTAACAAATAAATTGAGTTCAAACAGCATAAAGCATGTCGAAATGGATGACAAACACCTGAATAACACAGGTTCTATTTGCGCCTTTTACCGGCTACAGCTACGCACAGGTTTTGGGAATGAAACACTATTATGCTTCCAGATCAGCTTAACCGCAACAGGTTATTACAAGAGGCACGGAAGAATGGTACAAGTCAGTCCCTGTTTTATAGTTTTAATACTTTGGGGGGAATACATTTGATTGAAAATGCTCATATAATTATGCATTCTGTCAACCTTCTGGTAGAATCATACCATGTACAGTCTTCAAGAAATAAAGGAAAAATATGGGCACAAGCATGCAGCTAAGTTGCTCACTGCATCAGTAGGACCATAATTAATTTTCCTAATGAAAAATATACAAGTCTCTCCTGGAAGAACCATTACCATTTTTGGCATTCATCGATGGGGTAGGGAAAAGTCAGTTTTAGTTGATTTTCGGCTATCACGACATTGATTTTTCTTGTCATGGATGACAAAACTGGAAATTCTGATGGCCATTCTTCAGGAGCTAGAACCCTTGAATCCTGACAATGATGAAGCTGCCAGAAGTAATTTTGTATCACCACTTAAAGCACATCAGCCCAAACCTGCATCTTGTAATTTTGCAACAAGAAACAGGGAACATGATTCCAGCTTTTTAGTAAAAATGTTCCACACAACAAGGGTGATACAGAACTTCATTTTTCCATTCTATTGTCTCGTCCATTTCACACTAAGGGCAAAGGTAAAATATATTTGTCCCGAATAGCACTTCTTTAACTCACAAAGAAATCCTTTGTAACCTTGCCGTGCATGCTGTAGTCCTGTATCCCTTGCTTTCCAGATGACATGCCCTCATGACAAGTTCATGCAGACGATAACTAGAGCTCACTGCATAATCCAAGGGTCAGAAGGAAAAAATAAAATGTTGAGACCAAGGCACATCAGTTCAACTTCTAGCATGCATGGGTGAATTAGTGCAACAAGTACCAGTCAAAAACCAGAACATCTCTTGTTTGTCATCCATTTCATCAAATTTAAAAAAACTTCTACTTTTTTGGGGGTTTGTGCCCGCCCGGAGGGGGGGTGGTGTGGTTGGCTGGTTCGTAAGCAAACACATCAATAACAGACTTTGCATTAAATAATTGCTAACTTGATATGAAAATATCCAGCTATACTTTTTTGGGGAGGCAGAAATGTTTAAGGTTAAGAGGCAAAAGTCCTAAAAAGAGCTTTAGCATACAGGTGGTAAATTAACAACAATAACCCAAAGCAGAAATTCCACTCTTGGAAATGAAATCGTCTCATTCGATAAAATTGTATCTAGGATCCATATGAAAGACAGGAATTAGATAAAAAGGAGATGAAAGTTCTGTTGAAATGAATTGAGCAGGTGCCAGACCATGTCACAAGAGGCAAAGGTCTCAAGTTTGATATTCTGGAAGGGTCTATCTGACCTGGTTTCCCCCAGCTTCACAATGTGTGAGCCCAGGGCATCTCCGTATGCCATGCGAATCATAGCACTCTAAAATATTCTAGTGCTATGCTCCAACCGATGTACCACACCAAAGCAGAAAGCACACGTCCACAGAATTTTCCTCTGGTATTGTCTAAGCCCCAAAACCATAGAAAATAGAAGTCCTCTGAGGATGGACAACAAAAACATTCCAAAAATTCCAATTTCCAAACATGTTCCAGATTGTCGAGAAAATACACAGAACGGATGCAGTATGAAGGTTATAAGGATGCTATCTAAGGTATAGAGAAAAACAGAAATCCACAAATCCTCCCAAAGCCAACTTTCTCCCCATGATAAATTTTTATAATTCATTAAGATGAATATAAACTTCCAATGACGTATGATGAAGTCCAATAAATAGTCCATATTACCTGATGCCAGAGGGTCCAGACAGATGCGCAAATCATTTTTCCACCAAAGAGATGTTCTTAAACACCAAATTGCTCAGGCCAACAACAGCCTCAATCTTAGGCTTACTCCCACCCAACCAGATTGATATCTTCTATTTGCCCACAACATACCAGAGAAAATTTCTCATCAACTACTCCAGCTAATTAGCTGGATGGGGTACTTTTTTTTGCTTTAGGCATTTGCATTACCTTGATTTAGGGGTGCCCATCCCCTTTTTCAACTACTGGATGTCAAAAATCAGCATCTAAGAGAGAATACCGGAATCTATAAATTTAATCTTTAGCTTGACACTTTCAAGTTTCAAAGACATGCAAAATAATTAGAGAACTGAAAAAGCTCACCATATCATCATACAATATCAACGAGACATAGAAAACCCCCTCTGAACCCAATCCACCCCTCTACTTACCATGATACTGAAAGCATCAATATAACATATAAAAGGAACCTGGATAAAGGATCACCCTGCCTCTTGCCTCTTGACGTTGGAAACCAAGATTTAGGTTCTCCATACAGTAAAAAGAGCACGTGACAAAACCCCACCAATCCAACTTCTCCATCTAATCCTGAAACCCTTCTGCTCTGGCAATCTATGAAGAAAACTTCAATATACCTGATCATGGGTGCTTTTTAAATCCAATTTAAAGCAAAACACCCCAACTCTCCTAAATACCATGCAAAGCTTCACCAGTCACTGAAACAACGTCCAGGATTTGATGACCTCCATGAATGCATTTTTAAGAGTAAGAAATCATAACTTTCCACAATAACCCAAGAAACAACATCCTTAGCTAAGTCCTTATGACAATGTGTAATCTCATGTGTCATCAATCCAAGATGTTAGTCTCCAACTTCTTAATAAAACTCCTACTCAAGCACCTCCTTAAAAAAATAAGTACTGTAATCTTCCTCCCTCACTTCAAATCCCAAGTTTTTTAATAGAATTCTTACACGCAACGCATAAAAAGACCTAGTACTGCCATCTTCCTCCCGTACTTCAATCTAGTTACTTGCCTCTAAGAGTCCAACTAATCTCCTCTCTGAAGTGAATCATCAAAATCATTCATCATTGGAACTCCTTTAGGCACCTGATCCTCAAAGAGAAACAACCCCCCCCCCCCCCCCCCCCCCCCCCCACAAAACCAAAAAAAAAAACACCCTCCCACCCATCCAACAATCCAATTTCCTATGAAGTTATCTTTCTCCTTGATTTTCAAATATGCAAACATCCTGTCCCATAGGGGCCAACCAACTGGTTTAATCACGAGTGATGGAGCATCCAGCCATCCATGTTCAATGTCTCAACTTTAACCCTTAGGAATCAGTGGCCAAGGTTTGGGATTGGGGGCTGGACTTTTTACTACTATGTAGCTCAAGCCCAATGGACCTCCCAGTCGAATATAAAAGAATCCCCAAATACCTCAACAGTTCCATACTTTTATAATCCTCAACAAATATCAATTTCTTCCAAATTTAAAACCCTCCCAACCTTCAGCTTCTCGACAAAATTGAAAATTTTTCGCCGCCTATCTATCCTAATCGAGCTCAAAGCTCTATTGGCACTAAACTGAAACTGAATTTGGTTAGTCAGTTTAGTTGACTATAGTTTGCACTCTCTCTGCATGTTGTGAACAAGAGAAACAGCAGGTCGCTTGTTTCTTGTGCAAGCTCCTGGAAGTTTGTTTTACAGGTTGCCTTTATGTTCTTCTATCTCACTAGTTCAAATGGGTAATGGGGTTCGGTTTTGGGAGGATGTTTTGGCTGGTGAGACATCATTGGAGATGATGGTGCCTCATTTTTTAAGATTACCATTCTTCACAACGCACCTATCAGCTCTTTCTTTTCTTCAGATAAAGGTTGTCTTTCTTGGGATTCACATTTTTATTAGGAACCTCAATGACAAAGAGGTCGATGAGCTCCCCATCATGCTTAGCATCCCAAAGCCTTTTGGTCCTTCAAATAGTCGTGATGAGAGAGCATGGGATGCGGATTCTTCAGATCTCTTTTCCAAAAATTCCTTTTTACTTTACCTCCTTAAAAACCCTATCCCCAATCTTCTTCCAAGCCATTTCCTTTGGAACCACATTATTTGGTAGGCCAACGTTTCTTTTAAGATCAAGACATTCATTTGGATTGTCTCTCTCAGCAGGCTTCATATCCACAACCTACTAAAAAAATGAAGATCCAATAAAGCCCTTAATCCTGATGACTGTCATTAGTCCAATGAAACAAACCCTCACCTTTTCCTTTGTTGTCAGATGTCCATCTTCAGTGTGCTCTCTTCTTGTGCTTCAGTGAAGCTCAGGTGGCTCTGCTGGCCATGGGGGATTTCTTGCAGGTGAACTATTGGGGTTTCAGCAAATCCAGAAAGGGTTGTGCACGGTTGTTGCTGCCTTGTGGACCTTTTGGATTGAGATAAATTTGAGAATCTTCAACAGCTGCTCAACTTCTCCTAGTTCGCTATGGGACAGAGTGATTCATTTGGGTTTTTCAGGCGGATGTTGCTGCCCAACCTGCAAAGGGATTGAACAGAAGTTCTTTTGAAATTGTTTATAACTTATCTTTTGTTTATTTGGAGGACATCTTGTTCCCCTCTCTTTGCATTTTGTTATTCTGTTAATATAATTTCCCTTATCGCAAAAAAGAGACTTCTCATGAAGCAAACAGGAAGACAAAAATGTGATTTTAGTTCACACTTCGCAGATCAACCATACCTTAGTGAAAGTACCAAATCCACGGGCATAAAGGGCATAGATCTGATTGCCATTGAAATTTAATTGCCATAGCCAGATGAAATATGATTGGCAATGTCATATCTTGGTGGGACAGTCTTATACCTTTGACCTTCGTCTTAGATTGAGAAACTAAGTGCAGCTCCATAACAGATTTGATCGCCATTGCAATGGACTTTCACCATTACGGATCTCATCATCATAGCCATGGCCTTCGTGATTTTGTGCTTTCCTTCCCATTCAGCGTCCATGCTTTCCATCCCATTTGGTTTGACCACCAACTAAATCCGATGTCTCAGCATCTTAGCTTAGAGAATAGATGGGATCATAGGAAAGGAAGAAGGGCAAGAAAGGTGAGGGGTTTTTTTGATTTTTTTTAATAAATAAATTTTGGGGGCAGAGGGAGGAGGGGGGTGATGTTGGAAGGGGACTGGATGTGCCGTATGAAACAATGAGAGAAAAGGAAAAATTGAAGGATCACTACATTAGTTTATTTGGTTTGTTTACCCCGTTTTTATTAACCAAAACTGACACTAACCCAAAAATTGATATTTCTTAAACCCTTCTCTGAACCAAATATATATTAAATGCACAACTGAACCAGTCAGACTAAAGGCAATTCAGTTCAGTTAGTTAATTCAATTTGGACTGATTTCTATACACCCCTTCACGAGACAACCACATATTTAGGACCTCATCTACCTAATTCAACTCTAAAACAGTAGGACAATTATCATAAACACTTATGGGAAGCACATTCTAAATTAAACTTGAGTAAATATCCTCGGATCATTTGTGAAGCAAAATCTTTCAATACGATCAGCAACCATCTCTTCCGCAAAAACAGGCATCCAACAAGGAAACATCCCACATATTACACTTCTCAAAGAAGTTCTTGTTAGAAAAACTAAGACAACAATTAAATCCTCAATTTTTAAAATAATAATGAAGAACTGACAGTAACATCCAATTCATCGAGAATAAAATGATGATAACATCCTTAATCCTTGTGTCTGAGCATCCAAATTCCAGTATCAAGATTCCCAAGGATCTAGAAGCTAGAGGGGATACAAGATGTCACAAACCAAACACCACGTAAACTCATCTATAAAACAACGTATGGCACCTTAGTCATCATCGTAGAACAACTAAAAAATAATTAAACTAAAAAAATTAACCTACATAAAAAAAGATTTAAAACAAGGGGAAAAAAATCCCCAAGTAGGGGTGATAAGAAACAATCCAAGCTTTTCTCTCATGATATCATAAATTTTAGCAAGAGCATTGAATTCAATTTTTGTATTAGGACTTGCATGGATGTGGTAAAATGCAATAAAAACTGCATTGAATCTTGTTTGATCCTACAGAGTTCGAAAATTGCATTTTGCGTAGAGTTAAACAAATTCAGTACAACTTCCATAGTCCACACAAATCCAAATCCAAGCCTCCAACTACTTCCTCCCAAAAACCCAAAGATTTTTTATTAGTGTACTTTGTACTAAATGCAAAGATATTTTTTCCTTCATTTATTTTTCTGAGCAGTATCTATTATTACAAGGACAACATACAAGAAAATGTCGTGAAGCCCGCTTCCATGCAAACATTATTGTTGTTTGCCAAAGCTAAGAAAAATAGCAATCATAAAAGGCCATCCATCAGTGTTTCTAAAGCATATCTAGCTTACTATTTTACCAATTACTCACTGAATACATGCATTAACTCACATGACAGCACATAATATACACTTACAAAATTAAAATTACATCATAGAAAACCTAAACTTCATATGATAGGGGGGACGGAAATTAGAAGAAAGAATCAACCAAGCATTAACAAAGAGTAGTAGCATCCTCCCCTTTGTAGTCACCCATACAGGACCCCACACAGAGTTAATGATGTCATACACTCGTACCCATTATTGACAGTATGTCCATATCATGAACTGACAGTGATTTAGATGTTGTGTTCATAATTTGGTATTATTACAAATTGAAGTTGAATAATTGGCATTTGCATCAGTATTATATGTTGCATAATGGATTTCCAAATGCTACTTACTCAATCCTCCAGATAAAATCACATTATTTAGTGCCTGACTGAAGAAATTAAAAATTTACTTCTCAATATTTTGCTTGCACTTATTCCATTGGTAACTTTCACAAGGAATAGCTCTATTTAGGGGGAAAAACTTGACCTCAGTCAGCATTCATACGAGTGCATAGTTTTTCTATGGTGCAAATATCATATGTATGCAGTCATTATGAAATTGTGCATTGGTTAATCCTTATAGCCTTTTAAAAAGAGAATAAGGTTTATGAACACAAAAGGCAGAGGATTGCATCTATTGATTCTATCTGTTGGTAAAAAGTTTCATCTAAAAAATTCTGCATGGCCTAAAGCAAAGAGCAAGATGGAAATGAACATCTTCATACCTTCAAAAATTGATATGGAGGGACTATGAGGAACTCCCAGCTGGATATTGATAAAATCCATACCAGAATAAAAGTATGTCCATAACTTTAGACAACCCATAGTCCACTGCTACAACCAATTTCTGAACAGAACTACAAGGATTTCCATCAAGCAAGCCAATCAATGAATTAAGTTACAACTGGGCAAGTTCCTGCGGCTTCTCCATTGATTGTCTAAGAATCAGCTCTGCTCTCCTCTTCTTGTCATCTTTTTCATCACTCCGCCCAATCAATGCTGTTTTTTTCCCAGGGCTTAAATCCCGAGATTCGCCCAAGAATTTCTTGCTAGTTCTGAACTTGAAATGGACGCCAGGTCTTTTGTCTGGAAGAAACTTTCTATCGCCATTTCCTGAATCGCAACACCCACCCTTCATTGCTTCAATGGCTGGAGCAAATGCCTCGAACACAGAAACATGGTTTTCCACAACTGCTTCATTTGCAAGCTTCACAGGCAGAACAACCGGAGAAACATCTTTCTCCTCTGGCTGTAGGGGCAAGGCAAGAAATGGATTACCTTCAGCCATTGATGGTGCCTTGGAATCGTTAGCAGGTGCCACTGAGGCTGAGCGTGCTGCAGCAAGAAATGGGTTGCTTTCAGCAACTTGTAATGCCTTTGCAGCATCCCCCTGTTCCACAGAGGCCAAATTTGCTGTCGGACCATTGTGCACCAAACGCTGCTGCAAGCTCAACAAAGACCTCTCCGCCTTTCTCCTCTGCCTTGCCTGCTCAATTTTATCTGCACGAGGATCCGTTGTCCTTTCATTCCACATTGGAGTATGAATATACGTGTGTGGGTCAGGGAGAGCTGGCAACCAAGCTGGTATATGCTTGCTCATTGGAGTTTCACCCATTCGTATAAAACTTGGTATGGCTCTCCGATTTCTAATGACTGGAAACTGTGGAATGGGCCGAGCAAATGGAACCTCTTCGGCGGACTCCACATATTCTGTGATCTCGGTCACTGAGCCCGAACCCACCAGGCACCTGTTAGCTTCTGATGCGCCCAAAAACCCTTGTGACGACCCCAGATCTTCCAACCCTCGAATAACATCAAATATATTGCACTGTGTTCTACCAGCTAAATTTGCATAGTAAGTTGAAGTCTTTCCTAAGTCACAGAGGTATCTGATCGCAATATCAGCAAGACCCTCCAGGGCAGACTCTCGAAAGCTCTGAAACCCCACACCTTCGCATATCTGAGCCACTGCAATTTTTGACACAGCCCGGCCAAAATCATCAGCTCCAGGCCTTTTCGATGCCTCCCGCGAACTCTCTCTTCTACTCTCCTCACCTCCATCGCTCATATTCAAACCCTAATATCATTGCTTTCCAGAATTCACCAGTAATCGCGGCACCATTCACCCCATGAATCTCCTCTCGCACACTTGAATTTCGCGCAAGAACAAAACACGACCATAGAATACGAAGCAGTGCAAGACTCGTATAAGATTCAAACAAACCCTAGCACGGCATTGCATTTCAAACGAAACCCCGAATCAAATCTCACACCCTCAAAACCTGCTCAGACGGATTTTGAACTCGTACCAGCGAATGCGAAGGCTTCAAAACAACTCAAAGCGCTGATGTAGAATAGGTAAAGCTCAGAGACCAATTAATTAAGCAATAAACAAACGGAAGAACAAACCCTAGAAAAAAATTTCTAGGGTTTTTGGATCCGGAAACTCTACAATTCACTGGATTATTTAGTCAACGACAGGGTTTGGAAATGAACGATAAACCCTAGTACAACCTTGCAACGGATCGAGCTCCGAAGAGAGGGAGAGAGAGAGAAAGATAGAGCTAGGGAGAGGGACAAGAGACATGCGAAGAGAGGTTGATAATGTGGGGTTTATTTATAGACACTGAACTGCGGTGAGAAAGAAAAATAGTTAGCTGTACTCGCTCGAGTATAATAACTTACATACTCGCCAACTGTGAGAAGTTTGGTGAAAAAAATTTGAATCATTATTATGTACTCCTTTTGTGGACCGCAAAAGTGGGCGAATATCATGATAAAAAAATTAGGTCCTAAAAATTAGAGTTTTGTTAAAATGATAAAAGAATTAATAATAAAATAAATAGGATAGCTCCCACGATGCGGTGGAAAGACATCAGAATGTAAGAAAGAGTATCAGGGGTTCAATTTCAGGTAGATACACTTACGGAGTCAGTGATACCTGTGGATGATGAGAGTTTACTCTATGAGCCAGCGATGTCCGTAGATGGTGAGAGTTCGTTCTATGAGCCAACGAGAACCGTGGATGGTGAGAGTTCTCTGTGAGCCAACGAGGACCATGGAGGATAATGGAGATGTGTCCCGAGAGTCGGGTTGACCAAATGTCCAACTGATGTACAGAAGCCATGTTCGCATCCGGACTTTACCTTGATCAGCGAGACTTGAGGGCAAAGGACGTTGATCCGTAGGTTTGGTACCACACCAGGGGGACCGAAGGGCTCATTGGTAGCTGGAGTTTCTATGTAATCAAAAATAAAAAGTAAAAAATAAAAAATAAAAAGGATGAATAGAAAAATAAATGAAGACGAGATTGAAATTTTACGTAGTTCGGCTATGCCTACTCCACGGGCGGATGAAATCAAAACTTCACTATCATAGGCAAAATTATAAAATGATTTGGAACTGACCTTATACAAAATATCGAAATTGACATTCTACAAGATATTTCTCTTCTTTTTATCTCCTTTTATTTCTATATACCATACTTACTTCAAACATGCAAGTGAGTATTCAAACATGTAATAATTATACAAGCATGCAAAGATCAATGTATCACAAATGAGAGGGAGAGGGTGCTCCTTTATAGGGCAAGGGGTGGAAGATGAAGTGGTAGGTTCATAAAGATATGAATTAGTGATGACATTTAGGGTAGGTTCATAGGGATATGAATTAGTATATATATATATATGGGGCGTGTTCATAAGGACGTGGGGGGACATCCACCTATATTTCATAACACTCCCCCTAGAATGTCACCTATATATTAATTACTTTTGTTAAGATCTTTAAGATGTCTCATTCCAATAAGATAAATTAATTTCTTGAAATGTTGTAGTAGGCAAAGATTTGTGAACGAATCTACTAGATTGTCACTTGATCTGATGTACTGAACATCTATATCACCAATCTTCTGGAGTTTATGCGTATAGAAGAATTTTGGAAAGATAGACTTCGATCTATTACCCTTTATGTATCTTCCTCTTAATTAAACTATACATGCTACATTATCTTCATATAAAATTGTTGGAATATCATTGATTGTTTGAAGACCACAATTTACTTAGATATGAGAAATAATTGATCTGAGCCACATGCATTCTCAACTAGCTTCATGGATAGTTAATATTTTAAAATGATTGAAGGATGTTACTGTAATCGTCTGCTTTATTGACTTCCAAAATATAACAGTTTTTTCGTAAAGAAATACATATCCAGTTTGAAATTTAGCATTGCGAGGATCAGATAGATATCACGCATATTTTAAATAGCGTAGAATGTGTTTAATTTCATTCCAGTGCCGCCAAGTAGGAGTAGCATTGTATCTTACTAGTAAATTTACAACAAATGCAATGTCAGATCATATACAATTTGTCAAATGCATCAAAGAGCTGACAATACTTAAATATGGTACTTCAAGACTAAATAATTCCTCCCCCTCATCGTGAGACTTAAATATGGTACTTCAGGACCAAGTAATTCTTCCTCCTCATCATGAGGTCAAAATTGATCTTTCTTAACATAATCACACCATTATTGGAGATCCCAAAGGATGAATTTTATCCATATAGAATTACCTCAATACCTTTTTCAGTATATTTAGATTTACGAACAAGAATTCAGACATTTACATGTTTAATCTGTAGGCTAAACAATATTTTGTCTTTCATCTCAAATTCTGCCATTAGCAATTTTAGTGAGCTCTTCAGGAGTCCCAACTAAATTCAAATCATCAACATAAACAACAATTATAGCAAATCTGGATTCTGATAAAAATGTATGGACAAATTAAATCTTTTATAAATCCTTCTTTCATAAGGTACTCAATCGATTATACCACATGCATTCAGATTGCTTTAATCCATATAAAGAACGTTGGAGTTTAATTGGATATAAATATCTGGATTTTGCTTCAGGCAATTCAAATCTTTTAGGGATTTTTCATATAAATTTCACTATCTAACATTCCATGCTGTTACTACGTGCATCTGACGCATGCTCAGTCACTCAGCGACTGCTAGCCCAATTAAGAATCTGAAAGTGATTCCATCCATTATGGGAGAATATGTCTCCTTATAATCAATTATGGGTTTCTATGAGAAACCTTGTACCACAAACCATACTGTATATTGATTAATTTCGTTATTTTCATTTCGCTTGCGCACAAATACCCATTTGCATCCAACGGGTTGGGCATCTTTTGGTGTCTGAACTACATCTCCAAAAACTCCACTTTTTTGATAAAGTGTTTAATTATGATGTGATTGCCTCTTTCCATTTTGGCTAATCACTTCTATATCGACATTCATTAATAGATTTAGGTTCATAATCCTCATTACTTCTAATAATGTCATCATTACTTCTAGTAATGTCAGTAGCCATTGCATATGCAAATGTGTTGTTGACAACAACTTTATTTCTATCTCACATTTCTCTTGTGTAATGAATTGAGATCTCATTCTTATTTTCAGGTACCTATCCCTTTTCAAGGGATGTCTCTTCACGAGTTCTCTTTTTAGGAGATTCCTCTTAAGGAGGAGCTTTCTCTTTAGGAGGTTTCATAATAGGAATTTCATTATCAGGAGAAATGGGTTTGTGAATGTCGAATGGATTATCCACCTCTATAACCTCTTCTGGAGTATTTACAGATTTCAAATTTTCCCTTTTGGGAGTTTTATCTTTTGCACCAACATGCCTGAACGCTTAATTTGCTGTTTAGGCATTAGTCAGCTGTTGTCCTTCAGGGACATCAATACATGCTGGAATATTTGTATTAGGTATATAAAATTTTAATATGGCATTGGTATTTGCAAGAGAATCTGGTAACTGATTTACAATCCCTTGCAAATGCATAACTTATGAACTTCAAGTTCACTTTGATTTGTGCGAGAATCTAAATGAGATAAATTCATGGCATTCCATGTGATTTCATGTCATGCTTCAGGCATTGATTTTTCTCCCCATAATGTAGGGAATATTGCTTTATTAAAATAACAATTAATTTTATTTAAGAGCAAGTAATACAAATGAAATCATTTGATAAAAAATTCTTGTTCTTTTAGTGGATGACCATGTAAATTTTCAATGATTCTTCGCATCGTTACATCTCCAGGATGTCCAAGGCGATTAGGCCAAAGTGTAAATAACTTTGGGTCATTACACTTTTGGTGCAAGACATTATATAATTTTACTTCTGCTTTAATCTTTGGATAATATAGTTCAAAAGATAAAGTTGTCAATTTTTCTAAAATTTGTTTCTTCCCATAAATAATATAAGTAATATAAAGAAATTCTTTATTACTTTCATTTGTAGTTTCAATGTGATATCATTGATTATCCCATTGGGTCATCCCTTTTTTGCGGGTTATTCCTCTTCTGGGGGATTGTAACCTCACGTCTCGATGCTAGTGATTATTTCAATCACTGCCACAACCATGCCCACGATCATACCTTTGTCCTCGTCTTTAATCACAAAATGTGTTCATATTCACTTCAGGGAATAGGGCCGAACCAGTTGGACGAGTTTGGTAATATTTTACTAAAAACTCGTTATTTTTCTTAGCAACAAGAAGATATGATATGAATTTAGAAAATTTACTAAATTTCCTATCCATGTATTGCGGCTGCAGGAGCATACTAGTGGGATGGAAAATAGTAAAATTCTTTTCAAGTATGTCTTCGTCAGTAATATTTTCATCACATGCTTCGAGCTAATTTTATGTAGAGTTGAATTATAATTACTGATTTGTTTTTTAAAATCTTACAACTTTAGGTGCAACCATTCATATCAAGCTTTTGATAAAATGTGATTATAAATTATATTCTTTAAAAATTTTCCGTAGGACAAGTGGGTCTTTAACAGTGAGGTATTCGGTCTTTAATTCTTCCTCTATAATATAGTGATAATAAAAATATATGAGAGAGAAAGCAAGTAGAGAGAGATAACAATTATGAGAGAGAATAATTATTAATTAGATGTGGAATTGGATATAAAATTAAAGAGGCAAATACGTTTGAGTCCATGCATGATTATAAATATAATAATATATAATATTATCTTAGTAAGTTGCTCACTCCATGCATCTTCCACACACCATCATACATATATGCGTAAGGAAGATCATGACTTTTATGCGATCCTGTAGGGATGCAATATTTTCATCTAAAATAATATTTTTCAAATTCATTGTATTTAGATGGATTTTGACATCAAGAATATACGATATACAATTATTGTCTTTTGATGTCAAGTAAAACAAATTTAATTTTACGTATGTTTGACATGTAACTATTTAACAATAATAATAAGACAATTTGTAAAAATAGAATGTAAAAACTGAAATAAAACTGAAATGATAATATAATATTATTTTCACCCTTTCGGGGTTACTTAAATATGTTTCTTCAGGAAAATTATTTTATTTTTCTCAATTTGTACTCTTCAGGAGTATGATTCCAATTTATAATATTAAATTGGGTAAGAATTTACCACCTCTTCAGGAGGTTAAATATATTATTTCATATGGAGAATAAATGTTTCACCTCTTCAGGAGGTCGATTTGAACATCTTTTCGAGATGTTAAAAATATACCCTCTTCAGGAGGTAAATATTTAATATTTCTTATAGAGATTAAATATATAGACAAGAATTTTAAATATATAGCATCTCTTCTGGAGATTAGGTACAAAGCCTCTCCAGGAGGTCTATATGAGATTAGATACATAGCCTCTTTAGGAGGTCTATCTCTTCGGGAGATTATATATATATATATATATATATATATATATATATATATATATATATCTATATATGGAAGATTTAAATATATAGTCTCTTCATAAGGACTATCTCTTCGGGAGATTTAAATATGTAGACGAGAAATTTAAATATATTGTCTCTTTAGGAGCATTATCTCTTTGGGAGATTTAAATATATATAACCACTTTAGGAGGACTATTTTACCATCTCTTCTGGAGATTGATACTTTAAATATATATATATATAGGACGTACAAAAATAAAATCGGCCATTAAGGTGGTATTAATAAATAGATATAAAACCGTCCATTAAGGCGGTATAAATATATAGAAATATGTCAGTCAGTTAAAGTCTCGTAAATTAAATAAGAATTAAAAAATATGTCAATTGGTTAGTGTTATTTTATGGCTTTTATACTTCTGTTTTGATAAGCAAATAAGGAAGGAGGAAAAACATGAAGGGAGCAGCATAGCAGGACTCGTCGACGAGGAGCCTATGCTCATTGACGAGGGAACAATAGAGGTTTGTTGACGAAGGATCTGAAGCTCATCGACGAACAATTATTGAGAGCAGGAAATTTTCAGACTTCTAGCATTGTCGACGAGAGCCCTGTATTTTTCGACGAAGGTTCGCCTTGGTCTCGTCGACGAGGTCCTGTATTCGTCGACGAGAGGGGCCTGGGCTGCGGTAGTTTTTCTGAATTTTGAATTTTTGAAGGTTGGGTGGTTGGACAAATTGGGGGAAACCTTCGAGGAACTTCTATATATGTCATCTGGGAATATTTTGAGAGAAGGGATGATCATTATTGAAGTGTATTGTGTACATTTTGATTTCCTTAGTAAAATTTGTGTGCCATTGCTTTTGTGGATGTAGGCTTTGCTGAACCACGTAAATATTTTTGTTGATTTTGTTATGGTTGTGTGTGTTATTTACATTCTCTTGTTGTTGTTTATTCCGTTGTGCATCTTCATTATTCGATTCATTTCACAACAAATTGGTATAAGAGCGATTGTTGTTATGGCATCGGAATCGTCTTCTGTAAGATTTGACATTGTCAAATTCGATGGAATTGGAAACTTCGGTTTATGACAGAGGAGAGTGAAAGATATTCCAGTGCAATAAGGAATGGCTAAAGCATTGCTTGATACTCAACTGGAAGGAATGGATGAGGCAACATGGTTAGATTTGAAAGCAAAGGCAGTGTCGACAATACGCTTGTGTTTGGCTGACGAAATTCTCTATCGGGTGATGGAGGAGGATTCTCCAGCGGCTATCTAGCGAAAGTTAGAAAGTCGGTACATGTAATACCCCAAACCCCGAAGGATCTAGGTTGTTTACTTTTTATCATTAATTTACAGTGGAAGTAAATAAACTCATTATTATTAAACCAGAGCGCTAATTAACCATATTACAATCATTTATTCCAAAAGAAGAAAAATTATGAAAAGTAAGGTGTAGTCCCAAGAGGGGGGGTAAATTGGATTATAAAAATTTCTTTTAATTCCTTTTAAGAATCCTTAACCTTCTTTTATTTCTTTGAACTAATTCTCGACTTGTTTGTTTAACTCTTTAATTACAAAAGAACTTCGATTCTTTTATCTAATCAACAACACTATTGCTTAACCAAACAAGTAATCAATCATTCAACCAAACCAATCAAGCACTGTATGAATGGATTTGTCTCTTTAATATGATGTGTAATATAGAATTCAATCAACACAATATTCACACTCTTCCCAATACTTAGAACTCAACTAAACTCTTAGTTAATTTATCTTTGAGGTGTTATCCAAATAACGTACTCCCGTATGGTTTCTGCAAGATATGGTATAACCAACGTACTCCCTTTCGGTTTTCGCAACCTAAATCAAAATTAGACTTTAAGTTTACTTGATTTTTAAATTACGTAGTTTGTATGATTTAGATACTCAAAACATCCACGCAGTTGTATATGTACTGAAAATAAAGAGTAAGAGAAAGAGAGAGTGAGGCAGGGATTTTTACGAGGTTCAGCTTATACCCAGCCTACGTCCTCGCCTTTGGCAAACCACCAAAGGATTCACTAAACCTGTTCCTTTAACGGGTGGAACAAACCTTTACTACACTCCTTGGTTAAGGCTAGAGCCTGCCTTCTCCAAACGATGTCCCCTCGTTTGGTCACTCCTTAACTAGGCTAGAGCCCGCCTCTCTAAGCAATATCCCCTTGCTTAGCCAATGATCCAAACAATCCTTGGAACGTCAAAGAACTACAAGAAACAAGATATAATCTACGTACAAATGTACTCTCACAAAGAGCAAGTTAGTACAATTTCAGCACTATATACTTTAATAATTTAAATACCACAAAGAAATAAAATTGAAGCTTAAGAGTAGAATTCACCAACGGTTCCTTTGTGCTTTTTAGAAAATTCAGTATGAGAACCTTGGGTTGGTATTTCAGCAACAATTCAGATGATCTCTCTTCAGCAAGAGTTTGAGCAATTCAAAGCTTTGAAAGAGGTTGAGAGATTTGATACAAGTGTACTGTGTGATTGCTTGTCTATGTATAATCTTGAGATTAAGGAGATATTTATAGGCATTCTAGGCTTAGTTTCCTTGTTCCACAAGTGACTTGGAGTGTCCTCCAAGTTTTTACAACGTTCTTATTTGAAAAAACAAAATTTTAAATTTTCCTGTTGGAGTTTAAAAATTCAAAAACTCATAGAGTTTGTCGGTTAGATAGGCAACTGGGTAGTACAAATTCACAGAGTCAGTAGGCTGGACAGGCGGCTGACACCTTACTGTCTCTCAGAAATTAATTCAAGAAATGGTTAGTCGGCTGGAGAGACACAGTTCATTTTTGGTTAGTCGGTTGGGTGATTTTACCTTTGCAAAGTTAGTCGGTTGGACAAACCATTACTGATTTTTCCTTTTTAGTTTTTCAAATTTAGTTTCGCTTATATGTTTTGATCTTTCATAAAACATTTTCCGGGGTATTTAAAAGGTCTCTAAGTCCATATAATATCCCCTAAAGACCTCCAATAATATTTTAAAAGATATTTAAAAATTAAAGCACTTACATAAAGACTTCTAAACTTTTTGTTATTCTTGAAAACTTTGAGTCTTCATGCTTTGTTCTTTTCATCTTCAAGGTTTAAGATACTTCAAACTTTTTATTGAGTTCTTTTTTATCTTCAAGCTTTAATCTTTTGATGCTTGATATCTTGAAGAAACTTTCCCTTGACTTGTCTTTAATTTCTAAGCTTATATTCATGACAAATGTGAGTGATGAGATATATATACCTGAAATAGAATCACTCAACAACACATGTTAAACTATCTACATTTGCTATCATCAAAACAAGATTGAAAAACCTAGTTAGGCCAACAAATTACACAAACATAATCATCTGACATCATACTAATATTATTAATCAAACTTTTTTTCTTTTTCTATTCTCACCCGCATGCTTGCTATGCCTGATTTTCGATGTCCTTCAGAGTTATTTGAAATGTAAAATATGATTGGGGTTAAATGACACTCAGTAAGTAAAGAAGATTATTATTAGTGTGTGGCCAAAATGACCTTTCATAATTTTGTAAAATAATATTAAATTTTGTAACTTAAAAAAAAAAGCTTTTAAAATAAATGTAAATTTAAAAATTTTTGCATAAAAACTTTTACTATCAACTACAACAGTAAAATTTTATAACCATATACTGTAACTGTTAAATTAAACTTTTAACTTTAAAAATTGTAACTAGAATATTTAATTATATACATATATATACTTTTCCTTATACGTTTTCTTTATATCATCATTCAGGCACAAGAATGACCCTGTTCATATAAACGTATACTTTACCTTCAAATCATCAATAATTCTATGCACGTAATTAAATATGTATATACATATACTGTAAAAATCACCCTTAGGCTTGTTGATCGTAAGTCATGTTTACCCCCATAACTAGGTTGTGCGGTCCGAAGACTGGACTTAACTGGTTGGCTGGCCAAACTAAATCAATGTATATCATCGTTAAGTGAGATTTTCCTTATTAAGTCTTGGTCCGGAACCAAGTGTGCACTTGAGAGAAATCCACTACCATATATAACCATTCTATTAATAGTGTGGCTCCACTCTGATCCGTTTAAACTTTAAATTACGGTACCGAACATTCGTAATTTTTTTATATCGTCTGAGCCATAAGGGGTTTTGAAAACCTATTATTGTACAATTAAAATAATATTAGGAAAATCTCATTTTTACTCATATTTTCGTGAAATATGTAATTTAGAAATAAACTCATGCCACACAATTTTCATGTTAAAAATATTTTTTTAAAATAAAAATTAATACTGTAAAATACCCGAGGGGTTTAGAATATTTCTTAACTCAAAAATAAAGGCAAGTATATTAAAGATAAAATTGGTATAATTAAACATGAGTAAAAATAAATTTGGGAGAATTTTATGAAAATAACTTGCATAATCAAAATTTTACTTACAAATAAACTTGGGTATAAATAAAAATCTATCATAAACAAATTTACTTACCAATAAACTCGAGTTTAAATTTTAATAAAAATCTAACATAATCAAAATTTACTTACAAATAAACTTGGGTAAAAATTTTAAATAAAAATCTAACATAATCGAATTTACTTATTTCTTACTTAACCTTGTGTTACAATCACAATGAATATCTTTAAAAAATGAGATCGGAAAGAGTGAGTGAGTGAGAATTTTAATTATAATAAAAATTCTCTCTTTACCACTAATTCTTTCACTCACTAATCCTTCTTTTCCTTTGGAAATTTTTTATGAAAAATGAAGGTTGAGAGCTTCCTATTTATAAAAAAAATTTGGGGAAGAATATGAAATTTGTAAAAGTGTAGGGAGAGGGGTGAAATTATAATTCTTTTAAAATTAAGGAATGAGCATGAGATGAGCTAGACATAAGCTAAGTATGGGATGGGGATGGGGATCAGGTAGGGGAAATGTGAGTGCTTACTGACACTTCCATTTAATTAATTTTTAATTAACTTACTTAATTAATTTTTTATTTTTTTAAAATCATTATTATTATCATTGTTATTATTTTTAAGTTATATTTTAGTATTTTTTAAGTTTTTTGAAAAAAAAATTAAGTTCAAATTTCGAAAACTCATGTTGGCCCCACATGGTCTTGTGGGTCTCACACAACTTTGAGACCCAAGTGGGTTCTACGTAATTCCAATAGTCCTCATACGATTTTATGAATCTTATACAACTTCGAGAGTCATGTGGACCCCCACATAGCTTCGGGATTCATGTAAGCCCCACACGATCTTGTGGGCCCCGCATAGGATACCTATATTATTATTATTTTATCATATATTTTTACAAATTATGTAAGTCAAAACATTATTTTATGTATATGTACTTATTTACGTATACAAACAATGTTTACTCTGTTTATCCTATGAAATTCCATTTTGATTAGGTCGACCTCTAAAGAGCGATTGAGCCGCAATGGTCTCTGAGCACTTGCTTAAACAAGGTCCTTTTTAGGCATCAAATATGGAATCAAGGATCCTAATAGAGAAACACTTTCGTTTTGATACTGACTAAATGACCATTATTATTATTTTATATATTTTTTTTTTGGGTTATTATATTCTCCTATCCTTATAAAAATTTTGTCCTCGAAATTTACTAAAATTAAAATGAGTATCTTGTATAATGTTGTGCTTTTATCCAATCCTACTATCATCGAAAAGATGTGGGTATTTTTGACATATTTCCGCTTCTAGTTCCCATGATATTTCCTCAATGTCATGGTTGTGCTAGAGCACTTTTACCAATGAAGTCTTCTTTGTGCGTAACTCTTGATCCTTTTTGTCTAAAATCTGGATTGGTACTTCTTCATATGATAGAGTGTCACTAACTTTTAACGACTTATAACTTATCACATGAGAAGGGTCTGAAACGCACTTCTTTAACATTGAGACATGGAATACATCATGAATTCTCGATAGTGCAGATCTTCTCCAATACCTCGAATGGTCCAATATACCTGGTGCTTAGTTTGCTTTTTTCCCCAAACCTTATGATTCTTTTCATTGGAGCGACTTTTAAAAATATATTATCCCCCACTTCAAACTCCAACTCACGCCGACGGGTATTCGCATAGTTCCTTTGCCAACTTCGAGCGGTTTTTATTTTGTCCTAGATGAGCTTAATTTTCTCAGAGGTCCTTTGTATAATCTTGAGACCTAAAAGTCGTTGCTCACCAACCTCATCCCAATATAATGGGGATCGACACTTTCGACCATATAACACTTCATACGGTGCCATCTCTATGCTGGACTGATAACTGTTGTTATAGGCGAACTCAACTAACGGCAGATACTGAATCCAACTTCCTTTGAAATCCAGTACACAAGCTCTCAACATATCCTCTAATATCTAAATGGTTCTCTCCAATTGTCCATCAGTTTGAGGATGAAATGTTGTGCTGAAAGTAAGTCGGGATCCCAAGGCTCTTTGCAAACTCTTATAGAATTGTGATGTGAATCATGGATCTTGATTTGATACGATAGACATGTGCACGCCATGTAGTCTGACTATCTCTTGAACATACAACTCTGCAAGCTTGGTCATAGAGTAGTTAACTTTGATTGGAATAAATTGAGCGGTCTTCGTTAGACGATCAACAACCACCCAGATGGCATTTTGTCCATAGAGTGCTGGAGGTAGCCCAATTAAAAAATCCATGGAGATGTGCTCCCATTTCCACTTAGGAATGTGGAGTGGTTGCAGTGGTCCTGTTGGTCTTTGATGTTCAGACTTTACTTGCTGACAAATAAGACACTATTCCACGAATTGTGCAATCTCCCTTTTCATGTTATTTCACCAAAAAGACTCTCTCAAGTCCCGATACATCTTCGTGCTTCCTGGATGCACTATATAAAGAGATCGATGAGCTTTTTCCAAGATTGTTCTTTTGATATCTTTGCCATTGGGCACACACAATCTAGTTTGGAATCTCAAAACTCCATCATCAGAGATGTTAAAGTCTCCCTTCAGTCCACTCTGTACCTTACTCATAATCTTCACTAGCTCTGCATCTTCCATCTGTGCAACCTTAATCTTTTCCAGTAAGGTCTGTTGGATTACCAGTTTAGCAATGAGATCTTGATGATTTCCCTCCACTATTTCCACACCAAATCTTTCCAGGTCCATTATGATTTGGTGTTGGGTCACCATTGCCGAGACTGATGCATTCATTGACTTTCGACTTAATCCATCTACTACCATGTTGGCTTTCTTGGGTGATAGTTGATGGTGCAATCATAATATTTGATTAATTCTAACCATCTTCTCTGTCTCATGTTTAATTCCTTTTGCGTGAAGAAGTATTTGAGGTTTTTATGATCTATGAAAATCTCACACCTTTCACCATACAAATAGTGTCTCTAGATCTTTAGTGCGAATACCACAACTGCTCGTTCCAAATCATGTGTTGGAATAATTCTTCTCGTACTTTTTGAGTTGTCAAAAAGCATATGCAATGACCTTCCCCTGTTGCATTAATACACACCCGAGCCCTTTCCGAGATGCATCACTGTAAATCACAAAACCATCTTCTCCTAATGGAATTGTCAGCACTGGGGCAGTGATGAGTAGTTGCTTTAATTTTTGAAAGCTTTGCTCACATTCATCAGTCCACTCATACTTCACATTCTTTCTTGTCAACCTCGTTAGAGGACCGGATATTTTAGAAAACCCTTCCACAAATTAGCGATAATATCTTGCTAGACCTAAGAAACTCCTGATCTCATGAATATTCTTTGGTCTCACCTAATCCACTACCGCCTCTATTTTACTTGGGTCCACAGAAATACCATCCTTAGATATCACGTGCCCTAAGAATGCAACTCTTTCTAGCCAGAACTCACATTTTTTAATTTTGGCATAGATTTTTTTTTTCTCTCTTAGCACTTTGAGTACTAGCCTCAAATGGTTCTCATGTTCCTAGGGGATTTTTGAATAAATCAAAATATCATCAATGAAGACCACCACAAATTAATCTAGATATTCATGAAAGACCTTGTTCATAAGGTCCATAAATGCAGTAGAAGCATTGGTCAGTCTAAATGGTATGACTAAGAATTCATAGTGACCATATCTCGTTCAGAATGCAGTCTTTGGAACGTCTTCTGACTTGATTTTTACTTGATAGTACCTTGATCGGAGGTCAATTTAGAGAAAACTTGTGTTCCTTGGAGTTGATCAAACAAGTCATCTATGCGAGGTATTGGGTACTTGTTCTTAATTGTTACTTTATTTATTTCTTGATAATCAATACACATTCTCATCGATCTGTCTTTCTTTTTAACAAATAGTACCGGTGCTCCCCATGGTGACACACTAGGTCTGATGAATCCTTTGTCCAGCAACTCTTGTACTTGTTCCTTCAATTCTTTCAATTCTACTGGTGCCATTCTGTATGGAACTTTGGATACCAGTGTCGTCCCTGGTAGTAGGTCGATAACAAACTCGATTTCACGGTCAGGAGGTAGCCCAGGTAAATCCTCAGGGAATACATCTGAGAATTCCCTTACTATTGGGATATCCTCAAGCTTTAATTCTTCCCTTGGTGCCTCCACCACGTATGCTAGGTACCCCTGACATCCACTCAAGATTAATCTCTTTGCCTGGATAGCCGACAATATTTGTGGTGAAGGGCATACATGAGTTCTATTGAACTTGTATTCTTACTCTCTAGGAGGTCTAAACACCACCTCCTTATTATAGCAATTTATACTAGCATAGCTAGAAGCTAGCCAGTCCATCCCAAGAATTACGTTAAACCCGTGCATACTAAATACTACCAACTTAGCCGATAGTATTCTTTCCTCAACAAAAATTGGGTAACCTTTAAGTATTTTTCTACATACTACCAAGGTTCCCGTTGGTGTAACCACAGATAACTCAGTTTCTAATGGCTGAGTCTCTACCCCACATATTTTAACATAAGCTGTAGATATAAAGGACTGTGTGGCTCCAAAATCAAATAATACTACTGCTTTCTTTGAGAATATGGGACTAATACCTATCACCACATCATTAGTATTTTCCGCATCTCCTAGAGTGAGGGCATTGACACGCGCCTGAGCGGTGTTTAGTTGATTATTGTTTTGAGGTGCCTAGTTGCCTCCTCTTTGTTGATTTGGGTTGTAGGAGTTGTTTTGTGGGAATTCTCGTTGCATATGACCATGTTTACCGCATCGATAACAGACCCCCAGTTTGGCCTGACACTCACCCCCATGTATTTTGTTGCATTTTGGATAAGGGGTGCTTTGTGCACTATTTGGATTTCTCGTTGTTTTCCCTTGTCCCACATTATTGTTGTTGTTGTTGTTGCTCATTTTCTAAGGTCCCTGATTTCTACCAGAGTGAAACCCTTGTGGCATTGACCTCTTTCTCTGGTCGGATATTTCCGCACTCCTTTGTAGACTTTCTTCTGCATTCGTTGCTTTGTTTACCAATTTGGAGAAGTCTTCAACCTTGAATACTGCTACCAGTTTATAAATGTAATAACCCGAAAAAAAAAATTAAAAAAATTAATTAAAATTATTAATCAATTAGTTGGTTAAACACTATTAAATTAATGTGTTAAATAAACAAATAAAAAAATAGAATGAAAAAAAAAGGTAAGAGTAATTATTAATTAATTAATTAAACATTATTAAATTTAATAAATAAATAAATAAATAAATTTTTTAAAAAATTATTATGAATTAATTAATTAAGTATTATTAAATATGATATATTAAATAAATAATATGATATATATATATATATATATGTGTGTGTGTGTGTGTGTGTGTGTGTCTACAATATATAATATTATTATATGATAAGTAAGTAAAGAAAAGAAGAAGAAGAAGAAGAAGAAGTTGGAAGCTCTGGATAGCGCAGAGAGAGAGACCACACTGAAAGCTCCGCGTTTCCGTCTCCGCCTCTCTCTCTCTCTCTCTCCTCAATTTCGTCGACCTAACGAGCGCCGATCGAGAAACAGAAGGTGCCGTTGAATTTCTAGTTTCGCCATCGACATCTTTATTGGAGCGAATTTGTCGTGGGAGCGGTGTAAGCACCATTCCTAGGGTAAGACAACTTTTTCCTAATTTCTTAATTTTTTTGTTAAATCTTCCATTAAATCGACGATCAGGCACCACCACGGGGTCCTAGTCGTGATCGTCGTCATTTTGACATAAGTAAAGTTTCAATTGGGGCTTTCTAAGCCCCACTCCAAAGCGAGAGTCAGATTTGAAAAATTTGGTAATTTGACTAAATTTAAAGGTATATTTATTTATTTAGAATTTATGAGTTTAGGAAATATTAAAATAATATTTTATTCAGGATTAATTACATGGAATTAGGATTTTTAATTCAGGGTCTGGGTGAGCTCCGCAGGTATTTTTTGAGGTCCCTTTTGGTATAATTCAAGAAATTAGGTAAGGGGAAAAAATATATATTAAACCAGAATTTTTATGAATTTAATGAAAAAATAAATTGTGTTATATATTTGTATATATGTTTCGGTATGGGTAAAATGCCAACTGTTTCAATTACATTTTTTTGAGTTTAGGGTTGTTTATTAGATATGTATATGCAAAAATAAACTGATGAAAGTAGAAAAATATTTTTAGGATAATTATGTAAGAAGTGAAAGATATTTTCAGTATATAAACGTTAAATGTTGGTTGACTTATTTTACAGGCAATGTATGAATTTTACTGCTAAACTGTGTGGCATTAGATTCTGTGCAAATATATGTTAAATGTATGAGATGCAGGCTAAGTAAGTAAGACATTATGAATAAAATGTGATATGAACAATGTTGCCTCCGTATGTTAAATGCAATCATGTAAACGTAAGATAGCTGAAAGACAGCTATGTTAGCAGATTCTAGCGCATTTCTATGTGGACTAACAAATAATGGTTAAAGAGCAGCTGTAATACGAAAGAATGAAATGAAAATGTTATGTAATGAAATGACAATGCAATGAAATGAAATGTGAAACGTGAATGATATAAATGGGAAATAGTCACTTGAAGTGAAACACAATGAAATGTTAAGTTATGAACATGAAAGGATGTGAATAAATGAATAATGATAGAAAGAATGGTGTATTATTATATTAGAAATATGTATGTACGTAGAACATGTTATGATTGGGCGAGGCGTACCTTTCGCCTGAGGGCTTGCTGAGTAAGGCAGTGTACTAGTAGCTACAGATGTGGCAGTAGCCGCATAACGTACTAGGACAGAGGGAACCTACTTGTATGAGTGGGTAGATTTCCCTATCCTTAGGGCCTTTTCCGGTAAACTATTGTTGAACTGTATGAGTATGAGATTAATCTTACACTTGAGGGCTTACTGAGTAAGGTGAGTCCTTTGGTATGTTTTAATTGTGACCTTAGGGTTACCTAAGTATCGGAGCAGAGGGGTGCTACTTGTATGGGCGGGTAATCACCCCTATCCTTGGGTAATCTCGTGGGTAAATCTCTGCATGTGATTGTTTAGGTTCAGAAAATGGTTTAATGTTATGATAATGATTTGCAAATGTATTTAAAATGATATCTATATACCTCATGTTAGTCACACGCTGTGTTTAATACATTATTTCTTTCCTTACTGAGATGTGTCTTACCCGAATATGAATTTATCTTTTTCAAGATTTCCTCGAGATCGAGCTTTGAGAGCTCGAGGTTTTTATAGCATTATGGGGAAATAGAAAAATAAATGGGTATATTTCTATGTCAATTTTGGGATGTATAAAATTTATGTTTTATGTTTTAAGTCTTCTAGATATTATGAATGGTTGTGAAACATACTGGTATTGTGAATACTAAATAATTTTGGGAGATATGTGTATATATGGGAATACAGGTGGATGCATGATTTATTATGATGTGTAGATGGATGTAGAAAACTCATATATTATATTTGTTGAAAGATTGTAGTTATGTTTTCCGCTGCGTGTATTATGAATTATGAGTTATTAAGATTTTATCAGGTATAACGCACCGGACCTGAGTGTAAGGGTTTGGGGCGTTACATTATGGTATCAGAGCAATGTCTAGTCGAAAGTGTGAGTAATTTCACATCGCCTGGATATGAAAATTTTAGAGTATTAGGTTAGTGATGATTTATACCAGAGTATAGAATTGAGTTGCGATAAGGATAGAGATGGGTAGATTAAGATACCGTTAGAAATTTTGAGTTATGTTTCGTAAACTTGGGGATAGAAATCCCTTGATGGTCTTTTGTGTTTTTCTGAAGAAGTTGTTAGCTTCAGAAAATCATGGTAAATCCATCGATGGTAATGTTTCTGAGCAGAGAAATAAGAACTTGGAATTTGAACTCGAAGGTTAGGTTTATTGATTTGTAAAGGAAAATCTTTGAAGGAAAATAATTTAAGTGTTGTGGTTTAAATGGTTTGTGGTCAGTTAGGTGTTTGGTATTTAAATTGGAGTATATGGAAATGTGTGGTATGAGGTTGGTTAGTTGATTTCAAAGATTATGGTATCGGGGGAAACCAGTAAGTACCTCTAGGTAGAGGTGGACCACGATGAGTGTACTTGTTGATCCCGACTGAGGTAGATATTGCTAAGGGGCAGGTATAGGTTTATGATTAAGATAACAATGATTTAATTTGACTATGGATGATTGATTGGTAAAAAAATTTCAAGGACGAAATTCTTTAAAGGAGGGAAGAATGTAATAACCCGAAATTTTTTAAAAAAAATTAAATTAATTAATTAAAATTATTAATCAATTAATTGGTTAAACACTATTAAATTAATGTGTCAAATAAACATATATAAAAATAGTATGAAAAAAAAGTTAAGAGTAATTATTAATTAATTAATTAAACATTATTAAATTTAATAAATAAATAAATAAATAAATAATTTTAAAAAATTATTATGAATTAATTAATTAATTAAGTATTATTAAATTTGATATATTAAATAAATAATATGATATATATATATATAAATATATATATGTGTGTGTGTGTTTGTGTGTGTATATAATATATAATATTATTATATGATAAGTTAGTAAATAAAAGAAGAAGAAGAAGAAGAAGAAGAAGAAGAAGAAGTAGTTGGAAGCTCTAGATAGCGCAGAGAGAGAGACCACACTGAAAGCTTCGCGTTTCCGTCTCCGCCTCTCTCTCTCTCTCCTCAATTTTGTTGGCCTAACGAGCGTCGATCGAGAAATGGAAGATGCCGTTGGATTCCTAACTCCGTCATCGACATTTTTACTGGAGTGAATTTGTAGTGGGAGCGGCATAGGCATCACTCCTGGGGTAAGACAACTTTTCCCTAATTTCTCAATTTCTTGTTAAATCTGCCATTAAATCGATGATCAGGCACCACCACGGGGTCGTAGTTGCGATCGTCGTCATTTTGCCATAAGTAAAGTTTCAATTGGGGCTTTCTAGGCCCCACTCCAAAGCGAGAGTGGGATTTGGAAAATTCAGTAATCTGATTAAATTTAAGGGTATCTTTATTTATTTAGAATTTATGGGTTTAGGAAATATTAAAATAATATTTTATTCAGGATTAATTATATGAAATTAGGATTTTTGATTCAGGGTCTGGGTGAGCGCCGTATGTATTTTTCGAGGTCTCTATTGGCGTAGTTCAAGAAACCAGATAAGGGGAAAAAATATATATCAAACCAGAATTTTTATGAATTTAATGAAAAAATAAATCGTGTTATATATACGTATATATGTTTCGGTATGGGTAAAATGCCAATTGTTTAAATTATATTTTTTTCGAGTTTAGAGTTGTTTATTAGGTATGTATATGCGAAAATGAACTGATGAAAGTGGAAAAATATTTTCAGGATAGTTATGTAAGAAGTGAAAGGTATTTTCAGTATAAAAACATTAAATGTTGGTTGGCGTATTTTACAGGCAATGTATGAATTTTACTGCTAAACTGTGTGGCATGAGATTCTGTGCAAATATATGTTAAATGTATGAGATGCAAGTTAAGTAAGTAAGACGTTATGAATAAAATGTAATATGGACAATGTTGCCTCTGTATGTTAAATGCAATCATGTAAACGTAAGATAGCTGAAAGATAGCCATGTTAGTAGATTCTAGCGCATTTCTACGTGGACTAACTGTAACAGATTCTAGCGCATTGTTATGTGGACTAACAAATGATGGTTAAAGAGCAACTGTAGTACGAAAGAATGAAATGAAAATGTTATGCAATGAAATGACAATGCAATGAAATGAATGTAAAACGTGAATGATATAAATGGGAAAGAGTCACTTGAAGTGAAACACAATGAAATGTTAAGTTATGAACATGAAAGGGTGTGAATAAATGAATAATGATAGAAAGAATGGTGTATTATGATATTAGAAATATGTATGTACGTAGAACATGTTATGATTGGGTGAGGCGTACCTTTCGCTTGAGGGCTTGCTGAGTAAGACGAGTGTACTAGTAGCTACAGATGTGGCAGTAGCCGCATAACGTACTAGGACAGAGGGAACTTATTTGTATGGGCGGGTAGATTTTCCTATCCTTAGGGCCTTTGCCGGTAAACTATTGTTGAACTGGGTGAGTACGAGATTAATCTTACACTTGAGGGCTTACTGAGTAAGGTGAGTGCTCTTGTATGTTTTAATTGTGACCTTAGGGTTACCTAAGTATCGGAGCAGAGGGGTGCTACTTGTATGGGCGGGTAATCACCCCTATCCTTGGGTAATCTCGTGGGTAAATCTCTGCATGTGATTGTTTAGGTTCAGAAAATGGTTTTAATGTTATGATAATGATTTGCAAATGTATTTAAAATGATATTTATATACCTCATGTTAGTCGTACGCTGTGTTTAATATATTGTTTCTTCCCTTACTGAGATGTGTCTCATCCGAATATGAATTTATCTTTTTCAGGATTTCCTCGAGATTGAGCTTTGAGAGCTCGTGATTTTTATAGCATTATGGGTAAATAGAAAAATAAATGGGTATATTTCTATGTCAATTTTGGGATGTATAAAATTTATGTTTTATGTTTTAAGTCTTCTAGATATTATGAATGGTTGTGAAACATACTAGTATTATGAATACTAAATAATTTTGGGAGATATGTGTATATATGGGAATACAGGTGGATGCATGATTTATTATGGTGTGTAGATGGTAGAAAACTCTAGTATTATATTTGTTGAAAGATTGTAGTTATGTTTTTCGTTGCGTGTATTATGAATTATGGATTATCAGGTATAATGCACCGGACCTGGGTTTAAGGGTTCCGGGTGTTACAATAAATCCTCGAGTTCAAGCCGTCTTCAAATTTTCGAGCTTTCTTTGATTCGTCCGAAACCAAATATGATGCAAACCGGGATAATTCTATGAATTTTGTCGCATATTGTTGTACGTTCATATTTCCCTATTTTAACTCCAAAAACTTATTGGCCTTAGCATCTCTAGTGGTTTTGGGGAAAAATTGTTCAAAGAAGATTTCCTCAAAATGCTCTCACGTAAGGATTGTTGGATTTGGTTCTTCTTCTAGGAGTAACTTTTTTGAGTTCCACTAGCGTTTGGCCTCACCAGTCATTTTATAGGCAGAATATAACACCTTTTGTTTGTGCGTGCAATGAAGGACTCGTAGTATTTCTTCCATTGCTTGCATCCAATCTTCTGCAGCAATTGGATAAGCTTTTCCCTCAAAAGTCGAAAGGTGCATTCGATTGAACTGTTTAACCGTACAACCTTCATGGGTTGGTGGACTATTTTGTTCCTTGGAGTTCCGTAGAAATTCCGCCATGACTTGTGCCATATCACACAACACCGTAGTAGCATTGATGTCTTCTCCATTGCAAGTCCCCATATTATTCTCATTTCCTTCAACACTCACATTGTTGTTCTTCGGGTCCATTCGGAGGGAAAGAACTAGAGTTATTTTAAAATCATAACCTTATATTTAAAGTTTAATCAAGATTATAGGCAAAATAAAAATATCCTAGTTTACCCGATCTTACCCACATCATGGTTTATGTCTATGCTCTGGTAAAATTATTTCCTAAAGTCTACAGAACTTATAACCTATTCTCTGATACCAAATGTAATACCCCAAACCTCGAAGGATTTAGGATGTTTACTTTTTACCATTAATTTACAGCGGAAGTAAATAAACTCGATTATTATTAAACTAGAGCACTAATTTTAATTAACCGTATTACAATCATTCATTCCAAAAGAAGAAAAATTACACAAACATAATCATCTGACATCATACTAAAATTACTAATCAAGTTTTTTTTTTTTTTATTTCCACCCGCATGTTTGCTATGCCTGATTTCCAATATGTCCTTCAGAATTATCTGAAAAGTAAAATATGATTGAGGTGAGATGATGCTTAGTAAGTATATAAGATTATTATTAGTGTGTGGCCAAAATGAGCTTTCATAATTTTTTAAAATAATATTAATATTATAACTTAAAAAAAATGCTTTTAAAATAAATATAAATTTAAAAATTTCTGCATAAAAACTTTTACTATCAACCACAACAGTAAAATTTTATAATCATATACTGTAACTATTAAATTAAACTTTTAGCTTTAAAAATTATAACTATAATATTTAATTATATACATATATATACTTTTCTTTATATATTTCCTTTAAATCATCATTTGGGCACAAGAATGACCCTGTTCATATAAACGTATACTTTACCTTCAAATCATCAATAACTTTGTGCACGTAATTAAATATGTATATATATATATATATATATATATATATATATATATATATATATATATATATATACTGTAAAAATCTCCCTTAGGCCTGTTGATCGTAAGTCATGTTTACCCTCATGACTAGGTTGTGCGGTTTGAAGACTGGACTTAGCTGATTGGCCGGCCAAACTAAATCAACGTGCATCATCACTAAGTGAGATTTTCCTTATTAAGTCTTGGTCCGGAACCAAGTGTGTACTCAGGAGAAATCCATTACCATATATAACCACTCTATAAATAGTGTGGATGCACTTTGATCCATTTAGACTTTAAATTACGGTACCAAACATTCGTAATTTTTCTATATCGTCTGAGTAATAAGAGGTTTTGAGAACATATTATTGTACAGTTAAAATAATACCATGAAAATCTCATTTTTACTCATATTTTTGTGAAATATGTAATTTAGAAATAAACTCATGACACACAATTTTTATGTTAAAAATATTTTTTTAAATAAAAATTAATACTGTAAAATACTCAAGGGGTTTAGAACATTTTTTAACTAAAAAATAAATGCAAGTATATTAAAGATAAAATTGGTATAATTAAACAAGCGTAAAAATAAATTTGGGAGAATTTTATGAAAATAACTAGCATAGTCAAAATTTTAGTTACAAATAAACTTGGGTATAAATAAAAATCTAACATAAATAAATTTCCTTACCAATAAATTCGGGTATAAATTTTAATAAAAATTTAACATAATCAAAATTTACTTACAAATAAACTCGGGTAAAAATTTTAAATAAAAATCTAACATAATCAAATTTACTTACCTTTTACTTAACCTTGTCCTCCAATCACAAAGAATATCTTTAAAAAATGAGATCGGAAAGAGTGGGTGAGTGAGAATTTTAATTCTCACAAAAATTCTTCCTCCATCACTAATTCTTTCACTCACTAATCTTTCTCTTCCTTTGAAATTTTTTTGTGAAAAATGAAGGTTGAGAGCTTCCTATTTATAGGAAAATTTTGGGGAAGAAAATGAAATTTATAAAAGTGTGGGGAGATGGGTGAAATTATATTTTTTTAAAAATTAAGGAATGTGCATAGGATGAGCTAAGTATGGGATGGGGATGGGGATCATGTGGGGGGAATGGGAGTACTTGCCAACATTCCCATTTAATTAATTTACTTAATTAATTAAATAATTTATTTTTTTATTTTCTTATTTTTTAAAATCATTATTATTATCATTATTATTATTTTTAAGTTATGTTTTAGTATTTTTTTATTTTTTATTTGAAAAAGAATTAAGTCGAATTTTGAAAACTTATATGAGCCCCACACAACTTTGAGACCCAAGTGGGTCCTACATAACTCCAATAGTCCTCATACTGTTTTATGAGTCCTACACAGCTTTGAGACTCATATGGACCCTCACACGACTTTGGGGCTTATGTGGACCCCACACGGTCTTATGGGCCCCACATAGAATACCTATATTATTATTATTTTATTATATATTTTTACAAATTATGTCAGCCAAAACATTATTTTATGTATATGTACTTATTTATATATACAAACAGTGTCTATCCTATTTATCCTATGAAATTCCATTTTAACTAGGCCGACCTCTAGGGAGCGACTAAGCCATAATGGTCTCTGAGCACTTGCTTAGACAAGGTCTTTCTTAGGTATCAAACATGGAATCAATGATCTTAACAGAGAAACACTTTCGTTTTGATACTAACTAAATGACTATTATTATTATTCTACATTTTTTTTGGAATTATTACAGTATATGTCTAAATCTCTCAATAACAAACTTTTTCTTAAGCAGCGTTTATATTGGCTTAAGATGGTAGAAGGATCTAGTCTAGATCAATACATCAATGCGTTAATCAAATCATAAGTGATCTTATGAGAGTTGATGTGAAGTTTGATGAGGATGATAAGACTTTGATGCTGTTATATTCTTTGTCCTCGACTCATACCTACGAAAATCTTGTGACCACTCTTATGTGGGGAAAAGAAACACTTGATTTGGAAGAAGTAATGAGTGCTTTATTAAATTTTCATTAAAGGTTGAAAATATGTGATGAAGGAGAAGGACTTGTGGTAAAGGGTAGTAATGAGCGAGGCAAAGGAAAGTATAAAATTGGGTTTAATCAGAAATCACAGAATCAATCTAAGAAGAAGAAGAAGGAAATCAGGTGTTATAAATGTAGTAAAAAGGGGCATGTGAAACCAGAGTGTCCGGATTGGAAGAAGGGAAATGCTAATAAGCATGAGAGGATTTATAAATCTGTGAATGTTGTTCAAGAAGAAGATTCAGCGGACGGTGATGTTCCATAAGTTTCAGTGGAGTCGGATAATTTAATAGACTCTTGGATACTTGACTCAACATGTTCTTATCACATGACTCCAAATAAGGAGTGGTTCAGCACTTACAAGTTAGTAAATTCTGGATCAGTTCTCATGGGTAATTATGCTTCTTGCAAGATTGTTGGCATAGAAAATGTAAAGATAATGATGTTTGATGATGCTGTAAGAACATTGTGTAATGTAAGACATATACCTGAGTTGAGAAAGAGTCTCATATCTTTTGGTACTTTGGATTTTAATGACTTTAATTACAAGTCCAAAGGCGGAGTCTTGATGGTATAGAAAGGTAATCTGACTGTGACGAAAGCGCAAAAACTGGATGAGAATATTTACACGTTGCAGGGAACTACCGTTGTAGGTGGAGTTGCAGCTGTGGATGCTGAGTCAGATGAGACCATCTTGTGGCATATGCGTCTTGGGCATATAGGAGAGCATGGCACGAAAGAACTACACAAGAGAAAATTTTTGAAAGGTTTAAAATCATGTTAGTTGGAATTCTGCAGATTTTGTGTTCTTGGAAAATTAAACAGGGCAAAATTCAGATCAGCTACTCATAAGACAAAAGGATTCTTAACTATGTACATTCAGATGTTTGGGGCCCAGTTAGAGTTGCTTCAAAGGGTGGACATGTGTACTATGTGAGTTTCATTGATGATTACTCATAGAAGATTTGGGTTTACTTCATGCGTCACAAATCTAGTATGTTTGCCAAGTTTAAGATTTGGAAGGCTGAAGTGGAAAACTTGATAGCGAGGAGAATCAAATATTTAAGGTCAGATAATGGGACTAAGTATGCTGATTCTCAATTTATGGAGTTTGTGTGGAGCAAGGCATTAAGAGACATTTTATAGTTCGCCGGACACTTCAGCAAAATGGTGTGGCAGAACGGATGAATCTGACTCTTGCTGATAGAGCTCGATGTCTCAGATTGAATGCAGGGCTACCGAAGAATTTTTGCTCTGAGGAAGTTATTATGGCTTGTTTTCTGGTTAACTGATCACTAAGGGCATCACTAGCGGGTAAAGTGACGGAAGAGGTTTGGATGGGAAATGCAGTAGACAACTCCGAATTGAAGGTATTCGGGTGTCCAGCCTATGTCCATGTGTCTAGTGAGAAGAGATCTAAACTTGACCCGAAGTCTCGTTGTTGCGTCTTCTTGGGATATACAAAGGGTGTGAAGGGTATAAGCTATGGGACCCAGTGGCAAATAAGGTGGTGATCAGTAGAGATGTAGTTTTTGATGAGAAGGCTATGGTGAAGCGTACTCAAGAGTTTGATGAATAGAAACAGGAGCTAGAAAGCTGGGCCAGTGATGAACATGTTGTGTAGGTGGAGTTGGAAGCTCAGGGTAATGAAAATGATCATGGTCTCGTGGTGCTAGGGAGTTCTAGCTCGGGAAACCAACAAGTTGACGATACTCCTATATGAAAATCCGGACGCACTATCAGGCTTCCATCAAGGTATGACTTTGATGAGTTAGTATCTTATGCTTTCCGTACTTGTTGTGATGATCCAACTTCTTTTCAAGAGGCAGTGCATGGCCAGGAGAAAGATAGGTGGATGGGAGCGATGATTGAGGAGATGAAATCATTACATAAGAACCTAAATTGGGATTTGGTGGAGCTTCTAGATGGGAAGAGACCGATAGGTTGCAAATGGGCGTATAAGAAGAAGGAGGTAATTTCAGAAAAGGAGGTAGAGAAATTGAAGGCATGGTTCGTGGCAAAAGATACTCATAAAAGAAGGGGATAGATTATGATGAAATCTTTTCTCTAGTGGTCCGACATACTTTTATCAGAGTTGTGTTGGGGTTGGTAGCTTATTACAATCTTCATTTTTAACAAACGGATGTGAGACGACGTTTCTTCATGGTGACTTGGAGGAACAAATCTACATGGTATAGCCGGAGGGATTCATTGAACTAGGAAAAGAAAATTTTGTTTGCAGATTGAAGAAATCTCTTTATGGGTTGAAACAGTCTACAAGGCAATGGTATAAACGGTTTGATTCGTAAATGATGAAGATTGGCTACAAACGGTGTGAGTATGATTGCTGCGTTTATGTGAATAAACTTGAGGATGATTCTTTTGTTTTCTTGTTATTGTACGTCGATGACATGTTGATAGTTGCAAAGGATTTAACTGAGGTGAATCAGTTAAAGGACCTGTTGCACAAGGAATTTGACATGAAGGATCTTGGTTCAGCCAAGAAAATACTTGGGGATGGAGATTCGCTATGACAGGATTGCAAGGATATTATGGTTATCTCAAGGCGGTTATGTTCAGAAGGTGTTGGAGAGGTTTAGCATGGCTAATTCAAGACCGATGTGTACACCTCTAGCAAATCATTTTAAGTTGTCTACTGCAGATTGCCCAAGTTTGGATGAGGAAATCCGGGACATGTCAAAGGTCCCCTATGCTAGTGTTGTGGAGAGTTTAATGTATGCCATGGTATGTACGAGGCCAGATTTAGCTCATGCAGTGAGCATGGTGAGCAAGTTCCTCTCTAATTCAGGAAGGCAGCATTGGGAAGCCGTCAAATGGATACTTAGATACTTGCGGGGTACATCGGGATATGGCATCATGTTCGGCAAGCAACAAGGTTGTCCTTCAGTTATGGGATTTGTTGATGCATATTATGTTGGATGATAGAAGGTACACAATCGGATATGTGTTTACCCTTGTAGGAGGACCGGTATGTTGGAGATCCATGGTACAGTCTCTGACTGCATTGTCCACGACTAAGGTGGAATATATTGCAGTTGCCGAAGCTGCAAAGGAAGCCTTATGGCTTACTAGTTTAGTTAGAGAGCTGGGGTTACAGTAAGATGGTGTGGTGCTGCATTGTGATAGTCAGAGTGCCATTTATTTGGTGAAGAATCAGGTATACCATGCTAGGACCAAGCACATTGATGTGAGGTTTCACAGAGTACAGGAATTGATTGCTTCAAGTGAACTTATGTTGGAGAAAGTTCAAAAATTTGATAATGCAGCATATATTCTGACCAAATCAGTTACTTTAGTGAAGTTCAAGCATTGCTTGAACTTACTTAGTGTCTCTAAGTGTTAGAAGGGAGACATACCCAACCAAGCGTTTTCAAGTTCAAAGTGAAGCAGTTCATGTTTTTGAGATTATCCTAAGGGGTGTATAATCGCTAAGGTGGAGATTGTTATTTATGACTCTTATACTTATGTTTTGATAAGTAAAGAAAGAAGGAGGAAAAACATGAAGGGAGTAGCTAGCATCGTCGACGAGAGCCCTGTATTCGTCGACGAAGGTTCACCTTGGTCTCATCGACGAGGCTCTGTATTCGTCGACGAGAGGTGCCTAGGCTGTGGCAGTTTTTCTAAATTTTGAATTTTTGAATGTTGGGTGGTTGGGAAAACGGAGGGAAACCTCTGAGAAACTTCTATATATGTCATCTGGGCATATTTTGAGACCAGGGATGATCATTATTGAAGTGTATTGTGTACATTTTGATAGTGAAATTAGTGTGCCATTGCTTTTGTGGATGTAAGCTTTGCCAAACCACGTAAATCTTTATGTTGATCTTGTTCTGGTTGTGTGTGTTATTTACATTTACTTGTTGTTGTTTATTCTATTGTGCATCTTCATTATACGATCCATTTCACAAAAGTTAGAATCTCGTGATGATAACGTGTTGTAAAATGATGTAAGAATTAATAATAAAATAAATAGGATAGTGCAGAAAAATAAATGAAGATAAAACCGAAATTTATATGGTTCGGTTATGCCTACTCCATGGGCGGATGAGATCAAAACTTCACTAGCACGGGTGAAATTATAAGATGATTTGGAACTGACCTTGTGCTAAATATAAGAACTGACCTCGTATAAGACATTTCTCTTCTTTTTATCTCTCCTCTTATTTCTATATACCCTGCTTACTTCAAGCATGCAAGTGAGTATTCAAGCGGTCCTGGTGGGGAAGTTATAGAAGATGAAGGGGTAGGTTCATTGGGATATGAATTAGTGAAGGCATATTGTAACGACCTGCCTATTTTATTGTAATCAATTTTTTTTAACATTCAATATAATGATCTTGACATCCTGTGAACTAAATAACAAAATCAACATGGACCCATGGGTACCAGGGATATACCCAAAACACAAATCTGATACCTAAGCAACAGGAAACATAATCCCATACATATCATCCAATCAATCACAATACCAGAGTTCAACTAAACCTGTTATATTTACAATAATCCACCAAAAAGGCCAAATGTACCCTAGGGTCATAACCCGAAAATAAACCTGACCCTAGCTTAACAACTCACCTTTCAGACAGGGTAGCCTTGCCGTTCTCTACTGTCATGGAGCTCGATCCGCTCCTCTACCTGGATTTCTTGAAATATTTGTAATGAGTGGGTGAGAAACCTCTAAGTAAGGGAAATAAACTAACATCAGTGTGTGGCAACATAAGTGTTTTCGTGTTATACATAATATCAGTACATACATCATATCTGGTAAAAACTATTAATATCATTCCTGAATAAAACATGATTCCTTATAACATAATATATCGTACTAAATTTTGAATATAAACATCATATTATATAACTGTACAATGCTGAAACACACTTAGGATGGATAGCTAGTTGATGTCATGTCTTACCCCCACATGACTAGGTTGTGTAGCCCAAAAGAGGGACCTAGTAATGGCTGGCCAACCATGCTAGATCAAACATAAGTCTGTAAGTATGATGGGCTCGCCCTTACCTGGTCCCGGACTGCCAGGGGGACTACTCCACTTTACACTGAAGCTACATCGACTGCCATCTCCCACACTACTGGTCGTGTGGTAGCACTATCATAATTCTGAACATATAGCTGAGTTACCGTGCTCTTGAAACTGAACTAAACCATGCCATCTGGGTTCTGATATCGTATAATAAGTTCTATATACTGAACATAACTGTTTCATATTTCATAATAATAACTTTAATGTATATATTTCATAAATTCTGTTTTATCATACTTGATTATGGCATCTACGCCAACATGAACCTTAGCATCTCTGCCAACATAACATAACATGAAACATGACATCTGCATCGGCATACCATAACATGAATCATGACATCTGCGCCGACATAACATAATATACCAAACATAATTTTCCTATACTATTTAATATTATAATCATAAAATCATGGTTCCTTTGTTTTTTTATAATTACCTTGAAAACTATCATATCATACTTGATCTAGGAAAACATTATTTACATGGAAATTTAACCTCATGCTACACAGAAATGGGTAACATTCTGAATATAAAGTATGTTCTAAAATCATGAATTCTGACAAATCACGTTTAAATCATAACCCTGTTCATAACATTATTTCCCAAACATAGTTATATAATATATGTATTTTCCTAAAATTTAATGCTGTAAAATAATAAATAATTTTATGAAAAATCCTGATTTAGTTTATCGCCTTACCTGACTTATTGAGAAGCCCACAAAACCCCCAATTCTTACACCTGCAGTGTTCCCAGCACAACACCCTAAAATTAACATTTTTACCAACAAAACTTTAGTATTTCCTTTCCTAACATATTCTCCTCAATCCAGAAACACCAAATACCCAATAATACTAAAATTAATTAACTTACCCAAATTTTGGGATGATTCACAAGTTAGCCTAACTAATGAACTACTTTAGCAGATATGAAGAGAATCTATCCAGGAGTAGCGTGGCGGCTTCGGATCGTCGAATTGGCGAAAACCCGAACCAGAAACTTAAAGTGAAGGTGAGGAGGGTGAAAATCTAGAGAGAGAAAAAGCTGCATGCAAATTTTCTGCTCTAAAATCCGAATTTGGCATACTTATACACCTGCCTTCATCAACGAGACACTTCACTTCGTCAATGAGGTCAAGAAGGGAGTTCGTCGACGAACTCATAACCTTTGTCAAAAAATTTCAGGTCCTGAAATAGACCTTTCAGTAATTCCTCATTGACGAGGCACGTGTCCCCATCAACGATCCCCATAGGCCGCTTTGTCGACGAACGCAAATGAGACCTTGCTGTGATCCCCTTTACAATTTCCTTTTCCTCTTCTTTCTTTTATTATTTAATTGTTATAATTCTTCGGGTCTTTACATTCTCCCCTCCTTATAAAAATTTCCTCCTTGACATTTAATATTTGAGCAATTCACCATCCCTTAAAGAAAATGGGCTACTTATTTTATTACTTACCCTTACTTATGGCGGAGGAATACCGTGGTTACATTCTAGGTTCTGGGAAATTACAAATACACATAAAATAAAATTCTCCCAAAACCAAAATACTATCTACTATCAAAAAGACTATTACATGCACTAACTAACCTGCACAAAATAAACTTAGCATACTTACCTGTATCTTCCCTGATTACTGCTATTCCCCGCTAAACAGATGCAGGTATTTCTATTGTATCTCTTCCTCGAACTCTCAAGAAGCTTCTTCCATTATGTGATTCCTCCACAGGACTTTTACTAATGAAATCCTCTTATTGCGCAATTCCTATTCCTTCCTGTCCAGAATCTACATTGGAGTTTCCTCATAAGCCAAAGTATCACTGAGTTCTAACTTAGCATAACTGATGATATGGGAGGAATCTGGGACGTATTTCCTTAACATGGAAATATGAAATACGTCATGAATTTTAAATAATGCTGGTGGTAAAGCTAGCCGGTAGGCTACTAACCCTACTTTTTTAAGAATTTCGAAAGGGCCAATAACTCCCTTCATTGGTGCTATCTTAAAAAATACATTGTTCCCAACTTTAAATTCCAATTCCCCGCGGTGCGTATCAGCATAGCTTTTCTGCTGACTCTGGCACTCCATGTCATCATATAATCTCTTGAATATATAATTCCGCCAGTCGGTCTATGGAGTAGTTGACTTTAATAGGAATGAAGTGGGCGGTCTTTGTCAATCTATCAACGACTACCCAAATAGCATTCTGACCATGCGGTGTTGGTGGCAAACCCATCACAAAGTGCATAGATACATGATCCCACTTCCACTCTGAGATGTAAAGTGGCTGAAACTGGCCCGTCGGCCTCTGGTGCTCAGCTTTTACTTGCTGGCACATCAGACACTCCTGTATGAACTCAACAATTTCCCTCTTCATGCCACTCCACCAGTAAGACTCTCGCAGATCCTTATACATCTTAGTACTACCTGGATGAACCATGTACAAGGACCTATGAGCTTCCTCTAAGATCATCCTCTTGATGTCCATATCTGCAGGCACACATAACCTAGTGCGGAACCACAGAGCTCCGTCATCTGAGATACTAAACTCTTCCCCATGACCATTGATTACGGGTCAAAACTGCGTAATTGGGCATCTTAACCCGGGATTTTCAGTTTATATTTTTAATTAAATGTCCAAAATTGTCCAATATTTTAATAAAATGCCAAAATCATCATTCTTGAACTTTATTGCACTATTTATGAAGTTTTGGTAATTTTTTGTCGCAGGAAAATTCCCGGGAATCAAAACCGATACCTGTTCGTATTTCATGCATAACTTTTCCATCCGAGCTCCGATTGAGACAATTCAAATTTCTAGAGAAAGAGGAAAGGATCATCTACAACTTTTGTGTTTTGAGTTTTGTGAGATATGGGCTACATAAAAGCAGAATTTGCAACGAACAGAGAATTAAAAAAATGAAAAAAATCAAGTTGCCGGGTCAACCCTTTGCAAACGGGTCGGGTCATGGCTTCACGGATCCGGGTCTAGGGCTTTCCCCCCATAAATTCCCTTCTCTTCTCCCCTGTTGGCAGGCAGCCCGTGAGGGCTCTCCTCTCATTTCCTCTCCTCTCCTCTCCTCTTCTTCTTCTTCTCCTTCTCTTCCCCTTGCTTCCCTGCTCCCTTGCTGCAACTCCCTCTGCCCGTTAACACACAGCCGCTGCAATTGCTGAAGGAAGGCCACCACTGCTGCCCTGAAGACCCAAGACCTCTCCAGCACAAGCCTCTGCTCCACTCTCCTTCAGACTGCGACATCAACACAACCTCAACCTCAGCAGCTCCACTTCCCTGCCTGCAATTCCACAACTGCTGTCCAAGCCACACACAGCAGCTACATCTACTGCCATGGCCCTCTCTCTCTCCCTTCTTTCCTATGCTCTTTTCATTCTTTTATTTTAAATTACAGCAGGTTATTGTTTTTTTTTCCTTCTTTATTTGGTTTTTATTTAGTGTTTTGAAAAGATTATATGAATGAGTGTTAAGTGATGTCAATTTATTTTAGTGAAGTTTAATTTTTACTTATCTATTTGGCTTTTAATTGATGTTATTGTTAAATTTGAAGAATTTAGATTAGTTTTGGTTAGAACTCTTATTCAGTTAAAGATTCAATTTTTATTACGCGTGTGTGTGTTGAGTTTAGTTTCCATTGGGTGTTTTTAATTCCTTATTTGTAGTTTCCATCTTTAATAATGCGTGTTTAGGTATTTCCTTAAGGGAACTAGGATTTCCATACTTGATTTTTTTATTGCAAGCATGAGTGGCTAAGTTCGGTAACTCGGGGTGTGGGTTGATGTCGTTTGCGTTTCATGGTTTATTAGTTATCCTATGATATCATTGTTAAACTTTTATTTAGTTAAAATCGAAAATTAAAGGGATCGTTGATAAATCGCTAGTTCTTGCTTCTTGTTTTGTTGTTGACGTTAGGCACATCAAAACCTTGATTTAATCTAGGATTTTAATCAACTTATTTACACGATATTCGGTTGATGCGTAATAAGAGTTTTTATTTTCTTCCGTTTGGATGTGGCCAATTTACTCGATCTTTAGTGACAAAATTTCATCTTATTAATGCCTTGATTGGATTAACAAGAAGAGGAGTAAGGCCTAGGAAATTAGTAAATGGTGGAAGCAAGCAGACATTGACCCATAACCTGAGTGTTTGGTAAAACTGTTTCAGTTAATTTGTTTAGTTTTGGTTGCGTTATTAGATTTACATTTTTGAAAAATTGATAAAATTTCAGTTTCATTTTGATAGTTTACTCAAGCATCTCCCACTTTGTTTACTGTTTTCAAAATCATAAAATACCAAAAAGATTTTCAAACTCCATCTTTCAGCAACAAGATTTCACTAAACTTGCATAAATACTTTGATACTCAGTGGTCCCTATGGAATACGATCCTGGACTCATCCTTGATACAACTTGACACTTCTGCACTTGGAAGCATAACTCAGAACGAGTCAACCATCCTGCACCTTCTTGATCAACTCCACTAACTCCGCGTCATTCTTCTGGGCTGTCTTAATCCTTTTCTGTAAAGTAGGCTGCACTACCAAGCTGGCAATGAATGTCTGAGGATCACTCTCTACCAACTCTACACCGAGTCTCTCTAGATCCATCTTGATCGGATACTGAACCTCCATAGCTGCTAATGATGGTCCCACTGATTTCCTGCTCAGAGCATAAGTTACCACATTTGCTTTCCCTGGGTGGTAATTAATGATGTAGTCATAGTCTTTAATAAGCTCCAACCACCTTCTCTGTCTTATGTTCAGCTCTTTTTGAGTGAAAAAGTATTTCAAACTTTTGTGATCGGAGAATATCTCGCATCTCTTACCGTACAAGTAATACCTCCAAATCTTTAACGTGTGCACCACTGTAGCCAATTCCAAATCATGGGTAGGGTAGTTCTTTTCACACTCTTTCAACTGTCGTGAGACATAAGCTACAACCCTGCCATGCTACATCAATACACAGCCGAGCCCTTTCAAAGATGCGTCACTATAAACTACATAACCATTACCCCCTGATGGAATGATCAGCACTGGTGCAGTGACAAACCTCTGCTTCAGTTCTTGAAAGCTCTATTCACAGCTGTCATCCCATTTAAACTTAACATTCTTCTTGGTCAGACGAGTTAGAGGCCCTGATAATGCTTAGAATCCCTCAACAAACTGAAGGTAATATCCTGCCAGTTCCAAGAAACTCCTAATTTCCTGAACGTTCTTTGGCCTTTCCCAATTCAGCACCGTCTCAATCTTGCTGGGATCCACTTAAATACCATCCCTTGAAATAATATGCCCTAGGAATGCCACTTTCTCCAACCAAAATTCACATTTACTGAGCTTGGCATACAATCTCTTTTCTATGAGCATCTGAAGTACCAGTCGTAAGTGTGCCTCATGCTCCTTAAAACTCCTCAAATAGACCAGTATATCATCAATGAAAATCACAACAAACCGGTTTAAATACTGAAGAAAAATTCTATTCATCAAATTCATGAAAGAGCATTCGTTAAACCAAAAGGCATAACAAGGAATTCATAATGCCCATACCTAGTCCTGAAGGTTGTCTTTGAGATATCTTCTGCTTTTACTTTCACCTGGTGGTTGCCTGTTTTGAGGTTAATCTTATAATAGACCAGCGTATCCTGAAGCTGGTCAAATAGATCGTCTATATGGGGTAGAGGATACCTGTTCTTAATTATCACCTTATTAATTTCCCTATAATCTATACACATCCTCGTAGACCCATCCTTCTTATTTACAAATAACACTGGAGCTCTCCACGGTGATACACTAGGCTGAATAAAACCCTTATCCAATAAGTCTTATAACCAATCCTTTAGCTCTTTTAACTCTGCTGGAGCCATTCTATAAGGAACTCTAGAGATTGGTGCTGTCCTGGGAAGTAGATCAATAGGGAAATCTACCTCGCAATCAAGAGGCAAACCAGGTAGTTCATCTGGAAAAACATCTGAGAACTCCTTTACCACTAGCGTATTAATAAGCTTCAATTCATTTCCTGACATCTCTTTTACAAAGTCCACAAATCCCTGACAACCATCCAGGAGTAGCCTTCTCGCTTGCATGCCTGACACTAACTAAGGCGGGGAACACACCTACGACCCCACAAACCTGAATTCTTGCTTGCCTGGTGGTTTGAATATCACTTCTTTCAAATGGCATTCAATATTAACATAGTTGGCTGCCATCCAATCCATACCTAGTATTACATCAAATCTATGTATGTCCAGTACAATTAAATCAGCAGGTAGTACTCTTCTGTGAATTTCTACGGGATAAACTCTGAGCACCCTATGACACTTTACCACTGAACCAGCCGGTGAAGCAATTGAAATTTTTGCATCTAATAACTGGGTCTCAGCTCTAGACAATTTAATGAAATTCGTAAACAAAAAAGAATGAGTAGCACCCGAATCAAATGAAACAATAGCATGACATGATAATACAGTAAGGGTACCTATCACGACGTCTGCAATCATCTTAGCATCTCCTAGCGTCAAAGCATAAACTCTTGCTGGGGCCACATTCCTCTTCTGACCCCCACGAGGTGCTTGGTAACCTCCCCTGAACTGCTTGGGAGCAGGAGCAATACCAATAGGTGTAGGACAATGTCGTGCTAGATGCCTTGATCCTCCACAGTGGTAACATATACCTCTCTCGGCTTGGCACTCCCCCTGATGCCTCTTCCCACATATCTGACATACAGGGTAGGTCTGAGCACCCTAAACCTCACGGTCCCCAGTCTCCTACCTTTGACCCCTGTCATAGTTTCCTCTCCTCCATTGACCTAGACCAAAACCTTGCTGAAATCCTGAAGGTGTGGACCTCTTCTTTTGTCCTCGTTCCTATGGACCCAACTGCTCATCGGCGTCAGCCAAAGTTGCTCTATCCACTAACTCAGCAAAGTCCTGTATTTTCAACACCATAACTTGCCTTTAGATTTCATGCTTCAATCCCCTTTCAAATTGTCTTGCTTTCTTTACTTCATCAAAACAATATATGGGGCAAAACGGGACAATTCGATAAACCTCGCCGCATACTACTGGACTGACTGCTGCCCCTACTTCAAATTCAGGAACTTTTTCATGTTATCTTCCGTGATAGTGGCTAAAAGATATCTATCAAAGAATAATTCTTTAAATCGATCCCATGTCATTGCTATAGGCGTCGTCCTCTGCTGCTCCAGAAGTTTCATAGTAGTCCACCACCTCGTGGCCTCCCTTGTTAGTTTCTAGGTGGCGAATAGAACCTTCTGCTCTTTAGTACATTGTAGCACCGTCAAAACCTTTTCTATTTCTTGCATCCAGTTCTCGCCAACTGCAGGATCAACTCCACCTAAAAAAGCCGGAGGATTCATCTTAGTGAATTTCTCACTCGTGCACCCATGGCCTGCAGACGAGCCCTCTTGTTCTCTATAGCTCCGTGTAATCTTAGCCATAACCTATTGAGCCACACTACGTAATACTACATCAAAATCAGCCCCACCTGCACTCGAGGGCCCTACATTGTCACTACCGCTCGCATGGGTGCTACCTCCTCCAGGGTCCATCTTGAAAAGATAATAAACATGATTTAAGGACCCTATCCTTATAACTTATGCATCTAACCAAAATCCCCTATCTTGACATCCTTATCTTATTTCAAGATCTAGTCCTACACTCTAGAAACACAACCCGACAATAGTTAATTATGACTCTCCTGAAATCATCACCTAGGAAAAATATAGAAACCACCACGGAAGTCCTGCCTCTAAACTGTAAAACAAAATCTCAAATCCTCTTCCTATACTTTGGTATTGTTTCCGTTGCACTCTAAAGTTTACCAAACCTAGCAACCTAGACTCTGATACCAAACTGTGACGACCTGCCTATTTTATTGTAATCATTTTTTTTAACATTCAATATAATGATTCTGACATTGTGTGAACTGAATAACAAAATCAACCTGCACCTATGGGTACCAGGGATATTGTAACGACCCAAAAATTACATTTTTTTTATCGATAAAGTAGGTAAATTACTCTAATACCCCTGCTATAGCATCTCAAGCCCCAGAAAAGCATTGAGGTATTCATGTACATAATAAAAACACCTATGTAGCAGAAAACGTAAAGTCATACATCCATATATATATAAACACAATACCAAAATCCAGTGTTTATAAACCATAGGTACATTCTTACATTTCCCACCATTACCACTTGCTCACAACATAAACCTCAAAATACACTTACCCTATCAACAAGGCAAGTAAAAAGGTCACTCTATCTGCAAGCCTGATCTGCTCGCCTAACTGGATCACCTGAAAAATGTTGAAGTAATGGGGTGAGACGATGCCCAGTAAGTGGAAATATGCTATTACTAATGTGTGGCGACCGAGTTGCATGAATACTATAATAATATGCAAAACCGTATCTGTTGGTGAATTAATATAAAGTATAGCATGCAATCATCGTAATTTAAAACATAACTGTATCATCTGAGTTTTCTACCATTCATACTGCTAATATCATACTATAATCATTAAATGCTGTAAATCTGTATACATATACATAGCTGTGATTTTTCTCAGAAATTTGTATGTCATGATTTGACCCCTCATGACAGGGTTGTGCGACCCGTAGGCGGGACTTAACTCTGGTTGGCCTATTAGGTAAGTCACTGAACTCTACTTTTCCTTAGTCCGGTCAAACTGCATCCACTCCTAAGCACGGAATTGGAAAACATCAGTATTTCTCCATATACTACATTTTCTATAACTATGGGTAGGCAAATACCAAATAAAAACCTTACCCTAAATTTGGGATGGAGCTTAAGTCAGCCCCACCAACGATCCACTCTGGCAGATTTGAAGAGAACTTTCCCAGGAGCGACGTGGTGGCCTCGGATTGTCGAACCGGTGATAAACGGAGCCAAAATCAAAGAGAGAAGGGGAGAGGGACGTTTGGAGAGAGAAAGTGAGAATTCCTGCAAATTTTTCGCGAGAAATCCAATTTCAAGCTTACTTATAGCCCTGGATTTGCAATGAGACACGTCATCTTGTCGATGAGCCTATGAAGGAAGTTCATCAATGAACCTGAACCCCTCATCGATGAATTTCAGACTACCAAAACTCCCCTCTCGGTATCTTTTCGTCGATGAGACACGTGTCTACGTTGACGAACTCCAGTAGAGTACTTGTCGACGAAGCCTGCTGTCATCAATGAGACCCCCTTTGAGTCCCTTTAAAGATTTTCCTTACCCTTTGATTTAATTCCAATAATTTTCTAGGTTATTACATTCTCCCTTCCTTACAAAGTTTCATCCTCGAAATTTACTATCTGTGTTGAACACCATCCATTAAGGAAATAGGCTACTTATTTTATTACTTACCCTCACTTATGGCGGAGGAATACCGTGGTTACATCTAGGGTTCTAGAAGATTACAAATAAGCTCAAAAGAAATTCTTCCGAAACCAAAACATTACCTATCCTATAATCTAAAATACAATATATAATTATCACTCTATACTAGACAAACTTTATTTTACTAATCATACTAACTAATACTATAATTCATTAAATAAGTGTGGGTATTTCTTTTTAATTTCTTCTTCAAGTTCCCGCAAAACTTTCACTAGTCGGATTTCTTTGGTGCACAATTCTTGTGTCTTTCGATTTAAAATATGTATTGGTGCTTCCTCATAGACTAATGAATCTTTAAGCTCTATTTCTGCATAACTGATTATATAGGACGGGTCTGGGACGTATTTCCTCAGCATAGCTACATGGAATACGTCGTGTATTCTAGACAAAGCTGGTGGCAGAGCTAGCTTGTAGGCAACAGACCCCACTCTCTCTAGTATCTTAAAAGGGCCAACAAACCTAAGACTCAGCTTGCCCTTCTTTCCAAATCTCATGACCCCTCTCAGAGAAGCTACCTTCAAGAATACCCAATCCCCCACATCAAACTCTAATCCCCAGTGGCGTGTGTCTGCGTAGCTTTTCTGCCGACTCTGTGCTGTACTGATTTTTTCTTTAATCAGTCAGACCTTATCATACACTTGTTGTACTATCTCTGGACCTAAAACTCGTCTCTCGCCTACTTCATCCCAGAAAAGAGGAGAACGTCACCTTCGACCATATAGAGCTTCGTAAGGTGCCACGCCGATGCTAGCCTGATAGCTGTTATTGTAAGTAAACTCAACTAGCGCATAAACTGGGTCCAGCTACCCCCAAAATCTAACACACACACTCGGAACATATCCTCCAATGTCTGGATTGTCCTCTCAGTCTTGACCATCTGTTTAAGGGTGAAAAGCACTGCTAAATGCTAGCTGTGTACCCATAGCCTCCTGAAAAATTTCCCAAAATCATGAAGTAAACCGAGGATCTCGGTCTGAGACCATGCATACCGGTACACCATGGACACGAACTATTTCCTAAATGTATATTTCTGCCAATTTTTCCATGGAATAACCGACTTTAATCGAGATGAAGTGAGCGGTCTTCGTTAGACGATCAGCGATCACCCAAATAGCACTCAATCCCTATTGTATTGGTGGTAACCTAGTAATAAAATCCATAGAGACGTGATCCTACTTCCACTCTAGAATAAAGAGTGGTTGTAGTTGCCCTGCTGATCTCTGGTGCTTAGCCTTAACCTGTTGGCATGTCAAACACTGCTGTACAAATTTGGAAGTTTCCCTTTTCATTCCACTCCACCAAAAATACTCTCGCAAATTTCTATACATTTTAGTACTGTCAAGATGGACTGTGTATAGTGATCTATGAGCCTCTTCTAAAATCGTTCTTTTAATATCATTATCTGTAGGCACACACAATCTGGTGCGAAATCTCAGAGCTCCGTCATCAGGGATACTAAACCCCTCTCCTTGACCATCCCATACTCTGGCTATTACCTGTGCTAAATCTACATCATCACCTTGAGTGACCTTAATATTTTCATACAGCGTAGGCTGCACAACCAAGTTGGTAATAAATGCCTGAGGATTACCTCTACTAACTCTACGCCAAGTCTCTCCAAATCCATCAGGATTGGGTGTTGAATCTCTATAGCTGCCAGTATTGGTCCCACTGGTTTTCTGCTTAGAGCATCTGCTACCACATTTGCTTTTCTTGGGTGATAGCTAATAGTGTAGTCATAGTATTTGATAAGTTCTAGTCGCCTTCTTTGCCTCATATTCAGTTCTTTTTGGGTGAAGAAATATTTTAAGCTTTTGGGATCCGTGAAGATTTTGCACTTCCCACCATATAGATAATGCCTCCATATTTTTAAAGCATAAACCACTGCAGCTAATTCTAAGTCATGCACGGGATAGTTCTTTTCATATTCTTTAAGCTGTCTAGAAGCATATGCAATAACCCTGCCGTGCTACATCCACACATCCAAGACCCTTCAAAGATGCATCACTGTATCATAAACCCATCCTCCCCTGATGGAATAGCTAGTACCGGAGCTGAAACCAACCGCTGCTTTAACTCTCGAAAACTCTACTCATAATCATCAGTCCAATCAAACTTCATATTTTTCCTCGTAAGTCGTGTTAATGGACTTGATAAGTTGGAGAAACCATCTACAAAGTGTCAGTAGTAGCCTGCCAACCCTAGAAAACTCCTGACCTGTTGGACATTTCTTGGCCTTTTCCAAATCACCACTGCATCTATTTTACTCGGATCAACTGATACACCTGCCTCAGATTTCACATGGCTGAGAAAAAAAACTTGCCTTAACCAGAACTCACATTTCTTGAATTTTGTGTACAATTTTCTTTCCCTCAATATCTGTAACCCCAACCTCAAATGATGCTCAAGCTCCTTAAAACTTCTTGAGAAAACCAGTATATCATCAATGAATACAACCAAAAACTAGTCCAAATAGTGATGGAACACTCAGTTCATTAAATCCATAAATACTGCTGGTGCGTTGGTCAACCCAAATGGCATTAGTAGGAATTCGTAATGTCCATATCTCGTTTGAAACGCTATTTTCAAAATGTCTTCTGCCCTAACTTTCACTTGATGATAACCCGACCGCAGGTCAATTTTAGAGTATACCTGGGTCCCCTGGAGCTGATCAAACAAATCATCAATCCTAGGGAGAGGATATTTATTCTATATTGTCAATTTTTTTATCTCCCTATAATTGATACACAAGCTCATGGTCCCATCTTTCTTTTTCACGAACAGAACTGGTGCTCCCCAAGGTGACACACTAGGTTTGATAAATCCTTTGTCTAGTAACTCCTGTAACTGATCTTTCAATTCTTTCAGTTCAACCAGGGTAATATGATATGGTGCTTTAGATACCGGTGTTGACCCTGACAACAGATCTATAGTAAATTCAATCTCTTGGTTTGGTGCTAAGCCAGACAATTCCTATGGAAAAAAATCTAAAAGTTCACGCACTACTGATATATCAGCTTGTTTCAATTCTTGTTTTGGAGATTCCTTTATATATGCAACATACCCTTGACAACCACCCTGTAACAGTCTCCTCACCTGAATAGTTGACACAAGTTGTGGTGAGGTATGCACGTGTGAACCCACAAATTTGTATTCTTGCTTACCCGGGGGTCTAAAAATCACTTCTTTTTTTATGGCAATCTATGCTGGCATGATTAATTGCTAGCCAATCCATACCCAGTATTACATTAAACCACTACATATCTAGGACCACAAAATTAGCTGGTAGTACTTTCTCTTGAATGCTTGCTGGAAAGTTCTGAAGCACCTTCCTACATCTTACCATAGATCCCGTCGGCGTACCCACAGACAACTCTACTTCTAATAGTTGTGTCTCTACCCCAGTTACTTTGACGTACCCCGCCGGTATAAAGGAATGAGTGGCACCTGTATCAAACAAAACAATAATTTTATATGGTAAAGCAATAAGGGTACCTGTGACTACTTCTCCAGTCATCTCGGCGTCACCCGACGTCAACGCATAGACCCTTGTTGGAACAGTGTTCCTCTGCTGACCTCCACAAGGTGCCTAATAACCACCCCGAACTGGTATGGGAGCTAGTGCATAATTCGATGGCATCTTACATGTACGAGCCATATGATTAGGTCTCCCACAGTAGTAGCAAACATTCTCCCCCAGCCAGCACTTACTTGGATGTCTCCGTCCACACCTCGGGCAATTGGTATGAGGCTGTCCACCTTGAAATCCACTGTGCTCTACCATCTACCTCTGACCCCCACTGGATCTACCTCCTCTCCAAGTGCCTCAGCTGGACCCCACCCGAAAGCTCAAGGGTGCAGTCCTCTTCTTCTGGTTATATATCTCATTCTCTCTTGGCAAACTCTCTTATGCTATTATGGCCCTATCAACTAACTTTGAGAAGTACTGTATCCTCAGTACTGCTACCTACCTATAAATATCTCGTTTCAAGTTCCTCTTGAACATCCTAGCCTTCTTAACTTCATCTGGAACAATATAAGGGTAGAAACGTGATAATTCAATAAATTTCGCCGCGTACTGCTAGACTGTCATCAAACCCTAGGACAAGCTTAGAAACTTTTGTACCCTAGCCTCTCTAACCGAGGCATGATAGTATCTATCAAAGAATATGTCCCTGAATCGAGCCCAGATCATCGACACTGGAATAGCTCTCTGCTCCTCCAGTAATCTAGTGGTCGTCCACCATCTCTCGTCCTCCCTTGTCAACTTGTACGTAGTATAAAGGACCCTCTGCTCATCGGTGCAGTGAAGTACCGTCAAAATCTTCTCTACCTCTTGCATCCAATTTTCTACATTTGTAGGATTAGTTGCTCCTGAAAATGCTGGCAGATTCATCTTCATAAATTTCTATATCGTACACCCCTGAGCTAGAGATGGACCTCCCTGCTCCCAAGAGCTCTAGGCAATCTCAGTCATAACTTGCTGAGCCAAACTACGTAGCACAGCATCTGAATCCCCACCACCTACTCCAAAAGGCCCAACTCCATCATCACCTCTAGTGTGAGCGCTACTACCTCCTAGGTCCATCCTGCATTATTTCCAAATTATTTTAAGTATCTGAATCCTAAAATACTATACTAACTAAAATACCCCTAACCTCTCATTACTAATTTAAGGTCAAGCCTTACCGTATAAAAATAGAAATCATCGATAGCTTACTATGGTTTTCCTGGAATCGTCACCCCAGGAAAATCACAGAAACTACCTCGAAATTCTATCCCCAAACTGCAGAACGAAACCCTAAATTCTCATCCTAATTTTCCCAACATCAATTTCACTAATACCCTGTTCCACTCTTCTTATAATTTCATTTCTAAATTCTGGTATTGTTTTCCACTGTACTCTAGAGTCTACAGAACCTAGAAACCTAGGCTCTGATAGCAAACTGTAACGACTCAAAAATTACATTTTTTATTAATAAAATAGGTAAATTACTATGATACCACTGCTATAGCATCTCAGGACCCAGAAGAGCACTGAGGTGTTCCTGTACATAATAAACACACCTATGCAGCGGAAAACGTAAAGTCATACATCCATATATATAAATATAATACCAGAATCCAGTGTTTCTAAACCATAGGTACATTCTTACGTTTCCCACCGTTACCACTTGCTCACAACATAAACCTCAAAATACAATTACCTTATCAATAGGGCAAGTAAAAAGGTCACTCTATCTGTGAGGCTAATCTGCCCGCCTAGCTGGATCACTTGAAAAATGTTAAAGTAATAGGGTGAGAGATGCCCAATAAGTGGAAATATGCTATTACTAATGTGTGGCAACCAAGTTGCATGAATACTATAATAATATCCAAAACCAAATTAGTTGGTGAATTAATATAAAGTATAACTTGCAATCATAGTAATTTAAAACATAACTGTATCATCTGATTTTTCTACCATTCATAGTGCTAATATCATACTATAATCATTAAATGTTGTAAATCTGTATATATATACATAGTTGTGAATTTTCCCTGGAAATCTGTATGTTATGATTTGACCCCTCATGACATGGTTGTGCGGTCCATAGGCGGGACTTAACTCTGGTTGGTCTACTAGGTAAGTCACTGTACTATACTCTTCCTCAGTCCGGCCAAACTGCATCCACTCCTAAGCACAGAACTGGAAAAACTACCTCGTCAAATTGGCCCCCCTAAACCCAGAGTCCTAGGGAGTCTGCAAGCTCTTCGAGCGCGGTTTACGGTACCCACATACTATCTGAGATATGTGGTTGCACTCTGATCTGTAATAGCAAAGGTACTGTGCTCTATTAACTGTATCTGTCTGTAATATTTCATTAGGGATCTGATACTGCATATAATATATATATATATAAAATCTTTCTACTGTTTTCATCATGTTTCCAAAATAACCATAACACTGTAAATCTGAACTGTATAAACTGTGATATCTGTATCACATATCTGTAGTAATTGACTATAATAACTGTATCTCTGTCTGTAATATCTGTCTGTATAATTTGTAAATTTGAGTGTTATGGTTTTAGGAAACATGACATTCTGTAATTACTGTAATATACTGCTTAGAATAAAAACTATAATACAAGTTTGATAAATATCTGTCTAGTAAATATCTGTCTATATCCGTATATAGTGTAAATCATGATATGCTAGGAAAAACTATATAAATTCTATATCAGGTAAACATCCACTCAGGCCACACAAGTATTAAAACTCACATTCTGTAAAACTGGATAATAAATTGGTATAAATATGAATATACATGAAATTTCTAATAATTTTGCTAAAATTTCCTAGCATTGCATATTTCCCTTAGTTTATGAAAAGCCCCTTTTCTGTATTTGGCCCCACACCCGTAGGGTTCCCCACTCAACACCCTGAAAACAACATCTCCTAGAACAAAGCATCAGTATTTCTCCATATACTACATTTTCTATAACTATGGGGTAGGCAAATACCAAATAAAAACCTTACCCAGAATTTGAAATGGAGTTCAAGTCAGACCTACCAATGATCCACTCTGACAGATTTGGAGAGAACTTTCCCAGGAGCATCGTGGTGGTCTCAGATAGTCGAACCAATAAGAAACGGAGCTGGAATCGAAAAGAGAAGGGGAGAGGAACGTTTAGAGAGAGAAAGTGAGAATTCCTGCAAATTTTCCTTTAGAAATTCAATTTTAAGCTTACTTATAGCCCCAGATTCATCGACGAGTCACGTCATCTCGTCGACGAGCCCATGAAGGAAGTTCGTCGATGAACCTGAACCCCTCGTAGACGAATTTCAGACTACCAAAAACCCCCTCTCGGTATCTTCTCGTCAACGAGACATGTGTCTACATCGACAAACTCCAATAGAGTACTCATCGATGAAGCCTGCTTTTGTCGATGAGACCCCCTTTGAGTCCCTTTAAAGGTTTTCCTTTCCCTCTTATTTAGTTCCAATAATTTTTTGGGTTATTACAAAAATACCCAAAACACAACTCTGATACCTAAGCAGTAGGAAACATAATCACATACATATCATCCAATCAATCACAATACCAGAGTTCTACTAAACTTGTTATATTTACAATCATCCACCAAAAAAGCCAAATATGCCCTAGGGTCATAACCCAAAAATAAACCTGACCCTAGCTCAACAACTCATCGTTTAGACAAGGTAGCCTCACCGGTCTCTACTATCGCGGAGCTTGGTCCACTCCTTTACCTGGATTTCCTAAAATGTTTGTATAGCTGGGGTGAGACACCTCTCAGTAAGAGAAATAAACTAACATCAGTGTGTGGCAACATTAGTGTTTTCATGTTATACATAATATCAGTACATACATCATATTTGGTAAAAATTGTTAATATCATACTTGAATAAAATATGATTCCTCATAACATAATATATCGTACTAAATTACTAACATGAGAATCATATTATATAACTGCACAATACTGAAATACACCAAGGATAGATAGATAGATAGCTAATGTCATGTCTTACCCCCACATGACTAGGTTGTACAGCCCGAAGGCGATATCTAGCAATGGCTGGCCGACCATGCTAGATCAAACATAAGTCTTTAAGTACAATGGGCTCGCCCCTACCTGTCCCGAACTACCAGGGGGACTACTCCACTCTACACTGAAGCCACATCGACTACCATCTCCCACACTACTGGTTGTGTGGTAGCACTATCATAATTCTGAACATATAGCTGTGGTACCGTGCTCTTGAAACTAAACTAAACCATGCCATCTGGGTTCTAATATCATATAATAAGTTCCATATACTGAACATAGTTGTTTCATATTTTATAATAATAACTGTTATGTACATATTTCATAAATTCTATTTTACCATACTTGATTATGGCATCTGCGCCAACATGAACCTCGGCATCTCTGCCGACATAACATAACATGAAACACAACATCTGCGCCGACATAATATAACATGAATCACGACATCTGCGCCGACATAACATAATATACTGAAAATAATTTTCCTGTACTGTTTAATATTATAATTATAAAATCATGGTTCCTGTGTTCTTTTATAATTACCTTGAAAACTATCATATCATACTTGATCTAGGAAAACATTATTTACATGGAAATTTAACCTCATGCCACACAAAAATGGGTAATATTCTGAATATAAAATCTGTTCTAAAATCATGATTTCTAACAAATCACGTTTAAATTATAACCCTGTTCATAACAGTATTTCCCAAACATAGTTATATAATATACGTATTTTCCTGAAATTTAATGCTATAAAATAATAAATAATTTTATGAAAAATCCTGACTTAATTTATCCCCTTACCTGGCTTACTGAGAAGCCCACAAAACCCCCAATTCTTACACCTACAGTGTTCCCAGCACAACACCCTAAAATTAACATTTTCCCCAACAAAACTTCAGTATTTCCTTTCCCAACATATTCTCCTCAGTCTAGAAACACCAAATACCCAATAATACTGAAATTAACTAACTTACCCAAATTTTGGGATGGTTCCCAAGTAAGCCTAACAAATGATCTACTTTAGCAGATATGAAGAGAATCTATCCAAGAGTAGCGTGGTAGCTTTGGATCGTCGAATTTGCGAAAACCCGAGCCAAAAACTGAAAGAGAAGGTGAGGAGGGCGAAAATCTAGAGAGAGAAAGAGCTGCATGCAAATTTTCTGCGCTAAAATCTGAATTTGGCATACTTATACACCTGCCTTCGTCGACGAGACACGTCACTTCATCGACGAGGTCAAGAAGGGAGTTCGTCGATGAACTCATAACCTTCGTCGAAGAATTTCAGGTCCTGAAATAGACCTGTCAATCATTCCTTGTTAATGAGATACGTGTCCTCGTCGACGATCCCCATAAATTTACGATAAATTTTAAGGGTAATATGATCAAATATGAAATTTTTCCTTAATTTGTAGTATAAATTGTTTGATAATCTTGGATTATAAATTTCTTCCGTGATGGTTTTATTTTTTTTTAAAAATCCAATATAACCGAAAAAAAAAAAAATACTATATGACAAAATAAGATGTTTTGTCATCTACAAGTATTTAGATTGTGAGATTAAAGGTGTACTTCCCAAGAGGGGGGGGGTTGAATTGGGTTTTCAAATTTTTTTTTTTTTATAAACTCTTTAGTTAAGTATAACCCTTTTCAATTTAGTATGACTATAATTACACAATCCCCTTTCAATTTAACTTGATTATTATCACAATACGAATATCACAACCCAACTTCTAATATCAATTCTTTTATAGATAAACGATATGTAAGATTAGCTATATATTTCAATGAAAAATATCAAGATAGATTTTCAGAAGTTTGATCTTAAATACTCTGTATTTTTATCTTCAATGAGATAATTAAATACACAAGGTTTATCCCAGCTATGTTCTCAAATTTCAATATTCAGAATTTATCCAATCAAACAACCAATATAGTTTCTTGATTTCAAATATGAACAAAATCAGTATTTCAGCAAAACTTCTATTATGCAGCAAATTCTCAACAACCAAATAATCATACATGCAGGTTATATGTATACAATAAAGTAAAGGGATTAAGGGAAGAAGAGCTGAAGACTGGATTTTTTACAAGGTTTGGCCAGCGGCCTACGTCCTTGCCCCAAGCAACACGCTTTGAGGATTTCTTTTTTCCCAACTTTGTTACCAGGTGAGGTGTTGACCTCATAGGTCATACCAGATTTTGATAATGACAAATACTCAAGTATTTGATGTCTATCTAGTTTGTGTGCAGGTTTATATTAACAAATCAATTGATGACACATGAAGTAAAGCCTGAAGACCATAAAGATTATTCTATGTTGTAATTTATATTATTATTCAATTCGGGTATGTAATAGTAATTATAGAAAAAAGGTCTGTAATAATCTCTGCATACCATGCACATAGGTTTGTTGTAAGCTCAAAAAATTTAGAAAGACTTTAGGTCCCTACACAAATGCACAATATAGTCCCCATAATCACTTATATTATCAAGGGAAAGAATTGAAATGATTTGGACTAAATAGGAAAAATTGTGAGAGGTCGGGCGACTGAACTCGTTGTGTTCAAAAAACCTTGGGAACCTAAACCATGGATTGGTCAACATGTTGACTTAAGTTCAGCAAACCGAACAAAATTTCATATACCGTCCACGGTCGACCGAACCGCTGAGCTGACCTTTTTCACCAACTCAGTCAATTGAATATTTACGTTCAAAATGGCCTCAGGCTACGGAACACATGAGTTCGGTTAATCGAATTATAGACCGGCAACCAAAAAGCAGACATAATGAAAATCGCCTTGGTTTAGCAAACTGAGCCCTAATTCGGGCACCCGAAGGATCAAAAGTAACTTTTTTTATTGAGTCTGTTCTGGCGACCGAACCATGATTCAGCTACCTGAAAACTCTTGGGTTGTTTATATTTTACCAAGGTTAAAAATAGTTAAACAGGGTTATTTTTTCTAAATGGTTTTTAAACAAATCTAATAATGACCTATGAGTCCTTAACGGTTATAATTTGGGCTACTTCTATATATAGGGTCTCATTTGTGAAGATTAGTATGAGATTAGAGAAATCATTAGCAAAAAATCCTTTCAAACTCAAAAAGCTTATTTTGCCCATTCTTCTTCAAATCCTCTCCTACACTCATTCCTTTGATCAATCCTAGTATTGTGAGAGTTCTTATTGTGCTATTGCTTTGTTATAGATTGCTTAATACTCTCAATACTTTGGTTGTTGATTGTTATTAATTTTGGAGAATTAAGTAAAGAGTTAACCCAAAGATTTAAATTTGATAAATCTTGCGTTGGGAAAACTCAGTAGCTTGAGGATCCTTGCATTGTCATTGCAAGATTCCTATAGTTATTATTTTTGGTGTGCAAAATATTTTACGAGCTATATTTTTCAAACAACTCTTGTGCTTATTTCATTGAGGAAAATATTTTGAGTTAGTTTGAATGTTTGATCAGCATCTTTGCAACCCTAATCTATTATTGAGATTTGTTATACTTTGTTTCAAAGAAATAGCTTGTTAGAACACTCTTGAACATATTTGTGATTATACTTTGCTGAGTGTTTGCTTGCACAAAATCACATCACCGAGCTTACAATTTCCTATACTGTTGATGTGTGGTTGATTGATTACATTTGGTACATATCTGCTTGATTGAGAAGAATAATCATTGTTGTCACGCTTCGAACCCAATAATTGGACCTGAGGGTGAAAAAGTAACCTAACCTATGCCTGTATCATACAAATTCAAGATACAGTACAACGAATGAGGGTCCGACCCCGTGGGGTTCCTAGGCACCCTATACACATTCATATAAATAATCAGGTGCACAACGGAAAAAAGAGGTCATTTTATACATATACTGTACCACACCAAAGTCTATACACAAGGAAATTCAAATCCCATAATACATAATACCATCCAGGTGTTAGCCAAAACCACAAAAGGCCACTCGGAACAGTCCTAGTACCTACCCAAGCACCTTTTGCAGTACATCGACCACTACACTCCCAACACAAGGACGCTAGTTCCTGTTACTCGAAGGACCTGAAAAATATGTATGTACAACAAGGGTGAGGCATCTCTCAGTAAGGAAGAATTAGGTTATATCGGTGTGTGGCATTTGAGTGTTATCATGATACACAAAACATACACAGTTAAATGCAATTCTAGTGTTTTTGCAATACAGTTCCAGTACAGTGCATACACGCACACACACATGATCAAGCAACCCAGTGTTGTCACACGCTTTGGCCTGAAGCTGACCCGCATTACATGGCATCCCTGGCACATGGCTAGTCCTAGACTCCCATAGCATCATACCGGTACAAATTAGTGGATCCACACCCTTCGGTGATCAGCTGGTAAGGCTCATGCCCTCGAATATAGAGTCGGACACTCTTTCAGTACTTGGAACATTTCAGAACCCAATTCCTATCGCATTTCACCAAAACACAACCATGCATGCTTATATAACCAAACAAACCATACCCATTTAGTAATCTAAAATCATGATTTTCCAAACACATACATTTTAATCAAGTCAAAGCACAACCATCCCTAAAACACAATATATATCACAATATATTTACGATTTTCCAACAAAACCAGGGATGCAGCCCGTTGCCCCCTTTTCCCAAAACTGTAATCATGAAAACCCATAGTTTTACCCGTTAGATCCCCACAAATGAGTAACCAAAACACACATAGAACCGTGAACCACAGTTCCACCGAGTTTGATTTCAAAAATATCCGACATAAACATAATTCCCCTAACCTTTCCCCCAAATGACAAATCCTGAACTCCATGGTCCCCAAACAGCGAACCAAGTTCGAAACCTACCTACCACAATACAGAATATTCTCACAAACCTATTCTCTACACAACTACCGGATCAGAATTGAAAATCGAGCCAAAATCCAAGAATACCCAAAACAACGATCTGATTTGCAGAACTTGTAGAGAATCCTTCCCTGATCCTCGTGATAATGTCGGATCAACGATTCCTGCAACGTATGATGCAGAAATCTAGAGAGATAGAGAGTAGGTTCAGTTTTTAGAGAGATAGAGAGAGATTTTATGATTTCTTAGCTGAGAAGTAATGAAAATATCTATTTATTGCGCTTTGAGCTGGCCACTCCTCATCGATGAATGGTGTCCTCGTCGATGAGACAATGGCCTCGTCGACGAGCCTGAGATTTCTATTTTTTTTGAAACCTCTCGGCTTCTCCTCGTTGATGAGACTCTCCCTTTTGTCGTGGAGTACTACAAAGACTTTGTCGACGAACTTTCGCTTTGTCGAAGAAGGTTGCTCAATTACCATTTTACCCCTCTCTTAATTAATTAATTACCTATATCACGGTTCGAGTTCTTACAACTGTACCTAGCTTATTATTGATAAATACTGTTGTATTCCAGGCGTGGCCTGAGGGGGCGATAATCCAGCCTAGGAAGATTTGTATGTAAAGGTCGAGGTCAGCCCTATGCTAATTGACCTCGTTATTTTAGGTACCGTTCCACCTGCTAAGTGAGCTTATAGTGTAATTCTTGTACTTGTTAGCCAAGGTGGGGACGTAGGCTATTTGCTGAAGCTCGATAACATTTTTGGTGTTGTACTCTTTACTGCTTTATTGTGCATGTTTGGTTAAATTTCTAGTGCAGTTTAATTTTTGCTAAAAATATATACTGCTTTATTTTATACGCATTAGATTGACCTTAGACTTGTGTAATACTGCTGTTAGTGGATGGATCTAGGAGATAAATTTCAAAATACCAATTCACCCCCCTTCTTGGGATTATAGTAAAGCTAACAATTGGTATCAGAGCCTAGTAGCTTAGACTTAATAGTTAGTTTGCAAAAGATCTAGATGACTCATTGTGTAACGACCTGCTATTTAACTGGGTTTTTTTTTTTTTAATACTACTGAAAGATTTATAATGCTCTGATACCAAACTGTATTAAACCCAACCATCAACCTAAACAACAAGAAGCAGAATTCATATAGACACAACCATATATAAATGTATACAATACTAGAGTGCTAAATGGTTCCTAAAAATATACATATATGACCGCTTCCTAAAATACCCTCAACAGGGCTAGGGCTATGCATAAATACTCTAAAAAATACTCACTCCACTGGAAGGGCAGTACTGAAGCCCCTCTATCTGTGAGCCTGATCTGCTCGCCTACCTGGATCACCTAAAAAATGTTAAGGTAATGGGATGAGACGACGCTCAGTAAGACGAAATATGCTATTGCAAGTGTGTGGCAGATGAGTTACAATACTGAGAAGATCTATTTCTATATTAATACATATAATTAAATATGAAAATATAGTACAAATAATATAACAACCACCATCCCATAGTGCTTAACATAACTATATTTTTAGGTTTCTATACATAATACTTCTACTATACATAAATACGCCCTCTGTTACTGTAAAACTGTATATACAAATAATAATAACTGAAAACTTCTCTGGATGGCTATATGTCATGATTTAACCCCTTATGACAGGGTTGTGCGGCCCAAAGGCAGGATCTACCCTGGCTGGCCGACCAGGATAAACCACTATACTCCATCAGTCTAATCAACCCTCCTCAACCCATATCTGATGGGGAGTCTGTCCGGTCCTGGGCATTTGATCGACCTACATACCACGTATTATCTGAATAGGTGGTTGCACTATATACTGAGTATCTGTATATAGCAACGGTACCGTGCTCTGTTGTATGATCCATCAGGGTTTGATACTAAATAATACATTACTATATACAATCTATTTGTTTTACCATGATTCTGTAATATTTGTATTAACCATGACGCTGTGATAAACTGTATCTGTATCAACTGTATTTTTGAAATGAACTGTAAAACTGTATGTCATGGTACTGAAAATTATTTAATCATGGTATTCTGTAATTTCTGTAAAATATATTCACTGTCTGTATATTCTGTAAAACATAGCTCTGAAAAATACTGTAAAGCATGTCTCTGTACTATATCTATATTCTCAAGCCATATAATGATTTAAAATATATAATACGTAATTGATAAACTATATAAATTTCTGTTGTGAATAATAATCCGGTAAAATATACATTTCATACTGAAAATCATTCTAAAACTGCCTAACATTGCATATTTCCCTTACCTGATTCCTACTAAAATCTCCCTACTATGAAAAATACTGTAAAGCATGTCTCTGTACTATATCTATATTCTCAAGCCATATAATGATTTAAAATATATAATACGTAATTGATAAACTATATAAATTTCTGTTGTGAATAATAATCCGGTAAAATATACATTTCATACTGAAAATCATTCTAAAACTGCCTAACATTGCATATTTCCCTTACCTGATTCCTACTAAAATCTCCCTACTATGAAGGGTCCTACACCCGTAGGGTTCTCCACTCAACACCCTGAAAACCATATATCCCAGAACAAAACATCATGGTTTCTATGTCTACTACATTTCCTACAACTGCTACTAAACCAAAATTTGCTAAAAAGATCTTACCCTGAATTTGGGATGAAATCCAACTTCGTCCTACTAATGATCTGCTCCAGCAGACTTGGAAAAAACTTCCCCATGAACTTCATGGTGGCCTTAGATCATCGATCCGACGAACGACGAGGCCAAAATTGAAGAGAGATGGAGGTGGAGCCGTAGAAGAGAGAGAGGGAGTGAATTTCTGTAAATATTTGGGTAAAAATTCAACTTTCATCTATTTATAAAGCTGGATTCATCGATAAGACACGTCACCTTGTCGATGAGTCCTGTAGAAATTTCGTCGATGAACTTGCACCCTCATTGATGAATTTCAGACTTCCAAAAATCATCTCTCGGTATCTTCTCGTCGATGAAACTTGTATTCGTCGACGAGGCCTTCTTGTACCCTCATCGACGAATCCCATGTGTTTGTTGATGAGGCCATGAGATAATCCTTGGGGTTATTATATCAAAAATGCAATGTTGTCGATGAAATCTGCTACTTCCTTCTGTTTCTGTTCTCATTTCTACCTCTTTTATTATTTAAATACCATTATTCTTTAGGGCGTTACACATAGCACTGTAACCCCTTTCCTTAAGGGACCCTTTTCTGCATTCCCTTCGATTTTCAGTGGTGTTAGTTACACCTTCTGAAAACCGAGGATGCACATCTATCTTCAGAACACTGATGGAAAGGTGTGGAGAGTTGTCTCTAGGGGTAATTATCTTCCTATGAAAACTGAGGGTACAACTAGAGTTCCTAAAACTGAGGAAGAATATAATGATGATGATATGAAATCTGTTAGTTTGAATGCCACTATTATGAATATTTTGTATTTTGGTCTTGATGTAAATGAATTTAATAGAGTTATGGCATGTTCATCTGCTAAGGAGATATGGGATAAGTTAGAGGTCACTTATGAGGGTACTAGAGATGTAAAAGATAGTAGGATTGATATGTTGACCAGTGAGTATGAAGCATTTAGGATAAACACTGGTGAGTCCATTCAGAGCATGTACACTAGATTCACACACATAATTAATTCATTGCATGCATTAGGTAAGACCTATCCTACATATGACATGATTAGGAAAGTCCTTAAAGGCTTGCCTCCTATTTGGTAAGCTAAGGCTACGACCATTTCTAAGGGTAGAGGCCTTAAGGCCATGACATTAGATGAGTTGATAGGTTCACTGATCACCTATGAATTAGCTATAAATGAGAGACTTAATGAACATAATAGGTTGAGAAACGTGACTGCATTGAACACTTCCACTAATACATCTAGTGAGTGCAGCGAACCTGATTCTAGAGATGATATGGCCATGCTAACTAGGAAATTCAGTAGATTTTTCAGGAAGAATAGTAAACGATACAAAAGGTATAGGGAATCTGCCTCTGAGAAGGGAGAGTCGAGTAAAAGAAAGGGGAAATCAAACGCTCCTATGTGCTATAACTGCAACAAGGTTGGGCATATAAAACTAGATTGTCCCTTACTGAAAAAGGAAGCTAGAAAAAAGAAGAAAGCCATGAAAGTGGGCACTTTATGGGATAAACTAAGTAGCAGTGACTCAGACTCAGACCGTAGTGATTCAGAGGTTGCCAACTTGTGCTTGATGGCGCATGATGATGAGGTATTGTCTTCTTATTCTTTATCTTCATATTATTCTTCTTCTGATGATTGTGACTCTGATAGCATGCCTACTTTTAGAGAATTTCAATTTAAATATATTCGTGTGTCTAAACTGTTGAATAAAATGACCAAGGAGAATGATGTTTTGAAAAAGAAATACGAAAATTGGTCAAAATTATTTGAAATGGCAAAAAATTCTCATGCTTCGATTCTTAAAGAAAAAGATTTGAAAATTGATGAGCTTGAAAGAAAACTAGAAGATAGCTCTAAAATCATTTTTAAATTTACCGAGGGCCAACGTAATTTTGAAAAACTACTTGGTGCCCAAAGAAACTCTCTTAGCAAAGAGGGACTTGGTTTTAATGGTATTGAAAATATTAGACGACCTAATCATTATTTGGGACATTTCACACGTGACTCAAAATCTCAAATCTCACCTAAAGATCCAAGGTGCCGAATAAAATGTTTTAAATGCAAGCAAACCGGTCACATTCAATTTGATTGCCCACTTAGGAATAAACATGTAAAAATTAGAAAGGTGTGGGTAGTTAAGGGTGATCCAGTCACTAACCCCTGTGGACCCAACAGAATTTGGGGACCAGCGTCAGTTACTTAGTCTATTTTGTAGCTGTGTTTGAAATCGTTCTCTTCAAAGGGCAAGTGGTACCTGGATAACAGGTGCTCACGACATATGACCGGCGATAAAGCAAAGTTCGCATCCGTCACTCTCAAGGATTGAGGGTACGTGACGTTTGGCGACAATGCAAATGGGTGCATCATCGGTGTAGGTAAGGTCGGTATGGATCTTTACCTGATTATTGATAATGTTCTATTAGTTGATGGCTTGAAGCATAATTTGTTGAGCATTAGTCAATTGTGTGATAAAGGCTATAAGGTTTCATTTGAAAATGATAAATGCATAGTTGAAAGTAAATCAAATCATAAAATTTTTTTCATTGCAGATCACCTTGAAAATGTATATACTACTATTTTTGATAATCTAGTTTCACAATAAGTAACTTGTTTTTCTGCAATAAATGAAGTTAGTTGGTTATGACATAGGCACTTAAGACACGCTATCATGGATTTGTTGTCAAAACTAGTGAGAAAAGACTTAGTGAAAGGCTTGCCTAAAACACCATTTGTGAAAGATAAAATCTGTGATGTGAGTCAAATGGGTAAGCAAACAAAATCTAACTTTAAGAAAAAGAAATTTATATCTACCACTAGACCACTTAAAATGCTTCACTTGGATTTATTTAGTCCTAACTTTGTGTAAAGTCTAGGTGGAAAATCATATGCTTTTGTTATTATTGATGACTATTCTAGGTTCACATGGGTGCTATTTCTCACATAAAAATGAATCATGTGAACAGTTTACTAAGCTATGCAGGAGAATTCAAAATGAAAAAGGCTATAAGATAACTCACATAAGAAGTGATAGAGGCACTGAATTTAAAAATGGTGGCATAGAAAATTATTATGGCCTAGAGGGCATATCACATAACTTCTCTGCACCTAGAACCCCTTAACAAAATGGTGTAGTAGAAAGAAAGAATTGGTTATTGCAGGAAATGGATAGGACTATGCTGAATGAACATAAATTTCCTAAATATTTATGGACTAAGGCTATAAATATGACATGTTATGTCATGAATAGGGTGTTAATTAGACCTTCACTTAATAAAATCCCATACGAATTGTGGAACAACCATAGACCTAATAGTTCCTATTTTCATGTTTTTGGTTGTAAATGCTTTGTGCTTAGGGATAATGAGCATCTAGGGAAATTTGATTCTAAATTTGATGAAAACATTTTCCTAGGTTATTCTCTTAATAGTAAAGCATATAGAGTTTTCAATAAAAGAACTTTAACTATCATTGAATCTATTCATGTTGTATTTGATGAATCTAATCCATTTTCTAAGAAAGATGACGAAGATGATATTGACATTAGAAAATGTTTAGACAAGTTATCTATTGAGAACAATGTGAATGAAAATTTAGAAATAAATGATATATCACGTGAAGATAATCAAAATGAGAATGAAGTTCAAGAGTTGCCTAGGGATTGAAAATTTATTAGGAACCATCCTATAGATCAAATCATAGGTGAACCTTCCCGTGGTGTAGCCACAAGATCTTCCTTGAGAAACCTAGTGAGTCACTCTGCTTTCTTGTCCCAAGAAGAACCTAAAAATATTAAAGAAGCCATAGAGGATGAGTCTTGGGTGATGTCTATGTGAAAAAAACTTAATCAATCTGAAAGAAGCAAAGTATGGGCCCTAGTTCCTAGGCCTAATGATCATACAATTATTGGAACCAAATGGGTGTATAGAAATAAGAAGGATTAGAATGGGATAGTAACTAGGAATAAGACTAGATTAGTTGTCCAGGGTTATAATCAGGAAGAGGGGATAGGTTTTGATGAAACCTATGCTCTCGTTGCTAGAATGGAAGCCATTCGTATGCTACTTGCTTATGCTACTTTTAAGAACTTTAAATTATATCAAATGGATGTTAAAAGCACAATCCTTAATGGCTACATTAATGAATAAGTGTATGTAGAACAACCACCCGGTTTTAAAAATCATAAATATCTAGATCATGTATACCGGTTGTCCAAAGCCTTGTATGGATTGAAACAAACTCCTAGAGCTTAGTATGAGAGGTTTAGTGGTTTTCTACTAGAAAATGAGTTTACCTATGGCAAAATTGACACTACACTTTTGATCAAATCCAAAAATGATGATATGCTTATTGTTCAAATTTATGTTGATGATATTATTTTTGGAGTCACTAATGATGAGTTGTGTAATGAGTTTGCCGAATACATGCAAAGTGAATTTGAAATGAGCATGATGGGTGAACTTAGTTTCTTTTAAGGGCTGCAAATTAAATAAGCTAAAAATGGGACTTTTATACGCCAATCTAAATATGTCAGAGACTTGCTAAAGAAATTTAATATGGAAGATAGTAAAATTCTTGGTACTCCTATGAGTTCTTCCATCAAACTTGATAAAGATGAGCAAGGAATTCCTGTTAATGTGAAATTGTATCATGGCATGATTGGGAGTCTTTTATATCTTATAGCTAGTAGGCCTGATATTATGTTTAGTGTATATATGTGCGCTAGGTTTCAGGCCACTCCTAAGGAATCTCATCTATTAGCAGTAAAACAAATCCTTAGGTATCTAGTTGGAACCATAGAGTTAGGATTATGGTATCCTAAGCGTACGACCTTTGAGATTGTTAGTTATACTAATACTGACTTTGCCGATAGTAAGGTTGATAGGAAGAGTACTAGCGGCACATGTCACTATTTAGGAAAATCTTTGGTTTCTTGGTTCTCCAAGAAACAGAATTCAGTTACCTTATCTATAGCCGAAGTAGAATATATTGCGGATGGTAGTTGTTGTGCTCAAACTTTTTATATGAAACAACATCTTGTGGATTTTGGGTTGCACTACGATACAGGATTGATTAAATGTGATAATACTAGTGCAATCAATATTTTAAAGAATCCTATCTCACATTCACGAACTAAACATATTAAGATTAGATATCATTTCCTTCGTGATCATGTGCAAAAAGGGGATGTGACACTTGAGTTTGTGAGCACAAATGAACAATGGGCTGATATTTTCACTAAACCACTTCCAGAAGATAGGTTCATACAGATTAGATGTGAGCTAGGTCTAATGCACAGTAGAGATGTCTCCTAGATATTTAATAGATTGCATAAACTTAGGGGGAGCTTTCTAACAATCTTAAGTCTAACAATAGATATAATAATTGGTATCACTTTAAATCTTTCATTGGTTTAGACTTTATGAATTTGGTTGTGTTTTGAAATGCAAAATCTTCATATCTATTTGCTTGATGATGGTTGTATTTATGTTTTATGTCTTGATCATATTGGACTGTTTGGGTTAAGTAGTTGTGGATAAACTGTTAATTTTTAAAACTCAAAACAGGTCATTTTTATATAGGTATTTTTGGAAAATGTCCTATTTTCAAACAGCATGTTGCCAAAATTTCTAAATTTTTGTTCCTAAATCTATCTTGTACATTAATAAATCATACCCAAAGCCTATGACTGCACATTTTATACGTTTCATAGCCCTTTTTGCTGTTGCCAAAAGGAGGTGAAGGAGAAGAGAATAGGCAAAAATTGGGTCGTACTTTTCAAAAAAAATGTTTGTATTGATAAATCTTTAACATTATGCATATTGTCAGGGGGAGCGTTTTAAGGCTATACACACTTTTTGTATGGTGTATTTGTCAAAGGAGGAGAATGTTGACTTTGTAGGTCATACGTGATTTTGATAATGACAAATACTCAAGTATTTGATGTCTATCTAGTTTGTGTGCAGGTTTATATTAACAGATTAATTGATGACACATGAAGTAAAGCCTGAAGACCCTAAAGATTATTTTATGTTGTAATTTATATTATTATTCAATTTGGGTCTGAAATAGTAATTATAGGAAAAAGGTTTGTAATAATCTCTCCATATCATGCATATAGGTTTGTTGTAAGCTCATAAACCTTAGAAAGACTTTAGGTTCCAACACAAAAGCACAATATAGTCCCCATAATCACTTATATTATCAGGGGAAAGAATTGAAATGATTTGGACTAAATAGGAAAAATTGTGGGAGGTCGGGCGACCGAATTTGTTGTGTTCAAAAGACCTTGGGCGCTTGAACCATGGACTAGTCAACATGTTGACTTGAGTTCGACAAACTGAACTAAATTTCACATACTGTCCATGGTCAACCGAACCGCTGAACAGACCTTTTTCACCAACTCAGCCAACCGAACATTTACCTTCAAAATGGACTCGGGCGACTGAACACATGAGTTTGGTAAACCGAATTATAGACCAAGTGACCGAAACGTGGATAGAACGAAAATTGCCTTGGTTCAGCAAATCGAGCCCAGATTTGGGCACCCGAAGGGTCAAAAGTAACTTTTTCTACTGAGTTTGTTTGGGCGACCGAACCATGGTTCAGCCACTAAAAAACTATAGGGTTGTTTATTTTTTACTGAGGTTAAAACTAGTTAAACAATGACCTATGAGTCCTTAACAACTGTAATTTGAGCTTCTTCTATATATAGGGCCTCATTTGTGAAGATTAGTATGAAATTAGAGAAATCATTAGCAAAAAATCCTCTCAAATTCAAAAAGTTTATTGTTAGGATCAAGCGCTACCGGTTCTTCTAAAACCAATTGGTGGTAGAAGGGGCGCAACCTTTTCCTTTAAACGGCAGCACAAAGCCCCGCACTAAACGTCGGGTGGACATGAGGGGCTGCACCGATTCTAAGTAGGGGTGCCGACGGGCTGGCACGCCAAGCACTGTTGAGTTGGGGTCCACTGCTACGATCCCTCGCAATAGGGTTGATTGCTGACTTCCCATAAAGCCAACACTTATTTTGCCTATTCTTCTTCAAATCCTCTCATACACTCATTCCTTTGATCAATCCTAGTATTGTGAGAGTTCTTATTGTGCTATTGCTTTGTTATAGATTGCTTAATACTCTCAATACTTTGGTTGTTGATTGTTATTGATTTTGGAGAGTTAAGCAAAGAGTTAACCCACAGATTTAAATTTGATAAATCTTGCGTTGGTAAGACTCAGTAGCTTGAGGATCTTTGCATTGTCATTGCAAGATTCCTATAGTATAATTTTTGGTGTGCAAAATATTTTACAAGCTATATTTTTCAAACAACTCTTGTGCTTATTTCATCGAGGAAAATATTTTGAGTTAATTTGAATGTTTGATCAGCATCTTTGAAACCCTATTCTATTATTGAAATTTGTTATACTTTGTTTCAAAGAAATAACTTGTTAGAACACTCTTGAGTATATTTGTGATTATACTTTACTGAGTGTTTGCTTGCACAAAATCACGTCACTGAGTTTACAATTTCCTATACTGTTGATGTGTGGTTGATTGATTACATTTGGTACATATATTCTTGATTTAGAAGTATAATCACTGTACCTAATTTATTATTGAGAAATACTATTTTATTCTAGGCATGGGTTGAGGGGACAGTAATCCAGCCTGGGAAGGATTGTATGTAAAGGTTGAGGTCAGCCCTGTTCTAATTGACCTAGTTGTTTTAGGTACCGCTCCACCCGCTAAGTGAGCTTATAGTGTAATCCTTTTCCTTATTAGCCAAGGCAGGGACGTAGGCAGTTTGCCGAACCTCGATAACATTTTTGGTGTTGTGCTCTTTACTGCTTTATTGTGCATGCTTGGTTAAATTTCTAGTATAGTTTAATTTTCGCTAAAAATATATACTGATTTATTTTATACACATTAGATTGACCTTAGGCTTGTGTAATACTACTGTTAGTGGATTGACTTAGGGGAGAAATTTTAAAATACCAATTCACCCTCCCTTTTAGGATTACAGTAAAGCTAACATGAAATTACAACCTCTCTCCCTCAAACGTGGAGTTCGCCTCTCTAACGATAATTCCCTCTTGCTAGGCAACGATCCAACAATCCTGAATTTTCAAACAAATAAAAAACCAAGAAATAACTTTGTTCGTAGAAGAAACACTCTCAGTTAGGGTAGATTTGTACAATTAAAATTTAGTATACTTCAATCAATAAACAATATAGAAGATGAAGCTCAAAAGAATATCACTAGGGTTTTGATTTAGATTTGAAAAACTCAGTAAAATAGATTGGAAATTTGTGGATTATATCAACAATATCACGATAGTATTTCAGAAAGTGTTTCGGCAAGATAACTCTGAAGTTTTGATTTGTTGTGCGTTGATATTGTATATAATTTGCGAAAATATCAAGTATTTATAGAGTATTAAAGTATCTTACCATTTTCCCTATGATTGCTCTATGTTTGGAGCCCAAGAAATCAATTTTGGAAACTTTCCCAACGCTGTTTAAAAGTTAAAACATGTACCTCAGTCGACTATGCCCCAAGGGTCAGTCGCCTGAGCTTTTTAAGTTTAGCATATTTTGAAAACCCAATGAAGAGTCAGTCGATTGGGCTTTACGGGTCAGTCGCCTATCTCGACTCTGTTTGCTCATAATTAATCAAAGGAATATGTTAGTCGCTTGATGATAATTCATTAGTTGCATGTCTTTATTGAAACTTATATATTTTTCAAAAATTGATTTCAAAACTTTAACTTTGATCTTTGAAAATGTAAGTGAGACTTTATGAAAACATTTTCCACAATTTAAAAACAGGTCTCTAAGTCAATAATATGTCCTAAGAGCTTCATTCATCAATATTGAATTTTTGAAGTACTTACATGAGACTTATACACAATAACTCTATCTTAAGAACTAAATCTTCATGCTTTGGCTTGCTCTTTATATCCAGCTTGAAATGTCATTTTCAATATGTTTCAACTTCATCATTCCTTGTGACTTTTAGCTCAAGCTTTATTCAAGCTCTTCCAATACTCGATTTTGATCACATGAAAGTATTTGAGCCCTGAAATATACTTAAACAAACATGTTAAGTATCCTTAATTTGTTATCATCAAAACAAGATTTAAGCCTTGTAAGGCCAACAGATTGTTAACAATTAAAATATATTTTTCAACAAATAAAGTATTACAACTATGACTTAGGAAACTTAATGATTTTTCATCAAATTTTTATTTCTTTACGTTTGTTTAAAACCTGAAAAATATTAGGAAAAAAGAAAGGAAAGTACAAATGATTTCGATTTTTCATGTTTGACTAAAAAGAAAAGTGAAAAAAAAAAATACTAATCAATGCGCAAAAAATTAATTTTTCATCCTTATCATTTGGTTTTTTTTTTTTAATTTTTAGTTATTTTTAATGATATTTGATATGGAGAGAAAATACAATAGAAAATAAATTTCTTTCTTATTTTCTTTTTCTTTTCTTTTCCCAAACAAAATCATTGATCCAAACTAGCCCTTAGGGTCTATTTGGATTAAGAATTTTACCCAAAAAAAGGAAAAAATATTAATGAGAAAACTCATTGTCCACTATATTTTCCTTCGATATTAAATTCTATTAAAAATGAAAGTTTGTTTTTAATATGATTAAAATTTTTTAAAATTAACCTTGTTTAAGTATTTGGTATATATTTTTATTTTTTTCTCACTTTCCTCGATAGTCAAATATGAAAATATAAATTTATTAATATTTTTTTTTCTTTTTTGTCCATAATATTTTTCAAGTTCCAAACGGGCCTTATAGTGTGGTCTTAATTATAACTACAATGATGGATGTTTAATATAGCCAATTAGAGTATGATGAGGATAAGACTTCATATCCAAGATGAGGTGAATTGCTTCTTTTAAAATACATCTCCACTATCAGGTCTAAAATGCAATTAAAAGATTGCAATAACATATGTTAGATAAGGGTTTAATCAATTTTGTATTATAACAAAACTAAATGAGATTCCTTATGTGTCGAATATCGATCTATTGATCCACAAATTTAGGTAATTAGTTTAAATAAATATGAGTAAATTAGTGAAATATTTTAATAAGTTGTATAAGTAAAAAGCAATATGACTTAAATTTAATAAATTTATATTTATCTTTCGTTGTAATGAAAATCAATTATTTACAAACAACGTTAGGATGGATCTTTAAATCAATAGGGTATACTTATGTTATACTTAATTTAAAGTAAATATTAAATTAATATGAATAAATCATCAAGAAATGGGGAAAAAAATTATTTTTAAATATTTAAGGTAAATAAATTAGATTTTATTATTGTTTCGAAGTTTTGCTAACTTTCAATATTTAAAAATGGTTATGGTGTCTCAAAATCCAACTATATTTGCACTCTAATATTGTATTCATTTTGGTTAAAAAATCAAATTACTGTATGATCATAATGGTATACTCCTAGTGCATTTGCAGTAACAAGAAAAAAAATTAAAAAAATTGAAGTAGCTACAAAATCAAATTGTTAATCCAATAAATAATGACAGCTATAACATCATTTCATTCATATAATATCAAGCCTCCATCTTTTACTTAACAACTATAGTTATTATTGTTATATATATATTTGTTCTGCAATGAAGTATAAATTCATTTGTGACAAGTCTTTTAAAGAATTCCTTAACTATCATCGTGCGGAGTAATGACAAAAACCCATTAATACAAAATTTGGCTTGATTTTATATAACTGTAAAAAATAATAACAAGAAAAATATTCCAAAAAGAACCTTTGATTGCTTATCTTCATCTTTAGCTTGACTTTCCTAATTCTACACTACTCCAATTCCAAAAAAAATCTAATGCATCAAACCAAGAAATGAAGACAAACATATATGCTATATATTTTATAATGTTTTTTGGAATTTGATTAACCAAATCCAATGTATAAGAGAAATGGGACAAACAAATTTGTATTTGAAGATTTTGAATTTTAAGAGAAGGATTATATTTGTAGAGGGAGAGAGAGAGAGAGAGAGAGTACTCAAGTTGCTTTCTGAAAATGAACCACCCCCTAGATGGTCAGCAAGAGTTTGGATCATGTTGGTGTACATGATAATTAATTTAATAAATATATCATAACTAAGGAAATAGAATAAGGAGGATTGTTTTTCTTTGAATAAAATAAAGATAATTTCTTGAAAGCTTGACAAAGAAGAAACATACAATGGGTTGAGTCGTTGAAGGCTGAAGCCTAAAAAGGGAGAGGCTTCAACAAGGAAGATATGAAGTTTAAACATAATGTGTAGAGGTGCACAAAAATTATTGAAAAACCAAAAATTAGATCGAAACCGAACCGAAACCATAAACGGTTCGGTCTTTCGATTTTCGGTTTACAAAAATAAAAATATTCAATTTCGGTGTCGGTTTCGGTTTTTTGTTGAAACCGAACCGAAAAAACCAAAAAATCGAATTATATAAGATATATATATATATATATATATATACAGTGCTTAGGGTTTTAACTTTTAACTTTTAACTTTTTTATTATTTATTTTCACTTTTCACCTTTTAACTTTTCAATCAATTTCACGCCACTTTTGGGCTTCGATCCTTCCCAGTTCCCAGTTCCCAAGTTTCCCCTCCCACCTCCTCCTCTTCCTTCTTCCTCAAGCCTCAGTTCCTCTACTTTGTTTGCCTGTTCCTCATGTTTCCCCAAGTCTACAGTTCTACACTCTACAGGGAACTTCAACGTGACTCTGTGAGCGATTGAGCGTTGTGCGTGTGCATCGGCCAGCTTGCCTCCCACCTTTGCCTCCTCCTCCTCCTCCTTCCTCATTTTTCTTCTTCTCCTCTCGGCTCTCGCTGTGAGCCTGTGACTCTGTTCAGTCTGTTGACTGTTGTTTGCGGTCCGTCGTGCGTGGTTGCGTGCCTCTTGCCTCCGCCTCCTCCTCCTCCTTCCTCATTTTTCTTCTTCTCTTCTCGGCTCTCGCTGTGAGTCTGTGACTCAGTTCCGTCGTGCATCCGTCGTCACTTGTCTGACTCTGCATCCCTCCTGGCTCCCGTAGTCCCGTCCCTAGTCTTCACTCTTCAGTTCTTCAGAGTTCAGAGTTGAGAGCACCACCTGCGTCCTGCTGAGTGCTGGCTGCTGTAACTGTAAGTTTTATATTTTTTATTTATTTTTTATTTTCTGCTTTTATTTCTAAGAAGACAATGAACTATATTACTAATTTACTAAGTTTATTTTTTAAAATAACAACTGTTTTTAAAAAAATTTAAAACCAGAGTTGATGTTTAGTTTTTTGGTTTCTGGAAGTAATTTTGTGGATCAAATTATTTATTTTTATATATAAATTAAAATCAAAATTAAAGCAAAATAGTTGTGTGAATTTAAAATATAATAAAAAAAAATATTCATAAATTCTCTAAATTTTTCAAGAGAGAATAAATAATATATAGAAAATATTTTAAATATTTTTTTGTTGTCATGTTACATGTATGATAAAATTGCTCCTATTTTTAAACTATAATAATTAAGTAAATTACTTATAATAATTTTTATCTTTTATAATAATATTTTAAATTTTATTATTTTATTCATATGTATTAATTGTTATTTGATTTACAGACAAAAATAAGCATCTAATTAATTAATTTTTTGTTTTATCATTTTAAACATGTTTCATCTAATGAATTTGCACTTATGCATGATTTTTATAGATGTCTGAATTTGGGGACAACGCAAATTTTAATACAACTCCTTGTCCGAGCTCATGCCCAAGTCCAAGTCCAAGTCGAAGCATGAATACATAATCAATAAATAATGTTATCAGTAAATAATGTTGCTGCAGGAACAGAATTGGGTGAGAAGAGGAAATTTAAATCAAGATTAGAGGTATGGGATCATTTTACTAGATTATGTGTTGATAAGACTGCAGAGGTTAAAGCTCAATGTAAATATTGTCCTAAAGTTTTTTGTACTGATTCAAGATGGAATGGAACACAAGTTTTGTGGAATCACTTGAATTTATGTGCTAAGTATCCCTATAAGAGACCTCATGATCGTAATGAATCCCAAATCAACTTCAAACCAGAGACAAGAAAGGAAGAAAAACAGTTAACATGCCAAAAGTATGATACTAATATTCTTAGAAAAGCTTTAGCATATATGGTGATAGTGGAAAAACTACCATTTAGATTTATGGAGGGACAAGGTTTCAAATATTTTTATAGCCTCATGGAACCTATATTTAAGGTTCCATCACAAGTGACAATGGCAAGGGATTGTCTTCTTTTATATAGAGAAGAGAAAAAGAAATTGAAAAAAATTTTGAAACAGAATTGTCAACGAGTTTGCCTTACAACAGGCACTTGGACATCTTTACAAAATGTTAGTTACATGTGTCTAACTATGCATTTTGTTGACATTGACTGGAAATTACACAAAAGATGTGATATCCCATGGTTGAAAGGCTTAAAAGACTAGATGTTACTATCCATATCAACAAGGTGCACCTTTTTTTTTGGAAGTTTTCCCATAAGAACTTCATAGTTAAACGTGCATGGCTTGGAGCAATCTTGGGATGGGTGACCTCCTGGGAATTTTTCTCAGGAAGTGTGTGAGTGAGGACAAAACACACTAAAAAGGAGACGTGTTGATCTATGGGGCTAGTCATTTAGTCCGATAAGGCCTGCACCCTGTTGTCTGGTCTAGGTGGAGGAGGAGAGATGCAGTACTTCCTGGCAGACCCAGGTTGGGGCGTTACAAATGGTATCAGAGCCAACACCCAGCCAGAAGTGTGATGAGATTCACATCACCTGGGTTTGGAAATGTGGGTTTGCAACAAGAACGTTGCGTTCTATAAGTGGGAGAGAATGTGATACCCTATGGATGAAAGGCTTAAAAGATTAGATGTTAATACCCATATCAACAAGGTGCACCTTTCTTTTCGGGAGCTTTCCTATAAAAATTCCATAGTTAAGCGTGCTTGGCTTAGAGTAATCTTGGGATGGGAAAGCTTCCGAAAAGAAATGTGCACATTGTTGATATGTGTAGTAACATTTAGTCTTTTAAGCCTTTCATCCATGGGGTATCACATTCTCCCCCACTTATAAAATGCAACGTCCTCGTTGTGAACCCACATTTCCAAACCCTCACACTTTCGACTGAGTGTTGGCTCTGATACCGTTTGTAACACCCCAACCTGGGTCTATTAGGGAGCACTGCGTCTCTTCTCCTCCACTTGAACCAGATAACAGGGGGAGGGCCTTATCAGACTAAATGACTGGCCCCACAGATCAACACGTGTCATTTTCAGTGTGTTTTTTCCTCACTCATACACTTCTTGAGAAAACTTCCGAGAAGGTCACCCATCCCAAGATTGCTCCAAACCAAGCATGCTTAATTATGAAGTTCTTATGCGAAAGCTCCCGAAAAAAAAGGTGCACCTTGTTGATATGGGTAGTAACATCTAGTTTTTTAAGCCTTTCATCCATGGGGTATCACATGGATGGATAGGTTAGAATAGGTGTTTAGAAGTAGGTATGGAGTAGGGAAGTATAGAATTTTGTCTTATAACTTGGAGGCAAAAATCCCTTGGCGAACTTTCGTGATTTTCTGATTCAGTCGATGGTTTCAGAAAACCATGGTAAATCTATCGACGGTGATGTTTCTTAGCCATGAGACTGGTCCTTATATGGAGAACTTGGATGTGTATTGGATTTAAAGTATAGAATCGTGTTGTTGAGATTATGTTGTGGGATATAGTAAATCGTAGAATTATGGAAATGAAAGATTGGGTAACAAATTTCGAGGACGAAATTTCTTGAGGAGGGGAGAATGTAAAGACCCAAAAAATTAAAATGATTGAAATAATAATAAAATAGATAAAATAACAAATAAATAAATAAAAGGAATGCATGGGAAAAATAAAAAAAAGTAATTTAATTTTTTAAAAAAATTAAAGAAATTAAATTAAATTAAGATAAATTAAATAATTAGTTATTAGATTAAACATTATTACATTGGATTTTAAAAAAAAACTAATTGAAATAAGATATGTGTATATATATAAAGTAAAAGAAGAAAGAAGAAAGAAGAAGAAGAAGAAGAAGAAGAAGTCTGAGTTGTGTCCCCCCCCCCTTTGAAATATATTCGTCGTCTCTGTGAATGCCTCTCTCTCTCTTTTCCCTCATTTCTCGACGAATATTCAACCGATTGGGAAATGGAAGGTGCCGTTGTGTTTCTGACTCTGCTGCCGACATTTTTACTGGAACAGATTTGTCGTGGGAATGACTTAGGCCCTACTCCTGGGGAAAGGTAACCTTTCCCCATTTTCTTAATTTCGCGTTAAATATGCAGTTAAATCGACGATCAGGTACCACCACGCGGTCCTAATCGTCATCGTCGTCATTTTGGCGTAAGTAATTTTCCAATTGGGGTTTTTTAGGCCCTACTCCAAAGCGAGAGTGAGATTTAAAAATTTTGACACTTTGGGTATATTTGCGGGTATTACTGTTTATTTAGGAATTATGGTCATAGGAAATATTTAAATAGTATTTTATTCAGGAATAATTTATTGGAATTAGGAATTTAATTTCAGGATCCGGATGAGCGCCGCAAGCGTCTTTTCAGGGTCCCTGTTGGCATAGTGCAAGAAATTAGGTAAGAGGAAAAATATATATTAAACCAGAATTTTTATGAATTTAATGAAAAAATAAATTATGTTATATATACGTGTATATGTTTTGATATGGGTAAAATGACAACTGTTTAAATTATATTTTTTCGAGTTTAAGGTTGTTTATTAGATATGTATATGCGAAAATGAACTGATGAAAGTGATATATTTTTTTCAGAATAATTATACAAGAAATTAAAAGTATTTTTCTAGTATATGAATGTTAATTGTGGGTTGGCTTATTTTCAGGCAATGTATGAATTTTACTGGTAAATTGTGTGACATGAGTAAATAGGAATGTTGTGTGGAAATATGTTATATGTATGAGATGCATAATATACAAGAAATGAACTGAGTATGAAAATGTTAAATGAAATATGCTGCTTGTGTGTGTTAATGCAACCATGTAAACAGCTGAAATATGTGGGTAAAACAGCTGAAAGTGGCTGGGTGAATGTATGACAACTGAAATATGCTGAGTAAAATAGCTGAAAGTGGCTGGGTAAATGTGTAACAGTTAAAAAATGCTGGGTAAAACAGCTGAAAGTGGCTGGGTAAATGTATGACAGCTGAAATATGCTGGGTAAAACAGCTGAAAGATGCTGGGTATGAAATGAAATGAAATAAAAAGGGAAATGAATGAAATGAAAATGAAATGTGAAATGTGAATAATGTAAAATAGGAAAGAGTCACTTAAAGTGAAATGCAATGCAATGTTAAGCCATGAATATGAACAGATGTGTATAATTAAATAATGATAGAAAGAATGATGTATTATGGTATTAAAATTATGTACGTACATAAAACATGTTATGATTGGGTGAGGCGTACCTTTCGCTTGAGGGCTTGCCGAGTAAGGTGAGTGCACTAGTAGCTACAGATGTGGCAGTAGCCGCATAACGTACTGGGGTAGAGGGAACCTACTTGTATGGGCGGGTAGATTTCCTTATCCTTAGGGCCTTCGCCGGTAAACTTTTGTTTGAACTGTGTGAGTACGAGATCAATTTATCACTTGAGGGCTTACTGAGTAAGGTGAGTGCTCTAGTATGCTTTAGCTGCGACCTTTGGGTTGCCTAAATATCAGAGCAGAGGGGTGCTACTTGTATGGGCGAGTAATCACCCCTATCCTTGGGTAATCTCATAGGTTAAACATTTGCATGTGTTTGATTAGGTTCAGGGAATGATTTTAGAAATTATGTTAACGATTTTCAAATGTTAAATATATGTCATATATAAACTTATGTTGGCCACACACAGCTTTAATATATTGTTTCTTCTCTTACTAAGATGTGTCTCACCCGAATATAATTATTTATCTTTTTCAGGATTTCCTCGAGATCGAACTTTGAGAGCTTGAGGTTTTTATAACATTATTGGGAAATAGAAAAAGAAAAGAGTATATTTCTATGTTAATTTTGAGATGTATAAAATTTGTGTTTTATGTCTTTATGTTTTAAGTCAATTATGAAAGGAATGTTTGGGAACATACTGAATTGTTTTGGGGATATATGTAATTATGGAAATGCATGTGTTGAAGGATATTATGGTCTATGGATAGAACTAGGAAACTCTAGTATTATTTGTATGATTGAGGTTCATAGTTGGGTTTTTCGCTGCGTATGTATGGTTTAATTGTGGAATATCATAGATTTTATTAGATATAACGCATCGAACCCGGGTTTAAGGGTTTGGCGCGTTACATAATGGTATCAAAGCCAACACCTAACTGGAAGTGTGATGAGATTCACATCGCCTCAATTTGGAAATGTGGGTTCGCAAAGAGGACATTGCGTTCTATAAGTGGGGGAGAATGTGATACCCCATGGATGAAAGGCTTAAAAGACTAGATGTTACTACCCATATCAACAAGGTGCACCTTTCTTTTCGGGAGCTTTCCCATAAGAACTCCATAGTTAAGCGTGCTTGGCTTGGAGCAATCTTGGGATGGGTGACCTCCTTGGAAGTTTTCTCAGGAAGTGTGTGAGTGAGGAAAAAACACTGAAAATGACACGTGTTGATCTGTGGGATCATTTAGTTTGATAAGGCCCACCCCCTGTTGTCTGGTCCAGGTGGAGGAGAAGAGACGTAGTGCCCTGGCAGATCCAGGTTGGGGCGTTACAAAAATATGATACCCTATGGATGAAAGGCTTAAAAGATTAGATGTTACTACCCATATCAACAAGGTGCACCTTTCTTTTCGGGAGCTTTCCCATAAGAACTCCATAGTTAAGCGTGCTTGGCTTGGAGCAATCTTGGGATGGGTGACCACTTGGAAAGTTTTCTCAGGAAGTGTGTGAATGAGGACAAAACACACTGAAAAGGACACGTGTTGGTTTGTGGGGCCAGTCATTAGTCCGATAAGGCCCACCCCCCTATTGTCCGGTCCAGGTGGAGGAGGAGAGACACAGTGCTCCCTGGCAGATCTAGGTTGGGGCGTTACAAATGCTATTAGAGCCAACACCCAGCCGGAAGTGTAATGAGATTTACATCGCTTGGGTTTGGAAATGTGGGTTCGCAACGAGGACGTTGCATTCTAAAAGTGGGGGAGAATGTTATAACCCATGGATGAAAGGCTTAAAAAATTAGATGTTACTGCCCATATCAATAAGGTGTACCTTTCTTTTCGGGAGTCTTCCCATAAGAACTCCATAGTTAAGCATGTTTGCCTTGGAGCAATCTTGGGATGGGTGACCACCTGGGAAGTTTTCTCAAGAAGTATGTGAGTGAGGACAAACCACACTGAAAAGGACACGTGTTGGTTTGTGGGACCAGTCATTAGTCTAATAAGGAAGGCCCGCCCCATGTTATCTGGTCCAGGTGGAAGAGGAGAGATGCAGTGCTCCCTAGCAAACCCAGGTTGGGGCGTTACGAAAGAATTTTAAGTTTTGGTCCAGTACCTAGTCATCGAGGGGAAGTGTTAGGTTTTGTTATTGAGAGAGCTTTATTGGATTGGGGAATAGATAAAGTTTTTACTATTACTGTACATAATGCAAGTTCTAATGGTACCGCCATCAGTTACTTAAAGAGGAGGGTGAACAATTGGAAGGGTAGTGTGCTCAATGATGAGTTCATGCATATGAGGTGTGTTGTATATATCATTAATTTAATTGTGCAAGATGGATTGAAACTTGTGGGAGATTCTATACTTTGAATTAGGCAAACAGTAAAATATATTAGGCAATCACCTGGTAGAACTGTTAAATTTAAAAAGTGTGCAGATGAGGAAAAGGTTATTGTAAAAAACATTTGTGTTTGGATATGCCTGCTAGATGGAATTCCACATATATGATGTTGGACACTGCTCAAAAATTTCAAAAAGTTTTTAATAGATATAATGAAAAAGACCGAGATTTTACACTTGATCTTTCAAAAGATGGTGGAAAAGGAAAGCCAATGGAAGATGATTGGGATAATGTGAGGAAGATGGTGCAGTTCTTAGGATGTTTCTATCACTTCACTTTGCGTGTTTATGGTTTTAATTATGTGACTTCTAATACTTTTTTCCTTGAAATTTGCATGGTTAATGCTTTTTTTTTTTTTTAAATTGGTGCAAAAGTGATGATTTTGAATTAAGTGAAATGGCATTCAAAGTGAAACATAAATATGATGATTATTGGGGGAATCCAGAAAAACTGAATATGATGATGTTTGTTGCCACCATTCTTGATCCTCGATACAAGTTAGAGTATGTGGATTGGGGCCCTTCTGAACTGTTTCCTCCTCCTAGATCTTCAATTTTGAGTAAAAAGGTGAAGGATGTTATTTTTTCAATGTATGATGAGTATAAAAATGGGGGTAGACAATTCCAATGCAATGGAACTAGTGGTAAAACTGCCGAAGTTAGCTCTAGTTATTCTAGTCACTGGTATGGACTATGTGGTGGATGATGACGAACCAACAATGAAGATGATGATGGTTATGCTAGATAAATTCAAGAGGCATAGGTTAGAAAAAGAAGGTAGGGAAGGCAAGAGTGATCTTGAGAGGTATCTTTCTGAGGCACCTGAAGAGGGTAGTTAAGAATTTGATATTTTAGGATGGTGGAAGATAAATAATCCAAGGTTTCCTATCCTTTCACAGTTGGCATGAGATGTTTTGGCTATCCCCATAGCTACTATTGCTTCTGAGTCTGCATTTAGTACGGGAGGTCGTGTTCTTGATTCTTTCAGGACATCATTGACTCCTAAGATTGTGGAGGCTCTTATATGTTCTCAAGATTGGTTGCGAAATTCACAATTACTAGTGAACTATGAAGAAAGCCTTGAAGAACTTGATAAACTTGAGAAAGGTAAAACATAATTTCTTAAGACATCTTTTTTCCCATTTTCTAGTTGTTTTATTCTAATTATTGTTTTGTATTTGTTTTCTCTAATTCATTGACCTTTTCTTTTTCATTCATTTAAGAATTTGATCAAATTGGCATGGATGATTTATTGGTAAGATTATGTATTATGAACAATTGAACAATGATAGTCAATTTAATTTTATCTTGTTATAACTTTCATCTTATTTCATTTTATTAGGAATGATGTTTACATCGAGATTGGAGAATTGAAGTTATAATTTTGAAGATGTAAGAATGTGTGATCAAACAAGCATGGATGATTTATTGGTAAGATTATGTATTATGAACAATTGAACATTGATCGTCAATTTAATTTCATCTTATTATAACTTTCATTTTGTTTCATTTTATTAGGAATGGTGCTCACCGATATATTGGAGAATTGAAGCTACAGTCTTGAAGATGGAACAGTGTGGATGGAAGAATGTGGATTACTTCAATTCATTAAAATTTTAAACCATTGATGAACAATTAGAATTCTATTTTGTATTTTTAATTTGGGATATATATATATATATATATATATATATATATATATATTCTTGTTTATTGTGAATGTTTGCTTGCTTAATTGCTTGTTTTGTGAAATTAGGGATAGAGAGAATTAATTATTAAAAGTGTCTAAGGATTGGGACATTGTGGAATTGATATGTAATTCTCATTTTAGAAGTGACCAATAAATTTTATTATTAAAAGTGCCCAACAAATTTTATTTTGTTAAAATTATGAGTCCCTATAAAAAATTAAAATGCTTAATAAATTTTTAACAACTTTATGAAAAATAAAGGTAATTTTTTTTTTTGTAAAAAAAATCGGTTTAAAACCAAAAAATCGCAACCGAACTGCCACATTTTCGGTTTTCAATTGGAGCGTATTTTCGGTTCGGTTTCGATTTCGGTTCGAAAATCTCAAAACCAAAAAATTTAGTTCAATTTTCGGTTTTGGCCAAAATCGAACCGCATCGAACTATGTACAGCCCTAATAATGTGTACGAAAAAGGAATCAAAACCTTTTTGAAAATAACAATTTGAAGTCTTTTATGGCCATTCAAGAAGACATGCAATAGACATGCCTAATGTGGACTGGGTTTTTACTTAAATACTCTATTTTGAACTATTTGGATGAGATTAAGTCATTGATTTTGAAAACATTTAAATGCCAAAATTTAGCTAAAATGAGTGAGTATACATAGAATTTTCGTGAGGTTATAATGTAATCTTATGTAATTGGCTACAATTGTTTTTTTTTTTTTTTTTTTCCAACACCCATATGCTAACTTCCTCCTAATGACATTATGTAGGCAGGGGAACACTAAATTATATATAATCATCCCAAGAAACTTATTATATTAATTAATAATAAAACTCACTAATCTTGAAAACTACCATATGAAGGATGTGAGGTTTACCTTTATGACTCCACTTGAACCAAAAGTTCCCAAAAGTTCCACTCTCACCAAATTTTTGAGTTCAACACATTAAAGTTATAAAATTAGATTTTCTTGTTATAAAGTTATGTGTCTCCTATGATTAAAGTTCAACATTTATCCAATTTTGACATTTGAAGATGCACCTACATTAGAACTTGTATATAGCATCCACCTACTCTTCAAAGATAATAAAATCATTTTAATTTCTACAAATAGTTGGTAGGCAAGTGCAAGACCCCTTCTTTACCTCAAAACAAGAATAGAAAATAGGTCTCAACTTTGAATCTATGATTCATTGTCATCTCCCACAAGGCTTCCATTGGGCAACAACTTGACTTCATGATTCTCCATTATAAAGGCATAGCTTGTTAGTGGCCTCATCTAAAAAGATAGTTGTCATTGATGTCGTTAAAGTTGTATAAAGACATATCACATCACAATTGAGTAATAATAAAGGAAGCTAAGGTAAATATGATAGGAACCAAAGCAATATTGGAAAAGGTGTAGTCCCAAGAGGGAGGTGAATTGGGTATTTTAAAAATTTAAGCTAATACTTTAATAATTTTAACCACAACCTAAGCACATGATCTAAATGAGCAAATGCAATTAACAATCACAACAAATATGAACAAATATAAATATCCTTAATTTAAAGAGATTATGGAAGAGAGAATACAACTCATATTTTTAGGAGGTTCGTCAATCCTTGCCTACGTCCTTGCCTCAAAGAACCCACTCGAGGATTCCACTATGTGCTCCTTCAATAGGTGGAGAAAAGCTCTCTTTTTTAGTAGGTGGAAAAGACTTTACATTCCCTCCTTCAATAAGTAGAGTTGCCTCTCTCCTTCACTAAGTGAAGAAACCTCTCTCCTTTACTTGGGCGGAGTTGCCTCTCTCCTTCAATATGCGGAGTTGCCTCTCTCCTTCACTAGGCAGAGTCATCTCTCTCCTTCAATAGGTGGAGATGCCCTCACAAAGCCGAATCAAAATAATTTGTTGTACAAAGAATGCTACAAACTTCGGTAGATAAGTACAATGAAAATACAACACTAATACACTCTCAAAAGATTATGAATGAAGCCCAAAGAGTAACTATAAGGTCTCTCTTCAATCAATGGATTTCAAGAATGATTTTGAGTAAGAGAGAAAGTGTACACTTAAAAAATGAACTACAAAAGCAAAGTGCTTGAAAATGATTTTCAATCAAAATCAGTTAACTTGGATGTGTAAAATGGATGTATATCTCTCTTTCCTTCTTTTTAAAACAAGTTAGAAACCTTATATTTATAGGTAAGGTGGTCTACTAGCCGTTTTATGAACGTTGGGCTTTGAAAATGATTAATTATTTTGAAAACTAGCCATTTTTTAGCCATTGCGGCTTTTTGCCGTATGGTTTGGTTGACCGAATTGGGGACTTGGTCGCCCAAATTGCCTGGAGATTTCAGCCATGATTTTCTTGAAACACCCTTCATTATTTGGGGCATAAATTTTGCTAGAGAACTCCAAATAGAGCAATCTTGGTATCAACAAAAAGTCAAGAAAAAAGCTGACAACTTTCGTGTTTAAGATTTTTGAAGATGGGACGTTATTGATAGAGAAAATCATACATCAATGCGACGACAGAAAAGAAGGGGGAATTGGAGAATCTTGTTTTGGGGTTTTTCATTCCAAAAATGATTTTAACACTTTGAAATAATTGTTGCACATTTATAAAATAATTTTCAATGAAATATGCAGTGCCTAGGGTCCAACTAAGGTAATCTTTGAGTTTCTTCACATAATCAATGATAGTGTACTCACATAGGTCCTATTTGCAAAATACATGAAATAAATTCTTCTAATTATTCAAACGTGGAAATCATAAGCTCCATAATCATAGCCATAGTCTTTAAGTTTGGTCTTAATATGCTCTATGATCATAACCAAATAACATTGTCTTATATGCTTCATGGCTTTCCAATTTGCATATGTTATTGTGCTTAATACCTTAATTCCAATGAACAAACTTAATAGCACAATTAGATGTCTTGATTTGTCATTATCAAAATGGGATGAAATTTAGGAAAGCCAACAATCTCCCCTTTTTTGACGATGACAAATAAGGTAGCCTTAATGTAACGCCCCCAAAATAAATTCATAATAAATATAAAAATTGACATCATCATATAATAGCTCTGATACCACAACTGTAACACCCCCAAAATAATCAATAATAAATATAAAAATTTACACCATCATATAATAACTCTGATTCCACAAATGAAATAACCCAAACCCGACAGGGGCCCCGGGTATAATCTTCTATAACATAATTAACATACATCTAGCAGAAGCAAAAGGACCATCCATTCCATACTTATCAGAGTACTATCTCACAATCATTACATCTACCATACCTGAAATTCATATTACAACCCAAAATATCCAAAAACATCTATTGTAAATAGACTATTGCCCCACCAACACTCACCCTTAGCGAGAACGTCTAAGTCCTGCTCTGGAGCTCCTATGCTCGATTTCCTCTAGGCCCTGAAAAGTTGATATACTTATTGGGGTGAGATACTTCTCAGTAAGACGGAATATATTAATATCAGTGTGTGGCTAACATAAGTTTCAGTGAAATCAGACACATTCTTTAATTTACTTTATCTGACAAATATGGCATTTGTATAATATAACTCACACCTATACAGTTGAAAATATACATTTCCTTGATAATATAAATCATTTGACCTTATAGGTCACACCCGATTTTGATAATGACAAATACTCTAGTATTTGATAACTTTTAAGTTTGTGTGCAGGTTTATATTAGATAATCAATTGATGGCACACAAAGTAAAGCTTGAAGACTTTGAGGACTATTTATTGTTGTAATTTATATTATTTGGGTTTGTAATAATTTATATCAGTCTGTAATAATCTCTGCATGTCATGCACGTAGGTAAGTGTAAGCTCAAAATGACCGTAGAATGACCATAGGGACCGACTGACCTTAGGGCACCCTTCGGTCGACTGAAGGTCGACAGACGCTAGGTCTTTGGGCGTACTTGAAAAGAATTTAGGTCCCAACACTCATGCACATATATCATACAAAATTGAGGAGTGTTAAAAATGCACTTAATTGAATATTTTTAAGGAAATTAAGGGAGCTTGGGCGACCGAACCCCAGGAGTTCAAAACTCCTCGGGCGCCCGAACTGTTAAGAAGTCAACAGTTGACCTAGGCTCTCGGGTGACCAAACAAATTTATGTACTATTATTTATGTACTATTCTTGGGCACCCGAACCCTTCAAAAAGGACATTCCACCAACTTGGGCAACCGATCTATTTAGTTCAAAATAAGCGCCGGACGACCAAACACATGAGTTCGGGCTACCAAACCTGTGATCGGGCACCCGAAGTTACGAAGCAATGCTACTAACTTTGATTTGGGCCACCAAAATTGAATCTAGGTGATCGAATCATGATTCAACCACCCGAACCGCGCCGGGTTAAAATTGAGTTAATGAGGGTTAAATGTGCTTAAGCATTTTAGAACTTTTCTAATAATGCCCAATAGGTCCCAAACGATTATATTTTTGACATTGTCTATAAATATGGGTTCGTTTGTGAGGATTAGTAAGAGATTAGCCAAAATAATTAGAAAAAATCCTCTCTATCTCAAAATCACATTTTGCCCAAAATACTCTCAAATATTCACTCCCTTGATACATCTTGATAGTGTGAGAGTTTATTGATTGTCCTTGTGTTCATTAGATAGTGCTAATACTCCCATTTGATTGATAGAGTGTGATATTATTTTTGGGGAGTTTAGTTTAAGTTTATCCCACAGATTTTGATATTATAAATCTTGTGCTGGGATAAACTAAGTGACCTTAGGATATTTGCATTATTATTGCAAGTGTCCAATAGCTTGGATTTTTGTTGTGCAAAATACTTTTCTATAAGCTATATTATTCTTTCAAAAACTCTTGAGCATAGTTCATTGAAGAAAATATTTTTGAGTTGTTCTGAGTATTTGCAGCATCTTTGAAACTCTGGTGCATTATTGAGATTTGATATTTACTATTTCAAAGAAATAACTTGATTTGAACACTCTTGAGCATCTTACTGATTATAACATATTGAGTGTTGATAGCACAACTATTTGCATCGCTCAACTTACACTTCCTATATTGTTGATGTGTGATTGATTAAGTATACTATGCGTATTGGGGTACATACATGCTTTACATGAAATCATAATCACTGTACTATTTGATTGAGTGAATATTATTGTATTTCCAAGCGTGGCCTGAGGGGGCGGTAATCCAAACCAGTAAGGATTTTGTAGGTTGAGGTTAGCCCTGTGTTAATTGACCTAGCTATAAAGGTTAAGGTAAGCCCTGTTCTAATTGGCTTGATTGTTTAGGTTCCGCTCCACCCATTAAGTGAGCCTATAGTGGTAATCCTTGTGCTTGTTAGCCAAGACGGGGACGTAGGCAGTATTGGCCGAACCTCGATAACATATCGTGCTTGTTCTTTATATTTCTGAAAATTTATTTTCTCCACTTTTATTTTCAGCACATATATGTTGTATGGTTGATTCATTATATGTAGTACATGTTTTGATTGGGTTTGTAATTAAATAGAAATACCCTAGGTTTGTGTAATGCTGCTGCTAGATTAGATAAACCTAGGAATAAATTTTAAATACCCAATTTACCCCCCCCCCTCTTGGGAATACACCAATTCCAACAAAATTGGCTCAGTAAATAACATCATTTCCATTAATTCACATATATGCATAGAAGAAACCCCCTTTTGGACAAATCACATCATCATGTAATGATCCCACATGATCGGGTTGTGTGGTCCGTAAACTGGACTTAGCCTTGGCTAGCCTACCACTAGGCTTAGTTAGTAAAATCTCATCTATTAGTCCAATTTGCCTACTAGCCTGGTCTGGACTCCAGGGGGTATAACAACTTTTCGCGGCCAAATCAATTTTCTGAAGGCATACACGTCCACTTTTGCGTGGTTGCACTAACTCATTCACTAGCAACAGTATTGTGCTCTCATCACATCTGGTCCTCACGTTCTTAAACCATATAATGCAATTTAAGTAATAAAAACTAACTATAACATATTCTTATTTTTGTAATTCAGTATAAAACATGTCATGTCATATCTCAGCATCAAGCCATCATCTCAAAACCCGGCATACAATCTTCATATCAAAACCCGGCATACAGCCGTCATATCAAAACCCCGACATACAGCTGTCATATCACATTTCCATTATTTTCCATAAAATCCGTATAAATCACATTTTTCACTGTATAATACCATAATAATAATCATATTCAATTATACAATAAAGTGAATTAATCTCAAGCCACACGATTTGAGTAATATATCATAACATAATAAACTACCCAAGGAAAATATATCTTTGCTGAAAAACTAGGTCTGATCATCTCCATAATTTTATTTAACTCAAAAAACCTTTTTTATAAGAAAAGGAAATGATCAACCTTACTCACTTTGGTTTTTACCAAAATACAAATAAAAATCAAAATCGTCAATTTCATAAACCTGAACCATTACGAAAATCATATACCACATATACGAGTCCATATGCTCAAGTTTGAATGGTTCAGATTCGAGAAAAAACTAACATAATATATTCCCCTTACCTGTTCCTAAAAACTGCCAACAACGTTCGGTGGAACCCTAGCTTTTCCTTAAACTTGCATAGGAGAGAAGAGCCAGTAAGGCAAGAGGAGGATAAGAGTGATTGGAGGGCTAGCCAAAGCCCTGGGAGATCGTAGGAGTGAGAGAGACATGCGGGAGAGAGAGAGAGAGAGAGAGAGAGAGAGAGAGAGAGAGAGAGAGAGAGAGAGAGAGAGAGAGAGAGAGAGAGAGAGAGAGAACTAGGAGAGTGGGAGCCCTATCGGAGAGAGATATGAGGGAATGAAATTTTAAACAAAAAATGACTTAAGTTCTATATATAGATTTTCAGCCCAAGACAAAACTGTTGACGGTTTTCCTGAAATCGTCGACGGTTTGGCCTTTAACCAAACCAAAATCTCTGTGTTTCTTCCTCAGCGTCTCTTAGTAGTTTGAAACCATTGATGGTTTTATTGAGGTTTCCAAAATAGTAGACGGTTTGGTCTCAAACCAAACCTTTCTAACTAAAACCATCGACGGGTTTTGTGAGTCCTTCAAAACCGTCAACGGTTTGGTGCTGTACCAAATTATTTCCTTTCCTTTCTTTTTCTTTCTCTTTTTCTTTTCTTGGTTTGGGTTGCTACATCCTCCCCTCCTTATAAAATTTTCGTCCTCGAAATTCGTTAACTTGTACTTATCATCACTCTTGGAATTACCGAATCGATCAACCGACTCTAGGAAGAGCCGACGGCCACCCACATAGTGGCCTCATCCCAAATTTTTTAATTACCCTAACTTATGGCGGAGGAATACCATGGTTACAATAACAATCTTTGGGAGATTACAAGTGGCCAAATAAAATTCTCTCAAAACCACACAAAACACAAAACCCGAAACTTATAGATTTACAATTACCCTCTTACCTAAAGGGCTTTACTTACATGTGTCGTCACACTTACATGTCTAGAGTTAGGCCTCGTTGAATAACCACGAGTACCTCTAATGTACTTCCTCCTCTAATTCCGATGAAACTTCCTCCACTACGTGATTACACCAGAGTACTTTCACTAACAAAATGAGTTCTTGTTCCTTCTGATCTAATATCTGAACCGGCACTTCATCATAGGATAAGGTATCTCTGAATTCCAAGAATTCATAACTTATCATGTGCGAAGGGTCAAGAAGGTACTTTATCAACATAGACATATGAAAGACATCATGAATCCTAGAAAATGCTGGGGGTAACGTTATCCTGTAAGCAACCAGACCAACCTTTTCCAGTATCTCGAATGACCTGATGTACTAGGGCTTAGCTTACCCTTCTTTCGAAACCTCACAACTCCCTTCATCAGAGCAATCCTCAGAAATATCTTATCCCCTATCTCAAACTCTAGCTCTCGTCGGCGAGTATCAGCATAACTCTTCTTCTGACTCTAAGCTATTTTAATTCTTTCCCGAATAAGCTTGATATTCTCCAAAGTTTGTTAAATAATTTTTGGCCCCAAAATTCACCATTCATCAATCTCATCCCTATATAGCAAAAATCGGCACCTTCGACCATACAATGCTTCATATGGTGCCATCTCGATACTAGCCTGATAACTGTTATTGTAAGCAAACTCCACTAGTGGCAAAAACTGAATCTAACTACCTCTGAAATCTAGCATACACGCCCACAGCATATCTTCTAGTATCTACATCGTTCTCTCACATTGCCCATCAGCCTGCAGGGAATGTTGTACTGAAAGTCAGTTAAGATCCCAAGGCCCTTTGTAAACTCTTCCAGAACTGGGAGGTGAACCGTGGATCTCGATCGGATACAATGGACACAGGTATGTCGTGAAGTCAAACTATCTCCAGCACATATAGTTTTGCCAGTCTATTCATGGAGTAACTGACTTTGATTGGAACAAAATGCGCAGTCTTTGTCAAATGATCCACAATTACCCATATGGTGTTTTGTGTAATAACCCGAACCCAAAAAATAAAAGAAAAATTAATAAAAGGGAAAGGGGAAATAAATAACAAGAAAGAAAGTAAATTTGAAGGGTAGCACAATAGGGACTTGGATTTGTCGATGAACCTTTTAAATTCGTCGATGAAGGCCAGCCTATAAATAGGCCTTGGGTCATTTTGATCCGCGAAATCTCTCTCCTCTCACTCTCTCTCTAGCGCTTCGGCCCTCCCACCTTCTCTATATGATTTTGGCCCAGATTCAGCTCAATTCGACAATCAAAAACCATCATGAGGTTCTTGGGGCAATTCTCTCCAAGTTAATTAGAGTAGAAACTTGATTAGGAGTTCTTGGGTGCCACCCCAAAACAAGGGTAAGTAAGATGTTTTAATATTGAATTAATTATTGGGAGTGTGTGGGCCTAGGAGATGTTAAATGATAAATATTTTGGGGGTCAAACTGATTAAGTTAGGATTTGTGGATTTCAGGGTTCCATTTTTCATATGATTTAGGCAGAATTTCGAGGAATCAGTAAAGGGAATAAATTATACCAACTCTTTTGTAAGTTTAAATATGTTAATTTTAAGTATATGAGCCGTATAATTATAGTATAATTTTCTGAACGGTTAGGCATTATAAAAATGATGGTTTTGAATATAATTTATATTTGGGAAAAAAATCGTGTGGCATGAAAACAACCCTTCATAATTAACTGGTTGTGAATACTGTTTGGTTGTGAATATGGTTCGGTTGTGAATATGGCTTGGTTGTGAATATTGCTTGGTTGAGAATACTGCTTGGTTGTGAATATTGTTTGTATGTGAATACTGGCTATTGTGAATATTGTCTAGTTGTGAACATAAATATGTATGTGGGATTTGTTTGTTAAAGCGTATTGAGACATATGCAATAGCCCTATGTGGGCCATGTACAGGGCAGTACGCATTAGCTCTATGTGGGCCATGTACTGAGATATAAGTAGTAACCCTATGTGGGCCACATATAAGGTAGTACATAGTAGCTCTATGTGGACCACGTGCTTAGATATACGCAGTAGCTCTGTGTTAGTCACGTTCTGGGTAGTACACAGTAGCTTTATGTAGGCAACGTACAGGGTAGTATGCAGTAACTCTATGTGGGCCATGTACTGAGAATGATGGTGGTTGGGAATGATTTGTGTAGTATCCTATGTGGATGTAAATGGTATGTATTATAATCCTCTATGGATGTGAATGAAGTGTATTGTAATTCTGTGTGGATGTGTGGTGATGTATGTGAATACATGCATTTCTGGATATGATTGATATTGGAATATGTGTGAATACTAGTATGTGAATTTTATTGTGTGAATATTTATGGCAAAGTAAATCTCTTCACCTGAGGGCTTATTGTAAAAGGTGAGTACCCTAATCAGTATTAGTTGTAGCCACACCCGAATCAAAGGGTAAGGTTACAAACGATATCAGAGCAAAGGGGCCTTACATGTATGGACGTGTAATCTCCCCAATCCTCGGGAACTTTCACTATAAATATTGGATATGTATGTATAAGTTTAGTTTGTATGTGGCTTGTTAGTTGCTCTTGATTAACGAACATCTATATTTTATATTTACTAAAACTCTTCTACCATACACTGTTATACTTTATTCTATCCTAACTGAGAGGTGTCCTGCCCCAGCAAATTATTGACTTTTCAGGTCCTTCAGGTGATCGAGCTTAGAAAGCTCTAAGCATGGTTTAGAATTTGGGTAACTTGTGGGTGGTTGCAAGAACTGGTGTATGTATAGTTTGTGTTTTTTAAATGTTGGTTATGTAATATGAAGTGTATGAAAAATTGAATACACTTTCTAGGATGTATGGATAATACTCTGATATTTTATTTGAAGTTGTTTAATTATTTCGCTACATGAATGGTATCAGATACGGTGAATGGTCTTATCACATCCTAGGCCCCACTTGGCGGGTTTAGGGTGTGATAAAGTGGTATTAGAACTTTAGGTTATAGACTCTGCAGACTCTAGGAATACTAGAGTATAGGTATGAGTTGGATGAGGATAGGAACGAGTAGATTAAGGCATTGATAGGAATTTGAGTTTTGTTTCATAGCTTAGAGGTAGAAATCCCTTGACAGACTTCTGTGATTTTCTAAATCAGTCGACGGTTTCAGAAAGTCCTGGTAAATCCATCGATGGTGATGTTTTCAAGAAGAGAGACAAGAGCTTGGAAGTAGAACTTGAAGGTAAGGATGGTTGATTTATGGGGATAAACCTCTAAAAGGGAATTCTGATAATTTAAGTATTGTAATTTTATGATTGTGGTTAATTGGGCGTTGGATGTTTAATTGAGGATTTGAATATTAATTTGGCTTCTTGTTTTATAACTGTGCCAGTTATGTTAAGATGTGGAGATTTTAAACTCGCCTTCGTCCTATCCTCAAAATGGACCCCAGAGGAAAACGCGTGGATACTGGGGAAGAGAATGAGTTGGGGGCTTCCAGCAAAGATGAGATTGAAACCTCCAGACTATTGTGAGGTATAGCTCGACAAGATAGGGAAGAGATGAGGTGGGACCCCAAGGGATCGAGCTACCCACCTATGAACCAAGGCTGTTCGATTGATCAATTCACTCGCCTGAAACCCTCTTCTTTTGCGGGAGGTGTTGACTCAATCATAACTGGGAATTAGGTGCAGGAGATGGAGAACATATTGACAATGCTGGATTGCACTAAGAAATAGAAGGTTCTCGTCGCTACTTTCAAATTGATAGGAGAGGTCGAGCGGTGGTTGCTGGTAGTGAAGTTGTTGGAAGAGTGGCGGGTGGTACCTACTATTATGACATGGAAGCGTTTCAAGGAGGTCTTCTATGACTGATATTTCCCCGCCACCACTAGGAATGTGAAGGCAAAGGAATTCTTCAACTTGACTCAAGGGCATCTCGCTGTGCAGCAATACACTGCTAGGTTCATGGTGTTTTCTCGCTTTGCTCCTTTCATGGTTCCAGATGAATATCAAAAGGCTGGGAGGTTTGAACAAGTGGCATGCTTATAGATACAACACTTTTCAGAACTAGTCAATAAAGCCACCGTTGTAGAGTTGAGCCTGTAGGGAGGTGTAAAGATGTTAAAGTAGTGGAAGAGACCCATGTCTCCCAGTTCCCATGCTAATGTCAGACAGGGTCCATGGAGGGGAGACAAAGTTACTGGGGGTCAGAGGCCAGTTAGGGGTGATCAAGGCCAAAGGGGTAACTGAACACCCTCTTACCGTGCGAGGTGTAATTGGAGGCATTAGGGAGAATGTCAGGGTAGGGGTCCTATGTGTTACCGGTGCAGCAAGTGTGACCACATAGCTTGAGATTGTCATGAGTTTCTTGGTTAAAATCAGGGACCTACGAACAACGCACCCGCTCCAAATCAAAATCAGAAGAGCAATCTGCTGCCATGCGGCGGACCAGCGCGTGTCTACACACTTGCTCCAGCTAAGACAGACACTGCTAGAGGCGCAGGTAAAGTGTTTATGTTTGGGATAAATAATAAGTTTCATTTGATTCTGGGTGATGCAATTGTTCACATACTAGAATAGATTGAAATGTGTGATAGAATATATATTGATTAACGAATTTCGAGGAAGAAATTTTGTAAAGGAGGAGAATGTAATAATTTGAACGCAGAAAATAGAATAAAAATAAATAAAAGGAAAAGAGGAAATAAATAAAGAGAAAGAAAGAAAATTTGAAGGGCAGAACAGTAGGGACTTGTCAACGAGCACCTTGCGCTCGTCGACGAGGAATTACCGAGAGCTGTGGAATTTTAGGTTTTAATTGACTCGTCAACGAACTTGCTGTTCTCGCCGACAAGTGTCTTTCTTGGATTCATCAACAAACCTTTTAAATTCTTTAATGAAGGCCAGCCTATAAATAGGTCTTGGGTCATTTTTATCCGTGAAATCTCTCTCCTCTCTCACTCTCTCTCTAGGGCTTCAGCCCTCCCACCTTCTTTCTTCGATTTTGGCCTGGATTTAGCTTGATTTGACGATTAGAAACCACAATGAGTTTCTTAGGGTGATTTTCTCGAAGTTAATTGGAGCAGAAACTTGATTTGGAGTTCTTGGGCACCACCCCAAAACTAGGGTAAGTAAGATGTTTTAATATTAAATTAATTATGGGGAGTGTGTGGGTGTAGGAGATGCTAAATGATAAATATTTTGGGGGTCGAACTAATTAAGTTAGGATTTGTGGATTTTAGGGTTCCTTTTTTCGTTCGATTTAGGCAGAATTTTGAGGAACGGGTAAGGGGACTAAATTATACCAGCTTTTTATTAAGTTTAATTTGATTAATTTTGAGTATATAAGCCGTATAATTATAGTATGATTTTCTGAACGATTAGGCATTTGAAAAATGATGGTTTTGAATATAGTTTATATTAAGGAAAAAAAAACCATGTGGCATGAAAATAACCCTTTATAATTAACTGGTTGTAAATACTGCTTGGTTGTGAATATGATTCGATTGTGAATATGGCTTGGTTGTGGATATTGCTTGGTTGTGAGTACTGTCTATTTGTGAATACTGGCAGTTGTGAATATTATCTGGTTGTGAACATAAATGTGTATGTGAGATTTGTTTGTGAAAACGTACTAAGACATACGCAATAGCCCAATGTGGGCCACGTACAGGGTAGTACGCAGTAGCTCTATATGGGCCACATGCTGAGATATACGTAGTAGCCCTATGTGGGCCACATACATGGTAATACGCAGTAGCTTTATGTGGACCACATATTGAGATATATGTAGTAGCTCTGTGTGGGCCACATTCTCGGTAGTACACAGTAGCTCTATGTGGGCCATGTACAGGGTAGTACGCAGTAACTCTATATGGACCATGTACTGAGAATGATGGTGGTCGGGAATGATTTGTGTAGTATCCTATGTGGATGTAAATAATATGTATTCTAATTTTGTGTGGATATGATTGAAGTTTATTTTAATTCTGTGTGGATGTGTGGTGATGTATGTAAATACGTGCATTTCTGGAGTATGATTGATATTGGAATATGTGTGAATACTAGTATGTGATCTTTATTGTGTGAATATTTATGGCAAAGTAAATCTCTCCATCCGAGGGCTTACTATGAAAGGTGAGTGCCCTAATCGGTATCAGTTGTAGCCGCACCCAAATCAAAGGGTAAGGTTGTAAACGGTATCAGAGCAAAGGGGTGTTACATGTATGAGCATGTAATCTCCCCAATCCTTAGGAACTTTCTCTATAAATATTTGGATATGTATGTATGAGTTCAGTTTGTATGTGGCTTGTTAGTTGCTTTTGATTAACAAACAACTATATTTTATATTTACTAAAACTCTTCTGCCACACACTGTTATACTTTATTTTATCCTCAATGAGAGGTGTCTCACCTCGGTGTATTATTAACTTTTCAGGTTCTTCAGGTGATCGAGCTTAGAAAGCTCCGGGCAAGGTTTAGAATTTTGGTAACTTGTGGGTGGTTTCAAGAAGTGTTGTATGTATAGTTTATGTTTTTTAAATGTCGGTTATGTAATATGAAGTGTATGGACAATTGAGTACACTTTCTGGGATGCATGGATAGTACTCTGGTATTTTATTTGAGGTTGTTTGATTATTTCACTGCATGAATGGTATCAGAGATGGTGAATGGTCTTATCATACCCCGGGCCCCACCTAACAGGTTCGGAGCGTGACAAAGTGGTATTAGAGCTTTAGGTTATAGATTCTGTAGAATCTAGGATGGATTCATACTAGAGTATAGGTATGAGTTGGATGAGGATAGGAACGAGTAGATTAAGGTATTGATAGGAATTTGAGTTTTGTTTCATAGTTTGGAGGTAGAAATCCTTTGACGGATGTTTGTAATTTTTTGAATCAGTCAATGGTTTCAGAAAACCACGGTAAATCCATCGATGGTGATATTTTCAAGCAGAGAGACAAGAACTTGGAAGTAGAACCTGAAGGTAAGGATGGTTGATTTATTTATGGGGATAAACCTCTAAAAATGAATTTTGATAATTTAAGTATTGTAATTTGATGATTGTGGTTAATTGAGTGTTGAATGTTTAATTAAGGATTTGAATATTAATTTGGTTTCTTATTTTATAACTGTGCTAATTATGTTAAGATGTGGAGATTTTAAACTCGCCTTCGTCCTATCTTCAAGATGGAGCCCAGAGGTAAAGGTGTGGATATTGGGGAAGAGAATGTGTTGGGGGCTTCCAGTGGAGATGAGATTGAAACTTACAGACTGCTATGAGTTATAACTCAGCGAGTCAGGGAAGAGATGAGGTGGGACCCCGAGGGATCAAGCTAACCACCTATAAACTAGGGTTGTTCGATCGATCAATTCACTCGTCTGAAACCCTCTTCTTTTGCGGGAGGTGCTGACCCAATCATAACTGAGAATTGGGTGCAAGAGATGGAGAAGATACTGATAATGCTGGATTGCACTGAGAAACAGAAGGTTCTCTTCGCCACTTTCAAACTAATAGGAGAAGCCGAGCGGTAATGGCTGATAGTGAAGCTGTTGGAAGAGCGGCAGGCGGTACCTACTGTTATGACATAGAAGTAATTCAAGGAGGTCTTCTACGATCGATACTTCCCTACCATCACCAGGAATGTGAAGGCGGAGGAATTCTTCAACTTCACTCAAGGGCATCTCACTATGCAGTAATACGCTGCTAGGTTCATGGAGTTTTCTTGGTTCACTCGTTTCTTGGTTCCAGATGAATATAAAAAGGCCAAGAGGTTTGAGAGGGGCTTGAAACATAGAATCCTCGAGCATGTGGCATGCTTACAGGTATAGGAATTTTCAGAATTGGTGGATAAAGCCACCGTTGCAGAGTTAAGCCTATGGGGAGGTGTAGGAATGTCAGAGCGGAGGAAGAGACCCATGTCTCCCAACTCCCATGCTAATGTTAGACAAGGTCCATGGAGGGGAGATAGAGATACTCAGGGTCAGAGGCCAGTTAGGCGTGATCAAGGCCATCGGGGTAACTCAACACCCTCTTACTGTGCGAGGTGTAATCGAAGGTATTGGGGAGAATGGTGGGGTAGAGGTCCTATGTGTTACCGGTGCGGCAAGTATGTCCACATAGCTCGATATTGTCGTGAGCCGCTAGGTCAAAACCAGGGACTGTCGAACAACGCACCCGCTCCAGATCAGAATCGCAGGAATAATTCGGTGCCATAGGGCGGACCAGCGCGTGTCTACACACTTGCCCTAGCTGAGACAGACACTGCTAGAAGCGTAGGTAACGTGTTTATGTTTGGGATAAATAATAAGTTTCATTTTATTCTGGGTGATGTAATTGTTCACATGCTAGAATAGATTGAAATGTGTGATAGAATATATATTGATTAACAAATTTCGAGGACAAAATTTTGTAAGGAGGGAGAATGTAATAACCTGAACCCAGAAAATAAAATAAAAATAAATAAAAGGAAAAGGGGAAATAAATAAAGACAAAGAAAGAAAATTTGAAGGGCAGCACAGCAGGGACTCATCGACGAGGGCCCTGCACTTGTTGACGAGGAATTACCGAGAGTCGGCGAATTTCAGGTTTTAATTGACTTGTTGACAAACTTGCTGTTCTCGTTGACGAGTTTCCTTCTTGGATTCTTTGAGAAACCTTTTAAATTCGTTGATGACGACCAACCTATAAATAGGCCTTGGTTCATTTTTATCCGCAAAATCTCTCTCCTCTCTCACTCTCTCTTTAGGGCTTCAGCCCTCCCATATTCTCTCTTCGATTTTGGCCCAAATTTAGCCCGATTCAAAGATCAGAAACCACCATGAGGTTTCTGGGATGATTCTCTCTAAGTTAATTGAAGCAGAAACTTGATTTGGAGTTCTTGGGCACCACCCCAAAACTAAGGTAAGTAAAATGTTTTAATATTAAATTAATTATTGGGAGTGTGTGGGTCTTGGAGATGTTAAATGATAATTTTTTTTGTGGTCAAACTGATTAAGTTAGGATTTGTGGATTTTAGGGTTTCATTTTTCATTCAATTTAGGCAAAATTTCAAGGAACATGTAAGGGGAATAAATTATACTAGCTCTTTATTAAGTTTAAATCGATTAATTTTGAGTATATGAGCCGTATAATTATAGTATGATTTCCTAAACAGTTAAGCATTTGAAAAATTATGGTTTTGAATATAATTTATATTTGGGAAAAAAAACCGTGTGACATGAAAATAACCCTTCATAATTAATTGGGTGTAAATACTGCTTGGTTGTGAATACGGTTCGGTTGTGAATATGGCGTGGTTGTGAATATTGCTTGGTTGAGAATACTATTTGTTTGTGAATACTGGTGGTTGTGAACATAAATGTGTATGTGAGATTTGTTTGTGAAAGCGTATTGTGACATACGCACTAGCCCTATGTGGGCCACGTACAGGGTAGTACGCAATAGCTCTATGTGGGCCATGTACTGAGATATACGCAGTAGCCCTATGTGGGCCACGTACAGGGTAGTACGCAGTAGCTCTATGTGGACCACGTACTGAGATATATGCAATAACTCTGTGTGGGCCTATGTGGGCCACGTACAGGGTAGTACGCAGTAGCTCTATGTGGATCACGTACTGAGGTATACACAGTAACTCTGTGTGGGCCACGTTCTGGATAGTATGCAGTAGCTCTATGTGGGCCACGTACAAGGTAGTACACAGTAGCTCTATGTGGGCTACTTATTGAGAATGATGGTGGTTGGGAATGATTTGTGTAGTATCCTATGTGGATGTAAATGGTATGTATTCTAATCCTGTGTGGATGTGATTGAAGTGTATTTTAATTCTACATGGATGTGTGGTGATTTATTGAAATATGTACATTTCTGGAATATGATTGATATTGGAATATGTGTGAATACTGGTACGTGAATTTTATTGTGTGAATATTTATGGCAAAGTAAATCTTTCCACCCGAGGGCTTACTGTGAAAGGTGAGTGTCCTGATTGGTATCAATTGTAACTACACTCGAATCAAAGGGTAAGGTTACAAATGGTATTAGAGTAAAGGGCCTTACATGTATGGGCATGTAATCTCCTTAATCCTAGGGAACTTTTGTTATAAATATTGGATATGTATGTATGAGTTCAGTTTGTATGTGGCTCATTAGTTGTTATTAATTAACAAACAACTATATTTTTATTTACTAAAACTCTTCTGCCTCACACTGTTATACTTTATTCTATCCTTGCTGAGAGGTGTCTCACCCTGGCGAATTATTGACTTTTTAGGTCCTTCAGGTGATTGAGTTTAGAAAGCTCCGAGTAGGGTTTAGAATTTTGATAACTTGTGGGTGGTTGCAAGAGCTGGTGTATGTATAGTTTATGTTTTTTAAATGTTGGTTATGTAATATGAAGTGTATGGATAGTTGAATACACTTTCTGGGATGTATGGATAATATTTTGGTATTTTATTTGAGGTTGTTTAATTATTTCACTACGTGAATGGTATCAAAGGCGGTGAATGGTCTCATTACACCCTAGGCCCCACTTGGCGGGTTCGGGGCGTCACATTTTGTCCACGCAGTGCCGGCGGTAGTGTAACGACTTGCCTATTTTCCTATATTTATTTTATATATATATATATAACAACATACATAATAACCTTGTAGACCTGCTTATAAACTAGACTAATCATGATAAACCCGGACCCGTGGGTACCGAGAAAATACCTGTCATACATCTCTGATACCTATGCAGCGGAAAACATAAATTACATACATACCATCCAACCAGTCAAAATACCAGAGTTTTACTAAATCTACCATATATGTACAAACATCCCAAAAGGACCAAAAAGTCAACCTATGATCATAACCCAAAAATCCAACTAACCCTAGCTAACTCACTTACCCTATAGACAGGGCAGCTTGGTCAATCTCTACTATCGCGGAGCTCAGTCTGCCCTCCTTCCTGGATTTCAATTCCTGAAATGTTTGTATGGCTGGGGTGAGACACCTCTCAGTAATGGAGATAAACTAATATCAGTGTGTGGCAACATGAGTATTTTGATATACATATAAACAGTACGTAATTCATATCGGGTAAAAACAATTTGTATCATATCTAAATAAAACATGATTTAACATAACATAGTTTAACGTGCTAAATTTTTGTACTGAAAAATCATCTTATATAGCCATATCATACTTGAATTATTACCCAAGATAGATAGATAGTTAACTATTGTCATATCTTACCCCTACATGACAGGGTTGTGCGGCCCGAAGGTGGGTCCTAGCAATGGCTGGCCAACCATGCTAAGTCAAATATAGGCGTGTAAGTACGATGGGCCTATTCCACATGTGTCGAACTACTAGGGGAACTATGACACTCTCATAAAGCCACATCGACTATCATCTCCTACACTCTACATAAGATGTGTGGTAGCACTAACGTAAATATAAACGTAAATGTGAATATACAACTACGGTACCATGCTTCGTAAAACTAAACTAAGCTATCCAGATTGTGATAACATATAATACATTTCATGATATTGAACATAGTTGTTTGATATTTCAGAGTAAAACATGACATGATAATATTTTCTTAAAATTTGACTTAACATGCATAATTACAGCATTTATTATGTCATATCATAACGTAAAAATCATGACATCGGTGTCGGCATAACATGACATACTTTTACATGAAATTTTTGCACTTGTTAACATTATATTCTTAAAACCATAGTTCTTGTACTGTTTTTATGGTTTTCTTGAAAACTGCAATAACATAATAATCTTGGAAAAATCATAATATTTCAATATAACATAATTTTCATGAAAATATTATACTCATGCCACACAAATGTAAGTAGCCTCATAAACTCATAATTTCTTCTGAAATCATATTTTCTTATAAAATGTGTTGAAATTATTTCCCTGTTCAACAACAGTATTTCCAAACATAGTTCTATAACATACATATTTTCTTGAAAATACATGTTGTATAACAATAATAATTTCATAAAAAGTGCTGACTTAATTCATCCCCTTACCTGACTTACTGAGAAGCCTACAAACTTAACCAAACCTACTGTTGTGGTGTTCCTAGCTCAACACCTTGAAATTACATTTTCCCCAACAAAACTTCAGTATTATTTTGTCTAAAGCATTTTCCTCAGTCCATAAATACCAAATACCTTATAAAACTTAAAATACCCAACTTACCTAGATTTTAGGATGGTGCCCAAGTTAGCCTAACCAACGAACTACTCCAACAGACTTGAAGAGAATCTTCCCGGGAGTAGTGTGGTGGTTCTTGATCATCGAATCGGCAAAGGATGAAGCTAGAAACCTAGAGAAAAGGTAGAGAGGATGATTTTATAGAGAGAGAGAGAGAGAGAGAGAGAGAGAGAGAGAGAGAGAGAGGGTTTCCATGCAAAATTTCTTGCTGAATCCCGAGTTTAGCATATTTATAAAGTGCTGACTCATCGACAAGCCACATCACCTCATCAATGATACCAAGAAGGAAGTTCATCGATGAACACGTCACCCTTGTTGATGAATTTCAGATCTTGAAAACAGCTCTCTCGGTAAGTTCTCGTCGACAAGACACGCGTCCACGTTGACAAGCCCAAAAGGCCTATTCGTCGACGAGCACTCTGCATTCATCGACTAGACCCTACTAAATCCCCTTTTTGAAAAATCCTTTTCTCTCCTTTCTTTTATTTACTTAATTTCTATGATTTTTTGGGTCTCTATAAGTAGCCCCGTTACGAAGTCCATGGAAATGTGCTCCCACTTTCACTCAGGAATGTGAAGTGGTTGCAATGGTCCTGCTGGTCTCTAATGCTCTACTTTCACTTGCTGATATATCAGAAACTGCTCCACTAACCGGACATTCTCCTTTTTCATGTTGTTCCACCAGAGGGATTCTCGCAGATCCTTATACATCTTTGTACTCCCTGGATTTACGGTATAAAGAGAGCGATGTGCCTCCTCCAGAATTGTCCTTTTAATCTCTGTGTCAGTAGGTACACATATTATGGCATGAAATCGTAGAACTCCTTCATCTGAGATATTAAAACCTGATCCTAATCCACTCTGTACTTTATCCGCAATCTTCACCAACTTTGCATCTTTCATCTGAGTGCCCTTAATCTTTTCCTGCAAGTTCGGTTGGATAACTAGACTAGCAATGAACGCCTGATGATTCCCCTCTACCAATTTCACACCAAACCTCTTCAGATCCATCTTGATTTGATGTTAAGCCACCACTGTCGAGATTGACGAATTCACCAACTTCTAACTCAAAGCATCAACTTCCACATTAGCTTTCCCTGGGTGGTAACTAATGGTGCAGTTATAATCCTTTATTAGCTCAAGCCATCTTCTCTGTCTCATATTCAACCCTTTTTGTGTGAAAATGTACTTAAAACTTTTATGATCTGTGAAAATTTCACACCTTTCACCATATAAATAGTGCCTCTAGATTTTCAATGCAAAGACCACAGCTGCCAACTCCAGGTCGTGTGTAGGATAATTCTTCTCGTACTCCTTGAGCTACTGAGAAGCATATGCAACAATCTTTCCCCGTTGCATCAGTATGCACATGAGCCCTTTTCGAGATGCATCACTATAGATTACAAAACCCCTTCTTCTAAAGGGATTGTCAGTATCGGCGCAGTGATAAGTTGCTGGTTTAAGTCTTGGAAGCTCTGTTCACATTCATCTATCCATTCATATATGGAATTCTTCCTAGTCAACTTTGCCAGTGAGTGTGATTACTTAGAAAAACCTTCTACGATTGGTGGTAATATCCTATTAATCCTAAGAAACTTCTGACCTCGTGGACATTCTTTGGTCTGGCCCAATCCACTACTGCCTCTATCTTGTTCGAGTCCATAGAAATACCACCCCTGAATATCACATGCCTGAGGAACAAACCTTGTTCCTACCAGAACTCACATTTCTTGAATTTGGCATGAAGCCTCCTTTCCCTCAACACCTGAAGTACTATTGACTCATTCTAAGTTGTGCTTCCAAGTGCAGAAGTGTCAAGTTATATCAAGGATGAGTCTAGGATCATATTCCACAGGGACCACTAAGTATCAAAATATTTATGAAAGTTTAGTGAAATCTTGTTGCTGAAAAATGGGGTTTGAAAATCTTTTTGGTCTTTTACGATTTTGAAAATAGTAAACAAAGTGAGAGAAGCTTGAGTAAACTATCAAAATGAGATTGAAATTTTATCAATTTTCCAAAAATGTAAATCTAAAAAAAAATGCAACCAAAACTAAACAAATTAACTGAAACAATTTTACCAAACACTCGGGTTATGGGTTCAATGTTTATTTGCTTCCACCATTTACTAATTCCCTAGGCCTTACTCCTATTCTTGTTAATCCAATCAAGGCATTAATAAGATGAAATTTTATTACTAAAGCTCAAGTAAATTGGCCAAATCCAAATGGAAGAAAATAAAAACTCTCATTAAGCATCAACCGAATTTTATGTAAATTAGTTGATGAAAATCCTAGATTAAATCAAGGTTTTGATGTGCCTAACGTCAACAACAAAACAAGAAATAAGAGCCAGTGATTTATCAACGATGTCTTAAATTTTCGGTTTCAACCAAATAAAAGTTTATCAATAATTTTTTAGGAGAACTAATAAACCATGGAAAGCAAACGACGTCGACCCACAACCCGAGTTATAAAACCTAGCCACTCATGCTTGCAATCTGCAATTTTCGGGTCAAGCAAATTCCACAATAAATCATTGCAATAATAAAATAGAAAAAAAAATAGCAACTTAAAAGAACAATAAACTAGATGTGTAATAAAACTAAAGAACTAATTAATCTAACCTAAAATCATTCCAATCATTAAACTAAATGTATACTGAACTAAAATAACAAATTAACTCAACCTTGAAAGCATTCAAAAGAACAAGAATTTAATTCATCCATGGACTACGCGAATAATAAAGTGAAGAGAAAAAAAAAATTCAATCTAATATTAAACTAGACAAAAAAATGTATTGTAACAGCCATAAAAAAAAATATTAAAAGAGAGAGAGATAAAGAAAGAGAGAGAGAAGGAGGAGGAGGCAGTGAGGAGTTCAACACAGCAGCTACGGTTGCTGTTCTTCCTCTTGCAGTAGTGCGCACAAGAGACCCACGCCGCCCCCCAGCTACACTCTCACTGCCCCCTGAAGACCTCTAAAAAAAAACCCTACAAAACTATTTATTTATTTTTTCTTTCTTCTTTCTTCTTTTTGTTAACATCTAATCCATTCTGAACTTTCAAAGCCAATTTTGACCTAGTTAACGTTAGTATCTCTCAAAGCTCGAAACATGAAAGTTGTAGATAATCCTTTCCTCTTTCTTTAGAAATTTGAATTGTTTCTATCAGAGTTGGAACGAAAAATTTATTCATGAAATACGAATAAGTGTCAGTTTTGGTTCCCAGGACTTTTCTTGAAATAAAAAATTATCAAAAATTCGTAAATTACACAATAAAGCCCAAATATTATAAATAGATCACCTTATTAAAATATTTAGAGTAATTAGGCATTTAATTAAAAATATAAGTCGTAATGCATGAATTAAAGCACCTAATTATGCAATTTAAGCGCGCAATCACACCCCCCAACTAATGTTTTGCTAATCTCTAGCAAATAACATGAATGCATTCAAACTAGGGGAATAAAAAATAAGATTCCAATACTTATGAAAATTGCATGCCATGAAAATATGCTTACTGAGTTTAGGAACACAGGACACAGATTAACCCAAGTTATGTATCAACTGAAAATTTTATACACCATCTAGTAACTCAACCAAGGTAATGAAGTGTAACACAGCTCACGTGTACAAGAAATGGTCAGAATTCCAAGATTGACTACCAATAGACATTAACGGTTTCAATCACAACAAGTAGTCTAACACAACCGTACGGTCTTACTCTAATTTCAAACCATTGTATTGGCGGCTTTCACACTATTACACTTTAAAAGGCCCCCACTTTCTTGATTAGTTAGGACCCCGGTAGTAGGTAGCTGTTTCCAGTGCTTAAATGTACAAAGGCGGCTTTCACGCTACTACACTTTAAAAGATACCCACTTTTTGTTTAGTTAGGATCCTGGTAATAGGTAGCCCTTTCCAATACACAATTGCTTCCCTCTTTTTATTTTTCTTTTTTCTTTTTTTTTTATTTTATTTTTTTTTTCCTTTTTACAGTCAATCCCTGACTTGTTTCTTATTTTCATTTGCTTCAAAATTTTTTTCTAAGCCATTAGGATATGGTTCATTAGAGTCCCAAACAATTGAAGTGCATATCGACCAAAAATGGTCTAAGGTAGTCGTTCTAAGTTTTCTAACCTGTGTAGTGTGTGTAGCAAGACTTTCAATTTCCTTCCCTTGGATGAAACAAAGTGAAATGGATAAAAATCTCTTTTGATTTAAAATTTGATTGCACTACATCCTACATGTTCCATATCCTCAAGAAAAAAAAAAATTGGCATGTAATGTTCACAAATGAGGAATTTAGCATGCTTTGAGCTCCATAACAGTTGCAAGTATCACATTAAAGCTCTTTCACATGACAACACACAATATCACATGCAAATGCTCTCCCCCCAACTCAAATGCAACATTGTCCTCAATGATGCAGGAGAAATGAAAGAGTTTACCCAAGAGAGCAGTTAAACATAAAGCAAAACAACTATAAGACGAACAAGGAAATAAAGGAAAAATTACAAGATAGAGGAAAAAAAAAGAAATACCTGAACCGCTTTGAAAAGAACACAATCCTAGGGAATAAGAAATAACAACTAAAGAACAAAGGAAAACAATGAGAATAATAAAAATATAAATGAAAAAGAAAAGAAAAGAAAATGTAGAGTAGATTCCTCATGTGCAAAATTAGAAATAAAAGGCTTCAGCCTTTGACCATTAACCTTAAAAACATTACCATTTTGAGGATTCAGAATCTATACAGCACCATGAGGAAAAACAGTCTTCACCACAAAAGGTCCACTCCACCGAGACCTTAACTCGCTAGGAAACAAATGCAGTCGAGAGTTGTACAATAACACCTATTGGTCGGGCTTAAAAGTCTTACGCTGAATGTGTTTATCATGAAAGTTCTTCATTCTTTCCTTGGACAATTCAGAATTGTTGTAAGCATCCATCCTTAGCTCATCCAATTCAGATAACTGTAATTTTCTCACACAACCAGCGTCATCAATGTTAAAATTACATTGTTTAATAGCCCAATACGCCCTATGTTCCAGCTCTACAGGCAAATGACAAGTCTTACCAAACACTAATCTATATGGAGACATGCCCAAAATGGTTTTACAGGCTGTTCTATAGGCCCACAAGCTATCAGACAATCTCAAAGACCAATCCTTCTTGTTTGGGTTAATAGTTTTCTCAAGGATGTTTTGAATTTCCCTATTTGCTAATTCAGCTTGTCCATTAGTTTGAGGATGGTAAGCAGTAGAGATTTTGTGATGGATACCATACTTCTTCAATAAGGCTGAAACATGTTTGTTGCAAAAGTGCGTGCTTTGATCACTGATTATGGTTTTAGGCATGCCAAACCTTGCAAAAATGTTTTCTTTCAAAAATTTTATAACCACTTGATGGTCATTAGTTCTACAAGGGACTGCCTCAAAAATGTTTAAATAGCCATAAGAAGAAGGAAATGGTCCCATGAAATCTATACCCCAACAATAAAAAATTTCAATTACTAGTATAGGTTGCAAAGGCATCATGTTTCTCCTAATGATTCCTCCTAATTTTTGACAAGGTTCACAAGCTTTACAGAAACTCAAAGCATCTTTAAACATACTTGGCCAATAAAACCCACTTTGAAGAATTTTAGCCACTGTTTTGTGAGCAGAAAAATGCCCACCACAAGCTTCTGTGTGGCAAAAATTTAAAACACCAGAAATTTCATTGTTAGGCACACACTTCCTAATGATCTGATCTGAACAATATTTAAAGAGATAAGGATCATCGTAAAAGAAATTCTTAGCATCAACCTTCAACCTTCTGATGTCCTGAGCATTCCAACGAGGTGGAGTTTTCCCTGTGACCTAGAAATTCACAATATCAGCGTACCATGGTAAAGATTCAACTGCAAATAATTGTTCATCAGGAAAATAATCATAAATTAAAGAAAACTTCTCAGAAACTTCTAGTTGAAGCCGAGAAAGGCAATCTGCCACCACGTTTTCCACTCCCTTTTTATCTTTTATTGTGAGATCAAATTCCTGAAGTAGAAGTATCCACCTTACCAGCCTTGGCTTAGTGTCTTTTTTTGACAGTAGAAATTTTAGAGCAACATGGTCAGTGAATATTATGACAGGAGAACCAAGAAGATAAGATCTAAACTTATCCAATGCAAATACTATAGCTAGTAGTTCTTTTTCTGTGGTGGAATAGTTCTTTTGTGCAGCATTTAAAGTCTTACTAGCATAGTATATAACATATGGCAGTTTATCTCTTCGTTGTCCAAGAATAGCTCCCACAGCAAAGTCACTTGCATCACACATTAATTCAAAAGGAAGTGACCGGTCAGGAGATTGAATGATATAGGTGCAGTGGTAAGGCATGTTTTCAGTTCATCAAAACCATTTTGACACTCTTGGGTCCATTCAAATTTAACATCATGCATCAAAAGTTTGCAAAGAGGTTTAGAGATAAAGTTAAAATTCCTTATGAATCTTCTATAAAAACCGGCATGCCCTAAAAATGATCTAACATCTTTCACATTTTTAGGTGCAAGCAAATTTGAAATCAAGTCTATTTTAGCTTTATCCACCTCTATGCTTGAAATCAAGTCTATTTTAGCTTTATCCACCTCTATGCCTCGAGAGGATACAATGTGCCCCAAAACTATTCCTTGTTGGACCATAAAGTGACATTTTCCCCAATTTAACAACAATTGCATTTCTTCACATATTTTCAAAACAACTTGCAAATTAGACAAACATGCATCAAATGTTTTTCCAAAAATTGAAAAGTCATCCATGAATACCTCTACACTGTCCTCAATCAAGTTGCTAAAAATACTTAACATGCATCTTTGAAAAGTAGTCGGGGCATTGCATAGCCCAAATGGCATTCTCCTGAAGGCAAAATTTCCAAAGGGACAAGTGAAGGTAGTCTTCTCTTGGTCCTCTGGAGCTATTTCTATTTGATAATAACTGGAGAATCCATCTAAAAAACAGTAATATTCATTCCCTGCCACTTTTTCTAAAACCTGGTCAAGGAAAGGCAAAGGAAAATGATCCTTCCTAGAGGCAGCATTCAATTTCCTATAATCTATACACATCCTCTAGCCTGTGGTCTCTCTAGTAGGCACCAATTCTCCCTTATCATTTTCTACAACAGTTATACCAGATTTTTTTGGAACAACTTGTATAGGACTAACCCATTTACTATCAGCGATTGGATATATGATGCCTATGTCTAACAATTTCAAGACTTCCTTTTTTACCACTTCCTTCATTGTGGGGTTTAGTCTCCTTTGCATCTCTCTAAAGGGTTTTGAATCCTCTTCCAAATATATCCTATGTGTACAAATGAGAGCACTTATACCTTTAATGTCGGCAATGGATCAGCCAATGGCTGATTTGTGTTGTGTCAAAATTCTCAACAACTTACTTTCTTGGTCAGGGGTCAACAATGCAGAAATTACCACTGGGAATGAGTTCTTTAGTCCAAGGTAGGCATATTTTAGCTCCAATGGCAGTGGCTTTAATTCTAACACTGGTGTCTTCTCATTGGATGGTTGTGTTGGGGTTTGTATTGCCGGTAGTGGTTCAAATTTGAGCTTCCATTGCATCTCAGTTGAATCACCTGCAGCACAAAGAGAAGAAAAATGATTAGTGGACTCAATTAAATCAAGGGAGTCTTCTAAATCCTCCCACTGCTCATCACAATCATAATTTAACTAAGAGTATCTGCAATTAAGGATTCCAATGAATTGACTTCTTGAATGTCTTCATGTTCTTGAGGTTGCCTGCACAAATTGAAGATATTCAGTTCTTAAGTCATATTTCCAAAACTCAATTTTAAAACACCACTCCTACAATTGATTATGGCATTAGAGGTTGCTAAAAATGGTCTTCCCAAAATCACAGGTGGTGAAGAATTTGCGTGGGATGACACTTTCATATCCAAGACCACAAAATCCACAGGGTAATAAAATTTATCCACTTGGACCAAGATGTCCTCAACAATACCCTTAGGAATTTTTATGGATCTATCAGCAAGCTGCAAAATAATGGATGTGGTTTTCAATTCCCCTAGCCCCAATTGTTCATACACACTATAAGGTAGCAAATTAACCCCCGCACCTAAGTCTAGCAAGGCTTGCCCTATCTTTGAGTTTCCAATGACACATGAAATAGTAGGTGACCCGGGATCCTTATACTTAGGTGGTGTGTGATTTTGAATAATGGCACTGACTTGCTCAGTGAGGAAGGCCTTTTTTTGCACATTCAGTTTGCGTTTTACAGTACATAAATCCTTTAGAAATTTAGCATAAGCAGGAATTTGTTTTATAGCATCTAGAGGTGGAATGTTAATCCTAACTTGCTTAAAAATTTCTAGGATTTTAGCATGTTGTTTATCCTTGTGCAAAGAAAGAAAATGTTGTGGAAACGGTGCAGGTATGGGATATGCATCATTATTTGAAATTAAAGTGCTTGACTCACCACTATCAAGAGGAGGGTTAGCATTTTTACCTGAACTTCGTGCACCATGGACAGGGTCACCCAAAACCTTACCATTCCTCAAAGTTGTAATAGCTTTCACTGATTTCACATTGCTTCCTTCACCAGTATTTTGAGATGATTGACTGTGCCCTTGTGGATTGGGTTGGGGTTGAGTTGGAAATTTTCCTTTCTCCTGGTTACTTAAAGTGGTGGTTACTCTAGTGAGAGTCCCTCTGAAGTCATTGATGGCCTGGGAGTTCTGGTTGTTGATCGTGCTCTGACTCTGCATAAACTGTTGCAAGCTAACAGTTAGTTACTATATGGAGTCATCCATTCCTCTTCTCTGCATTGAGGGCGGCTGATTTGGAAAATGAGGTGGTCCCAAGCCTTGGCCAACAGCTGCATAAGGATTATATTGACTTGGTCCCTGCGTAGATGGCCCCACTTGGTCATTTTTCCAATTGAGATTTGGATGATTTCTCCAACCTGCATTATAAGTATTAGAATAAGGTCCAAAAGAATTCTTAGAAACCATATGCACTGGGTTAGATTGATCAAGCAAAACTTCCTTAAAAGCAGGAATAATTGGACATACATCAGTCACATGCCTTGGATCCTCACATATGCTACATTTTTCAGAAGATGATGGTAAAATATGCATTTCATTTACCTTCTTAAGCTCAATGGAATCTAACCTTTTAGACATCAATGTAAGCCTAGCATTCAAATCGTCAACTTCTTTCAATTGATACTTACCATCCCCACTAATACATTTTTTTGTTTCAGATCTATCATACACATCAGAGACATCCCAAGATTGGGCGTTTTCAGTCAAATAATCAAAATAGTCAAAAGCTTCTTCGCGCCCTTTATTGAAAAACTCACCATTGCACATTATTTCTACAAATTGCCTCATTTTGGTTGCAACCCCTCATAGAAAAAACTGATGACCCTCCAATTCGCATACCCATGGTGAGGACATGCATTTAAGAGATCTTTGAAACATTCCCAACACTGATAAAATGTTTCCACATCCTTTTGGCAAAAGTTCATGATTTGTCTTTTCAAAGCATTAGTTCTTTGCATGAGAAAAAATTTCTTTAAAAACTCAATTTGCATTTCTTGCCAAGTCCCAATGGATCTTGGTCTTAAGGAATTCAACCAGGTTTTTGCCTTGTCTTTTAAAGAAAATGGAAATAATTTCAGTCTTATTACCTCCTCAGTGCATGTTCTGTCCATGAATGTGGAACACACTTCTTCAAACTCTTTAATATGCAAATATGGGTTTTAAGATTCAATGCCATGATAATGAGGTAACAATGTAATCATCCTAGGTTTAAAATTAAAAGCATTTGCATTCAAAGGTAGAATAATGTAGGATGGGGTGCTGGTCCTAACAGGTTGCAAATATTCTCTAAGTGTCCTATTAGGGTTATCCCTATCATGATGTTCATTCTCAGCCATGATGCTATGAGTGTCAGATGATGATTCAAGTGATTCAAGTAAAATAGGTGCACTTGATGATAAGATGGATGAGTCTGCCCTAACTAGTCTAAATGTGTTATCTCTAGCCTAACCAGACATACAAAATCAGTATAAATGAAATAAAACAAAAATAAAAGCAAACAGGTCAAAGGGGAGGAAGTAGATATCACCCAGGCTATGAAGACGTTCACAGCTCTATAAATACCCTCTCTAAAATTTGAGAAACACTTTGATGACACGAATTAATCCTCGGCAACGGCGCCAAAAACTTGACTCGTTCTGAGTTGTGCTTCCAAGTGCAGAAGTGTCAAGTTGTATCAAGGATGAGTCTGGGATCGTATTCCATAGGGACCACTAAGTATCAAAATATTTATGAAAGTTTAGTGAAATCTTGTTGCTGAAAAATGGGGTTTGAAAATCTTTTTGGTCTTTTACGATTTTGAAAACAGTAAACAAAGTGAGAGAAGCTTGAGTAAACTATCAAAATGAGATTGAAATTTTATCAACTTTCCAAAAATGTAAATCTAAAAAAAAAACGCAACCAAAACTAAACAAATTAACTGAAACAATTTTACCAAACACTCGGGTTATGGGTTCAATGTCTGTTTGCTTCCACCGTTTACTAATTCCCTAGGCCTTACTCCTATTCTTGTTAATCCAATCAAGGCATTAATAAGATGAAATTTTATTACTAAAGCTCAAGTAAATTGGCCACATCCAAACGGAAGAAAATAAAAACTCTCATTAAGCATCAACCGAATTTCATGTAAATTAGTTAATGAAAATCCTAGATTAAATCAAGGTTTTAATGTGCTTAACGTCAACAAAAAAACAAGAAATAAGAGCCAGTGATTTATCAACGATGCCTTAAATTTTCGGTTTCAACCAAATAAAAGTTTATCAATAATTTTTTAGGAGAACTAATAAACCATGGAAAGCAAACGACGTCGACCCACAACCCGAGTTATAAAACCTAGCCACTCATGCTTGCAATCTGCAATTTTCGGGTCAAGCAAATTCCACAATAAATCATTGCAATAATAAAATAGAAAAAAAAAACAGCAACTTAAAAGAACAATAAACTAGATGTGTAATAAAACTAAAGAACTAATTAATCTAACCTAAAATCATTCCAATCATTAGACTAAATGTATACTGAACTAAAATAACAAATTAACTCAACCTTGAAAGCATTCAAAAGAACAAGAATTTAATTCATCCATGGACTACGCGAATAATAAAGTGAACAGAAAAAAAAATTCAATCTAATATTAAACTAGACAAAAAAATGTATTGTAACAGCCATAAAAAAAAATATTAAAAAAGAGAGAGATAAAGAAAGAGAAAGAGAAGGAGGAGGAGGCAGTGAGGAGTTCAACATAGCAGCTACGGCTGTTGTTCTTCCTCTTGCAGCAGTGAGCACAGCAGACCCACGCCGCCCCCCAGCTACACTCTCACGGCCCCCTGAAGACCTCTAAAAAAAAACCCTACAAAACTAGTTACTTTCTTTTTTTCCTTTCTAGCCCCTTTCTTTGACTTTTCAAGGCAAAAAAAAAAAAAAACAACACAAACTCCCCCACACAACTGGCACCCAACACTTAAAGAATGACTCAGCTGCATGGCCAGGTCAAATCAACTCATTAATTAATTTTTTTTTTCTTCTTTCTTCTTTTTGTTAACACCTAATCCATTCCAAACTTTCAAAGCCAATTTTGACCTAGTTAACATTAGTATCTCTCAAAGCTCAAAACATGAAAGTTGTAGATAATTCTTTCCTCTTTCTCTAAAAATTTGAATTGTTTCGATCGGAGCTCGAACGGAAAATTTATTCATGAAATACAAATAGGTGTCTGTTTTGGTTCCTAGGACTTTTCCTGTAATAAAAAATTATCAAAAATTCGTAAATTGCACAATAAAGCCCAAATATTATAAATAGATCACCTTATTAAAATATTTAGAGTAATTAGGCATTTAATTAAAAATATAAGTCGTAATGCATGAATTAAAACACCTAATTACGCAATTTTTGCGCGTAATCACTATCCTCAAATGATCCTCGTGCTTCTCAAGGCTTTTTGAATAAACCAATATGTCATCAATACACGCCACCACGAACTAATACAGATACTAATGGAAGACCCTATTCATCAGGTCCATGAATGCAGTAGGAACATTAGTTAGTCTGAATGACAACCAAAAATTCATAATGGCTATACCTAGTTCAAAAATTCGTCTTCGGTACATCCTCTAATTTTAATTTCACCTGATGTTACTCGAATTAGAGATCAATCTTAGAGAAAACCTTCTTATTTTTTCATTTTCTACATTTTCATGACTGAAAATAGGTGAGGACGGTCGAACTAGGAATGCATTGGTTCTAGAGGGGAGTCAACGAATGATGGATGACAAGATTTGCACTCAGGTGCTTGGGGAACGCGTGGGGGGGGGGGGGGATGGTTGAATGGTTTTGGGAGTGGATATATTGCCCCCAACACAGTAATCTTCTTCGAGTACAACATATTGTACTAAGCTTGACCGGGCGCGTCAAGCCGCTAAGTCTTAAGCAGAGGAGATGGTTCTCCAGATGCAGACGATGGAAATGGAGAACCAACAGTTGAAAGATAAGGTGTCCAACTGGGAAGCGAAGATTAAAGCCATTAAGACCTAGAAAGTGCAAATGGAACAAATGATGTGCCAAAATCATTTAGATGATGCGGGTGGCTCCTCCTCTCATTAGAAGGTATACTCAATCTTAGTGTTAATGTTAGCTAGCATCCTAAGTTTCTTGATCTGGCTTCTTTGTAGTGTATGTGTTTGTGTGTCTATATTTTCTTGTTAAAGAAGTCTCTTTGATGTGCTATTGGTTGATTTGAACATTTAAGATCATACTCGTAAGTAAAATAAGCAGTGAGACCTAGTCATGCATCAAACAAGCCATTGGTTCCAATGTTTGAACCATAAGACCTAAAAACAAGTAAAAAAAAATGGTGTTTTTAGGTGACCAATACATGAAATCTGCATATTTTTGTCACAAACCAAGTACCGCCACCATACTCCTAACTAAAATAACTTATGGGAACGAACCTGCATCAAAAGAGCCAACGGTCCCCAAGTTGGAACCATGTGATTGAAAAAAACAAAGAACAAGTTAAAAATGAGGTTTTAGCTGCCCAAAACATGAAATATGCATGTTTTTGTTACAAACCAACTACCGCCACTGTACTCATAAAGAAAATGACCCGCGCAAGCTGAACTTGCATCAAACAAGCTAATGGTTCTCAAGTTTGAACTATATGGTCTGCAAACTAAGTCAAAAATGGGGTGCAAGGTGCCCAAAACACGTACTATGATTATTATTGTCATAAACCAACTACCGCCACTGTATTTGTGAGTAAAATGATGAGTGGGAACTAAACTTGCATCAAATGGTCCAAAGGTTGCCATGTTTGAGCCATATAACTGGAAAAACAAGTCAAAATTGGGGTTCAAGGTGTCTAAAACATGGAATATAAATGCTTTTGCTACAACCCAACTACGGCCACCGTGATCGTAAGTAAAATGACCCATGGGAACTAGTCCGACATCAAATCAGCCAACGATTCCTAAGTTTAAACTGTAGTACTAAAAACAAGTCAAAAGTGGGGTTCGAGGTGCCCAAAATGTGAAACATGCATACTTTTTTACACAAACTGACTGCCGCCACCATACTCATTAGAAAAAATACTAAACGATGCAACAGTTCCCCAATTTGAACCATATGACCTACAAAACAAATAAAAAATGGGATTCAAGGTGTCCAAAACGTAAAATACACTTGTTTTTGCCACAAACCAACTAGTGCCACCATAATTTTAAGAAAAATTACCTGTGGGAATTAAACCAACATCAAATGAGCAGTTGGTTCCCAAGTTTGAATTGGATGACCTACAAAACAAGTCCAATTTGGGCATATGAGGTCCAAACTGAGTTGAGTTAGTCCTAACACATTTGTCACATCGAAGTGGATGTGCTGGATCTAACTGTGGCCAAAAACTCCTCCCCGGGAGCTCTTCCCCCATTTAGAAGCAAAGTTAGCATACAAACAAACTTAGTAAACTTAGTTCATTTTAAGCACTTAGGTGTTCAAGTCGGGTATACGAGGTCCAAATCGAGTGTGGTCAATCCTGACATGTTTGTGACATTGAGCTTGACCTGTCGGAACTAACGGTGCCCAAAAATTCCATGCCAATATAAAATTATGTGCTTAGAGGCAAACTTCGTAAACTCAGTTGTAATTAACCACCTAAGTGTCCAACTCGGGCATATGAGGTCCAAATTGAGTTGGATCAGTCCCAAAACGTCCATCACATCAAACTAGACGTGCCAGATTTGACAGTGTCCAAAAACTATTCCCCAAGAGCCTTTTTCCCACTTAGAAGCAAAGTTAAAATACAAACAAACTTATTAAACTTAGTTCATTTTAAGCACTCAAGTGTCCAAGTCAAACATACAAGGTCCGAACCGAGTGTGGTCAGTCCCGACATGTCCGTGACATTGAGCTTGATATGTCGTAACTAATGGTGCTTAAAAATTCCATACCAATTGAAAATTATATGCTTAGAGGCAAACTTAGTACACTTAGTCAAATTTAACCACCGAAGTGTCCAATTTGGGCATACGAGGTCAAACTGAGTTGGGTCAGTCTTGACATATCCGTCACATCAAACTGGATGTTTTGAATCTGATAGTTCCCAAAACTCCTCTCTGAGAGCTTTTTCTCCACTCAAAAGCAAAGTCATAATACAAACAAACTTAGTAAACTTAGTTCATTTTAAGCACTTAGGTGTGTAAGTCGGGCATACGAGGTTCAAACCAAGTGTGGTCAGTCTCGACACATCCGTGACATTAAGCTCAATATGCTAAATCTAACAAAGCCCAAAAACTCCTCCCCGGGAGCTTTTTCCCCACTTAGAAGTAAAGTTAGAATACAAACATGGTAACCTTAGTTCAGGGTTTTGCACTCAGGTGTCCAATTCGGGCATATAAGATCCAAACTGAATGCGGTCAGTCCTAATCTGTCCATCACATTGACCTAGACATGCCGAAACTGACAGTGCCTAAAAACTCCTCCCTGGGAGCTTTTTCCCCACTCAGAAGTAAGTTAGAATACAAACAAACTTAATACACTTAGTTCTTTTTAAGCACTTAGCTTACAATTCGGTCATACGAGGTCCAAATCAAGTGGGGTGAATTTTGACTGATCAAACTTAGTTATTTACAATTGTATCATTTTTTTACACAATGTCCAAATGTTCAGTCATTTTGCTATCAAATCATTTTTAATTACAGTATATACATATGTTCAAGAATTATATACTAATGTCTTGTATAATTATTATTTTGTAGGGTTTACAACTGTTACAACACCATGGCGATGATAGACACTACAGTCGGATTGGATGCGCGCAGATTTAATTTTGACTTTTCCTGTATTCTTTGTTATCCGAACATAATTATTTTTTATTTTTTAATTTCAATTTTTCTTTGTATATATGTATTTGAATTTTGAATAATTTGTTTTTAAATTTAGAATAATTTATGAATGTTTTAGTAATTCTGATTTAATTTTATGTATGCAAAAATGTAATTACACGTTTTTACATGAATTTTCAAAAAATAATAATAATTATTTCAAAGTATTAGTGATGGTTTGAAAAACTGTTACTAACAATAGAATGATGAAGTATTAGCGAGGGTTTCTAAACCATCACTAAAAGACTAAAAGTGTCACTATAGAATCAACATATTTTGGTCTCAAATTCATTACTAATAGTAAATTTTTAGTGACAATTTTAGTACCCATCACTAAAAGTGTAACATTAGTGACGGTTTATTAATCGTCACTAATAGCTTCGTATTAGTGACGGTTATTAAAATCGCCACTAATACTTGGGCTTTAGTGATGCATTTGAGCCGAGAACATGTTGATTTTATAGTGAAGGTTGTAGGCTATTAGTGACGATTTTCTTCCGTCACTAATACTCCACTATTAGTAATGGATTGTATAATTCGTCACTAATAAGTATTTATCACCACGAATATATGGTGACTTGTTGGCCTAACAAGGCTTACAATTTTTATTTTGATGATAACAAATCATGATGTATTTAATATGGTTTAAGTGAAAGTTTTTCAGGAAAAACTCAAAGCTTAAAGGTAGTGATAAAGCTCAAAAGGATGATAAAGTTTATGGATCAAAAAAGATCTTAAAAAGCATGAGGATTAAAGATAGCTTGATGAAAGCTCGAAGAAAAGATTAGAAACTCAATGATGATAGAAGAACAAGGACTTACTTGAAGATCAAAGGAATAAAGTGTTAAGGATGTTTGTATGTAAGTACTTCAGGTTAATTTCAAGTATAAACTGAATTGAAGCTCTTATAAAATCAAAAGAAACTTAGAAATATATTTTTAGAAAGACCCTAAAGTATGTTTTTCAAATCAAAGAAAAGAAGGGTTTTAAAAAGAAAAGTTTTTTTTTTAAAAAAAAAACAGAAGGGTTAGGCGACTGACTCCATGTGGTAGGCAACTCCCCAAATTAAATGAAGAATTTTCAAAGAGGCAGTAGGGTGCCAGGCGACTGCCTGAACATAGCCAGGCGCCTGGGTGGTCATGCCAAGCGACTGCTTGGGTTCTGGCAGGCGACTGCCAGTGTTCTGAGTTTTAAAGTTCTTTTATGATAGGCAACTGCCACTCGAACGTTTATTTAAAAACTTCTAATGGGACGATTTTTTAAATGGATTTCTTGGGCACTACTCTTTTAAAATATTTGGGGATTACTCCAGGAAAACTTGGGGAGTAAGAAATTATTTTTAAAACTTCTATAAATAGCCCCAAACTTCAAAGATTTTAAATACCAAAAAATTTTCCAACAATCAAAGTTCTCAAAAAGTTTTCAAACTCTCGTGTTCTTCTTACTTCAACTACTGAGTTACTACTGATACAAATTCTGAAGTAAAGCCTTCAAAGTCTAAATCTTTCAATACTTGGAAGATATTTGGTGATCTAAATTCAATATTGAGCTTTAATCCTTTTATATTTGATTTACTTTGAAGTATACTTGTGCTGAATGTTGTACTAACCTACTCTGCTGTGAGAGTATTTTCTTGTACGCAAACTTTTCTCTATCTTGGTTCTTGTTTATAGACGATTCAAGGTTATAGAATCGTTGGACTGAACGAGGGAATATCATTTGGAGAGGCAGGCTTTAGCCTAAAGAAAGTAGTGATTGTAATCAGTATTGTTCCACTCGTCAAAGGAACTGAACTAGTGAATCCTTTGGTGGTTTGCCAAAGGCGAGGACATAGGCTGGGTATAAGTCAAACCTCGTAAAACCTTGTGTCTCTCTTTTCTTCCCTACTCTTTACTTTTCAGCAATACTTACAACCTACGTGTATGCTTTAAATTGTTAATTCTGAGTGTATGGTTGTTAAATAGACCGAAGGATAATTTGTTTTGACTTGATCAGCATTGATTGCGGAAACCGAAAAGGACTACATTGGTTGATCATCCTAAACTTATTAATCTGAAAGTTTGTTTAAAAATTAAACACAAAGAAGAATTGTGAGTTTGGAATAAACACAGGGCTTACACAAATTCAGCGTGCTTTACAATTTATTACAGGGCTATTGATACAAAGATCAAGATTTTGATTATTTTGTTGATTGGTTGTGGTTGAATTGATTTTGTATTTACTTGTTGTGATTGTTGAAAAACAAAGTATTAAAATTGAAATATTTTTAAAAATCCAATTCAACCTCCCCCCCTCTTGAGAAGCTATCCTAATTTCAATTGGTATCAGAGCAAGGTTATAGAAAATTCTTAACAAGAAGCTATAAAAAGATCTAAATAGCAAACATAGGAGTAATTCCTTTTGGAGAGGGCCAATCCTCAACTCGTCCACTAATCTTTTGTGGACACAACTGCACCTTTTGGAAAAAGAGAATGCATATCTACCTCCAACACATGGATTGGCAAAGCATGGGAAGTAGTTATGGATTGAGACCTTATTCCCACCAAGATAGTAGATGGAAAACAAATTTCAAAAGAGAAAAAGGATATGATCGATTTAGATTATAAAATGCTTCAAATAAACTCAAGTGCTATAAATGTTTTGTATTATGCTTTAAACGTTAACGAATTTAATAGGGTTATGGCTTGTAAAACGGCTAAAGAAATATGGGACAAATTAGAAGTTACATATGAATGAACTATTGATGTTAGGGAAAATAGGATAGACATGTTAACAAGTGAATATGAAGCATTCAAGATGAAGTCAGATGAATCCATATCAAGTATGTACACAAGATTCACCCACATAATCAATTCCTTAAGTGCCTTAGGAAAAACTTATACCGCCTACGAAATGATTAGGAAAATTTTGAGAGGCCTTCCCTCCATATGTGAACCTAAGGCTACAGCAATTACCGAAGGAAGAAACCTCAAGACCACTTCCTGAGATGAACTTATAGGTTCACTCCTTATCTATGAAATTGCTCTAAAAGAAAGAAATCTTGAACCAAAGCATAAGAAATCCATTGCACTAAAAGCATCAAGCCACAACTCAAGTGAAGAAGAAAGTAAAACAAGTAACTTAGATAAAGATGAATTAGCATTCATCACTAAGAGACTAGGAAAATTTTATAGAAGGAATAAAGATTTCCTAGAAAGTTCAACAAAAGGAAAACTGAAAAAGGAGAATCAAGTAGAAAAGAAAAGAAAAGTAAAAGTGAACCTCCTATATGCTATCACTGTAAGAAATCAGGACATATCAAACCGGACTGCCCATTACTCAAGAAAGACAAGAAGAAAAAAAAGGAAGCTATGAAGGCTACTTGGGATGACTCAAGCTCCAACGAAACGGAAAACGAATCAAGTGGACAAGAAATGGCAAACGTATGCTTCATGGTGAACGATAAAGAGGTAAATTCCTACTACTCTTCAACAGAATCTTGCAATGAATCTTGTAACGAGTCATGTGATAGTATGCCCTCATACAAAGAATTACAAGTTGAATTATTTTCCTTACATAAAAGATTCATAAAAATTTCCAAAAGAAATATAACCTTGAAGGATCAAAATAAAGAACTATTGAAGCAATTTGAATCATTCAAAACCATTGAAAAAGAAAAAGATTCTTGTATTGAGAAGTTAGAGGAGGAAGTAAGTAAAGTAACTCAAGAATTAGGCAAAACTCATAAAGAAAACTTGAATAGAAAGGATCTAGAAATAAATGAACTAAAGAAGTTAGTAGAGGATAAAGAAAAAATTATATATAATTTTACAAAAGGTAAAGATAATTTTGAAAAAATGATTGGACAGCAAAGGCTACATGGGAATAAAGAAGGAATAGGTTACAATGGTAAAACAAACAAAAAGAATAAGAAATTATACATATGATACTTCGTCAAGGAAGCCAAGCACTATGCTAGCACTTCCTCAAACAACAAACATGAACACACTACTTGCTATATGTGCAAGACTAAAGGTCACACAATGTTTGATTGCCCACTAAAAAGGAAGTATGTTAAAGTACAAGGAGAATGGAAAGTTAATAATGGAACTAACAACAAAACAAAGAAAGTTAAAAGGATTTGGGTTCCAAAGACTAACCCAATAAATCCTCCATTGTAGGTATGTTTTAGGACAACATCATCAACGGACAAGTGGGGGTTCAAGACACATGATCGACGATAAGACGAAGTTTTCCTCTCTAAAACAAAAAGATGGAGGATATGTCACCTTCGGCGATAATGCCAAAGGTAAGATCATTGGCATCGGGAGAATAGGTAAAGAACCTTCTATTACTATTAATAATGTATTATTAGTAGAAGGTTTAAAACACAATCTTTTAAGCATTAGCCAATTGAGTGACAAAGGGTTTGAAATAACCTTTAAGAAAGAAAAATGTGTTATTAAGAATCCTAAAGAAAATAAAATCTTGTTTATAGCTCTTAGGATAAATAATGTTTATTGTATAAACCTTGAGAATCTAATGAATCAAAACGTAACTTGTTTGGCAGCCATGAATGAAATAAGTTGGCTATGGCATAGGAAGTTAGGACATGCTAGCATGGACTTATTATCCAAATTATCAAAGAAAAATCTTGTAAAAGGATTACCAAATACCAAATTCATAAAAGATAAGATGTGTGACGCATGCCAAAAGGAAAAGCAAGTTAAAACAAGCTTTAAAAAGAAAAAAAGTATATATCTACTAAAAGACCCCTAGAACTATTACACCTAGACTTATTCGGTCCAACTAGAACCTTAAGCCTAGGAGGAAAACAATATGCTTTTATAATAGTGGATGATTATTCAAGATTCACTTGGGTATTATTCCTAACAAATAAAGATGAAGCTTGTGACATGCTAATCACTTTATGTAAGAAATTACAAAATGAAAAGGGCTATAATGTAACAAGTTTTAGAAATGATCAAGGTAGGGAGTTTGAAAACAAAGAGGTTCATAAATTCTGTAATGAATATGGAATAAACCATAATTTCTCAGCACCTAGAACTCCACAACAAAATGGAGTTGTAGAAAGAAAAAATAGAACCCTACAAGAAATGACAAGAACAATGATAAATGAAAATAACCTACCTAAATACTTTTGGGCTGAAGCTGTAAATACAACATATTATATTGTAAATAGGGTATCTATAAGATCAAGTATAGACAAAACACTGTATGAACTATGGAAAGGAAGAAAACCTAATATCTCTTATTTTCATGTATTTGGATGCAAATGTTTTATCCTTAACACTCAAGATGATTTAGGAAAGTTTGATGCAAAATCTGATGAAGGTATCTTTTTAGGCTACTCTACAAATAGCAAAGCCTATAGGGTTTATAGTAGAAGAACTCTTACTATCATTGAATCAATACACATAACATTTGATGAATCAAACAATTATTAAAATAAAATTAAGAATGATGAAAAAGAAGATATTCCACAAAAAGAAGAAGATCTTGAAATAAAAGAAGAAAATAATAATGAGACCTCAAATGAAAACATTATAGAAAATCTAGAACTACCTAAAGAATGGAGATATGCTAAAAGTCATCTAAAAGAACAAATACTTGGAGAAACTTCAAAAGGAATAACCACTCGAGCCTCATTGAAAAATATTTGCAACCATTATGCCTTTTTATCTCAAGATGAACCCAAGAATATTGAAGAAACCTTAAAAGATGACTCTTGGATTATAGCTATGTAAGAGGAACTAAATCAATTTGAAAGAAACCAAGTGTGGGAACTTATACCTAAACCCAAAGACAAATCAATCATAAGAACTAAATGGGTGTTTAGAAATAAAAAAAGATGAACATGGGATAGTTATAAGAAATAAAGTTAGGCTAGTAGCACAAGGTTATAATCAAGAAGAAGGTATTGATTACGATGAGACCTTTGCCCCCGTAGCAAGAATGGAAGCAATAAGGATGCTCTTAGCTTATGCAGCCTATGAGGACTTCAAATTATACCAAATGGATGTAAAAAGTGCTTTCTTAAATGGATATATAAATGAAGAAGTATATGTAAAACAACCTCCAGGTTTTGAAAATTCAAAAAATCCAGATCATGTATTTAAGTTAACAAAAGCTTTATATGGATTGAAGCAAGCTCCTAGAGCTTGGTATGAAAGGCTAAGCAAGTTCCTAATTCAAAACAATTTTTCAAGAGGAAAGGTTGCTAGCACTTTATTTATAAAAACCAAAAATAAAGATATGCTTATAGTACATATTTATGTTGATGATATTATTTTTGGAGCAACTCATGAGGATTTGTGTAATGAATTTGCTAAGTCTATGCAAAAAGAGTTTGAGATGAGCATGATGTGAGAGTTAAATTACTTTCTAGGATTACAAATCAAACAAGCAAAAAATGGAACTTTCATAAATCAAACTAAATATATTAAAAACATGTTAAAGAAGTTTGATATGGAAGAAAGTAAACCTATAGGAACTCCCATTAGCACTTCAACTAGTCTTGACAAAGATGAAAAAGGGAAACAAGTAGATACCAAGCATTACCGAGGCATGATAGGAAGCTTACTTTACTTAATAGCAAGTAGACCGGATATTATGTTTAGCGTATGTATGTGTACTAGGTTCCAATCGGCTCCTAAGGAATCACACCAATCAGCGGTTAAAAGAATCCTTAGATATCTACTAGGCACACTTGAACTAGGTGTATGATATCCAAAGGGAACTGAATTTGAAATGATAAGCTATTCCGATGCAGACTTTGCTGGATGCAAGATAGGTAGAAAAAGCACAAGTGGAACGTGTCATTTTCTAGGACACTCTTTAGTCTCCTGGTCTTCAAAGAAACAAAACTATGTAGCATTATCCACAGCAAAAGCAATATACATAGCAATAGGGAGTTGTTGTGCCCAAACATTGTATATGAAATAACAACTAAAAGATTTCAAAATTCAATATCAAACTATTTCAATTAAATGTGACAACACAAGTGCCATAAATATTTCAAAAAATTCGGTAACTCACTCAAGAACAAAACATATTGACATAAGACATCACTTTTTGAGAGATCATGTGCAAAACAGAGACATAAGGCTAGAATTTGTAAATACAAATGACCAATTAGCAGATATATTCACAAAACCACTCTTTGAAGAGCGATTCATATTCATTAGAAGAGAATTGGAAATGATGCATATTCGAGAAGCAAACTAAAAATTTTTCCGCTTGGCAGGCGACTGCCACCTACTAACTTCCAAGTTTTTTATTGACAGGCGCCTGCCTTATCCTAGCAGGCAACTGTCTTATCCTAGCAGGCGACTGCCTCACGGCGGCTAGGGTTTAAAATCCTGTTTTATGTCTTTTTAACTTCCATCAGGCGCTTGCTCCTTCTTCTCTCTCTCCGAAAATCTTCTTTCCTACTCTTTTCCATACAGACTCTTCTTCTAAATCAGCCTGAAACTGAGCATCAAACCTTCCCTCCACATCAAATCGCGAATACAACCTAGGGTTTATCAGCCTTCCTCTTCAATACAAACATGGCACGGATAAAATCGGTTGGTAACAAGGGTTCTTCCTCTTAGACAAGGATCAACAATGATGAAGTAGAGAAATGGTTAGTAACTCCACATGCTAAGCAACTCTATAGGAATCAAATCGCTTCAGCTTAACCCATTCTAGGTAAAGTCCTTGATGTTACATTCTTCAATTCAGATTTTCCTGAAATTATGGAACTTTTTAAGGAAATTGGGTGGGATTGGTTTATTACATATCAAGCAAAAGGATACTATTCAAACGTGGTTCGGATTTTCTATGCAAATATGGAAAGGTTTGAAAATGGGATCAAAACAAATCTTCTAGGGCAAAATATTCATCTTACTCCCATATCTTTGGGAAAAATTCTTCGAGTCAAGCCATTAGATTTTGAGGTTCACATTGTTGAGAAACAATGGATAATGTCCCAAGGATTTACGCTAGAGGAATTTTTACCGCTAGTCATAACTGATACACCTATCTCCTTTGGGCATCCATCTCTTTACAAACAGCTCAATCTCCAAGCTTTAATCCTACACAAACTTATTACATATAATATCCTACCATGTTTCAGTTCTCATGATCATATTTCCTTCTTAGATTGTTCTGTTAGATGGTACATTCTTAAAGGAAAAAAGCTGGATCTTCCAAGTTTACTTATCAGATGGATTATTATGAAAGTTGATGCTCCTCGTGTCATTCTACCATATGTTGGGATGTTAATTATGGTATTTTCTCATTTTAATGATCTTACACCATCATTTAACTTCACTAGCAAAACCCATTACGATATCTTTTCTGATACTATTCTTAAGCGTATGGGATATAAGCACTCTCCTCAAGGGTGGTTTCACAAGGGACATCGTCACATCTCATCTGCACCACCTCATCAGCCTTCCATGCTAGCCCCTTTAGTACAACTTAACCCAGAAACTCCTTCTTGGTTCATTCCATTTTATAATCACTATATGACCTTCAGTGTTGGAATGCAATCTGGACTTTGTACACTAAGGGAGAAGGTTTCTACTATGGAAACTCATTGTTCCAGCCTTGTTCAGCGTGTTGACAAGATTGAGAAACATTTGGCTAGCTCTTCTAAAGGCAAATCTCATATGGATATCAGCTCTGCTCCATCGAGTGATGATGAATCTGCTAAAAAATAGGGTGAACAAAAAGAAGAAGAAGAAGAAGAAGAAGAAGAAGAAGATGAAAGTGTATGGAAGCCTCCGATTGATGTGTTTCATCTATGAGCTATTTAACACTTTTGTCTATGTATTAGTGCTTCACCAGATAGCATGTTCTTTATGTTTGTAAGATCTACAAGTACTATGTATTACATCTCTTCACTATATTTTTTTTGTATCACTCTCTTCTCCTTTTTGATTGATGTCCAAAGGGGGAGATGTTTGAGAGAAGGAAGTGCAAAAATGAAATATGCTATGGTTTGTAAAACTATGAATATGTATGGATTATCTTGTATGGATGGATATATATGGGTATGATCATTTTACAAGTAACATGAATTCATTTCTTATGGTTTGTAAAACTATGAATATGTATGGATTATCTTGTATGGATGGATATATATGGGTATGATCATTTTACAAGTAACATGAATTCATTACTTATATGACTATGAATATATCATGCTTGTTGAAAAGGGGAGCCATGAGTATTATCTCTTATTATTTTTGCTCTCGATTTGTCATCATCAAAAAGGGGGAGATTGTTGGCCTAACAAGGCTTACAATTCTTATTTTAATGATAACAAATCATGATGTATTTAATATGGTTTAAGTGAAAGTTTTTCAGGAAAAAGGCAAAACTTAAAGGTAGTGACAAAGCTCAAAAGGATGATAAAGTTTATGGATCAAAAAAGATCTTGAAGAGCATGAGGATTAAAGATAACTTGATGAAAGCTCAAAGAAAAGATCAGAAACTCAAAGATGATAGAAGAACAAGGACTTACTTGAAGATCAGAGGAATAAAGTTTTAAGGATGTTTGTATGTAAGTACTTTAAGTTAATTTCAAGTATAAACATAATTGAAGCTCTCATAAAATCAAAAGAAACTTAGAAATATATTTTTAGAAAAACCCTAAAGTATGTTTTTCAAATCAAAGAAAAGAAGGGTTTTAAAAAGAAAGGTTTTAAAAAAAAAAAAATAGAAGGGCCAGGCGACTGACTCCATATGGCAGGCGATTGCCCAAATTAAATGAAGAATTTTCAAAGAGATAGTAGGGTGCCAAGCGACTGCCTGAACATAGTCAGGTGCCTGCTTGGGTTCTAGCAGGCGACTGCTAGTGTTCTAAGTTTTAAAGTTCTTCTATGATAGGCGACTGCCAAGTTGTGACAGGCGACTGTCAGGTCGTGATAGGCGACTTCCACTCGAACGTTTATTTAAAAATTTTTAAATGGATTTCTTGGGCACTACTCTTTTAAAATACTTGGGGATTACTCTAGATAAACTTGGGGAGTAAGGAATTATTTTTAAAACTTCTATAAATAGCACCAAACTTCAAAGATTTTAAGCACCAAAAATTTTCCAGCAATCAAAGTTCTTAAAAAGCTTTTAAACTCTCTTGTGTTCTTCCTACTTCAACTACTGAGTTACTGCTGATACAAATTCTGAAGTAGAGCCTTCAAAGTCTAAATCTTTCAATACTTAGTAGATATTTGGTGATCTAAATTCAGTATTGAGCTTTAATCCTTTTATATTTGATTTACTTTCAAGTATACTTGTGTTGAATATTGTTTTAACCTACTCTGCTATGAGAGCATTTTCTTGTACACAAACTTTTCTCTATCTTGGTTCTTGTTTATAGACGATTCAAGGTTGTAGAATCATTGGACCGAATGAGGGAATATCATTTGGAGAGGCAGGCTCTAGCCTAAAGGAAGGAGTTATTGTAATCAGTATTGTTCCACCCGTCAACGGAACTAAACTAGTGAATCCTTTGGTGATTTCCAAAGGCGAGGATGTAAGCTGGGTATAAGTCAAACCTCGTAAAACCTTGTGTCTCTCTTTTCTTCCTTACTCTTTATTTTTCAGCAATATTTACAACCTTCGTGTATACTTTAAATTGTTAATTCTGTATAGTTGTTAAATAGATCGGAGGATAATTTGTTTTGACTTGATCAACATTGATTGCGGAAACTGAAAGTTTCATAAACTTATTAGTCTGAAAGTTTGTTTAAAAACTAAACACAAAGAAGAATTGTGAGTTTGGAATAAACACAGGGCTTACATAAATTCAGCGTGCTTTACAATTTATTACAAGGCTATTGATACAAAGATCAAGATTTTGATTATCTTGTTGCTTGGTTGTGGTGAATTGATTTGTATTTACTTGTTGAGATTGTTGAAAAACAAAGTATTAAAATTGAAATATTTTTAAAAATCCAATTCACCCCCCCCCCCTCTCTTGAGAAGCTATCCTAATTTCATGACTAATTTAAAACTGTCACTAATACTGATGAAACTGTGACTAATACTATTGGTGATAGTTTTTTTTATTATTAGTGGCGGTTTGAGACCGTCACTAATAAGCTTATTTATCGTGGTGTGTGTGTATATATATTTGATGGTGTATATACTTTACCACCATACATGTATGCATACAAAGCTATGCATAAGTATATACATACATCCATATATACACCATCAAATATATATACGCATATACCTACATGCCTATACACATACATGCTTATATGCATATACACATCAATGCATGCATGCATCATACATGCACAAACCCATATACATATATTCACATGCAATACACATCTATGCATGCATGCACATACCCACATACATATATCATGCATCCAACATGCACACACACTTACCCACACACTTATGCACATCCAATCATGCATGCATCATATGCACATGCCTATGTAGTAAATACATACTTCCATGCATACATCATCATACCCATATACATACATGCATTCATACATCTATAAATGCATCTAATACACACACACACACACACACACACCTCTCCACATATATAGATACATAAGCATGCATGCATTCATCATACATGCACATACCATACATGTATACACAACTCACATGGCCACATACTCAACACATACACACACACACACACACGGGCACACACCAAAACATAGTCACAATCACTCATATACCCTTTGTAAAAATTCAAGGAAGAAGAAGAAGAAGAAGAAGAAGAAGAAGAATAAGAGAGAGATCGAGAGATTGTCTGTGCTACGACTCAAGGTAGAGGGAGGAAAGGGGAAAGGCAAGGGAAAGGCGAGAGAGAGAGAGAGAGAGAGAGAGAGAGAGAGAGAGAGAGAGAGAGAGAGAGAGAGAGAGAGTACAAGAGAAAGGGGGCCTGGGCGGAGAGATGGGATGGACGGAGGTGGTAGGGGAGGCTAACTAGAGAATTACATGGGATTTTATGGGGCTACAAGAGTAGGGGGAGCATGGGACAAGGTTTTTTGTGGCAAAAGGTGAAAAGGGAGAGAGATAAAAAGGGGAGAAAAGGAGGGTTGCTGGTAAAAAATGGCGTCTTTTATGTTTTGAGCCTTGCCGAAAATGCAAGGAAGAATATTTAGGGGGAAAAATGGCATCATCCCCCCCTTTTTTCCTGCAATGCACAAAACGACACCGTTCCACTAATTGGTCAGCGCATACATGCATATGCATGTACCTGGGACACACGCATTGTGTTAGCTTTGGTGCAATCCCAAGAAGGGGGTGAATTTGAGATTTAAAAATTTATCCCTAGGTCAATTAGTCTAACAATAGTATTGTGCAACCTAGGGCCTGTTTATACAATTATAAATCTAATCATTCATCATAAAACATACACGTCCGGTAAATAAATTGCGGAAATGTAAATTACGCACACGATATGTTATCGAGGTTCGACCAAAGTGCCTACGTCCTTGCCTTGGCTCACCAACACAAGGATTCCATTATAAGGCTCACTTCATGGGTGGAGTGGCACCGGTTACAACCAGGTCAATTAATGGGGCTAACCCCAGCTACAAACTCACCTTACCAGGATGATGCACCTAACTTTCCTAATCGGGTCAATGCTAATTCGGGACTATTCAACAGGGCTAGTCTCCCTCTTCAGGTCCACGTCTGGAATACAAAATATATGAAAATTTACGTACATGGAAATATGCTTCTCAACAAGCAGATATGTACCATAATACAGTCTAGATAATAATGCAAGCGCAGATGATAGTAAATATGCTCAATGTTAGCCTTACAAGGCTTAAAATCTTGTTATCTTGTTTTGATGCTAACAAACAAGTGAAATTTTATGTAATTGTGTGAGTAATGATATTTCAGGATTCATATATATGAAAGTAAGGTCAAAGTGCCCACAAGGATCAAATATGATGGAAGCAAGGTCAAAGTACTCACAAGGATCAAATAAAGCTTAAATGAGCCAAGACATGAATTACTTATTGAAGAACATGAGGACATGAATAAGTTGTTGAAAGCCAAGGCATATTAAAGGCAAAAGATCCAAAGAAAGGCAAAGTAAGAAAGCTTAAAGAATATGGAAGTTTGAAGAAAAGATGGATTCAATCCAAAGACAAAGCATGAAGACTCAAGAATTTAGAATGTTAATATTTTAGAAGTCTCATGTAAGTGCTTTAATGTTTAAAATATCATTTGAAATATTTTGAAGCTCATAAGTTAACTTCTTAGACCTAGACACTTTTTAAAATACCTTAATAATATTTTTATAAGGTCAAAAATTATTTTAAAAAGATTAGAATCATTTTTGGAATAAAGAGCATCAAAAAGAGTTTTTTCCCAAATGCTGTCAGTTTTTATACAGCGCATTGAGGCGAATTTTTCCCTATAACAAACTCATTATTTTAAATAGTGGTAAACATCAAAGTTGTAGAATTTTATCTTAGCTTTCTTTTGACACCAAGAACACATAATTTGGAGTTATACAGAAAAAGTTATGACCAAAACACTGAAATAGGGTCATTGCTGTCAGACATTTAAAAATTGTTCAACGGGCAAATTTTTAAAATTCTAATGTTTTAAATTATAGCCGTTTGAACCTTAAATATTCTAATAAATAGGGAAAATCTTTAAGGAAACTTTTGCAAGTTTGAAAACCTATAAATACCTAGTTTTTCAAAACAAATAAAATACTAAGAATTGAAAAATCTATTTTGAGAAGCTGAAAGTATTCTTGTTCTTCCTAAGTTCTCTTGCTCACTCATTGGAAAATTCTTTTGCTGAGAACTCTGAAGTGTTGATCCTTCTTCCTTTGAATTCCTACTGCTAATCCTCTTCTAAGAAGGATATTGGTGAATTCTACACTTGAGCTTTATTCTATTTCCTATTGATATTTTACATTTAAGTATATAGTGCTGAAATTGTACTAACTTGCTCTTTGAGAGAGTATACTTGTACGCAGATTTTATTTTATGTTTCTTGTAGTTCATTGACGTTCCAAGGTGTTTGGATCGTTGGCTAAGCAAAGGTATATTGCTTAGAGAGGCAGACTCTAGCCTATGTAAGGAGTGACCGAACGAGGGAATATCGTTTGGAGAAGGCAGACTCTAGCCTTAACCAAGGAGTGTTGTAATCGGTTTTGTTCCACCCATCAATGGAACAGGTTTAGTGAATCCTTTGGTGGTTTGCCAAAGGCGAGGACGTAGGCTGGGTATAAGCCAAACCTCGTAAAAATTTCCGTCTCACTCTCTTTTTCCCTATTCTTTAATTTCAGTTCATATACAACTGCGTGGATGATTTAAATATCTAAATTATACATACTATGCATATTTGGAAATCAAGTAAACTTAAAATCCAATTTTGATTTGGGTTGCAGAAACCGAAAGGGAGTACGTTAGTTACACCATATCTTGCGGAAACCATACGGGAGTACGTTACTTGGTTAACACCCCAAAGATAAATTTACCAAGAGTTTATTTGAATTCTAAATATTTGGAAAGAGTGATTGGATTTATTTATACAGGGCTTTACTTCAGTAAGCATAAATTATAATTCATAATCACAGGGCTTATATAAACAAATAAACTGTCTTAAGATCTTATATTACCAAATTGCTGAATACTTTATATCTTGGTTTGGTTGTTTGTTGTTTAACTTGTACTTGGCAAATAAATTGATTGTTTGCTTTGAAGATTGTGTTTAATTGATTGGATAAAAGAACTAAGTTCTTGATTGATTAAGGAATTAAAAAATAAGTCAAGAATTGGTTAAAATAAATAAAAGAAGTTTAAGGTATTTTAAAAGGAATTAAAAGAAACTTTTAGAATCCAATTCACCCCCCCCCCCTCTTGGGAAGCTATTCCTAATTTCACTCAATGATAATGATATGTGCTAAATACTCAATCTAATGTGAATATACAATCAATATCTAGAGTGTATTTCCAAGCAAACTTTGAAACCAATAATCAATGTAGATCAATCACACCAAGTTTCAAAGTGTTCCAACAACAATATTCAAAATATCTCAAATGCGGTTTTCTCAAATAATAACTTAAGAGATATTTGAAATATATGTAAACTTGTGGAAAAATATTTTGCAAATCAAAAATCACAAGCTTGCTGAGTCTTGCAACCAAGATGCAAAGACTTACTAGCTATGAAGATTTTTCCCACATAAAGATTTATTAGTTAAATTAGGGGAAAATCCAAGCTAAGAACTTTCAATAAAATAAACAATCAATATAAACCAAAGAGAGTTTTAGCAACTAGAAACACTCAATAACACTTTTAAGAAGTTGGATTTCTCAAAGGAATAGCAAAAAGTGAGTGTATAGGCTTAGTATGAGAAATATATGATCTTTGAAAAACAGAGTATTTTTGGCTAATCAAATATGCTAATCTGCGCTTAATTTATGCAAATGAAGTCATATATATAGACTTGGCCAAAATTATAGCCATTGGGGACACACTAGGTATTTTGGAAAAAGATTAATTGAGTTTAATTAAAAATAACCCAATTTAACCTCGGTAAAATTTGAGCAACCCGAGAGGTTCGGTCGACAACTTTTAAGGTTTGATCGAGCGGGCTGCTAAGTTCGGTCGATCGGGATGAATTTGAACTGAGAAGATGGTCGACCAGACATGAGGCGATTCTTGAGCTCCAAGGTTTGGTTGACCAGATTAAGTTCGATTGACCGAACATCAGAAACTTCGGTCGACCAAGTCATATTGAATATAGAGGTTTGGTCAACCAGGGCGTTGGGACTTCCCACGTGTCTTTTTGGTCGACCAGGCCATTGGTATATATTTTAGGACGGTCGATTGAGTGGTCAACATTTTGACCCCGAAGGGTTTCGGTTGACTGAAGGATTTCTGTGTGTTGGGTTCGATCGACCGAACATGCCAACTTGTGCATTTTGGTCTTATTCTTTTTATAAAATTGTCCCTATTCACATGATAATTAAATCTAAGGTTATGGGGGACTTTTTCATGCAACATTGTGAGTCCTATGGTCAACCTAAGGCCTTTGAGCGTATACCTTAAAAATTTGGCGTCAGTCGACCAAAGGATGTCCTAAGGTCATTTTATGGTCATGTTGAGCATTAAACCTTATCATGAATGCAAATGCATTATTACAGACCAAAAAATGAATGCATATACAATAGCAAATAGGTCTTAATTCTTTTGCTTCTTCAGATGCCATATATATGAAGCATGATCTTTGCAATCCATATAGCCTCCTTGAGTTCCTACCATCAGTGCATGCTAAGGATGAACTTGTTCAAGAAACTCAGTGCACATGTGAGAAACATTGGTTTTGTCATAATCAAAATGGGATCAGACTCATAGAATCAACATTCTCCCTTTTTTTTATGATGACAAAAACAATTTGTAAAAGTGGGCAGAGCCAACAGGCTCCCCCTAAGTATATGCATAGAATTTAAATTTGAAGTATAGGCATATATAAAATGAAGACCAACTAACACAAATTTTGCATTCAATTCTTAGTTGTCAATAAAGCTCAAATAGTATGAAGTGATAATATAAACTAATGTGCATTTAGCTTTCCCAATTTTGCATTAGGCATTTCTCCCCCTTTTTGACATCAGAAAGAAGGGGTTAAGGTAGGAAAGTAAACACAAGACATTTAGATATAAGATTTAATTTTGGGAAATTTTTTGAAATTTCGGCAGCATGCCGTTTGAAAATAGAGCAACTCCAAAAAATAAATCAAAGACCTGAATGATTACAAAAATAGCTCATTATCAATACATGCAAGATATTCAGTATACTCCAAAACAATGCATGCCATGATTCAAATACATCCAACATTCATGATCAATGTGAAGCAAACATCTCAATATATACATTAAGAACATGAATGAAGGTGCTAGAATTGTTAAGAAATTTCAGAGCCGGAGAATTTTAAGTTGAGTCGCTCCCCCTAACAATTTGAAGATATGGCTTAGTTGAAACAAGTTGCTTATACAAATCAATATTCATTTCATTATGCCTGAGAGTATAAGTCTCTTACGAACTATACTGGATATTGATTAAAACATAAAATAAAAAAAAATTCAACTAGCATAAATTCTTTAAGCTCTTTTTGTAGGGATGGAGCTTAGCTCCTCTAGCTACCTGATGATTATGTAAGGATGAAAATTAGTTTTCAATTAGTTTTCACTCATCCTTTTTAAAAAAAAATATTTTAACATTAATTTTATCATAATTATCTTTAACACAAGGTTTTAATTTGGAAAAATTTCTATCGAAATTTCGGCAGCATGCCGTCTATAAATCAGACATTTCCTCGTAAAACTTGTGCCAAAAAGATTTAATCAAGCAGTATGTGTAACGACCCGAGTAATAATAGTATTTAAATATAAAGAGGAAGGAAAATGGAAACAGGAATCAAAGGAGGCAGTGCATTCATCGACAACGTCACACTTTGGAGGTAATAATAATTTCAAGAAATTTCCAGGACTTGTCGATGAATACAGGGGTTTGTCGACGAGGGTTCTTCAGGACCTTGTTGATGAGGTTCCGTCTCATCGACGAAAAAATACCGAGAGAAGAATTTGGGCTACTATGAATTTGTCGACGAAGGGTGAGGTTCATCGATGAAATTACTTAAGGACTCGTTGACGAGATGACGTGGCTCGTTGACGAAGCCCGCAGTATAAATAGCCATAAACTAATTTTAATCATTGAAAATCAGCGTCGCTCTCTTCTCTCTCTTTCTCTCTCTCCTACAGCCTCTCCCTCTTCTCCCTTCGATTCTGGCGCCGTCAGTCGCCAGATCGATGATCTAAGGCCACCACAACGTTCTTAGTGAAGTTCTCTTCGTATCTGCTGGAGTGGATCGTTGGTGAAACGAAGTTGGAATTCATCCCAAATCCACGGTATGGTCTTTTATCCAAAATTTGACTTTCCAGCAATTGTAGGAAATGCTGTAGACGTAGAAATAGTGACATCTTGTTCTGGGACATATGGTTTTCAAGGTGTTGGGTGGAGAATCCTGCGAGTGTTAGACCTGTTATAGTAGGGGATTTTTAGCAGGAAACAGGTAAGGGAAATATGTTATGCTAGGAAATTTTACTATGTTTCAGTATAAACTATTCGTTTTTATCAAATGATTATTCATGATAGAAATTATTACAGTTTATCATTTATGTATAATATGTTTAGAATTACTATATGGCTTGAGAATATGGGTATATTAAAAAAACATGTTTTACAGTATTTTTAGAATATATAGCCAGTGGTTATGTTTTATAGTAATTACCGAGTACCATGATTATACAGTTTTCAGTACCATGATTACACGGTTTTCAATACCATGATTATACAATTTTCAATACCATGATTACACAGTTTTCAGTACCATGATTATATAGTTTTCAATACCATGATTATATAGTTATCAGTACCATAACTTACAGATTACAGTTCAGTTCAGAAATACAGATGATACAATTATAATTTATTACAGTGTCATGGTTAATACATTTATTATAGAATCATGGTAAAACAGTTAGTTGTATATAAAAATATATTATATAGTATCAGACCCTATTGGACCATACAGCAGAGCACGGTACCGTATCTACAGATATTCAGTTCAGAGTGCAACCACCTATTCAAATAATACGTGGTAGTAGGTCGATCGCATAGTGTCCTGACGTGGATAGGCTCCCCATCAGATATGGGTTAAGGAGGGCAGATCAGACCGAGGGAGTATAGTGGTTTACCCTGGTCGGCTAGCCAGGGTAGATCCCGCCTACAGGCCGCACAACCCTGTCATGAGGGGTTAAATCATGACACACAGTTATCCACAGGGAAGTTTTCAGTTATTATATGTATATACAGATTTGTAGAGACAGAGAATATACTTATGTACATTAGAAGTATTTTGACTAGTAACCTAAAATTTTAGATATGTTAAGTAATATGGAATTGGTGGTGGTTTCTGTTATTGGTATATTATTCATAGATCTAGTTATACATGATTATATAGAAACAAATTTTCATAGTATTGTAACTCATTTTCCACACACTAGTAGTAGCATATTTCGTCTTACTAAGCGTTGGCTCATCCCAATTACTTTAACATTTTTCAGGTGATCCAGGTAGGCGAGCAGATCAGGCTCGCCGATAAAGGGGCCTCAGTATTGCTCTGATATTAGAGTGAGTATTTTTGGGAGTATTTTTGTGTAGCCCTATCCAATTGAGGATATTTCTAGGGAACAATTACATATGTATATTTTGGGAAACAATTTAGCAATTTGGTATTGTATATAATTACATATGGTTATGTTTATTTGATTTCTGCTTCTCACTGCTTAGGTTGATGATTGGGTTTAATCCAGTGTGGTATCAGAGCATTTTAAATGTTATAGAATAAAATAAAATAAAAAACCAGTTAAATAGCAGGTCGTTACAATTTGGAATCAGAGCCTAGGTTGCTAGATTCTGTAGACTTTAGAGTGCAACAGAAGCAATACCAGAGTATAGGAAAAGGATTTAAGGTTTGTTCTTTGTCTGAGTATAAGATTACCGTGGTGGTTTCTGTGTTTTTCCTGGGGTGACAATTTCAAGAAAACCATAGTAAACTATTATTGGGTCGTGTGTCTAGGTGACAGAACTAGATATTGAGTTAAGGTCAGGGAAGGCAATTAATTTTGAATTGGTATAGGATAGGTCAGTGTAGGAGATGAGGTACTTAAGTGTGTTTCTTGTTTTCAGGATGAACCCAGGTAGCAGTGGCACGAATGTTGGGGGGGGGGGGGTAGGTCAGGACCTTCCAGCATAGGTGGAGGAGATACTGATGTTGTACTGCGTAGCGTCACTCAGCAGGTGATAGCTGAGATGGCTAGAAGCCATGGGGAGCGTGGCTGTTTGATCGAGCAGTTTACGCGGATGAAGCCCCCATCCTTTGCTGGAGGAGATGACCTGATCGTAGCTTGTTAGCTTTGGTATATTCCCAGGAGGGGGGGTGAATTGGAATTTAAAAATTTCTCCTCTAGGTTTGGCTAATTTAACAGCAGTATATTCGCAACTTAGGGTCAGTCTATGCAGTTCCAAATGCGCAGATAGATGTAACGTGCAGAAATTAAAATCATGCACAACATTCACCAATTATAACATACATATGCAGTAAATATAAAAAGCAGAAATATAAACAAAGCATACGATATGTTATCGGGGTTCGGCCAACTATGCCTATGTCCCCGCCTCTAGCTCGCAAGTTTGAGGATTCCATTAATTGCTCACTTAACGGGTGGAGCGGCATCGATTATAATCAGGTCAATTATGACAGAGCTGACCTCAACCTTAACCAGGTCAATTAAAGGGCTGACCTTAACCGACACGCCTTAACAGGATGACACTCCTAACTTTCCTAACCAGGTCTAAGCCAATCCGGGACTATTCCATAAGGCTAGTCTCCCTCTTCAAGCTTGTGCCTGGAAATACAATAGTATTTGAAATACAATGAAATGGTACAGTGATTATGCTTTCATGTAAAGCAGATGTGTACCCAGATACGCACAGTATACTTAATCAATCAAATGCACATCAACAATGTGGGTAGATGTAAGCTCAATGATGTGTATCTATGTGCAAATAACACTCAACAAGATATGATCACAATAGAGTTCAAGAGTGTTCTAATCAAGCTATTCTTTGAAACAATATATATCAAATCTCAACAATAAACTGGGGTTTCAAAGATGCTAATCAAATATTCAAACGAACTCAAAAATATTTTCTCAAATTATATCAAACACAAGAGTTGTTTGAAAGAATAATATAGCTTGTTAAAAATATTTTGCACAATAAAATCAAGCTATAGAAATCTTTGCAATGACAATGCAAAGATCCTTAAGCTACTAGGTTTTTCCCAACACAAAATTTATCAAATAAAATATGTGGGGAAACCTTGCTTAACTCCCCAAAATCAATATCAATCAACCAAACACACTGGGAGTATTAGCAATACTTAATATACACTAGCACAACAAATATACTCTCACAATACTAAAATGTATCAACGGAATGGAAAATTTGAGAGTATTTGGACAAAAAGAGTATTTGAGATAGTGAGGATTTTTACTAAAGATTTTTGCTAATCTCCTGTTAGTCCTCACAAATGAACTCATATTTATAGACCAAGGTAAAAATATAATCGTTTAGGACATAGGGATCATAATTAGAATTGTTTTAAAACCAATTAAGAAAATTAACCTCGTTTAACAATTTTTAACCCCGGTAAAAAATAAGTAACCTGAGAAGGTTCGGGTGGTTGAACCTTGGTTCGGTCGCCTGAACGGACTCAGTTAGAAGAGCCAATCTTGAAGGTTCAGGTACCCAAGTCTGGGCTTGGTTGGCTAAACCAAAAACATAAACTTTCTATCCGCGGTTCAGGTGCCCAAAGCTGAGTTCAGTTAACCGAACCAACAAGTTCGGTCGCCCAAGCCCTTTTTGAACGCGATGATTCGGGCACCCATGGAAGGTGAAAAGTGACCTCCTAAGGGTTCGGTTGCCCAAGGACGATAAGGTCTTTTAGGTTCGGTCGCCCGAAGCCTGGTCAAACTGTTGACTTCTTAATAGTTTGGGCGCCCGAGGACTTTTGAACTCCTAGGGTTCGATCACCCGACCTCTCTTAATTTTTGCAATTAAGTCCAATTTTTAATTCAGTTATTTCCCCTAATAATATGTGTGATATGGGGACTATTTTTTGCATTTTTGTAGGGACCTAAGGTCTTTTCAAGTACACCCAAAAACCTAGCATCGGTCGACCCTAAGGTCATTAGATCTCTATGGTCAGTCTATGGCATTTGTGAGCTTACAGAAACCTACATAGAAATGAAATTATTACAAACCCATTAAAATTACAACAAATGATAAATGTGTCGGGGTCTTCACTTCTCTTCAGGTTGCCACATGCCATTATAAGACCTGCACACAAACTCGACAACCATTAAATACCTAAGTATTTGTTATCATCAAAATAGGGTATGACCCATAAGGTCAACAATCTCCCCCTTTTTGATGATGAAAAATACCTGCCTACTTCTCCTCCTTTTGGCAACAGTAAAAGGAGTTCAAATAAACATTTAAGCATATAGGCAAATAATCATCTGAATACAAGATATATTTGGGAAAAGGGTTTAAGAAAATTCGACAACACATCATTTGAAAACAGAACATTTTTCCCAAAAATACTTGTATACAAGCGACCTGATTGAGTAATATATTTACAATATATCCAAAACAACCTCCTCAATCAATCCAGTATTCTCAACACGTAAAATAAAAGTATAACCTTTAGTCATTCAAGAGATAGAATGGCCATACAACGCACAGTGACTAAAAAAGATAACTTCAACAATTTTAGCACACAATTGTATAACTGGTCATTAAAATATTCAAGTGACATGAAAAACGTAGTTAAACCAAAAATATACACAAACCATTGCAAATGAAATATATCATAAGACCCGTGGAAGATTTGAGTTAAAGGGTACACAACATATGATACCAAAAAGTAGGTTTGAGCATAAAGATGGTCTAACTAGTTCGCATGCATTTACGTGTGAAATTACCGAACCAGTTATGCAGCTTTAGAACTATGTATGTATATAATTTTAATAAGGCAAGAGATAAAAAGTTTGAGTTTTGAAAAAATCTTGCCATAAAGTATTACAATATATATATATATATATATATATATATATATATATATATATATATATATCCCCCTTGTGATGTTTGCTTAAAATACCCGCCCCGGGGTGGGGGGGGGGTTGCTTGCCAAAACCAATTTAAATATCAAGCAAGCAAGCAACAATTTTCTGGTTTGTCAATTACGCACATACGAAAGTATATCCAAAAAATCACAACCACAATGATCCTAAATATGTCAAACAATTTAAAGCAATGATTACATGGCAAACACAAACAACATGTGGCAATATAAACATGCTTCAAATTATGATTTTCAATAAAAGCATTTCATTCAATTACATGCCACACTTGATTTAATAACATATCTAAGCTGAGCATATAGGTGAGCAAAACAGGGTAGTAATTTAATTCTAGATGCTCCCCCTATCAATTTGAATTCAAGCTTAGATGCAATAGGCTGCTTATACCCATTAAAGACCATTTTCAATATGCTTAGTTGTATAAGACATCATTTTAAATCTCTTGAAATAAATATACTAGTAAAGATTAATTTACTCTTCTATGCAACCAGTATGGCTATCCCTATGTATTACATATGCATCAGAAAAGATATACTAAGGCATGAAATAATACTCATAACCTAGAACAATACATATATATATATATATATATATATATATATATATATATATATATATATATATACCTAGAACAATCCATATATATATATTCATAGACCATTAAGCACATGATATATGATGTTCAGGGTTTTCTGAAGAGCCTCAATATTTCAAAAAAAATGAAGTGATGCATATAAGCCATTTATGAGCTTTCAATATGGATGGAGCTGGGCTCCCCTAATCATTGGATGATTATGTGAGGATGAAGTTTAATATTCAATTGATTTTCACTCATCCTTTCAAAAACATTTTAAAATTTTTATTATCATAATCATCTTTGTACAAAGTTTTATTTTGGAAAAAAATCTACCGAATTTCGAAAAAATTCCGTTTGTAAATTGAACGTTTTCCAAAAAAAAAAAACTTGTACCTGATAATGGGTTGTTTTCGACAGATAAAACATATAAAGTAAGCAACAACCTAATATCCACAACTAGCATGCAAAATATATCACTACATCCGCCATGCAGGAGGCATTGTAGACTAAGCATGCATTACAGTAGTATAATCAACACAAGATATTCAATATAGCTCAATAGAAATTCATGCTAGGAAAAGACATAAACTATCCATCAAAGAAATTTTAATCATTTATTAACTCATGGATAGTGTGGCAATGTTGTACATATATATGCATAAAGGCATAAGTGATATAAGAATATGAGAGCATTCAAATTTATATATATGAAGAATAAAAGCTCCCCCTGAGTTTTGTATTCTACTCATTTTATGCCATTTTCAATTTCTAATTTCTTTAGCCAAGAGTTATAAGATTTTCAATGGTTTAATCTTGGCATGAATACTTTAGACTTATTTGACCAAGAATTCACAACGTATATTCGTTTAGGTGTGATAAGCCTATGTCTGCCTCTTTTCTTATAATACTTCAATATGTAAGAGAGGCACAAGTTCAAATGGCATGCAATATAAAAATGCACATGCATAGGTCTACTTGAATTTTATGCATTTATCTAGATTGGGACCTAAGCAATCAATTTAGCCATTCAACTCATCTTTAAGTATATAAAGCTCCAACTTATATGATTTAAAGTTTGAGGGCTTGTGAAGATTATTTAAATACTCTTAACAATAAAATTTGAGTTCAAAAGAGTATTTATTATGAGTGGACATGATTCAAATATTTTCATGGAAGAGGCCTGCACCTCATAGTAGGGCTCCATGGAGAGGTGGTCAAGATAGGGGAGATCAGCGGCTGATGACAGGACCCTGTGGGAATCAGGGTACACCAACTTACCCGGTATGTCAGACGTGCGGGAGACCTCATTTAGGGGAGTGATGGGTAGGCCAAGGGGTATGTTATCGCTGTGAAAGACCCGGTCACGTGGTATGTGAATACCCAGGTCAACCATATCAGGTCCCAACTCCCAGGCCCTATCGAGGAGGATATCAGGCACCTTGTGGAGGTCAGCAGAGGAATGTAGCCCTAGCAAGGGTTTACGCGCTGACATCGGGTGATGCAGAGGCTGCTACGGATGTGGTGATAGTTACATTTACTGTTTTATCGCATTTCGTTATTGTCTTATTTGATTTAGGTGCCACTCATTCTTTTGTCTCTACATCCTATGTTAAATTATCTGAGACTGAGACCTAATCATTAGATGTAGCGCTGTCAGTAGCTACACCATCAAGATCAGTGATCAGATGTCAGAGGGTACTTAGGGGCTATTCGATAGAAATTTAGGGGAAAGTGTTACCAGCTGATCTGATCGTATTTGAGATGTGTGGGTTTGATATAATATTGGGTATGGACTAGTTGGCTTCCAATCACGCCAGTATTGACTGTCACTAGAAAGAAGTAATTTTCAGACCCCCTGAAGAGCAGGAATTCAAATTCGTTGGTTCGCGGGTGCGTGCTCCATTGCAACTGGTGTCAGCCGTGCAGGCAAGTGGATTACTCTTGGACGGAAGTCAGGGGTTTATAGCATTTGTGAAAGAAGTATCTGAAAATGAATTGAAGATTGACAGCACACCAGTAGTACGAGAATTTTTAGATGTTTTTCTAGAGGAGTTACCTGAATTGTCTCTTGTTCGCGAGGTGGATTTTCCTATAGATTTACCTCTAGGGACCACTACGATTTCTAAGGTTCCTTACCGTATGGCTCTAGTTGAATTGGGTGAATTAAAAGAGCAGTTGCAAGGCTTACTGGACAAGAGATTTATACGACCCAGTGTATCGCCATGGGGAGCTCCAGTGTTGTTTGTAAAGAAGAAAAACGGGTCTTTGAGGAAGTTTATTGATTATAAAGAAATCAACAAAGTTACTATTAAGAATAAATATCCTCTACCCCGTATAGACGATTTGTTTGATCAACTCTAAGGTACACAGGTGTATTCCAAGATCTGACCTCAGATTAGGGTATCATCAAGTAAGAGTGAAGGCAGAGGACGTTGCGAAGACAGCCTTCAGGACCAAGTATGGGCACTACGGATTCCTTGTTATACCTTTTGGTTTGACAAATGCCCTAACCGTGTTCATGGATTTGATGAATAGAGTTTTTCACCAGTATCTTGATCTGTTTGTAGTAGTTTTCAGCTGCAGACACTTAGGGAGGAGAAGCTTTACGCCAAGTTTAGTAAGTGTAAGTTCTGACTTGAGAAAGTTGCATTTTTGGGCCATGTGATCTCAAGAGATGGCATTTCAGTAGATCCTAGTAAGATTGATGCGGTAGTAAATTGGGCCAGGGTAAGGAATGTGCAAGAAGTCAGGAGTTTCTTAGGACTAACAGGTTATTACCGACAATTCGTTTAGGGGTTTTCAACTTTATCAGGACCTCTCACGCGTTTGACCAGGAAAAATTCCAGATTCGTATGGGATGAAGAATGCGAGTAGAGTTTTCAGGAATTAAAGCAGCGGCTCATCACTGCACCAATTCTGACGATTCCATAAGGAGGTGATGGTTATGTTATCTACAATGACGCGTCATTGAAAGGGCTCGGTTGTGTACTAATGCAGCATGGTAGGATGGTAGCATATGCATCCAGGTAGTTGAAAGAATATGAAAAAAACTATCCTACTCACGATTTGGAATTGGTTGCGGTTGTACACGCACTAAAGATCTGGAGACATTACTTATATGATGAGAGGTGTGAAATATTTTCTGACCATAAGAGCCTAAAGTATTTCTTCACACAAAAGGAATTGAACATGCGCTAGAGAAGATGGTTAGAAATCATCAAGGATTATGACTGCACCATCAGTTACCACCCAGGTAAAGCAAATGTGGTGGCTGATGCTTTGAGCCATAAATCAGGAGACACAGCACAACTAGCAACGATAGTTCAGCACCCAATTCAAATGGACTTGGAAAGGCTCGGTGTTGAATTAGTAGTAGATGATCCTCAAGCATTCATTGCCAGTCTAGTTGTATAGCCTACACTTTATGAGAGAATTAAAGCTGCTAAGAGGAATGATCCAGAATTGGCAAAAGTGATTGCCAGAATACAGGACAGTCAGGGAGAAGAATTCAGCATTTTTGAAGATGGGGCTCTGAGATTTTGCACCAGATTGTGTGCGTCTGCAAATGATAGCATTAGAAGGACGATTTTAGAGAAGACACACAGATCTCTATACATTGTCCATCCGGGTAGCACAAAAATGTATAGGAATCTGCGAGAGTATTTCTGGTGGAGTGGCATGAAAAGGGAGATAGCATAATTTGTGCAGTAGTGTTTGACGTGTCAGCAGGTTAAGGCTGAGCACCAAAGGCCGAAAGGGCGGTTGCAGCCACTTTTCATTCCTGAATGGAAGTGGGACCACGTATCCATGGATTTTGCTATGGGGCTATTGCCAGCGCCGAACGGTCAGAAGACCATTTGGGTAATTATCGATAGGTTAACGAAGACAGCGCACTTTCTGCCCATTAAGATTAGCTACCCTATGAACCGGTTAGCAGAGATATATATACAGGAGATTGTTCGACCCCATGGAGTGCTGATATCTATGGTCTCGGACCATGATCCACGTTTTACATCACGGTTCTGGAGGAGTTTATAGGAGGCACTAGGGACTCAGCTAACATTCAGCACCGCTTTCCATCCTCAGACTGATGGTCAGACAGAGAGAACCATTTAGGTACTCGAGGATATGTTGCGAGCGTGAGTTTTGGATTTTGGGGGTAGCTGGACTCAGTATATGCGATTGGTGGAGTTTGCTTACAACAACAGCTATCAGGCAAGCATAGGTAAGGCTCCTTATGAGGCACTTTATGGTAGGAAGTTTCGTTCCCCTTTATATTGGAGTGAGCTGGGTGAGAGGCGAGTTGTGTGGCCAGAAATAGTACAACAGGCGTACGATAAAGTCCGACTTATTTGAGACAGGATCAGTGCAGCGCAGAGTCGGCAAAAAAGCTACGTAGATACTTGTCGCCGAGAACTGGAATTTGAAATGGGTAATCATGTATTTTTTAGAATAACTCCACTGAAGAGGATCTTGAGATTTGGGAAGAAGGGTAAGCTGAGCCCTAGGTTTATTAGCCCATTTGAGATACTTGAGAAGATTGGGTCAGTAGCCTATCGGCTAGCTTTACCACCATCTCTATTTCGAGTTCATGACTTATTTCATGTTTCTATGCTAAGGAGATACGTCCCAAATCCTTCCCATATCATCAACCATGCGGAACTGGAAGTCAGTGAGACTTTAGCATATGAACAAGCTCTAGTACAGATCCTAGATAGGAAAGAACAGGAATTACGCAATAAGAAGATACAGTTAGTAAAAGTCCTATGGAGGAATCACGCAATTGAAGAAGTTTCGTGGGAACTTGAAAGCAAGATTAGATAGAAATATCCCCACTTGTTCAGTGAATACAACAGTGATGTATTATTAAAGTAATAGTAATTTTATTTTGTTTAGCATAGTGGAATTGTAATGTAGTGTATAGAATAGGTAGTATTTTGGTTTTGGGGGAATTTTCTTTTACACTTGTAATCTCCCAGAACTATCCATGTAACCACGGTATTCCTCCGCCATAAGTGAGGACAGGTAATAAAATAAGTAGACCATTTGCCTTTATGAGATGATAGAAGGAAATATAGATAGTAAATTTCGAAGATGAAATTTTATAAGGAGGGGAGAATGTAACGACCCGAGTAATAATAGTATTTAAATATAAAGAGGGAGGAAAATGGAAATAGGAACCGAAGGAGGCAGTGCGTTCGTCGACAACATCGCACTTTGGAGGTAATAATACTTTCAAGAAATTTCTTAGACTCGTCGACGAATACAGGGGTTCGCCAACGAGGGTTCTTCAGGACCTCGTCAACGAGGTTCCGTATCGTCGATGAGAAAATACTAAGAGAAGAATTTGGGCTACTCTGAATTTCTTCAAAGAAGGGTAAGGTTCGTCGAAGAAATTACTTAAGGACTCATCGACGAGATGACGTGGCTCGTCGATGAAGCCTGCAATATCAATAGCCCTAAACTCATTTTAATCACAGAAAATCAGCGCTGCTCTCTTCTCTCTCTCTCTCTCTCTCTCTCTCTCTCTCTCTCTCTCTCTCTCTCCTACGGTTTCTCCCTCTTCTCTCTTCGATTCTAGCCCTGTCAGTCACTGGATCGATGATCTAAGGCCATCATGATGTTCCTGAAGGAGTTCTCTTTGAGTCTGCCGGAGCGGATCGTTGGTGAAACGAAGTTGGAATTCATCCCAAATCCACGGTAAGGTCTTTTATTTAGAATTTGACTTTCCAGCAGTTGTAGACGTAGAAATAGTGACATTTTGTTCTAGGACATATGGTTTTCATGGTGTTGGGTGGAGAGCCCTGTGGGTGTTGGACCCGTTATAGTAGGGGATTTTTAGCAAGAAATAGGTAAGGGAAATATGCTATGTTAGGCCATTTTACTATGTTTCAGTATAAACTATACATTTTTATCAGATGATTATTCACAATAAAAATTATTACAGTTTATCATTTATGTATAATATGTTTAAAATTACTGTGTGGCTTTAGAATATGTATATATTAAAGAAACATGTTTTACAATATTTTCAGAATATACAGCCAGTGGTTATGTTCTATAGTGATTACCGAGTACCATAATTATACAGTTTTCAGTACCATGATTACACGGTTTTCAGTACCATAATTATACAGTTTTCAGTACCATGATTACACAATTTTCAGTACCATGATTATACAGTTTTCAGTACCATGATTATACAATTATCAGTACCATGACTTACAGATTGCAGTTCAGTTCAGAAATACAGATGATACAATTACAATCTATAATAGTGTCATGGTTAATACAATTATTACAGAATCATGGTAAAACAGTTAGTTATATATAGAAATGTATTATATAGTATCAGACACTGTAGGACCATACAGCAGAGCACGGTACCGTAGCTACATATATTCAGTTCAGAGTGCAACCACCTATTCAGATAATATGTGGTAGTAGGTCGATCACATAGTGCCCTGACGTGGATAGGCTCCCCATCAGATATGAATTGAGGAGGGCAGATCAGACCGAGGGAGTATAGTAGTTTACCCTGGTCGGTCAGTCAGGGTAGATCCCACCTACGGGCCGCACAACTCTATCATGAGGGGTTAAATCATGACACAGTTATCCACAGGGAAGTTTTTAGTTATTATTATGTATATATAGATTTGCAGAGACAGAGAATATACTTATGTACATTAGAAGTATTTTGACTAGTAACCTAAAATTTCATATATGTTAAGTAATATGGAATTGGTGGTGGTTTCTGTTATTGGTATATTATTCATAGATCTAGTTATACATGATTATATAGAAACAAATTTTCATAGTATTGTAACTCATTTGCCACACACTAGTAATAGCATATTTCGTCTTACTAAGCGTTGACTCATTCCGATTACTTTAACATTTTTCAGGTAATCCAGGTAGGCGAGCAGATCAGGCTCGCTGATAGAGGGACCTCAGTATTGCTTTAATATTAGAGTGAGTATTTTTGGGAGTATTTTTGTGTAGTCCTATCCAGTTGAGGATATTTCTGAGGAACAGTTACAAATGTATATTTTGGGAAACAATTTAGCACTCTGGTATTGTATATAATTACATATGGTTATATTTATTTGATTTCTGCTTCTTGTTGCTTAGGTTGATGATTAAGTTTAATCCAATGTGGTGTCAGAGCATTTTAAATGTTATAGTATATATAAAAAAACCAGTTAAATAGCAGGTCGTTACAGTATGTCATTCATTTTAAAGCATGTGAGAACCTATATCAACTACCAGCACGCAATACGCATCCACTGCATCCACTATGCAGGAGACATTCTAGACTAAGCATGCAATCAGGTAGTAATTATCAATTCATAATTAATAATCTATCCATCAAAGAATATAAACATTAAAGAACAGTGGATGGATATGAGTTCGGGTCCTGTGTTGATTTCTTAAAGTCGTATGGGCATGAAATATGATGTAAGATCAAGAGAGCATTTTAATTTATGTGTTCATGAAAGATGAATGCTCCCCTTGAGTTATGCACTAATTCATTTTATGTCTTTTCTATTTTTCAAACTCGTTAGCTAAGTGTTTTAAGATTTTCAATGATTCAAACTCGACTTTACATGATTAGGCTTAGAGGACCAAAAAATCACAATATTTCTTTCAATGTCATAAGCCTATAATGCCTCTTCTCTTATGAATTTCAATATGTAAGAGGCCCCAGTTGGAATGGCTTTCGATATTAATTACATGTGCATAGGTCACTTTGAGATATATGCATTCATCAAGATTAGACCTAGGCAACCAATTTAGCCATTCAACTTAATTCATGAAGATGAAGCTCTAAATGATTTTATATAAAGTTTGAGAGCAAGTGAAGCGAATTAAAATAGATACCTTTAAAGTTTTAATCTCTATTATGTTCGAAAGAGTATTTTGATAGTAGCAAGACATTGTACAAGATAAGCATTCTAAAGAATATGTCCTAACTTATTCTGATAAAGAGCATTGTGGAGGATACGAATAACTAGCAACTGACGCTCTTTGGTGATTGGAATGTATCCTTTAAATATGATCATAATTTTGGAGTAAGGATATGAACCAATGAGAGGATGGATCTTTACCTGATGTGATTGTGGTAAGGTAAAGATTTCCTATGGAGGAGATGAACTAAAATTAGAGGATTTTTACATTTAAAGTTCAAAGAAAATATCTTGATTTGACAATAAAACTTGAATTCTTTAGTGAATGTCTCTAATTTTGATTACAAGAGGGATGTCTATTAATAAGTACCAAATGAATAAGGAGTTATGATCAATAGTACTTAAGCTTAGAGAGATGACAAATAATGCATATCAATAGTACTTAATGCAAATCCCTAGTGAAAAACCACTTAGGAAAAATAGGCATCGATAATAGTACAAGGATAACTGTCAAAGAATAAACAAGTGATGGCATAAGATTTTTCTATATTTTCTCTCAAGGATGAGTAGATTTAAGCACAAAAAAAAATTTAGAGAGCGAAAAGAGTTAACACTGGATAAAATAGTTGAGAGTGCCTAACTAGGCTGAAATGGCCATATGTATAAAGTTTAGAGCAAAACGGCCTTTTCTACTTGCTAAAGTTAGTTCTCTATTCAAATTGATCAATTTGGGTCATAGGAGATCGACTGAGCACTAACTATTAGAGAGAAAAAAAATTGACCATTGAGGAGCCTAAAAAGCTTAACTAGTTGACCGCTCACTTAGGCCAGTCGACCACTTCAAGCTTACTACTTAGGTAGGTTGAATTGCTTTCATGGGGTAGTCGACTGCCTAGTTATTCCACCCAGGGTAATCGACTACCCCATGAAGGTCGATTAACTGCCTTAGCAGTAGCATGAAACTGTCTCCATTATTTGTTTACTTTTTCTATTTTTAGCTCACTAGTGATATGATTTTAATATTTTAAGAGATATACAACAAAATGCACATTATACTTAAAGAGAAAATGTGATACAAATAAATGAGAAATGAAGTCTTCAAATCTTCTCTCAAATCATAACACATAATGAGTTAACCTGCATAATCACAACTTTAAAATCAAATTTATTAGTCCAAATAAGTTTGTTATAATTAAAGTCAAGTTAATGAAGCCTTGAGGCTAACAAATTCTACTTTAATAATTATTATTATCAGGAATCTTATCAGTCTTTGCTTTTATCATTATTGTTGTTAGGATTTTTTTAGAAGGCTTTTACTTGTAAGGGAAGATTTAGACTTATTGAATAGTCCTTTAGAGTTTGAAGTTGTCATTATATAAATTAAACTCTATCTAGTTTTAAAGGCACAACTAGAGGAGCTGTCCCAACCTTCATTTGACTTCTCTTATTTAAAGCCTCTATTCTAAATTGTATCCCTTGAGTCTATTCTTAATCATAAAGTTGTGCTCTTAGTATCTCTCTTTTCCTAATGCATTTTGCAACAATGGTTAATTGAAGGCAAGTTGATATCACATAGATTCGAGATGTTATGGGTTTGTGATCCCAAGCATTTTCATATCCTAAGGGTGCATGTTGTTTGCCAACTAGGCTAAGCGGCTAGGGTAAGCACTCTTATTCCATGTTTGATGTGATTAATAAGAAGCATTGGATTGGTTAAGGAAGGGGGGCTCCCCCCCCCCCCCCCCCAATATGGGACAAGGTTGGTCGATCCTCCCCCATTGGCCAACCCTAGCTAACAAAAAATTGACAAGGGATGCCCTCTCGCTTGTTCCCCCACCTGTTATGCTTTATTGTGCCTTGCCTAGTTGCCTTGATTTAGATCGAGGTACCATCAGATGCAAAAGCTCATCGTCATTCTCTGATGTTCGGAGACAACAACATGACAGCAAATTGAAGGGACGAATAACAAAGTTGGGGCAACAATGGAGGTGGGGTTTAAATCTGGCAAATGGCCTAACCAACCTCCTCACTTTTCTTCCTCAAACCGTCTCTTTGTCCCTTCCACATGAAATTTAGAGGCGTCACCTGACTTCTTTCTAATGGTCGTAAGGAAGAATTTCGCTGCAACTGGATGCATAACTGGCTTTGGCATGACAATGGTGAAAAGAATGGCAAAATAGGTGTTTGTGGGTGGTTGTTGCTTATTGACATAATGCATGTTGCTAGAAATTGAGGTCACCTTTGCTACCTCTACATCATTAATTGAGAAATCAAAATTCTAACCCTGTTTTCATCCCACGAGCTTAGGAAATAATGCATATCAAGCAACCGCATGACAAATCTTATTTGATTTTCAAAATTTGTCACATTAAGAAACTTATATTTTTTTTTCTTATAAATATATTTTTTGCACTGCTAATTGTAATGAAGCCAATGCAATTTTTTATTAGTGTTTGAAATAGTTTGATAATTTTGCATAGGAAATTTCTATATATTTAAAGAATTTCATTAAACAAATCTTTTGAATTAGATGACATTCAAGTGTTTAATATTTGACCAAGATATTAATAATTTTAGTAAGCTTTTAATGATATTGTTATAATATTAAATTTAAAGAAAAAACTAATTTTTTATTAAAAATTTTTTTAATAAAAATAATCAACCTATTTAATGAATGTTCGTATGAGATAATAACATTAGACAATCCAGTTGGGCGTCTTACATCCTATAGCCATAGGGCCAAACCCATACTAATTGTCATTACGAGGGAAGTAGTGATTGGACTTTTTTTTGGAAGTCGGTGCAGTGTAAGTAGAGATGGCAAAATGGATAAAAATCCGTTAATCTGAACCAAATTCGATCCACTTAGATTGACTCATAACCATTCATATATTAAATGAGTCGAATATGGTTTGAATCTTTTTTATCTACCTCTAAATGAATTAGTTGACGAATTTAGGCTTTTATGCGATGGATATTCGTCCGCTAACAATTAATGTTTAAATTCATTGATAATCTTTCTATGTCTATCATATTCAGTTTTCTTGTAATCAAAATAAAAACTTCTAAATTTATGCTTTGAAAAATAAAAAATTATAATTTTATGTTTAATTATTAAATATTTAATATATTACTAAATAATAATTTTAAAAATAAATTCAATTAGTGTGTTATAAAATAATTTATTATAAAAAATTTATATTAGAAATAAGAATAATGAATTACCCCGAGAGAGAGAGAGAGGGGGGGGGGGGGGAGAGGATATAATGACGGGGGACAGAGTTGCCATCACCAAAAAAAGGAAGCGATAATACGCAGCGCATCGCGAGGCCGAAAATGGAGAAGTATTTGGGGAATGCTTACCGCGGCGACCCCGGCGTCCCGCATGCCGATGCCGACCGATTCGTCAACATCTGGATTGGATCCTTCGCTTTCTCTGCTATCACTTGGTTCAATCCCTACATCTGGCAACTCTCTAGCCAGTTCAAGTACTCTCTCTCTCTATCGATTTTTTATTTTTTGTTCGTTTGCACTTATATATGTATAATTTCCGATTTAAGGTTTATATCCATGTAAAAATTTGATACATGCAATTCTTCTCCCCTCTCCCAGTTTCTTTCAAATTTGCTGTATTGGTTTATGATGTATATATGAGTGTGTGCGCGCGCCTTTTTTGTTATTTTCCCTCTATTGCTGGGCATTTGAATTATTAACTGTGTTTTGATGTGCCAATGGGTGCGTATTATGTGATTTATGAAGCAGTTTTCTGCATGTGGTTTGTTTGGTACTCTTTGTCATGCTCAGTTAAGGTGCTTTGAGTTCATAAATTATCCAAAATTACCATCAATGGTCGACTGAGTTAAGGTGTTTTTTTTTAATAAAAAAAGTATCCAAAATTACCATCAATGGTCTGACTGTAAAACATGTTCACTTCGAATCATTTAGAAAAGATGCGTATTAGTGTAGAAGAGAATGTATAAGCGACGAAGATAGTATATTTATGCATAAAAAATCTTGGAGTGAGGGCCTTTAGAACTAATGCCCATCAATAAACCATTTTGGAAAAAGAATCATGTGGTAAATTTTGCTTTGTTTTTTATTTTTTATTTTTAATTTTTAATTTTTTTTTGTTTTTTATTTTGCCTTTTTATTTTTTCAATAGGCATGGTAAAGCAACCTTATTGGAAGACAGTGATGGAAGATCACCACTTAGGCTGGCCCATTCAGCACCCTTATATCATGCATAGGACAATGCTGTTGGGATTATTATTGAATTTAGGAAGTGGAAGCTATGTTTGTTAAGTAACTTCTAGTTATTTAGGGTTACTATGTAAAAATATTATCAACAATGTGTATGTGGAACAGTTAGAATACAGTTTGAACTTTGAACCAGATTCCCCTTTCATTTTTTCTCTCATTCTCCCTCATGCATGTTTTCTTTTTTCTACCTTCTTCATCCTCCTGTTCATCTCTTTTTTCTCTTTTTTTCTTGCCTTTCTCTTTCTTCTTTTGCTCATCTCCCTTCTCCTCTCCTGTCCTACATCAACTTGATATTGGAACAAAATTTGAGCCACTGCCAAATTTTTTTTGCTGCTGCCATCATGTCTGTAAATCAGAATGCAAGTCCGATCTGTGGCTGTAAATTCTCACATGTGTGATTACTGTGTCATCCGACTACCTTTCAGCCCACAAGTGACTGCAGAAAGTTGAGAGCTGCTGTTAGAAATCATCTGAAAGAAGATTCAATTGCTGCAACTTCTAGAACTTCCCTTGACCAGAAAATTTTGGTGGTGTTATCAGAAGTTGCTGATTACTCCAAATGAAATTTCCATCATTTTCGAACACTCGATTAAAGCTTGCAGGCTGGCTGAAAAGAAGATTCAATTGCTGCAACTTCTAGAACTTCCCTTGACCAGAAAATTTTGGTGGTGTTATCAGAAGTTGCTGATTACTCCAAATGAAATTTCCATCATTTTCGAACACTCGATTAAAGCTTGCAGGCTGGCTGAAATTTCTGCAGTTGCTGCCCTTCAATTTCTCATTCTTGATGGAGTTTTCTCATTGCACCACTGCCATCAACTTGGTAGCCACTCTATGAGTATACACAAGCTCATTTCTGGAAAATGCCTGCCCTGGATGCATGTGGTCCATGCTTTGGCAGTGCCTCTGAGTTTGTTTAGTCTTCACATTCCAGAGCTGACTTCTGACCAAGATGCTATATATATTGGTTTGATGACTATGATCTGACAATAATGTGAGTTCCTAGCACAACAAATCAACCAATACCCACGAGAATCCGACTTTATAACAACAACAACAATAAGCCTTAAGTCCCACTAGGTGGGGTCAGTTACATGAATCTTTTTCTGACAATTCACCCGTTCAAGAGCATTTTCCTCTATTAGATTAAGAGCTATTAAATCCTTCCTCATTACCTCATTTCAAGTTATTTTAGGCCTAGCTCTACCCCTTTTCATGCTAGACACAATAACTAACACATTTCTCCTTACAGTTGCTCTACTAGGCCTGCGTTTCAAATGCCCGAACCATCTAAACCACCCCTATCTTATTTTGTTTTCAGTTGGTGCTATGCCTAAATTATTACGTATATGTTCATTTCTTACTTTATATTTTACTGTGAAACCAATTATCCACTTTAACATTCGCATCTCAATAACTTTTATTTTTTGTACATGTTTCTTAGTTGCCCATCATTCTAAACCATAAAGCATAGCTGACCTTATAGCTGTCTTATAAAACTTTTCTTTTAATTTTAAGGCCTTATAGCCTTGAGAATTTGACTTTATGGATATTAATTGCAACTTCGAGAAATTGGATGGTTGGTATAGAATTCAAGGTTTTAAGAAGATTATGGTTTTGGACACTAACATTCTGATGCAATATTTCTTGTGAGTAATTGAATAATTTTTGCGAAACATTCGGAGCTATTGAAGAAGACTAGAAGAACAATTGCGAGAGAGTGGACATAATGCTGGAGACACTGCAGGCGCAACTGAGAGAATCATTTCAAGTCAATCTCTGGGGTACTTGAGGGAAGAAGTTCATCAGTTGAGCTTGATTAGTTTTTGTATATTTAGAGTATGAGTAAAATGAGCCCACCCCCAAATAGGACAGAAAAACTAGAAAACAAACCAACCCAATAAAAAAAGAAGTCGCTGCCCCCTTTCTACATCAGCATTTTTGATTGAATTCATGCATGTTTAGAATTTGGGATCGTTAGCCACTTGTTGTTGCATAATCTAGAAATGTGAACACTTGCATTAAGTTCATTAATTTTTGTGTATGCATTGTTGTAATTTTAGGATTCATATTACTTTTAGAAAGTTGTAGTCTTCCTTAACATCACATTCAGTTGCACTTTATTGCATTTTTCCATGGTCACTAACAAGAACAATGAACCTTCCCCATTGAACCAACACAAACTGAAACCTGGATCTATCTATCTAACTACACTCTAGGACTTTGTAGACCAAAAGTTCAAGCAACTCAATGTACAATTTGCACAAGTTCCGAAGTTGTTGTCAGGTAAGTGTTTTAGAAGACCTATGCAAGTCAATTAGGCTACCCAATGGGCCTTCATATTCCATAAAGTCAACCTAGGTATCCTCTCCATTTTTGGAGTTCCAATAGCATGAGTCAAGCTCCTAGGCTTCTGGTAGATTTTTGCTGTTCTTGATGAGATTGAGCATAGAGTACTAGTGTAACTTTAGGTGTTTATAGCTGCCTAGGCTTGATCAAGAGGATTATAGAAACTAGTCATGTGCATGCACTAGTTCCTGTTCTAAACTTTTAAAATGTATCCATATTATTATTTTACTGTTATACCCTTTTGCTTCATGAAAGGTGAGTAGCTACATGGACATTTTAGGCGCTTGAAAAAAGAGACAAAAGTTGACTATTGGCTGGGGAATCTCCTTCATAGAAGTAGAGATGTCACTAGCAGGGTTAGTGCTTCTCTGTGCACATAAGATGGAGAACTATATCCTATCTTCTTCTTAGATTGGGCAGATGAGATGGAGGATTACTTTTAAGTGGAACCATGTGAGGGGTGGGGAGAGAGTGCATTTTTATCAAATGAAGGTGGTTGGACCAGTTAAGAAACATTGACGAAATGTACAACAAAATTTCTAGCAATTAGGTGAATCCCTTATCACTAGTAGTAGTCAAGGGTGGACCCTAGGTGTGATGGGCACCAGGGTGATGAGGCTTGTGGCTCATAGGGGTTGAGACAATAAAACCTTAAGAGGCACATTCAGGCGCAAGGTGCCGCTACATGAACTTCATTCCTTTTTACCTAATACTTTGCTCCTTTTTTTTTTTCCTCCTTTTTAATCTTAGCCATCTGATTTGCATATGATTATAAAAAAGGGTGAAAACGAAGATAATTTGTTATCTTATTTTGCATCTAATGTCTCAAGTCTCAGCCAGTCTGCATTTTCTTATGGGGAAAAAAATTCTCATCCTCCCTCAAGACTGGAAGAGCTGGAGCTGCGATCAAGGGCCAAATTTCAAGCTTTGATTGAAGGTCAACTCACATTTTTTTCTTCTTGTTCTTCTTTTTGATTGACCAGGTCTTTCTCTCCTCTTTTTTACGCCTTTCTTCTTCTTCTTCTTCTTCTTCTTCTTCTTCTTCTTCGATTAAAATTAGTGATTCTGCTGTTCTGTTGCTCTCAGTCAGAGCTGCTGTGATCCCACATTTTATCTTATTTTTTCCTTTTTTTTTTTTTTTTGAGAATTCAGCTCTGCTGCTTCAGTTGTATTCTTTCTTCTTTTCTTCTTCTTTTGGCGTGCTGTGCCCCACCTCTCCCTTCTTGATTGGTTTCTTTTTTTTTTTCGTCTTCTTCCTTTTTTGGAATTTATGCTACCTTTTCTCAGTCTTCTTCTTCTTCTTCTTCTTCTTCTTCTTCTCATTGCGTGCTATGGAAAATTTGCAATAGTTTATAGGCTATTTTACCCAAATTTTAACAAATGTCTTAGAATAGGAAATTAGAATAAAGATGTTGTATTCTCCTGCAATTGTAAAGGATGCCCTTTAAAAGGCTGTTGCCATAGAGAACCCAAGATTATTGCTTATTGAGGTGAGTGAGGCACAACAGGCAAAGTGTATGCGCGCTCTAGATTTGTTTCATAGTCTAGGGTAGTTATACATTTTGTTTCTAAGACTGTAAAGCAGCACTAGTCCATTACTTGTCCAATTGTATTTTTTAGTGATCTTGAGGTTGTACTCCTTCGGTTAAGTGTTTATGCTAGATGTCACGTGGCTTGTCATTGTCCTTAACAAGCCTTAGATTTAGAGTGTGATCTAGGCTATCCATGGGTGTGTGAGGATGAGGCTGTGAATGCAGTTGAATACTCAAAACATGAGGATTCAATAGTTGATGATTTTTTATATTGATACCCCAATGTTGATGTTTTGAGATGTACTAGATGTGTTTTGTTCACTCTTATGAATTATGATGAATGATGTAGAAAAGGATCCGATATTTGATGATTCAATAAAGTTTTCTGAGGATGAGGTTGTGAATGCAGTTAAAGGGCAGTTCGGTGCACAAAGCTCTCATATATGCGGGGTTCGGGGAAGGGACGAACCACGGTGGGTTTATAGTGTGCAGCCTTACCTTGCATTTTCGCAAAAGGCTATTTCCACGCTTCAAACCTATGACCTCCAGGCATGGTTTTAAATAACGGCCGTTACGTAGCGTAACGGCCGATTCTCCAACGTTACACTTCGTAACGTCCGTTACGGACCGTTACATGGCCGACAGTCGCAGATTTGCTGAAGGATTTCTGCTGCAGGCAGCAGGCAGCAGCGCTGCTTTCCCCCTCCCCAGTCCCCACACTCATCTGCCATTCAAAGGGTAAAATGGAAAGTTACAAACTGACCTTGAAAATTTGTTGGCGCCTGGTGGAAGCAATAAGAAGGCTTCGAAGCCTGAGAGTAAGCACACCGAGGCTACCGAGCAGATCTACTCATCTTGCAGTTCCAGCAACTTGGCGAGTCACCAGCGACGGCGAAAGGTCTGCAGCAGCTCCGCCAGTCGTCGCAGTCGGCACCTTCCTCCGCCAGTCGTCGCAGTCGCCACCAGCCAGCCTCTCGTTTTAAGCTTCGGAGGCTCGGAGCTTGGCGTCATCTCTGCTTTGTGCTTCGCAGTTCGCAGCCTTCGCTCCTTCGAGCTCCTTCGAGTTCCCTCGAATCCCTCCCCTCTCTCTGTCTGAGTCGACTACCAGGCCCAGCGTATGAGACACTCTAACACTAACACTCAACACCCACAGCACTTTTCATTATGTTTTTTTTTTTTTTAAATTATATTTTGTTGTTCACAGCACTTTTCATTCTGTTTTTTTTTTTTAATTATATTTTGTTGTTCCCACAGCACTTTTCATTATGTTTTTTTTTTTTTAAAATTATATTTTGTTGTTCCCACAGCACTTTTCATTCTGTTTTTTTTTTAAATTATATTTTGTTGTAAAATAGGTTTGTTAAATTGAATTAAAAAAAAAAAGTAATTTAATAGAGTAAAAAATTAGAAATCATTAATAATTATGTAAAATAAAATTTTCTTATTTTATAAATATTTTAATTGTATTATATTTTTTAAAAGATAATTATGAAAATTAATTCCATGACATAGCAAGCAATTATTAATAGTATATAATTAATATTTTTTAAGGTTAGTAAATAATTAATATTTACCAATAATAATTGAAGCCTTTTTTATAATAATATTTGAATATCAATAATCCACTACTGCATTCACCATCTAAACAAAGCATTAAAATAATGTATGTACACAAGACATCCATGTGATGGCATTTTATATTATCTAGGCTTAATTGAGCTATATTTTTCACCATTCTTAAAGAATTCTAAGGAATACTCTGTACAATTATTATAATATTTAGTCTTAGGATTTGCCAAATTCTAAGGAATACTCTGCACAATTATTATAATATTTAGTCTTAGGATTTGCCAAACTTATAGAAATAAAATTAATTCATGGCACCAATTGGCTAACATACTATTTATGTCAGCTGGACAAAGTGGTTATTTTGATAAAGAAGATATCATATTCACTCCCATCTATTGAAAAAATATTGAATAATGTTCATATTATAAAATAAAAAAAAATTAAATAACATCTGTCACCCATTTTATGTTACATGTGTATCTACTTGCCATTTCTTGAGTAGGGTGACCCTGTTTATTAATATTTTTTAAGTTTTAATACATCATTTTGACCTTAAATTTAAAATTAGGTAAAATAAATGTTTACATCTATTTTTTGTTTTTAGTTATCAAATAAAGTAAAATTTGATAACTTAATAATAAAAAAATTAACCTAATAGTTAATACATTAATAAATCTGATTTTTACTAATTACTACTGGAATTTATAGAAAAATTTAATTTTAATCCATATACTGAGAAAATGCTTAAAAAATTAAATAGTCAATTTGTAATGTATGGATCTCTATTTGTGATGCTATGATGTATATGAAAGTAGAGCAAAAATCTTTTTCACCTGTTAATTTCTTATAGTTATAAATGAAAATAAAATCAAGCTATGAAAAATAATGAAAATATCTTTTTAAAGATAAAGGAATATATTTTTTTTGTAATAAAATATCTAATATTTTATAATTTTGTTTATTTAAATATAAAAATAATAAACATTACTTATTATTTTTAATCAAATATTATACTTTATTTTTACGTAATAAGTATTTAAAATTAGGACTATTTAGTACTTATTATTTAATATTTACTAAATTACTAATTATATTATTCCTGTCATTGTAGAAAGGTTGTAACTTTGTATTTTCTTTATATTTTGTGTAGAGATCATCAAATTAAGTCTATCAATATGTCACGTGATAGAGGAAATGAAAACTTACCTAGTGAGGATATTGGATGGCATTTTGGTACTGCGGTAGACGGTAATAGACATGTTATTATGTGTAAGTTATGTGGGAAGATAATCAAAGGGGGCATTACACGCTTGAAACAACACTTGGCACATAAAAAGGGTCAAGTAGCTGGATGCTCAAATGTGACCACACAAGTAAGAGAACAAATGATGAAACATCTACAACAGTATGCTGAGAAGAAAAGAGATAAACAAAAAAGGCAAGAAGAAGCAGAAGCCCAAATTAGAGGAGATTTTGAGAATTTGAGCGATGAAGAAGACTTAGAAGAAGAAAGTATGAGATTTGCTCGACAAAAAAGCATGCGATCACAACAACAATGGGAAGAAAGACAAAGATTTCGAGCAAGAACAACTGGAAGGGGTAATATTTATGAAGAGGGAGGTGGCTCTGGCAGTGGTGTTACCAGTGGTTTCAATAGAGCAGGAGCTCGATCTTATAGTGGTCGAGAAGCTGGAGGTAGTGGACGACAATGGATCAATCCTGATGCCCCTGAAGCTAGACTAAAGGCAATGGATCCTATTTTAGAAAGAAGCAAGAGTGCGAAACAACCAAAACTCAACACAAAGTTACTGAAAGGTTTAAGAAGTAAATTAGAAAAAGCGGTTGGAAAATTCCTAATTTATAATCGGATTCCAGCGAATGTAGCTGACTCTCCATTTATGCAACCTATGCTTGATATTGCTGCAGAGGTTGGAAAGGGGGTGAAGGGTCCATCATCCTATGAGATATCTGAAATTTATTTGGAGCAAGAGTATCAAGAAATGAAAAATTATATAGCTTCTTTTGCTGGAATTTGGAAGGAAAGAGGTGTAACACTTATGTGTGATGGTTGGTCAGGACCAACTAGAAAACACATTATAAACTTTTTAGTTTATTGCGATAGAGGCACCGTGTTTCACAAATCAGTTGATGCCTCTGATGTGCCAAGCAGAACAGCTGAATATTATTTCAGGTAATTTTCTAATTTTAATTGTATATGCAAATAGTATTATGGACTTGCATGTTTTTAATTAAATAGTAGTAATTATTGAATCTATAATTTCATTTCAGATTAATGGATGAGGTGGTTGAAGAAATTGGAGAGGAGAATGTTGTTCAAGTAGTGACTGATAATGAAGCTGCAATGAAGGTAGGAGGAAAATTATTGATGCAGAAGAGGCCCAATCTCTATTGGACAGCATGTGCAGCTCATTGCATAGACCTTATTCTTGAAGATATTGGTAAGAAAAGTAACGTGAAGAAGGTCTTAGAAGATGCAAGAACAATAACCTCATTTATTTACAACCACACATGGACAGTGAATTTCATGAAGAAATTCACAAATAATAGAGAGTTACTTCGCCCTGCCATCACTCGATTTGCCACAAATTTCATTGCTTTGGAGACTATTGTCAGGCATAAACAAGCACTAAGGGAAATGTTTACATCTGATGCTTGGAAAAACTCAAGATTTGGAATGGCAAAATCAGGCCCAGCATATGATTCGAAGAAAATTATCTTAGGCAAAGAGTTTTGGCAAAAGGCCTCTGATATAATTAAAGTGCAAGAACTCTTGGTGAAAGTTCTTAAATTGGTTGATGGTGATGAAAAACCAACCATGGGCTTCATATACGAGGCAATTGATAGGGCGAAGTTGGCCATTCAAAAAGATTGCCGGTTTTACAAAGATTATTGGAAAATTATTGACAACCGGTGGAGTTTTCAGTTGCACCAAGATTTGCACGCTGCTGGTAAGTGTAAATCAAATACAATTTCTTATTATTTTAACTTTTAAATTATGCATAGTTGCATTAGAAAACTATTGATTAATATGTTTCTAAATTTAATTGTAGGGTATTTTTTGAACCCACAATTTCTTTATGGTGCCCCACCCTCTCCTGAAGTTGCTAGAGAAGTCATGGATGGAGTTAAAAAAGTGATAATCAAGTTGGTACCCGATATAGATACTCAAATTCGGGCTATTAATCAAGTAAGTATTGGTTCCATTAAATTGAATAATGAATTGTTCTAGTATTCTGTAATACTTTCAAGAATAATTATTAATACATCTAATTAATTAATTTTATTTCACAATCATCCTTTTTTAGTTGTTGCTATATCGAGATAGGCAGGAGACTTTTGGAACCCCATTGGCTCAAAGGGCAGTGAAACAAACAAATCCTGGTAAATATGACTATATAGCTAAATAATGGAAAATTACTCTATTTTCTCTCTTTGTGTTCAAATTTGACTTTTGAAATACGCTATACTAATATAAAACTCCTTTTAATTATTAATGCAGCTGAATGGTGGATTCATTATGGCTTGTGTGCTCCTGAACTCCAAAGAATAGCAATTAGAGTTCTTAGCCAGACCACATCAGCTTCGAACTGTGAGCGTAATTGGAGCACCTTTAGCCTCATCCATACGAAAACAAGAAATAGATTAAAGTACATGAGACTACAAAAACTTGTTTTCGTACATTACAACATGAGGTTAAAGTTAAGACGTACAATGAGAAGAAGCCAACGAGAAATTGAAGAGGGTTTCAATCCTATCAATTTGGACTACATTTTCGAAGAAGATGATCCTTTAAGTCAATGGTTAGAGGAGAGAGAGACACCACTACTCGACGGTCAGGACAATTCAAATTGGTTAAATGAAGAGGTTGGTGGTACTACAGAAGGAGGTGATCAACCACCAATAAACGCGCATGATGATTCAAGTTCAAGCCCTGAACGTACACAAAGTAATGACAATCTTGGTTTGAGCCCACCAAGTGATGATGATGGTAATAGTGGTGCTGGAGCTGGGGTTGGGGGGGTGGCAGTGGTGGTGGTGGAGGCGGCGGTGTAGAATATAATTATGGATATGATACAGGGACATCATTTGGAAGGGATATATATCCTTCTGATCCTTATGGACTACATGACATACCTGAAAATTATGACTTGGGTATTCCTCCAGGGAACCAATCTTCACAACCCAGGAGAAGGAGTGCTCGTGGTGACCCTAACGATTCTACTGAAGATTCATATGGTGTGGTTTGTAGTTTTGGCGACTTTGGTTTAGATGGTTCATCATCACAATCATATGGATCTTATCCAGCATATCCACATTATGCATCTCGTGACTCACATTTTTATCCTAGTGGATCAGGAATCTCAGGATCTAGTGAGTCTTCTTCTACACACTACCCAGAGCCAGCCCCTGCCCCAACTTATAGACATTATTCAGGAGAATTTTCATCACCAATACATTTTCAAGAGCAACAACAAAATGACGTAAACTTGGGTTCATTCAACTATGTATTTCCACAAGGATGGGGAGATAATTTCCCATCCCAATCCCAAGATACAGATGCAAATTATGAAGACCCTCCACGTCATTCTTTTTGGTGGTGACATGTGTTATGTTACAAATTTGTAATATTGTATTCATGTATTTTCAACTATTTATTGATATTTGATATTAATCACTTTTTAAATTCATGTATGTGTAATGTGTATATTGAGTATTAAGTCTATTGAGTATTGATTCATTTTTAGTAACTTTATGACTTTAATTAATTGATTCTTACATTTCTACATCTTTTTACTCATTAAAGTAATGTAAACTATAAAAAAAATATGCTTTTTTTTATAACCAGCGCACTAAAATTAATATAAAAATCATAATGCCTATTAAAAAGCATTTGTAGGTTGAAAAAAAGCCTTCAAAATTCATTAAAAATCATGTATTAATGGATTTCATGCTTATTTTTTAATTTTGGCATGGTTGTGCATGCGTGAAAAAAATTCACGACCGTTACGACCGCTTCCCGTTACGTAACACCCGCGTCTCCCGCGACCCGCGACACCCACGACCGTTTCGCGACGTTACCCGCGACCGCGATTTCGAACCATGCCTCCAGGTCATAGCAACAACTTTATTGATGCGCTTAGGCTCCCCTTTAGGTTGTGAATGCAGTTGAATAATCTAAATATAAGGATTCAATATTTGATGATTTTGATATTAATGACGCCAATGTTGATTTTTTGAGATGTGTGAGATAGGTGGTTGTGAAGAATGCCTTTTTCAAGATTTGTAGGTGTGCATGGAGCAACCTCTTGGGTATGTTGCTTAGAGGGGAGAGTGGTAACCCGTGTAGTTTGCAATTTTGCTTAATTCCATTTGTTGTCTTAAGCACCCTCTTCAAACTTGGTTTGACAAATTTATTATGGTAGTCTGTACTTTTGGTTTTACCCAATGTTGCTTTAATTATTCGTTCTTTTGTCTACAAAAAGGAGATGTGTGGTACTTGTAGTAGTTTATGTTGATGATATCATCATCACTGGGGGTGACTGAAGTGGGATTATAGATGTTAAGCAGTGGCTTTGTTGAGATTTTGATTAAAATGAATGACCTAACTTGAAGATAGGTCTCTCCCTTTATTTATAATACAAATTAAATACATTCTAATGACAATGATACCCTCACTAAATCTCTCTAGTTAACATACTAAGTGACTAACAAACTTAATAATAATACTATAAGACATAAATAACCTCTAACATCCCCCTCAAGCTGAAGCATAAATATCATATGCTCCTAGCTTGTTACAAACAAATTTAACACAAGCATCCCCCAAAGATTTGGTGAACAAATTAGCAATCTGCATATCAGACTTCTCATAAGCGGTAGTAATGAGCTTTTGCACAAGTTTCTCTCGAACAAAATGGCGATCAACTTCAATGTGTTTCGTTCGCTCATGAAAGACTGGGTTGGTAGCAATGTGAAGAGCAACTTGATTTTCACCCATCAACTTCATAGGCTGAGAATATGAAAGGCCTAATTCTTCCAACATGTTCTTCAACCAGACAAGTTGACCAGTAGTGTGAGCCATAGCTCTATATTTTGATTCAACACTTGACCTAGCCACTACCGTTTGTTTCTTACTCTTCCAAGAAACCAAATTACCACCAACATATAGTACCTAGTTGTGGATCTTCGGTTGGAAGGCGACTTAGCCCAATCTACATTTGTATATCCATTAATATAAGTGTGACCATGGTCACGATATAAAAAACCTCTTCGAGGTGCACCTTTGAGATATCTAAAGACGCGAATTACTGCGCGTCCTAATGACTTGTCCTCTAAGAATCTAGAAATTGACTCACAACACTTGTTGCAAAAGATATATCTAGTCGAGTGAGTGAGATAATTCAACTTTCCAACAAGTCTTTGGTATTGTCTAGGATTAGGTGACAAATCACCCATATCCGACACTAATTTGCTATTAGGATCCATGGGTGTATCAATTGGTTTGGATCCCAACAGTCCAGTTTCATCCAACAGATCAAAAACATATATCCTTTGTGACAAAACAGTTCCTATACGAGATGTAGGTACTTCTATACCCAAGAAGTATTTCAACGGTTTCAATTCTTTGGTTTGAAACTTAGTCTATAGAAAAAGTTTGAGACTCTAAATACCTTCATTATCACCTAGAAGAACAATATCATCCATATACACAACAAGAAGGATCCTACCTAATGGAGTATGACGATAAAACAGAAAATGATGTACTGCACACCATGGAAGACTAAACTCAAGTACTAGAACATTGAAATGACCAAAGCATGCTCTAGGAGACTATTTAAAACCATATAGTGCCTTCTTGAGCCAGCACAGTAAGCCTGACTCCCCCTGAGCAACAAACACAGGTGGTTGGTCTATATAGACCTCCTCCTCAAAAGCACCATGCGAGAATACATTCTTCACATCTAACTGATGCAGAGGCTAGTGACAAGGAGATGAACAAACATACTGATGTAAGTTTGGAAACTGGAGAAAAAGTGTCAAAATAATCCAAACCATATACCTAAGTATACCCCTTAGCAACAAGACGGGCCTTCAAACGAGCCACAACACCATTAAGGTTGACTTTCGCAGTGTGTACCCTGCGAAAACCAACCAGGCAATCGCAAACTTGTCAGGAGGAAGACATCAAGTCCCAAATGCCATTGTCCTGTAAAGCATTCATCTCCTTAACCATAGCATTCCTGAGAATTTAGGTATACTTCCAAAAGGGGGGGGGGGGGGAGTGAAAAATGGGTTTTAAAATTTCTTTATAACTTCGTTTCACAAATTCCTTAGTTTAATTATTAACCCAGCAAATTGATTTTCAGTAATCACACAAACACAATAATATTGATCAACAATCCTTTGAACAATCCAAATTCAATCTTTTATGAATGAATGATGTTAAAGACCAGCTTGATTAAAATCTAAGAACTTCAATATTCAAAATCTGAATTTTCTTCAACAACGAATAATTTCAGAAGATTAATTTTATAAAGTCCGAAACTTTCCTTTAATTAATTAAGCAAGATTAACTTTAGCTGTGATATAAAAATCAGTATTCAACTTTGAACTTATTAAACCAATCAATGATAACCAATATATTCGTTGATTTCAAGTATAAAACAAAATCAATATTTCAGCAATTTCCAATATGCAACAAGTTCTCAATAAACATACACGCAGATTATAAACTTGCAATAAAGTAAAGAGATTAGGGAAGAAGAGCTGAAGACCAAATTTTTTACAAGGTTCGGCCAGAAGCTTATGTCCTTGCCCCAAGCAACATGATGTGAGGATTTTCCTTTCCAACTTCGTTACCAGGTGAAGTTACAACCTCTCTCCCTCAAAGGTGGAGTTTGCCTCTCTAATGAAAATCCCCCCTCACTAGGCAACGATCTAACAATCTTGAATCGTCAAGAAAACAAGAAGCAAGAACAATCTTGGTTTGTACAAGTAGAATTCTCAGTTAGAGCAGATTTGTACGATTGAAAAACAAAATACTTCAACGTCAATCAATATAGAATAGTGAAGCTCTGTAAAATATCACCAGGGTTCTGATTTGAATTGAAATTCTCTATAGAAAAGATCAGAAAACCGTGGGTTGTTTCAGCAAAAGCACAGCAAAACTTCAGAATATTTTAGTAGGAGAATTTTGAATTTGTAATTTGTATGAGCTTGATTGCTTGTGTGTAATTTGTAGAAATAACAAGTATTTATAGACTAGTAAAGTTATTTTACGTTGACCCCAAGTTACTTGCAGTATTTCCCAAGTAATCTTTGGAGCCCATGAAATTAAATTTGGAAACTTTTCAAATGTTGTCTAAAAGTTAAAAACATGAACTTTAGTCGACTAAGCTTGAGGTCAGTCACCTGAGCCTTTTAAGTTCAGCGTATTTTGAAAACATAGTGTTGAGTCACTCGATTGAGCTTTAAGGGTCAATCGCCTGTTTTGGTTCTGTTTGCTTTCTTAAAAATCACATAAAAATGTCAGTTGCCTGATGATGATTCATCAGTCGCCTGTCCTGCTTTCAGCTTAAGTGATTTTTCGAATTTTGATTTCAAAACTTTACTTGTATCTTGGAAAAACATAAGACTTTAAAACATTTTCCATGATTTTGAAATAAGGTCTCTAAGTCACTTAAACTTTCCTAAGAGCTTCATGCATCAATATTGAATTTGCGAAGTACTTACATGAGACTTATATGTATAATAACTTCTATCTTAAGAACAAAGTCTTCCTACTTTAGCTTGCTTTCTATAACCAACTTGAAGCTTTCTAACTTCAATATACTTTGACCTCTATTATAGCTCATTGTCTCGAGTATAAACTTCATCAATTTTCTTCAAGCACATGAACTCGATTTTATAAACTCTTTTTGAAGACCTAATAGATACTTAAACAAACATGTTAAGTACACCCTTGATTTGTTATCATCAAAACAAGATTCTAAGCCTTGTTAGACCCACAATTCCTCCACCCAAAGTGGGCTAATACTTTCAAAACAGATTTAGGAAGGTCAATGGATGATAGAGTGGTAACAAAACAATAATAGGAGGGTGATAAGAAGTCATAGCAAACATAGTTGGAAATGGGATGTTGAGTACATGTGTGTTTACCTTTCCGAACAACAATGGGAGGATCAACATCATGGGAAATATGCTCATAAAATGAGGAAACCAAAAGCGTAGTAGTGGAAGTTAGAGGGGAGTCTTTTCCTTGGAGCTGCCGTTGTGAATACACCTGCAAATTAGGATGATCGAGGCGATGAAAAGGACTCAAACTGCATGGAGACTCAGATGGTTGATTAAGCAAGGAAAAAAGACTAGAATTTGGAAGATTAGGTAGATGAAGAGACTCATTGAGCTCAAAAGCACTCATGGACTAGGTGTAGTAAGGTGTAGACTCAAAGAAGGTAACATTTGTTGAAACAAAGAAGCAATGCAATATATGACTATAACAACGATATCCCTTTTGAGTATATGAGTAGCTTAGAAAGACACAATTTATAGCATGAGGATCCAACTTATCCACCTTTGGAGTTAGTTGATGAACAAAGGACACACACCCGAATATACGAGGAAGGATAGAGAATGAAAGTGAATTAGAAAAGAGAATAGAGTGGGGAATTTTACCACTAAGAACAGAGGATGATATTCTGTTGGTCAGATAGCAAGTAGTAAGTACAACATCACTCCAAAACACTTTAGGTACATGCATTTGATAAAGTAAGGTGCAAGTGATTTCAAGGTTATGTCTATTTTCCCTCTCTACAACCTCATTTTGTTGAGGAGTGTGGGCATAGGATGATTGATGAACAATACCAAACTGAGTCATATAAGTACTAAATTGTGAACTGAAATACTCTTTAGCATTGTCACTTCAAAGTATTCGAACTGGGAAACCAAATTGAGTCTTTATTTCATAACAAAAAGCACAAAATATATGAAATAACTAGGAATGATCTTTTATGAAATATAGCCAAGTCATTCTTGAATAATCATCCACAAAGGTTACAAAGTACTGGAACCTAACTTGGACACAACTCTACTAGGACCCCAGCAATTAGAATGGACTAACATGAAAGGGCTTGCAGCACGTTTATTGACTTGAGAAGCGAAAGAGACACGATAGTGCTTTCCGAACTGACGAGGCTCATGGTCAAGACTAGACACCAAACGCAAATCAAGAATAAGATATTTCAACTTTTCTAGTGAAAGATGACCAAGGCGACAGTGAATTTGGAGAAGTGTGGTAGAAGCTGTTCATGTGGTAGAAGGAGATAGCGGCTTAAAGTGATAAAATCCACTAGCTTCAAGCTCTCTGCCAATCATCTTCATCATCTTCAAATCCTAAATAGCTACGGAATCAGAGAAGGGTTTTATTGAACAATTCACGGATTTAGTAATTTTGCTGACGGACATAAGATTGAAAAGAAACTTGGGAATATACAAAATCAAAGGAAGAGAAATAGAAGAGTGGGATTTATAGTCCCAGTTCCCTTGATAACAGTGGTGGATCCATCAACAAGAGTAACACAAGGTATATATGCAGGATACTGAAGAGTGGAGAAGAAATTAGGTATACTTGTGATATGATCAGTGGTAGTGGAGTCTATGACCTAAGGACTAAGACGAGAAGTATTGGATGAAAGGCATACTGTGGAATTACTTGTTTGGGCAAGAGGTGCAATGGGAAGAGAAGCTTGTTGTGACGCTTGATACTATTGGAATTTGGAATACTCTTCCTTTGACATGGATATAGTACTTTGCCCCTCACTCGGCCCTAAAGGCGTGGAGTCGATGGTGCTTGCATTGCCTGCCCCCAAAGGTGTGAAGTTGGTGGTGGCTGCATTGGCAACACGTGAAAGTCTACCGTGAAGATCCCAACACTGCTCAATAGTATGATTACCTCAACTACAATGAGTGCACTTGTGAGGAGTGCCTCTACCTCGTCTATCTTTACCACCATGACCACTCGAACCACCTCGATAACTTCTACAGTTGTTTGGTAGAGAACTAGAATCACGTTGTGTAGCAAAGGCCGTCCTTACAGAGCTAGATGCAAGAACAGGAGAATATGTGCTAAAGGAGCACTAAGGATACGAGAGCAAACATCAGCAAACGATGGCAACTCTGCACTAGTAAGTATCTGGGATTTGATTGCCTCAAACTTGGGTCTCAAGCCTGCTAGAACCTAAAGAATTGTCATATGCTTTCTCTACTGCATCTCACGAACGTTAGCGATTATAGGTTGCGCGACGTTAAGCTGCTTATACATTTCATCTCTCTAAAATAATCTGCAATGCTCCTATCTCCTTGTTGTAACTGAAAGTAGTCTTGAGATAAATCATACATACAGGTAATGTTACTAGTGTAGAGAAGCTTGGCATAATCCCAAATTTCCTTGCATTTATCTACTATCTAGATGCATGCACATCCGTGCAATCTGTGTCTCCATTGAATTCCACAAGGGAGAAACAATCAAGGCATCTTCTTGAATCCACACTTTTTTCCCCTTCTTATTAGGAGGATTAGATTGGAGCAAGTGGTTAGATTTTCCTAATCCTGCTAAATAAACTCAAACAACTTTAGATCATTGAACATAATTCTTTCCATCCAACTTTTGAGTTGTTATCAGTGGTAGTAATGAAGGAAACATGTTTTTGGGATTCATAGACTCCATCCCAACACTCACAAACTAGCAGCCACACCAATGCCAAACAAGAAGAACAATCAAAACTAATTAGGACAATCATGAACGATGTGAAGCATTGGCACAAACATGGACGAGGTAAATGAGTTACCAACTAATATAGCATTGCCACAGCTGCACAACTCAATTTACGAACGGTACATTGCTCCAAGAAACTCATAAAGAAGCCTTATGAACACCGAAAAAAACTAATGGATTACCATGAGTGCATGGTTGAAAAAGTTTGGATCTTTGAGCAAAAATCATGTTCGACATCTTGATAATATGGTCTAGGGAAGGAATTAGAAAATTGCAAAGAAAAAAAAAAAATGACTTGCCAACTGATATAACACTGCTACAGAATCACAACTCAATTTACGAATGCTACCACTGCTCCAAGAAACTCACAAAGAAGCCTTTACAAACACCGAACAAAAACTAACGGATTACCATGAGTGCATGGTAGAAGAAGTTTGGATCTTTGAGCAAAAATCATGTCCAACAGCTTGATAATATGGTATAGAGAAGGAATCAGAACATTGCAGAGTAAAAAAAAAAGAACAATGTGGCCGGAAACTCTCTCATGTGCCGACGTGTGGGGTTGGCACTACCTGTAGTTGGCCAGTGCTTGGGGCCCCAATGATGGGGTTTTATGGGGGTAGGCTTTAGAGGGTTTTGTTTTTGGCTGTATGGTTGGTTTTCTGAAATAATGAAGGATGGAGGATTTGAAAGGGCAGCGAAGAGATGGTGGTTTCTGGCGATGATCGAGTATGATAGGGTTTAGGTTGGATCATGCTTTGATACCATGTTGAGATTTTGATAAAAATGAATGACCAAATTTGAAGATAGGTCTCTCCCTTTATTTATAATACAAATCAAATGCATTCTAATGATAATAATACCCTTATGAACTCCCTCTATTTAACATACTAACGAACTTAATAATAACACTAAAAGACATAAATAACCTCTAATTGGCTTCAAGAAAAATTTCAATTCGAACTCAAAGGACTTGGGTATGTTACTTTCTTGGCATTGAGATTGTATGGTGCAAGAAACGTTGAACCTTAGACATTGGGAGCTAAACTAGTTGGTAGTCCTACAAATCCCAATGGCAAGTTGTCTATGGGATGTTTGTACCAGATTTTGAACAGAAAAGTTGGTATTCTTAGTCAGTTGGCGAGTTGATCCTAGATAGATGTATAATTTACTGTCCTTCATATCTTCTTTATTATTAATACATTAAGAGGCCACTCTAGGACTCTATGCAACTCTTTATGACTGCCAATCGTTTTTTCTGCCTCTCATCTCTGTCTTCCTTCTATCTTCTCTAATTGTAAGTGCTGCATTTTATTTATTAAATATTCAATTTATTTCAGATTTCTAACAAATCTAAAGGAGCATTCTGAATTCAATAGGCTAGTAGGAGAGTTTTTTAAAGATTGGTTTTGTGTGGCATAGCCTTTGTGTGTCGTGCAAGTCATTTTGACCCCAAAGGGAGATGGATTTTGGACATTTTGCCTAGGTAATAGAACCATTAATCAATTACCATCAGGTATAGGTTCCTATAGCTAGGCTTGAGTATAAGCTTGGTTGGTACTCTCAGATAGATATGCGAAGTGGGTGCTATCATAATAGAATTAGGCCATGAGGTGGGTGGGAAATACAAGGTTGTCGGATGGTTTATTTGAGTGTGCATTTTGGTTTCCAATGCCATTAGCAAGTTGTGAAGAGCATCATAAGGCTTATGATGCATGCTGTGCAGCCATTCAAAGGAAAATAATTTTGGTGGTCTATTTTAAATTCTGTTCTTTAAAAGTGCATCTGGTTCATCTTTGTTAGGTTTCTTCACTTTGAGGAAGCAAATTGGAGAGTTGTGATGAGGGAGAAGATTCAAATGTTGAGAGATAAGTGGACGGTGGGAAGACCCAAAGGCTGAAGCTTTGATGAGTTGTGAACCAAATTAAACTAAATTAATCAATTTTTTTTTTTTTTTTCGTTCAGTTGGTTAGTTTGGTTTTAAACTTTTAATTGAATAGTGCTCAGATTTGGGGTAAAGTCCCTTAATGAATATTTCTTTCTTCTCAAACATCATTCTAGTGTGAGAATATAATAGTTGATGGCCTCAATGAATTTGTAGCCATTCTTCATGTGATGAGTGTTGAGGTCATAGGGTTTGGACGATTGACGGATGAGTATTATGTTTGTCATGGTTTTGGGATCATCTTTGAGGAGGTGAGAGAAGGTAATTGGTTTTTTAATCCATGGGGTTTGCCTATTCAAGGGCTACAAGAATAGGCATTCCATGTATCTGATTTAGTTAAGTTTGTTAGTTGCATGTCCATGTATTAGCTGGTTGTTTGGGTAGAGATAAGACCATTGCCTTAGTTGTAATAGGTTTTATTGGCCTTCTTTGAAGAGGGATGTAGTAATGGGGAGACTTGAGTATGTCTTTTGTTCTTTGACTAAATAAAACTGAGGACATGATTCCATCTTCTTAGTAGTTTGATTCTTTAAAGTGAAACATGTTATTCTGTCTACTAAGATTCCTGATGCATCACTTCACATGTAACCCAGGTGTTCTTTAGGAAGGTTGTCAAACTGCATGGCTTGCCCTACTTCCATAATGTCTAATAGGGACATCGAGTAACAACTATTTTTGGAAGACATTTTAAAAGATGTATGGGTATGGAACAAATTTGTTGTTTTCTTCTCATCTCCAAATTGATGGTTTGACTAAGGTTGTTAATTGTAGTTTCTGTGATCTCATGTTGTGGGAAAAAAATAGGGCTGGCTACCCGTTGTTGAGTTCTTATAACAACTCCATGATTAGGTCCACACTCAAAAGAGTCCTTTTGAGTGTGTATTTAGCTACAAACCCTATACTCCATTGATCTTGTACCTTTACCACCAAATGCTGATATTTCTAAGCAGCCCACGGTCTTTCAATTGTCACATCCATGAGTTGCATACTAAGGTTGGGCGATTATGTAAACTTCTTGTTGATGTGCATTGCAGGGCTAGAGAATCTACTGTGGATGATAAGATGATAGGGTCATGGTTAGCATTCAATATGAATACAATCCCTAACTTCATGAAACTCCATGCCCATGCTGGTATCCCATTCTCCATCATCACACATTAGGAAACTTTGATAATCATTTTGATTCCTTTACTTCGATCATATGAACAATAGTCTTGATTTCAATGTCGGGTATTTGATGCCATGGTGAGGCACATTTTAGTCTCTTGCGTTGTTTTTTGGTGCTTGTGTAGGTTCTCTAGTGCTTTAGGCACCGCCTATTTTTTGACCACAGTATGTGATTATGACTATTCCAAGTGAAGAGTTTGTTAGACCCATGCTCTTAAATTTCCTTGAAATTGTCGAAATTTTTGGTTTCCGTGGCCCTCGAAATTGAAATGCCAGTCAATTTCCTTCTTGCATAATTTCCATTGAAATTTGAACGAATCATTTGAAATTTATCAAAATCTCGAAATTTTAGCGAAACTTGTCGAAATTTGAATTATGCAATGAAATTTCCTCAGAATTTAAATAAGAGATTTAGGAGTGAAGTGAAATTTCTCTCTTAAATTATTTTATTTATTTTTATCGAAACAAAAGATTATTACAAGTGCTTACAACAATATTTTATTTAATCATTTGTGTCTAAATTATCATTATTTGTATAATAAATAATATTTAAATGATTTATGAATTTCATTTGTATTAAATGATTCACTAAATATGTTTTATGTACATTATCTTACAAATATGTTTGATGCACATATTATATTACAACTTCTCCATCTCATACACATCATAGATGTATTTACTTGTAATATATTAGTCCTAAAACTTACTTTATTATGTTTATTAATCATTTCTAAAACTTTATAAAAGAATTTCATGCTTTGCTACTGATTTCCATTATTTTTTCCAAATTGAAATTGAAATTTCCATAGAAATTTCCATATCTTTGGAGCTTCGAAATTTGAGTCGAAATCGAAATTTAAGACCTTGGTTGGACCTTTCTAGGGTGGTTTTGTTTGATATTGGTTCATTGGAGGTCAGTCCACTTTGGATGCTACTTATTCAAATTTCCCGGAGTTTAGTTCCTGGGGAGTATGACTTAGGATCACTCCTTAGGTTGCACGGTTAGTGCATGTTTCCCTTCATTATATGTGTGTGTGTGTGTGTGTGTGTGTGCGCATTCGTGTGTGTTTTAGCTTGGTAAGAATTCTGTTAATCTTTAGTTTTAGAAAAAGTGAAACCAATAGAACCTTAATGGTCTCCGCATATGCCACCAATGTGGATCTGATCTATTTTATCCATTGAGAGCTCTTTGCGCTTAATTTTAGAAATTTTATAATAATTTTTCACTGAAGTCTTCAAATATGCTCCATGCTTGCAAGGACTTTCATGTTGTGGCGTGCCCTTGTGTCGTAATATTAGAGAGAATCTTCATATACTTGTTTGTGATTGACATTCTTGCAATCTGCTGATATTGATTTTGCAATGTTGACCTGATTGGAGAAATACTCCAGCTAAAGCAAAATTATATGACCAGGTGGACGAGGCCTATTGATGATGGATAAATGGTCAACTCTTAAGGTGTTATGCTTACACAAAATGACCTTCTAAGGAGAATTGAGGCACGCTGTTTTGAATTTGATGAGGTGGAACAAAATGAGTAACAGAAAACAGTAACTCTGGTTTCTGATAGAATCATGTGTGAGAATGATGGGTTGAGAGAGATGGCAGAAATAGTTGTAACTAATTAAAAATTTTGTTTCATCATAAAAAAATGAATAACAACAAATTAAACACCAAATTAATAGACTGCACAAAACTGCATAGTCTCTGTCGAAAATTGCATAATAATTGAAACAAAATCCTGATCCTTCAAAATGAAGAGAGGTTGATATTTTTCAAAATGAAGGAAGAATATCCCCTACCAGTTGTCGCAGCATGCATTAGGATTGTTGGCCTGAGGGTGCTGTCATCGTCTGAACGTAGGCTTGTAGCTCTCCTTATAATGGATTGCTGAAGTGCTGAACAAATGAGAGGCTCCTCTTTCTCTCAAGAAATAAAAGGTATCAAGAGCCCATAAATAGATGCAATAAAAAACATCCAGTTCACTAAATGGATTGAAAATTAAGAGACTAGCCTCTATTGAGAGGCTATTGCAAACAAATGACCTCTAAGCCCGTACAAACTATTTTATGCTGACGATAGGTTGTAAACCTTCAGTTCTAATTTCCTTGTGGGTTATGGTATATGATGTAAGCCTAGCTGTTGATTGGGAACTGTCTAAATTTAGCAATAAGTGAATGGGTAGCTCAGAAAGCTCAAATTCTGAAAGCATAGTTCCAGCGCTGGTTTTACAAAAAAATGTTCTATTTAATTATGATTACACCTGGTTTGCATGTGTGCATTTGGTTCACTGGTGTTTAGCTGATCTCCATCTTTTGGTTGTCTTGCCAGCATGGTTTAGATTTCTTCTTATTATGACCTTCATTGTCATCCTCACCAGTGGCTTATTGCTTCCATTTCCATCTCACATTTTTAATTACTTCGATGTACAGTTGGCATGACAAGGCGATGCTGTTTGAGCAATACCACTGGAAGAAAGCACTGCAGAAAAAGCAGCCATATAAATTCAAGGTACCCTGTTTTAACTTGTCAAAACTGGAAATTTTGTTCACTTTTTGTGATATGCAAGTAGTTTGTTAATCCTTTTGTAACATTGACCAATGCTGAAAGCCTGGAATCTTATGATTTCATCAAATCTTCTCTGCTGCAGTGGAATCAAATGGACAGGGAGGTCCGAGAGTCGTACTATTTCAACTGGCCTATCTACTTTCCGTAATACTTTTCTCCTGTTGTCATGCTCTGTTGTTCTGTTATGAAATTTGAGAACAATGGTGCTATAGTGGCCTGAAGCTTGAAGACCGCATCCTCTTTTTCTCTCTCTCAACCCTAGTTATGCTCTGTTTATTCTATTATGAACTTTTCAGAAACAATGATGCTCTGGTGTCCTGAAGCTGGAAGATTATCTCTCTCTCTCTCTCTCATTAATATTTTAATTAATACAGCATTTTTTGTGTGCATGCAACCTTTCATGATACAGTCACCCCATGATTCTGGCCAATTTACCCCATCATGAAATGGATCTGGCCAAACTGAGCAATGGTTGGTTTGTGGTTCAATTTGTTTGGAAAATGTTTAGTTCATATAATGTTGATGCATAGATTGCAAATGATTATTTTATGGAGGCAATGGCAAGACCTGCCCTGTAGTCCTATGATTTGAACAACATAGAGACGAATGGTTTCGCAGTGGAGACGGTTGTGTTTCTCATTTTTATACACCTTTCCACGGCAGTGAGAGTGCTGGGCAGTGGTGGGGGTATGAATGACGCAGAGCCAGGCAGTGGGTAGTTTATGCTTGCTTTCAGAGCTTGTTCCAAGTATCATGTTCTCTCGATGCCCCTGATCCTGCCCTTGCCATTCGTGTGCTGACTGGAGATGTGGCAATAATGTCCTACAGTTTTTTGATTGCCCTCTTGATTTTTCTGAATGCAAGAAATTATCTTTTGGGGTTTGGGTAAAGCTTTTATTTGTTCGTTTTTTTAAGCAAGAAATTTAGAGTTTATTGAAAAAACGGAAAGGATTTTTTTTTTTTTTAGGAAAAAAAGATGTATAGGAATTTTTTTTTTTTTTTTTAATTATAAGGGCAAAATTGAGTTGCTCTTAAATGAAAACAATCTTATCCGTGCACTATTTGCTGGCCCTATGTCTAGAAGCATAGATTTTGGGGGTCTTGATTTGAATTTTGTGTGAATGTTTTTAAAAAAATCAGTTTAATTTTCTTTTACATTGTTTAAATTTATTTAAATTTTGTTTTCAAATATCATGTAAATATGTCAAATGAGGTGATAAACAATTCTAGAAATAAAATATAGAAGTTCAAGCTTATTCAATTGTAGAAAGTAGGTTAGATATATTTTTCCTAAAGTATAACCGAAAATTGGAGAATGTTATGAAAAGTGAATTATGAAAAATGTGAATGTCACCCTCTCTTTCATCACTCCATCTTCTAGCACTTTGGTTTTTTTATTCTAATAAATGTCTTGTTATCCATATTGCTGTATAATAGGGCACCTTATCCCTTACATTTGAAACTCATATCTTGGTATGCTTGTATACACATTGCGTGCTTGTATTTTTACTTGCATGCTTAAAGTAAGTAGGGTATATAGAAATGAGAGATAAAGAGAAGATAGATATCTTGTACAAGGTCGGTTTCAAATCTTCTTGTAGTTCCGTCTGAGATAGTGAACTTTTTTGTTCCATCCGCCCATAGAGTAGATTCATTCGAATCACGTAAAATTTCAATCTTGTCTTTATTTATTTTCTACATCTTTATAACACGTTATCATCAGTACGAGATTTTAACCAATTGAGTTATTTTTGTAATTGTAAGTTTTACTCTACAACAATATATTATTTTTCAGAAGAGAATGTCTTTTAAAGTTTAAAGATAATCAATTACCAGAAGAGATGGTAAGATAATCCTCTTGAAGAGCCTATAAATTTAAATCTCTCGACGAGGTAGTTCCCCCGAAGTGGCTATATATTTAAATCTTTTGAATATATAGTCCTCCTAAAGAGACTATATATATATATATATATATATATATATATATATATATATATATATATATATATATATAGGCTTGAAGAGGCAATATATTTAAATTTCTCGTCTACATATTTAATCTTTCAAAGAAATAAACCTTATGAATAGGTTGTATATATATAAGAGATGATAAATATTTGCCTCCTGAATATGGTGTATTTTTAACCTCTCAAAGAGATGTTCAAATCAACTTTTTGAAGAGGTGAAACGTTTATTCTCCATATGAGATAGTATATTTAACCTCTAGAATCCAATTTAATATTGTAAAGTGGAATCATACTCCTGAAAAGTACAAATTGAAAAAATAAACTAATATTCTTGAAGAAATATATTTAAGTACCCTAGAAGGATAAAAATAATATTATATTATAATTTTAGTTTTATTTTAACTTTTACATTCTATTTTTACAAATTGCCTTATTATTATTAATTTATTCACATGTCAACATAACAAAATTGAATTTCTTTCCCTTGACATCATTGATAATAATTATTTATCATGGATTCTTAATATTGAAATCGATCTAAAGGCAATGAAATTTGGAAATACTATTTTAGATGGAAATACTACATCCTTGTGGGATCGCAAAAGTCATGGTCTTCCTTACGCATGTATATATGATGATGTGTGGTAGGTGCATGGAGTGGACGATTTATTAAGAAAATATTATATATATGAACATGCATGGGCTCAGACGTATTTGCCTCTTTTATTTTATATTCAGTTCCTCATCTAGTTAATAATTCATCTCTCTCTCTCTCTCTCTCTCTCTCTCATAAATGTTATCTCTCTCTAAGTGCTTTCTCTCACATAGTTTTATTATCATTGTTATTATCATTGTATTTATAAAGGAAGAATTAAAGACTGAATACCTAACTGTCAAAAACCCACTTATTTTATGAAAAATTTTAAAAGATATATTTGACCATCAAAAGAATGTGATTTTACCAAAAGTTCGATATGAATGGTTGCACCTAAAGTTGTAAGATTTTAAAATAATCAGTAAATATAACTCAATTCTACATAAAATTAGCTCGAAGTTAAAATTTTGTGGTGAAAAATATTACTGGCGATGACATGCTTGAAAAAAAACTTATTCTGAACTCATATCATGTCTTCTTGTGGTTGAGCAAAATAATGAGCTTTTGATGAAATATCAGCAAACTTGTCCAATTAGTTCGACTTCATTCTCTAAAGTAAATATGAACACATTTTATGGTCGAGGATAAGATCGCATGTATGATCGTGGTCGAAATAACCCCTGATATTGACGTGAGGTTACGATCTCCTGGAAGAGGGATGACCCCCCAGAAGAGGAATAACCCCCAGAAGAGGGATGAGCCCCAGAAAGCGGGATAATGATGAAAGTCAATGACCTGGACATCACGAGAATAAAATCTACAGATGTTGGAGAAAATGTCATTGGTCAAGTACTTGTTGTATGCCTAAACACTTGATAGATCTATGCAAAATCTCTATAAAAGAAAAGGAAAAGAGTAAAGAAGTTAAAACAAATTTTGGCTGATTTTCTTACAAATCAAAATAATGATGCAATATTTTAAGATATAAACTAAGTAATATTATGTTTGGATTTATTATTGTATTTATTATTGATATGCTCAATTATAATAATGAGTTTTAAAATATGTATTGCAATTGTGGATTGTCCTAAAGTTTTGATCGATTCTAAGATGTCTATGGAAAAAAGTTTGTTTAGATGACAGTGCTACAACACAAACAATTATTCGAGAAAGAAAAAAATTTCCATTATTTGAATATATATTAAACAAATGGTAATACAATATTTGGTTCTACAAATTTGATTGAAGGCTTTGAAAGAATTAATATAAAGTTACCCAATGATACTTTATTACAAATTGATGAAACTTCATATTCTAGCAAATCTAAAGAAATCTGTTAAGCTTTAAAGATTTAATGGATATCACATTGAAACTACGAATGAAGGCAATAAAGAATTTTTTTATATTACTTCTATTGTTTATGGAAGAAACAAATTTTAGAAAAATTGACAACTTTATTTTCTAGTTTGTATTATACAAAGATTAAAGCAGTTGAATCATATAATGTCTTGCACCAAAAGTGTAATGATATAAAGTTATTTACACTTTGGCCTAATCATCTTGAACATCCTAGAGATGTAATGATGTGAAGAATTATTTAAAATTCACATGATCATCCACTAAAAAACCAAAAGATTCTTTTATCAACTGATTTCATGTGCTGCTTAGAAATTAATTGTCATTTTAATAAAATAGTATTCCCTACATTAGAAGGAGAAAAATTAGTGCCTAAAGCATAACATGAAGCAACGTGGAATGCCATGAGCTTATCTCATTTAGATTCTTACATTAATCAAAGTGAACTTAAAGTTCAAAAGATTATACATTTATGAGAAGTTACTGGTAAGCTTGCCAAGGTTTGAGTCCTTAACTACCGAAGATAATATTTATAGAACCTAACTAATCCCAAGTTCTGTAGAAAGTAAGAAAGTCGGGTGTCGATCCTTAGGAACTAAAAGTACAGTGCTCAATCGTTTCCAAACTAGTTTATTATAGCTTTGCGTAAAAGAAAGTAAAAAAGAGAAATTTTTATTGAGTTTTCTAACATCCTACAAAAAGCATGTAAAGTCTAAATTATCTCTACACCTACAAAGCAATGCTCAGTTCATAAATCAGACCTAGGATGTCATGTGCATAAACTTTGTTCAATCAGCTATCCATATTAGGCTAAAACCATTCGAGGACATAGGGAAGTAAGGGTGCATCAATCTTCCAGAGCACGATCAGGAATTGGAGTATACCTTATCTCAATGACCACGCAAAACCTTTTTAGTATCCCTAGCCTACTACGTACATTTGACTGAATCGGTCATAGTGCTATCCTATCTCTAAGACTTCATCACAATCAAAGTAGTAAAGGAAAACAATTAAATCAAAACATGTAAATCAAAGCAAGTAAATGAAAAGCATGTAAAATATTATTCTATTGCAATCAAAGCGTTTGTCACTAACGCCAGAAAATACAATGGAAGACCAAGAAAATAGTAAATCTAATCTAAGTCTAATCTACTTGGCTCTTAATTACGTCTTAAGTATATCACTAGCCTGAGAGAGGCCAAAGAAAAACCCTAAGAACATCTTCAAAGCTATTATTTATGCCGATTAAGGTGTTATGTTTGAATTTCAAAATAGGAAAGTTTGCAGCAAATCTCGCGTAGAAGATCGTCGTTGTCAACCAGGTCGCACCCCTATTTTCCCTTAGTCATGCCCTAGTTGAGGCTCATGGGAAATTAGGGATTTGAATCCTTAGCATCGTCAATTGAGTCGCGCCAATGGTTCTTGTTGGTCGAGTTGATGGTTGAGACATGCAGGATCTCGATCTTCAGGAAATCTCAGGAATTCGACATAGTCGCCCCTCAAGGTCTCTTGGTCGAACACTTCACCGAGACTCTTGATATTTCTTGGCTCAGTCAGCTTTAGTGTCTCAACTTAGTTGCCCTCGAGGGCCACTTGTTCGATCACTTGGTCAAACCTTGCAACATTTCATCTTCAGTCTGAACCTTATAGTCTTTAGCTTGTGACTTGGTCGCCCCTTGTGTTGCTGGTCGCACCACTTGGTCGAATAGAGTCTTCTTCACTTTTTATGTGTGTTGAGGCTTCAGGAGCTTGATTGAACATCTAATTTGGCTTTGTGTACTCCAATTTCTCCTTTGGCTTTTCATAATGCCTTACTCATTGGTTTTAACCTGTATTTCCTAAAATACAAATAAACCTTGTATAACTTCGAACTATGTTAACAAAGGGTTACTTACAAGATAATTGAGGGTCTAAAATAGTGCATTTTAGGGACTCATCACAAACCCTGACTTACAATTTACTAGCCATCGAGTAAAGCAAAATCTAAGAAAACTAAGAAAATCCTATTTACCTCCTTTTTCGTCAAAAACATAGTTACATTTACCATATGCAACAAGACTTTAAACCCCTAGGTTGATCCTAGTGGACGATTTGTAGTCTCATGAGGGTTTTTAGGGCGATACCCACAAACACCAATATCATTGCACGTCAGATAGGATCACATGAAACACAATTATACCATTTTACATACATGAATATAACCTAATTACAGATAAGCTCATTCATAGATAACTCCACTATACACACAACTTTGCAACAAACCACTCATGCAAGTCTCACAGTGTATAACCATCATGAAAAGTATAACTTATAGAAAATCAACTAGCAATTGCAATTCAGAGTTAATATAGTCATATAATTTCAAGTATAGATAGGCAACATCACAAGACATGTGTAAAGTGCATGATTTGTTACACTTAGGATAATCCTTCGACACCTACAGATTGGTTGTTTTGACTCAGCCTCACTTCTATACCCTAAAAAACATTCAAGAAGATAGGTTCACTCTCATATGTGAGGAAGGATGTCATGATTAAACATCCCACATTTGTTGAATAATTGATGCTAAGCATAAAGTGCACTAGTCTCATATGAATGGAATCCGGCCTATTACCGAGGTGCTAGGTCCTTCACCCTAGCATCTTCTCACCTACTCACCACATCCAATCAAGACCACCCTCAATCAACTTATTCACAGACCAAGCGTGACTGCGTCATATGCATCATACAGTTGAAGAAGCTTCATATGTATGTGATCATGTGTTGTGTCCCTAGCTTTACCTTTTTGTTATTTGGAGCAAGTATTCTATGTGTTTTTCATTTCTTTTTCTATTCTACTCATTCTTTTATCAATTTTCTTTTCATGGTCAGTTAGGATAATTTTCACAACTTTTATGACTTCATACTACCATTAAGAACTTTAAGCTTGAACAGAAGTCCTTGAAATAAATCTATCTCTAAGGGTGGCTTAATTTTCACGTCTTGAGTAGGCTACAAGACCTAGGTCTGAGCTAGCAAATGCAAGAATTGAGACTAGCGGGCAAAGAAAATCCAGAAAAAAGAAAGTTAAGTTCTGTGAACTCAGAGTTTGATGTAAAAAACTCAAGAAATAAATGAAAGGCTTAACAATACCTCACAAGGTGTCATAGTCACCACGGTTGTTCTCTTAGTGCTCTCAAGGGACCCTAAGTGATACAAATCATGTGCAAGTGCGTCCTAGCCTCGTGAGATACCATGTGAATGTTGGTGTATATGTGTGCAATGCCCACCTCCTATGAGTTAATTGGCACACTTACCTGACATATGGTTCAGATGAGGTCGAAGCGGTAGACCGTAATGGTACTACGAAGACAGAAGATGTTCCCCTATGAGACATGGGGGTCCAGGGGCAAGGCCCCCGAGATGGTATGACCTATACAGTGTGAATGGTGGGCATGGTATGTCAAATACGATCACTAATGTCAAAGATGACCACTAATGTCAAAGCGACCACTAATGTCAAAGTCGACCACTAATGTCAAAGACGGCCACTAATATCAAAGTTGGCCACTAATGTTTGATCATGGTAGGTGAGCTACCACCACCTACCATGGTAGGGGAGCCACCTATGTGCTTCTTCCACGGATCATAGGCTATAAATAAGACCCCCCCGGGTGGAGCAACACACACATCTCGACTGCAAGATTGTGTCCTTTTTGTTTTTCTATTTATTGTCTTTTCGCCATTGAAACTCATTTAGTGAGTGCATGGTTGGATAGATTTTTTTAATTCGATTGTTGTAATAAAATTTTGTGTTATCTCTTCAATCGTTTCTTCAAAGTAGATCTTGGTGTTGTTATTCTACATAGTATCAGAGCTAAAGGCTACTAAGGAGAATTAACTATAATTGTTGAGACGTTACAATGGCAGGAACTTTATCTTCAGCTACTGCATCTCCACCAGCACTTTGGATACGTCCACCAACATTCACAGAAGGAAAGCTAGACGACACGAACTACACTCTGTGGAAGTTCAAGATAAGTGCTATTCTGGATTCATATGAACTACTTGATACAACTCAAGGTATGGATTAAGAATCTATTGACATGCTTGATCCCACCAATCCTAAGGTTATCATCCCTCCAGATGGTGCCATCGTCAAAGCATGGAAATGCGGAATGCAGATGCACTTTGTGCTATTGTCTCAAGTGTATTCAATTATATACTTACGTTGATCCAGCATACATCCAAGGCTATAGATGCTTGGAATGGTCTGAAGAATCAATATGAAACAAGGAACCAGACACGCATTCAGAACTTCGAGAATCAACTTACTGTAGAAAAGCTACATGATGGAGAATTGGCAGAAGTATTCATCACCAGAATCAAAAATATGTGTGATCAGATGGCGGCAGTGGTCATAGAAAATACCAGTGAGGAGTTAGCTCGAAGATGTATTTGAGTGTTGTCATCAAAATATGACAGTCTGGTAACTGCTCTTAACACGTAGATTAGAACTCCTATAGTAACCTTTGAGGAATTATGTGCTTTATTGCTAGAGGAGGAGATGAGGCTGAGAACCAGAGAAAATGAAAGTAGTAGTGCTTTCACCGTGCAGATCAAAGGCAAGAACAATAATGTTGAAAAGAATAAGGGAAAGAACAAGAAGAGATTTTCTAATACGTGCTACTACTGCAACAAAAAGGGGCATGCAACCAAGGATTGCAGAAAACGTATCCACGATAAAAAGAACGGCACGTTGAAGCCTATGTGGAATGTCAGACAAGTAGAAAATTGTACTGAACTAGAATTAGATCTTTTCATGGTTACAGAAGAAATGTGCTCAATTGCTGAAACAGTACCAGGAAATTGCTCATGGGTACTTGATAGTGGAGCTTCCGAACACATGACTAGCAAAAAGGACTGGTATGGTTCCCTTAAGCATCTACATGAACCTATAAATGTAATTGTCAGGAATAATGCAAAGTGTCCAGTAGAGGGCACTGTATCCTTTTCCTTAAAACCATGAATGCCCAAGGTAAAACTCTTTCAGATGTCCTTTATGTGCCTCCAATTAAGAGGAATCTTTTATCTGTAGCTGCTATCACTGAATGTGACTATGAAGTATGATTTATAAAAACAAAAGTTGAGATCATTGATAGCAATGAAAACATTATGGGCAAAGGAATTCTAAAGAATAACCTGTATGAGTTTTTGACACTTGCCGCAAAAACTAGAGAAACAAAAAGCATACTTTGGCATGAAAGGTTTGGACACATCTCCTATGCAGTTTTGAAGGAGATGCAGAGAAAGAAAATGGTGGTTGATCTGCCTGTAATAGTTGATACTGCAGAGCCTTGTGAAGCTTGCATGCTGGGCAAGCAACATCGTATGTCATTTCCACAAGAGAGCAACAACAAATCAAAGCTTCTTCTAGAGCCGGTACATGCAGATCTCTGTGATAAAATGACTGCTCCTGCACTAGGAGGATCTTTCTATTTTATGCTGTTAGTCAACGATTATAATAGAAAGATATGGGAGTACTTTCTTCATGATAAGGTTGAGCCTTTTGTAAAATTTAAAGTGTGGCATAAACTTGTTGAAAATGAGACAGGTTTGCAGTTAAAGAAACTTCAAACAGATTGAAGAGGTGAGTTCACATTAGGGGAGTTCAACAATTATTGTAGTGCATTTGGCATCAAGTGCCAATTGTCGGCACCAAAAACTCCACAACAGAATGTCATTGTGGAACAGTGAAATCGCACTGTGATGGAGATGACCAAAGCAATGATGAAGGCACAAGACCTTCCAAAATTGTTTTGGGCAGAAGCTATTAATACATTTGTGTATATCCTCAAACGATGTTTCACTAAAGCTTTGGGGAACAAAATGCCTCATGAGACTTACTCTGGTAAGAAACCATCCGTTTCTCATCTTAGAACATTTGGTTACAGATGTTTTGTGCATGTTCCAGATGACAATCAAAGGAAGTTAGATAACAAGAGTCGAAAGTGCATCTTCTTGGGATATAGTACAAAATCGAAGGCATATCGTCTATATGATGTAGAGGGAAAGAAGATCATCACAAGCCAAGATGTGGTATTTGATGAAGGACAACACTCAGTGGGAGATAGAGATCGGCCAGCAGATTGAGGAGAATGATGAAGAAATTCAAAATCAGCTCGTTGTACCAGTAGCACCTATTAAGAAGCCACATCTCAGGTGGGTACAATAACTCTTTGACAAAGGCAATCCAAAACTTGTGAATCAAAGTTCACAACCTAATGGACCTCGAAGGTCAAAGAGAATAGAGGAACAACAACGATCAGCAGAACACTTGGTAAATACGGCCTTAATGGCTGATATAATCAGTACAATTAAGGAACTAAGTAGCCTAGATGAAGCGCTAGCTGATCCAAAGTGGAGAACGACTATGGAAGCTGAATATGAAAGTATCATGAAAAATGATACTTGGGAGATTGTGGGTTGTCCCCCTCATAGGAAGGTAATCGGCACGAAGTAGATATGGAAGGTAAAATATAAAACTGATGGTACTTTAGAGAAGTACAAAGCTTTCCTTGTAGCACAAGGATTTTCTCAAGTGGAAGATTTTGATGTTACTGAAACCTTTGCACCAACAACTCACATGGAAACAATACGTCTGGTTTTGGCTACTACTGCACATAGAAGTTGGGTGCTATTTCAAATGAACGTGAAGTCTGCATTCCTCAATGGTCATGTTAAAGATGAGACATCTTAAAGATCTTAGTAGAAGGGGTTAATATTGAGGTGACATCCAAAGGGAAGTTTTATGAAAAATGGGTTATGAAAAATGTGAATGTCACCCCATCTTCCACCACTTCGATTTTTTCACCCTAATAAATGTCTTGTTATTTATATTGCCCTATAAAAGGGCACCCTATCCCTCACATTTGAAACACATATCTTTGCATGCTTGTATACAAATTGCATGTTTGTATACTCACTTGCATGCTTAAAGTAAGTAGGGTATATAGAAAGAAAATGAGAGATAAAGAGAAGAGAGATATCTTGTATAAGGCCGGTTCCAAATTATCTTGTAATTCCTTTTGAGGTAGTGAAATTTTTAATCCCATCCACCCGTGGAGTAGGCATATCTGAACCATGTAAAATTTTTGTCTCGTATTTATTTATTTTCTGCATCTTTTATAATAGAGAATACGTTTTTAGTTGTTCTTTTTAAGTTAAATAAGGTTACAATTTCACAATTCTTTAAAAAATTTGAAAGGAAAAAAACTAAAATTTGTTTTTCATAAATGCGGTTAATTTTTGTTTTTTGAATAAATATGAAGATTGATCTGATAGGGCTTAGATTATAATAATACAGATGAAGAAGCTGTGACACCTTAAATTTTTGCTACAAATTATTAGGATCATAATAAAATATTGAGTACGAGACATTCATGACTTGTCATATTTGACAAAAAGACATCTTTTTTGTAGTTTTAAAATTTTCACACCCCTTTCTTGAAAATTGACAAAACTTCTCTTGAGAATAGTTAGCAAAAGGCGTAGATCTTCCCCTTGTTATTTCGCAAAGATAAGCGTAGGGAGAGGTTAAGTGTCTCAAAAATCAAATATCAAGAGAGTTTAATAGGATTTTTAAAATTTTAGGAGAGTTTGTGTTTTTGTGAATTTTTGAAACCTAAGGGGAGGTACGTGCTTTTTTTGTCAAACTTCAAGGGGTTAGCGTCTTTTGCCCTAAAATTTTATATCTTTGTTCTTGTGTTTAATTGTCTGTGTACACTAGTGCAATGGTGGTCATGTATCTTTCATTGATTTCTACAATGTTCAATGTTTTATTTATTCATGGCACGTCCCCGATGAATTGACGTGTACCATTGTGATTTTTTGAGTTTTTCTTTCTTTTTTGATTGACGGGAGTCCTGGTCTAAGTTTATACTACACAACAAAAATTAGCTCATCTTTCAACATATATCTCTTTTCACTCTTTTCATAGTTTTTCGATCATGGAGATATCAAACTTTAATTGGATGTTTCTAGGAGATTTGGTTTTTTTTTAATCCACATAATTCAATGCTTGTAGATGTCAACTTAAAAATGGAATAATTTCGCTATAGTTTCCTATATTTTTTGCTTATTTTCCTTCACATCTCTGTTGCAATTCAAGTGGTATGTGTTCATTAAGAGTATTATAAAAAATGAAAGAGCACTAAATCAAAGAAGACTTGTTTCAAAATATGTTACTGTAGTTGCTTTTCTTAAAGGAAAATTTTTGAAATTTTAACTTGTAAGTTTGTTCCACATTAAAAAAATTGAGTAGATGATGAGTGCTTACATACATGATTGACCTCAAGACTCAATGACTTAAAATTTTAAGTCAGGTTAGTGCTCACCCATGAATATCAAGCCTGAGGAATCCCTTGTCTTAAAAAGTGGTATTAGAGCCAATGTTTAAGGATATCTTAAGATAAAATTAATTATTATGTTTTTGGTCGAATTGGTAGTTATCATAGTTTGTTGCTCAAATAATATGATTCCACTAGGGCAAGAGGGAACTAAAGGATTTAGTTTCATAGTAGATATTTGTAGTTTGTCTATTATGTTTAAATCTCTAGTTTAACGATCTGTGAGTGAAGCTTATTGTTTCACCTTTATTTTATCATAATAAAATAGTTGGAACATTCCCCTACATTTGGTATGTTTCTTAAGTTTAGTTGATTATATATATATATATATATATATATATATATATATATATATATATAATTAAAAAAAAACACATGGCATTAAAAAGACTATTAGGTTTTATGAAATAAACCAATAGCATGTCATTATCTAACTCATAGGATGGATATGACGATGCGTTTGATTGTTCAATACAAGTATAATAAATGCTATATCACATTTTGTTAGTGACTCTTGGCATGTTTTCAAGTCATGATTCAAACTTCACTTTTAGGCTATATGTCTAGTATCTAGAATTGAAGAGTTCCAATTTCCCTTATTGGAGGAACAAATATTTATCATGTTATAATGCTTAGACTTAGATATTGATGCAAGTTTGACTCAAGAGATACGTATTTACAAAAGTTGGAGCATTCTAATAAATTAAGCCTCATTGACAATGAGAAGCAAAAAATTGGCAAGAATTTTCGCAAGCGAAGTTCAACATATTTAAATGTGCAAATATTTGGCATCTATTGAGAAATAATTTCAAGTTTCTAATAATGTATTAGTAGGATATTGGATATTAATTGCGTGTGTGGCATGTGTGTGTGTGTGTGTGAGAGAGAGAGAGAGAGAGAGAGAGAGAGAGAGAGAGAGAGAGAGAGAGAGAGAGAGAGAGAGAGAGAGAGAGAGAGAGAGAAGATTGTTAAGGGAATGTGTGTGTATGTTGATAATTAATAATAATTAAGTTGTATATTAGTTCATGAGTAGATAATAGGCACATTAACTAAAAAAGCTGCATACTTATTGATATGCAAAATATAATGACCAAAGTCATGCATCATTAATGACTAATGAATAGTATCTCAAGATACATTAGAATAATGAAAAAATATAGGTCAAGTCATGGATCTCTTTTGTGAATGTATCATTGAGGTATATATCATAAATTAAGGAAATTAAAGGTGCATTCACCCAGGAGAAAAGGAAATTCCAAACTGTCCATCTATGACTATATGATGGATTTAGTTACTTATACAACTAAACAATGGACTCTTGATCCCTCTCAATGCTCAACCAAGTTTAGTAGAAATTTTGTCACTAAATCAAATAGAAGAATAAGTAAATAGAGAAAAGATCAACTATTTAGTCCATAATTGATACTTGATCAATTGGAAAATAGAAGAAAAAATAAGGTACTTGCATTAGAGTTAGGTTTGTCGGATAGAAATGGCACAAGATATATCTTGAATTAGTTTCTATATTCTTACTTGGTTATGATTTGTGAAATTCACTAAAGGTCTTTCTGATATAAATTTTCTAAGAAGTGGTATCAAAGTCTGGTTCAAATTGGGCTTAGGTATTTATGCATGTGTTTTTACGGATGTAGACCCTGTGGAAAAGAATTGATGGATTCTATTGATATGGATCTTGTAGAAGAGTGAACTCCCATGGTTGAGTAATGGTTCCTAGTTAGTTGCATAACATTAAGTAATCGAGAATGACTTCTATCCAAGGGGCACAGAAAGAAACTCAAAGTAAGAGAGATTGTTAAGAATTCCACATGTCAATCACATTAGTAAAATTGAGTGGATGTAGGTTCTCTTATATATATATGGTTGGGCCTTGTTGCTGAACGAAAAAGTCAAATGACCTTTGATATGCTTTCCGATCACGATTTCTTGAAAAAGAAGGAAATGAGGATGACTTGGAGGACCCAGGGTGTACTATGGGGGATCACTTCGATGCCTAAGTAAGGGATTTGTTAGAGAGGTTGTAAGGAATAGTAAAATAGGTTAGAATGAGATACCTCAACCTCTTCACAGTGCCCCCCTTTTATATTGACGAGGTTTGACCCTTAGGAGATTTGCTATTATGGCATTTGGCATGGATCACTCCGGTCATTATAGGGATGGCGTGTATCACTCTGGTCATTATAAGGCTGTCATCAATTGCTCTGGTTGAGCAATTGACTTGGATTGTGATTGCCCTCATTAATGTGATGCTTGTATTCTCTTCTTGATTTATGGTAGACTGATTTTCTGGTGATATTTGGGGTATATCAGTTGCACTCCCTTTTAGTTTTGGATTTTTGAAGTCCGTTTCCAAAGTTTGAAAGTTGTTCTTCTCTCCAACTTTTATTAATTTTTTTATACGGTTTGCCGAGCTAGCGTGGGTGTGTTATCTGCTTATCCAAGCCGATTTTGCTACTCGCACGACTTTGCTGAGCTGAACTCTTTGGGATGTTGGATGATCCAAGCTAAGGATGATGTGTGCACGTCTTTTTCCTAGCCAAACTCGTTGAAGTGTCGGTTGAGCAAAGGTTGTTGCATGTGCGGCTTGCCGAGCCAAACTCGATGGAGTGTCAGCTGATCCGAGCCGAGGTTGATGTGTGTACGACTTGCCGAGCCAAACTCATTGGAGCATCGGCTGATCTGAGCCAAGGTTGCTACGTATGCGGCTTTGTCGAGCAAAACTTGTTGGAGCGTCGGCTGATTTGAGCCGAGGTATGAGTGTATGTGGCTTGCCAAGCTGAACTCGTTGGAGCGTTAACTAATCCGAGTTAAGGTTGATGCGTATGCAGCTTTGCCAAGCCAAACTCGTTGGGTTGTCAGCTTATCCGAGCTGAGGTATGTGTGCTCGACTTTGCCAAGCCAATATCTGTTCCAAGCCGCTTTTCGAGATGCATTTTGTGTCTAGCATCTCTTTGAGAGGCATTTGTGTTAGGTGGCTCTTTGAGAGGCTTTTTGTGCCAAGCAGCTTCTCAAAGGGCTTTTTTGTGCCAAGCAGCTTCTCAATGGTGTTTTTTGTGCCGAGCAACATCTCAAAGGGCTTTTTGTGCCTAGTAGCTTCTCAATGGGGCTTTTTGTGCCAAGTAGCATCTCAAAGGGCTTTTTGGGCCGAGTAGCATCTCAGAGGGATTTTTGTGCCAAGTAGCTTCTCAATGGGGCTTTTTGTGCTGAGCAGCTCTTCTAAGGGCATTTTGTACCAAGTAGCTCTTTGAGAGGCATCTTGTGACGAGCAGCTCTTTGGGTGATATTTTTCCTTAGCCTCATGAGCATTGCTCATCAGTTGGGCTAGTTTATCTTTGCCTAATGAGTTGTGCTCATCATTTGGACTGTCTTTAGGCCTCATGAGCTGTGCTTATAATTTGGGCTGATTTTTCTTTGTCAAATGAGTTGTGCTCATCATCTAGGTTGTCACCAGCCTTATTAGCATTGCTCATCAGTTGGGCCAATTTTTATTTGTCTAATGAGTTGTGCTCATCATTTGAGCTATCTTCAAGTTTTATGAGCATTACTTATCAGTTGGGTCAATTTTTCTTTGCCTAATGAGTTGTGCTCATCATTTGGGCTATCTTTAGGCCTCATAAGCGTTACTCATTAGTTGGGTCGTACTCGCAAGGTTTTGAGATCTTTTTAGGGGCTTGTGATCACGTCTGTTTTGTATCACATCTGTTTGGGATTCATGCTTATATGTACCTTTTTTTTGGGATAAGTAAATGTTTTGGAGTCATGTCAGCATGCGTCTATTCGATATCTATACATGTCTAGATACGCATATTCCTTGGACTGCGTGCTTGTATGAGAATTGTATATTTTTCTTCGAGTTGAGAACCACCTAGTGATTCTCGCCTTCTCGTGATGTGTGCTTTTTAGAGATAGGAGCCAACTTTGCTCTATAAAAGGTGCTCACTTGCTCACTTCTTCCTTGTCTCCACTGAAAGGTTTCCATTGTGTCTACTATGTGTACGCCCCTCCATCCTGCTTTCTTTTCATCTACTTTCATTGCTTTTGTTTGCTTTTCCTTGCTTTTGTTTTCTTTTCCTTGGCATTGTGTGGTGTTATTTTGGCTTTGTTCTTCTCATTTATCACAAGTTATTTGCACATTCTTCACATGTTCTTGAATGTTCTTAGTGTTCATCAAGTTTTCCTTGAATGTTCTTTGTGTTCTCCGCGTTTTCTTTGAATGTTCCTAATAAACTGTTGAAAGTAGGCCTTGTTGATTCAAACTCTTGAAAAGAACAAGTTTTTTTTTGTTTTTGTTTTTTTGGCTTTTTTTTTTTTTTTCAAAAAAAAATCTAACTCCCCATGAGATCTTTTAAGGCTCAGTTTGTGCCTCCGACTAGCATAAGCTATGCTAGGCCATACCTCTCCCATGGGGATTTGCGTGACTTGTGTCGCCTATTTGCCATCCCTAATAGCATCCAACTTAGGCTACGCACAAGCTCTGAGTTTGCTCAAAAGACGGGCTCCAACGAAATTTTCCTATACACTGATTATCTTGACCTCAGCCTCAAGCTGCCCTTTTTCCCCTTCTTTTATGATATATTCCGTTTTTACAATGTAGCTCCTTCCCAGTTGGCCCCCAACTCGTACTTGACATTAGTATGCTTTGTCGTGCTCCTTATCCAAAGTGGTCACCAGCCCACAGTGGCTTTATTTCGGAGCTGCTCTCAAATGAGAAAGCACTCTATAAAGAAAGATTTATACTACTTCAATTGTCTCTCTGATTTTAAACTGTTTACCCCCGACAACTCGTCCATTCATAATTGGAAGTTCTGGTTCTTTTTTTTGCATATGGAGAGCTTAATTATAATAGGCGCTGCGCGTGGTCAACCCCTCTAGATGGTGATGTTCTTCACCCTATACTTCATTTTTTGTGCATACACATAAGCAACTTTATATATATATATATCTAACTCTACCCTTTATTTTCAGCTCGGTTGTGCCACTTGGCCCCTACTCTGTCCCCCTTAGAACAAGCCATTCTTCAGGAGCTTCAAACTAAAGCTTGGCAGGGGATTGTTCCCAACGACGAACTACTCATGGAGAGAGTCCTTATGCAGTGTCGACTCATTCCAGTCTCATTTGGTCTCTACCCCTCATTAGCTTTGCAGTATACATATGTACACGTGCTCTATGTGGTCTTTTATCCCCCCCCCCCCCCAATTTTTTTTATAAGTATGAACTTCAATCACTATGAGGCCTTGCTTGGCCAAAATAAAAAAACAAAGGGCAAGAAAGAAGAAGAAGAAGAAGAGCTTACAGGGCAACTCTTCTCAGGTGGAAGATGTTCCAACAATAGATGACAAGCAGCTTCTCACCCAAATGCCTCCACCCGTAGCTACTGGAACTGGGGGACCTTCCCTTCACGACCCTACCTTTTATGGTCCAGCTGTTCGGTGCATGGTACACTTCAAGGATGCCCTGGAGATGAAGATGAATCTTCTTCAGAGTTTGTCCACCAGTATTCGACATACTTCTTACCAGGTTGCCTTGTTTATTTTCCTTAGATGTTATATTTGCTGTTCCCCATTATGTGCTTATGTTGATATTATTCTTAGATGGCAATTATATCTTTGTCCATGGAGGAAAAAGTAGCTAAAATGTATTGGCTCTCTACGGAGGCCTAGGAGAAATATGTTGCCGTGTAGAATGAGCTGCATGAAGCTCAAGCCCAAGATGCTCTTTAGGAGAGGGCTCTTCAAGAAGAAATTGCAAGGATCTGGAATGAAGAAATCCCTACTGCTGCGAGTGCTATGGTATCAGACTATCCCAAGTTCGACCAATTTATCTTCGATACCTCAAAGACGTACCGAGAGGGCTTTCAGAGATGCTAGGAGTAGGTCAGGATGGTGCATGATTATGCGTCAAAGTTGCGTAATTAGGTGTTTAAAATCATGAATTAAAGATTTCAATTTCACTTAAATGCCTAATTACGTCCAATATTTCAATATTGAGCTAAATTTATAATATTTGAATTTTTATTCTTAAATTTATGAGTAATTGTGTTTAATTTTTGTAAGGTATTTTCATGAATTAAATAATAAATAAAGATACACATGCAAAAAGTGGATTGGGTCATGCAAATTGATGCAAATGGAGTAGTTAAGTGCAAAACGAAGCTAATTGGGCGATTATGGACAATTTCAACATCACTTCGTAATTTGAGCATAACTCTCTCATCCAAGCTCTGATTGAAATGATTTAAGATGCTATGGAATACAAAGAAAAAGCTCTACAACTTTCATGTTTTGAGTTTTGAAAGATACTAGTAGCATTAAGGTCGAAATCGGGCTTAAAGTTGCTGCACCTGCTATACCAACCATGCATTGAAAGAAACAAAAAAAAGGTCGTAGAGTAAAGAGTGAGCTGGGCCATGTGCGCTTGAATAAGAAGGAATTTGAGTGGGCGTTGAGGTGCAGAGACAAGCTCGGCCGTGGAATTGAAATTTACTTTGCATGGGCCATGCAATATGTGGGAGGCCCATGCGCTGCCAAGATTAAAGCTGCCATGTGCTGGGATAAAAAATGAAAAAAGAGAATAGGGTTTTGGATTAAAGTGGGGGTAGCCAAATACATAAAGGGAGGCTAGCGTTATGCACTTGAATAGGGTTTTTTTGGAGTCCTTTTTTTGGGAATCGTGCGGAGGAACACCAAAGGGAGGAGCTGCTACAACAGCCACATATATACTCTTCAGCCACTCTCTCTCTCTCTCTCTCTCTCTCTCTCTCTCTCTCTCTTCCTCTTCCTCTATTTAATGGTTTTGTTTTGCTTTAGTGTTATTTTAATACCTTGATGGAACTTAGTATTGGATTGGGTTTACTTAAGCCATTGTTGACGTTTAAGTTTAGTTTATTTTTGTTTAAGCCAATGTTTAAGTTTAGTTTATTTTTGTTTATGCCATTGTTTAAGCATATTTTATTTTTACTTAAGCCATTGTTGGATTTCTTTTAGTTTAAGACATTGTGGAGTAAGTTTATTTAATTGTTAAATGTCTTTATTAGATTAATGAAGTCTTTTTTTCTTAGTTTATTATTTGAATGCTTAAAGAGTTGGTTATTTTTTTTGTTTAATTTCATTATCATTTATTTGAATGGTTGAATGAGTCATTGAATGAATTATATTGGCTACATTAGGTTGACATAGTTGTTTGGTTTGTTTAATTTCATTGTAGTTAATTTATTATTTATGCATGTTATGTTTTTAGTTTAGGTTTCGCTTTATTATAATTTTGTTACAAACTCTCAAAAACTTAGAAATATGAATCTGAGCTGTATTCAGTAAATGTATTTTTTTTTTAAATTTTCTCTTTTTTTCTTAACGCGAGTTTGAAATTAATCTACGTTCCCTAAGGAAATGATCTGACCTTTGGGCTAATTATTATGTGACAGAACTTCTATACTTGGGATAGTCTTTGTTGCTCATTTTAGAGTGACTCAAGTTTTTGGCGCAGTTGCTAGGGAATTGTCAGATTTAATTTCAAACTCGTGTTTTCCCATTATTTTGATTTTTCTCATAATCAAAAGAAAAAAAAAATATGAGTAGCTCTATCTCTGTTGCATTTTTGTTTGTCTGCCGCTGTATTGGTGAGTGTCTACTATTTGGATTGATGTTTGATGCCTTGGGTCAGAGATATTTCAAATAGATTATATAAAATCACACTCAGAACTAGTAGTGACACACACAACACAAAATCAGATAGTTCTTTTGTTTCTTTTACAAGTGAGGACACTGAAATTGATTTATACAATCTTTTTGTGGAAGAGAGTTTTGAAGAAACTATGGATGCACTTACACCACGCACTCTTAAAGATTTTTTGCAACCCACACGAACCACTACACCATCATGCATTGCTTTACCTAATGATGCACCTAAATTTATGATTAAGCATTGGATGATGTCAGTGATACCTCAATTCCACGAGATGGATTCTAAGAGTCCTTACCAGCACTTGACGAACTTCAAGTTGGCTTGCATTACTTTCATTACTAGAGCTGGCACTGATGAGTTTATTAAACTTCTTTTATTTCCTTTCTCTTTAAAGGATAAAGTGAAGATTTGGTTTAATTCTTTGAGGCCTAATTTTAATTCTTGTTGGACTGATATGCAACGTGAATTCTTACATAATATTTTTCCTTTTCGGAGAACCCAAGTTCTACAAGAGCAAATCAGTCAAATCAGTCAATTTATGTAGAAAGGTGGTGAGAATTTCCAAGCTTGTTGGGAAAGGTTTAAGGAGCTGATAAACATTTGTCCACATCATGGGTTTGAGTCTTGGAGGCTAGTAAATTATTTCTACACAACTCTCACTCCTAAATGCAAACAATTTGTTCAAACCATGTGCAATGAGGAATTCTTTAGCAAGGAACCAGATCAAGCACTCTCATTTTTTGATTACCTAGCTGAAAGTGCCCATAAATGGAGTACACAATATGATTGGGTACCATTGGCAACAAAAACCCTCAGAGCAATTGGTGGAGGAGGTAAATATGAGATCAAAGCACAAAAAGGGTAGAGGTTATGGAATTAGAGAATATGAAAGTTGCGAAAGCAGTGGAGGTGTGTTCTTTATGCACCGATTCTAGCCATAAGACTCAAGATTGTCTGATTATGCCAATTTTATTGGAGAGTGGGTCTGATCAGATGCAATCAACGAATTGGCTTATTAAAGCACCAAATTAGCCTTTCTCTAACACTTATAATTCGGGGTGGAGGAGTCATTTGAATTTTTCATGGAGGAATGATCACCCTGGTCAATTTTTTTCACATTATCAACAACCTCCCCAGTCCTATGCACCACCTTCTCAACTGACATATCATTAGGCTGCGCCTTAGCATCAGTATCAGCCACATCAGATTTCTTAGAACTATTCACCCCTAGGATTCCAATCTAATGTAGCACCTGCTTTATCGAAGAAGTCTCTTGATGATAGCATGACACAAATAGCTAATATACTTTAGCAATTTATGTAGATTCAGGTCACAACTAATAGCCAAAACACTCAAGCCATAAATGAATTGCGGGGTACCATTACTAAGATGAGCACGACATTGAGTACCCTAGAGAAAGGGAAATTTTTGGCACAACCTCAGCCTAATCCTCAAGTATACTGGCAACAACAGCAACAAGTACATAATGTCTCAAGAGATTGTCTTAAGACAACGAAGGCTGTTATTACTTTGAGAAGTGGAAAAGAAGTTTCTCGACCCGAGAGACAAATAGTTGTCCCAACACTTGAAGTTACAACTAAGACAAATGAAGCCAAAGAAAAATTAGAGGAAGCGAGCCCAGAATTGAGGAAGTCAGTCAATGTGGAGGCCGAGACTAGTAAGGAGTACTGACGTGTGGTTCCCTATCCTCAGAGGTTGACAACTAGCCAGAAGAACAAATATCACACTAAAATTCAAGAAATCTTCAAGCAAGTAAATATTAATATTACGCTTTTAGATGCCATACAACAAGTTCCTTCATACGCAAATTTTTAAAGGATTTGTGCATAGTGAAGAGGAAGCTGAATGTAAAGAAGAAGACTTTCTTGATAGAGCAAGTTAGCACATTGATATTGAGTGAAACTTTTCAAAAGTTCAGGGATCTTGGTTCTCTTACTATTTCCATAATGATCGGTGAATCTCGCATTGGGAGAGCTCTACTTGATCTGGGGAGTAGTGTGAACTTGCTACCATTTTCAGTATATGAGCAGTTAGGGTTTGGTGAGTTGAGGAAGACCTCTATGATGCTACAGTTGGCTGAAAAATAAGTCAAGGTAACACGAGGTATTATTGAAGATGTGTTGGTTCAGGTGGACAAATTTTATTAACCAGTGGAATTTATAGTTTTGGATATGCACAACTAGTCTCCACCATTAACCAGGCATCTGTCATTCTTGGATGTCCGTTCCTTGCTACCTCCAATGCATTAATTAATTGTCAGAGTAGAGTACTGAAACTCATATTCAGGAATATGACATTGGAGATGAACGTGTTCAATGCTTGCAAGATACCGAGTGGTTGTGATGACTCAGAGGTACATGCAGTTGATTTGATAGATGACTTTGATATTTCGGAGCTATTATCAGCACTTGATTCTGATAGTGCATTTGGGGTTAACTCTTCCGAGCAGCTTGATGTTTTTGATGAGACAGTTCCTTTGTCTAGAGAGTTGATAGAATCAAAGGGGTAGTTCACGAAGATAGATGGTTTCCCTCAGTTATTAGATGTGGGTTACATAAGTAGTTGGTGTAAGCCAACCTTTGAAGTTCTTGACTTACTAGAAGTCATGAATTCATCGAGAGAAGAAGTCCCTAGACTAGAGTTGATGCCACTACTCGAAGACTTGAAATACATTTTTCTAGGCCCAATTGAGGGCACATTTTCGGTGGTCATTTCTTCTCATCTTACTTTCAAGAAGGAAACTAAATTATTGCAGGTACTAAGACAGCATCAAGGAGCAATAGGCTAGACTATCACAAACATCAAAGGTATTGACCCTTCAATCTATACCCAAAATATTTTTTGGAAGGAGATGTGAGACTAGTTAGTGATGCACAAAAGAGATTAAATCCCACCATGAAGGAGGTGGAAAATAAAGAGGTGTTGAAATTGTTAGCTATAGACATCATTTATCCTATCTCCGACAGCAAGTGGGAAAGCCTGACATAGGTAGTTCCTAAAAAATTCTGGTTTAACTTTCATTGAAAATGCTAGTAGAGAGTTGATCTCGTCTAGGAAGGTAACAGGTTGGAGAATGTGTATCGATTACCGTAAGTTACATTCGGTTAGTCGAAAAGATCTTTTCTCATTACCTTTCCTGGATCAGATACCCAAGAAAGTAGCTGGTGATGCTTTTTATTGTTTTCTGGATGGTTTTTCTGGATATTATCAAATTGCCGTAGCACCATAGAATCAAGAGAAGACCACCTTCACTTGTCCATTTGGTACTTATGCTTTTTGTAGAATGTCATTTGGTTTGTGTAAGACACCTGCTACTTTTCAGCGCTGTATGGTGAGCATCTTTTCTGACATGTTAGATGATATGTGTGAAGTTTTAAAGGATGATTTTTCTATGTTTGGTAAATCTTTTGATGTCTATTTTAAAAATTTAATTACTGTCTTGAAAAGATGTGAAGAGAAGAATTTGTTGTTGAAGTGGGAGAAATGTCAGTTTATGGTCAGTAGTGGCTTGGTACTTGGTCATCTAGTTTTTGAGCGCGGTATAGAGGTTGATAGAGCCAAGGTTGAGCTAATTTTCCAGTTACCTGTCCCTAGGACAGTGAGGGATATCTGGTCTTTTCTTGGCCATGCCGGCTTTTATAGGCATTTCATTCAAGGTTTTACTAGTATTTCTAAACCATTGTGTACTTTATTACAAAATGATAATGATTTCTTGTGGACTGATGAGTACCAACATGCCTTTGAGACCCTGAAGAAACACTTGACAGTTGCACCCATTATGCAACCTCCTCAATGGGACTTGCCTTTTGAAATTATGACTGATGCTAGTGATTTCGTTCTTGGTGTCGTTCTTGGTCAAAGAGACGATAACAAGCCTTTTGTTATTTATTATGCAAGTGGTAATTTAAATGATGCTTAGAAAAACTATACCATCACCAAGAAGGAGTTGCTAGCTGTAGCGTTTAGTTTTATACAAATTTTTTTCTTATATTATTGGGCCACCTGTTATTATTTTTACTGACCACTTTGCTTTGAAGTATGACTCATTCTAAAAATGAGCAACGTGAAGGCTATCCCAAGTATAGGAGTTTAGTAGTGTAATAATTAGCCTAAGGGCCAGATCGTCTCCTCGGGGAATACAGTTTAATTTCAAACTTTGTGTTATCCCAAAAGAAATTAAGGAAATAAAAGTTTACTGAACATGGTTCAGATTCGGTTTATGAGATTTTTGAGACATTTTTGATGCAATTGAAACGACATAAAAACTAAATGATAAACTTAACACGCATAAAATTAACGACAAGAAACGGGAAACAAGCACAATAAAATAGATGGTAACAAAATTAACTGCGGAAAAATAATCCTACGTCTAACCATTCAGACGAGGAATAAAATCTACGTTTGAAATTTCTAACAAAAGCCTAAAAATGAAAATTTTTTTATGAAAGTGAAACATTCAACCACAAATTCATCAATTAACTACTAACTTAAATTTAAACTTAACACAATCAAGAAACCAAAATTAATTCCAACAATGATATTGACAATTGACTTCAAAAACAACCCAAATAGAATTTAAGTTTCAACAATGAAAAAGAGAAAAATAAAATTCTAACATAAACTTTTAAAAAAACCGAAAGTAATAATAATCCCAACTTTAAATTGAAGAAAAATAAAATCTTGACAATGAAAATAAATCTAGCATTACACTAAGAAAAGAGAGAAGAAGAGAGAGATAAGAGAGGGGGAGGGAGAGAGAGAGAGAGAGAGAGAGAGAGAGAGAGAGAGAGAGAGAGAGAGAGAGAGAGAGAGAGAGAGAGAGAGAGAACAAGAAGACAAGCCATGGAGAAGCCTCCCTTGCTGCGCACGACCTCCAAGGCCCCCAAAAGAAAACCTAGCTACCAAAACTCAAAGAAACCCTACTTCCTTTTCCATTTAATGCCCCCCTTTTTTGAATTTTCAAAATTTCCCCCTTGCAAATCCTTTGCAATTGGCGCAATTCCTTGGAGCTTAAGTGCATGAGTCCACTCACCATGTGGTCACATCATGGGCCTCACACATGGGCTTTTCCTTTTAATTCAAAAGCACACGGCATGCCCTACACTTTCAAGCTCAATTTTGACCTTCCCAAAGCATGTATCTCTCAAAACTCAAAATATGAAAGTTGTAGATAATTTTCTTATTTTCTGTATCATCATGAATCACCTCAATTGGAGCTTGGATGAAAAAGTTATGCCCAGATTACAAAATAATGTTGAAATTGTCCATAAAAACAGCGTATGGTAACTTTATATCCGATTTCGACCTTGATGTTGTTAGTATCTCTTAAAATGCAAAACATGAAAGTTGTGGAGCATTTTCTTAGCTATCTATAGCATCTTGAACCAGCTAAATTGGAGGTTGGATGAGAGAGTTATGTACAGATTACGAAGCACTATCGAAACTATCCATAATCACTCAATTAGCTTTGTTTTGCGCTCAACACCTCCATTTGCACCATTTTATTCTTTATCCTCCATGAACCCTACATACGCGGCCCTTTCAATAAAAAGCTACAGCCCTCACATGCACGGTTCACTTTGCATGCGTGGTATGGTTTCTCTCACGCATGACCCACGTACATTTTAATTTCAACTTTAATGTCCAAAAAAAACATTGTGCAATAATAAGATACCAAATTTCCATAAGTTATTGAATAAAAACTCAAATATTATAAATCGAGCTTACTGTTAAAATATTGAACATAATTTGACATTTAATTAAAATTATAATCTTTAATGCACGAATTCAAATGCCTAATTACGCAACTTTGATGCGTAATCAAAGTATTTGTTAGCAAAGAAAGATGTTAACCTAGATTGATCCGATGGATTCTTCTCCTTCTAGAGTTCAACATTATCATTTGAGACAAAAAGGGAGTTGAAAATGTTGTAACTGATCATCTTTCTTGTTTGTAGCTACCTCCTGTATCTTTATCTCTTCCTCCCTTAAATGATGATTTTCCTGACGAGCATCTTTTTGGGGTGTCGGGTATTGTAAATTACCTTGTTATTGATCGAATGCCAGAGCATTGGGCATCTCAGGACAAGCGTAAGTTTCTTGTAGAGGTACAACACCATTATTTTGACAATCCTTATTTGTTTAAGTATTGTGCTGATCAGTTGGTGCGTCGATGTGTGCTTGATGATGAGTTTACCACTGTGATTCATTTTTGCCATAGTGGAGCGAGGAGAGGCTACTTTGCTATAAAGAAAATTGTTTCAAAAATTTTGCAAAGTAGACTTTGCTGGCCTACTATATTTAAAGATGTTTGATATTTTTGCAAGACCTGTGAGTCGTGTTAGAAACTTGGAAAAGTTATAGCAAAAAATGAAATGCCTTTTTCCCCTATTTTAACTCTCGAAATTTTTTATTGTTGGGAGATTGATTTTCTGGGACCCTTCCCTATCTCCTTTAGGAATTCCTACATTTTAATTGCTATAGATTATGTGTCAAAATGGGTGGAAGCCATACTTTGTAGGACAAATGATCATAGGATTGTCATCCGATTTCGTAAAGAGTTGTTTGCATGTTTTGGCATGCCCAAGGCGATCATTAGTGATGAAGGGTTGCATTTTTTCAATAAACCTTTTGAAAAACTCATGCAAAAATATGGAGTGACTCACAAGGTCTCTACTCCACATCACCCTCAAACTAATGGTCAAGCTAAGTTAGCCAATAGAGAGATTAAAATCATACTTAAGAAGATGGTCCATCCTACTCGAAAGGATTGGTCAAAAAAATTGGTAGATGCACTCTGAGCCTATAGAACTATTTTCAAAACTAATTTAGGGATGTCTCGTTACAAGTTAGTTTATGGTAAGACTTGTCATTTACCTGTTAAAATTCAGCATCATGATTTATGGGTTATAAAACAAATTAACTTTTCACTTGATGATGACAACGGTTTAAGAAAGTTGCAGATTTGTGAGCTTGATGAATCTAGGAGCGAAGCCTACGTCAATGCCCGCTTAGCAAAGGAGCGGATGAAGTTGTTGCATGACAAGAAAATTAAAGACAAACTTCTCGCTAATCAGCAGGTGCTTCTCTATAATTTTAGATTGCATCTTTTTCATGGGAAACTGAAGTCCCGACGGGGTGGCCCGTACATCATTAAAGAGGTCAATTCTCATGGTGCGGTAGATATTGTAGATCCAAAGAATGACAATAGCTTCACAGTCAATGGACAACGTCTCAAGCCATTTATACAACGGAAGATCTCAAATTCATTATACCAAAGTACCAAATAACATCATTATAACAATATCTCCAATATCAAATTTAATACATCCTTAGAAATTCTAAGAAATACCAAAATTAACAAATTTAATATTTAATCAAAACCGATCTTTCTAATTCCACCCACGCTTTAGCTACGCTACTTTGATTTTGGCTATGCTCCTCAAGGTATCTGAAATGTATAATAATAATTGGGTGAGATACCTCTCACTAAGTAAGGACTAGATTATTATCAGAGTGTGACTAAAATGAGCTTTAGAGTGTAAAAATATATTCAATAATTTTACTTTAATAAAAATCGCATTTGTAAACTGTCAATCACATATAAATATCCATACTTTCCTCTAAAACATCATTTAAGCCTATTAAATGACCATAACCACATAAATGTACAAATATGTATAAAAGACTCATTTTTGGCCAATGCATGTCATGTTTACCCCCATGACCGGGTTATGCGGTCTGAAGACTGGACTTAGCTTGGTTCGCCAACCAAAGCTAAATCAAAACATTATGTCTGTAAGTGCGATTTTCCTATCATATCCCGAATTGGAAAGAAGTGTGTATTCACTCCTACTCAGGACAAATCCATTATCTACTGCCAACACTTCCACAACAGTGTGGCTGCACTAATATTCATTCATAGCTACGGTACCAAGCATTCACCACATTTGGGCCATCAGGGTTCCTAAAACATATAACTACAATTTATGCAATTAAACAGTATAATAATCTAATCATTTTCCAACATAAAATTTGTAATAAAATCGCATCAATATTTGCAATAAATCATGTAATAGACATAACACAAAAATCCCAAATTTGCTCAATTATGCAATAAAATAAAATAAACTCATGCCACACGATTTGTATAATAATTATAATTTCATAAATTACCTGAGAAATTCTTATAAATATCTATTCAGTAGATTTAAATAAAAGCGTAGGTATGATCAATTCCACCTATTTAATTTAACTTAAAGATATTTAAATAAAATGGACATGGTCGAATCTATGTACTTCAATTTTTACTCACGTATATGTAGTGCCCCGACCCTTTTGGTGGGTTCGGAGTGCTACTAAACATACATAACATACATCCCTCTGATACCACCTGTAGCGCTTCGACCCTCTAGGTGGGCCCGAAGCGCTCCTAAACATACATAACATACATCTCTATGATACCATACATATACAACCCACCCAAATAAAGGAAAAATGGGTGTTTCATACTGATCTGTATAAACATACACAACGGAAATACATATGTCATCTAACACTTACCAGAGTTTCTAACTGTTTCCCACATACATCCATACATAACTAAAAACATAATATGCTATTACAATTCCTAAACGAGACAAACACTATCTAACATCTCATCAACTTTGGCAAGGACTGTCTACTGTCTAAACTTAGCCCAGAAGAATGCTAGGCTCAATCCTTCAGAAGACCTGAAACAACATTTGTATGTTAGGGTGAGACACCTCTTAGTAAGACGGATTATATTATCATCAGTGTGTGGGTAGCATGAGATTTCGTGAGTACATATACTGCTAACATTTAAATACATTTAATTGACATTTTAAAATTTGTATTGCTCTGTAAATTTGAAAATACATACTGCTGGCTCAATATAGCCCTTTTTATAGTAAATATGCACATATATGCCTAGAAGATACAACTTGATCTATAGGACTAGCGTTGTCACGCCATCACATACACGTGCAACATGCTTCCCCCTATGATGGGTTGTACGGCTCGAAGGCTGGATCTAGCATATAGCCAACCGACTGTAGCTAAGTCAAATATAATAGTAGTACGATAGTGCCTACCCTATACCCGAAGGCAGAGTCATCCAAAATTACTGCATCGGATGAAGCCCCGGAATTTCTGCATCGGGGAGTACTTTACCCAGGCCACCAATCACCTTTCCCATATCCACACTCTATTTGAGACATGTGGTTGCACCCCTACATACATATAGCTACGATACTGTACTTTTACCATGAGACCATAACAACAGGGCTCTACTATCATATATGACAATTCACATCGTATAAAACTATAATCATAATTCATTTCATAAAACTTTATAGGACATAAGCTATACATAATTCTGTGAAAATATCTGCAAGATACTGACTCGGTAAAAATTGGCGTATCATATCTATCATAAACTAGCATGGCAAAAATCGCCATTTCATAAACTCAGCATTTAGCCGTCATATCTCATCTCTCAGCATATAGCCATTATATCTCATATCTCGGCATATAGCCGTTACATTTTGATATTACACAAAACCTGCTCATTTAATGCCAATTAAAAACTATACTTATGTCACACAATTTTTCATCTGGTAACTCATAAATAAATCATCTGCTTGAGAAAGTAAATACTTCTGCTAAAACTGGGGTATGAATATCTCCAGGTTGTTATTTAACTAATTATAGGTATATAGCTAAATACGGGAAAAATGGAGATAATCAACCCTACCATATTTGGTTGGTTTTTAAAACAAGCCTATAGTTTGAAATAACAATTTCCCAACCAGTGAAAATGTTCAGAAAGTTTGATTCTATACTATAAAAATATCATATTTAAATTTACACAGTTGGTTTCAGAAATAAAGTCGGTTAACCAAACCGTAGGCTTGGGAACCCTATAAAATTCGTAACTATGTGTATATATATATAAACCATTTTAACATTCCATTCGGTTAGAACTCATAAAAATAGCTGACATAATATAATCTCCTTACCTGTTTTCCTAAAAAATGCCCCAAAAGGCTGAAACCCTAGCTTTTGGGTGTGGGACCTAAAATTCCTGGATCAATAATCCATTTCGCTAGATATGTAGAGAACCGATCCTAAACCTTAATGGTAACTTCTGATTGTTGAGTTTGGCGACGATCTGTGAGAAAATAGAGGGGAGGGAGTCTGGCTCATGGTTCTAGAGAGAGAGAGAGAGAGAGAGAGAGAGAGAGAGAGAGAAAGATATTTATTTTTCTAAAATATCAAACCTTGCTTCACCTTTAAGTCTTTGACCCAGTCACATTCGTCGACGAAATGGAGTCTTTGTCGATGAACTGCAGAAGGGCATTCGTCGATGACCACCTGACTTCCTCAACGAACTTGAAGCTTGAATTTGTTCCAAACTCTCGGGATCTCTTGGTCAATGAGGACTTGAACTTCGTCGACGATCCCTAGAAGGGCACTCGTCGACAAAAACTAGGATTCGTCGACGAGGCCATGCTACCCCTTTTAACTAAGTTTTACATCCCTCTTTTTATCAATTTATTCCTTTATCTCCTGGTTTGGGTTACTACAATCTCCCCTCCTTATAAAAATTTCATCCTCAAAATTTTTTAACTATTTTCTATCACATCATCTGAACTATCACTGCTTTGACTCTTCCAAGAGTCGGCAGCCACCCACATAGCAGCCCTGTCCCAAATTTATTACCTGCCCTCACATATGGCAGAGGAATACTGTGGTTACACATAATGTCTCGAGAGATTACAATATCCAAATAAACTCTCCCGAAGACCAAACATATGCTAAATCATAACCAAACCTACTCTAACCACTATACATACATAAAAACCACTTACTTGCTGATCTACTTACCTGACTAGCTTTGAGAGTCTTTGAAAAGATGAGGATACTTCTGAAGTATCTCTATCTATAACTCCCATGAAGCTTCCTCCACCGTGTGATTATGCCACAACACCTTTACTAACGGAATCCTTTTCGTACGTAGCTCCTACTCTCTATGATCTTGGATCTGAACTGGTATCTCCTCATATGCTAAAGTGTCCCTGAGCTCTAACGACTCGTAACTAATCACATGCAAAGGATCTAGAACATATCTCCTAAGCATGGACACGTGGAACATGTCATGAATCCCGGACAATGTGCGAGGTAATGCTATCCTATACGCCACCGAACTAACTCTCTCTAGAATTTTGAATGGTCTGACGTACCTAGGGCTCAGCTTGCCCTTCCTACCAAACCTCATCACTCCTTTCATCGGAGTAATCCTTAAAAATATAGCATCACCTACCTCAAACTCTAGCTCCCGTCGACATGTATCTTCATAGCTCTTCTTTCGACTCTGAGCTGCTTTAATCTGTTCCCTGATGAGCTTAATCTTCTCTGAGGTTTGCTGGATTAGCTCTGGCCCCAAAATCTGTCATTCACCAACCTCATCCCATAACAACAGAGATTGACACCTTCGCCCATACAGTGCCTTATACGATGCTATCCTGATATTGGCCTGGTAACTATTATTGTAGGCGAACTCAACCAATGGCAAATATCTGATCCAATTGCCTTCGAAAACTAGCACACACGCTTGCAGGATATCCTCTAGAATTTGGATGGTCCTCTCTAACTGAACATCGATTTGTGGGTGAAACACAGTACTGAACATAAGTTGAGATCCCAACACTTCCTAAAGACTCTTCCAGAACCAGGAAGTAAACCGTGGATCTCTATATGAGACAATCAACATCGGCACCCTATGCAATCTGACTATCTCCTAAATATAATGCTCTGCTAGCTTATCCATGGAATAACTGACTTTAACAGGGATGAAATGGGCAGTCTTTGTTCATCTGTTAACCACTACCCAAATTGCATTCTGTCTGTGAAGTGCTGATGGCAATCCCATGAAAAAATCCATGGAAACATGCTCTCACTTCCATTTAGGAATAAGAAGTGGTTGCAATGGTCTCGCTGGCCTCTGGTGCTCGACCTTCACCTGCTGGCATGTCAGGCACTGTTCTACGAAATGGGCGATCTCTCTTTTCATGCTAGACCACCAGAAAGATTCTCATAGATCCCTGTACATCTTCGTACTCCTTAGATGTATTATGTAGAGCAAATGATGTGTCTCCTTTATAATGACCTGCTTAATATCAGTGTCATTTGGTACGTAGATCTTGGTATGGAATCTCAACACCCCTTCATATAAGATGTTGAAATCCGGTTTCAACCCATTCTGCACTCCCTCTACAACCTCTACCAGCTCTGTATATTTCATTTGAGCTGTCCTGATCCTTTCCTGTAAGGTCGGTTGCACAACCAAGCTAGCAATGAAGTTTTGGTGATTTCCTTCCACTAACTCCATGCCCAACCTTTCTAGGTCCATACTAATCTGATATTGAACTTCCACTGTTGAAACTAACGCATCCACTGACTTCCAACTCAGAGCATTAGCTACCCCATTAGCTTTTCTTGGGTGGTAACTAATGATACAGTCATAGTCCTTTATCAACTCCAACCATATTCTCTGCATCATGTTCAGCTCCTTCTGGGTGTAAAAGTACTTAATACTTTTATGATCGGTAAAAATCTCGCACCTTTCACCGTATAGGTAGTGCCTCCAGATCTTCAATGCATATACTACCATTGCTAATTCCATATTGTGTGTCAGGTAGTTCTTCTCGTACTCCTTAAGTTGACAAGAAGCATAGGCAATTACCTTTCACTGTTGCACTAGAACACACCTGAGACCCTTCTTAAAGGTGTCACTGCAGATAACAAAAGCACCATCCCCTGACAGAATGGTCAGAATTGGAGCAGTAACCAGCCACTGCTTTAGTTCCTAAAAACTCTGCTCGCACTCATCAGTCCATTCAAACTTTACGTTCTTCCTCATGAGTCATGTCAATGAACCTGATTGTCTGGAGAACCCTGCTATGAACCATCGATAGTATCCTGCAAGACCCAGAAAACTCCTAACCTCCCAAACATTCTTCGGTCTTGTCCAATCCACTACTGATTCTATCTTACTTGGGCCCACTGATACCCCTTCCTTGGATACTACATGCCCTAAGAATGCCACTTGCTATAACCAGAACTCGTATTTATTATTTTTTGCAAACAACTTCTTCTCCATGAGCACCCGAAGTACCAACCTCAAATAAACTGCATGCTCCTCAGGACTCCTCGAATAAACTAGGATGTTGTCAATGAAAACAGCCACAAATTGATCTAAATACTCGTGGAACACCCTGTTCATCAAGTCCATTAATGCTGTAGGAGCATTGGTCGATCCGAAAGGCATAACCAAAAATTCATAATGGCCATACCTAGTCTAGAATGCAGTCTTCGGTACGTCCTACGATTTCACCTTTAGCTAATGATACCCAAATTGCAGATTGATCTTAGAGAAGACCTATGTGCTCTATAGCTGGTCAAACAGATCATCAATTCTGGGTAACAGGTACTTATTCTTTACTGTCACCTTGTTAATCCATCTGTAGTCAATGCACATCCTTATCAACCCATCCTTGTTCTTCATAAACAGCACCGGTGCTCCCTAAGGTAAAACACTAGGTCGGATGTAACCCTTATCTAGTAGCTCTTGTAGTTGCTCCTTTAAATCCTTTAGTTATCTTGGAGCCATACACTACAGAGCTTTCAAAATCGGTGTCGTGCTTTGAGTCAACTCTATAGTGAACTCCACTTTATGAACAGGAGGCAATCTAGGCAAGTCCTTTGGAAACACATCTGAAAATTCACTTACTATGGGAATCTCCTCCAGCATAAGTTCTTCTCTTGGCGTTTTATTTACAAACGTAAGGTAACCCTGGCATCCCTATAGAAGTAACCTCCTAGTTTGAATAGTTGAAAGGATACGTGGTACAGAACGTACACACGACCCTGAAACTTGAATTCCTGCTCTCCGAGAGGCCCGAATACTGCCTCTCTCCTGTGGCAATTGATGCTAGCATAACTGGCTACTAGCCAGTCCATCCCTAAAATGATATCAAATTCGTGCATATCAGACACAATTAAATTGGCTGGTATTACTCTCCCATGAATCTCTACTGGTAAATCCCAAATCACCTTACTACATACAACTACTGACCTTGACAATGTAGCCACTGCTAATTTAGCATCTAACAATTGTACCTCCAACCTACATAATTTAACGAATCCCCGGGAAATGAAGGAATATGTCGCTCCTAAATCAAATAGTATGACAACTTTATTTGAAAGCATATAAATATTACCTGTCACCACGTCTCTTGCGTTCTCTGCGTTGCTAGGAGTTAGGGAATACACCCTCGCTTGGGTCGTACCCCTCTGATATCCTCCACAAGGTGCTTGAGCACCTCCCTAATATGGTTGCTAAAGGGGTGCATTTCTCCCTGGCGTGCTGAAATCACGCACCATATGCCCTGGTCTGCTACAACGGTAGCAAACACTTGATCCCCACATACACTTCCCTGTATGCCGCTTGCCACAAGTAGGACAAGCAGAGGAAGATGAGGTTCTCTGAGATGTACCACTACCAATCTCTCGCCGCTGACCTCCTCCACCACCATATTTCTTCCAAGTGCCTTGCCTCGCACCTGAATAAGAACTGGAAGGTGCTGGTCTCTTCTTCGGAATCTGAACCTATGAATCCCTCTATAAGCTCTCCTTTGCCACGGTGGCCTTATCCACTAGCGTAGCAAAATCTTGAATCTGCAGTATGGCTACCTGCTTCAGGATCTCCCTTTTCAGACCCTCTCAAACTTCCAGGCCTTCCTCACCTCGTCCGGTACCATAACAGAAGCAAAACGCGATAACTCCATGAATTTGGCAGCATATTGTAGAACTATTAGCTAACCCTGAGTCAGGTTCATGAATTCCTCCATCTTCGCATTCCTGACAGAGGCTGGAAAGTACCATTGAAAGAACACCTCTCTGAAATGGCCCCATGTCATTACCACCTATGCTGGCCTCTGCTCCTCCAACATCCTCACTAATTCCCACCATCTCTCTGCCTCACCTGTCAACTTAAAAGTCTCGTAAAGCACCTTCTGCTCATTCGTGCAATATAGAACAGTCAAGATATTCTCGATCTCCCGAATCCAATTCTCTACTCGGATCAGGTCTGTACTCCTTGTGAAAGTAGGGGGTTTCAGACAGGTAAACTGATCAATAGAACCTCCCAACTCAGCCGTGGGACGGTCCTACCCCCTATAAGTTCACACAACTTCAGCCATAAGTTAATGGGTGAAGTCCTGCAATACCACTATGGAGTCACTACCAGCCTTATGGCCAGCGCCCTCACTGCTACTGCCTCTAGCATTAACAATATTATCCCTGGACTCCATCCTAAAGAGACAATTGAGAAAATTGTTTATAATCTTGGTACCTTACATATCTGCTGTAACTACAATATTATAAGACTCATCTTAATAAACCAACGTCCCTAATAACCACGTACTCTGCCATCCTAATACTCTCATTCTAACTTAGGTTCCGCCCCTCCACTTGGAAACAAAACCATCAATGGATCGCTATGATTTTCTGAACCCGTCGATTGATCTAGAAAAAGCACAGAATTTTGCCAATGGATTTCTACCTCCAGGCTTACGAAGCAAAACTCGAAAGTCCTATCATACCCATTTCTATCCTTGTCCTAGTCTGACACCTATACTCTAGTAAGACCATCTGACTTAGTCTGTAGAACCTAGCAACTTAGGCTCTGATAACACCTTTAGTGCCCTGACCCTCTAGGTGGGCCCGGAGTGCTACTAAACATACATCTCTATGATACCACCTGTAGTGCCCCGACCCTTTAGGTGGGCTCAAAGTGCTACTAAACATACATAACATACATCTCTCTGATACCATACATATATAACCCACCCAAATAAGGGAAAAATGGGTATTCCATATTGATCTGTATAAACATACACAGCGGAAATACATACGACATCTAATACTTACCAGAGTTTCTGACTGTTTTCCATGCACATCCATACATAACTAAAAACATAATCTACTATTACAATTCCCAAAAGAGACAAACATTGTCTAACATCTCATCAACTCTAGAAAAGACTGTCTACTATCTAAACTTAGCACATCAGAATGCTAGGCTCGATCCCTCGAAGGACTTGAAAAAATATTTGTATGCTAGGGTGAGATACCTTTCAGTAAGATGGATTATATTATCATCAGTGTGTGGCTAGCATGAGATTTCGTGTGTACATATACTACTAACATTTAAATACATTTAATTGACATTTTAAAATCTGTATTGCTCTATAAATCTAAAAATACATACTACTGGCTCAATATAGCCTTTTTTATAGTACATATGCCCATATATGCCTAGAAGATACAACTTGGTCTATAGGACTAGCGTCGTCACACCATCACATACATGTGCGACATGCTTCCCCCCATGACGGGTTGTGCGGACCGAAGGCCGGACCTAGCATATAGCCGATCGACTATAGCTAAGTTAAATATAATAGTAGTATGATGGTACCTACCCAGGGCTGGAAGGGAGAGTCATCTGGAATTACTGCATTGGATGGAGCCCTGGAAATTCTGCATCGAGGAGTACTTTACCCAGGCTACCGATCGCCTTTCCCATATCCACACTCTATCTGAGACGTGTGTTTGCACCCCTACATACATATAGCTACAGTATCGGGCTTTTACTATGAGATCATAACAACAAGGCTCTACTATCATATATGGCAATTCACATTGTATAAAACTGTAATCATAATTCATTTCATAAAACTTTATAGGACATAAGCTATACATAATTCTATGAAAATATCTGCAAGATACTGACTCGTTAAAAATTGATGTATCATATCTGTCATAAACTAGCATGATAAAAATCAGCATTTCATAAACTCGGCATTTAGCCGTCATATCTCATCTCTTGGCATATAGCCATCATATCTCATATCTCGGCATATAGCCGTTATATTTCAGTATTACACAAAACCTACTCATTTAATGCCAATTAAAAACTATACTCATGCTACACAATTTTTCATCTAGTAACTCATAAATAAATCATCTTCTTGAGAAAGTAAATACTGTTGCAAAAACTGGGGTATGAATATCTCCAGGTTGTTATTTTACAAATTATAGATATATAGCTAAATACAGGAAAAATGGAGATAATCAACCCTACCATTTTTGGTTGGTTTTTAAAACAAACCTATAGTTTGAAATAACAATTTCCCAACCGGTGAAAACGTTCAGAAAGTCCGATACTATACTTTAAAAATATCATATTTAAATTTACACAGTTGGTTTCAGAAATAAAGTCGGTTAACCAAACCTTAGGCTCGGGAACCCTAGAAAAGTTGTAACTTATACATATATAACCATTTTAATATTCATTTAGTTAGAACTCATAAAAATAGTTGATATAATATAATCCCCTTACCTGTTTTCCTGAAAAATGCCCCAAAAGGCCAAAACCCTAGGTTTTGGAAGTTGGGCTCGAAATGCCTGGATCAATAATCCACTCCACTAGATATATAGAGAACTGCTCCTAGACCTTAGTGGTAACTTCCGATCGTTGAGTTTGGCGACAATTGGTGAGAAAATCGAGGAGAGAGAGTCTGGTTCGTAGTTCTAGAGTGAGAGAGAGAGAGAAAGATATTTATTTTTCTAAAATATCAAACCTTGCTTCACCTTTAAGTCTTTGACCCAACCACATTCGTCGACAAAATGGAGTCTTTGTCGATGAACTGCAAAAGGGCATTTGTCGACGACCACCTAGCTTTGTCAACAAACCTGAAGCTTGAATTTATTCCAAACTCTCGGGATCTCTTCGTCAACGAGGACCTGAACTTCATTGACAATCCCTAGAAGGGCGCTCATCGATGAAAACTGAGATTCATCGACAAGGCCATGCTACCCCTTTTTCCTAAATTTTCCATCCCTCTCTTTATCAATTTATTCCTTTATCTTCTAGTTCAGGTTACTACAGTATATATCTAAATAAAACAAATATCACAATATTCACATACTCAAATTGAATCGGATATAATTAAAATAAAATATGATCAAATCCCCACGATTTAATTTAACCGAGGCATATATTTAAATAACCTGGATATAATTAAATTCACGTAATCATTTTAAATCAGACATATTTTAAAATAAAATCTGACCTAATCTAGTCTACATACTCTAATTCTGGAGTAGTGCCTACAGCGTGGAGAAGACAAAATTCTCATGGTCAAATCTTTGGAGAGCAGAATTGGAACGCGAAGATGATTTTTGTTCTTCAAATTTTGCAGAGAAAAGCAAAGAAAATTAAGAAGGAGAGAGAACGGTGAAGAAGGGGATGACTGCAAGCTTCATCTCAATCTGATTTTAAGATCAGATTGAGATTCAATCTTATAATGTTATTCTATTATATATTGTTAGCCTTGGTGTATTCCCAAGAGGGGGGTGAATTGAGTATTTAAAATTGATGCTCTTGGTCAACCAATCTAGCAGTAGCATTACACAAACCTAGAGTCTTTCTATTTAATTATAAACCCAATCAACACATGTACTACATATAATGAATCAAGCATACAACATACACGTGCTGAAAATAAAAGTGCGAAAAATAAATTTACAGAATATAAAGAACACACACGATATGTTATCGGGGTTCGGCCAACTATGCCTACATCCCTACCTTGGCTACACCAACATAAGGATTTCACTACGGCTTACTTAAATGAGTCGAGCGTCAACGATTACAACTAGGTCAATTCAAGGGGTTGACCTCAACCAACACGCCTTACTAGGATGGCGCACATAACTTTCCTGACTGGGTCTAAACCAGCCCGGAACTATTCAACAGTGTTACTCTCCCTCTTCAGGCCCACACCTGGAATACAACAAATGATATGAAAATTTATGTACAAACAGATGCTTCTTGCACAAGTAGATATGTATCGATTCAGTACAAATTAATCAATGCACATCAATATGTATGAACTATACGCTCTGCGCAATGTGTTCAACTACACTCTTAACACATGTCAATATGCAATAACCACAAAGAGTGTACAATTAATCTATCTTTAAAACCAAATGTCAATATTGATCAATCATAGCAAGGGTTTCAAAGATTTGCAACAAGAGTGTTCAAAATATCTCACAAATGATTTTATCAAAAATATAGCTCAAGAGATATTTGAAAATTTTACTTCAGAAAAATATATTTGTACAATAAAAAACACAAGCCAAGTGAGTCTTGCAAGGTGGTGCAAAAACCCACTAGCTACAAGGTTTTCCCACACAAAGAATATTAGTTAAAGTTCGGGAAAAACCTTAACTAAACTTTCCAATAAAATCAACAATCAATCTATATTTAATGAGAGTTTTGAGCAAGAGTAGCTGATCAAGATCACACCCTAACACTCTTTGGAAATAAGGTTTGTCAAGGGAATTGCAGAGAAAGAGTGTATTTTTCTTGGTATATAAAATATGAGCACTCAAATTTTCGGAGGATTTTTAAGATAATCCAGGTGCTGATTTTCTGTTAATTTTGCAAATTAGCTTGTATATATAGGCATAGGCAAAATTATGACCATTGGGGATTCAATGGGTATTATTAGATTTGTTTTAAAACCAATTAAGAAAATTAACCCAGTTTACTTAATTTTAACCCCTGTAAAAATTATTTTAACCCGAGAGATTCGAGTGCCTAAACCAAGGTTTGATCGCCCAAACAGACTAAGCTTTGAAAAGTATTTTAAATGGTTTGGTAGCTCGAGTCTGGGTTCGGTAGTCCGAACAAAAGTCAGTAGCATTTGTTTGTAGATTTGGGTGCCCGGTTAGTGGGTTACTAGCCCAAACACGAGAGTTCGATCGCCCGGGGCCTTTTTGAACGCAAAGGTTCAAGCACCCGGGTTGGTGAAAAGTGCTCTGGCACTTGTTCGGTCGCCTGTGGATGGTAGGTTCACTTCTGGTTCAGTCGCCCGAAGCCAGATCAGACTGCTAACTTTTCAGCAGTTCGGGCGCTCGAGGAGTTTTGAACTCCTGGGGTTCGGTCGCTCGACCTCTCACATATATTCAATTAATTCCATTTTAACACTCCTGAATTCTGTATGATATATGTGCATGAGCGTTTGAACCTAGGGTTTCCTTTGTAGCCGTTTGTTGGGTCGTATGGTTAGCACAAATAATGGACGGGAGTTCTTCTACCCATTTTCCATGTGAAGAATCAAGTCGTATTCTTAGACTATGCAAGATTGTCCAATTCATATTCTTTACTAGTTCGTTACTTTTCAGGTGCGCAATAGATGCAAACAACAGTTTTATGCCTACATCAGGGTAGAATTTTTTGAAGTGATTGTTGTCAAATTGTCTCCTATGATCTATCACTATAGCCCAATGGATGTCAAACTTGTAGACCACCGAAGTACATACGAACTTGGTGATGTTGCGCTCTGTTATGTAGGCCAGAGCTTCTACTTCTACCCACTTGGTAAAGTAGTGAATAGCCACTAGTAGGAACTTTCGTTGCCTTGCTGCTTGAGGTAATGGTCCTAGAATGTCCAGTTCCCATTAGGCGAAGGGACAAGGACTTGTCAGGGGAGAGAGAATACTGGCTGACACATGTGGTATGTTAGTGCTCCTCTAGTATATGTCGCACCGCCAAACCAGATCAACTGCATCCTTCTTCATAGTGGGCCAATAGAATCCTTACCGCAGAGCCTTGTGAGCCAAGGCTCTGCTGGCCAAGTTGTTCCCGCATACCCCTTCATGATACTCCCTTAAAACATATTCTCCTTCTTTGATGTCTAAGCACTGTAAATAAGGCAGCATCAAGGATCACTTATACAACTCTTGGTTTGTGAGTGTGTACCTGACTGCCTTCCTTCTTACTTTAATGGACTATTTCTTGTTATCTGGTAGGGACCCATCCCAGAGGTATTGTATCAAGACAATCCTCTAGACCTTTTTGTTATCTCCTACTACCGCCACCTTGATGTTGACCTCCTCATATGTTGGCTTCCCAATTCTTTCCAAGTAAATGACATTCTCCCAATCTGGATTTGAAGCTAAGGCCAATCTCGCCAGTGGATCGGCCTTTGTGTTTTCTACTTGTGGTATGTGCTCTATGTCGAACTGAGTGAATGTTCTGATGTATTCTTGTGCCCTCACCAGATATTTTTTCATTTTTTGGTCCCTAGCCTCAAATTCTCACTTCACCTATTCAACCACAAGCAGAGAATCACTTGAGATTTGAAGTCAAGCCACCCCGAGTGATTCTGATAAGCGCTGACCTGCTAGCAAGGCTTCGTATTCAGCATCATTGTTGGTTATCGCGAATTCCAACCACCATGCATACAAAATTTCTAAGTCGTCTGGCACCGTAAGGATTAATCTTGCTCCTCCTCTGGCTCCGTTGGATGACCCATCCATGTGCAGTACCTAAACATCTAGCCCCTATGATTTTTCATAGGACTGTTCTACCATGAAATTAGCCAGCACCTGAGCTTTTATTTTAGGCCTTGTCTTGTAATCTATGTCAAATTCCCCTAACTCAACCGACCACCTCACCATTCTCCCTGAAGTCTCTAACCATTGGAGGATCTGTCTCAGCAGCAAGTTGGTCAACACAATTACCTTGTGCGCCTGAAAGTAAATCTTAACTTTTGGATTGCACAGATGATGGCAAAGGCTGCCTTATCCGCTGTTGTGTAGTTGATCTTTTCCCCACTTAGTACTTTTCTTGTGTAATAAATGGGCTTGTGTTGCCTTCCCTCTTCTCTAACTAGGACTGCACTGACCGCATATGGAGTAGAGGTCATCTACAAGTAAAGGTCGTTTCCTATTTTTGCCTTTGTCAACAAGGGTGGGGAACCAAAATAGTGCTTAAGTTGTTCGAAAGCTTTACCTTGTTCCTCTTCTCATTCGAATCCTTCTATTTTCGACAATACCTTAAAGAATGGTAGGCTCTTATATCCTGAACAAGAGACAAATCTACTGAGTGAAGCAATCCTCTCGAACCGGACCTGGAACTCTTTTTTCGTTCAGGGAGTTTTCATTTCCATCAACGCTCATATTTTGTCAAGGTTGGCTTCTTTCCCCCCGTGAGTCACCATGAACCCTAGAAATTTTCCTGTAGAGACACCAAATACACATTTAGTAGGATTTATCCTCATTTGGTACCTGCACAGTAGCTTGAATGCCCCTTTTAAATCCTTGCAGTGCTCCTCCGCCTTTAAGCTTTTCACAAGCATGTCATCAATGTATGCCTCAATGGTTTTTCCTGATAAATCTTTAAATATTTTGTTCACCATCCTTTGGTACGTTGCTCCTACATTCTTTAGTCCGAAAGGCATCACCTTGTAGTAGTAGAGCCCTCTTATGGTAATGAACGACATATTATCGTTATCTTTAAGGTGTAGCTTTGCTTTCAAAGCCTCTGGTAAGCGACTCCCAATGTAGACGCAACTCTCCTAGGCTCGTACCCTTGCTTAAAATTGAAGACATACTTATAAGGTACTGACCAATAATTGGATAATCAGAAATACCTAAAGAGCAGTATTCAAAAATTAATATTCTCCCAAAATTGTTCTTTGGCCTATGTAGTTGGATATATTTGCTTCCATGAAATATTTTGAATATTGTCCACTCATAATGAATATTCTTCTGAACTTAATGGTAATTGTTAAGAGTATTTGCAAAATCTTACTTCACAAGCGTTCAAACTTCAAGTCAAATCTATTAGAAGATTTTGATTATGCAAAATGGCTAAGTTATATGCGATAGGTTTCAATCTATATGATACTGCAAATGACTAGGAAACCTATGTGTTGAGATCCATAAGAAAAGAAGCAATATAGGCTTGTGACCCTAAAGTAAAAGTGTTTATGACTGTTTGGTTCTTTAAGCTAAAGCAGGTAAAGTCAAGCACAAACCATTCAAGATCTTAGAACACTCGGCTAAATTGGTGAAGACTGATTACGAGGAAAAGACATAAGAATATGATAAGTGCATAATTGAAGGGGAGCAAATTAACTTGAAAAATAATATGGCTCTGAAACATAAGCATAATCACTATTAGTGTCATATTTTGTATTTACATCTGGTATCAAATCATGAATGGTATGTTTCTTGTGTGCATATTTGATACAACACGTTAACCACATGATTTTTGTTTTAAAACTATACTGAACTAAACTTGTTGCATGCTTGAAAATATTTAGGGGAGTTGAGCTCCATTCCTAGAGAAAGAGCATAAAGAACTCAAGGGTATCATAGTATCGCTATAGTTGTTCTAGAATAATTTACAATGATCGCTTATATGGCTTTGAACTAGTAGTGAAATTAATCTTGGATAAGTATAAGCATTTCATCTCATCTACGCAAGTATTCGAATTCATAGCGGGAGTATCTTGAAATTATTTGCTATCTTAATATGCTTACCAATATGTCTTGTGCTTAGATGTGCAGTGAACTTTCTGTAACATGCACTCAATTATGATGATTCTATTGAATACTCTAAATGAAAAATATATTGCTTTGTTGAAAATTCCTTGAGTTAACCATATGATCTTGTTTTGAAATGCATTGATATAATTAGGATCTGTATGGTTAGTCCTTCTGGTTATATTTCTTTTCGGAATGTACTTAAAGCAAATATCTATAGCACAACTTGTTTTGAAGATCCAAAAAGTGAGAGATATATGCTAAAGAAAATTTTGATAAGAACTAAAGCGGGAGAGATTTTTTATTGCATAATCTACAATGTATATGAGCTAAAATAAATATAGTTGCCTAGAATTATATTAGATGACATAATTTAGGGGGAGCAACGTTACTTAATTTTCATAATTGGTTAAAAATTTCAATCTCCGCTCATTTGTTCTCATGTGGTATCACAATAATCAACATTGAAATTAACATTTGGTATCACATTAGTCAACATTAACTTTTTAATTTCCGCAACGTATTTTGAAGATGTCAACATTTGGTATTACACTCCCATAATGATGAAAGCATATTAACTTCACATCTTAATCCTCACATAATCATTAAAGTTTATTGACTGTCTCTGCTTATACACTTATATGACATTTGCCACATTGTGTATGCTCACAAAGCAATTTATATTCCACAACACAGATTTATGCATTAGCAAAGGGGATGGTTGATGTCAAAAAGGGGAGAAGTAATTTTTTTTTAAATATAATGGTTGAACAAGTTTAAAACTTTAAGATTTCAAATGGGAGAAGAACATAAGGTTATGTCCACTTATGCATTATTATTATATACCTTTTTGTTGATGTCAAAAGGAGGAGAAAAATCAGGAGCAAAAAGTAAAATTGTGGAAAAATCGGGAGCAAAAATTTGTTGGCAAAACTAATTGTGTAAAGGAGAAAAATAGCAAAAATTGTTGACAACACTAGTTGTGTAACGAGGGAGAACAATCAGGCTATAGGAGAAGAATCAGGCTAAATAACTTGTGTATGAACATGAGCATATTTTATTTGGAATCAGACTAAACAACGTGTGTATGAACATGAACATATTTTCATTTGCTGAATATTTGATACTTTATTTGAGGCAGAGCCCTGTTAGGCGTAACCCATTTTATTCTATATTTTTTCCTATGTATTTGTCATCATAAAAAATGGAGAAATTGTTGACTCTATGAGTCCAATTCGGTTTTGATAATAAGAAATCACTTGGTATTTGATCTGTGCATTGAGATTGCGAATAGGAACTATATTAAGCATGCACGGAAGGATAACAAGTCATGGAAGCCATAAAGAATAAAGCATACATATCTTGGTAAGATCCATGGAACTCAAAGAGTACAAGAATGAAGATGCAAGCACCAAGTTCAAGAGCGTCATGGGAATGAGTACTTAGAACTCATGTATTTACATTTTCATATGATTTAATTTGAGGCTCAAATCATAATCTAGAATGACCTTAGGACTCATGCATTTCATGTACATCATTAGGGGACATTCATAGACTTAGAAATATTTTTAAAATCCCAAAAAATATTTTTATAAAAGAGCCAAGAAAAAGAGCAAAGTAGTTTTTCAAACTATAAAGAAAAAATTTCAGGAAATAGGAACTTCATACGACCGAAGTCAACGGTTAGTCGCCTGAAGTTGCCATTTCAAAAGACCAAAGATAACCTCAGTCATTTGAAGAATTTCTTCAGAAGACCGAAGATTAAGTTCAGTCATCTGAAGAATTGATGATGAAATACAGAACCTGATAGAAGCACCTCAAAAGGCTGAACTCAGACTTCAGTTGTATAAACCCGACACTTCAGTCATCTAAACCTCAAACTTCAGTCGTATGACCCTGTATCCAGGTTATTCTTTTCGAAACTCTAAGGAACTTCAGTCGTTCGGGCCTTTAACCTTAGTCATCTGAACTTGCGGGAAAACTTAAAAATCTAATTTTTAATAAGAGAACTTGCGAGATGTTTTTTTGATCCAACAGTTGAGATTTATTTTAAGGGCAAGATACTTATATATTGAACATCTAAACCCTAGTGCGTAAGCTAAGATCCACGTGAAGAGAAGAGAACATATTTTTGACATAGAATTGAGAGACTTGATCATATTGCTATATGATTGCTTGCACTCCAACATATACTCACCAAGCTTGGGCAAATCAACTCAGAAAAACAAAAGGGATTTCAGTTAGACATCTTGATTACAACTTCATATTGAGGTTTGGTAAAATCGATTATTATTTTCAAGAGTTTCTCATCTTATCACTTGTTATTGACTTTCATTAGAGAGATTGATCTTGAGTGTTCATATACATATAAAGATTGTTTTTGACAAGATCATTTCTTGAGAAAGGTTTTAGCTATTGGTTGAATAGTTTTTGATTCAAGAGTATATCTATTTTTCAAAGAGCGTGTCATTGCAAAGTCCATTTTGGAATATGTGTTAAAAAGTTGATCTTAAGTGTGCATATATCAAATTATTTTGATAAGATTACCACTTGATAAAAGCTTTTGTTATTGATTAGATATTTTTGATTCAGGTGAGTTTTCATTCAAAGACTTGATATTTTTAATATTCCAAAATCTACTTGATTGACAAGTCTAAAGGTTATCTATATACACTTGAGAGAAATATTGTTGTGACAAAGTGTGTTTCAAATCTTTGGAATCTTCAAAGTTGTTAGTGTATTCAAAGATTTAACCTAAGTTCTCCAACGCATTGATTTATATAACTATTTTTGGGAGATTTGATAAAAGGGATAGTTAGTGCATATAACGATTATATCATTACATTCATTTTGAGCTTCAAGTTTCATCATATGATTATGTATTAGGAATTTCGATTGTACTCACTAACTTTGTTAGAAGTAACTTTGAGTGTTTTATAGATTTGATTGTAATAATGGTTCGGGTTATGAACTAGGTTTGAGGAGAGAGTTGTATCTTTTGTAAGCAGCGGATTAGGAGGAAGATGTACCTCTTGTAAGCAGCGGATTGTAAAGGAAGTTCCGTCCCAATTTAAGGAGCAGGGATTATAGTGGAATCCTTGAGTGGGTTGCTCAAGGCAAGGACGTAGGCCAGGTTGGCTGAACCTCATAGAATCACATTTACATTCTCTCTTCTCTTATCTTTTTATTTTCTGAATTGCATTTCAATATCTAGCTTGCTTGTGTATGTTGAATAACTTCACACACACTTAATTGGGTAAAAAGGAAGTCATTGATATAGTAATTTAAATCAGCTTCAAATCCCCGTCATTAATTAGTTAAATATAGAAATAGGGATTAATTGGTAAATAGTTTCAAAGAATTTTAAAATACCCAATTCACCCCCCTCTTGGGATTACACCTAAATCAACATCTTACATGTCCTTAACATAAGCATTCTAATGCATATGAGTTCTAAAAGAATAAACTTGTTGGATGAATATAAATGGCTTAATCTTATATTCATTAAAAGCGTTTAAGGATTTAAGTTTGTTTGCTTGTATTGTTTTGTGTTTAGGAATATCATCCTTGATAGGTATTGGAATTTATCTGCATCTAAGCTAGCATTCAAATTGAAAGGGGGAGCTTTTTTTTTTGTGTTAAAATTCTATCTCTTATGGCTTACCCAAAATTTTAGTTTAGATTTATATTAAGTTTATTTGGGTATGATTATTTAAGCATAATGATTGTCTTGAAAATCTTAAATGGAAGAATATTACTTGCCCCAAACTCTCTTAAGACCTAATGCACAACAGAGAAGTTATCTAGAAAACTAAAAAAGTGCTTTTATTCAGGGGAAGCCACTTAACTTAGAAAACTATGACTCTAAAAATTTTAAACAATTATCTCACATCAATTAGTAATGTACTTCATACTTTGTGAGATAACTTTTATTATCCATTTTGCACTACATGACTATATTTTTTTTGGATGATGGAAGTAATTTACTTATTATATAAACTGCTTTGATCCCTACCGGACTGCTTGAGTTGATTGATGTGGAATATTGTAAACTATTTGTTGAAATCAATTAGGTCTTTGATATACATATATTTTTTTTTTTTATAGATATGCTTTATATTCAAACGGAATACTACCGAAATTTCTAAAAATTTTCCAAAACTAAATCTTGTATTTGAATGACTTTTACCCACTTTACGCTTGTAAATCTCTATCTAAGGTTACTTTCAAAAATTATATCTTTATACCTTAGCCCTTTTGCTGATGCCAAAAGGGGGAGAAGTATGCAAAACTGGGAAAATCAATTATTCTCCCACGTATTTGAGCTATACTGCCAACAATTTACTACCAATAATTGGATTGCATGATTGATTATTTGGATGTCTTCCTTCCACATATGCTTGAGCTTTATTATAAATTTCTATTATGCATATTCTTAGGGGGAGTCTTTCATGGCTATACCCATTTTTGCTTAAAGTATTTGTCATCATCAAAAAGAGGTAGAATGTTGACCTTATAGGTCATATCTCATTTTGATAATGACAAATATCTTTATATCTCACCTATGCGCTGAGTTTGTGTGTAGGATCAGTATTACATCATATGGTGGCGCATGGTGACTCAAAGGAAATGAAGACCTAATTGCTTTCATTTGTATTTAATATTTTAATCATTTTTGGGTTTGTAATATATTAAGGTCTATAATAATGTACCTGCATGCATGATAGGGTTTAAATGCTCAAAAGACCATAGACTGATCATAGGTAACCAAACTTGACTTCGTCGACTGACGCTAGATTTTTGGCCTTAATTTAAAAGCTCAAAATGACCTTAGATAGACCCTAGGTCCCTACACGTAACAAAACTCAAAATCAGGACAAAAATCTTAAGTGTAAACGAGTTTTGGTCAACCGAATGCAGTGCGTTATAAATGCCTCGGTTGACCGAACTGACTAATAGTCAACTTGTTGACTTAGGTTCGATTGACTATAACTTTTTGAACATGTCTTTGTCAGTTGACCGAACTCGCTTGTGTCTGACACCCAACAGTTGAGCCGACCAAACTTCCAAGTTCATTTATGATTGAGTTGATTGAATAAGATGAATAGCAAACCGAACTTAGATATAGTCGACTGAACCTCGAAGGGTTCCTAAATCGCCCTAATTCGGCCAACTATATTCTGTAGTTCAAAAGTGGCTTGGTCAACCGAACTTATAAATATGGTCGACCGAACTTAAAATATTGTCGATCGAAACTCTCAGGTTGCTATATTTTTAACTGCGGTAACATGGGATTTATAAGGTAAAATTGGTTTAAAACAAATTTAATAATCCCCTCTATATCCCAACGATCATTTTTTTGGGTGAAGCTATATATATGTGTTCATTTGCAAAGATTAACAACCAATTAGAAAATTGATTAAGAAAAATTTCCTCTAAAATTTTGAGAGCACTTTCTTCACATATAAGCCATATACTCTTCCCTTGCTTATTCTATTGCAAAATCATATTGAGTGAGAGTATCTTGAGATTACCTACATTTTTATTGCAAGCTTATACTCTCTTGTGTGTGATTGTTTGTTGATTTTTAAAGAGAGTTAAGCCTAAAAGGTTTCCCCCCGGATTTAATTCATAAATTTTTTTGTGGGGAAACTTTTATTAGCTTGTAAGTCTTTACATTTTTATTACAAGACTCTTAAGCTTGTCTTGTGTTTTCTTTGAAGAAAATATTTTTGATAAGCTTGTGTTCTAAATATCTCTTGTGCTTGATTTTTTAGATATCTTTTTGAGATATTTACTTAGGGTTTCTGAAGGTCCTTTGATTATTCATTTGTTGAATATATTATAGTGAATCAAAGGTATCACTCTCACGTATATGCAAATATATATATATATATATACATACATACACACACGTTGGTTGAAAGCAGACATATAGTTTGACCTAATCTCACTTGAGCATAAATCCTATCATACTTGAATGCATTGATCATACTGTGCGTATTGGTACAAATTTGCTTGTGTTAGAGGCATTGAAATTGTACACAAAATTGTATTGATTATCGATTGTAATCCAGGTGTGGCCTGAAGTGGGAATTCTCCGCCCCGTAAGGAGAGTGCATAAAGATCGAGGTCAACCCTGGGAATTTGACCTAGTATTGTATATAGTGTTGTTTCACCCATGAAGTGAGCTTTAGTGGAATCCTCAGGCTTGCGAGCTAGAGGCGAGGACGTAGGCAGTATTGGCCGAACCCCGATATCATATCGTGTGTTCCCTTATTTTCTGCACTTCGATTTCTATAGATGTGTACTATTATTTATTGTCTTGATTATTTTATATACATGGTTTGAATGGTTGGAAAATACTGAGATTGGATCATTTGTTTAAATATTTACTCAGTAGTTTTTCTGTGATATTGGGAAAAGTTTAGACAAGCCTTAGGTTGTGTGTTACTGCTGCTGGCTTAGCTGAACCTAGGAAGAATTTTTAAATTTCCAATTCACCCCTCTCTTGGGATTATACCAAAGTCAACAAAATGTATGTCACATTGAAACTACAAATGAAGACAGTAAAGAATTCCTTTATATTACTTCTATTGTTTCTGAAAATAAACAAATTTTAGAAAAACTGTCAACTTTAGTATTATCTAGTTTGTATTATAAAAAAATTAAAGCATTTGAATTATATAATGTCTTGCAATAGAAGTGCAATGATCCAAAATTATTTACACTTTGGCGTAATCATCTTGGACATCCTGGAGATGTAATGATGTGAAGAATTATTGAAAATTCACATGGTTATCCACCAAAGAACTAGAAAATTCTTTTATTAACTAGTTTCATATGCACTATTTATTCTCAAAGGAAATTAATTTTCATTTTAATGATATAGTATTCCCTACATTAGGGGGATAAAAATTAGTGCCTAAAACACAACATGAAATCATAAGAAATGCCATGAATTTATCTTATTTAGATTTTTGCACAAATTATATAGTGAACTTGAAGTTCAAAAGATTATGTATTTGCAAGAGATTGCAAATCAATTACCAGATTCTTTTGCAAATACCAATGTCATATTAAAATCCCATATACCTGCTGCAAATATTTCAACACATATTGATATCCCTGAAGGACAACAACCGGCTAATGAACCTAAACCATAGGTTAAGTGTGGAAGGCTTATTGGTGCAAAAGATAAAACTCTCAAAAGGAGAAGATTGAAATCTATAAACACTCCAAAAGAGGTTACAGAGGTGGATAATCCATTCGAAATTCACAAACCTATTTCTCCTAAAAATGAAACCCCTATTATAGAACCTCCTGAAAAGGAATCTCCTTAAGAGAAAACTCCTCTTGAAGAGGAATCTCCTAAAGAGAACTCGTCCTGAAGAGGAAATTCTTGAAGAGAAAACTTGTGAAGAGACATCCCTTGAAAAGGGACAGGTACTTAGAAATAATAATAATGAGATCTTAATTCATTACATAGGAGAAATGTGGGATAAAAATAAAGTTGTTATTAACAACACATTCGCATATGCAGTAGCTACTAACATTACCAGAAGTAATGATGACATTACCAAAAGAAATGACATTACCAGAAGTAATGACATATGTAGTAGCTATTAATGAATGTCGATATAGAAGTGATTGGCCAAAATGGAAAGAGGCTATCACATCAGAATTTAACTCTCTATAAAAAAGAGAAGTATTTGGACCTGTAGTCTAGACACCAGAAGATGTCCAAACCATTGGATACAAATGGGTATTTGTGCGCAAGTGAAATGAAAATAATGAAATTACTCTATATAAAGCAAAGCTTGTGGCATAAGGTTTCTCACAGAAATCCGGAATTGATTATGATGAGACATATTCTCCTGTAATGGATGAAATCACTTTCAGATTCTTAATTGGGCTAGTAGTCGTTGAACGATTGAGCATGTGCCTTATGAACATAGTAACATCATACTTATATGGATCGTTGGATAATGAAATTTATACGAAATTCTTGAAGGATTTACATTTCCAGAAGCAAAACCTAGAAATTTATATTTAGTTAAACTCTGACATTCTTTATATGGACTAAAGCAATCTGGACGCATGTGGTACAATCGATTAAGAGAGTATCTTGTGAAAAAGGGATTCATAAATGATCCAAGTTGTCCATGTGTTTTAATTAAAAGATCAGAATCTGTATTTTCTATAATTGCTTTTTATGTTGATAATTTGAATTCAATTGGGGCTCTTGAAGAGCTCACTAAAGTTGTTAATTATTTAATGGTGGAATTTGAGATGAAAGATTTAGGAAAAACAAAATATTGTCTTGGCCTACAGATTGAACATGTCGATGACGAAATTATTGTTCGTTAATCTAAATATACTAAAAAGGTATTAAGGCAATTCTATATGGACAAAATTCATCCTTTGGGATCTCCAATGATGGTGCGATCACTTGATGTTAAGAAGGATCCATTTAGACTTCATGATTTTTTGGGGAGGGGGGGGGGGGGAGGAATTACTTGGTCCTGAAATACCATATTTAAGTGTTATCGACTCTTTAATGTATCTGACCAATTGTACAAGACCCAACATTGCATTTGCTATAAATCTACTAGCAAGATACAATTTTGCTCCTACTCGGCAGCACTGGAATGGAATTAAGCACATTTTGCGCTATTTGAGAGGTATATCTGATTTGAGTCTATTCTTCTCATTTGATTCTAAATCTCAATTAGTAGGATATGTAGATGCTGTATATCTATCTGATCCCCACAATGCTACATCTCAAATTGGATATGTATTTCTTTATGGAAACACTGCTATATCTTGGAAATCAGTAAAGCAAACGATTACAACAACATCCCCCAATCATTCTAAAATACTAGCTATCCATGAAACTAATAGAGAATGCGTGTCGCCCAGATCAATGGTTTCTCATATCCAAGCAAATTGTAGCCTTTAATCAATCAAGGATATTCCAATAGTTTTATATAAAGACAATGCTGCATGTATATGTTAGGACCCTGTGAGCATCCAGATCAAAGTGATACCAAGAATTTTACTTGGTTCGGTTAAGAAAGACCTACATCCACGGAGCACACACCAATTATTCAATAAATCGCCGAAAAATTTTACAATTCTCTCTCTTTCTCTCTCTTCCTCCCTACTTCCTCTCAGCTCTCTTTGCACTGTGATGTGCTGTTCTGTGCCATGTAAAGCATCTTCCACAACCCTCCTTTTATAGGGCTAGGATTAAATTACAATTAAGATAAAATTTAATCAAGAATGAGAGTTACAACAAAGAGATAAATTGCACCATAAATTCCACCGCGTGAAATTAATTCACCACGCGTTTTCTGACTCAGCAACGCGTCTTTAGCTTTGTTTGTGGCTCCATCTCTAACAATCTCCCACTTGGAGATAGAGACACCTTCTCAACCAGTATCATGAATAAATGATGTGCTCATAATATGTATCTTCAAGCATGAAGACCAACTAAAGTTGAACACAACTTCAGCCCCTTTGTAGTCGCCATCTTCCTGTCTGCTCAATTCCTGCGGACTAATCTGATAGCTGTCATCTTCACAACTGGTGTAAAAAGGCCAGCGTAGTCAATCCCTTCCTTCTGCTCAAAGTCTTTAACTACCAACTGAGGCTTGTACCTTCTGGAGCCGTGATGCTCCTCTTCGATTCTGTACACCCACTTGTTGTGAAGGCCTTTGGGCAACCCTGACATGCTTCATCATAGCATTCGGGCTCTCCTCCATATGTAGGAAGTAAGTAATCAATATACCTTCTGTCTGGTATATGAGACCGAGTAGATCTCCTAAGCTCTGGAGCTGGAGTAGGAGATGGTGGTGCGACAATCTGCTCCACTAGTTCCTCCGCCTGAGGATTCTCGGTATTTTGCTGATGTGTCCCAACACATTCATGGGTGTTTATTTGGAAACTAACCCTCTTTTGTTTCCTGACTATAAAATCCTCATACATGTCAACCTGCACTGACTGTAGACCACTCAATTTTTCCTTTGAGTGCATCACCCTGAGTCCCTTCTCGCTCATGTGACCAAGTCGTTGGTGCCAGATGTTGCTGTTGTCATTTCCTGTAACAACTAAAATAGACATGGAGGCATTGGAGGTTAGAAAAAGTGTTTCGCTTTTCTTACCTCGCACAATTGTTAGTACACCCTTTGAGACTTTCCATTCATCGCCAATGAATTTCGTCGTGTATCCCTCATCTGCCAGCTGACCCACTAAGATCAAATTCTTTCTCAGGTCTGGAATATACCTGACATCCTTCAGCTTCCATACTGACCCGTTTATATTGATCTTCACAACTCCCTTGTCGGTTACGTCGCAAGGTTGATTGTTGCCAAGGTACACCTTACCAAAATTACCTGGTGTGTACTTCTCTAGGCAATCTCTGCAGCATGTGACATGAAATGAGGCTCCGGAGTCTAAGACCTAAGACTCCTGCTTGCTCTCCGAAGAGCAGATCAACATCTCATCATTCTCAGAAGCAATATTTGCTTCTGTCTTTGCCCTCGTCTCGAATTCTTTCTTCTAACTCGTGTACTAGTTCCTGTAATAACCATTCTTTCCACAGTTCCATCACTCAATAACTTTAGTGCTCTGGGAACCTGTGTCTTGAGTACCTATGAGATTTTTGAATTGAGGCCGCCTGGGCCTAGATCTGCCACGGTTGTTTGATTGTCCATGCCTGTTTCCTTTGCCTCAATTCTCCATGTTCAAGGCTGAACTCGAATTGGAGCTATGATTCAGTTGCATTCTTATTTCCTCCGTTAAAATCATGTTGACGACCTTATCGTATACAAGCTTCAATTTTCTTACGGAGCTACTGATGGCAGTGACGACAACATTCTAATTTTTAGGCAACTGATTGAGAATCAGTAGAGCCCGAATCACATTATCAAACGTTACCCCAACTGAGGCGAGTTGATCAGAAAACTTATTGAAGTTATTCAAATACCTGCTGAAACTCTCACTTGCAGATATGTTCATCGTAAATAGTCTTTTCATGAGATGTACCTTGTTTGTGGCTAAACGCTGCTCTTACATATTTGAGAGCGCATCCATCAGAGACTTGGTGGATGTTATATACTTGATATTGAATGCCACAGATTTCGACAATGTCATTCTGATGGCTCCAAGGGCTTTTCGATCAAGCAAATCCCACTCGTCTTCATTCATGGATGTTGGTTTACCCTTCAATGGTAAGTGCAATTCCTTCCCAAACAATAATCCTCTATCTGCATCTTCCAGAAACCGAAATTGTTCCCGTTGAACATTTCGATTTTTGAGCTCTTTTCATTCGACATATTGATTTGTTAATTTAGAGATGGAATTATCTCAATTGGATAGCACGGTTGGATCCGGAACGATCGAAAACCTTAAAAATGGTTCGAGTCGCTCAAAAAATGGACCCAAAACGACCTCGAAAAGCTCAATCAAAGTTTTCAGTCAAACTGATGACGTGGCAATTGCTGACGAGGAGCTGACATGGTAGAGGTGGGACCCACTGATGGAGTGGCGCTGACGTGGCAATGTGGGGCCCACCAGCTGACGTGTCACCTCTACTGACGTGGCGCTCTTCTACTGACATGGCAGTGCCTGTTGCTGTGGCGGCTCCGGTTGACATGGCTCTCGTTGACGTGGTGCTTCGCTGGTGTGTCAGCTGACGTGGTTGGTTCTAAGCGGCGGGTTGGATCCGGTTCGTGAAGCTGGATCTCGGGTCAACCCGAGTATGAGTGACCAACCGGTGCGGGTTGGGTATTGAACTGGGTCAGGTCCGCATGGAACGGGCGAAGAAGACACGTGCGGTGCGTTGCCGGTGCATGGAGAGGCGTTTTGCTCCGGCAAGACTTGTGGGGGCGCGTGCGAGCTTTTTTGAACTCCGTTTGAGCTCCGGTGGACACCCTTCTCTTCGTCTGGGGGAGCTAAATGCTATGGTGCCCTCAAAATAGAGTTTTGATCTACTGGACAGAGCTCTGAATTTCGAGATCACTTCCGTTCTGGCTTTTCTGCTCCAACAGGGCTCTGATACCACTTGTTAGGACCCTGTGAGCATCCAGATCAAAGTGATACCAAGAATTTTACGTGGTTCGGTCAAGAACGACCTACGTCCGCGGAGCACACACCAACTATTCAATAACTCGCCAGAAAATGTTACAATTCTCTCTCTCTCTCTCTCTCTTCCTCCCTACTTCCTCTCAGCTCTCGCTGCACTCTCTGTGCTCTCTCTGCATTGTGCTGTGCTGTTCTGTGCTATGTAAAACATCTTGTACAACCCTCATTTTATAGGGCTAGTATTAAATTACAATTAAGATAAAATTTAATCAAGAATGAGAGTTACAAAAAAGAGATAAATTGCACCATAAATTCCACCGCGTGAAATTAAATTCACCACGCGTTTTCTGACTCAGCAACGCATCCCCAGCTCTGGCTCCATCTCTAACAATATAGCCAAACTAAGAGGAGGATACATAGACGGTCACTAAACAAAACATATTTCTCTAAAATTCTTCTATACACATGAACTCCAGAAGAATGGTGATATAGATGTTCAGCAGATTCGATCAAATGATAATCTAGGAGATTTGTTCACCAAAACTTTACCTACTACAACATTCAAGAAATTAGTTCATCTTATCGGAATGAGGCATCTTAAAGATCTTAACAGAAGTAACTAATATAAGGGTAATATCCAAAGGGGAGTGTTATGAAATATAGGTGGATGTCCCCATATCAATTATAAACCTGCCCCATATATTTGTACTAATTCATGTCCCCTGTGAATCTGTCCTATATCTTTGTACTAAGAAAGTGTATGTCACCTCATCTTCCACCCCTTAGATTTTTCCCTTAATAAATGTTTAGCTATCCATATTGCCCTATAAAAGGGTATCCTCTTTTTCTCATTTGGGACACATATTCGATATTTTCATGTAAGTAGGCATATAGTGAGGATAAGAGAAGATGAGAGATAAAGTGAAGAAGGGATAAAGAGAAGATAAAGATATCTTGCATAAGGCCGGTTCCATACCATATTATAATTTCTCCTGTGATAGTAAAATTTTGTTCTCATCCGCTCGTGGAGTAGACATAACCGAATCACATAAAATTTCTGTCTTGTCTTTATTTATTTTCTACATATTTTATAACACTTATAAATTTGTATGAATTTAAAAAAATTAAATATAATTTTATATTATGTTATATTTGAATTCATGCAAATTAAAATTTAAGTTCCAGGGATAATTTTGTGAGTTCATACTGTTTAGGTGATTCCCCAAAGCTTAAAAATCTAAATTCCAAGTCTTGAAATATCTGTCGTCAAACAAAGCTGAGAATTTTTTTAAATAATTTGCTAATTCCTTGAACCAACCTCGCATTAGCTAGAATCCCTCAAGCCAAATGGTGTATATAGCTCATTGCCTTATCCAAATATTTCACGATTTGGTGGCTGCACTCTCGGAGAAAGGGGAAAAATGGCGTCTCTTCTGGGTTGCACTCCTTGGTCTCTCATGCCCCTGACCTCCTCACGACATGCGTTCGCACCGCCTGTTACATCATCAATCCTTGTTCATCTCTCTGTGCCAACCTCCACATTCAGAAAAACCATAAATTTTGGCAACTGGGCTTCTGCTTGTCGATCAAGATCTATCAATTTCGTGCTCTCAGGAACACTCACTCTGGGATTATCTCTCACAGGCAAGTATTTTTTTTTATATATAAAAATATATATATATATATATATATATATATATATATATATATTTCAATCGTCAGCACAGGGAAAGAAAATGGAATTTCTCTTTCTCTTTCTTGTGTGATGCTTTTTTTTTTTTTTTGCTTTGATGCTTATCAGTTTTGCCCTGTCTGGTGGATGAGATAGGCGGGGAAGTAAATTATTCAAATATTTGAGCTTTAGAGTCATTCTGCCTGCTCTCACAAATTAAGTTACTTAGTTGACTGTGAATTGAGTTACTAAGTCTGTCTATCTTTACACTTACTTAGACCATTAGGATTGACGTGTTAATTCAAACAGGGAAAAAAAGTTGAATGAAATGGGCCTTGACGTGCTGCACATTGGAGAATGTGGGTCGTGCCTACGCAGCAGAAGTGGGCTCACTTGCATAAAAAATGCAAATACAAAATAGCATTGATGTTTTATAAATCCTCATTCTTGGAGGTCTTATAGCTCCCAACAAGGTGAGTTAGGCCCTAGACCATTTAGTAGATCTAAACTAGCCTCAAGTCAATCTAGACTATGAGATAAAGAGGGTACTTTTGATGAGATTGACCATGCGGAGGCATCTCCCACACACTTCTAGCGCCATGACCATGATTTAGAAGATATTGTTAATAGGGTCAATGATGATGTGTGCACATGTGGTGTAAAATTCGATCCTAATTGCTTTTTAGAGGAGATAAAGGACTGTTGTGAGTGATAATGCATTAGAGATGATAAGAAAGTTTGAATTGTCAAAATGAAGATGGTTGAACTAGCTAAGAAATATTAACGAAATATGCAAAAAAGGTCCAGGGGAATCACCTATCACTCAGTGGGAGGTCATGAGGCAGAGATTAAAACGGAAATATTTTTCCTCCTCTTATAGGAATCAATAATTTGGGTGACTCAAACCATAGGCAAACCTCAATTGTGATTTTGTTTGTGGAGGTTTTGCTTTGTAGCAGTTTCATGGAGGGTATGCCACATAATTATTGGATTTTCCAATGGTCTTAAAAGAGGAAATTAGAAGAGTGATTGAGTCCTATTCTTGTAAGAACCTTTATGATGCTTGCCAAAGTGCCCTATTGAGAAGTACCTGAAGAGTACTTCTTGTGAGAGTTTCATGTGGGTGACTAAGTCATGCTAGACTAGGCATTTACATATACTAGGCCCATTTTATAGCATTTAAGAAGAGTACTCCAAGGATTGTAGAGGAGTATGAGTCACTCATTATGGTGCATCTTTTGGTGATCATCAAGCTAGTAGTTCCAATTTAGTGTCATTGTTGTCATGTTAGAGGTCATATAGCTAGCATATGGTTGCTCAATGTCTGGAGTGATTGAGTGCTTTAGCTTTAGAGTGTGAGCTAATTGACCTTCGAAGGAGTGAAGATTAGGTTTTAGATGTGTTTTGTATTTCAGAGATGAGGGTGAGATGGTAGATGACTTTGAGGTTAGCAATAGACATGTTGGTGTTGTGAAATATGTTTTGTTTACTATCAAATCTATTATGGATACTAGTGATTGGAAGAGGACTACTATCTTCCATACTTTAATTAGTTGTGGCAATAGATCTTGTTCTTGTATTCTTGTAAGCTATCCATCAGTAGGGGTGGTAGTATGAATGTTGTGTCTAAGGCTACTTTGATGAAACTAAATCTAAAAGTAGAGCCACACCCTAATGCTTTAGGATAGCTTGGGTTAAGAGCTGGTCAGTGGTCACAGTCACAGAGGTGCTTTGTGCCCATCTAGTTTGGAGACTATATGGATAAGGTTTATTGTGAAATGATACCAATGGCTGCTGTTCATCTCTTATTAGGGCGTCTTTGGATATTTGATTTCCATGATAGGGAGAATATATGAATTTAGTAGGTAATGGAGAGCAAATTTGTTTTTGGGATGACCATTGGGTGGGGATAGGTTTTTGTCTACTACATTCCCTTGTTTTTTCATTTATCAAATCTCCATGATACTCCTATTTCCACTTGTCCTTTTGCAAGAAGAAAGGCATTCTTGGAATTTCCATTTTTGGAGAAATCTTAATGAGAGAGAGATTAATGAGTTGGCACTCTTGACTAGGCTGCTTGATTCTTTTCATAATGATTTGGGGAGTGACAAAAGGGTCTAGAGCTTAGATGCTTTTGGGGAATTCTCTTGCAAATCTTTTTTCTCTTATATGACTCGTGAACTGACTGCGGATAAATTTGCTTTGTATGAATTGATTTGAAAAAGACAAAGCTCCCCCAAAAATAAAAGCTTTCACTTGGACTGCGGTACTTGAAAGAATTAATACTATTGATTTGCTTCAGAAGAGAAGACCCAAAAAAGCCTTGTCTCCGGATATTTGTGTCCTTTGCTTGAGGAGTGGAGAGACTTGTGCACATTTGTTTCTTTATTTTCCTTACACATTGGCTATTTGGAATAAATTATTTGGTATAGCTGGTGAGAGCTGGGTGTGTCCATCCACATTAAAGGCATTTTGCTCCATCATGCTTAGAGGCTTTGGTAAAGGAAAGGATAGGAAAGCTTTACGACAATGCTCCATTATGGCTATAATTTGGTGTGTTTGGATGGAAAGGAATGCTTGAATTTTCAAAGGGGTGGCTATGTTAACTAACTTGCTTTGGAGTACAGTGACTTATCCTCCATCATTGTGGGTGTTCGAAAATGGTTTTTTCTCCACATTTCTTTGGAAGAAATATAGTATGACATTTTGGCTCTCTTGCATTGATATTCGTTTTGGGCCTAGAATGGGAAATTTGTAATTATTTAGTTTTGATGTAAAGGAAGGATTTTATTCTCTTTGTTTTCCCTTTTTGTTTTATTCTTCTTGTACATCATGCCCTCTGTCCGCAACATGTTAAAGCTTGATATACATTGTCGGCCCAAAACTTAACAACTTAACTTTTAGGTAAAGTGGTAATCTAACATGGTATTAGAGCTGGTTGCCAGGAGGTCTTGGTTTTAGTCTTGTTGCTCGCGTTTATTGTGTGATATTTAAAAATTGATTGTATTCCCTATAACGGGTGATATTAGTGTGTGTTTGTCTCTCCATGTGCTGTTGGGCTGCACGTGCAAGGGAGTGTTAAAGCTTGATATACATTGTTGGCCCACAACCTAACAGCTTAAGCTTTTAGGTAAAGTGGTAATCTAACACAACATGAAGTAGTCATTCCCATAGGTTGCTAATTAGGAAAAGAATCCATGTCCTAGATACTCGAGCATTTGAAAGGTGAGTTTGAACAATGCAATAATTATTGTGTTGTTAGAGAGACCACTTTGAGGTTACAATACTACTTGGGTGTAGGATATTAGTTGATTAAGTTTTTAAATGTCCCAAATGAGGTCCATATGAGCTGTCGTTTGTAAGTATATTAGGTATATTTAACATGCTATAGATTTGGTTCTTGGATTCTGGTTACCTAATCTCTCCCATTGTAGTTTGAATCCTATGGAATGTGCTGAATTGAGTAGGCAGCTAAGAGTTTTCAAAGAGGGGTTTTGTGAGCCATATACAATCTTTATGTTGAGCTGGTCCTTTTGACCCCTAAAGAAAGATGGATCTTGGTTGATGTGCATAGGTAGTAGAGCCATTCATAAGATAACCAAGTATAAGTTTTTCATACCTAAACTTAAGGAAATGCATGATATGTTAGTGATCTAGTAGGTAGCGCAACATTGGTCTGTGCAGTCGATACCACAAGATTATAATTGGACTCAGAGATGAGTGAAAAACCTCATCTAAAACCTAGGATGATTTATTTGGATGTTGGAGTCTATTTGATGACATACTGGTCAATAGTAAGAGTAAGGTTGAGCACTTGATTTGTCTTCATTGACGTTCCTGTCATTGAGAAGTTAGAGTGTATGCTAACCACAAGAATGCACCTTTCTATAGCCTGGTGTCCTCCTTATTGGTTTTGTTGCTTCAACATAGGGTGTAGATCCTAATAAGATTAGATTGCTAAAGTTGTTATGGATGACATAAGCCTAGAATTATTTTTTGAGGTTTCTAGCTTTGAGGCCTTAGCTACTTGTAGTAAGTGATTTGTTAGGAGTTTTGACACTATTATGGTCCCTTCTTTGATTGCCTTAAGAAAGGAGAGTTTCATTGGATCCCTTTAGTTGCAAACGTGTTTGGAGAGATTAAGTAGAAAATGAATGAAGTGTTGGAGACGTAAGTAAAGTCTTGAATGTTGCTTGTTATGCCTAAGGAGAAGGTATAGGTGGAGTTTCAAATCAAAGGCTCGCCTTATAGAATATTTCATGAGAAACTCTCGGAGGCTAAACCAAAATACTACACATGTGACAAAGGAGTCTTATGTTCTAGTGAGATTTCTACATAATTGGATATATTGTCTTTTCACCTAGGGGTTTGTACTCTACTTTGACCACCTTGCTTTGTGATATTTGAGTTTACAAAAAAAATAAAATAAAATAAAATTGAGCACTACGCATGCTAGATGGGTAGAGTTCCTTAATGCATATACATTTGTATTCAAACATCATTTTTCTGTTAAGAATGAGTTAGTTGATGGCCTCAATTGTGTTGTAGTCATTTTTCATTTGAAGAGTGTGAGGTATTGAACGATGAATATTCTGCATGTCTTGATTTTTGGTCCATTTTCCACTCATAGAAGATCTGTAGATTTTTTCAACCACAAGGGTTATGATGCATGTTCTTGCACTTCTCTTAAGGATTTCCTAGTTTGGGAATTGCATGCCAGTGGGTTGGCTTGTTATTTGGGTTGAGATAAGACCATTGCCTTGGTTGACGAAAGTTTCTATTCGACATCTTTAAAGGATTGTGTCCTGCTGTTATACCTCAACTAGCTAAATCTAGGAAATAGAACATTGGCCTTTACACCCCTCATGTCGTGGAGACTTGAATATAAATTTTGTTCTTGGATTCCATCAAACAGCAGGAGGACACGATTCCATCTTTGCTATAGTTGATTGGTTCTCCAAAATGGCACGTTTTATCATGTATGGTAAGACCTACAATGCATCCATGTAGCTGACTTGTTCTTTAGGCCTTAGGGAGGTTGTCAAGCTGCATGGGCCCTATTCCATAGTACTTGGTACGGACATCAACCTTTTCAATTGCTTACGGAAGACACTTCGAAAGATGTCTAACACTAATTGGATGTTTTCTTCTATCTTCTCCAAATTAATGGTTGGATTGAGGTTGTTATTTTTTAATCCTATTTCGAAAGATGTATTTCGATGTGTAGCGGGATTGGAGAAAAACAAGGCAACTTGACTTTGTTCCTTTATTCTCAGATCCCATATTTCTATGCCTATAGAGTCTTTTGTTTGTCTCTTTCATGAGTTGCATGCTGAGGTAAGGCATAAATTTGCCATGAGTAATATGGATTATAACTTATAAACTTGATACAAATGTGCATTGTAGGGTAACCAAATTTAATGTCGGTGATAGTGTCCTGATTTGCATTGGAGTTGAATGCTATCCTAGAAATTTCTTTAGGAAACTCTATGTTTTGGCCCATTCTCCATAATTAGGGAACTTGGACCTAATGCATATTTGCTTTATTTGCCTATTTATATGAACATTAGTCCTGTTTTCAATGCTTTATTTGCCAAATTTCAGTATGTAGATTGATTTAAGGCTTTAGAATTTATCACCGTTCTTGCCTTTTTCCTTTTTTTTTTTTCTTTTTTAAAATTTCTTAGTGAGTTCTAACCTTAAAAATAGGAAGCTATGAGGTGATGTAGATGGTTCTCATTTTGTTTGTTCAGTATCAGTTTCTGATCAAAACAGAGGAACCAAACCTTGCTTCCACAATTTTCATTATCTAGTGAGCAGTAACGTACGAGCACTATTGAGCCCATAATGATTTTAGTGAGTACTAAGTAGTACTCCTGTTGTTTTGGGTGGTAGTGTGTGTGTTCGATGTGCATTTTGGGGATGATTGGGAGCTAGGATTTGCCTCTTGATGATGCACAGAGTCCATTGCCTTATCCAAAGTGAGTTTCACTTTTCAGAAGGTGCATGTTCTGAGGAAGGGGAAAAATGCATTTCTATTTCATATAGCTTGGTCTCTCACAACTTGAAACTCATCACAACATGTGTTTGCACGCCCGACTACAACAGCAATCCTCAATTCGTCTTTCTCTGCCAAACTTGGCAATCAGAAAAAACAATAAACGTCAGCTACTAGGCTTCTGCATTTTGATCGAGACCTTTTATTTTGTTCTTTTGGGTAGTCTTACTCTGTAATTGTCTCTCGTAGACCAGTACTTTTTTTAATCACCAACAAAAGGGGAAACTCTTTTATGGGTTAATTTAGCTGAAGGTCATTTTGTTTGTGAATGTGATTTCTTTATCTTTGTCTTAGATTGTTACTTTCATTATCTTTAATGGTAATTTATGCTTTTGTTTGGTGGATGAGAAAGGTGGGAAATGAAAATTATTGAAAACAAATATTTTTCAGTGTTCCATTTCCTTCATTTCATCTCAATTTTTTTGGCTATTGAACAGATGTTATGCCAATTTCATGATAGCATGTCATGACTTATGCGAAAACTTGTTGCAAAGCAATTATGAAATCAACGAATGAGAATTTTGGTTTGATATTAAAGGGTGACAATATTGTCTTATTATTGGAAAGCTTGATATGCATTATTGAACCCAATTTCTAACTGCTTGATCTTTTGGAATGATTGGTTATCTGATGATGCATTAAGGCTTTATTTTTGGGAGTGTTGTCACTATCGGATATAGGATGCACAACGGAATAAGTAAAACACAACAAGTAAATGAAACACAACTAGAAAAATAAGAAACAACAAGAATCAACACGAGGATTTACGTGGTTTGACAAAGCCTACATCCACGGAAGCAATAGGCACAAGAATTTCACTAAGAAATTAGTTGGTACACAATACACTTCACAATGATCTCTCGCCTTCCCAAAATATGCCCAAAACAACATATTTATCGACCCCTCGTAGGTTTCCCTCCAAATTCCCAACCACCCCAACGTTCCAATTCAAAATTCAAATTCTTTCTTGCAGCTTAGATGCACTCGTCGACAAGAATAGGGCACTCGTCGACAAGAACAGGACACTCGTCGACGAGACACAGAAGACCACTCGTCGACTAGTATGGTTACTCATTGACGAGTCTTTACATCTCTGATTTCCCTGCTCTCGGTATCTCAGAACCTTTGAGCTTTTGGGCCTCTCGGTATCTACTCATCGACGAGCATAGGGTAGTTTTCAACGAGTCCCTGCTGAGCAACACCATTTACTCCATGTGCTTTTCTTTTTCCTTTGTTTATGAGCCCTAAGTATAAGAGCCACACATACAAATATAACAATCTCCACCTTGGAGATTATACGCCCCTTAGGAGAACCCGAAAAACATATTTGACTGTTCCACCTTGAACTTGGAACACTCGGTTGTGTTTGTCGCCCTTCTATCACTTGGAGACATGGAGTAAGTTCAAGCAATGCTTTAACTTTTCACTAGTGACCGACTTTGTCAAAATATTCACTGCGTTTTCAGACGCGTGAACCTTCTCCAATTCAAGCTCACTTGAAGTAATTAACTCCCGAACTGTGGAACCTCACATCAATATGCTTGGTTCTAGCATGGTACACTTGATTCTTCGCTAAGTAAATAACACTCTGACTGTCATAACACAGCACAACCCTGTCTTGCTGTAAGCCTAGCTCTTTGATCAAACTATTAAGTCATAAGGCTTTCTTTGCAACTTCGGTAATTGCCATATACTCAGCTTCAGTTGTGGACAATGCAACTAGAGATTGAACCATGGATCTCCAACATATAGGTCCTCCTACAAGGGTAAAAAAATAATCTGTTGTAGACCTTCTGTCATTCATATCCCCTGCATAATCAGAATCAACGAACCCCATAACTGAAGGATAATCCTGTTGCTTGCCGAACATGATGCCATATTCCGATGTACCCCGCAAGTATCTGAATATCCATTTGACGACTTCCCAATGCTGTCTTCCTGGATTAGAGAGAAACTTACTTACCACGCTCACAGCATGTGCCAAGTCTGGCCTTGTGCACACCATTACATACATTAAACTCCCCACGGCGCTAGCATAGGGGACCTTTGACATGTCTCGGATATCCACATTTGTACTTGGGCTATCTGCAGTAGACAACTTAAAATGACTCGCTAGAGGTGTACACACCGGTTTTGCATTGGCCATGCTAAACCTTTCTAACACCTTCTTCACATAACCGCTCTAAGATAACCATAACTTCCCTACAATTCTGTCCTAGCGAATCTCATCCCAAGTATCTTCTTGGCTGGACCAAGATCTTTTATGTCAGACTCTTTATGCAACAGTTCCTTTAACTGATTCACCTCAGTTAAATCTTTTGCGGCTATCAATATGTTATCGACGTACAATAACAAGAAAATAAGAGAACCATCATCAAACTTGTTCACATATACGCAACAGTCAGACTCATACTTTTTGTAGTCAATCTTGATCGTATAGGAATCAAATCTTTTATACCATTGCCTTGGAGACTGTTTCAGCTCGTAAAGAGTTTTCTTCAACTTGCAAACTAAGTTTTCTTTCCCTGGTTCATTGAATCTTTCTGGCTGTACCATTTAAATCTGTTCCTCCAAGTCACCATGAAGAAACGCCGTTTGCATATCCATTTGTTCCAAATGAAGAACATAATGGGCTACCAACCCCAACACAATCTTGATAGAAGTGTGTCGAACCACAGGTGAAAAGATCTCATCATAGTTCTTTTGTGAGTATCCTTTTGTCACTAACCGTGCCTTGAATTTTTCTCTTTCCTTTTCTGAAATTGCTTCCTTTTTCCTATATAACCACTTGCAACCTATCTGAAGCTCTTCCAAATCTCAAGTTTGATTCTTATGTAGTGATTCTATCTCTTCAATCATTGCAGCTATCCACCTACCTTTCTTCTGGCTGTGCATTGTCTCTTGAAATGTAGTTGGATCTTTACAATTGGTAAGAAAAACATAAGATATTAACTCTTCAAACTCATACCTTGGTGGTGGTCTGATAGTACGTCTGGATCTCCGTATAGGAAGAATGTTGACTTGGTGGTTTCCCGAGTTAGAGATCCCTACAACCATAGAACCATGATCATTGCCATTGCCATTGCCCTGAGCTTCCAACTCGACCTGTACAACATGTTTATCTTTGCCCCAACTTTTAGGCTTCTGTTTCTGTTCATCACAATCTTGAGTATGCTTCACCATAACCTTCTCATCAAAGACTACATCTCTACTAATCACCACCTTGTTTGCCATTAGATCCCACAACTTGTACACCTTCACATCCTTCTGATATCCCAAAAAGATGTAATGCCGAGAGTTTGGGTCAAGCTTAGACCTCTCCTCACTAGTGAACATAGGCTGGACACCCGAATACTTTCAATCCAGAGTAATCTATTGCATTTCCCGTCCATACATCTTCTGCCACTTTATCCTCTAGTGGCGTCTTTGGTGATTCGTTTATCAGAAAACAAGCCATACAAACTGTCTCAGCCCAGAAGTTCTTCAGTAGTCTTGCATTAAGTCTGAGACACCGAGTTCTTTTAGCAAGAGTTTGGTTCATCCTTTCAGCCACACCATTTTGCTGAGGTGTCCGGCAAACGGTAAAGTGTCTCTTAATGCCTTGCTGCGCACAAAACTCCATGAACCGAGAATCAGCGTACTCGGTCCCATTGTCCAACCTTAGACATTTTATTCTTCTCCCCGTTTTTTTTTTCCACTTTTGCTTTCCACAACTTGAACCTGACAAACGTATTAGACTTGTGCCGCATGAAGTATACCTAGACTTTTCATGAGTAATTGTCAATAAAACTCACATAATACACATGTCCACCCCTTGATGCTACTCTAACTGGACCCCAAAACATCAGAATGCACATAATCAAGAATGCCTTTTGTCTTGTGAACATCTGATTTGAATTTTGCTCTGTTTTGTTTTCCAAGAACACAAATCTTGCAAAAATCAAGCTAACATAATTTCAGATCTTTTAAGAGTTTCCTCTTGTGTAATTCCTTCATACCATGTCCATTTGCCTAAGACGCATATGCCACAAGACGGTTTCATCAGATTTAGCATCTACGGCTGCAGCTCCACCTACAGTAGTAGTTCTTTACAATGTGTAGATATTTCCATCTAGCTTTTGCCCTTTCATTACAGTCAGATTTCCTTTCCATACTTTCATAACCCCACCTTCGGACTTGTAATTGAAACCGTTACCATCCAAAGTGCCAAGTGATATCAAACTCTTCCTTAACTCTGGTATATGTCTTACATTGTTCAAGGTTCTCACAGTACCATCAAACATTTTTATCTTAATATTTTCTATGCCAATGATCTTACAAGAAACATCATTACCCATAAGAACTGAACCTGAATTCACTAACCTATAGGTGTAGTACCACTCCTTGTTTGGAGTCATATGGTAAGAACATGCCGAGTCAAGTATCCATGAGTTCGTAAGGTTATCTAACCCTGACGAAACAGAAAGAACATCACCATCACTGCAAACTGAACCTCCTTCTTGAACCACATTTGCTGTTTCGAAATTCCCTCATGCTTTTTAGCATTTTCTTTCTTCCAATCCGGACACTCCGGTTTGACATGCCCCTTTTTACCGCATTTATAATACCGGATATCCTTTTTCTTCTTGGATTGAGTATATGATTTTTGACTTGACCCACTTTTAAACTTTCCTTTGCCATGCTCGTTATTACCTTTCACGACAAGTCCTTCTCCTTCATCACATATTTTCAACATTTGATGAAAATTCAGTAAGGCATTTGTCACCTCTTCTAAATCAAGAGTCTATTTTCCCTATGTAAGAGTGGTAACTAGATTTTCATAGGTACGAGTCGATGGCAAGGAGTTTAGTAACATCAAAGCCTTATCATCTTCATCAAACTTAACATCAACCCGCATCAAATCACTTATAATTTGATTAAAGGCATTGGTATGTTGATCTAAGTTTGAATCTTCAACCATCTTAAGCCAATAAAGACGCTGCTTAAGAAAAAGTTTATTACTGAGTGATTTGGACATGTACTGGCTTTCTAACTTTTGCCATACAGCCGTTAGAAAATCCTCCTCCATCACACAATAGAGCACGTCATTGGCTAAGCACTAGCGTATTGTAGAAGTGGCCTTTGCCTCCAATTCTTTCCAAGTTGCCTCATCCATTCCATCCGGTTGAATGCCAAGTAGAGCCTTAGCCATTCCTTGTTGCACAAGTATATCCTTAACTCTCCTTTACCACAAACCAAAATTTCTGGTTCCATTGAATTTGACAATGTCAAATCTTGCAGAAGATGATCCCAATGCCATGACAACAATCGCTCTGATACCAATTTGTTGTGATTATCGGATATAGGATGTACAACGGAATAAGTAAAACACAAGAAGTAAATGAAACACAACCAGAAAAATAAGAAACAACAAGAATCAACATGAGGATTTTCGTGGTTCGGAAAAGCCTACATCCACAGAAGCAATCGGCACAAGAATTTCACTAATAAATTAGTAAGTATACAATACACTTCACAATGATCTCTCTCCTTCACAAAATATGCCTAGAACAACATATTTATCAACCCCTCGGAGGTTTCCCTCCAAATTCCCAACCACCCCAACGTTCCAATTCAAAATTCAAATTCTTTTTTGCAACCTAGATGCACTCGTTGACGAGAATAGGACACTCGTCGACGAGACACAGAAAACCACTCGTTGACATGTCTTTACATCTCTGATTTCCCTACTCTTGGTATCTCGGAACCTTTGAGCTTTTGGGCCTCTCGGTATCTACTCATCGACGAGCACAAGGCACTCGTCGACGAGTCCCTGTTGAGCAGCACCATTTACTCCATATGCTTTTCTTTTTCCTTTGTTTATGAGCCCTAAGTATAAGAGCCACACATACAAATATAACAGGGAGGTCCTAGATTATAGCCTCATTATGTGTTTATTTTGTGTGTATTTTCTATATTGCACTTGTGTTGTGTTTATATTTGTGCAATCTGTTTTGAGTTCAATTTGTTCACCTCCACATGCAATACAGGGTTGTGTGTGAGGGTGTTGGATAGCTTAATTTAAATTTCTGGGGCTCAATTCTTGATACCTTAAGCTTCGATCTAAAATGTGAATCCTGGTACATTCATTATGGAAATTTAATCATGATGCACGTAATTGCTCTTGATTACTTTTTGGAGAACATATACTCATATACTGATTGAAATGTTTAGATACTGTCTGAAATCCCAACATGATGATCATACAATCATGTGAATCCATATTTGATTTAAATGTTTGCTTTTTATAATTTTCATAAGTCTGCAATGTTCTTTTCGTAATAAAGTAACAAACAATAGAATATGTTTGTTAGACTTGTAAATTATTTTTCATTTAGCGATATCAGATGGCCAAACACATTTTCAATTTGTAATGACAAATGAAATGTATGATGCTACCAATGTTTACTGCATCCAGCTTGAAGTGGGCAACACTCAGTGTTCAAGGCCCCTTTGCCTATTGGGTGTCTGGGGAGGGTGTATGCAGCCTTGCCTCTTCATTTAAAGAGGCTGTTTCCCTGATTTGAACCTGTGACCATTTAGGTTTGTCTGCAGCACTGGATTGTGGTTCGTCTTTGTTCTGCTTGAAATGTACAGCTTAATTTGATGAAAGTGGATGATATTTCCTCAATCTTAGACTATTTTTTTCAAGGAATTTTGATGCTTAACAGAATTTTAAACTTGATTTTCTCAGTTTCAATTTTGTCATCTTTTCGAACGCTTTCTTTAGAATTTGGCTCTATGTTGAAATCTTCTTCTTCCTTTTCTTTTTCTTGGGATCAGCAATCAGAATTAAAAGGGACCATACCAAATTCTGTAGGAGTTGGCTTTGCTGATGCAAAAGTTGGTGTTAACAGGCCAGAATTGCTTCCTAAAGAATTTAGTCCAGTGATTGATGTTGCTGGGTTCCTATCTGATGGCCAGGTATGGTTGATTCCTTGTTTTTACGTTTCCAACTGAAGGCATTTGTAGGTCTGGCTGTTTCTTTGGATATATATATATATATATATATATATATATTTTTTTTTTCCTTTCCTTCAAGATAAAGAGTCTTTAAAATTTATGGTTGAGGAGCAGTTGGTGACTTAGTGAAGGTTTTGCTTGAGTTTGTGCCAGATATGACACAGACTGTTGTAAAACTTTTGTTGTTGATAGCATTAGAGCATGAAACTAAATCTTATGAAGTCCCAACTCCCTACTGTCTTCTTTTTGTGTTTTAGTTCAGGATTGACCTAGTGCTCTAGAGGCACTCGTTGTTCATCCCACTTCATGATTTTATTTTTTAGCATTTAAGTTGGTTGAACAATTTTTTTTCAATAACGGGCATTTTTTGTTTTCAACTCAGATAAATTTTTTTATTTTTTATTTTTATTTTTACATGAGAGATCAGAGCATGTTTTGAAAATATGTGGATCTTTCAAGCCCCCTAGAACACTATTGAAAAGAAGAATCTTCTACCATTTGTTCATCAATTTAGTGACTTTCAGTATTATTAGTTTTACCTAAAAACCAAAAGCAAACTTATCAATTCTATTTACATGTAGGCCTTTCAAGGTAGTAGTCTTAAATGTTATGTGAAACCAATGTCTTGCCTTTTTAACTTTTCAATTATAACAAGAGCAAACTTCTGATTCCCACGGTGTCTTGTTAAATTCAATTCTAAATTTGAACCCCGTGGTCTAGTGGGTAATGTGGCTCACGAAAACCTACGTGAAAACTGCTACAGCAGTTGGAAGAAGCATTTATGTGCAAATAATGACGGTTTTATGCTATCTGGGAGCATGAGAACCAAGTACAGAAAATTTGCTAATGCTGTATGAATAATGTGCAGGAGAAAAGACTTGCACAAGAGATTGCTGATATTGAAAAAGATACTGGATTCAAGTTGAGGCTTCTAGCTCAGAATTATCCGGAAACACCAGGTATGCTTTTTCCAATCTTTCAATTAAATTTGTTTTAGTTTGTTTTAAACTTTAGAAGTTATAGTTGAGATGATTGGATTCCTCAAATCTTTTGCAGGTTTGGCAATTAAAGGTTTCTGGCAAGTGGATGACAGAACTATAGTCTTTGTCGCTGACCCAACTTTTGGTAAAAATAATTCAGATACTCTCTTTAGGTTTTAATTTGCTTGGATAATTCACAGCTTCACACATATTGGTCTCTTTTTTTACCAGGTAACATATTAAATTTCAATGTGGGGGCCGCAGTTGATTTAGACATACCACGTAGCTTCTGGGGTCGTTTGGCCGGGAAATATGGAAACATCTTTTATTGGAAAGAGAAGGTGAAGATTTCCTGTTGTCTGGATCTCCCTTATTGTTTATCAGCTTCTTTGGGTTCTATAAGTTTGTATGTATACCTCTTCCAAAAAAGAAGTTTATATTTAGAACATATGTTTATTTCATGTTGACTGAAACAGGGTGAAGATGCATCTATTGAAGCTGCTGTTATGGCAATATCAAATTGCTTGAGAGAACCTGTTGGCCCTAGTAACTGCGTGGAGGTAAAATAATTTCACTGCATGTATAGTACAGAACAACATGTTCTTTTTACTTCTACTAATGCACTAAGTGCAGCTCATGAAAAGTAACGTAATAAGTTATGTAAATCTTCTTCGAATTGTATTCTGGGGAGTATAATCTTTTGTAATTGAAACTACTCCAAGTTGCAGAAATGCATCATCATAGTCTCCATATGGAGTTATGTTTTGATCTAGTCCCTTTTGTAACCGTGGAACTGATTAATAGTTTTCAAGAGGAAAGAAAAAAGATGAAGAGAGAAACCCACAGATTGGGCAGCAGGGTGAATATTGTTGGAATCTAATCAATACCACCATGTATCTATACTATGAAAGTCCAAAATAGAAGTTGATATTAGTTGGATTTTCTGATTCTATCTAATGTTTTGAAGGGGGTGTGCTCTGTAAGCTTTGAGGCCATTTAAGACAGGAGGCCAAGGAAAATGGTTATTATGCAAAGCAATCGTCTTGTCATATATATTCTATTACCTTATGTTTGAGTCCTTTGGGAGCATGCCATTCGAGCCTTGGATTTGGATTTACGTGCATTTAGATTGAACTTAGCATAAAAGTGTATTGACTTTTTACTAAATTTTCACAAATTCAAATCCAAGCCTTCCAAAACACTACCTTACGATTTTCTTAGAAAACAAAATGTGAATGCAGTGCCCAAAATGTATTTTATTATTGAACATTTGCAATGATTACAATTTTTCAATGACTTGTTACAAGAAAAAACTTGTGAATACTCACTAGGTTGTGCTTTATTTTTTATTTTTATTTCTATTGAATAGAAAATAGAAGCATCCTTTGATGTCTTGCAATGGATTTATCTAAAATTTTATAATCAACATATCTTTCTTCTTGGTATCTTTGATTAGTTTGGTGCTTACTCTTATGAACCAATGAAATAGCTATGGTTTCCTATGATATTTTGGTGAAATAGTGAAGTGTTGGATAAACCATATTTGAGTAATGCCCATATATATAAAATTAATAAATAAGTGAAAAAATTGCTTCTCCACTTAACCCATGTGCCCATAAGGTGCCTGATAAGGATCTTCCTTACGTATAACAAGAACCATCGGCATCATGACTTGAAGGAGTGGGAAAGAAGATGCTTGACCCTGGAAGCTTCAAACTTGGTAGCTGAACATGTCCCTTATTATCTGGAAGTCAAAACACCACCATTTGAAACTATTTTCTCCTTCAAACTTTCAATCCACCACCGCCTAGAATGAAAGTTATATAGGGAATGTATTCATTTAGAGAGAAGTCATTCGTGCAAAAGCTTTAATCAAACATAGAGTAGAATAGAAATATACATTCTCAATCATTCCTTGCTGTTCCATATTAAGATTTAATATATATATATATATTGTGTTGTCATTTATATTATGATTAAAGTACATTTTTTTTTTAGTTACTAAAGTAATGTTTGATTCGCTAAAAGGCCTATTCTTAGGAATTAAGTAGTTATAATAAAATATTTGGTAGTTTACACAAAAGAATATGTAAGGAATAACTATTTTCTAATTTTATAATAGGAATGTTTATTCTCATCCTACTTCATATTGGATGGAATAACACAAGCTTTAAATGAGCAATTTAGTTTAAGATTTTACATACATATTTAATTTTTATTATATTATTATCATTGTATTTCATCGTATTCTTGAGAACAAATATCATGCGAATGTAAGAAAATTTTAATCCATATTAAGCTAATTGTCACAATGTCTAAGTTTTCACACTACTCCTTGACACTGTGAGGATACCAAGCCTCACTCGGCCAATGACACTATCAAATTCATTGGATAATCCTACAAGTGTGTATAAAGAGTATAACATACATAAGACAACAAATTTGAGGGAGCTGACAACTCACAACCTTTATTCTTATTCAAAACAAGGATTACACACTCAAGACATGCATAAAAACACCAATCACGAATTCCCTTGATGTTCCATCCACACCATATGTTAATTTACCTAGTTGATAACCTGAACTGTCTAGGATCTAACTACAAAGGTTGTGTTTCATCCAACCAATGTTTGTCAACAAGACATAATTAAGTATGTCTACTTTATAGCTATAACCTAAATCATATGTCAAATCATAGATTGTATGCGACTCAACTCCTTATGTCATGGACGATTTCTCCTAAATCATAACATATATCACATGTTAGCATGTACTATATGATATTATTACACTTAATATGTACTCAAGTTAATCATTTGGCAACCCAATTTTGAATATATCCTCAAACTTTTATGTGCTCTATGTCAATATTCCAAGATCCCACAAAATAACTCGTGGCAGGCCACCTTCTGATTGAATTGTCGTATGTATATATATTAACAAGACCTGACAATGATCCTTTAACTCTAATCCTATTCCCTAGGAGAGATAGTATGGCTTTCCATTCCTAAAGATGCACAATATGCTATGTGAATAAGAAGTAACCTCCGTGCCCCTAAAGGTAATGTTACAATCTGCTGAAGTGTTAAGAGTGATCAGCATTGGTTGCTGGGTGCTTGAGCCACTTTGTTAAAGCATTGAAGTGCGTGAATACTTTGATCCGAAGTTCCCAAAATAATTTCATGCAGCTTGATCAAATCTAATCCTGGAAGTGCTTAATCCAATGTTTGTTTTCTGTATTACTCTTAACCACCAAAGTTCACTCTTAATTACTCATTGAGTATCCAAAGAATGGACTGATGTGCCTTTCTATTATTGTTATTATTTAATTTAATTTTTTTTTCAAGTTACAAGGTGAAAACAACATTCAAGATTGACAATTTCTTTGCCTTATATTGACTGATGCCCATTAGAAATAATGAATTTGTAGGAAGTTTGGACAGGTTTCATGATCTGATAGAAGTACTTTACAAGCCACCATTTTATTTGCTCATCTTACAAGACTTATGTGAAATGATAATTGAAGTATCAAGTCATGGTCAATGCTCAAAATGATAAGCCACCATCGTTTTCCAATTATTGCCCATGGAGTAGTAACTCATGAAGGGCAAATGTCATTTTCAGGACTCTACAAATACCTACCTCTTCTGGAATTTTGAAAATTGTGTGGTCTCACCTTATATTTGATTTTTGAAATAATTATAAGTTCGTTTCGTAGATTTACCATCAAGTAATTTTAAAAATGAGCTATGTTACCTTTTTTTATTTTTTATTTTTGCCTTTATAACACCTGAATGGTATAGTAGTAACTAAAAATTTATCGGTGATTGAGTTAATTTACATTGTTTTTATTGGAGAGGGAGGGATACAATTTTTTTTTTTTTAAGATATTTAACAATAATTTGTGTCATAAAAGAGTTAAAATAATAAATTTATTAAACTGGGTGTATGGTAAATTAAGTGAGGGTGTATAAGTGTCTCGGAAATTGAATATCAAGTATGGTAGTTGAATTTTTGAAGTCTCAAAACATGATAATTGGATAAGTAATAAGGCTGGAACCTTCAACCTTATGGGAGTCTTTGTACTCCGAATATTTACGCCTGACTTGGAACTCAAAAAATATTTAAAAAAGGGAAAAAAAGAAATCCATATTTTCATATTTAATTATCAAGAAAAATGAGAAAAAAAAAATACACAAAGTTCATGAATAAAATTTTAATTTTACACATCTTTAATGTTTGATTAGTCCTTATTTTTAATCATATTAAAATAAATTTTCATTTCTAGTAATATTTAATATAGAAGGAAAATATAACGAAAAATGAATTTTCTTATTATTTTCCTTCTTTTTTTTATCAAAAAAAATATTTGATCCAAACAACCCGGGATTTGGAAATTAAAAAGAAAAGAAAAAAGGAATGCAATTTATGCAGTGCGGGGAACACTCTAATTCAATTATGGCACATTGGGTGCACCAAAGATGGAAGTGGATGATGAGGGGGAAAATACTAGGGCAGGTTTCTTTACAGAGCAACCTTATCTGCAGTGCGTTGGTCTCCAACGGTAGTCTGCAGGCGATTAAAAGAAAGCCGCCGACTTCAATGGTATGGACACATTTAAAAAACTAGGCAAGGTGGGGAATTATTTTGGGTTTGAATTAAAAAAATTCTGAAAGGAAGGGACATAAATGATCATGATCGTCTACCACCTTTAGTTCTTATCTAACTCATGTCTAGCACAGCTAAATAAAATAAAAATATAATTTAAGTTTTTAGGTAAAGTGACAATCTAACATGGTATCAGAGTCGGTTTCTGGGTTCTAGTTCGTTGCCCGCATTTATTCTGTG